>NC_067468.1:8395000-10795000 GCF_025434085.1 Hippocampus zosterae
GAGGAACCATGACTTGTAATTGAAGTGGACTCTCTAAATGAACTCAAAGCTTCACTATGAGGCAGGAGAACCACATTACTTAACCCTTTGAGGGACAGCGGTCAAAAGAGTGGACAACCTGACTGTGTTATCAGGTTACAAGTTGCATGAAAAGGTTTTGTCAAGACAGGAGCACGCAGTTTAGACAACAGTAGCATGGACTGTAATTCGAGTATAATCGTTGATCATTAACGGGCAAATAAAGTCATTTTTAGCCACAGTACACCAT
Organism: Hippocampus zosterae; assembly: GCF_025434085.1. Lineage (NCBI taxonomy): Eukaryota > Metazoa > Chordata > Actinopteri > Syngnathiformes > Syngnathidae > Hippocampus > Hippocampus zosterae. The sequence goes on from NC_067468.1 coordinate 8,395,269, forward strand.
ATCCTCGCCGATTTGTTTGCACACCCGCAAGTCACAGCTCTCTTCCCCGACACACACTGAGAGCTATTTCTGATCTCTTCTGTTTACGTTTTCACCGCTGCTATTTTTTTTACATTTTTTTTTAACGTCTGTCTTCGACGGTGTCCTTGCGACATGCGAGGGTAATGATGTGTCTTTTCTCGCTACCTGCGTATCATAATAATGAGGGTTTGCGTGACAGTATTTGCGGCACAGTGTCACACTGAAAGACCGGGCTGAATTTACTGCTTTGGATGTCGCGGTTTGCACTAAACGCTGGCAAAGTTTAGGAGAAAGAATTATAATAAGCCGCTTGCACTTCTGTCATTCAAAACGTAATTAGTGTTAACTGTCATGTGCCGGCAGAGGGCGTTAGGTGTAAAGATTATCAAACAACAAAGATTCAATGTATTTAAACAAAATAATAATAAAAACATTGGTTGAAATGGTCCAAATCACAGCTTTGTGCGCTGCTCCACAATAATTATAAAGGAACACGTGAGCGCCAAAGCGAGTCCCTTACCCATAATGCACCGCACGACTCGGAGATTTGCAAGCGGTCTATATATACATCAATGGTAAATGTTCGTGTTTATGAAAAAGAAGTACGGAGGGTTATTTATTTTAGCCACAAAAGCTATATGGAACAACAACAACAGAAATTACATTGAAATTAGCCATTCTTTAATCATATTATTATTAATTGTTTGTTTGTTTATTTTTTTGTTGTTGTGCTGTTTTTACCGTTCAGTATCTGTTTAGGATTTGTTCCAAAAAGGAAAATGGCTATTAAAGAAAAGATGGATTGCCTCTGCCAGGAAGCTTCAGCTCACTTCAATCTAACAAAGCAACAATGCCTTCTTTTAAAATGCATTACAGTTTTCTATCATCTTCTTTCATTCTGTGGCCAGCTTTCCCTGTTTTGTTTTTTTTTAATTTAACTTGAAGTTCTCTGTAGTCTCACCTTGTCCAAATATTCTGTTAATTATAGATAAAAGTTTTCATCATTGTACGAAAAATTATCTGACCGTGTTATCAATTCACTCATCTTCCTTCATCACATCATTTTCTTCAGGAGACTTTCTGCTCAAAGGAATCTCATTTTGACCGGTCAAAAAGTTTCACAAGAACTCTTATTTTACTGCTCACAGACATTTAAAAAAAAAAAAGTGGGTAGGCTGCGATATAAGTGAAATTAATAATGCGGCATTTCCAGTAAGATGCAAATACATATTTTGGCCCATTTGTTGTACTGTATTTGTATAAAAATCTTTGGTAGGATGTCTATCTAGTTCTGCTCCTGTGGAAATATCCTCAAACAACAAAGAAGCGTGCCAATGCTTCCTACGCCAAATATTACAAGTGCAACATTTCTTTCCTGTTTAGTAGGAGGTAGTGTGTGTGTGTGTTTGTGTTTGTGTTTGGAGTTGCACATCAGTAAATCCTTAATACAAGCCCCCGCCTGTGTTAAGGATTTAAAAAAGATCAACAATGCCAATAGGAAACTGCACGCGCAATACGGCCTCTTGAGGGGAGGCCTCATTATTTTTTTTCCTCAAACAAGTAGTGCCGGTATTTGTGTTCCTGCCTCAAAAAAAAATGCAAAATGACAAGATCTCAAATGCATTGTCTGTTTCATGCTTTGCATTTCATTAAATTGTGTGGCGTATTGCTTTTGTAAATCATTCCACAATCTAGTTCAGTCTCTTACATTTTGACAAGTATGATTTGTTGCAACAAAATTACTGTCCGGTTTGTATGTCATTTTTTGTTTTCATCAAAACTGTACACAATATAAAGGCATGTGTGGATGAGTTCCTGTGAAACAACGTAAAGTGTGTGGTGTCAGGGAAACATGGATGCTCCATTTGAAGTCCGGTCCCGTCACCGTCCTTCGGTCCGAGGCATTCCACTAAAATCTTTGAGTTTAAATAAAAATGGACTAGTTTTCAGTGTCAACAAATTTCTTTGTCCTTCAAAGTTGTTAAGTTCTTATTCAAAAGAAAAAAAAATCTCGCACCGAGCGATAAATCAGAGTCGTCTCACAATGCCAAGCCCCGTTCTTTACTTGGCTTCTTGATAATTTTCTTAATTGACAATGGAGACACCCATTTTATTGGTGTTGTCACTTCTTGCCTTTAAAGCTCCTTCAGTCTGCAGAATAGGCACTTCTACAACTCAACTTAGCTCAACATTATTTATAGAGCACTTGAAAACAACAACGACCCAAACAAAGTGCTGTGCATAAAGTAAAAATCGGACATATGAAAGCAGACAGTTCAAACAATAAATTAATAACATAAACACAATACATGAGTCGAAAGCCAAAGAATACAAATGTGAGGCTTCGATATCCTCCAAATAGGACCAAAGTGTCCTTTTTCCTTAGTGGGACACTGATCACACTGTCACCTACATAGCAGTGAAAGGAAATATCATGCTGTCATAAGATGCAACCCAGGGGGCCCCAAAATTGAACCCTGTGGAACACCATATGGACTCAGACCACCCAAAGCTAACACAGAAAATCCTGTCTATCAGTTAGCATCCAAACCACTCTGGAGCGCCACCACTGAGTCCGAAGAATCATGCGGTCCACCATATCAAACGCCGCAACCGGGTCCAATGAAACAAGACGAACAGTCTCAAGTCTCATTAACCGGGAGGATATCATTAAAAACTCATAATGGGGATGACTGTGCTTTGCAGCATTTTAAAACCTGACAGCAAAACCTCCATGGCATTATGTTCATCCCGAAAATATTTCATCCACTTGAGTGCTTTCAGTTGTACTGATGGGGAATGAGTCCCACGTCCACGCAGATACGTAAATCACACAAAAGGGGTCAGACTCATCTACTTAAGGCATCATAAATAATAACAAACTACAGAAATAATGTGGATTCACAAGAGTGCACACGCTCTCTTGTGACTTACTAATTCATTTCAATGTTGTGTCCGAGTCCCAATACTTTTGCCCACTCTGACAGAAGGCCCTTGAGGGGTGAAAAAGGCTTTGATGTTCTGTTCAAAATTGCTCCGATGGTGGGTGTCGCTTCTCGTCAAAATGTCAAGTCCACTCATCTTGATGTTGCCTTATTGATTTATCAAATTATAGGCTGTCTCTGAGACGTGACAAGCAACATTACCGCCAAATTGAGAGGGAGGACAATGTATTTTTCATGGCACCGGATGCCTTTTGCGCCAATCAATAGTGCACCCTCCTTGCAGCCCTGCTTCTACCTGCCATCCCCCTGAAAAGTGCTCGCTTGTGTGATTGTGACTCTCTTAACCGCAAGATGAGAAAGAAAAAGGGCCATCCAAGCGTGTGTAATTTTGTATGTTGTTGAAGGTGTTAATGTGGCTACTCCATTATCTTAGCGGTGTCAGCGTTTTTCTTTTTTTTCTTTAGTGCTCACTCTCCCATTTAAACATTCATTTGCAGGCCTCGCATTGTGTCAAGAACCTTTTACCTCCCTCTTGCTCTCGCTAACAAAGGGAGCCAAACTCAATGGACGCCAGGAAATGCGCAGAGTTTATTGAAATGCAAATGTCGCTTTATATGAAAATAGATACGTTCTGGGATTACGTTTGTCATGGGTGAATGTTATAAAAATGGATGGTAGCTAGGGGGGTGGATTTAGTCGCCTCAGTTTTGCACGTGAATGACTGATTGTGAATTAAATATAAAATATTTGAAAGGAAGAAAAACGGTGCCATCTGTTGCACCAATGCCTCCACTGCAAGTAGTGAAGAGTCGCCAATACGTTCAGAAGTGACATTATATGACAGCACCTGCTTGCTCAAAATGGTGATGGAAACGCAAGATGAGACAGCTCCCTGTGAGAGTCTATTAGGAAAACAAATCAAGCTTGATTAGTACATTTTGTCGGACTTGCCAGGAATCGTCGGACTCAACAGACCCGCGTGAGCTTGTAAAACTCACATTGACAGGACAAAAAAATGACAACTTGCGGTTGTTGTCAGGAAAACTGTTGCAAATATTCCGACTTTTGACAGACGGGGGAAAAAAAGAAGCTGTCAGTGCAAAACTTTTGAAACATTTATTTTCCACCAAGTTAACCTGGCGAAAAATGTCACCCGAAAGAAATGAGATACTGTGGCAGCCGTGCTCATGGGTGCAATCCTAATTAGAAAACTGCTGATGTCAGAGCTTTTGTGTGGCATGCTGGTGTCACGCTTTGTTGCCCGACTTGAGGTGGAACTAACGCGGAGAAAATAATCCAATTTGAAATCCCTGGTTAATTCCTGGATGGTTGGCCGCATTTGAAGCGTTAGTGCACACTCGAAGGCTAGCGGTTGTGACGTAGCACGATGTGGCAGAAGAAGTACGCCCCGCCCCCATCCTCACATGCACTCTTTGTAAACACAAATAGTGAATTTGCAAGGCTCAAATCCGATTGTTTAACCCCTTCATGCACCCTGTAATCTGATAACGTGACTGTAGTAACTGCTCTCCCTGAAAGGATTATATGTAAAGACACAAATTTGGACCAAAAGTGAAAAGTATTCAACCCACCAGGCAATCTTTGGCCACAAATTGAGCAGAGAGATTGTTACAGTATTAAAGAATTATAATGCAGTAACAATCAATCGGGTTCCCACGAGACATTTAAATCTGAAAATCTGCATCAATGAGTTGAAATGACTCCATTAGTCAGTCAAGAAGCATTTCAGGTACAGGCGTAGGAAGAAATTATCAGTTTACCAAATGAGCAGTAGAGGAAATATAGCCGATGCACAGACCAACAAAGTCCCGAAATTTTCTACCATGAGTCGTCACTGCATCGGTATCGACAATTTCTCACGTCCCCCGCTCCCCCACCCACACACACACACTGTCCTCCTCCCACACTGTGCAATTACATCTCGCCGCCACTGCTGAACCCTGGTGACAGTGTTAGATACCATCACAGGGATCCCGCAGTGGACGATCTGAGGGTTGTCACATGAAGGTGAAAGTCAACCACCTGCCGGGCGCACGCTGCTGTTTGATCGGAGCAACCAAGCGTACACAATTTCAGATACACACTAATGCTGACAATCGATTTGCGTAGCTCCAAAAGAAAATGCAGTGGCGTGTCCTTGTCTTCTAAAAGTTGGACCAAACAGTGCACCGATCACTTCTGATGACAAGTGCACACTGATGCCAGATGGTGCCAGATGCAAGCCTGAGGTGAACATGCGGACTCCCATATAAAGCTTTCTTCTGTTTTTTTTTTTTTTTTACAGACATGAATACATTTATAGGATCCAGTGGAAAAAGATGACATCACCTCATCATATTGGTAGCGTTTTCTGAGAGTCATTCAAGTGTCCAAACTATGATGTCTGATACCTGCATTAAAGCTGGGGGGGGTCTTAATTGTGATCACTCATGATCATTTCTTCCAAAATTGTAACATAATTCGGATGTTCTGGGTGGGGAAATATGCAAATTGATGAATTTACAACTTGCTATACTGAGGGTATGGCGCCACTGTAATAATGACAATGGAAGTACAGGCAGAATGAGATATTTTCTGCACTGGAGAACATTTTTAAACGACTAAAAACAAAAAAATATTTTTCGGTAATGCAACATTGGAGCTTCTTAATTATTAAGGGCTGACTTGGAGCCGGTCCCAAGGAGGAGTCATTCCACATCATCTTTGATAAAACGCTGTCATTTCAATTCACAGTAACACAGCCTTTATAAGAGCAATATTAGTGATCCTTTTATTTTTTGGGGGGGGAAGGGTGCCCATTACGTCGATCGCGATCGGTAGATCGCAGACTGGTCCCAAGTCGATTGCGAGGGGTGTGGAGGAAAAACAAAACAAACAGCCATTTGTGTGTCTTTGTTAGTAATATTTTTTTGTGCTCTTTAAAACGGTACATGTGAGCTACGATAGTTAACAGGCTGTTGTTCATCATGGTGTGCATGTGTATGTGCGTGCGCGGTAAAGGGTCGATCACGGGAGGTTGGTTGATCGATATATGTTCGATATATATATATATATATATATATATATATATATATATATATATATATATATATATATATATCCCAAATATTCATTACCGAAAGCTATCAGACCAACCAAAAGTGAAAAGCCAGGACTTATTTTGCTGAAGCTTGAGTCCCTAAAAATATCCCACTGTGAATTTAAAAGAAAAAAAGCAAGCCAGCCTTCAGTGGAGTGGGGCTCTCCATGAAACTTGCGCACATAAACAGGATGCTGCCAGGATGCCTGTTATCAATTATACCTCTGCTTTTCCTGCCATGACATTTTCAAATGATCTACTCAGTGAATCACCCAGGCGTGAATAATTCACCGGCGTCATCCTGACAAGCTTGACAGCAACATGATGTAGCGCAACACTTGCACTTGGGGGGGGTGTTGAAAACGCGTTGATGTGGAGTTATTGCTGGTGGCCGTGTTTGATATAAATTAAGACTCCCAAAGATCGGTCGCGTGTTGCGTGCAAAGCGGCGTCGAGCAGATGTTCTGCGTGCAGTCGGGATGTTTTTTCGCGCCTCGCTCAAAATAAAAAAAAAAGTCCATGCAATGTGTCATAAAAAATAAAAATAAAAGAAGAGACATTTTGAAACATGAATTTACCTTTATGACTTTATTTTACATAATAATAGAAATACTTGCAAGAAAATATCAGTACAATAAATACTATACAAAGTTATACTATTTTCATGTTATATAATATCTACATCTAACTGTCTGGGCTCATTGTGGCGGCTCACCTGTATGATTCACTCGAGTGCACTCAGCATTTCTAGACAAGATCGGAATCGCCACTTCGCCCCAAGAGATGTTTGAGAGGACAGATTCTTAACTCGCTCTTCAGCTCTTTGTGGAATATCGGGACGAGCACACACTGTTCCAGTGGGTGCGGGGACATCACTTGATGTGCGTTTTCTTAAGCAAATGCAACCAAGCCCCGCAGATGTCAGTGTGAGAATTGCAGCCGCGGGGAATATGTTGGGGGGGGGGGGGGGGGGGGGGGAAGAGTATGGGAGGTGAGGCGGGGGGTGGGGGGGGCAGTCATTTATTGTGTAAAAGCCCTGACAATGCAGCACCTTTAATTGTTTCCCCCCTTGGTGCAGCATTAAACCGCCGCAGATTTAATTTTGCCCAAGTCCATTTCACTGAATTATGAGTTCATCCTTAAATCCCATTTGGCAGTAATTAAATAATCAAATCCGACTGATTCATTGCAGAGCTGCAGCCCAGTAATCCAAATCATTCACGATGCGGCTTTCATGTGAGCGCCCCCCCCCCCCCCCCCCCCCACCGCCATTGAAAAGCTTGTAAAACAATGATTGAGTGAAAGCAAACTTCAATACTGTACAATTGTTTGTCAGTTTTTGGCAAGATCTCCTTGGCATCACCCAGGACATTTTTTCTTTCATAACAATATGAGGCAAGATACAAAAGGTGTCCTAATATATTCATATGTACAAATAAAATTGGTTGAATATGAATTACTTTTTCATCCGAGAGACAAGTAGGTTCGACAATAACTATTATCTACAATATCATCAGTGCTGCGGGTGAGAAAACAAAATGGGGGTGTTGGGGGTGGGGTGGGTGGGGGTCCTTAACCCCAAATTAATTATAAAACTCAGCAAAGATTATATTTGCATAGCATACTTTCATTTCCATAAATATTTGCTGGATGTTGCGGTGACAGAAAAATTAACATGACAAATGTTGCATCTGCTCGGTTGAGCAAAGTCCGAAGGAGGTTTCGGGAGTCTAAAAACATGGCTAATAATAATCATCATCATAATCATAAATTATTATTATTTTTTAATCTCTTCTCCGGTATACTGCATCTGTCCTGACATATCCATCAGTGTCTGCACGAGTGTTCCATTGTAGGAGAAAGATCTTGGGCTGTCAATATGGAAATAATAAGTTTTGTTTTTAAAGATCCTTATTATAAGTATATAAACAGCCATCTTGAATTTAGTGCACCAATTTGCCTGAACATGCTTCCGTTTATTTGATGTAAGCACCCCCAAAAACTCAATGGGGCTCTCCGAGAGGTTTGACGACAGGCCACGGCATTTCAGGTAGCGGAATTTGTGGCTCGGTAGGGGGAGCCTGCTGCTGTAGTTGTTGCTGCCGTTGCTGCTGGTCGGTCAGAGTAAAGCCCACGCCGTCCTTCTTCAGCGCAGTCAAATGTTTGATGTCCAGCGTGGTGAAGGTGGTGAATTGGACCTGATTCCTCTTACTGGTGGGCGAGTGGAGAGGCTCGCTGCGGTGAGGTCTAACCAGCAAGGTGGCCGAACGGTTCGCCATGGAGTCAACAACAGTTCTTTGCAGCTGCTGCTGCTGGGAGCCGGTTCTGCTGCGTCCCAAGGTGGCAGTTCTTTCTGGAACACCGGCAGCTGCGGGGCACACGGAGGGTAGAGTTTTTTCCGTGCCGCGGTGGCCCTTAGCGTCCGCAGAACGGCGGGTCAGCGTTGACACTTGGGCGCGTGCGCCCGATGCTGAAGGTTGCGGATTGTTACTCCCTAGCCACACCCAGTCATGCTTATGATCCTTTGGGTCCCCGTTGGGTGTCGGTCCAGCTTGTATAGGGGTCTTGTGATTGCGGAAACAGAGTCGATAGGAGGCGCAGTTAAGCAAAAAGCCCAAGATCGCTATACACAACACGCCCACTAAGGAATATATGCCAATTTCCAAGTCGGACATGGAACGGAACGTACTTATAAGGTCACTCTCAATGACTTTGCGGGATTTGGTTTTGGGAGGCTCTTTCTTGTGTGAAACATCTGCTTTAGTGTTGCCTTTGTTTGGGGGTGAATTTGGATTGTCAAGCATATTCCCAAAGCCTCCCTTTAGTCCATCTTTATCAAAATCACTCGCTGTAGTATTAGCAGGTCTGGCAGTGGTTGGAGATCTCGCTACACTGACATTGGGAGTATCTGTAAATGTTGAACTTTGTGTGGCTTTGCTGGTCGCTGCAGTCCAAGCGACACGTGACTGCACAGTTCTGGTCAACAATGCGGTCACGATGCTCATTTCTGGTACTGTCCTGAAGCGATCTTGATCTGCATCTGTGACTACTGGCTGCGACGTCACTGTTGTTTTAAGCTCTGCTGCTCCGTTGTCATTGCCTTTGTTGGCTTTACCAAGCCTGTCTGAAGCTCGGATCCCACCCTGGAAGTTCATCTGTAGGAGCCCCGTCCCGACTGCCAGCTTGCTCTTCCTCTTCGATTTCTGGCATTCCTCGCAAATCCTCAACTCCACTCTGACTAGCGCCCCCTGACCGTGGCCTTCGCTTTGCGCCACTACAAACGTGGACTGCGGCGTGCGGCGAACGGTAGCCACGGCCTCGTCTGGGGTGGAGACTGTTAAGGAGTAGATATTGTGGTCAAAGACTGCCAGGGGGGCGATGGCTCCGTCGGTGAATACGACCCAGCAACTGACGGCAGCTTCCTGGGGAAAACAAAAAAAAAGTAGGTCAGAACACTCCGTCACGACATCCATATTGGGCTTCAGACCTTGAGTTTGATATAAGGGACTTAGAGTTTTGAGTGTGTAGAGCATGTGTGTATGTGTTTTGTTGTTGTTGGAGACCGGATTAACTGCAGGAAACAAGCAAGAGTTATTATATACAAGAAGTTATTCAAATGCGGAGCGTTTGGGTGTGAGGCAGAAAGGCTGCCCAATCATCGCCCCGGAATACTAAAAAGCCAATCCTAATGTCTTTGCCCTGACACTCTCGGGGAGTGCTCTAGCTCCATAAAAAAGACGTGTAGTTGTACCGAAGAGAATACGCATGCTTCACAAAATCTACAGGAGCAGATCACATCGACACACAACGGCCTATTCCATGTAGCTAATATAAAACTGGGGAGCCACAGAAATGGCCTCTATTTTGGATTTGAATATATTATGAATACGCCCTGAGCATATCGTTAACAGCTCTCCCATCGTAGACGCGGTTCACTGGTCACCTGTGCCTGTGCGTTTCGAACAGTTTATTATCGACATGGGCGGAGGAGGGCTCGGACCAGACGCAGCGGCTGTGGGTAAAGTGAGCCGTTCGTTGCTCCTGCGGCAATAGACTGCCTAATTGCTACACCCGCATCATGAGCTCGTTTGAAAAACGGGCACACAGCCACGGCTCGATCGGCCGTCTGAGCTTTCAAACGGAGCAGCTGTGCACGCCGTTGTCGTCCGCTGCCCGGCTCAGCACGCTACCCGCCGCTTATTGTCGTGACTGTGAATGTGGCGTGTTCCCATTGCGAGAGATAAAGGGAGAACATAAGTGATTTGACATCCCCCAAAGGACATCGTCACAACAGGCTGCCCGGGGGTGCTTTGCGTTCAATTCTTGATTTCAGAGGACTTTAATGACAGGGCTGGAAAACGTGAATAATGCATGACAGGTTTAAAGTGCTCAGAATGTTACGTTCATAATTCCTCCGCTTGCCGTGCTGGAACTCTGACTGAAGATGACTCGAATGATTACGGCTATTACTGGAAATAGGGTAATTTCTTTTCATTTTTGCATTTGACTTATGGACCTTGTAATACTGGCTAAAGCTTTCCCTACGACCTTCACAGACCATAAAACTGCAGTGCCTCAGTCCAAAAAAAAGCTTCTGCTCTCAATGTGACTCCAGAAACTGATTGGTCCCGAGACGTCATTAGCTAGCACTTCTTTTCAAGCAACACAGTGTGTCATCAGGATGCGATTTTCTGTAGTCACAGGGAAGCTGTCTACAAACCTGCATCATGCACCTATCAAACACATTTACGAGTCAGGACATGTTTTTGGACTGTGGATCAGAGTAGCCACAGACAGCCCAAGAACACAAAGATCACGCAAACTCCCCGCTGGAAAGTGAAAACCCGGATTCAAACCGAGATCAATTTTATGCTTCAGGTGTCTGAATTTTCCAATTCCTTGCCTGTCTGAGCTGTGTGATCGTCTGGCGGGTGGTTGCCATGGCAACAATGGCACCGCTGCTCCCCAGGCTGGGCTGCAGGGACAGCGAGAGTCCAGACACCAACTGTACTCCCAACTCCATCACACTTACTTTATCATCCACCACTCTGATGGCCTTCTCAGCAAGGACGGATGATGTGAGAGGGGAGACCACCTGCAGAAAGTGACATTTCATTAAAAAATATATATTTTTTACAATCTCCGTTATGGATTTGTTCCATAAAAAGCCATAAGTCTCACTTGAACAGTAGTAGTGCCCGCAGTTCGCCCCTGCAGCACCTCTCCATCGTGAACCCGGGCCACATTTGGGTCTGCCACTTTTAGAGAATAGCGCACTAGATTGGTCACGTCCACCTAATAATCCAACCAGAGAAAAGCTTCAAACTAAAAATTTGTTTGCCCATTTAGATCTTCGGAAAGTCTGTTTATATCCTTTTTAAATGCACAATGGGATTGCCCTCAGGTTTACATTTTTAAAGCTGATACGCAAACTTTGTCAAATGTTACTATCAACTCTTGTTTGGTGTTCTTTGTTGAGCGGAATGATCGAAGTTTTGCATTGTATTCTTTGAACAATTCACCGGGAGCTTTAATCGGCACGTGTTTTTCAACAGCAAGGCGTGGAAGAGGGTCATAACCCAGCTTGCTCTGAAATTCTAATTTGTAAACCACCATAGTGACTAACAGGTCCCTGTAGATGGCGGTGTTGCATCACTTTGTAAACTGGGATAAGCACAGCTTTGGAGAAAGCAAGAGAGATAAAATTTAGGCGGTGAATTTTAGCTTGTCACATGTTGGAAGTCGGACTAGCTTAGGTACCGCTAACGCTCGACCAGAGCATGTGTATAAAGACAAAAGAAAAGATGATGCAGAAAAAAATCTATTCTCTGGTGTTATATCGTCACAGGGCACAATATTTTGTGGGTCCAGAAAGATCAACCTAACAAATGAAAAATTTATTGGCGACAGATCTGCTAATGGGAATGAACATCAAGTGCCAAAATTGTTTTTTTTTTCTTTCCTTAATGAGTTTACACTGTGTATGTCTTCTGCAGGTCAATATTTTTACCTGCCAATCAGGACCCAGGAAATAATCAACAGGCTTCGCCTCTGTTAGCGAGTCTGGCAGTGCGTCTGAGTCAGCCTCAAAGGGCGTAAGCACCCTGAGTGTGGAGTGCTGATACTGTAGCATGCAACCCCTGCCCTTGCGCATCTCCTCCTCCTCTTCGCTATTCCATGTGGGTCTGAAAGATAGCAAACATGTGCACACTGTCATAAGGATGTTGATAGAAATGACTGGAAGGATTTACAAGCTCTATACACGAGAGCCTGAGTTGAGATTCAAACCCCGACCATCAGAAATGTGAGGCAGACGTGCAAAAGTTTCTGCTTCAGTCACACGTGCATCCGGCACGCAGAGACGGCCTAAAACAGAACTGGGCCACTTTTTCCTTGTCATTGGCCATAGAAACTTTTCAATTTCTGACCTGGTTGTTTGCTGCAATGTAATACAGGAAGTGAAGAGCAACCAAAATATTCAATTGTTCACATTGTAGAAAGCAAACGGGTCACCAGACAACCGTCATCGTTCGTATTGAGTGAAAAATAATTACTATACTGAAGAGCGTTGATCCGATAACCTTTATCTCGGGGGCATTTTTGTACATCCTCTGCATCCTGACCACTCATGCCCAACACGCACTTTTTTTTTGTGATGCTCTACCGCATGCAGACAAGTTGAAACTAAGATTTAACACTTACTGCGTACGGTATTTTGTACAATATGTAATATTCAATTAGGATGAGGAGTAATGTGGTGGGGGTTACTCAGAGAGCGAGGGTTAAGCACGGGAGCAGAAGTATCCAAGTAAGAGAACACACTGGACGGAGACCGTTTGAAGCGTACGACTTGCCTTAACCATGAAAATGAAGTGAATTTAGATGAGGTGGAAATGGAATGAAAAAAAAAGTCCCACTCCACAGAAATGACCGTACTTTGGGTTGCTGGTGGGAATGGGGACTCTCCAGCCCTTGATTTGGTTGAGCTCGGGGTCAGCCACGTCGATGCGCAAAGGCAGGCGGGGCGCCCACACGCTCATCTCCAGCTGCGCGCTTAGGAAACCGTAAGTGAAGTTGATCATCACTCGACTCTTCCCTCTCGACTCCTTGCCGGTGACAAACACAAAGTCGCAGCGCTCGGACACCTATGTCCAAAAAATAAAAATAAATAAATAAAATAATAAAACAGGATGAAGCTTCGTTTATCAGGATGAAGCTTCGTTCAACAGGACAAAGCTTCGTTCATCTTTCCAAGACAATTTAGGCGCTCCTGTGCTTCCAACAGCCTTTCTCTACTCAAGAATGACAAAAGTTGCTCCATAAGCGAACGCTTGCATGAGTTTGGTGTGAAAGAAAAGCCCTGGGCTAAAGGGCCCAGTGGTTGCTCCCACTCCTTGGATCAACTCCAGATTTCCTCCAAATTTTCACTTCCTGTATGTGCAGTGAGCAAGTGTCCTTATACTTTTGTCCAGGGCCCGAAAAAGGGCCGGATGTGTTCTTGAGCAGTAAAATCCAAGTGTCAAGGGTACCAACGCGGTTAAAGCTACAATCGACTCCGTGTTTTAACCAGCGTCACGCGACGCACACCGTCTATCTCCATTGTTGCAAAATATAATCGAAGAAGTCACACCGGACTCTTGATGAAACTGCGACCGAATGTAATATCAGCCCGGTCTTACGACCGCACGTTTAGTGCGGTACTCTAGGTGGGAGCATTGGCGTCGCGGCCATTAAGCGCAATGAGGTACAGCGCAGCAGTTGGTGTGTTTTATTTAAGATTGGAGGCCTATCTCCGCCGCCGCCGCCTCACTTATCTTAACAAACCAGTGGCTCCACAGAGGTAATTGGGAGAGCACCAGACTGGAGAATAGGCTGTAGCGCCAGAAGAGAGGGAAGATAAAACAGGTTAGGTGGGGAAAAAAAGTGAGGGAACAGCAGAGGGAGGAATGACTTTTCGAGCTAAGTCAACTTGCATCCCGGTGGAAATGCTGTGGAAGGCTGCCCATGAAGCCATTTCCTTCAACATGTCAAATTACTTCCGCCGGAAAGGGTCTGGTGCTCTTCGGTATTTTCTGATTAAGAGTAAGACGTAACGTTGCGCGCAGGTCGTCCGCAGATGGGGAGCGGCGAGACGCTCTCTACAGCGTCGCACTATTCACCTCAAGCAAATTGCCTGCCGGCACTTTGCAAATATTCCCGGATATTCTCCTACCACATGACATCCGCCTCTTGCCTCCGTTGGTATCAAGAAGTCAAGAAAGTAAGACATAAAATATACATAAAATATAATGAATGATGCGGTTAAAAATATGAATAAAATTATTTTTTTCTATATAAAAAGAACTCCATTTACGCTGCAGGATTTAATTCAGTCTTGTTGTATTGACAAATTTTCAAGACTATTTTTCTGTGCCATGTTGGCCATGTTGACAAATTTCTGCTACTCTTGATTCCCATTTAAATCAACGATTACCGTTTTGTGCAAATGTGATATCCCGAGGCTATTAACCCGATTATTACATGCAGGTTTAGTATTTTAGAAAAAAAAATCATGATGAACAATTTCTCCGTCTCTCTGTCTCTTCAACGACTCACTTTAAACACTGACTTTCGCCAAGCCAAAACTGTCAAGATTTTTTTTTTTTACTCCTTCCCTTTTTTTTCCCTCTGCTACTGCTCTCCTCATAACATGGAGCCATTAGACAAAGGTCAACCCGCTGTGCTTCCGCACTGAGGATCGGGGATGAGCACTCCATAATACCTTGTTTGTGGGAGGTTGCTTTCATACGTCGCCCATTAAAAGTGGGACAAATTCTTAGTGACACACATCGAGTCATATAGCCCAAAAAAAACAAAAATCAATAAATAATACACTGCACAGAAAATTAGATATGATGGGGAAATATTACTTGGTGCGACACCACGTGGCGAGTGATTGGAATTCTGCTTACCTTGAGCACTTCTTTGTCAGTGGACCTGCAGCTGGTGAGGCTGCTTACATCTGTGACGGAGCCACTGGCTTCCACGGCTAAAGTTTTCACGGGCACTTTCACCACTTTGCCCGTTAGCACGGCGGTATTCAAAATATCGGTGCTCTGGAGGGCGAAAAAAAAAAAAAATAAAGCAACTTTTAGAATTGTGAGGAATTGTTATATCTTTCCCCGGGCCTTTTGCTTCTGAGATATCCATCTGCTTACCTGTGCCAAAAAATGTCGTCTATGTTGCCTCTGCCTCATCATTACAAAGAAATTCAAAGAAATCGTGTGTGCTGACAAATTGTATTTTTCTTTTATACCGAGGGTAATTTAATCCTTCCGTGTAACCTGGTCACATCAAAAGCTGTCCATTGTAGTAACCGCCGTTACATTAAGGGTTAAGGTATTAAAGATGTTAAGTGTTATTCTGACGTATGTAGAAAGTACACACAGTGCAATTTAGATGAAGATCTTAGTGAGGCGTGTACACCTGGTTTACAAAGCAGGTGTAATACGGTGGTCTTCACGGATGCCCTTTTCCAGTGCCTTATAATAAATCCAAACGTGATTACATTTTTAATCTCCTGAAGCGTACGCCACCTCGGATGTGAAGTTTATCAATGCTTCTCAGCAGCTGGGGCTCATGTGCGCCCTTGTAAGTTGCCCTTAAGAAACGCTGATCTGGCTTTAGTTTCCAACTTTTAACTAGTCCTTCAACATGGATTTACGGCTGCTTTCCGCTTAATAAGATCTCTGCCTTTTTAATTTATTTTAGACGCTGTGTCTAAGAAGCTAAGGCTGACCATCATTTTTTATTTATCTTTTTTTTTTTTTTAATTCCACGGCGTGGAGACGGAGTGTGGACTGAAGTATCGAGCAGCACTCGGCAGATGTTGGCCGCCTGCTTCGCAATCCGAGCTCGGTCGGTTTGACAGCTGCTGACCGCAATTTTCCAAAAAAAAGACATGCTCTATTAGAGCTTGCAACACTGACCCAAACATAAGCCAGTGGATCAAGGCTAGGACAAAATCAGTAAAGCAACGTCAGCGCAGTAGGCAGCGTCGCTTTTAGAGCACTTGAGTACAAAACCGTTGTCACCTCATTTGCAAATGTTGGATTACATTTTCTGCCATGTCCACTTGGATCCGCCTGTTTATTTAATTTTTGCCAACATTGTGTGGAAGGAAGATGAGCTCGGCAAACAAAATTAAACTGTGTGTGTTGTGGGGGGGGGGCAAATTACCTCCCTACTTACATCTTATTTTCTTCCTGTCTTTGTTTGCATAAGTGGTGGCAAGCCAAGCAACAAGCGTGAGCCTGAGGTTCTGGTCCCTCCGCTGTTTTAAATCCTCCAACTTTCCGACTTGTGCACCCACTCACGGTAATTTCTTCTGAAATGCAAGCCCTTGGCCATCTGTCTACTTTTTGAAAGCCTCTTCAGCTACCCTTTCATTTCCGCCGCAACGCTACCTCTTTCCACCCACCTGAGCAATCTCTTCTTCTCCCCAGAGATAAAAAAAAAATCACTTCAAAAGTCAGAGGCCACAATGACCAAAATCACTTCAAAAGTCAGAGACCACAATGACCATTTTTTTTAAACAAGAACTTTGAGTTCTTTACTATTTGTTGTCTGATATTTAAAAAAAAAGAAAGAAATGTTCCCTAGCGTCGTGCGTATTTTGCGGGATTGATATTTTCATATGTGTTCGGTTCTGTTTGCCTTTTGCTGCACGGGTATTTCCAAGTCGTCTGCAAAAAACTAAATCTTTAAATCTAAATCTCTCCCTCCCCCCCCCCCCCCCCCGAGATAAAAAAAATAAATCACTTCAAAAGTCAGAGGCCACAATGACCAAATTTAATTAAAAAAAACAAGAACTTTGAGTTCTTTACTATTTGTTGTCTGATATATAAAAAAAAAGAGAAATATTTTTGCGGGATTGATATTTTCATATGTGTTCGATTCTGTTTGCATTTTGCTGCACGGGTATTTCCAAGTTGTCTGCAAAAAACTAAATCTTTAAGAGCCCACAGGAAAAAAATCCATTATGGTATAAATGAACACGTTCACCTACAAATAGATGTACAGTATTAAAAATACAGGCAAATGGTTCCTGTTGGTGTCCTGTCAAAGGTTCAGTAGACATTACCCATTTTATTTTCTTTCAGTGTCAATTCACTGAACTAAAAAAAAAATAACAGACCAACTTGCAAAAATTGACCCCCCCATTTCACCATTGGTTTCTTGAAGCCATGATCATGTCTCCATGATTAGTCTCCGCTACCACACTTTTGTCACTCGCTTCAAATGCTAGCTTGTGAGCATCTAGCGAGAAGCTAGTAAGCGACAAAGAAGTTGTCTTCTACTATTGTAAACCGCTTGCCTCTGTTGATTCAACTCCTCCACCCCCCCCCCCCCAAAAAATACTCTATGTACTTAGGTTGAATTGGAAAGAAAGTCAAGGAGAGCAAGCATCAACGCGATCAATCAAACCTTCTTTGCGAGAGGCTAATAAAAGCGACTTTACAAGGGTGTGGGGGGGGGGGGGGGGGATAAAGCACAATGCGAATAACCGTTAGAGGTGATAAAGCACCTACCACGACTCTCATAAAATCTCAACATACTATCTTCATTAAGAATTAACCATTTGTGTATACTCTGCTGTCAAAACACCATCCATCCAGTTAGCCCTCGTTGGCTCCATCTGTCACACACACAAAAAACAAGCAAAAGGCGTGCATACGCTTCATACCATGACCAGAGGGGCCAGTCCCACATAGTCTCTCTGGGTGGTGTAGATGCGCATCTGGCCCACATCCCTGACGTTCCCCGGTTGATCCAGTCTCCAGGAGATGGTGTGAGTCTCAACCAGCTCGGAGACATATTTTGCCACCAAGTCCAATTGGAGAACTTCAAGAAGATTCTTACTGCAGAGAGTCATGTCAAAATGGATGCTATAGAGGTGTATCACAATGAATTTGAATATTGCACAAAAGTACCTTTATTTCAATGATTCAATACAAAAGATTGTAATTTGTACCTGTCCTCTTCCCTCCCCCACTTGTAACTGGAAGGAATTATTAAACATCTTAAAATAATAAATAACACAAAACTTTTAGGGTTCATCTAAAAGCAAAAAGAATGAAAACAAAGCTAGGAAAAGCTCTCGAGAACATCCATCCATCCATCTTCTGAGCCGCTTGATACTCACTAGGGTCGCGGGGGTTGCTGGAGCCTATCCCAGCTTTCTTCGGGCAGTAGGCGGGGGACACCCTGAATCGGTTGCTAGCCAATCGCAGGGCAGCTCTCTAGAACAGTTCAAGTTCATTTGGAATGATCCATCCATGCAATATTCAAACCAGCTGTCTTTGCGCACCCAGAACTGGAACACATTTGGGACGCTTGTATCTGGGATGTTTTTTTTTCTGTCACTAGCCCCGGTTTTTAACCACAGGTGAGATTAGGAAGGTAGATCGACTAGTAAAACGAGAGCTTTGGTTTTTGGCTCAGCTCCAGGATAGACCGATACAGACTCCGCCTCCATCAGACTCTCACGTGAAATAATAAATTTATTGCTAATCTGCAATGCTAATTGCTAGGCAAAGTTTTTTGGGGCAGAAGTTTGGAGCAAGTTTTCATAAATTTGAGTGATCATAAATTGGGGCATGATAACCCCACATGACCTCACAAGATGGAGGGCACTGACAACTGCATTTCTTTGGGTTCAATTGAAAAAAAAAAAAACCCAAACCAAAAATATGAGTTTGCTCCGGGCGCTGCTTTGCCACAGCATCAACGCACACCTGAGACCTACATGCGGTCTTGTTTTCCTCAACATTTAAAACGCATTCAAAAGAGGTTTGCAACTCTTTTGTTTACTTGGTTGAGAGACAAGAAAATATTGAACATCAAGGAAATTGAATCGACTGAGGGAAAACAAACTCAGGAGCGAGCAAGAGTGCCATAAGAAAAAAAAAAACACACTACATTTGGGGAATGAGATGAGTGTGAGGCGCAATAATTTAGTCCTCTGGTCTGGCCTCCTTAATGCCCAGAAAAGAAAAAAAATATCAGCATGGAAATGTTTGAAACACTCTTTGTACTGCAATGTAAGGTGACAAAAACTCTCTGTGTAGTAACAAATTTGCTTTTTTTTTTTTTTTAATTCCAAACAAGGACACCAAAGTAACAATATTTTATGTCGCCATCAGCTTTTCATGAATTTATTTTAAGCCTCGGCTCCGGTTCCAAATCATCAATGCTCATTAGGATTCAACACAGGCGATTTCTCACTGAATTTCTTTTCGCCTCTCGGCAGCCACACTGCTTTTGTTATGTTTCTGTTTAGGTCACGTTTGATTTTGTTTCCTCATGTGCCCCTTTTTGTCGCCACCTGTTCTCATCATGCGGGTCCCTTGTGGTAAACCAATCAGCTTGCGTCTTGTCCAGGTGTTTTTCATTGTCTCGTCACTTTGCTTGTATTTAGTTCCCTGAGTTCTGCCAGTCTTGTTTGGGTCATTGTGAGAGTGAACATGTGCTCCTGTCATGTTTTGTTTCCTGTCATAGTTTTGTTTGTTACTTTGTTTTCATTGTGATTTCCAGGAAATGTGTTTGAGTACTTTGAGTTAGTGTTTTTCCTGTTTGTATTTTTGTTCAATACATTTTAGTCAATCCTCCCCTGCCTCCCTGCATTTTTTTTTGTCCTCCAACTACTCCACAATCACGCAAAATGTGACACTTGTCAGCGCATTATTTTATTTTTGCCCAATATCTGATTATTTTGCTTTCAGGAATATTGATTAGCAAGTGTGCCGCAAATTGAGATACAGAATATGAGCTGGGTAGATTAAAAGAAGGTAAACAGAAAGTGAAATGGTTTCACGGAAAAAAATGTGAAACATCAATGAGGGTCAGACTGCTTTGACACGAAAGCAACCCCCCCCCCCCCCCACAGTAAATGTTGTACAAATACCGATGTAAAAACTATAAATGATTTGACATCATCACAACCCATGCATCTAACAACCAACTGAAGTGAAAATGTTTGTTTTTTTCTACACACCAAAGCTTCAGAAAAATGAATATATTGTCCATCCGTTTTCAATTGCACGTGCCTTATTTTGGGTCCCCAGCAAGGGGTTGGATTCCCCCTACAGTGGCCGGCAGCCAATTTTCTGTGCGCATATCGGAAAATAACAATTCATGTTCAATTCACATTCACATTCCCACCTATAGAGAACTTAATATCCAATGAATCCATCATGCGCGTTTTTAGCTTGTGCACACTCCACACTCAGCCAGAGTCGAACCGCGAACCTCCGTCAGTCAGACGTGCTACCCCCGTGCACGACATTAAAATATCAGTTCTACTTTTAAAATCATTCACAGCGCGTTCTACCAAAATAACCCCAAACTGTAAATCCTCTGGCGTTGATGGATGAGGTTAAACAAGTCAACATCTGTGACGGTTTTCAACACCACTCAAGCGAAATATGTTTGACCCTTCGTCGCATTTTGCATTCATTCCTAATACCGCATCATATATGCCGAGGCGTTTTGTGTCATAAGGTGATATATATTTTCTGAAATAATTGAAATGAACACAGGTAACATGTAACTGCTTTGCTGAAAATGGTCGGGCTGTCTGCGCCAGTAAGCGTGTGTGAGATTGCGAAAAAGAAACACGGAAGGAGGGGTTTTGCCCCTTTTTCCTGGAAATCCGTCTATTGGGGGGCAGGGGGGGGGGTTAAACCATTCGTCATATTACTTGAGAATCCAGTGTGTTTGCGGGTGTTGAAAGGATGGGAGGAGGGTTGCCCTGGTGAGCCCAGTACATCAGACACATCTCTTCCTTTCTAATCTCCCCCCCCCCCTCCACTTCAGAACGTGCAAGCGCTTAAGCCTGGATAACGGAGCCGTGATTATGGATGATTACGGATAAGTGGGTCGGGCCGGACTGCGGGCGGTCGGCCCGCTCGGTCTGCCTGGGTGCGAACGTTGCTGGACAGAGACGCGTGCTGTGGTAACGCTAATGTAAACGGATAGTATGATATTCATCGTTCATTCATCATAAAGCTCATGAAATTGGATTCAGTTGAGCAGCACAGACTATCAGGGGGCAATGGTGTACTGTAATCATAATAACGGCATTGATTTTGGAGATTATAAATCAGTAATTACCTGTCAACATATAAATAATAAACAGCGAAAGGCCCCGAAAGGGTATCGGCGCCACAATTGTTAAAGATGTAACCATTCCAATTCCATATTGATTCTAATAAGGTGAGGGAAAGAAATCAGGTGTTATGAGGTCCCTATTGTTTCTGTTAAAGATTAGCATTATATTTAGCCTTAAATTGCATTTTGAGGGTCTAAACATCAACAAAAGTTCACTAAAGATTTTGGGTGAAAATGTTGATCAAGTTGCCGTACACAAGTAACAAACAAAACAGGTTCTGCAGCGCCTCTACAGAAAATTTGGAGACACGTGTAGCCCTCGCAGATGTACAAAAAAAGTCTGCTCGCAGCTCTAGTTTGCCTTTGACTCTTGTATTATTTTATTTTTCTTTAAAATCTGATATCGTGTGCCATCGCTGCATACAAAGTGCTGTACATGGAGCAATTTAACATGCACAATAAACAAATAAGACAAATCGGTAATAAAGACGGTAGAAAGCACCAAACAGTAAAACCAAGAACAAATCTGAGTCATGCTATGTCGAATGGCAAAGAATACAAGTGAGTTTTGAGTATGTGTATTGTCTGTGCTTTGATCGTAGACCTGCACAAACTGTTAACGCTAACTTCAAGCATTATGTGACGACACAATCCAAATGTAGCGTACTGACCTCTTTGCCGTAACCGCAAGCTTCCTCCGGCATACAACAGAGACGGTGTTCGGTATGACGACTCTGCCGGGCTCCACTTTGACATCCCACAGCATCGGGTCACTGGGCCGTACGGCGTTAAATGACAACGACGGCTTGAATGTCGCTCTACAGTAAATAAATACAACAAGAAACACTTACGTGAATCGGAACATTTTCACATCTGAAGGTTTTACATTTGAATTTCTGTCATGTCCGCCAACCCGTGTTATAAGGCACTCTGGATATTTCTAGACGCAAAGGGAAATGATTTCAAAAGCATTATTGTCCAGATTTAGAATGAGCATTTATTAGCGTTAGCGTTTTTGTTGGCGCCAAGACAGATGACGCAGCACTGACACTTTTGATGACTAACGTGAATGGACGCAACCGTCCCGGGAGTTTCCGACAGACACCTGAGTAATCAGAGCTATCATCTGTCCGGTTACATCACAACAGTCCTGATGCATTCTGGGAAAAGATCATAGCATGAACCTTTGAGTTATTAGCACATAAATGATTTGGGGTACATGAAATGTAACGTGTGAAGTCATTTGTCTCCGAAAACTGCAACTTTCCTCATGGCGAGGATGCGGGGCAGAGACAGAAATGTTTTACAGGGGGGAATCGAAAGCAGCTTTATCAAGCTCAAAAATATCGGATGGAATTATTTGGAAAAATATCGACTCAAACAAACAATCGTGTTGCGCCCTCACTTGATGACGAAGGTTCTCTTGCCAACCGTTGACAAGGAAATATTGCCTATTTTCCAAACCATGCTTCAATTCACTCTAGATTTTATTTTCTCTTTGTCAAACACTAAATCAATAAAAGTGGGGATGTGAGCTGTTGGAAGAAATCTTTTTTTTTTAAGCTATCTGTAGTGGCCTGAAAGTGCACTATATTCTTATTGCGTAGAACAAAACACTGAAATAACAGGAACAAATGACGAGAGTCAGCTCTGCCAGTCAAGGGGAGGCTGTTCCACATTGTTTTCCTCGCAAAGAAATTCCAGATTTTTTTGGGGTGGGGGCTCAAATGGAACTCTTAGTAATTGCCTGCTGAAAAAACCTTTTTGGAATCATGTCAGATACTGAGCTGCACTTCTTTTTGGGTCCATTTCAACTCTCCATTGACTGTCTTGTGCTTCCTTAAAATGGTCTTTTTTTTTAAACAGCCATTGGTGTGCGTTTTTTTTAATACGGCTTCAAAAATATATTTTTCAAAAGTGCAAGCACAGGAATATTTTTTCATTGCATGCCATCTTTCTCTTTCTTACATTGGAGGTGTGATTCAACTGGAGCGGCTGACAACGTGCAAGAGACCGGATACACCCTGGACAATTTTGCGGGGCACATATAGAGAAACCTAAAATCACACAGTGCAGGAAATATGTACGGGGGTTTGAGGATCATAATTGCAGCAACAACCTGTCTGCGTTTGCAATTCTTGTCCTCAAAATAAGGAAATCTCACATGAAAGTGTAGTGCACGGTATAACCGACGCACAGAATGTTTTGCACTCAAACAGTCATAAAGGGAACAATCAATTAGCGGAGAGGCTGGGTCAAGGTCACAGACAAACTACAGTGAAGTATTACACTGAAATGGACATACAAACGCTGACATTTCAGACCACGCCAGACGAGGGTTGAGATCAATTTGTGAATCAATATGCAGTGCCGCCACTGGGAAAAGCTTCTGATAAATGATCTACAACTACAAACGGCACATACGCTACATATGCCATTTTAATCCAATGTGTCGGGCATACAAATTGTTTTTTTTTTTCATTTTTTTAAATGACCTCATGTATATATGGTGGCCATATTACACCTGTCCTCCAACATCTCCACTGGCTTCCCATTTTACACCGCATTCAATATAAAATCCTGCTACTCACATTCAAATCCATTCATGACCTAGCCCCTCCATACCTATCTGACCTCATCCATATTCCTACGCCTGTCCGCTCTCTTCGTTCCTCCTCCTCTGTCCTCCTCTCTGTCCCCCCTGCTCGCCTCGTCACCATGGGAAATAGAGCCTTCAGTCGCTCTGCTCCCCAGCTATGGAACTCACTCCCCGCTGACCTTCGTAATACAGCCTCATTAACACATTTCAAGTCCCGCCTCAAAACACATCTGTTTCGACAAGCCTATTCACTCAGACCATAAAGCCATTGTTTTATTTATTTATTTTGTTGTATTTTTTCTTATCTTATTTGATGTAGTTTTTCAACATTGTACTCGTGATTTTAACTGCTTGTTGTAAGGTGTCCTTGAGTTTCTAGAAAGGCGCCCACAAATAAAATGTATTATTATTATTATTATATCAGGAAATATCACATTCAATTACCGGTACATATTAATGTGTTTTTTTTCTGGAAATGTGACTCAGCTACTTTAGACCCTCGCAGTGTTCATAGGATCGTTTAATTTTCCATTTTCAATCTTGATGATTCCAAATGGCTCATACTGGACTGAAAGTTCCTAGCCACCACCGGGTGCTAGCAACATACGCTATTGTTAGGTTTATACAAACTGCACAACATTCCAATCGCATACTGTAGATCACCCGGATAGTGGATTTGAGGTGGCCGTGCCTTGTATGATGACTTCCACAATGCAAATGTTTTCCAAAATTACTTGTTTTTGGTTCCGGTCCCATCCCAAAGCGATGTCTCTCCAATCAGACGTACAGCAGGTAAAGTGTGCTCCTGATGATAAGATTAAAAATAAGCATGCGCGCACACATCCCGCAGTGCCTGACAGGCGGATATGGACATGCATGCGCATACAACAGGCACACAGATGCATTGGCTTAATCCTCACAGTCGACTCAAATCATCTCTTCCCTTCAGGGTTAACCTCTTGATTCATTTTCAATCAAGGGCCACAGATAATCTGGCCAAGTCCCGCTGGAGAAGACTCAATCTTCAGCCAAAGTCATGAAGTGGAGCAAGGATTTCACCCAAGACCTATCAATCATTTCGCCAAGCTCCTCAGAGCGCACCTTCACTCGGATTTAAGTGTGGGACTCTGGGCCAATCTCATTCTGGATGTGGCACTAGGTCAGACATACGAGGACTTGAAAGCACTGACCCGCACGGGGCGACTTCACTTGTACAGTCGGTAGGAAGGATTTTCAAAAAGGGATTTCAGGTGAAGAGGATAGAATTCCAAATCGTAACAGGAAGAAGAAAAAAAAAGGCAGATTTAGTTTAGGGGTCAGCGTCACTTCACCCAATCGTATTCATGTCATTTAATGACGGACGCTGAGCTGCATCAGGTCACTGGGTCAGTGTGTTTGTCGGGTCAGCAGCATGCAGGAGATGGTCACTGGTACGGGTTTAACTTTCTTTCTATGGATTAACACACATACGGTATCTTCGCATGTCTCTCCATTTTCCCTGCAGATTATGTTCAGTGCGTTTGCAGCGTGATATCGCGGATTAGATCATGAACAGATACAATCGGGTGACACAGGAAAGCTAGCAAATGTGGAGCGCTCAAATAGAAATTCTGCAAGTCGACAACAATGATGTGCGCCGGGAGTCAGCCGGCAGAAACTTTGAACAGATTGCGCTCTGTTTTTTATTCCATATTATCTTCACTCTTACCAAACATGTCAGTAATTTATGAAGACGGTGAAAGTGGCAGGCGACGGCAGGCGTGGTGGCACTCATGTCAAGTCCCATCAGCATTTAAATGCCTTGAAAGCAAGCATTTAAATGCATGGGGGACCCTCCCTTGTGATGTTGCTCGCCACCCCTCGTATGTCTCGGTGATTCAATGTGATTTCTTTTCAAACCGGTGACGTCCTGGGACCAAAATTCGAAGGTGGACAAAAAATAAATGTCAATGGTGAGGCTGTAAAGCGCTGAAAAGTTGCGAGCGGCCGTGATTCGGAACCCGCCTGGAGATACACCGGCCATTCAGAAAAATTAATATATTCTTCCGTAAATTCCCAATATCCACTCCGTCTCTGAATCCAAAAGATTTTGAGGCAAGGTAGAGATCAAGTGTTTATATGTTATTTCTTAGTATCCTTTCGCATCTTTTTTCTCTACGGCTTGTTCTCTGTGGTGTGTTGCGAGCTTACATAATTGCGGCGGTGATGTGGCTCTAATAACTTCACAAAACCTCAATCTCTCAACACAGTCAAGAGAAAGTGATCAAATATGCGTCTTACCGAAGTGTGAAACTCTCCAAGGTTGAAGTACTTGCCAAGAAGATGTAAAAAGTCACAATGTCATTGGATTTCAGCGGTTTGGAAGTAGTCTGGATGACCACGGCGCCCCCTAATCTGAGACGGACAAAGGTCGCATTCCCAGGTGGCGTTTTAAGCAAGTTAACACTCCCTATCCTTCTCATGGGTGTTCCTGACCCTTCCTGGGCCCCCGCCCTCCCTGCCACTCGTTGCAGACTATCCTGTGGTGTACATTGGCCTGTCTTGTCCACCCGACTCTGGAAGTAGACCTCCACCAGATTGCTCTGAAACCCCTTGGCAGCTTCGGTTCGCCCCACCTCTTTGCTGGAGCCGCCGGATCGAGTCGACGAACTGAACCAGGCCGGTTCCGGCTTCAGTTCTGCCACACAGAAACTATCCGGCGATACCAGGCACGCACCGCGGACTTCCCTCGTCCCCCAGAAGGCATAAGCTGTCACACAATGAGCTCCATCCTCTGACTTTTCCTGAGCGTCGGCGACTTCGCGAGGCATGTTGAAGAGGATCTTGACAACCGGGGATGAGGAACGCACCTGCTGGCCTAAAATGACCGGCACAATCCTGCGCCCGCTGAGCAGCAGCTCTGGCAGAATAGGGGCATCCACACTGAGTGGACCATACGAGGCATTAAGAACTGGCCGTAGTAAACCAGGTCCTGGATCTGTGATGAGGAAAGTCCATGTGTGAGCATTCTGGCTGGAGTTCCCCGGTGGTCCGGGACTATCCTGCCTCAGAACCACATGATCAGCTTTGAGGATCTGAAATCTGACTGCAGGATAAACCGGTAGTGGAGTTGAGGTCTCTTTTGGAATCTGCTGGGTTGCAACATCTGGTAGGGAGGAAGAAAAAGGGTAGAATAGAAGATTTGAAGGTCTTGATACATTGGTCTGACTTTGGTGCAGGCAAAGTCGGTTCAGTTTCCACAGAGTGACATTGGAATTGTGAGAGTGAATGGTTGCAATTGACTGGTGACCAGGCTAGGGTGTAATCCGCCTTTCGCTCCTAATCAGCTGGGACACACTCAAGTTACACTCGAGACCCCAACAGGAGCAGTGGTATGGTTTGAAAGAATAAACATACTTTAAAGAAGAACACAAAATAATTCTTTAATGAAGAGGCTGAAGACGTGGAACTTTGTTGGAAAAGGAGACAGTAGGTAGGTGAGGTGGGTGTCAGAATGATGGAGGTGATGAGGTCACGCTACTCAACGGACTAAAATGCAATGACCATCCCTCATGTAGTTACGGCAATGGAAAATCAAACTCACGATGGAAAAGTGAGAAAAACAGGAAATTGATTACTTTGACAAAAGTAGAAACGGGAACTTAGCTGAACCTTTACCCTGAATGTGAAGGAGTGTGCCGAGAGCTCAGTTTGAAACACTCTCATTTCAGTGACAAGAAAGGAATTAAGTTCGGAGTTTCAAGTTATACTTCCTTCCAGCTCCTTGACTATGGACATGAGATGGACATCGACTTCACCCACCATGACTTCAATACAGCGCTTCTAAGTTGTTCAATGTTACGCCCTCTCACAGAAAGAAGGCAATACTCATATTATTACGTTATTACAATGAATAGTAATTCATTAAAGAATGAAAATTCAGTGGGCATTGTGCTGTTCATTTTTGTATCCACTCCCTGGCTACCACAGTGTGATTTATACAGACATACAGTGTATAATGATGAAAAAAATATGACATTTTTGGGGGGAAATTATGGTCAATTATAAGTCTGCATGTGTTGCTACACCATTTTTGTCCATGATTGTATGCATAAAGGGTGGCAACAACCACAACGTTGATGCATTTTTTTAAATCACTAAGTTGACAAACATCGGAAAGACGTTGATGTTGATTTTATTTCTTAGAGAATTACATATTGTTTTTATATTTGTTTCATTTAATTTAATTAAGTTGTGAAATTCAACATATTTGGCCTCTTGTGACGAATTGTTTACTCTCTTGCCACACAGCTGCTTGTTGTGAAGTTTGCTGCCACCAGAGCTACTTGTTGCTAAGGTTTTTGCTCTCAATTTAAGATACAGAGCAGAAGCTCATATTTTTTAAAAAAGCAAAAAAACAAAACGGTCAATCGTAAGTCAAGGTCGAACTGTAGAACAACAGATCGATAAAACCCAGGCAGTCTCGGAATGGAGACTTGGGCAAGATGCTGGTATGGCAGTGAGACACATGCTGGTTGCTTTTCAGTTTATCCTCAGGGACACATAGACCATTAGCCTTTCATCGAACAATGATCCCAATTTTCGAACTGGACCCGACAAGGGGCAATAAATAAATACTATGCCAAATAGCTGTGCACATGCAAATGAAATTCCCATAGAAATGACTTACCTCTTGTTACAGCAGTAAGCACAGCAAGAATCATCGCCAGAGACGTGAAACAGAGGAGAACATTAAGCATCTTGTCAAGCGAATCCCCGCTGTGTTGCAGCGATAGAAAACAAATAAAAAGCAGCTTTATATGGATGAGGAGTTTCCTTTTATTGTAACACAAAAAACAACAACACAAAAAACACCTCTTGTGGAACGATGGGTGAAAAAAGAAGAAGAGAAAGACGTGAGGTCGCACGATGCTGGCTGGCACGGCAGGACAGCGCCACGCAAAACCATTCCCATGGCCCAAATCAGTAAACATGTGCAGTGTGTCAGATTAACTACCACGTGGGTCGAGGAAGAGCCGTGAGCAAATGAAATGCACACGAGGTCAAAGGGATCAGTGGTTTCTCTGCGAATCACTTTCAATTTGATCTCGATGTCATCCACGGCTTCTCATGCTGCGGCGGCGTTGAATGGGATCATGTCTGATGCCGCAGGATGGAACAGATTGGTGCAGGTATAAGCTGCAGGGGATGACGGCACACATTTGACCACAATTGCAAATGGAAAAAAAACACTCATGAGATGGTCTGCTGAGTGCCTCCTGTAAATTGTAAGATATCAGGTCATCTGACCATTACGTCGGTCGTTAGTTAAAATTCAAAGGGAATGGGGATAAAAACACGGACCATTTTTTAGCTTGATATTGGTCCTGAGACTTGGCCTGATTTCGACTCTCTGTTCAAAGACAGCCAAGAGATGCTTAAGAAAGATAATATTTTTTTTTTAAATGCAGGTATATATTTTTTATCCTCTGCAAAGAACAGCTAATTATTGCTGCGACTAATTCAGGAGCTACCCCCTCTCCATGTACTGGAAATGTGTATCTTTCTCTTATACTGCCCCCGGGTGGCCAGAAGGAGCAGTGCCCAATGAATTAAAGGAAAATAAAAGTGGCAATAATGGTTGATTTTTTTTTTCTTGTTATTATTGTGTGGACAGTACGTACTATAGTGACACATTTTATTTAAAACAAAAAATGTGTTGAAGCCGCCTTGCAATTGTCCAAAAAGTACTACAGGTCTAGTGAGCGTGCTCAAACTTCCTTCTTCATTTCCTCAGTCGACCCCTTTTAACGTGCCAACTAGATCCACCTGCACCTGCTTCAGGGACGCTTTTGAGACAAGGTGTCAGAAGCCGATGCAGACGTTTTGGGTAAATAAAGACTTCTTTGACTTACTGCCAAGGTTGACGGTGTGTACCTTTTGGGAAAGATTCCAAAGACTCCACTTATATAGTTTGCACAGTGAATGCACTCTCTAAAATGTCTGTTTACTGTGCTGTGCTTCTTCAATTCATATAATTGAGATTGTTTTGGAGAAAAATCACGCTCAGGACCTTTCACTTAACTCAACTCAGTAGCAGCAAAGGCTGGTTGAATGGTATCGGCGTTGTAGTATTGGAGCATTTTTATTTATTTTTTTTGTTTGGCTCGACATAGAAGAATTCTACTTAACCTGGTGAATAAATGCGATAGTGTTGCACATTTCAACTGAAACCAAATTAAAATTCCAAAGCATTCTGCATAACGGAAAAAAAAAAGTTCACCTCACGCACTCATTTTTTATTCTACCATAAATTCCCAAAATGCAGAATCCGCACAGTTCTTTCACCATTGATCATCAAGCCAAAGATGAATACAGCAGGAGGAGGACATTAAAAGGCCACGGCAAAACAAAAAGTTCAGCAGTATGAAAAAAACTTACGATTAACTGCAACTTTTGTGAATAAACAAACTCACCGCAGCAGCCGCAGTCTCTCTCCTCCTCCCTTTCCGGCACCTTCCTCAACTACATACTGCCAAGAGTTATTGCAATTGATTTCTTTTGTTTTTGCCTTTTTTTGCTGGCATGAACTCTTCTCTCTGTCTCTCCCTCCTCAGCCGTACTGGCTGCTGACATTCCAAATAAATTCCAGGCCAAAGTAGAGCAGAAGGCATATGCCAGCCACAAGGGTCATGTTTAAAGAAAGGTGTCTTGCCGCACATGAAACTATCAGATTTATATAAGCAGTCACAGACTCCTAAAAGGCATCTATCAAATCCACAGAGGAGCTTTTCGCCTTCCATCTGACACCTGCAACTATGACCGGCGCGTCGGAGTCCAGTTCACAGACAGGTCATTGTATGATTAACCACTCGATTAACCTTTCCTGACAGTAATCCATCTGAGAAATTATTATTGAACCAGCAGGGCACCATCATCCTCATTCACGTATAGCAACATCAACAAGCATTTGCTGAATTATCCTGTTCATGCTGCACAAACCTAGAGAATAGAATAGAATATATAGATTTGACAGATTTACTGCAACTCAGATACTATATATATCATGTCTATTTAAAATAATATTATTATTATTATTATTTTATATGTTACAATTACAATAAGATGTGCAGCATCTTATATAAGCTTAAATCAATGATCCACGAAAATTAGTACATATATGTACGAAATGTGTTCTGACATCTTTGTTTGTTTGCCTGAAGATACTGTATACATACAGTATGCTGGCAAGTTGTCAAGATTCCAGTAGCTGCACGTGTAGCTTTCCACTGCACCAGAAGGTCAAAATAATGCCAACAACAGGCACATAATACAAGAAAGGCAGTAGAAGGAGGACATGGGTCAGCGGTGGCTAAGGTTATTTTTACCCTGGGGCCTTTAAAATGAATTATAAGCACCGGGGGAAACATAACATATATTATGCAAGCAAACAGTCATTAAAATATGCAAAGTAAGGGTGGCGTTTAGAGCTGCTGCTCAGCCTCATAATTTCACTTTTAATGTGAGGCCGTGCCACTTAAGCTGCTCACAGTGTCCGACAAACAAATAAGTCCAGCTTTCAGGAGAGCTATCACACTCGCTAAAGTCTCTCAGCGTATCAAAATCAAATTTAAACGACCCCCGTCGCTGTGAGAGGCTGAAACGAGCGTTTCACTGAAATATTCAGAAAGGGCATGGGGAAGATGGATGTCTCCTGGTGTCCCTCTCTGATGGTGGGGTAGCTGGCAGGTGAGTGATGGAGAGCTTACACCTGGCAAAAAAACTTGACCCTCAGGGAGGACAGGAGGAGGGGAAGGGGGTAGTAAAAGCGTGAGCTTGTGAGAGGATGAAGAGGTGGGCGCAGAACGGGGACACAAGATGCTAATATATATAATATATATATATATATATATATAGACCTGAGTTTGACACTTATGATGTAGAGCAAGGCTTTTTTGAAAACGACCATGTCTATTAAGGCGTTTTTTTTTTTTTTTTTTTTTTTAATGGCTGTGGAGTGTTCCATTAGCCTGCCATGCATATTTTTGGAACGTTGGAGGACACCGGAGAAAATCCACATGTAAACTCTACAATGGAAGTCCGGAGCCATAATTGAACCCTAGCACCTTTGCATTATGAAGTGGACTTGCTCCACCAGTCAGCCTCAGTGTCTCCTGGTTGCCAGTCTCGTTCTTGAAATATTAAAAATACAGCATACATTGCCATCTGGTGGCGAGAATTACAAATTGCAACCTTTCCAAGCATCCACGGTGGCCTTTACTGAAGGAGAACCAAGCAACTCCTAGAGTTCGTCAACCATCATGCCAACAATCACACTGCTGGACAGTGGGAGGAATGATTCTGCTTCAATTATGACAGATCTGTGTGGCACCTATAGTAAGTAGGGTTCAAATAGTTTGGGATTTTTAATTAGATATAATACATAGTGTGCCCTGTGATTGGCTGGCAACCGATTCAGGGTGTCCCCCACCTACTGCCCGGAGACAGCTGGGATAGGCTCCAGCACCCCCCACGACCCTAGTGAGGATCAAGCGGTTCGGAAGATGAATGAATGAATGAATGAACATAGTGTTTATTTTAGTTTTGACTTGTTTTTATTTTAATTCATTTAATTATAATTCGTTTTTAGAGCAGGTGTTAGTTTTCAACTTTTTAAAAATGCCTTGTTTAATTTTTATTAGTTTTAGTATTAGTTTGGAGGGTTTTTTTTAATGGAGTATTTGTTGAGTGCAAGAAAAGGAAAAAAAAAGTTTGTAAGCATTGTGGAAGAAAGTAAAGTAAAATTCACAAATGGCTATTTGACGTTCCATCTTTTGAATGGACTAGCATAACCATCATAAATACGAATCTCATGTATGGTATTAATTGAAAAATATATTTTTGGTTTAATTGAATGAATAGTTCTCATGAACTATTATAACACTGCAGGAAACGCGTCGCTAAAGTCAAAGCCGCACCGGGTCAACGATGCCTATCAGAAGCTAGCGCTGTTAGCAGTACCAGGCTATTTGTATTCTAGCCCAAAAACAAACAAACAAACAAACAAAAAACTCTTCCAGTTGAGTAAACCACATACAGCTTACACAAATATTTTACAAAATATCAAATTTATTCAGGTTATAAAAGGCTGCTTTTTCTTTTTACATGCACACCCACACGATCACCATATATACTGCCAAATAATTTTTTTTCTCTCTCTCCGCAACTTGAATCACGAAGATAGCACATACGGTGGAATATACATCTGATTTCGAAAGACACTATGAGAATGTTCATGATTTTTTTTTTGTCAACTCAGTGCACTGATAAAAGGCTGTCACAAAATCAAGTAGAAACATTACAAAATGATCAACAGATGGCGTACAAAATAACAACACCGTTCACGCCAAAAACACTCATATATAATTGTATTATTATAACTCTTATTGTTTATACTTTGAGATGGAACAAATCAACCCGAGTTGCTATTAGTAAATTAATAAATATTTCACTATGAATTGACCTTTGTTTGGATCTTGAGATAAATGCACTTGAATGTTGTATTTTGCACTAAAACATTCATGACTGGGTATGAAACATCCCCTCCTTTTTTTAAACTCATTATTATTTGGCAATGGTTCTGATGAGTATATTTATGAATCACTTGCCTTATTTTTTTATGTCTGTCTATGCTGCTGTCAAAAAGCAGTATGTACAGTAAGTATGTTTCTCTTTGGACACAAAATACAGTAGCCTCTGAGTTACATTGTGGAGGATTAATCACTTCCAAATTCAGACATCTTGGAAAAAAAAAAGGATTTCCAGGGTCTCACTTTGTACTAGTTTGAAATTTTGATTTCCATTTGTTTTTAAGTATACAAAAAGGATTTCACGCAACAAAAGTTACTATTGGTAATAATTTTGCTCCGGGGCTATACCATCCGGTCATTAAGTGTAAATTACTTTCACGTCACTGTGTGACAAATCCAGCGACATTACCAGAAGCTTTTGTAGCCAAGGCAATGAATATTGTATATGCGCTCAGTGTTCTATAACATCAGGTATTGAAATCACCATGGTCTGAGCATTTTAGTGAGAGGAACGCATTTTCACAAGCGCTGCACAAAAAAATAAAATAAAATACGAGAGGTCTCCACTACAGGTCACCGTGGCAATGGCAGAGACTTATAAAGCAGTGAGCCATCCAATGTGATGGTAATATTTTTTTCCAATTCCACCTGCACTTTTTAATCACTGCAATAAAGAAATAAGTACAAATACATGATCTGTACATACTGTAAATATCAGCGAGAAAACGCCTACTTGTGTAAAAAAGTAGACATATATTGTATGTATTTTATTTATTTATTTATTATACTCATACAACCAACTTTTTTTGATTTGTCGCTTTAACGAGGTTTGAACGTGGCTCTCTGCTTCTTTTACAGATGTTCTCTTCATATGATGACAAATGAGTGTATGATTGTTACGTCACGTGACGTGAGCTCTCGATTTTAAGAGAAGAAAAAAATGAATAAAATTTTTAAAAAAGACATGAGTGCATCACATCCAACAAATGCGACTTTCCATCCAACGGTCATACAACTTTGTGCAACAAAAATGCATTTTGCATTGAACATACCATCCCTTCCTTTGCCATCAAAAGCAATTGTGTCCAAACATCAATGTACTGTGATAATGTATTGAGGCTAAATGAATACAATGATGTCATTGTACGAATATTTATGAACCCAACTGATGTGATTTAACTTTCAAGGAGGAAAAAAAAAAACAAATTAACTCCAACAAAGAACGTCACACTTATGCTGTTTTTTGGTAAAGGCCACTGAGAGGCTCGCCTGGTGCTCCAAAAGCTTTTTTTGAATGAAAGCTTCATGACTTCAATCCATTTCTGATCAATCTTTCTCGACCACATACACCACCGCTGGTAGACGATATTGCACTGAATAAAACCTTTGGATTCTATTTTCGTAGAAGGTTCACCTACGCCTTGGCATGAATGATGACACGTTTTGTTTGGAAGAAACTCTCTGAACCATTGAGCCTTGATTATTATTTCCACTATCATCGTTATTATACTCTTTCAAATCATCCAATTGGTCGACACAGCTATGGGGGTTGCAATCTCCAAGTGCCCACTCCGCGCCGCAAATTTCCTTCAGTCATGCCAAAAAGCAGCCGTTTTAATTGCCTGTGATTGAAGTCGAGGGGGACCACACCCACAGCGGCGCAGCCCTCCGCCACCTTCTGCACTCTGTATTCACGCCGGTTTGCAAAATTAGACCCACTTGCATTTGTGGCAAGTATCACCTCCGGATTCGTATTTTTCAACCTGTTCACATCCGAAACATACTGCACAAAGCATGTAACTATTACCAGGTACCCTGTATGAGAGAATGTTTCTACAACAAAAAAAAGATTCAACTTGACATTATGAAAACAATCTCTTGATTTAAAATACATCACAGTCATGGGTTTT
Organism: Hippocampus zosterae; assembly: GCF_025434085.1. Taxonomy (NCBI): domain Eukaryota; kingdom Metazoa; phylum Chordata; class Actinopteri; order Syngnathiformes; family Syngnathidae; genus Hippocampus; species Hippocampus zosterae. Next base: position 8,430,563 of record NC_067468.1, read on the forward strand.
TTTTTGTATGTGTATTTTTTTTTTTTTTTTGTGGTCGCTTCCATCTTGATTTTGGCACTACACAAAACGTCATTGATTTGGATCACAGAGGAACTGAACCATATTCAGTCTGGCTGGTCCTGGAGAAAACATCAGAAAGTGGAGCGGCTACGCTGTACATGTCGGCTTTTATTTGGCAGGAGACAGTCGCTTGAGTAGCTTCTTGCCCTTGGAGAGGAGTCCTTTCTTCTTCTTGTTGGCTAAATCTTGAGGGTTGCCGATGTCCAGGGGAAGGCTGGGGATTCTCCTTGTCGGACTGAGTGGTCTCATGGTGCCCGGCAGCAGCGGACGAACGATTGGGGACGGGGCGCGTACGGGTGTCACGTCGTTATCAACGCGGGTTTCCGGGGTGATCTGAGGAGAGAGGCGATGGGGAAGGAAGCAAGGAAGTGTTGGACGGTAGAATGTTGTTTCCTTGGGAACACAAGTTGATACCTCTAGGTAGCGATCGTTTTATGACACTTTTGCCATATTTACAGAAATATACAAATATACAGAGTACACATAGGAGGGTCAGGTCTGTGGTGTCTGTAACATTTTCACCCGTTCATTGTCTGTATTTGTCACTGGAGCCAATTCCGGCTGACAAAGGGGTGGGATACACCGTGGACAAGTCGCAACCAATCACACTCGCATCCAGTTGTGGACGATTTAGAGATTGAAAATGAAGCTAACATTCTTGCGGTTTGTAATGGAAGACCGTGCCAAAATTCTAAAAGTAGTTTTGAATTGGTACATTTATTTAAAAGGAGTCATATCACACTAAATCAACTTTTTGGAGCTTTTAGCCAAATGCTAATTGCTCACTAAAAGCATCCCCATAGTGGTGTTTTCCTTCATTCACCCATCCCTGAGCATTCCTGCTCATTCCCAGAAAACGACTGTGTCCTCACTTTTCAAAGTGAGGAGCCATCCCACCGTACCGCCCCTGCAGACGAAACACACAGCCACTTTCTCAGGGCGGCCACCAGTGAAACACTTCATTTTTGCACCGGCTCTGGGCAACCGCTGACCAATGACTTGACTCGAAGGGGGGGCCAAATTAATGACAGCAAGTTCGGATTGATGTGTGCTGTGGGGCCTTTTGGGACTATGTTCTCCATGATGCCAAAGGTAATATAAAATCATATACCGTATTTTCCGGACTCCTTAGGATAAGTCATACCAACTATAAAATGTATAATAAAGAAGAAAAAAAAATACAGTACATAAGTCGCACTGGAGTATAAGTTGCATTTTGGGGGGAAATTGATGTGATAAAATCCAATCCCAAGAACAAATATGTTATCTTGAAAGGCAAATAAAAATAGAGAACAGGCTGAATAAGTGTGTTACAAGCTAACGTTACATGACGCATAAACAACGAACATGCCTGGTATGTTCACGTAACATATTAAGACTTATTCAGATAACTATTGCATAAAGAACATGCTCACAAGTTTACCAAACCATCAGTCTCTCTCCAAATCACTAAATCCAATGAAATCTTCATCCTCGGTGTCTGTTTGAAACAAGTCTGCCAACTTTGGAGGTAGAAGATGTGGCGCTTCCTATTCTACATCACTTACGTCACATATTGTTGACTTGTCAACACAGGCCTAGAGTGCCCTCTTGCGGTTTAGTGTGTAAATAACATGTGAAATGATATTATAATGTGTTAAGAATTTCACACAAGTCGCAACCCCAGCCAAACTATGAAAAAACTGATTACAAATCCGAAAAATACGGTATATGCTGCAAATTAACGGCAAAAAGTTTAAAATACCATCACACGGTCCTTTGAATTGGAATTTGGGAATTTTTGCCAGAAACATGAAGTCAACATAATCTGCTTTCCCGGACCACATAAAATGATGTAATGGGCCAAATATGGCCCCCGCCCATGAATTTGACACCGGTGACTTAGTTGTGTTAAGGTTTCACATTTTAATGTGATAATTTCTACATTACTGTGATTTGGGACGCACCTGCATGTTTGAACAAAAGGACAATGTACAAATGCGGTAGAAACACTGAGGAGGCAGTTGAGTTTGACAGAGCCAGAGGAATCCACCACCAGTCCGCCATGAGGGAACACATAGTAAGAGTAAAGTCTTAGCAAGTACAACACCCAGGAACGCAACTGGAGATACCAGGCTTGTCTTCTAACGCGCTAGCTTGACGCACTCTTTTGTTTGCTCTATTTTTAAATGATATAGTACGTTGCTGTTATTTTAACAAGCTTTTTGTCACTTCAAGCTTGAGCGCATTAGATCCGCTAGTTTGGTATCTCAAGTTGTTGACTTACTGTACGGGGGGGCAAATGGTGTGAAATGAATAATTTTCGTCTGCCCTCCGTTTGTTTTTTTTTGTTTGTTTGTTATTGTTGGACAAGCGGGGTGAGAGGCGGCGGAAATGAAACAAAAAGGCAGAAAATGTAGCAGCGTAAATCACCATCAGAAAGAATCCACAGACCACAATGCACCACAATGAAAACATTGACACACACAACAACAGAGAGAGAGAGCGCCAAAAGAAGGTTTTTAATATCCAATTTTGGTTGTCTTTTCATGTCTTTTATTGTTCCTTTGTAACAATACAGTTCGGATGTCTCAGTGCTGCCGGTAATTTTTGGCCTCAAACAGAGCTGAAAAATAGATTGATGTGTGTGCAACATACATCAAGAAACACAACAGTCAAGAGTCATTACAAAATGGAACCGTTACCAAAAAGACATGCTTTTGTGTGTGTGTGTGTGTGTGTGTGTGTGTGTGTGTGTGTATGTGTGTTTGTTTTCCTCCAATGAGTTTTTGTTTCCAGTGTTGCAGTTAGGTGTTCTTAAAGCACTTGTCATTCTTGTTGCCGTACACAATAACCACAATGAGATTTGCGTGTTTCAGTGCAAAGAGGTACAAATGGAAGGAAATGAGTTGGGCCTCCTCAAGCATGCAAGAACCCGCAACCCCCTTTTCCCCGCAGAGCCTATCCTTTCTCTGTCCATGTCAGGCTTTGCTGCTTCCTTTCTCTGAGACTCGGATAGGTAATACACTCGATTGCTTTTCATTTTTGGTCGCCCCCCCCCCCCCCCCGCCCTTTTTTTTTCCTGACGGTGACGGCGCAGGGGGTAGGGGAGTTGTTAGTCAGTCACCACAGCCACCACACGGACAATAAACACACACGATGGGAGAGCACGCGCATGGCAACGTGAAGCAAAGCGAGAGACAGAAATCAAGAGAAAGAGAGGAGACGGAGGAATGCATGAACACAGGGGCCTTAGCGCTGAGAGCGGCGATGGTGATGATGTACCCGTTTGCCCTCCGGGACGCTGGCGGCAGAGTTGGCAGGGAGCCGGTTGGCAGGCTCCTCGGAGTGGAAGTGGGAGGGCGTATCGGTCAGATACACCTCCACGTCGTCAGGCACTTCTTCCAGGAAGTTGGAGGGAACCAGACCACGCTGACCGTTGATCTCACCCTGTGGAAAGGAGGGAAGCAAACGTTTCAGTGCCCAGATTGGAATTCTGAATGCCCCATTGTTAAGTTTGTATGAGAGTATTTTCTCAAATATAAAGTTGGGTTGTCTATTTCTGAGTAATTTAGAAAAATATCATGGCTAGCTAGCTTGCTAACATCAATGCTAGTTGAGGTAGTGCTATGCTAGCCAGCTTTTTCTCAGCGGTCAAGCGAATGCCGTGATTTGTAGAATAAATTTTTTTGCCACCCCGTCAAAAATAAAGAAATAAATAAATACATAAACAAATACAAGTTTGAGTTTTTGGCTTCCCCACATACTGTAAATGTACACAGCGTACAGAAGGTAACTCTCAATGTGTTTCGCAAAGTTAAAAGTACACCATTCATTTGTCATATTTCACCATATATATTTTTAAATCAATTCAGCTCTTGAAATGGAAGCATTCTTTGCACTGCATTTCCTCAGTCCTAACACCGATTTGCGTTTAAAGTCATATATGCATCAAAATACAAAATATTACATGGGACCGTCAAGCCATGAAATTTATACCAAAAAGTGTGACATTGGTAATGGTAAGATGTAGAATACGGATCGCAACATTCAATAAGATGAATGAAGACACTCACGTAATAGAAACCGTCTTCATCAATATCACCAAAGACTGCAATGATGTCACCGGTGCAAAAGGTCAGCTCGGCCTATCAGAGGAAGGAAAAAGATGGTCGATATGCAGATGAGCAAAACGTTTTTTTTTAATTTGTTTTGTTTTTAAGACGGTAACGCGTATGATGTTTCATTCCCGAATTGGAGGACCTTTTCAGACATTTCATTGCTTTGGAATTATTATACTAAAAGCAACATCACTAGGCTAATTATTCCAAACAAAATGAATGCAAAAAAAATGCTGATGGGTGAGTTAAACGGTGATTGATTTCGCTGAAAACTCTCAAATAAAAAAGGCTATGTTTTTTTTGGTGCTAAATTTGTCCTCCGGTTCTGGAATGACATACTGTGTTGTTTGCGATACCTCAACGTCAACATTAGGTGAGCTCTCCCGGGGGTCGTAATCATACAGAGCCACCATCCTCCTGGAGGCTTCACCTCGGCGAACGCCTCTCCTGTTGTGCTCTGAAAAGCCACGATCATTGACTTTATGTCATCCAACATTGAGTCATCGGTGGACTCACGTTCATCTGATGTTTAGTACCTAATCTGTCCACCGGGGTGCTGAGAGGCAGGAAGCCTTGTTTGATGAGCTGATCCATGGTTTCATCATCCTCGGCTCGTATCTCGGACACCATGTTACATGGGATCAGCCCCATCCTTCCCCTCACTTCTCCTCTGTAGAACCCGTCGGTGTCTTTATCCCCATATATCTGGTGAAAAAGAGGCAGCAATACGGTCCAGGTGTGAAGATAAATAAACCAATGATAGATTGATGTAGCACTTCATACGCAATACTAGGTCCACAAAAAATACTAGAAAAAAAAGTCGTAGGATTAGGAGAATAAAGAAAAAATCTAAAGACATAAATACAAGAACAAGGATATAATTTTATCAATTACATTTTAATTTTGAAAGGAAAAAAATGCAATTTTACAAGAACAACAACAGGCAGAGTCAGGTCAAAAAAATAAATAAATATATCTATATATCTATAGATATAGATATATAGATATAGATATACACTTTTTAAAATTTATTTTAACTCCCACCCTGATGATTTGACCCTCTTTGAAGGGCAACTCCTCGTCGGCAGCGTCTGGGTTCGGGGACATGGACAGGGGGTCGTAGTCAAAGAGCGCCACAAATACCCGGAAGGTCTCCTCTGTCTCCGACTCATCAAAGTAGGTGGGAGAATGATGATCTCGGTAGCCATCTTGAACACAGAAATAAAAAAATGAAACGATGGCTCGAGACACAGATGGAGTAAAGTTGACAGCATTTTCATTTGCAAAAAGGATGGAAATCATTTTGGGGCTAAAACGTGTGACAGTGTGCTAAAAATCGCCCTTACCAAACGTATACGAACACAAACAGATTAAAATACACATTGATCGTATTTCTGGGGAGTGTAGCAGACAAAAGGAGTCCGCGGTGCAACACGCAGGAAATGACACACGGACAAGAGACAATATGAGGAACACACAGTGCTGTGCCATGCACGGAACATACGTCATCTTGAACTAATATAACCTTACAGTACATTGCAATATCAACACAATATTCTAGTACGTACAAATTTAGAAGGATAGTCCATGCAGACTTTATAAAGTCATTTCTTGGCCGTGGACACTGCAGAGTGAATCTCTTAGCATCACGCTTAATACCCTAAAAACTCAAGCACGATCTGTTAGCCCCTAATTCCCTGATATGCGTATGCCGCAAAAAAAAAATTTTTTTTGATCCTGTCAACAGATGATGCATCGACCCCAAATGTCCAAACAAACTCAAAAGTTCATGCTTCCATAAAATTGTGGTTCGTAACGCAAAGAGGGAGGGATCTCAGCAGGCTCAGTGAAGTGAAGGGAGCGGTCTCAGTCGCCAACCATGGACAACCCGGATCACTTGAGTGGTGGGTCCGCCATATCTGTGCAGTGCGATCATGCCATTCAGCGGTGTGAGTAAGAATCAAAGAGAAACGGGCAACTTGCAGGGAGGGTTGCAAAATTCAGGAATTTTCAAAGTTGGAAACTTACTTGGAGAGGAATGAACATACAATATTTGGTATAAACGGGTATTTATTTACTCAAATGGGCAAGATTGAAAGGTGGTATTGACTTTAATGATAATTACAATAACACATGATGTGTATATACATTAGTGTCATATAATTGAGTAAAATCTCAGAATTAAGGCCACACCATCAAAGTATATTTCGATTTATATATTTCATGCCTGTGTGGGTTTTCTCCGGGTACTCCGGTTTCCTCCCATATTCCAAAAACATGAACGGCAGGCTTATTGAACATTTCCACATTGTTCCTAGGTATGAGTGTGTACGCGGATGGGTGTTCGTCTCTGTGTTCCCTGCGATTGATTGGCTGGGATAAGCTCCAGCCCGCCCCGTGACCCTTGTGAGGATAAAGCGGATCGGAAAATGATTGATGGATAGATTTCTATGATAATTGGATGCAGTTCTTCACCAGTAAAATATCAAATAATTTGATGAACAAAACGATCAAAACTGATTCGGGTTTACAGCCATCATTCTTTTGAAAGAAACAATTCCCCTAAACAGTCCCGGATCGCTGATTTGTGAGGTCACATGGAAGTATCCCTCTCTGACATGATATGCCAAAAAACGTACACTTGTTATGGTATTTGACTCTGTCTTTGCAAAATGTGCGAATAATATCAATCAAACCATTGTAATAAAAAATAAATTGACCTCAAGTTTGTGTTGTCCACTCGGAATGAAAAGTTTCCAACTTGGAATATTTCCTAAATCATCCAATCGAAATGTGACACTGAAAGCTTCCCAAAAATGACGGGAAATTTTCCGGCCTTTTGCAACAGCTCCTCCTTGCCATTTGCCAACTTGCTGGTGGCGTCGTGGCCGGCGTGCTGTGGCGGCATCAGACAGGACCGCAGGCTGCAGCACGTACCATGGAGAGAACTGGTGCCGCCACCGTGCCTGCGGGAAGTACTGGTCCTGAACCGAGCTACTCTGCCATAGTTATTCTTCTCGGTGTTGGGGGACACGTTTCCCTCACTGTTATTCTCAGAAGTTACTTCTACAGAAAACACCAATCAGAAGGTGCCGAGGTTACGAGGCCAACATAATTCCATCCAAAAGGTAATGTAAGAAGACAGAATAATGTTGGAAAATAGAAAGACATTTCGAAAGTTCAGGCGGCCGGTCAAGGTTATGAGAAGATGCCTTTTATAAGCATTGTCAAAAAAAATAAAAATCACAGTTGATTTCAGCAAACCATAACACATGTTCCCACATTTGGGAGATTTTGGTGATTAGATTTTTGTGTTGATGCAAAAAATAATTTGAAACCATGTCTATTTATGATGCAAAAAAAGGAGATGACCTAATGTACAGTATAAAGATTGCATGGTGTCATTCCACGTATTTTTATTGGAATTAAAAGACTGTAGAATTTGACTTTCTAAGGCAAAAAAAAAGTTTTGATTGTTACTGCAAAACACGGCATGAAACATCCGCAAACAATTAACAATAATGTCACGTGCGGAACCTAACATAAATGAAACCAGGTGATACTGACCGATGGCAGGGACCATCAGAGGTCGTCTCTGAGGCTGCGAGCCTCCGTGACGAATCCTTTGTCCGCTTTCCCGGTCATGACGGCCTCTCGAGGGTGTGTTTAACTACAATGCAAAAGATGAGGAACTATTCACATGCCGTCCGCAGACAAGCGAGCTCATTTTCCCCAACCGTTGTGTTTGTGACCAAATATACAGTCATGTGCGGTGACATACTCTTGACAAAATTGGATGTAAACAAACTCATGCAACGCTCGCAGACAGGTACACTGAAACACAGACACGCTGATGCACACACATATGCACACAAACAAGCCCATGAGAAGTTTTATTGTTCCAAAAATGACTATTCTAATTATTAAGTATAAAGTAAGAATCGGGGAAATAAGCCAAGGATTTGTGAAGCGCCTCCTGTCATTTTAGCCCCTAATTTTTAATTCACCCACCGATTGATGCCCCCGGTACAATAGAACATCCAAAGTCGAAATGCACGCAAGTGAAAGTTTGACCCGAACTAAAACTCCCTTGGTGTTTCAAAAGTCAAATAAGACCAGAAAAGTAACGAACGGCAACATGGGCTGCGCGGTACATTAAGAGCAATACCCAATCAACACCCAAGTTCATTCTAGCAAGAACATGCGAATGTTCAGGATAATGTTCCTGTTCCTGTTATTTAGGGATGAGGACCAAGCTGTCATGATCCGTTCATGTTTGATTAGGTTTTTCAGTCTCCAGCTGGAGAATGGACGTTCCCTCATGAGACACACCTGTCCCGAATCTGGCCTCGTTACAACTGGCTGTCGGATTATTAAGCCTTGCTCATGACTTTGTCCCTAAATGCCTTCATCCTCTTGATGTTCTCTGTATTTTTTTCCCTCGTAATTCAGGGTATTTTTGTTCTTTAAGCATTGTTGTTATTACTCTTGTTTTATTTATTTATGTATTGGATTGGATTGTCCTTTGAGTTGACAATTATGTTTTTTCTTGCTCCTTGCCTTTTGCAAGGACTTTTTTGGTTTTTTCTCGTCTTTTCCTGGATCTTTGTGACCAGCGTCCTTCGTTGTACTTTGTTGGTATTGTGTTTTTAATCAATAAATATACTTCTTCTATTCAGAATCCTTCTGGACAACTGACATGAATAGCAAGAATCTAGAAATCCAGAGTAATTGACTGCACTCTAAAAAAGAATTGCCTGCAGATGCAATAAGATGACAGCAAAGCAGAAGCTTCCTATCTTCAAAATAATTCCTTCCTTGGCGTCAAGATGGAACCAAAACATATAACTCTACATTCGACGGGGCTTTGGTCTAAGCAGAAAAACAAGGTGACTTTTAGCCAATAGAGAATCGGTTAAAAAAAAATAAATACTTCGGTCATCCCAAAACTATCAAATCTTCAGACCTCTCAACCACTAAATGCAACATTTACAACTTCCAGCCAAAATCAATTCACATTGGTTTACCTGCAGAGGGAGGGAGGATAAGATCAGTCTGTGGCGCAAACGCATCATCAGTAAGTTGGTTTGCCTACCACCAATCAACCACACAGATGACGAAGAACAACAAGGAGGGGCAACCCGTTAGATAAAGTCGTGGTTTGTGCTCACATTTTGTGTATTTGCAGGTTATTTGGAGAACAAATGTTGTTACTGTGTTTTTTTTTATAAGACACAAAACTGGGCACTTTTTAAAACTTGTTTTTAGGGGGATTGGAACGGATTATTTGCATCTCTACTCATTTCAATACTGAAAAACGATTTGCAATTCGAGAGTGATCATGATAACAAATTCGCCTTCTGAAGGCACCACAGCATTTGTCTGTCACTAGTTTTACTTTAATCTAGTTTTATTAAACTGCTTAAAAGATGGTTTTTATTTCATCAAGTGGCTAGACAAAATAAAATCATCTGCATCCAGATACTTTTTAAGGAGATGCATAGCCTCCTTAAAAAAAGTATCTGGATGCAGATGATTTTACTTCATGCAACCACGAGATGAAATAAAATGGAGTAAATTATGACTAAAATGAATACATTCACTTCTCAATATTTCCTGTTTTGTGTTAAAATCCGAACCATCTGACTGGCGTGACCGAACAATTTGTATTCGACTTTGGAGGTTCCACTGTGCTGAACTTGGCAAACACGCTAACAACACATATCAAATGCAAGAAAAGGCAGCAGTGAAGTATCTGTGCCTGTGCAGTTCTCTAAAACCAACAGTAAATTTGGATGGTCATGAGTGAGTCTTTCTGCTTGAAGTACAGTAAGTGCCAAGAACTGCACCTTGGGTGTGTTGTGCGAGTTGCATCGGCGTCCCTCGTCCAGCTGCATCTCTGAATACAGTTCCTCCTCATCCTCTTCCATGATGTCAGACAGGTCAGAGCCGCGGCTGCTCTCGCTGTGATAATCTTCATTGTGACTACAGTGAGGCTTTTGACAGTCACACACAAACACACAGACCCACTTGTTTAAGTGCACATACATACAGACGTGCACACGCCAAACACGCATGACGAATGAACGCACACACAGTGACGCCGGCGAGGTCGTGTTGGTGTGCAGCACTCACGCTCTTGTAAATAGACTTTTCTTCTAAGGTCTATTCAAAGCGATGCCGTGAGAAGGCTTGCCGCGTTTCACGTACCGGCCTTCCTAGTTCGGAGCCTCGGAGGAACTCATCGACTGAAGGTCCTCTTCGTCGGCGATGCGCCAACGCCTCCTCGTCTTCTTCTTCCTCATCGGAGTGACGCTGGTGGAAGGACTGACCCTGTTCGGCGTAACTAACAGGTCTCCGGTCCCCCTGAAATGTCAGACCCAAAGGGTACTGTTGACATGTTGCCATGGCAACCACAAGAACGTCTTGACGCGGTATTGTCAGACCTTGCCGCTCTCGGCCGCCACTCTCTGCGCCGCTTCCCGGGCGATGGCTTTGGCCACGTTGTCCGGGATGAGATTGCCTCTCGGCTGTGGTAGGATCCTCTGAGGGGAGGGGGAACGTGGATTGCCAGGGGGAGGGGGCTCAAGGGTGTGGCCCTGCATGGGTACAGGCGCCTGGGACGAAGGGGAGCGTGTAAGATCCCAACCAGGCGGGGCGGCGGCCGTCCGGTGGCCGGCGGCTTGCTCTTTGGCATCCAGATCTCTGGCACTTACTGGTCTCTGAGGTACGGGGTGGGGATGAGCGTGGGGCTGCAGAGGCAGTCGGTGCTGGGGCCTGGGACCTTGATGGAGCTGCAAGGGCTGCGGATGGGGATGCGGCATTCGACTCTGGTTCGGGTGGGGCAAGCCTGGGTGAGGGAGTACCGGGATGGGTTGGGGGTGTGGAGGATGGGGCTGCTGTGGGAGGGGTTGTCCGTGGGCTTGGGGCGGGGCAGGGAGCTGCGGGATGACATGAGGGTGATGAGGCGACGTAAGGTGAGGCTGGCCGTGGGGATGGGGATGCATCGGCGCCGGCAGAGGAAGCGGAGGTAGAGGCACGAGCAGGTTGTTTGGAATGAGGGCGACGTGGGAGTCCTGGGACTCTCCCTGTGCGGACAGCGTCCTGACGATGACCTCCCTTGCCTCCAGGCACTGTATCCTGGTCAGTTCCACGGTCACATAGTCTGCCATTGGGAACATCACCTCTGCTATCTGATTCCAAGACACACACGAGCGATTGGCAACGGCAAAGAAAGTCATTGATACTTCCCATTTCCTCTCTTCGTGTCACACACAGACAAGAAAAACTAATAACTCTGCCACACATCCTCTTGTGTCTATTGATGTTGTCAGAAAAGATCTGAAAATGTGTATTTAAGCTTTTTAAGATACATTCAATCGAAGTGAAACGTTTGCCCTCCAGGTCAAATGGAGGAACGGTAAATTTCTGACAATCATGGGATTTTTTTTCTTCGCATCCTTTTCTATTCAGTTAACTGAAGCGATCTGGAAGATGAGAGAAGACAGACTTCTAATCCAGCATCAAACTCAATAAATAAAACCATCTTTGCAAATAAAAGGTTGAGTCAGTCTTCTTGTCACGAGAGGGTAGAAAAAGGTTTTTCGAACATCTTAATCCTGAGTCATAAACCTTACACTGTCAAGAATTGGTGGTATTGTCTCCACAAGTGACCCGTTTCTGAGCCACTGAATCCCTGAGATTCTCTGTAAACCCAAATCCACCCCTCACTGTAATAAAAATGCTATATCAGACTTGGTCGTACATGACCGGAGTACGGGTAACAAAACATCCACCTGACCTTCTGTCCTTTAGTGCAGACAGCGTAGCCAAGGACGTTGGCACCATTGGATGTGCCTGTGGGAGACAATAGCGGAGGCTTCCAGCGGACCTGAAGGACCCCGGGTGCTTGCCCACAGAGCACCTGCACATCTTGCGGAGGCAGGGGAGGACCTGAGAAGTATAAGAGAGAGGATGTGAAATCCTTTCATCTTCAATATCCAATAGGTGACATACAAACAAAGAAAAGCATTCCACAAAAATGCACCAACATGGAATAGGAAGGGTTGTGATGTGGTTGCGCAACATCTCAAAAGAACTACATGGGCTCATTTATGAGTGGATGCTGCATAATGTGCAATGTTGTGATTTGGTGACACCGCTTAGTGGGCTAAATTCACATCAAAACGCCAGTGTGTGATACTTCATTCATGTGCAATCTGTCAAAATAAGGCACATGCACACCTGCATTTATGCAGACACAAATGCGTACTCAATATAGTACAACACGGCCGTTCCAGTGAGTCGTAAAGTGCCACTGTAAATGGCATAATGGCTAAGCCGGGCAACGCCAAAGGCGAGGAAAATGACTCATCGGGATAATAAGTGATCATATCTTGTAGTGCTCGGTATTGTGCTAATTAGTCATGCGCCCCTGAGGAAATCTGAGCAAAACCCATTTGATTTGGTTTTCGAAATAAAATCGGGATTTATTCAGTGAATACAAATGCCTTAGGCTCATTCAGGAGTGAGACGTATGTGAAATGAAGCTCGGGATTGATATTTGATTCTGACCTGTTCTGCAATAGGGTGTTGGACCTAGACAAGATACAATACACAACAATGGCACAGTAAGAAAATGTGGGACCTTTACTCACCCGCGATATAGTACAGCCCGTTCACCATGCACACATGCTTACTATTATGAGCTCTAATGCACGCTGCCTTTTAAAAATCCTCTTTTTACATATTTCGAGACGGTGCGCTCATTCAAGTGCGGGCGTTTAACAAGGCCAAACACCTGCATCCCCCGTCTTGATGAGTCAGAGCGTTTTCAGAGTGTTAGACGGTGAGCCAGAGAGAAAAGAAATAGCTACGTACCGTATTGGCCCGAATATAAGACGGCCCTGATTATAAGACGACCCCCTCTTTTTTAAGACTCAAGTTTGAAAAAAGACTTTGTCAACACCGAATTAATTTTTGTACGGAAAATAATTACAGTACATCCGAAACAAATGATTATAACAATATATTTGAGAGAAAAAGCACGTTATTTTGCCTCATTTAAATCTTGATATGTAAGCTAAAGTGCAATCACATTCGTAAATGAATGGCTTCTGGTTTTGAAATGTAAATTACTTACATCATAACTTTTCCTCAACTGCCGGTTATCCTGGCTGATCTTCGACTCACTTTTCTCCAGATTGTCGCGACGTTTCTCCATTTTCTGTTATCTCTTCTATTATTTTCTTCTCCTTTCTTTCTATTTTTTTTAATTTTTCTTCTTTGTGCTACCGCTATTTTTATTTTTATTCTTCGTGACAGGGGTTCACTTTGGCCTGAGGAGTCAAGTTCAGCATTTGCTTCAATTATATTTGGCGCCACCTAGCGTCGTGAATGGGTATAATGTATGGAGCCCGAATATAAGATGACCCGCACTTATTTCAGTGCAAAAAATACCATCTTATATTCAGGTCAATGCGGTACTTGTATTTAATCTTACTATTTTGGAATGGGTTTACCTAACGTTGTGACCGGAAAGAATACACACACGTACACGTTATTGTGCATTCACATCTACCAACAGGATCCATCTTTTCCTAAGTAGGAATATTGACAAAATCTATTGGGGTGCGATGAAGCTAGGCATACATTATTGATACTGTCTCCATGATGAAGTGATTACCTGCAGCCTGAGTGCAGAATTCCACTCCCGCTTCCTTTCTCTCCCTCTGCTCCAGAGGCAGTTGCCATGGCACCTGGTGAGGCTGTGCCGCCACCGTCACTTTGTACACCGTCAGCGGCTTTAGGTTGAAGAAGCGTAGTCTATACCGCCCCGGCTTTAGCGCTGTGTGCTCTACTCCGTCCAAGAAGACGGTGTGACCATAGTTGCTGTTACTTGGCAACCAGGAGAGCTCGGCTGTGTCCCGCTGGATGTCATCCACCCGGAGGCCGCAAGGTGCCACCACCACATTGGCTCCCACTAAAAGAGTACAGCGCAGCTCGTCCGACAATCCCCTGTCGGTAACGCTCTGTACCGACACGCGGTGAACGCATCCGTCCAGGTCCAGTTTCTCCAGCAAGCATTTGGTGCGCCCGCCAAATTGTATGCTGGCTCGTAGCTCGCCGTCCGCCAACACGTTGTAGCCAGAGATGTTCCCCCAGCCCAAAGGCACAACCGGAGGCTCCCAAGCTACGATGACGCTCCGCGCCAGCTGCTTGATCAGCGTGATCTTTCGGGGATAAGGCACAACGTCTTCAGCCAGGTCCCCCGTGTCCAGGGGTCCCATGGTGCCGTTGCTACAGGGTACCAAGGCTTTCGCCGAGCCTAGGAGACAATCCTGGCCAGCGCCTCCATCCACGGGCATCAAGGCTAGAGGCGTATGATCAACCGGGCCAAGATCTTCTCCTTCTCCAGCTTGAATGGACAGCTTCTCCTTGTCCTGGACAAACTCTACGAAATTTGATGGGACAAGTCCTCGCTGGCCATCCAGCAGCTCACCTGTGATCAAGAAACAAGTTGAGAGCGATGAGTAAACGTTTCTGACTTGAGGGTAGAAGCGATTAGTCGACTAGTTGATAAGTTGAGTTTACGACTCAGAAATCGACTGAATGCTAATCGTACGGTTTTGGCATGACATCTTCCAGTTTAGCGACAACTTTCAACTTAGACTCCGGAAAGAATAGCCTAAGCTAGCGAGGCAAAGCCCATTTTATTCTTTCAGATTAAAACTGCATATGTAAACACTGCGCACTCAAGTGTTCGTCGGTAGGTAGTCAGTGTTTGCAACAAGTGACCTGACATTTGCCTAAGGATTTGCACACCACCCTTGGGACCTTCTAGCTGACTATGGTTGTGATGGACTCAGTCAGAGGGCTAAAGGAGGGAAAATCCATCTTGTCTTTGATACTTCCTATAAGTGTAATAGCGTGGTGTGCTGATACTTTGGTTGATATGTACATCACCAATACACACTGGATGGACCTTCACTTGTGTGTGCGCATAAGCATGCGCGGACGAGAGTGCTGATGATTAAGGTGAGTCCAGATGGATTAGTCATCAAGCTAAAAGGGACCAAGGTCCCATCTTGACAACAGCTTGGTCCGCTGCCCGAGTCTCTCTACTTGACGGTAAACACACAACGCCTCCTCCACGCCGCCGTGCAATCTCACCCCCCACCCCCGCTCCCTTGCAGCTTTAATTAGTCAGAGCAGCTGAGCGCAACGGCGTCTGCAGCATCCTGCGCTAGCCCCGAAGGCTTGCTTGCGATTGGGAATTAGCATTGGGTCTGATTGAAAGGCCGTCATAATGCTTTGGAGATTTGATCGCAAATCTCTCCAGTCAGTTGTAAAGACAGTAAAAACCTCGGGCACAAGTGCACACATATTCTCCCACAAGTTAAAGATCTTAACAAACACACGGTGTGTTTTTTTGTTTGTTTTTTTAGTCCAGATATTCTTAGAAAAGATTCAATTACAGGATGTCAAAAAGATTATGGCGTGATTGACAAATGTACAGTGCTGTGAAATAGTATTTGCCCCCTTCCTGATTGATGTATTCCTTGCATATTTATCACCTACAAAGATTTCAGGTCATCAACGGTATGTTTTTATTAAGAGCTTTACTTTGCATTTTGCTCAACACTTTGAACGCCCAGAGTTGATTTTTCCATCTCACCTTCATAGAATCCGTCATCATCCATGTTGCCGTATACATACAAATACTTCCCAGCCACAAGTGGGAGCTCTGCCTCGGGATGTTCGTTTGGTCCATCGTAGGGATTGTAACTAACAGAAGAAAATGCATCTTAAAAGGAGTCCAAACAAATGAAGAAACTGAGGATCCTCACCTGTATCGGGCAGTGCAAAGGCGGACCTGGCCTGTGTAGCGGGGCTTGGACCTGTGTGATGGGTTTGGTTCATCCTCCATCTGTAGATTGACAACAAACGCAAAAAGAAAATCATCGGTAACTTACCGACATAGAAAAGAGCTGAAGTCTGCTTACTAGTGCGTAACAAAGCTTGATCCCAAAGTTTGAAAACTCACCGCTGATGGTGTCAGCCGACGAGCGCAGCTGGCGAGTTCCGTTTTCACGGTGCCTGATTTGACGGACGGCCAATCTGGCCTTTCCCTGTGTCCGGTCTGCTGTGGGCACTGTAAGAACTGGGAGATCAGTGTGTTTGGCGCTCTCTCATCGCCTGGGAGAAATTGATTTCCATCACAATTAAAGAGCAACTGTCAATTCTCCTGCAAGCCATTTTCATCTCATTGCACGTGGCTATTGATCTCCTGTTAAAGTGAGCGAGCAGGCAAACACCTTCCACGGCCGAGGCTAGTTTTGGTCTCATCAACGAGAGCATGCGGCACATTTGTCCTTAAATACCATCAATGTCTACGGGGATAAGCTCATGAAAAATGCAGGGAACACAAATTGCAGTGTAAGATCGCAGACAGATGAATGGCTGGAGGAAATCGGAGCTGGTAGACAGCACTGTATCACTTTTGTGGTCAAAGCGTGACTAATATGATCAATTTGCACAAACGCTACTTAAGTGTATAACCACAGCCGTGCTATTTGCAGCCCGTTGTCCGTATTTTAGTAGCTTTTCCATTCTGGTGCAATGCCCTGCAGTCTACAACAGTGTATATACGAAACAATTCATTCATTGTGGCTCCCTCTGGTTTGCGGGACTTGACCATCAGCGGGCGGTGTAAAATAGTCATGCAGACACAAATGAAGAGTTTCACAACTACTGTAAGTTAAGTGATATAGTCAGAGTACAAAAAATGGGATAAGCGTACGACTACAACCGGTGCCAGTAGTCCTGACCCGTTGTGATTTTTCATAGACAACATCAAGATGACAGTGATGGGCTATGGGGGAAACTTGACGTTTGGATTTGAAACATGCCTTTTGTGATAACAGTCCAGTAACCTTTTTTTGACACACTTTATATAAAAACAAGACAGTATATCATTGTCGATCTTATTTTGACTTAAATGACGTACTGGAGTTAGCCTGTAAATAAATGAAAGGTGTAGCATGTCAAAGTTTCTGTGTGAGGCCTTTGGATGAAACATTTTCACAGTCTTGGAACTCTGAATCGTTTCCCTTTTCATTTCTTGAACTGAGATTAATCCGAGATGGGACCTACCTGCCTCTGTCTGGGTTTCAAATCCGACAGCGACTTTTGGGAGCTGCTCCTCCTCTGAGAGGAAATTGGAGGATTCGGGGGTGGCTTTACTCAGGAGGATTTCCACAGAACGGGATTGTAAACGGAAATTCAGCAGATCTTTGGACAACTGATGGAAGTGTTCACTCTGTGACCCGCATGTCTGCCCCAGGTCACAAATGTGGACCTTTGACAAAGGATGAGAGGAGATTAAGATTAAGCATTTAGGCACACGGTGGGCATGAGTTTGCACACAATTGAGTCTTCTAAAGAGAAGATTAGCTTCTCGTGTGCGCCGATTATAGTATGATACAGCTATACGGATAAACAGACAAAAGACGCTCACAAATGCTCAGTAAGATGCCCTATTTGTGTATTTGCAGAGGATATGCAATGAGTATGACATGTGAGTGTCGTTATCTTGTCATGTATTGCTAAATCATCAATGTCGAAATATCCATTGCTTCAAGGATGATGACACTGCAACACCGGTGCTACGTGTTCGCCTTTCTATGGTCTTTTGCATTGCATGTTAGTATTCAACTAGCAGATTCAGCTCCAGCAAAACTTGCAAGATTACACTTTTTTGGTGTGTGTTACTGTACCTCTAACAGTTGTATGGCTTGCTCATGGTCACGGTCAGCTTGAAGCCGGGCCTGGAAGAAGACGACACACACTGACACGTGACACAATAATCACAATCCGTGGACTCGGAGAGGACAACACACACCTGACGTGCTGTCAACGCTGTCCGCTCAACGTAAGACTCACCACAGGGACAAGTTGGCCTTGTACTGCTTTAATGAAGTGTCACAGATTTGTTTCCCCGGCACAGTGGCGAGTACACTAAGTCGAAGTGAGGTATAACGGATTTAAACTATAATAAACTGCTTGGACATGATTTTCCTCACTTGGCTTGGGATCGTTTTGAAGCGCAAAACTTTTAATTCCATGCGGCTTTTGGAGATGATGAACCCACCGTATAAATGGATCATGTTTTGGAATGGTCAGCCGTGTTCAGTGAACCCCATACTCAGTTATACGTTCAAAAATTTGGCGATTTTTTTTTTTTTTTTGTGCTTAGGCCATCCAATTGTTTGCATCGTGGCTATGATATATGATAAGTATGATTTGAATACGCTCGAACACCTCCAAATTAAAGTGTTATTCGCACAATATTTAAATTTACTGTATGCCTGAGGCTTTTTTTTTTTTTTTTACATTTCCATCCGTGCATGATGCACAAATAAGTAATAGTAAATACTGTAAAGCTGAGTAAAGGATACCGATATGCTGAGAGTACTGAATGCTGTTCATTTTACAATTGATGATCAAAAGATATCAGACAACACACCGCTTAAAAAAAAATAGAGTGTAGGCTGCTGGAAAAAGAGCTTGAAAAGAATGTAAATATAACAACAAAAAGAACATTTTTAGCAACCCAGGAAGAGATAAGCCTGGATGTTTTTTTCATTCGGGTGACTCAGTACAAACATCATATTCCCAACTAGAAGAGCATTTGACGTACTGGACACCACCACCAAGACCCATCGACCAATAAGTACCGCGCATTTTTTCGACGCACGGTCGACCATTCAGATGTAATCACAGGGAAAGTCAATTGTGTCATCAATCTGTAATTCCATTTGTACTTTTGCCGTACCTTTTGCAACTGATGGATCTCTTTCTGCTCGGCCCGCTCATGCTCTGTCTGTGGCCGCTGCTTATCCTCATCAGTCTTGCGCATATGCTGCCGAGACACAGGCCGTAATGTAAATGGAAAAAAAAGCAAACAAAGCCACAAAGAAATGGCTAACCAGGTTATTAGGATAGCTGTGGTTATGTTTGGCACTGTTTTTACGGACGCAACAGGAATCAAGACTCTGTTGGGTTTCATGCTTGCAACTTTCTTTCTTTTTAATATTATTTCAGTCACTTCCAAATATAATCACCCAAAGCACATGGACCACATGCTCATATTTATCCTTTTTCAAGACTTGACAGTATGTGGCTACTTTCCAGTCATGACAGTGAAGTGTTTCCGCTCTTTGTCTCATTCCAAAAGCCTTTTTTTTTCTCTCTTTGGGCTTTGACAGTGGTGCCCTAAACGAAAGCAGCTAGCAGCCGCTTTGCATAATCACGGAGAAGCTCTAAGCTACAGAGTGCTGGTTCTGCTGAAGGCCTGTCTTGGAAGCCTTAGAGAAAACTTTTATGTCTCTCGGCTCCCTGCGGGAATCTCAGCATTTGCTTTTACTATACGCTATGGTGATTATACAACAGGAAAGACGTTGGTGGATTTACGGTCGTGTGACAGATGTTTTGCGTCTATTTGATTCAAAGCGGGCAGCTTGCCTGTGACTGACGCATCCGGGCAGGACGAGGACATAATACAGAGAGTGAAGTAAATCACATTTGGCCTAGTATGGGAAAATGATGTTTAAAAGATTTTTGTTTCAGTCAATGAAACAATATGATTATTTGACTGCCGGGAAAACAACACAACCAACAAGATGTGACAACACGGGACTGTACAGCAAGAAGCGTTAGCATCCGTCTCCTTATCTGCTAGTGTGCCACAAAAAAAAAAACTAATCGTTCCTGGCACCTAATTGCATTTCCATTTCTTGAGAGATTTGAATGCAATTATTTGGAGAGTTGCCTTCCCGTTTTTGTCTTATTGTTATCATCCGTGGGTCATTTTTTTTTGAAAGAGCTTTGCTGTTTTTAATCGTAATGCCTTTCCTCTATTTCACCATCATCATCATCCTGAGCGGCTTCGTCTAAACAGTGACTTTGTCTTTAAAATCAATACGCAATGAGAAAGTGACAAAGCTTATTTCCCGGACCACGAAGCAAGTCTTTTTTTTTTTTTTTTTTGTCCGCACATGGACACATTGCTTTTTATAATATCCTGCTAACACACGATCGAAAAATGTCGCGGGAAGGCAAGGATTTGTAATGAAGGCGGTTCTCACTGTGGCGTGTCAATACAAATATTTGCTACGTTTTCCTTTTGGGCACTATTTATTTTATTTTTTTTGCGCTGCTGCTTTGACCAGTGTTGGTAATTTTGCGGATGATCGCAGACCGTCGGTTCTGTGGGTGGGCAGGCTGCGCAACTGTGGGAGTGTTTACAGCCGATTCAAGTTGCTGTGAATCAAAGCGGCTCCTCTCATTTCCTTTCAATGTGGCGCAACTCACAATCTTGACTGAGACGTCTCTGTGCGTCTCTGTACATAATCTCAACACAGCCGAAGATTTTGTGACCTAATCAGAAAAACATCACACCTTTAGAACCTCTTCCAGGTTCTCGACTTTACCCTCAAGTTGGTTGCGCTGCTGTTGGGCCGCGTCTCTCTCTTGGCTCACCACAGAAAGCGTCTCTTTCAGCCGAGCGAAGTCGGACTGGACCTACAGGTATAACGTTGGCATATGTCATGAAAAATGGTGACGGAGACACCACGCAAGGGAAATGTACAAAAATAAATAAATAAGCAATCTGTGAATCAAAGACTACTGATCATAGAAATAAAACATCTATCCTTGACAGAAATGATGTTGCTATAAAAAATTCTAAAAGTGGCTTACGAAATAACAAACTCGGTAAAATCCGTATCAAGTTTTAGAGGTCAAACGTGCAAACAAAAAAAATGAAAGCATCTCAAAAACCTGATGTGTCAGAAAGTAAAACGGTGAAGACATTTTTAATCCACTTACGATTCGGGCCCGATACCAAAATAATAAAGTTGAACTCATTCAAAGTTGAACTCATTGAACTCAAAGTTCAACTCATGTAATCTTTTCAATTTCCTGTTGCATAATTAGCCTCTTTGGTGTTTTACAGAGTGAATGCGAACTCACAAGTGACGAATAGCGCATCCGTCCAAAGACCCACTTGTTCCAATTATTAAGGGAGGCAGCTTTAACATTTGACTGCAGGGTGGATTGGGGCTTCACAGTCGGAGCAGGAGTTCATCAGCACGCATACGAGAGCTCGCTGCTGACGCCAGCTTTAAGTCCGCCTCCCTTTGTCACTCGGATGCCTCCGGCTAGGAGGTTTTCTATAAATGCAGCCTCGTAGGATCCGTTCCGACGCTCTGTGCCAATCATCTCATTAATTAAACGAGTGCACGAGCCTACAAAAGATAACGGCGTGTACTGCGTAAAACTTGCGGGGAGAATTTGCTCGTCGACTCTTCAACGTTATCTCCATAATAATTACCGAAAATTCTTTCAATGAGCATAATAAAACAGTCGTAATTATTTGAGCTGTTTCACTAATTGGACATGCTACCCACAAAAATCGTTCGTACTGATTTGAAGGCCTTACCAATAAATATATGCCATCTGAATTCATCAGAGGTAGCATTTCCATACGTCAGTAGGCGCTGCTATTTTCCGTTAGCAACAGAACCAACCAAACTTAGATTCACGCATGATGTAGTCCTTTTTTTCAGATAGAAATAAAGTTGCTAATATGCTAAATTTGCCAACTAAGCTTTTCGCCAAGGGATTGCTCGTACTCCCGTTTCATTTCATGCAACCTGCCAGGTTGGCACAGTGTTCACAGTTGGAACCTTTTTGCCGAACAGACACGCACAGCAAAAAGCCCTTGGATGGATGTCAAGTGCGCCCCCTTTGTGAAACACACGAGGGTAGCTTATCGCAGACCATCACAGGTGGTCACTTCATATGAATATAAATCATCATTAACCCTTTCAGGGTTAGTGTATTATGTTTTCATTAAGATTACATTTGGTTTTGTTCCCTGAAGTGCCCTTTTTGTCTCCACCTGTTCTCATTGTGAGAGTCCCTTGTGACTAACCAATCAGCTCCCTCGACCCTTTGTGTCTTGTCCAGGTGTTTCTTGTTATCTCGTCACTTCGCTTGTATTTAGTTCCTGGGGTTCGGTCAGTCTTCTCAGATCATTGTGTGTCTCTGTATGCTCCTGTCATGTGTTTGATCCTATCATGAGTTTGCAGCTGTCATATGTTTTATTTATTTATTTTAGTTATTATTTTAGTTAAATTTATTTATTTATTGGATATCATCAACAGCAGCCTTTCTTCTGGTGTAGTTCCCCAACAGTTTAAACATGCTGTGGTCCAACCCTTGATCAAGAAACCTGGTCTTGATCCAGATGTGCTGTCAAGTTACAGGCCCATTTCCAAACTGCCTTTCATTTCCAAAATTCTGGAAAAAGTGGTGCACATGCAGTTGAAACTTTTCTTGGATGAACATAACATCTTGGAGGTCTTTCAGTCAGGTTTCAAGACGATGCATAGCACGGAGTCAGCCCTGTTACGCGTTTCTAATGACATCCTCCTGGCAAATGACTCTGGAGACCACGTGTGTCTGGTTTTATTGGACTTAACTGCAGCATTTGATACAGTGGATCACAGTATTCTGCTGACTCGTTTGCAGCATTTTGGTGGGCATTGGCAGCAGTGCTCTTGAGTGGTTTAGGTCCTATCTTGCTGACAGGACCTTTTGTGGACTCGCTGACAGGACCTTCTGAGTCACGCACTGCTCCCCTGTCATGTGGTGTTCCACAGGGCTCAATTCTGGGGCCTCTGCTGTTCTCGCTGTATCTGCTCCCATTGGGTTCCATCTTAAGGAAACATGGTATTCCCTTCCACTGCTATGCAGATGACTGCCAGATCTATGTCCCACTGAGCAAGAAAGACGCCTTCTCATTAAGGCCACTCCTATCCTGTCTGGAAGAAATCAAAACCTGGATGGCACAAAATTTCTTGAAATTCAACGAAAAGAAGACAGAGGTGATATTGTTTGGTCCCAGTGGCCCTTGTACATTGCATCCTGTAGACTTGGGCCCCCTGTCCTTATCTGAAATCAACGGTCTCAAACTTGGGCCTTAAACTGGACAGTGATTTCAAACTCGATCGGCAAATTGGTGCCGTTGTTAAATCAAGCTTCTTTCACCTTAGACAGCTGGCCAAAATAAAACCTGTCCTCTCACATGAACACTTTGAGACAGTAATTCATGCCTTTGTCACATCCCGGCTGGATTACTGCAATGCCCTGTACTTTGGAGTCAGCCAGTCCTCCATTAAGCGCCTTCAGCTGGTCCAGAATACCGCTGCTCGCCTCTTGACTGGTACTCGTAAGAGGGAGCATATAACTCCTACTCTGGCATCCCTTCACTGGCTCCCCATTCATTTTAGAGTTATTTTCAAGATCCTCCTCTTTGTTTTCAAATCTCTGAATAATCTCGCGCCACCTTACCTCTCTGAGCTCATCCACCCCTACACACCTGCCCGGCGCCTCAGGTCTGTGGACCAGTCTTTGTTAGAAGTACCAAGTACTAAACTGAGGCTCAGAGGGGATCGAGCCTTTTCTGTTGCTGGTCCCTCTCTCTGGAATGACCTCCCACTGAACATTCGGCAAGCCTCCTCGCTGCCCATCTTTAAAGCCCTCCTCAAAACTCACTTGTATTCTTTTGTGTTCGACTCAGCATGACTTAGATTTGTTCTTGATTTTACTGCTTAGTGCTTTCTACCGCCTTTATTACCGATTCGTCTTACTGTTTATTGTGTATGTTAAATCGCTCCATCTACAGCACTTTGTATGCAGCGATGGCTGTTTGAAAGTGCTCTATAAATACTGTTGAAATACTGTTGTTATTTTAAGTTGTTTTTTTTATTATTTTGGTTTCATGTGGTTTTCATGACTTTGTTTGGCTTAGTTTTTCTTTTTGTTTGTTTTGGGGGGCGTTTTTTTTTTTTTTTTTTTTTGCGAATACATTGTGTTCAGTCCACCCTTTTTGCGGGGTCCTCTACCTCACATCATCCAACCCCTGACACGATGGTTACGACAGTGAACAGCTAATCATGTCATGTTACGGGGCACATGAAAGGGGTCAAAATAACAGAAAATGAAGGCTATTTGAGTCAATCAGTTTTGTCGAAAATGTGTACCAAAGGGGGTAGCCTTTTGGATAAATCAGTACCCAAGAAGTGATGACCCCTGGTTTACATATTACATGTGTGTGTGTGGATGTATTTTCATCACCTGGTCATATTTGGAGGCCTTCAGGTGATGGCCAATCAGCTCGAGGTTGAGACGATTTTTCTCCTGCAAAGTAGTATGGAGCTTTACTCTCTGTAGAGGGAAATGGGACGGGGGTGGAAAGGTGCGGCGTCAGCATTTATGTCCGATGACATACTGCATGTTCTTGATAATGAAGCGTCGACTAAATCACGCGTGCTGCGCGGCGATGTCTTGAAATGTGTTATGTAAGGGAGCGCACCTGAGCTTTTCTTTAAAATGGCGCCTTGATGATAAAAGTCATAAGAGGAGTGGAAAGAGGGAGCGAGAGCGAGGGGAAGACGGTGGGTGAAGCGTTGAGGAGAGTGATGGATGGTGGCTTAAGAGATTTGCCTGCTTGGATGTTTTTAAGAGAAATTGGAAAACTTCCAAGATGAAGCGGTTCGGAAAATGAATGAATGAATGGAAAACTTGCATGACATACATGTATACAGTATTAGGTTTGATTCTCTTAATCATCATATACAATATTTTAGTTGATTATCATGTACACAGTGAAAAAAAAGATTCAAAAAGCAAAACAAGGAAATTCTCACTTGCATGCTTCCATTGATTATAAAAGAGAAAAAAATGTAACATTTATTCCCATGTTTTTTTTCCTTAAAACTTGCCTGTTGTGTACATTGAAATTCCAACCGAGTATTTTAATATCCGATAGATGCCATGACATTTTTCTCACAATAATAAAAGCTTTAGTTTTATCTTGTAACAACTCTTGTATCTTGTAACAACTCTGACTTGTAATGTCAAACTAGTCTACTTGGATTCCCCCGCCCCATTAAAGTCAGCTTTCATTGAAACATGACAACTTTATTTCCAGACAGTTGTGACTTTGTTATTGTAGCCACATAGTATTATTCTCTCACATCCACAGCCACAAGTTGTCCTGCCGCCGGTGCTGCAGGTACTCAAGCATTACATAATTACGCTTGACTCAAACTAGGGCAATGCTCTTCTCCTGTCACAGCTCGGAGGACCGCAAAGTGATTTCAATGTGACTGTCCGGTCATATCGTGGCGAGGTAATACGACTTCCTGCAGGTTAAAGAGGCTACAGAAATAACGACGCGCCATCCAACAGGAAACGTAGTCCTTGCCCAACACGATGTCTCCTTACAATGATTACACTGCGGAATAATGCATTAGCTTCCAGAATTAGCTGTCTGAAACACAAGGGATAGCAGGGGAGGCAGAGCCTCATCTCTGGATGTGAAGAATTCAAAATAACAATCATTCAATTCATTTATTTTTTAATTCGGTTTAATTTTATTTCTCTAGTTTGTTTTTTTCTATTGAGTTTCTACTTGGATCCATGATTTTAATGATTAAAATTGCTGTATATTTCTTGTTCATATACATGGCGAGACGTGAAATGCGGCGGTGGCCAGCTAGCCTCACCTCATACGCGCCGAAATGCAGACAACCCGTTAACGTACAATTTTTTTTTTGAAATTACAAAAATAGACATACATGCTTTTCATGATGTGATATTTTCCCTGGAACAAACAAGTTGTGTCCTCTACAGTCGAAACTCATATTTACTCCAGAGCAAAAAGTGTTAACATATTTTAGCTTCTGTACAAAAAAAAACTCCAATAATCAATGTCAATACAAATAAGCCTTGTCACAAAAGAAATACGATGTAGGAATATCCAAAGTGTGGCTCATCCATCTCTTGCCACAAAGGGCAGCGAGACAGCCAGAGACCAGACGAGGACAGCGAGATATGGAGACTGGTGAACGATTTCACTTCTCTCACTGTGTTAACGCCGTCCACACGAAAATCTCTGCAGAGTCAAAACAAAGCGTGCTGAAACCACACCTCACTAAAGCGCCGGTCAATATTGGTCTTGTTCATTTAACC
Organism: Hippocampus zosterae; assembly: GCF_025434085.1. Taxonomy (NCBI): domain Eukaryota; kingdom Metazoa; phylum Chordata; class Actinopteri; order Syngnathiformes; family Syngnathidae; genus Hippocampus; species Hippocampus zosterae. The sequence continues at coordinate 8,456,827 of NC_067468.1, forward strand.
ACTAATTAGTTGATCTGTGTTAATGTCCCAGGACAAGAAAAAGGAAGAAATGCTTTTTTTATTTTTTTATAAACAGGCCTGGGGAATTGCATATGTCTGGCCTCTCTTTCCCATTTCCAGCAAATCACACATTCACAGCTCGGCTTAACACCCCCAAAACATCTTGTAAACACGTCACTGCGCCGCAAAGCTGAAGGACATACACTGGATGTAGTGCCAATTTAAGCCATAATTAACACACGGGCGTACAAATAAACAGAATGAAGTGGTTTGCATGTATTAAAGGCCTGACAATAGCATCTTGCACTTAGAATGAATACATTTTGACGAAAAGTTCAACTCACGCTGGGGAGTATTTTCTTGCTAAACAAATTCATTTTGCCTCAAGCACGAAATCTGCTCACAGTAGCCAGCATCTCAGCAGGTGTGTGAATCTCACTCAGGATCCGTTGGGCTTAATTTGGGTTCGTGTAACTTGTAGACAAGGGTCCCCAACCAATCCGTGGCTCAGAGACTTAAATGAGTTTGATCTCAGTAATCAGCAAAGTCAGGTCAGAAATAAGTATTACCGTATTTTCCGCACTATAAGGTGCACCTAAAAGCATTCAATTTTCTCAAAAGACGACGGTGCGCCTTATAATCCGATGCGCCTTACATATGGATCAATATTCTGATTTCTTGGGTGTAGTATTTTAAATGTTCTGTTGCGGCGGTTGTGAAAGCCCTATATAAATAAAACTATTGTGTTCCTTTAGCTTAGCTCCATCTAGTGGATGCATTATGCAACCGCAGCCACTTTTGTAGCTCCTATGCACCTTATAATGCGGTGTGTCACATACAGTATTTGAAAAGAGGTTTAAAAGAGGACATTCATTGAAGGTGCAACTTATACTCTGAAGCACCTTATAGTGCGGAAAATACGGTATGCCGTATATGTATTTATCTGGATGAAATACTACCCCCTCACCCCACTCTCAGTTAATGACAGATAATTCCAACCTAAATTTGGCACAGTTCAAAAACAAACAAAAATGTATGGAATTAAATCAAAACTACTGCTTGCCAATTTAAATGATATTATTGTGATAGTTGTCGATCAATCCCATGCTTAATACTCCCAAATAGGAAAACCCTGCCATAGAGGAAACTCTCGGGGAAATTCAGCATGAAGAAATCTCGATCCAGCATCTTCCAACCAGTAATTACACCGACGCTTAGAAACTACATTTTGCGTCGGCACCCTATTCTTAGCTGTCTGTATGACTCCCACTTATTTCACAAATTAATTCATGTTCATACTCTCGCTGCAAAACATTGACTAAGCGGTATTAATTGCAACATTTAAACGAACATAATCTTGGATTAGTGTAAATTGGAAACCAGTGAGGGTAATTGTAACAAACCCAGAGCAATATCTGAGTCCAAATAAGCCAGCAGCTACACGAAATAACACGTGCTGTATAAACCACAACCACCAAATGGAGTAATTTCATTTTGTGTCCGTCCCACAAGGGCAAAATAGATTGAAATGTCAATTAAGACATAAATGAACGTACATAAACGGAGACCATATTGCTCCTAATTGCTTCCACCAATATACCTGCGCGTGTGGTCTGCACTTACGTGGTTGCAGATGGAGCCGATTGGAGCCAGAACCATAACTCAGCCCTAATCACTGCAGCAGCATGGTCTTCAGTCCTTTCTGATGACGCTTCGGCGCATAATGCGACAACAGAAGTGCTATACTCTGAAAGCCATTACTCCCAGTCACACACTAAAGACACATTAGCACCAAGCACTACGGTATCGTAGGGCGGCCCGGTAGTCCAGTGGTTAGCACATCGGCTTCACAGTGCAGAGGTACCGGGTTCGATTCCAGCTCCGGCCTCCCTGTGTGGAGTTTGCATGTTCTCCCCGGGCCTGCGTGGGTTTTCTCCGGGTGCTCCGGTTTCCTCCCACATTCCAAAAAATATGCATGGCAGGCTGATTGGACGCTCTAAATTGTCCCTAGGTGTGATTGTGAGCGTGGATGGTTGTTCGTTTCTGTGTGCCCTGCGATTGGCTGGCAACCGGTTCAGGGTGTCCCCCGCCTACTGCTCGAAGACAGCTGGGATAGGCTCCAGCACCCCCCGCGACCCTAGTGAGGATCAAGCGGCTCGGTAGATGATGAATGAATGAACTACGGTATCGTTTGTCAACCCTGATATGGCTTTCGTCTCCATCACGGGTGACAGCAGTGAAATAGTGTGACAGTGTGCAACCTGACAGTTATTTTGATGAAAAAGCAGAGCAGAACACAGTTAACAAATAATGTGGACTCGGTAAGGGTTGGACAGATTAGTTGATTCGTTGACTACTCCGCATTGTCATCTAAAGATTGAAATCTGACGAATCGCTGATCATGTGTTGTGGGCAGACCATAATGTCAGAATAAATGACCAATATGATACAAGCATATGGAAACATTATATTAAAAATGAGATCTCTAAACTCAAATACAATTGAAGGACGAGTGAAACAGAAACACTGATACTTTTTGTTCCCGTGGAAGGAAAGCTTGTCAATGACTTTTCTTGACTTGAGCCAATAACGTTTTTTTAATCAATACCAAACAGTCAACTTCAGCTCTGGAGTTGCTGTTAAGTGCCTATTTATGTATAACCTTGTGTACCAAATTGACATTTCTTTACACAGAAAGTTGCTTCAAGGCGAAAGCAGGCATCCATCTCAGAATGCAAAAACAGGTCGGTGAGTTCATCACGTGAAATTACAAAATGATAAATAATTCATTTGTTATCTCGGTTGCTTCATATGATCCACATTGTGAAATCAAATGCCACCAACGCCAGAGGTGAACGCAGATGTCAACTGCAACCTCTCGAGTCAGACATCCTTCCTTTAAAAAAAACGCACCGCAATGTAATTAACACAATTCATGCACTGCGCCACAGGGTGGATTTTAAACCGGATCTATCGGTGCATCAACACCATAATGTCATGGATAGATAATTCATCATTAGGGATTTTACTTGAGCTTATAGGACTAATGTGTCTCTACAGGTGCTCATGCATTAAACTTTAATGGGAGGTTAATCCAATTTGGAATGCAACACAAAGGTCTGTGTGTGTGTGTATGGTACAAGTACTGTATATATATATATCTTATATATATATTGCGCGTCGTCCCGCACGCGGTCTGTCCTTCCGTCTGTCCCTTTTCAAAACGTACCTACTTCACCCCGCCACTGCGCGCCGCCACTGCGCGCCGCCACTGCGCCGCTCAGGCAGTGGCTCACTACGATCGCGCGGGCATCTTAGCGAAAAAATGTTGTCTACCCACAAGCATTGCAATGAAATTGTTAGTTATTTAGTAGAGCTAAACATCTCTTTATTTTCACGATAAGCAATGAAGATGATCAAAAAGTTGAACCAAGTAACAACACATTTGTGGGCCGAAGGCCCACTTTACCAGCCTTCCGCAGGAACTAGCTGCTGAGCCGCCCGGAGGGCGGCGAACCAGCTAGTATATATATATATATATATATATATATATATATATATATATTATATATAATATGCATTGGAATCGACCTGTTTAACTAATTGCATTGTCTATGGCCATCCTCATCCCATTGCACACGGTATTCCATTCAAATTAATCCGTTCTATTTTGTTTGACTTATGTTTGATCATATTGTCCATATAGTGTCGGTATTTTCATTTCCGAAACATACTCCTTGGCAGATTAAAAAACAGGAGTCAAATTCATACAGAAACCAAGACGCCTCTGGGGTATTTTTTTTATTTCCGTCACGCTTGCTTTGGATGCTTTTGTTTTTTGTGCATGTCCAGAGAGTGTGTGATGCGTGAGTCGGAGACAAATCAGCTTTATGGGTTAAAAGGTGACAGAGGAGTGGCGGGAAGAGGCCTGGCGCTCGCGTCAAGAGAGATTAACTTCTCCACTACGCCTTGCGCATACATCGTCATTCGCCTCACTCTTCCTAAGCATCCCCAGTTCACTTCCTGGAACATTTGTCAGTGTGCTCTTCTTTTTTTTTTTTTTTTTTTTTGTTTAATCTTCCACTGTGATGGTCACATGATTTGATTTTCTCCTGTTTAGCATTTAATTCCCTTTATTGTTTTAGGCTAATTGTTTCATCTAATTAGTATACTTCATCGATTCCTTCTCAGGAGCGTCTTGGTGATCCAGACACTGCGAAGATTTTCAGAGTAGAGTGAAATGAAGATTATGGATAAACGAGTTACCAAAAGCAGTGGTGCCTTGAGACACAAGTTGACTATGTTCTGTGACTGTGCTTGTAACTCAAATCCTCTTTTCCCATTGAGATGAATGTAAATGACATGAATTTGAGTCTCCCTCCGCCCAAAAAAATCCAACACAGCGGTGTCCAAACTTTTTCGTTTGAGGGGCGCATACAGAAAAATGGAAGGATGAATGGGCCACTTTAAAAAAATGTTTGTTAGTTGCTAAATATTGATTCCAAGCTGCTCCAGATCAGTAAATGGCACACTTGCTAGCTGTTATATTGTGTCTATTACTCAAAATGACTGCCCTCCTGAAGATGCGGTTTGGATCGAGCTCACGTGTAAAGAGGCCACACGTGAGAGACATGCATGTACATAATGTCGTAGGCTATATATGTGCCATGTGTATACACTGCAGCTAAATTCTATGTGGAGCAACCTCAGGCTAAAATGTTGATCTCTCTTGAGAATACAAATGCCTCTCGGGAGTATGTATCGTGACGCATATGTGCTGTAAGTACTGCATGGAATGGATGAAGCAGTCAATGTGTGCGAACGAGCAATACTAAAGCCTCCAGTCACATTGATGACGAAACACTTTTGATGTGAACAGGACCTCGCGTTCCCACGAGCCACACAAAGCACATCACAAGGCGAGGAAAGAAGTTCGGAGGAAGATCAGTGTATTGCGAATGAGGAGCCCAAAAGATGCTTCGCTATTACATACGCTCGGATGGACCTTCAGGCATGCTCACAGCGTGCTTGGGTGGCTCAGATGGGTTCTCATGTTTAGAACGCACACACCAAAAAGGCGCGTGCAATCCGGCATCTCGACCGATCAAGCGCGCGGACAAAGCCGGGAAATCATCCCGTGCGCAAAAATCACTTTACACAAGACTCGGCTGGTTCACATCGAGAGCCACAATCTACAAACACGCTTGCGTGACCCCAATTTTTTTTCTGCGAAACATACAAGTATTCACAGGAGCTAAATAATTCACGCCTGACCCCGTTGCACAGTTGCTAAAATGCACAGCCTGTTAGAAATACACCCAAAGCATCCAAGCATGTTTTTTTTTCCAGTGGTTTCCTCCAATCTGGATCCACACAGATGAGTCAATTTCTCTTAAACAGCATATGTATGTATATCAGCAGTATAGATGTTTTTTTTTTAGGATGATGACGATGATGATAACCAACTTATGAGTCGATTAATTAAAAAAAAAAAATACACAATTTATATATCATGTATATTATTTTTTTGGTCCCTTCATGCATAGAATAATGAGATGGGCAAGTTACAGGCAGAACGTTTGTTTTACAATACCTTACTTTGTCCAACGTAAATGTGAAAAAAGACATCATCGTGGAAAAGCTCAGCTATTTAAACCCGAGTGGCTCAAGCAAATAGGTGACTTACAGCAGAACAAGAGCTGTCATGTCAGCTTTGTGTGACCGCTTTGTGTGACAGGGTGAGCTCTTCTCTACCTCCTTCCCTCAATTGATGCCCTTTCAGCACTGTTCACCCCACTAAAGCCTCCCCTACTTGCAGATGCTATCCGTAAAGACCGAGCAGCAAGACAAGTAAGAGTGAAACAAAAACGCCTGTGAAGAAACACAATATGGGGTGAAAAAATTTCATTACAGGGGGACACCCGATTAAGTGATGGGGAATTAACAGATCTTCTATCAGCACGTGTCTTTCCGAAAGGGTTCCACTTGCCCGGCGTGGGGAGATTATGGAGCAAAATGAAAAAACAAGAAAAGTTATACGAGGACACTTTGAGCTGTGGCGCGATGCCGCGCCAAAAATCGTAAAAGATGGGATGACTTCAGGGTCACGGAGGCTTCGAGTAATTCCCAGGAGTCTCTTCAGTTTGAATTGATTCTCTATATGATGATGAGGCTGTACATCCAGAGAGTGACTTCCATTTGTATTCATCCGTTTTATGAAGTGCCAGTCCGAAATGGGGTCACCATGAATCTGGAGCCTATCCCAGCTGACTTTGGACAAGAGGAAAGGGCACAACCTGGACTTGTGACCATCCAATCTCAGGGAGCATAGACCAGTCCTTCTCAAAGTTTAGATGTTGAGTACTACGAGTGGTATAGCGTGGGTCCCCTCTAAAAAGTAAACACCAGACTTCCACCACCTTGCCCGCGACTGACAATGAGGCGCTCTGAAGTGGTCCTGCCAGTGCAAAGCCCCATTATAACTATGTAGAAAACTAATACAGGCTAAAACAACTCAAATGAAAAATCTAAAATTATCATCCTGGTCAACATGCTAACTTCTCAGACTCACCGATGCTCATCTGTCTTTCTCTCTGTGACGCGCGCACACTCACAGCACACAACGTGGCACTCTAAAGGAGCCACTGAGGAGGCATTTTTCGACGCAAGCATGGGTGTAGCTATGCTAGTTAATGCCACAGTGCTGCTAGTTACATTTCTGAAGGATATTATGGGAGTTCGAGTCAATCACCTGCATTTCTGGCACTGCCCCAATTCAGACTCATTACTGCATTTTATCCGACATCCACTCTCTTTTTGACCTCGCCCGCTTCCATTTTCCTCCCGCAGTGCTCCATCTCCCCTTTAAATATGTCTGGTGTGCATGTTGAAAAGCTGCCAACAAACGTGAGGAGGACAATTTGCTTGAATTTCATTTCCCTTCCGTGCTCTTCTCACAGGCTAAATGGCGTTGATACTTATGGTGTGTACACTCGCTATAAATATGGCCCTTCCGGCTCAACTGTGGGAGCTTCACATGTTGCATGAACACACGCGCAAACAGAGGTTGGGTACGGGGAGGGAGGGTACAGGGGTTGCTATAGAGACGGTTCTCTTGTAGGTATGTGGATGTTAGAAAGCAATATTTAAAATATCTTCCGTTTCCATTTTCGTACCTCTGGGAGCAGTTGATCAGCGGACTTGAGGCACCGGGCAGGAGGATGAGGATGAGGTTCCTCAATGGAGGCCAGAACAGGAGTTACAGTTTGCTGTATATGTTCCCTCTATTTTTTGACATGAGTCAGTGAGTCGTAACAGTCGGTCAGAAGCCAAAGAAAGCAGTTTATGGAAAAGGGACCATAAATACTAAGGCCTACTCATGATACTGTTCCACTCCAGCTCTGTTGGGAGTGGTAATGTGTCATTACAAACTGCTAACTGATGGTAACTATTATACTCAATTTTTTTTTCCCCCAGTGTAGGAGCAAACTACGACACCATATATTTTTTAAAAAATAAATTCATTAATTAATAAAACTAATACTAAAACCAATAAAAAATAAACTAAAAGGAAACATTTTCCAAACTAACATCTAAAAAACCATTAAAACTAAAGGAATTAGATTTTTTTTTTAAGTTTAAACAGGCAGCACGGGGTGCACGACTGCTGGGATTGCGGCTCGGATAATGGCTCCAAACGAAATAAAATCTAACGATCATGAAAAATCCCAAACAGTCCTAACCTTAGTGAGAGAGACACACGAGTGGGTTAAAACTCCCAACACCTGTACACCTGGCAACCTTGTAGAATGCAGGAACCAGGAAAAGCTCAGGTTACCAAAGACGGATCACGCACGCCCACTACGCGCACATAGCAGATCAATTTTTTTTTTGACAGGGCGGCCACACATTTGACTTTCCCCCTGCCTGCTTGTGAACATGTGCAAACGTTTCCAGCCCGATAATGTCACCTCTCTGCATTATCACAAAAGAAAAAAAAGAATTTGATTCCAGCTGAAGACAAACCCCACCCCCTTGCCTTACACCCACACATTCTCTTTCACACACACACACTGCACACACCCACTCATCTCCAAACAGGTGGCTAAGCTTCAGTCAGGAAAAAACAGACGCTGGCTATTTTCCTCCACTTCCAAATGGCACAAATGCCGAATTCTTCCATCTCTCTATTGGATGTCCCTTCTTTCCTCCTGATCGCACATGCGGTCAGGTTGCTCCTATGCAGCTGCCAGGCTATGCTAACCCTTCAGCACTATATATAGGAGGCAGCTGGATGAAACACTGAGCAGCAGTGAACACACAAGGAGAGAGAGCTCGGTTGATATTTACCGCGTGAGGCTAACAGCAGCACATGTTGATGGGGGGTGTCGCTTCCTTCCCCTTCCCTTTCCTCTCCTTTCCTTCTCTGGGTGGGGAGTCGTCACACGGCTGCAGCATCAGCAGCAGCATCAGTGGCAGCTTCGGGGCCTGCGTCTTTTTCCCTCCCTTCGTCCCGCTCTCTCTCTCTCCCTCTCTCTGTCTCTCGCTCTCTCGCTTTCTCTTATCTCCGCCTTCTCATCCACACACACTCGCCCGCACCCTGTCGAAGACCCTCCTCCTAAACACCCTCCCTCCATCGTTCCTTCCCCTTCACTCTTCACTCTGTGCTCAATTTCCGCTCCTCATGCTGTTGAATGACAATCAGCCAACCCCAGCAGTGGGCTTCTTTTTTGGATGTATCCACAATATGCAGCAAATAGGGAGGACCTGACACTCTCTGTGATCTCATTGGTTTCGAGTTTTTAGCCGTGACACTAACTGAGCATTGATGCCGCATTCGCTTTAGGACTTACACAAAAGGCGTCGTTCACTGATGAGTCTCTGTGGGATTATTAATAGAAAGCAGATCCAAGCCAGCCTCCGGATTTTACAGGAGGCAGATTTGGGATGCTGCTCTGAATTTACTGTCAAATATGAACACGGCTCTTCGTGATAATCAAATATAGACTTGGGTATAAAACCCTTCAAACAGATTCGATGAGACACAACATTATAACCCTGTTAAATGCCAAATGACTGAGCAGTAACAAGGCACCGAAATGAGACCTTAACATTTATTCAACTTGTCTAACCGTGCATTCCTTTTCGATTCGGCTCCATCATTAGATGGATACGTGCAGTCTGAGTCGAAGGCGGTCTCCATGTGCCCACTTCACAGATTTGTGATCTCGCCAGCTAACTTTAATCACTCGCACGTGGAGGATTTGCTTATAGTTCCGTCTAAACGGACTTGGCACACCGTGACCAGCCACGGGGAGGGAAAAGCAAATCAGTTCAAGACTAGGTTGCCTAAAGTGAGGCTCAACTGTGTGATGATGACTTTTTGTTTGTTCCAAATGTTAATCCTCACAGTTTAACAGTTTGTAACCCTCAATGACAAAACAAGGCACACTTGCTATCACACTGCCTACGCCGCCTTGTCATGATGACTAATTACATCATATTGACATCAGTTTATGTGTGTGGGGAGGGGGGGGTCCCGAAAATGATATAATCCAGTTAATAGGATTTCACATTAATCCAAGAGGGCCTTTTTTTAATTTTTGGACCCAATTAAAATTTCTGCCATATTTCTGAGAAAGACGCAAAAAATAAAAAGGCACCTAAATGCAAAACAATTTCCTTTTTATTGTTCTGTCATTTCGCTTTCCTTTAGTATTTTTCCTATTTTACACTAGCATAGCATGACTCACTATTTATAATGTCGCTTCGCTTGTAATCTGAGGTCCAAAATAAAAAGCAGTTCGGGTCTATTTTACCTGGAGTGGAAAAATAGTGTGAAAGGAACTCAATTAAGGAAAGAAATGTCAAATACAGTATCGGTATTGCTTCAAAACGCTGAATTCCCCCCCCCCCACCCCCCATCTACCCTGCGGGTGGTAACATTGGACTTTGGACTATTATTAAACGTGGTTTGTGTGAAAATCTGTTTTGGGAAGGTGTGAAAGTATATATTACTTGTTGCGTCGGGGTAACAACACAGCTATTTGGGATTACTTGACTATTATACCCATTTCCTGCGGAACAACCTATATGATCACAAGGTCTACTGTATACAATCGTTGCCATGGAAACGTCATCCAGGGTGACAGCTGTGGCCTTTTAAGCAGTAGCCACACAAAACACAGGTCACCTGATACAACCAGGGTACCTTTCACCAACTGTCTATCACTGATTGTTTCCTGGCAACCAGTGCACGAATTCGGTTTTCTTTCTGGGAAACGGTCACTTTTATCCGGTTCTTTGACATTTGCAACGAGAGTGTACATTGATTTGAACAGGCGCAGATTGAAAAATTGAATTGCTGAGCCTAAACTGGCCTGCAAGCAATTTTTATTGGTGCATCTATTTTCGGGCAAATGTTCATTTGTTGGCTTGGACAGATGCTAAAAGGCAAAATGTATGATATGTATATATCTGTATTTTGACACGAAATTTTCACAACATGTTTTGAAGAAAATCACTTGATTAAGATGAATTTAGTTGCGTTTACAGCCGCCTGAAAAAGCATGGCTGCAAACGGAGAGGAGCTAGTTTACATCATCTCAATGGGTGTTGCCAATTTAGCGATTTGGTTGGTATATGTAGTCACTTTTCTGCCCGATCGTGCAACCATATTTTAAAAAACACGACCAGCGACTATTGATCTCACCAAGAAACAAACAACAGTGAAATAATTCATTCATTCATTCATTCATCTTCCGAACCGCTTGATCCTCACTAGGGTCGCGGGGGGTGCTGGAGCCGATCCCAGCTGTCTCCGGGCAGTAGGCGGGGGACACCCTGAATCGGTTGCCAGCCAATCGCAGGGCACACAGAAACGAACAACCATTCGCACTCACACTCACACCTAGGGACAATTTAGAGTGTTCAATCAGCCTGCCACGCATGTGTTTGGAATGTGGGAGGAAACCGGAGCACCCGGAGAAAACCCACGCAGACGCGGGGAGAACATGCAAACTCCACACAGGGAGGCCGGAGCTGGAATCGAACCCGGTACCTCTGCACTGTGAAGCCAACGTGCTAACCACTGGACTACCGGGCCGCCCACAGTGAAATCAGTGGAATCATTTTTCCAATGTTTCATGTGTGATAAGAAACTGGTCCAATCATGCACTGTTTTTGTGGATGCAAAATTTGAAGTAATTAAATCTATCGATAGATCACTGCCAGGCTAAAAACGACTATCTCCGGATTTGATCTTTTTTTTCCTCACAAATCGATACTAAAATGGAAGGATTGTTTCAATAATTTGCTTAGTGGCTGTCTTCAACATCTGTCTTAAACAATGAGGCCTGTGGTGTACATTTAGACTGAAGTCACCAAATATGGTTCCTCGCCCCCAAAAAATAAAAAGCTACAGGAATTATAGGAATTCCCCTGTGAATAGACACCGTTCATGTCAGGGGGATGTATAAAGTTATTTTAGCAACACCCAGTGGCAAGTAAAAGTACAACATCAAAAGTCAATATTTACTTGTCATGTACAAGACGGTATATTCCGTCCCAATCATAAAATGCATATTTTAAAATAACAAATGTGAACAAATATGAGTGATCATGCTAAAGCGTTTCAGGGACACAGTGTGTATCACACAGATATACGCATATGATTGATATCGAAAACCGGATATGACTGGGTCAGCTTTTTACATCGGTGTCGGCCATCAAGCTCTCACTTCCCCCCCTCCGCCATCCGGCGTGCTCTCCAATGGGCGTGTTGCCAGGGCGACCGTTCACACGCCTTGCCATCCGAGACCACCTGGGAGAGGGCTCTCGATGCACCAGTGCGCGCATGAACGTACAGTACCAACAATGCCGACGCGCCCACGCACAGCTCTGCACGATAGCCGCTCGACCACATTTCCAACCATATCTATAAATAGGCAAGCAGATAGGAGGCATCATACATCCAATTGATTTTGAAGTTAACCGTAAAACGGTAATTTACCAGTTTGCGGTACTGTTGCCTCTCTTGGCGAAGAGCGGCCACTTCTCGTCTCAAAACTTGATTTCTCTCCTCCAGGAGGCGAAAGCGACTCGGGTTTTGAGTTGAATGGCCGAGCCGGGATGACACCTCCGCCTTTGAAAGACGAGGAATAATATGAGATCAAAATAAAAATGCAAATCATATTCTGGGATAAATGCTATTATTAATTGGAAAGTTGCGTAGTAAGTGGTTCGCAAACTTTTTGCGCCAAGTGCCACCTAAAACATAATGAGCTTTCCAAATACTACTATCATAACTACAATTTAAATACAGTAGTGTAATAGGCCAAAGTGTTCATGAACCGTAATACTGCAAAATTCAGTTCAATTATGTGTATGTATTTAGATTAGATTTAGATTTAGATTTTTTCATTAATTAATTCATTCATTCATTCATTTTCCGAGCCACTTGATCCTCACTAGGGTCGCGGGGGGTGCTGGAGCCTATCCCAGCTGTCTTCGGGTAGTAGGCACGGGGACACCCTGAATCGGTTGCCAGCCAATTGCAGGGCACACAGAAACGAACAACCATTCGCACTCACACTCACACTCACACCTAGGGACAATTTAGTGTTCAAACAGCCTGCCACGCATGTTTTTGGAATGTGGGAGGAAACCGGAATACCCGAAGAAAACCCAAGCAGGCCCGGGGAGAACATGCAAACTCCACACAGGGAGGCCAGAGCTGGAATCGAACCCGGTACCTCTGCACTGTGAAGCCGACGTGCTAACCACTGGACTACCAGGCCGCCCTAGATATTTTTTTTTCACCCCCACATATTTTGTATGTATGATTTTTATAAAGATTGTTTCATGTAAGGAATGCCTTAATGTTAAACGTTAGCTCTATCGGCTTTATCCTCCATGGTATTCTCAATCTTGACTCGGGATCATTTAAATAGATTCCCATATCACCATCTGGTGAGCGAGTGATAGATACCCTTACTTGCATCCCGGCTGAACCAAGGCCGAGCACATTCAAACCCAAAAAGCCTTGACATCCTTAGAATATCCCGAGTCTAAAACCCTTCCTCTTGCTGTTGCCTGCCTCTCGTGGGTGCTGCTCCTCTTTTAGCCACAAAGGTACCCGGTGCATGAAGACAATTCACGTTGCATCCTGAATGAGGTAGTGGCGCATAATGCGCTGCCTTTGCTGATTCAGTGCCTACCTTACACTCCACTTGGCTCCTTTTCCCGTCAAGTCAAAATCCGGTACATGATGGAGATCTGTGTGCTTGTGTGGTTACGAGCCCCTCTAATCTGCAGCTTTAATAGCGTGCCTAGTGTGTGCAAAACTGTAGCTGGCTGCGAGTCAGTGTGAGCAAAGACACTTGCAGTGGCTTCACATCACTGTCACACACACACACAGACATTCTCTCAGCCCCATCCGTCCCTGCATGAGTAGTTGGCTCAAACTCGCTGCTCCTATCCAGATTGTGCTTTGAACACCCACACAGCCCATTTGTGTGTGTGTTTTTTGGGGGGAGGGGGGTGTAATCTATCTCCATCAACTGCTGCTTATCTGGGGTCAGGTCACATAGGCAGTAGCTTCAGATTTCCCTCTCCCCAGCCACTTCTTCCAATTTTTCCGAAGCGGTCCCAAGGACATACCTAGGCATCCTAATCCATACCTGTCAACCTTGGCTAATAGCTGCCCTTATAACTGATTAAGATTCCCCTTATAAAGCAACAAAAATCCGTAAAACGGCTTACGGCGCATGCGCACATCATGCTTTATCAATCCGACCGTACGCAGCGATGACAAAAAATATACGGTTGAGGATTACTTTTGCTGGTTTGCCGTGACAAATACTGTAGTAGCGATCGACGACGGCAGTGTCGTTGGATACCAGCAGGTGAGACGATCTGGATTTGAGCCAAAATGGTTTTTGTGAGTTCACAATTTTTTGGGGGGGTTTTCCCGTATAAAAGTTGTAATACGCCATACATGATTTGAAATGATTTTTTTAAAAAACATATAAAATACGGGGAAAACGTACAAGTTGCCAGATATGCTAATCAGATGTCCGAGCCACCTCATCTGGCTCCTCTAAACGTAGAGGAGCAGCGGCTCGACTCTGAGTCCCTCCCGGATGACCGAGCTTCACACATTATCTCTAAGGGAGACACCCCGCGGAGGAAACTCATTTCCGTTGCTTGTATTTGGGATCTTGTTCTCTCGGTCACAATCCACAGCTCGCGACTCACAAGACCCCAAGATAACTGAACTCTTCGGGATGTCATAGCCGACCCGGGGAAAGCAGGTCACCCTTTTCTGACTGAGGACTACGGTTATGAGATTTGGAGGTGCTGATTTTCATCCCAACGCATGGCGGTTTCGCGCTGTTATGTTGTTAACTGTTAAATTTGGCTTGAGGAGTTCGGCTTGAATTATTGCGGAATGTTGTCATTGCTCTTTGAAATGAAGGGAAATATCAGTGGTTCTGCAACTTGATGGATGGATATGTAGTTACAAAAGTACAGATGGATAGATATGAGAAAAATAGTACTCTATAAACTTGTATTCACATCTTAAGTTAATGTTGTGTCAGTCGTCCTTCATGGGACCAAGGACAGGACAGAGGGACACTACAGTGTGCGTGAGTGAGAAGGGAGAGCAGGAATGTACTCTCTGTTCCACTCTGTTACCTAGCAACACTCGCCGGCCGTCTGTTTCCTTCCTTGCTTCAGACGCATTATCTTCAGGCATGACACGAAGCCGCGAGAGTCGGGATTTAGGAGCAGACGGAGAGCCGGATTGGCGAGGAAATACGCCGTGAACTTCTCAAAGTCGGGAAAATGCCAAGGGGGCCAGCAGGCATTTAACCTTGTCAGGCTGGGACATTAGCCTCAAGTCAAGTGTTGACCTGCACCCTAGCTCAACTTTGATTTTAACACTTGTCAACTGAATTTTACCCCTTTGAGTCATACAAAAGAAACGTGAAATTAAATCATAGACAGGATATTCTAATGCTCGTGAAAAGACGATTTCGGGGCGTTGAAGACGTTCAATTAAATATGTCGATTTGGGCTTGAGTAAAAATGGAAAAGTTGTTTCAGTTTATCTATTTTAGCATGCGCCTTATTGCTATTACAAGCAATGACTCACATGTGACCTATTTCCAATCAAATTAATAGAGCAGTTATTTTAGATATTTGCTATTTTTGGACAGCCAAACCGAAAGCGGTCATAATGTGTGCCATTTGCCAACAAAGCAAAATACTAAGGGTGAACTTTTCAGTCCTTAACGTACATTGATTATATTGCTAGCCACAGTAACATTCTGAAGTTTGGACACCAAATGTATGCATTGTAGCAGCTCAGTACCTTTGCCTTGGTGTGTATGTGGTGAAGGCTTGTATTCCTGGCAGCGATCGTGGCCAGCTGTCTCTGGATCCTCTGTAACTCCATCTGAGAGTGCCTCAGCAGTTCTTCCACATTAACACTGGATGTGTGATCCCGCATTATCACCTGCAAAACATGCACCGCCGGCAAAAATATACACATGTGAGTCACCATGCGAAAAGCATCATCACAGCCCCACAGAAGCACATGGTCTTTGATTTATGCAAATAATGTGAATGCATATTCTGTTACATCCAGGTTGTTTGTTTATATGTACCCCGCAATCCGGTCACGATGAGGACAAGTGCTGTTGAAAATTATCGTGCAGGAAATGTTTTTACCCAGTGGCTGACAATTTTTGCACACAACTTTTGCATTAGTGGGTGATGGCGCAATGCCCACCAAGATGCAGCAGAGGGTGCTGGATTGAAAACATCATATTACCTTTTCTTCAAGGATACTATTTCCTAAACTTGCACCGTATTCATTATTGTTGAAAAATACACCGGTCAACAAGTTGTTGCTAAATATTTGTAATCGCTGACAGAATTACATTTTGCCATATTAATTTATGCGCCGATCCCGATTATGCTTTTTTTCTCGAGCACATTAGGTTTTTATAATAATAATAAAAAGAAAAATAACAAGAGTAGCTGTAACGGTGATCGACTGGTTAGCACGTCCGCCTCACAGTGTAGAGATGCTACTTCGCGGTTTTTCACTTTTCGCGGAGCGGGCGATGGGGGGGGGGGGGGGGTGTCAGAATACAATTAACCACGAAAAACGATGCATTTCTGTATCTTGGTCATGAGGCACTTTCTAATGAAATGTTTACCACAGTTTTTGGTTTCAGTTCAAATGATGAAACTTTAAACAATAACTGCTCAATGTAAATAACATTTTATATCAACTGTTCTCACAAAATGTCAAACAACCAATTGGGTACAGTATTAGCAAACAGTACGGGTTGTCACTTACTCTGAGAATTCCTGCATCTTGTTAAAATAAAATCGCATAATTTGCTCTCTTTCAGGCACAAATCAAACATCCGTGACAGGTTCTATCAATTCTTCATTAGTTGTCTGCAGTTGTAGATGACTGAAGTGATTGATGGGGCCAACGTGAATGCATGTATTCAGGATGGGGCCGAGCGGGCTCCACTCCGATTATGTAATAAAGGATTACATTAAATCTCTCGACACAATCATACTAACATTTATTTGCCGCGGCTAAATCCCAGTTTATAACATATTTCTTGAAAATGGGTGGTGCATTCTGAAGCGTAAAATACGAAAACGGAGACCCCGGACTGTTGAACAGCGAGAAGCTGTATATTAAGCAAGCATGGGAAAGAATTCTATCTATTGCACAGTACACAGCTTCGACTAATAGTTTCCCCACTTTACAAACGTTTATTGAATGTTTTTGAAACAAAAGGCGATATAACAACTTTTTGGGAACATTCAGTTTGAATATCGAATATCTAATATCTGTCGCTGTAGTGTATTCATTTAAAGTAATGATGATTTCCAAACCATTAAATTCAGTTTTTTTTAATTTATATTAGAGATATAATGTCCCAACATTTGCTGCAGACACTTTTTAGATGGCCTATTACAACTTAATTTCATCATAAAAAATATCAATAACATTGGTTGAGCAGAATTTTTTATTCTAATTCGAACATGTACATTGCGGTTGCACAAGATACAAATATGGTCAACTAATAAGTGTCATATACATTTTAATCATCTGCAACCGAACATCAAGTAGTATTTTGTGTGTGTGTTGTCCTCTCCACCCTATACGTAATCCAATATGAATTTCATTTCTTTGATTTTTTTTTTCAGTTTTACAAAATATTCAAAATTGATTGAAGGGCTTTTGAATAGTCACACTAGTTTTGTTTATGTTAAAGTGTATTATGTCAAGAATTTAAAGTTACTGTCACAAGGAAGAGGTAAATAAGAGACTAAGCTAAAACTAAGAAATGTCATCAGTGCTGTAAGTTACACATACAGTACGTACAGCACATTTGACAAAGTTGTATTCAATTCAATTCAAGCTCACCCACGTTAAAATGTTACAGATTTGATATACTTACCTTTCAAATGATCTTCTGTTACCTGCACCCATTTTAGAAATGCAGCATTCTTCTGGCACCTCACCCTCAGGATCTTGGCACATGACCACTTTCTAAACCTCTTTATGCTTAAGAAATCTGTTTTTTTAAACGGTCGCGGCATGTCTAGAAATGTGCGAATCCTGCGAGCCGAGTTTTTGCACGGGCGTCTCCCCGACGACTTGCTCTTCAGAGACCCAAGTCCCCGAATTGTTTCCCCACAGTGTTCTTCAGCCCAAAGGCTGCCTGCTGCGTGGCCATATGGCACATTTCACAAAGACGGAGCATTTGAGATTCAGCTCACACATCAATAGAAAATCAAGTTATGCTTGTTAAAAATGACCAAAAAGGCATTTAAACGTGATATGATTCATGACTTTAATTTTATTCTGGGGCATGTTTACATACTGTACATCCCGTGCAATTTATCGACAAATTACTGCCTATTCATTTACTCAATTGCGCAGTCATTTCATGGTGTTTCATAAAGTTGGGATTAGTCAGAGAACACGCTAAAAAAAAATCTTGAGACTGTGATGAGTTGTGTAAAAACATTTTAAAAAATATAGATGAGGCACGTCAACATGTCCCTTAGTCTTGACGCTTCTTTTGGATTAAAGGCATCTTCATGCTGGGTTGCAATCAACCCGCAGATATTAAACGGCCACCAGTATTGATCCCACGCTCTTACTCCAGACAGAAGTGCTGTCCCATCACATCTTTGCCGACGCTCAGCAGCTGCGTGGCGGCTTCAAACTCCAGTGGGATGCTCTTGGTCAATGTCTGCTTCAAGTTTCGCTCCATCAGCTGAGAAAACATTTATTGTGCTTAGTAACACGGCAATGGGGTTTGAAATGTTAGGGTGAGCAGGACAAGGGGAAAAAAAGTGAAATCTCGTTATCGCCTCAGAGGTACACTGTTGATAACTAATACCACCATGTGTGGAGGCCGATGCCTTTACTACAACACCACCTACAGCGCAGACGTGTCATCTGTAAAGCTAAAGTTTTGTACATGTTCCTAAAAACATCATCAAGAACTGCAATCCAAGTATCGTCAATTACCAGACTCCTCAAACACTCCCACAATATTAAAAAGTAGACATACACATTATTTGTCATGGTTGACAGACAGAAAATGAATAAAAAAGACGTGCGTTACCTCAAAAGTTGTTATCTCAAGCACCTCACTAATGTCGTCCTCCTTTTGTGACAAGGGCGTGTTGATGAGCGTCGCGGTTTTGGCCACATCTGGATGGTAATGTCTCTGCAATGTCTGTAGCAAATCCGGGAGGGGCAGCTTTGGCAAACTCACTGTGATGTTTTAAGTCAGTGTTAGGGAATACAACCTTACACACCTTAATTTCCCACAGGCTACTCTCTAAGGCGTGGCACTGAGATGGATCGTCCTCATCCATCAGATATGGGTCTTCCAAAGGCTCTGTTATCGTGAAACACATTTGGCACACAGTTAGGAGAGGTTTCGGTGGGTTTCTCACATGGAGAAGAACCGACCATCTTCTGCGCTGGGCTTGTGAATGAGAACCCGAGAGGAAGGGTGGCGGCGGATCAGGTTGTAGATGAAGGGCAGCACGATGAGGAGCGCTGTGGGCGGGGCTGTGAGGGCCAAACGGGCCAGACGTTTGGCAAAAGCAGCCACGAGGTACACCGGCAGGTGGCTGGAGTTGAAAGTGTTCACGTATGGTTTCACTGAATGAACTTAAAAGTGCAGTCAGGGGATGGTGTATGAAGGCCTTACCTTGAACTAAGGAACAGGTTGGCCAAATGAAAAAAGCGGGCTCTGTACTTGACATGGAAAATGGAAGGTTCCAGGAGATTATACAATTTCTTGTAGAAGTTTGGGTAATCGCTGAAACACACCAATGTCAGGAAATGTAAAATGAGTGATTCAACAAATTCCTTTTTTTTTTAAACTTTCTGACGATTCAACAATTTGATATTAGTGCATAATACTCACAGGTTGTGCTCATGCATGAGGACAAAAAGTCCATTGAGGGCCAACAGGCTGATGGCTCCACCTATTCAAAAGAGACATCCGTGCGATGCTTTGCATCACGGTGACTTCACACATGCGAAAAACGATGCGAGTGTTATGCCGTAGATAGAATTTGGTGTCTCCCAAAATAATATCAAAAGTGTAACAAAAGCATGACTGCATGTGCAAGGAGAGTGAGAGGTTTCCCCACCCAAGATCCACTGTACAATATGTTGAAAGCAAATTGCCGTCGTCCGCTGATGTCCGCGTGCTGCGAATTTTCTGAATGTGTGACTCCTTAATGCGCAACGGATACAGCAATGTACATCAAATTTAGTCTTAATCTGACTGTCTATCATTACACCTCTGATGCGCAAATTTACTGAGAGGTCATGTGAAAGGTGATACTTTCAACAGTGAGCCGCTGGAAAAAAAACAAGCAAAAAACCTACCGACATCATAGGCAGCAGTCAAGAAGTCAATCATCAACGTAGGTTTGCTCATGTGGGGCAAAATGGCATCATGGAGGATCACCAAGACCTTTTTGTACATGTTACCCGGCAACTAAAACAACAAAAAGAGATGAGACAGTGAGAGTTGTTGTCATCGATGTGGAGGCATAAGGCAAGTTTGTGCAGTGCCACATTTCACGTTACTTTATACTTGAGGAAACCAAGCCACATCCTCTCGAAGGTACGCTTGTGTTCCTGCCGTGAGAAAAGAACATGAAATTCATTGAGACAATTACAACATGGGCAAATGACGTGATAGGTCAAGAAGAGTCTACGTACAATGAGTTTAGCAGCTTTCCAGTGTTCGTGTTTCGCTGAAATAAGGACAGAAAACGTAATCGGTGGGATTGAAATGAATAATATTTCGAAGCAGCCAGTCTCACCTTCCTGTTTGACCATAAAGTTGGAAAGCTCTGACTCCTCCCTTGCCATACAGATGTTGGACATGAGAGTGAAAACGTTGTGTTGATATACAGGCATCACTTCCTGGAGAGAAAAGAAAAAGAGCCAGAGAAAATGACATGAACGGTCGACTCGGTGAGACACTGATAAGTACACCCTAATACACTGCGAAGTTATCTTACCCCTTTGCTTTTGTCCATAACTTTGCCGATATTCTCACGGATGGAACTCATGACGTAATAGCGGATATCATCTTTCTCCAGGAATTCATGGAACCGAGAGATCAGCAGAGACTTGTCCATAGTTCGGGACAGCAGTCTGTTTACTATTGCCTACACAAGACATGCAGTACATACAATAGGGCTCCTTCCAGAAGAAAAAAAGCAAAGATGAGCATTCCGAAAGACAAAACTTAAAATACCTGCATCAGTTCCCTTGGAAAACTGTAGTGTTCGCTCCAGTCCAAGTCCTCAAGGGGATATTGTCCTTCTGCCGCTGCGAACCTCATCAAGCAGCACAAGGAAGCTTCCTATGTTTGAACAAATATTTACCAAAAATAGTCCAATGATTTCGTTCCTCTGTATTCTATTTTGAGCCAATTTACCTGGACCGCATGAAGTTCATGACTAAGATGTTCAAGCAGCATCTCTACGCAGTTGTTATAACGGTGTCTTATGAAGATATGGTATTTGTCTTCAGCACTACATTCACCTGGCAATGAGATGAATACGAGTTTAAGATATAAAACGTGTTTTGATCAATCCTGAGATAATGGAGTGTTTTAAGTCTACACACATGCACCTACCACTTAGTGCGTCGTCTTCTGCTGGCAGTTTGCCTTTAAAGAGCTCCTTTCTTTCCAACAGTGTGGAAAATAAATTGCTGCACGCCTCGACAGCCGTGACAACATCTTTTTCCCTTTCTGACTGCAAGAAGCCATGAACATTACTTAGAATGATAACGTGTTTGCATAGGTGTGTTTATACATACCTGAAGAAATTCAAATACGTCAAAAACGTCATTGGCGTGTTTTTTGCTCTCAAGTATATTATCGATTGTATTGTTTAGGTCAATTTTTGCTACTTTGACACTTGGTTGTGAGATTTTTCCCAACTTCACGTTTCGCTTCTTGGAGGGCGCCATGTTTGTGTCGGGGAGGGGGGGGCGGTGCTTCTTCTTCTTCTTATACTCACACTTCTGGATGTGGCATATTGCTGCCCCCATAGGCCATTTGTAGAAATTGTAGAGATTTGCGAAACGTATTTAAATATTTTAAAATTAAATCTCTCAGTAAACTGTGAATTTTAGTGCTTTAATTGTTAACCAAATGTATCTGCAATGTAATTTTCATTTAATGTAGACTGATTCAAATGGATACTGGTGCATTTCAATAATTGAGACTATGGTACAAGTTTCAGGAGTTTGATTCAAACCTTTCAATCACTTCTTAATTTGTATAATTGAAAATGTTTTATGTAATATTGACATTTTCAAATTGTAATCTTTGAATTCTCATTAGATAATATAGTAATTAAAATCATATTTAAAGAAAAGTAACATTTCAATACAAGCCAAGTGAAACTATGAGTTTCATTTTTTTAACTACTGAACTAATTTGTGTTTATATTCTAATTTGAGTGGCACCTGATGTATTTATACAAGTAACCTGCCTATAATTTGCATCGTTCAACCTTGATAAATTTCATACTACTTACCCTCCTCAGGGTTGCAAGTTAATAATTAAAGTACCGGTAAATCAAAATGTAAGGTGTTAATACCTGTATATCTAATACAATGTCTGAAATAAGCTACAGGGCCAAGAATATCGCCGTCGGTAGGTCACGCACTTTTCTATGTCGTGTATTGCAAAAGTATTATAATGAAGCAACCGTAGATCAATCAGACTCCTCTCATTCTCAAATTTGATGCACTTTATCTTGCGCCACATTGGAAAAGCTATCAATAAACCACATTTTTGGAAGGTGATCCTGGCATATACTGTAAATCAATTGGCCATGGTGGAGTAATTCAAAGGGCTTTTATTATTTTTTTAATTGGTGTACAGGAACTCTTTAATCGAAAACAGAAACGAAGCCTCAATGAGGAACCTTAACTTCTGAAAAGCAAATTAAAATACAAAGTTTGTAAAAAACTTTTTTCATGAAAAAAAAAAAGGTCTGTACGTTTCTTCTTAATCAGAGTCATTTGTGATATCCGCTTCTTCCTGGAATAAAAGAAGTTATTATTAGTCAAGATAAAAGCAAAAAATATATATTCCTAAATATTCCCAGATACCTCTTTCTGCTCTTTATTGTTCTGCGTGTCATTGGCTGTGCCGTGAAAGTCATGTATGGGCAAGGTGGCCATCCAGCTGCGCATGGATCCCTCCTGACACTCCGTCTCCACAATTGTAGGATAAATGTGAGCCTCCTTAAAGGCCTTGATGGCTTCCTCTTCACCATCCCATTCGAGACACTCGTGTAGCCCGTCCCCTCCAAAGCGCTTGTTATACCTGTCGAAGTGGACCCTCTCCAGGACCAAGCCGAGTCCTGGAGCTTTGGGCACGTCCACTTTGTATTGTTCCCAACTCCGGTCAATGACGTTCTCCTCCGCGTATCCCTTAATGATCGCGATGACAAGGCCGATCATCTTCCGGATTTGGTGCATCATAAAGCTCTGGCCTCGCACTTTTATGACGGCAAATTCGTTATTACTGAGGATAAAAGGTTCTCCGCAGGACATCTCTGTGATGTAACGACGGGCACTGGGGTCCTTTGGAGCCTTTTGGGAGGTGAAGTTGTGGAAATTGTGGGTTCCCTTGTATCTCGCAAACAGAAGGTTGACTCTCTGTAGCGTCTCCGGATCGAGGCGAAAGGATGCCGTGTCATTTGTTTCATAGTCTTTATGAGTAAAGGCCACCGTTGGAAGCAGGTAAGAATATGTGCGAGCGTCACAGTTGTTTTTGGAATTGAATCCTTGGGTCACTCGTTTCAGACCTGGAGTTGGAGGGTACAAAAAAAAAGCAGTGTTGCGGTGTCTTTAGATATGACTTTAATTTGTTCGGCGCCCATGCACAGAAGTGAACAGACTCTAATTGTTTTCATCATTAAAATGAATGGAAATGTGACCAACATTTTACATCACAAAGTAGACTAATTTCACCAAATCTGTCAATCATCATAATTATCCTGAATGCTCTTTGTCTATTGTGCAAGTTACCTCTGGTTGCCTCCGAAGTGTGCTAAATTGAATGTGGCTTCCGGAAAATCTTTGATAATCTCATATGTATTTTGATTTATTTTCCTTTGTGATTAATCTTCACATTTTGTCTACATATTTTAATGACTTGACCTCCAACACGTTGGAGTATGACATATATAATTAGTGTATATTGTGTATATTGAAGTAAATGAAACCATTTCTCACCAAGGATTCTGATTTGAGGTGGCAGGTGCTTGTTGATTTTTTCAACAATATCTTCAATCAACCACAGCTTCAGGGACACCACTTGGCCTGCTGCCGACACACCCTAAACAACATCAAATAGTAAATATGTACTGTCAGATTAGTGATTTATCACATTTCAAAATGTATTACATTTGTTAGGGAGTTTTATTTATATCAGCTGTAGCCTTCCCCTTTGAAGTTTAACTATTCTGCTCGGGTACTCCAGCTTCCTTACACATTCGAAAATCATGCATGTTATTTGTGAACCTGAGTGTGTGATAAATGTGTGTGTGTGTGTCTATGTGCTCTGCACTTAGGTGGCGGAGCAGTCCATGATGCACCCTGCCTCCCAACCAAAGTTACCTTGGATAGGCTCCAGCACGCCCACAACCGCTATGAGGATAACTGCTGTCGAAAACGAATGCAGGGAGATGACAGGCCTACCTTATCAGTCCTGGCACATCTTTGGAAAGACATCTTCTTCATTTCATCGCCATGGTTTTCAGGAATGCAGCCTGATTTGATCAGAGCTGCAACGAGATCATCCTCTATTGTCCTGAACTGAGTGTTCCCAGGATTTCGCTAAAATAGAAATGAAAAGAATAAGGAGAGGAATGCTGAATTTGGGAGTGTTTTTTATGTACCTGCATTCCATAGTAGCCCTTGCCACAGTATGCCATCAGGAGGATGACTTTCTTTTTGGGGTATCGCCTTTCCTCTTCGGCGTTGTCTCCATCAGATTTGGCTCTTTTAATGGTTTGAACAACCTCATTTTCCTCTTTGGATCGTTTCAAGAGATTGGCGCTTTGTGATGCTTCACTCATACTGGAAAGTAATTTTACAAGACCACCTGGAGGACAACGCATTTAAACCTTTACAGAAGAAGTATGTGAAAAGTGAAGTTACACTCCTTTTACGCGTGGAAAATCTTACCGTTTTCTGCTACTACCCGTCTACTTGTTGCCAAGGCCCTTAGCGGCAGTCTGGTTTGAAACATGTCCCCTGAGCCATCTAAATTTAAGAGAGACGACACAACCAAAACCACACGATACAAGGTGAAATAGCTAACTCGGAATAGCACAGGATATCGTAATAAAACCAAACTGAGAACGGAATGAGTTTTGAACGTGCTAAGGAAGAAAACGTTTTTCCCAACGATTCCACGTTTTTTCCAATTTAATAATTCTATTATAAATATTCGTGAATTGAGTATAACGCCGCCATTTAAGCACATGGAAATTATCAACTTTAACCCTGGTTGGAAATATCGCGTGATTTGTTTTTATCGCGCGACTTCACTGTAACAACCTCGAACACGTTTATTCTTGTGAAAAACAAGTTCTTGTTATTTATTATTCGTCTTATTATTATTGTCACTGTTTTTTGTTGTATTGTGTTACGTTTAAACGTATGATTCACCTCATACTTTATATCGATTTATAATTTTTAGAATGGCAACATTTGTCTTAAAACAGGTGTATTTTTAAATATCTACTTCTACCTTGACCACTCTGTTAACTACTTTATTATATATTGGTTATTAACGAATTTTAATCAAGGCGTTCTTGGCGATCCATTGGAGATCTGAATTATTGCCCAATGCTCGCACTCGTGAATAAAACAAGCTATGTAAATGAGTTTGTGCCGTCTTGTGTGTATGATTACTGAAGTATAGAAATTACGAATGACCATGCAATATACATTGTGAAAATTCTATTGTAAATTCTATCACTCAGATACATGCAGTTGTGTGGGCTGGAAGTCGTTTGTGACGCAGTCTGTAGTAAACTTTGTATCCACTGGAGTGCAGCAAAAGCGTGTAACACTGGTTAAATCCGCTTTGTGGCACATCATCCTCTCCAAAAAAATTGCATCATAGGGCCCTTGCATCCTGAACTAAAATAATCATGCATCACCAGCAAGTTTTTACCAAGAAGTACAATACATTCAGAACAGAGAGGTGTCTCTATCTATGTTGTTTGAGGAATTGATTGTCAAGAAACATAATGTATGCTTCCAATTTCTAAGGGTTTTTACAATAAGTTACGACAGTGACATGTCATATCACGATCCAATAAAGTCAACATCTAATTCCCTATGATGAAGGTTTTTAGCAAATAGACGATATTTAAATGGTCATTTTACACAAATTTGTCTGTAGTGCCTGAAGGCCTGTGCTGATGAGCTGGCTCCAGTTTCACTAAGATCTTCAACAGTTCTGAAATTTTCCCATCCCACTTCAAATGCTATGCCATTATGCCAGTCTGTGAGGAACCTGCACTTTTCAGGATTGAATGGCTACATGCCATACCTCGCATTTGTATCAATCAATCAAACTTTTTTTAATATAAAGTGCTGGACAGTCAGAGGATAGAAACAGAATCAGAATCAGAATCAGAATCATCTTTATTGGCCAAGTACAACAGGCTACCCTAATATCATTAATAAAAAGCAACTCTGATAAATAAGGACATGACAAATAAGTATAGATATAGATACATATAGAAGAAAAAGATAAGGAAGACAACATCCGAGCTGTGGAAAGCATTCGGAGAGTGGTCCCACATCAATCAACTGAGTCCCATAGGCGTTTGTCAAGGGAGACATCGAGATACTCATTATGCCATTGACAACTAGATGCAATCATTAAAATAACCCTTGAATTTCTCTTGTGACGTGCACACACTGAATGACAATTACCCTTTCATATCAGGAGTTGTTGGTATAACAGATTTTCTTTAAATGTGGTGATTACTTCATATTCCATTCCGATGCATTGCAATATGAGAAGAGATAAACGTACTAATCACCATTTTTTTCCCCTTTTAACTATTTCTATTTTCAAGTGCAGTGTTAATGTTCACACGATGCATATTGCTATGGCTTACAATAATACTGGAAAAAACCTTTGAATCATTGGTGATGAACACTTGGGCCTACTATGCTACTAGTTTAATGTATAATGTTTGATGTAAAATGTTATTGACACATATTCTTTCTTTTTGTTTAAAAATTGTAATGTCCTTGTATGTGGTCAAGGATGACATCTGTTGATGCACTACAATTTTTTGTTGCAATGAGTGGTAACAGAATGCATATTCACGAGAGCCAATGTCAAGCCGCAATGTTCTTGAGTTTCCTGACAACGTCACAAGCCAAAAACCAGGCCCGCCCTTATTTATTTACATTATCTTTGCAAAAAACACGAGTACTTTGCATAAATAAGGATACAATTTGTGATTTATTGCTGGATCAATTTAAATCTGATACTACAGACAACAAATGGCATAGAGTTTTTTTTAAATTAACGTTATTTTCCAAAGAAATTAAGATGGCGATTGAGGGAGTTCCGGTTTGAGTAACCAATCAGGAAAAAGACTCTACTGGTTTGAGCAACCAATCAGAGGGTTCCACATGCGGACACCGAACACCGCATTCGACTCACACGAAGGCTGCGGCGGACAATTGCAATTCATAGCGAAGAGGACGCTTGGTGAACTCGTAATAATTACATAGGCAAAACAGGCTAGGACTGAGTTACCAAACAGCCGCATGTTTAAATAATTTGTCTGTGTCGGTTTTTCTCGAGCTCCGTCGTGTATACAGAAGATCGGTGCGCACGTTTACGGCGTCGATGATATGAGTTATCCGTTGAATATTTCTCAGGAGAGCGAGCAAAGCGCGACCGGCGAAATCAAGCCAGAGCCGAAATTTTAGCTTAGCTTTAGCGGCTAACTAGTCGTTAGCATCTTAGCCGCTAATTCGGCCCCTTTAAACAGACACCTGCTCGCTGTTTTTGTTCTGTTTAAGTTGTTTATACGCAACACCACAGTAAAAGGTAGTTTTAGTTTTTAATTTTAATTTAAAACCCAGTAGTGTAGAAGGAAGGAAGGACCGTGTCAGGTCGAGGTCGGGTTCATTACAGGCAAACTGGTCTCGTCGAGTGGCCGTTCACAATGGACAACGCGCACACTAAAACGGTTGAAGAAGTTTACAGCTTTTTTAACGTGAACGAGAGTACCGGCCTAAGCTCGGAGCAAATCAAGAAACAACGGGAACGATACGGACCCAACGGTAAGGATTGTGGATCCTTAAGCGTGCTTGTGGCATGTAACGTTATATGGCCCGTGCCACCGCGCTCATATAACGGGCGTCACGTTGAACAAAAGTAGCTTGACATCACTTTTTGCGTAATTAAATGTGTAAACGAACTGCCATATTCACACTATGAATACCGATTGTCCAACTGTTGTACGTTAGCTTAGTGTTATTGAATACACATTATTGACCCGTATTGAACTTGTTTTTTTTTTCTCTCCGGGATTCCTTGACGATGATATGCAGAATTGCCAGCTGAGGAGGGTGAGTACACAATTCACTTTCTTTCCAAATAATGTGTTGAAAATGCGCTTCATTTAAACGTCGTCATTGGTTTTCTCTTGAAAGGCAAGTCCCTTTGGGCACTTGTGGTTGAACAGTTTGAAGATCTGCTCGTGCGAATCCTTTTACTGGCAGCCTGCATATCCTTTGTGAGTATTACTCCTGTGTCACTGTTTGCTCAATAGATATAAACAAGAGCTGTTTTTGCGCATACACACTGCTCTT
The DNA here is from genome assembly GCF_025434085.1 of Hippocampus zosterae. Lineage (NCBI taxonomy): Eukaryota > Metazoa > Chordata > Actinopteri > Syngnathiformes > Syngnathidae > Hippocampus > Hippocampus zosterae. The sequence continues at coordinate 8,485,304 of NC_067468.1, forward strand.
TTGAAAAGGATATATGCCGTAATCCTGTCAGAGTAGGTCGTGAATCCGATCCAAAGGGTGGAAAATTGAAGTAAAAGTACTACAGCAATTGCGTAATTCTTGATGTATTGCTGAAAGAAAATATCGATGAGTCACTATGAGATTCATGTCGCAGAAGGCAGGAAATTTGTGCATTTATCATGTAACAATGTAAGAATTTGAGGAAATGTCATTCGGTAATCTTCGTTAATCATTTGGTTATATTTGCTATTAATCCAGTTTGTAGCAGGCCCTCAAACAAATAAACAGGTGAGATGTTTTCTGATGGGTGCTTCACTTGAGGATTTCATTCATCAAACATCATTAACACGAAGTACAAAGAGCACGATCAGGATAAAATATGACTAAGCACACAACTGTCATTTTGTGAAGCCAAAGAGATGAGAGGGGATGAGAGAAAGAGAATCGCGTGTCTTTACTCTCAACAACAAAACTTGACAGCTTTTATTACATGAAGCAGGCAGCCACTTCCTTTCATGTATATCAGATTCTTCCTGAGAAGCCAGAAATATGTCGTCTCCCTCTTAAAATAACAGTCATATTTTGACAAAAATAAAACATGTAAACATACAATAACGCTGGGGAATGCACAACTATTACCTTTTACGGATGTAATCCGCTGTAGATTTTTAAACGTGGTGTTCTTCATCACCCCGTTGGTTGTAGTCTTCCAAGGGCTTCACATCCCAATCGAATGCTCAAACTCTGGCTTCGAGAGTTGGATGCCTGACAACAGCAAATACATTTGAGTCACAGTCCACAACCGTTTATTAACAAACATCAATCCTTGTAGATGAAGCATTGCGCGTTGCAGAGGATACTATAAAGGGGGGATTTTCCTGCTCTTAATGTAAATCAAACATAACCATGTCATCTCTGAGCCTGCGTTGTCTCACGACAGTGATGTTAAGACAAGTGAAGTTGGGGCTATCGTGCCGTCGAGCTAAAGGCTGTCACCTTGTTAATCAGTGAACGGACGAATATGTCACCAATACATGTCACTGTGATTTTAACAGCTCGTCGACATAAGAGCCGTTGAAGCCTTAGGTGGCGAATACATAAGGTGCGCTTGAGCATTAGTAGACTGATACTAGACAGTAGAAAAGCAGACGTCATTTGTTGTCTTGTGATGGTTGCGGAGAACACTGCCCAATGTGTTTCAAAACCTCGATCTATCCTTTCCGTGATTCCTTTTTGTGCGTTGTCAAACACGTACAACATCCATTCACAAATCTGCCAATGTGGCCAGACGAGATTAGTTTGTCACAGATATAGAATAAAGCGCTGCTTGAATGAGTTGTACAAATTCTATTTGACTGCTTGTAGGAGAATAAATTGTCGCAGTGTTTGATTTCCTCTGTCGTTAATGACAAGTCGTTAATATCAGTCGCCCAAAGTGACATTCTATCGCACCTAGCCCAGTTTCCACCACCTGTTTCAAAACGTCTTCATGTTTTTTTAATCAGGGCAGAGAAGTGCCTCATCAAATACTTTAATTGCATCCTTGTATTGTGTCGGCTGCAGGAGAAATGTGGGAAAGTAGATGACCTGGTTTTTATGTACTGAATCACACGTAACTACTTTTATGAATTACCAACGCAAACACTGCCATGGCTTCATCTGTCGTGATTTCAATTGAAGTGGTTCTTTGCAATACATTTGTCAATGAGTTGAGGCCATTCACATATTTGAATTGCGTTCAAGGCCAACGTTTCCTCTGTTGTAGGTGCTGGCCTGGTTTGAAGAAGGAGAAGAAACAGTTACAGCTTTCGTGGAGCCTTTTGTGATTCTGCTTATTCTTATAGCCAACGCAGTCGTCGGAGTCTGGCAGGTAAACATACAATCAAATGAAACACTCTGAACAGCAAACCATCGCGTCTCTGAACAAATGACAGTGACACTGCACCATGACTGACCTGTCGTGGCTTCGGCGGGGCTTGTTCGCATTTTCACTTCCTTAAAAGAAACGTTTTAATTTCCCCAAATCTGTTGAAACTCTTGACCGGGAGAAATGGCAGCCACCCAGGATGAGAGTTTGTATGGAAACAAAGGACAGCTAATTCATTCTGTGCTCAGTGACTCCTCATGCGTTCACTCCGAACAGCGTCGAAAAGTACAAAAGTCGAGTCGTTTATGACAGATGGGCTGATGGTGTGACACGTCATTTATTTATTTTATTATGTGTTTATTTATTTATTTTGTTACACCCAAACCGGTGTAGGATACAATGAGGGTCAAATGCTTGTCATTGAAACACAATCGATTGGATTGGATAAACTTCGTCAAATGTACTGTATGTGTAACATACGGCACAGATGAAATTTCTTCCCTCTCAACATAAAACAAGAGGAGCCGCTGCGGGTGTCCGTGCCGCTATCAAAAGAAAAGTGAACCAAAAAAATGACAAAATAATCCAAAACAACACATGAGACACAGACAATCGTGCACTCTTAACCACTTTCCTCACTTGTATTCTTTGGCATTTGACTCGGCATGACTTAGATTTGTTCTTGATTTTACTGTTTGGTGCTTTCTACCGCCTTTATTACCGATTTGTCTTACTTTTTATTGTGCATGTTAAATTGCTCCATGTTCGGCACTTTGTATACAGCGATGGCTGTTTGAAAGTGCTCTATAAATACTGTTGACCTGACTTGATTTTCCTGCATACACTTTGTCTGAAGCAGTTATAGATGAAAGAACGCCTTAAAAATTTTATTCCACTTTCCCCCGTCAGGAGCGAAATGCAGAAAATGCAATTGAAGCCTTGAAGGAATATGAACCAGAAATGGGAAAGGTGTACCGCCAGGATAGGAAGATTGTCCAGAGGATCAAGGCCAGGGACATTGTACCCGGGGACATTGTGGAGGTTGCAGGTAAGTTTATGAGGAGGAGGGGAAAAAAGTTTTTTTTTTCTCTGTAATATTTGAACATTTTGCCTTGGGATTTATTTCCTGTTCAAAAAGGAAATGTACTTCCTATAAAGACAAGCACATACGCTGCCTATTCCTCTTCAGCATTTTACTGTCAGAAATGTCTGTAAATAGAACCGTTATGTAATAGATTAACATGTCCCAAACTCCTGCCCGTCCATCCCACTCCTGCATAATCTGCCACATACACACACACAATTATTGCTCCGTTATTAGAATTTATTGACGTTTTACTGACAGCGCCGTTTATCATGCGTGGGTTGGATTGTGATCTTTCCATTCATGAAAAGAGGACAAATCGTCTCTTGAGGGCCCGTATGACCCTGTGAAAGGTCATTGAAGGCTGTCGGCCTACGTGCTCGTCCTCCACTTCAGAAAGCAGCATGGAACCATAATAAATAAGTCCAGTCTCACTCTCACCAGATGCTGCTGCGGAGTAAGCTGGTTTATGTGGAGGAGGGAGATGCAAAGTGTGCTCTTATGTTCAATTATTTTTATGCTCACATGTTTTTTTGAGGGGGGTCAGTCCCTGGAGATGTTCTCGGTTCAGAAAAGACCTGAACAATACACAATTTGTCTTATTTCCCGGCATCAGATCGGAGATAATCTCCTTTGTTGACATTGGGGTGAAGAAAGGTCCTCCTCCTCCTTCAGGCCAGCATGTTCCCAGAATAAGACAAGCTAAAAATACATCCGCAACATTTTGCCTTACAACATCAGTTTAGGAAAGACTGGACTGTATCGATACTGATAATGAATTGTAGTGAAGATCCTCATGGTTTCACTGTCTGTGATTGTAGTTGCGTTGGCTAATCTAATCACAGACGCAGATTTGTGGCTGGACAGATGCAGTGCCTTGTTGTTTGTCTTTCATGGGGTCTTGTCTGTTCAGGGATGATCTTCAAAGTCGTTTGAAGGTAGGCAGGTGGTGATGAAGAGCTTCTGACAGGATCTGGTATAGTCGCTGCCTAGCAGGCCATATTTGGTAGTTCTGATGCTACTGTCTTGTCTCGTGGGTTAAGATAAAGAAACTGTGCATTGGCATGCTCCAGTGCTGATACTTAAGTGCTGTTGTTGTTTCTTCATTTAATATTGATCTGTTAATATAATTAAAACACTCACGTCTCTGCTCCTGAGAATGTTGGCACGTGTGCAGACAAAACTGATTTCTGCCCCCTTCATTCCAGTCGAACATTTAGAGCTAATCAAAATAGTTTTCCATTTTTGGATGCGTGTTTTTTTTTTTTTTTTTTTGCAGGACTCATTGGGTTCAATTCTTGTTACATCCTCCCTCCCTCCCTCCCTCTCCTGTCTCCTCTGGGCACTTCAGAGGCTCAAGGGTTTACATGTCTGTCCTCCCTGTCCACATAAGAATCTGTGTTGCTCTCAAGATTCCAGTGTTATATTGGCCCCTTGCTCCTACTACTGCAATATTGCTGTAAGATGAGCTGTTCCCCCCAGCCCCCCACGCCCCTTCATCACTCTTTTCTGTTGAATTGCGGTCTTCTAAGCAATAGCTGTTAAGCATCAGTATCTCTTTCCCTTGCTCGCTGTCCCACTTCCGATGGATGAAACACTTGGGGGATTTGGTGCATGTCAACATTTAGGTTTACAAGAGACGGACGGCTCCAGTTTATTGTGGAAAGGATGTGTAATGGATTTGGGTTCCAGGCTGTTCATTAATGGCACTTCAATTGTACATTGGAGAAAAACCTTGAATGTGATTTGTTGTGCTGTCATTTTGCTGATCGATCAATGTCATTGATTGGATCCGCTAAATAAGACATTAGAGCAGACACAATCTCGTTCAGTTGTTGAAATAGATTGGTCCATGTGGTCGGTTGGCGTTTCTTGTTTTGTTTTTTTTTAAACTCCAAAATCTCTGTCATGCAAAGCCTGCTGCAGATAGAAAAAAATTCAGAAGAATCTAAAACTCCAAACATCTTGCGCATTAGAATGCAGCTCATGATTTTGGTATTTGTTTTCATCCTTAGTTGGCGACAAAGTACCTGCCGACATCAGGCTGACCTCCATCAAGTCAACTACGTTGAGAGTGGACCAGTCAATTCTAACAGGTAAAAGCAAATACGTAGACTGTTTCTTCGCCCAGACTAAAAATATTCTTGTATAGTTGCTAGTTCAGATGGACCTGGTCAAGAGCCACCCCATGATTCTCCCCTTCTTTCAAACGAAACGCATCTGGGGAAAAAAGAAAAAGATTTGCCTCCTTTTGACGTCCATAACCCTTAAGTCATCCTGTAGTTATGACTACGCAGTTAATACCAAACAAACATGAAAGATGTGGATGAGAGGCATGTGAAATAGAGTGGTGGGTGGATAATTCGGACAGCAAAGGAAAATATTCAAAGTGGTATATAAGGATGGATGCCGCACGTGAGAGTAGTTTTATGTGACTCGAGGCCTTAAAAACTCTTGTCCTACCCAACTGCCTTAATTGGTCGCAAACTCCACTGGGTATTTTTAGTGTTTGAGCTATTTTCCCTCTGCGCCTCTTCTCCCCATTCAAGGCCACGTAGCCTTCAAACGCTGTCTCTTGCACCCTATCGGAACAAGTACAGACGCTGCTGAGTTGATTATACACAGTACAGCGACATCATCAGCTACCCTCCCGGCTATCATGTATCCCCTCCGAAAGGCGCCAGTCGATAGTTGTCATGCCTGCTTAGACAGCTGCAAAGACTTTTTTTTTTCCCCCCACACGCCGCAGCTTTGCTGAAGTGTCAACAAAGCATCACAACTCCTGCACGTGTGACTGTTGAGTGCCACTTATGTTGTTTCCTCTGTGTAGGAGAGTCCGTGTCTGTTATTAAACACACCGACCCAGTGCCAGACCCCCGCGCAGTCAACCAGGACAAGAAGAACATGCTCTTTTCTGTAAGTGACCTGTGAGGTGCATTTTGGGGTTTCAAAAATCTGTTACTATGAAACCTCCAAGCGGACGCTCAAACTGACACCCTGAAAAATGATTGAACTGGACCAGTAGGATTAAAAGTAACATTTTTTCTGAATGAGTTGAATAAATCTGCTCGGTTAGAATAAATGTTTGTAATAAATGTTTGTGTAGCTCAAATTGTATTTAGCACTCAGAACATTTTCTGGAAAAATGACAGCTCGGTACTATCACGTCTTTAAATTGCTCGTTGTTTGGTTTGACTTAACACTTATTGCGTAATGTAATTTTCCCAAAATCTTACTACTGGACATGTGTGAAATATTTTTCTATCCATATTGTTAACTACATGACAAAACCGGATTGTCACATAAATCTTTTCAGTTTTTCAACCCTAATTTCAAAGCTCAGGATAGTCGTCCATCTACTTTCACGCTTCCAGCCAGGAACCTGATGTGTTACTCCCCTTTCCTCCCAGGGCACCAACATTGCAGCCGGCAAGGCTGTCGGGGTGGTGGTGGCCACAGGTGGGAACACGGAGATCGGTAAAATTCGCGACGAGATGGCTGCCACCGAGCAAGAGCGCACACCACTGCAGCAAAAGCTGGATGAATTTGGACAGCAGCTGTCAAAGGTAATGCGCTTGTGTTGTTCAGTGATGCGCCGTTTGGATTGCGTGCTATTGAAATTACAGCATTTCTGATCGCTCGCTATTGTTATGCTTCAGGTCATTACACTGATCTGCATCGCCGTGTGGATCATCAACATTGGACATTTCAACGATCCCGTACACGGAGGCTCTTGGATCCGCGGGGCTGTCTACTACTTCAAGATTGCTGTGGCGCTGGCAGTGGCTGCAATCCCCGAAGGTAAGCCGGCGCCATATCTGTCAACACTTATTTAGGCCATGAGTGAATCAAACATAATGTCAAGTTTTGTATTATCTGACGCGAGGTGACCGTCATTCTGTTAATGAAACGTTCTCCCCATGACGTTGCTCTTCAGGGTTGCCTGCGGTCATCACCACTTGCCTGGCTTTGGGGACACGACGCATGGCCAAGAAAAACGCCATTGTCCGCAGTTTGCCCTCCGTGGAGACCCTTGGCTGCACATCGGTCATCTGCTCGGACAAGACCGGCACACTGACGACCAATCAGATGTCTGTGTGCAGGGTAAGAAACGGCGGCACACCGGGACACACCGTGAATCGGAAAATGTTGATATTTCCTTCCAGAGGACTCAATTTTAAGTAACAATCCTCAAGCTAAAGTATCCATATTTGAGTTTTTTTTTTCATCTTTATATTTTGTATATTTTTCTGCATACAAATACTTTTTCCTTCCAACTTCTGCACGCACACAAGCGGCGTCTCCTCCCGCCCATTCTAATTATGTTACTGTATTGAGAAGTGGAGAGGAGAGTGAGATTTACTTTTACGTTTAACCAGATTAATTGTCCGGGTTCGAAATGTTCAATTAGTTTTTCCTTGAATCAGCTCCATTTGCGAAGACTTTAGTTTTCCTCCTACAGTTGATTTGACTCGTTTATAAATCTTTTCACAGTCCCGTCTCAGTCTTTTCCTCTGTAACCTTCTTTTATCACCCGGCGCCCAAAGCACGGCCAGACCGGATGTGGATTTGTTTGTGGGAGTTAGTCACTTGCAGTGCAAGTGGCAGTGAAGTTGCATAATTGACCTTGTGGGAAGAGCTGGCCCCCTTCTTCCTCTGTCTCCACCTTATTTTTCCTTCTTATTTTTGTAGTACACTGCTGCCATCTGCTGGATACTGTCAGTCCCATTTTCCTGCAGAACCTCCACAAGTCTGATCTGTATGATTGTTAATATCTTATCAATCTATTGTGTTTGTTTTCCAGATGTTTATCATCGACCAGGCTGAGAGTAATCATTGTTCCTTAAAGGAATTCACTGTTACCGGCTCCACATATGCTCCAGACGGACAAGTGTGAGTCTTAAGCCTTTTAATACAAGTCATCCTGTTGCACCAACATGACATTCGGGTCTCGTTGATAACTGGCTGTTTTGTCTGGTTCGTTCCTTTAGGTACCAGGATGGCAAACAAGTCAAATGTTCCAAATATGATGCGCTGGTGGAGCTGGCCTCCATCTGTGCTCTCTGTAACGATTCCTCGTTGGACTATAATGAGGTGGGTTGGCAGTTGCACTACGGTACTTCTACTCTGCTGTTGGCTCGTGAGTGCTGTGATATGTATGCCCCCTCCTCCCCCTTTCCAGACCAAAGGTGTGTATGAGAAGGTGGGTGAGGCCACCGAGACGGCTCTCACATGCCTGGTGGAGAAGATGAACGTGTTCGACACAGATTTGAAAGGCCTTTCCAAGATCGAGAGAGCCAATGCCTGCAACTCTGTATGCAACATTTACTTTACCTTTCTTCAAAATACGAAAGATGAAACCAAGACTAACCGGCTTTGTTGCATTGTTGTTCAATGAAAGTACTGATTGCGTGTGCGTCTGTTGTATTAAACATGCAGGTAATCAAGCAGCTGATGAAGAAAGACTTCACCTTAGAGTTTTCCAGAGACAGAAAGTCCATGTCTGTGTATTGCACCGCCAACAAAGCCCGCTCATCTGCATGCAAGATGTTTGTCAAGGTAGGCTCCCTCCAATCATTTCAGATGCTTGCTTACTGTGAGTGAGATTTTGTCCTCTGCTACTCATATTGGGTCAACACTTGACTTGCCAAATGAACACAAATAACCAGTATCACATTCATATTGTGAAAACCCCTTCTTGTTAGACGTGCGCAGATTTAAACCCTAAAAGTTGGTGCGCTCTCTAAACAGGGTGCCCCTGAAGGAGTGATTGACAGGTGTACGCACGTCCGCGTAGGTGTCAACAAGGTGCCCATGACACCCGGCATCAAGGACAAACTGATGTCTGTGATCAGGGAATACGGAACTGGCCGGGACACCTTGCGCTGTCTCGCTCTGGCCACCCGAGACAACCCCTTGAACAAGGAGGACCTGGTCTTGGAGGACTGCACTCGCTTTATTGACTATGAGGTAAATACAACTTGCTCGTGGTGCATTTTTGTTTTGCCACTCTCAACAAATCGTTTTAATCAGCTGCATAATACTTAGAAGTACACAAAATAAAATGTTTTGTCAATTACCTCAGACCGACCTGACCTTTGTGGGCTGTGTGGGCATGCTGGATCCGCCCCGGGCAGAGGTGGCGGCTTCCATTCGACTCTGTCGTCTCGCTGGCATCCGAGTAATTATGATCACAGGAGACAATAAGGGTATGTTGGCGAGTGCTTTGTACAGCCGGGGTCATTCTGTGCGCACTGCTTCGTCACTTATATAAGAGTGAGCTTGCATGTGCAAAATAAAAAACACGAACCATTGTTGACCATTCCGACAAATCTTTGTCTTCCTCAAAGCCGAAAATGTAAATATGCTCCTTCTTGTCATTAAAGGCACGGCAGTTGCAATCTGCAGACGCATAGGTATTTTTGGAGAGGACGACGACGTCGCCAGCATGGCTTTCACCGGCCGAGAGTTTGACGATCTCAGCCCGTCTACACAACGCGAAGCGGTGGTCAAGGCTCGCTGCTTTGCCCGCGTGGAGCCGTCCCACAAGTCCAAGATTGTCGAGTATCTGCAGTCCTATGATGAGATTACAGCTATGGTAAAGAAGGGCTGACGTTTGGTGATCTCAAATGACACTTTGAATTTGGAAAATTTGAGATTTATTGTGGGTCTCGCGTCGCAACTTATGCACATTTCAGACTGGTGACGGAGTGAACGATGCCCCCGCCCTCAAAAAGGCCGAGATTGGTATTGCGATGGGCTCTGGAACAGCAGTCGCGAAGACGGCGTCCGAGATGGTGCTGGCCGATGACAACTTTGCCACCATTGTGGCCGCCGTCGAGGAAGGCCGGGCCATTTACAACAACATGAAGCAGTTCATCAGATATCTCATCTCCTCCAATGTGGGCGAAGTTGTCTGGTAAGGGGTGCCCACAATTTCATTTTTTTCCTCAGCCTTTTTTCCCCAGTTATTCAGATTTTATTTTTGTTTGCTTGTGCGTGTGTGTCTGTTTGTCTGCAGCATCTTTCTGACGGCAGCCCTCGGCTTCCCTGAAGCGCTCATTCCAGTTCAGCTGCTTTGGGTCAATCTGGTGACTGACGGACTGCCCGCCACCGCTTTGGGCTTCAACCCACCAGACTTGGACATCATGAACAAGCCCCCCCGCAACGCTCGCGAGCCCCTCATCTCGGGGTGGCTCTTCTTCCGATACCTTGCCATTGGATGTAAGTCGACCAATGTCTCGGTGGAATGAACGCAGAGTGATGTGCATGTAAAATAATTAACCACCACCATGTCTATAAATTTACCCGTCTAATATCTCTGTCTGCTTTTTCACGTGCGATAATGGTCTTCCACATATTGACTTCCACTCTTAAAATAATGGCCAATGTCATATTTTGGCTGTTTATTGCAATGTTGTTCTTGTTGTGCTTCACCAGGCTATGTCGGCGCTGCCACAGTGGGCGCCGCTGCCTGGTGGTTTGTCGCTGCCGAAGATGGACCAAGGGTCACATTTTACCAGCTGGTATGAATTTTAAGCCAAACTTGTATGATGCCAACTGAGAGCAAAATTCACCAAAATATTTTTTTTGACTGGTGTTAACTGGTTCAAATAGAGCAAACAGATCGCGATTTAGATGCGATCTGTTTGCTCTGTTTTGACATGCGCAGATGGTAAAATGCATCACTAATGACTATGTCAAGCAGAATATATCTCGGTGCACCGGTGGTATTTGCGCCCCATTATCTGTGGTAATATGCACATATTTGTTGGAGCAACTGGCTACCTCTAAACTCCTTCAAATTTATGAACATCGGGGTCAATAGCCCCACAACGTTATGGGGGAGGAAACTTAATCTACAGAAAGTTGGTATGAAATTGACCCTTCTTAGTGGAAGCCTCATTTGAGCGATGGAACGCAATGTGGGTCGTCCGGATTTGGCCCTCGGTGCGTTTGCATTCTGTGCGTCAGCATCCTTAACCATTCCTGTCGTGGTATTTATTTGTTTTGCTTCCAGAGCCACTTCCTGCAGTGTGGACCAGAAAACGCAGAGTTCCAGAATATAGACTGTAAAATATTTGAGTCTCCTTATCCGATGACCATGGCCTTGTCGGTGCTGGTCACCATTGAGATGTGCAACGCTCTCAATAGGTTGGTTTTGTGTTTTTATTGAGCGGTGTAACCACTATTCCACAAACGTGGTACCAAAAGGGTGGCTTTGTGTTTCAGTGTATCTGAGAACCAGTCTCTGCTACGTATGCCTCCCTGGGAGAACGTGTGGCTGCTGGGAGCAATCTGCCTTTCGATGTCCCTTCACTTCCTTATCCTCTACGTGGAGCCTCTTCCGGTAAAAAACATGAATCGGATAAATATTTAACACATGTGCATGCGGGAGGCACTTGGGCTCGGCATCCTCACATTGCAGTGGAGGACCTGTGACTTTGAATGTTATGGCTTTAAAATGCGGGCCTGGCCAGGTGAGTGACATGGGTGTCAGTGAATGAGAGTTTAGACTGGGCGAGTTGTTAATGGGGAACAAATGGTCACATGGATTTTGACGCAGCGTTAACAATTTTTTTTTTGCTATTATCCTGCCAGATAATCTTCCAGATCACCCCCCTGAATCTGACCCAGTGGCTGGTAGTGCTCAAGATCTCACTGCCGGTCATTTTACTGGACGAGGTTCTGAAATTTGCGGCCAGGAACTACCTGGAGCCGGGTAAAGCGCTGGAAAAGGCCGCCAGCTCGGACGGCTGCTGCCTGGCTGCATGCATGGAGGGCATCTCCTGGCCCTTCGTGGCCCTCTCCCTCCCCCTGGTCCTCTGGATCTACAGCACCGACACTAACATGGCCGACATGTTGTGGTGCTGACTGACTTGAGCACAACCTCGACTCTTCCATCACCCACCCGCCCCACGCCTCCCATTCACTCCTCCACCCCCCGCCCCCATCCCTCTCTGCCCACCTTCACGTGCGTAGCTTGTGTGTGTGTGTGTGTGAGTGTTATTGTTTGTAGAATTAGTGTGGGTGTGTCGATGCTGAGGAGCAACTGTAACCCATGAAGTGCAACAGTACTCTAAATTCCCTTTGAGAAGTCACCCGATTTGAGTTGGCCCAAGGCTTTAGCTGACCATCACTCACATACAAGTGGACGATATTGTTCAACAGTTGCCATTTTTCACTTTTATTTTTCAAAATAATTACCATGCCTTTTTAAGCTTTATCCTTTTTTTTTCCCCTTTGGCACAAAGGTAACTATTATTTAGCGCAACTTCCCTCCTTATGAAAAAGTTTGGGGGACTCAAGAAAATTGTGGATCTGTACAGATATTGAACACTATTTTATGCTTTTTTTTGTTAGTTTTTTTAAAAATGGCTTTGTAAATTTGTTGGACCAGCGTGACTTAGACGTACTGCCTTGATGTTTCTTTTCTAATTAACCATTGTGTCTTCAGTGTAAACGTTTTTCAGAGGACAAGCGATGCGTGGCAGACAAGAACGGGGGAGGGGGGGTTGAGAGTGAATGTGGGAATGGTCCAATTAGATGATGTGGAAGTGGGGTGGAGAATATTCTGAAGAAGAAAAAAAAACTAAAACTAAACTGCATGTCCTGTGACCAAGCATGAACTGTGTATGGTTCCTCAATTCTAATTTATGTGTCCCTTCTACTCCAAAATGTAAGACTAGAAATTAACATCATGGATTTTGGTTTTTCTTTAGTGATATGATTTGGAAGAAGTCATTTTTTCTGCACTGGGAAGATCACGGCTACCTCAATGTGATACAAACGGTTTTTTTCTTTGTTAATTTCTGGATGCTTCTCCAAGAGTCTTACTGTCTTGCTCAGCTGTACCATCCTAGCCCCCCCACGGTTGCTTGTGTAGAAGAAGGAACAGTTCCGTCTAATTTAGAAAAAAAAAATATTTTGCATGTTTTTTTATTTAACATTCCCACTTTCGAGACCAAGTCGTTCAAGATTGTGTTACATAACCATCTTGATGTTGATTCAAAGGACAATAATATAAAGAACCGATAAATACGACCCAAAAAAAGACATCACATGATTTACCCCAAATCGTTTTTCCCCGTTTAACTTCAAAAAAATATATATACTTATGAATCCTTTGAATTAAAGTCTTTGTCATTATTTGCTTGAAGGAACATTACCCATGTGCGTGTGTGTGTGTGAGCAACGCATTTCACATAGGAACGCTTGGCTTTTAGATGAGTTTGGTCATAAATATTGACCATATTTGGTGTGAACATGTTTGTGTCCGTCCAGTTCATGAATTTAACACAAAGATATTGAAAGCATGTTAGTGGTGATAGAAGCCTGGATGTGTTTGTGTACCACTTGACAACATTGATGTGCTTTTTCTTCCTTCAATGCCCTCCACTGGCTCCCCTGTCACGAGAGTGAGTATTTCTCGTTTCGTCCACCCCCCCCCCCCCCACTTGATTTTACGAAATGACTCGATCAGTTTTCACTGCCCCGTTTTATTACATCGACTAAAGTCGGAGTTGCCAAGATGTGACTTGTAATACATCCATGCGGCCCACATGCCCACATTGTGAATGTCACTTGTGTGCCACCCACCCCTCCCTCCTCCACCCTTGCTTGAAATTATCCACATCAACACAATCATGCTCTTAAATGGCAATGATCTGACACGGTTTTGTTTTTTCCTAGGTTGGCTGCCCTAAAAATCTTGAATACTTTAACGAGGACCAAGCCGTCGTCATACATTCCGCACTCCGTGACGATGTATGTACACTGAGAAGAAAAAAAATTACTGATACAAAATTTGGTTTTAGAGATCACGTAATAAGTTGACCTTTTTCTATGTACATAAAAAGCCAATTTCTTTCACTTTTTTTTCCAAATCTGAATCTTGTGTGCACTTGTCCGTTGCCATGACGATCCATCCATCAGTGTGGCTTATCAAGATGCCGATTCGATAGCATGACGATTGCCCATGTGTGCTAAGGCGGCTCACAAAAAGGCTAAATATATACAGTTCAAGACTTGCTGCATTGCGGCAATCATTTATTTTTAATTCACATCGTATTTCTGACCATGCCACCAGACCCGGCTGCAGTAGAAGTGCAGTTGAGAGTGGCCTTTCTCTGTGGGCAGCGTTTTGGTATACCACACCTGTGGATGAATTGTTATGGAGAGGGAGGCACTTCGGAGCATATTAGGGCTTTTGCGCATGTAGTAATGCTGTATTCACATCGTGAAAAATGGGAGCAAAAAAAAAAACGGATGCAATTTATATTTTTGTTCAGCGTGCGTGCGTGTTTTTTTTTTTTTTTTTTTGGTGCAGAGGAACAGATTTTCACAGGAAATAGACCAAATACAAGATGCTTTTAATATGGTATTGATTTTACACTCACTTCCATACAGCTTTCATTTTAGTGTGCAGGGAAGTTCAACACCCCCAACATGTCCCTCCATTCGAGCCTGAAGTACCCCCCCCCCCACCCACCCCCCATCTCCTCTTTCATGGTAGTTTTGACTTGTAGGGACTTCTTAACATTTGGGCGCCATTGGTCTTAGCTTGCATTTTGTGTACAAACATCGTGCATGCCTTGCAGCTGTATGTAGGCTTTACAGTTTGTAATTATAGATTGTAATGTAGAAATACTCTTACATGAAGACTTAAGGTTTTAAGATGGTTCGATAGTAGACTTTTTGAAATCACTGTTTTTATTGTCATGTTTGCATCATTAGAAACGACATCAAAATGAACTTGGCTGTGCACTACGAGGTCTTAGCCAAGTCGATTTTCTGTCTAGTGGTTCATTCGTAGAGGACATCCCTGCAATACAACAGTGTTCTCCTATTTTTTTTTTAATTGCCTCTACAGGTCCCCATGATCCTGTATGTTTGGCAACTGCTGTAAAACTGTGATCTAATGAGAGGCGTACTGTGCGGTGCGTCCAAAGAAACCTGGGTTTAGAAAATATGTATATTAACCATGTAAAAAATACGACTATCATTATTTAATGCTGATAATGATTGTAAATGCATTACAGAGGTTGTGTTTTCAGATAAATGCATTACCGAGGTTGTGTTTTCAGGTAAATAAAGATCATATTTAAACTTTGTGTTTGGCTTCTTTACATTTCTGATTATTAGTCACAACGATGGGGAATAAATGGCTCTTCATATGGAGTTTACTCCAGCCCATCATTTCAGTATAAAATACTAAAATCTCAGAAGATACTCAACTCCCAATGCATTCATTTTCTACAACGCTTATCCTATTCATGGCTGCAAAGCAAAAGGTCAGGGGTGTCCCCAGTTGTTATATTTACAGCACTTGATAGGCTACTTAATTTAATTGTCCTCTTTCAGTAAAAGTGTCTCTAGCAAGGCTTTGATTAATTTACAGCAATTTTGGTGTATACAATACAGTAAATGCTCAAGTTCAGGCCATTAAGTGTTTCATAAATGTTAAATTACGAACCTTTTGTTTTAATGTACAGCATTTTAATAGGCAATGCTGAGGTTCAGCCTACATCACTCCATTAAAAAAATGCTCATAAAGCACTTTAAACTTGAAGCACATCTAAATGCTTTCTTGACTTCTCCTTCCTTACTGACCAACAAGTAACCCCAAGGCCCAGTGGACTATATGACTTGTTAAATACTGTAATCTCAAGATCAAAGAATTTTGTCTTTAAAAAAAAATGTCTTTTTTAAAATAATAATACATTTCAGGGTTTGGGGGAATCAAACCCTCTAATTTCTTTCGGACACGTGATTTTTGCCAAGTACAGAGTGTCCCTTATTTCCAGATCTGAAAGGTGGCAACCCTAATTCGCAGGCTGGGTCCTTCAACACCTTCAAAGGCTGCTCGTCATGGAGACTACGTGGACCACATAAACCGTCACTGATTTGGTCTTCGGTGGACCCAGTCTGTGAATTTGGACATAGCCAGAGGCAACTATCATTGAATGGAACAGATCCCATGGAGGTCACTTGAGGCAAGTGAATGGCTTAACTGAAATCCGAATAATATTTAACCCAGAAATGCTCAAAAATATATGCGAAACATTTGTTAAGTCATCAAGCATTATATTTGTGTCATCAGTTTAGTATAGCCACAGAAGACATGATCTCAATGGGCCTCTGTTCTTAGGACCACAAAATATTATCCTGACGTTGACTGGAATTGACTAATTCGTCCAGTAGGTGGCATTGTTGAATTAAACACGCCAAGAGAAGAAACCCTTTTCAAATCTTGTGAAAAAAACCTGTCTGCTTTACCGAGGCTCTTTATCATAAAACGAGCAAGTATATCAACAAAAAAGGTAATCGTAATATCAGTATTTCACGCTCTGACAACGAAACAAACATACATGTAAATGTAATTCATTTTAAAGAATACTCGAGGGGGCGGAGAAATGTATCTATGTACTGTCTCTTTAAGCAGCTGGATCATTGTCGTTGGACACGCCCATTCTCGCTGCCTACACTCTCACAGTGTTTGTTCACTCGTGTGAGATGGGAACTCACGCAGCCGCTATACATTACGACCAATCTGCCGGAGGAACGCGGCTTAAAATACATACACACGGGGTAAGAAAATGAAGCGACTACCCGAACGTCTGACTCCCACTGGACCCCTGCCACGTTTTTTACACCAGTCCGATCCAGCGTTTGCTTGCGTGCAGTCCTTGTGATCCTTTCTCCGTACGCTCTGCCGGCACAAAGGCGCAGCAGCACCTGAGACTGGAGCCAAATGGTCGGCCAGGAGTGAGCGGACCTGTCGGTGCTACCAATTCCGGACCTATTGACACACACCGCCGGCAAACCAAGAGACGGTTTAATTCTTTGACATTTTCTTTCGGGATTCGTTTCGAACTGACACTGGACATGAAGGATTTTTTAAAAATCCCTTCTTTAAATGACATATACTGGAATAATGCATGAGAAAAAATACATCTTTTTTCTCTTCCATGATGTCTCCTTCTCCTTCATCCGGTCCTCCTCATGAACAGCCGTTGTGTTGTCCAAAAATGGATGTGTTGCCCACGAAAAGTGTCATCAATTTGTGCTGGTGAGCAGGTCATCTAAAGGCCTGTTGAAAACACTATTTAACTGCAGGTGAGCTGTTGTTGTGGAGAAAGATTGTGTTGGATTGGTCAAATAAGCCCCAATATGGTAGAGCCGGTGGGATTTATCGAGGCGTGGAAGGCTCAATTCCCAGAGTCGGAGCCCCCCAAGATGGAGCTGAGGTCTGTGGGAGGTATTGAGCACGAGCTGGAGAGATGCAAAGCATCCATCAGGAGACTGGAACAGGAAGTGAACAAAGAACGCTTCCGCATGATCTACCTGCAGACCCTCCTGGCCAAGGAGAGGAAAAGCTACGACAAGCAGCGTTGGGGCTTTAGGAAAACGCCTCTCAACGAGGGGGTGGACCCTGCTGCCTCTCAAGGGGCTGAGTCTCAGCAGCCACACATGCAGGAGACGGGTGGAGTGGGTTGCGGCGGTTACGGTGCCACCCCTATTGTGGACAGAGGCCGCTACCAGCCTCATGGAGATGGAACAGGCAGATCCAAACCTCGACCCCCACCGGCGAGGAAGTCGGCATCCCACGGAGACGGGCTTGAGTCGGCTTTCGAGGCCCCTCCGCAGGCTGAGTCGACATCCTGCGACAATCTGGATGGCCTCTCGCCTTCCAAGCAGAGAGGGGGCATCTCCGCGTCGCCCCGTAGGCCGGCGCTTCCACCTCTGGACAAGGATCTGCCCTGTGACCCTAAAGACAAGCTTGGGATGGGCCTCGGCGTGGCTGCTCTAAGGTCCAACTTTGAGAGGATCAAGCGGACCAACTCTCACTCTGTGGGCGATAAAGGTCAAGAGAAGCAGCCGCCACTCCCGCCGCCACCTTTCTACACCAACATGGAGTTCCACCACGACAGGGGGTTGGTTCGGGTCAATGACCGCGAAGTCTCGGACAAGATCAGCTCCCTGGGGAACCAGGCCATGCAGATGGAGCGGAAGAGATCATTGCATTCACTGCCTGGTAACCTGGCAACCGTGGCAGGGGAGCTCCGCGCCAGACCCGTATATCGAGGTCGGTCCACTGAAAGCACATGCGGCTACGATGCTGAATATGAAGATGGTGAACCCAATCAGAGACATCAACGATCCAACGGTGGTAAACCTCCACCTCCGCCTTGGCAACCTTCTGATTTCCAAGCCTACTCCAGCGTCTACGTCGGTGGCGTGATGATGGGCGAAGGTGGCGGCGGCGACAGCCGAGGCGGTGTCCAAATGAGAGACCACGGCGGAGGCGATGACCACCTCCTGACGTGGCCCCGCCGCTCTTACTCCCCGGGGAGCTTTGAAGACATCGGCGGAGGTGGCGGCTACACGCCGGACTGCAGCTCCAACGAGAACCTGACGTCCAGCGAGGAGGACTTTTCGTCGGGTCAGTCCAGCCACGTTTCGCCCAGCCCGACCACGGCCTTTCGACGGCCCTTCCGGGAGAAGAGCCGCTCGCCGTCGCAGAACTCCCAGAATTCCCAGCACTCATTCGACAGCAGCAGCCCCCCGACGCCGCAGTCGCAGAAGCGCCATCATCGACAGCAGGGGGGCCACGTGGTCATGTCGGAGGCCACCATTGTCAGCGTTCGTAAAACCGGTCAAATCTGGCCACCCGCTGTACATCACGGAAGAACATCTCACGATAACAGTTTCCATGGAGACCACCTTGGTAAGTGACCTACTGTATGTGTCAAACATTTCTCTTGTGAATGTCGCCTCGGCCTCAGATGTTAGCCTCACATGGGAAAAAGCGATCTATTGCCGCTTATCCCTGGAATGTCACTCGGGTGGGAGAACAACGGCACTCAGTCTGTGTTGAAGCAGCCTTTTCTCACATGTGATCAGAGTCTGGAAATTCAATCACAGCTGTCTGTCTGACTAAATGAAGCCGTAAAACTAGTGATGGAGCGGAGTAAAAGTGGAGTACATAAACAAAAAGACGTCTAAATGTAGTACATATACATTAGACAGATAATCGTGCCTACATTTAGCATTTTTCCCCTTGTCTGACCCAAGTCCGTCGAGGCCAGTTAACTCATTCACTCCCAAAGACGTTTTTAAACGTCTTTTCAGACTTGATCCAGAATTGGCTGGTACTGAATGAGTTAATAGGAAATCTTAAAAAAAAAATCCTGTGGTACCGAATATATTTATTATTATATTATTATAATATATTTTTCTTCCCAATCTATTCAGAAAACCGTTGAGGCCGACAATCATAAATGTTATCTTGTGTGTGTGGTTATCACTAAATTGGGTTTCCGAGATTGCGATTTGATGGCTAATTAGGAAGTGAGCAAGTTCCTTGAGTTTATGCTGTGTCTGGGCAAAAAATAGAGAGGCATCAATTGTGTTGAGTGTTTGTGTTATAGGTCACCCACGTCATTCACTACAGTATAAATAACAAGCAGAGTTTACAACTGCAGTGTAGTTACTAGCTAACCTAACAGTTAGCCTAGCTCTGTTGTATTTTTTTCTGCTCCTACTCGTTCTTCTTTTATTGTATTCTCCGGCTGTCTGGATGAGATGTGGCATTCTGCTGCCCCCGCAGGTCAATTTGGTACTACAACATACATCTGTTTTTGGCAGGAAGACGACTTGCCTTGTGATTGTTGGTGGAAATATGTGTGTGTGCTGTGCTGGTTATCTGATGGGGACGTCACCCACTATAAGAGCAGTAAAAATATATTTGATGGCTTCTGTGTCATGTGGGGTCTCGCACATTTAGAAAAAAAATCACTTAAGTTTTTTAAAAATCATGATGCGTGTATCAGGATTAAGGCATTGGAGGAAAGAATATCCCAGTGTATTGCATGATTGTTTTGCCTCGGTGGAGATTCACTCAGTTCTAGGTGTTGATTTTCTTCATTTCATCTTTAAGTGCTAAATTTCGTTCCTCATTTCAGAGTGAATGCATATTTATGACATCAATATTCTCTGATGTGGTACAGCCTGAAATCAGTTTCCTGTCTGTGTATCTCTAGTTTATTTATTTGAACTGAGGTGCTGCCATTGTGGCCCTGGCTGAAATCAAATGTGAGGGTATTTATATATATATATATTTTTTGTGCCTTGTTTTGCTCCCCCAGGCAGGATGTGATGGGCAGAGTAGTACAAGAGCTCACATCCTGTATGGAGGAACATTTGCAGTCAATGTAAAAGATACATCAAAGTGATTTTTCAGAGGCAAAACATTGCCAAAACCATGAAGAGAGTGCGAAGTTAGCAAAAACAAAACAGCAAATGTAGCTCGGTTACAGCTGCTGCGTTGAGGATTATCACTGCACTGTCTGCTCCCTTTGTTTTAGCATCTTTTCCACCACAATGAGCTCAGCGGGGAGGAAGACGGAGCATTGGGCGGGTGTGGTGGGGAAGGGTGGATATATGTTTCAGACTGATGTATTAAGCGGGATCATCTAGATTGGTGAAATAAGAAGTTGGTGAGGCACCCTGCAGAGTTGGACCCCGCTTTCTCCCACGCATGTAGAAAGCTGATGAGGGCCGAATGGGCATCGTGCTGACAGTGAAGGCGATGATAATAAATGTTGCATCATTTCTGGCGCTGATGTTGCATCGTCGGAAGCCGAGCAAGACACTTTTGAGTGCGCGAGGCAGAGCTGTCGCCTTTCGCTCGACTGGTCAAGATAGGCCCAGAGGGGAAGATCTCGCTCGTTACGTAACACACACACACACACATAAAACAAGACGAGAACAACACACACGTTATTTGCTTAAACACCTTGAAGCCACTTGGCCCTCAGCACTAGCTGTATGAGTATTAAGACGAGGTCGCAGACAGCAGTGAGACGCCATCGTGTCTCTCTTTTACACATGTGCGCGCCGAAGATGCGGAACAGCAACACAATGAGGGTGACGGGATGTTGTCAAGCAGGTCTTTTGTGATAATGACAGATGCAGTAATCAGAGAGCAAAAAAAAAAATGAAAGGAAAGAATTTTGAGTTCGTCATTAAGTCGGAATGCGTTGTAGGTTAATGCAAGGAGAAACTAAACAATATGAAAGAGGCTGTCTGATGATGAGGGCAATGGAATTATTTGCTTTTTTACACTATGTCTGAAACCTGCGACCTGTTCCATCAAGAGTTCGAATGTGCATGCTTAATTTTTTTTTTTGCCCGAGTCTTGGGACCATCAGTGGTTGGGAATTGCGGGACTGGTCGGGAATCAAACCTTGGCACTGCAGTAAAGCCGGTAGCATATAAGGTAGTAAAACGGTCTTCTTTGAAAACAAAAACGATAATGGTAATACAATGGAAATTGCAAACAGGAAATGTACTTATGGAAATAAAGCAGGTCTTCAGGTAACCGCAGCAACCACATATAGTATCATAAACCACACATACACATGAAACACACAACCAACTGGAGAACTCAATGGCAAAATAATACATCATACTGATTGCAAGGTTGTGCGTTTATAGAGGTATTGCCGCACTATTGGATGCATGAATCATTTGATCCTGGTCTGGCCTGTTTGTGTGTGTGTGTGTGTGTGTGCGCGTGTGTGTGCGCGCGCGCGTGTGTGTCAGGAAAGAAAATGAGATCAGATTTGTGCAAAGGTTGAATGAAAGTGATTAAGCATTAGGATTAGTACTGCTAGCTTGCCTGTCCACCACTATTGCTTTGAAACATGAAGTGAGATGGAACATCTAGCAATATTGCATCTTGCTAGGAAAACAAACTGATTTCCTCGCCTTTTGCAGTGAATCAACTGGTAGCAGAAAGGCCTACGTCTCTGCCCCCTGCTCAGACCATTGATGTTTTTGGAAGGCGTCCTCACTGGAGGCCGCCTTGGGAATTTTGTGCTTCAAAGTGATCATCTTTGCTGTGTCATGATTTCATTGTTTTTGCTTTTGAATCGAAGCAGCTGGGTGAGCATGACCGTCATAGAAAATGGATGGATGCACCTCATGTTGTTCTTTCCACACCAAAATCCAGCCTCTGCTGTTGTTTTCCCACTTTCTGTGTCCAAATACATTTGTCCTTAAAGTGAAGGTAGCTCGAAAGAAAACAGAGCTGGTGTTGCGTGTTTATCTGTCTCAGGGTTGGGAGAGATTTTCTCCACAAATCCTGTAAGAAGCCAGTGATGAGTGTAGGTGACAGTGTGCAGTGGCATTGCCAGCGTGTAAGCTGGCTGCCAGACTGGATCGCAGGAAGTCACCGTGCACTTCTTCTCTCAGGGATGTGCTTTATGTGTGTGTGTGTGACTCGAAGGCATCACCATCTTATCGTGGCACTTTGCACGTCTCCATGACCCCGATGAGCTATATCGGCCGGAGTCCCGCACTCCTGGCAAGCCCACCCACGCCGAACAGGTCGAAGGGTAGAGGCCAGACTAAGAGTGATCCCAAACCTGCACCTGGGGACTTGCATAGGCGGAGTCCAACAGACCGGACCACCGGACGCGCCCTGCAACTCCTGCCAGGAAAAGGTCGTCATGGGTTCCCTCATGCCAATGGAGGTTCACCTGGTAGGAGTGAAAAAGTTGGAAGTTACACCCTACCTTCTTGGCTGAAACATCTTTAGTGGATTGGACACACCATCCGCATGCTTGACCACCGCCTGCCCCCGCCAAGTCCTCTACGGCCAACTGAGAGGTGCAAAGCGCTCTGCCGCGGAGCAAAAGCAGCGCCTTCTGGACTACACAAGGGACCTCCTGAAGCCAGCCAACATCAACACCACGCCGCTTGAAACTCTGACAGTCGACAGATCAGCCTGGCACATAACTCGTCCCACTGCAGTTTCACAAATACACCCCGACCGATGAACCGAGAGGCGCATTCAACGACACCAGCGGGCGGCTCGTGTCCCTGTGGAATTCACGTTACCCTGCTCCATCTGCGAACGGGCATGTGGCTTAAGGATCTAACTCAACGCTCACGGGAAGTGCCACCGGCGACATTTAAAAGAAATATATATATCCAAAATCGGAATTCATGATTATTATTTCCAAAATCCAAATAAGGCCAACTAAAACCCGCGTGAGTATGTGTTGGCGATAAGGGAGAATGGCAGCCGATGAGTGAAAAGATATAATCGCCACAGGAGACCAGCAACATGCCACGCCAGGCCTTCTAGATAATAACCCCGGATTAACTGGACAATTTCTTCTTATTTTAGCATCTGTCTGTACATTGCTTGCAAGCAAAACCCTGATAGTAAAATACACTTGGAAAATCCCTTCTGGAAACTCACCCCCGGTAAGCCCCTACCTTCTTCTCCCTTCTTCCCAGCTCTTATCAGCCGCTGATTTTTTGGAGACTGGCGAGCGCATGCCTTTTGCTGTGTTTTTCTGTTTGTTTTCTTTTTTCTTTTTTGTGTATCCTCGGTAAGATGCACTGTGTCGTAAAACACAACGAGCTGTCGAAAGCCATAGGGGAGATAGCGTGGTGGGGAGGGTGTATTTATAAAGACCTGCTTTATTTACTGCGTGGGTCCGCATGTTTAGATGGATGCTTATGAAAATGAATAACCAATAACGCCTCATTTGTCTTTATTATCTGGCCCCTAGTCTCGGCAACAAAGGGGAATTCCGCCTATTTTACATGAACATTTACAGCATGTCGGCAGCTTGTGAATACTGTCGTTGGGCCATGTGCTCGGCGTCTCTGAAGCTTTGTCAAGCGCAACGGGACCTCTGAAACTAATGTTTCTCCAGAAGTATTGTTCCAATTAAAGGACAATTAATTGCCATCGTAAAACACTTCTTGACTGTAGATCATATTTTGATGAATAATTTAACGGTGAACTGTCATACAAATGTGGAGAAGTTAATCACCTTGTAACACAGCCAAAATACGGTAAAACTATTCGGGATGTTGGCCTACCGATACTGGCATCACTGTGCAGGAATAACGTAAAGCATCCACTTCATGCAAAATAAATATTGTATGTTGAGTCTGATGGGAAAATCGAATGCATACTAATTTGCTGTCAACATAAACCATCAATGGATTTGTCGTCTTCGGTTTGTTCAGCAAGTACGTAATTTAATGATTAAAGTAATTCCAACGTAATCCACCGGTGGACATAAGCAGTCACTGTAGTGACACACACACACACACGTCACCCACATGTTGTCTTCTGGATTGGGGCTGGGGGGCGGGGCCGCTCAATCCAAAAGCAGTCTAGTCATGTGAACAAGTAACATTTAATCCGCCCTCTTTTGTCTGGGAATTACAAACTAATTCCGATTAACATTAGCCTTTCGCCTTTCTCATGTAACACACCATGCTAATGCGCCATGTCCTATTTCACGTGGCCTGAGCATCCGTGAAACGACTGGTTGCTTGCTGATGTGAGTTGAACAAAATAGAAACATACTTTCACTGAGGTCAAATAAATGGCTGTTTTATTTTCTTTTTATTTATGTATTTATTTTTAATGCCTATCTCAGTAGATTAGGACAAATCCAGTTTATGCACTACGTTGCATCTTCATTGTCAAATTGATCATTTGCCTCCATTGAAATCGCAAGCTAGCAAATGGCTGGGTACCCTTGCGGCTTCATTTCCACTTTACAAGTGGGGGTTGAAAACCAAGGAGTGATCAAGGTCACGACCCAACAGGATTTACAGGGCTCTCACTGTAATGATCTGGTGGGGGTTTAACTGCAGAAAGTCTATAAAGCAACACGATCAATGGCAAATGTCAGCAGCAACAGGCCACTTTGTTACAGAACAGCTTGGACCACTGCGTTCTGGCCTCCCTACCATCACTTGGGCAAAACCGCACGCACCTCTTGATTATTTGGTGACATAAAACACTGTGCCGTTTCAGCATCTGGAGCTACAAAAGACCTCAAGGATAAAGTGGAACAGATATTAGGAAAACTGACTCTACAGTCCGAAATTCGCTGACCTTTCATTCCCAAAATGTTCAATAATGATTCCCAACAGATTGATTCCAAATTCTTTCTAGAAGGTATTCCCAGCTGACTAACGCCATATTTTCCCTTCCTATTTTTTTCACAACCAGGTGTCCCAATACTATTGTCACACTGACATCACTGTGGCCCTGTGGCCCCGCTGCTCCAAACTCCCCGTCTCATTGTGCTGTGTTTGCCGTGGGCAGCTTGATGGCTTTGCTCAATAAATAGCAGTTGTTAATCATTGTTGATGCTCTTTGTGCTAGTGTGTGTGTGTGTGTGTGTGTGTGTGAGAGAGGTGGGTTGTAGTGAGACTGCAGAAATAAAGTAGCCGTGCTGTAAAACTAAAAAACACATTATCTGGCTAATGAGCAAAGTGGTTGCCTGTTGGCAGCCGACTCTTCCTTTGGCAAGTGCGCTGGAGCAGATTTGGAGGGAAAAAGGCTTCAAAAACAACACTGTAAAAAAAAGAAAATAAAAAGATTGAACTCGTTTTGTTCCAGGCTGGGCAACGACTTTAATTCCTTTTGCGTGTCGTAACTGGATAGTAATTGCATAGTTTTGCTTTAAGATGATACATTTCATTTTTAAGTTATGAGTATACCTTTCGCATGAATAAAACTGTAACCACCAAATTGCTTTGCCTTGCCGTCACTGCCGCTAACCTTCAATTGTGGGTCTTGCTGCCTTCACATGCCGCAGTAAGTGAAACACGTGCTCTATTGGTGAAAGGAGACTTTGATTCTCTCATCATTCATCTATAACTGCTTTAAACAACAAAGCGTATGCAGGAATAGTGGTTCCAATTGCATGACTGTCCATGTCTTAAAGTTATGTATTGTGTTATACAGTGGTACCTCAGCTTCCGAACATCTCGAACATTCCGAAATGTTGAAGTTATGAAAATATTGCCTCTTGTCATGAAAGAAATTTCAAGATACGAAAGTTAAAAATACAGGATGGGATGCTACTCGCAGCGCCGAGTTTCATGAGCGCAACATACTTATCGCTGCTCTGCCTTTGGCTATTACCGAGCATCATCTTGGCATCCCATTGGCTAAAATTGTGATGTTTGCCTTGGACATTTTCAAAGGATTGTTAAAGGCCGACAAAGGCAAACGTTCTTGGATCAGTTTCATGACAAAACGGCAGGCAAAAACCACTTCTGAGAGAGAGCATGCGCGAAAGAGGGCAAAAAAGAATGAGGATGCAGTTCGAAGTTAAATGACCATCATTTTCTTTATTCTTTCTTTTTTACCTTCTGCACAACTCTCATTTATTGTGCAATAATCTAATTGTACCGTATATTTGTTACATATTTTAATGCATTTTTATGCTTTTGCAAACATTTATGTCTGAATTTTGGGGAGCGGTGGGGGTGCTTGGAACGGATTAGGTCATTTACATGGAAAACGCGTCTCTATTTACAAAATGTTAAGAAATTTCTTCCAGAACCAATCAATTTCATAAGTAGAGGTACCACTGTATTACCGTATTTTGTTATTTAATGTTAACTCTTCTATAAAGCGCTTTGTTACAACTGCAGCTGTTGTGAAAGCCAGATATAAATAAAGATATATTGTTCTGGCTTGAGATCTGGCCTTTGACTTGACCAGTTAGGATTCAATTCATTTGCCTTCTGAAGGTCTTAAATTCTTTTCACAGTATGCCCATAACCAGGCTTGAACCGACTAGTCGACACGTTAGACTTTTCCACCTCGCGATGACGCATCGAGCTCGACGTCGACTCATCGCCGAGCAGGTGTTTTGCCTTCAACAACACGTAGGCAACCGGCAAGCATTGCGTCAAGCGCGTGGAAACTGAAGCAAACACGTTTTTCAAATTTCAACCAAATAGAGCAATGCTTTCCTACTCGCCGAATGGCAACAAAATTGAAGGCACCAAGAATTACAAACGAGTGTAGGCGAAATGGAAGTGTTGTGTAGCTGTGAAACCTCGTGAAGCTGAAAATCCTAAACATCCTTCTCACTATCCATTGTGGTGGTTTATTTTTATATTTTATAGTATCACGTAAACAGTCTTGACCACAATCTGGTCTTGGCAGAAGTTTGCTCACTACTGAGTGCCCGTGTTTAAATATTGCGAATGAAAAGCAAGTCTGTGAAAGTTATTAGGGTGGGGCTTGAAAAGCTTTCGGGGTGTTTTAGGGACCAGATCAGAAGAGGAGGGAACGATCCAAGTGGAAGATTCTTCAGGGAGCCTAGCAGTATAGATGCGAAGATTCAGTTGAAAGAAGAAAAAAAAATATTTCAAGCTGACGATGTCATTTATTTGATATTTGTTGAGCTTCTTTCGGTAGAGGGAGTGGTTGAATGTGAACTCCTGGGGAAGATCACATTTCATGTTGTGTTCTGCCCCCCCCTCCCTCATCTCTTCCCTGAATGGCCTTCGGTAACAACCATCCTTCTGCGATATCTCTTTTCTGTCACTATATACCCTTTCCCAAGTCTGCCTCCCCCTTTTATGTGTGCCTCTTTTGGCTTGTGCACCGCCTGCAGCAAACTTGGCAACAAAAGACATCGATTTTGAAACCTGGTTGACCAACGGCAATTGAGAAAGTCCACTTAAGGAGATGGAACTTTTTGTGTAAAATTCAAAACACGTTGGGAATTATGATCATTTTCGGCCGCACCAATCCACTGGAAATCATGAGGATTTCGTTCCTTTTTATTTTTTTCTTTTTTTTTGGGCTTCTGCAAAGCTCAAGCGTACTTTGAGCAGGTTAAGAGGAGAGCGAATGGAAGTCACTTATCTGCAATCAGTCATTCATTGGAGAGAAGTTTTAAAGGCCGTTTTCCACAAGCTGTATGGGCTCTTCGTCTATTGTTCTCTGCTTCCTGTCAAACGGGCAGGAAAATCTGAGCAGATTTATTTGTCTTTGTACCTACCCGGCAGCAAAATTGAGATTAAAAAAAAATAAATTAAAAAAAAAAAAAATATATATATAGGGATGGATAAATCCCTTTTACAAAGTTATTGTTTTGGGGAAAATTCTCTTATTTGACTTAATCGTGCATATCTGGAGAAAAATATGAGTGATGGCTAATTTATCTTTGCGTTCAAGGTTCCTTGTATTTACATCTTGTCATGTGGTTGTTGGTCGAAGCACACTTTCAAAATAGAAGCACTTTTTAAAAAATGTACATTTCAAATGGCTTTGGCAGCTCTGTGGTCAGACGTGCTTGTCGCTGTTTTCACACTGAGGCAAGGACAATAATGTCATCAACAAGCATTATGGCAATCGGCTGGTAGAGTCTGAATCCATGCCAGGTTGTTTCTGTGCATCGTAATGGCAAAGTGTGCTAATATTTGTATCCGTAATTTTTTTTTTTCAGTTGTGCACAAGGTGGCATTTGGTGAACAGACGGCAGAACGGGCCGACTCGGTCAAACTGCACTTGGCCCAGCTCGGAACACTGGAAAGCTATGTTGGCGTCGTTTTATCTGATGTCGTTCAGTGTAAGCAAGCAAAGTGGTGATGATGACATCATTGTGTCATTGATGGAAAGGCTTCCTTCAATGTGAACCCAAAATATTAAGGCCATAGACAAGGTGCATGATGTTGCAATTGTTTTGGTTGTCTTTGAATCAGATAGTTGCTCGTAGTCTGGTCTGTTTTTATAAACTCACTTTTTATACACCCTCTAATGATGTTTTAGGATCTGATTCTGCGTGTGTTTCTTTATTGTGGGATCCAACGCTTCCTGCCAAGTGTCCACATGGTGTCCGCATGGCCAAAACGGTCTCATATAACAGCCCCCCCCCCCCCACTTCCTTCTCCCTTACTATCAATTCTTCACCGACTAACAGCACTGCATTTCATATTTTCCTCCTCTTGTTCTCCGATATCTTTTGTGTGTCATTGTCGCACACTTGGCCCACTTTACAAGCCTATAAATGGCAGCCCTTGCTCAAGGCTAATTGCGTTTGATGGGACCCGGCGACGTTTCTTTTTTTTTTTCCTGTCACATCCGCGATGTACAGTGGGAGCTTGTCAAATCAGCGAGGGTGTTCCGGGACTGCCCACGAACAAAGAAGGGGGAGGGGGGTGGTATTGGAGATATGAAACTTAAGACTTAAATGCCTTTCTCTGCCATTTATTATTGATGCTGTGCCACTCGGAAGTGTCTGTTTTGACATTGGGTGTCGAATTCCTGTTTTGCACGGAACAGCCCTGGGTCAAACCGACGTGATAAACGTAGCCTCCCTGTGCACCCGCCCTCGCACATTACACAAGTACATAGAAAGTGAGGCAGCGAGTTATTTGATTTTCAGGGCAAAAAAAATCCCCCCCAAAAAACAAACAAACTGAAATGATGTGTTTGCAGAAATGTGCACACCCTCATAACTGATGTGGCTGTGTTCAGAATTAACCAGTGATATTCCAAATTGTTAACATGGACCACAAATAAACTTGGTTGTTAAGCTGTTTTTGTTGTTTTTTGTGACATTCAAAAAACATCAATCAGCAAATCAACAGAAGCCTAGAGTTTTTGTTCCAAAACTAAACTGATATTTTGAACTAATCATATTTCCCCCCTATTTTGACAAAGGCACCGGTTCCAGCTGAAGAAAAGCAACCTCAAAGCGTGAAGCGTGAACTGGGGACTTATACAAGGTGGAGGGAATTATGAACAGTCGAAAAATGTTAAGGCTAGAGATCAAACAGACTTCAGATTTATTAATTATGATCAGCTATAGGACGGTGTGGCCCACATGTGCAACCACATCTCAGTTGTCCACCATGAGTCACACGCCACTACCTGGGAGGCTGGCTGGCTGGAATTCTAGAGCTGCGGGGGACGGTTATCTGCTTTAGTCTGACATTCGAATACATCATGCGTGAATAACAGGTCACATGCGTTCGCAGATGAGTCAAAGCTGGTTTGGTCTGACGCCAAGATGCTAAACGTTCTCCGTGTTAAAACCAAACTGCCACCGTACAAGCCGTGCATAGTGGCAACATGTGATGACACAGCCGTGTCAATCGTAGGTTCCAATCAAAGGTTTAAGTCATGAGCGCACGTCATACGTCTTGATGGACTGGAGAAAGACTTCGGCTGAAATATGCATTAAGTCAAGTAAAAGAAGCATTTGAATCACTATGTACTACGTACAAAAATAAATAATGACTCACCATTAGTTGGTGTCTCGGATTTGTTTTCCGGAGAGAACGTGGTCGCCACAGGACTGAATATGTGACTGTACCATGTACGGAATTCATCCAAGACATTTCATGCTAGGTTTTGAGGTTCACATTTTTTTTATATTCCTTCCAAAATCGAATAAATACAATTTTGGTAATTGAATTGAAATGAGTATGTAATGGCATAATATGAGATAATAATAATCTCCTATTGAAAAACAAATATTCTGTTTCACATTTTAGCCGCTCGGTGGTCAACTGGTTAGCGGCTTCACAGTGCAGAGGTGCAGGGTTCAATTCCGGCTCCGGCCTTCCTGTGTGGAATTTGCAAGTTCTCCGCATGCCTGCGTGGGTTTTTCCGGGTACTCCGGTTTCCTCCCACATTCCAAAAACATGCGCGGCAGGTTAATCGATCAACTCTAAATTGTCCCTAGGTGGGAGTGTGAGTGCAATGGTATAGCAGCTTTAGTGTTGTGATGGGAGTGACTAAATCTGCACCACCGCCTGCAAGACTGTCTGTGCGTCTTTTCAAGACGAGGGCTGTAAGATGATTTGTCGAAGCAACCAGTTTTGAAAATAAGATATCCCGAAGCCTGTCGTATATTCTCGAACTATTTGTGTTTTCATTAATTAGATTCCCATCTTCTATAAAAAGAAAATGCCAATGACATATATTCTTAGGCACTTTAAATATTTGACAATTTAATGTGTTCTATGGTTTTGAGTTTCTCAATGTTACTAAGTTTAAATGAATGTTGACGTGCCACATGCTGAAGTCTTGCGAGTTTTAAGGAAGTCTCACGTAATTGTACCAACTGTGAGGCATTCGAATGTCGAGGTTCCGCTGTAATTCAATTTTTCAAGTCTTGGTGAGATTTGGTAACATCTATTGAGATACATACAGTATGTGTAATGCTGTGTTTTGGGGATACATTTGGATATACTTTTCGTGAAAGTATTCTGTCAAAATACCAATTATATGACAGCAGGTGGGCGGCCCGGTAGTCCAGTCGTTAGCACGTCGGGTTCACAGTGCAGAGGTACCGGGTTCGATTCCAGCTCCGGCCTCCCTGTGTGGAGTTTGCATGTTCTCCCCGGGCCTGCGTGGGTTTTCTCCGGGTGCTCCGGTTTCCTCCCACATTCCAAAAACATGCAAGGCAGGCTGATTGAACACTCAAAATTGTCCCGAGGTGTGAGTGCGAATGGTTGTTCGTTTCTGTGTGCCCTGCGATTGGCTGGCAACCGATTCAGGGTGTCCCCCGCCTACTGCCCGAAGATAGCTGGTATAGGCTCCAGCACCCCCCGCGACCCTAGTGAGGATCAAGCGGCTCGGAAGATGAATGAATGAATGAATGAATGACAGCAGGTGCATTCATTGTCAGAACATGATATCAATACATGATATTTGGATCGTTGTCATAGAAATGTAAAGGTTACCGCAGTGCACAAACATGCTCAGATGAACATTTGATCCCCCTTAGATGTGTCTTCATCTCTCTCTTCACTCCCTCCATTACTTTAATTCAAAATTCATGTCCCTGCTGAGTATCTTACGTAAGTGAATTAAAAAGCAGTGCAGGGCTCCATTGTTTTCTTGGTCCGTTTTCGTCGTGGGAGTTCTTTTCATCTGAAGGGGAGCCATGAATCTGCATGTTTAAGACATGACTCAGCAGAACCCTGACGTGATTTCCCCCCCAAAATGCCTTTCATTAAAGTGAGACTTGAGTGTTAGCGTGCATGGACTCAAGCACTTAAACAAGAGGTCACATGCGACTTAGAATAACCCTACTGAAACATTCATCAATCGCTCTGACTTAACAGCTCGTGAATTTTAGAACAGCCAAGGTTAGAGTGAATGGAGCAGTGATTGCGTACAGTACAGGTTAAAGGGTGCTATACTACTCAGTTGAATGGATTCGTATCAACTGTGGGACATTTTGTGTTGCCATTTCCATCCTGAGGAAAGATCTTTCTGCTTTTACTTAATTTTAATATCACTTTAAGGGGAATTAGAAGGATTTAAAAGAATGAACACAATTGACCTGTTCAACCCTTTGAGGGACAGCGGTTACTACAGTGGACAGATGATCATGTTATCAGGTTACAGCAGGGGTGGGCAAACTTTTTGGCTCGGGGGCCGCATTGACTTTTAAAATTTGACAGAAGGGCCAGGTCAGCACGAGCTGTGGTACATTAAAAAAACTGTTGACAGTCCATATCAAACATCAACACAACAAAAGCATGAAAGACCAGTAGAAGTAGAGCGATACAGAGGTCCTAGGTGGTCGAAAAGACCCCCGCCCCCCATGTTCTGCAACTTCAAGTCAATGCACCACCTGGCGGTGAAAGGCCTGTAATTACAAGTCCAATCGAAATGAATGCAATCATTCACATCGAACCTTAATTGTGGAGCAACCTTCGGTGGGCCGGATTAAAAAGATCAATGGACCGGATTTGGCCCACGGGTCGTAGATTGCCCACCTCTGGGTTACAGGATGCATGAAAGGGTTAAAACAAAAAGAGTCTCAAGTGTGGCCAAAGCATCCCTAGTTTTGGGTATCAATGGCCTACCATTGGTGAAAAGTGTGTCACGCACAGGTCTTGGCGAGCTATTATTTGTTGTCACTGGAGTGTAGCGAAAGCCCTGCTGGCCTTTGTCTCCCTTCTCAAAGGATAATGTGCTCCCACTCTTTGCCGTCCCCCACACCCCATTCCTCTCATCGTCCATCCTTGACCACTGCTTGACTCAGCGCCACCTCAGGCTCATTGCCAAGGGCTGCTGTTCATTGCTATAAAGTGAATTACTTTGGCATGATTCTTTGACAGCACTGTCAATTTGTGTATGCGTGTTGACTGGCTTGGTCTTGTTTGATATTTTGAGTGACTTAAGGGAAAGAGATGACAATGATATCTTTCGGTGTTGTTTGGAACACTTTTTTTAAAGAGATTCATTGTTGAGTGTTCAAACCTGGAAGTCTTCAAAAGGATATGGAACGGTCATCACATTCCGATTAAGATAAATCTTCAGTGAATGCAGAGAAGAGTTTTCAGGATTAGCATGTATTAGGATTGTTATTATTATTGTTGTTATCATCATTGAGTTTTCTTGTGATTTGTGTCACACGTCAATGGGAAGTTACTGGCTAAATATGGTGAATAAAACAGTAAAGTCTAAACGCGTGTGGCATGTATTAAAAAAAAAGTGTCATACCTCACAGTGACTTCATTCACTCCAACTGAGATGTAAATATTGCATGCGGTACACTTTAAGCATTAATTTGACTTAATTGTTTCCATGCGCCCGGCTTCCACGCATGCCCTCGCCATGAAAACATAGTGTGAGCCGTATATGGGTCAGACCACCTCCTTTGACATGCATTGTGTGAGTTGTAAGAGTCCATGTGGGGGGCAGGGGGGCGGGGTGTGCACTGATATCTCAGCAGTAGTTCTGCTTATTGTCACGGACACACTCAGACTATTTAGAAGGCTTTTGCCTGCAAATAGGGGGTCGCTCCCGTCATGAAATGGTTGGCAACTCTTATTTGGATGGAAACATGGCAAACCACTTCGTGATGAAATATTCACGTTGAGAAGAGACTCGGTCTCTCTGGTAATGAGCCTTTTTGGTTTAATAACATTGTGTCTGCTCATGCAGTTTTTTCAGTTTGTGTGTATATCTGTGAGCACGTGTTAACATTATCTTTTTATTTAATGGGCTCACACTGCTGGTAAATGACTATGCAAGCGTTATTATGCAAACCGTTTTGTGGTCAATGCCTGGCTGAAATGCTAAAGACAGGATGGAATTTTGGACAAGGAGAGAACAAGTGAAAGCCCGAGTTCCAATGCTAGCGTAGAATGGAATGGCTACATGTTAGGCTTGCACAAAATACAATCCCAAATCTATTTATTTCTTTATTTTTTTGGAGTTACAAACATTGTATTTTCAAGACCGCTTCAGATACGCCTGCTGTTTATTGAACTGGACAAACTGGGATAGGCTCCAAATGAGTAGATTGATGTCTTTCATTGGCTGTTTCGCAATATGAAGAACATAGTGTACTGAACGGAGATGGTTACCCAGCCTGATGACCCAGCCTGGGTCATTTTGGGGACCCATTATATGAACAAAACCTTCCTGCCGCCATCCTTCAGATGCTTCTGCGGGCAGATTGTTGGAGTTCACAATACTCAGGAGGAAATAGCTGCAGTTGTGGTTGTGCTTTAATTTGAGTTTTGTTCTTCGGGCCACGGGGCTATTTTCAGCCAGTTCATGATTTATTTTGCTTGCCTTCACTTTGCCCTTCGCTGCAAATGGCCTTTTACGCTTGCTGCAGCGATGTAGAGGCGAGTTGTGATCAGGTCATCTTTGTTGCCCGAAAGAAAAATATTTCTTGAAGTCAATGGACCTTTTAGTCAAGTTAGGTTCATTTATATGGGGCTCAATCACAAAACGGTCTCTAATGGCTTCACAAAAATCACCTGGTTTACACCCTCCACCCAGTCAAGCCAAAACTCAGTAAAAAAACTATTTGGAGGAAGAAAATAAATAAATACAAAGGAGCAAACCATAGAAGGGATCACAAATGTGCACCCACTTGCCAAGAGATGCAAGGAGAAGCGGCAACAAAACAGGCCAAAATTCTCAAATCAGGGGGTGGGGGGGTGCATGGATTAATTTAATAATCATGTCATTTCTTTTCATCTCATTTCAACGTGGAATATTTATTTGCTACACAACTGATTTGTCACAGAACAAATTAAACTTGGAAGCCGAGGTACTGCGTTGACGAAAATGTAATCAAAATTATAAAACACCTTCCAAGTGTTTGAAATGGTGACAAAATGCGAAATGTATAATTAAGGGATCCTCACAGCCTTGTACAGAGAAGATAAAAATATACTTCCTCCCATCCCACTGTGGGTTAGTGTAGCTTGTTTGTTTACCTTTGTGTGTATGCTTGTGTCAGCTATTCAGGCACACCGAGTTTGCCTCTGGGTGATGAGAGTGTGTGCTTCCAGCTTAAAGGGGTTTGCCTCTTGTGACGGCTTAATACTCTGAATATTGACACTCGGAAGAGAAAAATACTGTCCGCCTATGTGCTTTGCAAGTTAAGCAGGTTGACGGACGTGTACAGGGTGTACAGGGTGTAGCCATGTCCTGTACCACGAGAACCAACGCCAGAAATGTTGTCATAGGTTTTGAAAAGGTTGTGAAGCCACAAGGGATAAAACGGTCAACAGACAAAATTCCAGACAGTTAGTACGGCCATTTAAATTATTAGTCCTACAACATTTTGTAAGAAACAAGAAGACAAAGACGAGAAACAAAACCATTTTTCTTCAAATGTTGTTGTTTTTTTGTTTTTCACGGAATCAAATATTTTTGTATTTCTAAGATGGAAGTATTTTTGTCTACTCGAAGAAAATTGTGACCAATATTTTGTGCTATTTTCCATTTTTTTTTGTTGCTATTTTTCCTTTTTTTTGTTTTTTTAAATAGTTGTTTTGATTTTCATCTGATATGTTCAGAGTTTTCCTTCTGTCAGTACTTTAAATGTAAACGTTAACTAAAAACGCGTTGCAGTTTTAGTTAAAACGCAGTGTATATTCATACAGTTTCATCTTTAGTAGCCACGACCTTCGTCAAAACCTGCCTGCCCTTGGACCGGTTGACTGTCCGATTTTTTTATTGAACAAAAACAGGAAATGGAAATCTGTGCTTCCATAATAAAACGAGTTGCAGCGCTAAAAAGACAACAAAGGATAGTCGACAGCTTTAAGATTGCTCATTTGGATATGTCGGGTGTTTTGTGGCTCGTACGTGGCTAAATCCTGTTCTTGACTGACTGAACGCTTGGTATTCTCAGTTTATTCCCCTGTGCTTCCATCCTGCCAAGCATAAGCACACACAAACGGTGGTTATATATGTCTGATTCATTGTCACACTTACGCCTCACAGACATGATGACTACTTTGTTCTTCTACTGCAGTTCCTCCTCTTTAGCTGTCTGCCGTGCCATGTGGCATTTTCATGCCTGTGCGCCGATGGCTTTGTGTGCGTGTCTTATTATTTCGAGCTTTCGTTTGGCCCCACACTCAGCATCCCACCTTTATACTGCGTGGAGATTTCTCTTTCAGTTGATATTTTGGCTGAACCGCACAAGGAAATTGTTTCGTTCAGCGTGTGCGCGCGCGCGAATGCCCATGTTTCATGGTTA
Organism: Hippocampus zosterae; assembly: GCF_025434085.1. Lineage (NCBI taxonomy): Eukaryota > Metazoa > Chordata > Actinopteri > Syngnathiformes > Syngnathidae > Hippocampus > Hippocampus zosterae. The sequence goes on from NC_067468.1 coordinate 8,521,590, forward strand.
CAAGGATTGTGGGACTGTGACTCGCTGCACATCTGTCCGGTGGTGGAGAAATTGCAGCGTTTAGACGAGAAGCTGCCCCACCCCCACCTGCTCTACCTCCCCTCGTCGTTACATCGACGCACACGTGCACAGCCTTTGAGAATTTCTTTGTGTGAATGTGTACAGGAAGCCTTATGGCCTTTCCTTCAATGTTTACTCCAATATTGTGACACGCTGATTTGTTTTCTTTTCAATTTGGTGCTTGTACTTTTCATAGTCAGGGAACATTTTAGCTGGCATTTTAGTCAGGCTTTGACACAACCCATTCTCAATGCGTTCTCCACGTAAACGGCCGCCATCTTTTACTGTCGTTCTTTGCGGCGCAGTAGGCAGACAGTGAGCTTCTGAATTTGGAAGTGGATTAACAGTTAGAATGGAACTCAGTAGAGTGTGGACTTCTATAAAGGCTGAATTGGGGTGTGAACAAAACATATTTCTGTATTGGTGTTCATCCTTGGACCCATCTGTTAGCTAGTACACAGAAAATGTTAGCTAGTACACAGAAGATGCTGGTAGAATGGAGATCTTCTACACACCTCATGGTGCCTCGTAGTTTGTATGCTTATGTATGTTCAGGCAGTCTGTTGTCATATCACTTAAAAACAGAAAGAAATATGGTGGCGTGTTTCCCCCCCACTCCCCTCAGGCAAGCATATTTTAAGCTAGGAAGTGGCTGTAGCTAGCGGCGCTCTAAAAGTACTTTCATGGCTGAATGCTCTCTTGTATATTCGAATGGCATCCGTGGGCGTGCATCACTTTCAGAGCGTTGCCATGCCCTCACCTGCCTGTGGTGTCACATTACATAAGCATGCTAATGTTACCGCTAGCGCCACGATAACACGAAAGGAAAACAAAGCGGCGAAAGAGGAATGGAGGCAGTCAAGCTTTGAGGTTTGATGTGCGGTAGAAGACGATAGATGTCGATTGGAAAGGATTACAGGAGGAAAAACAAACAGACAGTAGCGGTTTGGAGTGGCAGGCAGTCCTTCTCAAAGTTGTGTCTTGCAGACACTCCGCTCATGTTTGACTGCTTCCTTATTTCTTTATGGACAAATTGAATGATTTCCCCTCAAGGCACCAGACAAGAAAGTCAAACCGATTCCTGTGTGTCTTGCCTTAAGCATTTAATGCCTTTGGGAAGAATGAACTATTCATCTCTTTTTGTTTTATTCCCCCCGTATAGACGCTTCTAATGATATCCATCCTTCCACCTGTTTTAGATCGCACTTCCTCGGCTCAAGCCTATTTCAGCTAACATTGGGCGACAGGCCCTGGACATCCTGGATTGGCTGTCAGTCAATCGTAGGGCTCATAGACGGCCGTTCACCATCGCGTTTGCCATCTATGGACAATTCAAAATCATCGATGAAATGGAACCCACATGTTTTTGCATTTCACAAAGTGAACATGCAAGGCTTTAGCCCAGAACCTTTCGACTCTGAGGCAGACCACGATGCCACAATTGTACTGCTTCCCATCATAAATGTAAAGAATTATCATTTCAAAATGACAAAAGTGGCCGTTGTTCAAAGAAACTCCTGATAAACACGTAGGAGTTCGTAATATCGGCACTTTTGCAGTCGAATGATTCGTCACTCGATGAGAAAATGAAGAGCTGAAAACAACAACAAACCCAATGACTCAATCCGTTTGCCTGCGTGCCTTTTCAGGGGGGCCTTCGATAAAGAACGCACGCACACACGCACTGCCATGAACTTTCCTGTGTCGTGTCCTGTTGCCAAGGAGACCGGGCCTCGATAAAACGCATCCAATAATGAATACCTTTGTGGAGAGGTGCGTCCTTCAAACATATAGCCTTTGTCATATCACAATGCGGCTATTGTTGGTCCTTCCATCAAGCTCTCATGAGACAGGCGTGTCAATTGGAAGACTACAAAACAGTCGTTTCGATCCAAATGGAAACAAATAGAAATTCAAATCATTGCCCTTCACGTTAGGATAATGTTTTTGTACCTTTATAGGTGTGAATTTGAGAAGACACTGTCTGCGGGAGGGCGGTTGGAAATCATGTTGCGTGTCCGTGAAGGCTTTTAGTTCCATAATGGCACCAATCGAGCGTTCGCTGCAGGTAATACGATGCTGGGGATGCTTCAAACTGGCAGACAGTCCGACTGGCACTCGGCCAGTTTAAAGAGGCTAGACTGTGGGGGGAGAAGATTCGATGTGAGCAAATTTCATGTTTGGAATACACTTTTTCTTCTTGCCCGCGCTTAAATTAACCGCAAACATTTTGAAGCTTTTGTTTGCTCATCAGAGCCCAAAATAAACTTATTTCAGATTCACATGGGATATGAATTTATTTTTTCACCTGGTAATGTTGACCACTTTACGACTAATCGGCGTGAATCAAGTCTGTCTTTCGGTCTGGCACGGTACCTATTTGGGAATGAAATGCTTTTCTTGTTGGCTATGGTAACCCCCGGCAACAGTTCCCCGGGAGACGGGCTTTGGCAAATCTCTATGGCCTGTTTAGCAAATTCCTAATTCGCGTCCCTTGAACAGCGCGGGCATAAAGCTACGGCACTTTATGGCCCTGAGCAGCAATGATGCGGCGCCTTGTGTTTGACCCGCGATTCAGCAGATTGAAGCCCTTTGTGTTGCCTCGGCTGTTTGTCTGAGATAAGTGTCCCACTGCGGGCCTTCACGTCTCCGGGAGAGGCGAAAGTCCCTTCCGTGCCAGTTCGATGCCGCACGTTTACATGAGGCATGATTTAAAATTGGATTTGCAACACGGGGGGATCAATTTAGACAAGGCATCGTGACATTTCTGCTAAGACTTAAACATTTGTCACCTGCCATTTTTTATACATTAACACATTACAGCTTAAAACAGAGAAAATCTGTCATTTGTAGTTAAACATCTGTCTTTAAAAACTCATCAAACTGATGAAATAAGTCAATCGCTCAATAGAAACGATTCTCTCGTTTTGAATGATGACATGAAGAAACAAATTCAACAAAACGTCATTGCGGCCATCCTCATTATGCTTTGTCAGGAAACGAACCAGCCTCATGATGAAAGATTTTTACTGACACTAGAATGTAATGAAGCTCCGGATCAGATTATGGGTTCATAAAAAACGGAAAATGAAATCATGATGTCTCGCAAGACAGTCTGTGTGGAAGCACACAGCGTTATTTAGAATTAGGGGAGAAAAACAAAGATGAATCCTTCTTACTTCAAAAGCAATGTGGCTGCCTGATGTTTGTCATGGAGATGATCTGAAGCGCGGCAAGGCAACGTTACCTGCCATACTAGCATCCGCCCCATGTGGGCATCGACACACACACGAACAGAGACCACAGATACAGCATGCAGCCGCATAGCTACAAAATGTGACCTTTGCCTCCCACTCTTCACTGTGCCAACCTTAAACCTTTCACCTTCACTCCACATGGGCGATCGAGAGCCTCCGGCATCCGATACATCCATTTATCCATCCATCCATGCATTTTCCGATCCGCTTCATCCTCACAAGGGTGGGGGGGGGGATGCAGGAGCCTATCCCAGCTGTCTTCGGGTAGTAGGCAGGGGACACCCTGAACTGGTTGCCAGCCAATCGCAGGGCATACGGACACGAACACTCACTCCTAGCGACAATTTAGAGTGTTCAATCAGCCTGCAACCCGGAGTACCCGGAGAAAAGCCACACAGGCACGGGGAGAACATGCAAACTCCATGCAGGAAAGCAGAATCCCAAATTGTAGCTTTGTGTACTCGTGGGACAAAAATGCGAATTCTGTCTTTAATTTGGCTGAATTGATTTGCTAGTCTATATGCAACGACTTATCATTGGACAATTGCGCTCTTTTTCTATCTACGTGTCAAAACCTCGAGTGTTCACTGAAAAATTAAACGGATGCCACAGTGTTGACACGCCAAAATGGTGCTTTGCGTCCACCCCTCCACAAAAACGAAGAAAGTGAGTCACCCCCGGCAAACTTTCAAAGTACAGCCTGTTACTTGTGTTTGCTTCGAGTGGGTGAAGTAACCCCCCACCGTTCCCCGAAACCTCCCCCTCACCCACTCTCTCAGCATGATCAAAGATAAAGTAAATGTGGAAACATGCAATTAGCGTCTCAGTCCGATCCATCCATTCTATTTTTTCCCCAGCACATTTAAAACCCACACGAGTTGAGGATGTTTTGCGCACAGCCGTGGAGATTGAAGTGCCAGCTTTCAGTGTCGCTAAATTAATGAGACCGCACGCTAACCCCCGCAGCATCGCACCCCGGCGCCACGGTGCTCATGATACATTAAAGAGGGAGGCCCTCAAAATTTATCACAGCCACGGTCTCAATGCAGACCGGATCAACTAAAATAAAGTGCGAGGGGGAAAAAAGCATGCTGACGCAATCAGAACCGCAGGGTTGGTAGACCTGTAAAGCCGAGCAAAGATAAAGAAGCTGACATAATAGGAGAAGTAGAGTTCCGTGAAAATAAATGCAGTGGTACCTCTACTTACGGAATGAATTGGTTCTGTGAGAAATTTCTTAACTAGAACATTTTGTAAGTTGAGACGCATTTTCCATGTAAATGCCCTAATCCGTTCCAAGCCACCCCAAAATTCAGACATAAATGTTTTGTAACGCATGAAAATGCATCAAAATATGCCGTTACAATTACATCACTGCACAATAAATGAGAGTTGTGCATGATGTAAAACAAAAAAGAATAAAGAATAAAAATGATGGTTATTTAACTCTGAACTTTGTCCTCATCATACATTCAGTCCACGTTGTCTGAGAAGTGGTTTTTGCCTGGCATTTTATAAAGAACTGATCCAAGGATGTTTGCTTTTGTCGGCTTTTGCCAATCATTCTTTCCTCCTTGTAATCACTTTGGTCACATATGAATACTAGAGCAGATGATTTAAGGCCAATCGGCTTCTATCTGCAGACGGAAACCAGGCATCTTCTATATTTCGCTAGCTCTGCCAGTAGAAAGTGTGGACTAATGAGTGCGCTCCATGGTTGGGATGGTAATTTCGAATAATGTATTATTAATCAGAGTCTCTGCAGCAATTTGAAAACGCTCATAATAATGCTCCGGGCTCCTGCGTGTGTAATGAGTCTTTTTCGTTCGGACTTGAGTGGCTGACATTGAAGACACGGGCAGACGCTTCCGGAATCAAAGGTTTGTCTAGCAGTGTGTGTGTTTGAGTGTGTGTTTCCACTGAAACACCCGTTCTCCTCCAAAGCGATCAGAGGAACTTGCAACAGGAAGGAGAGCAAATATGAAAGATTTGAAGAGGATAGTTAAAAAAAATAATTGTTTGGGCAAGCTGACAGGACTTCTCCATGCTACTGTGCGTTGTGTGTGTTTATACAGTTGGACTCACAACCTTCACGTCAGTCACGATGATCGGCTGTGTAATTATTCCTCACGTGACGCAACGATTCAAGAGTCTGTACTGTGTGTGTGTGTGTGATTTGCCCGCTGGAGTTAAATGTCTTTCTTTTCATCAAAACACTTTTAGCCTGTCTTCTCTTGCAGATTTCACGATCTGTGCCGGAGAGGTTAGCTTTTCATTGATGTGGATTTTTTTTTTTTTGGATGGAACTACCCTTGGTCGTCTTCTTGTTTGAATACCCTCATTCTGTGGCATCCGTTCGCAATTTCTTCCATGCCTTTCTACCGTCTAGACTTCTGATACATCTACCATGCAAAACATGGAAGGTCGCTGAAATGTGAGTATGGCCCAAATTTCCGGATGATGGAGTTGAATTCCATCGAGAGCCATTTGAATCATGGCGAGCTGACTTTTGTTGTCGGAAAGGTGTACCTTTTAGCGCTATAGGTTAACCTCTGTTTATTCATCACTGAAGTACAGGTATTCACTTTGTGTGACCCCCTAATGAGATATAAAAATACATTTATTAAGTGACCAGTCATCAAGTGCCTGCGCGCACACCGGGGGTGGGGGGGCTTTGAACCAGAATCATTGCTCACTGGTTCATTTTCTATCTTGACGGGTGTCGCCGCCACCCCCAACCACGCTCTGTCTTTGACTCTGCTTTCATTGCCACGGCTTTCCACTTTATTACCAGCCCCCACTGCTAGGTGCTAAATTGTCTTTAAATTGGACGCTCAGTCGATAAAAGAACCGACTGTCACTCCTCTAGGTATATGAACTGTCTGTGAACCCGATTTTGGTTGGTAAACTGCGGTACGATTGTACGATTAAAAAATGGATTTCATCTTTATTTGTTTACCTCCAAGATCCAGGCCTCATCTGTTTAATAAGATTACCAGCTTCTGACACTCTGTATATGTATCAGCTTTCAAGGGAGGAGGGAGGTAGCCTCTGTCAACTCGCTGCGTGAATTATTCTTGTCGAGTACAGTTGGACCTTGTACATGTTCCTGGACCGTATTTTGGTGTGCAGGACTTAATTACCTTGATTGACTATGGGCAATATAACTCCCTTTTAGATGCTAATGTTATATTGAGCAGGCTAATACTGACCAGAGGATTTGCTATTTAGGAGGGAGCTTGGGGTCGCTAAAGTCATGTTGCTCATTTTTTAGGTCGTAGATTATCCTCGACTGAATCAACAGTGCTTTTGTTACATTTGGAGACTGCAATCATCTCTGTTTTGCCCTCGTGCGTCGTTTTCTTGATGCCGTTACTTAGTCTTGACTAAAATAGTGTCGCCTTCAAGACTAAATCAATTTGACACAAGAAATCTGAACAATCAGTCAAATTCTTGTTAGGACTGCCCTGGTCAAAAGTTTAAAGGGGACCAAATTACGGTCGTGTCAGTTTTGGGTGCAGGGCAAGACCTAAGGAGTGGAGCTATAAGCAATGCGTTCTGTTCTGTTGATTAGTTGACATAGAACATATTTGTAAGTAACAAGAATGTAACTTCTGTGTGAACTTGGAATGGACCAATGATCCCTTTTCCTGACACAAATCTTGAATGAAAGAATTCCAAATGCTCCGTTGTTGTCTTCCTTTTTGTTGGAATATTGCACTGCATCACACTCTGATGATGTGACACCATTGTATGTATCGTGTATGACTAGCTTGATGTGCTACAATTCCGTGATATACCGTGGTAGGCTGATCTGAACCGTACCACTCTGAAAAGGTTGCTAAATGAGGCTGGGTGGGTGCATTAATGTGAGTGCGAATGTGTATGTGTGTGAGGGATGGCGCAGTATTAGCAGTGTTAAGATGACTGGTTTCCTCCCAGAGTCCAATAAAAGTGACGGTTGCCGAGAACAGATTTATGGCAGCCATGTTGAGTGCCTAAGGGCAAGGGGGTGGTGGCGGGATGCCATTGGGAATCTCTCAGTCCCCCACCGTTTTTCAATTTCTCTCCGGCTTCATTTTCTCCATCTTCTCTTTGTTAATAATCATTTCCTCGCTGATGAGACTTGAGAATTAGCAACGCCTTGTGTCGTCTCCTTCTGCCATCTTTCTGTTTACTTCCACCCCCCCCCTCCAGGCGACGCTTGTCTTCTTTGTGCGAAGGTCACAGCTCTCTTGAGCTCAGTTGAACTCAGACAAGCCTTTTAAGTGATGCTTATCTCATTTATCGCTTTTCGCTAATGCACTTCTGTGAGTATGCACAGAGCCATTATGGCTGAGAGCCAAATAGGACAGATTGTAGTGTGTAACCCAAGTTAAAAAAATAAAAAAGTGATCTTTCTCAAGCTGTATATTAATGAATAAACGACTGAGAATTAAACATTTGAACTGTGTTGGCATAATATGAATAATCGCAGCTCGCTAGTGGCTAGAGCTCCTAATTTGTCACGAGATAATCATGGAATCGCAGAAATATGTCAATAGCTCAAATTTAACTTTATTCAAGACGCATCACACTGTATTTACACTGTAGGTACATTTATAATTCTATTATTAACACCACTTTTAAATGATAGCTAGCTGCGGCTATGATAGCTAATACGTGACTAGCCATTAGCTTTATTTTTATATTGTATCATTTTACTGGAAAAAAATATACAGAGCATTATTAATTTTCAAAACCAATGAAAAGGTCATTTCTGGCCATATTGATGCAGACATTTTCCTTTTTTTTTAATTAGTAATCCCGGATTGAGTACAGAGGGAAACAGAAAGTCGACTCGCGATTTAACAGATTGTTCAATTCATTTGAACAAAAAAGACGTTAGTTACATTTATGGTATGTTCCATAACAAAAGGGTGTTTTCTATTTATTGTACTTTTTGTACCATTTTAAGAGAACAACCAAGCTAGGCCTTGATATGTGTAATTCTAGGCTAACCATTAGCAACTAGCTGTGGCTACTACGCAAGTTATGAGCAGATATTAATGGTGTCATTGAGAAAATGCAAATTAAAAAAAAAAGATTGCGGGCAGCAGAATTTTCTTTTCCTAGTATCAAGATTTATTTCTTGCTTAAGGTGGATCTGTGACCAACTAGCTACACAGCAATGATGCAGGGCATCGTATCATTGGAACCATAGGCGGGTTGTTTTTGAGAAAAAAAAATATTGACATGTATATTAGTCATATGACAGTATATTGCCATACTCCACCTATTCCCTGTGTGATTATTTTTTTTTCCACCTGCAGCAGGGGAAAAAAAGGCCCGTTTGCCCTCCCCAGTGCTTGTTACCATATAAACATTGAATGTGGGTGTGTACATCGGTACACAGTTCTTACTTTTGTGCGTCAACGCAGAATTTGGCTCGTACTTCTAGGAAGTAATCAATGCCTTGGCGGTCTTTCATGCCATCTCTGTTGGGAACCTCCGTGTGTTTTCCTTGCTCTCTAGGCTTTTCTGTTACATTTGTAAAGTGGGGGGAGGACGTGTGGTTCCGGGAGACGTGAGGCATGGGAGGAGGGGAATGTTGGGAAGATAATGTGCTGCGAGGAGCATGAGGATGCCAGCTGTATATGCCGCAACATCAGAGGATACACGGGCGGTTTCCTAGCAAGGAAAAAAAAAAATGAACACATTGAATTAAAAAAAAAAAAAAGATACTGTGTACTGCACATGGATGCTTAAGTATGCAGACATGCAGTGTAGGAGATGAATGGTTGACCCGAGTTGGGAATAAAAGACGCTTTAGGACAAAAGAAGGTCAGACTGAAGACTAGTGTCGGTGGAAATTCCAGTTTACACTCTGACAATTCCTGCAGATTGCCGGTAACAACACCGCTCCTCAGTAGAAGAAAGTCATCTGGCTACATGAACATAAAGATAGTAACTTACTCCCTACAAGATTTGGCGTGAGTAGCAGAAAACAGCCAGCTGGTGTTATGAAAAATACATGTGCAATTAATTGCCTTCTCATTGTACACACCCACATTTGTCTTGTAGTTTTTGGTTGCCGTCCAAGGAAAAGCACGTGCCTCCAAATTTGGTCTTGCCTAACTTTCATGCCTTCTATCTCAGAAAAAAGAAGTGAAATTTCTAGACTTTTTTCTGAATTTTTGACACAAAATACCAAGCAAATAGTATTTAAAAAATTGGAAATGAAGAAAAACTACTTAATACTACAATGAAATGCAATTTTTTTCATGATTGAGTGTGAGTATATGCAGTGTCATCCATGTCTGAGAAAAGCATTAATTTCCTCTTTTTTTGTCTTAAAAATAATAAATTCAATTTTTCAGTTTTACTTTGATGAAAAGGCATTTCTTTTCATATTCATTTTTTAAAAAATCGATCCCCTCCCACCCCACAAAAACTAAAATATGAATTAATTTCTGAATAAAAACAACAAAATGCATTTTTTAAAAACTAAATATGATTGCTATTGGGTTCATGGTTTTCGATGCAGTTTTATGCATGTAGCGTCATACCTGTCCAACGAAAAACTTTTTACCTCATTTTTTTTCTTCTCGGAAACACATTTTTTCCCCCACAATTGTTTTCCTTGTAATCAGAATCAGAATCAGAATCATCTTTATTGGCCAAGTATGTAGAACACACAAGGAATTTGTCTCCGGTATAACACGCTGCACTAGTATCATCGTAAAAAACAAAATCATTGAACCATTTTAGAGTATACCAGTAGTTTTGTAATACCATTTTGTGGTGCAAGAAGAGTGACTATGTCAGTGACTGTTTAAGGAGTTAATGGCTAGAGGGAAGAAGCTGTTTAAGTGTCTACTGGATTTGGTACGCATAGATCTGTAGCGTCTGCCTGAGGGGAGTGGCTGAAAAAGGTGGTGGGCAGGGTGCGGGGGATCCAGGAGGATTTTCCGTGCCCTTGTCTTGATTCTTGCAGTGTGCAAGTCCTCAAGAGTGGGTAGGGCGATGCCAACGAACTGTTTATATAAATAATTGGAGGGGGCGGGGTTTGATTTACCTGCTTTTATTGGACAATGATATTAACCTATACACATCAATAAAGAGGCAAAGTAAGTGGAATTTGTTCATTAGTTTCGAGAAAGAAACAGCCGGGTGGCATTGTGTCACAACAGACAAAAAGCCCAAAGTTGTTTAGCTTTTTGCCGTTTCCCCGTTGAAATGCATAAATACTCCTCTGACGCACAACATTTCGTCAACACTGCCGTGATTCATTTGTCACTCTTTCTTTCCATATTTAATCGTCACTTGAGCATTATTATTCATTATGTGGTTTCAGCTCTGAGTCTGCGCTGCTTTCAAACCAAGAGGTGGTCACCCGGGCTTAAACCAAAAAAAAAAACAAAACAAACAAAAAAAAAGGTTGTGTGGATGCTCTGTTTTTGGCCTGCGGGCACTAAAAGGCATTCCACACACAAAAACACACACACAGCCTCAGTGTGTCCCATGACTACATTTTTCCAAAGAGAGGTGGATGGAATATGAGGTTGTGCAGCTATTTTGGAGCAGCAGCAATGGGCTGATATTTCCAGACTAACGTTCATGTTTTCTATATCCCACTGGTTCATTCCAAAAACCATGATGACTCCAGTCGGGAGAAGTCATGGTCATACCTGCGTGCATATAAATAACGGTACACCAGCACAACAAGGGCAAAAAGTAATTCACAATAAGCAAGAGGAGTCTGTTCGCTTTGGTTCAAGGTTTGATTTTGCAGACAGAGGCGCACTACGCACACACTCACACAAACACACACTTACCCAAAGCATCTATGTTGGTCCTGCATGGCGGACCCGGTGGGCAGCCGCCACCCACAATCAGTCGCCAGGATCTGGCCCAAACGGTGGGTGGGCTGAAGGTCACATGTCCCCTGGACACCCCACAGACACGCACATATACACACACACACATGCTAATTTTGTGTCTCTTTTGGGTACCCAACAATGAGGAGGTCGAGCCGCCCTTCCGCCAAACTCTGTGTTGGCGGCTGGCTCTTAACCCTTGCATCCCGATGACTCTTGTGTCCCTGAATAAACCACTGTAGTGGGAGTAGGCACAAGACTGTTCTGGACTGAAAACAGAAAAAAACAGGGTTGTTTTGGCCCTTCCATTGTCAGTGTTTGTTATACGTAAAGTTTTTTGAAAACCAGGCAGCTGGAGTTTTTTTCTTTTTTTAAACTCTTGGGTTTGCGGTTTTGTAAGGACGTCCACGATGTGTTCAGTGTTTTGTCTCGGCGTAGCTCAGTCAAACAGAAATGCCAGAATGTCACAAACACCAACAAGGCTATTCAAACAATACCGCAAGACTGCCCACTGCATGCACTTACGAGCTTTTGAGGTCAAAAATGCGCACAATGCAAGAATCCGTTCACTAAAGCTCAGTTCGCACCTTAAAAATTTGCGGGCGGTTATTCAGATTGGTTGAGAGGGAATTTTCTGTTTGCCTTGATTTCATCAGCGAAGAGTAACTCTTCAGATCCTAATCCAATTTCTGATTTCCCGAGCTTGTTGAAGGTCTGCGCGCCACTTAGCGTTTTAGTTCTCGCCCTTATCTGCATAGTGTTTCTGTGATTAGTCAGCACACGGGAGGCCAGGCCAGCTTTTGTCGAAAGCAAGACTAGTAGGAGGCGGTAAGCAAAATATCCTTGGTGACTCTCTCAAGGATGCTTGAAGTCTTCCCTTCAAGCTGCTACGCCGCATTCCCAGAACTGCTGACTCTCGCCTCCTGGAAGTATTTTAACACGCCCCCAAACTTTTGTGTGTGCTCGCGTGGCAGCGCACCAAGCCACAACATTGGGCTCCAGCTAGGCACACCAACGCGGTGTAGAGGCTGTCGTTTTGTTTTGCATCCAGCTCAATTGCCTTTGCTGCATATAATGAGAGACACTTTGCACTGGTTCAAGATTGAGGTTATTCGAATTACCTTGATCCACTTTTACAAGATCTGCTCTCAAGGCTTTAAAACATTTTTTTGTTTGTCTGTCATTCTGTATGTTAGCTGGTGAGTACCTGGTTCACAAAGAGTGATGAAATGGCACCATTTTGATTATGTGGGTGTGGGGGAACTTTCCATTGGTGGGGCATGGGGTGGCCAAGGCTATTTGCAAAAGAAAAGCTTGGAAACACGTAATCAGCAATGAATATCCATTTTTAAATTGAATAAAATTTGTTCACACGTTGTTGGTTTGTTTGTTGAACAAAAAGACAGATAACCTATCGAGATCCGAAAAAATAATTGTGGCCGTTGTAAAAAGATTGAAGGCAAGAGAAGAGGAAAAACAAAAAAAAAGCTTAACTTTTGTTTGTTGCATCAATTTTACACCATCATAATTTACTTGTATTTATTTTTTATTTTTTTAACAGTAACCAATGTTTGTTTTGTGCCCATTGGCAGACGGCCATTACACCGGGACGCCACCATCGTACGGCTACGACGCCGACCGTGCCGAGGAGCAGCGGCGGCACCACGACATCCTGCCGTACATCGACGACTCGCCTTCTTCCTCACCTCACTTGAGCTCCAAGAGCCGAAGCAGTCGGGACACCCTCTCCTCGGGATCGCTGGAGTCCGCAAAATCGGTCAGTGTTGTCATTTCTCCTTTTCCCAGATTTTTATGAACTCAGCGCTGCGATGGACCAGAATGTATCCATTTGTTTATTTCACTCGCTTTCATCCAAATGCCTGATCCAGTTTGGATATTTGGAAGAAATATTCCATTCAGATTGAAAATGACAATTAAAACGTTGTACAGGTGATATTACCGTAAATCTCATTTGATCGGGTTGTAATTTGTTGTCTATTCACGCAATATTTGTACACTGATGCTTCCTTCGACCTCAATACTTTGAGAGTGGTCGGCCTTTCTTTTTTTAAAATCAAAACACTTGTCAATTGACAAGAAATCAAATTCTGCCATTTGGGAGGATCGCTGTCTGACTTGCAGCCTCGGGAGTTGTCATGTGCAGATGAAGCAAGTCATCCTTTTTCAGAGGCGGCCTGGTTCTCATTTCAGACAATCGACAAATTTATTGTCGTCTCTGTTTTCTGTCCAAGAGTAAAAATCATCCGTGACATATGATGAAAAGCTTGCGAAGGAAATGCACATTGACGGAGATTCAGTAAAGTTTTGCGTCGCTTCTATCGACGTGTGCCCAAGCAGCGAGTAACACTTTTTAAAAGGGGTTTCGCCTACATCGACAATTATCCGTCACATGAAATTCCCACAGTAGTCTGAAATTCTTTTCAGTCAATATCATGAGAGTGGAGTTAACACATCCTTGGTTTGCCCTTGTACAGACGCCTCCACCTCCCGCCTCTCCCAATAGTCTGCTTTTCCAACTGAGTCAGAGCCCATGCGAGCTGCGATTGGCTAATTATAGAGTTGAGGCTTCATGACGTCGCTGTGATGAGTCATCACCATCTGAAACTGAACTTTTTTTTATTTTTTGAACTGTGACTCCTCCACCATAATCTGACTGGGAGAAAGGCCAAGGTCAGATGCTCGATGGATGCTGTGTGGTCTCTTTCCTCGAGTTTCAATAAGAAATAGCCATCTTTCATGTTTGGCTTGATTTTTGTTTGTTTTTGTTTTTTTGATATCAAGTCCTGCTGTAGTGGTTCACATATCTGGGGCCTTTAAAGGTGATTTTTGTTTTCTATGTCTGTGTGTTGACGGGGAAGACTGAATGAACTATTTTGGCTTGTTTTTGAGTTTATCGTGTGGACATTTTTTTTATGGGCGCCTTTTGTTTTTTACCCCCAGGCTAGGAAAATACGTTTTAAGAAATAGCTTCGTCTGTGGCCCGCTGGGATAGACTCAGTTCTCCCTATGACCTTGAACAGGATAATAGGGGGATGGATGAATGATTAAAGTCCCAATGGGTCCCGTTTTAGCTTTACCATTTTGTTCAAGAACCCCCCACCCCCACACACACAAACACACACAATTAGTAATATATCTCAACTGCCTATTAGGATATGCATGACTTCATATTGTTCTAACATAGACATAAACGTGATGAAAATCGAGCCTGTGTTGACAAGTCTCTGATGTCGACGTTGTCAATTTTTTTTTTTTTTTTTAGTACGGTACTCTATATTTTATTTAGATTACAGGATGGAGGGAATTCTCCGCAATAATTTCCATCCTCCAACATGCAATTTTAGGGAGAACGTACACATTACAATGCATGGGCATCTACATGGGCTGAATGAAGGCTCTCTTTCTGTCGCGTGATGGTATTTCCCAGCCAGATGGGAAAAAAAAAATCTCGACGCAGGGACAGCCAGGTAACATGCAAATAGTGAAACCTACGGTATCCTTGTTCTGGGACCAACATAGCTGTGTGTTTTCCCTTCAGTGCACTCATCTGTTTATACAAGTGACTTGTCGATGAGTCGACTAGTCTGTACAATCTCTCCTGCCTAATTTGAATTCCCCTCATCATTCTGTTCAGCGGTGTCATTGTACCCATCTGCTCCCGAGGAACATTTTCTGACATCCACATGAAATTAAATAAGCGGAAGTAATGCCACGTTGAGGAAAATATCACCATTTTCCCGACAGCCGAGGATGGCTCTGTGACGGCTCCATTACAGAGCAGACACGCCAAGAGATGGAAAGCAATCTCGTTAGGGATTTCGCCAAGCAATGCTTGTCAGAAAAGGGATGCTTAAACGGCTTAGACGAGGTGAAATAGATATTTTGAACGGTTAATAAAGTGCATAACGGGGCACGGATTGCAATCTGAGTGTTTATCGGAGCAGACGTTCTCCTGTACTCTGTGGCAAACGGAGGCCGAGGTCGCTAATAATGCTTTTACAATCGATGTTGGTCAGTTTCCAAGTGCGCCTCCTGAGCTGTAGCCACTGAATGCGCATTTGAATACGACTCTCAGGCTTCTGTTTGGCCAAAATGAAAGGTTAGCAATTGATTCTTCTTTTTTTTTTTAAACATCATATTGTGGACTGTGTGTGTCCCTAAATTGTACTCTTTTTTTTTTTTTTTTTTACTCAGCCATCATTCTGGGTTATTATGGCTTACAATTCTTATCACTGACTGAATTCATTCACGGTAAATGGCACATCTCGATATATAAACCTAGGTGTCAAAATTATAGCGGTACACTGTATTGATTTTGGTATTATCTTTGTTTCATAATGGCTACACAGAGCTAGCAAAGTCTTTTAGAGTGTGCGTTGGCGAATGCAACCCTTTTCGGTTACAATTGGTTCCTGGTCATAATCGCAACAAGATGGCATCCGAACACGAACAGGGAAACAACGCAATGGGGAATATAAAGAGACTGTCACACCATATATAAGGCACAGCGGATTATAGGGCGCACTGTCAGCTTTTTGGAAATTTGAATGCTTTTAGGTGCAGCTGAAAATACGGTAACTAAGGAAATAATTCCAGATGTTTTTCATGTTTGGCGCACTTGTGGTTGACCTTTTTCTCCCCACTAACACACACCTTAGGTCAGGGGTGTCAAACTCATTTTTGTCGCGGGCCACATTGTAGTTACGGTTTCCCTTGGCGGGCCGTTATGAATTTTGGGAAACCATATAAATGTTTAGTCACCATCACATGTTACATACAGAGCGCACAACAAATGGATGGATAACTCGTTTTAAAATCAGAAGTCAAGAATGATGACTGTTATTGAGAATTACATGTGACAATTTGAAATTTTGGTTCAGACTTTAAGCAAGCATCATGGAACTTGACATGCTTGATTTGCTTTCGCGGGCCACATAAAATGATGTGGCGGGCCAGATCTGGCCCCCGGGCCTTGACTTTGACACCTGTGCCTTAGGTGGTGGATGTGACAGCAACGTTAGCGATATCCCTAAGTCACTTCGAGTGTATTCCAGAACGTGTGCAAAGCCAAGAGTTCACAATGCAAACAGTAAATCCCGACGGTGGACTTACAAGTTTAGTTGTCACTCTTCTTTCTCCACTTGTGTACCGTCTCTCTTTCTCAGTCCCAACCGAAGAGACAAATTCGTGCCGGGGTCTTTGTTTATGTCTACTCTTTATTCTTGTGTGTGTGGGTGCCCTAGTCTCTGTCTCTTTCTCTTTCATCCTCTCTTTCCTCTTCTCGTAGCCTAAAGGACGGGATGCTTCCACCCGGAGTTTTGTGTGTATACTCTCTCTCATTCAGTCACACACACAGGTATTTCTACGATGCTTCCTCCACCTCTGGGACACCCTGCCTGTTTGAGTTATTTCAAAGTGCAAGGCAGCCCGAGGAATCTCGCAGTCTGTCTGTCTGTTTTCTTTCACGATCGTTCTCCTCGGCGAGCTTTGACCGGCCCTACGGCGAGTTGTTATTTATTGAACAGTATTAATCCCACGTTTTCCCCCATTTCCCCTAACAGAAACAAGGAATTCATTTTAATGTACTTTGTTTGTTGCAGGCGGAATGTGACGTGGAGAAAGGTTTGGAAATGAGGAAGTGGGTTCTGTCTGGTATTTTGGCCAGTGAAGAAACATACCTCAGTCACCTGGAGGCACTGCTACTGGTGAGTGCACCACTCGTTTTCTCTACTTAGTGGTCTGGTAGATCAGTGACTCATCTCGTCTGCTGTAGTCTGGATTCATTTTACACCTTTTTTGAGCCGGGTTCATGGAACTTGTTGTACTTGAAAAGCAATTGTCAAAAGTAGATGGAAAGTTCAACTAATAAAAACCATTTTTCACATAAACAAGCGGCGGCTAGCTAGCACGCCCAAGCCCCTGCCGTCGAGTGTCCGCTGCGGATACGACAACTCTCTGCTGTTTGTGATAGCAAAAGCTTCAAGCTCGAAATAAATCCCATTTCCCGGCTTCCTCGGTGCGTGACTACTCTGCTTTGTTCACATTCTCCATGGATACAATTCGCTGGAAAATGGCCGCCATATCCCACAATGTAATGCGAGTTTCCCTATTTCCCGCAAACCAACATTACCTCGATTTCCTTAAGTTTCGTGTTGGAGATTGGGTGTTTATTTATTATTTGGTTTGCTAACAGATGTTGGTCATATTTTCACAGCTCTTTTGCTTCCCTCCCTTTCAGCCCATGAAGCCTTTGAAAGCGGCGGCCACAACGTCGCAGCCCGTGCTCTCCGTGTCCCAGATCGAGACCATCTTCTTCAAAGTGCCTGAGCTCTACGAGATCCACAAGGAGTTCTACGATGGACTCCTGCCCCGCGTCCAGCAATGGGGCCACCACCAGAGAGTCGGGGATCTTTTCCAAAAACTGGTGAGTCTGAGCCTACTGAAAGAGTGCCAGAAGTCTACGTGTGTGTCTTTGCTCGTGCCGCACCAGTGATTCAAAGTGAAAAGCCTGATCCCCCAAAACTCAAGACAGCACATCACAGCTACTTTTCCTGATTAAAAATCCTGCATACTTATCATAACTGAGGAACTGCTCTGATTGGATGAAGCGTTTCTTCAAGTATTCCTGAATTGTGTACCCGAGTCTGTTTTACTCTCCCTCTGTCGGTCATCCAGTTGTTTCCTGCCAGTGATGCCATAGCCACATGTACGCTGCTCTTCTTAATCACTTGCACAGCGGCTCTATTAACCCACAATGAATTGGTTGTTAATGCTCTCCGAAATGCTTGCTGCTTACCCACTGCTGTTGGCCTCATTCGGCCCCCTTTTTTTTGTCTCGCCCTCTCATGCTCTAGCACGCACACACACAGAGAGGGAGTCGCAAGCTTGTTTCACAATGCTGCCTTTTTTTGCCTCAACGGAGCCGCAGCTGAGACCGTTCGCTGCTCTGTGTGCTTTGTGTCTCTAAACACAACGCTCTCTCTCGCTCTCTCGGCGTCACTTGTGGAATATTGGTTTTCTGCCATCTAGTCGTCCTCTTCCTTCCTTCCTAATGACATAGCCTTCACGCAGCCAGAAATGAATCCCAGTAAACTGTATGAGGGCAGTGTTGCAGTTTGGTTCAGAAGTGACGACGCAGCACTAATATAATGACCTCTCCCAGCTCCATTGGCCGACTGTGCAAAAAAAAAATAAAAAAAATGGAGCAGGTTGAATGCCGTTGACCTCTGTGGAGCAGACGTAGTGAAATGTTATGGTGTAAAATATGACCTGGTATCTGCTGAACAGACGGCTCCTGACCCATTCAAAGTACTAGAAAGCCTCTCTAACTGTAACTGTAGTGGAAATACGCAGTGGTTATGGCTCTAGAGGGGGTCCGCAGAATTCCCGACATAGGAAATGAGATGTTATGAAATGCGCGCTGTAAACTAAAGAGTCCTCACAAGAGAGTCATCACAGTACAAGATAGCATGCTCAGTCACTGCCTTAGTTACTGTTTTTCATGACCGGAAACGGATTATTTCCGATTAATGCCTATTGGGGGCTAGCTCCGTCATCTACCTGGCGCCGGTTCCGACCCCACATTGTAACATTGGAAATATGCCACCTGAAAAGCTCAGGTTACGTTGGGTCAAACCGGCGACCACGGCGTTAAACCAGGACTACATTTCCCATGATTCCTCGATCAAAGCAGGAAGTAGATCGCGATCTGCGAAAATACGCCTGCTAGCGGCATCCATCCTTACTGCAAATTTTTGACAAAATTATTGGATAACCGTTTGGTTGGGGTCAGGGCGAGCATTTTACCACTTCACACTCAAAAGTGAAACAATTATAGTCAGCCTGAAGATTGTTTCGAGCGCCACCGTGTATCATCCTTCACTCCTCTTTGACACAAACTGCTTACGCTGAATGCCCTCATTAGTGCACACGTGTTCTTGCTGACATTTACTCGCGCATCTTCTTCCCCGCTCCCTTCAGCGAGGGCTCATTTGTTCATTTCACCATACAAAATGACGAGTTAAAAGTCTACACCACAGTAGCCGTATTAGAGGATAAGATGAGATGAGAGCCGGAGAAGCGAGGAACGGAGGCGGAGATTTTTAGCGGAGTCATCTCGAGCCGAGGAAAGGATGGCAAGTGGATTTAAGGCTCACAGTTTTGACGGGATTAGGAGTCCCGAAACATCCGAACCAGGAGGAGGAAGAGGCAAAGCGTCGGTGACAGGTCATAAGCATGAGTGTCAAGGGCACGTGTTTGAAGGCTGAAAATAAGGTTCAATTATTACACCATTGAGGTGTACTCCGCTGAGGATATGCTTCATGCATGCTTTAACCCGACCGCACGCCGCCCAAAGCGAACGCTTTGTGTGTGTATGTGTGTGTTTTTTATGTTTCCGTGCAGAAACTGGGGGGCGACATCTTCACTTGCATGGTGTGTAATATCTCTGAGGCCAATTGAACAGATGGTATTGAGCAGCATAAGTTCCTCTCAAATTGTTTTGTTCTTTGTGATGGCTGAGTCAGGAAACTCAAATGGATGAGAAACATTTTCCTTTGATCCCCCTGATGAATATTTAGAGTCTGCTTATTTTGGAAAAGTTACAAAATGTGGTGTATTTGATTGAGTGAAATGAGTGTTTTGCTCCAGTCGCACTGCGGGTCAATTTTGATTTTTTTTTGGGGGGGGGGGGGGGTTATATGTGACATCACGCATATCCGTTTTTTTTTTTCCATGCAGCGTGCACGGTACAAAAAAAAATCCAGTATTTTCAAATATGGACCAGGCCTTTTTTTGTGTAGATATAAATCGCATATATATATATCGAATGCGTCTGCAATATGGATGCGTCGTTCACGCTCATCCGACTTCTACGTCATCAAAAGCCATATGCTTCTTCTGGAGCACTCTGTTTTTTTTGTCAGTGCCATGCTGTAGGACCCATCCACCAAATCGTCACTTGTTTTGCTTGCTTTTAAAATCTTTTTATGCGTTTTTGATCGTAATCTGACGATTATAATCATCAATGAAGCGACTGCTAGCTCTTGTCTATGAGCAAACTTACAAATTCAGCCGGGTGTGAAATGATTAGTTCCCCGACGACTCTGTTGATTTATCTGGTAGTACAATTTGTGTATTTGTTTGACATGCAGTACCCCTATTGGTCACATGTTTGAGGAATTTAGAATTTATCTGCGAAAAGTGTTCCCTTTATATGAGCAAATGGCTCAAGTTATGTTACGCGAGTATTTGCCCCCTACCGCATGTTGTTTAACCAGTTTACCTTGTATGTGTCACCCTTTCAGGGACAGCGGTTGCTAACTTGGACGGCTTATCATGTTATCAGGTTAGAAGGTGAATGAAAGGGTTAATAAAATATACTAAATAGGCAGTAAACTGTATTTGTATTTCAAGATTTTTTTTAAGGCATATATGACATGTATCCCAGAAACTTTGTCCTCTATTACAAAATGATTGATCTATCCACCCAGGCTAATAGAATGAGTGCAAACATTGTGTGGAAAACTTGTGACCACACATTCCCGCCTAACTCAATTGTCATGCACCGCCGTGACGGGAGAGGCCAGTCGAGTTTGGGGTCAAGCTTAAATAAAGTAAGAGAACGACATTTTAAAGACATCAGCGAGATCATTGCCTGTCAAAGTCATTACACTAAATACCAAGAGTAAAGATTTAAAGATGCTTTGCCAATTTTGGAATATGCTGACCAGTAATAGTCACATAAAGTACGTCGTAGTGCAGGTTAGTGCTAGAATCACGCAGCCAAAACTAATTTCAACAGTCCAGAAAAAGGAGCAGAATGATGAGTGAGGTCCCTAATGAGTGTGCACTTACTGCAGATTATTTGGGCTAAAGCGTAAGTCTCTTTTGCATCCTGCCATTTTCCCAGATTGCTCCCATTTTATGCACTGTCAGGTTTTTAATCGCAAATTATTTGGCGGGCGCAGCGGTCCGGCAAAGGAAATAAATCAGAAACATCCCAGCTCATTTCCACTCCATGACAACTGTGTAATTAGTTAAATGATGTAGGTCGATACCCTCATGGAGATTTCCGAACAAAGCTGGTCTGCGTTGCGCTAGTGTCTCACTTTGCCTTTTGTTCTGCACAATTGATTGTCCTTTTGTTGGCTTTGAAGATGAATTTCTGCTCCCCGAACGTGCTTTCATTGCTTCAGTCGCACACTTTTGTGAGTCGCTATGGCAATGGAGTTTGCCGTGGTGACATGCTGTTCTTGTATCATCATCATCATACGTCCATAAAGATTTTGAATTAGGACTGCATGACATGTCAGTGTTCAACCATATATTTTATAGACCTGAGGTCCCCAACCATGCAAATGATTTGTTTTTGTAGCCTCACTGTATCAATGACTGTACATCAGCACAACACTAAGCTGATTTGACAACCACCAATGAACCCCCCAAGCCCCAGAAGAAGAACAAGTTAATATTGTTGAGTGTAATTTTTCTGATCAGAAAAAAAAACGTCAAGACAATTTAATGTTTTTTTTTTTGTGGTGTCTGTCACGGATTAATTGCCTTCCGATGCATTTCAATGGAGAAAGACAATTTGAGATAAATTAATATCTCAATGAACCACTTAACGCTGCGGTCTCACTTTCATATCATGAAAATGTGCTAATGATTTCTTTTAGACTGTATTTTAGTGTCCAATCATTATGTGTTGTCGCAAAAAAAAAAAAAAAAAAGACGGACTTAATGTCTGCTCTCCTCTGTTTCAGGCCAGCCAGTTAGGAGTTTACAGGGCGTTTGTGGACAACTATGAGCTGGCGGTGGAGACGGCCGAAAAGTGTTGCCAAGCCAACACGCAGTTTTCCGAAATCTCTGAGGTAATTAAATCAAAATTGGAGCCTAAACTGCCATTCGGAATTTGCACGAAGAGAAAAAGCACGGCGGCATGTTATGTCAACTGTATGAGAAATGTGTTGTTCATGGACCAAATTATGAGGCATGATTCTGAGCCTCCCGGAGCAAGATGGCGGCGCTGGGGGTGGCATTGTTCATGTGGGAGTGGATGACCTCAGCACTTCCTTGAACAAGCCATGCATTGGTGTCACCTCGCTGTGCTCAACGGCGTCTCTTCCTCATCTCCAAACAGAATTTAAAGGTGAGAAGCCCCAAGGACTGCAAGGAGCCGACAGCCAAGAACTCCCTCGAAGGTCAGTCATGCTGATTTGTTGTGTTATACTCATTTTATTGAAATATGGATTCAAATATTTCAAGGTTTGCCTTTTTTCTCATCTTCTCGACAGCTTTGCTTTACAAACCGGTGGACAGGGTGACACGTAGCACGCTGGTGCTTCATGTAAGCAAAACTGCCCCCGCACGGATGATGTAACAATGTCTGCAAAATAAATGCAACTTCGCTAACGCGGTTAATAAAAGTCTTTGTTTTACCGTGTCGCTATCGCCATAAAGCTTCTCATGAGCTGCTGTCAAGTCTTATGAATGTATTGTTCAGACTCATGACCACTTGTTTTGAAGAAAAAACAAAAAACACTAGTTCTCGCAATGCTGTTAATAAATGTTTATATTTTATTTTATTTTTTTAATATTTGTTAGTTTTTTTTAATGTTGGTGATCACTCATAATTTGATTGAGCTATTGATCATGTCAACAAAGGATATATTGGGTTGCTTTTACTATGCACCAGACTAACTTTATATTTGTATTTTTTTCTTGTTTTATTTATTTATGTATTTATTTATTTTAAACTTGGGAAACAGTAAACACATAAATAAGGAACTTCAAATTTACTGGCCGCACGAGCACAGGTTGTTGAAAAAATTTTTCTGCACCGTCTCAAATTTTAGAAGCAAAATACATCAATTTCGAGGCAGTCTGGAGCCCTGTTTTAAATGTTAAACATTTCAAACTTTTCTGCATTCAGGACTTGCTCAAGCACACCCCCACAAGCCACCCAGACCACCCGCTTCTCCAGGACGCTCTGCGCATCTCCCAGAATTTCCTATCGAGCATCAACGAGGAGTCCACGCCCCGCCGCCAGCTGATGACTGTCAAGAAGGGCGAGGTGAGACG
This sequence comes from Hippocampus zosterae, assembly GCF_025434085.1. Taxonomy (NCBI): domain Eukaryota; kingdom Metazoa; phylum Chordata; class Actinopteri; order Syngnathiformes; family Syngnathidae; genus Hippocampus; species Hippocampus zosterae. The sequence goes on from NC_067468.1 coordinate 8,544,868, forward strand.
TCTCAAAGCTGACGCATTAGCCTCTACCGCTGCGTTTTCGTGTTCAATCTGTTGCCGTTTTTCACATTCAGATCCAATTAGATTCGAGGAACCGGCAACAAATGCTTTCACAAGATTTGTGGGCAGTCGGTCTCGGGTGTTAGAATTCACACTCTGGTCATATCTTGTCGCTATCCGCTTCTACCACAGGTGTCAAACTCAAGATTTACCCGCCACATCATTTTATCCGGCCCACTAAAGTGAATCACAAGTATCAACCTCTTGCAAAATTGCGCAAAAATTGTAATCTGCTTTATTTTTATTTTTTTATTCCAACCTCCTGTTTAAAATAAGTTCGGGTCAGGTAAAACTATTTTCCTTGACGACTCAGCTTTAATCATTTTCAAACTGTCGCTTGGTCTGTTAATTGCTTTGTGTTGCGAGCCAACATTTGAGTGACAGGAGAGTCCCATCGGTGAAATGAAAACAAACAAAAACATGAAATGTTGGGTGGCCACCACTGTTGCTGCCTCAGCAGATCATAATTTGCAGTCGGCTAAAAGTGTTCTCACCCTTGTTTACCTTCATGTTCTGTATTTCGACCCGCCCAACATGGCGACGTCCCGAATTTTGCTTTTCTTTGTCTTCCAAGTATTGGTAACGTAAAATCACCCCCGTGAAATAATACGAACCCCTAAAATCAAGGTTTTTTTTCCCTCCGTCACCGTTAAAATGAGACTAGCTTCTCGCTTGTCACCAATCTCCAGCCTCAAGCGGAGCTCATGACCATATATGGTCACACTGTGGTTGGCTGCTTGAAGAAGAGGGGGATCATCCTCCACTTGCACATTGTGGTTTCCCAAGCGCTCATACTCCTCCCCAACACACACACACACACACACACACACACACAGCTCCCCCCAACCCACTGTCTGTCATGCCATGACTTGATGCACATGATTGGAGGCCTCTTTGATTGAAAGCTTTCATGACACGGCCGTACATAATGTTATTAATGAGCCACCAAGCCGCCGCTTGGACGGGCCGATCACAAGTTAATTTTTCATAAATGGAAGGTGTGAGCCACTGGGCGAAAGAAAGAAAGAAAGAAAGAAAAAAAAGCCTGAGCTGACTCCTCCCTGTGCTCACACACAGGTCATTATTACACTCTCTACAAAGACACACTTTATTCACATACACACACTCTTGCTAGCTGCCCCGCCCCCTTATGTATTCCTATTGGACTCACTTCAATCCCAGTCTATCCATACTAACCACACAAGGCATCAAATATTTATGATAGATCCATGAAAGCTGCACATGGAAATCAATGGCGCTCATTATATTGCTCCTCACTCCATCTTGAGTACAGTATTTGAAATGCCCAAGGTTACGACAGGTTGTACATGTATATAATTATTGGACATTTTGAAACGAATAGGAAGGACGGCTTACAATAAGACACGCATAATACTTCAGAAGGAAAAATGAGAGGACACAATAGTTTGCTACCAATATATATTTTTTTAATTTCTCAGGGGTCCTCAATTACATACTACCGGGTTAAAACAGAAATTAGCATGGATTATAATTCACTCACATATATTTGATTGTTACCAAAAATGTAATTCTTTAGCACTGTATAGAATTTAACTTCATTCACTCCCAAAGACGTTTTTAAACGTCTTTTTAGACTTGGTCGGGAATTGGCTGGTGCCGAATGAGTTAAATATGTGGAAATGTTGTCGACTAGTATCGTCAGTGTGTTATCACATTAAAAATTGTACCTAATTGGGTGACCGTGAGTGTATTCTACGTATGTAAAGTCCAAATGATCCACAGCCTTGGCTCTATTATGTCATGAACACATGCGCATATACTCCCAGTCCAGCTTGTACAAAACACTTGGGCACAGAGATGCCCCTTTTAGCGTGCGTTGGGTTCTAAAAATACATGTGGATTTTGTAAATTCATGCGATTACTCGCATACACGCTCTCAGCGAGGCCGCTCCAGGAGACGTCAATATTTAATCTGCGCTCCGTGCAGCCGTGCTTTCTCAGTACACGCTGTCCACATTCCTCTTACTGGCTGTATGTTTTTTTTTTTTTAGTTTGTATTCCTACAGTAGCAGACCAAGACTTTTGCGTTCATCACGGCTCAGGCTCAGGACCAGAAATGCAAAACACGAGTCTTAAAACGCTAAAAATATCTCTTAAGACGTGAGTGAGTCAGACACCCAATGAATGAATGAAAGCTGCATTATTTTGACTTAGGATCACGTCTTCGGGAAGCCGAAAGGCATCTCACTGCCAACCATTGCCAATTTCTACATTTTTGATCCGGAGCCAAGTCTTCAAGAGTTATTGCTGACCCTCACTTATTTTGTTTGTCGCAATAAATTTTCCATTTGCTTTTTGTCCAGCCACTTGCTCTCAGATGAATGCCCGGGCGCAATAAGATTTATCAGTGATCGATGTAATTAAGTCCCACATAGCCATTCACGCAAGTAGAAGACTGTAAATTCTTTTTTTTTCTGGTCAATGTGACATCAGCATAAGAGAGATTTACACTGACGTATGATAATAAGGCTCAACAGAGCATATTTCATCGCTTTCTGAATATTAATCACCAGGCCGCCTTTTATGTGCGATAGTCAAATCAATAATGAATGCAAAACGCTCAATATGTCACATTCATTACATTTTCTAATTAATTTCCTTGTCTGAAGTGCTTTTAATGGATGAAAAAAGAAGTCAATGAAATTGTTTCTCTGCATACAGAGAAATGCAAAGCCTATCTTGAGTTAGTGGGTAATATCGTTACAAGTACCGTAGATGTGGTCTTATTCATTTTATCAATTGTTACATATTGGCAATGTGACATCTCACTTTCGGGGGGGAAAAAAAGACCTGTTTTTGATTTGTTTTTGATGAGATTTTGTGTCGTACTCAAACACTGTGATGTACTCAATACCTCTAAATACAGTGCGACGTTTAGAGTGACAGAAGTCCAGCTGTAGGGAGCTTTGTTGTGTTTTATTTTCTCTTTAAAAGTAATTGTCACACGCAGCATTTTGAGACAAATAGAAAGATCAAGTCTGTTGCCGGAGCCTTGTTAGTGGATCAGAGGCTTTGGCTCCATCTGCCACATTTTCTCAAATATTCAGGGGGTACGTACGTCTTTGTGGCAAAGCAAAGAACCGTATCCGTCTTGAATGACACAAATGTTAGAGGTAGCCGAATTCAACGCTTCCACTAGATCGATGTGACTTTCGACGGTCTCCACGTGATCGGCGAAATGTTAGCGCAAAAAAATAAATGCGTCGTCAAAGTGGACTTCCTGTATGTGCTAGCGACGCGGGCCATTTGATGGCTCATCGATCAGCTGCACTCAATAAATATGCACAAGAAACTTTAGAATGCTTCTGATGACCATCCAAGGTGACCCGCCAGTGTCATTCCATCATGTGCTGCATCTTGTAATACAGCAATGTCTTACCCTAATTGAATACCGTTGGCTAAATATAAAGTTAATAGAAGCACAGACAGAAGAAACACCAAGGCACGGCATGTCTGGGTAGGAAAGAAATGACCGGTAGGATCAAAACTTTTACTTTGAACAATTATTGCTGTCGAAGCAGGAACAGTAATAGGCGGTAGAGGATGACTGACCACTGTATCCGAAGATGAGGATGCTCATTCTCTTTGTCTAAGCCTACCTCCTATTATCCACATCTCCTCAGGCGGTAACACTGCGGTGGAGCTCTTTTGTCAGCTGTTTGCTTTCATCAACCAAAACGGACACAGTGAATGAACTTTCGAATGTTCTGGCGTTGACAGTATGTGTTCTTGAAGGACCGGGTGAGGGGTAGCATCGTGGGGGGGGGGGGGCTAAGAGAGGATAGTGGGAGGACGTGTAGATGAAGATGATGATGTAACCACTCCTGAACATGTGTGATGTCATCCTTTGAGACAGGCAGGAAACAAAGAAAGGAATGTAATTTGTTAGCGCCTGGATTTAAAAATAGGAGACAAAAATCAACTTACAGTATTTAGAATCATTCTGAGAAAAACAAAGTGTAATTAAAAAAAACACACAGTACGTCATATTTATTCTTGATCTATTTTCCTTTTCATTCTTCCCGTCTAGCCGCTTGATAGCACTGCGAAAGAATTCATACTATATTATCACCGTTCGAATGTCGATTTACGTTCTGTAAATGTCACCATTGTGAAACGTTTATCTAGACATTACCGCCCTCTTTTGATGTGGTTTGGTATTGCAGCCTCATTACATAGTCTGACATCAGCGAAATGGTCAGAAGATCCCCCCCCCCATCTTCTCCATACGTTGTTTGATTCTTCTCTCTCACAATTTATCAAAAAATAATGAAGGAAATAGTTCATATAAATTACTGTATTCATTAGTTTAAGCTTTTGTAGATAATGGGGAGGAATTTGATCTTCTTGTTGTTTTTTCTTTGTTTCTAGTGCACTTATAAACAAAGGAGTTGTGAAAATCAATTTTTGCTTTTTGATTTCTGTGCAAAGCTCAGATAATAATCCTTTGAACAGTATTTATCTGTTAGCGCATTTTTGTTGTTGTTGATTGTTTCAAATCCACAGAATCGCCAGCTACTGAAGGACAGCTTCATGGTCGAGCTGGTGGAGGGAGCCAGGAAACTGCGACACGTCTTCCTCTTCACCGACCTGCTGCTGTGCGCCAAACTGAAAAAACAAATTGCAGGGTAAGAAAAAAAAACCTGACGGATTTTGAAGAAGTTATTCATCCAAGTAGACAGAATAGCTTGAAAACACAATGTAATAATGTGACAAGATAACCAAAAAAGGACAGTCTTGTCAAAATCTTGTTTGAGTTGGTTTACAATCGCCATTTCAACCTGAATACAATGCAGCAAGGTTTTTGAAAGTGAGTGTTGGGAAAACGTGGCCTTTTTTGGGGGACATTTTTATGTGATGTCGCCTGCAGAAAATTCGGTCTTCTCTGATTAGCTGCAAAGCTTCAGTGGAAAATGTCCACCAATAAGCTTTACGGACTGAAAGTCGTCAAGTCGATGAGTCAGAGTTTCAGTGACGTTTCAAATGGTGTCACTTAACCCCAAAATTTCATTTGTGCAAAAAGAACATTATTCGTGAGAAGAGAGAGAAGAGTGTGGGCAGAATAAGAGGTCAAGAATTTTGTTTGAAAGGCTCATTTCATGTGTTTTAGGAAATTCCACAAAGATAACGGCCACTTGTCCTGTCGCTAACATTGTGTATTTACTGTACTAAACAACAATTTAATGCTAACACATACCGTAATAAGTTTTAGCAAAGCTAACCAGGAATATTGGCTTTGCGGTGTTATCACATTTTAAGCGATTGTGATTTGACCAAAATGGTGCAGCAACATATTTAAACAAAAATTACAAATTGGCGTTAATTCTTTATCCTTTGCAAAACACGACTAATATAATATTGGGTTCATGGCCTTTCATCCAGAAAGATGATTTTAGGTTTGAGTGAGTTACAAGTGTAGTCGCAGAATGAATTAAACTTCGACAATTCTAACCGTAATGATTTTCACTCTTCTCCCTGTTGTTTCAAACCCCCTTCTTTCATCCTGCAGTAAAAACCAACAATATGACAGCAAGTGGTACATCCCGTTAAGCGAGCTCACCTTCCAGGGCCCAGACGAGACCGAACCCCTCACTATCCCACAGGTCCCAGACGAAGAGCTGGATGCCATGAAGGTGAAGATCTCACAACTGCGCAGTGAGATCCAAAGAGAAAAGGTATACCAGAAGGATGGAAGAACAAAAAAAAGAGGAGGATTTTTAACTAGACCTTTCATGCTGAAATATGTTTTCACTTCATTTCAGAGAGCCAACAAAGGTTCAAAGGTCATAGACCGCCTCAGAAAGAAGCTGTCCGAGCAAGAATCGCTGCTGCTCTTAACATCTCCGAGCATGCACCTCAGACTCTACAACAAGAGTGGCAAGGTGAAGATATTCTCCACATTGCTTCTGTCTATGTTCTTTTTATTTGTGGCATTTGCCTCTTATTACTGGTGTTCCTCAGGGCTCTATTTTCAGACCCCTCCTATTAATTTTATTTATTAATCGTCTTAATCTCTTTGGCCAAAGAACTTTTTTTTAATTATTCAATTATTATCAATTCTGGTATTTTCAGTATGGCTCTAACTCATCTATATACTTCACACTTGACTAACTTTGTTGCAACCTGCGTGCTGAAGCAGCTTTCGGAAAAGCTGCCTGTCCTGACAAACGATTTTTGTGGCGTTTCAGAGCTACAGCTTCCTCATATCATCCGATTATGAGCGCGCCGAATGGAAAGAGCTCATCAAAGAGCAGCAGAAGAAATGTACGTTTTTCATCACCCCCCGACATCAAGCCTGATCTTCACATGTTGTCCTCCTTAAATGATTCTCACCATTTATTCGCAAGGTTTTAAAGCTGCCTCCTTAACGTCCATGGAGCTCCAAATGTTGACCAACTCGTGTGTCAAGCTCCAAACGGTCCATCACATCCCACTTAGTATCAATAAAGAAGGTGAGGAGACTTGTTGCTCGTTATCCAACTAAAAGTGGCTTATTCAAATAAGATGTCATAACTTGGAATTCCTATTTTCAAAGCGTATTATTCCTTTTATGCACACTGTAACCTGATAATCTGTCCACTGCAGTAACCGCTGTCTCTCAAAGGGTTAAAAAAAGACAAATGTGCCCTGGAAATGAATTGCTTCAGTCTAATAATTGTCCCCCATCCTCTTCCATGCCTGACCTAGGATCAGCACAAACACAGATCGGCATGTTTTTCTAATCTTTCTTTTCTGTTTATTGCATCTTTGATCCCCCCCTTCTCTGACTGTTTTTCCAGAGGAAGAGGCCCCGGGTCTCTGCGGGTTCCTGAATGTAATCGTCCACTCTGCCTGTGGCCTCAAACAGAGCTTGAGTGAGTCACACAGGCCAAACCCAACAGTTTCGTCCAAATAAATGTGAAATTCTCATTAATTCACTTGACCGGGGGCTCAGGTTCAAGATAAATGCCACCTTTAGCTGTTAGTCTGGTACCACTATTATTAAAGACTCACTGTTTTCTCCACTTCATACAAAGTAATGTGCTCGTTGGATGGCTTCTTTCAGATCTCTATTGCACATTGGAGGTGGATTCTTTCGGCTTCTTTTCTAATAAAGCCAAGACGAGAGTGTATCGATACACCACTGAACCCAAATGGAACGAGGTGAGGGACTGGCACGCTGCCATCTTATGATTTATCCTAACAATATACTGTATTTGGGACAATTCCACAGTGGGCAAAAGTAATGGGACACGTCCTTTTTTCCGATCGGGCTTACCCCGTTCACAACCCCAAAACTGCTTGCCAGAGTACATCTAGAAGCAGATATGTGAAATGTTTTGCCACCATGGGGCCCCAAAGTCTCGGAGGAGTTTGTTCAGTAGTGCGGAAGTAATGGCAGCTAATGAGGAGCCGCTGGTGATGACTCGCATCTGTCCTAATGTGAAGTGAACCGACGCCATGCGCCAGCCATATGCAGGGCCCTCCCTCCAATTAATTACAAGGGAATGTTGGTTGGCATCTTACGGACTTTCAGTGTCACGAAGGAAGATGTACAAATGCGTCTGTTGAAACTACGAATTTTACCGTGCTGCTGAAAATTGTCTGCACAATTAGATATTGAATTATGAACAAAAACCATCATCATTTGATGTCATCAACCGTCAGGCAGAGTGGGGTCTGGTCGATCCATCTCGCTATCAAGCGGTCTATCTTCTGGCTGGACTCCCGCAGACGAGCATCAAACTGCTGCAGCTCATTCAGAACGCTGCAGCTCGGGTTCTAAGAAATCAAAATGCTCAATCAAAAGGTTCAAAGACATCAGAACATGACTCCATTCCAAAAGACTTTAGAGTGGCGCCCAGTCTGCTTTCGATAAAAATGTAAAAATGAACGACTGGTTTATAAATCACCGAATGGCTTTGTCATGACTACATGAAAGAAATGTTCATGGAATATAAAAGCAGTATGGTTCTGGCATCAGCAGATTTGGGTCAATTAGTGGAGCCCACATTTTAAAGAAAACATGGTGCATCAGCATTTCGCTGTTATGCTACAGGCGAATAGAATAAGCTGCCAACAAAAGTGGAATGAGCCCCAAATGTACGTATATGCTTTTAAATTCAGTCCCCCCCCACCCCCACTCCAGAACCCCGTATGATTAAGGTCTTCTAAATCAGTTTTTCCAAAATCATGTTTTGCGCTGTACTTTCTATTAGGAAACTACTTTTTGTCTCTTTACTTTTCTTTTCAATGTCTGAAATGTGTTTGGCTTTCAATCTTGTTTTTTATTGTTTTGTTTGTGTAAGAAATCAATCAAGCTGCCTTTCCCGTCTGTCTGTCTGTCTGTCTGTCTATCTGTTTAGCCGTCCTGTTTAGCATACTGTTTACTAGTCAGCACCGTCTCCTCACAGATGCATGTTCTTTTCCTCGGCAGGAGTTTGAGATCGAGCTGGAGGGCTCGCAGACCCTGCGGCTGCTCTGCTATGAGAAGTGCTACAATAAGAGCAAGCAGAACAAAGAGGACGGCGAGAGCATGGACCGCATCATGGGGAAAGGACAGATCCCGGTATGACATGACGTCACCTTCTGTTCCGCAGGGGCCGGCGTGACTCACACGGAGCCTTATCTGCAGCGCTGATGCCATGAAGCACGAAATCCACATTTTTGTCCTGTAAATGACTTAAACCAAGCGTGAATTGTCTGATTGAATCACTTTGCCATCATTATGTAATGAGAGGACACTCGGGGGCGGATGGACTGAGAGGAATTGCTCTCCCAGAGCATAATTCAAAAGCGTGTTTCTTTGGGGTTACAATGAGGCAGGAAAATCTGATGTATTTTCGAATATAATAATTGACAATAATAATTGAGCTTGTAGAATAATAGCAAATACTTAAACAAAGGAGAGTCAGGGAGAGAGAGAGAAGTGCAATGAATTAAATTCCTAATCCTTGACATATCCCAAACTGAGTCCACTCTTCAAAACGCACAAATACCTGACACATACAGTATATCTGCCTACAAAGAAAAGAAAATCTAATTGGATCTAGCTGTTTGCAAATGCATTCTCTGCTATGGTGCGAGTGTGAATGACAGCGCCATCTACTGGCGTCTCCTGTCACACAATCACTGCACAGATGATGTCATTCCAAACGCAGTGATCTGTGCAAATCCCAACATGAGGGGAAATGCTGCACAAACCACAGCAACGCGTGGATGTCCTTCAGAAAAAAAAGCTACTTTACAGATGTATCGGTTAAATGCGTCACTGTTGCAGAAAACAAAAAACTCATTCACTTCTCTGAGGCGGTGAAAGAACACCTTGGAGGGTGAACAAAAGAAAATACAGCTGACACAAGTCATTCCTAATATTGTGATATTCGCTCCTCTTGAAAAGATTCTATTCACTCCACAAATACCAAAATATGGTATTTTAATTTATTTAGATGTCTCTTTTTAATTAATACATTTTTAAGGCCGGGGGCGTAGAAAAATGCACTATCCAATCAGGAACAACAAATCTGTCAACGGAATATTTTTTCTCATGCGTACATATCAGGGTGTAACAAAAAACGACTTTCGTGAGAAAATTCATTGTTGTTTTTGTTTTAATTTAGGAAGTGTAAGTGCATCAAATCGTTCCATTTGTAAATATATCGACGTGCGTATGGAATCGTCTTTCTTGTAGCAATATATCCTAAATGTAAATGCCATATATACAGTACTCACAAGTTCATTCAAATGTATGTTAAATGACAACCAAAAAAACTTCAACTGAGCTGAACTGCATCAAAATGAATCATGATCCGACTGATTCGAACCAAATGGAATCTTTTACTTTCAAATCGAACAGTTGAACAGCAAGAAAGAGAGAGAGCACGATGAGGTGCGTGTATGGGGTGGTGCTGCTCGGCGGGGTTGTGGCAGAAAAAGGGGAACTACAGTACCGTATCACATGGTGTGACGCGCCCTTGAAATATGAACTCGTGAACGCAGAAAATAAAAAGGCATGAGCAGTGAGAATGGAATTGAAAAATGAGAGTATTTTAGTTTTTATTGGTGAAAACGATGGCCACAAAATGGCTTTTCTTTTCATTTTGGATTCAAAGAATCAATCCCTGAGGTAAAAAAAAAATCGATTACAGGTACTGCACATTAGAATTTTTTTTTTCGAATCGAAATCGAAAAAAAATTCGATTACAGGTACTGCACATTGGAATTTTTTTTTCATTTAAATGCTCACACTTGATTTTATATTTGTTCCCACCACTCAGCTGGACCCACAAGCTCTCCAAGGAAAAGACTGGCAAAGGACTGTCATTCCAATGAACGGGGTGCGTCAATCAAACTGCTATTTTTCTCCCACCTTTGTTACATTCCGCATGCTTGCCTCACTTGTTTTCGTGTAACCCTCCAGCCAAGCTGAACCTGGCAGAAAAGAAAGGAGCGCATACTCCTTCTGTTGTTTGGCGATTTATAACGCGAGTCCTGATTGTCTGTGACAGATTGAGGTCAAACTATCCATGAAGTTCACCAGCCGCGAGTTCAGCCTGAAGAGAATGCCCTCGCGGAAACCCATGGGTGTGTTCGGAGTCAAGATCTCCACTGTGACCAAGTGAGTTTGCTTGCATGCAGGTTGAAGATCATCTGAGCATACAAAATCTCAATCCTGGGCATGAGTTCCTTTGCAAGGTCCAAGTGGCCAATTCCGATTTCTTCATTTGAACCAAAATGCACCATCTGAGATGACACGTACAATTATTTTGACCCAACAGATCAGGTTGAAGATTGATTTCTCTGTAGCATGCCTATTTTTTTAAATCCATTATTGGATCAAAAATATGACCCAAGATATGCTGGGTCTAAATAACCTAGCAGTGGCTCTGTCCATTTTCAACCCAACGCTGGGTTATGCCTTCTTCTTATTTTGTGCTTATTTCTATCCAGACGGGAGCGTTCCAAGGTGCCCTACATAGTCCGGCAGTGCCTGGAGGAAATCGAGAGGAGGGGAATGGAGGAGGTGGGCATCTATCGAGTGTCAGGAGTGGCCACCGATATTCAGGCCCTCAAGACGGCTTTTGACACCAGTGAGTACAGTTGACCTCGTTCAGGTTTACACAAATGGATCCGTGTGTCACTGGCATTCTATTTTGGTTGTTCATTGTTTTCTCATCTACTGTCATTTACCGTATTGGTCCGAATATAAGACGGCCCTGATTATAAGACGACCCCTTCTTTTTCAAGACTCAAGTTTGAAAAAAGACTTTTTGAGCACCAAATTAATTTTTATACAGAAAATAATTACAGTGCGTCTGAAACAAATGATTATAACAATATATTTTGAGAGAAAAAGCATGTTATTTTGCCTCATTCAAATCCCATTCGTAAATGAATCTCTTCTATTATTTTTCTTCTCTTTTCTTTCTATTTCATTCTTACCGCTATTTTTTTTGTTTCTTCTTCGTGCTACCGCTATTTTTATTTTTATTCTTCATGGCAGGGGTTCACTTTGGCCTGGGGAGTCAAGTTCAGCGTTCGCTTCAATGATATCTGGCGCCATCTAGCGTCGTGAATGGGTATAATGTCTAGACACCGAATATAAGACTACCCCCACTTTTTCAGTCTTATTTCAATGCAAAAAACATTGTTTTATATTCGGGCCAATACGGTACTGTTGCTCGTTTTGTTTTTGTTGATTTTTTTTACCGTGTTTAATTTAATCTCAACATAAAGAGTTCACTCAATCAATCGACCCGGATGTCTTTGTGTGATTGGTAGATCACAAAGACGTCTCTGTGATGATGAGCGAGATGGACGTCAACGCTATCGCCGGCACCTTGAAGTTGTACTTCCGAGAGCTGCCGGAGCCGCTCTTCACCGATGAGCTCTACCCCAATTTTGCCGGCGGCATCAGTGCGTTGACATTTCGTCACTTTGAAATGGATAATTACGAGAGGGGGGGGGAAAAATAAGGTTGATTTGTGATTGTCTTGTCTTTTGCAGCTCTGTCTGATAGCGTCGCCAAGGAGAGCTGCATGTTGAACCTACTGCTGTCGCTACCGGAGCCTAACTTGGTCACCTTCCTTTTCCTTTTGGATCACCTAAAGAGGTACAAATTCAATGTTGTTCGAAAAGGACACTGAAGGTTTCATTTCGTCCTTTATGCTAGCTCGCTGGAACCAATTCAGAAAAGAAGCGTAAATGGATTTAATGCACACAGTATTTAATTAAAGGAAATTTGAAAGTGTAGTCATTTATATTTTTTTTAATTAACATTCAAATCCAACTTAGATAAATCGGATCGATAGAATTGCATGCACTTTGAAATGGATTTGAGAGCAGCACTTCATTTTCCATAATACCATCCTTTATCCAAATCTCCGCCGTCCAAACAATTTCGACATTTGTTTAGCGCAAATTCATTCTCACTCAATTCAATTCCTCTTCCTGTATTCCAAATTCACTACACATCCTGCGTCAATCCCGGCTCCAATTTCCTTCCTTTCCAGCCACTTTGTCATTCCGATGTTTTGAGTACGCTATAATTCTCACCTCAGTGGTCGGATTTGGTGCACAAACAATCAAAGTTCAAAGCAGCCCATACAAACATACTGTGGAGTGGTTAGCGGATGACATCTCCAAATTATCATCTGGTTACCATGGAGATTTAGATGAATAAAAAGGCCTGAGCATCACGTGGGCGCCGGTACAATTTGCAGAAAATGTCTGTTCGCAGTGGGTGTCAAGTCTGGAGTGGACGGTGCCAGGCCATCGCTCGTCGAAGTCGACCGCACAATGCATTCCCATCGTATCACGTTATCAGTGTGACTTCGCGTCTTTCCTCTTCTGTGGCAGGGTGGCAGAGAAAGAGAGCGTCAACAAGATGTCCCTCCACAACCTGGCCACTGTGTTTGGCCCGACTCTGTTGAGGCCCGCCGAAAAGGACAGTAAGATCCCAACCAACCCCACCCAGCCCATCAGCATGGGGGACAGCTGGTCCCTGGAGGTCATGGCACAGGTCAGCAAACCCACTTTTGCCGTTTTATCTCCTCACCTGGTGACGAATCTCTGAATCATGAGACAAAACAAAAGAAAAAAAAAATCAACAAACAAGCAAAGCTCTTGAAGAGCACTTGCCGACACATGCCAACCACGCCACCATCTTGGAAAATTTTTGGACAGTCACAAAAAAGTTTTTCTCCTTTCGCTAATGGCGACATTTCTAAACGATTGTGATTCATTTTCCCGTCACACAACAACTTTATTTTTGGATCATTGCGGCTGTTTTCTACCAAGCAGTATAGTTGTTTGTTCTTTTTTGCATGACGACTTTGTTTGTGCCATTGACTTTTTTTTTCTGCTAACACCACAATGACTTTTTATGACTTTTCTTATTGTTCACGTTAGCATAATGATTTCCTTAACATTGATTACACTTTTTTTTTCCTGATCATCCTGAGGATATTTTTTGTGCTTCTCACAGCAACATTTTTTTCTACTACCATTGACTTTTTCTTCTTTTGCATGTTTATTCCCATAACTATAACTTTTTTTCATAACACCGAAAGACATTTTTCGTACCAAATTTTGATAGCATTTTGACCTTTTTTTCCCCTCACTTTACAGCCTTATTTTGATATTTTTTTATATTTATTTTTATTGTCGCAAAAAAAAATTACGTTCAGATTCTTACTCCTTTTCATATTCGTGTTCATATTTCCAGTTAAATATTCCGATTTTTTTTGTAATTTATTTTTTTGTCCACAAACTGCATTTTACAGGTCCAGGTGCTGCTGTATTTCCTCCAGTTGGAGACGATCCCCACTCCAGATAGCAAACGACAGAGCATCCTTTTCTCCACGGAGGTATAGAGAAAACTTTGTTGACCGTGATGGAGCGACGGACCGAAAGGACGTGTGGCTCCGAGTGAGCTTTACTATAGTACGTTTTTAAATTGACTACATCCTGCACCGCTCGCACAGCCGTGAAGGATTTTCTTTTTTTTAACCTAACCACAAGAGGATGCCATTGAGCCTTTAAACCCGAGTCTCCGAGCGTCCACACATTCTTGGGAATCCCATTTTCTTCCATCTACATTCCTCTATTTTTCTCCATATTAGTCACAGGAAAACAAAATCTTGGAATGGCTTGTTTTTGGCTCAATTGTCAGACAATGGTCAAAACCTTGACAAAATGTGGCCCTCCATCTCAAACGTTTCCAGACTTCATCTCAACATACCCCCCAACCCCCTCCTTAAAAGGATGAGCGGAATCAAGAATTGAACACAACTGTTGAGTTTTGCCAAGCCTACAGTAGTCCTCCACTCGTTGTACTGTAGCTGAAGTCCAAGGCAGCAACTTGAATGACTTTGCGAAGGAAGACGATGACGTGAAACTGTATTCCTAATGGACCACAATTTCACTGCCTGCGGTTTCGTGACCGACCACAAAGGCACGTTATCTCCACTTGTGTCTCCCAGTTAGCGTAAATATCCGGGAAGCAATATATTTTCTATCACGCAAATTTTCCCTCCGTGTCACATTGGACTTCCTCGTCAAATGTTGCTCATGTGTTTCTTGTTGTACATAATCTTCAAGTTTTTGTTTTAACGGGTATGATCTTCAGTTGTGAAATGTAATTTATTGCAGGGTCCTGGAGAAGAGGGGTTTTTTTTTCTATGTGTACATGAAGCGGTTTGATGTCGGCAGGCTGCTGTGAAGAAGCAGGAATTTAGCCTTGTTTGTTTGTTTTTTTTTATACTGCCGTTCCGCGCAGCCTTTTGGCAAGTGTAACGTCGTGACATTCACATCCCAAATGACGTCGACTTTTTTTCTCCATCGTTTCATCTATGGTGATAGAAGCGCATGATACAGTTTCCGGGGTTTCCATTATCGTTGGGTCACGGGCGACCTGTACGATTGAGAAGCGGATTCACTTTTAAAACCGATGTGGTAAATAGTTTTTAATGATAAAACACGGTGAATGTATGTGTGGATCAAAAATGAAACTGCGCAGTTACGGCATTGTCAAATAACGTGAACAAGTTTGTAGAGGTGAACCTTGGAGACATATCGTCGCTGGTCGGGCGGAAATCTTTATATCTCCAAAATGACTACATGTCAGTCATTGACATGTAGTCAATGAATCCACGTACAAACTTACACCGGGGGGAGTCTCTGAAGAGTTAAAAAGCCATTTAAATAGATCTACAATGTTATTTTAGATATTTATTTTTTGTTCTCGTGATAGACCCTGACACTAAAATGTCACTGTCGTAAGTCCATGCATGCAGAGGCATGTTCTTTATTATGTTGTACTTAACAAGCCCTTCCATGACAAAAAGTCCTTACATGCCTATTTACATTTTTATACTCACGCGGTTGAAGCTACAATTGCTAAATTAACATTTACAGTTAATAGTACAGTCGTGAGTTCGATTCCGGTTCCGGCCTTCCTGTGTGGAATTTGCATGTTCTCCCCAGGTCTGCGTGTTTTTATTTTTCTCCGGGTACTCCGCTTTCCTACCACATTCCAAATACATGTATGGCAGGCTGATCGAACACTCAAAATTATATGAGCGTGGGCGTGGATGGTTGTTCGTCTCTGTGTGCCCTGCGATTGTCTGGCAACCGGTTCAGGGTGTCCCCCGCCTACTGCCCGATTACGGCTGGGGTAGGCTCCAGCACCCCCAGCGACCCTTGTGAGGATAAAGCGGATCAGAAAATGGATGGATGGATGTTATTTATGGGGCGGCTCGCTGGGTGGCTATACGTCTGCCTCACAGCATAGACGGGCACGTTTCGATTCCAGGCTCCGGCCTTCCTGTGTGGAGTTTGCATGTTCTGCGTGGGTTTTCTCCAGGTACTCCCACATTCCCAAACAACTCGTAGTACGTTGATTGGACGCACTAAAATGTCCAGTGGTGAGATTGTGAGTGCGAATGGTTGTTTGTCAATGCGTTCCTTGCAATTGGCTGGCGACCAGTTCAGGGTGTAGCCTGCTCGATGACAGCTGGCTCAGATGATGGGTGGATGGATATATTTTTTTCTTAATTTTACATACACATTTTAACTTATTTTTGTACCCAGCTCTCATCTAGGAAAACCTGGCCCATCTGTATGTTTAAAAAAAAAATCCAATGCAGCTCTTGAGCACAGTTTATTTCTCGTCCTGCTGTAAACATATCATTTATCTTAGCCACACAGCAAGGGGAATTATGGAGACATATCTCGCATTTCTGTGCTCTAACTTGACCGTTCTAACATATCAAAACTGGAAACGCATGGATGTGAATGTACGACATACCACATCTGCCATTTTATCACGCAATCCGAGTGGACGAGAGCACAATTGCAGTAGGGCGTCCGTCGGTTTCACTTCCACGAACATTACGATGTGTTCAATGATGCCACCCTCGTTTACTAGCACATATTTTGGCCTCGCGTAGCACACGTACACCGTTTCCACGCCCGCGTCGGAAGACAGACATCGGCATCCGTCCCGATTGCCTTCACCGCTCTGACCCTGTCGTGCCTCAACGCGGCTTTTTGTTGAGCGAGACGCTGACAGCGGAAACTCTCCTGTTGCCTTTTTACGCCGAAGACAGCCACACGATTTTTCACGACTAAGACAGGACCTTAAAAGAAAAAGAAGGAAAAAAATCAGTCTTAGTTCCGAACGACCACCCTTATTCTCACGCTGATGCTGTAAATTGAACTCTTAAGTATTAACAGGACAAAGGATAGTAAAAATCTTGTCTGTGTCCTTACTTTAGCTCCTTTTATGCCTTTTTGACTTGTATTTATTGAAGCTTTGTTCGAGTCTTGGAATAGAACGTCTGCTGGGTCTATTTATTTGTAATATCTTGAAGGAATAAATTAATGTAAAGGTCAAGTAAAGGGCGTGTACTTATTTGGGAGTGTCACTATGTATTGAAATGACTGAACTTCGTCACTTTGTTTGTCTCACCCGCCTGCCTCCTGCGTCTTCTTTCATGTTTGCTTTCCATCTCCCTTTTTGTGACTGTTTGTCATTATTGATCTCATGGTCCTAAAGCGTCGGTGGTGTACGAGCAGCACTTTACACACTGATGTTGCTGCACATGCATTCTGACCTACTTTCCACCGCAGTGGTTGTCAAAGTAGTGCTACGGCTTTGCTTCCCGAGTGCTGACATCGGTACCAATTAAAATACAATCGAGATTTTATTTCTTTATTCTTTTTTTAATTGAATTTTTTTTAAAAAAATACTGTAATGAATACTGTAGAAACAATTTGAAGTGGACACTTAGAATATTTAATTCAGTGATTCCTTAACGTACCACTAGAGGGAGCCATACCAAAAGTGGCCTTCATACCGCACTTTTGAGAATCACTCTTCTTCTTCACGCCTTTAATACAGTTCACGCAGTATAAGTTAATTTTCCACAGAAACAAATTTAAAGTTTCAAATTCAGATTTCGCAATATTAAAAAGAAAGAAAATGAAGCCAGGATAAATCATTTCGAATCCTTTTAAGAGGCGAATTAACCCTTTCGTGCACCCTGTAACCTGATGACATAAGCTGTCCGCTGCAGTAACCGCTGTCCCCGAATCGGTTAAAATAAATAAATAGGTGACTGCAGAAGTAAAATGACCCTCTTGTTCCTGATAATTGGGGTGTGGTCAGAATTAAACTGTTACACTCAAACTCGTATTAATTGGGAGTCAGCACACACCTGCCATTATTTAAAATGCCTCTGATTAACCCCAAATAAAGTTTGGATGTTCTAGTAGTCTTTTTTTGTTGTTGTTTGTTGGTGGGTTTTTTTTTTCAGGATACACAAGCTTTTTTTTTCTTCTTATATATAATTAACAATAAACCAACTGTATATATTTTGTTCTCAGTATGCAGTCGTTGGAAGGGAAATTTTTAACATGCTTACTTTCTTTTTTTTTTAACTTCAAATGAAGCAAAAGAGTTCATGTGTTATTAGTGTGTTTTCTCTCTTAGTGACACATAGGCACACACGCTGCTTTATTGTCGCGTTGTGAGTGGGGGACATCGATTGACAGCGCACAGGCAGATCCACTTTATCAGGATGTGCAGGATGTCCTTATCATTTCCTCCAAGCCAACAGCCTGCATGAGCATGAGCACACACGTGTGTGTGTGTTTTCTTTCTTTTGGGTGGGGGGGGGCTGGGGGGGACTGAAGCAGTCATCTGGAAGATGTACAAACAAGAAAGCTTTCCCCTGGTCACTATAGTTTCAGTTGAAAACAGCACACTCTGTGAAGGGAATTTCACGTAACTACATCATTCCCGTTTACATAGAACGGCACAGCCTCTGTTTTTTTTCTTCCCCCCCCCCCCCCTCTCATTGTAGGATTCCGAACCGGCTAGATCAAGCATTTTTGTCATTCCTCTAGGATCTGGGAAGGATTCTGACGTGGGAACACAAGGCAAAGTAGGACTTTGGTCCAGTGTATGTGTCAATTAGGATCAGCGCAGGGGTTTACCGTGTGGCCACAGGCAGTGGAAGGAGAACAATGAATGGAAAACGTGCACAGAGGATGCAGCCGCCACTGAACATGGGTAAGAAGTATTTGTGTGTATGCCAATCAACTAATAAATTTTTGCCAAATGGACTTCAGGAATAAAATATCTCGATACAATATATGGCGATTTTGATTTTTGATGATCAAATTCATGATGGTGAACATGACATAATACTTACTCTCAAGAATTTACAATGTGAATATAAGAAACTAAATACTGTACATTTTTTATGTCGACAGGAGATGGGGAATGGCTTTTGAAAATAAAAAATGTCCTTAATAGTAAAAATGATTGAGCTGAGTTATTCACTCTAAAATTACTTCAAAAAACTAAACCAAGTCAAGTCAAAAATGGATTGACCAACTTTTTTGAATTATCAATTTTCTCCAATTTTTGGAGGGTAATTGTATTCCAATTTTGTTGGTTGCTTAGAAGAAATCAATCCACAAAATTGCCATGGCTTGCTTTTTGGGTTATTCATTTCGCCAAACTTTTTGCGTTAAATAAACAATCCAAAAAGTCAATGGTTCCTTTCTGACCCAGTTTGGATTATTATCTACCCAGCTGATTTTAAAGTTTTGTGATAAATGCACCTGTATTTTTTTTAAACATGAGTCCTTGAATCAAACTAGTTCGCTGAGTCAACAAGTGATTGACTTGTTTTTCACAATACTTGAAAACTTTCAGCCTACATGAGAAGGAGAACATATTTTCTCTTTGTGAGAACATGTATAATTTGACTTCAGTAGTAAATTATTTTTTGTAATGTTAGGATTCGTCCTTGTAATTGACAATTAAATTGATGTACTATTACCTCTTTAAAAAATTACTCCCTTAATTCTTATAATACTTGTTTCCTCAAAATAATTTGTACTTCTTTATTTTATTCTCGAGTATTTGTTTTTCTTCCATGTGTCCTTAAACTTGATGTAAAAATCCACTCCTTTCGACGTGTTATTCTTCGCACTTTAACAAATACGTGATGTCGATTGTGACTTGACACGGCGTGGAAAAACACGTCTGGACAGACTCTCACTCTAACCTCACTTTGCCGCATGAAGTGGAATTTAAACACGGTAAAATAATAGCACAAGAACTTTCACATACTGCCCAATTTTTTTTTTATTGTGTCATTATCAGTAAAGGGGAAGGGTCGAGAATGATACTGTACGTGTGTGTGCGCTGAGGTTTCAGGAAACATGTTCCCAGAATAAAAAAGACGTATTGTCTGCTTTGGTCTTGTGTGAGAAGCAAACTGTTCCACCCTGTCACAGAGAGATAGATAGCTTTTAAGTGTGTGTGTGTGTGTGTGTGTGTGTGTGTGTGTGGAAACCTGTTGTTTGTACAGGAGCTCAGACTGTGTTCTCTCTGCTTTCCTGGCTAGATCACCGCCCATGAATTTGTGGCCAAAACCTTCCCGGATAGGGAAAAAAAAAACAGGTATGGGCGAGCGTGCCTGCCGCTAACACTTCCGACCTTTACTGCACATGTAACCTTGGGATGCCAAGAAAGGCGCAAAAGAGGACAGTAGAACCATGCTGAAGAATTACCACCTGGTCTACATTGGCCTGGAGCTGGCGATCGCCTGTCTGGCCATTGCCGGAAATATCCTGGTGTGCTGGGCCGTGTGTCTCAATTCCAACCTGCAGAGCATCACTAACTTGTTTGTGGTGTCGCTGGCGGCGGCCGACATCGCTGTGGGCCTGTTGGCCATCCCTTTCGCCATCACTATCAGGTATCATTGAAACGATTTGTGTTTGTTTGGGTGGATGTCAAGCTTATTGCAGAGTTTTTACCGAATCGAACCAAAGAGGCTAACGATTATTTTGTAGTGGACTAAAGTCAACTCAAGGTCAGCGTTGCCTTTCATTTAAAGTCATTTATTTCAGCTACGAAAAAACAATATGGATCGGAATATTGGTTTCCATTGATGTGAATAAATCAAATCAAAGCGAATTAAATGGAATCATTCAACGTGAAAATGAGTCCTCTTTTTAAAATAATACAAAAAGCCTAATTTCAAAAAATGTGTCTTCCATGAAACACCAGTACTGGCTTTTGCGCTGACTTCCACGGATGCCTTTTCATCGCTTGCTTCGTCCTGGTGTTGACTCAAAGCTCAATCTTTAGCCTGCTGGCCATCGCCGTGGATCGCTACATCGCGATCAAGAACCCGCTCAGGTAAGACGACTCAAGAACTAGTAGTTGCGACTTTTAATTAGAGCAGCACCACCAGTTACTTTTCTATTAGATACTATAATGTAGATTCTATACTATTATGGTACACTGTACCCATGATCTCTGCACTGCGAAGCGCGATGTTCTAACTACCGTAGTCGCCCACCGTGCTGCCCTCCATTTTGGTTCATCTAAATTCATGTGACTTCTCACGTCAGGTGAAATCTCGTCACGTGCGTGACTAGCATATCAAAACAACATGGCGGAAGCACTGAAATCACCGCCCACAAGCCTGAATGCTTATAAAATTATAATAATAAATAAATAAATAGCAACAAACTGATCTGATTTTCCTTTCCCCTAAAAACTAAAATTATTTTAATCTAAATTTCTGCGAAAACAAGCCAAAGGAAGCTACATAAATCAATCGCAGGCCAGATATTGTTAAGAATGGTCTTCTTTCACAATGGCACACCACTGACTGACTTGAGCTGTTTAAACGTGCTTCATTAAAGCCAGTGTACAGTACATTCCACCCTGAGAGGATATTCCATCTCGCATAAGCCACTGCAGGTGATTTGCATAAGCGGTTGCATAACAGCTTGTTGTTTTTTTTACTTTGCCTCTGGCAACAAAGTTAAATCTCCATTAAAACTTTTAAAGGATTTCTGCAGCCTAGTGGCCATGGTTTCATACGAAGGGAATATGTTAGAGGTGTGTGTGTGTACAAAAAAAAATGTGCCACTCTAAAATAAATAAATAAAACCTAAGACAAACTAAGTCCAAAACCGTAAAACATTCACTGGTACACCACAAATGCTCATAATGTACAACAAACAAAGAGTATACTGTATTACTTTTTTTTTTAAAAATAAATGTACCCCTCACGACTCAATAATAACTGGAAGAATATTGTCTTCTCGCAAAGCAACATTTGTGTTTGTCCTCATTTTTGCAGGTATAACAGCCTGGTAACTAGCCAGAGGGCAAAAGGTATCATTGCATTTTGCTGGCTCCTCTCAGTTGGCATCGGTCTGACCCCAATGCTGGGCTGGAATAGAGGTTAGTGGTTTTCATTATAGAATTAAACAAAAAAATCTGATTGAACGAGTATTGATTGTAAAATAGATTGGGGGGAGAAAAGTCTGAGCTAACTGCTGGATCTAGTGGTGATGTGTTCCCTTATTTAAATGAATTCTATTTCTATGAACTAGATGCTAGTTCGAAAAATAGCTGTTGGTTTCTATCGTCCTCCAATTTGGAAAATGTACCTGTTAAAAATAATCGCAATAATAATACTTAGAAACAAACACAGGAATTTGTCATCTGAAAAGATGATGATATTATTGTACCACATCATGGATTATAGATCCAATCCTCCAGTAGCAGCCTTGTTATGAATATGACGGAGTAAAAAAAAGTTATCAAACCCCAAAACTTATTCGCTTGATCTGGGTCTTCATTCACAATGCAGATCGGCAAATGCAAACCCTAACTTGTCTTTAAAGGCCTAAAAAAATGACCTTGGCACGGGCCCTTTGAAGTTAAGCCCTCATTCATTACGTGTGTGTTATATGGCAAGTAAGACAAAAGTAGAGTTCTCATTGACTTCACTCTTTGGCACAGGATGGAACTCCACCACCGCTTCCACCAGCAGTTGTCCCGAAGGCTTGACCGAGTGCCTCTTTGAGGGAGTGGTTACACTGGACTACATGATCTACTTTAACTTCTTTGGCTGCGTTCTGCTGCCCCTGGTGGTCATGCTGGTGGTCTACGCTCATATCTTCATGGCCGCCCGGCGCCAGCTCCGTCTGATGGGCCTCAAAAAGGTGGCCCCAGCTCCCTGTCGCGCTGAAAAAGAATCGTCTTCGTTTCGCTCCACCCTTCATAAGGAGGTGCACGCTGCCAAATCTCTCGCCATCATCGTGGGCCTGTTTGCATTTTGTTGGCTCCCCGTGCACATCATCAACTGTTTCAACTACCTGTGTGACAGCTGCCAACGTCCACACATCTGGGTGATGAACATCGCCATCATCCTGTCCCACGCCAACTCCGTCGTCAACCCCTTCATCTATGCCTATCGCATCCGAGAGTTCCGACAGACGTTTCGGAGAATTCTCCACCAGCACATTCTCGGCCAGAGGGACAACCGCTGCCTCTGGGTCGGGAGCGGCCATGGCCGAGACACGAGGAGCAGCAGCATCAAGCGGACTTCCTCGCGCATCAGTAAAGATGATTCGTCGTGCGGCACCGTGGTCAACAGCTACGTCCTCGACTCCAGCCAGTGGACGTCGACGTTGGGCACTCTACCAAACAGTTGCATACCCAATGGAAACCTAACAACACAGCGATCGGAAGGGACCAACAATGAGGAAGTGAGAAACATTGGAAGCGCTATTTCCTTTGTCAATGTTCAAGCGCTCTCCTACATACAGACCCACTCGACGGAATTGACAGAAGTGTCATAGACACAACACAGCACGTCTTATCTAATGTAGACGATACAAATATTCGGACTGGAAATAAAGGAATTAGGATTTATGCATTCCAGGGCCATACCGCAGCCATCAAGAAAAACGCATCAGAGGCAACATCACCATTAAGGACTTTTGAGACTTTCCCAGTTCATCAAAAATCTGAAGGTTTTCTCTTGAACTTCATATTCGTTCATGTGATGTTAGAAATACATACCAGCATGTACTTTTTGTCAAATAAATGAACTGCAAGCAGATAATGTACTTGCTAACGGCAGAATATGTGAGAATGCTGACAGGGTGGACATTTTGGGCAAATGTTTACATTTCACCAAAGTTATCTCTCTGCCGTCGGTGCTTCACCAAAGTTTGTAAAACCTAATAATAAAATGCTCAGTCTTCATTTTAATAAGATATGGGTGAGCAGCTTCACAGATTGACGCCACGTATGGCATTTTACATTATTTGAGGAATTGAATACCGTAAAACATAACCACCAATCCACTCCTAAATCATAATACCATGTGATATGTATGGTGATTATAAGTAAAAAATGTAAAAAACACCAAAACAGCCAAGGCGGAAATAAAATTGAAAAATTCTGACTCTAAAAAAATCTGGGAAATATCTCCCCAAAAAAATCAAAAGAAAATGTCAACCTACTGCATCACATTGTATCATCAATTGACTTTGTTTATTAGCAACTTTCACAAAGGGTTGTGGGCAGAAGATTTTTCTGGCCGAGATGCGTCTGTTGTATTGTCCGTGAAATCATTTGGGGGAGCCATCGTAATGTCCCCTCCACTGTCTGGCATTCAATCGAAGCACCATTCCCACTTTTTTTGCACGCCAGAGGACTTTTAGTGCTTCTGTTGTACATTCCCTAATGTCAATGAGCAGACTTATCTGTTGCAATTTCAATTTTGCTTGGGTTGCATCAAATAAATGATGTATGTTGTCCATGTTGCATTTTACAAAATGTCTTTTTCTCAAAGCCCGACTTGTTGATACAACAGCTATTTATCGACTGTTTTATGAAGTGTAAATAAGTCAAGTTGGGGAGCATGCAATGTTTAAAGAAAAGTCATCTGTTACCAAGGAACTTCTTAAATTGCAACAATTTGACGAGTGATTTGATAACTGCTAGGCAACATGTTGACACTTTACTGTTTTTTTTTTTCAAATTGTATTCACCAGTACAGCCAAAACAAAGTGCTTGTTTTATCAGGTCAAATATGAGACCATATGCGGCTTTCTGAGTCACATTTGTAGACACAGACTGCAACGAAAAAAGACACACGCACACGCACAGCACACATCAGATTGCACTACAGACCACTCAACGAGAGGTGTTTACTGAGCAGCCCTACACTGACGCCAGCTTTAGAAGTTAATGCAATGGAAATCAAATGTAGTCTTATTTGATGATCGCTTTTATTGTGCCATTACACGTTTTGTTTCCTCATTAAAAATCCCTTGAAAGTCTAGCATTAAACAACATTTATGCGCCTTACCATGTTGGTTCGCGCTGCAGTATATGCAATAGTGCTAAGCTTTATTCATTTTTTTGCACTCTTAAGATATACACTTATAATCTTTATATAATAATTTAACAACTGAAATAGACACTGGCAAATTTTACACATTCCCCCCAACAAACTTTCTAAAATTAACAACAAAATATGTCCCCAAACCACATCGTAGATCGTTTTTGAGCAAACATTCAAGATATGTAACATATCGTACATATACTGTAGTTGGTGGTGGTTTGGGATTTGGCCCTTTTACTCAACACTGCCATCATCTGTTAGGTAATGCTGCTCAACAAATCTTAAATCTGAGTAAAGGTCATTTTGGATTTATAATGTGTATTTATTAATTGAGTCAGATACAGAACTATGTTTTTTTCAGTTGTGTGCTGTTCCATTATAAAATAAATCTGTGTGAAAATCAAGATGGATTCGTAAGAGGATAATGGTTAAAAAACACAAATCCCACAATGCATTGTGCTACTAAACCGGAAGTATTTCAAAGTGCTGGAAGGTGCATTGTGGGTGGGCGGAAAAAGGCTCCAAAAGACGTATTCGACCGATGAGTGCACGTTGCTTAATCTTTGGCTAAAACAATAAGTGGAACCTTGTTTCGAAGCAATAATATTCCAGGTAAGAACAACACAAAAGCTGTGAAATAGATGACGCAATTATTTTAATCTTATTAATGTTGTGCGTGTTGGGCTGAATGAGCGCCTGTTGTAATTCATTCCATCTTCCAACATGGCTCCCTCCGTTCATGTTAGAGCTGCGAAATGATATACAATTCGCGTTAATTTAATCGAATCACATATTCTGGTTTGTGTTAATGAATTATCATTCTTAAAACTTTTTTGTAGTGGGGTGGGGCTGCTGTCTGTAAACTCATTACTTTGGTTGAGTTCATTGTTCGCTAGCCGGTTGTAGCCAATGAAGCTAACCTTGTGCTTGGTAGCGTCACATAGTACCTTGTGTTGGTACCAAAGAACGTAAACAAATGATAATTTTTCAACAACAAATTGTGAAATTGAAGTTCGTCGCTGCAATTTGCATCTTTTGCAGTGACAGCCGAGAAAAGCCATTCGTTTACACCAAAGTGATTGGCGTGATACAAAGACTCGACACGATGAGTTAGCCCTTTAGTACAACCAATGTGAATATTTTAGCTAGATAAAATCCTATTTAAGGATTAACCAACAAATGAATAATAGAAGTGTACGGTTTCTGCTGTTGCCGAATTTTCACATTTGTTGTCACCATGAAATAGGTTTTGCATGCATTTACTCAATGAAGTAAGGATGTTTCCACCTGAATGTCAAAAAGTAACAGAATTAATATATTGCGATATGTTTTCTAGGAAAGTAGCTCAAAATGTCGATTGGTGTGCCCATCAAAGTCCTGCATGAAGCCGAGGGACACATTGTGACCTGCGAGACCAACACTGGAGAGGTGTATAGAGGCAAGCTTATTGAGGCTGAAGACAATATGAACTGCCAGGTGATGCAATGCTACATCATACTGTTCTTCCTCACAGTTTGTAGAATTAGTTATGCCAACTAAGCAAAAATGTCATTGAATAACTGTTGGCTTATTCAAGGGAGACGTGCACAAATTCTGCATGATTTATTTAATCTCTGAACAAAGCCTTTATTTTATTTACCTTCGAGACATTTCCAGTGACTTGTAAACTTGACCTTGTTGTTTGGTTGTCGGCTTCGTAGATGTCAAACATCACGGTGACCTATCGGGACGGGCGTGTGGCCCAACTGGAGCAAGTGTACATCCGGGGCAGCAAGATTCGCTTCCTGATTTTACCGGATATGCTAAAGAATGCGCCCATGCTGAAGAGTATGAAGAATAAGAACCAGGGCTCTGGTGCTGGGAGAGGCAAGGCAGCCATCCTCAAAGCACAAGGTGGGTAACACTCTTGGAAACCCCAGTCAGAGGTACCACATTGTTGGAATTGAAGATCGTGACATGAAGTGGACAGAAATAGGATCTGCACCACACATGCATATTTTAAAAGAGAAAGGACAGCCAACCCCCTAATTTTTCTGACTACAAGCAGGAACTTTGTAAAGTCCTCAAAGGGTCGAACTAACCTTCAGAGAGTGAAAATGTATAAGATGAGAAGAAAAAACTATTAGTCTCGCAATAGAGAAATTCCTAATTCACAGCAGCAAAGTTATGAAAGGAAGAAGTAGAACAACAAAATATAGGAGCTGCTGTAAAGGCAGCCACTCTCGCGGCGCCATTTTGAAGTCAAAATAACAACACAACACATAGGACACAGACAGTCGTGCAATCTTCACCACTTTTCTGCATACACTTTATTGTCTGAAGCAGTTATAGAGGAAAGAGGAGAGGATCAAAGTGTCCTTTCACCAGTGGGTCAGAGACGTCATGCTGAGAGTCATGTAATGCAATAATTCAGTTTCAATTATGATTGTGTATGGCTTTAATATTATGGGCTTTTGACAGTTCCTCTTTGGGTTTATTAGATTCTAGAACTGAATCATGGGCTTGCTTAAATGCTCCGGTGGCTTGATTGTTGCACAGTGCCGTTGTCACTTAATCATATAATTCTCTTGTTTTTCATCAGTGGCCGCAAGAGGCAGAGGGCGTGGTGGAATGGGAAGAGGAAATATGTTCCAAAAGAGGCGATAATTGTTGCAGCCTTTTGCTTTTTGTATAGTTGGTTTGTTTGTTTGTTTTTAATCCACCCACCTTCAATTGGTAATCTTGTTCTTGATCTTTCTTGCGTGTTGCAATGTATTGCTCCAAATTCATTTTCTAATGAAAAATAAACATTTGAAATTTATATTCTTTTTTTTTGTTTTTTTTTTTACTGAACTTGTAATGTGTTTTTTCTTTTACCCTTTAAACGGACATTTTCATCAAGTCCCTATCTGAAATTTTTTACTAATTGACTTTTAATTATACTGTACATATGGTGTATAATACCCAATACCATTTCTTCGCTAGCCTAATATTGTTGCCTATTTTGAAAAATAAAAAACCACGACAGAAGGATAGGGCAGTTGCCTTTAATTCAGCTTTTGTGAGTTATCAAGGCCTGGGTGACTTAGGATCTACACGTAAGTAAAGAAAAAGCACAATTTAGCAGGCTTTTATTTTTTGTTATTGTCACAGTAAGTCAAACGTGATGTGGACTATTAAGCTATCGAATGCAGGGCTGCAAATGAAACACGCATCAATGCGTCTTGGACAAATGATGTTGTGTTGTAAGACTCCAGAGTACAAATATAGTTTGGTGTCGGAAGCATCTGTCCTGAGGCATTTAAAATAATTTTCGTTGGGTTTATCGAAGCCCTTAAGTTCCTTTGTTTACGTCGGTCATATGACATTTTGAGGTTATGAACGGTCAAAAGAGACGTTTATTTATTTTTTTGTCTTACTACTACATAAGTGAGCAATTAAAATCGTTTTGTCTGTTGGAACGGAGCTTCGTCGTAAAACGAGGAGGCCTGGGATAACTCTTTGAAATTGACTTGCACGTTCCCATTTGGGCCACGAGGGGAGCCATTGGACCACCGATTGAAGTGGAGATTCCCGAGAGCCAAGTATAAAATTTAGGTCATAAGATAAACAAGATTTGTACAGAAGCCAGTACAGTCCGTCTCGGTGGGCGTCGCTTTATTTCAACTTACTTACTGTCCTCACTCCACCCCTCACTCTTTTTCTTTATTTTGTTTTGTCTTGCGAATACTACTTAAGCGTTGTGAGGCACTTGCTCCGTCACATTGCTCGACTGCACTTGGAGCTAGCTGTCACATCTCCACCGCCTCGGATGGGGCGAGACCACTTCATACAATTCCACTGTGTAGGCCGAAAGAGCACGACAAGGTAATCTTTTATTTTCCAACCACGAGCGGCCTTTTGCTTCAGAGTTTCTCGTCGCTTTGACACTGGCATCTTTGCCTCCCGTGTTAACATCTGGAACCTGGACCGGAGGAGGCAGCGTCTGCTAACGTTAGCCGAGTTAGCCTCGTGGGACGTTTCGGGTACGATACTCAATAATGAACTGTACTATACTCACCATTAAGTACAATATATGCTTGTTGTTTAATTGGCATTTACGACAGCTCAACATCCGTTGAATTATTAAGATAATTAATGGAATGGTTTATGTCGACATTAATTTGTATTATTGAACCTAAAGTGGTCGTGAGAAAGAGGAGGGCATTGAACGCATCATTGTATCACCACGCTGGTGTTGACGTGCAATGGAAACATTCTACGGTATGATCTACCAAAGTATTCACACAGCTGATGTTTTGTAATCCAGTATATGCATTCGGTGTGATATGCTAACAATTACCAGAATACATGTGGTCGAAGCGAAACCTTTTTGCGATCTATTGTTGAAGTCTGATTACTGATCAATTCACTTAACTTGGAACAATGACAGTTAATGGCCTATACTGGGAATCACTTCAAACGTGTTTTTATATACCGTAATCTTAAAACTGTATAAAAATAGACATTTATGACATGTATTCAGCTGTGATTACATGTTAGTGTTTAAATAAATTTGGTCAAGGATGCTCATCCGTCCATTTACAGCAGCTTATCCCTTCCATGGATCACTCTCAGGGTCGCCTTGTTGATCTCATAATGAAGCCGTGGATCCTCCTCTCATCCAGATGGCCTCTGCGTGTTGTACATGTACTGTATGTCTTTAGGACAGCGTCCGCGTTCTTACGTTTAATGCTGCAAACTGCATATGACTTTGTTAGCCACCCTTACACAAGGTCCGCGAAGTCAACCGTACTCCCCTATTAGAGAAGGTCAGGCCACGTCATTTTTGTGAGAATAAGACATTAAGTAAACCATCTGGAGCTCGGCAGCAGGTACTTGAAAAGGCTTGAATGAGACTGTTTCCTTCAGATTTTTCCATCTCCGTGCTCTGATCAGAGCGGATCAGTAAAGCTCAAGGCTTCAGACAGATTTTCATTATCTGTGATAGTTGCAGCCTTTTTTTTCTCCCCAAAATCATCAACACTAGGTAGGCTATTTCAATGTAGCGTACCATTGATAAAAACGTATTGTAATTTCCGTACAACTGGTCAACAACAGACACAACCACTGGTACACTTGCAATCGCTTTATTGAACTAACATCAACAAAATAAACACACAATAATAATAATAATACATTTTATTTATAAGCGCCTTTCAAGACACCCAAGGACACTTTACAATAACAAAAAACACAAAACAATACGGTTTGAGCAGCGGCAGCCAAAACGCGCCAGCGTTCACTCAACCCGGAAGTCAGAAAATAAAATAATAAAATAAAATAAGCCATAAAATACAAACTCAATGATGACCACTCACGCCCATACTCAGGTCCAGGCTGGCTAAGGGTTAGCCAGTTAACTCTAAAGTAAGCCTTGAGAAATGGCTACAAAAATATATAAATATATTTTCCAAGTCAAGCAGGTATTGTATTGATTGAATGCAGTGGTATCATGTCCTCTCTTCAAATCGGATTAGTTACTGCTGCCACTACCGTAACTGTCGCCCCTTGTCATTCTTCTCTCGGACATTGTGATGAGTGACAAAGGTCTTCATTTTGAGAGCCATTGGAGATGAAACGTACGTATGTGGAGGAGGCTGGAAAATAACTCGTTGACGCACTGGAGTCGGAGGAGAACTGAGGAGGCGGGTACAGTATAGCTACTGCTCAGAGCTGACATGATATCAGCCAAATAGCAGAAACGTGTCCAAGTCCAAGTTAACAGCTCAACATCCCATTTGCAACGGATAGATAGAGAAAGC
Organism: Hippocampus zosterae; assembly: GCF_025434085.1. Classification (NCBI taxonomy): domain Eukaryota; kingdom Metazoa; phylum Chordata; class Actinopteri; order Syngnathiformes; family Syngnathidae; genus Hippocampus; species Hippocampus zosterae. Next base: position 8,575,472 of record NC_067468.1, read on the forward strand.
GGAATCGTCGCAGCAACCCAAAGTATTTTATTGTATATTTTATGAATTCCAAAGTTTAACAGTTTTCAATGTCCTTGACAAAGTTCAACAATAATTGCTCCACCTTGAAACACAAGACGGCTGACCTCAAAGCACACCTGCAAGTGCTGCTCACTTTCCATCCCTTATGGTCACGTGTTAGCATATCACCAGATGTTTGTGTTTTCTTTCAGTCTTTTTTTTAGGCGTCATCCCATATGATGGACCGGTTGTTGTCAGTGTTCGCGAAGAGGCACCATGTTCCCCTGTCACGTAAGCGCCTGGCCAGCTGCTGAGCCCGTCGCCTCCTCCTGCAGTCATGCACCAGCGCCGCAGCCTTCACAATCGTTCCCCGATCTGCTGTGCAGCTGTCCCGCGCCACCGTTGAGCGCCCACTCTGAAACGCCGTCCTCGGAGACCATGGAGTCCCTCATTGTGGTCACAGAGTGCGAACCACGCAGACCATTTGGGGCGCCTGGTGGGGAGGAGGAGGTAGGCTGTAACACACCTAACATCTTACATGTCTGAAAAAGTACAGTGGAATCTCAAAAATGAAATGTACATTGCATCATGCGATTCTGAATTCGACCAGAAATTTGTAAAGGGTCGAGGTTCAGTGGATATAAAAAGTCTACACAATCTTCTTCAAATGGCAGGTTTCCTCGATTTAAAAAAAATAAAGCCAAGATCGATTTTTTTTTTTTGAAAAATAAGTCTGTTCAATCGAGATTTCTGTTCTTCACTGTCCACTTTCTTCCTCACTACTCAGGTCGAAGAAATGGACAGCTCCAAAACGCCGCCCCTGCCCACTCATTCGTGCGATCTTCTCTCTCACAATGTCGTGCGCTCGGAGGCACTCTTGCCGGTCGGCGAAGAGCAACGAGCACGGCTGAATCTGTCGGATAGGAAACTGTCATTGCAGGAGCGCTCGCAAACTCAGATTTCACCCTGCAGCTCCCCGGGACTCAACGGCCGTTACATTTATCCGTCGTTACCTTACTCCCCCATCACATCACCTCACTCTTCTCCACGCTTGCCACGCCGGCCCACTGTGGAATCCCACAGCGTCTCCATCACAGACCTCCAGGTATGGCAGAAATTGGCACATTATTATCATTTGATGGATCGGATGTTTGTTCGTCTCTGTGTGCCCTGCGATTGGCTGGCAACCAGTTCAGGGTGTCCCCCTGACTACTGCCCGACGACTGCTTGAATAGGCTCCAGCACGCCCGCGACCCTCGTGAGGATAAAGCGGATTGGAAAAATGGATGAATAGATGGATGGATATCTGCATTCATCCCCCCAAAAAGGCATTGTTTTTAAAGCATGATGTCACATTTTAAACCCCTGCCCCAACTCCCATTTTCATTTGTCTCAAAAGCAGCAATGCCACTGGTAAAGAGTGATCTTTGTGGATGCAAAGGTAAGGATTTATAGTCGGTAGACATTAACTCATCTAGTACCAGCCAATTCTAGACCAAGTCTGAAAAAAACTTTAAAAACGTCTTTGGGAGTGAATGAGTCAATAGCAAATGATTGAGCTGGAAATTGACATAGAAATTGACATTATAACCCCCACCTCCCTTTAGTTGAGACTTCTTTACCCAGTGATTGGCACAACTAGTAGGCACCATGTTGTGATTTCTTTGTCGATTTGAATGATTTCACTGCTCTGTCAAACAGACACACCTTTGTTTAAAAATGCAGATAATGGGGAGTTTGTCTTGCATTTTATACTCGGAGCACTTGGAGTCCGCCGCCTGGCTCATAACACTACATTTAAAAATAGCATCTTGCTTAGTCACCGTATCCCTCTGTGGCGAAGTATTCTCTGTAGTCTGGCTTCAGATGCTTCTCAGCAGTGTCTTTGTTCCATCTTTGGCACCTGCTGTTTACATGTTTTTTTTTAAAAAAAGGCCGTAGGACAAAATGTTCTCCAAAGCTGCATCATAAGTCTTGTCTGCGGAATCGCAGACATGCCGCATAATAAGCCGAAAATGATTCCGTCAATTCTCGAGAGTTGTTTCGCATTTCTTCCATTTGTAAAGGCGGCTCGGTCCGTGATGTTCCAAATGCTTGTGAACCTTTAAATTCTTTTCTCTCTCGAGCCGTCGAAGGCATTTGATTGACGCAAAGCAAGCTTTCATAGAATGTCCTTGCTGATCACATTTCATAAGGACATTTTTTAAAGCTTTTTTTTTTTTAATGCATCTAACTGCTGCATTTATGAGAAAATCAAACATGTTCTGCTCCTCTTTCTCTCCTGTCTCTTTGGCTGCTCCTCAAGGACTGCGTTCAACTCAACCAGTACAAGCTGAAAGATGAGATTGGAAAGGTATCGTCAAATTCTGTTCCCATCCGCCAACTCCTCTTGTCACCCCCCCACCCCCTTTTTCCATCAAGTCACGTTCATCGCGGAGGACAGGCAACGCGCTCTCTGACATCCTCCTTCCCAGATGTCCTCATTTCAAGAGCTGCATGTGATCCAGCCGGCCCACCGCAGAGTCGGAAGATACCACAAGGGGCTGGTATAAATGGGACTCTCAAAAGAAATGGGCTGGACTCTGCAGATCTTGCTTGTCAATGTAGATTTACAGCACTGTGTAGTGGAAATGGGTCTTGATTTAAAAATAGTGGATATAGACAGTGGCAAGCATCTCGTCGCATTCATGAGCCTTTTTTTTGAACCTCCCTTTCTATTAGGTGCCATAGATAAGAGCTCTACAAAAAAAAACAAAAAAAAAACAGTGCACTATACCAAAAATATACTCCAGAGACGTGTACACTACTCGCTCCAATGAAATCAACGGACTTGATAGCCCTGTCACGTTGCTCCATGTTTGTGTATTTGATCTTGTGCGCTATTCTTTGCCTGTTGTTTCCCACAAAGCATCGACAGCTGCTCCATCTCATGTCATTGGCTCCTGTTACACTTTCTGTTTCCCCTCCTCCTCCCCTTCCCGAACTACTCCAGGGCTCCTACGGCGTTGTCAAGCTGGCGTACAACGAAGACGACAACACCTACTATGTGAGTCACTCAAAACGCTTGACATGTACGCAACGCAACACGGATGCAACGTGAAAGTTATGTTTTCGCTCACTTCCAAAAATTATACTTTAGGATACCCATGTCGAAGGTGTGTCAATTTTTTTTTCTCTGTTTAATCCATCCAGGCCATGAAGGTTCTGTCCAAGAAGAGGCTGATGAGGCAGGCAGGTTTCCCACGTAAGTCCGCATCCAGATAGCGTCCATAACTCCTCAGCACGTTCTGATGTTGTTTGCTACGACTATCGATGTATTTTCTCCCTATTCAGGACGACCGCCACCTCGCGGTGCCAGAGCAATTCCTGAGGGCCCCCCTCAGCCCAAAGGGCCCCTGGAGCGGGTCTACCAAGAGATTGCCATCCTGAAAAAGTTGGACCATTCTAACGTCGTCAAATTAGTCGAGGTGAAGGACACTTTGATTGTTGGTAAACATTGGAGTCCGGATACATTGGTAAATATGAAATGCTAAGGATGCTATGACAAAAAAAAAATCGTTGGGGATGGTTGGGAGGGGGAAATCACTTGTTTGTCACAATTTCATTGTATTAAAATTTGTCAGAGAGCCATATCCGAAACATACATTGCGTATCATACATGCCCGAGTTGACATTTCATGATTAAAACATTTTGTTTAATGTCATTGGGTGTCATGCTATGTTGTAAAACAAAGACTGTTAAGACTAATTCGATTTATGGGCTAATCCATTCATTGTGTGTGTGGTGTGTGTTTTCCTTTTCATCTCTGTGTGATTCGGTGCCAGGTTTTGGACGACCCCAGTGAGGACCATCTGTACATGGGTATGTCGTGGCCCCGGCAACCTTAACTTCTGCGCAAGACAGTACATGCACATACATACAGGATCCATATAAAATTATGATGATTTTTCTACTCGAGGGGACCAAAAATCATTGCTTTACTAATCACGGGTTTGTGTTACAGTGTTTGAACTGGTCAAGCAAGGGTAAGCTTCATCCTCTCCTTTTATTGTTAACGGTTGTGACACCGGAGTGAATTCAATGTTGTTAGTTTTGATTGCTAATCGCGTGTGTGTCTAGGGCTGTGATGGAGGTGCCGACGGATAAACCCTTCAGTGAGGACCAAGCACGCTTTTATTTCCAGGATCTGCTCAGGGGAATCGAGTATTGTGAGTCCCCACACACATCCTGTTTTGTTTTTTTTTGACCCAGTTTCTCACTGCACTTTAGTTTGAATGACATCAAGCCCCCCCACTTTTTTTAAACATACATTGAATGCAGTACCATATAAGCAATTGCGATGAATTTATCTACATTGTAAAGTCTGCAAAATTAATGCCGTCACGTGGAAGATAATGTTGCGTTCCGTTTTCACAGTGCATTATCAGCGAATCATCCACAGAGACGTCAAGCCCTCCAACCTGCTGGTGGGAGAGGACGGCCACATCAAGATCGCCGACTTCGGCGTCAGCAACCAGTTTGAGGGAGCGGACGCTCTCTTGACAAGCACTGTGGGAACACCGGCCTTCCTCGCCCCTGAAACGCTGTCGGAGACCAGGAAAAACTTCTCCGGCAAGGTAAAGTCGATGGCATGTGACTCACAGGCGCCCTCTACAGGTGATGGGCAGTAGTACAAGACTCATTTCCAGTTGTAAAAAAATAACAATTTTTTAAAAATGAGGTTATCATTCATACAATCTGATCTCAAATACTAATATGCAGGTTGTTTAATATTCCTACAGGCTTTGGATGTTTGGGCAATGGGTGTGACACTCCATTGCTTTGTCTTTGGATCGGTGAGTTTGTGCATCTTTTTAGTGAGGATTGTTTGAAACCAAAACGTCTGTTTATTTGTTTTCCATTTTCAGTGTCCATTTATGGATGAACGCATCCTCAATCTGCATCAAAAAATCAAGACACAGCCAGTAGAATTACCTGAACAGTCAGTTTGTATTTTTATTTTTTAATCTTTTTTTAACAGTGGCTTGTGTGGTCACGTTTCCAATGAAGATCCAGTATAAAAGTCTTGTTGTCTCAACAGTGCCGACATATCAGATGATCTCAAGGATTTGTTGCTCAAAATGCTGGATAAGAATCCCGAAACCAGAATATCAATTCCACAGATTAAGGTGAATAAAATGTCAATGTTTTTACTGATAACTCCGCAGGACTTCAATCGGTTTATCATCCTTTGTACAAAGTCAGTTTTTGTGTTGTTTTCCCGAACCAAGCGGCGTATTTTCGATTGCTGATTTTATGTTCAGGTGCACCCGTGGGTGACGAGACACGGCGCAGAGCCCCTCCCACCAGAAGATGACAACTGCTGTACGCTGATTGAGGTGACGGAGGAGGAAGTGGAGAATTCGGTGAAACACATCCCGAGCCTGGCAACAGTGGTACGTACGCCATATGTTTCCTTGTGGCTCACTTAATAAACTGAATTATGGACAAAATACAGCCTGATAAATTTAGGCTGTGTCAAATTTACATAAAAGCATTTTCGTGAAAAGAAAAAAAAACATAAGAAGAGTCCGGTTGCCTTGATTCGTTGCGATTACTTTGTTGACTGAGAATCTTACTCATACACAAAAGGAATATACAGAGTATATACAATAGTTCCCTATCTTGTGGTCCTTGTGTGTGTGTGTTTTTTTTAATTCATGCAATGTTGTGTGTGTTCAATTGTCAGATTCTGGTGAGAACCATGTTGCGAAAGCGCTCCTTCGGGAACCCCTTTGACTGGGCACGGAAAGAGGCATGCAGCAACTCGTGCACTTCAGGACAGATGTAAGGACACACACTCACATTCACACACTCAAGTCAAATATTAGGCGTCCTTGTATTGCTAGCCACGTGTGATACTGCAATAGTGAGTACTAGATAAATGATGGGACCAGAAGCGGCATTTGTCAACAGTTTCAAACTTTTAAGAGTGACTTCTGAACCGACCAAAATGTCTTCGCTCACCAAAAGAGCAGCACCCCGTGAAACACTTGAACAGAACATGAGACCATGCGTCATGTAGCGCATGAAGGCAAAATCGTTTCACTTCATTGAGCTCTCGCCACAATTTTGAAAGGCATTACAGAGTTCACTTTTTGTCTGGGAAATCATCTGCTTAGTCCTCCGTACCTCCAGTAGCACCATAGCTTCTGTTTGCTTTTCGTAGAAATGTAAGAAATTCAGTGTCATCCAGGCTTTGATTAGATAGGACAAAAGTGTTTTTCAGGAGAAAGCGTCCTTTGTTCGGCAGATCTGACTGTTATCCGCGTAGCAGTGGAAGGAAATACCAAATTTTCTTAGGATGGAACCGAAGGTCAACATATACGATGAAAACAGCAGGGGCCCCAATATAGAACCCTGAGGGACACCATACGATAGAGGGACAGAGTGGGACTCAGAGCAGCCGAGGCTAACATTAAAATTCAGTGCCAGTGATAACCGTCCCACGGTAATGTTCTTGACAGAAATGTGAAAATATGGAAAGTCCAAATGAATTGTTCTGGAATTGAATTTTTTTATAGAACTTTTACAGAAAATCTTGTCGTTTTATCCAATGTTGTCCCTTCATCTTGTCCAAAAGCTGGCCAAGAGCCTTGAGTGCTGATGTCTTTCCGTTGTGGTTCATTTTCCTCTTCGCGCGCTTATGCAGTTCAAACATCAGCTGGTGGCATTGCCTCACTTGTCGTTGTGTGTGCTCTCCTAAAGGAAACAGCAGCCTGCAGACAGTATGATGAGCATTGAGCCGCCCTATGTTGGAGAAGACGAGGCTCTTTCCTGATGCAGTAGTGTGTGTGTGTGTGTGTGTGTATTCTTCACAACATCCCTTTCCTCGTCACTTTTCTACTTTGTACTTTTCCAGGGAGGTGGTACACGTGTCGGTGAGAAAACGAGCGGGGTCGTTTATAAGGCAAGAGCGTGCTAACGGTCCCCTTCTCTTTGCATGCGTCTTTTAGCGTTAGCATGCTCAGTCTCAGGCTTACGTGTGTCATATGCGAGTTTAGAGCAGCCCCCTCCCTAAAATTCTTGCTCCTTACTTGACAACTCTATCAGGTATGGTGGGGATGGTTGGGCGGTGGTGGTGATCACGGCACACACTTTTAGGAAGTCAGGGATTAGTTCTCGGTCTTCACCACCACCACCAGAAGTTTAAAAAAAATCACTCTTGCGTATGAGTGGTAGCATCTCATGTGACATATTTTATTGAAAGAAGTATGGCAGGGAGTGATGAATTGTTTACTGACTGCATATGTTCCTTGTGGATTTTGAAGCTATTAGACTTTTTTTTCTGACATTCCATTTATTAACGTTTAAAAAGCTTTAAGATCACTCGGTGTAGTGCTTTGTGAACAATCAGACTCTTCTTCATCGCTCCATACAAAAGTGGAGAGTTGCAAGGGGCATCGTGCTTCTGTTGAATCTTTTTGGATGAAAGGAACGTCATATAGGAGAAGGTCCCAAAAGTCCCCATACATTTTTTTCCCCGACTATGCGCACATACAATTGCAGTTGCAATCGCGTTCTTTTTTTTAAACGTATTTTTGATTCAGCAATCCTCAGAGCCATCTTTTTTTTTCCTTTGACGGTTCACCCATGTTCATCTTCATTAGTTGAGTTTCGAATTGTGCATCAAAGATTGATTGACAGGGAAGACATGATTGAAAGTTTCATTTTCATGGCGCACTTTTGAACAAAACTGGAACAGAAAGGTGCAAAGGGACTTTTGGGACACGCAGTATGTATGATCTCTTCTTCATTCTGTCGTGTTTGTAATGTTTCAACTCCACGTTAGTCCTCCAATCATTTGGAATGACGACACTCTTGCTTCTTGAACCTCAAGTGAAACTAGTGAATGTTCTTATTTGTGTTTTTGTAAGAAAGAAAAGGCACTGATGTTCATTTACAATTGCACATTTTAAAAAGACACCCAAAAAATTTGACTGTGCATAAGTTTTTTATTTTATGTAAAGCAACTGTAAAAAAACTTTGAATACATTTTGAAATAGGTAATGCATCTGAAGTTTTTTTCTTTTTTACACAAATCTAAATCTATGCATGACATATCTAGAGGAAAAATTTAAAATAATTAAAAAAAAAGATGTGCCATGTTGGGGGTGGAATTTCTAACTAATATTTATTAGCTGTGATTTTTGTGAACCTTTTTTTCACATTTTGTTCGCTTCGTTTCTGTTTTCACCGCAATATTAGAAGCAGATGGAATTACCGGATGTGTATAATTAACATGTCATGATTTAATGTTCCTACACAAGGATTACTTTACCACTAATGTGTGCTCAATGTATACGAAAGGGAAACTTCTTTCATATTACTCTGTGCTGCGAGTCAAATTTGTATTCTTTCTTTTTTGTTGTTATTTGTTTTCAACATGAGCACTATGCATTAGTGTTTTTTTTCTACTCTGAGTGCAATTTACGTTTTGGGTCAAGTGCAAGCACTACAAAGGAGTATTTGGGCCACAATGGATTTTTGGGGGGAGCGGGGGGAATAAAAAGTCCTAATTTTAGGACTATGAAATCTAGACACTTTTTAGATTCTGTTCTAAAAAGATTTGTTTGTTCCCCTTCTATCTATCTATTCATTAATTATTGTTATTATTATTTAAATTTCATTGTGGCCCTAATACTCAAATTGCTCAGAGTGCAGTGGCTCACAGCACAAAACAGTGACAGGCTGCTGCTGCAAGTAATCCTCATAATGATTGGTGAGAGATATTCCAAATATACTCTCCATTTTTGGTCATGTTAAGTAACAGTGAGGTGAAGGTGAAAATTTGAATGTTTTTGGTGCTGATGAATTGCTGAACAGTATTTTAAAATTGTTTTATTATGAAACATTTAGAAGTAAGTACTTCCTAGGGATAAGGTCCTGGCTTTAATTTCAACTTATGAAAATAACAGTAGGTTTGAACTATTTCGTAAAAAATATATATACAGTATATATATAAAAGCTATATGGGTATGTATCTCTTCAAAAATGCATGCAAACACAAATATCTGTAATGTCAGCATGAGACGCCCTCGGCAACGATAACAGGATTTTATTCTACACATACTGTATCTTCTTAAATGTTTAAAATAAAATAAAATGACCACCTTTACTTTGGCTCCATTTGGATTATCTAATGTTGTGAAGCGGCGGCACATTGTTCGACTGGTTAGCACGCCCACCGCAGTACAGAGGTGGAGGGTTCGATTCCGGCTCCTGCCTCCCTGTGTGGAGTTGGCATGTTCTCCTTGTGCCTGTGTGGGTTTTCCCCACACTTTCCTCCCACATTACAAAAACATGCATGACAGGTTAATGGAACAGTCTAAATCAGATCCGGGCATTGTAGGGCCCGCGGGCCGTATGGCTCTCCCTGGCCCTAGGAAGAGTTGGTTGGAATTAAGAAAATAAAAGAAATAATACTTCCCAATTTTTCGGATAATGCGTGTTGGGCCGCTGCCTGACTATTACTGGCCTGTGGAAAGTGTATTGGATATAAAAAAAGTAAAAACTACTTTCAAAATTTTGCGTAGTGCGTGGACAAAAACAGCAGTACTTTTACTTTGAAACCTGCTTACGGTATCCGTGCATCGTTTACGTACAGGTACAGGTGATCCTGATTAGTTTGTGGTGAGCCGGTCGCCGCCTTCAAGGAATCGGATGTGAGTCGGCATTACGCGACGAAATATGCTGAAAAATACAGACATTTGATTGAGGCTGGAAGAGCGCAGATATCCGAAGTTTAGCATACGAAGCTAGAAAAACAACAAGGCTATTTGACCGAGCAACACGCAACCCGGCAAGCGGCAATCACGAGCAGCTTTGTGATAGCCCACATCGCCAAGAACACCAAGCCATTTTCGTAGGGGGAATTCGTTAAAGAGTGCTTGGTGGACTATGCAGTGCTACTATGCCCGGAGCAACAAAAGAAGCTCAACAAATCCAGGTACAGACCCTGCCTTACTGATGAGCATCTGTCATGTGCTGTTGTGAGCTATGTTACATTATCACTGGCATGCAAAGACATTGTTTATGGAAAGTTACAATCAGAAAGCGTTGTGGTGTTCATGTTACTAAAAAAGTTACAAATGTTGCACAATTGCACAATTACAATTATGCTTAATTGGTGTGAAACCAACCACGTCGGCTTCACAGTGCAGAGGTACCGGGTTCGATTCCATCTCCGGCCTCCCTGTGTGGAGTTTGCATGTTCTCCCCGGGCCTGCGTGGGTTTTCTCCGGGTGCTCCGGTTTCCTCCCACATTCCAAAAACATGCGTGGCAGGCCGATTGAACACTCTAAATTGTCCCTAGGTGTGAGTGTGAGTGCGAATGGTTGTTCGTTTCTGTGTGCCCGATTCAGGGTGTCCCCCGCCTACTGCCCGAAGACAGCTGGGATAGGCTCCAGCACCCCCCGCGACCCTAGTGAGGATCAAGCGGCTCGGAAGATGAATGAATGAATGGTGTGAAGTGTGGATTCATCAGAAAAATTTCTGCAGTCAGAGAGGGGTTAAAATATGTCATTTATCATGGTTCGATGAAACCAAGGATGAACTTTTTAGCCATAGAGTGTGAACCCCCACTATTCATGGAGGATAGGGACCAGGTCAGCCTGCGTCCAGTATACCTGTAGTGTTGAACCTACTACTGCGGAACTCTCTCGCGGTTCATGTGTAGGCATCATTGCTGGTGACTACACGATGTTCTAGGCACAAGACTGGAGACGTTTCGTATTTTTCTGTGGTCGCTACCACTGAGTCGCTGAACACCCAACGTGCCTCAATGCATCGTCACTGCCAGAAGCGAACTGCTGGGAAGCTCCACCCCCTTTTATTTATATACACCCCATAACACGGTATCCCTCCACACAAAATAGCACCAATCATTAAGCGATAATACCAGTGGCATACATTGTCACCCAACATGTAGATGTATTTAGCATCGCCTTGGCCACTCGGTATTGCTCTCCACCCGATAAATCGAAACATCTGTTTTAGAGTAAAAGTTATATTTACAAGACTTGTAAATTAATAATTCCTCAACTCTTTCCCAAGTGCAAATCAATTTTCTGAGTCGGGTTAGGGTTTCAAAGTCGTTTCGACCTCGAGTTCCACTCGTTTCAAGCGGTCGCCATCTGCTGGCCTGTATGTGAATTGACGTCGGTGACAACTTCTGGCAATCTATAATCAATATCGAGAATTTTTTCGCGAACTAAAATGTTTGTCATCATCCATATTTTTGGGGGTACGGACGTCATGGGGAAAAAAAGCCATTTGAAGAGCTGCACTTTATTCAGAGCCACATCCAGCGACACTTTTTCAACTCACCATAAAGAATCAAAGTTTCATGTTTTAGCACGAGTGCTAATTCTTAACACTTGCCCACAGGACACATTTTTAGAAAATACTGAACGATACAATAGATGAAATTCAAGGAGGTCGACAGAAAACAAGAAAGTAGACTATTTACAATATCTGCCATTGTAATAATTTTTAGCATTAAGAACCCAGGAACCCTTTTCTTCTTTGGAAAATTATGAATTATACATTAAATGACTGCTATAAATTCACTGAACACCAAAATGTATGGGGTTTTTTTTTTCAATTTTAACCCTTTATTCCCTAATTTAGGATTAGGGCGAAATTTGACCCTTTGGGATTTAGGGTATCATTTCGAAAAATCTGAATGACAAAAATCACTGCTGGGGGGGACCACCATTGATCGTTCTTATCCAAAAATCTGTCAGAACTCGCACTAGACATTGTGGTAGTCAATTTCTATTGTTGTTAATGCAGAGAGGTACTGCACAACAGGCAAACGGTTTCTTTCGAGTGTGCGTGATTGCATGTTTTTTAAGATGTAATTTGTGGTGAAATTATGACCACAAACTGAGCAGGGAAACTGTTTCTATCCAGTGTGGCTTCTTGTGTGTTTCTTTAAGTGTTGCCGTTTATAGAATCTTTGACCACAAACTGAACATGGAAAAGGTTTCTCTCCAGTGTGGATCATTGTGTGTACTTTTAAATTACTATTGGTAGAGAACCTTTTATCACAAACTGAACACGCAAACGGTTTTGTTCCCGTGTGTGACACTGCATGTTTTTTTAAGTTGGCCCGCGTCGAGAAATTGTGACCACAAACTGAGCACAGAAACCGTTTCTCTCCAGTGTGTCTTGTTGCATGGTTTTTTAAGCTGCAACGAGTAGAGTAACTTTGCCCACATACTGAGCAGGTGAAAGGTTTCTCACCAGTGTGAGTTCTTTTGTGTGTTTTTAAGCTTCCCCGTTGACTGAATCTTTGACCACAAACTGAACACAGAAAAGGTTTCTCTCCAGTGTGGATCATTGTGTGTACTTTCAAATTACTATTGGTAGAGAACCTTTTACCACAAACTGAACACGCAAACGGTTTTATTCCCGTGTGTGACGCTGCATGTTTTTTTAACTTGGCCCGCGTCAAGAAATTGTGACCACAAACTGAGCAGGGAAACCGTTTCTCTCCAGTGTGTCTTGTTGCATGGTATTTTAAGCTGCGATGAGTAGAGAAACTTTGCCCACATACTGAGCAGGTGAAAGGCTTCTCACCAGTGTGAGTTCTTTTGTGATTTTTTAAGATGTCCCGTCGATTGAATCTTTGACCACAAACTGAACAGGGAAAAGGTTTCTCTCCAGTGTGGATCATTGTATGTAGTTTTAAATTACTATTGGTAGAGAACCTTTTACCACAAACCGAACACGCAAACGGTTTTGTTTCCATGTGTGACACTGCATGTTTTTTTAAGTTGGCCCGCGTCGAGAAATTGTGACCACAAACTGAGCAGGGAAAACGTTTCTCTCCAGTGTGTCTTGTTGCATGTTTTTTTAAGCTGCAACGAGTAGAGAAACTTTGCCCACATACTGAGCAGGTGAAAGGTTTCTCACCAGTGTGAGGTCTTTTGTGTTTTTGAAAGCTTTCCCGTCGACAGAATCTTTGACCACAAGATGAACATGCAAAGGGGTTTTCTCCGGGGTGGATTCTTGCGTGTACTTTTAAGTTGCCCCGTGAAGAGAAACTTTTACCACAAACTGCGCAAGGAAAACGTTTCCCAGTGTGCAAGAGAATATGTTTTTTTAAATTGGACTCGCAGCCAAATGTTTTCCCACATTGAGAACATTTCCAGCCTTTGCTGTCATTGTGACATGTCACATCAGTGTCAGGAGTGTGGGACGTTGTGTCATTGCTATCTGATATGGGAGTGAAGCGGCTGTCTGCTTGTGATCCTCCACGGTGCTCGCAATCACCTTCTGTTTTCATGGGCTGACTTGAGCTGCAGCTTGGAGGTTCTGTCCATTGGTTCACCTCGTATTGACCTTCATCTTCATTTTTAGATGGGACAGCAGTCACTGGCAACTCTGTGAAATCCTCTGAGCTGCAGCTTAGATGTTCTGTCCATCGGTTCACCTCATATTGACCTTCATCTTCGTTTTTCAATGAGACAGCAGTCACTGGCAACTTTGTGAAATCCTCCTCCTCTTTAATGTATGGGAAGTTTTCAAGTTGAAAGGCCTTCAGGTCCTCCACCTCCTTCTCCTCCTTCACTTCAGGGAACTCTGGGTCCTTCTCCTCCTTTACTTCAGGGACCTCTGGCTCCTGCTGTTCAGGCCTATCGTTTCCTTCACTGGCGTCTGCAGGACACAATATACACGTGGTTTGTATGTTGTGGCTTTTATCTTGTGAAATTTTAGTCAAAGATTTAAGTCATCGGGTGGGCCAGACAAAAACACATTTATATTCAAAATAATAATCATGACAAACTAAAGCTCTGTAAAACAAATGCCCTCCAATTCCAGTGCTAATACGGGTACGGATAAAAACATTTTGACCATGTGGTTTAAAACAACACTTTACACGGCCCGCTAAAGTAGTCGGTGTGCCTGCTTTTTGCGATGTGGCCAGTGACAAAACCAGAGTTTGACACTCCTGCTGAGGGAGCCCGTATCACAACAGTTTCAGAACCACTGCTCATTCTAGGTTGGTTATGTATGAATTCATCTCCATGTGAAATACACAGCAAACATTCAAGCATTTTAAATTGGAAATAAAAAAATCGTTAGGTGTGCACCACCAAAATAAAACGATTCTAAATAGTCAGTATTGCCCAAACAGAACACAAACCTGCTTTGTTTACTGCTTGGGGGTGCTTGCAAACAGCATCCAGCAGTTGACGTTGTTGCTCCTTCTCTTCGTACTTCTCGGTTTTTACTGTGCGCATTTTCACACGATACTGACGGCACTTTATATTCGCACTTGACATCTGCCGAGCTAATGTATCGAGAACAAACGCGTCTCTTTTGTTAGCGGCTAGCGAGCTAAGCTAAGATAAGACGCGCAAGCCTGAGAAGCTTCGACGAGCATCTTGAGACGACTTTCACCGGTCACGAAGGTGTAAATATGATGTGTGGTGTCAAAATATTGACTGGTTTGAGCGCGTTCAAGACGTACTTTTTAGCAAAGCGCCTGCAGTTGAGTAGAAGTAAAAAAAGCACGGAAATGTAGCTTCGCAACGTAATATCTACGGCAAGTCCAATTAGACATATTTCACACACGGCGACGTATTATGAAATGGAATAAAATCGAAACCATGCTTTAACCTGCAGATAATACAAAGCGGAAGTAGCAACCGCTACAAAAAATAATTGGACAGCATTGGAGAAGAATCGTCAATTCAGAAAATAAAAGCTTGCCATCCATAAAATGGCTAGAATTGTGCATTTGGGGGTCTTGTACATGATTGTGGTGAACTTGATTTGGAGTGACAGGACGCTATTTCAGACATTTTAACCCATGGATCCTTACAGTATTTAGCAGTCGCGGGTGCAACGTGTTACGTTCATCTCCCCACATCCGATGGTGTGTTATGAAATATGGGCATCCAAACTCAACAAACATGCATCCTCTTTCGGGGAAAACCAATCCTACTCAGGCAGATTCAGAATCGAAACCAATATTTGGTTCACTATTTTGCTGTGATTTCCATCGATGTGTTGATAGAGATAATCGTGCGGAAATTATCCAGTTTGGCTTTGTCAGAAACTTATAAACCATTTGACATCAAGGAGCAGACAGAGCAAAAGCAAATGCCCTTTCGCTGGATGGTATAAACTAAGTTAAAAGACGAACGTTTTGTGATACTCTTATTTTGTAGCACTGCACCGGATGTAGAGAGATGGAGGTGACACGGTTTCAGTTAAACCGCATACGCTACGTAAAAGGAAACTTGGATTTCTTTGTATTCGCCAAATGAATATAAAAATAAACGTGTTGTGTGACATCTGTTTGAGAACATTTTGATTTGTAGGTCTGTATTGTTCATACAAAACCTCATTTTTTGTCCCTCTTATCTTGGAACACACCGATTGGACACAAAGTTCGAAGGAACAGTCCACGCCGTGCCTGTACTTCAAGGATTAAAAGTATGTCGAGTAAACTTGACCAGGTTGTTATAAGCAAAATACGAGTAAGAAGAGTTTGGCTAATGTTCTTCGTTTGTGTTTATTGGTGTGCTAGGGACCGTAAGTTTGTCCAAGTTGTTTCGCCGTAGATTGCACCTTGCTGCGCTACTCTTTGCAGGCTATGTTAATTCCTTTTTTACCGTAGCCACGTGAGTTTCATTAAATAATTCATCCGGGATGTACTGAAACCTCAACACTGAGCGTCCTAAACTACTTTATTGGATGATTGTTACATCTTCGTGTGTGGTTAAAGTCGTCCCTGCGCTCTTTGAAGCTTCTCGGCCCTTTTTAGCTTAGCTTGCTAGCCGCTGACAAAGAAGACGCGTTTGTTATAGATACTTTGGCTCAGCGCAGTTCAAGTGTGAACTAAAAGCGTTGTGATTTTCGTGTGAAAATGTGCGAAAGAAAGACAGTCAAGTACGGAAAGGAGCTTTGTGGAGCACAGCAGCAGAATGGGCGACATCGTCAGCCGCTGGACGCTGTTAGCAAGAAGCCTGGAGTTGTGTTGAACAAAGCAGGTTCGTCACCTGTCTGTCTAGGCAATACTTTTTTGCTATATTTTCTGTATTAGCCTTAAGGCAATCTTCGTGTGTGATGTCACGGTCAGTATAACTTGACATCCCAACTGTGCATCTGATGTTGTCTCCCAGATAACAGATTCACAAATTTGGTGTTCACCAAGGCTTTGATTCTGTCAGAAGGCTGTTAATTTTGTTTTTCCATCCCCGATATGCAATTTACAAGCGAATTTGCAGCTTCACAATGTGTTTAGCCACGTTTGCTGGCCACCCATAGTTTGTAAGCAGTTGGGATGGCCCAAAGTAACGTACACAAAGCATTCCCTTTACCATCAAATTCATGAATGAAATGCGTACTGGCTAACATCTGAAACGTCTTAGAGACCCGACACGGTGGCCTACTGGCCAACATTTCTGTCGGACACGGGATGTATTATTTATTTATTGTTAATCTGGAGTGGGGGGGATACGGGCGCGACAAGTTATCATTATCAATGTTACAAGAGACTGACTTTACCAAACTATGTCTGTCTTGTGTCCCGAAGACATCAGTGAAAAATATCTTGGTCCTGAGTGGCAGGAGCCAGAGTTGCCCGTTGTGAAAAAGGAGGAGTTAGAGCTCCCTCATGTCCAAGAGGAAGAGCAGCCAGAGTGCCCCAAAATAAAAAAAGAGGAAGAACTGCCAGTGTCCGTGAAGGAGGAGGGAGATTTCACAGAGTTTCCAGTGGCTGGTGTCCATTTGATGACTGAAGATGAAGGTCAGTCTGAAGAGAACAAAGGGGCAGAGCCACCAAGCAGCAACTCCAGTCTACAAGTGACAACAGAAATTGATGTCGAGCACTGTGGAGGTTCACAAGCAGACAGCCGGACTGGCGACAAACCTTTTGATTGCTCAGTTTGTGGTAAAAAAATATCTCAGAATGCAAGCTTACACACAAGAACCCAGACTGGTGAGATACCTTTTGCCTGCTCGAATTGTGGAGAAAGACTTTCTTTCAAGGAACTCTTGAAAAACCAAGCAAGAACCCACACTGTTGACAAACCTTTTGCCTGTTCAGTTTGTTCTCAAAGATTTTCCATAAAGTGTAACTTGATTCAACACACAAGAACCCACACTGGTGAGAAACCGTTTGTATGTTCAGTTTGTGGTCGAAGATTTTCTCAAAAGGGAACCTTAACCATACACACAAGAACCCACACTGGTGAGAGACCCTTTGCCTGTTCGATTTGTGGTCAGAGATTTTCTCTGAAAGGTAACTTGGTAACACACAGAAGGACCCACACCGGTGAGAAACTTTTTTCATGCTCGGTTTGTGGCAAAAGGTTTTCTTGGAAGCAAAGTTTAACTTTCCACACTAGAACCCACACTGGTGAGAAACCGTTTGTGTGTTCAGTTTGTGGTCGAAGATTTTCTCGAAAGGGAATCTTGAAACAACACACAAGAACCCACACTGGTGAGAAACCTTTTGCCTGCTCAGTTTGTGGCCATAGTTTTTCCTGTAAGGGACACTTATTAAGACACTCGAGAACCCACACTGGTGAGAAACCTTTTGTGTGTTCCGTTTGTGGTCAAAGGTTTTCTTTAAAGGGTAACTTGATGCAACACACAAGAACCCACACCGGTGAAAAACCTTTTGGATGTTCCGTTTGTGGTCAAAGCTTTTCACTAAAGAAAAACCTGAGACGACACACAAGAACTCACACTGGTGAAAAACCCTTTACCTGCTCAGTTTGCGGTGAAAAATTCACAAGTAAGGATAAAACCAAGAGGCACAAGTGTGTTGGTTATCTGTGAAGCTTTGATAATCGAAATCATCTCATTTTAGCATTTACGTTTAAAAGAGTGTACAGTACAGAACGCACATCATTCTTGTGCACATGAGTTCAGTTGGGCCGCTACCACCGAATGAAACATCGGTGTACTTTTAGTGGATATTGAATATTACATCAACCCGCTAAGGGGCTACAGATTAGCTGGCAGCGACAGTATGTGGCATGTTTGCATGTAAATGCCTATTAATATGTACCATTCTCTGTTAAATAAAATCTTTAAAAATTAAATGTCCATCTTTAATATTGAAGGCAGTGAGAATGATTGATTTGTAATCGATATGTTGTTAATCCATATTGCAAGTACTTTGAAATAACTAATTGAGTAATATGAATTAAAGAGATACAGAATCCAATATGCACATAATGTAAATATCACCGACAGAGGGCGCCATTGATGGCTCAAGGAAAAATTGTAAATTTCCCCAGTGTGGGACGAATAAAGGATATCTTATCTTAAAAATAGTGACATGCATAACGCACTTACTAAACATGGGAAATCGGGCGCATTTCAAATAAGGTAGCGATTGAAAGTGTGGCCATCAAAAATCCAAATATTATGCAAATTTAATAAAATGGACTGTATAAAAAACCCCGAATTTAAAATAAACATTCGTGCTGTTGTTCATTAAATTAAGTCTAAGTGTGACAAGCAATCAAAATTATAATGATATGAAATGTATATTCTCATTAGAAGCCCTTGAGTGGCCCTTAAAAGGACCGTTTTTGTCGTACGATGGAAGGCAGAGTTGAGAATTTAACCGCCAAAGCCGTAGAGGGTACGGCCTTGTCTCTTCAGAGCGTACACAACGTCCATGGCGGTGACAGTCTTCCTCTTAGCATGCTCGGTGTAGGTGACAGCGTCGCGGATGACGTTCTCCAAGAAAACCTTGAGCACGCCACGTGTCTCCTCGTAGATCAGGCCCGAAATTCGCTTAACTCCTCCACGACGAGCGAGGCGACGGATAGCAGGTTTGGTAATGCCCTGGATGTTATCGCGGAGAACTTTGCGATGACGCTTAGCGCCTCCTTTCCCCAGACCTTTTCCTCCCTTACCACGACCTGACATCTTGAAAGTAGTTGACTGACGAGCTGACCTTCAGCGATTATCTCAGCCGCCGCACAGAGGGCGTCCTTATTTCAAGACAACGGACCTGAAGGAGGACAGCCCGGGCATTTTGCTAGGACTGACGTCACTATGGGCAGCCCCTTCCACTTCGCTCAATATTCCACCTCAGTTGCGACAGTATAACACGAATATTGATTTTTTTTTTAACGCCGATTGTCAATTGATCTTTATGAGAGTTCATTGGAAAATGTTGTTCCCGTGACATTTACTTTTCTGTTTTCAAGATTAATGGAAGGCTTTAACCGCAAATAAAGTTGGTCCTTTTTGAACACAGTTTAGGAGAAGCGGGTCGGAAAAAGAACGAATGAATCACACGAAATTCGCCAGTGTAAATACACATGGTATAATTACATTGAACAAACTTGTCATATACAGTGCATTGTTAGACACACGAAAAGGTGAAACAAATAATTTGGGCAGTCACCGTTAAAGATTTCCACCAAAACCAAATTATGTTGACTTTGACGGATCTGTTAGATTCACTACAATGACAGTGCACTTTGAAACTATGTACTTGTTTTAGGGGTCACTTATCAGAATCATCTTTATTGGCCAAGTATGTAGAACACACAAGGAATTTGTCTCCGGTATAACACGCTGCACTAGTATCATCGTAAACAACAAAATCATTGAACCATTGTAGTACCATTTTGTAGTACAAGAGGAGTGACTACGTCAGTGACTGTTTAAGGAGTTAATGGCTAGAGGGAAGAAGCTATTTAAGTCTACTGGATTTGGTGCGCATGGATCTGTAGCGTCTGCCTGAGGGGGGTGGCTGGAAAAGGTGGTGGGCAGGGTGCAGGCTTTGCGAACATCCGAAGATTAAAAAGATCAGTTGTCAGCCTTTTTTGGTGTTTTTTTTAGAATCTATTGTCTCACTCTTTTCTAGTGTAGTTCAAACAAGCATAGCGTGTTCATGTGGACGTTCATTTGAATGGCATCCGTTACTTTATTGGTCCAACAGTTCAAGCCGCTTGCTAATGTTTTTGTGCACCATTATTGCAAATGTGTCCGACTAAAATCAACTCATGTGGAAATGTACTCTTCAAGAAACAAGTGGATGGCTCTTAAAAGAGCCGTTTGGGAGTTAAGATAGCCACAACTTATTTGGTTTTGCCAGCCTTCTCGGTCTTCTTAGGAAGAAGTACAGCCTGGATGTTAGGCAACACGCCGC
Organism: Hippocampus zosterae; assembly: GCF_025434085.1. Lineage (NCBI taxonomy): Eukaryota > Metazoa > Chordata > Actinopteri > Syngnathiformes > Syngnathidae > Hippocampus > Hippocampus zosterae. Next base: position 8,595,655 of record NC_067468.1, read on the forward strand.
CCTGTGCGATTGTGACACCGCCGAGAAGTTTGTTGAGCTCCTCGTCATTCCGGACAGCCAACTGCAGGTGGCGGGGGATGATCCTTGTCTTCTTGTTGTCGCGGGCGGCGTTGCCGGCCAACTCCAAGATTTCAGCAGTCAAGTATTCGAGAACGGCCGCCAAGTAGACCGGTGCGCCGGCACCCACACGCTGAGCATAATTGCCTCTGCGTAGAAGTCTGTGGACTCTACCGACTGGAAACTGGAGTCCTGCACGAGAGGACCTAGTCTTAGCCTTTGCCCTGGCCTTGCCGCCGGTTTTGCCACGTCCAGACATGTCAGTAACTTGAGGAAGTGAACAGTTGAGATGTTCTCAATGCGCTGTCGTAGGGGTACTTATACATACAGCTGCTGCTCACTCATTGGACAACCGTTTCCCCGCAGCAGGTTGACCAATCAGCAAAGAGTTGCCATTGCTGTCGCTCTTCTTTGTGTAGGCTTCTTCGTTTTGGCCTGTGTACAACGTGAATCGTCGACATAAGTATTTCTGATATGGTCAGCTGTAAAATAGAAATAATGCGATTTATTCATTCTAAATTTATTTGCAAATTATCGATTAGTCTTAGCTCCTGCTGTCTTGTATATTATAATCGCCATTCCATTAAATCGGTGCTATTTGTCTGTAATGCGCTCAAAATAAACTTGAATTCATTTTCGCAACCTGATTACCTTAACATAGACGTATTGAATTACTCAAAATATGTATTGGTCCATCTGCTGATAAAGTAATATCACCCAAAAATCAATTGAAACGAGATATTTGCGTGAACATTAATTATTAAATAGTCATGTATTTATATACATAATAGTATCCCGCCAAACACTTTGTTTGTGTAAAAATGTGGAAGACCAAGTGTGCCTTAGTGAAAAGATGTTAGCCATTTGAAAGGGCAAAAATAACTTCTGCCTTTAATATAAACTGGATTTATGCGACTCTGGACTATGATGTAGCCTGTGTGACTTTAATGGCTTGCCTGCCGTGGAATATATTTTGTGCGTCTCTTAATTTTGTGAAGCACTTTAATTTTGTGTTGTAATTTGCTTCGCACTTTATATTATGGACTTGCAAAGTGATTTATCTTTCTAGCCAAATTCCTGAAGCAAGTCAAAGCTGATTGTGTTGTCCAAGTTAACCACGGGGGGGAACAGAAGCACTAAGTCATAAAGCTACCGATGAGAGATGAATCAGAATCATCTTTATTGGCCATGTAGAACACACAAAGAATGTCTCCGGTATAACACACTGCATTAGTATCATCGTAAACAAGGACATGACAAACAAGTGTTGAAGGATATTTCGTAAAGTGAACCATAGTACCACCCAGTGACAACTGTGAGACACTGTGCAAAGCATCAAGCAGAGCTAAAGTGATCAGTGGTAGTATACAATACAATGAGTTTGTGCAGAAAATCATCAAACCGTTTCAGAGTGACCAGTAGCAGCATTTGTTGTACAAGATCTCAACAGTGCTGTAAATATTGACATTTGACAATGTAGAGGAATGTTTCACTTAGATGTCATTGTGGTGGCTCTTAAAAGAGCCGTTGTGGTGGTGAAGAGATAGCCTAGGCCCTCTCGCCTCGGATCCTACGGGCCAGTTGAATATCTTTTGGCATGATCGTGACCCGCTTTGCGTGGATAGCGCACAGATTGGTGTCCTCAAACAGACCCACCAAGTAGGCCTCGCTTGACTCTTGCAAGGCCATGACTGCCGAGCTCTGGAAGCGCAGGTCGGTCTTGAAGTCTTGAGCAATCTCCCTAACAAGGCGCTGGAATGGTAGCTTGCGGATGAGCAGCTCGGTGGACTTCTGGTAGCGGCGAATCTCGCGGAGAGCCACAGTACCAGGACGATAGCGGTGAGGCTTCTTGACGCCGCCGGTGGCCGGCGCGCTCTTTCGTGCTGCCTTTGTGGCCAGCTGCTTCCTAGGGGCTTTACCGCCGGTGGATTTGCGAGCGGTCTGTTTCGTTCTTGCCATATTCTTCGCGTGTTGCTATAAGGAAAGGATATCAGCGCTGACTGCGAGCCGCGGATTTTATGCAGGCGAGGGAGCGCCGATTGGTGCGTTAGAGAACAGCCCGCGCGAAATCTGCTTGGCCACTGGACGACGTCAACTTGAATCAAACCAATCAGCATCGAGTACAGCCGACCAGTGGCTATTTGAACAGTGAAATGAAAACGACTTTGCGTTTTTAAACTTTTATTTGAATCGAACACAATTACATGGAAGACATGCGCCCTCATTTATGAATTGATTTGAAATTTCGCCAACAGTAAATGAACATTTTACTCAATATAGTTTGCTACGATGAAGTGCAAAGGGATATTTCATGTTTGTGTATCTACCCAGCCATTATTTTGAGGTTGACCGTATTTTGTGTTCACAAAAGCTGTTGCTTGAAAGCCGAATTCACAAGCGTGTCATGTTCAGTACGATTAAATTTATTATCTGGGTGATTTTGTCATATTAAGAGTGAAACTGATTTCTCAACAAAGGTCTCAAAAATACACTCAATTTTATTTACAGAACACGTTTAAAACAACCACAGGCTGCAAATTTCCCCATTGTGGGACAAATAAAGGATATCTTATCTTATCTTGAATAAAGTAATAATCATAAAAGTAAAACATAGGCATCACAGTTAAGACAATAAACGATTAACCCTAGCAGTGAACACAATAAATTACTAAAACAATGCAGATTCTCGTGCTAATACAGCCAAACTTTCATATTTATATACTTCCAATTATTTTGAGGTGGGAGGAATTTCTAACATGTGTAATAAGTAATTATCATTTGGTACATAAAAACACTTGGAACACGTCTAAAAATAACTTTACACAAATGTTGTGAAAGTCACCTCATGTAACGTGGAACATACCTCCAAATAACTTTCATTTAAAGTTTGTGTGTTCAAATATTTATGTATGAATCGGACGTAAATGATTAGGAGTGCTCTTTATATGAAAGGTGGTGGCTCTTAAAAGAGCCTTTTATGTGACGCTGTGCTGAAACACTTCACTTCTTCTTGGCTGCGGCTTTCTTGACCGTTTTGGGCTTGGAAGCCTTCTTGGCTGCGGCCTTCTTGGCGGCGACCGGCTTCTTAGACGCGGGGGCTTTCTTGGGGGTCCCTGCCTTCTTGGTGCTCTTGACCGGCTTCTTGGCTTTCTTTGGCGACACGGATTTCTTGGCAGTTTTCTTGACGGTGGCCTTGGCTGCGGTAGTTTTGGGCTTCTTGCTCGCTGCAGGCTTCTTGGCAGCTGCAGCTTTCTTGGGTTTGGCCGGAGACTGCTTCGGCTTAGCGGGTGCTTTCGCTTTCGGTGTCTTGGCGTCGGACTTCTTGTTCATCTTAAAGGAGCCGGAAGCGCCGGTGCCCTTGGTCTGAACAAGTAACTCCTTGGCCACCATGTTTCTGATGAGAGTCTTGAGACGAACTTTGTTCTTCTCGAGGTCGTAGCCTTTGCTCACCAGAATTTTCTTGAGGGCGGACATGGAGAGGCCATTGCGCTCTTTGGACGCGCCCACAGCTTCGAGGACGAGTTCAGTGGTGCTGGGTCCCGACGCTTTGGGCTTGGACGCCGTCTTCTTCTTGGTGCTGCTTTTCGCCGGGGCGGCGGGCGCTGGAGCGACTTCTGCCATTTTCTAGGTTGCTTGCTGTCGAACAAACCTGCTGACTGAGTCAGCTCGCTTGAGATACAGTACTTAAGCGTCACATGAGAACCGGAGAGAGTCAAGCCATGAGAACCGTGGAGAGTCAACCAGCCCGTCTGCGGTTATGATGCGTTGACTTGTGTTTTCTGCGCGCGCTTGAAACGCTAAAAAAACTCACACAAAAATACTATTGACATTCAAATTGATTTGAGGTGATAGAAAACATGTACTGCTCCGGATTTAAGTGATTTACAGCTCGCTGGTTTGCTCTAGTTTCTCCGCAGAGGCTCCAAACGGTACCTCTTCGTTGGCGCGAGCGACGAGGCTGGATGATTTTCCTCACTTATTCATCTTCTAAAAGATTGAAAATCGTTCACAGAGCATTGCACATTGTATTACGGATGACAGAACACGTTTTTCCAGGCATCCAAAGGGCAAATTGGCATATGTTGATGATCATAACGGGGCAAATCAACGTTTTTGTGATGGCAGCAAACACACTGAACTGTTTAATGTACTGCTTCCCGCGAGTCCCCCAATAACTGTTAATATTTTGCATGAAAAGAACAATTCAAGTTTTCACCGTACTCTTATTCTGTTCTATTTAATCATATTTAAGTGCAAACGAAAAAAAACATGCATGTTGCTAGAATGGATTGAAGTAGAACTGGAGCAAGGAAGCCACAATGGTTTCTGAATGAATAGCTCAGTATGTGCACATATGTATGTATGTTTTGTAAATAAATTGGTTTTATGTTTGTGGATGTGATCATTTCATAACTATGGCATCCCAGGTGTCTCAATTATCATGCATTGTATTGGATAAAATGCAAATTGTTTCCCTCGGTTATTTTGCTGCGGAAGTTCGATTCTACTACCATATATTATAAAGATAAGAAACCCTTTATTTGTCTCACAATGGAGAAATTCCCAGTTTACAGCAGCAAAATTATGAAAGGGAGAAAGTAGAAGGCAGAAAGTACGGAAATAATAAGTTGGTGTTATTGTAGAGAAAAAAAAATTGTCAAGTTCAGATTGATATCGTTCAAGACGTTTTTGCTCGACACTAATTGCTGTTGTTTCTTGATCATATTTAAATACACATATTTTACAACTCGTTTTAATGCAAGAAACCCCCTTAATGGTTCTAACAAATAAATTCAACTGGGAAAAGCAAAGACATTTTAAAACATGAGTTCAAATAAAAGTGAAACATGCCCCTGTGGTTAATTTTCAATATTTGCCCATGCTTGATTCATTTGGGGTTTTCCACAATTCAGCAAAAATCAATGTTCATCTTTAATACGTCTTAAATGTATTATAGTTTTGGTCGGTTTCAAACTGTTTTAGTGACGTTTGTTCTGTCATTCAGAGTTAAAGTTGTAAACAATAATTACTACTGCTTGTGTGAAATTGTGAGGAACCATACGTGCAATGTGCCTTCAATAGAAAGACAATTATAAACGGTGACAATGGTTGGACAGATTCTGTACCATTTCGAAAGGCAGACATGGACTAGAGAACCTATAAAACTCTGGACTCGTCCCCCGCGGGACATTCTATGAATCATTTTGAGTTACATATTTGTAATTTCGTGTACATTTGCAAACATCGCTTGCACTTTTTACGTGTATTCACACACAAAAACATGACCGCTAATCTACAATACATACGTTCTGCTATTTGTAGAGCACTGTAGTCTATTCTCTACATGTAAAATGTAACAATTTGGTAATTAGTGTGCACAAAAGTAATTGATTGCAAATAAAAAGCCTTCTGCCAGGCAGGGATATACTGTTAATTTAGGGTAAAAACCTAGTGCGTGATAAAAGCTCATCTTCCGTCTTTTATACACACACACTCACACACGAAGTAAAACTCTTTGATGAAGGTGGGTGGCTCTTAAAAGAGCCTTTTGGTTGAGGTGTTGACGAGACAGTTCACTTGGAGCTAGTATACTTGGTTACAGCCTTGGTCCCCTCAGACACGGCGTGCTTGGCCAGCTCACCGGGAAGCAGGAGACGCACGGCGGTCTGGATCTCTCTGGACGTGATGGTCGAGCGCTTGTTGTAGTGAGCCAGGCGGGAAGCCTCGGAAGCGATTCGCTCGAAGATGTCGTTAACGAACGAATTCATGATACTCATAGCCTTGGAGGAGATCCCGGTGTCGGGATGGACCTGCTTCAGTACCTTGTACACGTAGATGGCGTAACTCTCCTTCCTGCCCCTCTTTCGCTTCTTTCCTTGTTTTCCCGCAACCTTGGTGACGGCTTTCTTGGAACCTTTCTTGGGCGCAGACTTGGCAGGTTCAGGCATGTTGACCGAGGCGATCAGACAAAGTCCAGAATAATGAATGTGGGGGGAGGAACAGTCAGAGTTCTTATAGAGACTTATATGCAAATTACACTGCGCCACCGCCACTTTTTGATTGGCTGATAGAATCTCGGACCTGACTGGGAGCCTTCAAGTAAACCAGTAAAGGAGATTCACGATCACGTGGTCAAGTCCTTTTGTTTAATTTTTCCAGCCTACGTTTTAAAAACGACGTAAAGATTTATTCCAAGACACTTTCTTGTTCACCGGGAAGTCATTTAATATGGCAAACCCAAAATGTAAGTACGGCTCCTTAGCCCATACGTCTAACTGCTGCCTACAGTCCATTCCACAGTTCCACATGAGCAAAGAAAAAAACTCGTTTATCTTTCCCTTTCCATCTCTAGATTATATTCAGAACACATCAGCGGAAAAATATTAACTTGAATTCAATCGGATGTGCACGAGGCGCGTTCTATTCAACAAGTTACGAAGATCTAAATTATATTTTCAAATGTGTGAATCAAAGTAAAATGTCGTCAGATATATAGAGTTTGGTTTTAAAATCGTGTTTATTTGCCTCAAGTATAATTAAAGGCGCTGTGCTGTTGTATGGTTATTCCTCTATCATGACGGGATGAAAACATGAAATTACACCATCTGTTGGAAAAACCAAGTGACTGTACGTCCAGCCTTTTGTTAAAGCAAATGTTTTCTTCTACTTCTTAAACGGTCTTATTTTTGCGGTGGTAAAATAAGTTCTGCACTCTTATTTCTATGCATGCTCGAAATAAAACAAAAACATTGTATATACAATTACAGTGATATTGAATATTATAGCCAGTGCATTAAGTTTGCAGTAAAATCGTGTGAACAAACTGAAATATAATGCAAAAATTAATATTCTGCCGGTTAGAAAAATGCCTGTTTTCATCATATAGTGATGTTATTTATCTAAACATTAGAATTGAATAAACAGTTTAGCCTGCCTTTACCATTATTCTACGGTGATCTAATCGGATTTGATTAACAAAATGTCACATTGAAATTGTGCTGCCTGCACGTTTGATATTTGTGTGTAGTATTCGGACAGACAACTGCAATTTGATGTAATGGACGAATATTAATTTTGGAAATCGAAAGAAATCCCAATTCATCAATTTGAGATTCACAATTCTTGCAGATTAATTTTAGATAAAACAAAAATTGTGACGTAAGTGTAACAAATGCACATGGAATGTTTTCCCTTTTTCGAACGCGTAGTGGTCCTTAAAAGGACCGTTTGGTTTTGCTCATGGGTCACGAATTAACCGCCAAAGCCGTAGAGTGTACGTCCTTGTCTCTTCAGAGCGTACACCACATCCATGGCAGTGACGGTCTTCCTTTTGGCATGCTCGGTGTAGGTGACAGCGTCTCGGATGACGTTCTCCAGGAAGACTTTGAGCACGCCTCGGGTCTCCTCGTAGATGAGGCCGGAGATGCGCTTGACTCCGCCGCGACGAGCCAGGCGACGGATAGCGGGCTTGGTGATACCCTGGATATTGTCGCGGAGAACTTTGCGATGACGCTTGGCGCCTCCTTTCCCCAGCCCCTTTCCTCCTTTTCCGCGACCAGACATTTTGCACTAACGGCGGGAGAGTCTTAAGAATGGTGGCGTAACGCCAGTACCTTGTATTTATTGAGAAACTGAGGACGTGTTGGAAGACAGGGGTGGTCCTTTTCTTCCGGTTCTCTTCCAGTGGTCGTGGTTGGGCCTTTATCGCCACCTACTGGAAAATACACGAATAACATTGCCAAATTGAGGAGTGGGGGTGGAGCCCGAGCAGTCAAGCGCAGATCGAGAAGGGGCTGATGCTAAACTTTTGAGTGTGCCCACACATTCAAATTGCGCAAATGACCCCAAATCGCGCTCATAACATAGTTCTGGGCAATCTTTTTTTATTTTTACAATTACACTTGGAAAAAATACACACACACTATGAAAATCATCTTTCATTCCTTTGGGGAGGACGTTTTTGGACCCTAGGTCAGGCCCTGAGTCACCCACGGTGACGCTGGGGGTATGTGCGAATCGATCTCATCTTGGTGCGTCCAAGGTTGTTTTCTATCGCATTTTGCCTAAATTTGAAACCTAACTTCAACCACAGATGGTGGGCGTATTTTTTTGACCCCGAAGCGCTATCTAGCGACTGACCCAAATATCACCTCAACCATCCAGAGAGTGCGTTCTCTGGGTACATCTGGTACTGCAACCACCATTCATTTCTGTGTGGAGGATTTCATTTGACCTCAACTTTTGAACCTAACAACCTCGAAATGATAACTTAGGTTAACTCTACAATTTTCAAGGCCCCTGACCATACTGGGCTTGCTTCTGTGGCTCTTCGGCCCTCTGTTCTCCCAGAACGGACATAAAAATGAGAGTCAAACATCAACAATCCACCCACATTAAATCCAAATCTATTCTGCTTGGTTTTCTAGCCTTTTCTGAACTTAGTAAACACAATAAAAACACAGAAACAATGCTGACCCTCATGCTGAGTTGAAATCCAAATAATTAAATGTATAATCTGGTGATATCTGTCTCTTAACAAAACCTATTTTAAAAACTAACCAAAAAAAGGATATACGGTATGACAGAGGCATAAAGATAAACCATGAGATAGCGAGGGAACACGGCACTCTTTTCCTGTGGAATGGAGCACGCAGTATGTAGAGTGTGACATAATGTACAGGCCAACGTCACTGACCGTCCGGGCTTCTGAAGTCCAGCAGACTCCAGCCTTCCCTCAACAGGTGGACTGATTGATTAAAGTCAGAACTGGTCAACCACACATGTTATTATTAAAGACGTGTCTGCGTTGTGGCTACACTGCAACTACTTTTAAACTCTCATATGATGGAGACATCTGCTAATCATCTCATAGGGCTCCATCATCCATGCCCCGCAGGCTGTTGCAAAAATATGAGCATATGCCAGAATTGACAGGAAGTCAGACAGATGCACAATCTCGGGAAATTACGTAAAAGATGGCTAAATATCGCAGATTTTTTCAGGATTTCTACAGGATATAGGAAAGTCTGAATAGAGTTGCAACAAAACAACAAAAATTTACAATACCTTCGTCTCAACAATTAGAAAAGTTGAAAACTTAAAAGTCCCATTTCCATAATATACCCCACCAAGTAAAGTTTGATTCTGAAACAAATTTATCCACTTACTGGAAATGATCCATTTTGGAAACAAATATGCACAACCATTGTGACTGAGTGTCACGTGACCAGGTGGTCTACCAGAAAGTGGATCCGGACCGCAAACTGTTGACAATTACAAGAGACAGTAAGTGCCTGTGTGTGTGTTTAGAGACTGGGGCTTACCGTGTAATAACTGTGATTACAAAAAGCGCGTCCCTTGATGAAACCAGCAACTTGATGTGACAATCCAGAATGCGTCTGTCCAACCCAGCGGACGGACGCACTTGCGGTAAATATCCAACGGGGTCGCTGTGGGGGTGGATTCACAGTGCTGCCCTTTGGCAGGAGTGCTCCTGCAATTTGGTCTTCATCAAGGGATCTCTGCGGACGCAGAAAATTATATCCCAATGGCACGATCGCTACTTTATACGGTATGATAGAATTTTTAAACTCTAGTTAAAACGTCAGCATTTTTACTTTCCAAACCCAAACGGCCCGTTGAAGATGTTTATTCTTTTCAAATGGAAAGAACTTGACTCATGGTCGTTTGTTAAAGAGGATGAATGTGAAACTACACATCCATACAGATGAAAAGCAGATAACAGTGGCGGTCAGTAGAGTTGACCTTGATGTGCGGCCTGCGTGACATATTCCACTGTGTGGATTACATCATTTTTTATGGTGGGGGAGTGGGGGTCTGGTCCCACAAGCTTTTTAGTATTCACGTGAGCTGCAGCTGTTTGATGTGGTGGTTAAGGGAGCTTCACTGTGTCCTTACTTGTCTTTCGTGTCTTATGTGGTTCTTTTTATGAAGACAAAGTCCGTGCTGCATTCAAGGACTGTTACTATTCTAAAAAACGTTTGCATCTTTAATTACGTCTTTCAAGTCAATATAGTCTGTATTTGTTCTAAATGGAAAAGCATCAAGGCAGCCAGGTGGACTAGTGGTTAGGTTCTTTTGGAGGTTTGTGCGTGCGTGGCTTTTGTCCGACTTCCTCTCCCCGTTCCAAAAACAGGCAAGTTAGTAGCAACCATGAAGACTCGGTATGAATGTTAATGGGAATGCTTGTGTCTCTGTGTGTCCTGCGACTGCGAGGTTAATTTACTTTTCTTTTCACAAGTGTGTGCGTGTCCACAACGCTGCTCTCCAACGTCCAAAAGCTGTTATGTAAGTGTCAGTGGAGGTATGCATGATCTGCCACTTTTGCAGCTGGCATAGTTGCACGCATTCATGTGCACTTTGAAGAGCGACGCATTGTCAGAGCAAATTCATTTTTCTATTTTCAAATGTGCACCCAAATTAGCACCTCGGGGAGCAAATAGCTCAAAGTATGATGCAGCTCAGCTCTTTTCTGCACCACGTATGTATTATTATGATTCCAATTATAATCCATATTAATATGATGTATAACGATTGAATGAAAATGGAAACTGCTGTACTTTTCTATCCTGTAATTCCTATTATAACAATAATTATTAGATTTTTAGATGATAAGAGTCCATGACAACGGCAATTCTTAAATTATTATAAGAATAATAATGAAGACTAGATTTTTTTCCCTCTTCTATTCTATTTTTAGCAACATAAAGATCAACTTACTGTGTGTATTGACACGAATAATTATCACATGGGACACTTGTTTTATTTTAGCTGGGAAAAGCAAAAAGTCACAACAAAAACAACTTGACTTTCACCAGATGAGGAATATATTACTTTATTTGAGCAAAATGATTGGCCAATTGAACAAGACATTTTGACTTGGGACGATTTCTTAAAATGAGTAATCTTAGCTAGCCAAAAAAAAGTAACGGTAATTGGTTCAACATCAACTTTTGCAGTGTGCCTAGATGATCCCAAAGGCGCTCTGCTCCATATGTTGACCGAACGAAACAGAGAGCATTTGAATCGTCTCGGCGGCCGTATTTTCTTTTCATCATCGCACGCCCGGGGACTTAATGGCGTCGCTCAGTGATGGCGTGGCTGTAGCAGGGGCACAGAAGCTGCCTTTCGCCACGTAAACAGATGCGTGAGTCAACAGCGCGACTTTTGCCAGAGGAAGGAGTTAAAAGGCCACACTTTCATGTGGCGCCTAAATGAAGCCTTTTGATGGCTACGCCAGTCAAACGGGCCTTAGTGAGCCTCCTTCATGGGGCCAAATCCCGGGACCCCGACACAGGTCCACTGTTCTCAATTTCAAAAGTGTGTGTGTGTGTCTCTTTCCGACCTGTTTGACTTTGAGCAGGAAGTTCAGTGAGCACTTACAGTGAGGTGTGACTCCTACTAAGATATTAATTAGCTCTTGGATAAAAGCTCTCTTTTAAAGCGGAGCACACATCTGACATCCAGGACTGGACTGTGCTATCTTCTATATTGAACTCTTACCACAGGTTGGAAAACTGCCTAATCCTGGAAGATTAAAATATAGACAGAACATTTCAACTATTGACAATGAACATTTTATTTGAGCCACTAAGGACAAGACAGGACTATCATTTTTGGACTATTTCACTGTCTTCACAATTCTCAGCAGTTTTAGAGCAATTTGACCGATCCTTCACGGTCCATCAGAATATTGTGTTCAGTGACAATATGAGCATCGAACCTATCAAAAGAACAAATTTATTCTCTTCTTCTTCAAAAAAATGGCTTCCACCTTTCTCGGTCCTTTAGTAATCATCAGTAGAACGTTGGTTGGTTTTCACTTCAAACAGGAGTGTAAGCTTATGTTAAATTATTAATTATTTTGATTTTATATTTGAGCATTATACTCTTTTATGTCATAGTTATCTAAATTATATTCTGTTTAATAATTGTTGAAACATTCTTATGTTGCTTGCGTCTGATTGGCTAAAGAGAAGCAGGAAGTGTTTTCTTTTCTGAAAGGGGGTGGTGTTCTCGTTCATCCGTTCGGAGGTGCAGACGTTTTTTTTTCTTTTCTCCTTTTAATAAACTGCATTAAAGGATTCCATCCCTCCTTTTGTCATTCGTAAAGAAGACTGAAAAACAACAAACCCCTCAATTTATAAGAGCCTGACCAAAAAGCAAATGCACTTCAAACAAACTGGCAATGATGTGCCCACACTGCCCATTCTAAATAACGGAAAGCATGTCATTTTATAAAATACCTCACCACTGAAATGCGCAGAGAGCCTCGTTTTAGGGCAGGGGTGTCCAAACTTTTTGCCAAGGGGGCCAGATTTTATGTGGTAAAATGTCGGGGGGCCGACCTTGGCTGACATTCTTTACATTGAACAACAATATTGTTCAACAAATTTTAGTAAGCCAGTCTGTTTCACATTTCCATTTTTATTTTAATTTCAACAATCTTAAGAATTTCTTTTGGTTCATTTGAAACAGGTATATCACATGCAACTGCTTATTCACTTGACTTTTTCTTAAACAGAAGTCTCCCGAGTGCAAATTGATTGATTTGAAACATAAAATGTATCACCATGACTTTTCAATAGTCACAAAACCTTTGACTCGAACAACAGGGAAATGAACAAGCAATACACATATCCACAACTGCAAGGATCATTTGAAATATGACATATCAGTCAATATAAACACGGAGTGATGTCTTGTTAACTCGTGAGTGATGCCCTCTAGTGTCTAAATGCTATTACTCATTTAGTGAATGCTATTACTCATTTAGCCACTAGAGGGAAGCAGTACTCTATGAAACATCACTCCCCAGTCTACGAGACCTCAGTCAATGCAACACGTGTTCCATTGCGCCCAACCTGCGGGCCAGACGGCACTGATTTTATGACAGGGGCCGAGGGCCGGATGAAATTCGACCGCGGGCCGGATTTGGCCCGCGGGCCGGACTTTGGACATGCCTGTTTTAGGGGCTCTCAAACCCCGCCCATATTCGGACTTCCTGAATGGAGCGGTCGGCGGGTCGCCCGTACGGTCGCCTCAGGGGAGAGAGTAAGTGTCAGTGTGTTAAAGTATGCTTCAAATTAAAGTAGAACTGAGTGTGGAACCTCGGAAGCGCTCCTCAAACTGTAATGGGACTAAGCATGGTGCGGTGTCCTGTTTTTAGATTAAACTGCGATGAAAATTAAGGAATGAGTTAAAAGGGAACATTGTCGCTGTATTTGTGGACTTTTGGGACTACATTGCGATGGCCGTGACTCACTCTTCTTCTCTGAGGCACATTACAGCTTCTGAGTTGGGAGGTGCTAGTGAGCGATGTCTGCCGTCCTGTGGTTGTCACTGGTATTACATATTTCAATGGCTCAGCAACCCAAATTTTTTTACGTGAGATTTTGGAATTAATCGAGCACGTGACTAGTTCAGTCTGAGCATCTCTAATGCCTATTGCGAGTGTTTTTGTTTTGTATTTATGTACTTCACTGGAGCAACACGTAACTGAAGCTCACTATTTATTTAAATTTGCGCTTGCAAAACGAAGCAAAGAAATGAACCAAGTGACAGAAGTCTGTAGTTGGCACACTCATAAGCCAAGGTGCCACTATATTCAACAGTATTTTCTGGGACGTGAAAATCTATTTAATTTCAGTAAGTAAGTATTTGTACTTTGTGACTTCCTGCCCCCGGCCACAAAACAAATTATCCCAGGGGCTCTTTTTTTTCATGGCATAAGCCTTTCAAACTGTCTTAAAGTCAGTTGAGGAGACCCAGGCGCAGATAAACTGAGTGTCCGGAGGCTTGCGCTTCAGACTCCAGCTTTAGACAAGCCTGTCATTAAGGTTGCCTTTTAGTGGGACAAGTGTGGCATTCGGAGCCACAAGGCCTCAACTCAGGACTCGATCGTCTTTGTGTGGCTGCTGGCACCCAAAATACACAGCTGGGGATTAGTCAGCACGGGTTTTAGCAGTCTGTGTGTGTGTGTATAAAATATTGTATATGCTCAGAGAAAAATATAGGACACCCGTCAGTAGCTACTAATTTTCCTTCTGTTGCGTGACAGTTCTATGTATCATGCAGGCTCACCGGTCGTAGGTTGCTTTGCTGGTTCACATGGAAGTACAAACCACTTTAAAGATTTTGTGCATCGGCTTGCGCCTTTATGATGTTTTTCTAATGAGTGGCTTTTAATCAGAAGAGTCTTTGATCCTGTCAGGGTGTAGGCTACATCCTGCATGGACAGCAGATGTCCACAAGAGGGCGTATCCTAACCTCCCAGAGCTCTAGAGTTGCACTGGAGTGAGTGTGTGCGTGAGTGTGCGTGTGTGTGTGCGTGTGTGTGTGTGTGTGTGTGTGTGTGTATGCGTGTGTGTGTGTGTGTGTGTGTGTGTGTGTGTGTGTGTGTGTGTGTGTGTCTATTCCGTTGCATGCAACCACTTGACAAAACAAAATTGACTAATTTCACCAATTCAATTCTGTCATGATGAGACCCCATGTTGGAAATTGAACAGGAAGTCAGCCATTTTGGTTCAAAGTGGACCCTTCACTATATTTGGATCGATATCAGGTATTATTCGTAGACAAACTCGTCTTTTAGACTTTTCCCCCAATTCCTACCACATTTGAACCACATATACCACTCCGTTTGAGCTTTTGTCTCTGCGTGTTGGCAGAGCATAGCAGCAAAGCTTAACGACTCGCCATAAAACACAAATCTCAGCTCCGTTTGGACAGATCTGGACCAAACGTCGTGTGTGTTTTAAAGCAATACCTTGATTTTCATTCCATCCCCATACAGGCAGAAATTATGTCCCCGATTTGGCGTATCTCCCAAATATATCTTTCCCCAGACTGCGTTTCTTACAGCTTTTCTTTTTATTTTAAGTTTCCATTGTCGTGCACATTTCCATCGCTTCTTTTGTCCGTTTAAACCAGCGGTGTCACAATGCAGCAGCCGCAGTCACCGCGCTGGGCTCAAAGGGCTGTCATTTATCTGATAGCACAGAATCAGGGGGATATAGAGGCAAAAAGTAAGGGTTCTAAAATAAATGAGGAGGCGGGAAAGGAGCGGTTGAAGCAGGCCAGACAAAATGCCTTTCTTTGAGAGATGAAGTGTGAGGGGAAATTGCGGCAGATAGTGCTTGAAAATATAGCGAAGAGCACAAAGAGAAGCATCGCTCGGGTTTGTTTGAGCACCGTAGAATAAATTCAGGTTTTGAGATGTAACGCACCAGAACCAAGGGGGCTTATCTGAATATGCAAGGAACTCTAAATGTTTGGCGGGCCCTGGCGCCCCTCTTGTCGAGTGCCACTGGAAATGGCACCGAAATAGACGGTCTTTACTGGCTCCGTTACGCGCTCCGCAGAAATAACCGAGGCGCATAGAGGCTGCATTCAACGCAAGCACGAGTCGTGTGATGAGCCAACGTGCATGCGGCACAACACGTGCCCCCCCGGTAGGCCAACCTAAGAGATTGTTTGTCTGAGTGGCGCTGCGCTTCTGTGAAGACCTTTTCTTCCATTCGCTTTACACGGCGTATTGTTTGACCTTTTTGGGTACCGTTTTCACAGTATACAAGTTCTAAACGGAGAGACCGTATCATCGCTTTCTGTAGAAATCCTTGCATTACAAAAATCACAATTTTTCTGGAAAACACAAAGATGCCATTTTGTTTGAGTTATCAACATCTTCTACCCAATGGAAACAATAGAACTCCCCCCACCCACCCCCACTACTCATTTATCCTCTCCACATGTATTAAACACATTCAAAGGAATTAAAACACACCTCTTAACACTTAGTATTCCTTTGGGCTTGATCTCACCCTCTCACTGTCACGAAAAGGGAGATTATCGTATAACATCACTGCGAGGAAAAAAGGAGAGCTCCAACAGTTCTTCGAATAAGATTTGTCACTCCCAGGTGAAGAATAGAACGAAACATTGCGCATAGCCCAACACCAAAATGCTCAACCAAACCACATCATTTTGTGGCACTAAAAGTCCACTAGCCCAATGCTAATGTTTGAAATGTCATAGATAGGCTCATAAAAATGAGCATAGATAGAAGGTGCTAACAAATGACTTAAAATATTACAGCAGGGTCTCCTAAATGATGTCAATGAATAAACTGAATTTAGTTTGAATAGTTCCTACAGTCCAAAAACAGAAGGCGGTTCGGTATTAAAGTTTTCATGATTTGCTGTAGCGCAGTCCTCCGCCAAGCCTGAACTCTCTTAAATCTTTTTAATCCATACATACTGTCAGGGACATCTTGCCGATTTGTGGAATAGAGATTCATGCATTTTTAACGAGTAAATGTGGAAAATTCTCCAAGGAATTGCGTACCTTTATCTGAATCTGCACCATAAGCAGTTTGGGAGCCAACAACTTAAACAAGTGTGCCTTTAACTGTAAGGGTTCATGGAAACTCTCTAAATGAATGCAGACATGAATGATTAGGAAAAAATGAGAAAAATAATAGAGCGTGAGTGAACGAATCGATAAAACACCGAACGGTCTTATTCGGATTACCGTCTGAGTCGTTTAAAAAAAAAAAAGAAGCAGTTATCGCGTGTCACATATTTGATGAGAAATTGGGATTGTACAAATAATGTGCAGTAAAAGCAGTTTGGGTTTTGAAAATGATGTGATGGAACCTGATGATGTTCCGCTTGACTTTGTCTGAGTTTTAAGGAGTTCGACAAATGATGCCAGATTCCAGCACTTATCGAGTCGTAAAAACACTTGGTGAGCTTTTCACAGCCTCCCAATTATGCTGATTTCAGTCAATGACGTACTCTACACCTGGCTTTTTTCTCTTGCGCCATAACACAAAAACATACTCCCATTTCTAAACGGAATCAATTTGGGAATGCGGCTACCGAATTGTGACTTGAAACACCTCCGGAGTAAATTTTTGGTGGTACTTTTGATCACCAATAATAAGCATATCTTACAAAGCGACAAACATGGTTGTAGGCTGGTCTAAACACTATCGGCGGGACTGACCTATATTGGTGTTTGTTTGTTTTTTGGGCCAATACTGAGATGCATTTATGTTAGAAGAATCTATGAGCAAAAATGTATCATGTTTAAAGTTTCATTTATTTTGGCACATCGATGCGTTTGGGTGCATATCCAGCACCCCCAAATGCCTACACACAAAGGCGCCGGCCACCTGGCCGGAGGGCTGTTGAAGTCCACAATTAGCACGTCAATACAGGTGGGCGACCACGGGGGAGAAGGCGAAACTCGGTCACAAAAGGGGAATGAATAATTCGGGAACAGCGGTTGAGCGACAAAAGACGAGTTGAGAACACTCGTCGCGCCCAGACGACATTGACTATCCGCAAAGTCTACAGCATGCTAATTCGATGTAGAACAGCCAGAAAAGGCGCCAATGTACTGGTGGTTCGAGGTTGAAAAACAGGTAACCAATCACTACTGAGGGGCCCGACCGGGGGGTGCGGCATGCAAATATTGGGGGCAGTGTTTTTCTTGTATTTTGCAAATGTTACAATAAAATGTGGAACTTGCGGAGACGGGACTTTGAGTGTGATCGCGGAGCAACAAGCGTCGTTCGCTCTCAGAGGTCCGCTCCCGCCGATATTGAAGACAATTTTCCTGTGTGCCGAGTCGTTTCTTTAACTTTGTCCGAGAAAATCTCTGACAATTTATAACTGTTTGTAATTCCCTCCAGCTTGGCAAAGACTTCAGTCACACCCACAATCACTTTATGTCAACAATGGGCCTGTTTCCTGAACTTATCAGATTTGGAGTTCATCCTCAGAGGCCTTTGACAAGTCATCATTTTTCCTTCCTTCCGATTGGTCGGTCTGAGCAAAACGTGTAACAAGCCAAATCCATCGAGCAAAAGAAGGTCTGTCGCAGTCTGCATGTAACTCTCTTGAGTGTGTATTTTTGTTTTTGTCATGTCCTTGGAAAAATATTGCATTGTTGTATAGTATCGATGGGGGGTGGTTTTCAGGAGCCAATTAAATCAGGGCCGCGAAAAGGCCCAAGTACCACATGTAGCACCTGTCACTGACTTTACTTTAGCTAAATTTAACCAAAGTCGACCTTCTCGCTTTTTTTTAACTCCAACTGCTGATTATAATCAAACAGCTCTCAAATTTTCCCTTCATTAACGTCATCGCAATTTGTTTCCATTTTATTTCCATCTCTGTCGTTACCTAATGAAACGTACTCGGGACTGAAACGTTTTTTTTTGGGGGGGGGGGGGGTGAGCTCCTGGGCTTCTTTTGAAGAAAAAGCGCTGAATGACGGGCATTCTTCCGTCGCTACTTCTGCTCCTTTTTAACATCACAGAGGCCTTCCTATCGCTCGCCAGAGGAAATGAAATGTTTATTGTGCAGTCTTGAGGGCTTTTGCAGAGAACTGGTGTGTTCTTAGTCTTAACGTTGAAGATCTGCTTTTTCTCGCTGGATGACTCCAAACGTGGTTTCCTCTCTCGTAGGATGGAGGAGTGAGGATAGGGGTCTTGGAAATGGTCTGAAGGCCTACCTGCCCGTCAAGTGCGTATTAGTCCACACCGGTGTCACAGTGCAGGCAAGGATCCGTCGTGTGGATGGATGTCATTAAACGGGAAATTCTTCCAATTTCCTGCAGTGGGATGTACCCGCGCTCGGAACCATCTGAAAGTCATTCTCAGGAGCAGTGACCTGGAACACTGGACAGTTGGCATTAAACATCCAAATGTAATCTACTGTACGGTACCATACAATCCGCAAAAGGTGAAACATGAAGCGACGATGAACCGGAGCTATCGCAAAGAAACTATCTCCTTTCAACTAATTACCGTGGTTTTACTTTCCGTGCGTAACTTTTCGTCTTGTGACATTCAACTTTCGGATTGCTATCATAGGATTGTAAATCAGACTCAATTAGGCCCTGCTACTGAACAGCATTTGGGGTTCATTCAAAGTGTGGTTAATGATCTTTCCACCCTCGAAGGCGCCATTCTATCCGTCCAAACCTCAAGACAACGCATCCCACAGTGCTTATTTAATGAGAACATGGGACAAGCTGTATTTTGAGCAAAGCAATACGCTCATAATCAAGTAATACTTTGACAGAAGGCATCAACAGCTAGCTACATCATCTGTACTTCGACAAAAATCAAACAAACTCACTTTTACTCTTTTGTTACCTAGCATGGAGATTAAAAAGAATATTTGGCGAATTCATCAAAAAGTCTTAAATCTTATCTTTTGCCTGAAGGTTTATAACACCAAAACAACTTTGCTATGTTTTAGCTTTGCATTATTAGCATTAAGCTAGCTGACTTTGGCAAGACAAAAGTGTCTGTGCTTTTTTTCTCTTGCTTTTATGTTCAGTCCGACACTAAACTTCAACTAGGAATGACAATAAACAGCTTGTATTTTTTTCAGACTGAGGTTTGTTTAGTGAGTTGAGGTCACTGCGCGAGTCTCAAATTTCTGTTCGCAAGTCAAAGCGAAAATAAATAAATAAATCACCTCAATGACGGCTTGTATTTGGAAAAACGGGACCTGAAAAAATGTACTTCAGAAGAGTAACAAAATACATGCTTACGTTCTGGAAGTATACCTTTGCCAGGGGTGCTGGGGAACTACCTTAGAGACGTATATAAAGCCCTCCTCATGAAGGGGGGTGGGGGGGTGGGAAGTGTCTCACTCGCAATTGACGGAATGCGGGATCGTTGTGTGCGGAGAGGAAGGTGGGAGCGAGGGCAGTATATGAGACATCCGAATGAAAGACCATCTGTTTGCAGGGATGTGGGGGTCTGAGGGAGTCACACTTCCTGACCACTTCAGAATTTTGTCAGAACCACGACGGCGCTCAAGCGACCTCGCATCCCCCCCCAGAGGGCAAATCATCCTGTGCCAACACCCTGCTGGTATTGTCATAAATCACCATTTTGAACACTGCGATAAAAGTGGACGGATTAGCTTGTATTTCTCCAAGGGCTCAGGCGTCCTCTCTTTCCGCTGAGGGGCGGCGTGTGAAGGCAGAACACAGAGCCTGGTGTAGGACGCGGGTCCACGGGGGGAGTGGATACAGCATCATAATGACCAAGCCAAATATTTGTCTAGTCTATATTCTGAGAGCATAATGAAGTCCTTTTACACAAGGCATCGCTGGAATCCGGACAGTGATTTTCAGGCCCAGGGAGGAGCAGGTTTCACTCAGCCTCGCTGTTTCCATGTCGGCCTCTCTCATGTCAAGAAAGGAGCATGAGTCAAGAGCAGTGCTAGGCAGTGCTTCACTGCCAGCCGTTTCGAAAGCAAAAGTTCGCGCTGCGGGGGATTTTGACTTACAAACCATATTACAGTAGCCCGTGACACCATTAGCACCAAACTTACCAAAAGAAACCAAAAAACTGTTTAGGTTTTTATCTCTCTGGCTTCTCTACAATCATTATTACAATACATACTTGATAAATATATACATTAGTACGTAAACAGATGGATTCCGGTTGACAAATTGAATGAGCTAATTATGGCATAGGTTCCATTTAAATACTGTATCACACTTTTTAGAGTATAGCAACTTGTCATTAATCCAGCTGCATGTTTCTCTAACCGAGTTGCCATACATGTCACTCAAATATAGCCTGTAACAACGTGGCAGATCACTCATGTGGCCTTTCTGTCTGGTGTGCCTCATTTTGCAGAGCATAATTTAGTCAGCAAACTTTCACCACCCGTTTTTACCTTAAAGTGTCTCCACACAGCTAACCATAATGTAGCTCAGGCTGGTAAAATTGTATCGTTGTTGTAGTATCGGAGCATTTTATTTTATGTCAAAGTATGAGTAGAAACGTACTTTATTGGTAACGGTGTACCTCTAGTTTTTATTTTTGGACTTTAGTACTACAGATTGCAGGGTGTACCTTTTTTTTTTTACTTTTCCAGAAATACAGGAGTTGAATCAGCACTACTTTTAGCAGAGGACTTTTGACAGTTTCTCTATTTCTGCAATACTTAAGTACAGAGTATGAATACTTTTGCCACCACTGATCAAGAGGACGAATGGGCCGTGCATGTTGCCGTTTGACCGAGAAGTCATATTTAGTCAGGAAGTGAATTACACGTTTTAGGCGTGATTTCATCAAATTAGACGTTCGCGTACCATTGCACTGATATATGGTTTTGGGCGGAGTCTCGAAGGTGGAATTTCACAGTGTTCCAAGCAGCCCATTGCGCTTTAACGGAAAGAAACACACATACGTATTTCTATACATTTATCCAACCATGCCTGCATGCGCACGCAACAACACTATGTCGACACAGTACATCTCCTATACGTACACTCGTACAGGTGCGGGCTAACTTCCGCGTGTGTTTGCCCCTTTTTGATGTTGCCAACTTGGTCATTTGTCAGCGCTCTACAACGCTTGCCAAAAATGTGTCTGCTTCCGCTACCCGGCACAGCCACCCCAAGTGTTTTGCTCGAACATATTTAAGTGGAAATGGTAGTTGCAATTGCAAGGCTAACGCTGTTTCGGAGATCATAGCATGTCAAAGCAACAAACTTGTATTTTTTTCCAGCCGCAAATGACTTTTTGCTCACCGAGAGGGCATAATTATCAGCGGGTTTTCTTCCACGCGAAGCCTTGAGACATATATCTAAGAAGGTGAAAAACTCCCTGTGTCCGTTTTAGCCGTTCACGTGATTTCAAGATGGCAACCCAGTGCCAAGGCATCACTTGCTACATGTTTGCCATATCAGTCTTCCGATTTCACAAATTAAACACTTTAGACACAAATGTTACTTCATCTGGGAGAGTGTAAAACTGATGCCAAACAAATCATTCAAGTGAACCTCCGGAGGGACAAGTTGGACGTTCCAAAAACATGTCGCCCACTACTCCAGCTCACAGTGAACGTACAGTATAGACTTCCAACAAAGCTTTACAAATTTATTCAAGTACAAATTTGGTCAAGAAAATAGGAAACGTTGCACCAGTCAAAGTGCAAAAAAAATAAAAAAGCCTAGACCTAACTACACAAGGCTCACTTGTTTCGCTTCAGCCTTGTTAGATTTGAGAACCCGAGCCCTATAAGTGCTCATCTCCCTTTCTTTTCCTTTTTTTTCCCTCAGTATTATTATGAGAAGTGAACATATTCATTATGGTTGTGGCACTGCCACTCGGTGGCTTTGGCCTCTGGTGTGTCAGTGCTGGAAATGTTTGTGGTGAAGGAATGACAGGGCTCCAGAGAAGCAGGGGGTGAAGGGAGGGGACGCAAAGGATTTAGCATACAAATGAAGCAAAGAGTCCAAGAGAAGGAATGAAGCAGGTCGCAAGTTGCGCGGCACGTGTTGTCATCTTCATCATAGAGGCCGGCCCAGGGCTACACACCGGCACATTCCTGCTATGAACGGTTTTCTTGTGTGCCCAGAGACGCCGGTGTCTGCTTGACCGCTACCACCCGTGTAACCTCGGCCTCTGGCTCGGCATGAAAACACACCGACGCACACTGAGCGGGGCTGTCTTTTACCGTCTGTTTATTTGTCCTGTGACGGCAGCTTGTTTTACGTCAACACTCCAGAACTAATCCAGCCAGCGTCTCCTGCGAAGAAATTTGGCTTGGGCTTGTGTATGAAAGTTCCATTCGCCGGGCCATATTTTCCAGCTAACAGGAAAGTTGGAGACTAGCCGAAGTATACTGTACTGTAGTTGTGTGTGACTGCAAGATGTGAGATCAATCCATTTCATTTCGTGGCCGATATCAATATTGATACCCGCCAAGGACAATGCGTTCAAAAAAAAAATCTTCAGTTTTTTTACTTTCACACTGCAGTGACCCTGCCAAAATTGAAAGTGGCCACACCAGCTTTAAAATCCCCGTCCACATGATTGCTGTCACGTCAGACTCGTTACATTTTTTCGCTCTCTCATCTTTTCTGTGTGATGTGCATGCACTCACAGCTGACAACAAGGCACTCTGAAGATGCCTCGCCAGCCACTACCCCTATCCACGCGCAGGTAGCTAACTAATTGGATGCAATTGCTCCGGATAAGGGCTCAATACGCTAAAGTTTTTCTAAAGTGGAGGGGCGACTCATGCCAAGGACCAAGTGTGTCAAATGAGAAAATATTTAAGGCTATATCGCCACAATCGATTGTTGCATAGATATCAGCCTTCCATATCAGCAATTATTTTTAAATGATAAATCCCTGAATACACATTACAGGCTACTTAAGAGTTTTCCCCCCCATCTATATTCTTGTCACTGGAATCTAGACACTGATTTTCAGGTCAGAGGGAGCTGACTCCAGGTTGACCGTCCCGGTCACTCTCTAAATGTCAATAGAAGAGCGTGAGTCAAGAGAAAGAATGGACCACGCATTGTCCTGTTTAACCGATGATAGAGTAAGTCATACTTGGTCAGGAAGTGAATTACATGTTTTTAGGCGCAATTTCATGAAATTAGATGTTCTTATACCGCCGCTGCACCGATCCACGCAGAGGTAGCAAAAGTGCTCAAATGTTGTATTTAAGTCAAAGTACAGATTCTTATGTAAGAAAGAACTCTGGTAGAAGTCACAGTACTGATTTAACTCCGTAAGTAAAAGCTCACGTTTAGACGCTGTAATTTAGTGCAGAAGTGAAAATAAGGGATGCACATTGCTGTTAATGTGTGTCTGTACTCTGATACTAGGACACCGATACCACTTTACATGGAGATACTTTAAAGTAAACAGGGAGACCACCGCATAAGTTAAATTCTGAAGCACAAAATTCAAAACTAAAAATGACTATTTACTGTCAGTGATATGCTACAGCGGTTTTGATAATTTATTACAATGAAAAAAAAACATTCTAGTTGTGTGATACTGTAAGATTTGCTGATAAGAATTAATAACAAGTAAGTGCATGGAGAGTGGATACTGTGAGAGCATCTCTGAATGTCTGTCACCATCAGTGTATATGTTGTTTGTGTTTTAGGGGTACACAAGCTTAATTCATGATTGGATTATTGGGGGAACCTCGGAACAAACTCTCTTAAATGATTCCCTAACCCTCCAAATTTTGAAAAGCCCTGATATAGTTTTCTCTGTAATTTTTTTTTCTCAAAGTAATCAAGACTATATCGAGTCATGGTTTTGCACCGTGGCAAGAATTCCAAGAAAAGCCACAAAAGCGCATGCTGAGCGACACACAAAAACGCTCTAGTCAGAATTCTTTCCGAGCACCCAACCCAGAACCTGGTGCCGCCCCTTTAAATAGTGTATAAAAGGTGATTAAATTGAATGTTTTGAACTCTAAATCTGCCATAATTTCCCCCGCTCAGAGCTTCGGCTTCTGGGAGCAATTTGAAACATGCTACTTATGTAATGTCACTGACACCCAGATAAATATAAACCATGAGAAATATGGGTGCACCCAAAGACGAGAAGCCAATCTTACTAACGCTATGTTGGCTCTTTGTGTGCATGTATGGCACATGAATGAAATACAAATATCAGTAGCATGGGTGTTTTGTTTTAGTTTGGTATATGTTTTAAATTTTTATGTGAGAATGTTCAAGTTATGTATATGAGAGAGCAGTTCAGTACTGTGTGTGTGCGTGTAAAAGCGTTTCAGTAGTGAATGAGAGTGTTTCAATCTATGCGCGTAAAAGCATTTCCCTTGTGAGTGCGAGTGTTTCAGTAGTCTATGACCTCGCTTCAGTTGCATGAAAAAGCATTTCAGAAGTGGGTGTGAGTATTTGAGTAGTGTGTAAGAAGGCCTTTCAGTAGTGTGAGTGAGAGAGGGTTTCAGTTGGGTGTGTGTGGGTGTCTGATTTGAGTAGTGTGTGAGGCGTTTCAGTAGCGTGCGTGCATGAGTATTTCAGCACTGTGTGAGAATGTTTTCGATCATTTTAGTCGTGTGTAGTGTTTCAGTAGTGTGTGTGCACGAGTATTTCAGCACAGTGTGAGAGTATTTGGGTAGAGTGTAAGAAAGCATTTCTGGAGTTTGTGGGTGAGCAAAACAACATTTATACAGCGTAAGCGTTTTAGTAGTGTGTATGGATGTTTTAATAGTAAATGTGACCAAAAAAATCATGTGTATGAGATTGTTTCTGTAGTTTGTTTGTTTTTTGCAGGATATGAGACCAAAAAAATGACCAGTGTGTAACACTTCAGCAGTGTTAGTAATGTGTGTGATAGTGTTACAGTAGAGTGCGAAAAGGTTTCAGCGGTGCATGTGATTGCTTTAAGGTCAAGTGTATGAGAGCATTTCAGCAGTTGTGCAGGAGAGTGTTTCAGTAGTGCATGTAAGAGGTCATCTTGAATGAAGTCCTTGCCGGCCCATCATAAAAGAGCGCACTTGTGCCGTCCTCGCAGTCTGCAATTTGGTGCGGAGGCGTGGCCTGCTAGCCATTGGGCTGTGTCGGCCCTGCGCTGCAGTAATGACCCCTTCCCTTTGGGGAGCGTTTGATCTGGCCTGCCTGTGTTCCTATTTCGGGAGCGTAAGGGGGGCAGGAAGGTGGGATAAAGGCAGCTTTCAGACTTGGTGCCAACCACCGTAATTAAGCAGCTTTAAGGGGTGGCAGCGAGTGCGCCGGTTAAGAGCCAACTTTGTAATTTAGACCAAAGTGGGGCAGAGCCCCCTCGGCCCATTTGTAGTACCAAACACAAGGTAAAGCGCGTGTTGGTCGGGGACGTTCATGACTTGTGTCCCTCCATGGCCTTGGGCTTCAATTGCAGAGTGGACACACGTTGTCCAAAATGAGTCGCCTTTCCTCTGACCCTTTTGAGGATCCCTCATGTTGACTTTGAAAACTAATTCACAGGGTGTATGCTGAACAAGATAACATCACCGCATTTAAGAAATTACCCAGTTTTCCACTTCATTTTGATTGAATTGCATTCCAGATTTATTTTAGACATGATTTTGCCTCATGAATAGGGACAATTTAGGAGACCAAGCCCATGTTGTATTTTAAGACAGCAGTGGGCCGTGAGTCACAGGGTTCAAACTCAAGGTCTGGGCCCCAGACCCAAAAATATGATGCAGCACGAACATGACCTCAAACTGAACATCCCTCAAAAAAATAGTGAAATGCCAAGTAGAAATCTGGTCAGGGAGGCTCTGATAAGCTGACAGCAACAGTTGAAAGAGTTGCAGGAATATCTGGGAAGTAATGGCTATTTAGTGCACGTGACAACAATCTCCCTTATTCGGGAGACTTTATGCACACACATATTATACACACAGGTATATTGTGTGGTGTGAGACTTGGGGGGTCTCCAACATAATCAGGCGCACCAGCTAGCCTCCAAGGACCACGTGCCTGAGGGGAAATTGTGACTGTCTCGAAATGTTGTAAGAAGCGAGTATAAACACTGGCAGACATGAATGATTACCGTCTTCACATAAATGAACATCATTAATTCTTCATAATATTATTAAAGGTCACTCGAGCACATTTGTTATTTCAGACGTGTGTATACAACTGGTAGCCATTCACAGTAATCAGTACCTTGGAAGGAGCTCTCCGTTTCAAAAAGTTGACGCCTGGATTAAGCACGTACATATATGTGCAGATTTGGTGTGCGTGTGGGTGTGTGTGCACTGTATACATACACAGTAAACTCATAGCAGCGGAAAAAAGTTACAAGTTGTTCTACTAGTGCTACGAATGCATAATCACTTGTCATATTGTTATACAAACACAACTGTACTCGCATTTGACTGTAATGTATATATTCTAACGGCAAATTAAATTTGAAATCAGAAATCAGAAAGCATGGAAAATAATGACTATGAAATAATTGAAGTTTTCAACTTTTCAATTTAAGTTGGTGAAATAATGCTTGTGAAATTTGCTTAAATTGATTTGAAAAAAATACAACTTTGGTACCGACTTCCCATGAAAATGAAAGGAACACATCTATTGAGAAAAATTAATTAAGTTGGCTTTATTTAGTTTTGTGGAATATAAGATGATGTAGCGGGCCAGATCTGGCACATGGGCCTCAAGTTTGGCACTCGAATAAATTCTCAAATGCCTTCAACATTAGCTAGTTATCTCCGAGGATAATTACCTCAATTGCTAAATTTTTTTTTCTAGAATCACAACAATGAAACGAGTAGTCTGCCCCCAAAAAGTTAAGTCTTAACCAAATAATCTTTTGGAAAGAAGTTTGACACACACACAAATGGCACCCTGTTGAAATGCTAAAGTGGACCTTTTTTAACCAGCCATTTTCTTCTTTTTCTCCTCCTGCGCCCCCCCCCCCCCTCCAACCCCCCCATGATGTGGCCCATGATGAACTCCCCCTGGAGAAGAAGACGGAGGAGGAGGAGGAGGGAGGCAAGCAGTTGCATCTCGCCGCCGCTTGGCCGTGAAACTCGACACCTCGACGGTGGCCGGAGCCGCGCGGACGGAGCCCCCGTTTAAAAGGGAAAGCCATGGGAGGAAGGCTCCTTACTCCGTCACCACCCCCGTCAGGCAGGCAGGCACACACACACGCACTCTCCTCGATCCGGAGCAGCCTCAATGAATGAAACACTGGGGAATATCCACACGCATGCCAGCGGGGAGCCTCTGTGTCCACACGGATTGTATGCCGGCCTTGACAGGCTCTAGTCAACATGCGTTTTCCCTCCTGGAGCTTCAACCCGAGCTGTACCAACGCCTGACTGACTGACCGACCGGCCGCCGGTGTGTCTTCTTCATGCCCGCCCTTGCCAAGGAGTCACGCTGTGATTGACGGATCAGGTTTTTGACTGCCAGGACAAATGAATACAAATGAATTTAGGCACCCAAAGGAGAGATTGCAAAACCTCTCATCTAGACACAAAGTAAGTTGTTTGCATGGCTTTTTTTGTGGGGTTGGGTGAGGGATGGAGGGGGTGGGTGGTGTCGGGTGTTCCATGTGGTGCACACCTGGCAGAGGTTCAGCATGGGGATGGGACCACCACAGAGATGGCAGAAGTACTCACTCTTAGTATCTAACTACCAATAGAATAGAAAACCTATATTGTCATTGTAGAAGTGCATTGTGCAATTCCAAGTTTGGTGGTTTAAAAAAAAAATTAAGAACTCTCAGGAATGTAAAAATAAATAGCAGTGACACATTAAAACATTTGTAAAAAAAAAAAAAATAACACAGGTTCTTGTACAAAAAAATAGCATGAGGAGAAGTGCTGATTTGCCTTCTTCACTGATGGATAAAGTGCAGACTGAAATGAATCATCGCTGACAATTATCCTTTTTGAAAATTATGCACAATGAAAAAAAAAACGTAACTCGTATAGTTCTTGTAATGAAGAAAAAAAATACTTCACGGAGGTTTGCTGTCAACTCAATCCTGACAAGATAATCTGCACTGGACTGACATCAGGTACTGCATGAGCAAGTAAGTGTTGGAGCTGCTAAATTAGCTAATGATAACTATTGGGGGTGAGAAAAAAAAACACTTTACTCACGTTGAATGGCAAAAGCTGATGGTTTAAAGAGTGCCACAAGACACACTGCGTTTGCCATGAATCAGTCTTGGAGCGAACAGAATCAAACAGATGGGGAACATCTTCTTCACCTCATCGAAAGCTGAATCAATCAAGATGTGTAAGGAACACAAAGAGAACGAGGTGTTTATAAATGTAGGGAATCAGATTTAAAGTCTTTTGAAAAACGCAAACTCAACCGTTAACCTCCCGGCCATGTCAGAGCAACACTTCATTAGAGTCTATCCCGTTGCCACCTGCCACTGCGTTGCAACGGTGTAAACGTGCGTCTAATTTGTTATTTTCACTCCACCTATCAAGACCAACTGAAAACAATCGACCACCACCTTCTATATACATGTGAGCAGTGCTCCGCATAATTCCACTGCGAGTGCCGGCTGTCATCCAACACTTTTTATCCGTGGTGTCAAACTCACTGCGGGAACTGAATATAACCTGATGTTTCAGTGAAACTCTTGCAATTGGACATCTTGCATCCTCTTTCAATTGCTCGGAAGATAAAATGCTAGTTTGGGAATTTTACAGTGTATGTGTGAGTGCTTTTATGTGTGTGAGTGAGAGAGAGAGGGAAAACCTCTGAGGGAAAAACAATGAGAAGAAACGGATCCCACGCGGACATGTTTTTTTGGTGGAGGGGGATATGATCCGGAATGGGACGGTGATGGCTAAAACACACCGCATCCACACAGGGGGAGAATGGAGCAGGAAGTGACAATCAGAGATGCTGATTACACGATGAGGATGTTATCATCATTATTATTCTCAGTTGACTGGCCATCAATCATTGGTTTGAGTCATGGGTGAGCCTTTTTTTTCTCCCCCAGTATTTTGTGGTTTTGCTGATCAAGTGTGAGGAAAATCTATCCATCCATCCCTTTTCAAATCCACTTATGCCAGAGCTTATCCCAGCGTTCTTCGGGCAGTAGGCGGGGGACACCCTGAACCGGTTGCCAGCCAATCGCAGAGCAGAGACAAACAAACACATAGGGACAATTTAGAGTATTCCATGGACCTGCCACGCATGATTTTGGAATGTGGGAGGAAACCGGAGTACCCGGAGAAAACCAGTGGCTGTCAAACGGCGACAGTCGAATAGCGCTGATATTCCACCCCATCAAAATCAGTGCTGGTACACGCGTCCTGTTCAGAAGGCGCAGCCATCAAGCGCATTGTCCTTTGATGAATGTCTTGGCCAAAATTTAAAAAAGTTCACAACGGGTCCACACGAAGGACAACAAACCATATGACAAAATAATAGACGAAGACAAAGCAGAGCTCTTGCAGGCAACTGCTATGCCCTTTTGATCTTTTTTAATTTAATGTTTTTTTTTAATTTATCTGTGCGGCCCAGTACGAAATGGCCCATGGACCAGTATTGGGCCGCAGACGAGTGGTTGGGCACCACTGCTTGAAACCACTTTATCTCCTCTCTCTCTCTCAAGAAAATACACAAGCGTGTTGTGATGGATGAAACATTTTCGAGGAAGCTCCTCAGCTGATAAGCGTGAGATTACAAGCAGATGGCCATCCAAAGCATCCCATAGAGCCACATGATTAAGCCACAGGAAGCACATACTGTACTGGATGTACACTTTGATGTACTGCATATACTCATTCAACACTTCTGGAGTGTTTTTTCTGTTTGTTTTTGCATGTAAACGCACTGTAGTCACCATCATCTTTCCCACATGTCTGCCTCTTCTCGTCGAGCCACAGCTGTTACACACATTTCCTTTTCCAGTGCGTATGTGTATGTGACCAATTGGTAAACAGTGGTTCTTCTGCACTGTCGTCACTAGACTTGTATACCCCACTGAGCTCTGTGGCCAGGGTGTCAAGGGGCAAGCCTTGGGACTACCTTTTCCCAATTTTCACTATCCATGCATGTGTGGTTATTTTTGGGAGGACGGCTGATGGAGTTGCAAAGAGTGGTAAATTTCCGATAAATTTTCATAAAATGTTAAGGTGTGACAACTAAACCCCATGTGAACCCTCTAACATCCTCTTTTTTTTCTCATCCGTAGGAGAGCCCTACTGCTCTGTACCATTTTATACTGTACTTGTTACCTGGGACTTACACAAGTACACTCTGAAGGTAAGAGCCAGTCGGCCTCCTCCCTAGCACGCTGCACTTTTACCAACACGAAAGCGGCTCAAGTAGTTGCACAATGTTCTTTGTATTGGGAATTGGGGCAGGGGTTGCCAAGCACATTTAGATGGCGATAGAGAGAGAACAAATCTGTTACTATTATCAGGACTAAAAATTTGACTCCAGGTTGTAATACCTGGTTTTCCATGGGCCTTGATTTATGTGGTTATAACATGGTGGCTTATTTAGGACAGACACAAGAAATTGAAGCAGATGCCTTCAGCAGCAACTTGAATAGGAGTGCTAATTTTTTATCATTGACAAAACCAGATACCACCACGTGCGATTTATATTCGAGATTGTTCGATTGTCCTAGCTAGAAAATAAACAGACAAGCTAACCTTGTCTTAGTCTGTTGCTGTGCCTGTATTCCAGTCCATGCTTTGCTACAACACTTTATTATGTGCCTTAAACACATTAAAACACACTATTTTTTTATGACTCCTAATTGAAGTCTACTGTAAAAGTGACCCTTACAATAAGAGAATCAAACACATTACACAGTTACATATGAATTCCCAAATATTCAACCAAGCCATATCATTTTGGTGAATGAAAGTCATGCTAGCTTAATGCTAAGATGCCATACGAAATGGCATTAATGAGCTAACACAAATTAGCATGGACGTAACAGTCACACTAAACCATTAAACAACTAATACTTGAATATGAACATAGCATATAAGAAAGCTCACAGGCCAAAATTCCTGCTGCGGCAAAAATTGACACTACATTCAAGGCGCAAAACTCTACATTTGGATTTATTCGTATACTGTAAAAGCATTGGGAATTTTTGATGACATATTTGATCTGTAGCAAGGGTGAACATGATGAACTGTGAGTTACAGAAGTGTGGGTTCGTCTTTTGTATTATTACTTCCAGCATTATGTTTCAGTGTAACAAATGGCTGACTTAGCCTAGCTTAGCACAGCCTTCACATCCATGGACTGCATGTGAAGGATTCAGACGCATTGTCCCTCTCGAATAGAGAGTGTGAAGAATTTTCTGTCATTCCGACTTATTCTTAGACCCCCCTCGTGTGGGTGTGCGCCATCACATCTGTGCAACACACTGTACATCTGAATCCATATGGCTAATGCGCGCCCCAGTCATAATAAAAGCGGTAGTCAAATAAAGACAACAGAAGTCGATGTGCAGCGCAGTTACACTACGTGTAATGCAACCGCTGTCTCACTGCCAAGTGCAGTTGTCTTACACCACAGGGGAGACCACACAGACTGGAGAATGCGGATTGGTATATGTTATACTCTGCCTAAATCTCACACAGTCTATTTTATAAAGCCACACTGCTTTTGCTAAGCATTACAGTTGTCCATAGAAAGTGGAAAAAAACATAAATAGCTGCCTATGGAGAGACACAATCTTGCTCCCGGTATACTGTGCAAAAAAGACAAAAAAAAAACAATAAATGCTTCAGTGGTCCACAAGACCAAGAAGTCAATGACACTCAGTAGTTCCACATCTGTCAAGAACTGTTTTGTTTGACTCCCTGGGATCTGCCATAATTGCATAATAACCCTCCACGTTCTGAGTAATCTAGACGAATTAGTTTGTTTTAAACTTTCCACGCAATTAAAACACCCCCAATGTTCAGGTCTTTTTTTTGGAGGATCTTTCTACGTGTCCTTTCCCCTTTTCTGGCATATCAGCAACATTGCCTGCCAGCTTCTCACACTCTGTTTTTTTTCCCCCGATACACACGTCCCCATTAGACAGGGCCTGATGATCACAAGCCGGGTCAAAGAGGGGGAGCAACCGAGGAAAAAAGGCTGTGGAGGGGCCAGGCTGTGACATCACAGTTGTCACTGAATGAGCGCTGTGACCCTCGGCGACCAAACATTGTACACGGTCAGAGCTGAGTGCAATTCAGTACACGGCATTGACGCCCTAGTCCATCATGATGATTGAGGTTCTGAACAGTTCATTGAGCAGAGGCTCAGAGGGAAAAGAGGGAAAGGTGATGTTGGTTGTTAACCTCCTCAAACCCTGAAACAAAGTTCAGGGCAGAACATGCTGGAGGTCACAGCTCCATGAAATTCAATTTAAATTGGCATCGACGTTACGGTAATTCTAAACATGTGAACAACTGCAACTTCAAGACAGACATGTGGAGCAGCAACACACACAAACGGAGCATATGGCTATTTTCGCAGGAATATTTTCGCTTTGCTCTGTAGGAAAAATGGCAGACTGGATTTGGTCAAACGTGTTTGTCCATTAAGTGAATGGGCAACCTTCTCTCATGGCTGGCAATTATGCAGCATCCCATCCAGATCTCAGTGCTACCTGGCCTGCTGTGGCACAACGTGATACTACACTGAAGGCGCGCCACTCTAAATTCAGACTTGCCTGTATCGTGTAAAAACCCATAAAAAAAACGTAATCGCCCGAAAAGTCTGCGCTATAGTGGTTACACAAAGATTTGTCATAGTCCAAAGGGATCCATTTTGCATGGTTGTATACTTTTTGTTTGCTTAACTGCTTAAATTGGAAGCTGTGGACAGCTAGCACCACCAAAAATTTATATTAGTGCAGGATCCCTGCAGGAAAGGCATGAAGGATAAAAGGAGCAAAGCTCTGTACACTACTGGTGTAGATATTTTTCTCTTAGTCATTTGGTTTGGCTCGGAATTACAATAGACGATGTGCCGCAACAGTTTGTTGCCGATCAACAAGTTTATTTCCGTCGTCCTAAAATATATTTGCCTTAGAAGGAAACTGTTGAATTTCACTTTCCTCAGCTGCTTTCTGACATGCCCTACAAGGTAGCGAGACCTGATATGTTGTTTGTATTTTGTTTTGTCATTTTGCCATGTTGATACCACAAAAATATGAGACGAATCTAACAATGAAAGGCGCGCAAAAAAGCAGTACTAAAAAAGGGATTCACTGTTTTTACTTTTGTCCAATTTCTATTCTATGTAATCTAAACACCGCTTTTCCATGCCTTCAGATGTGGACATCCTCCAAAAGCTGGGGCTTAAGGGAGACAAGCCATCACGCTCCGTACCAGCTGGGGTCATTCCCTTCAAATCTGGAATCATCCTCAACCAACTGGCGCACATTGAGGGTCCACTGCGCTCCATCTGGCCGACGTCCGTCTGGACCGATGCGGCACTGGTCCTGAGTGTCCGCTCACACAGAGTCAACAGCGCTTTCCTCTTCACCCTGCTCTCGGAAAAGAAGAAGCTTCTCCTCGGCCTGCAGCTTGTACCGGGCAGTCTTGTCCTCCACACGGGACCAAACTCCTCGGTGGCGCTGCCTTATGAACCCCACGACGGCCAGTGGCACCAGCTGGCGGTGGGAATTAAAGGACAGAAAGTGACTCTATATGCCTCCTGCGGAGAGCAGAGTGTTCATGTGGACTTTGGGTGGGACAATGAGGAGGGACTGGCACCGGAGCATGAGGATTCCTTCCTGCTGGGCCGTTCAAGCCAACAAGCTTGGGCTCACTTTGAAGGAGCCATCTGCCAGTTTGACCTGATCCCGTCTGCCCAGGCAGCTCACAACTACTGCAAGTACATTAAGAAACAGTGTAGGGAAGCTGACACGTACAGGCCGAATCTTGCACCTTTGCTGCCTGTCTTACCGCGACAAATCAATGCATCATCCACCGCTGCCCCCAAACATGGGAGTCTGATAACCAAGAAGGCCACTGGGCGAAGCCTCGCGCGAAGTGTTGCGGCCGCCGCCTCCGCTGTCAGATACGTAGCCCCCACGCAAACAGTAAAACCCACCGTCGGGACCACTCCTATGATCTTACCTAGGACTGTGATGCCAGTCGCAGATCATCTTGGCCTAGCCTCTCCACCGACCAAGACAAGAACTGAAACTGTCACGGCTCCACTCAGGACCACAGCAGCTCCAACCGGACCACCTGCCACAAAACCATCCACCTCTAAAACAACAAGTCAGCCAACTCCCAGAACAAGTTCTCCAAAGCCCACTTTGCCAAACAAGAAGGTGGTTGTAGCAACCGAAAAGAAGAAGCCCACTCCCACAGCTACTACGAGCCCAAATCCTTCCAAGAAAAAGCCTGACTCTGCTTCATCAGATCAAGCTCCAGCCCTAAAGAAACCACAGCCGACCGCAGCTAAGAAAACCCCCATTAAGGCCAAAGTCATACCATCCAAAGCCACTCTCTCAAAGCCCAAGCTAAATTCTGTCAAAGCGTTTCCCTCCAAACCAGTAGTATCAAAAGTCAACCCTTCAAAAGCAACCATATCGAAAGGTTTTGCGAAAACCACCAAGCCAAACCTGAAACAGGTCATCAAGCCAACCAAGCAAACCAGAGCCACCAAGGCTCCGGTCACCCCACGACCGACAACACCTTTGTCCAATCTTGTAACATCACCTGCCACAGACGGCTTCCAGAGCTGGGAGGTACCACCTACTCAGTTCTCCCTGCTGGCTGGACCTGTTGGACTAAAAGGCGAACCTGGCCCTGCGGTAAGCAGTTTTTGTCTCAGTTTTCAGGAGAAAAAAAAATGCAGGCACATTTGTTTTGATGCTGAATTTTAATGGTTTACTTCAGTTAAGGCTATCAACTTTGTAGTCCATCCGAGTCTTTCCCGGTCTTGTGCCTTCAAATTGTAGCTCCGTCGCCATCTTAATGGCGCTTCATGTAGCCCTGCGGCAGTTCCCGCACTAGTTTGAAACCCTCTCCCGCCATTTTCATCTTGGTCTCAAGGCTTGGCACGACGTGTCAGGTCTGACGCCTTGCCGTCTTCGCACCAGATTCCTCTTATCACAGGGGGCTAGTGGAGGTCACATGGCCCACCTTCAAAGCTGGGTCGCGGGTCAAGGCGGTTGGTAAACGCCACCATTTAGCTTCTCAATGCAAACGCAAAAGTCGGAAAAGGCTCATATCATTTTTTATTTTATTTTATTTTTTGTAGTGATGCCCGCAATGCTGTCATGACAATCGTCAGCTAAATGACACTTTTCGAGAACTCTACCTGGTCATTGGGCATAACGTCGCCATAATTGTGCCAAATATAGAAGAGTTGAGCGCATCGCACTGAGATTTGTCAGGGTCCCGATCCATTTGCACGTATATGAAGGGATTGCATATTATTGTGCGGAATGAGTGCATCAGTACATTTAAGCGGATCCCAGGAAGAGTATTGTTTCTGGCTTAGTGTCCTAGTTTAGGATGAGGCCCATCTTCAAGTACTTCAAATATCACGTCAGTCGATTTGATTGATGTCATTTTAGATGGCTAAAAGTAATCACTTTTCAGAAGAAAGGTGCATGTGTCCATGTTAGAAGGTCCCGGGGCCACCATAAGAGTGCATGGCAGGCGTTGGAATTGGGGGCAATTAGAACCATCAGAGTGGCAGGAAGCGGAAAGAAGACTCGGGAAGGAGTTATGATTGCAATGGGAGAGGCGCCATATTGTTTCAAAGTCTTTCAATTGGCTTCTTTTTAATCTCGAGGAGATTTCCTGGTAGTCTGCACTGAGAAGCTCGCATTCAGAGCGTGTTGTTGTTTTTCTTGACTTTCCTCCCCCTCGTTTGATTAAAAGAAAACGACCGGGCACGATAAAGGCGCGCAGGGCGTTCAGTGGCACAGGAAACGATCTGTTATTTCGACCATTTCCTGCCACGCTGGCTCAGAATTACCTGACGGATATGCCTCAGCTCTCATCACCAGCTAATAGAATTACCTCAGACCTCATGGTTGATTGAGTGCATGTGCACAGTGGCAGTCAAAAGGAAACACTAAAGGGATTTTTTCTTGTTGTGCAGGGACTTCAAGGACCCCCAGGGAAGCCAGGCCTGCCAGGAAAGAGGGGTGCTCGGGTGAGTCCGGGTCCTTTTTTCTTCAGACACCCCCAGCTACATTTATCTTTCTAAATTGTAAAGCATTACGGTCTTCTTGAAATCCACTCGTCGGACTCTCGTTGAAATCAATTTGATTCGAGGGTAGGCCAATTCTCTCCGATGCCAATGCAGAAGATGGTATTTGCGAGCCTCAGGGACTCTCTCCAGAGAAGGATTTGTTCAGCAGCAGACACCTTGCCATACACAAATGTCCCTTCAAGCCCATGTTGACAACTTAGCCAAACATTCACATAACACTACCTGTGCAAACATCGCAACTCACTTTACCTTTTGGCTTTGACGCGATCGTGTTTGTCAGTGTCAGATCTTCAGACAGTCTAGCTGCTAAATCACGGGCAGGGAGAAAAATGTAGTTTAAGTAGCGCAATGTCCTCACATATGTGCATGGACAGCCACCGTCCGGATGCACTTTCAGCCATTTCCTAATGGGGAAAAGATGTGAAACACACAAATGCGGAATGAGCACACTCGCAAGGAGCTGCTGTAGCCACAACTCACTACAGCTACAGTATGTGTATACGAGTCATTCACAAGTCCGTTTTTCCAAAAATATGTCCTGCCGTGCTTTTGGAGCCATCCTTGCTTCTGAATGTGTCTGTGTGCTGTCCATGTGCACATGTTGACTGACGCCTCTGTATAACAGACGGGTGACAGAGAGGCCTCTGTCCGGGGCTTCCATCCCACAAGTTAAAGACCCAGATTGTTTTTTGTAGTTGTAACGACAGTACCGTAATAATAATAATAATAATAATAATAATAATAATAATAACCTTTCAAGCCAAAATTTCCACCAATCTCACAAGGCCTACGCATTTAGTGTCACTCTCGCACACACACCCACTCACACAAGGTTTTCCTATGGAAGCAGATCGTCCATATTCGGCACGGGGCTGCGAGTGCTGAACTCCCATCTCTCAGCATAAACAGGAAAGCTCCTAAAAAGACGGCCTTTCAAAAGCTCACTGTGCCACAGGATGCCTAATAAAAGCACTGTAAACAGAGAACACATGGCTGCGCTGGACTTTTCGCTGCTGCTTCAGCTCCTGCGGCATGCAGCCCGTTTTCACTTTTGGGGGAATCCCATTCTGGACAAGCCTTGAAAAATGTTTTTAAAGTTGAAAAAGATCCATGAAAATGAATAGGAATTCATAAGAATAAATTGGAGAAAAAAAACGAAATTCACAAAATTATAGATTGGCTCTTGATATGGAGTTGAATAGAACTGTGCAGAAAACTTTATTAGAATTTACATGGCATATTTCATCCATATGCAAGCACTATTCACGCAACAGTCACCTTCCTGTGCGTCAACTTTGTCTCTGCCATATGTGCTGTTGTGAAGTTCACAGTAACTTTGGGACCAGCACCATTTAGTTCCTTTTTTTTTAAATGCTCTGAGTTTTTCCTGTCCGATGTCAGCGCAGCAATGCAACGTTGATGCCGACCAAAGTTGTTGAGAAAGCGATGCCGTCCAACGGGCCAGTGAAACAAACCAATCTGGTTTGTCTCCAAACGTCCAAAACGAATACATAAATGATTGCCATATAATTTTTTGCAGGCGTGTAATAATCAACCTGTTTATTTCTTTCCATCAGCCAG
This sequence comes from Hippocampus zosterae, assembly GCF_025434085.1. Classification (NCBI taxonomy): domain Eukaryota; kingdom Metazoa; phylum Chordata; class Actinopteri; order Syngnathiformes; family Syngnathidae; genus Hippocampus; species Hippocampus zosterae. The sequence goes on from NC_067468.1 coordinate 8,633,815, forward strand.
AACTGTACTGTTCAACATCTGCATGGCGTTTTCTTTTGCTCTTTTTGTCTCCCAGTAGAAGATAGACCTCGACCAAAGCCTCACAAACCTATCTTGCAAAATACCTTTTGTCTTTCAGTTTGACCCCTCCAAGATGCTTAATGCACAATTTGAGCTTCTGAAAAGACATTTTTTAAAGTACTAACAGAAATGAGCATAGATGTTGCGGGAATTGGAAAACCTTTGCTGCTACTATAAGACAAATAGAGTAGCAACACATACAAGCAGAGAATACAACAATACTCAGAGGTATATACGCTCTCTACTCAATGGGGACAACTTATTGAAGTTTAGTTGGGGACCTTCTTTGCCTCTTTATGATGCTGAATGACTTCCAGTACATTTCAGTCCACTTTGGCATGTTGCGGCACAATGTGGCACTTCACTGAAAGCACGCAACTCTAAATTCGGACTTGCCTGTATTCTCTTCAAACCCCAACTGCGGTCTATTGCGGAAACGTTGCAGTTTACACATACTGGGCACTTGTAACAACTGACAACACTGTTCAGTCTGATAAATTTAGGGGTTCCCGCTGAAATCCTGCAGACCTGCCCCTTTTTTTTCCTCCCCGCACAACTTTCCGTAGCCTTGGATTACGGGAAACCGGTGTGATGACACACAGAGCACTATTGAGCCCAACCAGGCAACGGCCGCGAACTTTGACCTCTGATCCCCACACATGAGTGCGAGACGCCGTCGCCTCGGCAACCGCTCTCCGCACAGACGCGTCCATTTTTAGGGCGTGTGACGGCGACGGCGGCGGTGGCAGGGAGGTGCGAGAGGGACGCGTGCAAAGACTAACCCCGTCTGTTCGGAGCGCGCCCTATTCTCCTCGCCGTAACATTAAAACTTACCAGGCTGCTTTTGTTTAGTTGTTTCACAGCTCACAAACAGAGTTGGAGGGGTGTGGGGGGGAAATAGCTGAAAAATGACAACAATGCACAATTATAAGTTTGCTATTTATGCTTTTATTGAGTAAAATGACCATTTTTGTTTTACTCGATAAATTGCTGACAACAAGCCTGCTCGGGCCTATTCGAGACAGTCCTGAATCCTGAGTTGTCATTGCAGTGTGCAATTGCAGTTGTGCCATTAATACGGGTAAATATCAGCTGTCGATTGGAGCTCTGTCAAATAACTTGCCACCCGGCAGCAATATCTAAAAAGGGGCCCTACGCAGGGCATTCTAAACACGTTGTCGTTGTTTGTCATTGAAAAAGGCTAATGTCAGCTGCCTTTCGGCATCCGCCTTCAACTTGACGCCCTAAGCAATCACCTGAGTTGTTGGCACTGTCGCAGAATCACCGTATAAAAAGATAAAAACAAAATTTGTGAGTATAATTGATCATGAACCTGACCCTTCCGTTGCGCCTGCTGGAAACACGGCTTTGAAATCGTCCCCTCCGGCTTCCATCTGGCACAAAATGATGAACTAAATGTGTTTCGAAGGAGACTGTATATTAAGTGGCCTTTACGAGCGTGCGCTTCAAAGTCGGACGCCACTTTATGCCCATTACAGAGTTGCTTGTCAAAAATAATCTTTGTGGGAACCTGACGCCACGCTCCCAAATGTAATGTCCAGCAACTACGTTTTAGTTGTGCATATGGCATCAAGAAGCAATTCGTTCCATATTTATATACCTGAGAGTGACGCACCGTTGCCATAACATCAAAACTAAAGCGCTATACTTCTTAAATCAGGATGATTTTGGCCTGAGCTGAGGTAGGACCGCAGTGGGCCGCAGTGACGCCCTGTAAAGCCGCAGGGGCCGCCGCCGGTCGGGGGCCCTTGCGTGCACCGCGCCCTCGCCTCCTCTAATTAGACACCTGTTCCGGGCAAGACATGCAGGCAAGGTTGCTGTACCCAAAATCAAAACCAATGTAAAAAAAAAAATCATGCCCATGTCTACAAGTGTACTCCCCAAACCACATTGCGAAACATGTAATTCAAACATGCCTGCTGTGTGTGTGTGTGTGTGTGTGTGTGTGTGTGTGTGTGTGTGTGTGTGTGTTAGTGTATTTTGGGAAGAACGAGCATTCAGCGAACACTGTCTGGATGCAGAAAAACACACCAAAAGTCTGGAGGGGGACAGCCAGTTGCATGCGAAGCAGCAATGACAGGGGCCACGAGAGTGAGGCGAGGTCATTAAAACTTGCGAATCCCTGGAATGGAAACAGCTGGCGTGTCAAGCACAAGTGCGCAAATTTAAGCTTGTTGGAAATATTTAAAAAAAATATCTATATATATAGATAGATAATGACCAAGTCCCCTTGATTGTGGATGTTGAGTGCTCATAAAGTGCAATCCAACACTAACCCACACCCGAAACATAAACGCAGAAAAGGTTCGTTCAAGGTCGCAAATACGTTAGCAGACAATTTAAATACAAATGTGTTCCAAATTTGATGGTGAAAAAACAAATTGTTTGCAAAAAAAAAAAAAGCGGTCACTACATGCACACACACTTGCAAACATTTGCCGCTTGCAATGTGGGCTTAAGCTCTGATTGGAAGTGTTGGAAAACTCTTTCAACATTTCACATATCCAACATGATGCCGCTTTAGGGATGGAGCAGTCCCAAAATACACAGTTGAGATCATATCACAATTTTGTGATCATGGTTTTTGGTTGGATATCGACAGCTTGAAAAATCTGTTTTGTATGGTCAGGTTACAGGTGGAAGTCTGATGTTTTAAGTCGGTGAGATTCTAGCTGCAAAAGAGGAGGATTTTTTTTTTTTGAAGTTTCAACATGCGGATAACAATGATGGGCTTTCATCTCGTTGGTATTTGCTTCTCTTCAAAACGGCATGAATGCGGGGAGCCTAACTAGGAAGTTTCGAAGGACACGTCTGCAGATCCTCATTCCCAAAGAACACCCAAAGAAGGCCGACTTGTTCCGACTCACCTCAATGAACCCCGCTCGGGCCGCCTCGTCGGCCGACCCTTGACCTCCCTCAGGGGTGTGAGCAAGGCGAGAGATGTCCCACCACGTGGAGAACAAGGCTCGGGGTCAGACAGCCACTAGAAAAAGCCTCCCTCGGGGAGACGAGAAGACAGCTAAATTTCCGCGTCAAAGTGTTTGAATTTCGAGACAACTGGATTGTTTTGTCTCACCTTTTTAGCCGCCTGCCATGCTGGACAAGGAGGCATGCTTCAACTTTAGCCAAATACTGCTACTACAACAACAAAAAAACAACAACTACAGCCGATCCAGACGCCACTTGGCAGAGGAATCCAAAATGTTTTGCAGCGAGGTGATCTGGATTAGTCGTTTAGAGTCTTGACAAAAGTGTGTGTGTTGGGGGCTGTGGTGTTGGAGGGTACAGGAAAACCACATCCATATGGCGGAACTGTTCCACGGAGCCCCATTTTTCCATACCCCCCCCCCCCCACACACACACATAAGAAACACAAAACCCTCAGTAATTCAGAAAATGGGTTAAAATAGCAAGTTTTCTCCAGATAGTGACCCCCCCCCCCCCCCCCCCCCTCACTGACATCACATTAGTCTGGTTGTACTACCAGTAGCAAAACTGCAATATCGAGAAACCTGTGGCATGGAGCATTTTAATCACTTTGCCGTTTTGTCTCCTGCAGGGTCTCCCGGGTCCCCACGGAAACCCTGGCCGACCTGGGCCACTCGGGCTTAAGGTAACTTTTTGGCATGCTTGTGTATCGTGATTGACGACGGGAAATGGCTCAGTATCCGATTCTGATGCCATGATAACCGCAAGCAAAAATATGGCGGTTTCAATTTATTGCAGTGTTGCAATTCCAGCTCTAAAATGTGTTCTTGTGTGTAAATAATGCAAACTTTTTCATTGAACACGCTGTTTTTGTAAAACAACAACAACAACAAAACAAATTAAAATCGGTATTAGGACCACAGGAAAAATACAAATTTCTCAGAAAATGAATCACTACTTTGCTCTTTTACACTCAGTGAAGTAATGCCAGCTAGTTAGCTAATTATCCGCCTCAATAGCGGGCGGAGCGAAAGCTATCGAATATTTTGGTGTATGGATATCCGACTGAAAATTCAATTGAATCATCAGGTATTCAGATTTTTAAAAAAAGGGTTGATTAATTAACTTTACAGAGGGGGGGTGACCACTTAATAATTAACAACCAACTTGTTTTCATTTTTATATCATCAACATGTTCTATTTCAATTTAAACTGTTCATAAAAGCACGAGAGAGAGAGACTGGAGGATTTACAGAAACCCCCCCCCAAAAAAACCCTGGACATGATCAAGATTCAGGACAAGCACTTGGAGAATAACACCTGATACAATTTAAGAAAATCTTGCCTGTCAGAAGACAATTCAGACACAGTACACGTAGTGTAAATATACAAACAGGCAGTTAGCATTTGCTTCATGCAACTGCCGTTCCCCACCCACCAAATTCTTGCCTCCGCTTAAGTTAAAGTTCACCTGTATAGGTGACAGTGCATTTGAGGTTCATCCAAAAACGCCAGAGCATGTCCAGCAGGCTTCCGTCGCCGTCGCCATGTTTGTAACATATTTGGGAGAGTTCTTTGTGGTCCGCTCTTGTGATCAACAAGAGAGTCAGTGTTCTTCCAGGGACAGACAGACGGCAGAGGTGAATGGAAATTCTGCTCCAGGAAGGAGATATTTAAAGGCAGAAAATGAACGGAGTCCAATTTTAATGTGTGTAAACAGGAGAGCAACTGTTGGCTTTGTCTTTCACCGCTGACATTATGTATACACCAGATTTTAAGCGCATGACAAAAACAGACTATATTTGTGTATTGCCAAAACCCCACCATGTATCTTACGGTCCTTTCTCGTCCATTTATTTTCTCTTTCAGTTGTACAATATAATTTGGAAAATTCCATGAAAAGGTGAAATTTTTTCCCCCTCAAAAAAAAATTATCCATCGTAATTTTACAGTCAGAAATCATAATAAAGAATGAATACTGTAGTTCTGTAACTCAATCACATTTTCAACAAGTCTCCATCTTTTTGATGTATCACGCCAATCAGCATGAGTGTTTGATGTTTCCTTTACATCCTAGATTATTCTTTTTTCTCAGTTCATAAGTTAAATAAAGTTGTAAACTGCAGGGGGGATTGGGGGGGGGTAGGTTCCTGTGAGTCAGTTCCATGCGTTAATTCCCAAGTAACAGCTTTGAAGTTTGGTTCATTGTCACTCGCTTGCTCTTTGAAACTTGGTCAAGCGTATACGCTTTGTAAAAAGACAAAAAAAAGTACAGAGATCTTATGATTATATTGCATTATGGTTTTCCTTTTTCTTATTATATATATATATATATATATATATATATATATATATATATATATATATATATATATATATATATATATATATATATATATATATATATATATATATATATATATATATATATATATATATATATATATATATATATATATATATATATATATATATATATATATATATATATTTTTTTTTTTTTTTAGGGTCGAAAAGGAGACCCCGGCATCTCACCTGGACCGGCCCCGAAAGGAGAGAAGGTACTTTCCTTTTCACACAGTCATGCTCGCTAGCCGGTTGTGTAACGGGGGACATTTTTGACATTTTGTCACATTGTGTCTTCAAGGGTGATTTGGGAATCATCGGCCCGGCTGGAATGACCGGTCAAGAAGGTCGCAAGGTAACGAACACACTGATCGCTCCTGTCTCATATGCCCACTCAGAAACACACAAGTGGCTCTTTATTTTCACCTCCAAGTTATTATTTTTTTTATCTTTGTATCAACGGCACAATATATGCAGCAGCCGAACATGCACCCCCATGTCACTGTTGAATGATGACATCGTTTGCATCATCCAAGGCTTGTTCTCAGTCCCACGAGTGATGCTCTAAATCATATAGTAATACATGAATAACAGGCGGAAATGAATTTGTATGCAAACATACCTTCATGGCTGACCAGCTTCTCACTCAGATGTGTTTATACTATTTTCAGTCCTTATTGCTCTAAAAAAAACATCCAGATTTTCAATCTCGAGGCAACAAAATGCTGCCTGGCTCCTGCAGAGTGGGAACGAGACGGAGCCGTATGACATTTTTCAGACTGTTCCGGTGTCCCAGAGAGTAAATAGATTTGTTCTAAGAGGGTATGATGTCATGAGTTTCTTGCTATCGTTGTGCAATGTCGGAATGAATTTGTCAGTATGTTGCTACAAATATCAACATATTTTAAAGTGGAATGATTTGGTTTGATTTATTTTAAATCAAACCAATTTCCTGATTGAATGTTTTTTTGTCTCGCCCCCAATACATATAATAAGTTATGTGAAAACACAGTGCGGTACTTGTATAATGCGTTTTGCATAGGTACAGCACAGTAGTGGTCGTCGGGATCTTGCTTAGTACAAGGAAACATAGTTTTTGTCGTCAAAGCTCATTCGTTAACGACATGACATTTTTTTTTGGACCGGGTTTGCTGTGTCAGTGCAATGCTGTTCATTGACTAGTCGGCCCCTCATGAAAACTAGTTGATGACTCCCGCGGGCTTCGTGACATTGCCCGGTGTGCGGCGGGCCAAAGTTGCTCTTAGTTGCAAAGTGCATCTGCACGTCAGCGGACTGACATGTGGCTTTTGTTAGGTCTTAGTTAGCCCTTCTTGTGCGTGCGTGCATGTGTGTTTGTGTGTGTGTGTGTGTGTGTGAGGGAGAGAAGCACCGTACATCTCGCAACAAACCTGACAGTGTCGCTCACGCTCTCAATCACAATGGAAATTGTAAATCTGCTGGAAAATATTGACAAAGGGCTCGACTAAATGAGTCCAGATGAGGAGGTTGAGAGATTGCCAGGTTGTTTTCGTTGCTCTCCATCTGCGATTAGCCGCTAATGATGCTTAAGCGTAGGATGACCTCATTCGCACGCACGTCCACTGCTACCGCTACGACTATTGTGTCGCGGCTTTTTTCGGAGTCTGATTGACATGATTGGTATCGCGAACAGCATTGCCATGGCGCCTCAATCATCAGACACGATGCCTGCGGAGGAAGCTTGTTAAATAAACCACAAGGGCTTCCTTTCTGTATCCCAAGTGCTTATTAACCCCTCTACATCCTGCTCTAAACGATCTACAGTACAGCACCTCCTCTGGTTCTCAGCTGGATGTCGACTTGCTCATTGCCCTCACAAATCGGCACACGAGTAGAAATGTTTATTTCCCCATTTCTAGTGTGACTATTAGCGTCCTAGGATGATACCCTGCAAAGTGAATTCAGTGACTTTTCTAAATACATTGCACATGATGTCTGATGTCTGAAGGTAATTGTTGAAAATATCTTTAAAGACGGAGAGCAATGTGGTTCTGAATTGCAGCGTTAAGCATTCTTTGTTAACATTTCATGAGCATTTTTTGTGATGGTAGGGGGCTGTCATGAGTAGCCCTTCTCCCACTTGATATAAACTTGAGTGTCTTAATTTGCAGTGACGCTTATATGGCACGATAGTCCAGACAGCAGAGGTTTTAAATGGCAGATCAAATATGTAGAAATTAGTAAGCATACGAAGGATGCTTGATACAGGGCATGGCACATTCAGCGGACACAGCTATAGCGTTTGAGAGCAGAGGCAAAGGCTTTATTTTAAAAGAAACAATTTTTGTGAGGCCACATTTTGATGATTTTTTTTCCATCTGTGGTGTGTTAATTTTGTACTTTATTGAATGTTTTTTGACTGAAGCTGATTGAATCAACCAATCTATCAGTCAATTTACGATGAATATCAATGATACTGAATAAATACTTAAATGGATTCAGTACTGATCTCCTCTTGGTCTTCACTAGGACAACTTATGCATTCTAAATGGACAACTAGATGAAACTAGAGAGGCAAAACCGTGTAATAGGTAACATGCTACTCGTGCTACTAGTGGGGCATTAGATGTTAAAAAGTGCAATTTTCTAATGTCACAGACCGATGTAGTGCTGTCTTGTCTGACTCTGGCTGTGATGGATACTACTACTACTACAACTAATAATAATAAAAATACAAATAATAATGCGTCCATTTTATGCAGGGCTTTCCTGGACACTCAAAGACGCTTCACAATGGATACATTATTCATGCACTCACACGTTCACACTGTGGTGTGGTTAACTGTTTTATGTAGCCACAGCTGCCCTGGGGCAGACTAACATAAGCTTGGCTGTCAAAATTCGCTGGTGTCCCCTCCGACCACCACCAAACATTCACACCCAGCTGTACACCAGTGTGAGTGACACTGGGGGCAAGGTGGATGACGACGCATGATTTGGACAGAGCGGGATTTGATCAGCCAATCCTTTGGTTAATGGCTCTACCTCCTGAGCCATGTCCACCCCGATGATAGCGATGATCATGTGAATGGCACAAGGCCACCCTGAAACAGGCTGAGTCAGATTGGTGCGTTGCATGCAAGCGATGGTTTAAGAGAACTAGAGAGCTGCTCTCCACCTGTCTTGTCATACACACCTAAACACACACAGACGCACGGCATGCACACTCGAACTCAAACCCAGTCTGACGCTTTGAATCGAGAAGTGGAAATTCGACGGGATGCCTTTCTACGGCCGCTGATACAAAGGCAAGCCAAGCGTGTTCGAGTTCTCAGTGCGATGTTTGTTCTAGCGAGCGGCCGCCGAATGGCTTTTCAAGATGTCGGGCCAGGTCACGGCGAGGCAGCGTATGCGGGGCCAAACCTCACCGAGTCATTACGAGCTGCGCATCTCACCTTTCCGATGCCGCCGCTCTTTCCGCGGTGTCTGTTCGCGCCGTCAATGTTTCCGTTTTATGTCGGCTCGGATTGGATTTGTCTTGACACATTCCGTGGTTTTCTGACATACACCTTTGTCTGTAACGAATAGCTTTCCAATGGGTATGTTATTTATTGCCTCCAAAGTGCTGTGAATCGCGGGGGATGTGTTCCAGACTCACCCACGATATAGAAAAACAGACTTTTTAAAATATTCCCTGGCACCTGTTCTCACTCTCACCGTAAAGAAAGAAGAGGCCATCTATGACCTCACTTTGAGGAAATCAAAATAAGACTTTCTTGCTTACTCAGTTCTCCAAATGGTCCAAGCGTGCTTGCCTTACGCTGTTTATTTGTCACTCTCAGTTGAAGTTTACGGTAAAACTTCTGCGGAAAACAAAGGATAAACATTGCAATTTATAAGCTGAAATGTTTAACCGAACCACTTTGCATCTAACAGAAGTATGCTCGCTTAATACTAACACACGTATAATGCAACACGCAATAGAGACACCAATGGAAATTAGCATGGATGATACTTAATTCTAAGCCTTCATTCAATTGCTCTGTTGAGGAGACGCGAATACTCACGTGCAAATATTCTCTTTGCTCTGTGGGACCAGCTTTCGTGACATTTCCGCGGGGTCTTTCCCTGCCTTTTTTTCTTGATCTCAATTACGCGACATTTCTTCCAGTAGACCTGAGGGCAGCTTGACATGATGCAGCACCACATGGTCCTACATTGAAGGCTTGCAACTCTAAATTCCGACTCTGTATGCTGTAGAAATAATGGCTTGAAACTCTGGAATATACTGGGGGCACGAACGATAAACTTGACTGCATATACCAATCTGATGTTTAAATTTACAGTTGGACCGTACATGTGTTCGCAGGCGCTAAGCAGAACCACCATCCCCCGACCAGGCGGTCACCGATCCTTATCTCCCTTTGTAAAGAGTTCACAAATGAGGCCGCCTTTTTTCACCAGTCTGCACGTGTTTACAACACTGCATACGTCACAAGCATGTGCGTTGAATCAGATAGAAAAGCCAGAAGTCGCCGGTAGCTCACCAGACACAAGCGCCCCCCTTCTTTATCCACTCTTCCGTCTACCCTTACGCAAGCCAAGATGTGGCTGATGGACATGAACTCAAGGACATGCGAATTTAACTTCGGTGGTCGTACAAATGAGCACATATCGCTCCTCAGGATGTGGTCCGGTGGTAGCCCAGAGCAGCCGTCTGGCCGCATACATGCACGTGTTCAGCAGAACGTTACGTCAAACTGGACCATTTGGTCCAAACCTGGAGGCGGAAACGCACTGCTTGCATTGTGCTTGCCACGAGTATTTGTGTTATTTCTTGTGTTGAGTTTTGTGGTTAAATCGTGTGGCAGAAGAAAAATCCCCGAAAAAATTCTAATTATAAAGTATTTAATGGTCTCGCTATGTCACATATTTTCACCGATCACGGGTGAGTCTGGAACGTATTCTTTGCGATGAATGGGGTTTCATAGTTGTATTCACTTAGCTGTAAAAAGACGAAAGATTTGTGTCACCCATCAATGGGAAACATAATATGTGCGAGCAATTCAAGACTGGGCCATGTGTGCTAAGCAATCTGAGCTTTCACGCAGAATTTGGAGAACACACACGTACACTCACACACGCAAGAAGATATGTCTTGACTCACTGTGTTACGCCAGCGAGTTTGACAGACGGCGTGTTCATTTGTTGCAAACCCCCTCCCAGCGGAATGATGCACGCCAGATGTGAGATATGACGAGAATATTTAGTTAAAGGCCTGCGCGAGAGGAATTTGACACTCAGATTGCCTCGACTCATGACAGCGTGTCTGTGTGGAGTTGTTTGATGGATGACGGTGGCTGGTACGAAGGTGTGAGCCATCGTACAAAGTGAGCTGCTGTGTTAGGGCTATGGCAAGGCTAAAACATGGTTTTAAAAAGCGACATTGCCAATGTTTTTAGAGTTAGCTACTTTGTCAATTCATTAGTTACTTGGCTAGCTAGATACCGGGTTTTGTTTCCAGTTGGCTAGCTAACTGGAAACAGTTAGTTCGTTAGCTAGCTTAGATAGTAGGAGTATGATTCAAACAAACCAATTTCACTTCCTCCACCAAATGAAAGAGACCATTTTTTGTTCGTTTGCGTAGTTTATTCGTTAGTGTGTTAATTATCAACTTATGCTATCACACTGAAATGTTGGTGAAGATCCAGGAAAAGGAGCAAATCGAAGAATTTAATGGAAACTGCATTGGAGCTTTTTTTTTCGCCCTTCCTGCCATGTTTTGATTAACATCAGTATCATAAAATATTTATTTTATGTCTATATTACGATTGTTTGGCTAGCGGGGCCAATGCTCTGTCATTGTGACAAGCTGTCTTCCAGCGGAATTTGTGATCCTAGCTGTCATTGGAAAGTTGGATTCCTAGACAGCATTGTGAGATTTTGACTCATTACATGTGGCCTCAAACTGCTTTGACAGGCCTGTTGGTGAACATGCATAACGGCTTCACTCATCATCTCCCCCACTCAGGACACATAACCTTAGCCAAGTCACTTTTTTTTCCCAAGGTGCTTTTACACAGTGTGTTTGTTTTCTTTCTCTATTTCCACTCCTATGATTATGCTTCACGTCCTCAGTGTCCACGTCTCTTCTTCATCATCATCTTCATTTTTTTTTTGGTCTTCAGGGGCAGAAAGGTTACCCAGGTCCACCTGGACTCCCCGGAGAATCTGTGAGTATATTTGTCCATATCAACGCTACCGAAGAAAAACGATCACATAAAAAGCCGTGATGTAGCAAGGGCGCAAGATATAAACCACAATACGGCAGGGGGTTTTGTACTACTACATGCAACCAGAAGAGAATCGCTGATGACAGTCAAGAGAGTGACATCTGGTTTGCTGTGATGTTCTCCTGGATATCAGGAAAACACTGCCAAACAAAGACAAACAGGAACAGAAAGAAGTCAACTGGGTCAACCGTCTCACATTCACAGCTGCTTTGTCGACTCTTTTAACCTATTCCCTAGCGTCATATGTCCCAGCATTCGTCCGCCTTCATCTCACGGTTAAAACTCAATTCAAAGAAGTCCTTCATTTTGCATATGGGAGGAGATCATGCGGTTTTGGCCGCAGCAGAGACGACTATTTCAAGTGAGGAACGACCAAAGCCGACCGTATAAAAGCCGTGTGGATTCATGCTCATGTTAGTATTAAAAAAGGCCGTACAGTGGCAGCAGAGTGGAACATTGTCAAGTGCGAGCCTGTCCAATACGTCAGTGGCTGAGGGAGTTCCCAAACTTGTCATCAAACGTGTAAGCGTCTCCGCGTCCCATCTTCAAACGCCCCCCGCTTTCCCATCGCTGGCGGAACTCTGAGTCACCGTTAAGAACCTGAACGGAAACTGCCGGGCTGTCCGCTTATGGCGCGCAGAGGCCAGCTGGTGTGCATGACTCGACTGTAACATACAATGAGCCGTGCTTACAGTGTCTCTCCCCCCCTGCCCCCCTTCCTTCCCCTCCACCAACACCACCAGCATTTAGTCAACAGTAAAGTCAAGATGAAATGAATGTAGCTGAAGCCTTTTTTTTTCCCCCTTTCTTTTTTTACAGCAAGTAACAATTCAGAAGGGTTTGGCTCTCAAAATAGCAGTCCTTTACATTCCACTTTTCTTCACTGGGTAAAAGGAAAATGGCACTCTATAATATTGTACTTTATAAAAACATGAGGTAATAACATAATTAAATAGAAGGGAAAACAAATAACCAATTTGTGCATCATGATGAATTCATTGGAGGTCATTTTTGTGTGCACAATTGGACCACCAGACGGCAGTATAATGCAATCTTGCACATTCAAATGAAGAAGAGTTTCACAACTATTACAAGCAATCTGCAGTAATATTGGTCACTTTTTTTGCAAAGGATAAAGAATATATGCCTGTGAGTATGGTTGTATTGTCTCCATGTTTCCCCGCACCATTTGTGGGCCAATATCCATTCCTTAACACGGCAGGACCATCTATGGCTTTTCCCATTATGTGTTAGCATTAAGCTAGAAAACTTTACGGCCAAGTTATATTCTAGTTTGAAACATACAACAGGTCTCAATCTGTTTGACATTTATTTTGACAGTAATCCTGGACCGTGAGTGGCAATTGAAAAGTTTGAAGCCTCTTTTTTGAACCCTAATTTTTTTTTTTTCAAAGTCAAAGCAATATAATCATCCCAATGACAGCTCGTATCCTGATAGAAGTCTTAAATTCAATTCACTTGTATCTCAAGGCACCACTGTATATACAGTTTCGTCAAACTAACTAGACACGATGCTCCACAATAGACCCATAGACCTCAGTCAGCCGGGTCCTAACTGGAAGCACTTTCTATTTATCCAAGGCAGCACGGCAAGTGCCGCGCATGGCTGCACATCCCAAGTGCGTCAAAGGAAGTTATACATGAGCATGCCCTCGCTCTGACACAAGTCGTCTCTGTGCCCGTTTGTAAAGCGCGCCACGCCCTGTTGCCGTCCCCAAAGTAGACCACATCCCTTTTTCCAAGGGCGCAAGTTTGGAAACGCAGGTTCAACTTTGGCTTTCTGAAACCCGACATTTTGATGAAGCGGTCGAGGCACTTTGCCAGTCATTTCTATTTGTTTTATTTTGCGTCATTTTACTCTACTCTCAGGTTGGCCTTACAAATGAGAAATAGTTGTCAATGGACAAACCTGGATAAATGAAGTTTAAATACAATCGATTCAGAAGTGAGCCTGAGTAAGTGGTCATTGCGCATGTGTGTTGTTGTGACCATAATTACAATGATCCTACTCACTTCACCTCCCCTCTACCTCACTTCTTCCTTCCCTCTTTCCCTCCCATCCACCCCCACCCTCTTCCTCCCCCTGCAGGGAGAGCAAGGTCCAGTCGGAAGCCCAGGTGCCAAAGGTTATCCTGGCAGGCAGGTGCAGTAAATCCTCTGCTGTGACTGGTACAGTTGTAGTCAAAGCCAAGTACAATTAGCTTGTGTTGAACAGCTCACCCTCTGTGTGCGTGCGTATGCGCGTGTGTGCCACATGTGCATGTGTGTAAATACGACTTAGATGCGTATTTACGAATAAGCAACACAAGCTAGTTTATTCCTCGCATTTATTCACAATTCGTTTGGGACAAGCAAACAATAAATGCTGAATGACTCGAATTTAAAATAAATCTGTTGTTTTCAGGGTTTACCTGGGCCAGTAGGACCATTGGGGCCTAAAGGGGTGCGGGTAAGTCAAATTACGAATGTCTTATCAATAAATACACATTATCCTGGCAGGTGCTGACACTTTCACTGAAGTATTTATAGAGGGGAGGACAGGAAATGACGTTTAAAAAAAAAAAGGAATAAGTCTAAAGAGAGGTTGCCAGTCATCAGTATGTTTCCTGCACGAGTGCATATACAGAGTGTGCACATGGGTGCCAAATCCCTCCGAGGCGTTATGTAATACATCTCTCTGCACACAAAAGCACATTGACACAGGCCTCGCGTAGCACTATTAATAGTCAGGTCAACATTGTATTGCTATTTTCAGGCCCCGGCGGAGAAGGCCCGCTGTAAATAATGTACCTCATCCAAACAAGCCAGCTTCCGCTGCACCGAATAAGACAAACACGCACACAAAGTGATGCTAATGTTCCAATAAAGCGTCTTTATCAGATCCTCTTGACGGTTCCCAATGTCTCCCCCCTGCTCCCACTGGCTGGAATTTCCTGTTTGAGCTCCGTATGAGGCCCTGCTGTTTTAAGGAGGCATTCGAGGTCCTCTCTCGCTCTCTTTTTTTTGGGGGGGGGGGGGTCACCTATCCACGAGGCATGGGCCAATACTGTATCAGATTCTGACAAGATTATAACCATGAGCAAAATATTACGATATTGCAAACAGCTCCAAAAGTGTTATTTTGAAATATTAGGGGAAATAACGGGCGGCCCGGTAGTCCAGTGGTTAGCACGTCGGCTTCACAGTGCAGACCTCCCTGTGTGGAGTTTGCATGTTCTCCCCGGGCCTGCGTGGGTTTTCTCCGGGTGCTCCGGTTTCCTCCCACATTCCAAAAACATGCGTGGCAGGCTGATTGAACACTCTAAATTTATCCTAGGTGTGAGTGCGAATGGTTGTTCGTTTCTGTGTACCCTGCGATTGGCTGGCAACCGATTCAGGGTGTCCCCCGCCTACTGCCCGAAGACAGCTGGGATAGTCTCCAGCACCCCCCGCGACCCTAGTGAGGACCAAGCGGCTTGGAAGATGAATGAATGAATGAAAGGGGAAATAACTGCAACTGCAACTCTTTTTTTTCCCCATTGAACACATTCCATAGGTACTAGCCCATTTAATCCCAAGTTTTTCCCAGACATTTAAAAGTCAAAATCAGGTGTCATTGGTAGCCCTTTTAAATAATCAGTAATAAAAAATTTTAGAGCCCTGTAAATTAAATCATTGTTGTCCTTCACAAATGTGACCGGTGGGATTAAATGGGTTAGTTAACATAAAGAGGGTTTTTTTTCAATGTAACAATTCAACAAAGTACAACAGAAAAAGTGCTTACGGTATTCAGCAGAAAATGAGTGGCCACTTCTACAGTTAACCTTGAAAGCGGCAAGCGGCCCATGCCTACTAACCACACGTCGTTCTCTGCTGTGTTTGTGTTGTGGTGTTTGTTTGTCTTTCCTTGCACAGTGTGACAACCGGGGCCGTCTTCAGAGATCCCTGGCGTGAGGGTATGTGCCCTTGGACTACATCGTGGAAGCCAGCACCATGCAGTCCATGGGCATATACACTTGCCTCATGGCTTGGTTCTTCACAGAGGCCCTCCCCTAAGCATGCAGGACCCCTCCCCTTCCCCCGAATACCGACCCTCTGGATCCAGTCGGATCAAAGCTCCTGTTGCATTTATTGTGTTGAAATAACTCACTCTGTATCCCGCTCTCTCTCTCTCTCTCTCTCTCTCTCTCTCTCTCTCTCTCTCTCTCTCTCTCTCTCTCTCTCTCTCTCTCTCTCCTTTTCTCTCCTCTGCTGCAGGGTTTCATTGGAATCCCTGGGCTTTTTGGCCTCCCCGGACCTGACGGAGAAAGAGTTAGTGCTTGCCATTGTTTTTTTGTGTGTGTTTTTTTTTAAAGTGTCTCCAATTATCATCACAAAAGAGAACCCAAAAATTATATGATGAACTCCTGTATGTAGCAGGTGTGAAGCTGCCTCACTCACAATAGTTGGAAAATTGCAACGTAATGAAAAAAGTGACCAAAAAAAATATGTTCTATAGTTTTGCTCCTTCTACGGGCCGTGAACACATTTAAACTTATTGAAACAAACACAGAAGTGGTTCATGCAGAGTCCATTCCGAAAAATATGTCACAGTCACAAGTCATTAAATCTGTCTCAGTTAAAACAAACCTACCAGACCTCACCGTAGCCAATATGAACTGAACCGTGAATTTAAAACCAAGGTACGTACCAAATAGTGAATTTTGTTTTTTTGGACCTATCGTTACCGTTGGACATCCTAAGTAATTACCATAACTGTAACTAGATGTGGCAAGCATTGAAAACAATGTTGACGCCCCTGCCGCTGTGGTAATTTTTTTGATCGTTTAGAAAAAAAAAATCTCGCCAAGCATCCGTGCCAATGACCGCCTGCTATGTTTGCCCATGCCGTCCTGCCGCGTTGTCTCATGACCAATCCCTTTTGTTCACAGACACCTGAAATGGGGCCGCCATGTGCCGTGGGGATTATAGTGTAAACGTAGCCTAAGTAATAAAAAAAAAGTATCGCTATTTGTTTTCATATGTAGGGAGTTCAAGTTTAAATAAAAAAAAAAATCATCAGAATGATAAATCCTGTGCAGTACGGGAGCACTGAATTTGTATCTGCCTATTGGTTTTTCTTTCTTTGTTGTCTTTTTGTCTATTCTTCTTTCACCCGCCGTCTTTTCTCTCTCTGTTTTCCAGGGCATTCCAGGCGAACCAGGCAAGAGGGGCAAGATGGGTAGGCCGGTAAAGTTTTGTCTCAACATACTTTACAGTGTCGTATGTGCAAATGTGCTTGGGCGAGTTGGCAGACGGTCACACGTGTCAAGCGGCATTCAGTTCTAATCTTCCTGTTTTTTTTGTGGGTTTTTTTGCGGTATAGAGAGCTTTAGTTGTCCATAGAAAGGTGCAAAGTCTGTGTCATTGTGCCAGTGTTTCCAGGCCTGTCAGGGGGGTTAACTGGGGTCTCACCAGTCGCACGTCAGGGTCGGGCTTGCAACAAGAAAAAGGCTTTTGTGGAACTAAACGGGCCCTGAGGCAGTTGGAGGAAGCCATTGCTTTCGCTTTATGCGTGCGTATGTGTGTCACATAGATCACTTTGACAGCAGCTTACAAAAGGTTTCGAACGCTTACACGCACGCCGTCAAACCATTCAGCAGATGTTTTCATTCAATGGGGCATTTATGAAGCAAAACGAATCCACTCGTGAGCTTCCTTTTTGACTCACAATTGTCCAGTGTGCAGATTTGTTTTTTTTGCGAGTAGAACACGGGTCTTATTTTTATTTGGATCTCGTTGAAATTTGGCGCATCTGGGATAGTACTTGCCGAAAATGATGCCTCTTGCTTCAATTTTGATGCCGTTTGTCTTATAGGATCCATGTTAGACTGATTAATTTGAGATGATCTCAGAAGTGGAGCTTGATTGGTTTGATTGTTTGTTTGTTTTTTTTAACCGATCTCCTGCTTATTCATTACTGTATCGTTTTTTTTGTTTTCATTTTTTTTCACAGTAATTGTAAGAGTGTGTTAATTATTCAAGACTATTTCCAATTAGTTGTAGTGATCGGTCCCTTACTCCGTACTAAATAGTAGCGGTCCTGTGTAAAAGTAAAAAAAATATATATACCCGGTATATAAATATATATATATGCTCTTAAATTTACAACTTGTGTTGTACTTAAGTATAAATGTTATTTTTTCCCCCTTTTGATTTCATATAACAGTCATTTTGATCATACAATTTGATGGCCTCTGTCAGGTGTGTCTCCTTTTTCGCCTGAGGCGAAATCATAGGAGCAGGCAGTTATCTCATATCTCACGCTACTGCCCCCACTCCCAAAAAAACACTGACAGACTGATGTAACAACATCAGGAAGAGAGACAAACATGAACTGCTTTCTTTTTCCCGCCTTAAGGCTCCTATTTTATATTATAACCTGTAAACTAGAGATCCATGAAAACTGTAATTCACTCCACAAACAAAATATTTGTTACACCACCAGTAGATCTACAGTGCAGTGAGATAAATTGTGGTTGTCTACCCCCAGCGTTCCAAAACCATGTTTCCAAAACATCAGCGCACTCTTTGCGTATGTCGTCCTGGTTGCGCAACATCCCAGTCGTTCTCTGACCCAATTTTGACTGGCTCGTCTGCTGACTGGATGTAAAAGCAGCGATGCACTTAATCCCCGCTGGACCGTGTTCAACTAATAGTTTCAAGCGCTGTACTCGAAATGGTCTTCTTTTTTTTTCCGCCTCACATTTGTCATTGACAGCACTGGTGATAGCGACGTGAGTCATCCCTTTTGTGGGTGAACTCCATGCGTCATCCACGTGGGCTGTGTTCTGGTCCAAATACGCGCAAGCGCTTTAGTCTGTGCAACGGCGATTCATGCTGACATGGCATTGATACATTGTTGGAACGCTCTCAAATAGACAGAAAGAGTACAAGAGATCATTCAGGCAGGGTTGCATAACATTTTTCCATTCAAGTACAGTGAACTCACACAATAAAGAGTCTTATAGCTGCCTTTAGATGCCAGAAAAGCACTTTTTTTTCTCTTAAACAAAGTAAAGGCCTGACTAAATGAAGCTCCTCCCTTTACTTCCACCTAGTTTCTTAGCACCTAGATGCTACAAGATGATGCTGAAAGATTGATAGAGTAAACCTTGCACAGGTGCGTTTTTCAGCTAATAACACAGGATGGTTTCCACCCCCAAAAAATCGCTGAATGTGTAAATTGCCGAATACAAACGGAAAATATGCAGGGGTTCCCGAAACTGTGAAACCTCTGCAGTTGAAACCACTGGGAATTCAATGTCATGCAATGTGAAAACTCAGAATTTGATCTACATTTGCAGGAAAAATACACGCCTTATGCCGCGCACAAAACATTTGGCATATAACGTGCCGTCGCGTGTGCCATACAGCGCACGATTCAAGTGCTCGGCTCGGCAAGCATCAACGTTGTACAAATCAACCTAAACTTTGGTGAAAAATATTTCCGTCGAACAAAATTAGACTTGGGGTTGTTTCCAATGTCTATATCTTTATTGTCACACAATCTGAAACCTTAGTATAATTTGCCGTTGTACAGTATATGACAGCACCAGAAACCTGGGCATCTGTTTCGCAAACTAAAAAAAAGCAACAACCTAAAAATGTATGAGAGCGTCATTTGAGATTCCAAATTGTCCGTCGATGCGAATGGGAAAATAAATGCTTGTTGGACTTCATACCTGTCCTGTGATTGGCTGGCGGCCAGTCAAAATATGTCTCCTCCTCTGTTTACGTTTTTCTCCGGCTCCTCCATCTTCCTCCCGCAATCCAAAAATGGGCATGTTAGTTTCATTAAACCAAAGTGAGTAAATGTGACTCTGAACACTCGTTTGTCAACATGCGCCCTGCATTTGACTGGCGACCAGTCCTGGGTGCGCTCTGCCTCTCCTCCTTGCCGCTCTTTTCACCAATGCAGATAACCAGTCTGCTGCTCAAAACATCCTAACAAATTTTTTTGTTACAAAGCTCATCGTGATGAATGCTGATTTTTTTTTTTTTCATCCAGCATTGCTTTATGTGTCTCTGTGCTCGGCGATAGGCCACAACTCACCCAGGACCCTCATGGGGAGAAGCGCAAATGTGCATCCTGGATGACCTTGTCCTAGGTTTAGATAGATAGATGATGATTTATGAAGTTTAAAAAAAAAAGGTTTAAAATCGTCCTCCTTTGTGACAAAGACCCGCCACTTTCCGTGACTATTGACGGGTAATTAGCATTTACCGAACAATGTGTGAGGCTAAGAATAGCCTCACTCGGCCAAAATGAGCCTTTCTAAGACGCTCTGGTCTAAGGAGGCATTGTGCTCCCGGCCCTGCGGGGTTTTTCTTTGCATCGAGTGTGGCTGAGATTAGCCTGCATTTAGCGCTAAATGGATATGGAAAGGCCTGGCTTGACGAAAAAAGTATAATCAACTTAAATGGGGCTGTTATGCTCTTACGTTGCATATTTCAGACGACTCTGCTTTTCTAATGTGAGCTTGGCAGCGCTCATGATCACGCAACCGCACTTTGTTCTGTTTTCTCTCTCACCCTGCTTTAATATTCATTCATTGCTCAACATATGGGGAGAGTCGAGATTACTTTGGAGACAAGAGTGATTGTTGCGATTGACTATGTGACCAGAAAGCCAACTCTCCATGAATGACAACTGTTGTGGTGTCTTTGTTGGACATTGTGTTTCAGGAGGTTGTTTAAAGTTCGGTGTGTGTTTCGGTTGACCCTTGGCGCTTAAAAAAACACCCAAAAAATGGTTTGGTCAAGCAGAACATGGAAACAAATGAGTTTTGGGCCGCGCTGTTTGTGTGCATCCATCATCTCTGTGCGTGGTTTAGGGGTTTCCGGGTGACTTTGGAGAGCGAGGACCACCTGGAGCAGACGGAGAACCAGTAGGTCACACGGAATGCAAACCCCACTATTTCACTTTTACCTCATCCATGCCGTGTAAGTGGAGAACTTTCCAAAAGAGTGTCGTAACTACTGACAACATTATCCCAAAATACAAGTACTGGAATTTAAATAAACAGAAAATGAAGAGAAAAAAAAACACCCAACGTGTTTACTTTAAGTCTTTTATTTGTTCCCCGGAGCTTTATATGTTAATTTCTGTCATAAAACCTCACTGTATCATCAGCTTCTTCTTGGTTTTTTTTAGGTCTATGCTAACAATGCTAACAAGCTAAACGACACTTGGACCTCTGCTCTGTGAGGCTGGCATGCTAATCTCCTACAAAGAACAAATTAAAACACGAATTGGGGTGTGGGGGAACAAATCATTTGTATGACTGTTTTAAAGCAAGGACTTACTTTTCAACAAAAAATGACAATAGTGCCAAAACACAGCATCACCTTCAATTTATGTTGGCATACTATATTTTAATAACAATAATCATAGATATTACTGATTAAAACTTGACAACTACAGGTCGAAATATCAAGCATCGGCGGGGGAAAAAAAAGACAAAAGATACATGCAGTTTAGAGGAAGCGCCATTTTGGGAATTCACCTCTCTGGCTGCACTCACAAACACACAGCCACCTCTCATAAGCATCCCTGAACACTGAGCCACTATTCTCAGCATGTTTGTTTAAAAAAACATGAGGCAATAACCCCAGAAAAGTGCTCCTTCACTCTTCACCTCACTTGCTCCTTCTGTGTGTCCAGGGCCAGATGGGAGCCCCCGGTCCAAATGGAGTTCTCGGACTAATTGTGAGTATTCCCTTTTTGTGTGACTGTCCCGAAAATGCTGGATTGAAATGAAACAGAAAATGCCTTTGTGAAGAGATGACCGTTCCTTAGGTTTACGGCGATAAACATGCTGAAAATATTGGAAGCGGGTGCACTTCGAATTAGATGTGAAAATATTTTGATAGTCAATCAAACACATTTTAGCAGGTTGCAAATCATTTTTTAAGGCACCCGCCCATACACACACACTCACACACACAAACACCCACCTCAATGGTCACATTATAGTGTGTGATCATCTCTTGTCGCGACCCGTCTTCACCCGTGACCAGTTGCTCCTCCCGGTTTATTCTGGGCCGCCGGCGGTGGCAGCAGGCCTGTAATTGCAGGAGCGTGATTATAGCTCTGTATCCAGCACTTTTTGCCCATTGCGGCATTCGTGTGACCAGACAAGGGTTGCACATTTAAATGTATGCAACACAAAAAATAAAAATAAAAATAAAGCACCCCAAAAAAAACTTTCATTAACTTTACAGGCCATACAAATGCAGTTAACTACTGTACTAGTAGTTATTTTGGACTGATTTCTCAATACCCACAAAATGTGTTCTATGACAAAATAAGCAGCAAACCAACAATAAGAGAGTAGACTCGCTTCTTTCACCAGGGAAAAAAAATATCTATTTTTTTCCTTTCTTTAGTACTGTACTCAGCAGTAGAACATCAGTTTTTGGACAAAGAGCGGAGAAAAGAAGCATTTTGTGAAACAGGTCAACCAGCGACTTTGACGCTAATAACTTGCTATTGTGACATCTCAAGTAATACAAATGTCGGTAAACTGTTAGATTCCAATTGAACATAAACTTCAACAACATTAAATGATTTAATAAAACAAACTTAAAGTAAATCCACCTAGCTAGCTAGCTAGCCAGTCACCTAGCTAGCCATCTGCCGATAAGTGGCTGTTATGCTGTGTTTGTATTATTCCCTTGAAACAATGTAGCCATGAATATGTTTGTCCGTTTATTGGTGACAGGGTGACATGGGACCTGTTGGCGAGATGGGCCTTCCAGGACCCAATGGACTGAAGGTAATCCTCACTCCATCCTGTTTTGAAAGTCTTGGCAGCCTTTATGTTCAATCTACTCGGTTGGACTGCTTATGATAGTAGGTTTGATGTATTTGTAAATGTGTTGTGTATTTTTTTTAGCCAACTTATGTTTCTGTGTTTCTTCCAGGGGGTACACGGAAATCCAGGAGAACCAGGACTGAAAGGTGATAAGGTGATCTGAATATTCCTGTTATTGCATGTGATGCGTGTGAATTATTTTTTTTTTGTGTCCCAAACAATAGACCTTGAGAGCATGCTTACCCTCAAACACCCTCCACCCACCGTCATCTCCATGCTGAGCTCTAATAAGCAGAAAATATCCAACTGCTACCATCTCCAAATCACAATTTAGCACCTTCTCTCCCTTTTTCTTGTTTAATTTAACATTGCGCATTTTCCAGCAGTGCTCGGTGCTGCCTTTTGTGGCACAATGAGGTATTACACTACAGGCGCTCAACTCTCCATTCAGCAGTCCCATGAAAAAAAAAACAACGGCTTAAAAATATTTCCATTTCGCAGGAGGTAAATTGGATGGCCCATGGACAAAATCATAGCTCAAAGGTACCAGATCGGGCCCCTCGTCATTTGAAGTGATCTTTCACCAAAATATCCTCTGAACCTAAAGTTTACAATACCGCTATTTTCCATGACTTCAATTTTCATATTCAATTTGTTGTTAAAAACACACAGAGTTTGCAATAATTAAATGCAGGGGCAGTTATGTAAATGTAATAATATGATGAGGTGATTGTACAATTATATGGTTTTCAATCATAACGGCCCTCTGAGGGAAACCATAACTACTATGCGGCCCATGACCAAAATGAGTCTGACACCCCTGATCTAAACAAACAGCAAAGAAAATCGTCCCCGGTGGAGGCATCCAGGAGCATGTCATTCCGTGAAATCCATGTCTTCGTACAAGACCAAAATAACTGGTATACTTAGAGTGTCATTGGACCACGTATGAGATTGAGGTTTCGGATGGCAGACAAACCGATGACATCGAAAGTGTGTGACTGTTTTGCGACAAAACCAGTCAATCGTACACCAAATGTTCCGCATGTCAGTTTGGATCATCCATCATCCTGTTCCTCTTGATCTCATCAGGGTGACATCGGGATTCCTGGCGAGCAAGGCGAGATAGGCTTCAAAGGAGACAAGGCAAGCCTTTCAAGTTACTTATGTGCGCTTCATTGTCAACTGCAAATCTGTCAAATCATTTAGTCACAAACCCTGGTGCCCAAGAAAAATCCCACAGACATACCTCTTGCCTTGACTTTTTGCTTTTATTTTACAGGGCATCCAGGGCGCTTCAGGACCACCTGGCCTCCGAGGGAAACCAGGACCCCAGGTTAGTTTGGGATTTTGGCTTACTATTACTACTGCAGTATCATTACCAAGTTCTCAGATACATTTGGCGGCTTAAAGTCAGTCAAAATGGGGGCATCATCATCAAAGTTAAATGTGATTTAGCACTCTTCTTTTTGAATTGAATCCCACTTTTATTATTATGAAACATTACGTCTGGCGTGAACGCTGTCATGGAACCAAATCAACGCGTTCAAGACCACCATGGGAGAGTTCCAAACAAACTCTGGCACGGTTTGGATGTGGCAAGCCATCTGACTGCTTTTACCACTGGCATTCCTTTTTTCCCTCGTTATAACAAACTCAAGCTCATTTTCCCCATTGCTACAATTTGCTTTGTCAGGTGTGAATAGAGTATTCAAACTCGGACCAATTCAGCTGGTTCCAGACCATCTTGGTAGTGTTCCAGACGGACTCCGGGGCAGTTTGATTGTCGCATTATCGCTCAATCTACTCGTGCTTTCATGCTGGCACACGCCCTAAACCAGTTCAAACCAAGTCTAGCTTGTTTTAACTCCTACTCTGGCATCCCTTCACTTGCTCCCCATACATTTTAGAGTTATTTTCAAGATCCTCTTATTTGTTTTCAAATCTCTGAATAATCTCGCGCCACTTTACCTCTCTGAGCTCATACGCCGCTACACACCTGCCGGCGCCTCAGGTCTGCGGACCAGTCTTTGTTAGTGACTTTACTTGACTTGACTTGACTTGTTTTCCCCATTAGTTTGATTCATTCAGTCTGGTGTGAATGCAGTAATCGAATTCAGTCCGAATTCAAAACCTTTGCTGTTCGATTGTACTCATTGATCGTGAACTAATCCAAAAACCACTGACCTAGAGTATCAGCTCCTTCCTTCTGTCAGGAGATTTAGAGTCACTCGGAGCAAGGTGAACCATTACATACATGTTTTTATTTCTACATCTATTCATATAAGGAATCCAAATATGTCAGTTAGTGTGCACTGCACTGAATTGATTAGTTCTGCGGGATTGTGTTTTTCATGGGATTGATTGTAAACTGCAGAACCAGTTGAGTGTCTATGACACATTTCCCTTTGGGGACAATAAGGTATATGAAATGAAAATGAAAGCCCTTTGATGATGTTGGTGGTATCCAATCGTCCACTCGTCTGCTTTTTCTCCTTTTCCAGGGTAGTGTGGGCGACAAAGGTCCTGATGGCACACCAGGACCAATAGGCCCCGAGGTGCGTGTTTTACCCACACTGCATTGCTGATTTGTGACCGTGACCTAACCAGAATTCTAACCCAGCTTAATTGACCTTGACAGGGTTTCCCTGGCGACATGGGACCCCCGGGAGAGAATGGCCTTGAAGGACCAAAGGTGAGAAAGACCATCATGTGTCGATTGCGACGTGAGAAATGTGCCTGTAAAGGTCATCGTGCGTTTTAGGCTCACCCTGAAATTTCAAAGAAAAGCCCAACGAGTGTTTTTATGTAAACATGTTCATTTTTCTCCACACTTTAAGGGAAAGCTCGGCACAAGAGGTTTACCAGGACCACGGGGGTTACCTGGCTTTGAGGTAAGCCGTGTCAGCAACAACAGCTTTTCAAATTTGATTCTCTGGCGAAAGATGAAAATGATTTTTTTCCAGGGAGACGAGGGCCCGATCGGGCCTCCGGGACCGACAGGATTTGAGGTGAGTTGTGATCTCATCACATCACCCTTTGAAATCTGTACTTTGGACAACAGTTTTAAATATGGCCGATAATAAGTCCTGTACAAGACCCTTAAACCCTCCAATCGTACTGTAGTACAGTAACATCATTCTAAAATTTATTTCCACAGTCTAGTTAGCATTGGAAACCTTGCTTTTCATTTGGAATTGGCCTTGACAGTCTTTGTTGGCTTTTTTAATTTTTTTTTCTGGCCCAATAATTGTTTTGGACGATCTGTCACAAAAAATGGTTTTGTTGCATCACATCATTTTAGACAGTACGCCCAGTCAATTTCAATTTCAATAACTTACGATCTTCTGTTTTGGACACGAGCGGGTGATAACTTTCACTACCGTGTTGACTGTGGAGATTTATAGCAAGCGTAAAAAGGATATTTCATGGACGAGAGAGAGAGAAGTGCCAAAGTGGAGTTGGACGTTGGAAAACTGCCTTCCTTCTCTTGGACATTCTCTTTCTTTGACGATCCCATATGGGCTTGCCTTATTTTATTTATTTTTTTGTTCTTTTTACATCCTGCCATTTCCACTCAAGCTACCAACGCCCCCGACCCCCGCCGAGTCATCCGAGTCGGACCCCCCCACCCCCTTCGGTCTTCTTTGTGATGGGGGAAGCATAAGATGACTCGAGTGATCTCGGTCCAGGTGGCACAAGCCCCACTTCTCCAACTCAATGGGAGGCCGTTTTGAGCGTTTATTTGATATCCTTGATATCCAGCGCGAGATCCTTGTATTTATGCTGAATATACAATAAATGCTCCTCATCCTAAATCCTTGATGTCGGGTTCTTCAACAGTGCTTCACTTAAGCTGTATTGAACATTAGCATCATTAGGACAATTTTTCCAGTGTGCAAGAAGACACTGTCATAGTTGTTTTACTAGTGTGGTGAATTAATTTAGATCTCGGATATCCAGCTTGTTTTATTAGGGTATTCCGCTTTCCTCCCACATTCGAAAAAGATGGCATGGCGGGTTGATGGAACACTCTAAATTGTCCCTAGGTCTGAGTGTGAGCGCGGATCATTGTTCGTCTGTGTGGGCCCTGCGATTGGCCCCGCCTACTGCCCGAAGACAGCTGGGATAGACTCCATCGCGCCCCGCGACCCTTGTGATAAATGGATTGGAAAATGGATGAGCTTAAGGTTCTACTAGTAGGCCAAAAGTGGCACTCATAGTGGGAAAACTTTCTTGTAAGATAGTATCTACCAGTGCACTGAATTGTCTTACTTGTGAGGATAAAGAGGACCTCAAACTGGACATCGAGGATAGCAAATAAATGCCTGACGACTTCCTCACACCTCCCCGTGGCCACACACCTCCTCATCGAACAGCTGATTTTATTTTTGTTTATTTTTTTTCTCGGTTCACTACAGTCGAGTAAGTTATGACACAAAATCTCTCTTAAAAAAAAAAAAAAAATGACTGTGTGCTCCAGGCGGATTAAATTAAATGTGTCATGACATGAGAGCAGCTCATCGGTCTGGAGTCAAATCCTGGAATCCTTGAGTCATTTCATTCAGAGGAGTTACGGCTGGTAAAAAAGCACTTAGTTCCCCTCTTAACCTCAGGAATGATTGTCAAGAACATAACAGTCGGCAAAAAACACCTTCACGCGGTGCCAAAAGCGAGACGGGGCCGTGTTACCTGCGCAGACGGCAACATCTGCCGACTTACCGCAAACTGTCAGCGCCAGTGATTCAGCGCCCTTGTGTGTTTATTTCTACCCGGAATGTGCCGAGACGCTTAATGTTGTGTCCCGTTTAGGGTCGACTGGGCGGAAAAGGATTCCTCGGGAAAGTCGGGCCTGAAGGAGCGAAGGTGTGAACTTTTTCGTTGTCATTTCCAAACCAAAAGTTTTCAACAGGTCTTTGCATGTGTTTAATGGAGAGTGTGCTTGCTTTGTGCAGGGAGAGACTGGCATCACGGGAAAAGTTGGCGCCATGGGAGAAAGAGTAGGAAACTTTGCCCGACTGGACACTTTTCACACATTGGCCAGTTGTGACCTGAAAACTATGCAAAAAACAATTTTTTTGTATATTTAAAACAACCACAAGTCCGTTTAGCTTAATGCTAGCAGACTAACGCTGGCTAACAAAACAAGCGTCGATGCTTGACTTCTTAAGCAAGGGATGTTCAAACACCTACTGTAGACAGACACGAACAAGACTCACGGGCATATATTCTTTAGCCTCTGTGAAGATAGACTAATCACCTTGATGGAGGAGCTGAGACTATCTCCATGTGCCGTAGAGTCACATCTGTGTTAGACTGCCCCCAGGTGGCCATGACAGACAGACCGGAGGGAGCAGCATAATGTTCATAAAATAGAAGCAATATTCCGACCGAAGCAACTGTTTTCATGTGCATTTTTTTTCAGGGCTTGGTGGGTTTCATCGGACCCGTGGGCGAGGTCGGAATGGCGGGAGAGAAGGTAACTTTCCGTGTGGATACCGAGAAAAACAACACCGTTCTTAACAAAGGCAACTTTATTTCCTCTGGACCTCAACGCTGTACTTTTGTGTTCTTAGGGGGACCGAGGCACGATGGGTCTTCCCGGACCACCTGGGGAGAAAGGCTCAGATGTAAGTCACAGAGCTGTTTTGTTTTTATTGGGGGGGAGGGTGGGGGGGAGTGCTCGAAGGGCATCCCCAATTAAAATATGTAGGCTATTCCCATGGGAATACTAGACCTTGATGTTTTGGATGAAGGAAGTAAGAAGACATTGGACCATCTCCTCTTAAAAGCTCTCTGATCCGGTTGTTGGAAAACTCTCCAACAACCGTGACTGATCACTTCCAATGACTTTTCCTCATGCATTCTATTCATGCAAGCAGGAAGTACTCATTGAAAAAGTCCAACAGGGATTTACCCATGAAAAAACTCACATGTCACCTGTGCCCTCGTCCTACAAGTGGACACTTTGACCAGTAATACAGTCAGTTCCAAATCTGCCCGTGATAGTTTTACACCTCACACATGCTTTAAACACATTTAACAAATTTCTTAAAACACATTTTTTATAGTATACGTTTGTGCCTCCTTTTGCTTACGCAGCTCGCCCAAAAAGAGAGGTTGGTGTGATTGCTACAAGTTGTTTATTTGTCAATGCCAGTTAAAGTTTATGATCAAATTTACACATAAATTGAAAGAGAATTTAAAATTGAGTATTTAAACCTTTTCACTCAACTAGGGGTCAGCAACCTGCAGCTCTTCTATCCCGATGCTGCGGCTCTGCGTGGCTTGGGAAAAGAAATGATAAATGTCTGATCCAAAATGTATGTTATTTGTCTCACAAACCTGTGTCACTTCTGTTACGGACAAGATATGAAAGAGTCAGTCATTAAGATTTTAGAATACCTCTTCGTGGACTTTAAAAAGGCCACTTTAAAAACCACTTAGCCCCTTCACTCCCTGCTAAAGGAGTTTCATTTTTTTCACCCCATTTTTCTGGGTCGCTGTTCTGTATTGAACGGCAGTGACACGGAATGACAGAGCGGGGGAGTTTTTGCGCTGATATTTTGGCTGAGGAGAGCCGTAACAAAGGCGGGATGGTGGCGGCCGTGTAGTAGGGAATCCTGCAATTCCAGGACATTGATGTGGTGTTCAATTCTGAACCTTTGCCGTCCCAATTGTGGCTGTAAACGCCGTCACACCAGGTACTGTGGCACAATCCCCTGATGTTATATGCAATGACGAGATCCATGACATTACGTTGTCGTCATCTACGATTTTTACTCTGGTAAATTGGAAATGTCTTTGCCACACCACAGAGGACACTGCCAGTTTCAATGATTGAAAAAAATCGGCCAAGTATAAAAAATTGAAGCTTTGATCATGAAAGTTCAAGCCTCTGTGCTCGCTTTCAAACGCAGTAGCTGAATGAGCAAAACCACATCCCACTTTTCGTGTAACATCTTTCTTCTACCGACACATCCCACCATGTTTGAGCCACCAAAATATATCTACGGTACTCTAAGCCTCCATGCAATGGCGAGAAGCTTTAGGTCATTGTGGGCCTTTCCAGGACGCGACGAGAGGTGCTAGCCACCAGCTAGCTCGCAAGCTAACAGGCTTGGGTCTTGTAATAAAAACGAAGTAGCTTACAATTGTGCCGGATAATCGCTCAATTTCTTTTTGCACAGGGTCACCCAGGGACACCAGGGGAGGTTGGGCCTTCAGGACCACTAGGAAGACCAGTAAGTTGTCACCTGTTTGCTAATTGCGTTGCTATGGGAAGCCGTTGGAGCATTGATTGCATATGCTTGACATCCATTTTGTTTCCTTAGCTTCATGTACTAGTATGCTCTTTGTACTTACATGTTTAGTGAGTTGAATAAAAACATTTCCTAAAATACATGTCAAAGAATAAACAGCTCTTAAAGATTACATGTAAATACATTTTACTTTAAAGTTAAATGCAGCTGAACTGTACTTAAAAAAATAATAATCTTACTGCAATTAGCCATTCTATTGGCACCATTGTCATTCTACTAGTGGGCTGAATTGCATCACTAAGTAAGGACAAACTAGTACTAGAACTAGTCCATAGACCAAAAGCTGGTTATAGTAAATCCATAAACGGCTTTCCATCTTGTTAGTCCATTTCAGTTTGATCCCTAGTCACAACTGGATCAGACCCATAGACCTGCTAATAGCTGTCGAGCTACGGAGAAAATTACGGTTGCCGACGGTCTATCCGCTCCCCAAAACGTCTTTCGTGATGCTCTGCGGCCAAACTTGATCAGGCAACCTCCCGCGCTGAACCCGCTTTACCCTGCTGTCACTCCAAATTAAAACACCAACGACTAATTAGAAGCCCCCCAAGCCCTCATCACCTTGGCCTCTGCTCGGGCCCACTCGGAGCACTCGTGCGTCGGTTGCGGCGGGAGGTCATCGAGCCACCAAAGCAAATATAAACAAAGAGCAGGGGGCCACGCAGCGGGGTGGGATTCCATCACATGGCCGTTTAATTGGTGTGAGTGACATATCTAACAACAAACCCCGAGGTCACGCTGCTTCCCCCCCCTGCTTCGCTTTGTGCTTCAGGGTCAGCGTGCAGGGCGGTCTCTGTGTGCTGTGTCAATGTGAACCTTTGTTTTGTCTTTCTTCCGCTTATTCACTTTTTTATTTTGTTTTGCTTTTCAGGGAGCCCCTGGGGCGCCAGGGCCCGCAGGTAGCAGAGGAACCAAAGGCTTGCGGGTTCGTTCCATTCATGTTTTTTTTCTTGCTTTGCTTGGATTGTCTGACCTCAAATTTGTGTATAAAAAGGGTGACATGAGTTCGAATTTCCTCATTCCCCTTCAAAATGGTAACATGTTTCTTTACATCCTCTTAGACATTTTAAACACATTACATTTTTGAAACACACTTTTTCAAGTATTCCTTATCATTATTTCAGTCAATAATTTCATCAAACCAAAGTCCGCTATCCTAGTGCTAGCATTAAATGCAAATTGCCTTTGGTAGCTCGATGAAAATTTGCATAGACAACACTGTATTCATAAACCTGTAAACAACTTTACTTTAATACACGTGAAGCAGCAACACATCCAAACAGCGCCCGCAGCAACACTCGATTATTCTCTCTGCTCTGTGGGAACAGTGACCATCGCTTAATTGAGGACCATCTTTACATCTTCTTGCTTCTAATTATTCTGCATCTCTTCCACTAGACCTCAATGCTGTCCCTAATGTTGCGGCACAACATGTAAAACTCGAAATTCAGACTTGCCTGCACTGTAGTGGATGCACATGTTGATGTTATATTTTATGACCAGTGGGTTAAAAAAAAGAAAAAGGAGAGACTTTTTTTTTTAAAGTCATTACTCGTTATGACTGCTCGGGAGAGCCCCAGACAGGCCCGCACTTCTCACAAGCGCGTCACATGCCAAAAAATATGACTACACGGCGCAGGGTGTAAATCGGCGATGAATGATGGATTCCCACATACGCCGCTTGGCACGCGCCCAACGGCGCACACATGCGTGCTACTGTACTGAACTTGGAAGGGGGTTGGGGGGCGAACCCAAACTTTGCAGTCATGTGACAATTTGAACCACAGAGCATGTAAAATGAGACCCGAGACAAGCACTCAACATTTGTGAAATTGTTTTAAATATTTCAGTCCAGATTTTTACAGGTGATATGTTTGTCCGTACATGCACAATTGGATTTTGCATGCTAATCATGCATTGATGTGAAATAAGGTCATCTGCAATGGATCTCTTTCTGACTTGTTTAGACATGACAAGGGATCAATTCATCCCCACGTTTATCTCGATTTCCCATCTTAAATCTCGACTGCACAATTTCTAAATATGAATCGGTATGTAGATTCAATGTGAGTTGGCATTTACAGTCTCTAGTGTTGCATTAAAAAAAAACTCATTCAAACTGGATTTGATTTGACAAAACGCACAACGATGTGTTTAATGTTTCATTTGTTGCCAAATGTGCTGATCTGAATAAGATCCAAATCACAACAAAGAGCTAAATGGCAACATTCAGGTGTTTCATCCATAAATGGCCTGATGCATTTCCTGCTTCAATTCGAATTGGCAGTTAAAGTCGTCTTCTTCATCATACCGTTCACATTTTGACATCGTGAGACTATGACGGTCCCTAACAACTAAGCAACAGTGCAAGGCCTAACTTTAAAGGTCAAATTAAGTTTACCTATTCAGGTCATACAGTTTAGCATTTTAGGTTCATCCTGAAATTTCACCCCAAAGCCCAATATCCCCAAACTCTTTCGTGAGCGGATTTCGATATTTTCCCCTGTGACACAGGCTAATCAGGGTATGTAAACACTAGCACCATGCAGCAGGTACCCCAGACAGGAATGTTAACCGGCTTTCTACCTAGAATACAGTAATAGGCTTACGGTACTCGGAGCCTTGCGGAACCTTGCGGGGGCCATCACCCAACTAACCGCACCTGGTCGTCATCCAATCTTCCACGCCGGTGGGACGGTTTCTTGAAAACAATCAAATTTCCAGTTCATCCTCAGCATTTTTCCATCCTCTTAGCTGGTTGGTCAGAGCAAAACGTTGACAAGAAAAACAAGTTTACATCACTCTGACACACATTGATGCATTTCATAATCTGCATCTCTGGACTAAGTGTGATACATTTCGTTTCAAGTATGATCTACATGGCACAGTTAGCGTGTTGGTGTGTGTTGATGGTTTCTATAATTGCTACATGATGCGGTGAATGAAGTCCCATCTGAGGTCACAGGTACCAAATGCACCTCTGGCTGCATTACAGTGACATCTATTGGTGAAGTGACACATGCTTTCTGTGCTTTCAGGGAGCAGCGGGGCCCGACGGTCCAATTGGAGAGACGGGGTCAGAGGGCAAGAAGGTAAAATCGGCGAAGTTATTAGTTGGAGAGTTTTCACGCCGTCCTCCATTGTGGAAATGCGCTGTTAAAGATGGTGGGTGGGGGTCACAAATCATGTTCCTTCTCCTCGCTGCAGGGTCCAGACGGTCCTCCAGGAAAAATTGGCTTCCCCGGACCCCAGGTGAGAAGCCACCCCGGGGCGTGTCCACATTTCCCTTCATTTGCTGTCTGAATGATATTCCTCAGGGGAGTGAAGAGGGTCAAATGATTTGGAATGCGTGCACAAGCAAACTGACGGGTGTTCCATTCAGGAGGGGTCGTATCGATTTACAGGCATGAGTAGAGAGTGCACTTTGGGGCAGGAGGCATACAGCCTGTCCTGTCATATTGATAGCATTAATGTTGCCATTTTTTCCTAAAATGGGTCAATTGGGGAATTGATTGATTCGAAACAAATGCAATAAAACAATTTCACACATAAATATATCACTTCAACACAAAAGAAAATACTCATGTTAGATACATTTGAGTTCACGTTTTTTGCTAACTGTGGGTAGCTACGATGCTTCAGTGCAGAAGAAACTGGTCAGCCATAAAGATAAGATCGTGTGCAGGTCAATTTCTGCTTATTGCATTAACAACAACAACATCAAACTTAATCAAACAATTCAGCTTAAGGGAAAAAAGAAAGTTTGTTACTTGTGATTTCTCAAATTTTATGTTGGTTTTTTTTTGTGTATATATGTGGGTCGCTTTTTTAATTATGTATTTATTTGTTTATTTTTTTGTGATTCTCCACAGGGTAAAATCGGGGAGTCGGGGGAAACCGGCCTGAAAGGATTTCCTGTGAGCTTCCACAACACTACAGAGCAACATCTTGTGGGCCATTTTATGGATTGAAAACATTCATGATTATTATTTATTTTATTTTTTTACTTTTCCATCACAAGGGTATCCAAGGGCCATCAGGGTCACCGGGCGACAAGGGAATTGCGGGCGAGCAGGTACAAGCTTTGCTATCTTCTTCAAGCTTCGAGCTCTTATTGTTGCACTTTTTCTTTTTTTTCTTAGGCTCTAAAATGTCATATTAAAGCTGCTCTTAAATCATCGTACGTTTCCTCTCCTTTTTAGGACCATATTTAGTCACTTTATTGGCTTTTCCTTGGCAGTGAACAACCTCCTTCCCCTTTCACTGTGCACTTTCGCTCCAAAACTTACTTTACAACTGGGTTAGATTTTAGTACTTGCAAAAAAAAAAAAAAAAAAAACAACAACAACAAAACCACTCACACATTGTCGGCTCCATTCAAGGCTTCTTGTAGACTATCCAAAGAAAAAACTGAAATTATACAACATGCTTGCTAAAAAAAAATATGGAAGGTAATTTTGTGCCAAAATTAAATGAATAAAGCCAATTAAATGTGTTTAAAAAGTGAAATGAATCAATAAATTGTCCATTTTGAAGATGAGCAATGGACATTAGACATGAAAATGGTACATTTTGCCGTTACTAGGTTGGTTAGTAAATGACCGTCCTTGTCGTTCCCCAGGGGCCACTCGGGCCGCCGGGCATTCTGGGACTGTTGGGAGAAATTGGCCAAAAGGTGAGTGCAATCACACTTCACGGAATTCAGTTCAATGGTTTATTTCACACTCAAGGTTCATTGAAGACGCACACTAGGGTGTAAAAGTCAAAAATAAGTACTCATCTAAAGTGCAGTACTGAAAATATTGTATTTGTACTGAATTAGTTCTCACCACGGTGTGTGTGTTTCTGCCCATCAGGGACCTCCTGGTAGCATGGGAGAACCAGGACTGCCAGGCGAGCCAGGAGACAAGGTAACCTTGCGTTACTTTTGTTGTTTGAAACTTTTTTAATGGTATTTTGAATATTCGAAGAGAAAAATATTGTGTGGGTGTGTGTGAGACAGGGAGCCATCGGTGCAGACGGGAACATCGGAGAGCAGGGACTCGTTGGCCCTCGGGTATGTTTGTCAGCAGCAAGGAATGTCACCAGTACTACATACTTTACCACGACAAACTTGAAAGCCGAAGTGAAGTCTATATTCTCTTTGCGATATTATGTTTTGTGTTCCCCGCTAGTTGAAAAAAAAAAGCTGGAAAATCCACCGCGTTTTTAACTATCTCAGGATGTTGACATTTTGTCGTGTACTGCCACCTGTTGCCGACTGAAATTGATATCACAAATCCCGCGGGCTCACCTCTTTTCTGCGTTTGGTCATGTGATGTTCACACTCTAAGGAATTTTGACGTCAATTTCAGTCGGCAGTAGGTGGCAGTAGTTTACATGTTCCATGACAAAATTTTAACTAAACTGAGATATTTTACACATTTTGCTCATCCTTCTGCAATTCTTGACCGATTTGAACTGTTCCAATGGTTAGCTGTTCCTTCCACCTCTTGTGGTTTTAGGACAGTATGTTTATTGGCTTTTTGCTTTTCTTATTTTGTTACGCCCTATTTAAAGAATGACACGACGTAATAATTTCTTGCAAATTATTTTGCGGGCCCGCAGTTTAAAATGTACTTTTATGTTGTGGCTGAACAGGGTGAGCCAGGCTTGGAGGGGGAGGCTGGTCCTGCTGGTGCTGATGGAACTAAGGTAACGAATGGAAATCACAACACCTGACCATTGACATGTATATCTATTGATGCCAACTCCTAAATAGTGCCCTGTGTTCATGCCAGGGTGAAAAAGGCGACATGGGTCAGGAGGGCGACAATGGTGAAAAAGGCGAAACTGGTTTAAAGGGAAAAGAAGGCCTCCCCGGTAGTCCTGGAATCCCTGGTGTCAGAGTAAGAGAGTTTCTGGTTTTCTGAATCTGCTTAACATCCTTGAAAATAAATCCACCTCTTTATTTTTCAGGGCCAAGAGGGCAAATGTGGTAAAATTGGAGAAAGAGGCAAACTTGGTCCAAAGGTTAGTCAACATCTTGTTCCATGTTGAGAACAATTGTGTCATGTTGATTTGTAAGGTCAGGATACCTTTTTAATCACAACTAACTCAACTCAGGCTAGAATTCTACTGCGGGTCCAACTGCCCAATTACAATTTAATGGCTAAATAGTTTTGGGGTTTTTGCATTCCAAACCCCAACGCACAAACAATAAATATCTGCAAATTTGACCTTGCACGTACTTTAAACACATTTCATACCTAACACGCCTAAGGTTATTCAAAAACACTCAACGTTCAAAAACACACTAAAAAGATGACCGTTGTTATTGGCATGTATTTTAGGGCGCCAAAGGTCACCAAGGCCACCTTGGGGAGACCGGGACAGTGGGCAAGATGGGACCGCAGGGCAGCGTCGGGCCCAAAGGCTCCAGAGGGACCATCGGACACGTGGTAAAATACATCTCCTCTCCCATTGCTTCATGACTACCTTTCGACAATACAATATCTTGTTTGAACGTGTGTATGGATTGTTATCTCTTTTAGGGAGCTCCAGGCCGAATGGGTCAACAGGGGGAAACAGGTCTTTCAGGTTATGAGGTATTTTTGCCCTGGAATAATATTCTCCATCAATATATATAGTAAATTGCTCCATTAGGGAAAGAGCATTTATTCTATGTCCTTGATATCCGGTTTAAAGTCCCTGCAAATAGTACATTCTGGACAGGTTGTCTTCAGGTGCTCTGACATTTCATGGCAAACAGTCCATTCTATGGCTACATGTTGTAAAATGAATAAAGACATTTAATTGGATTCAGGCCATTGGGCCTGTGTAAATCCAGCCTACCTTTGTTAAACACTATCCATTGTAATAGCTAGCTGTTTTTTCTGCCCGCCATTGCAGGGCCATCAGGGATCTTCTGGCCCAATGGGGCGTCCAGGACCAAAAGGTGAAAAGGTACACCTCAACTCTTCTCTATGTACCACTTGTTGTTCGACTTCTGTATGCGGCGTCGTTGAGTCGCTCAGCATTTTGCCTGTTTTGTGCCCAACCCAGGGCGAGCAGGGGGATGACGGCAAAACCGAGGGTCCTCTTGGTCCTCCAGGTGATATAGTAAGTCACGCCCTGACTTACGTACCACGTTTTGACGTTGAAGCTGGCACCAAATTGGATGCGTTTTTGACTCACTACCCCATATCGTTCTCGCAGGGTCCTCCGGGCGACAGGGGAGACAGGGGGGAACCGGGCGACCCTGGCTACAAAGTAAGAATTCTCCCTCCAGAGGGCAATTATCTACACTTTCAACCAATATTCAAAGCAAAAGTGGGCCGATGCAATAACCATGATTCCCAATCAAGAGAGGTCATCAGGTGGGCATTGTTTTGACAGGGTCAAGTTGGTGTGGATGGAGAACGAGGCCGAGCTGGTGCTCCTGGACTTCCTGTGAGTACGTCACCACATGTTTGACTTATTATGACGCCCAATCATAGCAAGTCTACCATTATATGCAGGGACATCCTGGCCCGCGAGGCATTCAAGGACCTAAAGGGGCCAAAGGAGATCAAGTAAGTTGAGATCCATCTTGTCGTTAGCATTGACTTAAGAGTTTTACTTATTACGTGAACAAGCTTGGAACTCAATTTAATAAGGACCGGGCCCTGAAAATCTACTTGACACTTGCCCCCCCCCCAAAGAAAAAAAAAGCCTATATTATTGCCTATAGATGGGGTTGCCCAGGATGGCGGCAAAATCATTTTTTTAACATGTCTAATAGAGGCTCCTCCCCTCACCTCTGATTTTGTATGTCCTAGTTTTTATCTGATCCAGTTTTGTTCCCCCCCACCTTCCCCTCTAAATTATTATCATGGGTAGCAAACAAAAATACACGAGACTTGGCCATTCGGAATGCGTGTTCATATATTTCTTTAGTTGCATATAAAGGGTTTAATTCTGTGTAGCACATCCTGTCAAAAGTAAGACCTTCAAAATAAAAGCATGCAGTATAAGATAGCAGTGCTTTTATTTTCAAAGGCCTGACTTTTAACAGAATTTTATGACTCAACCAAGCGCCATGTCGTATCTCTTAATAATTCAAGGCACTGCTGTATTCTTTTTTTTTAATCACATTGATTTAAGCAACATTTCTTCTTTTAAAGGGTCAAAAAGGCAAGAGGGGTCAAACGGGTGCCAAAGGAACCAGAGGAACAGAGGTAGGTTAGATTCACATGTCATTTTCCTAAGACTTGGTCAACTTTGAACGTGTCATCTCATCTGTTCACATCTGCAGGGGGCAGGCGGTCCTATCGGGCCCAGAGGTGTGGTGGGCAGAGAGGGACATGAGGGAGTACCCGGGATGGACGGAAAGCCAGGAATTGATGGAACTAAAGGCATGCCGGTAATATTGATTTTTAAAGATGCAAAAACACCTTCAATGCACAAAATGTAAATGCTTTTGTAAACATCGAAGACAATTTTGTGACTTCAGTTTAAGTTCAATAACTGCAATTGTGTCCAGGGAGAGCATGGAAATGATGGGGAGACTGGCCTCCCAGGCAAAGCTGGCTCTCGTGGCAAAACCGGTGTTACAGGACTACCAGGAGATCAGGGGGCCTTTGGACCAAAGGTAAGACCTTAGGATTCTGCTAACCGTTTTGCCCTCAAAATAGACATACAATTGTATCTTGACTTATCAGTTAATCAACTTGTGATTTTTTTCCCCCCATTTACGAACCATTACTTGGTCAATTTTATTTTTTTCTTCATGGTTTTGAGCAAACAAATAGGTGTTCACCTTCTGCATATTCTCATAGTTATTGGTGGTTTGTCTGTCCAGGGGGAGCGAGGTCTTCGCGGACAGAGCGGTCCTCCTGGGAAAAGAGGCTTTTGGGGTGGAATGGGACTTCCAGGGGCACGGGGAGATCGCGGACCAAAAGGACAACCTGTAGGTGTCATTCAAAGCCTCACAGGCAAAGCAGACAAGTTGACAACTTACTAGCTGCTACCCAGACATATAATAATAATAATAATAATAACTACAATGCTGACTTGTCATTCAGGGTGATGTCGGTGAATCCGGCTTTCCTGGAATTCTTGGAGTTTTAGGTCCAAAGGTATGGAAAAAGAAAATACTTTTATGGTACATGTTGTTCATTAGAGACATTCAGAAATCTGATTAGCCTATTGTTGCTAATTTCAGGGGCCTCCAGGAGACTTTGGGCCAAAGGGCATACGAGGGCCAAAGGGGCCACAAGGCGACATGGTGAGAAGATGAGAGAAAGATATTAAAGGCCACGGTGTATTTTTTATTTTTTTGCCTTTGCTCAAACTCATTCTCTCAATCAGGGCCGGGGTGGTGTTATGGGCCCTATAGGAATTATTGGCCCCAGTGGAAGTGCGGTACGTACCAAGCAGTATACTATTATTGACGACACAAACATAACATAAGAGCTTGTATTTTTTTTTCGTACACGTGACATGTGATTTAGACTTCCAAAAAATTCTCTGAATATATTGATGGTTATCATGTGTTTGTTTCCAGGGCCCAAGGGGAGAGAAAGGCAGCCGTGGTGCTATGGTAATTATTATGTTTATGAAACTATCGTGTTCCCATGTTGTGATGTAAAACGTTGTTAAACTTTTTTTTTCTTCTGTCCTGTTTTCTCCAACCAGGGAGTACAAGGACCTAGGGTAAGTTCAGCATGCTTTTTATATTGTATTTTTTCTGTTGACTTGAAGCATAAAAGCTCACCTAGCATGCGTGTTTTTGTCTTGGTTAGGGAGCTCCCGGACCCCGTGGACGCCGTGGCCCACCAGTATGATTTTTTTGGACTTGAATTCAGTTGAATCATGTAAGGTTTTTGCGTTCATTCTTTGTGTTCTTTTTCTTCCTCTTAGGGTCCCATGCGTGTGCCTCCATCGTTTGTAAGATTGTTTTGCCTGATCGTAACATTATGCCCACAGATAATAATTGAATCATAACAACTTGTTGTTTTCCCCCTTTAGAAAGAGGAAGGTCTTTTGTATATGGATTCGCATAGCCAGCTCAGGAATGAGGTTCGTAAGTAATATCAACTATTAGACTACTCGCATAAAGTCATGGATAACGGGCATAGGGATGACATTTCTGGGTGATCCTAAAACAAACTTAAAGCGCCAGTATCCCAACCTTTTTTTGGGAGTCGTGAATTTCAGAGTTGGTCGATCCTCGAATCAGAAAAAGGTATTTACCCTCTTGCTGTATTTGGTTGATAGAATAAGCTAGTGATGGACCTGCCCATGCTGGACCAGGGTGCAGAGATCTTCAAGACCCTCCACTACCTCACTAATCTGATCCAGAGCCTGAAAAACCCACTGGGCACCAGGGAGAATCCTGCCCGCATCTGCAGGGACCTGCTCAGCTGTGAACAAAAGCTAAACGATGGTATGCAAAGTTGTTAAGATTGTGATAAATATAGTTTTAGCCCCATGTACACACTTCAAACATGTTTAAAACTTTGAAAACACGTTTAAAACGATCAAACCAACATTTTAAAGTGATTCTCACCACTTGTCCTCAATCTTTTGTCACAAAATGGTCGTATAACATCACCGAGGAATTGAAAAGAATGAAAAGTTGTTTGTGGCTAACCGCTATTTAGCTAGCGATTAGATACAGCTATTGTTTATTTTGTGTGATTTCTCAAAATGAATGCTAGTTAAGTGCTGACTGCTAGTTAGCGAGCCAGAGAAAGCCAGTGACTAGCTCAAGTTACGTCATTTTTGTACATTTCATAAAGGACATGCAAATTAATAGATAATTACTAATTACATACAGTCCAACAAAAGTCTACTAGCTTAAAGCTAATTTATATAATGCGGCATTAGCATAGCTGTTTCTGTAATTATAACCCCTCAAACAACTGCTACAGCACAGATTTAAACCAGGAGCCTTCTTGTTGCGAGGCTCCCGTGCTAACAATTCAACCTCTGTTCTAATGTTAACCCATCGCTTTGTCATGATTTCAGGCATTTATTGGATTGACCCTAACCTCGGCTGCACGTCCGACACAATCGAAGTCTCCTGCAACTTCACGGGCGGCGGGCAGACTTGCCTGAAACCAATAACTGTATCCAAGGTATCCCAAAACATGCTGACACATATGGCAATCAAGTGTACAGGATTACGTTGCACTATTGTACAGATGTTGTCTGTTTCTTTGCAGCCAGCAGTCAACGTCAACCGCGTCCAGATGAACTTCCTCCACCTGCTGAGCACCGAGGCTGTCCAGCATGTCACCATCCACTGCTTGAACGTCTCTGTCTGGAGAGCTGCCCAGCATTTGCCGGCTTCCCGGGAATCCTCGGTGCGCTTCAAGGCATGGACTGGCGAGATATTTGAGGCTGGAGGACATTTGGAGCCCGATGTGGTGGAGGACTCTTGCTGGGTATGTCCTTGATCGCCTGGTCTTTATCATTATCACTGTGTTTTGATACTTGTTGAAATGACAACTTCAAAGACAAATGACAGTCTAGATTGAGCCAGTGTGTTTGCTAATCTTGAAAGCAATTTTGAATCCTTGACGAACCCTCTATTGCTTACTGTGACGCTCGTTTCGTTAGCTTGTCTTCGTTTTTTTTTTTTTTTTTTGCATACTTTGTTAGCATTGAAGTAGTAGAGTTTTGTGAGTTATGGGTTTGGTGAAAAACACAATGTGTCATCCTTTTTGTTTTTGACTTACTGAAAGCAGAAGACTTTACTCTTGGGAGTAATAATAAAAAAAACTATTTCATGGCACAAATATTATAATTTCAGAATAGGATGAGTCAGTGTCAAATGTGTTTTTTTAAAAAAGGATGAATGTGCTTATAGATGAAAGATGGCCGCTGGCACCAGGCCCGGTTTGTATTTCGGTCCATGGACCCGTCCCTGCTCCCTGTGATCGATGTGGTCCATCTTCCTGAGACCAGCCGTGGATCGCACTACCACCTGGAGATTGGTCCCGTGTGCTTCGTGTGACCCGGGAAGTGTCATGTTGGTGGAGTTTTCAGTGGTCACCCTGGTACCAGCCCAGCCTTTCCTCGCCAACAAGCTTGTGCCAATCTTTTGTTGAGGGCGAGTAGAAAAGGAGCCGGGGGAGTTCTTGCACTAATATCTTCTCCATAGCTTCTTCCGGCTCCTCCGTGAAACAAACAAAGCAAAAAAAATAATAAAAATAGGCCTGTATCATCTCTAGAACGTTTCAAAGTGGAGGGATGCCTCGTGAGCCGATCAATTGGACCGGATTATAATTCAATTTTATTTTTGTATACATTGTGTATACAACAAGAAAGGAAAATCCATTCTGAAATCCTATAAAGAAAATATAATGTACATATATGTATTCTTATGATTTCCCTTCATGTTTATCTCATCTTCAAGTGCAATAGAAAAGGAGAAGATAATATTACAGGTTAAATTGAAATGAGAGGGGTGGTGCGTTTTATTATATTTTATTTTGGTGCTCATCTCCTTCCAATATTACTCTTGTCTTTATTTTTTTGTAGGGAGGTTTATTTCTTGGCAGGGAGGGGTTTTTTTCTGGCAGAAATCACATGTGTATTTATTGTTAGTGTGCGCTCCAAAAGGGAGATTGTAAAACTCAGTGGTGTGAGAAAATACTTGTTATACATGCCACTGATGTGAATATCTGCAGCTTTAGTCATTGGGAGGCTGGGGGGGGGGGACGTACATGTAAAATATGAATTAAAAAATTGAGGTTTTGTTGTTGATTTTATTTTATTTTTTTTATGCTTTTGGTTGGGGGGGTCACTTTGGGATACTTGCATACACACACATTTTTCTGCAATAGTAAATGAACAAAAGGTGCAAAAAAACTATGCTGTAATTACACCTTTCTGCTCACACATTCTGTTTTGTTCATAGTGCAGGCTCGCTTGGA
Organism: Hippocampus zosterae; assembly: GCF_025434085.1. Lineage (NCBI taxonomy): Eukaryota > Metazoa > Chordata > Actinopteri > Syngnathiformes > Syngnathidae > Hippocampus > Hippocampus zosterae. Next base: position 8,676,528 of record NC_067468.1, read on the forward strand.
TTAATGATATATATACAGTATATATTATATATATATATATAATATATATATATATATATGTGTGTATATATATATATACACACATATGTATATATACACAATGTATATATATATATATATATATATATATATATATATATATATATATATATATATATATATATATATATATATATATATACACACACTGTATATAATAGACACACACACACACACACACACACACTGCAATTCTCGAATCCAGGGCAATACACACATTTTTAAACAGTTATCCTGTTGGTTGTGAAAAGCTCTTGGGTGATACAACTGTGTGCAGTATCAAGCAAGTTTTATTTTTTTAACATGATATAATTTCGTTGTACAAAGCACCCCATGCAGCAGCTGTATATGTAATAGTCATCAGAAGACATGTTTGTCGACCGTGGATTCCTGTCCCTGCTAATTTAATTTTATTTAATTTGTGGACCAGCAAATATCTCTGTCTACTCTCCTCGAAGAATGAAATACAGTATAGACACACACATACTTATTTTGTCTTATTTGTACATTTTGGGGCTCCAACAAATTTATTACAAGATAAATGTTTTTGTTTGTTTCTCTATGATAATCCAACATGTACTGTATCAGGTGCTATTCTATTTGTGTTTTTAAGGAAAAACAAAATGCAAAATATGTGAACTGTTACTTATGTCTTGTTGTTTTGGTTTGTTTATATTTTCTAAGTGTGTTGTAGACATGAAATCAAGCTGAGGAAACCTGACATTTTGCGCATGACATCCAAGCAAAAGGTGAATAAGGTTTTCCGTTTGCCATTATGAATACAACCAGCCTGTTTTGGGAATATAATAACATTATTATGAAGTGAAACTATCTCACGCTGCAAACGTTATCGGTCTCTGCTCTCTACTTGGCGTTCCATTTGTTCAATAAAGACTTTCAATTTTTGTGTGGCTGTTTATTTGAAGTTCTGACTCGTTTATTTATAACACTAAAACGTTATCTCATCTATACCCCCTGTTCAAAATGTAATAAAATGATCCCAAGGTAAATCCATCCATCCATTATCCAGGCCACTTTTCTTCACAAGGGTTTTAGGCATGCTAGAGTCTATCCCAGCCATCTTTGGACAGTAGGTGGGGGTACACCCTGCACTGGTAGCCAGCCAATTGCAGGGCACGCATAGACAAACAACCAGTAACACTCACAGTCACACCTAAGGACAATTTAGAGTGTTCAATTAACCTACCATGTATGTTTTTTGGAATGTGGGAAGAAATCGGAGTACCCGGAGAAAACCCACACAGGAGGAAGAACATGTAAACTCCACACGGGAAGGCCGGAGCCTGGAAGTTCAAAAAAATTAGTTGGCCAAAGGCCACTAGAAAATCTAAAATGTATTTTGTCTTGATTATTTCATAAATATCGTCACTGCCAGGTAGAAACCTCCTATGTTAGAATTGGTCGAGTTCATTTTTTTAACGCGTAACACTTGTTGCCCTTTTGTAATACACAGTATCGACCCTTGAGGCCGCCATTGTTGACGGATTGACGTGGCTACCAATGAAGTCAGACAACGTACGACGAGCATTAAAATCAAAAGTTATATTTAGTAAAGCCCATCCCACTGCAAGAAGAGCGCAAAATGTCATACGGCCGATGCAACATACATATAAATTATTTTCTTTTACAGCCATTTTTTTTCAAACTGCCACAAACCGACCTGAAATGTTTGTTTTGGCCAATAGCACGTTGCCAGTATCCACCCAGTTACGCGACGCATTCAATGTCACTCGCAAAGTCGAAATGTCCTCCATATGAACCTTCTACGAGCAATTGAATCAAGATAGATTCCACAAAAAGATCTCATTTTTATACATTATAACTAGCTATGGCATTGAGTCATTGTAATTCTGCTTTGCCGGATTTAAAATCACTCTTGCTGTCGTGAACTCCGCTGTCACGGGCTATCTCTGACGCTCTCCGAAGACACCGCCGGCCTCCAACATGCACCACGGTGACGTCAGTTCTGCATGATGGCGGTAGCCTGGACTATTTTGAATCCCGTCCCGCTTTTCTAGCATTAAGAAGGCACATTTGAACACTGAAAATGCCACGACGCCACTTGGAGAGCACCAACTAAACCACAAACACTACCATGGACTCGGTGGTGGGCGACGACCAGACGCTCCCCGTTGACTTGAACGGAAGGTAAAACAACGAAAGAAAGGGGGAAAAAGTATTGAGCTTAGCCGGCTAACAATTAGCATGCCTGCGTGGCTACCTAAAGTAAACAGAATAATTCAAGTTGCTTCTGCTCCGTCTACGAACTGCATACAGATTGAAATTTATTTAGCATTTCGGTGTATCGAGCCGTCTTTCGTGCGCCACGCATTGATAGCTACGCATAGGCCATTGCGTACTTTTCACAGGACTTTTTTCTCTCGTTACTTCACATGTAGCGCCTTTTTCAACTCAAGTTGGTGCGACTTATCCATAATAATGACACGTGTCCATCAGCCCGTTATTGCGCGAGTAATATGAATCACGTTCCGATCAACTAACGTCAATCATACAGGCCCGGGTGCTGATTGGCTGGCACCATTTGTGCACGACTGCGGAAGTAACGGGGGGCGGCAGAGTGAGATACATTAGATATTTACATTAGAATACCCATTGCTTGCAGGATCGTACGTGGACATCGCCCCATATTGTATGTGGTAACGTGGCCGTAGGCATTACCATTATCGGTAGAGAAATGTAATAAAACCTTCAAAACGATAAAAGGAAAAGAGCGAAATTTAAATCTCAGTGCTCTTTTCTCTCTCTCTCTCTCTCTCTCTCTCTCTCTCTCTCTCTCTCTCTCTCTCTCTCTCTCTCTCTCTCTCTCACACAGAAAAACAAGGCCAAACTGAAAGCAAATACACATAAGGCCATCACAAAGCCAACATCATTAAGATACAATACAATACATGCTGATTTATATAGCGCTTTCACAACAGCGGCAGCTGTAACAAAGCGCTTAACAAAACAGTTAACATAAAGTAAAATAATAAACACAACACATAACATTACAAAACACGGACAGTCGTGCAGTCCTAAACACTTTTCCGTCACACGTTTTGTTGTTTGAAGCAGTTTGAGATGAAAGAGAGAATCAAAAGTGTCCTTTAACCAGTGGATCAGAGACGTCATGCTCAAAATGTGCAAGATGTGTTCAACATCATTATTTTAAACACAACAAAGTGGACTTCCTGTGCTAAAACATTTGACTTACTGCTATTTAAAAAAGCGGTTTCAGTGAGGTGGGTCATGCGTATATTTGTTATCATCGACATTTTCTTCATTGAAACCAGTCACAAGAAAGGGTTTTTTGTTGTTGTTTTGATGAGTGGATTCGTGTGATTTCACTTGATTTCTCTATGTGGCAATTTGATCACATTGAGTCATCTTCTTGGTCAGGGAACAAGTTAAATGCAGAAGTCAAGGTACTACCTGGGTCAATTTATGCATCACATCAGCCACATCCAAGATGGCAGACACAGCCATTTTTACAGCAAAGGGCCATCCCACTCAATGAGGCGTCTCCGCCTCCTCGCACAATAACATCCACAGTGGTGCACTTACTTGTCATGTTGCTTGTTACCCTCCTGCTTACTCGCAGCGACATTGGGGAGAGCAAAGTGCGCCTTTCCGGTAGGTGAAAGCCTCATTTAGCTCTGCTTTACTGCTAAACGGCTACTGCTGCTGTGCTCATGTACTGTTAAGTTTGTAGCCCCATAGATCCTCCTGCTGCATGTATCTAGTCCTAGCATCCCTAACCTTGGTCTTAGGAAGGCATCCAGGTGGCAAGCGTGCCGTCAGAGTAATCCAAGATGTTAGCTGATCGGTGCAGTGTGAGTTACGACAAATTGTGCTGCCTTGTGAGTGACTGGTGGTGACTCGGATAAACTGGTCGGAAAGCGGATGAGTGGTTAGCAGAAAGGTGAAAAGAGGAAGTCAGTGTTGTACTGTTTCTTCTTTGGGTCTGGTAATTCCAGATGCTTCATCCAAACACTGTGTCAGTAACAAGTATTCTCTGCTGCCTACTTAATACTGGCGCTCCTTCATATGGCAGCAAGCATTGTGATGATTGTTGTTTCGTATCTTGTTTTGTTGTTTTTCAAAATCTGTCACATGCACTAGCATACTTCCTCTTCATCAGCACAGGAAATGTGTGATGACTTCTTTGAAGTCTTTACTGTGTGTTTTTTGTCAGACTTACTGTAGCGTTTCCATGATGAGTTAAAATGGGGAATGACCAAACTGTTTTCCATGTAATTTATCGCAATTAACTGGGAATTGACGGTAGCCGCTAATTTAATGGAAACGTATCATATCCAAAGCATAAATGTAAACTGTTTATTTTGTCATTAGCAGACATCCATGCCAAATAACACAAATGAAAGTTGTAGGCTGAATAAAGTACACATGACTAATACTGTACATATTTGTAGCAGTAAAATAAGCACACTTAGCAGCACATATATTGCTGAAAGGTACAAAGTATCGGTACTCAAAATATGAGGTTTTCAGTCTTGATGTTTTAGGTATCGCAGTATTTTTCTAATACTGTACCGGCATAGTATGCAACACGAACGTATGCGCGCAATGATTGTTTTGGATTTACAGATGTAAAAAGAAGTGCTGCCCCTTGCATGCACTTTACTGGAGTTTAGCCGTCGTGACTCATTATTATTGTTGCAATGTACAGAAGTACTCATGTCACAAATAGAGCAGAGTACTTGGTGACCAATATTTTAAAAAACAAAAACAAAAAAGAGAGAATTGTTTTCAAATTGTTGTTGTTACAGATGCTCTAAGCAGCCTCGCATAGTTTTATTAGTTCACCAGAGGTCAGGTGTCAAGGGTCATAAACTAGAAAGCAAACACTTGAACCAAGACCAATCTAACCAGGAATATTTTTTCTGTACTTAAGCACATTGAAATTTCATCTGTGCTGTGTTACACATACAGTACATTTGACAAAAAAAGTTTATCCAATCCAATCCAATCCGATTGTGTTGTTGAGTTTGTGCAGATGTGTCTCGCCAGAATTGTGTATTTTTGGGGAAGGGGTGAAGTGGCACCATCACAGTGGTCTCACAACAGTGCTCTTCTTGTCCTAGCACCAAAGCAAAGTTTCCTGTGTTCTCTGTCTTGAATTTGAGAGCTCGGCTGCCACTGGCACATGCTGTGTCTGTCACACGCAGTGAGAGTGAACAAGCGAGAGCTGGGCCTTGTAAATGAAGCAGAGAGTCGTTCTTGAGCTATTTCTGGAGAGTGTCCGTAGGGCTGTGTGGAAGCGGCCAGCGTGAGTAATGAGTAAACACCGCTTGGTTTTCTTTAAAAAAACAAAACAAAACCAAAAAAAAGCACTGCTCTTCAGCGTGTATACAGTTGTGATGTCATGCAGCAACTCATGATTGGATGCCCTTTGAACAGCTCACCAAATGATTTTATATCCAGCTGCAGCCTCCCGGACTCGATCAATGCTAGTAGCCACTCCACCACGGGCGTCATGACAGGTATGGCAAAGCTTCCCTTTTTTTGTTTGTTGACGTTTCCCTTGTGTGCTCATTAACGCCACCGCTGTTGTTAGCCGTTTTCAAACATGAGCAAAGCGATTGGCCGCAAGAGTCTAATTAGGCGCTCCCCCTGATGATTCTTTCGTCTCATAACATGCGAATGTGACAAGGATGCAAAGTACGACAGAGGCTGCTTTGACTTGATTGACTTGCCTTAAAAGGGCGCCCCAAAGGGTTTTTTCCATATTAAAAAAAAATGTGAATTAATTTTACAAAAAAAATCAAATTAATGTTAAAAAACATAATGCCCGGATCTAATTCAGTTATTGCAAAATCCCAAATAACTTGAATCACAAATAAAATCAAACGTCTCCAGCTAAGGTGTCCAATAGGTCAATGCCGATTTACCAGATTATCGCAAAGATTACGTTGTAAATTGATTCATAATCGTTGTTGCAGACGAGCTTCAGATGCGCTCGAGTTTATGAGAGAAAAAAATGAGAGCAATTTTCTTTGATACGGAGGGGCAAGTACCTTATCGGGTACAGTATGCGGCTGATAGCAGGCACTGATAATTATGGGGGGAAAAAATTTGAGAGGGTCTTGTGAGTAATGCTTTCTTGTTGTCTCAACAGCGCTGTCCTGTCCCAGCAAGATGTCCCCCATCAAAGCCCTCACCATGAAGGACTATGAAAATGTAAATGCTTTGGATCTGCAGTAGTTGCTTCCCGAGAAGTCTCGTTCGTCCAGTTAGTTAGTCAGTTGGTTCGATTACACAAAAACTGAACGTCACTAGTTTAATCAGTAAATCAGAATACACACACACACTCCACCTGAACCACAGTAAACCATTTATGGACATTTTTTTAAAAAGACAAGGAGGATGTATGAGGCATGCTGACCTTCAGACATGGCCTGGCTGCCGGTTGCAGATTGAGATGTTTTATGGACTGGAAGGGAGCAGACTACACCTCCATCCCCCACAGCCCGCCCCACCTCCCATTTCCAGATGCATGCTGCTCACAGCCCCGCAGCACAATGATGCACAGTTGGCCTGGCTTTCAAATGCAAGCATGATGAAGGGCTTCATTCATTTGAACAACACAGACAAATATACAATTGTTCTGTGCATGTGATTCACAGATTTTAGTCAGCGTGATTAGTTTTACCTTTCTTCGCAACCTCGAGACGATTGGATTCGTGACAAAAACCACAGGAGAGGCTCGTAGTAATAAGGCGCTAATGTGTTTGTTTGATGTTGTCCACAGCAAATCACCGCGCTGAAGAAGGAGAACTTCAACCTGAAACTGCGCATTTACTTCATGGAGGAGCGCATGCAGCAGAAATGCAATGACTCCACAGAGGACATATTCAAAACGGTGGCGAAACAAAATCTCAATACCGCATCTGTTTGTCTCTGTATTTACTGTAAAACTGACACATTCAAACATTGTTTATTTAAACACCAACCGAACATTCAACCGAACCATGTAATAAGTCCAGTAGCTTAATGCTAAAGTGATGTAAAACGCCATTGATGAGCTAATGGAAATTGGCATCGAATTTATGGTAATTATTAACACAATGTTATTGTGTCAATGCCACCCATGTCCACACGAAATTAAATAGTGCAGTCTTTTGGGGTTGGAGCAATAGAACGAATGTTTTCTCTTCACAGAATATTGAGTTGAAAGTGGAATTGGAGTCAATGAAGAGAGACATGGCAGAGAAGCAGGAGTTGCTCGTGTCTGCGTCGTAAGAGCTCCGTCCGCCGTCCAGGTTTGTAAAATCCGATACATAGTGATCAGCTAAGCCACGTCTGCGAATGCTTTGGCAGCAAAGCGCTGGAGAGTCTGGCTGGTCGAGAGACTGGTGAGCCGCAGCGCATCAGAGAACAAGCGCAGCGTGACATGGATGCGCTCCGTGACTCGTTCAACAAGACAATTGCAGAACTGGAAGAAGTGAGTTTAACTATCGAGGCATTTGCAAAACAACATGACCGCCACCTGTAGGACAGGAGTGGGAGAACAGTGGCACAATTTTTTTCCCCTTTTTTTCTTTAATGCATCAGTCCTTGCGAACAGCCGAAGATGAGGTGGAGAAGATGGCTGCCATCGCTGAGCAAGAAAAGCTCAAAAACATCAACATGGAGAAGCAGCTCCAATTCGTGGGACTGCCCGGCTCCGTGCAAGACCTACAGCTGGCCCTGCAGGAGAAGGAAAGGTAAACGTCAAGAACAAAGCTAACTCTCACATTCGTGTTTGGAGATGTTTCATTGTTGTTTTCCCCCATCAGCATGATTGAGCAGCTGAAGATGACCTTAACAAATCAAGAAGCAGAGCTCCGTCAGAGCAACGACAGGCACAGAGAGATGGACATGCTTTCTTCTGATCAAGTCAAACAGCTAACAGATGAACTTCAGGTGTGACTTTCTTACAATGGCCTGATCTCATTGCTCGGAGTCCATTTAACATCACGCCAATCGCTTGTTTTGACCCCTAGGCCCTGAGGGACGAACTACTCAGCGAAAAGGACAAAATAAAACCTGACCACCAGGTTGGTGCTTTTCCTTTTTTTATTTTAATTTTTTTGCCTCGGCTCTTCAGGCCAGTGGAATCTCTTTGCATCTTTGTGTCATCCTGTTATATAAATCTCATCTATTCTGCTTCCACTCAAAAGCTCAGTGTCAGTTAAGTCAAGAAATGTTCACCATATACTGTAAAATGCCATCGGGAGTCTAATGGAAGTTGCCATTCTTGTCATGGTATTAACTGTCAAACAACTGATACTTGAATGCAAACAGAGCAGAGAATAGTACTCAGAGGCATACTGTATCTGTGTCTCTGCTCTGTGGGAGCGAAAATTCCTCAAGTGTAAATTGGTACCTTTTCTACTCCTTAACTGGCGGTTTGGCTAATTTTTGGTCCAGGGAAGTAGCAGCAATGCATTTTGCCACTCTGTAACATCTTACAACCTCTTGCACGTAGAACATGGTGAACTTGCTCATTGCGCTGAGTTTATGGCCCCTCATCAGGCATTGGAGGCAGGTCCCGGGTCACAAAGTTAAAACCGGATTATCAGGCTGTCTGGAGTCGGTTATTTATGGCCATCCATATTGACTGAAAAGCCAAGATCACCACTGGGCATTCGCCAGTTTGCATGTAGCATAACTTGTCTGGCATCGTCGCTGTGAAACAGAAGATGGCGTCACCAGAAGCTCTTTCGGTGGCGTCCTCTGGATTTAGGCGTAATGGGATATGTGACAACAATGATTGCGACAAGACACCTCATTTAAGTGGATAGTTTAGAAAATTGGCCAGTCTGGTCTCCAGCAGGCCCCTGCCACCTTCAAAGCCGATCCTGCATACAGTAAGGCAGAATCCAGAGGGAGCTTTTTGAGAGCTGGGAAGGCGTCAGCCATAACAAAGATTACTACGGTAACCTCAGAGGATTTGACCTGATCGACGGCCGTTGAATGTGAGTGGAACAGAGGCAGGACCGGGGATTATTCAAGCCTTAGGGCTTACTGTGCTTTGTAATCTTTCATTCTCTCCTGTGGTTTGGACAATGGTGGGTCGCTCTTCCGTGGCTGACAGACAGAGGATCTTTAGCAATGGCCATTTTGGACCGCTTATATGTGGACGAATCTTAAAGGCGAGATGAAGGACTTGTGTCGCATTTGCAATGGTCGTCTGGTTGGCAACCAGTGCCGTTGGATCTTCAGCTCATCCGCAAAGAGGAAGCTGCAAATCATTTTGTCACACGTGCTCGGCTGGGAGGTGACCCGCGACGGGCGCGGAGAGTTCCTCTGTGGGAAATGCGTATTCCAGCTGGAGAAGGTGATACAGTGTGACGTGAACCTCAGCCAGCTGCAGGAACAGCACAACAGCAAAGTGCTGAAAATACAAGCGGAGAAGGCTCATCTGATCGAATGCATCATCCATGTCTACAACAAACACAACCCCGACCAGGAAAAGAGCGACGAGGAGAGCGTCCTCTCAAAGACTCCCCTCAGGTCATCCGGGGCGGCCAGTTTTGACGACGAGGCCGGCAGTCTGCTGGCCACTGACACACATTCGCCCAGGGAGAGCGGCAGTAGTCACTGCATGAGGAGATGCGTGAGTCTGGATCGACTCGTGGGCAAAGGAGTTTTCCCGGGACGTTCAGGTCTCAAGAAATGGAAGATGGGATCAACTGTTGGGCTGGACGTCTCGATGAAGAGCTTTGGTTTGCGGGGCTCGCGTGGCAGCTCTCAGAGCATGTACCTGGACCTGGTCCACTCCAAGGGCACGTTCCCTCAGCCCAGATTCAAAGGCCGTTCTGCATCCTTGCAGTCCCTCAATCGAGAGTTTGACACTGCAGAAACTATGCCAAGTAAGACAAAAGTCAGAGAGCCTAAGACGTTTGTCTTCAGAAACGTTGCCACTGATGATCCAGTGGGAAAGGCTCAAGCTAAAATGCTCCTGCGCAGATCCTCACGGCAGCCCTCGGTCATCTCTGACATGATCCAGCTCCTGCGCTGCCTCAGCAAACAAGGCGTATCAGTCCCGGCCGGGAGTCGCCTCCCTGTTTTGAAGAGGTTCACTGTTGGACATCTCCATGCCTGTAATAAACGAATGCGTGGAGAGACTCCGTGGAAGTCTCTTCATGACCTAACAGAAGAATTTGATGACCAATACATACCTGCAATAGCGGAGGTAGTTCTTTGCTGCAGTCGAACTGGGCAAACTGGTGGTAAATATTAGTGGAACTCAAGGGAGTTATTTATCTTTCCTCTTTTTTTTTCTCCAAATCTGCCAAATAGAGCGAGGTTCATCAACTCGAGTCCGTCAACAAGCTGCTGACTGAAGAGCTCACCCAGGCAAAAAGTACCCATGAGAACCTGACAAAGACGCTGGAAGAAATCCAGAGTGAAAGCAAGGTACAGTGAGGTCCAGACCCACCTACAAGAGTTGAAAACCTGCAATATATATGGACTATTTTTTTAAAAGAGTAACCTTTAAACAGATGTTAAATTATGAAGGCTCTTTCCGCAATATGGCTGCCGATCAGGCTGTATTTTAGACAAAATAACAGCTATTACCTTTGATGTTAAATTTTCCTCTTTGCTCTGCGGCAAAAAGACAACTGCTATATTATTTGGAGGTCAGTTGGTGATCTTTTTATTCTTCTTACTCTTGATAATGCTGCATCACATCCAGTAGACCTCAATTGTGGCATGTGAGTAGATCATTGCGAAGGTGAAGACTCTAAATTCCGATTTACCAGTTTACTGAAAAATAAAAAGCACAAATGAACCGTGGGGGAACACTGTACACGGAGATGGCATTTCAAGCTGTTTGTTTGTTTAGTTTTGTGCTTCTGCATTAAAGATATTAAATAATGTTTGTGCACAGATGCTGTCAGGAAGGCTGGATAAGAGTGAGAATGAACTCCAAACTGAGAAGAAAAACGGGCTAAAGCGAGACAAAACTATTCAAGGGCTCACACAGGTCATCAAAGAAAAAGAGAAAGAGGTGAAGCCTTGAAAGACAAACTTATTGAACCTTCTTTGGAAGCCCAACATTGATTTTGCTAATGCGTCACCCTGTCCCTCTTGGCTCTGCACAGATTGCAGAGTTGTGCCATGAGATTGAGGACCGGGATGATGCTCTCGCCAAAGCCAGGGAGACAGCACACAAGGCTCAGATGCAAAAATATCAGGTAAGTTTTGTCTTTTCTAGCCAGGGAGGAACCATAAAAACCTTTGCTTTTAACAACAGAGTATCTTGCATTTTCTCCTTTAGGGAGCGGAAGAACACCAAAGTTTATTAATGACCAAGCAAACAGAGCTGATCCAGCTCCAGGGCGAGCACCACGCCAAGGTGCTCGAAGCCCAAAAGCTGCAGCGGGCCCTGGACAGGAAGGAGCATGAGCTATCTGACTTGCATCAGGCAAAAGAGCAGCTGGAGGTGCAGTTGGAAGACCTGCAGCAGCATAAGAAGAAGGGAGACAAAGCCTTGAATGTGAGATTTGATTGAAAGGAAATGAAGAAAAAAAAAACGACGTACTCTATCCCACCCACAAGAGGCAAAAATCTGTGACAAAGAAAGGCGCTGCTTTTCAAGCTAACAATATCATTTCGTGTAACGAGAGTCTGCTAGTTGATTGCTAGCATATGTTGTAAAACACCATAGACAGGCTAACAGAAACTGGCTTCAATGTTACTATCGTTATAAACCTTCAAACAAGTTTTAGAACTAACACAAACAGAGCAGCAACACATCAGTCAAGCACTCCTCTGAATGTTGTAAAAAGCCGTCAAAAATATACATTTTGTTGAAAAATCGACATAGCAGGGATTCACTGTGTTCAAATATTGTCGACATCACCCCCCAGGATCTTACCAACCAACTGAAAAAGCTCCGCGATGAAATCGGGGAAAGGGAAAGTTCTTTGCAGCATCAGTACCAGGAGCTGTTGGACCAAACCAAAAGAAAAGTGCACGCTCATGAAGTCACCATCCAGCGGCTAACATTCACCTTGGCTGATAAAGAGCAGCAGTTACAGGTGACACAACAGTAATAATCTAAATAAAACAAAAAACATACTTTTTTTTTGTAACTGGTTGGGGGTTTGATCTTTTAGGAGTACATGAAAGCGGTCAGAGATTTTGAGCAAAACAAGAGTCCCTCAGGAAACGACGGGATGCTCGCGAAGCTGTGCCAAAGGTTGAAAGAGAAGGAAAAGGCACTAGAGGTGAGCCTTACTAAATCTTAAATTTTTCGCTGGTGCCCTAGAGATAAAAGTTTAAAGTTGATGACTTTAAATCCACTCATTTAACGGTAATGCTAACATATACTGGCAAATGCCAAAAATGGGATGGCATTTATGTGGCACTGTTATAACCCCCATGACGAGTTTCACCACTGCCTACTCACAGCAAGCGCTGGATGAGAGATTTGCAGCCATCGAAGAGAAAGACAACAAAATCCATGAGCTGCAACTGTCACTCCGTGTAAAGGAGAGGGACCTCGAGAGGCTCAAGAACATTCTGTTGCACAATGAAGAAACTATTAATGTGAGTAGATGAAAGTTAGATTTGGTGCTCGTCAGATAAATCTCGGACAAACGATGTAACCAAGCTAAAATGCTAATGAAACATCTCATCATATCTTAGCTAGCAAGACTTGAATTAGACAGATGCAATTGTTTCCTAATTTACTGCATTTATATCCAGGTATCAGTTATATATACATATTCAAAAGTCAATTGTACTTAATATTTTCACTTGAAACCCATTTCATTTTCCCTGCTCAGAGTTTTGATAGCCTGATCAAGGAGAAGGATCTGGAACTGCAGCAGCTTGCAAACACACTAAAGAACCTGCAGAGGGCCAAGCAAGACATGGAGGACAACATGAACAGGTCGCTGAGAGAGAAAGACTCCATCATTAGCCAGCTGCAGCTCTCCCTCAACGGCAAGATCAAAGATTTGGAGGTCAGTCCACGTATGTGCTAATGCCTGAGCTTGGTGTCACGCAATGTCGACCTCCCATCCTTTTGCAGGAATTGTCAGAATCGGTGCTGAGCCAGTCGCAAAGTCACGCACGCGACTTGGCCGAGCAGATGGGCCAGAGGTTAAAGGTGAATGAGGCAATGCTGGCCGAGTCCGTGAAAGCCAGGGAAAGGCTTTTGGCTGAAAACGAGGTCGCCGTGGAAGGACTGCTGGCAACGATTAGGAGCAAGGACCAACTCATCAAGGTTAAATGCAAAAGCATCTACTAGCGTTCGGATAAATAGACCTTACACCACTTCCAAGCATTCGGATTTACAAACGCACTACTTTTAGAATTCCTTTGCATTTTGTTGTTTGACAAGTGTAGGCAGACACCAACGATAACAACAGAACAAAAATGGATAAATAGCGACATGACCAGTCCTATCTACATACAGCTTTATGGAACATGACATTTGTTTGCAAAGTAGGGTAGGGTAGCATCTGTTACTTTTCCTTTGGAAATTTAGATTTGTTCCTTAAAAGTAAGAAGAAAAAAACATACTTTATATTTTCTTCTTATTTTTTTCAAGTCTATATTTCTGCTCTTCCATTTCTACAATATAAGATAAGATAAGATAAGATATCCTTTATTCGTCCCACACTGGGGAAATTTACAGCCTCCAGCAGCAAGAATGTATGTAGAAAGAAGAAAGGAGAAAGAGAAAAAAATCTTTCAAACATCTTTCAATTAAATACAATATGAACACAAATGGATAAATTGCAGTACTATTTACAATTTTCCTTCTCATTATTTGATTATTATTATTATTATGATTGTTATTTTTTATTCATCAGCCTGACAGCAGTCGGTAGGAACGACTTAAATGGACTTAAAAAAAACTGAATACACAGTACTCATACAAAAGAAGACGAGAAACGTTTTTGAGTGTTCCAAGATTAAGGCTGGGGAAGTAGCAACAACGTCAAAATAATGATTTCCAAATGATATATCTCTCTTTCTCATCCTGCCTGTTTCTTTTTTTTTACTATAATCTTATCAGGAGTCCGCTGAGCACTACAACCGCATGCTATCTGAGCGTTCCCAAGAGATTCAGGAGCTGAGGAAGCAGCTGTCCGACAGCTATCAGCTCACCGCCGCTGAGAGGCAAAGCTCCACGGCGGCCCAGAAGGAATCTTTGGAAATCGCAGAGCTGCGATTCCTCCTCAACGAAAAAGACGGCGTCCTAGAAGTAAGCCCCCCGCGGGATAAAAAGGGACTCTCTGCTGTCAAATGTGCTTAACTTGAAAGCCTAAGAGGAGGGGAATAAAATTAGAACACCCGCAGAGCCAGTAATCCTGTCCTTTAGTTTGACTTGTTTTAATTACTGGACAAGTTGGAAGTGACAACTCTGTGACATGGTTGAATTTTGCAGAGGCTCCTCCACCGTGGCCAGGAGACGGAGCACGACAAGGAGCCAGATTACGTGCTGGAGCTAAGACAAACCATCCAGATCATGCAAGAGAAGTTAGATGAGCGCCAAGGTGAGGCTAGTTCACGGTATGAGCGTGTGAGCGTCAATAACACCGCGATACATTCATGTAACCTTTCATTGATATCTTTTTTTTTTCCTGGCAACATAGCCGAACTCTCCAGGAGGAACAGCGACGACAGGATTGAGAACATTCCACTATCCAAGAAGACTGTTGTAGTTCTTAAGAAAGAGCTGGCACAGAAAACGGATGCTCTCAACAAAGCGCTGAAAAGGGAGAATGAACTGAAGGTCTTGTTTGCCTTTATCATGTGGGGAATCTTTCTTTTGCTGTCTACTCACTGGTGCAACTATGTCCAACTAGATGTCTTTAGCCGAGCTGCAGGCTTTGCTGTCCGAGCTGGAGGGCCGCAGTGAAGGCCAGGCCGCCAACATCGAGTCCCTGACTGCCACCCTTGAGACCAAGGATGAGATCATTCATGTAAGAAGTCTCTCATGGAAGGAGTATTTTCTTTTTGATTGCTCCTTTCCTGGGCTAGGAATGTCAAAAATATTCCAGATTGGAAACAAAAATAAGTCTTCATTTAAGTTCCCCATGTAGAGGCAACCTTCAATTATTAAAATTCACTCCTGTTTTTTCCCCATGCAAAGTTTCCAATTTTGAATGTTTTGTGATCCGACTCCTTCCCCAACTGTCCCAAGTCCTAATGGTTACGTCGTCTTGCTCTCTGAGCAGGTTCTCCAACAACGCCTCGGCCCGCAAGGGGACACGCAAGGTGATTTCGCCCCGGATCGGGTCATTGGCGGCAGCCTCCATCGATCGCCTTCGGGGCTCCCAGAAAGAGAGAGAACCATGATTGGTGGAGACAGCCAGCAAGAAGTAATTGAAAAATCTACAACCGCTTTCTGGTTGATGAAAATGGGTTTAAAGTTTGATTGGTTACTTGCTTTTCAGGCGCTTCCCAACCTAGTAGCTTTGCAGCAGGAGCACGAGGCTCTCAACAAAGCGCTGAGGGCCGAGCAGCAGCTCTACTCCAGCCTTGTCAGGACTGTGAAGGAGCAGGACAGGTGGGACAGGCCGCACCAGGAAAATATCATTTGGATTTGTTGCTTGATGTTGTGGTTCCAACTTGGGGAAAAAAAAATATGCTGCACCAGTTTTGCGTAAAGAAATATTTTGACGAACTGGCATAGGATTCAAAATGCAACTCACCACTATGATAAATTTAGTTATTTTGTCTACACAGAACCGTAGACAAAATAAGTTAATATCTGCATTGTAGTTCACTAACAAATATGAAGGAAACAGAGAAAAAAAATTACAGAATTAATATCCCATGCTGAAACACATTGGTACTGTCAGTCTAAAAGGGATAAGGAAGAGGTTAAAATGGCTTTGAATTCTCCCCCTCCACCATTAAGCTAAATGATCCTTTGAAGAAGTGCAGTCCAAAAATAATAATGAAAGGTGTGTTCGGTTTACAGCGCCCAACGTCTTCATGCGCTGCAGCTGGAGCTGACGGCAGTGCAGCTCCTCAGGCAGCAGCTGGAGGACGGCGTCAAAGCCAACGAGGAGCTCAGAGACGACTTGGAGAGAGAGCTAGACAGAGCCAAAGTCAGAGAAGGTGTAGTGCACATGCATGAGAGTCCTTCATGAGCCCCAAATGGGGGTCATTTGTATCAATTAGGTTGCTAGGAAACCCGACAAATCTGAAGTTCTGCTCGGAAATGAGTTTAGTGACCATGTGGGAAATACAAATACACAGACAGGCCTGCCCATCTTCTTTGTCCTCTGTCACGCTAAACTGTGTTTGCTCATGCTAACAAGATCCCAGCCCCTCTTCATTTCAGCATCTGTGTCGCTTCTGTCCGCTCTTCATCTCCATCATCACTTGTGCATTTGCATGCTGACTTTCTATTTGTTCTCTCTGTCTCTCTCTTTCTATGTCCTCACACTTTCACTCTCCTGACCTGTTTTCCTATCCTTGTTTTTAAAAAACAAAACGTGAATAAAAGCTTCCGTTTGTCCATCTTTGGGTTTCTCACACGCCTGTGTACTTGTTCAACTCCCCCATTAAGCCATTGGTCTGTTGATGACTTCACATCTCCGTGGGTATTAATCCAGCCGACTCGGCCATCTGCCACTGTAAATTAGTTTAATCTAAAATCCGATGAACGTCTTGTATAACGAAGCAAATTGGTTTGTTTATTTAAGTACAACTCTCCACTCCCCTAATCTCAAGTCAGGGCATGACTTTGAGGCTGGCTGAAAGTTTCTCTGTGCATGGACATATTCCCGTAAGCCCCGTTATTTAAGAGTTGGTCCACACATGCGCCTGTGTTTGTGAGTGTGCATGTCAGCACATCAAACATTGCGCAGAGTGGAGGGTATAAAAATGGGTCAGCCGTATGTAACAAGCAGCTCTCTCTGCAAGATGGATCTGGCCAATTATAACTGATGACATTTGCGTATTTCCCCATGACGATGCCTCTTAAATCACATGGGGGGAAAACATACATATTGCAGCTCCTTCCAAGCCTGATCAGTTTTTTATTTTTATTTTTATGCACAGTCTCCAAGTGTTCTTTTTTAAGGGCGTTCCTCCTTCCTCTCTCACAATAGATTTAATAAAGGCTTTCTGTCATATGTACTTCCATTTCTATCAGTTGTCTTCCGACATGCTATCCTTCATTTATTCTCATCCACGTCATCTCTGCTACTAATACAAAGTCATCTGTGTATAAAATCACTGCATTCACACGCTCCTGCACCTCCCTCCCAAAAATCAACAAAAATGTTGAAAAGCACTGAAACCATGACGGATTCAGACATACCAATAGAATTATACTTTTTATGTCAAGTTTTAAGTTGGTTCGGTACAGTACAAAATGTCAGATCTTTAACTAGAAAATTATATTAAAATAATATCAAGGTGAGGGTTTTTGTAACACTGTGAATGTTTGTGTTCAGGCGTGAATGTAGTTGATGCCAAAGAACTGGAGAGCATGCAGCATCAGCTGGAAGATGCCCAGCGTTGGAATGCCTCTCTGCAGGCCCGCTTGGGGGCCATCCAGAACCGCGGCGGAGGAGTGGGCGGCACCGGCGACAGCCGTACGATGTCCACATTACACTTATGCCCTGTGTGGAATGTTTCTGTTAAATGTTGCGTTCCTTTCTCCTAAGGAGACTCGCTGAGTTTCATCGGCGACCAGACCTCTTACATGAGCATTTGTGTGGATGAGGGGCATGACAACATTTCACCACAGGAGCTCAAACTGAAGGTGAATTGAATTCACTTTATGCAGATGCTACAGGCTAACGGAAATTAACATAGATGTTACGGTCATCTAAAGGTTCAAATAACTCCATCATTAACACACACACACACACACACACAACATATAACAATACTCCAGAAATAAAATAGCTTGTGTTCTGACTCAACCTCTATGACTGGATATCAGTTTGGGACTGAAGACGCGCAAGTCTAAATTTTGACTCGCCTGTATACTGTAAAAACTCCTAAAAGGCAATGTTTAAAAATCTGTTATGGAAATAAATTGATAGCTTTTTTCAATTCATCCACAAGAGAAATTGACTGTTACAGGAGTTTGTATTGTCGCACTATAGTAGGGGTGAGTATGTCACTTAAGTTTGTCTGCATCTTTTAGGTGCAAGAGCTGCAGGACTGTGTTAGCAAGCTTCAAGCGTTAAATGTAGTCCTCCAGAGCAGGCTGGCAGCACATGAGAAGGATGACCAAAACCTGGCCAACAGTCACCCATGGAAACAGGTTGGAGACCACAAAGGCAGTCCTTTCTCTCAACTGCACACAGACTCTTATTTTTCAAAATTAATCCGCATAAAAGTCTCCTTGTTCAGTGAAACTACTCAGTGCCATCGTAACAGCCACCTATTAGTTTTAGTATCCCCCCCCCGTCTAACCTTTGAACCTGACTTAACCTCCGCTGTGTCTGGCTTGTTACTACAGTATGCTGCATTTGAGAAAATTGGGATTTGGCAGGTTATGTAACAGAATGACTGCAGTGGTACCTCGAGTTCTGAATACTCCATGTTAAATGTCTTATGAGTTGCAATTTGCCACGTGGTCAGTCGTCGATGCACTTTCGGCTGTTCAGCCGGGCCAAGTTGTCAAACACACAAATACAAAGTTAAAAGCATTCTCAAGGGTCATGGAGCAGACGCTAAAACAAACGATGCAAATGTTTTGAGTACGTACAGCAATTATTTATTCAAAAAAAGGTTATTTCTTTCCCTTTTTCTATTTTGTTCTTTTCATTGTGTACGTACAATGCAGTGTTTTTGTTTTTGTTTTAAATGAAAAACTCAAAACCAAAAAAATGCGCTCTGTGAACTGCATGCTGGACATATCCTACTTCTCAGTAGTTCTACTACTTCTCAAATGCAGTATTCCCTATTTCTAATTTCTTTTACAAGTGTGTCTTTTTTTCCCTGGACTCTTTCCTCCATTGTTCCTAACCAAAGCCTGTCTTTCTATCTCTATCTGTTTCCCATAAAACGGTCTTTCTTCGCCATATCACATTAGACACGTCATACCATCCCGCTGTCGCTTTGCACTGTGTTTTTGAATTTTGTTGCCCCATTGAGTTTTCTTGTTTTTATTTTATTTTCGAATCGAGTCACATATGTCATACTCGCCTCACATCCCATTACTCTAGCAGCCAGACACAACAACGATTACCGAGGTGCCGCCTGTTGCTCACCAGACGTGCCGCTCTCAAGACAAAGAGAGTCAGACGGACATCACATTGGGGCAGGTATGTTCCTAAGTAATCACTAGACTGCCCTTTTAAAAGGGTTGGTCTTGGTTCTTAAATACACCACTAATCAAGTGAGAAATCATCATTTGACCTAACTGCTACAAACTTGGTTACGCACGCAAATAAAAATAAAATACGTTTGCCTTGCCTCTCAGCTTCTTGGGGATGAGAGTGTGGACAGCGGCCAGGGCCAGAGCAGAGAGAATGCTCGTTGTGCCGCAACAGAGATTGATTCTGTAAAATGTCTTCTGACTGATAATGGTGCTGCATCACTCCTGCACCTTAGGTCAGACTTTTTTTCTTCATATCACCCATCTCCACATCCACTAGAAAGTGACATCTTTAAGTGTAATAAATTCCCTTGTTCCAGAGAGGAAGTCCGCAGGCTCACAGCTGAAAACGTGCGACTGCAAGGTCTGCTGAAGGAACAAATGTCCAGCGAGTGCAAAGAGAAGGAGAGCACAGAAGCGTCGGGCAACAGTAGCGATGAATCAAGACAGAGTCAAGAAACTTTGCAGGGTCAACCTAAGGACAAAGATGAGGAGTGCACAATGGCTAGGAGGGCCCT
Source organism: Hippocampus zosterae (assembly GCF_025434085.1). Taxonomy (NCBI): domain Eukaryota; kingdom Metazoa; phylum Chordata; class Actinopteri; order Syngnathiformes; family Syngnathidae; genus Hippocampus; species Hippocampus zosterae. The sequence goes on from NC_067468.1 coordinate 8,696,430, forward strand.
GATCACCACAGAGGAAGTGGAAACTCTGCAAACTGGCGATCACCGCAAGATTTCAAAACAGATGGTGTGTTTTGTATTAGTGCAAGGGTGTTTTTGTGTTTATATAACAGAGGACAAACAAAACGCTAGTAATATTGTATTTTTGGATGAAATTTAAAGATGGACCTTGATTGTTCCAAGGCCTTAACATCTGAACTTTGACCGTAACATCCTCCCACTTCACCAAAAAAAAAAAAAACATGCACATTAGGTTCATTTTTCAGTGCACGGTAAATCACATCTATCACTCTCGTCACCTGCTACCCAAATGGAAAAAAAGCGCCATAGAAATGAGCGGATGGATTCATGACTTTCAATGTTTCTCTTGTATTTTTTGTAGGCCCCTTTCAGATCTCGATTGCCTGTCCCTGTGAGGCCGAGAGCAGAATCTTGCAGCGACACACATTCAGAGCCAAGTAAAGCGGACGCGGCGCAGCAACTTCACACAGATGCTGACCTGCACTCCACTACAGACTCCACCGCGTCATCCCAACCAAGCGCCGACCCCTCTTCTTCCTGCGGACGTGCTCACGATAGCGGCTATCCAGACACGCACACGTCGGATGACACCCAGGACCACGCCGCTCTTTTTACCCAGCTGGAGCTCCTTCACCAGGAGTGCCAGGAGAAAGAGGCCTTGATCAACAAGCTGGGCGAGCAGCGGGCTGATTGGGAGGAGCTCCATGCGCAGCTCCAGGACAAGGAACGGCTCAATAGCCAATACGTGGAGGCCTTACAAGCTGCCGAATCCACCATCGCCTACCTGACCGCCTGCAGTCTGGACAGCCAGGGTGGGTCCAGACAAGGAGCAACGCCTTCTGATGTGGGCTCTAGCGGCCCATGCCTGGATTTACAGAAAGTGCTTCAGGAAAAGGAGGACATCAACAAGCAACTCACACAACTTTTGAATTTAGTAGAGAAGCACATTTCACTTCCAGAGAGCCAGGAAAAGCAGGGGGAAATTGGAGATCTCCGTTTGAAGATGGAGGCAGTAAATGCCTCAATAAACAAGCAGAACTCCAGAGGGGTCTTTGTAGGACCCGAGGGTTCGGCGTACCAGGACTCTTCTCAGGATAAGTTGAGATTGAGTACTGCCACACAGACGGCACCTGAATCTCTCGCAGACAATGAGTTGTGGGATCAGAAGGGAAAAAGTGGAAATTCTGACCAAACTTCAAGTCAGGAGATGACCCAAGTTCTTGTGAAATGCCTTAGCTCGGCAGAATCTGTCATAGCTTCCCTGGCAGCTGCCTGTAAAAATACCATCTCGTTCACCAACCCTCACCTACAAGAGCACTTGGGCAACCTCCAGAGAGCTCTACAAAAGAGACAAGAACTGGAGCGCCTCACTCGCGCCACTCAGCCAAGCACTCAGTCCGAGGAACTTCTCGACTCGGCTATCCTTTGCAATCTGGAAATACTCTGCAAGGTCCTCAATGATCACTCTCAGAGGATTGGTGAGCTCCAGGCCTCTCTCCAGGAAGAGAGGGCCCAGAGGGAAGAGAGCGAGGGCCATGCAGTGCTGTCGGACACCAAGGGCCTAGCGCCAAGCGTTCAGGCCCAGCTGGAGGCTCTGCACAAGGCACTGAGGGAGAAGAAGAAAGCCTGCAAAAACCTGGAGGAGAAACTCGCCACGGCTCAATCTACACCATCCATGAATAACGTAGCACAAAAAGGTGAGCGCATTTATTGAGTGCCAAGATAGCTCCTCGACCTGTGCCATTTACAAGGGAGTCCGTTCAGCCGTTTCCATTCTGTGTACATGTTTGACTTGTTGTAGAAAGCTGTACAGAGATACCTTGACTTACAAGTGACCACAACTTAGATTTTCTTTTTCCAAATAATGAGGCGTCACTTATTTATTTTATTTGTTTTAAGTTACCCCTCGACGAGAGTTAAGCAAAACAAAACAGAGAGCTACAGTCCCTGGTGCACTTATAGCACAGATGTTTAACGAACTAGACGAGTCATACACACAAATACAAATAAAAAGACTCAAGAAACTGCAGTACAAAATGCAAAATATTGTCAATCACTAGGCCTTGGCTCTGAAAAACACACAAATATTCTAAATTGGTAACCTAAGAAACCTCATCCATAATGCATCGTGCGACCCAGAGATCTGCAACTGGTCAATTATGGGAGTTTTAACAAAAACATTTTTTGGGGGGGGGCAGATGAAATGCATTAATGGCATTTCAATTGTTTTGACATGCAAACCTATATTGTAAGTCAAGTTATCACTGTAGTGGGGTGAGTCCCACTTCTGTTATGGATCTATCCAAGCTGCCTCGTCGCTGACTTAACGTGACCGTTGCCTCCAATGCCAGCTCTGGAGCGCGATGACAAAGGTGTGCAGGTGGATTTGCAGGACCTGGGTTACGAAACCATGTGCAAGCGTGAGAACGATAGGGAAGAGAGCAGTAGCACAGGTCAGACACGTTTGAGACGGACGCTGCATGTCTGTCTTCCGAGTGGACACTAAACTCACGCGGCTTGGGCTGGAGTCTCTCACGGGCTGCATGAGAAGTGAACAGGGCGGAGGGCCGTAACACACTATCAATATCCGAGTCTCCTAACCTCACAAACGTCTTTCTTCTGCTTCTCAGTGTGGTGTGGAATTGCCACAGCCTTTCACTGCCATGCAATGATGGAACCTTTGCATGTCTTTTCTGCACCTAATAATCTTCACTTCCTTCCTTATCTTCTTTAAAAGCCTTGTTTCCACCGTGCTAGAATGGCAGTTTGGTGTATGTTTTTCAGTGTTTCTATATTCTAATGGGTTAGAAAATATGCAGGTACATTTTTATAATCATTTGTGAAGAGAAAAGTTCTGGGACTTGTTTCACAAAGAGAAATACTGACAACTCAAACTGCGAACTAAGAATTTTTCCCAATCATCCTGACCAGACAATCAATCAGAGCATCTGCAAAAAGATCCTGATTAAGTCAGCCTACTGTGTTTTTATTCTGAACTGGAATCATTGGTGGAGACACGGCTTTTAACTCATTCACTCCCAAAGACGTTTTTAAACGTCTTTTCAGACCTGGTCCAGAATTGGCTGGTACTGAATAAGTTATTGATTATTCCTGTGATCATCATTATAAAGTGCAGTTCTCAACAGTGTTAAACGCTTCTTTATTTTATTGTTGCTGTCTGTCCGCCGCTCCAGACCTCGAGGTGGGCATCAAAGCAAGCGGAAGCGCTTCTAGTCTCCCTTCGCTGCTGACTCATGAGCAGTTGCACTTTTCCTCCACTGAACATCTGGACTCTGCCGCCAGCACACCATACCCAAGTTCCCCCACTTTGAGCTCGGCCAAGGTATTTTGTCACAAATATTGCCCGGTTTATGTTTTCAAATGTGGTCAAAGCTAATGCGGCCCGTGCTGTGTTTTCAGGTCAGTCAGAAAAGCCTTCAGAACTTCGAGGAATATGGCCTCTCAGACGACCCGCTACTACTCCAGGCGCAGGTGCGAGAATTGAAGGTCCACTTGGAAAGCCAAACCAAACTCATCCACCAGATGCCAAGTCTTGTGCAGAGGAACCCAGTGCCTGGCCACCGCTCTGACCAGTTGACGAATCAGGACGGAGCACAAATCCATCATGCAAGGCCCAGTAGGGAGCAGATGCGAGAGAAAGACTGTGACAGAGAAGCCCCGGCCATAACTGATGAAACCAGTGAGACGGAGCGAAAGAAGAGTGCAAAAGTGCAGCTACAGCATGCCCGCAGCCGCTCTGCCTCCCCTGCCAGGTTGCAATGCAATGCATTCATTCATCAGAAATGCTGAACTAATCCCAAGATTACAATAGACAACTATTACTGTGACTTAGTTGGGGACCTTCTTTGCCCATTTACACAGTCTGATGTCAGTCTGTCACTTCCACAGCCTGGACTCCCTGGTGCAGTCGCAGGCCAGGGAGCTGTCACAGCTCAGGCAGCAGCTCAAGGAGAGCCGGCGGCTCGCGGGCCTGCAGCGTCGGCAGATGGTTGAGCTGAGGAGGGCTTTCCAGGAGATGCTCCACGTCAGCCCGGGGGACTGCTACATGAGCGAGATGCTCAAGGAGCAGCTGGACAAGAGCCTGAGTATTCTAGATCGGCTGGAGGGACGCCTGGACAAAGGTACCGTCCGCGCTTGTTTATGAAAACTCGGCACTGACGCATGCAAACTGTAGTGTAGAAGGCACCCACACTGAACAAACCGTGTGTTAAATGGCCAACCAGAGCTGGCACATTGTTCCTGATGATACTCACTTGGCCACTCCTCTTAGAGGTGCACATCAACACACGAATACTACAGTGTGTGACTTTTGGCTCAATTACACTTTGTAAAACCAGGTTATTTCTTTACATTCTCTTTTAATATGCTTTATATTTTCCATTCAGTGCTTTTTTTTATTTATTTGAAATTGACCCAAAACTGATGTTTAATTAATAGCCTTTTCTCCATTGCGAGACTAATAAAGGTTTTCTTAATCTTAATCTTAGTTGATTTCATTGGTAACATTGATAGGATATACAGAAAGAAATAGATTGTGAGGTGCTCCTTGAGAGAGTAAGAAGAAATCCACTTAAGAGTCCTCAAGCGTTGCTGATTTTTCCTGACAAGCCCTTGACATTTATTTGTTTTATTTTTTTTGGCCGTGTCTGTTAGGAGAGACTCATCAGGATAATGAAGATGTGGCGGCTCTGGAGCTTTCTCGCAGGTACATCTCAACCTTCGACTCCGCTGCTTGATATTTAGCACCCCTGTCAGTGCTGAAGGAGCTGCACTGTTTGTTTGAGACCGACAACAGTTCACTACTTTTTCTTTTTGTGCGCTACATTTAACACAGAGGAGGAATCTTCATTTATCATTACTTGTCAACGCGAAGAAGCATCTATGAGCAGTGTAAATTTCCCCAGTGTGGGACAAATAAAAGATATCTTAACTTATCTTATCTTTGGATTTATGGTCAAGTGAACAATTTTACTAAGTGATGCAAAAAATGAATCCAGTGTTAAAATTGGTATTCTGTGGCCATGCATTTTGCATTTATCCCAAAGACCGCTCTGTCGGCCATTTTTGCGCCTAACTCTCATTGACGACAACCACCACATGCGACGGATGGAAGATTTTTGGGGTTGGCGGCTGTTTCTATTGTCTGATTTGCCTCATGACCTCTTTAAAAGCAAAGCTCCCCCGTAGCCTTTTGCCTAATTGCCTTGTGACCCCGTCTGGGTTGCTACGCTTGAATGGCGTCTGCCTGACTGCTGACCTATTTTCATCCGTGTGTCAACAAAAACAATTGATGATAAAACCGGGTCAGCAGCGTCATACGCATCAGAACATAGAACATAAAGCAGAACACACAGTGGCTTTCAAGGAGACATTGTGCTCATTATAATTATTATTTTTTGAAACATTAGTCTAATGCCCTTTGTGTATTTTCACAACAGAATCTCAAATACTTACTATCCATTTGTTAAACTGGTTGAAATCATGCAATTTTTGGTGGGCACTTGTACAAATGCAGAGTCCAGATTTTGTTACCGTTGATAATCAGAAGCTCTCCCATGGGACAAAACGAGCCTACTCAAACATTTTGCAAATGTAGTGACTCCTGCAGCAAATTTCTTTTCAAGTCATTCACGCTTGAACACCTTTAAACTGATTAAAACACACTTTTAAAAGCATTCCTTCGTGCCTGAGCTTCCGCTCTTGCTCTCAAGAAATGGTAGACTTGTTCAGCATCAGATCTCCAAAATAGAGGCAGAATCTTCAAACTTTTATTTGTAACCACAATATGTTCAACCAAACCAATCATTCGTCAAACCGAAATGGCAAACTTGCTAACAGATGTGTGATATAGCATCAGTGTGAACAACAAGCCTCCCTTGAAAACACCACACCGTCATTCAATATTGAAAACTACCTTTTAAGTTAAAAAAAAAAGTACCTTTTTCTTGTGTCGCTCACACCCAAAGGGCGGGATTTATTTGTAGTGAATGCGGGCTGACGGGCAGCCCCGCTGGCCCAATCCAGCAGGAGCTTGAAAACCTGCGTGTGGAGCTGGAGGCCGAGAGAGAGCGGCTGAGGAATCATGTCGGTTACCTGGTCCGGCAAAATATCGCCGTGGCCGAGCGCGCCAGTGAGCGCTTGGACGTGTGAGTGGATATGCTGAAGGCATGCTGTTTGCTGTGGAATCTTTCTATTTATTTCGAATTGGCGAATTGTGTGGCTAAAACAGAGTGGTTTGACGTGGTGGTTAAAAAAACGAACACAGCATGCTCAACATCTGGAAATATTCACCGTTATAAACTTAATCTGGGAAAAAAAATCCTATATTCTCCATCTTAATTTCCCTCTGAAATTTACCATAAACCACCGAGAAATGTTCTTCTCTTTTACATGTTGAGAGTGATGGATCCTTGTGTTAACACGCGCCTGGTCATCATCTTCCTTTTCCGCCTCCTCCTCTCAGGTTGGCCAGAGAACTGCAGGAGAAGAACCGCCTCATCCAGAGCCTGCAGAGTCAGGTCCGAGGCCACAGTCCCAGCAGCTCCCACAGCTCCCACAGCTCCCACTCTGATGAGGCCTCCTGTCACGGCAGCCACCCCACACAAGGTAGTAGTCCACGTTAGCCAGCTTGTGACTGGAAATGCTATCACGTCCTTTCGTTTACATGAAGAACAATAAAATCCCAGTGAAGTGACGTATATACAGTATATATTTTCCTAAATACAGTCAAAAGTTTGGAACTCAAATGGTCTCAAACACATGATGTGGTCAAGAAATTCAAGCTACCAATATTAATTCTTGATCATGCACAGCTGCAAACTGAAAGCCATTTCAAGTCGTAAAGCGTCATCAGATGTGCAAAACCGTTATCTGCCTTTTTGGAAGAATCTATTTGATCAGACTTTGTCCAATTATTTGGTGGTATAATCAATCGAATAATAAGGTTGAATGGAAACATTCACAACAGCCATCAGTCCATCCTGCACCTTGGGCCCGTAAAGGTCGGCAAATGCTACACGAGATGGTTCTATGGTAGAAGTGCACTCGCATTCCATCCTCTCTCGGTTGTCTGGTATAATGTGGTTTAATGCCACACATGCCTGCCGCAGCAATTCTTTTCCACTCACAGCCATTGTGGTGCACTGAGGCATTCCATGCAGACCAAGGACTTTGCTCTGCCGGTGTCCGCTTCCAGCGCATCCCCCCTACCCCACCGCCACCACTCCATCCACTTTCAACTTACATTATTAAGTGGCCCCGATTGGTTTCAGCGAAGGGGGGGAAAAAACAGTTATCACTGTGTTCACGTGCAGGGGACGGAGCCGAAGTGGTGGCGGAAGGCCGACTTTTGGACTTGCAGAGGGAGAACGCACTGCTTCACGAGCGTCTAAGGGACAGCAAGCAGCTCAACAGCAGCCTGCGTAGCGAGCTGGACCTGCGCCTGTCCGTCATGGCCCATCATCAGGAGCGCGACTCTCCGACACAAGCACCCAAGCCCGACGAGAACGTTGTCTTGGCGGCAAATGCTTCCGCAGAAGCACGCACCGTCACTTCAGGTAGTCGGGGCCGATTGATTACTCTGTGAGATGAACCTACTCGTGTTGTCTCCTACTTGCCGTTTTGTGAGAGGTCATCACTTGTGTTGAGGGAATGAATCCAATTTGATTTCATTGGCCCATAATTATTTATTTACAACAAAAAAATGCATCTTTGTTCAACTATCCAAGCCAGCATTGTATAGGGACAGTTAAAGCAAACCACATATCTTTGTCACACCAATGCCTGCTGGCTTCTTTACATTCTATTTCAATGTTATTCCCGATCATGCTTTTCACATGATTTCATCTTCTCATGTCTACTCAGACGTGCTGGCCGAGCACCTCGAGGAGATTCGAGTTTTGAGGCGGCGACTGGAGGAGAGCATCTCCACCAACGACCGCCTGAGGGAGCAGCTTGAGAGGAGGCTTGCCGAGGTGGAGAAAGACACAGGTGACCGCTCATTCTCTGCGGCTTTCATGACGCAATTGATGAGCTGGCACACTGAATTGGCTGTGGTTTTGTGTGCGGGCGTTTTCACGGCAGCTACCAACATCTTCATCCACGGTAACGAGGATCAAGCTCAGCTGGTCAACGAGGTTCGCTTCCTGTGGGGTCAGAACCAAGCCCTGAAGGAGCAACTTAACCTGGAGTCCAAAGGTACAAGAGAAGCGCACTATTTTGCAAAACAAAAGCGCATCACACCTTCCTGTTGCTCTCCTCCAGACAAACAGCGTGAGAGCGAGAGGCTGCGGGAGAGCCTGGCGAGGCGCACGGCCAAGCTGGAGCAGAGCAGAAAGGACGGCGACGCCCTGAGGCAGGAGAACACGAGGCTGCTCCAATCGCTGCGCACCAGCGAGGAGCAGTTGCGCAGGTGTCTGGAAATAATTGTTTTGACAGCAAGCTTTCTCGTATGAGGCCCCATTAAAAATCCGGAAATGTCATTGGACCAATATCAGCCATCTATCCAACCAATAGCTATCAAGGGCATGTTAGGCCATTCTTTTGCCATGTTTTGACCCCCCTTCACCTTGGTGCCCTGAGCAATTACCGCTTGACCTGTAGCCACATCCCTGCTCCTCCTCAAGCTAAAAACATGCCACTAGTCAGTGTTGCGCTCTCAACTAGATTATGGAGTTGTAAAGTCACTTAGCCGACGAGTCTGTACGAACTATACCGCACACCATGCAATGTGAAACCACACAATGTTTCTGTGTCACCATGACGACACACCATGAGTACAATTTGCATCAGCGGTCATTCGTTTTGTCGACCCACAGTGAAATCCGAAACCCGGAGTCTCGTTTAGCATTTCACTCCTCTCCCTTTCCCTTGCTCCATTGTTCTCTCGTCATTGTCCCCCAAATCCAACACACACGTCGCTTTGTGTCTTTGGTCTTTAACAAGAAATATGACATTCACCCCATGATATTTCGTGGCCGATAATTTTATTTATCCACTTTCCACGTCCACATCTATAATAACCCTTTCTTGTTGGGTAGTGTCGTAACACCCTTTAGCTGCTAACTCTGTGTGCATGTTGTTGTTGTTGTTTTTTTTTATGCGTTCAGCCTGCAGTGCGAGGTGAAGCTCCAGCAGCAGCAGGTGACCGACTTGCAGCGTCTCCTGCAGTCGCTGCGCATGGAGCTGCAAGTTCGTGAGAGGATGGAGACGGCGGCGCACAATCAAGGTTGGTTTCTTCTCTTCACTCCATCGCAACACATAATTACTAAGGGAAACCAACCTTAGAATTACTTTCGTCTGTGTAAATGAGATGGACACTTGACCCTATTTTGCCATCCGCGACCTGGGTACCCGTCTGTCATTGTCCTTCAGTCCTCATTCATATTATAATCGTCCTCCATCCCCGTGCATGACACCGTGGGAGAAACAAACCTGTCACCAGAGTTCAGCCTTAAAAGTGGTGCATGAAATGCATGGGAAATGTATGAGAGATGTTCTTAATTTTCCTTAAAAAATGAAATATGTTTACAGTTTTCAGTATGTTTGGAGTTGTTTTTTATAGACGGATTTAGGTGACAGTAGTTTGGATGAATAAAAAAGTAGGAATTATCATTTATGTTCACATTATGTTCTATTTATCAGTGTCAGAATTCATACATAGTGTGAATGTATTAAATTCACATTTTAATTTTTATTTAATATAAATATTTTTCATTTTAAAAATGAATGACAGTAAATGTAGAGGCCTGGAAAAGGTGTTTAAAAAGACTTACATTTTCAGAACTCACACCTTTTATTGTCCTGTAAAAAATACACTTCATTTTAACATTTGTTGGTGAGAAATGTAAATTATTAAATTAAAAAGATAAAATGAACATTTGCCGCAGATTTATTAGCTGAGTAATATTCTTTCTTTTGTTTTTCTTCTTAAAAAATATTTTTTTTCCAAATTCTTTTAAATAAAGACCCTCATTATCAAATAAGATAAATTTAGCACCATTTAGCATCTACATTTTTGTTTGAAAATCTTCAAATGTAACACTGCTTCTTTTGCAAAGGCGTCAGCGCGACACCGGATCCCGGCTCTGCTCTTCTGAGCACTGGCTCAGTGGACCTGTCCGAGCTGCTGTCGGAGATGCGCCATCTGCGTGTGCAGCTGGAGAAGAGCATTCACACCAACACAACCCTGCGACAGAGGCTGGAGGAGCAGCTGTGTCGAGGAGCCGCCCGCTCCGAAACCATCAACATCAACTACCGGCTCTCCTCTGCAGGTAAACGCACTCGCATGTCATGTCGGCAGGGATTTTCTTGGCTCAAATTCAGGCAGCAGCATCATCATTAAACACCTTCACACTTATTTTTATGTCGGTCAACATTTTCTTTTTTGAAATCCACGAGCTTGATGACCATGTATAGGAAGGCATTTTTTAAAAAGAACCACCATGTTAGTGAGACATTGTTTTAAAATACGATGAGCATGTATAGCGAGGCATTTAAAAAAACGAAAAGATGCACTACACTATAGTTGGGGTCTGACTGATGAACCGTGCTTTAAAAGAAAAGGAAAAATCATTTGACCGATTGTCCTGCCTCCTCCCAGTCGATGAAGGGGGCGTGTCGCCCAGTCGTGATGGTGTCAACGGCGTTCTTCACGGGGACAGCGCCAACGCTCGAGTGCGCTGCGAGGTGGATGGCGATGGCGACGGCGGCGGGAGCAGCAGCTCCAGCGAGAGCGTTACAAGCGCTCCTTCCCGCCTGGTGCCAGGCCACCGCTTGTGGGCCAACCGCAATGGGCGCCACATCCTGGCACTGGTAGAGGACTACAGTGCCCTCCGCAGGCTCATCTCAGAAGGACGCAAGTTGGCACGAAGCAAGGACGCGCAGCTGCGCTGCTGTCTTAACAAGGTAGCGTCACATTTATTTCTACTGCACAATATAGTCATTTCTTTTCTCACAAAAGCTTGTTTTTGATATTTGAAATAAAATGCTTTATTTTGAATAGAAATGTTCTTTGTGTGTGTGTGTGTGTGTGTGCGCGTGTGTGTGTGTTTTAAATGCAGTGCCCTTCATGTAAGACAGTAACTTTAAAAAAAATAGAGTGTGGTAAATAAAATATATATATTATAATGCAATTTTATTCTAACCCTAACCATTTTAAAAGTCACTGAGATTGACACTGACATTTCATTTTGTAAAAATCCAAATGCATTCGTTTGTATGGAGGTACTGGACGAGGAGGGCGTGAAGCAGCTGTTGGGTGACATGAGCACCATGCAGCAGGTCCTGGATGAGGCCGCCCGCCTGCTCAAATTGGTGTGGAGAGTCTCTCTGCCGACAGGGGGCGCTGCGGAAACGGTCAACGACCAGCAGGTATGCCAGCACGTGATGCCGCTAGACCATACCATGCCAACTTTGCTGATGTCATTAAACGTCCGCCGTGTGATCCCGCGCCGCAGGAGGATCTAAAGAAGGAGATCTCGCGTCTCAAGAGCCGATTGTCCCAACAGGACAGAATGCTGACCGGAGCCGTCAAACGCCTGCACACCACCAACCAGCTCAAGGAGGGCATGGAGCGGGTCATCATTGACCAGCGTACGCTCATACCTGTTCTTACTCACGCCACTCGCATAAACAAAAAAGAAGCGAAGAGAAAATAGTTGGAGTGGAACAAATGTGTAAACGTGTTTTGTGCTACAAAAGTTGTACATTTATGAGAAAAAAGTAATGGTCGATTTTTTTGGGACTAAAAACGCCTGACCATACATTGGGGTTTTTTTCCGGCTAAAAACGCCTTACGAGATGGTCGTGTTTTTGTTCTGCTAAAAACGCCTGACTGTACATGGTCATGGTTATTTTTCTGAGCTAAATATGCCTGACCATATATTTTTGGGGACGCAAAAAACTCGTTACTATATACGTACAGGGAGGGTTCCTGTGTGTGTATATATATATATATATATATATATATATATATATATATATATATATATATATGGTAAGGTGTAGTAAGGCGTTTTTAGCGAGAAAAAAAACGACCATGTGTGTGTGTGCATATATATACATTTTAGCTGAAAAAACGACCATGTATAGTAAGGCATTTTAAGCCCCCCAAAAAACAGCCATGTAGAGTCAGCCGTTTTTAGCTAAAAAAAAAAACGGATCATGTACAGTATATTAAGGCATTTTTTGCCCTAAAAAACACAATTTATAGAAAGGCGTTTTTAGCCGAAAAAACATACCATGTATATTAAGGCGTTTTTAGACCCCCAAAAAAACGACCATGTATAGTAAGGCTTTTTTAGCCGAAAAAACGACCGTGTATATTGAGGCGTTTTTAGCCCCCTCAAAAAACAACCATGTATAATAAGGCGTTTTTAGCCGATAAAATGACTGTGTAGAGTAAGGCGTTTTTGACAAAAAATGACCATGTATAGTAAGGCGTCTTTAGCCCCCCCAAAAAACGACCACGTATAGTAAGGCGTTTTTAGCCCCCGAAAAACGACCATGTATAGTAAGGCGTTTTTTTGCGAAAAAAACGACCATGTATAGTAAGGCGTTTTTAGCCCCAAAAAACGACCATGTATTATCGTAAGCCGTTTTGGGCTGGAAAAAAACGACCATATAGTCAGGCGTTTTGGGCCGAAAAAAACGACCATGTATAGTCAGGCGTTTTGGGACGAAAAAAATGACCATGTATAGTAAGGCGTCTTTAGCACCCCCAAAAAAATGACCATGTATAGTAAGCCGTTTTGGGCCGGAAAAAAACAACCATGTATTGTATGGCGTTTTTAGCCCAAAAAACCCGACCCTTGTATATTATGGCATTCTTAGCCCCCTCAAAAAACTTTTTTTAGCTAAAAACGCCTTGCTATACATGATGTTTTTGTGTCAAAAACGCCTTACTCTACACGGTCGTTTGTTTGGGCCAAAAACGCCTTACTCTACACAGTCGGGGGTTTTTTCGGCTAAAAACACCTTACTATACATGGTCGTTTTTCTGAGCTAAAAACGCCTCATTATACATTGCTGTTTTTTGCAGCTAAAAACGCCTTTTCTTCTCCATGGTCCTTTTTTTTTCAGATACGCAAGGGCATATGTGTGTAATTTTTGCGTGAGACTTATACATTTTTGTTTGTTCATGCAGTGTCTCTCACGCATGGTGTCTTAAAGAAAGCCCGCGGAAATTTAGAGGTGAGTTCTACACAAACACACAAAACAGATGCACACTACTGTGGGCACTTGATTGATACCAACTAGTGTTTTGTTGTGATTTTATTTTTATCCCGCCTTCCCATAACATTAGAGAAATCACTGTTACCTCTTTGGCCCACAAGGCCCGACTGGAGGACAAGGTAAAATGTGTGCGTGACGCATGAAGCCTTCTTGCATGGGTGACATCATGCAGAATAATGGCAATGACACGCCTGTGACGAATCGGCTGCTGAATACATGCGCATACTCTTAGCTTGCTTGAAGCTAAATGGGGCCAAATGCCAAAAGCTATCTCACCCAGAAAAATGCCACCTCCTAAAAAAAGGGTGGGGATGGGAGACTTTTTTCAGACTCGGTTTTTCACCTACGAGGTTCCTGACATTTAAAAGCATGGTATCACACAACATATCCAAAATGTTTAACCCTGAGGCGTTGCATGATTTTCTTTTGCCGTTTACACAGTGGTAGTGATCGTGTGTTTACCTTCCTTTTTAGGAGGTGCCTGCAAATGGCCAATAGGGGATGCTGGTGTGTTCTCCTCAGCGAGCAGTGAGTGATCCTGCTTCATGTTCCTGTCCAGCTGTCACCTTCACCCAGGGGTAGGGGACTCCTATTACTCGAGAGCCATATCCTGCCCCTTTTAGGTGCCACCCTAATCCTACACACCCGAGTCAAGTGGGGGTGGGGGGGGGGGGGTGCATCAAAAACAGGCAGGATCGGCTCTCAAGAAACCGTTGTTCCCTTCCACCTGGGTGAATGCAGGGGAGGGAGCTCTGGCTCCTTGACATGTTGTGTGTTTTCCTTTACATTTGTAAATAGTTATCTACTCCTCTTTGTATAATGAATCTATGAGATGGGAGCTGTATATTTTTATGATTTACTGAATGCAGTTTAAAAAAAAAAAACAAGTTTGAAATGTGTCCAGGAATCTTCTTTATTAGCAATTAAGTACAAAACAGTAAGTTTTTTAAAACGGCGTAAAACAAATGAAAGCTGTCCAATGTTGCAGCCTATAAAACTAGGCTTTGTTGAAAAAAGTTGTATTGCCTTTTTGGCACCTTTTAACACATTTATTGTGTCGGCAATATTTCGTTCATCTCTGCACCAATCGCACAAAGGCCTGCACCAGTTGGATGATGGGCTCCTGGCCCTCATGGGCTCCCTTGGAGCCCGGCGTGGTCGGCTTGGCTTGCGGCGGGCACGGCAGGATTGCTACGCCGCCGATGCCCGCCGGGGATGATGGCGAGCCGCGGCGGAAGTGACGCGAGAGGCTGGACAGGAGGGTGCTCTGTAAAAAAGAGTATTAAAAGTAATAAACCTAAAAATCTTGCTAAAAACCATGTTGAAAACGATCCTTACCAGCTCAGAGCTGAGTTCCTGCTTGAGACGCTGCTTGTCTCGCGGTGAGATGGTTGCGTCTTTGAGGCAGCGCAATGCCTGTGACACCAACACGTAGAAGCAGTTCTCCATGGTGAACATCAGCAGGGACCTCAAGAACAGAACACACGTGTTTAGGACATCCGCGCACAAAGGTCGTGTCGCCGACATAAACTACTCACTTAAGAGCCTGGATCTCCTCAGAAGAGGCGAGAGAGACAATGCTGAGCGAGGCCGCCTCCTTCTTCTTCTCCATCTGACACAACGCAAACAAAGTTGTCACGTCATGCATGCCTTCCCCGAAGGATGCATGTGTGTTGGCAGTACCTCGGTGAGCATGCTGAGCGCCACGTTGACCGTGGCCAGCAAGGTCCCGAAGGATGGAGACACGTCTGGATCAAAGGCTGGGGCCGTGAAGCTCAAAGCAAACAGCGTGCGGTACGGCGACAGATCCATGCACTGCGTGCACAGTGATTGAGACAAAAACACAGACACGAAGGTCAACGAAATCGCTGGTATACTTCCCCTTTCATCGGATTAAGGATTCAAAGCAGAGTGTGAATTTCGGGTAAAGGTTTCAACCTATAGTTGGTAAAGAAAAAAAACATGCTGACAAATCCTGACCTGATCCAGTATGATTTGGCAGCAATCGGGAGTGAAATGTTGCAGGCTGGCGAGAGTCTTGCTGAGGATTTTGAGCAGGGCGCACTGCACGGCCAACACAGCCTTCTGCTCTACTTCGTCCCGCTCGCATCGAGCCGACGCCACGGGAGTGGATGGCTGCAACTCCTTGGACGGCGTTTGTGGGGGGCGCTGCGTCCTGGGGAGGGGGCCGGGGGGCAACGACTCGCCATTCTTCGCCTTGAAGGAGGAAAATGTGCACTTGATGTTTGAAAAGCGTCCGTGTTAAAGTAAAGTTTGTTTAAAGGTTGATCAAGACAATGCTGTCGGCCCGTCTTTAGCATTTTGCATCAGTCCACCAATGTGGCCCTATGGCTTGATTGTTTGGACACTGTGCGTCCGCTTGGACAAAATATTTGCCATCACAGCCTCAGCTTCCACTGCTATGCTGACAAGACTCAAATGGAGCTCAGAGGTCTGCTCGCTACAGGTAGGACGTGGTGGTCACCTGGAGGTAGTGGTGCAGCATCTTCTTGCTGTGCAGCAGGTACGTGCAAGTCTGACACAAGTAGCACAGATTCACCTGGAAGCACATTCATACGTTTCAGCAATATTAATTCGAACAAAATGTCAAGTGTGGGCACAAGGAACATTTTGCCTTGCGTTCCCCCTTAATGAGTCGTGTCGGACCGGATTCCTCCGGGACTTGCCTGGACGTCATGGAGCAGCTTGGGCAGGTGGAACTGCCACTCTTCGGAGAAGCTGGAGAGCTGCAGCAGGAAGCCGACGGTGTGGTCGGCCTCGTCCAGACATGCCAGACTCTGCACGGTGCGCACGGCGTTCAGACACTGAGTGAGAGGTGGTGACAAGTTAGTGTGGCCGTCAATGTTGAAGAAAAAAAAAATCATTCTGGGGTGCCGTACCTGCAGGATGCGCTCCTGGTGCACACCCACAAAGTCAAGCGCCTCGTTGATGAAGTTGTAGCGCAGAGTCTTGAGCAGACTCTCCATCAAGGACACGCACAGGCGGTAGACACCAGGCCAGCACGCGCAGTCTTGAGATTTACGGCTGAAACTCTGCTCAGGAGAGGGCGCCATTTCAAAGCACAGGCCAAGAGAACAACAAAAACAAAACAAGTCGACTACCTGTGACGCGCCGTTGTTCCAGACTTCATAGACACTGAGGAGAGGCAGACATATTGTTTGGATGACTCCTGCTCCGGCCACAGCTGCTGCACCCTGGAGGAACAAATGCTTGGTTTTCAGAAATCCACATTTGGACAGATGTATGGGGTGAAAGCAGGGTGGGAAAACTGAAATGAATCATCAAGTGGATTAAACACATGACTAACGGGCCGAAGATGGGAGGGATGGTGGGGGAGGGTCTAAAAATGTTCATTTTATTTATGTTATGGTATTTACGATAAATGGAGTATTTATTTAATGAGATTAACATGTTCTACAAAATGTAAAAACATAAGGCGTTTTTAGCCCCCCCGCCCCCCCAACAAAACCAACCATGTATAGAAAGACGTTTTTAGCTAAAAAAAAAAAAACTAAATAAAACATGTAGAGTAAGGCGTTTTGGGCCGAAAAAAACGACCATGTATAGTCAGGCGTTTTAGTCGGGAAAAAAAAACCGACCATAAGGTGTTTTGGGCCGGAAAAAAACGACCATGTATAGTAAGGCGTCTTTAGCCCCCCCCAAAAAACGACCAGGTATAGTAAGCCGTTTTGGGCCGGAAAAAAACGACCATGTATAGTAAGGCGTTTTTTGGCGAAAAAAACGACCACGTATTGTCGGGCGTTTTAGCCGGAAAAAAAAAAAAACGACCATAAGGCGTTTTGGGCCGGAAAAAAACGACCATGTATAATAAGGCGTTTTACCCGGAAAAAAAACGACCATGTATATAGTAAGCCGTTTTATCTGAAAAAATGACCATGTATAGTCAGGCATTTTTACCCCCCCCCCCCCCAAAAAAAACGACCATGTATAGCAAGGCGTTTTGGCCTGAAAAAAACGACCGTGTGTAGCAGGGGTCACTAGTCAGACACTAAGAGAATTTTTGACCGTGGTACTGCAAAGAGCCACATCATACACATGGGCGCACATACGCATCACTGCATCCCGTCCTCGCGCATGCTCATTCATTCACTCACACACGCACGTTTTTTTGCCCAAAGATCAACTTTTGAAGCGACCAACTTCCCACAATCACCCCAATTGCACACGTGCAAGCATATACACACGCACGCGGGTGCCCAACCATGCACTCGCACACATCCGCACCTGATGAGCACCGGCCCTAACATGAACGAAACCTCAAGACACAAAGCCCCCTAGCCCCCCATTTCTTGCTCCCACCCCTCGTGGTCGAGTTGGGACCAGTCCGTTGGCTCCCGGTCGATTGCTTTCGACGTATTTTGCACCCCTGCCTTAAAATCTGAGGGAATTCGCAGACGAGCTTAGCACTTTAGCACTTGGCGCTTTAGTACTTAGCGGTTTGCGCATTAGTGATGATTCAGTCATCTGACTGGTTGCCTTCTATGTCAATCAAGTAACGGGATTGATGAAAGGCTAACGTAGTACATTCTGTGTATTTAGATCCATTGTTTGAATGGCAGCGCCACTGCCGAGGCATTTTCGTTGCTTGTGGTGTGAAAGCCTGGTATCTGCATTGAACCAGCCAAAGAGCCGTATGCTTGCGAGCTGCGGGTTGACCACCGCTGGTCTATACAATGCATGAGATTTGAGGAGCTGGTATTTTTGACTGACCTGCGGCGTGCGGGCCAGTGTAAGCAGCAGGTGCAAGGCGGCCTCGGTAAAGTAGAGGTTCTGTTTGGAGCGTAGACTGAGTTCCATGGCGGTGAGCACAGACGGCAGCACTGGAACCTTCCGCATCACGGCCACCCAGTGCTCGCCGTCCTCGTCAGTGCGGCACAGCTCCTTGGCCAGGTGCAGCGCCAGCACACACACCTTGGGGACCAAAATAAATAAATAAGCATGGGTGGGGAAATCACGACAGCTTGGCCAGATGAATGAATAGATAGATGGATGGATGGAAGAATGAAGTGGACTTACCCCATCCTTATGGTCTTTGTGGAGGCCGCGGGGGACGTCGGTCTCCATGCTGTCATCGTCCTTCAGAGGTTCCGCCGAGTGTTGCAGATGACGAGTGCTGTCCCTCAGCGACAGCGCTTCGTCTTTCACTGTCTCGCACACACACAATAGCAGCTGGGGCAGCAGCGACACCTCACCACCTGGACCACATTTTTGACATCACAAAACGTTTTCTCAGGGATTTTTGAACACGTTTCTCTTTTCTCGGTATATATTTGCTGTTCGTGACACATTTGGCACACTCTCAAAACATGGATGTGAAAATGTTGAATAAGGGATTCAATCAAACATATATAAATGTATTTTTTAAAGGAGAAATACTGTACATACATGATGTTTTAGAGGTGTAGTTGGGAAAGTAAATTTGGTCCATAACAAGAAAACGTTGCGCCTTTCATACCTTGGATCTGCAGCACGGAGATGAGCGCTGACAGGATTTTGGCTTTGGTCCTGTCCATCATCTGCTGGTCGACTTGTAGAACGCACTCCAGCATGAGCGAAAGCGGCAACAGGATGTCGGGAGCGGTCGCCACCACGCTGGAGAGGAGGAATGATGAGAAATGAGCTAAGACCAAAGCTTTACAGGTGAACTTGATACAAAATGGACCTTTTTCCACAATAGTTGCATCTCTCTGGATTGTCTGCATTTCCAACAAGTGTGAAAAAAAGTAAATATTTAGTTATGTGCTATCAAAATTGAACGTAACAATTTTAAAATTTGGATACCACACTTGATGCTTTGTCATTTTAACACCAGGAACAAGAGATTTTTGTTACCTGCAGCAGTTTAAGTCCTAAACATAGCTGACAAAGACGAACCAAATAAAGAGATTTTTTTTCATTAAAAAAAAAAGTTCTCAAAAATATGAAAACTGAAACTACATCATAAACTAACTGTAGCGAACATTTTCACCTTTGTCAACAACAAGGCATATGCAGGAATAGTTACGATTGCATGGCTGTCCATGCGTTATGTTGTCATATTACCGTATTTTATTATTTTATGTTTCTGTAAAGCGGTTTGATTCAGCTGCACCCTTTTGTACCTTCTCCACTGCTTGAGAAGGATGAGGAGCAACGTGGCCGTCATGGAGCCGAGGCGGAGACACGGCACAGACATGGGTCTGGTCAGCTGTGGGGCAAAGAAGGCGGACCTGAGCGGGCAGGGCAACGGGGAGGGCCGAAATGCTTGCAACTTACGGCGGCTTTGGTGGCATCCAGCACGTCCATAAAAAGCTTCAGCTTCGTCTGGTTGTCAGTCAGGTGCATCACGTCGGACTGAGAAAATAAAGAAATGCGTGAAAATAAATGTTTAGGATAACTGGGAATGGCAATAACCCCCAGAAATGAGTCGAGAGACGCACGTGGGTGGTCGCGAGGATGAGAAGCATCCGCCAGGCCAGGATCAGCATGTGCGTCTGCTCGGGGAAGTAGCACACCCCCTCGTCCTCCATGGCCGCCGCGTGGCACACCAGCGACTTGACATACTGAGACCAATACTCGTAATGCCGCGCGTTGGCGAACCTCTGCAGGCCGTCCTTCAGTGACGGCTCCAGCGAGCCGCTGTCGCGCACATGCAAGTTCCAATTCAGACAAGGGATTGGTGAGAGATCAACCCCCCCGCCCCTCACAAATCCTTTCCATTGTTAATGTGTTTTGAGTTTTATTCATTTATTTGAAACTTACCTGTGGACATAAAAGATCTCCAGGCCGACGATTTTCATGACAAAAGCGCATGTTTCCAGAACACAAGGCTGTGGGAGCACGTGTCCAATTTGTTAGGTTGCATCTTCCGTTTGCCAATTGATTGTGTGAATGTAGACAATGCATACCTCAGTGGTATCTGAAGGTGGCGCCAGTGTTCCGAAAAGGGGTGTGGTTAAATTCTCCCAAAACCTGTCTCTGTGTTACCACAAAACAAAAAAAAAAAGTCAGGTGATTCTCGAATTTCTTCCCAGTCTTGAAACTGCGTGAGGTGCCACATTTTTACTTGGTGCGCAGGACGGAGATGGCGCTGTCTCGGCGGTCCTGCCACAGCGCCAGCAGGAAGGCCAGGGCGGCGCGGTGAAGTAGTGGAGGGCACCAGTATTTGCCCTGCTGCTTGGAGTCGATCAGGTCCAGCACCACATGCAGGCAGCTCCACTCGCCCAACAGGAACTCCTGCGGGGACACAAAGACCATGACATCCCCCCACCAGATGAGCGTTTGACCTTTGGGGTGACAAAGGTCCGAATACAACCACCACCAACCTTGGAGCCACTGTTGCCGTCCTTCACTTCCAGGTTGAGAAAGAGCTCGATGAGTCCCGGCTGCGTTTCCACGGCGACCGTCAGGAATTCCAGGATCATCACCTTGATCCTCATGTCTTCCGTTCTACTGTGCAGCCGCGTGAGGAAAGCGTCGCGGATGGCTGCCGCGTCGCTGCCCAAGCAGGCGTAGACGGACATGGGGGCCACCTGGCAGGGCGAGAGGCGTGCACGCAATCAGATAATGAGAATAGAATTTGACTATATTGTCATTCCACATTTGACAAGTGCAAGGCAGATTGCGCCTAACCAGAAGCGCACAGTGTTGCAGTGTATCTGAATCAAAACCGGTTTTGATTATGATCATGAACATGTGCGAGTAAGAGTAATACATGGTAATCCCTCGCCGCGTCACGTTGCACGTTTTGCGGCTTCAGTGCCTCGCGTTTTTTCCCAAATTACTGTATTTGCACAAAAATGAATACAAAATAAAAAAAAGAAAATGAAATAAACTGGCGAGACATCGACCAGTGAGAGCGCAAGTGGATTCCTCCCGTGATCCTATTTTGCGGTATTTCACTTTTCGCCGGGGGTTCTTGTCCCCATTAACTGCAAAAAACGTATTGTGTTTTGTATTGTGATAGTTATACAGAATGATAATTGCAGTATGACCGAACAGTGTAATCCTACTTTTTAAACCTACACAAGGCGACAACTGCCATTTCATTTCATAATGTTACCTTTCTTTAGCCATGATGGAGGGGGGATTAATTTATAGTTGAGGCCAGGATGGAGTGTAGTTTAAAAAAAAGATGACAACTTACTGTGGCTAGGCGCTTGAGGAGCTGGATGGCGAGCCTGGGCAGTGCTGGGTCGTGCTTGTGGTAAATGTATTTAGCGAGCACGACTACTAGGTTGTTGCCGTGGCCGCCGTGCTGTGTCAGGGCCTGCTCCAGAGGCGACACCGCATCAGAAGGCGGCTTGAGGCGGATGGTGTTGTTGGTGACCGAGAAGGCCAGCTTGACCATCTGGATCAGGACCTGGCCCGGACCCTCGGAGCCGCAGCTATACGAAGGCGACAGGAGATGAGGTTAGTTGCCGATTATTGTTTCATGAGACGAAAATCGTTGCTGACGAGTTGTTGCGGACCTGCTGGGCTGAGCGGCCAGAACCATGTCGATCTTGTCCACACCCACTGCCATGATGTGGACCACGGCCTGCCCGGCCTCTGTGTTGGCCAGGCTATAGATGCATAGCGACTGCAATGTTGGCATGCTGTAAAAAATACAAATTAAAATCTATTCGGAGGAGGATGTGCATCTGGATATAACACTTGCCCCACTTGGTAAATCAAGTCTTGGTCAAAGAAAGAAAATAAATGAATAAAAGTCAACACAGCAAAATGCCTCCCAACCAGCTGGCACCGTGATGTCATACCTGCCCTGGTCCTCCCCCTCTGGACTCAAGTTAAGGATGGCGTGGATGAGCTCCAAAATGAGACAGCCTGGAGCAGGACAGAAGGGATATGCTGCGAGTTGACTTACCACAGAAAAAGGGAAAAGAAAAAAAAACGCACCATGCGCCGAAACGCGGCAGCTCACCGATCCTCTCTCGGACGCCGTAGGCGTTGTAGCGCCACTTGTGGTAGGTAGGCAGCATCTCCTTCAGCACCAGCAGCACGCAAGGAATGAGTCCTTTGTTCTGAGTGCTGCCCAGCTGACCCTGAAAGCAACATGAGTCTCATTTATGGTGGGACTCGTTTGTGCGTAGCTGGCGACAACAAGCGAGACTCACCTTGACCAGGGTGGTGACCAACTTGAGGAATGCCATGGTCACGGCGTACTCCCCTCTGGGCTGCTCAATCTGGACCAGCAGGTTGCCGTAGTTTCCCGCTTTCATGCCCTCCGCGCTGTAGGGAAACAGGACGACGAGAATTGAAAAGAGCAGTCCTGCCTGGCGCTCGAGCCCTTCATATGACACAGGACGGCACCTGACACACTGGGCCATGCTGCTCACGGGGTTGGAGGAGAATGGGAGGAAACCCGTGCGCTGCAGGCTGGACCACACCTGAAAAGACAAAGAATAAAAATGAAGAGAGCGCGGCAACACGCGGCACTCTGCGACAGGGGCAAAGCGTCGGCACCTTGCCGGGCATCCTGGCGGCCAGCGTCGACAGGCAGTTGACGCACGAGGCTATCACATCCACCGGAGGGTTGATGACTGACGATAACCTGACACATTGAAGAAGAAAAAAAACTGTACAAAAGTGACAATATGCACAAATGCATTTATGGAGCCAATAATAACTCATAAGAATGTGTTTTAGAGAACAAAATAAAATGGACTATTGATGAAACTTTTCCCCAATAAAATGGATATACATTATGACTTAGTTGTTAAATTCATTGCATCATTTCGATGACAAAATGTTGTCTTTTATCGTAATATTACTTTTTCTGGTTATTACTTATATTTTTGTCGTCATGTGAATATTGAAGCAAAACAGATTTTCGAAAACAAAAAATATATTTCTCACAGCATTGACAGTACATCTAATTTCGAAAAAGCACTTTTGTGTGTTCGAGTTTTACCTCTGCAGAAGCATGTAGATGCGTGACGTGAGGGGCAGCAGACAGTCTGAAACGGTCCAGTCGGTGCTGATGATCTTGTGCACCAGGTCCAAGATGGGCTTGGCTCGGGCGCAGTGCGCCATGACATCTACATTTCATTGGTGGAACGCATGAACGGGGGGTGGGGGGGTACAAAAATACTGTCCAACTGAAGCAATGCGGTGTACCTGCGGTGGACACAACATGGAGCAGCATCTCCACCTCGCACGTGAACAGCGTCCAGGAGCTGTACGAGTAGTCCCAGCGCACCACGTAACCCTGATCGCTGCCAATCATCACCTGGCCTAGAATGCCTTGCGGCATCCACAGGTTGGTCTGGCCCGTACCTAGATGAGAAGACCAAATCTTTTTATAGTGTTGCACTTCTTGGGGGTGGGGGGTTGCTTCAGAGAGTACAAATTCAAATGAACGAACTGAGCGGGTAAAGAAGTTTGGGAGTCTGTCTCCTCCATAATGTCTCGTCCTCCTTGGCGATGATGTCATTTGGCTTATGCTTGTAAACTTGCGTGTAGAAGGACATCTTATCCAAAAAGTTGTACACCTGCCACACAGGAAGTAACAGCACAGCTTTTTGGAGCAGGTCTGTTGCAGTTTGTTCACCTCCCCTCTTTTGCTTTGTTAGAGAAATATTCCAAAATAGATTCAATACTTCCATCCCTAATCCACCACTTCATTTTCAATATTGACAAAATCTAACACTGTTTTGATATTCCCGCAGATGCATCAAAAATAAAATGGAAATATTGCATGCGCAATACTATTCACCCTAAATTGTTTCTGCGTTTTTGTTTTACATATGAGCCGTATTCAAAGATGAGTTACATTTTTAAAATGTTCTTAAAATTGTACACAATGATGTGTAATTGCAAAATGGAGAAAAAAAAAACTATTTTTGGTATTTTTACAAAATGATCAATGCCAATCACATCTACTAACAGCCACCACCATAACTTTTTCACTTTTGTCAAAAATGTATTCAGAACTTAAGTTTTTAATATATCACTCACAATGCCACATAAATTCCAAATTTAACACACTGAAATATTTAGAAATGTATTAAGAGTTAAGATAAGCACAAAGATCTGATGCATAGTATTTCTTAACTTTTTTATTTCTTAAAAATTATAACTTGCAGAGTGTCCTCCCCAGTTATCACTTGCCGTAAACAGCATCTATAATTCCAAAATTTACTCAATTTTCTTTCCTGTAAAAATTCTACAAATAACACTCTTTAATGACAAAATCCCAGTGTGAGCATTTTACCTTCTTAACAGTGAACTTGTTAGACAGCAGCGCAGTGAGGAGCTGTAAAAGCGGTGCGATCTTGTGAGGGAACATCCCGATGGCGCTGTCAAGGATCATTCCCAAACCCATGTTGGGCTTCTGTGACAGGATTGCAACAAAATGTAGGCAATTATTGGACAATTATTCCCGCAAGTCCCTTTAATGATGCAATTCGGTCCCCACCATTTCCCAGAAGACTTCGGCCAGGCTGGGTGCAGAGAGGACCTCGCAGGCGGCATCAATCAGGTGGGAGCTCTGCGACCCTGCGCTTCCAGTCTGCGAGGGGTCAAACATATATGAGCAGGTAAGTGTATTTTATTTTATAGGACTTTTCTCAAAGTGCTTCACATAGTTCGACCCTAAACAAGTTTAAACTTTCAAAATACAAGTTGTCCGGGATCACAAATAAATACTTCAGTTTTTGTCACATTCAACTCAATCAAGTTGTGTGATATCCAGCCATTACTTGTTGACAAGCAATCACCCCCTGCGCTTATTTCATCTGGAATGTCAGCTTTAAATGAAGACTAAATCTCGAGGCCGGCTGCATGAAAGTCATACAGAATGAGATAGCCTCAAATTTGCAGATGACACCCCTAAGAAGGAAGCATGTTCACACACACACACACACACACACACACACACAAAAAAAAAAGAGCGCTCAGAATGACCCTTGAGGAACACCACGGAAAAGACAGATGTCCGAAGATGATCAATTTGATAGATACAATATGAACCAGGAAAGAGCGGCCCCTGAGATTTTTACCCAGTCACTAAGTCTGTCTCTGAGGATATGCTGATTAATAGTATGAAAAACGTGAGGACGAACATGGGCGAGAATGCTGTGTGAAGATAGCTAACATACCTGTAGGCTTTCTTCTTCGAAAGATGTGATGACGAACGACAAGAGGCCGTAGATGCACATCTTGGCTGTGCTTGCTGTGCACTGCGGCGCAGATTAAAAATAAATTTTAAAAAAGTTATTTTATCCAAAGATGACACAGATGACACCAGAGTTGATCAGGTTGGCACTGCATTACATTATTCCCCGAAACTCCCAGGCCTTTCAGCATGGTAGCAAGGTACTTGAAGACCTCTAGCTGCAAGGCGGTGCTGCCGATCCTCCGAACCACAGGGTTAGACTCTTCAGGTCTGAGCGTGTGGCGCAACAGGACCCATGCTAAAAGCACCGGTCCGTGGTGGGGGATGTCCCCAAAGGTCAACAGTAGCTGGTCCATCTCCTGAGAGAGGGAAGGTAAGAAGACAGAAACAGACATTTAATGAACTCCAATTAAAGAGGCTGTACCACTAATTTTGTAACCATAGTCAAACCTTGACAATGTCGGGAACACTGGAAAACTGATGCTGCTCTGTGCAGTCCTCCAGTGCACACTTGTGAAGAAAGTCTACATCCATGCCCTCAACCAGGATGAGAGAGCTCAAGTAGCTGCATTGCACCAGGGAAGAAAAAAAATGTCAACATGAGCTCACTTGCGATACAGAGAACAATATACTGTACATTGTCATTAACGGGGGTATGCAGTGCATTATTTTAATCAACAAAGAAATCAAAGTGTTCTGACCCAATGCGATCGACCAGCGTGTCCATGCTCTTTTCCACCAGGTGCCTGTTGGTTTGCCGCAGACCGAAGCCCTGCTCCTTGAACATCTTGGTGAAGGCCAGCAAGTCGGCCGGGCTCATCTCAAAGTAGGCGTAGTACAGGAAGACGATCTCCAGCAGCAGCGATTGCTCACGCAGGCACTGCAGGAACCAGCGTGACACCTGCCGCTCCGTCTGAGGGACGGCAACAAAATGTTTAATGCGCTGTCCTTTCAGCCCCCTCTCCTCCGTCGGACGTGCGGCGGAGCATCACCATGAGATTTCCGTGGGTTTCCCACGTGGGTGCCTCAGCTTTGAAGAGGCTTTGGAACTGAGCCTGGTAGCCGCTGACCAGGTCCTTCTCCAACTTATTGATGCAGTTAGAATATTCGGCCTTGCCAAGGAGAGCAAAAGGTATGTTACGAAACCAAACAAGGACCAGAGAATCATACTTTTTGGGGCGAGGTGGTTTTCGAACCCTGTAGGGATGTCGCTCATCTTGGAAATATGTCAGCAACAGGAGGACGCAGCGGAGAAGACACATGCGCTCCTCGTAGTAATAGTCTGCTACCTGTGGACACGGACATAGACACACACACTTGATTTAAACAAAGATTTATTTTATTTTATTTTTTTAAGGAACAGCAGATATTTACTGACCTTGAGCAGCAATGCTTGGCTTTGCCGCTCGTCTTTTAGCACAACCTGCGCACACACAAAAGATGAATAATGTCAACATGACTCGAGTTCTCCCGTGTCTCCATTTAACAATGAGCATGAATGACCTGCAGCGAGAGCTCACCTTTAAAGAATCACGGGTTCCTCTGTAGTCCTCTTGCAAGTAGCACTGTAGCAGCTGCACACTCTGCAACTCATCCAGGCCCTGTCATTATACAACACATTGGACATGTTCAACAAAAACTGACAAACAAAGAGCTCATCAAGTGCTTTTCGCAAAATCTTACCAGGAGCTTACTGAGCCTGAGACCAAAATCCTTCAGCGGCTCTGCGACATCTTTCTTCTCTTTCACTTTGCTGGCCGAGGCGGAGCTAGACGAGTGCAATTGCAGTTATTTCTTTCCTTTACTGTTTGAAATCATCGAGGAGGAAAACAAAACAATCTACCAAGCATACCTGGGTGGCTTGTAGTAGCTCAGGCCTTGATGCAGTCGCTCCCAGTGTGTTTCCAGCTCCGATTCTATCTGGGCCTTCACAGAATATTAGTTATGTCCATCTTTTGTATGTGCATGCATCCATTGTGCATTCATTGTGTCTATTGTTGACACACGCGGAGTTTCAGTACATTAAATCATATGGTTTGGTTGAACATTTTAGTGTTTAAATATGCAGTGTGTATTCTGTTTCAGGGGTAGCAACAGTGATTGTCAACACAGTCATATCATCAAACTATCTGACATAGGCATTCAATTGGAATTTGCCACTTAGGTTAGTCCCCAACCACTAGGACGTGTGAAAAATAAAATAAAATCATACTGGCTCTCTCAGCGCAGAACGTCCCAGGAGAATGGTCCATAACTCTCGAGAGCTCCTATGGGGGACAAAGGGGGACATCATTAACATCAAGCCCTCACATCCCGGTATACATTGTGTAAATTCAATACAAACTGAGATATCATTTACTTTAGCACAGACAGGGGTTTTGTAAAATACACTAATTTGAAGACAATATGCCATTATAATTCATTGAATGCTTCAATATTTATGACAGGTGAACAGTTGTTCTCACAACATTGTTGCGAAAGCAATGGGTGACGTATCTTTTATCACATTTAACTGATGACTGAACTTTATTGTCCACGCTATGCAGTGCTCAGAAAGTACTGATTGTATGAATGATTCTGGACAGCCCTTCAGTTTGACGCGTCTTGAGAAAAAATACTGAATGGCTTTAAATGTGGCATTTTTATTTGACATCTGAGCAAATATTCAATGCTCAACGTTATTTTAGCCCACAGGCTCAACTCGTGCGTTCCGTGGCGACTATAGGGTGTATAAGCACCGAAACGCGGAATTGCCCTGAGCTTTTCAAAGAAACTCCACGCCATCGAGCCATTCAAACGGTTTAACTGTTAGCACTGTTGCTAAGCTAACTTAGCGTGGCGCTAAAATCCGTAAAAAGATGGCAAGGCCGCGGCAGAACAGTGAAATATGCTATCGAATGGCTGTCTGGTGAGCTAAGAACATCCACACAAACGTCGCTTATTTTTTTTTTTAATTTTCATATAGCATAGCAGCCAAACGAGGAAAGTTTGATTAAGTATGTGGCTCATGGCAAACCTGAAGCTCATCATCGATTCCGCCATCTTCGACGTTGCACTATGATTGGCCAGTATGCTATGACATCACGCAGATGCTCGACTTCTTTGTCATGTTGGTTGTCAAGTTGTACTGCTTGACCGCCACTCAGTGGACAGCAGTAGAATTACGTCACATCTGTACCTTCTCGCTCAGGGGTAGGTAACTCAGGTTCCTCGATAGCTATAACCTACCCGTTTTGGATCTCTCCCTACTCCACCACGCCCGATTTACATTTTTTTAATCATTTAGAAATGAAGTTCGGGCCTGTCAAAAAATATCCTCGAGGTGTTGTACTGCCGCCATCTTGTGGACGGCGATACAATAAAAATGATACGGGTGCTTATTATTTACATTTTCTTATATATTTCCAAAATATTATTATTTACTAAATTAGAAACTACATCCAACCATCAGAATTTCATTTATAAATAAATAAAATGAAGCAATGAAAAGTCGGACTACCACGTGACCCGGCTGTCAAAATATGGCAGCCTACTACTGGTTGGGAAACGAACGATCTTTGACAAAGGAAACAAAGCAAGCCGCCCTCCCACTTCCTTCGTCCACATGACAACACAATAACGTGGTACGTATTATTCCGTCTCTCTGTGCATCCTCAGTGCTGATGACGATTTTTTCGATGCTTATTATTTGCACTGTAGCGTTGAGGATAGCGTAGTGTTGGTACCATTCAACATCTCTGAAAATCTCACTTGTAAGTCATAAATATCCTGAAAATGTTGCATTTTTTGCCATTCTTGCCGAAAATAGCACGTCTGACACCTTCTGGGGCTAAAGGAGTTAACGCACAACTTGCAACCCCCCACAGCAATAAAATGATGTTGTGCAACGCGCGTGAATACGCGTGTAAATGTGAGTGTGTTAAGGTTCACCCAGGAAGCAGTGATTTATGCAGTGGTGAGCAGTCAGGGGACAAGCAAAGGCCTTTTCTGCTGGTCTACATTTACATCCGAAATTATAGCATTTGTTCTATGAAATTGGAGTAATTTGTAACCAAATATATTCTCTTCATTTGGTCGCATTGGCTGGACAGCTCCCACAATGTTTATAAGGATGTTTTTTTTAGCCGATCGGATTCCAACTCTCTGTTGTTGTCGTGTAATTTAAACCATATAACGGGACAGGAAAAGCTGTAATATGGAGAAAAAAATTTTCGGTACAACTATGACTCTAAAATGACTGAAAAAAGAAACATGAAGTGGGCAACGATTAACTTGAATAATTCTATCATGAACAAAAAGTTGAAGCAGTGATAATTTTTCCGCGCTGTTAGGTTATATCAGTCGCACACGCCACTCCACTCTACACACTCATTCGCTGACACACACGTCAATCACCAGGCGAGGCCGGGAGGGGAATGCAAGGATAGCGATCCAATTGGATAAAAATAATACACTGCAGTTGCACGTGGTCATTAAAAAAAATAATAATACAAAATCTATTTTATCTGATTACTCGATTAATCGGCTGACATTTCGATTCGGAAACTATTTGATAGTGGCAGCCCAAGTTGGCACACTTTACTTGGTTTTGCGGGCTTCAGAGTACTGTGATGGGTCATATCACATGGGCGTTGAGTTTAACTCTTGTGTTTCAACTTCCAACCAAAACTTTTTCCAGAGGGAGATCTGGGCCACACGAAGAAGTGACCGAAGGCGACCTTTGTTGATCACAATCCCGTCTGCGGCGATGAGCACCCACATCAATCCGGTTCTGGTGGAGTCCTTGGTGGTGTCAGCAGTGGTTCTGTGCGTCCACGCGGCGCTGTGGAACCAGCACTCGTGGTGTGCCGTGGCGCTGCTCATCCAGGCCTTCTACGTGCAGCACAAATGGGACCGTCTGCTCAAGTCGGGTAGCGCCGTTTTCCAGTTCCGCCCCGCCGCCAACAGCGGCATCGTACCGGCCTCGATGGTGATGCCGCTCCTGGGTCTGGTGCTTCGGGCCAAGTGCGCCTCGGCGGGCAGCGTCCACTTGGAGCGCTTCACCATGGTGGTGACGGTGAGTGGCATGGTCCTGGCACTCTTCCTGTCGCTGATCGCGCTTGGCATTACGAGACCGGTGCCCACTAACACCTGCGTGGTGGCCGGCCTCTCAGCCAGTGCCATTTTGTACACCGCCAAGCAGACTCTGACAGTATCGGAGGTGATCGAGGTGTTGGAGGTGCTGCTAATTTTCGTGTACCTCAGCCTCATTGTGCTCTACCTGCTGCCACGCTGCTTCACCCCCGGCGAGGCGCTCCTGGTGGTGGGCGGCATCAGCCTGGTGGTCAACCAGCTGGTCAAGCGCTCGCTGAACTGGGCCGAGGCCAAGGGGGGAGACCCGGTCCACTACCTGTTGCCCGTGCTGGTGGTGGGCTCACTCCTGCTGGGCGTGGTCTTCGCGCTGCTCTTCTGCTTCATGGAGTCGGAGACGTGGGTGTCGTCGCTCTTCTTCCACACCATGACGGCCGTGCTCGGACTGGGTATCCTCATGCCGTGGCTCGCGCTCTTCATTGGGCGCCATCCCATCATGTGGCTGTGGGACTTTGTCACCTTCAACCGCTGCCGCCTGGGACTCGTGGCGTACTGGGCGGCGCTGTGCTTGGCCGCCACCTGCGTGGTCCTGCACCAGAACTACCGGCGCCGTGCCGGCTCCAAGAAGCACCAGGCCTCCACGGTGGTGCGCAAGTACTTCCACGTCATCGTGGTGGCCACCTTCGTGCCGGGACTCCTGTACGACCGCCAGCTGCTTCACGTGGCATCGGCGGGCTGCCTGGCTATCTTCATCTTCCTGGAGTACGTGCGTTACTTTCGGATCAAGCCGCTGGGCCAACCTCTCCGCCAGCTGCTGACCTTGTTCTTGGATGAACGCGACTCGGGCCCGCTCATCCTCACCCACATCTATCTCCTGCTGGGCATGGCGCTGCCCATCTGGCTCTTTCCGGGGGCGTGCGCACCCAAGGGGACGCTCCCCGGGGCGGGCGGTTTGGTGCCCTATGCCGGCGTGCTGGCGGTGGGCGTCGGCGACACGGCGGCGTCGGTGTTTGGAAGCACGCTGGGCGAGATCCGATGGCCCGGCACCAAGAAGACCATGGAGGGCACGGCCACGTCGGTCTTGGCCCAGATCATCGGCGTGGCCGTGCTGCTGATTTTCGACGTGGGCGTCAATCTTAACGGCGCCTACTCGTGGATTCTGGGCTCGGTGGCGCTGGTGGCCATGCTGGAGGCGTACACGTCGCAGATTGATAACCTGCTGCTGCCGCTCTACCTGCTCATCCTGCTCACGCTCTGACAGGACGACAAGAGCGGCCGGCAGCGAACGGCATAATAGACGCAGTCAGCAAAACTCCAAATCGATGGAAAAAGCGCAAGCGGGGCGGATATCGTCATGCCTACAAATCACCTTTCAGAACATTTTTCGAAACGATTTACTCGGATAATGTTCGGGATATGACACTTTGGGTTGAAATTTCAGAATGAAACTAAAATGCACTACAGCAGTGACTCTCAAATTTTTTACAGCAAGTAAAAAAATGAGACGATGATATTCTTGTAAGCCATTGTAGAATTATGCAGTTTGAAACTTTACACAATGGGGAAATTAATTTAAAAAGCACATAAGCAACAAAGCAATGAAAATGTATTACACATAAAAGGTCAATCAAAAGAAACATGTACTCGAATAAATGTTTAAAAACAAACAGCTATTCAAACTGTAATACAACTGAACTGCTCGGCAGCAATTCTGCCAAACCTCTGACACTAACATTTTCCAATGGGATGGACGAGCTGAGGTAAACAATGTTTTAAATACGGAAGACATAGAACAGTTGGACGTTTGAAATTACAATTCATGGAAGTTCACCTGTAAAGATCGCAGAGCATTTTGGCTTCATTGTGAAACTTGACCCAATTTTTCTCAAACATGGCGAGTAATTTATGATCATGTTTCTCCTTCGCAATCATCATCAGAGCCTCAAGTCGTGTTAGTGCCGTGACGACGGGGTTTCGCGGGACTTGTGGATGGGAGCATGAACGGAAAGCCGATTATGCAGCTTTCATGGGACCGCTTATAGTATTTATTATTTTATTTTAAAAAAAAAACGTATTCCTCCACCCTCCCCCAAATCCCGATTGAATCTTTCCTCCGAGAGTACGAGAACATCCCAGCATTTTTATTCATTTCCTGTATTTTAAAATCATGTCACCTTGCATGAGTAGCGTTTACGATGTGCGGTTGATGGACCCAATGAAACTTCATTTCCATTCATGTGAAAGTACTTGAAAATAAATGATCATTTCTACAAATATCAGTCGTGGTCATCATTAACCCCCCCCCCCTCAAATCATTTGCATTTCTTGGTATAAATGGATTTCATAAAAGCTGGGAACGAACCATCATCCTGTTCCTCATTTGGTGTAAAGAGGCGGGAAAGGAAGTTCTTCTGTGGGCTGCAGCCTGAAAGCAAAATGGGAACAATCGGAACCTTTTTTTTTTTTCCTGTGGTTGGTAATTATGTACATCAGGGATGGGCAAATGCATGCAGCCTGCACCCACATTCTGAGTGTTCCGGCCCCCCCAAAAAAGCAATTTTCGAGAATTTTGGCAGAAGAAATTACGACCATGTTTACTCCATAATAGCAGACCCCCAGACACAAGCACATTACCCGTATTTGCGGATTTTTTTTTTCTGTTTCATTTTGGGGTTTTGTTTGGGTGGGTGAGGGAAGCAGCGTTGGGAGCCAAAAACTGGAGTTCCAGTTTTTAGTCAAAAATCAGTGTTTTGTGAGGTTACAACAAAATTTCACCATTGCCCCCGATGAGAAATTGTGGGCCTCTCAATCAGCCATGATATACATGAAATCTACACATCTTTGTGTTTGAGGGTCTGACCAGTTGTCTGGACTCCAGCAGGTGTGATGGGCCTCCATGAGGTGGAAAGTGTACACGTGGCGCGAGTCCTCCGACACGTTCTCGGCGCTGCGGTGCACCACTTGGCCGTGGATCAGCACCACGCCACCTGCACATTCAGTAAATATCAAAAGTCTACTTGCCTGATTTCTGCCACATTAACCTTCCTTGAAAGTTGGCACATTTAGCAGAGTGTATTTCCTTAAAATAAGTTTCAACGAACCTTTTTTAACTTCTACCGGGATAAACTTGTCACCATCATAGTCCCGCTCCGTACCGATGAAGTCCGTCAGGGGGAAGGTGCCAGGGGGCGTCCTCACCATCCGTCGAGTCACGCCGCCTGCACGGGAGAAGGAAAAGGATGAGATTGCGTGGTGGGTGCGCCTAATAAAATGTCGGCTTACTGTTGTGCGAGCCCGGCAGGAACCATAGGCAGCCGTTGTTGACGGTGGCATCCTCCAAGGCCACCCACAGGCCCATCACCCGACCCAGGGGCTCTGTGTACAAGAAAGTGGCATCCTGGTGTGGCGTCACTAGGGGGCACACACACAACAAATATTCGCTGAAGTAAACAGTATGTCATAGCTTGCCTTGTATATTGGTTGAAACAATTTAACTTTGTTCTGACCTTCTCCGCCAATCCCTGGTTGCTGTAGGGGGAGAAAACAAGAATCGGATTGTAAAAATCAAAAAGATGACAAAACATCCATCGGTCCATTTGCTCATCCGCTTATCCTCACGAGGGTGGCGGTTGTGCTGGAGCCTCTCCCAGCTGTCTTTGGGCAGTAGGCGGGGGACACCCTGAACTGGTTGCCAGCCAATCACAGGGCACACATACACTCATAGACAAACAAATATTCGTGCTCACAATCACACCAAGGGACAATTCAAAGCGTTCAATCAACCTGACATGCATGTTTTTGGAATGTGGGAGGAAAGCGGAGTACCCGGAGAAAACCCAAAACAAATACTCCCATATTTGAATAAGATGAACACATACCAGTAGATTCGTAGAAAAAATTTGGTAACATTGTGCAATAAAACAAACAAAACAAAAAAGATATATTTCGTTTCATGCAAATGGATGTACTGAAAATATTGTAATATTTCATGATAATCTATTGAATGCATTAATGCCTGCATGAAAAATAAGATAATCAAGCAAAATTAGGGGGTATGTATGTAAATTTTATAAATATAATGAGAATGTTTTAAAAGCTGTAAAAAAACAGCATGTGTATATATGTACAAATACTGAGCTTATACTGTATGTAACTACGTTTTCTTAAAAAAAACATTAATAATAACGTAGGATTTAAAAATTGCAACATACCGTTTATCTAAACATATTTGAATAAATAAAATAAAACATTGCACGAATACAAAAAAAAAATGTTGGGTCAGCTACTCCCACAGCGCAACCTTATAGGTCAAATATGACAACTCTATTCCTCGATGTAGTTTCCATGAAAATACAGTTTTGTCTTTTGAGTGTCAGGTGCATGTTGTGTTGGTTGACCTTGAAGATATACATGCTCTGCAGAATGACCGGATGCACCAGCCCAAGCTTCCTGGCTATACCCTGAGAGGAAGACGGCAATTTTGTGAGTAACCTCTCACACACTCAAATGGTCTCACACGTGACATGAACAAGTGGAACGAAAGCTTTTACAAGCCCGAGTGAAATGCTCTCATACACATAAGCATTTTTCTGCACTTGTGGATGTGAAGTGGAAAGAAACTCGTGTGTGTGTGTGTGTGTGTGTGTGTGTGTGTGTGTGTGTGTGTGTGCGTGTGTGTGTGTGTGTGTGTACCAGGTGATTGCTATTTGGGATTTTTCATTATAGTTGGTCATTATTTTATTTTGACTTTTGCTTTTTGAATTCAGTTTTATTTTGTCTTTAGAGAGTTTGTTACGTTTTTGTTCATGCTTCACTGGTGTTAGTTTTACTGTTTTTTGTTTCCTACTGTCTTCGTAAAAGTTTGTTCTTTTTGGATTTTTGTTTTTATTTCGATCATTTTAAATATATTTTTTATTTTTGTTAGTCGCAATTATGTGGGGGAGTGAAATAAACTTCACTTGTGTGTATGAGTGCATTTCTTTAGGCAAGTCTGAACTCTCAGGCCCAGTTACTGTCTCACCTGAACTTTGGCTGAATGCGTAACTTTAGTGTACAAAGGTTCAAAGGCATGTAGCGCATGTCCCACTTTATTGAGCGATCGATGCTTGGGCACCACAAATTCTCCTGCAGGTGCAACCGAAAAATAAAAGACTCTTTACCTAAGTTGTTGTGGAGCAATTAAATACAATAAAATACAGCGACTGACCTTTGTCGTCAAAAACTCCCTTCTCGAAGAAAAAGCGGATCTTGTCTCCACTGGTGATGAAATAGTCAGCGTTTCCCTGCAAGTCAAAAGCACAACAGCTGACCGGACAGTTCATTTACACAAACACTTATATTTTTGGGGGGTGAAATAAAATATGCTTTTGACACCCTGGGACACAAATGATTGTGAACCACCATTTCAACCTAGCAACAAGTGCTGAAAAAAAAAAAAACAGAACAGTACAAAAACTCATCCATTCGATGGCGTAGTAATGGGAGGTGGGAGGTCGGGGGGGTCACCCCAACACCGCACCTGCCCCCCCTTCTTTTTTAATAATCGTGAATGTGATACTGTTTAACAGAAATTGTTTTTAATTAAATTTGAGACACAAATAATTGTGACCCACCATTTCTACCTGGCAACAGTGAAACCGCAAAAATAAGTTGAGCATGATGCCATTTCACATAAATTGTGTATAATGCAAATAAATCACATTTTTTTTAATCCTTAAATTGCATTATTACTGACTTTCTCTGTCCTTTTGAATTATGCCTAGCAACAAGTGACGAGGCTAAAAGAAGTGGGCCGCATACTGTACGTGCATCTGCAGTGTGGCATCAAGGAAGGCATCTAACAGAAATCCATTTTAAAAGATTAAAAATATGTACAGATAGCTGAGAAATCAACTTAAACACAGCGACTAAATATTTGTACTTGATTACTTGCCAGCACTGAAGCCACTGACCTGCTTGTTAAGCTGCTCATGGTGGTACGTGGAGAAGGTGGTGCGGCAGTGTGCCGGCACATCCATCACATCCACGATCTCGGACATCCTCTGACGCAGTTCGTCACACTCATCAGGTGTCAGGAGCTCGTCCAGGACCACGTAGCCATCCTCCAAGTACTACAAAAAAACACAAAGAGGACACCGTAGTGACTTTCACAAACTTTTCATTTCGTTTTTCACATTTCAGAAAAATCTCATTTGAGTTTTGAAACATATTTCATGGAAAATCCTCAAAAGGATTTATTTGCTATTCTATGTTTATCATCACACTGAACTCCCAAAATTATTTTTTAATTTTTAAAAATTAAAAAATAATTTCAATATTAATATCAATATTTTCATCAAAGGTTCAAAATACAGCAGATAATTCTTATTTTGTTATTATGATTTTGTTCAATAGTTGTGCAAGAACATTTTGCTATTATATTTGTGTGCCATCTGTTAAATGCAAGTACACCGGAAGTTTAAAATTTGCTGCAAGTAAAAGTTCACAACCTAGCAGAAAGTACAGTATATTATTTCCAGTACTGTATTCAAGTATTCGCACGGGTCACCGCTTGCATTCGCACCGCGCCGATTTGCTGCGCCTGTAAACGGCTTACGTAATCAGACTTAAGAAGCGCAATTCACCGCAACCCTTTTCCGAATGATTCAGCAGCTGCAAGTTGCATTGCTCACCTTTTGCACATCTCGGTCGCTTATAAAGTCCATGTTGTCTTCATGACTCAGAAAAGCCCCCAAAATATAGTCTTGGATGAGGCGGAGCCACAAAAGGGCGTACTGATTGGCCGCCTGAGTGAGCGAAGTGGATGACTTCCGGGAACGTGACACGCTCACACGTCATCACTCCCCGTTGAACCAACTCGTCCTAATTGGATTTTCTCCCACAGCAATATTGAAATCTAGGAGCGATTTCTTTGAGTTTCCAATTCAAGTTCATACGGTTAAAAAGTAACAATGTTTAAACATTGGCATATATAAGGATTAAGAACATTCATCAAAAATAACTCTACAACACCACGGTGTCGAGACAGTTTATTGTGTCACAATAGTACAAAAAGTGCAACAGTCAATCAAGGCATGTGGATTTTTTTTACATTACATTTAAAATTACATTCTAAAAACATTGACTTGACAATTGTAATATGGCTTCCCTGCACTGACAAAAATTATTTTGTTTCCCGTCTTTTGAAACTTTCCACGTGTTTCAATAATGGTTTTGTCAAAATACTCCAAATGATTTGGAATTATACTACGCTTAACGTCCCATTTATTATCCTGCTAATAATTAGTTAAGAAAAAAAAACTCACTCATGGAGGCAGCACTTCATACACTAAACCGTGTGTATATGGTGTTGTCAACTTCACCAAGTATGTCCTGTTTATCAGATGCTAAGAGTGAATCATAATCTTTTAATTCAACAAACTCAATGCATAATATGTAATTAGTTATTATGCAGTTAGGTTAGCTATGCAGTTAGGTTAGCTATGCCCACATCGCAAAAATATATCCCCCCTTCAGATACCTCACCCGCATTTTTGCATTAGAGCACCTCGTTGTCAGCCATAAGTGGATGTGTGTCACAGAGAGAAGGTGAAAGAGTCAGGTAAATGTTCTCTTTAAAAAGGCGGACCAGAGTGGTCACTTTAGAGTGCCTCATTGTCGCAACCGTTTTTCCAGTTATACAACAGAATAGCTTTGTGTTTGACTAACCAGGCCAACATTTTACACTGTGTAAATTTGTGAGTAAATTCAGTCAGGATCGTCAATCTTTCAATTAAAAAAAACCCTAAAGCTTAAGGCCGTGTTTGCAACATGCTAGGCCACGTGGAACAATCAAGGCTGCGGTGGATGTGGTGAATCATTAATACTGTAATTGTTTCAAAATCAGCTATGACTGCAAAAGCTGAAAAAGAAAAGTTTATCGTATCATGTAAACTCGACTGACCGTGGCTGTGTTGGGTATTCACTCCCTCTCCACGATATAGTGCCTTACATAATGTGGTCATTTTGTAGTGCTGTTGGAATGTTTAGTGAGTATTGTTTATCCCCTATTTAGTAGCGTGTTAAATACATCTCGACACAACGGTCCCTAGAAAAGCAGGACATCCGTCGATGCAAGATAGAAAAAAGCAACACATCAAAACATGGAAGAATGTAAAAGATTTTTTTGGAATAACTTTTCTGGATGAGTCCTTCTACACGTACCTTTTAAAAAAAGTATTGATACATATACCCCTGTGGCAGTAAACGGGTAGATTCCAGTTGATAAATATAAATGTCCACGGCAGTGAATGAGTAGCATTCCAAAACTACCTTTTATTTGACAGGTGAACTATGTAGTCCATCTCATAAAAATTCCTATATAGTCTTAAGGGAGTAGGGAATGGGTGAATGATTACAAACATAGCCCATGTCTCATTAACATTTTAACAGTTTCGTATTGATGCCCGTTCTGGTCCATTGGCACGCAGTGCAATACTCCATGTAGAAAGGAAGAAAGGGGCTTTAACATGCTGATTAGAAAAAGGGTAGGAGGAAAAAAAGGGGTCTTGGCACAGAGCCCGGATGGCACGCCTCACACTAAGCGACTCAGGTCTTGCCGACTTTTAAGGCCAAAGTTAAGATCACCCAGAAGACGCTCTGGAGCATGCGTGATGGACATTCAAGGCTTCTTAAGGTACATATGTGACTCTCGTATCACAAAGAAAAGGTGCGCAGCCTCCACTTACCTTCCCAAGGTAATTAAAAAATAGAAAAGCCGTCACACTTTCTCCTTTTCTGCACCCAGCAGTTGTTCCTTGACCTCGGGTGGCAACGTGTTGAACAGCTTCTCCTCCACCACCAGGGCGCTGCGTACTAGTAGGCGACACTCGCCCAGCTCGGGCGGCAGGCTCTCCAGGTTGTTGCCGCGTAGCTCCAACTGGGTCAGGCCGGCCAGCTCGCCCACGCATGCCGGCAGCGTCTCCAAGCAATTGTTGCCCAGCTGCAGCACACGCAGCTTCTTGCACTGGAACAATTCTGTTGGCAGCGTCTCAATCTAGGGGAGGGAGACAAAGGCGTACTGCTTGAGAGGAAGCGCAGGAACCATCCAGTGAAGCCTGGTTTATTGTAAGAGCAAAGACTACGGTCGGGAGTTCTAAAACTTGTTATGTTGTTTTATAGACATGTTTTTACAGTATTTTTTTTAATGTTAAGATGTAACAAGTATGTTTGTGATGCTGCACAGTCCAGTAAAATCTCTTTTGTCTGCCCTATTGTTTCAGTGTTTGTACCTCGACCGTGATTGCTACACAAGCCACACTGGGGCCAAAGAAACGGTGGTCAAGAACCCAGGTGCAATCAACACAACTGGACTTCTTTCTTGTTGACTGAAAGATGTTTCATCTTGAATCTAAAAAGCTCACTCAGTTTGTCAAGTGAAACAATCGTCCTGCATAACAACCGATCAAAAGGTTGCCTCCAGAGGTGAGCTGTCTTCAAGAATAAAAGTCCAGTTGCCTCCATTGTACCTTTGTGGATTACCATGACCTGGATGACCGAGTATCTACACAGACCTACTGAGCGCTTCTTACTCGGTTTTCTGTGACGGCAAAGTGCTGTATGTTCTGGAGCAAGCCCACGTCAGGCGGGATGACGGTCAAGTTGTTGTGACTCAAGTCCAAGAAGCGCAACTTGTGGCAGAAGAAGAGCTGACTAGGCAGTTTCTCAATCTTGTTCCTATTGAGGTACAGCTTCTCCAGGTTGTTGAGGGTACCGATCTGAATGGGTATGTAGGCGATCTGGTTGTACCACAGCTTCAGGCAAACCAGGCGGCGCAGGTGCTGAAAGCTGATGATCTCCTCGATGGTTTTCAGGTTGTTGTCCTTCAGGTTGATCTCTTGCAGGTTGTGCAGGCTGAAGATGGAGTGCGGAATTCGCTCCAGGTCGCAGTGCACCAGCTCCAGTTCGCTCAGGTTGACCATCTTGTTCATGCTGTTGAGCACCATGAGCTTGCTGCCCTCGTTGTTGATAGAAAGCTTCTGGAGGTGCGCGCTCAGGTCGGTCACCACCTGTGGCAGCTTGTACAGGTTGCTCTTCAGACGGAGGACCTTGAGCCTCTTCAGCTCGCGCAGCCCATCAAGGACTATGTAGCGATTGTTGTCTGCGCTCAGGTTGCCGGTCAGGTGCAGCTCACTGAGATTCTTGAGGCTGTAGATCCACAATGGGATCTCCTTGACATCTGTGAACTTGATATGCAGGGACTTGAGCTTCTCCCGGAGGAACGTCAGGGCGGCCGACTCGATTTTGGCCGGCGTGTGGTATAACCGCAGCTCGCGCAAGTTAGACAGCTTGGCCACAATGGGTGGAATGGTGACGTCGGGGATGAACTCCAGCTTGAGGCCCTCCAGCTCCACCAGGTCGAAGACTGTCTCGGGGATGCCGCTCAGCATGCACAGGTGCAGCTCCAACTTCTCCTGGTAGTTCTTGGAGATGTGCTGCCGGAGCTTCTCCAACGTCCACTCGTTGTTGAGGTTGAGCTGCCGCAGTTTGTTCTCACTCACCTCCGACAAGAAGACAGCGAAGCGCTTGGAGTAGAGCGGGTCGTACTGGTCGAGCATGTGCAGCATGAAGGCAAAGTCGTTCTTCAGGTCAGGGATGTCGCTGTAGTTGCCCTCCTCGCGGATGGCCTCGAAGGAGTAGCGTTTGAGGGTGCGCCGCAACATCCAGCACAGTGTGTACATGGCAATCAGGCCGTACACTAGCACCAGGCTGATGTAGAATGACGCCAGGATTTTGAAGAGTGTCGCCAGCGGGTGGGCGCAGTGGAATGTGCTGAAACCCGTCAGCTTCTCCGTCTCCACCGTGCACATGACGCTGAAGCGGATGTAGCGCACGTAGTAGCTGGCGTAGCTAATGATCACCAAAAACATAATGACTTTGATGATGGTCTGACGCACGTACAGACGGTGGATAACGTCGCCTTCTTCCACGTGGATCCTAAACTTCTTCACCTTTTCGAAAAGAGCCTTGGCCTGCTCCCCTTCCTTCTTGTCCAGAACCCCAGTTTCCGGTCGATCCACGATCCCTTGCTCAATTTTGGTCTTTGTTTTTTGGAGCATGGGCATGCTGGCCTCCACATCCTTGGTGTCAGGCAATGGTTGGTACAGGGTTTTTTTGTCAACTGAACCGTTCATCTTCCCTAAAGGTTTGGCGTCCCTCTCCTCCACCACCGTCTCCGACAATGCCCTCGTGGTCCACGGCGAATCAAAGCACTTTTGCAGGATAGAGACAAAGTGCTCCAGTTTAGAGCTGGTGCGCGGGAACTTGAACCAGAAGTTGCTGCAGGCCAGGAAGATGAGCGTGTGGAGCAGCACTAAGTAGGGGAAGTACTTGGCGAACCAGTGCAACTTGCTCTCGTAGCACACGGCATCAATGTAGCTGTACTGGTGGCGGTCCAGGTCGTTCTGAATGCCGCGGGGCTCCCCGGGGCGCGGAGCCGAGGAGCTGCCGGGGGGCGCCGCCTCACACGAGTCATTGGCGACCCACTTACAGGGTAAGCAGATCATCTTGTCCTGCGTGATCTGCAGCGTGCCGCCAAACACGGCGATCATCAACATGACCAACGAGATATAGTCGTTGAAGACGTCCCACCAAGGCTTCAGAATACGGTACGCCGGCTGGGTATCGGCAAAGTACCGGAGCTCGGTGATGGGAATCATGATGGTTTACCTGCAGGGATGCAGACAAGCAGACGATTAGCCTCAGAAGACATAGCATTTGCCTTTTACACAGCAACGGTGCTGTCCTGCCTCTCTTGGGTCTCGGATATTACCTCAGAAGGCAGACAATTGTCTGCTCAGCTATGTCGCTAAGCGGAAGAGGCATTGGTTAAAATTTTTGTCTAGGTCATTGGTGTCAAACCGCACTTCGCTACTTCCTCTTTATATAAAGAACCTCACACACTTTTGCATTCTTCATAGTTGAAATTAATATAATAAAATGCTCAGTTGTTTAACATGTGATTTTTTTTCAAACTAGGTCAACTGGTTATTCACTAGCTGGTGATGTCACAATCCTATATGATGCCATTCAAAGCAAGGGGTTCTTTCTGCCTTGACTGGATTTTGGATTGGATTGGATACAACTTTATTGTCAAATGTGCTGTATGTATTTGACTTGAAATGGCAATACCATCATATACAAATACATGTGTGGCTAAAGACGAACTGCGGCAGTGTTTACTTTCTAGGACTGGATTTGACACCCGTCACATAGGAGGGTTTGCATTTTGGCTGTCAATATATTTATAAAGTAGGTGGTGTCAGTGTGTTACATATTGCAAACTGGTAGTGAATGGACATACTTCTGGAGTAGTGGAAGTAATCGACATCCGTGAAAGACATCTCGGCATTTATATGATAATCGGTTTAAGGTCCATAAAAGACATCTCGTAACCCCTCAACACACACACACACACACACACACAATTCTGAACACGAGTAGGACTGTTTTGGCATACTAGTTAGACAACTACGTTGCAAATTGCACTACTTGACATCTGCGGTCTATTATAGCTCAAAGATATGTTGACGAGGAGAATATTATAATGGCAAAAGTAGCACTTGTAGCATGCCGTTTGTAAACAAGTAAACACTTTTGCCTCACTAAAGTTGACAAGTCGTCTCCCTACTGAGGACAAAGTGCACACTAGTATATGGACCTTAAGATTGATATCAATGAAGGCGTTTGGTCAGTTCATTTTTGTGAAGATGTCAAAGCCATTTGAACTCTTATTTGACATGTAAGGTATCAGTGATATACATCTTAATGGCGTATTACTAGGCCAAGAGTGGAACTAGTAGTCCGA
The DNA here is from genome assembly GCF_025434085.1 of Hippocampus zosterae. Classification (NCBI taxonomy): domain Eukaryota; kingdom Metazoa; phylum Chordata; class Actinopteri; order Syngnathiformes; family Syngnathidae; genus Hippocampus; species Hippocampus zosterae. Next base: position 8,739,755 of record NC_067468.1, read on the forward strand.
CAAAAAACGTATATAGGACATATCAAAGATGTGAAGTAAACGCTGCTCTGGTCTCCTGGTAGCTCTACTTCCGAGAAGTAAAAACTCACCACTTTTATGGACACTGCTGGCTCTCAGCTCTCCCACACGCCAGGGACGCATTTCTCAACCACGAGACCGCCCGGACGACACCGGTTCGGTGGGTGTGGACCCAGTGGGACAGCAGCTCCAGAAGGCGGAAGTCTGCGGATTCCGGAAGAGTCCACTCCGAGATTGGCGCTGATTGGTCCGTCAGCTCGAGCCTGCCGGATGTAGTACATTTCCTTGTCGTTTTGTTCCTACAAACTAAAAGCACCATGTTACAGTTATGTGGGTCAGTCAGAGCTTGGCTTTAATTTGTATGCGCCTTCTCAGTGGGAGTTTGACAGAAAATATTGTACATTCTGACTTCAAGACGCAAGCACACACACGCCTTGTAAACACGCATAACGTTTAAATTCGACAACAATAACGTTGGTTCCTTTGGCTCAAACTCATTTGCGTTTGCAACAAATATCGAGATCGATTTTGCACGGGTACTACATTTCCTCACAAAAAGAAAGGCACAAAACAATAAACCAATTAATGCCAGCAAACAATGTTGCTTTGTGCCGTTCATAAAAACTAACAAAAGAGTACAATTCCTCACTCATAAAAAACAATGTGCAATGATGTGCCCCAAATTAACGAGAATGAAATGACGTCATAACCACACGACGACCCAGCAGCTCCAGACAACGTAAACAACTGTCATGGCGCTCCGCGGCTGTCTCGCATGTTTACGGGCATCACAAATATCGAGATTGACGTCACCGTTTGCTTGGGGTTCACGATGTCGTTCGTCGGTGTGTGGAATTTATCCCCGCTATCTCTCTGCGGTAGTAGCAATAAATAGTCTTTCTCGATTAGACCAGTGTAATGGTCGTCTTCAGGCACACTCGGAAAAAGTCCAAACCATTTGGAGAAGGTTCTCGAGTGAGGCTGTTGGGAAAATCCAGTCAATACACTACTACCTGGTGTACACATGCAAGGTATTTTGTTTTCTCCACATTTGTGCAACGCAAAGTGTTACGCAACTTAGTGATGGAGTTGTTGCAAATTGGAACTCTTTGAAGGTGTGCACCACCAGATCCAGGCAGAAAATCTCCAAGCAGGCGTATCATAATGGTGTCGTGATTGTGACGTGTCCGGGATGCAAGAATCACCACATTATCTCTGACAACCTGGGCTGGTTCTCCGATCTGGAAGGGAAGAGGTTGGTTGCTTGATACTCTGAAAAATAAAAGTTATGAAATCATAGTACTGTACAGCGGCCCTCCGCCATATTGTGGTTCGTCGTTCATGACCCCCGCTATACCACAGATTTGTAAGTGAACAGTTTACAAATAGAATTTTGAGTTGGGCACCTTTAATGTATGACCAATGAGCAAAAATAATATTGTATGCTCTGTTTGTATGTGGTGCTGCTGCTAAAGTAACAGTTGTTTAAAGGTTTAGATTAAGATAACCTTTATTTGTCCCACACTGGGGAAATTTGCATTACCATAATCTATTTATTTTATTTTTTACAAAAGCTTCTCTTTATGTACTCTATGTGAACGTTGTCAGGAACATCGAGGAGATACTGGCCGCCAAAGGAGAGACGGTGAGGCGGCTGGGAGGAAGTGATGCTCTTGAGGTCGTCCTGAACGACTCGAGCCAGGAGAAATGTCCTCAACAGGAAACGTCAAACAAGAAGGATTTGAAGGAAGATACATGAATGCATGCCCCATCGAGTGAGATGGTTATTTTCCACAGTGGTTGTCATTTGGATGGCGGCTGGGGTGGAGTCTATTCCAGTCCATTCACATATTTAGAGTCTTTATTTAATTTTACGTGTATGTTTTTGGTATGGGAAGAAGCCAAAGAGAATCCACAAGTGCATGGAAACTGATGTAAACTCCAGATCTGGATCAGAACACAACAACTATGAGGTAGACGGGCTCACCACAAGTTCACTATGCTGACTAGGAACAACACAGCATAACAAAATCAGAAATAAAATCAAATTATTAATCCAAAACAGTCACTGCAATTGCATTTATTTTTATAGAAGTGTTGATGTTTCCATTGTTTAACACGTTACCAAATATAAATCCTATATAAGAGCATTAATTGTTGTCTTTGTAGAAGTAGAACTGTTGTCAGGATTCTGAAAACGTTAGCGCTCAAGAGCCACATCAATTTTTTAAATTGGAAAGATAGGCATAATTGTTTGATAGTAGAAAACAATTCTGTATTAAATCAAGGATATTGTATGATTAAGAATTTTTTTTACGTTTGGCATTGTATTATTTTAATACATTATTATTATAACAGTAATTAGATAAATGCGTGGAAAAAGACGATTTAAGACATTTTATGGGAAAATGGCAAAACTACAAATACAAAAAGCTGCATTAGCTTGTGTGGCTACTGTAGTACCGTACTTGTGTATATTTGGCCATTTTACCAAAGAGTAAACAAAGAGTTTTGATACAAAATTTACAACGCGATGTATTACGAAATACAAAATAATTGAAGTGCATTTGCAGGGCGTTTTCGGCATCGCGCCAGCGTCACACGAATCACATGATCCCGTCACTTCGCGCGAGAAGGCGACTTGCTTATTTGCTAACGTCGTAGCGCCTTTTTACAGCAGGTTAGCACGTCGCCTCTTTTGTTTTGCCCCCTTCTCGCGTTCGGACTGCGATGGAGGCCGTCGCAGCCGCAGAGGAGGTCGAGGAGAGGCCGCATCACTGGCCGTTCCTCATCGGCGTCAGCGGGGGGACTGCCAGTGGGAAGGTTTGTTCGAGCCCATTAGCTCAGGTGGCCGTTAGCATTAGCCGGGGTAGCGTCGCCTGTCAAGGCATTTGGCCCGCCCACTTAGGACAACGATTAAAATGCGTTTGCGTTATCTATTATACACGCGACATTTGTTTTGGATAGCTTCTTTTGTGACGTATGCGTGTTACTAGTGCAAACACAGGAGGGAAAATGTTTTTTTAAAAATCGCTAGCTTTCTTCTTTATCGTTGACTTGAGACGGTGCAAGTGTTACTTGAGACGGTGCAAGTGTTAAGTGCAAAACCAAAATCAATAAATATGCTATTAAAACATTGTACAATTAAAATACGAAATGCATTGTTTTTTTACATTTGTATGTAAATAAATAATCATTTGGTTTTAATTTCATTTTTTTCTGTAATGTTTCTCGGCCAACATAGTAATGTATTTAAACATAATAATAAATATATCCATCCGCCCATTTTCTAATAGGCTCATGTAAGCAAGGGTCACGGGTACTGGAGCCTATCCCAGCTGTCTTCAGGGTGTTGGCGGGGTGCACACCCTGAACTGGTTGACAATTGCAGGGCACACAGATGTACAACCATTCGTGCTCACACTCACACCTAGGTACAAGTCAGTGTTCCATTAACCTGACATGCATGTTTCTGGAATGTGGGAGGAAACCGGAGTACCCAGTTAAAACCCACACAGGCACAGGGTACATGCAAATTCCACATACAGGATGGCCGAAGCTGGAATCGGATGCTGCGCCTTTGCACTGAGGCATACGTGCTCACCAGTCAATCACCGTGTTCCCCGATAACTATATATCACAAATTAAAATACATGTTGTCTATATGTTTCTCCTCGCTTTTCATTTGAATTTTTTATTTCTGGGGCACTATGCCAGTCGACAGTGTGCGCTAAGATCATGGAGCTGCTGGGCCAGAACAAGGTGGACCACCACCAGAGGAAGGTGGCCATCATCAGCCAAGACTGCTTCTACCGCGTGCTCACCGCTGAGCAAAAGGCCAAAGCTCTCAAGGGCCAGTACAACTTTGATCATCCAGGTAGACAAAACACACGCAGAGGGACTCATTAACTCATTCAGTACCAGCCAATTCTAGACCAAGTCTGAAAAGACCTTTAAAAACGTCATTGAGAATGAATGAGTTAAAGTGTGGTGTCTATTAGAGCGGGAGACACTATTTGAGAAATACAGCACTTTGTAACAGTGAGGAACTCTTGCCGTTTTGGTCTTGCCAGAAGCCTTTGACAATGAGCTCATGTACAAAACATTGAAGGACATTGTGGAGGGCAGAGTGGTTCAAGTCCCCACGTATGACTTTGTCACCCATTCCAGGTGAGACCTTAAATGTCGACATTCATTCACACAGAGAAAGCCAGCAAAATAAATGTTTTGTTTCATGCGCTCTTTTTGCTTTCAGGTTGGATGAGAGGATCACCGTTTACCCGGCCGACGTTGTCCTCTTGGAGGGCATCTTGGTCTTTTACCCGCAGAAAGTGCGAGACATGTTCCACATGAAACTCTTTGTGGACACCGATTCCGATGTGCGGCTGTCTCGCAGAGGTACGAAATATGGTTTGGATTTCTTTCCCCGATTGTTTATGAGCTGAACTTTTCGGTTCGTTAGTGTTGCGGGACATGGCCCGAGGCCGGGACCTGGAGCAGATCCTGTCGCAGTACACCACCTTTGTGAAACCTGCCTTTGAGGAGTTCTGTTTGCCGGTAAGCGTGAGATCCTGAGCACTACCTTTACTGAGCAAGTGTTCCCTCCCACATACTTGAAGGATCCCCCCCCCCTTCTGTCCTGGTTTTAGACCAAGAAGTACGTGGATGTCATCATTCCAAGGGGAGTTGACAACATGGGTGAGGCTCATTTCTCATGACTAGAAAAATCATCTTTTTAGGTTATCCAAAAAAAAAAAAAAAACGGTCAATCATAAGAGCGGTAACTAATTACCACTCCCAAGTGGCACTACAACTAAAACTTTGTTCTCAGGGGACAAAATGGACGCACCGACTTGAGGTGAGGCATTTATTTTAGTGGACAGCACACCTGATGATTAATTGTGGGGTGGCATTTTAGAGCAGAGGCCACGATTTGAGGCAGCAGGCTTTTTGTGATTACCATACCAAAGATCTTTTTTTTTCCTGTCACAAGGAGCTTTTTGACTTCAAAATGGCGCCGCGTGAGTGGCTGCCTTTACAGCAGCTCCTATATTTTGTTGTTCTACTTCTTCCTTTCATAACTTTGCTGCTGTGAATCTGGAATTTCTCCATTGCGAGACTAATAAAGGTTTTCTTATCTTAATCTGCAGACGGCATACTTAAAGATTAATTGGTGTGTGGCTTGTTGGGTTCTTTTGCGGTTTTGATTAGCTTTTAAATGTATTTCTTTAATTAGTTTTACGTTTTACACAAAATAATTTTGATTCGTTTGTTTTTTGATATATATTTCGAGTATTTGTTGAGTGCAAGATAAAATAAATGTCACACTATGTGTTGCGTAATAAAGTCAACTACAATTACCAAACGACTGCTGGACCTCGTTTCCCCATTAAAGCTGCACAGTAATAAGTTTTTTTTTCCAGTTTCAGTTATTTCGTTGACTATACCAACAGTGCTGCACACCGAATGATTAGAGCATCCATTACAACGGAGGCCCACAGACTTTACACGCTAACGTGTTTGTTTGTGTGCCTCCAGTGGCCATCAACCTGATTGTGCAGCACATCCAGGACATCCTCAACGGCGACATCTGCAAGTGGCAGCGGGGGCCCATCAACGGGCAGGTCCGCAATTTGAAGCGGGCCATGGCGGGCGAATGCCACCTGCAGAACGCTGCCAGTGCCAACCCGGCCGGAAAGCGGGCCCTGTTGGAGCCCAGTACTCGGCCCCACTAGCGGCCAGAATGCCCGGCATCATTCGGAAGCTTCCGCCACACTATTCCCAAAGACCTTTATTTGATTTTGGAATTTGCTATTACACACATGAGGTTGCAAGGGTGGGGAAGTTTCTGGCAACTCTCATTTGAGAAATTTGGGAAATGGTCCAAATTGGAAGACTTTCAATGAGAATTTTGGGGGAATTTAATGAAATGGTCAAGCCCATTCAAGTGTAAATATAAACATTTAGTTTTGTCATAAGCAGACATCCGCAGCAAATAGCTACCTCTCGTTGCCCACAAGCCACAGCTTGGGGTACAGCGGTGCCGGTCTCATATTATTTTTCCTCATTGAAATGAATGCAAACGCCATTAATTAGTTTTGCGTAATGTGCTTTTTTTTAATGAGAAAAATATCACTCTGTTGTACTTAACTTCTATTAATACTATCAAAACATATTACTGACAATTGAATCGATTCAAAAAAAATTCACTGCCACATTTTTTTGCTCCATTTCAGTGGCCAAATGGGGGCAGTATAATACGTAAAGATGAGTGACTTACGTCAAGGTACCTTTGTAGTTGAATGAAATGTGACTGTTTTAGTTTAGATGGCTATAATTATTAAGAGGTTCCCATTCTGCTTTATTCCCATAAATTCCTATGGAAAGTTTCCAACTTTTCCAAATTTTGCAAGCATACACACATGGTCCTGTAGTGTCAATTTATCGACATTACAATCATAAGCTGATGTGGGGGGGGGGGGGGGGGATGCACTGTGTGACTCACTTTGTTCCATTAATTTAAAGTTATAACCCACTGTGCGAGATGCAGTCCCCCCCTTCCCCACTAAAGATTGTTCAATGCCCATGTAAAAGGAATGTTCTTCGTGTGTTTATGTGAATAATATAAGATGATAAAGTATGATGAGTTCATGTATAGAAACAGCTGTTTGTTTTTATTGAGGGCACAGTGTGACACGTTGCTTCTGACTGGTCTCCCAAAGACGAAAGGAAATCATTTACATTTTGGAATGACAAACGACTTCACTCACCTCACCCATTACTTTTTTTTGGGGGGGGGGATTTAGATTTTTTTTTTTTTTTTTTACACATGACCACAGCACACCATGACATCACAGATCACAGCATCTTGTGTCATTTCTCTTACCGTCTTTTTGTCTCGTTTGCTTTTCTCCTTGTTTTTGCATGCGTACGTACGGCACTTGCGGGAGTGACGGCAGAGTTCTTCCGGTAAGCACAAACATCCTTTTCAAGAACAAAAGGAGCGGCGTGTGTATATAATACATTTCGTATCCACACATCTTTACACAAGCGAACAAACCTCCCCCTTCAACGCAGGACTTCACAGTGGATGGCGCTGCTATTTTGAGGGGAGCGGCGTGCTTGAGTTGAGGTGACCGATTCAATGGCACGTGAAAATACATACATATATATACACATATATGTATATATACATATAGACACACACACACACAATTACACGCAAACAACTCACAAAAAGTAAGCGATACTCTGCTTTGGATGCAATGTGTCAAACTTTTTGCAAGTAGTGTATCTGCATCGTCGCTGTTGTGTGGAAACCCTGTTATCTCTAAATAGGGTCAATTTCACTCTCACATACTGATACTATTGGTTTTTGACGACAACTGTTAATTTAGAGATTATTACCCTAATAAAGCTAGAGAACAGTACAGCATGATGTTGCCTTAAGATTGGAAATCTGGATGTATTTTGCGTAATAATGACTGAAAATAGGTGAGATAGATTTGAGTAAGACTGCTCTGTTTAAAACAATAACAACAAAAGAAAGTTGTCATATTAACTATAAGTACAGAAGGAAATGGGTCAGGTACAAAGGTTCAGTTTGTGTACGGAATCATTTCCGCCGATTATGCTGCTTAGTTTATCATTTCATGACATCACTCAAGGCTCTAAGACCTCTGGGGGAAAAAAAGAGCTTGGGAATGATTATACAAATATAGTCAGCGTAAGAGCAGACTATTATGGATAAAGCAAAATGAATTAAATTTTTTTAGCATATTAAATTAGCAATTGTACATGATTTTGGGGTGGTGGCATGTTGATGCTGATGCGCAAAAGATGATGATATCAATATAAGATAAAACTTCGAAAATGCAGTTTTAAAGGCGGACTAAGGGTTTTAAAAAAATATTTGCATTGTTTTATGTGCCTCCACTAGCCCAAAAACGGTATTCTGATAATGCAGCCATCAATTTTCATCCATCACGGGATGCTACCATTTTTTTTATCCTATACTGCCCTCTGCTGTCGGCTTAAATCGCCATCCAAGTGCCCGCAGGGTTGCATTGGCAGCGTCACGTGGCCAAACCCAGAAAACGGGTGAGGCCAAGACAGTCGCAATGCGAGCCTAATGGCACGTTGACGTCAATTTCAGTCAACTGAAGAGGTTGGCGTGGCGAAAAATGACGGCACCATGATACAGATGTCAAGAGCTTCCCTTGAAATCCTCGAGTTCCCCTTTAAGTCACTCAAGCAACATGTTTTAAAAGAGTGATTTTAGACATGGCAGAATTCCACCCAACAGCGACGATATATAATAATACAAAAATGTTGAAAAACGTGAAAGCGTAATGGACCTTCTCACCTCAGTGTCACACACTCGGCCGACCGTCTCCACTTTATAAGAGAGCAGACTTTGGTTATTTCCGTATTTGTGAGTTTGCTCCCTCCCAGTAATAAGAAGTCTCCCAGCCTGGTGCGGCTCCTCGTAAAACTCACTCGCGCTTCCAATAATCGTTCTCCTGCAACGAATCTCCCGTCAGTGCCTGCCGAAAATAAAAGCGTCCATTCGGCGGGTCCTTTAAAGTGGAGTTAGTGTCATTGAAGCACAGTTGGAGGTCATGTCTTTTTTTTTTGTTTTTTTGTTTGTTTGCGCCGTTGGTGGGGCCGCTGCGCTTAAGTCTTCTCGTCCCGCTCCGTTTTGCGCCGGGCGATGTTTCGCGGCTTTATCTTCAGCGACAGCTCCCACAGCGCCTCCTCGGCCAGGTGGTCGCTGAAGTCGTTGAAGAAGGAGACGATGTCGTCGTTGCGTTTCAGCTCGTAGTGCCTGGAAACGAAAACAACACGACATGAAACTCACGCAGTGAACCTGAAGATTTTGAGTCCCATCGCCATCCTTGACGAACACGCCCACACATGCACGCAGGCACAGAAACGCACACGCAAAGTTCAACGTTCATTGAAACTCCATGCATAGGTCATGCATCAGTACAGTGCTTATCTTGCAATAAACGGTTATTTTGCAATCAGAGGTATAAAAAAATGCCCAAAAGAAAAAATTGCCTCAAAGTGAAAGTTCTGCTTGAAATACATCCTTTCACAGAAAGTTTTTTTTTTTTGCAGAATTTTTCTTGGAAACTTACCAATGTTCAACAGCCGATTAGTAAAGAATGGTAAAGGGTATAAACTTTTTTTCCTAATGAAAGAAGAGGGTTAAAGCTTTCTTTTGGTAGGTTCCATGCTTATCTAACTATAGAACACATTTTTCTGTAGGCCTTCAAAAATGTGTCGAAATGGCCAAAAATGGCTAGCTCCCAATTTGAGAAGTAGAACTGTTAAAAAAAAAAACATGACATGGTCTTGATATCGCTGTGGTCTTTTAGTCAGTCACTCATCTAAGAGACCGCTTACGCGCTTGGCTAGGTGCTGCTGTTTTGGTTAGCAAACGGGTCGAACGTATACAGATGGGATGCGTGGTTACGCACACTTGCTGGAAGCGACGCATGCTGTCCAAGATGTTGAATTGCTGCCACCGCTTGGAGAAGTTTACTTTGCCGTCGATGAGGTCGGGGTTGCCCAGGTGAACGAAGGTCAGGTCCTGCAAGATCAGACCCCTGCGGCGAGAGTTGTCAGTATGAGAGTGTCTGTACTCTCTCTCTTTATTTCTGTTTAAGGTGACAAACTATGCAAAGCACTTACAAGTACGGGATGCAGGGGGGCTCTACTTCAGCCAGAGCGGCCCGGTATGCCCGGAAAGACGACGAGCTGTCAATCAATGTGCAATATTCCTCCAATCCCTGATGGAAGAATAAAAAGGAAAAAAAGGAAGAGGAAATATTACAACAGGGTTTTGTTTTTTCATTCGGCATATAAATCTGGAGATGGCCTTCCTCCAAACCTAACTTGGAGCTGCGACCGTGTCGAAGAGCTCAGACAGGACGAGTGGTTTTTTTGACCGCTTTGATGTTATCATCGTTGGCATTGCTGCCATGTTGCCGATATTTCAAATAAATCGTTTACTGCTATGCTGTTGCTTAGAGATACGACGAGACACCCCGAGTTCATGAGCTCACCTCTGACGTCTGCTTCTGCCACTCCAGTCTTCGGATGGGGGCGGAGTCCAGGGCGGACAGGATGGCCAGGTACGAGTTGAAGTTGTTCAACTTTCTTAAGTGCTGTCCAAAGAAGTGGAGTGAGTAAAAAAGAAATGAAATACATTTTCCGTGGGCGTGCCAGGACTCACCTTCATGATCTTGATGAACTTGAGCAGCAGCTTCTCTCGGTCCTGGGCTTTTTCTTGCTGAATGATTAATGAGCGCACCCTGGAGGACGCAGACGATTAAAACAGAAAGTGGGTGACAGGAGCTCCCAGATGCTTTTTTTCGTTTTTTTGACACTCACCAGTAGCTCATGTTGTTAAAGTGCTCTGTGAACTGCGTCAGGTTGGGACTCTTCTCTTCGTTTTGCTCTTTGGCCCAAAGCAACACTTCGGGAATCTGACGCAGACAGAAACAAAATGACCACCATCAGAATTCATTTGATCAGCGGCTTTTAAAGTTACTCAACTCAAGAGCACCGGTCATTTATTTAGCCAGCCGTAGCGTAGCAGGCACCCTTTTACTTACCTACAAAAATTAGGTACCAAACTTTAATTTGCTCAACTGCAAAATGCCAAGGATTTAATTATTCAACTGCTGAAAGTTGCAGGCAATTATTTACTCAACTGCAGAAAGTACCAAACCTTTAATCACTAACTAGAAAGTACCAAACCTTTCATCACTCAATTGCAGAGTCCAAAGCCTCAGGATTGCAGGCCTTTCGTTACCCAACTCTAGAGAGCACAAGGCACCTCATTACGCAACTATAGAGAGTACCGGGCATCGGCTGGCCTACCTCAATTTTGTAGAAGAGCTCTGCGTCGAGAAGCGTGAGCTGGTCTGCAATCTCGTGACTGCGGAAATCGTGAAGCGTTCCGGGCCTGGCGGGAAGACATTCACACACCGATTTAGATCATCATTTTCAACATCCGCTGCAGATGGGAGACAGGGGTCACGGGAGGTCACGGGCGTACCTGGCCGAGACGCCGCGGGCAGCGAGCGGCTTGAGTGAGTTGGTGTAGCGCAGCAGCTTCTTCTGCTCCACCTTGTCCAGGATGTTCTTGCGGAGGACTCGGGCCAGGCTGAGCTCCCCGTTGCAGACCAGGGTGAAGACCAGGTCCATGAGCTGCTTCAGGATGTCCTCCGTCAGCTCCACCAGACTGGAAGCAGAGGCCCATTGTCAGGGAAACTTGACCCCATTTCAGCCAGTCTCTTTGTTACGAATCACCGTGACACAAGAAGCTCAGCGACCACTAATAAAACAGTCAATCTTGAATGGGCGGATCTCTAATCCGATCATGGAATTGATGACCGTCGGTTACTCGTACTTCCCCGTGTCATGACCATCACTTCATTCGGTATCCCGTTTCTCTAATGCTAGTATTAATAAAACCCACAAGGTCAAAATAGGCTCACCTCGAAAGGTTATGCTATATTTGGGATACACCCTGAGATTTCACTCAGAAAATCAATCTCTGACAGTAGTATACATTATTCATAATCTCGTTTTTGCAGCAATGGATTGCAATTACTCACCAGAGCTCGTCCACAACACGCACCAACACAAAGAAGGTGTTCTTGCTGACTCGCTTCTTGAATGTGTCTGGACTGTGGCAAAAACTTGTGTATGTGCTTTGTGGTCAAGGGAAAAAAAAAGTACAGTACAGTATTCTAGCCTCCAATTTGTAGATCAATGTCTGTGCCCCTATTATGGTGTCGCTTTTTAAGACTGATTTGTTAGGATTTTTACAGTATACAGGCAAGTCTGAATTGAAGGAGTTGTGGGCCTTTACTGTAGTGCTACGTTGTGTCACAAGATCCTGGGCAGCATTGAGCTCGACTGCAAGAGATGGAGCATAATTCACAGCAAGAGGAAGCAAAGAAAATGTATACATGTGAGTATGGTTTTACAACTACCATAACATCTATGCTAATTTCCATTAGCCCGTGAAGGTGTTTGATGTTAAGCTATCAGACTTCCATTATAAATGTTTTAATTTTCTTTTGTTCTACTGTAAACTACGAGTGGGAGTGGCACCTTGAAACAACTTGAAGAAAGCACACTCTGCTCTTATTTGGACTAATTTTCACCAAGTGTGGTGGGGCTTGAATGTATCCCACACAAACAGCGGTTTCTGTTGTGGCAAGAGACATCCACCATTATTTGCACAGTATCGAGGAAGAAATGTCAAAAGGCGGCAAACAGTGAGAGGATATCTGTAGTGTAGCTTCTTTATGAGGTCCTCGGGGGTTATAAACGTCCGATATGTCGTCAAAAAGGCTTCACAGTACAAAACGAGATCTGTGGGGCAGAGATTAGTTATTAGTCAGAGAGAAGAGAGAGAGGAACAATAACAAGGGAGAATTCATCTTTACCCTTGCGGTCTGTCTCTGTGGCGTGAACTAATAAAATATCTCCCGAGCCAGCACGGACATCCGGCCCATCATCATTCTGAGGAGAAAGGTCAATGTCAATTATTTGCAATAGCGGAGATTCGCTATGCAATATGTTGAAATGAGAGGGGGCTACATTCAGACAAAAGTAGTGCTTTGCCATCATCTTGTAGCGTCTTGGTGCTAAGGAACTGTGGTGAAGTGAGTTGAAAAGGCGCTCGGAAAAAAAGTAGGGCTTTGCTGCCATCTTGTGGCACCTCAATTCCAAGGCATGATAGTTTTTGTCCTTTCGTTTGCTTTCATTGACGACCATAACTGTGCCACTGATTCACTGTGTAGCGCTTCCGCTGCAGACTCGTGGCTACAAGCATAAAACAAAAATGAATAAATAGGTTTCAGTTGTCTTACTTCCTGTTTTAGTGTTATCCTGCTCATGATCTCCTTGTGATCGATGAGAGACAGCTCGTCCACGTTCTCGTCGCTCTCCTCCGCCGACTCCGCTGACTTTTGCCTCCTGAAAAACACAAAAGTAACAGTTATCGTCAAAGGGAAGGCAATGGGACTAATTTTGAAACAAATATGACAAAAATATTCCAATGTGTTTAAGGAGTATCAGATGAATACATCAAATATTTTTTCTGTTCAACTACGTTTAATGTGTGCTTTTTAAAATTAATAACTTCAGTTTCTTCATTGAAACTCAAACAATTGCAATGACTTCCTAATACTGCAATTCAAACGAAAGCCTTTTGTGTTCTTATCCAATCAAATACAGTTTGAAAGCATGCCTTACCGTTCCACTTCCATAGCCTCTTTGCTATTGGTGGATTGCGTCGGAGGGGCGGGGTCTTGGAGCACGTCATCAGCCATGATGGTTTCCTGATTGAAAAGCAAACAAGATGTTGAAACATGAGTGTCATGGCCCCTCGCAAGTCAGGCCCATCTTTTGGGACACCCACACCCACACGCAGGCCACAATTTGGTTTGGGCTGAACTGATGCAACCATGACAAACACCAACACCAAGACTGAATGACACCAACACAGTATGCCGACTTTTTCACAACTACAAACACCCATTGTGGTTCACAGTAAACACAGCACCACATGCGACAGTCCACACCCGAGCCCAAACACCAAAGGGAATATCGACAACCACTAACAGTGTGCACATTTACAATTCGTGGAGCATTCTTTGTTGACATTTTCAAACGGCAAAATTGAAAATCCAATGAAAAAAGTGATGTGCTTTGTTATTCATGCTAAACACACATACAAAAAAAAAAAGATTTTCCAGGCCGTGCAAGTTTGGGAATAACTTACATTGGCCAAAAATACAGTAGCTTGTTTTGGAAAAGTCTTCAAATTAAGGATTAAAGAAATGTAATTGCTGTCAAATGTCAAGATGGGTCAATTTGACCTGAACTGTTACATTCAAGGGGAACTTGAAGCAAACATTTTCTTTGCAATAATATATTTTACCTGCCCCCATGAGGTTAAACGCGCTACTCTAATTTTTTGGAATGAGAACTCAGCAGATTCATCCATCCTGTACCGCCCTCTGCTGTGGACTGAAATTGACATGAAAATGCCCTCGAGTTTGCATTGTGAACTTCATGTGAGCAAACCCAGAAAACAGAAGAACAGTCACGTTGGTATATTAATCAGAATACTGCACTGTGTTTAGATTGGTGGGGGCACATGGTATATATTGCAGTGAATAATTTTGCCTCGAGTTCGCTTTATAAAACTTACTCCTGTTGCCTGTTTTTTCATTTTGAAAATTCAACGCTATCCAAAAATGTGCATTCTGTGTGTTTCATTTAAAAAAGAATGAGTCACTTTTTCCATGTTATTAAAAAAATGCAAAGAACAAATGATACAGATCCTGCCCGAACACCAAAGAGAATCTTGACAACCACATACAGTACCATACACTCACTATCACACATGCACGACTATTGCACTAGGATGGGGGAATCTGACGGAAAAACCGCGGACTCCAAGATATTTATCTTCTTTGTTTTATTAAAGCAGCGACAAGTGAGGTGTTAGCTTAGCGGTTAGCATCATTAGCCGCAAAGGCGGCCATGACGAACATCCTCGGAGGAAAGCGCACAAACCAGTCCAGGGCGTGAGGTAGCCATGCTTGCCAGATGGTCACCGCTACACTGCCACGTTCAGAGTTGAACGAAAAGCGCTTATGCTTTGCACCCTGAAGTGGCAGCACAACCTTGCTACTACTTACTCTGAGGGAGAGAGGCAGTTCGCCATTGGCCTGGCTGGATGAGTACAAGTTGACATACTCGCCCTCCCCACCCTCGTCATTTGCACTCTCGCTCTACGGGAGGGGAAAGAACCGAGACGTGAGACAGCGTGAAAGGGGTGTGAAGGTAGGTTTTGTTGTTGTTTTTTTTTTTAAGTCTTGGCTCAGCATCATCACGATCACCAGGTCTCACTAGAGTGCATGCAGAGAAGGAAGACATGCTCCACTGGGATACTGAGTGGACGTTGGCCGTGTCCAGATTCAAAGGCTGCGTCCTCCGAAGGCTGCATTTTTCAGCGGCGTGACAACACTTTTGGCGCGACTCGACCGCATGTGGTTACCAGATTCCAGAAGAACAATTAGCAGGTTGGGTCCTTCGACGATTTCAAAACCTCCTTCCTATGTAACCTCCATGGACTGCATGAACTGTGGCGAATTTGGACAGGTTTAATGTGAATTTAGACACCACGTGCGGTGGAGTCGCGCTGGAAATGACGTCATGCGGCCGAAAATGTCATCTTCGGGGCACCCGGCCTGTGGATTTGGACACAGCCAATGAGTGACAGGCTGTGATTGCAATCACTCCCGAGTCGCAATTCTGTGTAATCACAGCGCATACTAAAAAAAGTACTGAAACACATTTTGCATATCATCTATAGTGCAGATTTTCACACATTGTGGAGCCCTTATGTTGATACCGTGATGAGGGCGTTGGGAATTAGTGAATGATTCCGAACACAGCCAGAGTGATGACGAGCAAGATTTCAGTGCGACCGATCAACCCAACATCGCCAATTGTTTTTCGTTTTCTTCTTCTATATAAGAATGCAACAAGCCCATCCCGGCCGCTCAATGTCCACAGAGCGTTTGCCATCCATCCTCACCACGTGGAGAGAGTCACTGTGAGTCAACTCGGAGGGAGGACAGGCTGCCATCGAGGCGGCCGAGCAGGACGGGGAGCCCCCAGGATCGGGTCTTCCCCCATTACCGTTGGGAACAGGGGCACTGTTCAAGGCAGCTTGGTCCACGCTCTGCGATGAGGTGGGGAAGGGTGTGTGTGTGTGTGTGTGGGGGGGGGGGGGGTGTTCCCCCGGGAAGAGCGGAAGCAAGAAAAGGAGGAGGAGGAGAAGGAAGAAAACAAAGAGCCAATAGATCAGATCGCTTTAAGGAACGAGATCGTGGAAACGGAGGCAAAAGTGAGAGGCGGAGGAGATGCTTTGGATGGCGGTGACCCGGACGAGGACGATGACGAGGAGTGGGTGTGAACACGAAAAGCATTGCAAAACAATGAAGACGGGCAAAGCAAAACGGACATCGGGGCAGCGGTTCCATCAGCTGTCAAATTAATTTTCACAGAAGGCCAAGTCGTCATCACGCTTTCCCTCAAAAGGCTCTCCTAACTGTGAATCTTTTATCACCGTATCACATTATGTAAGCCATTTGCATTTCTTTGTTAATGCATATATTTGAAGCAACAAATTGCATTTGAAATAAAAAGGCATTGAAAATATTGACAAATATAAAAACCGAACCGCATTTTTTAGGAGAAATTTGGTGAGCAAAACGGCTTGTAATATCTTTAAAAAGGTAAGAATGTCCCAATCACATTCTTTTTTTTCCTGATATAAATATGGCAACTAAACTTTTCTACATTGAGGAAAATCTTTTTTTGGAATGGTTCTGAGTAGGCTGGTGTTCGAATCCCTCACCCCAGCTGTTCCGCTGTACCTGCTTGATTCACTTCAACAAGATGACTTAGAAGCTCAGCTCGTGATATTCCAACTTGTAGTTTGCCTCTTTCGTCAGCAGGGGATGCTGTGGGCTGGCCAAAGTCCGAGTGTGGCTTTAACGGGCTTGAGTGTTGGAAAATGTCAAATGGAATTTGACAAACCCAATGATCACATAGGGTGATTTTTTTTTTATTGGTCTGCTTTTATTAAGGTGTGTCGAACCAATTCGGCAAAAGGCGATGCAGTAACTTTAAGAATGAACCTGTGTGTGCATGCGTTGCCAATTAAAATGATGTCTGTCTACTCGCAGGGAGCTAAACCTGAACCTGTGTGAACACGCTGCACATACCAGCTGCGTTTCAGCATATACCAGCGCCCCCCCACACAGACACACACAAACGCAGGTGTGTGAATTGTTCCAAGGAAAAAGCTACTCTGCCCTTTGAACTACATCAAGACATACAAAACCTCTGTTGATCATGGAGATTACAGACCAATCCGACACGCAAGATGTGAAACTCTGCAAAATAGAGATGGCATAATTGAAAATAAATATATTTTTTTTAACCTCTCCCACATGCTTTAAGCACATCTAGTTCTCCTTGGCACCAGTTCAGACTCTCCCTAACATGAAAGTCTATCATAGAACATCACTTTGAGAAAAGGAAAAGATGACTCTCTCACTTGCAGTTGTCCAAGTAAGATGTGAAAAAGTTTGCTCTAAATCTGACACACAACATCAGCCAGTTAAACATGTAAAACACCAAAACGCTCAGCCATGTCATTTTGTCCAACCACATCGACTTGCTTACTGTTAACATACAACGCAAAACACCATAGATAATGCAAAGTTACAAAAAGCAAAATGACAAAAAAATCCACAATCGAGTGGGATTCACTCCATAAGTGATGTCATGAGACACACCCACGTGGGAATAACCCAGTAAACTGACTCAAGTAGAGCACCTTTTCCTTGGCATGTCCCCGCTGCACCCTGAGCTAATACGTCATGCCCCCGGGGCGTAAGGAATGCAAACATTCCACACAAACACACGAAGAAAGGTGTGAGACGTCACAAGGGGGTGAGGAGGGGAAGGAGACAGTGAGGGAGAGAAGTCGGAAGAAGATGGAGGAGAAAAGACGACGTGGAAAGATGAGGGGAAGCGAGAAGAATGTGTTTTCCATCACGTCCATCTGGTGCGGCATTCCGCCGGAGAGACCCACGCCCACCATCCCACCCGAGGGAGAACCTTGGACACCGCGGGGTCAACAAAGAAGCAGCGAGTGGGCGGCGACTGCTGCTCACAATCGGTGGTGGAAAGTAACCAAGGAATATATATATATATAGGTGTCAAAATGAAAATGGAAATATTTTGAAAGGACTATATGGCACCTTAGCAAAGCTTAACTGACTCTTATATTTTTTTAAAATAAAAATTATGCATAAATGGAATGAAATAGTTCCCAATTTAATCTACTTTTGACCTCATAGGCGGTTCCCCTGGCTCGCATATGCAACTACGCACTGATTCATTTCCAGTTTTTGGTTTTGTTTGCTCAACTTACATTATTTTTAATCAAGACATTTTAATTTACTTGCCAGTTTACTGTTCAGTTACTCTCCCACTTTATTTTTTTTCTACCTCAACAAACACAAGCAACACAGCCACAACAAAGCATGATTGACAATAGAGTACAAGAACGGGCGCGCGGGAGCGAACAGCGAGCCTCAAACGTTCAAAGTGCACACACCGCGCGTGTCACCGTATGGACACTTACCGTGGGCGTGGTCAAGGCGGCTTGGCCAATCAGGTAGGAGTTAGAGACGGACATACTGAGGCCCAGCCCAGAGCCCGCCTCCTCCATGGCCGCCACAGACGGCTGGAGGTGGCAGGAGAGCGAGGAAGAGGAGGAGGAAGAGGGGGAGGATGAGTGGGAAGCCTAGAAGTAGCACGATTGAGAAAAGCCAAGGAATGGGGGGAGCACAAGGGAGTGGGAGATGAGGGGGGAAAAAAGGAAAGAAAAAGTTGATTAAACGAGTTAAGCCAGACCTAATCAGCGTTTAGTAGAAGAAATTAAGTATGGGCGGAGGATAGTGAGGAAGTGAAGGAGTGTCAAAAGCTATGTTGCGAACAGGTTTTTTTTTTTGGGGAGGGGGGGGGGTTGGAAAGTGTAGTTGGTGTTTGTTATCCCCATGGCTATGGTTGCAAAATTTCCACAATTTGGAAACCTCCAGGTATTTCTCGGAATAAATTGATATAAAACAGGAATCAGCACTTTAAATGTTAGCATTAACCTGATGAAAAACAGATTTCATGCAAGGACGGTTGTGAACTTCTGTTGCTAAGTACAGTACAGTATTATCCCCAAATAGCTGATTTCAATTATGCTTTTTGGATTAATTCAGTCCTGTTAATCAATCATTTTATGCTCAAGTGCAGTTAATTAGAGACATATGTTGTTGCACACGGTAGATGTGTGGATGTATATTAGTTTATTTGAGCTAATAGGACATTTCCCATGATCCTCCAGGAACAGAAATAGAAAGTGGTTGGATATCCTGTGTGACACTGCAGATTCAGACGCGACGTGGAATTAGCAACAATTCAGCGTTTTGACTTTTGATTGCACATTTCCCTAAAAATTCAACTTCAACCATTTAGTGTTACAGTAAAAAGCCAGAATGCTCCAACGTGGCTCACGTCGGCTTGTTTACAATGCTAGCTTAGTAGTTGAGAATCATGTGTTATTTGTTGAAATATGACCACCAGCTGATGTTGATTTGATTTTTCATCATTCCCTACTCCCTAATTACTCCACAGCAATTTTTAGGGGGAGGTTTTAGTCAACCAGATAAAAAGAATCCATATATAGTGATTAGGGAAGTTAATAATACCAAACACTGCACGTGTCATTGAGTTCATCTTCCCTTGAAAGCTCCAATGCCTGTCGGTCATGTGACTAAAATGCAGGCCACTCATTTTCCCCGTCTATGGTGACACTCCACTGAACCGTCCTTTAATGCTCGCAGCTTTAAGAGCCTTACGGAATTGAGGCCAACTAAAGCACTTTCCAAACACGGCCAATATGATCGGATCTGGTGTTTCTCCCTCGCTCCCCTCCCATAATTTCCACACACACACATACGGCAGCGGAAATGACTTTTTCACTTTTTTTTTTTGTTTGTTTCTTGCCAAAGCTGCACAAAGTCGCTAAAGCATGTAAGGTTGGAGCAAAGGCTTATGGCAGAGGCCAACAGGATTATTACGATGAGTCCAAAACACGAGGCCAGATTAGTCTTGGCGGCAGGAGTGCAAAAAATGGACATCCAGTTGTATGCCTTTCTGTGATTCTTCCAGTCTCTTTGTATCTGCTGCAAGCTGCTAATGACACTATAATCTCATTGGCCACTTGACAATGGCGAGGCTTCAAACTAGGGCTGCTGATGTTGAGTAGTTTTAAGATCAGGAATCCTACCAGTTATTCTGTCAAGTAATTGTGTAAAAATAGATATTTCACACAAGGTGCGTGAGGTGGAGGCATTATTATTGTATATTTCGATTCACCATTCTCATGTTCTACTGCGACTTGAATGCGTGCTGCTTCAAGAGGCAGGGCCTGGCATGGTGAGTGTCGTAGGCGTCAGCGAATCAGAGTGTCGAGTTGGCATGGCTCTGGAGCCATGCAGTGGGACTGGAACAGTCACAGAAAGGCATAGAAATTGACGCCCTTGGAAATGTATTAGTTGAAACACCGATTGTGAATTTTGCCATTGCTTGAAAACAACAACATTCTAAAGGCTCCCTCAAAGTCCTTTGAGTTTGAACAAAAGTTTCGACAGCAAGGTTGGCTTTACTTTTTAAGGATACTGCTGAAACAACAAAAACAAAAAAAGCATTCACTACAGCTTTAAATAGAAAATCACAGATGCTGGATGTGTTGAGCTACTGGATTAGGCAAGTGAGGGGGAAAAAAAGAAAAGAAATGGTTCCTCTTTTCGAGCTCTGCTAAAGATAGATGGACTGGAGTGCACGATAAAGTCTTATCTCCAAATAACACCATCCATGCGCAGATGTCTGCTTTCAGTTGAAGGAATGGCGATGTGCCGATAAGGAGGCAAATTGTTGGAGGAGATAACCAGACAGGAGTGCGTCTTCTGAGAAAAGTGGAGGAGGATTTCCACCACAAACGTACTTTCGACACGCGCTTCTCAACCGCTGTCAACCGCATTTGTTGACTGTTTTTAAGCGGCGACATACTTTTCAAGAAGTCCACAACGCATACAATGTTTTGTTCAAAACCCCGAACTATATTTTTTCGGTAAATCACATCCTGTACCCTCAAAACATTGCATGGCGGTACTGTCGTACCCCGCAATACCTTGGTTCATCGTTTGTGTTTAAAGAGTGTGGTATGGGTTAAAACAAAACTTTGATAAAAAGTTTTTCTTTGTGTTGTTTTGTTCACCTATTGCAGGTGGGTCTGGACCGCATCCCCTGCAACGAACAGGAGGTTCAGTGTAAACCGAGGACCCCCATTTTTACGACGTCTGGGTTCCTGACCCACCAGTTGAGACTCTGTGCTTACGACGAAAAGCTTGCATACACACACACCAGCACAGATGCATCTGAAAAGCATGGGCATGGGTGTTGGGTCCCCCTTACCAGTTGGCGTTGCTTGGGCGGCAGCGCAGGCGGCAGGAGCGGCTCGTGTACGGAGTCGGTGCTGCTGAAGGAGTCGTTGAAGCCGTAGACCTCCTGGAAGCGCTTGTTGCGCTGCTCGTAGATGCTCTCGCTCTGCGGCATCTGGTAGAAGACGGACGGCTGCGGCTCCGAGTAGTCCTCTACAAACTGCATGTACTGCAGGACTGGGCAGACGACGCAGTTGCGTTACAACCACGTCAAGTACATTTCACACAGAGATTAGGCAAAAATTGGCACATCTGAGGCGTTGTTACTGTGTTCATTTGACGAGCTTCCCAAATTGATGGAGTTATTTGACAAATGTCATCTCAGATGAAGCATTTCATAACCGATTTTTGTTAGTTCAATTTTTTAGTCAATTCCAAATATTTGCTCTTCAAAAAGTTCTTTTTAAATATTCCCCTTTGTGAAGAAACACCTTGTCAGCTACCCTTTTTTGGCCTCAAATGTCCTTAATTTCTCATGACACCCTATTGACTCATTGTGCACCTAAGCATTTTATTCCTGAGTGAACAAAACTAAAAAATGAAAAAATGCACAAAAGACCAATGAGCCAGACAGAAAATCGAAAGTACTGCTGTCTAACTCTGATTTGATCACCCTCCTACATTCATGGAGCTATACCAGTTGGGCCATCCATAAAATGAGAAGAATACATGGAATGACATCAATGTGCAGGAAGTGATGTGGAAGGCGTGACAGGAAATGACCAACCCTGGCCCGTGTTGGCCCCCACCCCAAGCTGGAGCCATTGTAGTACTTCCTGGTATTCTCTTCCTGTTTAATATTTCCTTGACATAATCTACGCCTTAGTGACGCAGTGACAAAATGCCGCCAGTCACCCATTCCCAAATGCACCACTCCTATCCCCTGTATCGCTCCCAAACGTGCTCTCAATTGTTCTCTTCATTTTTAATGAGCAGTCACAAATACAAAGAATGAAAAATTGCCTGACTTTCAAAAATGAATAGTTTTGGCTAGTTAATTTTAATCTCGCACCTGATAAATACCCCCCGCCCCAAAAAAATCTAAAACTAATTCTAAAACTATCATGAAGCAAAAAGAAAACTAAGAAAAAATTTCAAACCTGTTCTAAAAAAATAATTTAAAAAAAAGTATGAACCTATCCTACTATAATGTCAAATCCTCTGAATAACACACACCTTGTTTCTAGGTCTAAATGTAATAAATGTTATTCTTTCTTATTACGCCAGTAATCAAACATCTAAAATTATTGTCTGTGTGGGAAAATGATCCCTGCCAAAATCTGCGATAAAAAATGTGATATGTATGTTAATATGCATGTTTGATATGTATAAATATGTATAGATAAAAATTGAGGATAAATATTTCCCTAACTGGTTTATAGATTCCTTGCCTCCATTGTCCACTAATTCCACCCAAATCCCAAAGCCCGAGGCACTCACTGTGTCTGCTTTTCTTTTCCGGCAGCGGCGGCGGGCTGGCAGGCACATCGGCATTCTCGCCGCAAATGTATTGCGCGACAAATACGCCGCCGTTTGTCTGCGGCATGGGCGAGATGGGCGTGAAAAGCGGAAAGGGCGGGGGCTCCTCCTCGGACAGGTTGTCGTACTGGGAGGGGTAGCGCTCGTACAACTTGGAGCAGCCGTCGGGGAAGGGGGGTGTCTGTGTGCTGCGCCGCTTCTTTTGGGGCAGCGCGGGCGGCGCGCTGATGCGTGAAAGAGGGTTGGGGTGACCGGGCTGCGGCGTCCAGTACTCGGGAAGCTGCTGGGGGGTAGGTGCGCTGAAGCGGGGGTGCGTGTGATGCTGCCCGGGGACGGGCGAGGATGACTCGCTGTGCGACTCGGGCAGCGGGCTGAGGCAGCCGCCCACCGGGATTGGGGGCAGGCTATCCCCGACTGAAAGATCCTGGTGGAGGAAGTCGTAGTCGGGGTCGTAATTTTCCGTGTTGTCTGAAAAGGGAAATGAAAACACAACCTGTTATAGATCTCCTTCATATGTGCCATTCGCGAGTCACAAATTCACCAATCAAATTTTCTTTCACGCTACTCTGCTCTCCGCCATGTCTTTTAACTCATTTCCTGCCAACCATTTTCGAAGCCTTTTGACTGAACTTTCAAGACCTACAACGCGGTTGTGTTCCATGACATTATGAACGCCACAAAAGACTACATCCTCTCCTTTCGCTTTTTACTAACTACCCCAACACATGCTCTACTGTACATATACATCCTCTGTTATGGATCTTACCAAGCGTCTCGCAGCTGGTGTTCCGCGAACACTGACCGCTGTCTTGCTCCATCGAAGAGAGTTGCTCATCCGACTTGCTGAGTTTGCCCATGCTACTGCATGGAGACAGACGTGGGGAGTCGCCCCCGTATGACTGGCTGCCCCCCGAGAAGCGCCGCTGGAGAAACTCCTGCTCGTAGTCATGCTGCTGCAACACAAGATGCTTTGTTTATCACACAAACAAAAATTCCAAAAATTGTACTTTTACACGAGAAATCAAATTTTTCCAGTCAATCTAATGTCAAAATCTTCAACTGCCTCCACAAAAATACCGAACGAAAGAAATCCTTCTCTTTGCAGGCCAAAATTTTCATAAGAAAATCCCCTGAAATGTGGAAAAAAAAATCTACAAATTTACCATTTATCAGCCTATTCAAGCTAATGCAACTTCAAAATTGTCAACATTCCAATATACAAATCTTTTTGAAGAATTCCGCAATTTCCAGTGAAATAAAACCCCAAATAAATGGGAAAAACCACGTCACAAATTTACCTCAAACTCAACATTTTTCAACAGACCCAAAGCATTCTAATTTCAAAATGTCCAAACATTCCCAAATCAATTGAGAGGTTTTAAAAATGTGTTTGTATCCCCTAATTTAGCTTTTCCCTTCCCTTCAAGGCATCCCATTCTACATTTGCAATTCAGTGTACAGCATGGTCAAATTTCTAAATCCAGTTCTTTTTCTAATTCTTCTCAAGGTATTTGTCTCCAACTGACCTGCCTGTGGACGCTGCAGGGCAAGCTGGATCCCCGGCTCATGGGAGCCACCACCGCCACACGTGTTGGCGACGGGGCAGACTGCCGCTTCTTCGGCGGGAGCGCTGGAGGAGGGCTGTTGTCGATAAACAGATGCAGACGGAGCAAATGAATAAGGACAGTGAACAAACACCAAAACATATCTAGCAAAATACAATACAGTGGAACCTCGGTTCACCAATGCACTGCACCACTTAACAAACGGAACCGTTGGTTCATTTCTATGACCAAAAATTCAGAATAAATATTGACTTAGTTAAGAAGAAGCTTTAAAATAAATACCTGAGAAGTGTCGAACAGTGTCTCTATAAATTTACATGTGTTTTAAGCTACAATATATATTGTTTAAATGTTGTGTATTAGATTTTCATCTGTGGAGGGTGAGGGTGGAACAAATGCACTGCAATAATGTAATGATTAAAAAAAAGTAAGCAGCTTCATTCTGTGGCTGGAATGGATTTGGTCCATTTCTCTCCACTTCATTGGGAAACGCTTCTTCTGTTGGTTAGCGAACTCAAAACGAACTCAGGTTGGCAACCGAGATTCCACTGTACATCATCGCCACAAAAGAGGACGCGCCGAGTTAGCGGCTCGGAGGTTCTGTTCTTGACAGCGACATTCTTGCATGAGTTCAGTCGACATGGGGCAAAGGTCAGAACGCAATGTGCAATGGAGGCCAATGAGAGGACACTGCATCGGGTCAGCCACACACGCTCATGCATTTTTTTAAATGTGTTTGGGGGGGAAGGACTGCCCAACACAAAACAAAAAAAAAAAAAAACAGACAAACGCCGGAAAGAATGGAAACCATGCAGGTCCATCGAATCCAGAAGCTTGATGAGGGGTTGGCTTGGCCCGGGTGAGGTGGGCTGGGGAATGGCGTGGGTCTCGGGTAAGATGTTATAATGGTCACATGTGATCCATTGAGCTAACATACTTCTCCTTGTGAGTGGGTTTCCTTTGGCCAGCGTCACAATTCAACTGTGCTCTGTGCCCAGAACCCAAAAGGGAGGGAGACAAATGATGAAATAGGTTGAGACAGCACAGACAGCAAAAACATATTGAGGGACAAGCCGCCCCCCCCCCCCCCCCGACATACTCAGATCTTCCGTGATTCCCAACCACTGTGCCGTGCGGGATCATTAGTCGACTTTCTCTGAACAGGGCCGACCGAGGGTTCTCCTACAAATAACGTATCTTTGGATAGCTGCCGTCTCCACTGGTGCCCTTTCTTCTAGGATTGACAAGGCTCATTGACTACACTAGACTAGTAATGAGACTAGTCACGTAGCAGAAGCAGTAATGTATGATTCTGCCATCTCGTGGGAACTTAACAGTAGTAAGATACTATGGAAGAAACGTTTGTACAAATTTTAATGTAATCAGGGGGCCTCTTTGAGTGTTCCCTAAGATGGAGCCAAATGGCAAAACTGCTATTCTATTCTTAATGTTTATGTACCTTGACTAAGTACAGGTTGTAATTGTGTGAAAGTCAAACATCGTTCTGGATGTTTTAGTCCATTGCGAGAATCGAGAGACAGTCCAACCTCAAAAGGTTTACCTGAGCTCTGCCATCTTGGCTTCAGGAAGCGGGGGTTTTGGAGGGGCTATGTCCTCGTCGGGCACGTCCGAGGAGGGGCCCTCGGCGGGAGCTGCAACCGGAGACGTCTTTGCCAGCTCCGACTCGCGCTCTACTGAGGTGTCAGCTGGAGGAATGTTGCTGCTCCACACCAGGAAGAAAAACGACAATAAGCGTGAGAGAATAGTTAAATCTTCAGAAACGTGCACGAGGGTTGCATCCTTCCAGGGACTTTCATAGTTGGAAACTTTGCCACGGAATTAATGTCTGGATTTGAATCAATGTGAACAAAAAAGAGTTAACTATGCATTTACAAAATTGTAATTTGTCTGGAAGAGTATTTTTTTTTGTAAAGCATCTTTTGGGCTAGGAAAACGCCTCACTTTTGAACATTCCAGCATCACGCAAGCGTGCTCACCTCTCCGCCGTGGTGACGGGCGCCGTCGGTTTGTTCGGGCTGGTGGGCGACGGCTGCTCTTGTTTCTCGATGGTCAGCTTCACCAGCTCCTGTTGGTGCAACGGTATCCATTTTCAACGCCAACGTCAGACTTTCTTCAATACATGGGGCGCGAGACACCTTACCTTTACGCCATCCAGCACCGCTTTGATGACGTTGGTGACCGACGTCACGTTCTCCTTGTCGTCCAGGTCGATGCCGTCCAGCATCACCTGGTCGGCCCAACGGATGAGGTTGGCGAGACTCTGGTACACGCGGTTGTGGCAGGAGGACAACGCTGAACTGTGGTGAGTGGGGGAGAATACGGTTGGACTTCAGGAGAATTATATCTTTTTTGAAAGAAGGTGTCTATAAATGAACATGGGGTTGGTTTTAATGTTTAGCTCTTTTCGTGAACCCTTTAACCTGATAACATGATAAGCTGTACACTGTATAACCGTTGTACCTGAAAATGTTGAATTTTCTGTTGTTGTATTTGTCCGTTTTTCAGTAAACTTCAACTGTGAGTGACAAACAGCTAGAAGCAAGCACACTTTACCTCTTATTTGGAGAGCTGTGAGAAGTGTGTGTTTGTATGTTTAAAGCATGCAGAAGGGGTTAAACCATCTTAAAAGAAATACATATGTGTTCTCTCTATATCTTTCGATCGTGGCTGGCTCTACAAGAGGGGTGTCAAACTCATTTTTGTCGCGTGCCATATTGAAGGGGCCGTTTTCCTTGGAAGGCCGTTATGACTGTGAAAGCATTTCAAGAAGTCGAGAATAATGGTCGAGTCAACGATTGTTTAAGTTACTGTAATGAGGGAGTTGGTAACAAGAAAATGCTTCCAATATCTCTCTTATTTATTACATATGAGGAGTTGAGATTTTGGTTCAGATTTTAGCAATCATGATAGAAGTTGACATGCCTGATTTGTTGTTGCCGGCCACATAAAATGATGTGGCGGGCCAGATCTGGCCCCCGGGCCTTAAGTTTAACATTTGCTCTCGAATGTAATTCCCGCGATGAACGTGGGATCACTGCAGTTGCTGTTTGGATGTAACGAACTGATCCTCTTCACAGGAGCAACAATAAGGTGTGGCATAAGACCTGTCACGACACGCTGCAGCTGCTTCGCAGCCACTCGGCGTCATGACACAAGTCAGACTCATGTCGGGTTTGAAAAGACCACAAATATATTGATACGCATCGGACTGGAGTAGAGGCGGGCAAATATGAGTCACACAGATACAACTGGAATAGATGGAGCTCTTTTGGCACAGTTTCTGTGCGATTAGGCAGCAACTATGATGTTATAGTTCTCCTCCTAAATCGTCCTCCTAAATACAACAAAGACTTTTTAAGCGACTTTTCAAGCTTTCTTGCGGAAATCAGGCTGAGATATGATCGTATTCTCCTAATGGGGGATTTTAATATCCATGTATGTTGTCCGGAAAAAACGCTAGCAAAAGACTTCTTAAGACTTATCGACTCTTTTAATTTTGTGCAGTATGTGACCAGCCCGACACACGAACAAGGACATATTTTAGACCTTGTCCTTGCTCATGGTATAACGGTGTCAAATCTGGAAGTCCTTGAAAATGGAATTTCTGATCACATGGCAGTTTTATTTGACGTAGTCTTATCGCATGCTGCTGTGAAATCTGGCGCTCCTAGTTGTAAACGCCGAATTTTTAACCCTCGCACTGCTAGTCGTTTCTCTGATGCCTTTAATAACCTTTGCGTACCCTCGTCTAACACAGAGGAACTCACCTCTTGGTTCGACTCGTCGTGCCGGGCCATCCTGGATTTGGTGGCTCCTTCAAAAATTGTGCTGCCAAAGCCTAAACCCGAGCCATGGTTTAACGACATTACCCGCGCAGCTAGGCAGGAGTGTCGCAAAGCTGAACGCAAGTGGAAAAGAGACAAATTGCATGTCTCTTCTCAAATTTGGAAAGACAGCTGGCGTATCTACCAGCTCACAGTAAAAGAGGCCAAAAGAAAATATCTGTCGGACCTTATTCTCGCCAACCGTCACAACCCTCGTGCACTATTTAAAACGATAGATTCTGTACTCAAACCCCCTCTGCCTACTTGCTCGGATTCTTCAGCCGAGATGTGCAACAGATTCCTTCAGTTCTTTATTGATAAGGTCTCTACAGCTAGGATTCCGGTCCCAAATACCGCATCTGACCCCTCTGTCCATGTTCCATGTTCAGCTGTCCTAAATTCTTTTGATACTGTGTCCTTGGCGCTTTTGGAGGATGTAGTTCGCCAGACGAAGCCATCTGGCTCCCCTTGCGACTCTCTTCCCCCACGCTTCTTTCAGGAGGTTCTCCCGAGTGTTGGTGCATCGGTCTTGGATATCATCAACAGCAGCCTTTCTTCTGGTGTAGTTCCCCAACAGTTTAAACATGCTGTGGTCCAACCCTTGATCAAGAAACCTGGTCTTGATCCAGATGAGCTGTCAAGTTACAGACCCATTTCCAAACTGCCTTTCATTTC
This sequence comes from Hippocampus zosterae, assembly GCF_025434085.1. Taxonomy (NCBI): domain Eukaryota; kingdom Metazoa; phylum Chordata; class Actinopteri; order Syngnathiformes; family Syngnathidae; genus Hippocampus; species Hippocampus zosterae. Next base: position 8,768,513 of record NC_067468.1, read on the forward strand.
CAAAATTCTGGAAAAAGTGGTGCACATGCAGTTGAAACTTTTCTTGGATGAACATAACATCTTGGAGGTCTTCCAGTCAGGTTTCAAGACGATGCATAGCACGGAGTCAGCCCTGTTACGCGTTTCTAATGACATCCTCCTGGCAAATGACTCTGGAGACCACGTGTGTCTGGTTTTATTGGACTTAACTGCAGCATTTGATACAGTGGATCACAGTATTCTGCTGACTCGTTTGCAGCACTTGGTGGGCATTGGCGGGAGTGCTCTTGATTGGTTTAGGTCCTATCTAGCTGACAGGACCTTTTGTGTCAGCCTTGGCTGCTCTGAATCACGCACTGCTCCCCTGTCATGTGGTGTTCCACAGGGCTCAATTCTGGGGCCTCTGCTGTTCTCGCTGTATCTGCTCCCATTGGGTTCCATCTTAAGGAAACATGGTATTCCTTTCCACTGCTATGCAGATGACTGCCAGATCTATGTCCCACTGAGCAAGAAAGACACCTTCTCATTAAGGCCACTCCTATCCTGTCTGGAAGAAATCAAAACCTGGATGGCACAAAATTTCTTGAAGTTCAACGAAAAGAAGACAGAGGTGATATTGTTTGGCCCCAGTGGACCTTGTACATTCCATCCTGTAGACTTGGGCCCCCTATCTCCTTATCTGAAATCAACGGTCTCAAACTTGGGACTTAAACTGGACAGTGATTTCAAACTCGATCGGCAAATTGGTGCCGTTGTTAAATCCAGCTTCTTTCACCTAAGACAGCTGGCCAAAATAAAACCTCTCCTCTCACATGAACACTTTGAGACAGTAATTCATGCCTTTGTCACATCCCGGCTCGATTACTGCAACGCCATGTACTTTGGAGTCAGCCAGTCCTCCATCAAGCGCCTTCAGCTGGTACAGAATGCCGCTGCTCGCCTCTTGACTGGTACTCGTAAGAGGGAGCATATAACTCCTACTTTGGCATCCCTTCACTGGCTCCCCATTCATTTTAGAATTATTTTTAAGATCCTCCTCTTTGTTTTCAAATCTCTGAATAATCTCGCGCCACCTTACCTCTCTGAGCTCATACGCCCCTACACCCCTGCCCGGCGCCTCAGGTCTGTGGACCAGTCTTTGCTAGACGTACCAAGAACTAAACTGAGGCTCAGAGGGGATCGAGCCTTTTCTGTTGCTGGTCCATCTCTCTGGAATGACCTCCCACTGAACATTCGGCAAGCCTCCTCGCTGCCCATCTTTAAAGCCCTCCTCAAAACTCACTTGTATTCTTTGGCGTTTGACTCAGCATGACTTAGATTTGCTATTGGTTTTACTGCTTGGTGCTTTCTACCGCCTTATTACTTATTACTTATTACTGATTCGTCTTACTGTTTATTGTATATGTTAAATCGCTCCATGTACAGCACTTTGTATGCAGCGATGGCTGTTTGAAAGTGCTCTATAAATACTGTTGACTTGACTTGACTTGACTTATCAGCTAGTTCTGTGCAGTGTGAGCTCATCAGAAGTTGTTGGGAGCAGCTCACGCGCATTTCATTGACGATTCATTCTCCAAAATCAGATATTCATCTCCCAAAAAGTTCAACTTAATTTTAGATTCACCATGGCGTGCAGTGGACTTACTTTAAGGCCTAAAAGTAGTCCTCCTTGTAAACTCGCATGGCTCAAAAACCCTGTTGTCAACTTTGCCATTGAACTCTTTTGAAAGAACATTCAAGCTGGACATGTGCATTCAAAATGTATCGGTCAACTTACAGTTCACCGGAAAAAGTTAATAGAGTGCATTTTAGGTTCAGCGTGAATTGTCACCCCGAAATCCCAATACCGCAAACCTTTGGGGGGGTTGTCTCAACTAATTATAGAAGCCAGCAATGCTAACAACACAGCAAATAATCCAATAACTTGAAATAAAAATGACCTTTGAAAACATAAAACCAGTCGGTGACTTTTCTTCCAACACTCCCGAATAAAAGCAAATATGTTTGAAAGCCAAAACCATTGATCGTAAAATGCCAGACTGACTGTGTCATCGCAGTCCACACACTTCCGAGAGATTCAAATCAACATTACTCAACATCCAACTAGTCCTGACGAGTCTGCTGCGCATTCTTGCCATGCAGCAAAGACTTGTGGAGAGTTAAAAAAAAAAAAAACTCACCTGTGCTGTATGCGGGCCTCCCCCTGAACCAGAGGCAGGATGGCCTCCAGCACTTTGCTGGCCGAGCCAGGGAGCATCTCCAGCACCTTCTTCTCCACCACCATCTTGTCCACGATGGTCTTGAAGTAGCGAAGTGCGCTGACCACGTCTTTCTCGTGCTCCTCCAGTCGACTCACCTTCTGGATGAGAAAAACAAAAAAGGACATACATTGAGAATTGAGAGAATTGCTGGGGAGTATTATTGCATGCTCTCCTTTTGATCTGTTGCTGCTGTGTGTGTGTGTTAAAGTCGCAGTTGTCTGAGGGTTTAATATTATTGTAACATCTATGCTAATTTCCTTCATCAGTATATACAGATTGTGAGGACAAATACAATTTTGGGGGTGTTTAAAAGTGTCTCAAGTTTAAATGCGTTTCAATGCTGCGTTTTTAGATGGCCTGTAGGATTGCAAAAAATTCCAGCCATTTTAAAAGCTGTGAAATTAGCATGAAAATAGACAGTAATTTATGTGAATGATTCAAAAAAGGTAAAGAATGAGCAGCTAAGTCCACTTGAAGAAACAAAACGGATTCCATTCATCTCTAAAGTGGTTCAGACATCTGGCGACTGGGAAGCTGTGGGAACCAGCAGAGTAAAAACACACATAATAGAAAATGGACGGACAAAACATTAGACAGGAAACAAGGGGAAAAAAAGTCACAAACAAGCACACGGAGGAGACGAACTGGGTGCATTTTTCCACACAATACACACGCGCTTACCTTGTTAGCGGGCTTTTCAGTGGTCTTGGCCGCGGGCTCTGGCTGTAGTTGCTTGCCTTTCTTGGATGGCGTCCTCTTGATCTTGGGAGAATGGAACTTGTCCATCAGCTTCATGGTAAATGAGGACAGATGGGACCGCTGCGAGTCTACGGATGGGGGGGTAAAGCGGGAGAAGAGGAGCGGCAAAAAAAAAAAAGTTGCGGTCAGTCACGCTCGAAAGATTGAGGAAGAAACCAGATGGTGTCATCTTTAAATCATGGCGAGATGAAAGGCCCGACACCCGTGCAGATTTTAGGAACGCAAAAGTTACCGGTATCTTGGCGGAAAAAGTTGCTGGTTTCCTGCCGTCGGCACGATATGATGATTGAGAGCAGCATCTTTTTTAATGTTTGGCTTCTTATATACACACACGCACACACATTTAAATATATGTTATACATTTCTTTTCAGACATGCCCATTTGCTCCACTTTTAGGTCAGAAACCAGTGCATGTGCTTTCGTCCTACAAGAGAAACAAACTTTCTTCTCGTGAAAGAAGTGAGTCTCCCCTTTCTTTTGGTACGACAAGTGCTCACAGACAGAACACAACATTCTGTGGTCTTGAATGATCGGTCAAAAGGTTTGCACGGCTCTTAGCAATATGAGGAACTGTGCTTTTTTTCCCCCCTAATACGTGCCCTTTAAGGCAACTTGTGAACAGGACTGATTCATATTTCTTGGTAGAAACCTTTCGACATGAGTATGTAAACCTCTTGCCAACAACCCTCCATACTGGACCCTTTTGTTCACTCAAAGTTTAAAGAGGGCCCGAAGGACTCCGTTTCACAGCTGGAAGGCAGCCCAGGCATGAGGTGCAGCGAGTGACATCAGCATGCTGAGTCATCACCACCACAATCAATACAGCTGGCCGTTGCACATCACGCATCAACAGTATTTCTTCGGCTTGCCGCTCAAGGATGCACGCAACACCTCGCCTCGGCTCACTGTCGACAAAGGAGCAATCTGGCGACTACATCCCCCCCGGCCCTTTCCTCTCAAGTTCACCGGAAATCTGACATCATCAAGGAAAGTACTGTAAAGCGAATGAAGACATTGATCGCAAAAATCAGAAATCGACGAAAAAATGAAAAGTCTTACCCCTTTCAACACATTAAAAGTTGAGACAAACGTGCACATATGAAAACTCGTTTATATAAATATCGATACCAATTAAAAAAAAGAGCGTAAAAATATGAAATAGGGGGGGAAAGCGAACAACAACACAGCTGGGTCAGACATGCTCTCTGTGGAAGTCATGCGCGCGCCTTTAGCATCCACACGTCAAGCAGCCTCCCCCCGCTGACTGCTGCTGGACTGAGACGGTGAGGTCATCGACTATAATTTGTCTCACGCTGAATTTAAGGCGTCACGCACCGAGCGCAGCGGGCAGAAGAAACCACAGTGTCAAAACATTTTTTTTTCTTGTGAATTTTATTTATATTCTGCTGAACTGTCTCGGGTTCAGAGCCTTGCTGAAATCTTTGTAGACGCTGTTGTCGTAGTGATATTTGGAGCTTTTCTTTTTTTTCTCACCACTTTGACACAGAATGCACAAAGAATGGAAATGCACTCTTTTGTATAAAAGGGAGTTAGTAGTAAAGCAACTGGAATAAGCCAGACAGCTGCGTACGTCATCACTTATGAAGAACTGACCCGGGTTACTGATTCTCACTAGTCCGAGTTATCACTTCCGCAATTACACTTTCTGTGAATACCACACAGAAGCAACTGTGAATCATGTCATCAAACTGTTATTTTTTTTTATCTTAAAGTCAACCAAAACGCCTCCAGACTGACAGCTTGGTCCACTGAACCTCTGCTCGGATTTCTTTTCATCCACTTCAATAATGCAAATGACCTAAAATGTGTCATTGCGCACCACAAGATTGCCTTCTCCTCTTATTGGTAAGAAGAATAGCATGAAATTGTCCAATACATGACTCAAAAATTATCACAGATGAGAAGGGCTACAGGACACACAGAGGAAGACAATCGTCAGGTGACATCTGAGTTTATGACAGGATGAGATGGCCCAGTCCAGCCGAGTCGTCTACATAGGACAGCTCATCAGGCCCTCGCTGTCGGCAGCCTCATTGGATGCACTCAAGGATACACACACACAGCTGTCCCGTCCTGCAATATTATGCTCCCCTTCTCGGTCCTGTCCATGCAATGAAAGTGGACGTGTGTGTGTGTCAGAAAGGTCAACATAGCAGCTGGTGAGAAGGGCAGAGGCCAAGGAGTCTGGTGGGGGGGTGGTCATGTGACGGTACCGGAAACAAAACATGACAAAACCGAAAATAAGCCACAAAGATAAAATCCTAAATGGCATTCTTTTGGAATGGAACTTGGGCTTTGTCAAAATGCCGATGGGCTATTGAATTTGAATCAGTGCCATTTGCCACATCAAGAAATTAAATTTATAAATGCAAATAAAACCCACATCTCATGTGTAAATGGCCTCTTGCCCTGACATTTAAATTTTGGCCTGTTTTATTGCCACTTCTCCACTCTCTCCACATCCTCCCATCTCCACAGAGAGAGGGGGGGGGGGGGGGGGGGTAAGGTGCCAAAGTGAAACTGATGCTGTAAGACTGAAACTAATATTTATCCAACAATCATGCACCTACCCCCAAAAAACACACCCAGGGTGAATTTGCTAAACTACAGCACAAGCACAGACTATGGAATAAGGTCTAAATTTGATACTTTGTCAATTGAACCCCTGCAGTGTAGCTCGGGCCAAAAAAGTCAAATTGTGCTTCGAGGTACAAACATGATAATCCAAAAGTTTAACAAGCGCAAGTGCATTAGTTGCACGCATGAGTTTCTCAACTTTTAAGCTAAGTTTTGCAAGTATTCACAATGGCATCGGCCAAACTTTCCCCTCGCTCCTCAGATTCTCTTAAACGTAATGCTGTATGTATGCAAACTGATCTCTGGAAAGACATGTTTACAAGCGCACGCCGGCTGTTACTATGAAATAACTCGCTTCATAGGAGTGGCTTCATCATGTGTTAACTTAGCAACAACATTGCGTTCAACATTGTATTTTTTTCCCCTTTGTCCATAAAAGTTGTCAATGTCTGGTGCGAGGGCTGCTTCATGTCAGATCTAAAGCGGGGACACGGTGCCAGGACGGCATTTGGAGCAAGACAGGAATGCAAGAGGCTTTTGAGAGAAGATGAGCAGAATGGGAATTTGATGGGAAACAGTTGAGTACAAAGTGAATTATTTATTTGGACCACTGTAGTAGTGGTAGTGAAGTGCCTACCTCAATTATGTCCTCAGTTTATCTTTAAAGGGCAATTCCAGCGCGAGTGGCAAGATGGCCGGGAAAAGAAACCCCAGTTTGAAATGTCGTCCTTGTTAATGACTGATTGAAATGTAATAATAGAGGAAAAAGTCAACGAGGCATAGAGGAGAACTGACATTTTTTTTAAAATAAAACAAGAGTAACATTTGCTTGTCAGTTGATACGAAAAGACCCCTCGATAGTCAGTGACAAGCAAAGCGCTCCACATCAGTGGCCAGGAGCAAATATCAATGAGATGGATGTGCCGTTGTGTGGAAGCAAGAGTGCCTGGCGGAGAATGGCGATCCATAATGACCATCCATAGTATCCCCCCCGCCCCCCAAAAAAAGCTCGATCCATAACTGGCCACGAGAACTCCGTGGTTGGAAAAGCCAACATGAAATGTGCATTTTTCAACATGCGTCACTATGGAGGGGCTATATCAACCCACTTCGCTCATGATGGCCCCAAAGGCTTAATATCGGACCCCATAGACACACCTGCAGCGATAAAGCCGTACTTTAAGTGAGACTGCCGTTATTGGCACTTTGGGGGTTGCTTTTTGATTTTTTTTCCATTTCCAAAAAAGCTCTCCTAAGGTGTTTGCCCCACGACATGGTGATTGGGGTGATGCAACATTGTCATGGGATTGCAACATCGTTGCAAAAAAAGGACAACCAAAGTGTAATCCATTTTTGTTGTTGTTGTTGTGTTGCTGTTTACAAAGTGTTGTTATGGTCGGGTGGTGTAATGACGACGCCTTTCCGCCATCTGATGTCCATCCAATGCATTTTCTCAACCGAGCCCCTCTTGCTCGCTCTCTCTATGACGTCTAGTCCTGCACAGCTGCCACATATGAACTCTGGCGTCCAACAGAGGCACGTCCAATCACGTCGCTGCAAATCCACCGGGGCTCCAATCAGCAGAGTTGGCGTTGACACTTTGTGGGACCTCCAAGCAGCTGCGTGGCCATCTTATGGGGGCCGCGTCGTCTGTGCGCCATGTTCAAAGATTTGTAGTAACTATTCCCAAATAGGTGGGGATGGGGGAAATCATGTTGAGCTGCGAGCCCGTTGAATGAGTTCAATTCAATGGCGGAACAGATGAGGGAGCCTGACGCAGTGCTCCAGCTGCATTCCTAAATCATACAAAGTCTCTTTTCAACGACTGATGTGAAATCATATCACATCACGGACCACAGGAGGTTCCTTCAATAAGCGGCTTTGAGAAAGGAGGACTTCATTCCTGATTCGATTGGTGCAAATTCACCCAAGACTTTGACAAAACGGTCCATTCACGAGGTCAGACGCTGGCCGGCACGTGTTGCGCGAAGAGGGTTTGTGGTACCTGAGTGTGTCGTAGTATACGGACACCATAAACCTTTTATAGGCCCCTGGCTTCAATAGTCCCTCTGTTTCAGTTCAACACCAACAAAGCTCCTTCCAAAGCGCTCTGTGTGTACCGCACAACATAGTTTCTTCCATCTGTATAGTCATTAACAACTTCAGCGGAGCTGAACTGACTACGCGGAGGACGGAGCCCCCAAGGTGTAGGTCATTCAATTGGCCTATATGCTACACGCTGAAACACAAAGCACAAGCATCCACTGAGCGATGCTTTTTGGCACTCCACACAAGAAGGGGATGCCACAGGGCATGGTCCTAAGCAGAGGGCACCTGCAGTATAACAGACCAACATCATTAAAAAGAGAAGTAAAGGCAGGGGATGGTGAAAGTATGAAGACATTTGCCACCCCATGTCTGAAATGAGCCCCGGTGTGAGATTATCCCCGATTGGGCAAAATGTCAGTCGCTGGGTTTAACATAGATTACACGCATACTTCCGTGTTGCTGGGATGATTGCAAATTTCACGTTACTAAAGTGCTTCCCAACCTTTATTTTCCCATGGTACATATTTTACACGACAAAATTGGCACTGAACACAATCAAATAAAAATGTTACAACAATAATACTGAAATGTGGGCGTGTTTAGTTCGACACAAAGCTGTCTTTCAGTCATATGAATGGCTACATATGGATACACAGGTTAATCCGCGAGGTGCCAAAAATCACAAAAGCAGGTTAGCAGGCTTCTTGTGTATGTATAACCACTGATACCACAATGATATAACTATTTGAAGCCAAACTTGTTTAGAATTAAAAAAAATAATTCTTGGTGGCTCCCGTCTTTGGACAAAAGTTAAATACAGATATACTATATGATTTGCTTGTCAGCATGATCTGATTTTTTTTCTTTATCTACTGTATATATCTATCTATATCTATAAATATTTTAAAAAGTTCAAATTCTACCCAGCAACACAACAGCTCCAAATTGTCCTGTGAGGGCTAAATGGGGCTCCTGACACGCTTGCTCATGATGCCGAGCGTTCAAAGTGGGAGATAACGCACTACATTTTTTGTGGGGGGACTACCCCTCCTGTTCCTTCCCACCGTGAGGCCGAGGTCGCTGGCTACATTTCCTGTCCCTCGGTGAGCACCGCTCCCTCTTTTGTGGACATAACGACACTGTCTGTTCACAGCAGGCGGGACTGTGTCAGAACCTGACTCATCGTCACGGCTGGGGTAGACAACGCCTCCACTCAAAATTGACATTTTTTTTGTTAAATGAATCAATTAAGATTTTGAGGCCCAAGCATGTGAACATGGAGTGGTGGCTGCTTTCTTCTGACCTGAAGGCTGGTGCTCCGAATATTTGAGGATATAGTCCAACACAGACATGGCGGGTACATGTACGTTGGTGTGATCGCTGAAAGTAGCAGCTTCCTTAAACATATCCTAACGGTGTACTGAAAACAGTCTCATAGTGTCTGCACAGGCCCCCCCAAGACCAGATGCTGTCTTACCTCATTATAGTTTTCTCTCTAATCAGTAGGGTCTTGTATGCAGGAATTAGCACAACAGATAAGTGGTCTGAGGAGCCAAGGTGGGGCCAAGGGGCTGCTATAAATGCCTCTTTGATGTTGATGTAGGCTATATCCAGCGTGTTTTTCCTCCGGTAGCAAATTCTACAAGCTCATAGGAGAACTGTTTTCATGAGAGCCTGGAACAATGAAAATTCCCTCATAGTATGCGGATTACAACTCTTGGATAGTCTGATAAAGAACAGTCTTTGCCCCGTTTTTTGTCGGTGCTAGGAGGGAGCAAATACACAGCTGTGATGGCAAGACAAGTAAAACTTAAGTTTAACAACCAACGTTTCTGTTGTGGTGAAAGCAACTGTCGCTGTCCAACAAATAATGTAGATGTCAAACCAGAATCTGCGGTGGACAACCTGACAGATCTAATTATCTGTTTGAGGGGAGCCAACGCGTCCATAGAAATGTAGCCTTTATCACATTCACTCTCTGATGAGGCTATTTCGCGGCGTGTGAATGCAAGGCGCTTAAGACTTTGCTCAAAGCAGTCTGAACATTCCAGCGACTGTGCGGCTACTTTAGATATTTTCTGGCGTGTTCCATTTTAAGATCTGGAGGGAGCGTCTCAACAAACTATGACAGGCAGACAGTGCGTTCACCTTGGGTGAAAACCAACAGACAAAAGAGAACTGCCAGGTGCTATAAATACCCAGCACGTCAGCCGCGCTCAAGTCGGAAAACAAAGAGATCTGTTGAGATGAGTTCAGAGCCTTCGACAGACAGCAGCTGCTCTGCGCGAGCTGAGGATGACGAGAGAGGAGTGTCGGCCCCGTATGTGTAATTGGAAATGAGAGTCGCCGCTTGGAATTGAAGTGGATCTAAATGGGACGGGAGAAGTGAACCACTGTCTTTTTTTTCGTCAATGGACACTACGGCTTCATGTTAACTTCAAACATTTGTGTCTGTTTGTTATTAATATTATATTTTTTGTGTTAGTGCACACTGCACCGCTCAGCAGCCAATCGGTCTCACTTTGACCGAAAAAATATCTAAAAAATTAAGTACATTTAAAAAAAGCAGGTCATCTTTAACCTACGCTGGTGCGTGACCTGCATTACCCAGAAGCAATTGTAGCTTGCAATCAGAGCTGTTGCGATCTCTCTTTTTTTCCGTTTGTTTCATCTGCATTTCACAGGTGGCCCTGACAAAGAATAGGAACCTGGAGTGCCGGGAGAAACATTTTAAAATGGTACACGTGAGCTACAATAGTGATGTTGTTGCACTTAATTAAGACGCTGCAAAAGTGCGTCCCGTGCCTCCACGTCACGTCTCCACTCGGGCAGGCAAAGATTTCCTTTTCACAACTTCACAAACTCTTGTATCTACCGGTACTTCTATTTTGTTTTGTTTTGTTCATGTTGGGAGGGCCATTATGGCTGTAACTCATCATGGCGGAAGGCTGGTTGATTGTAAAGTAGATCTTAGGTAAAAAAATATTGGGCACTCCTGGAGTAGAACAAGTATCGAGCGGAATTTCAATGATGGCTCATTGGATAAACCCTCCATCCGATGCTAATGTGTCATCAGCAAAAAAAGCATGCTTGAGTTGTAGGTCAAAGGCAAGTCGGAGCGCAGCGCAGCGCTGCACTACTGTGGGAAGCTATCATGCCTGTGTTTACTCGAAAAGTTGCAGACACCAATTAGCATTTATGTCCAGCAGCGTCGTCATACGGCTTCTCTGTCGGAGCATGAAACGCCATAATAAGCATGTGTCAGGCCAGTAGCTGGCAACGTGACTTTGTAAAAAGACTCTTACTTATTGTCCTTTTCTAAAGACTTCCTTACACCGCATGTAATATGCGACGTAAGATTTGCAACTACAGTGAACCCAAGGTGTTTCGATATCAAGGCACAGTTGCCAAAAATAGCAAAAATCCATAATTGACACCTTGGCCCACAAAAATAAATAAATCGTTTTAATCGTGGGCCACATGGTCGTTGTGGTTTCTGTCAGTGGGCTGTGAAAATCATCCAGAAGTATGATCACCTCATTATAAAATTATCTAGAAATAATTTCCCTCAACTGCATCCAAAATGTTATCACACAAATGGAAGAAAACCACTTACAACGGAGAGGACCATAAAGAACCAACATCTAGCATGGACACAATTATGCAGTTGCATCAGGAGAGAAAGACAAATGTATTTTTACTTTAAAAAAATTGTATGAGAGCCATTCTAGGGCTGCTTACAGAGAGGAAATAATGCAAATGAAAAAAAAAAAGTCGTCGACTCTACCACAGTGTCACAGTCACTCCAGTCAAATGCTGCATAATGCTGCACACGTCCGCGGCTCATTCTAAGCGGCAAGGTCAGGGCTAAGTGACAACATCCCCGCTGGGGCGAACCACGCTGATTTAACCAGCGCCAACGTCGTGTTTTCCAAACAAGGCATTACAGCACCACGAAATGCTGCGATTACACAATAATTCGCTCGCTAATTACGCAGTCACAACATGTTGCCGGCAGGCTCGCCAGGATGGATGCGATTGTTTTATTCTTTTCATCCATGTTCAGCTTGTCCATTCCGAGGCCTTCGGGCTTGAGGAGCAGCAATCAGAGTCGTTTTAAACACCAAACCTGCATACGTCAATGCATTCATCTTGAAACAGCAATGCCCCCCCCCTCCATGGCACCGTTCCCCCCACCCCTGCACTCACAAGGCCTGCAACGGAAGGATGTGGCGCGGCAGAGCGGGCTCCCTGCGCTGGGTCCACCCAAGGGTTTTAGCCCAGCAAATGAGCACCTTGTGTAAAGCCACACGACACAGAAAGCCCAGAGAGGAATGTCCCCTGCTGCATATCATTGGGTCGCAGAAGCCATTTTGCATTCAAAGCCCCGATATTACTGGCGAGCATCAACAGTAAGATACAAAAAAAGAAACAAATATTCCAGACGGAACTGTAGATTTATAGACAAAAATCAGTCTTTCTTCAGAAAAAAATAAAATCATCTAGCAGAACCTGTGAGTGCTCAAACGAGTGATTGTTGTACAGCAAAGCCTGTTGGCAAAGAAGCCACAAAAAAAAAAAAAAAAGGGTTTCAGGCTAGGAACCAAACCTTCCACGTCAGGTTTGTAGAAAGTATTTAGTCACAGCAGTGCATAAAATGTTTGGCTGGGTTGTCTTTAAGTCATTTCACAAAACAAAATGATTCGCCCGCAAGGCGACAACAGCTCGCGATGCATTTCAATGTCACAAGAGAGCATCTGTCAACTGGTGAGCAAGCCCCTTAAATCTCCACCGTATCTACTTCACATGTCAATAGAGATGACTTTATGTGTCCCCCGACGTATTTAAGACGTTGATTTACCTTTTAAAACATTTTCCTTTTTTTAAGTTTGACCGATAATAAATTCATAGCTACGACGGCTAACACATCACACATTCCAACTCCGATAGTAGAGAAAAAGTCTAAGTCTCATTCGAGCGTGTTTTGCCAATCATGCTGCCTGGGTAAAATGACAGAGAAGTGGTTGATTACGAGTGTTGCCATCGGGGAAAAAAAAGCTACAGCTTTTGCCACATGGAAGTATGTGCGATGTTCATTTCAATTTTCCCCGAGCAGCTCTTGCTTATTTTGCAGTCACAACTACAATCCAGCTAGTCTACATTTTACCTGAGTAGTCATCGTCTAGGTCCCCTGGAAGAGAGGAGTCTGTGTCCTCGGAGGAGGCTTGGCTCCTCCAGCTGGTGTTGCCCATGCGAGAGGCCCCGCGGGAGAACCCGACTGAGCGCTCGACTGACAAGTTTTTGCTTCCTAACGGCTGTCTGCTGTTGGGACTGGCATTTTTTTTTTAGAGCCCTGCTGAGAATTAGTCACAAACTAGCTCATCGTGATCACGCTCGCTTGACCCACAAGAAGATCCACAAATAGCTGAGGAGGAAGGGGTGTGGGGGGTTATGAAGCGCTTAAAAGTCGTGGTTTAACAGGGCAGAAGGCCGGCGGTGCTACCACAGGTGCCACCCACTTAGCTGGCGTGGGGACGCACAGTGTGGCGGGGATGAGAAAAGGCCACCAGCCCGCGGACGGCCAGCTGTGCGGGACACAGCGAGAGCAACAGATGACTCATCTTCATCGACAAATTGTAAAAAGTAGCAGTGTTGCGGCATATCCGGCGTCTTCCAAAACAATCTCGACGTCCGTGGTTCTTCGGCAGAATAGGCCACCAACTGTAGTCGCCGAAGCTTCGCCGGGAGCCATCCATGGCTAATCGATAACGGTGTCCAAGCAGAAGCCGCCCAGCGACCGGTCTTCTTGTGCTCTGAGCGATTCTCCGTCTGGCGTGGACAGATTCCCACCGCTTCCCAACGGATCTCCACCCTCGATTCCTCCCTCTGCTTGCCTTCCCATACAAATCACAATAATTACAGCGCAGCTAAATCTATGCGGGGGGTGGGGGAGGCGGGGAGTGCTTTGCAGCCATCAAACCTCAAAATTGCAGCGCATCACAACTGAACTGCCGAGTAGTATAAGGAGCGGGGGGCTTGTCATGAGTGCACCCCCTGGATTGTTTTCTCTTTCGGCAAAGGGTTTCCGCGTCTGATCACGGTTCTTCCTTTGCGCTTCCCACGATTGCACAGATTTTTAATACGACTTATTAACATTCGTCTTCAGGCATGCAAAGATTTCCTAATTTAGAGTTGCATGTCTTCAGTGTTATTACCACCTTGTGCCATACTATGCCAGGGCAGCACTGAGGTCTGCTAAAAGAGACCCGGCGTAATTAACACGCAAGAGGCAGAGATGGACCCCAACTAATTTCCAGGCATTGCTCTCATAGAGGAGAAGGAATATAGGCTTTAATTTGGCCTGCACTCTCCAGCTTTCCTGCTTTTTGTGTTATTAAAGAATCACTGCAATGTGTAACTTGAGAGAAAGTGCAAACAAGCGCTAAGTAATACTTTTGAAAGTGTGTTACCAGAAGTGCAAGTGTGTTTAAAGTAGGGCTGAAAACAGATCCTCAGGTAATTTGAGGACCTGGGTTTGGAAAAAAAATGCTTGAGGCATTTGTTTTTCTTCTTCTCCGAGTACCCGCTTTTACAGATACACTGTCAAGAAGAAAAAGACAAGCCAACCGCAGCAACAACGGTGTACACTATGCATGGCAATAACACACCGCCACCGCAGTGAGCAGGTCAAAATCAAAATAAACCTCGACTTGCCCAAATAATAGATGGACATCATTGCCTTCGTCTACTTTTATTTTAAAATTGTTCCCGGCAGCATGTTTGCGGCGTTGACAGATAACTCTGAGACTGTTTGGAGTGTTTTATTGCAAACACAAACTGTTGCTACCAACAGCAACAAACACCACGTTGTCCTGAAATAATGTTCAATCGCTAATTAAGGGCTCTTTAAAAATATAAATAAAAAATGACGCTCACATTGTATTGTACGCAGTGCTAACCGCAACGCAGCCTGCCACAGTTGTAACTGATAACTTTAACTCAGTACCAGCCAATTCTGGACCAAGTCTGAAAAGACGTTTAAAAACGTCTTTGGGAGTGAATGAGTTTGGCTTATTCATTGACTGAGCTTACAATATCGCGGTCCGGACGTCCCTTTGTTTCATTAACCAAAATTTAACGGGATAGACCTATCTAAATTCTCACTAATCTTTCTACAGGAAAAAAAGTGGGTTGCTCTGCACAGTTCAAATTTAAGTGTATAATGTTGCTTATCTAAAATTGAAAACTAATTGGTTGGTTATTATTAAGTGGATTTTTTTGTCTTCCGTATCTTAAACTGAGCAAAATATGTTTTAATTTATTTTCCCTTGAACAGCCGATTATTCGATAGAACTTCCAGTAGGGCATCCGAATACCCAAATATTCGACCGTTACACTCCTAGTTTAAAGCGTGTGAGAGGGGGGAAAATCTACAGTACATAATAAAAAAAATATGATGATCCCCCCACAAGATCTGTGTCGCACAAATTTACACCTGTTGCAGGAGCCCCGCAATAAGCAAGTTCGCTTGAGTGGACTCGGAAATGACTGACGCATCTGTGCTAATGCAGAGTAAACTCCTGAGCTTGAAACGGCAAACATGTTCCACAAATTGGTACGGAAGTTGGGGGACAAGCAAAATAGGAAGTGGCCGTCTACTTCCATTGACCGCTCATAGAAGTGAAAACAGGCACTAAGAAATACGTCCATTCTTCGCTTCCTCCCTTTTCACGAACATCCCTATGTGTCGATTGTCCAAAACAAGACAAAAGAGTGACATGGGAACACCGTTACCATGCTGACGTGAAAACATGTTGATGCGTGACGACGGGCTGTACGTCTCCCGTCAAGTTCTACGCATTGATTGGCCCTCTTGGCCAACACACTATGGCAACCGTTTGGCATGGCGCATTTTTGGCAGTGTTTCACTACTAAGTAACTCAGAAAAAAACACATTTAGTTAACCCGATGCTGATATGACAAATACACAATTAATATCATGGAAAACTTCACTCGTATGCAAAACAAAACCCTGTGATCACCATAACAGTTAACTAACTGGCAGCCTGCACAGAAGCTAACATTACAACTCAACTGGTTGAGCACTCCTGGTTAAGGTCAACTCGCAATATTGATTGTGAAGGTCCAGGGCGGATTAGAATGATGGGCAATACGGAGTCTGAATTCTGATGGGACAAAAAAGATCCATATACCCGTACTAGAAGCAATGCAGCTAAAAGAAAAGCGACAAAATGAAAAGAACAGAACGCTGGGAATAAATTAACATTTCATAAGAACTCAATTTTTACTTTCTTCAATCATCCCCTCGGTGGGAAGCAGTGCCCCAATCCTCTTTTCTATGATATCTGATTGCTAACACTTTGGAGCAATTGTAGGATGCCTGCGGGAGCAGATAAGTGCTGATGACTTGACTCTTGAAGGGTGTTTTTTTGTTTTGTTTTTCTGTTATTTAAGTCATCTGCTGCGAGGCAGTGACAAATTTTGACACCCTGTGGTTAGGATGTGACACTCTCTTCCCTTGTGTGTGCCCATCCATCTGTGTGTGTGTGTGTGCGCATGTCTCAGAAGACAGCTGGTTGAAGTGGGGATGCGCAAAAGCAGCCGACGGGTGTAAAGTTTCGCCAGCCAAAGCAAACTAAGGGGACCACCCTGCGCGTTTTACTACCTTGTACTTCACATTATTACAATTGATAATAACACACAGAGAAAGCGACTCAAATCACTAGGAAATGGAGTTGAGTCAACTTGAGGCGACCAGTCACCGCAACTTGAACTCCATTCAACACTCATGACTGGACTAAAGTCAACTTTAGTCACTGAGACTTGGAGTTGAGTTGAGTAGACCCAAGTCACTGAGGCTTGGATTAAAGTATTGATGGCTTGTGACTTGGCAAAAAAGAGGAGGTAGTGAGTTAAAAACTGACTTGAGACGATGACTTGCCAGAGTTGATTTTTTTTATTGTATGTGTTTGCATAAAAGATCAAATAAAACAAATATTTAGGCTAATAATTTTTTGGGGTGGCGGGTCTGTCAATAGAGATGTCTTATTCCTGTCTCGGTCTGAGAAGAGAGGCTTTAATGCAAAACTTCCTGAACTACTCTGCAAAGAGAGCTTGCTGTCAAGTTTCTTTAGCGGGCTCCCTGATGAACCCAGGAACCGTTTTGGTGACCCCTGAGCTGGATAAACCGATCTCTAATATCATTAATTGACCTTAAGACCTTTTTTTCCCAGACCAGATATTGCAAGCAGGACCACATTAAGATGATTTTCCTGAAGACAGGATTTGATTTACGATAACCTGACCTGATTTTGAGCATTCTTGAGACTTGAAAATTGCAAACGTATACATTTGGAGCACGCGTGGCTTGACGAACGACCAAAAGTGCGGTGGCACGGTCGTCTTTGGGAGCATACACGTCAACGATCCTAAGCAGCCGGCCGAGCCCAAGGCTAAACCGTTAGCCGCGCGGCTAGCTCCCGTAATAAACGCCAAGGGACGCTGCGCGCTCCCGAGCTTCGCTGGCTGAGTGAAAGCGAACCCGGCGACTCGCTTGATCCTCGACGTAAAGTGAAAGTATAAGTCCGACAGTGAACACACCCCCAAATCTCGCAATACCGATGTGTGTTTACTTGCTTAGAATGATGCCGGTGAAGTAGTACCCCCCAAAAAGCTAAAGCGCTAAGCTACAACCAAAAGGTATGAGGCCCGATTGAACGAGAAGAACACACAATGAAATGTTACCACGGGAGCATAGCGAGCGTCCCCGGTCTCAGAGAACCGTTACACGGCGGAGTCTTACCTTGCTTGCTCTCGATTTTTCCCGACATTTTCTCCTCTCAGTGGCCCGCACTCGGCGGTTCCGAGAAAAACGCTGGCGCTTCGCAGCTGGTTCGTCGCCGTCGCCACCGACGACGACTATTCCCTCATTTTCCGCACACCGTAGTGTCCGTCAGACGGTTCCGGTGGGCTCAAAATGATGTATCCGACTTCCACACACATGGTGCGGGTCCAGGCAAGAGGGGTGGGGGAAGAGGCCGTTCCTTGGTCAAAGTCGGTCCGTCGCTGGGTGAGTTTACGCTGGGTCCACGCTGCACGCGCACGCGTTGACGTCTGGTGGCCGAGTCCGTGAACTCGCTAGTGGGGAACACAACCAGCAAGAAAGCCAGTCAGCCAGCCAGGCAGTGACTAGCGAGCGAGAGCCCAGACGATGTCGCAGCGACACCGCGTGGCAGGAATGAGAAACGGCAATCTGTCAACAAGAAGATGGGCGGGTGTATGGAGCACCGAGCCCGCGGAAGGAGGGCAACTTTACACCAGGCGGATATGGTGGTTTGGGGGTGTGATGGTGATAGTGTCGTGCAGCGGTCTCCAACCAGTGGCCCGCTGCCAACATTCCCTTGCAGATGTGACAAAAAGTGTGGGTATTGAAACCTTTCAGTAGAAAAATTGTGAGGGTTGAAGCAGGGAACCCGCCCTAGTAGGACAATTACAGGACACACATAGACAAACAATAACCATACTCATACCCGGGGACAATTTTGAGTGTTCAGTTAACCAGCCGTGCTTGTTTTTGGGGTGTGAGAGAAAACCAGAGTACCCAGAGAAACGCCCCACACTGGCACCAGGAGAACATGCAAACTTCACACAAGAAGCCCGGTGCCTGGAATTTAATTCACAATCTCTGCACTGTGATGCAGAGGTGCTAACTAGTCATCCACCTTGCCGCCCATTGCTGAAACATTTCACAAAAAAAGTATGGGTGTTGAAACCTTTCACAGGAAAAAATGGATATTCAGACAAATAGGTTTAAAAACTTTTACCCTGGAAATGCGTGGGTGTTGGAAACATAGCACCAACAAGTATGGTTGTTGAAATCTGTCACAGAGAAAATGTGGGAGTTGAAACATTTCACACTCAAAAAGTGTGGGTGTTCAAAACCCCTTTTTTCAGTTTGGGTGGAAGCCCTTTCGCTTGACACCTTAGTGGGCCGGCACACTGGCCACCATTGTATAGTTCTACACATACTTTTCAGACAGGCAGTATGTAACCCTTCACACTGATACATTCAGCTGCAATGAGCATAACGTGAAAATATTCATGAGTTTCCCGTCAAAACAGCAGTTGTGAAAAAGGCCGCCGGAGGTTGACCCGTTCCGGTCTATCCTTTTTATTTTCTTGCTTCCTCTTTTATGAATTATTAACTCGACACTTCTTATTGCTTGAAGTGATCTAGGTCAGCTCGTGAAAGCTGCGAGCATGCGTCCAAGTGCACGTGTGTTGAATTAGTGTTTAGCCCAGTTGCTATTTGGCACATATTCGACCGATGCAGCCGCTTGCCTCGTTTGCTTCGCACAAGGTAGGAGGCCACGCCTGTGCAAAGTGGAATACCTTCCCCGAGGCTACGATAAAGTCGCACACATGCAAGACAATGGAGTCCTTAGCAGACTTGTCCGGGCAGGAGTGATCTGCGCTCTTTACGCTCGCTTGCTTTCTTGGATTTTCTCCACTGGCTGATTTGGGGACAAACTGATGTTTTTGTCCTTGTTCACTCACTCGTGTTGGGTTTTCAGAGTACAGTGGAGTGGGGGGAGGCGATCGGTCTGCCCTGCAAATTGCAAAATTTCACATATGTTTAAAACCCATTTAAATGTATTGGCTTGTACAACACCCCAATTATTCCCAAAATTTCAATAACATTCAGTTTGTTTTTAACCCCCCCCCCCCCAAAAAAAAGTGACGGATGGGGGTTATGGGTAAGACTTGAAAAAAAAAACAACAACAAACATCCATCCATTTATCCTCACAAGGATGTGTGTGTATATATATACATATATATATACACATACACACAGAAACACATTGTAATTGTATATATACACGCACACGCACACACACACGCACGCACACACACACACACGCACAACGTGACTCTGCTGCCACCTGGTGGCTATGTGGCTATCATCGGCTAAACTTTCAGGTTTACTCGTACAACTTTCAATGGGATCCAAATGGTATGTTGTATTGTTTTTGATTCTGTTTTCAAATCACGAGCCGTCTGAAAGTGTCAAAGTTGCCCTCGATGGAATATTGAGCCCCGCGATAGGTACATACGCTTCTACAGTAACTGTCAATTCACAACTGTGAAATCATGCGTTTGCCCACAAGGTGGTGGACAAGTACTAATTATGAGAGTGACTTGCTGGACCTTTATTGAAGATGGGACGGAGATGCTGTGAATGAGATGTGAAACAAGGTGGGGGTCTCCTAATGGAAAGGCGCTGTAAACGTTGGCCTCACTCTTTGTTCTTATGATGATGATTTATTGAAACAAACGCGTTGCCAAGAAGGGAGCACTGAATAGTAGTGTACCCTGCTCCTTTTTTGTATGGGTAACTTCAGTTGCTAGACTAACAGACTACATTGTCTGATGTTTCCATTATCTACATTAGATTCTTTGTAGACTGAAAAATTCCAATGGTCTTTGATGTCTACAAAAACGCGGTTTACATTCATAAAGATTCCAAATTAGAAGAAGTTCTTTGATGTTAATAAAGCTGAGTGATCTGAACACTCCAAATGGTCTTTTCTCCGTTCGATTCAATAAAGACACTTAATGGTATTTGAAAAACAATTACATGAAATTAATTGAAGGCTCAATTATCTTTGATGTTTACAAAACAATACATTTGTGTAATTGAAGTCTGTCTGGAATCTGCCGTCGTTCCCGTTTTAAAAGCCACGCCGACAACTGGCTGTCGGATTATTAGCCTTGCTCACGACTCTGTCTCCAAGTGCTTAATTTTTTTAGACGGTCTTGACATTTTTGTGGCTTAGCTTTTACCTCGTTCGTCGTAGTTTGGTTCTTGTCATGCATTCTCGGTTGACCAGCAATTTGTTTTTGTCACGCCTTGCCTTTTGCACGTGCTTTTGGATTGTTCTCGACTTTTCCAGATTCTTTGTTACCAGCATCCTTCATGTAGTTTGTCGGTCTTGCGTTTTTTGTTAATAAATATCTTTTTGATCAAAACATCTAATGATATGCAATTCTCATTCTGTCCAGAAATCTTCCAGACATCTAACTAGAACAATTTGTGACTAGCCAACCACAAAAAGGCGGGGCTTGTCTGTAGAGCTGAAGACAGGAGACGTGACTGCGTTTTATTTCGCTGGCGGGCATTTGTTTCCAAAAGCAAGCCGACGCTCAACTTAAAGCTCCGTTAACCTTGTACGGGGATCACGTCCTCTCAGCCAGACTTAAACTAGATACACTTAACCGAGAAAAAAAAAAAAAACACGCCGGTGGTGTATTTTTGGCCTTTTCCATCGTACAACAAAGATGAATGGCTCTCGATGTGTGTGTGAGTGAAGATGGAGAGCTGTTGGATGGACAGGACAAGATGCCTGGGTCATAACCTGCTCAATACTGCATGAGAATGGAACACTCTGTCACTGCCAAGAGCTAACGTGCCGCGTGTTGACAAGGTCGCGCGGAATACAAGGAGGTGCGGGGGGGGGAAACGCACACACACACACACACAAACACATACACACATACACAAAAAGCCAAGCCAAACAGAATGTTTTCACCAGTAGGCCGGAGGAAGAGGCTTGACGTACTGCGAACACGTGCTGGGCTTCACAGGAATTATTTATGTGCTGAGGCAGGCATTGTTGGGCTGCTCTTTGGAAACACCGCTTTTCAACATCTCACAGTCTCCTTTCAGCAAAGACGGGCGCGCTCTTGAGTGACATTTAACTGAAACGGGCCAAAGAGCAGCCAACTAGACTGACCGGCAGGAGGTAAACACTCCCCTGCTTTCTTGCACCTCAGCCTCCATTAGCCCTTGGCGTCTCTCCCGGGGCAAATAGGGGAGGGGGGGTCTCTGAGGTGGCCTTTTACCTATTGGCTGAGCACCTGCCTGAGGTGTAAATGCATATTATACGGCGACCCCCTTTGTAGCGGGGAGGTGTGTTCCAGACTCAATAGCAAGACGTGAAATTTTGATATTTAGCGAGACCATATAAACACATTCTAAGATTCTGACATGCTTTAAACTTATTAAAACTCACTTTTCAAAGTATTCTATCCCATATGTTCTCAATATCTCCCTTGCAGAGGTGTCCAAATATTATTTGTTTTATTTTTGGGCCACTCTCATTTTAAATCTACTGTAAAACTGACACACACAAGAATTAAGAAAATATTGTGTATCCAAACACAAAAGACGTTCCAATCAATCAATCAATCAATATAATTGAAACAAAAGTTTGCTAGCTTAATGCTAACATATCATGGAAAATTCTAAATAGACGGGCTAATGGAAGTTGTAGATTGTACTCCAAATTGTCATACGAGCGTCAGACAAAGTGAATTTAAGTTCAGAGAATGAGCCAGATCACGAGTTGCGAAAATGAGCAAATAATTGACACTGCCTGACAATTTTCATGAAAAAAATTACATGATTAAATGGGGGATTAGCAAAAATACAACATAGCAATAAGTGTGGGTTTCTTCCAATGTTTTTGTTTTCAATTAGGTTTTGTTTGATAGTTTACTGTTATGGTTCTGTTCCGTTTGTGACCAACATGTGGCATTGGCGGGCTTTTCCCTCACCCTCGCACCTGTTGTTCCCGGCCGCTCCTGTGGGAAATTTAGCATCTATAATCCGCCTGATTGTGTGTGATGAGCGGTCTAGAAGTGCGGAGGAGGAAGATGATGAGGAGGAAGAGGAGCAGCCAACTCAGCAGTATCGATCCTGCTGGAGGTAGGTCACCGGGTCATGGCAGCTGTCCTTTACCCCGCAGCCACCACAATTCCTTTCTGCGGTCATTTTTGTTTGTCTGTGAAAACCCTGCAAGTCCGCTTGATGGCAGCTATAACGAAAACCTCGTCGTTAACTGTGACGGCGACCACAACCTTTTATCTCAGGCTCCTTTCGCATAAGGTCATTCGAAACACATTGTAAGTTGAATGCGTTGTGAGTTAAACGAAAACCTGGAGAAGCGTACAAAACCTCCTCAATTGCCCTTGCGACTATCTCATCAAAAACCTCAAACTCCACTTGAAAACAATTTGGGAGAAACCATTCAGAAGTCCCATTTTGTGACGGTTTGGAGGTAAAACTCTTGAGTCCACTTTATGACAAAGTGGAGAAAAACAATTTTGGCAAAAACTTTGTAACTCCACGTCAGGATAATAATAATAATCATTCATTGGTAAATGTCATTGGCCATTTTGATGAAAACCTCATTAGTCTACCTTGTCCAAATTTTTGAAACAATTCCAATTTACATCCACTTCATCACACTTTGGATCAAAACCTTGCATGTCCACTTTGTGACAATTTCGACCAAAACCTTGAGACTCCACCCTATAATAATTTCAGTAAAAAACAAACAAAGAAACAATTTTTTTTAAATGCTTAAATTGGCTTCACTGTGATTTTTATGTGAACCTCGTAACATGACTTTTGTGAAAACTCATTGAAATCCACTTCATGACACTTTGGAAGAAAACCTCATAAGTCAGATTTTTGAAAACCTTGCACGTGATGATTTCGACCAAGACCTTGAAACTCTGTTTCACTTTCTCACAAGTTCATAAAAATGAAAGAAAGAAACAAGAAACCTCATAAGTCGACTTACTCCGTGGCCATTTTAATGAAAACTCGCAAATCCACTTTATTAGAATCTGGATGAAAACCATGTAAATCCACTTCATGATAATTAAGACCGCCAACAAATGTGGGTAATGACTGTTTCAAGCAGATGGCTGACAATAAGGGTATATTTTATCACAGAACCCAATCCGATTGATGTCCTGTGTGCAGGTGAGAACCACCTAAATTAGCCACGGAACGGCAAGGAATTATGCTGATTCCCATGTAAAGCGTTCCCGAAGATTAATTTGAACTCTGGTGCAAAAGGAGGACACGAAAAAAAAAAAAAAAGGAACAACTCCGCTCATTATCTCGCCACAGCCATCCAGCAAACCCGCAGAAGAAGAAAAGATAAAAGAAGTGGGGGGAAAAAAGGCAGCAGCAGCAGCAGCTGTGCAAGTATGCTACGTGTTGAGCCAGTGGGCCGCCTGTGCTGCGACGCTGATGGACGTTCGGATGTTTTCACGTGGACACACTAACCTAGTTAGCGCCATTCGCCGCAAAGAGAGCAGCCCCTCTTGCCAGGCGGAGTCGTGTATATTACGCTTCGCTTAATTGGCCACCAGACAAATTGGGCAATCACACACACACTCACACACACATTGTCGAGCACAAGAAAATGAGGCAGATTCATATTAAGTTCGTTCTCACTTCCACAGTCGCCATTGAAGTGAACATCAGTGTGACTTTTGAAAAAAATAAGATAGGTTAAATGTAGAAGATGAGGAATTTTCAGGAAAAAAAAATCCCGAAAACTTGTCAGTTCACTGAATGACAAGTGTGATGAATGACTGGCAAATCCACTGAATCAGGAATGGCGCGTTCTGTAACAATGTCAAAAATCTGTGTAGCCCCAGTTAGGATCCTCAAGCATTTTATTTTAAGTCCATTTATTGTGTTGCATTAAAAAAAACTGGCATGAGCCGATTAATGACAATTTTAACCAAATATTTCTTAAAACCACTTGAAAAGACTTTTGCTGCACACCACACAGATAATAAATGTACTTGATAACAATTTTGACCAATAACTTGTAAATTCACCTTTTTGGTGATTTGAAAGAAAAATTCCCACGCCCACTTCGAGACACCTTTGATGAAAACTTAGCGAGTCCTCGTAAGCACAATGTAAGGCTATGTCAAATTTTCACGCCAGTTGTCATTGATGATGCGCTCGCGGACGAGAGTTCCGCTGTCGGCTGCGAGGGCCGAAATAGCGTCTCTGGCACTAAAAAGCAAAAGAAGTAGCTCGGCCTGTCAGTCCAGTCCAGTTCACAGGCCAAGCACCACTCTCTTTGATCTGCAGCCTCCTAATGAGCTTTTCAGACGAGAATCCGAGATGAGAGGACGGACGCTTTCAAACGCAACCTTCATTCTGGGGCCAAAAAAAAGAGCTGGAGGCAGGCCTAAGATGTTGCCCTGACCAACATTAGTATTCCCTTAAGTCTTCCCATCTGCATTAGTAAAAGCTGGCCGGCCGGCCGCTCACAAGGTGACTCTCATCATGACGAGCCCGCTGAGACCTTCTAATGCGACGCAAGGGGATCCCCCCCCCCACCCACCACCACTGTAAACAAATAGATTAATAATGCCAATAATTCCCTTTGTAGCCCCGCCCAGCCTACGGGTAGATGCGCTGCTTGGGATTTGTCGGGATGGATTATAAGCGGCAAGAAAAGCACCGGTGGGGCCACCGCCCTTCGAGGGGAGGACTATTTGTTAAAATGTGTGCTTGTGTACAGCACATTGGTTTAAAAGCGAGGGGGTAGGAAGGGGGAGGGGGGACATCCCTTGGGTGAGAATACGCATCTGCAGTGTGCAATCAAAAAGAATTTTTAATGTCTCGTTCATATTCAGCGGGCTTCCTTTCTGTTGCTTTGGTGGCAGGAATACATTACCTACATTACATGCATTAGTCGGGTCACACGCCTCATGGCCGGCGCATAAGTCTGCCATTTTTCTGCAAGAAGAGGAAAAAAAAAAAGTTCACTCAATGTTTTTCACGCGTCGTCCAGTCAGTGACGTATTAGTGTATTTTTAAGAAAAAACTTGTAAATCCACTTGAAGACAACTTTAACGGAAAAGGTCCACTTCATGAAAACTGGATCCCACTTGAAGACAAATTTGCTGAAAAAATTCAAATTGATGATAATTTTGATGAATAACCTTTTGGTCCATCCAATGATCCTTTGAAAGAAAAATCTCACAATCGATTTCAGCAAAAAATTGTGATGAAAATCGCAGAAGTTCACTCAATGAAATTTGTAATAATCAAAATGTTCAGTTTACTTCATTGAAACTCTGGAAACTGACTAATACTTGGTCAGGCCATTTCCCTTAAAAGTCCATTTGGAGACCATTTTGATGAAAACCTCCAAAGTCCACTTCTTTGAGGACAATTCTCAAATTTTTTACTCCATTATTAGCTCCACATTAAAGTAAGTTGAGGAGCTTCATTTAGACAAAAGTAGCGCTTGTGTGAAGCGTGACTATTCATGGGTTCACTGTCCATTTTATGTTCACATAAGTTGAGGGGTAGCTTAACAAATTTACGTAGCCCACATGACCATTCCCAATTCCAAAATGGCATTTAAAAAAAACAACAACAACAACTTTATTTTATGTCTCATCACTAGAGGGCTATTTATGGACAAATAAAAGACGAGTCAAGTTCCTCTACCTTCCCCTGATCATGAAAAAAAAAAGAAACAAGGGAGACGTCAGTCATCTTTGGACGTGCGAGTGCTTAATGACAGGCAAGCGGCGGTGCGACATCAAAGCGCGCTTGACAGACGGACGCGTACTTGCATGTTAAAAGCCAATCCATCCAGAAAAATCTAAATAAAACTCACGCACACCAAAGAAATCCACTACCATCATCATCATCTTCTTCATCCACACCGCATGGAAATCTCCACCTGAAGACATACTTTTTTTTTTCTTTTTTTGATTTGTGAAATTCTTCAAACAGCTCAAAGTCACTCAGGTATCCATTTTTTTTCTCCCTCCCATCATTAGTGCCGCACGACTTCTAATGACAGCGGCTCGGCTTTCCCGCCTCAAATGAAAGCCGCCGCTCATTTAGCCAAACGCAGGCACACGCCTCCAGGCAAAGTTGTCGGGAGAGAAAGAAAAAAAAAATCCACAAAGGTCACTCAAATAGCTTGGGGTGGGGGGGGGGGGTGTTAACACATCAGTCCACTTACTGCATGATTTTTTAAGAAAAAAATTAATCAGTCAATTTTGTTGAAAACTCTTCATTAAATGACAATTTGTCATGAAATTTCCACTCAACTGTCTTTCCAATAATATGTTCTTTGCAACACCATGAGTCTGAACAGGGCATTACCAACACGTTTTTATCCCTCTCAGGGGACGGCCATTTTGCCACTTGCTCTTGTCTTAAAATGACATCACCGTTGCTCAGAGCTTATTTTGCGAGCAAAGCAGGAGCAAAACCAGAAACCGGGTGAGCTGTGACTAGTTGTTACCCGAACCCTTCGTAAAAAGGACCAAAAACACCTAAATAAAAGCCCCAATCATTAAAAATACCTCTCATCATTAGCCAGGCTTGAACGGGCAATAGCTGTTTGGCATATTCCAACTAGTTTTAGGACAGTTAATGAAATAGTGCAGTTGGTGTTTGTTATTCTATGATGAGTAAAGTTGTTGTTTGCGAATTTTTGGATTTAATAATCTGACAATGAAGCTTCACTGTGTGTCGCTGACTTTGTTCGTCGCCGCTGTTTTGAATCTATTAAGGCTTGCAGCAATGCTGGTTAGCTTCAAGGTGTTAGCTTTGGGCTAACAGTAGATGCATTCGTGAG
Organism: Hippocampus zosterae; assembly: GCF_025434085.1. Classification (NCBI taxonomy): domain Eukaryota; kingdom Metazoa; phylum Chordata; class Actinopteri; order Syngnathiformes; family Syngnathidae; genus Hippocampus; species Hippocampus zosterae. The sequence continues at coordinate 8,795,669 of NC_067468.1, forward strand.
CTTCCGTTGGCCACGAGTGAGCTAATGGCAGTAGAACGCTGTGTCTGGAGCGTGTCGTAGAAAAAGTATTTTTGCTCGTCTTCAACCTGCTTGAGAATGTGAACCATTATTATTTTTGTTATTTTATTTTTATTTTTTGTATCAACAACACGGACACAATGAGGGAGCATTAAGTGATATTTGGAAGAAAATACGGACAATCCGTAAAGAATAAAAATTGTAAAAGCAACATTGTTTATTAGCCATTCCCCACCAAACTCTACCGCCAAAGCCCACTTTTTAAATTTTTTTATCATGCTGCATTTGTGGGCACGATTACTTCCCCTTTTCCCATTTTTGGCCTGTCAACTCAGGGTGCGGAGTCATTTTTTAAAGGTGGCAAGAGACTGATTGAGTTGCAGCCTTTTTCCGAGTGGCTAAAGAGCAAAACTGACTGATTGACGAAAGGCAGGAAAAAAATGAGCTTGTCTAATAGGGCCAAGTAAAGAAACTTTCACCCTAACACTGAGCCCCTGATCCTAATCGTAACCCCTGAAACAAAACCCCTAGTCCTGAACCGTAAGAAAATGACCTCCCACTAACTTTGAAGATCATGGTGGACTGTTGACATAAAACATGCTCAATTTGCTGAAGTCTCTATTCTAACCACATGCCAGCAAGAATTACCATATTTCCACTGGGGGGTCGGGGAGGGGGGGGGGGGTAAGTTGATGTGACCAAAACTGCTTCCCTGTGAATGTACTGTATATATCCCAGTGTGTGTGGATGGGTGGGGTGTTTACATGTATGCAAATTTAATCAAATTAATAAAACAGAATTTCTCCCTTGCGGGTCAATTAAAGGATTCTTCTTCTTCCTTTTCAGCCTCACGAAGCGAATGTGAATGTGGATTCAGCGAGGAAGAGGAGGAAGAAGGATGAAGGAGGAGCGAGATGTCCACAAAGAGATGCACTTTCTCATGAACTTGCTTGCTCATTTAATCTCTCTCTCTCTCTCTCTCTCTCTCTCTCTCTCTCTCTCTCTCTCTCTCTCTCTCTCTCTCTCTCTCTCTCTCTCTCTCTCTCTCTCTCTCTCTCTCTCTCTCTCTCTCTCTCTCTCTCTCTCTCTCTCTCTCTCTCTCTCTCTCTCTCTCTCTCTCTCTCTCTCTCTCTCTCTCTCTCTCTCTCTCTCTCTCTCTCTCTCTCTCTCTCTCTCTCTCTCTCTCTCTCTCTCTCTCTCTCTCTCTCTCTTTCTCTCTCTCTCATCCACTTAGAGCTGAATAGCTGATTTAGGACGCATTGATTAGCGCAGGCTCATTAGCATCCTGTTTGCACACACACACACACACACACACACAGACACACACACACACAAACTGCAAGCAGTGGAGCACTGAAGGATTAACAAGCACAATATTTCTGCCCGGGACAGGAAATCACTGAACACTTGTCTGGAAACTGGAAATCAATAGGATCCACATCATTGACCAGCACACACTCCTTCCCCTTCCTAAAGGCTCATTGACCAATGGAAATTTCTCCCAAAATGAACGAGAAACGTAACGCTGCGCCCCGTGTGCAACGTTGTTGGGGCGCTTTTGTTGAGAGGATGCGGGGAGGGTACCAGGTCCACTCGCGATAAAGAAGGATCATAAACTAACATTTGAATATTCGATTTGACTCTCCAAATGCTTTATCTACTGGTACGTGCATAATGACGAAAAACAAACTACAACTTATCAACAAACTTTTTTAAAGTATTCCTAAGGGCCTGTTCTCAGTCAAATCAGTGTTTTGCCACCATTTTGTTGGCAATGAACTATGGTGGGATGAGTGGAGGAACTTAATTTCAACCGAATTAGTGCTTTGCCACCATCTTGTTGCTTCCAAACAAAAAAGTCGGGAGCTTCATTTGGAAAAAAAATTTTGCTTGGTCATGATCTTTTTGCCAAGGAACAATATTGAAATGAATGGACAAGCTTTACTTAGACCAAAGTAGTGTTTTGACACCATCTTGTTGTGAAGAAACTATCTTGAGTTGCAGTTCTTCATTTAGACCACAGTAGTTTTTTTCCCAGCATTTTGTTACCGAGCAACTACATTGAAGTATGTTGAGGAATTTCATTTAGGAAAAATAAGTGTGTTCCTACAATATGCTACCTGACCTGTATTGTCGTATGTAGCTTTTACGAATACATATGATAATGACCAGCTTTTGTACGCCATCACACACACACACACGCGCACACACACACACATTAACCTGAGCATTCAATGGGCATCAATGAAGGTAACCTCACATGGAGGCCGCTTTGCGGAGTGCCGTTCAGTGCAAGGGATGATGTAAGACTACAAAAAAAAATAATCTTCTGGAACTCACTCAATTGTGTGTGCGTGGATGTCCAATTGCGACACTTTTTTGTTAAAATAAGCGGCAGAAGAAAATAAACGTGTTGCTGATTTCTCCATCGGCCATCTGTTGCTGGAAGATTCACAGCGAGAGAGAGAGAGAAAAAAGGGAAGGGGCGGCCAGAAAAACACATTTTGTAAGGTTTTTTTATCTCCTTTTTTTTCATGTGACTCTGTAGGTTTTGGTTGGGTGGGAAACTGAAGCTGCGTTTCACCAGGGATTCGGTAGATTAGTGCTTACAAAAAGATGACAAGTATGTAAGAAAATAAAAACACCACAATACAAACAATAAAACAACACACTGGTTTTGATAGACTTGAGAGCACAATGACACATACTGACAAGCAACCACACATTGACACAACGACATACACAAAATACATGATGATATACACATGGACACGCAATAACACACACACACAAACAATGGCAACGATAGAGTTCTGCACGTTTTGATTGATTCTTCAGCATTCTCACACTGTGCGACGGATGTGCTACCCACTAGGTCAGCGTGATACCAAAAGTAAACAAATGCAACAAAATGATCACACTGGTATTCTTGTTGTTCTTTTTTTTTTTGGTCTTAACTTTCTTGTCATCGCAAGCCTTGTGGAGTGTGACAAACAACCCGGCGATCCGGCGTGCCAAAAACAGCATATTAAGCCATTAATATTTCATGTCTAACGCTCGGCTAACAGCATGTGGAGCCCGCTCCTCCTCTGTGCATGATGTGTTTAACGTTTTAAAAACATTAATAGACGCTTAAAAAAAATAAATGGAAATAGTTTTCCTCTCCCACACGCTTTACTCTTCTTCAGACCCTCAACCGTATTATTACAACACAGTTTCAAGTAATCCTTAATATCTCTTTTCAACCTATTTTCAAGAACTAGGATGTCACTTTGAAGAGACAAGAAGAAGACACATTCGAACAGTTCACGTGCTTGCCATAATCGATTCGTTTGTGACTAAAATCTAAACACCACAATGTTCAGATGAATTATTTTGTCAAGTGTCAATGAGCTTAATGCTAACGTACAGCTCTGGAGTTAAAAAAAAATATATACACTCAATAGCATTGTCATATAAATTGTATAAAAAACAAAATGTGCTCCACGTTTAACTGCAGAATCAGGGACAAAATACAACAAAATGGCGAATGTTTTGTCTCGTGGGCTCAATTGTCATGTTTGTCTGTGTTTTGTTTTCAGTCCTAGACGTTTCCCTTCGATTGCTAATCCTTGTCGGATTATTGACCTTGCTCGCTGCTGTGCCTTCAAGTGTTGTATTCTAGACCTCTCGATATTATTCATGGCCGCTCTCGTTTTTCATAGTTCCTTGTTTGTAAGTATTTTCTTTTTTTTTTTTTATTGCTGATCTTCGGGTTCGCATTATTGGACTTTTGACATTTCGTTTGTGTATTCTATGTTAGCTTGCCTTTTACGAACGCTTTTTGTTTCCGCATTGTTTTTTTTTCCCGGCTCCTTGTAACCAGCAATTTCAGTTTGTACTTTGTCGGTACTCTTCTCTGTAAATAAATATTTTTCTTGTCGTATTTTGTCTGAGCCTGTATTTCTGAGATTCACAAACATTATTCGGTTTGGCGATGATCCTAACATCTGCGAGCAAACCATCTAAAAACGGGGAATTTTCGCCACCAACTCATATTGAGAAATTGATTTTGGCGGTGGGTTCTTCATTTTTTTTTTTTTCGCAGAACTGTATGTAGAACACTATAGATGGGCTAACAGTGATGATAATTGTAAACCTTCAAACAGCTGCTACGTAACACGCACGGAGCAGCAACACATACAAACAGATGTACTGTAAGTAAAACCAATCAGTCAATTAAAAATTGTCCATATGGTGGGTACGTATGATGAAACCAATGACAATGTCCGTGACAGGTGTCGTCGCTCGTAGTGCGGGGTAAAAAAAAAAAAACACGTCTCACAGACCTTACGGCCGCATGATGTCTACCTGCTCACCCTCGACAGGTGGCGGCGTCAGATGCGGCGATGACTTGTATGTGGCCGCCATTAGCGGGTACAGCATGTGTGCGTGCGACATTGCGTGGAAATGAGACAAACTGTTGAGTAACCGAAACAAACGCGTCAGCTGGCGCCGGCCAACCTGGCGGGCGGGCTAATTTTGTTCAAGGAGGCGCTGGCGCAATTGCGAGCCAACCCGAAAGTGTATGTTACGTGACATATACGTGTGTGTGTGTGTGTGTGTGTGTGTGTGTGTGTGTGTGTGTGTGTGTGTGTAGCAGAAGCAAAAGGAACAGATGGGCGGGGGAAGCGGACTCCTGTGCCTGAGGAATACTGCGGCGTCGAGGATCTGAGCGCCGCCCACGTCCCACCCTGGGCTGCCGGTTACCCGCTACAGCACATGGAGCCCGTCCAGACCCTGCAGCCAATGTTGGGCCAGCCCCCCCACGCCATCTGTCTCCCAGGACTGATGACTTCACCCTCCATATCCCCTCTTGTCTTCCCTCCTCCTCCTCGCCCCCACCCCAAAAAATAAAAATAAAAATGTGGCTCTACGATGGCATAAAAGTGTACGCGAGGAGGAGGATGGCGGCAATATTGGCAGGATGATTCACGTGGGTGACGGGAGGGATAAGCCCAACGCAGGGCCTACCAAGATGTAGTCACGGATTGGTGGGGAGCAGTCTTGGTACACTGAGAAACTGATGGAAAAATGTTTTCTTCGTTTGATATATGCGGTACTACCTTTTGGGGTGAATAATTTTTGTCGGTGTTAGATTTGACATGAGAAAAAAACGCTTTGACTCTTATTTGGACAAATGACTGAGCTTCTTTTCCTGTCCTTAAAGTCTCACATTTCTGAAGGCAGAAATTAAGAACAGGTGCTTAAGAATACTGTCTTTCGATAAATGTAAGTGTGTATGAAATGAATCCTCCCATGATGAACGGGGCTTCATTATACTTTTATGTACTTTTCCCCACCTCACACAACACAATAATTACAATTTTGACTTTGACAGATTCATCTCATGTCCCTAGCCGACTAACCGAGGGGGAATATCTGAAGTCCCACAATGCCCTGCTTCGTCTGCAGAGATAATGAGGCCGCCGCCATGACACCATGCTGGGTGGGAAGGTCGCTTTGGGTGTCGTAAGGACCGATAATGAGGGACAAACTGGCGCGGGGCATGTGGCGGGGGTTGATGGCGGGGGGAGGAGCTGGTGGGAGGGGTTGTTGGCAGAGGTGGGCATGCGCCGGGTTGGAGGCGAGCGCAGCGGGGGGTGCGTTGATATGAAGCGGAGGAAGACGAGGGAACAAAGATCTGGACCTCAACTGAGAGATTCAGTTTATACGAAACTGAAGAAAATTGCTGGATGTGAACGCTAACGAGTCGCGAGTTAGCAGTGCAGTTTACTCGTCGCTCATTAAGTGGCAGGCAAACAATGACATCAGCTCCCTTTGGGCTCCTCTATTAAAGTTGCTATGAGCATGCTAAACTAGCCACTCCCTGCATTATAAATAAATTGGTCTCTAAGGACCATGTCCGCATTTTTTATTTTTTTCAAACCTTTAAAATCTTCTTAAGTCTAATGAGTCTTCAAGGAGATTTTCATTTGTTTGTTTGTTTGTTTCCAGCCTCTGTATATCTGAATTTATTACGAAAACGTAGAAAGGTGACACTTTGGACTATTTTCCAGCATCAAGCTGGTCAGATCTCGATTAATGACAATTACACGAATTCCCAGTGAGTCAGCTGCAACGGTCTCAGTTCAGTCGGATTTCCAATGCCTAACCCTCACACTCATCTTCTAAATCTGACTCTGATCATAAACCCAACTCTGAACCTAACACCAACCCTACCCTACATCGGTTGTATCAAAATACTCGATGTTCCAATAAGCACATTTTTTATTCTCCCCTTTCACTATCCTAACCGTAACCCACTAATCCGAACCATACTGTCACTCTGTCAGTTTTAGTTTTAAGCACAATTCCAAAGGATCATGTGTCAACCTCACCTGGCGACATTAGTATTTTGGCCTGTTTTACTGCCATTTCTCCACTTACTTCTTTTCACCCCATTTTTCCCCTTCGTTGTTTTTTGTTTTTTGTTTTTTTGCTTTTGCTTCTTGTTTTGCCTCTTAACCCCAATCTCAAATCTACATGTGGCTTGACAGCAAACAAAAGCGTGAAAGCGAGAAAGTTGGCGCTGGGGCAGTTTTTATTTCAATTGATTTCCCAACAAAAGCAGATCACCAAAAAAAAAATACGTGTATGTGCACTGGAAAACGTGGCCTTAGGAAAAGACTAAAATGCTAATTAAATGAGTACTATATTACTTAATTTAAACAAAATGATCTGCCGATCGAACAGAAACATTTTACTTGGAAGATTTAATTCTATCTGCATGAAACGGGGGTTGACTGTACAATAAAAAACACTAAATAGGAACTGGAGATAGGATGTAAATCCTGATACTTTGTATGCAACTCTTCAGGTATTGCCGTCCTTCGCCCAGAGATAATAAAGATTGATTAGTAATCCTTTTTTAGATCAATGCCGAAGCTATTTTGGTTATGGATGCCTCTTTGCCTGGATGCATTTCAATCAATGACGAGGCTGTTTTTTTTAAATATCTTAACTTCAGGCAGGATGATGGAAGGGAAGAGGCTGACGGAGCATTCAAGGCTACTGTGTCTGGGAAACGATCGACTATCGTTTATCTGCCAGTAATTCCGCAACACATCACCCGGCGACAAGTGTTATATCACTGTCATCTTAGCATTGCTTCTTCTTTATGTCTCACAGCAAAGGCTCACCAGTTTGATGTGCCTCTGTTTTTATTTTGTGGGGGGTTTTTGCCCCGTGAATGCTGTCCCTGCAGGAGGTGCCAACTGGAGCGTGAAAGCAGGAGGCGGTGGCGGCAGCCACTGCAGGTAGATGCCGCCTCAGCTCACCTGCTCCCAAATCCAATCTGACAGGAGTGGTGGGAAGTACCAAATACGTTTATTACTGTAGTCTTTCAGGTATTTTTACTATTTTTTTTCTGGAGGGTGAAGTGCATTTGTGGCATTTCCATTCATTTCAATTGAGAAATGTACAGATTAAAAATACAAGTATCTGTACTTCGATCTTAGTACTCAGAGTATGATAACTTCTGACAGCGGTTAGCAGAGGTTAGCAGAGGGGGTGCGGTGCGGCCAGGATCAGGATGGATTCACCGGTGCACGGAAACTATACCAGATGGTCCCGGGGAGTCCAGGTTTCCAAGGCCATCATATTGTTTCAATAAAAAGATAACGATGTCCATTTATGACATGAGCGCAAACCACAGCAGGTTGTCGCGCTTAATGAGCGGGATCCATCGTAGGCCCGTTAGCACCTTCAAGGTTGTGTTTGAAATTATAGCAGTGTGTTCATAACAGCAAGTTAAGATCAAAATGTTTAAACGGTAAAGTAAACCCAAACACAGGGGTAGGGAACTCCAGTTCTTCGAGAGCCTGGCTGCGCTCGATCCCTCTCTACTCTAACTAACACACCTGATTCAATTCCATACTCGTCCTACCAAATTTAAACTTTGTGTACGAGACAGATAGGTGAAGCAAAACCACGTAAAACTTTAGTTTTCGGCTGACTTTGTCGCGAAATACCAAATTTAAAAGACTCAAGTCCACAAGGTCACTCATGTCAGAAGTGTACAGATGCAATAATTCTGCTCCTGACATTCCGCTTTTCCATTCAAACTAAAAATAACAAAACAAGACAGACGCTTGCTGGCAAAGAAACGGTAGTAGTGACTCTCCTATTTTTAGTTGACTTGTCTTGCTGGGATTGGAAGGCCTCCGCTTCCCCTGCAGGTCATGAAAGATTAAAGGCGCCGTCACTACCAATTAAAGGTCAACTATCAAGTTATTTTAGAAAATCCCAAACAAAATATTCTGACGTCACAAGTAATGACATAAAATAAATTAAATAAAGGATGAAAAGCTAATTTCTATTATACATATGATACAATCAACAATGCATTACAATAGCTGACTGGCGACTTGGCATTCTGTAAATGATGTCACTCACTGGAGATTGCAGAATAAAATTATATATATATATATATATATATATATATATATATATAAATTTTTTTGGTTATTAAGCGAGTTGTTGTGCTTCTGCGCGCTGTTCTGTTTTCTAATAACAGATAGTGGGACGTCAACAAACACACTAATGGTTTTGCAGAGTAAGAGCAAACTTGCAGTGAACCCCCGTTTATTGCTGTGGATGTGTTTCAGATCCACCCACAATAGAGGAGAGTCCACAGAGGAACACCGCTTAAAATATTGCAATCTGGCATCTGTTCCGATTAATTTGATTTTAGAATAGTTACCTTGTTCACCAAGTAAGAATGTTACGACCACGTGCAATAGGTGCTACGGATGCAGAATAGCATACTGGCACAATGATCAATAGAGCATAACGTCGCTAAATCTAAACTTTGATTTTCTCAGGCAGCAGTACCCATGTTTGATTTATTTCACTTTGCTGTTTCTGCGATGTGTTTGTTCCTGAAACTGAGCAGAAGAGATCCATGCCAACACACACATTGTACCTGGTTATAAGATTACAAGTAAAGCCTGATGTGTGAGTGTTTGACTGATGTGTGTGTGTGTGTGAAAATCTGAAGAGCAGGCGCTCCTGCCATTTATTTTCACACATGCCGCCTTGTGCAATTAATTCACAAGCCTCAAAGTGATAATGGCAATGATATCATCTCACATAGCATGTATATTTTATAGCGGGAGATACATATTGACCATATTTTTAAAAATCTTTGCACAGTAGTTTTACCCATCCCAAATTAGGCTTCAAGCTGTTTAATGTCACTCCCCGTTGAAGTTTACTGTCAATATACACATCAAGAGAATTACACTGTGCGTATTGAAAACAGACACACCAAAGGCCCCACTAGCATAGTGCTAACGCTAATTAGCATCTACTGTATGTTGTGGCTAATCAACTAACTGAACACATGCAGTAAGACGTTGACAGATGCAACAGTAAAATCGTTTCAACAACTGCTCCTTTAATACCACGCGGAGCAGCAATGCACATAAACAAGAGTGTCAAACAATACACGCATTTTTCCCCTCTGCTCCGTGGAAATGCCGACTATGCTTGAAGACAAACTGTGACTCTGAACCAAAAGCAAAGGTGCGAAATATCAAGAGGACAATCAGTCAGCCAGGATGAGATGAACCTGCACATTGTTTATCCACAATTAAGGCTTAGCCCTCACTAAAGCCATGCGCCCCTTCCTTACACAACCCCTCCGACTCTCGACCTTTGGTGTAGTCAGCAAAGCCACATGGAGAAAAAGTATGACATCAAACATTCATAATCCCCAGTGAGAAAAACTCATAAACTGCAGCAGGTTTAAAATATTAACCTTTTTATGGCGCTCTGATGGCTTAATCGCCAATCAATAGAGGTCCACGGCAGTGCGCGGTGGCGGCCTGGGCGGAAATGCTGTGACGATGATGAAAAATGCATGAGCAGGGGTGGCGGTTGGTGGTGGTGCAAAGAGGGTCGAGGGATTGAGGAGTGGGAGGGGGGCGGTCGTCAGTACAAGATTGTGGGTGCTAGGGGGGGCACAACATTAAACCTCGCCCACCACATTTGCTGAGTTGCACCGGGGCAGCAGGGAGAAGTTTGTGAAGGGAGGACTGTGTGTGTGTGTATGTGTGTGTGTGTTTATATATACAGTGATGCCATGGATATGATGAAATTAATGGAAACTCCACTAATCCATTCCAGATTCCTCCCTCCCCCCCACAAAAATGTATGTTTTAATTAAGGAAAACTACAACTTCATAAAATTGCACTTTATAAAACAGAATAACATCATTAAATAGAATGCAACGGATGAATGCCGCGATTCATTTCATTGTGCTACTCGTTCTTGACCACCAGGAGGAAGCAAATACAAACGAAGAATAGTACTCCAACGACTAATGTGACTAAGATGCGGTAATGCAAAGGATAAAGAATATATGCCTTTGTGTATTGTTCATTGTCTGTCTTAAGTTGTCATAAGTTGCTCCACTGTTTTTCGAAATATGCATTGTTTTAGGTGTTCAATACCATCCGATACTATCAATGCTCGACATTAGCATGTCAATGACATTTTTATCTGTTAGTTACTGTGCAATGGTGTGTAACCAAGTCACTGTACTACTGTGTACACACTTTTTCCTGGAACAAATTCAAAAGATGATCGGTGTCTGGGGAGCGTTCCGTGTTTGGCTTGGGTTTTGTTGTTGTTGTCGTTTTTGTTTTTTTTTAATGATGCAAGAGCCAGAGTGTGACTCATCATCTTAAAGCGTAGCAGGTGAAATCATTGTCTCACCTGTTACATTGGTTCGGTAGTTTGGTAGATAGGCCAGCCTGTATGAAGGACATGGCAAAGACGCTTAAAAGCGATAACAAATCAAACTCTTCCCTGAATCTCATATCAAACAGGCTGGGTGTCAGCATTTATTACAGGAATCGCATTTGTACCCCTCACCAAGGCTACTCCGCTTTCCTCCCCCTCCTCCACCCACACCCGCTACTTTCCGATACTACTCCCACTTGCAGCATTCCAACGCACAGCGGCGCTTTGAAGTGGGAAGAATGCGGGATGGCAAATTACCCGGGAGACAGAGATGCGCGGCTTTGAAGCGGTCCTTTGATAGCGTTGTTTGCAAGCGCATCAAGCACCTCGATCTCTCCGCATTTCTTACATTATTTTTTGCAGTGTAGCGCTTTACCTACGAAATGGCGGGATGACTTGTGTGCGCTAGCATTTATCGTCCGAGCGGCGAAAAGCATAGAGGGAACCATCCGGAATATCTTTTGCTGCTAATTTGAAAACTAGTTACGATCCATTGCACAAGGCAGGCACTCACTACTGAGCTCGCCTTGCAAAATGCAATACAGATTTTTTTTTTTACCAAAATGCAAATGGTACTACTGCTGCAACAGCCAAATGCGTATGCTGTGCTATCTGCTAACCTGATGCCCAGCTACAATCAGGAGCGCTAACAAGCATAGCGAGGCAATTTCTAAGGCCACGCAGATTACATGAGGTTTAGATTGTGTCTGTGGTGCTTGTTAGTTTATCTAGCTAAGCTAATGAGGCTTGTTGCACACTAACCTAAAAAAAATGTTAATGTTATGCGAGTAACCTGATGCCCAGTTACTGTTCAGTGAAACTAAGCCTGTTAACAAAAATACTTAATGTTATACCACTAACTTCTTGCCAGGTTATTCTGTTGTGCCAGAAACTAAGCAAATGAGTCTGGCTACTAAGCTTGTAGGCCAAAACGCTTACCTGCCAAAAAACACAGACATTAGCTAAATAGCTACTGACCTTTAACTGAGTTCTTGAACCGAAATGCTAAGGTTCGGTTATGGCGCCAAGAAACTAGGCTAATATGGTTAGCTACTAAATTTGCTGTCCAAAATACTAACCTGCCAGAATGCTAAGATTAAGATACTACTTTGAGGACTTTTTAGAACCTGTGGTTACTATCAGAGGCCTGAGTAACGAAGTCAAAATGTTAAAATTATGCTTCTAACTTTCTAATGTGAGCCTGTAAGGTGAGGCTAGTAACTTAGCCCATTAAATGCTAAAATAAAGCGACTATTATGATGCCCAGTTATTATCTGTGTCGCTTGCAAGTTTTGGCAGCTAAGTTAACAAGGCGGGCATTATGCTCCTACTAGTTAATACCTCTAGCCAGCAGGGCTAGCTACGTGAATGCTTTTAAAAGAGCATATACGACTGAATCCCTTCAGGTAAATTTGAGTATTGGACTTTTTAGAAAGTGTCAAATTCCCCTCGAGTTTTCCTTTCTTTTCCCCGTCACAGAGGAGATCTGAGGGCCAGCTAATGATCGTCAACGGACTCCTCTAGTCCAAACCACCTGAGAGTTGGGATCATTTTCCTCTGAGATGATGCAAGTCATTTGAATTTGGGCGTAATGACACAGGCACACACACATGCGTGATTGTCAGTGGCTGCTTATGACACTTGCACACATTTTAAAGAGCTCGCACTTCAGTAAAGACAAATTTTTATATTTATTTAAGCGCTTTGACAGTTTGACAGTTGCCTCCATTTTGAAGCCTCATCATGAATGACCGCTCTTGCCAAGGTGACCCAGAGGGGTGGGTATAACAGAGGCATACAAACAGCTACATTCTTTCACACACACACACACACACACACACACACACACACACACAAACACACAAAACACACGCTGTATTCGAGAAAAAGATGGGCATTAATTGTTTGTTTTATTGCCCTTTTCCCTAATCTTGGTTAAACAAAATAAATAAAATAGATTTACATTTTCATTCGGTTATCTTAGTTAAGATTTTTTTACTATGGATTATAAAACAAAAGTGGTGTTTTTGTTACAACAATAACACAGGAAACAATTTATCACATATTTTTAGACTTTCTTACAGATCTGGTCCATTGGCTCATTTTTAAAAACAAGTTTGCCCACCCCTGACTTACGTGGTTAACCGTGATCAAGGGTTCTTGTGCCTGTCAGGGCTGCCTGGTGCACTCGCCCGCTTAAAAGAAGTCAAAGTGACAGAACGGAAAGCTCATCGCCGGCTCATCATGGCTTCCAATCAACTTACAGCAGCCATGTTCGAGCCCCTTTTTTAATCGGACTTGTTTAACATCGATGAAGAAAGGCAGTATCCCTTCTCTCCACGTCCAAAGAGAAGTTTATAAAGTGTATTAAACGTGAAAATTTCCCATTTGTACGACAGTGCTCCCCTGCTATATTGCAACTCATCGTTGCCAACCCTTCTATACTGCGGATTTTTGGCCTCCAGCAAAAGCTGTGTTGTCCTTGCAGAACAGACCACATATGCCTGAATGAGTTTTGTTGTATGCTCCCTTTCTATGTGTTGCTATTTTAAAGTAGCAGTCGTTGAGAGGTTTCCAATTACTATAATATTGATCTATAGCGTTTCATATATTAAGTTAGCATGAAGCTAAGGGTGTTTTGTTATGCAAATTGATATGGCTTGGATATTTTGATGTTGAAATTGTTAATGCTTTTGTTTTATGCCTCACTTTTACATTAAGCTACCGCCGTTAGCTAAGCAGGCAAGATTAGTGTCTCAAGATACAGTAACTCGGCCACACATTAGGAGCATAATGTTATAATTTCCAAGATTGCAAGCTGCACAAATGGCATTAGTAATTTGGGCAACAAGCCACATTAGCTAATCTGGCTACACTCGCTTATGATATGGATGGTAAAGAAGACCTTATGTTAGCAGAGTAGCATTTTATTTTTTTCAAAGTGTTCTAGAAATAAAGTGAGTTTTCTCATATTTGGTAAATAAGCTTTTTTACATAGCTTTGTTAGCTTAGCTGGCTAAGCTTGCTTGCGCAAACAGAACAAACAATTTACCCGTGTTTTTTTTTCAACTTATTTGGGAGCACAGCCCCTTAGAAACGCACCGCGGTAGCTTTTAGCACTTCACCAAGTCTCCATGGAAAAGCAGGAGACAAGAGAGGAGGAGATAGAAAGTGCAGAAGAAGAAAGAGGCCACCCTATTACTCTGTGTCAGTGCATCTAATGGCTGTCTCGCCATAATGCTCCTGATGTTTCACCTAGAAAAAGAAAAAAAAAATCCCCAAAAAGTGGTGCGATGTGAGCGACGTTTGTGAATATATTTTTTTACAAAATATATATTTTATTCATGCCATGCTCCCTCAATGGTATTTATATATATATATATATATATATATATATATATCCATCCATCCATTTTCTAATCCGTTTATCCTCACATGGGTTGCGGGCGGTCCTGGAGCCTATCACAGCTGCCTTCGGGCAGTAGGCGGAGTACACCCTGAACTAGTTGGCGGTCAATCGCAGGGCACACATAGACAAACAAACCATTTGCACTCACAATCACACTTCGGGACAACTTGGAGTGCCCAATCAATCTGCCATGCATGTTTTCGGAATGTGGGAGGAAACCGGAGTACCCGGAAAAAACCCACGCAAGCACGTGGAAAACATACAATTTCCACACAAGGAAGCCAGAGCGGAATCAAACCCTGTGCTACTGCACCGTGAGGCAGACGTGCAAATCAGTCGACTACTGTGCCGTCCGATATAAGCACACATGGATCACACTCAAATTTAAAGAAAAAGGCCTACGAGACTGTTTGACTGTATGAGGTCCCCAAGTATGATTATATTTACAAACAATAAACATTGTAAATATAATAAGTTTTGCCAAGACAGTATTAACAAGTTAAATATGTCAGGCAAACACAGACTGCCTTTACGAAACATTAATGATAAGCAAAGACTAGACACACCTTTAAAAAAGTAGTCTGGGACTCTTAAGTGTAAACATAAAGTTGACACCCGGTTCTGCCAGTTCTTAATTGGAGATGTATTTTTAACAGTGACGTTGAAAAATCAAGTTTCTTTTAAATTCAAAATAAAATAAAAACACCTTTTTTGATTTAATGCAAGTTAATGTTTTTATCTTATTAAATGAGAATTTATGGATTTCACTGAATATAAAGTGTGGGTGGTCGGCATCTGTTGATGGTAGCTGAAATAACTTGAAATCGAAATCTTACTTTTAAAGTCGCGTAATCAGGAAAGTAACTAAGTGATGTAATCAGTAATTGCGGCACGATGTGAAAAAGTGAGACGTCGTCGCCACAAGGAAGGTTTTAACAGTTCCCCCAAGTACTGTATTTGCCAAAGTGGGCGTGCACACACACACGCGCGCACACACACACACACAAGCGGATGTGTACTCTTTATTTTTTAAAAAGCACACGAACCACAAAAGGGCAAGGTGTCTTTTTAATCTCCACATTAACAGCGTGAGACTGCTAATGAGAGCCATCATGTTTTTTTTTAAATTCCCCAGGTTTTAAGGGTATTAAGCTTGCAGCCGGTGGTAGAAAGTGTGTGTGATTGTAATGAGGGTTGAAGAAGAAGGGCGGACGGGTTAAACCGAACACTGCGGTGAACGGCAGCCTCCGGAGGGTTCAGGGGTTAGTTGAAGTGGGGGCAATGATGTGCGCCGAGACAAGCGGGATCCATTCTTGTGATCCAACTTTCTATAGTGTTTCATCACCCTTAGCTATGGAAGGAGAGGGCATGGGGGGGGGGGGGGGGGAGTAGGAGCTCTCCCTTGGGACCGCAAGGGCTCTCTCTCATCTTAAGGTTGAGGGGGTGGAATTGATTAATACGTGTCACAAGTAGCACGATGAAGGTGGCGAAACAAAAGGCGAGTTAATGGTGCGCTGACCTTGTTTGCCTTTTTCTTCACCCTGGTGGAGAAATTTGCTTAATGGTGCGCGGTAGTCTTTTGTTGAGATCTGAGACTGTACACAATATACTGTGACTGGTCCAACATAACACACACAATCTCAGTTTGCAAATATGCCAAAGGATTCAAGGCTCTGGTCAGAGATTTTTGAGATTGTAGTGTGCGCATTCTGGAGGGGTGCTAGGATGATCTTGGTGGTGCAATTCTCATGTTTAATATATATATTATTATATATCATATTTATATAATTCTCATATGTGCCATATGCTATCAAAGACAAACTTTTGATATCAAAACTTCCACAATCCATCTCGACTGCATCAAGAATAGGAAGTTACCATTCAAGCTAACAACATGTCTACAAACAAACACAGGACAGTTTCGCTCAGGGCTATCAGCAATCTTGGCTAGCAAAGTATAAGAAAAAAAAAGCATCATTTGTTGGTGTCTTTAGATCAGGGGTGTCAAACATACGGCCCACGGACTGGAACCGGACCCCAAGTAGGTTCGATCAGGCCCGCAGGATCATTTGAAAGTGAAAAAATACATAAAAGAATTGGAATTGGAATTAATATTTTTAAATCAGCTGCAACTCATGGATCATCCGCTAGGAGGAACACTGTTTTGATCAGAGAAGAAGACAACAGCAGTCTCAAGTCTGTCACTGAGACAGACCCAAGACAGCAGTAAAAACCAGCTACCTAATTGCTAGTAAAATAGCATTAGCATCAAAGCCGACGGTGACTTCGTCAAACGATGCATAATGAAGGCGGCTGAACTTGTATGTCCTGAGAAGCGACACGCTTTTGCCAACAAAGGAAATATATGACATTTTGGTTATTTATAGCAGAGTAAGATAGAATTTTAATGGTCCGGCCCACTTGACATCTACCGAGGCCGGATGTGGCCGACGATGTCAAATGAGTTTGACACCCCTGCTTTAGATGGAACCAAAGCAGGAACATTATAAATTTATTGTCATAATCTGTGTTGGCCGAGTTGGTGCGGAAGGCCTTCTCTTGGAGTGATGTCGGAACAGGAACGGGAACTTTGCCTTGTTCAGAAAAACACAGATCATGACATTTATTTGGTTTCCTGGTTCCGAACGGCCCCGTGAGGGCTAGCAGAGCTACTAAAGCAAGTTTGACGCCCATGTTCCTCAGCGCTGCGAGTTGAAGGCGTGTCTCTGGCTGCCTTTGGAGAACTTATTCACACTTTCAAACGAGAGCAGTCAAACGCCGAGCGACGACTTTGAAAGAAAACTCACTCAGGGGGCTTGAACCACCACTGATCTTCTGACTGGCGCAGCTTTATGGACATCAAATAAGTGGATAGGGTTGCGCCACGGACTGCACAATCGAGTAGGGCATGTTGAATATTCATGTGGGAGGGAAAGGGTTCATTCACTGATCGACTCAGTACGCGTGAACGTCAATTGTTTGGCACATTGGACATCGTAGTCACACAAGTGGAAAAAGAAGTTCCCCTTTTGGAGATTTCGCACACCGAGCGGCACTGGTGCACTCCCACCTTAGTTTGGAAATGGACTGTGTTCAAGGACACGATATCGTTTCATTATTACAGACACTGTGGAAGAGGAAGCGAGGAGTGAAGGATATTAATATTCAACAAGCCCTCCTCGACTGTGTACACAATGTTGCATCTGTGCTATCTATTTATTTCCCTTAATTGCGCCTCTATCAAACGCTGGCTGCTGTAACTCGCCGCTCATTTGCCACCCGGGAGCCGCGCTAACACCTCGAGGGTGTTGTGGTGATAAGATTACGGCGGCTAAGCGCTAAACGACAATGAGCTCAGATGCGGCGGCAGCGCCGATCGATAGCGCATCGATACCAGCCTGCCAGGTAATCACAAAGCGTGGTGATTAACGGGGGCTGATCGATGGCTATTAACCCTCACGCGTACACATTAGCCGTGCCGTCGGTGTCCAGATGTCCCGCCACACATTTTCCGGCCTGATTATCCGGTGGTGGGCGGTGCATTTGGGTAGCTGGGCCTCCGGTGGGGATTTAGCCGATTTCATCCATCAATCCAATACAAAAACAATATATGCCATCACGCAAATGTGCAAGGTACATAATCCGGAGCAGTTCACAA
Organism: Hippocampus zosterae; assembly: GCF_025434085.1. Taxonomy (NCBI): domain Eukaryota; kingdom Metazoa; phylum Chordata; class Actinopteri; order Syngnathiformes; family Syngnathidae; genus Hippocampus; species Hippocampus zosterae. The sequence goes on from NC_067468.1 coordinate 8,813,543, forward strand.
TCAATATTTATCTACTAACAATAAAACATTACAAAATTAAATAAGATACAGCCTACGCACCAAAGAAGTTGGCTGTAACAAGTTTTGCTCAGACCAGGATATGAAAATGCTGATGTCACTAAAGAGCAGTTCACTGGCCCTTGGGAGGACGAATTTGAAATCTGTTTGGTAAACGGAACGGTTTCATTACAAATAAAGTTGAAGTTACAAGGGCCAGCACGACTGATTCTGAAGGGCCAATACACGTGAGCAATGATAGTGATGTTCATAGAGTTAACGCTGCAAAAGCGCCTCTAAAATTTTCATAATTGTCAACAATGAGGGCAATTAGTAAACAAAAAGGATGGAGCGATATGAGTGTTGAAAAAATTGACGACTGTTGTCAACGGGCAACTGTTTGCTTCGTTGGATGTGGCGTGCCATGACTGCTTTGCACCACAAGAGGGAGCTGCTAGCAGGGAGGCACGTGCGTGGCGGATGAAAAAATAGGTCAGAGGAAGAGTTTACACCTTTCTGCCGGCTTGCACCTGGCAATCCTCCCCGCTTCTACTACCTTGCTCATCCTTGTCATCTTTAATGCACGACTCAGCACACCTGGCCTCTCTGCCCCCCCACACCTCCGCCTCTTTTCTCTCTCCCACCTTCCGCTCTCTCACCTTGAGTAGGTGGCAATGTTCCATGGTGTGTGGATCGATAGGGCCGCCGCAAGGTCGCACTGCAATTGGATTAATAATAAAGCGAAACACCCGCAGCGTCACCTGATCAGACCTGCATCAAAGGAATATGGGTTATGCAGTGAATCCCCGCCCTTTGCAGGACATACATTACAATTCCACCCACAATAGGTGAAATCTGCAATTTCAAAACACTTTTTTTTTAAAATAGCTTCACCCCCCCACACGCTATAAAATTATTAAAACACACCATGTATTTCTCAGCTCCTGTTCTCACTCTCTCACTGTCAAGAAATCATATTCCACCACTAAGAAAAAAAAAAACAGACTCAAGCACTTGGTTCTCCAAATAAGAGGAAACGTGAACTTGCCTCAAGCCATTTATTAGTCCCTTCCGATTGAAGTCTACTACAACTCCGCCACAAAACTTAATTAAACTTTGTCTACTAAAACGCCCATTGTTTCATTTTACCAAAGTCTATCTATCCATCCTTCCATAGCTGTTGCACTAAAATTCTTACAAATTATACACAATTACCAAAACAAAAAATGTTAATGCGATGTCAAGTTCTTGATCTTTTGGCTCTGAGGTCCTCGTTCCAAGCCAGTGTCCTGTTGCGTAAAATGCAGCCCGGGAAGGTTAAGAAACAACAGCTCCCTATAATCAACCGAATTAGAATCCAACACAAAGCATGGAGTCCGGTTCCCAAGGAGCCATACATAAATGGCCATATTGGCGGGACAGCTTTTATCAGCTGAGTTGACGATACGAGGGGAAGGGGGCGGAGGGACGGGAGGGTCAGAGCAAGGCTGCGGGGATGCAACTGTGCTCGCAGCCAAGCGTGGTCCAAAAAGCCGAGAAAGAACGTGACCCGCAGAGACCCAGGTGATGCCAGCGTTAATTACCGTCTGCTAATTACAAGGGAGACGCATCATTAAGCGGAGCGAGCCACCGGAGGGCCTCCCCGTGTATCTCCTCCTCCCTGCCTCACCCACCTGCACTCGCCGCTATTCTTCCCGACCCCGATCTTCTGTCCCAATTAACACTGCCCGCCTCGCCGCTCCTCCTCCCCGGTGTGCTTGTGCCAAGCCTGCACGAGCCGCATCCTAAAGGCAGCCGACAAAGACCCCAATTCAGGCTGCATGACGGGAGGGAGGGCTAAAGAGCGTGGAGACCTGTGATGGGTGTTTGGGTCGTCAAAGTTTTCTCTGCTGGCCAAAACACTGACCTAAATTTACAAGGTAGAGTATAATCTGGTTTCTTGGGTTACCATGTCAATCTAATCTGCTCAAGGCCAGAAGAATCAAGTAGCGCTGGCAAAGTGTACACCAACAACATTAGCAATGGGAATGTTCTTTTAACCCCATCAGATTTCAAATATGTACTCAAAGGGCTCAAGAGCTGGCCTTTGATGATGTCAGCATATTTTTGCGTCCTTTGATTGGTTGGTCAGATCAAGCCCTGTTCGACTCGCAATATGTTTATAGCCGTCGAACACTCTTAACTCATTCACTCCCAAAGACGTTTTTAAACGTCTTTTCAGACTTGGTCTAGAATTGGCTGGTACTGAATGAGTTAATACACATTTACACAATTAATTACAATACACAATTAATTCAAGATTAATTATTTAAATTAATCTTGAATTAATCTTTAAGAATACATTTAAAGAAATTAATCTTGCATGCAATGCCACTGTTTTGAGCAATGCTCGGTGTACCGAACCAAAGTGAAACGTCCCGCTTAGTGGAAAGGCAGCTTTAGAAGACCAATGGGACGCTGTGCGTTACAAGTTGTTATCTTTTTCCTGATTGCATCTCAACTTTGGTTGCATCACTTTGAGTGACACCAAAGCGTCATTCCAAGCAGGCCACTTTCGGGTGGGGATATCGTCGAAAAACAAGCCTCAGACTGTTTGAGGACAAAGACGCGGCAAGTGACAGGTTGGGCTGTTAAGCAAATCTCCCGCTCCCTCGCCTGTCTTTTGCTTTTCACCGTGTTCCCGCCCGGACCCCTCGAGGCCGCTCCAAAAGTTGGATGGGGGTGGGGGTATTTGAGGGGTTGGGGTGGTGCCTTCTGGCAGCCAAACCACAAGGCCTGGGCCACCAGCAGAAACATAGCATGGAAGTGAAAGGTCAACAGCACACACAATTTGCTAGTGTGAGTCTTGATTTCTGTGTCAATCAAGACCTAAATTGGAAGGTGGGGCCGCGAAGGATTTTGTCTAAGGGAGTAGGTAGGTATTTAAGGTAGGTAAGTATTAAGAGTTGGAGTGACAGTTATGGTTAGTCGAGTGGACTTAATTATTGCGGTTTTAGGCCTAGTAGTGTTTACGGTTAGGGTTAGTATTAGTAAGGTTTTGGTTACAGTGGTAGTGTTGATAGTCAGAAATGGTAGGGTTTAAGGTGTATGGCTAATTAAGTACAGTGACAATGTATTATTGTACTTCTTTCTTCCAACCACCGCAAAGCAATGATGATTTATTCGAAATGTATGCAGAAATCCATGTTCAGGTACACATTATCAGCCAGTATTTGCCTTCGGTTCCAAGCAATTTGTGTGACTGATTTGCGTGACTGATGGGAGCCAAGTCATTACCGCCGTTGCTGTTTATCCCGCACCCCAGCAACCCCCTGCCCCCCACCCCGCAACTCATTGGCATTTGCAAAAATTGTCACATTGCTCCATTTTTGCACGGCCAAATTGCCGATGTGCGCATCCATCGCGCTGACGGATGCTAGGCTAATGGTCAATGTGTGTAAAATGCGTGGGGGTGCATAAATGAGGCGGCGCAGACAGGTCAGTGGAGGACGCCTCAATCGCAGCTTAATATTGCAACACAGAGCATGAATTAAAGAAAGATGATGCATCCCATTACTTATAAGAGCTGCACAGCAGCACAGACCTCTTCTTGGTTACACATCAGGACGAGCGGCATGTATTGTAAATCGTACTATGAAGCTACATCTTCATGAACATTGTGCAACCCCCTATCCCAATTAAGAACTAGAGTGGGCAAAATCCATTCTGTACATTTTTAAATGCAGAAATGAAAAGAGAATCAGAGAATCAACTCATTTGCGACTTACGGTCAATCGCAAATCATTATAGACTTTCTCCCTAAATGAAAAGAACAAATCTGTCTAGCAAAAAAAAACCATAAACTTAGAGGACATACTTTGTCTTTGTGGGTCACATAAAAAGATGTCATGGACCGGATGGTCTGTGATTTTGACACCCGCGCATGTGAACATCAAACAGCTGATGTGCACTTTAGGTTAAAAATGCAAATCAGGCGCAGCGTCATGACAAATTCCTTTATTGGAACACTTTTATTTATTTAGTTAGTTATTTACTTTGTGTCACAGTCACCCCCCCCCCGCCCCACACACACCGTTTCCCCTCGCCTGGCATCCCAGCATCCTCGTTGGCGCGAGGCGTCAGCATTTTTTTATTTCACAGCGATCGTTGAGCCGACGGCCTGTCAGTGTGCCTTAAGGACGCCGCCGGGGGTGAGCGCGCCCTCACCTTTGCCACGCCGGACATTTTCATTTGTCACCGGCCGGGGCGTCCTGCTTCCGTCAATAGCGCATCAATGCATCAAAAGCAACGTCGGCGGAGGGTGGGACGCGAGGGGATTTTTGACTTCGATACTATCGATACGCACCTCTGATTAGGCACGCCTCGGCCGGCCGGGCGCATAGGCCTCGAACGCGGTGAACGGAGGAGGTGAGGTGGCGAGGAGAGAATAAGGATGAAGAGGAAGTGGTGGGGTGGGGTGGGGTGAATCATGTCGGACGAGATAATAGAAAGGTCGCATATTTGAATGTCGAAATCTCCATTCAAGTACATGCATTAGAAGGCTCCCCAAAGCGCTGCCTTCATTTCATTGAAGCTCTAGATGCGCTCTTTGAAAAGGGTCGCTGTCAACAACTCCTGGAGTAGATTACACGAATGGGGAATGAACTGGAACAGGTGACAGTATGAGAATCCTATTGTAGTGAAGCAGCATGCGGCTCATCGGCCAAAGTAATTCTCGCACGCTGTGTTTCAAGTAACCATCAGTCATTGAGTGATTGAGATTGTTTGTGTCCATGTTTTGAAAATTCAGCAGCCGAACCCCGTTTCAGTTAGCAACGTGACATTCATAAAGCAGGGTTAGCATGAGTAGGCACACAAAAAGTCTCAAGAAGCCGTACCTGAAGTGAGCAAGTCAGCAATTTTGCTTCGAAGTGGTCATTTTAGACTCCTTTGGGCACGATCCGAGGGATCCTTGAAAGACGCATCACCAACAATGAAACTTTTTTTTCTGTTGTTTTTAAAGCTCAGCCCCCAAAGCCGATTGCAGAAAGAAGCGAGCTATACATGACAACTAAAGTGAAAAATGAGCAATGAAGGTCGCCCTGGCATGTGGACAAGGATTGCCATGGTTGCTGATGAACTCAGCTATGGATTGAACGGGACAAACAGTCAAATCACGTCATTTCAATTCATTCCAATGTTGTAAATGTACTTAGTAAACAAGTAAATGGAGTTACGATCTTGGTCGAGGATCGAATAAAACTTGTCAAAGTCAAGGTACCGACGTAATTGTTTTCCATCTCATTTCTACAACTTTTCCCTCATTAAGTCATCTTGGCTCAGGAGACAACTCTCTCCTGGCAGTGTCAATATCGGTTTGGCGCACTTTGGCCCGTCGCGCCCCGCAAAGACCTCGCCGACGTCCCGTTGCCCGCGTCAGCAGAAACGCAACCCACCGTGTCAGGCTGCAAAAGCCCTCCATCAATCCCCCTCCCCCCACTACACACACACCGCCCTCCAGCCAGTCCCAGGGGCGGCAGGTCAATCCTAATTGTATGCTAATCAGGACAAAGCACACTAACTGCTGACAATGGACGAGTGACACAGAGCTATTGTGGCCAATGCAAACGAGGGCCGAAGGAGGAGCAAAAAATAAAAAAATAAAATAATCCGCCGGTGTGCACTGCGGTGGCTGCGGCATCAATACGGTGATACGCTAGCGCTCTGGACCGTGCTGGCTGATGCTCGCTTGAATATGCATGAGGCCGTGAGATGCTCCCGGCATGAGCTAGCACATTTCAAGTTGACCCAGCGAAAGTTTTTTTTTTTTTTTTAACGGAGAGACGCCGCATCAGCGTGCGCTAACTATGACTTGCTAACTGTGACTTGCTAACTGTGAGTGAATGACGCCACACATTGAAGGTCTTCACGCGTGTTATTATAACCATCAGAATACCGTCTTTGGACTAGTCGGGGCACATAGAACATTCATTCATTGATTTTCCTATCTGCTCGATCATCGCGAGGGGTGCTGGAGCCTATCCCAGCTCTCTTTGGGCAGTAGGCAGGGGACACCCTGAACCGGCTGCCAACCAATCGCAGGGCACACAGAGACGAACAACCATCTGTGCTCACACTCACACCTAGGGACAATTTAGAGCACGGGTGTCAAACTCATTTCACATTGTGGGCCACATACAGACTCGGTAGATGTCGTGTGGGCCGGACCATTAACATTATACCATACGCTGCTATAAATAATCAAAATATCATGTCTATAAAGAAGCAGTGGCGCTTTGATACCGTCTGCTGTGTTCGGTCTGTCTCAGTGACAGGCTGAGACTGCTGTTTTCTTCTCTGATCAAAACAGTGTGCCTCCTAGCGGATAATTCATAAAATGCATTTTATTAAAACGATTCATTCTGTATCTTTAATGCATGTTTTCACTTTTGAATGATCCTGTGGGCCAGATCGAACCGCTATGGGGTCCGGTTCTGGCCCACGGGTCGTATGTTTGACACCCTGATTTAAAGTGTTCAATCAGCCTGCCATGCATGTTTTTGGAATGTGGGAGGAAACTGGAGTACCCGGAGAAAACCCACGCAGGCCCGGGGAGAACATGCAAACTGCACACAGGGAGGCCGGAGCTGGAATTGAACCCGGTACCTCTGCACTGTGCGGACAACGTGCTTATCACTGGACCTCCGGGCTGCCCTATATAGAAAATATCAGTGCAAAATATTTGACATGACTTCAAATTAATGAAAAAAAAGTCTTACAGCCAGAACACAAATTATGACTGCGTGTAATTCTGAGAAGCTGTCTGAGTACGATTGAGGGAGGGGAAGCATTTTGGCAGGCCCGATTTTCCACTCCAGCAAAAAAAACAGGGAGAGGTGATAAAAAAGAGTTAGAAAAGTTAGAGCAAGTTAGAAAAGAAACAGCGCCCGGAAAACAAAAAGTCACAATAAAATCATCGGCAATGGCATTCTTAATCCCACATGACCACTAAGCAATTTTTTCTGTGAGGGTTCTTCATCATTGAAATGATAACGGTGGTTGTCGCTATTGCTGTTGGATAATGGTGTGTATGTATGAAGCCAGACATTTACATATCAAAGTAAGGAGATACGCTTCCTTTGTCTGACGGGCTCACACTGACATACGTGACGTTATTTTTTCGCTTGATGTCCATTTTCCCAGCGATGATAATTACCTATCCTACTTCCAACGCAGCCGCACACAACTGTTACCTGGCTGTGGGTATGCGTTTCCTCTCATCTCTGCTCATTATTGGCCCAGGTTCCCACATGTCCCGTTTCAATATTCACAACTAATTCGCTGATGGTGGTACGTTTGGGAAAAAAAAAAGAAAAAAAAGAAAGCGTCTTTTTCGTTGGGTGGAAGCATGTGTGTGATGAATGATGATGGTCAGCGCTAATCCTGCTGACGGGAGCCGTGCATTTCCTGTGGTCGTTTCACGATAAAAGACGTCCCGCCTAGTTCCTTGCACTTAACGCTAAGCGCTGGCGGAAAACACTGGCTCAGCATTCCTGGTAACAGCAGAAAACGAGCTAGTGGGGTGTATGAGGGGTGTTTGTGAGGAGAGAAAAAAAAAAGTTGACATGGCGAAATTGCGGTCCATTGTTTACGTCGCCGTTATATTGCCTGTGTTTAAGCAATGTGCTGGTATCTGGCCCAAACCTTCTATGTGCTATTTTAGTAAATAGAATGCTCTCACAAATATACTACTAGTATATTTGTATAATAGTATACTATTGGTCATTCCATACGTGTGAGTGTTGGTTTTACAAATAATTGAGCAAAAATTGCTTGCTCCATTTGGCAACTGAAAAGTGATCAAATTGGAGGTACGAGGCTGCCGCCCAATGCTCGCAATTTAGTTTTTTTTTTTTTTCTTAATGCCTTTTTACACTCTGGATTTAGATTTGGGCGCATTCACTGAACTACCCCATTGTAATGGACAGGATTAAATGACTATTCTTTGGCTTTTTACACACAGCTCCGATCCAAACTTAGCTCGATTTCCTCCAAGTACCAGTTAGGTCACATTTATGCCAAACAGCCACAGTTTTTTTTTTTTTTGGCTTGTTAGTTTTTGCCCCTAGGCTACGGATTCTTTGCTAACCATTGCTGCCTTCACCTCATCGTTACATGATCAGCCCCCCTCCTGTCTTGACCCGGCATACATTTTCATCTCTTTGCCTTGTCCTGTCCCCGAGGCCTCCCCGATATCGAGGTCAGTTTAAATCCGCCGTATGTAATCTCCCATTTAATCTCGTCATGTGCTATGATTTTGACAAAAAAAAAGAGAGCGTCTGCTGAAAAAAGGTGGAGAAAAAAATGGATGCGACGCAGGCTGTGCAATTGATTGGTTATATAGGAATAAATTAGTGTTTTCCAGTTACTGATTTAAGCTTCAGAGGGCATCTGTGATTGGGCTTCGCACAAAACTGGAAAAAAATATAGGCCGTCACTTCCACAAGTTTTCGGGGAGGTGGAGGCAGGTTCGCGAGAGAAGGTCGTGCGACATGTAATTGGCTGCCGCTAAGTAGTGCTGAACTCCCCGGCTGACAAGGACGCGACAGTGCCACTTCGCATCCATCCCGCCGGGGCCGAGCTTTTTCTCTGCCGCTTTGAGAGGCGACGTGAAAATGGCCTGCACATGACTTCTCACCCGACCAGTCAGGAGGGAAGTGACCTTGCGGGCGTCTCGGGATTCGACTGGGCCGGCTGACATTCCCACTCTTGGAAATAGAAGTGGACGTGACGTTGGCCAAGCCTCGGAATCCGGAAAGAAACTCGCAACAGTACTTACACGTTTTACTGAAGTAGACGTATAGACACTTGAGTGAAAAAGGACAGAGGAAAAATGATTCGCATATTTTTTTGTTTGTTTGTTAATATCAAACACGTTGTATATTTTTGTGTGACACTAGAAGAGCTCCAATGCAAAAGCAGAGAATATTCATATTTCGTATGCGTTTAGAAAAAAAATCCCAGGTTAAAAGTAATAATTTTCATTTAGGGTATTCTAAATCCACATATTTTCAGTGCTATGAAGTAATTGAGCGGCTAATTTCCCCCAAAAATATCTCACAGCTCGCTGATCTCATGTTGTCGCTAAAACACACAACTCCAAGTGTTCATGTTTTTCGAGTCAGGGCACCACTATAGCAGTTTTCATATGTGGATGTACAAGCAAAAAAAATTGTGAGGGAAAAAAATTACTCAAGATACCTGAAAATTCGACTTTGTTACTATTATATTGTTCACAATATCAAAAGACATCTAAGACACATCATTCCTTTTAAAAGGAAAATGTCTTTTTCTTGGCTTTCGACACACCAACAAAAACTATTTGAAGGTCAGCCATCCCGGTGGACGTTTTTGCCTTCTGGAAGCTGAGCCTCAGAGGTTGTGAGCATAACATAAAGCTTCCGCTTCTCTTCTTTCACCCGCTTATGAGAATCCGATAGCACCCGAGCGGCACAGGCCAAACTGTGTGTGTGTGTGCGTGAGAGAGAGAGGAACAGGAAGCTCAAGTTATGCCGAATGGGTGTTGGTCAGGTGAGTCTCGGGTATGCTGGTGGTGCATAAGCAATCTTTTAGGCAGAGGTGATTTCATTTGTAGTCGGTGTTCGGGGCCTTTCATCCATCTTCGTTTGGTAGCATTTTCTGAAGTGAAAAACTTCCATTTCCATTTGTGGCTGGATGCTTATTGATTTTTTTTATTGATTTTGTTTTGTCCAATCAGATTTCTGCCTCTATATGTTGCCATGTCATTGTAATCTGCCCAGGGCCCTCAGAATCAGTTGTGCTAGCCTACGTTAACCTCAACTAGGTGAGACAGTTTCTACTGTAATCCCTCACTGTGAGGGATTACTGTATTTCCTTATCGAAATAATGTTATGGTTTTCATACGATTCAATATCAAAAAATAAGGATTCCCTGTTTGAGTGTGTTTTTACCCTGCTTTTGGATAAATATGAATTGCTTTTGGATAAATATGAATTGTGAGCAGCTCTCAAAGGCGTATATAGCACATTTATTGGGGTTTTTTTTTTCTATTGTTCTGATAGCTTCTCCCACCTCAACGCGATGGTCGGGGTATTAAAGCAAGTAATTCCCCACTGAAGACCCAACTTCCAAACGCACGGCCCGCCACTGGATTTAAAGTTGCGAGGCGCTGCGAAGATGAGGAGAAAACAGCTGCTTTGTTGCAGCGGGAATGCTGCTGAGGAAGAGGAAGAAGCCCCCTCATGTGAGGAGGAGGAAAACTGCATTATTCATGTGGAGCTCCTTTTAGAAAGAGCAGCTTCACCAGGACGTTGCAATGCAGTGCGATGGGTGTGTTAGTGCGCCTTGTGTGTCTTTTTTTTTTTTGTTCGTTGTGGCATTTTCTATCGGCTTTCAGCGCTGTGTACAAAGTGCATGCTTGTGTGTGCGCGTTCACCTTGCTCTGCTCTTCACCTCACTCTCCCTGACTGCACTCTACGAGGCCATTAGAGCTCCCCGAGGTCCGCCGAGGCTGCTCCACTCTGTGTCGGCTTTCATGTGTCAGGAAAGGGGTGCTCCCTGATAGTCTGGGTATGTGTGTCTGCTTTCACACTTGTGCTTTTATTATCACAACACGGACACAATGGCGTTTCTTTCTCTCGCGTGTGTCAGATCAGCTGGGTGACACATCCAGACACAGTTTTAAAACTAAGTAAAAGAGAGCTTTGTTCCCTTTTGTGCTTTGATAGTGTACAGGAAAGTCCAAGTTGAGAGCTGTGAGCATTCAAGTGTAGTACCACGTGTTGCCACAACACGCCAAGGGCAGCACTGAGATCCGCTGGAAGAAGCCCAGTGTAATGAAAGACTCTGCAAAGTCATTTTGTTTTTTCTAAATACATGAAATATGTTTGTAGAGAAGTGCTGAAAACAAGTGGAAAGACGGAGAGCAATTTTGAAATATTGCATTAAACCCCAGTTCAGCCATCCGGATTTTTGGGGAGCCATAATTTTATTTGTGGCTATTTGTCGCAAGTGACAGTAATAAAATACAGGCCCCATTTGCATCAAAACTACTGTGTGCAATTCGCTATCTATCTCGACCGTCAATCCCCAAAAATGCATCTCTCACGTATGGGTGCTAGCTGATGGTGAGTTGGATTGCTCCACAGTGAATTGGCATAATACTAGTAGCTCGGAGCTATTAGCTGCTAGTGATCTCGCGGACCAGTGGACTAATTTTAGGTCCAGCCGAAACACCACAGTAGATCCACATAGCAGAGACACTTGTTTATTATGTCTGCTAGCCTGTGAGCTAATGAGCTAGCAAGCAAAACTAGCAAACAACTAGCAAAAAAGCAACTACCAAACAAACGAGTGGAGACCACGGCGAGGTCGCTCAACACGCTGTTGTGCACAGGTCCCCACAAAACAGGGACACTTTAGGAAATGTGGAACTGTTTATAAAACACACTATTAGCCCACACACTTTAGCATATAATGTACGAACGAAGCTCCTGAATTGACAGGTGAATGTTGAGCAAGATTTGTTTTGAAAGTCCACAGTGTCCTACGGTTGGAAAGCAGGCTGTATTTTTCATGACTTTCGAGGCACATTTTATGTACTTGGCCATTTTTTATTCATTAAAATCTGGCAGGCTTGCAAACAATTTCTTTTCTCTTTGTTGTGTCAACTTGACAAGACGATTTTTGTTGTTTTACAGGGCTTTTTAACTGCAAGAAGACGACGCAGAGAAGGCCAATCAACAAAGAGGCAGGAATTATCATTTGGAATTATCATTTCCACATGTTATCAAACGTAATGTATCCACTGCGTCGCATTGTCATCCGAAAAGTGTACTATGGTGGCCTTCGGCGGAAATGTGATTAAATATGAATATTGTTAAGAATGGATTTCCCACACATGCTTAGGCCTACCCCAGGGTTTTGTACTTAAATATGTATTTATAGTCTATATTTATAGTCTTTGATGTTATTCAACGCGGTGACTTTGGCCGATCCCTCCTCGATATTCGTCGGGATTATTACGTCTGGTTTTAGCGCTTTCATTGAGCGGGTTCTTTTGAGTCATGATGGATTATGGGCTATTTACCGCGCCTGCCCTCCATGAACCCTTCACCATTCCCACCTGCTTGCGTGAAGCACAGGTCACGGGATGACACGGCGGGGTGGCCTGTGGAAATCCACTTAAGTCCACCATAAAACAAGCTGTTTTTTTGTTTTTGATACCCGCTAATTACAGAACAGTTAAACATTCCGAGCATGCCGCTGCGCCCTCGGACGAGGCTCGTCAATTAGCGGCCAGGCCGAATGAGTGGCATGTTAATTGGCGCTGAAATATTCGGACTCCGACGCTAATTAGGTGCGAGCTACGGCCCGGGGAGCACCGATGCGTAGCGGTCCCCTGGTGTCGCTTGGCCAGACCGAGCCGCCGTAGCCGTGGTCAGGAATTATTTTTAATTAACTTGTACCGCCTTTTGGAGTTTAATTAGGCTGTTTGGAATGGAGCTGACATGTTGCTGTCGATCGGACACGCCAAACGCGCCATCCGTGCGTTTTATACCCGCTACAAAAAAAAAGGAATATATTTTGCTTAAAAAGTGAAAAACTTGATGCGTATAAATCATACTTTCAAATCAAAATGTACAGCAGGAAATCCCAAGTGGAACGCTGGTTGACTTCGAAGTTGCTCTTGAAAGCAATCGGGCAAAAAATTGTCACCATCTTGCAGCTTGGGCTGTAACAATTTCCAAAAGTGAAAATTCGATTTGTACCTTCATGTCGGTCCCACGTTTCGTTTTTTGTGTAATTTTTTTCAGAGTAGGCTACCCGTGTTTTCTTCTATAGTCCACAATAATGAATTTCCCGACTGCATAATAATTGGGGAGATTTTCACAAGCAGTCCCATTAAATATTAAAATATTCAGCATTTTATTGACGACGCGATTTCCATTTCTGTTCTCAACCTGGAAGGCAAAACATTCATATTGCTAATGAGCTAAATAGGTTCAGGACGGGGGTCAGTAACTTTAGCCTTCTTTGTTGTTTGAGAAATGGTCTTGTGTAGTTGAATTCGCATTAGCATTAGCAGTAGCCGCACTGAACTTACAGAGTGTCACAAAATGCCTTTGCAATAAAATATATTGTATCCTAATTCTAAACAAATTATTTGTGTTAGTGTGAGGAAGCGAAAGTAGACCTTGTTCCTCTCTGTCTCTGTTTTATCTCTTCGTTGCGGGGTGACAGTTGTATTATATCGGGTTGGATTTGAGCATTTTAGCAAAAGATAAAGTGGAAGCCATGATTGTACACTTCCCACTCGTTTGCATTCTTCCGACGAGCTCTCGCGTTTGGCGCCGCCTCGACTGCCACTCGTTAGTCATCCCGCCTTGAACAAGAAGCTAGCGCGAGGCATTCGTTAGGCTCGCGCTGCGCCGTGCCGTCCCCACCCGCTCATGTGCCAAAGTCTTCTTCATCTGTTGGTGGCTCATCTTAGCGGCCTCTCATCTACAAGCGAGCGGTAGTTGTCAAGGTCATTTTTGGAGATACATGCCTGCGTGCGTGCGTGCGTGTTATGTGAATCCACTGGCGGGATTGATTCCTCCTGCGTGTCCTAATGATCAAACCTTGGCGGATTTACAGCAAAGTCAGGACCCTTAATGAGATGGTGGAGAGCAAGGGGAAATGAAAGTACAGTACAGTAAGGGGAGACAGCAGAGCGCACCGAAAGAGAAGCTTTACGGATATTTGTATTGAGTTAGGATTTCCTGAAAAAAGTTCTGTGTAAATACATTTGCATGACTGCCAGCAAGCGAGCCTTCCTGTCTCGGTGTCGCAGATATGTTGTGCATGTCCTAGAATCCAACAAATTAATGATTGAATTAGCTCTTTCAAATCTGCAAAGACCCCCCTCCCCTCCAATTGTTACAATGATTGAATGTTTGAATACGTTTTGCTTTTTTTTTTTTTTTAATGTCTGCTGAATGACAAAATTCCCAACAGATTTTTGAGCCATACAAATTTCCAAGAGCACCCACTTCTCGGCCTTTCTGTGACTGACAGTTTTTCTGTACTGTATCGGAGTTACAATTAGCGGATGACATGGCGTGACAATCTAAACCGAGTGACCAACATCCTGCTGGTACAAGGTACTCTGACTCAATTGTGAGCAAGATGAAGAGGAGTGTTAACCACTTTTATTTGAACCAGGTAATGATATGGTCCATTCATGGATTAAAGTCCGACCGTGAGTTTTTTTCACACTTTTTTGTATATACTTGAGTGCTTTTCTTTCAATCAGGACTTTCCTGCGTGACAGAAAACTTTTAAACAGTAGTGTACATTGAAAAAAATAAAATAAAATCAGATATAAGCATTAAATCGGAATTGGGCACTTGGACCAGCAGTGTAAATTCAGCAATAGATCCGTACCGTATGATCTACGACGTGCATTGTGTACAAGGGAGGAAAAAAAATCAAATAAAAAAGTTCCGGTCTAATACGGCTACAAGAAACACTCACGTGCTATTTCCCATCTTGGCCATAAATCAGACTTTCATCAGACATTTGGACGTGAGCGAGTGAGTTCACAGCCAGAAACTCATTTGGGATTTAAACGTTGCCGTCTTTGTGTCGCCGGCGTGATTGAGCAAGTTGACACGAGTCTGTGACAGCAAAGCGGCAAATCGCCGCACTGGTATTAGTAACTCCACAAGCGCGATGGCCGCCTGCGGCCAACAGCCGCCTAATTCTCCCGCACCTTGCACCCCGTGACTTTATTAAAAGCCAGACTGCGGCGAGTTGACAAATGAGCTCAAGTCAATCTGGACTGAGTAACAGCGCACTGGTTGTGTTTGCTGCTGCCACAAGAACACAAGAATGCAGCCTCATCTTTGAACCTGATGAGGATTTGTTCCCCCGCTGGATCGCGGCTCATCATTTCAGACATACGAACACTTAAATTTTCAACTGTTGTATACAATACAATACAATACAATACAATATACCTTTATTTAGCATATAGTGTCACTAGCATAGCTGGCAAAGTTGCGAGCGCCACAGATGGTTAGCAGGTCTCACAGTACTCGCACAACATTCTAATTTCTGGCTAAGCTTGCTATTTCTGTGAAAAGTCAAGTCAAGTCAAGTCAACAGTATTTATAGAGCACTTTCAAACAGCCATCGCTGCATACAAAGTGCTGTACATGGAGCGATTTAACAAACACAATACACAATAAACAGTAAGACGAATCGGTAATAAAAAGTATTATATATAAAAAATATATATAAAAAAATATACATTAAAAAAAAGATTATATGTAAAATATATATATATATAAAGTATATAGTTAGTAGCATAGCTTTTCGCGTCACGTGCATAAGAGCTGTGCTCGTTAGCTTAGTAGGCTGACCTTGCTAGTGCCACTGATTGCCAACTACTAAGCGTCACATTAGTAGCATAATATAACAGTTTCTGTTCAAGCTTGCTAGCTCTGTGAAAAGTATATTGTTTAGTCGCATTATATTTTGGGTGACAAGCTAAGTAGCTAGCCTCATTAGGTTAGCTGGCTAAGACGGCTAATGCCACACATCATATTAACTCAGCCCCATGTGATCCAGAACGGGCTTTATTGACTACGTTAAACATGTTATTTTTGTGAGTGTTGAAAGCGTATTGAGGTGAAAAAACTACTTTAAAAAGTTGTGGGGGAGGGGGGAGTTCTCCTTTTGCAGATGGGGCTGGAATGTATCCCATGGGGTAAATGGGGGATTGACTGCAAAGGCAAAACATGATCACTCGCCACCCCCAGTGGTGCGCACACCACCATTTGGGAACCCCTGGTGTCATGCACTCCCTGCCGAATTGAAAGCTCAATTTGTGGCAGGGATACAAGTCACACTGATGAAAAGCCCCATGTAAGGGTCCACATCCAGGGGAGAACAGCGTGGCGTGGCGGCGTGGGTGGCCCAAGCGCACTGCGGGCCTGCGTCGGCATCTAAGAGAAGCCGAGCCAACTTATGGATGATCGCCATCAAAAGACTCACACCATCTTGTGCAAGATTTAAAGCGGGATTACGACTTTGTCTTTGATACGTCTCGCATCACCCCATCTTCCACCAACCCTCTCCCCGCACAGTATCCTAGAATTAGATTTCTCCATGTCATGCTTTTTTTTTGTCAAGCTCTTTCATGGCAATGTCACAAAAGTGAGCTAAGAGGTCAGAGGGAGAAACTAATTGTATTTGAAACCACGGAAAGAGGAGCTTCAGGGCATGAGGAAACAAGTTCTGAATCGCAAAACAATGACCTTGAAATTGTCACATTTATAAGACATTTGTTTTTTCACTTGACAGGGACTTCAAATGTAACCTGTATTTCAGTTATGTGGCATCTGTGTGAACACGAGGGTGCAACATAAAAAAGGAGTACACAGAGAATATAAAAAATAATATAAAAAATATAATGTAAAAAATATATAAAAATTTGTGATCTACAAAATACAATGAGTGAAAAGTCATTGAAGACTGCTTTGTTATGAAATGGAACTGCGACAAGTGAAGTGATATATACTATTGTGATACTATCACGGCACCGCCGACATCCTTTTATTCTCCGACTGAGTGGAGCTCATCGTTCATTTCGCCGAGCATCAATTGCAGGCCGGGGTATCGGTTTGGAGTAGCGAAGCATTTTTTTCGAGTCTGTGTAAAAGGACAAAATCGATACATCCCTAATCACTCCCAATGTATTCAGTTTTATGCCTACGCTGGCCCAGTTTTCGCACATTTTATTTGTTGTTATTTATGTCGAAGCACTTTTTACAGTAATATAACCCTCGGTTGGTTTAACAGTTGCGGAAGTATAGTTCGCATCAGAAAAAAGTCACTATTATGTTAGTGTGTGCTAAATTTATTGTTTTAATGTGATAATTTCCACATTAAAACGTGAAACTTATGTTGTTATGATTAAGATGTGAAATGTATCATGTTGCAACGTGATACTGAACTTTTTTCCCCCGATGGCAGTAGTATGCTTCTGTAAACTGTATATTCTTTTATCTCCACACTTGCTTGATCTTAGCTTGCATTGCTAAAAAAAAAAAAAAAAAGACCAGAGCAGAGCTCAGCGATCTTCATCGGCTTGTTGCGGCTCACGCTTGGATGTGTTCCCATTGATTTCTTTCAGGGCTACACACCAGTTCCTCTGTGGGAGCCAGCTGCTTATTAGCAGCTCAGTTTGCGTCGCGGTTTGTCGCTAGGTTGCCTCGCGGTGTCATTAGCCGAGGAGCATAAAAGAGGCACACAATGCATGCGGGGGAAAAAAAAAAAGACAGTCAATGTGGGTGGGGGACCGTCAACTTTTTTTCCTCAAAGGGTACAAATAAGTCGCGCAAATGTAGCTTTTGATCAGAAAAACGCGGGGCCATAAGAAAGCGGGAGAAGATACTCGGCGGCAAGAGAACTGGCTAATGATGTAGCACCCGTACAATTGAGCTTTGCACAACAGCGAGGCTAATCTGGTCGCCGCTTTTTCACCTCGTCTTCCCGCCGCTCATTAGTCAGGAACGCTGGCCGGCCGCTCCCACGCAACCTTTTTGGGGTTTTTTTTACCCCCCCCCCCTACCGAGCCGGCATAAAGGAAAAACGCGCCGGCGGCAAAGTGACCTTCCGGGTACGGAGGCGGGCTTGGGGAATTTTCTGGCACCACTAATCTCTGGCAGCCTCAGTCGGGGTGCACACAAAACTCGTCTCTGATGTCGTTAGTGTTGATTGACGAGGAGGGACGAGGCAGGGTGAATTTTAAGCGGTCTTTTTGAGCGCCATGTGACTACTGATTGTACGACAACTGATCAACGCATTGGAAGACTTCACGAGGCACATGTTAGTCAAAGAACTCGCGTTTGTTGGATCACGCATGCAAAGAGTGGAACGCATCTGGTCAGTTTTGTTAATATTCAAAATATTTCCCATGGCCTATTATGGAAATGAAATTAGGAGTGTGGGTAATTTAATGGAAAACTCTCACATTCAAGCGTAAATGTGAACAGTTTACTTTTTGATAAAATCTCCTTGCCCACGTTCTTCTTTCTCCGGAAAAAGTTTGTTTCAAACCTTTTTCCCGATCTTTATTACTCACAAATGGAACATGGATTATTTTCACGAAAGACACCAGTTTGTGACCAAAAAGCAGAGCAAATGAGCTTTTTTGTGAAAAGCCACATGCCATGCTGAACAGTGACTGTGACGCGTTTTCAGGAACACGAATATATTATTCACTGAGGTGTTGTCTTTTCGATGTGTGTGCAAGTAGCCGTTTGTCAGTTTAAAACACAACATATATTAGCCTGTATATGGTGTCTCACATTATAATACATAACATTGAGCGAGCAAACTTGTTCAACAAATTGATATGGTTTAGTTCGGGGGACGGCAACACGCGGCTCCAGAGCCGCATAGGGCTCTTTAGCGACATTTAGTGGCTCCCTGGAGCTTTATAAAAAAAATTTAAGAAAATGGAAAAATATTTTGATAGTAGGCTAATATAGCTCAAATAGATATAGATACATGTTGCAGCTCCGAAAAAGGAGAGCTGTGGTGTTGGTTTTTTAAAACGTACACTTTGTCTATGCTTTTAACAGACTCGACAAACACAGACACGTCTGCGTCCGACTCTGTGCCTTTTCTCTTCTCGTTCAACTCGAGAGGCGTTCAAAGACAGCCTCCGAAAAACGGAAATTCATGATCACTTAACTGACACTAAGAAAAGCGAAGATAATACGCCAAAACAAAAAAATCAAGTGAGGATATCACAAAAATTCTATGGGGGCGTTTGTGAAAACACAACAAAGGAATGAATAACAAACAATTCTTAGACAGTCCAGTCTCCTACATACATACATACAATACATACATACTGATTTATATAGAGCCTTCACAACAGCGGTAGCTGTAACAAAGCGCTTTACAAAACAGTTAACATAAAGTAAAATAATAAACACAACACATAACATAAAACACGGACAGTCGTGCAGTCCTAACCACTTTTCCGTCACACGCTTTGTTGTTTGAAGCAGTTTGAGATGAAAGAGGAGAGAATCAAAGTGTCCTTTAACCAGTGGATCAGAGACGTCATGCTCAAAATATGCACACGTCGGCTACAAGCTAAGTTTCAAAGTCAACAAGAAGCTGTAGCATCCATTGACGAAAAAAGAAATTGGTTCACTTCTCCTGTCCAATGGAAATCCATTTCAATTCCAAGCGGTGACTCGCGGTTCCAAATACGCATCGGCGCTCTTCGCCAACGCTCCTCTCTCCTCATCCTCAACTTCAGCGGCCATCCATCCAGCCGCACCAACGCCAACTGTCCAACAGCGCTGACATAGCCACTGAACAAATCGGGGTTGTGAAAAATGCTTCCCATTACTGGCGCAAAAAACACAAGCGCTTTCCTTCATTGTAAGTTTTATAGAAGGAAGATAGATAGAATTTTTTTTGCGGCTCCAGACATATTTGTTTGTTTGTTGTTTTTTTTTGTCCTATAAGGCTCTTTCAACATTTTGGGTTGCTGACCCCTGGTATAGTTGAACAAATGCTTAATGTCTCTCTTTTGCTCCATGTGTCAATTGTACAGTAAACTTGAACTGAGAGGGATAAATAACTTGAAGCAGGAACAGTTTACCTCTTATTTGGAGAATCGCAAGTGAGAGTCTTCTTTTGGCTTCCTCAACGTGATGTCGTATGATACGCTCCCATTTCTTGACAGCGAGAGAAAGAACGGGTGATGAAGAATTTTTAAAAATGTTTGCTTGAAGTGTGTTGGAAGGGTAAAACTATTTGGAAAAACGCCCTTTTCTCGACATCGCAGATTTTCACCTTTTGCGTGTGGGTCTGGAATGCATCCCCCCCCCCCCCATGCTAAATGGGCTCTCCGTGCTGTGACACAGCAGCCCATGATTAGATAAATAGATAGCGGGAAATTGCCGCGTCACTTTCTTTCTCCCATTCGGTACCGTTCATAAAGAAGAGGAAGAGCACCAAAAAAAAAGGAAAAGGAAAAAAGCAAAGGAAAAAAGCAGAATTTGCATGCAGTGTGAAAGGGGCATTATCGCAAATTGCGAGTAGAAAGCACGGTCCATTTGTCATCCCCCGCAAACAGTGAAAATAACTCCCATCGTTTTCGTCTTGGAAAGAGATATGCTTTGCCGGATATCTGCGAGATTGTCTCAGCTTGATTTGTTTTGACACAAACACACGCCAGGCTGGAAAGATTCAGCCAAAGATTGAAGAAGCCTTGCGATCAAACATTTGCCGCTCGCTTCCAAGAAGATGAAGAGGAAGATGAAGTGGAGGAGGAGGAAGAGAAGAAGCGCAAAAACGTCTTCTACGAAACCTGTACATACTGTAACGGCAACGTTTGACATTAATGGGTACCCAAGACCAGCACGCGGTTGTGTGTACATACCGTCAGATGTTAAGTCAACAAGCATTTTTGACGTCCGAAAATAATATTTTCAAAAGACATTTCTCACAAAACCGCAAGGATGCTGTCATGACGCAAGAAACAAATGCGCGCGGTGCACGATGGTTTGAATAAAAGGGCATGAGTCGGGTTTAGCCTCACGATGTTAGCTTAGGCTAACTCATTCACCGATAGTCTGAAACGGTCATACCAGTGACCGCAGAACCACAGAAGGACGGCGAGGAACAAGGGAAAGTGACGATACAAAATGAAGCTTCATTGATGCCCAACATGTGCTAGCAAGAACTTGACTTATCATACACGGGACTGTCGTTACGATCGCAACACTTGTCGGAATACGCCATACAAGCGAGCTCATTGAAGCAAAGGGTGAGAGATGTCTTAATTTGACTTGATCTTCTCCGTGTGTCTTTTTTTTTTCCTCAGCACTTTCCTGTGACTACATTAACAGTCTAAGTCACCGCTTGTCCACGCACAAAGGCACTCACATGGGGCACCACAAGTGCCTGCAGGGAAATCGGAGGCTAATGCGACAATGATCTAGTGACTCTGGAGAGAAACACTGGGTGTGCATGTGTGCGTGCGTGCGTGCAGCCTGCGATATCAGGGAGATAAATGAAGTACAAATTACTTAACGCTATCGGCGAGTCACTAGCAGATACGGGGAGCTGTATGCTGGCTGTCACCGCCGTTTAAGGCCACTCTCCCTTCCAATAATTCTCTTACGGCTTTTATCGCGGCTGCTAAGTGGTGCGCTAATGCCTCGGAGAGCTTCAAACCACAACGCTGACTCGACGCCCCAGCCTCGTGTCAATTAACGTCTTAAAATGGAGAAGCTAAGCATAAAGAGAGGATTTGACGATGCTTTCTGACAGACGAATGCGTCTTTACATTCGTCTGTCATTTAGAGCAAAGCGCGGGCGGCTGCATTACGTTTTATTGTTCGCGCCGCGGCGATACTGTAGATCCAATAGCAATATTTTGTATGGATTTTTACGATATTCCAAAGAGAGCAGAACAAAAACGGGTTATGCCTGTGAGTATTGTTGCATGTTTTGATTGTATGTCTTGCTGCTCCATGTGTGATGAAGCAGGAGCTGATTGAAGGTCTGTAACATCTATTCAATGAGCAGGTGTGCAAGCAACAATTTCGACACATCCGCGCCATGTTTATTGGCTTAGATTAGTTTGTGCACTTTGTTAGCATAAAATAGCCAAAGAGGCGATGGCACATAACAGGAAGAGCACACAAATGTAAAGAACGAGAGACTGAGTGGTGCGGGCAGCTGACTTCCATAGCAGCTTTTGTTGCAGGATCAGGTTTTTCTGTCTTGCGCTGCTATTACAAACACGCACTATTGCGCTTCACTGTATTGTTTGAAGGTCACCAAAGTCATCAAAATGGCTGACTTCCTGTGCCTTTTCAGGCATTGGTTCAAAGACCTTTTTTGTGGGGTCTGCCCATGATCAGACATGCGTACCAAATTTTGTGTTCTTCAGTCAAACGGGCTTCAGAGACAGAATTTGGGAAAGGCCCTAAGTGGCTGATTTAACACAATCACTCACAGAAGTGTGAAAAAGTCATCGGCACTTCACTCGTGAGCTTTGACTTTCCATCCCGTGACATTTTCGTGCAGACTCTGGGCTCTAATACTTCCGTTTGATAGCACCGACATGCAAGGATGAGTGGGGAAGATTTCAAGCTCATGGAGCAGCATTTTGGCGTCTTTCTTTTTCGCTGTGCGGTGCTCGCTGCCGACAAATGTATCGATCGTGTTTGCATTAACGGCTACACGGGCGGCGTAGCAGAGGAGAGGCCAACCCTGCCTGCCTGGCTGTGCTGCAGTCTGACGCCGCACATGATCATCTTGCAGCTCAGGGGCTAAGCTCCGGACGCACCTCCGCCCACTTTAGTTCCCACCCTCTGCGGGAACCTCAAACCCTTTTGCACCCTGAATCTGAAAGCACTGGGAAAGTATATTCAAAGGATCACAATGAGGTAAAGGCACTGGCACCCTGTACTGAAATGGAGCGGTTGCAAAAAAATATATATACGTATATAATAATCATAATCATAATAAAAAGCACCTTTTTCATAATTGTGAAAACAATCTGTCGGACCTGACACATGACAAGTGAAATAATCATCCATCCACATCTGGTCCCCATTATTTCATGTCCAAGAAACCACCGTGCCAAGAAAAAAAAACATCCAAGCAGAGATAGAGGCTGAGATTGGCACTGACCTCTGGCTTCAGGAGCTTTACTAAAACTGAGGTACAGCATTCACCTTTGTGAATTAAAAAAAAAAAAATTGCCCAGCCCTCCCTTGCCAACAACTGAGCATAGCCAAAACAAGCAAACAGAAGCAGACCGAAAGGACCTCCGTTATCTGAGATTACAACTATGCACTCTCATAATCATATTTCATTATGAATGGCCATGTTTGAGTATTGCGCCGGTGCCCGGGGTGTGGCTTTGGGCAAGATTAGTGAAGTGAGGCTACGTTCAAATCTCCCTCGCACTTAAAACGCCACAAACTCCCCTTGTACAGTAACAAAGTACAAAGTAGTAAAGTAGTTGTGAGAAAAATATGGGGTCAACTAAAGTATCGTGACCAAAAATATCGACCGAACCAATTATTGAAGCACACCAGCACTGCTGTGGCTAATCAGCAGATGCTCATGTGTGCCTATATCCAAACTCCCCCCCAACAAAAAACGGTGTTTGTTCAAGCACACTGCAGTTGGGCGATTGAAGCGTTTATGCCGGAAATGGGACGATACACTACAGAAGTTGAACATGACAAGCGGTGGCCAATTACAATTTCACCGGTTTGTATTTAGCAGTCTGTGGCCAAAATGCTCCAAAAACGTAAACATCGGGCCGACGTAACACACAATCGAACAGTATTAAGTCAAGAGGGCAAGTGAAAAGGTGGGAAAGCGTCTAATTTTACAGGCGGCGTAAAAAAGGCCCAAAACAGATAAATATTGAATGGTCTGCTACCGCTCTCATTCTACCTTCAAAAGGTGGGAAATTACCAGAAAATTGCTGTCATTCTCCATTCCATATCCAGAAAATGAACATTTATGCAGCACAATGACAGGTACAAAAAGAAAAGTGAAAATGCCAGATTTTACCGCCAGCGTGAAAGGGTCTCATCCTACCATTCCTTTGTTGCAGTCCATCCGGAAAGTTTGCTCGGGGTCCACTTTCAAATGGCACTGCTCACTGGTGTCAATGTGCACCACCTAAAAATAGCACATAATACCATTACAATTTGTCATATCCATTTCTGCCCCATATCTTTGAGCTTGACCAGTGACCCTGCTGCATGAGATCCCAAAGAAAGAAAGGCTCATTAGCTATAAACCTCTGCTCTCTCACATTTACCCCATGTTCCCCGGGGGACGAAAACAAGACCACCGCGAAACACAATGACGCTATGGTTAAAAAATAAAAGGCATTTCACATCCTGAGGTCATGCACACCAGTTATCATCACGCACATGAAAAATAAACAAATAAATACATAATCCACAATCCAAGTTTATTTTACAGGCTGTGTGAAAGGGGTTTTAAGGCAGATAAATGTAAACATGATACTACGTTTAAAACACAATTGCTCCTTCCCCCACATCCATTCTTTTGTTGTGGTTTTAAAACGAACAAAAAAAATTGATACATTTTTAAAAAAGCTGCAAAAAGGCTAGCTTGTACAGACAGCATGAAAGGGGAAGGTTAAATAGCGAGTCTGCCGTTCCGGCTGCACGACCTCCAAAGGCAGAAAATCAGTTCCCCCTTTCCGTGTTGGTACATTTATACAAATCAGTGTTACCACAAATAATTAAAAAGTAATACATAAATATTTAAAAATATATATATACATTTTACAGGCGGCGTGAAATGGGTAAAAGGTTGGGTTTTTCAATATGGCTCTGATACTACCTTCCAAGGGCAGCCAGTGTAAAAAGGCCTAAGGAGCAGGTAAATGTTATGTAACCCGGATTATGGCATGAGGCAATGGGGAGTAGACATAACCAATTGAAAGATCATAGCTTTCATTCAGAAGTTAAAAAAAAAAGTCTATATATAAATATACATACATATTGACTAAAAGAGTAGCGTCGTTAAAATTTATTTTGTACGACAAGAGTTGACAAGAGCATTTTGTGTTTAGTTATGTCATTCAGATTGAAAGAAAAAAGAAACTCACACCGGCGTTGAGAAAGGCGATCACCAATTATTTTGCTTGAAGGAAAGGTCAACTAAGAGGTTGAGACTAAATTGGATTTATTGACTTTTTCACTGTGTTTTTGTGACAATCATTTTGTTGTCATGTTTGATATAAAAGTTCATTGTTCTTGCTTCTTTGCCCATGCTACCCCCTCAATGGTGACATCATTGGCTCCAGTGAATCAAATCTAGTGTCCCCTTACTGGTCCAAATACAAACCGTTGTCCACACCAGAGTGTTTTATCATCTCCAGCAATTAGAAAACAGACGTAGCCCTTGTTACAGTTAGCTCTATTCAAACAGCTCAGACACTACTTCCACAGATAAAAACAATGACACATTGACTTCATTCCCCCATTCCGTGACGGTACATTTTCCAAAACAGCAGTATGAGAAATCTAAAGTGACAAGGGGTTAACGGTGGGTAAGAGCTGGGCCTTCTGATACAAGTCCAATATTACTTCCAAAGGCGGAAAACAACGGGTTGACTCCATTTCCCAATTCCGCGTTGGTGCATTTACACAAAACAATGATACCAGGAAAAAAAAAGTATCTGTTACAAATTTGATACGACCTCCGAAGGCGGAAAATAAATGTTGATGCACAACCGCTATTATTGGCAGCTTTTACAGGCAGTGTGAAAGGGGTTAAGCATGCTAAATGTTGCATCTTCGGTGATGACTTTGTTAACTACTTTGGGAAATTTAATCAGAACAATGTGACACAGAGTGTTTTTCACAAGCAGAGGCTAAAGAGCCACTTTCTGCCCTAAATGATGACATCACTTGACCTTTCTCGCACACGCAACAGTCAGTTCCAGTCGACTGGGCCGGCAGTTTGTGCAGCTTAGATGAATGCCTAACATCCGCAGGTGACGTGGCAGCAGGGTCAGAACCTTTTTGGGCGGGGTGAGCCGATCAATGCGACCAAACGCTGCTATCGATCCAGCTGGATTTATTCCGCCCCCGCGATCGCACCTCCCAAGCTCTCAAAGTCAACACAAAGCTGTCGCAGCCGATGGGAGGAACTGTAACCCGCTTGACCCGAGAGCAGCGGAATAAATCTCACTCTCTCTCCTCGGCAGCTAGTTTAATGAAGGACATAATGGCTGAAGCGCTGTTAGCATGGCAGCCGCCAGGACGGTAAATCTCCCGTTCTCCTTGGGGGTGCAGTGTGTGTGTGGGGGTGCGCACGACACTTTGCAGCTGCACGACAGGCAGTAAATCTGATACCGGTGTCATCGTCAATAGAGTCACACTATCACCAATTCACTGGACCAATTTACACAGTCGCATTTGAAGTGATTTAAAGATATACTACTGCTGGAGATGGAAAAGAGCCGTCAATTGGTTGTGTGACAGGGGCTAAAGGCGGGTAAATACCGCGTTATCTGTGATGGCTCGGGAACTACCCGTAAAGTCTGAACATACACACTTAGGGCCCTATATTCCTGACAAGTGCAGTATAAGAATAGGCCTGGGTGGAATTTTCTTCCTTTTGGAATTTTCCTAGATAAGTGCTGTTTGTTACACAGGGGAGTTTGCGCCATTGTGGGCGTGAACACAGCAGATTTGATTCCTGGCTAATCAAAGCAACTCCTCTCATTCCCTTTATATTCAATGTTTTTTTTTGTTATGTTCTATGATTTTATTTCTACAAAGATTCAGAGGGTTCGATGCACGCTGTTGTAATTTTTATGAATGAAATACGATGACATCCACCACACCTATCAGCGGAGAGCAGAATTTGTGTCCGTGAGCCTAGATCAAATCCATCAGTTACACCACATGCGCCACATCTTAGACCTGCGTTTCCCTGGTCTAAAGTCTCATCTACTTTCTGTCACCAAATTGTTTGGTGCACCAAGGCGTTTAATAGAAAACGCCGTCAATATGCTGGAAATGACAGAAAGCCACAGTGTGGGCTGACAAATTCCCAGACATGGTGAACCACACTCACACCGGCAGAAAAATGAAAAATGAAGACGTGCGTCCATCGATGAAAATAGAGCCCACATATAGACGCTGGGAAAACACTATCCTCCACCCTTATTTTCTGTCTGTGTGACATATACAAGACAGTGACACGGGGAAACAGTAAATGGCTGTTCCAAGCAAGCAGAAATATGTGACCAATCATTCATAGATTTTCATTTCATGAATTTTCTGGATCCTGCCTACAAGGTCTCGTCTTACGGGACGCTATGACGTCTGGCGGAAAGCTACATGAGTGAAACAGCAAAAAGCCTTGCCCACTGCGACACTGTGCTGAAAACATTTTGCAATGTCACCCCTTAATAGTATTTGACATGAATTTAATCACATTCAAATCATTTGTTAACAGGACGATGACACAAAAAACAAACAAAAAAAATACACTGCTCAGTATGTCGCTACGCCTGATGCATGCAATTTAAACACAGACAACTTTTCTGTATGCGTGTGTGTGTGTCAGGTCTCCTGTGTGGAGCAGTTGGCCGGTCACTATGCCTCCACGCACGTCTGTGTCCTCGCACGATGGGTGATCGATGCAAACCTTGCAGCGGTGCCTTTCACATGCACACCACCTCTGAAGGGTACAGTAACATCCGCATTCAAGCACCATAAATTAGGAACAAAGATTCCTGTTTTTTTTTTTGAGTATGAAAAATGGCACGTTGCAGTATTTTATTTGGATCGTGACTCCATGCTTTGTCTGCGTTTTGGCCACTATGGGGCAGTATATTATCTACACAGTGGATCTGCATAAATGCAATTTGGAACACATTGATACATTCACACATTTTTCCCCAATATTAAAAATATATATTTTTAAACATTATTTTTTTTGGGGGGGGGGGGGGGGGGCATTTACAATGGGCCTCAATTTATATGTGGATTGACAGGGCTTGGTTCACATGGCCCCGACACCGTCCACTGTAAATGAAAAACAACAAAAACAAGTTCTTTGCGGGGATAAAGAATATTGTTACTCTAATAGAATTTTTGGGTCACAATTTCATTAATCATGCTAGCTAAAAATTATGCTTATTTAGGTTCTCAGTCTCATGTCCATAAGTTGAGTTGAAGTAACAGGACTTTTCACATTCTTTTTTTCTTCTCACTACCTGGACAAACATGCCATATTTGCGAACCAATTTTCCCATGTGACATCGTCTTATCAGATCCAAATTTTCCACACATTGCCAGAAACATGAGAATGAAAGTTATGGGTAAAAAATGAAAAAGGTGCAAGAGGGTAGTGTCAATGCCGACTGCCTCAACGGGCCTGGCTTGTCGGAACGAAGCGTGTGTGTGTTGGGGTTTTTTTGGGGTCACTGGGGGGCTATTTTTGGCTCACCTTGGGCGGCGACTGCACCTGATATAGGTGAAGAGAGCACGGGTTCCAAGATGAAACTTCTAACTAGGAGTTGCTAGGAAACCACGACATGCATGGAGTGTGTGTGCGGTGCATGTGCTGTTTCCTGTTTGAAGCACACGTTACGACAGGTGGCGCGCAGTCTGATTCATATCTGGCCAATATGGGGAACAAAAGGCATGAAATATGACTCCATTTAAATATAGAAGGAGGGACATTTGATTAGGTACGGTGGCATTGGACTGGTGGCCGGCAAATCAATAACTCAACCTTCCAGGCAACGAGAGGTAAGGCCGGTTGTTTGTTTGTTTGTTTGTTTTTGAGGGGGGGCCGGGGTCCCATGGCAGGTAGAGGTTTGAATTCCAGCTCTGGCCTCCCTGCATGGAGTTGGTATGTTCTCCCCGTACCTGTGTGGCTTTTCTCTGGGTACTGCGGTTTCCTCCCATGTTCCAATGAGCGTGGCAAGTAAATGGAACATTATCAATTGTCCCAAAGGTGTGAGCGCGGATGGTTGTTGGTCTATGTGTGTATGTGTGACGTGCGATTGGCTGGCAACGAGTTAAGGGCGTATGCCCCGCCTCCTGCCCGAAGAAGACAGGGATAGGCTCGGGCATGCCCACAACCCTTATGAGGATAAGCTGATCAGAAAATGTATAGATGCACATTATTTATTATAGATATTATGCACATTTTTACGTACTACTGTGCAATCCTTTATTGTATGCAGTTCTACAGTTCTTAATATTCATACATCAATTTTTTAAATGAAATCATACCAATGAAAAAAATCATTTGACAGTTATTGTCATTCATAATAGGTATGAAAAGTTTTCTACTAGCGCGGCTGTGATGTGGGAAAGGGGAGGGGGGGTGCTCACCTCTTCAACTTTGAACCACAATATTATTACACCGCTCTGTTATATTACCACCCAAAAGCTAATGTATTCATATCATTTTCGCAAGTGTAAAAAGATGTGTTAGATAAGGTCATTATGCGAAGGGGTGGGGGGGTGGGGGAGCAGGGGCTGTGGGCGGGGTAGGAAAAAAAGACATCTGTGAGGAGGAGGTGTGCATGCGTGCGGCAGAAGCCTGTGCACACTTTACATCGGTGCAGCTCGGGACCACCTGGGATGGGGACCGGGCAGGGTGCACCGCCCTTGCTGAATGAGAACGTGGGCGGGGCCCGGGGCGTGAGGACCGGATAGTGATTGAAAGTGACTAGCAGAAGGATTTGGGTTGGGTATTAGAGAGATAGAGAGAAAGCGAGAGAGAGAGAGAGGGAGGGGGTGGGGGGGATGGGCGAGTGAGGGAGTGAGCGTCCTTCAGCATCCCGAGTAAAGCTCGTAAAGTGTGCAAGAGAAGCAGGAAGAAGAGGAGGCACAGTAAGCAGAGAGAGAGAGAGAAAAGCGGGAGGGGAGGAGGAAGACGACGAGCAGCCTTCCCCTCCGAGTCAACATTTTCTACTTTTTGATACTCCTTTTTGCGCCGTCGAGGACATCCTCGCCCGTGCGAGCAAAATAATTATTTTTTTTAATTTTCATTTGGATTTTTCTTCTTCATGACTGACAAGAACCAACAGTGGATGATCGGCGCCGGTCCCGCCAGGAGAGGGGAGGACGGCGACCGTCCCGTGGATGCGCGTGACTAGTAAGTGATGACAGAGCACTTGCTTGACTTTTTCATTCCGGGGGCGAAGACCCACGAGACAGTTTACAGTACTGATCCGAAATGGATTGAATGAAGACACACAAGTAACTCCACGTGCTCTGTAAAGTAGGGCATTGGGGTGGGGGTGGGAAGGGGAGTGGGGGGCTTCGGGAAGTCCCCTTTTCAGTTGAAATTAGCGCTGTCTAAACTTTTGACGGGAAAAAAAAGAGCAAAGATGCAACGGCCACGTTGAAATTCTTACATTTATCAAAAGCGAGGATCCCATTTTTTTCAACATAAAAACGGAGCCCACTCCTGCATTTTTTTTAAAATTTAAGTTCCATCTCCTGTTAAATGCCAGTTTTATTGGAAGCCGCAGGAAAATTGAAGGCGGACCACAAATGGCCTGTGGGCCTCATTTTGGTCACCTCTGTACGAAATGGATGACATTTTTTTTCTCTTTTGAGTGAATAACCATTTTTGTTTTCTAACACGGTACAAAAAAAGTCGTATACCAAAACACAGTGTATTCCCCCCTTCCCCCCAAAAAAAGAGTAGGAACAAGTTGTCTAAATCCGATCCCTTCACAATTAATTGCATCTACAATCTAAAATAGATGCATACTCTCCACATAAACACATGAAAAATACAAAGTATGCCCCTTTCGCCCACACATATTCATCATGTTTTTATAAACTCCTTTAAGTGCTTTTAGTTTAATTCCTCGAGCATACGCTTTCACAGCACCTTTTTAAATCATTAAATGCTCTTGCGACAGGAGATGGACTCGATGTCTACCACTCATGGGCGGTGCCAGCGACTTGAGCCACACTTCTTCCTCCGTATCAATTGTGCAAATGTAAAAAATGTATTTGCGCTTGGCGACTGATAAAATCGTCGTCATTATGGAGTCTAGTGACTCTACCAAAGGTTAGAATAGTTTTGTATTTTTCATTGTACTTTTTATTTTGTTTCTTTTATATTTAGTTCGCTCTAATTAGTTTTCAGAACGGGTTTGTTAGTTTTAATCAAGTTTTAGGTTTTCCAAAAATCTTTTAGTTTAGTTTTATTGGTTTTAGTATTATTTTGTGTGTATTTCTTATGTGCACATGGCAAAAAACATCTACAGTATTTTGTGGTAAAATCACAACATCAACTATTTCGTAAACTAATTTAGAATACCAAATGCTGCTAACCGCACAACAGTCGACAGACTTTGAAGTACAATCAACGCAGTGGCTTACGACCGCTCCTCAAGTTTGACGCATCACAACTCTAACGTCATAAATAAAGCTCGGATAGTCTCGCTTTCCATCACTTTGTTTGCCGAGTTGCCAGCATCTAAAGTGCCTTTGTGGCTTCAAATTCCATTGAGAAGTCTTCCACGCAGAGCACAAGTCACTTGCCCACTTGTTTATGTCAGTCAGTCACAGTCAAAGTGGATGGATGGATGGATCGATAGATAGACAAGACTATTTTCTTCATGTATGAAGCACAAGAGGAGAGCACTTGTTATGTGGCGCGAATTGACAATTTGTTAAGTTGTGAAAATGTGTTCGTGTTCCACCCTGCAGGACAATCAAGAGGGCCGGAGACACGGCCCTAACCTCGGCTTTGAGGCACGTAACTGTGTGAACGCCATCCCGCACTCCCGGCGGCACTATGGTTAAAGTGCACGCCAGGATCATTCCCCAAAAGCAGACCCCGAAAGCCCAATCAAGAAAGGAAGAGTGTCCCGGATCCGTCCCGGGGGACATTTGCAGTCACTTCTTCATCGGCCAGTGAAAGTCAACCGAGGATGTCCGACGTCTCCCTATGATCGGCACCCCATGCGCGTCGCCCCTCCACCGAGCCCCGACCGCCACCCCGCCTGCCATGCTCCTTTGGGTAGCGCTCTTGCTCCTGCACTGCTCGGCCTCCGCGCTGGGGGGCCAGTACGAACTATGCAAGTCTCTGGTGAGCACGGATGACGGCTCCGTGTGGGAGCATTACGCGTGCCAGCCTCGGGCCGAGTCCATGAAGGACTACATGAGGATCAAGGTGGACCCGCCCGGCGTCACGTGCGGGAACCCGCCCGAGAGGTTTTGCACCCTGGTGAGTTTTTGCTGCATGTGAAGTGGAGAGAGCTCTTAGGGCATGGCTTGGTGGGAGTGGGGGTGGGGGTGGGGCAGTGGCATGCAGTGGTGGGGTGTGGGGGGGCTTTGGGTGCTTAGGTGAGTGTGACAAAAGAAAACATGATTCTCGGGCACGCCCATCCCAGTTCCACTCAAGGTACTCACACTCTGTACTTAAATAGAAGTATACCTACTTCAAAATCTCTTGTGAAAGAAGCAGGACTGGTACAGAAGTATAAAAATAGATGTACAGACCTGCTGTTCTAAATTAAAGAAGTCAGAGACGTATTAAAATCATGTAAGATAAATGCTGAAAATGAGCAGAAAAAGGAGAACTATGTCATACGGAATTGCTAGAGCATTCAACTGTTTTTTTTGGGGGGGGTGGGGGGGGTGAAAGGGTGCCAAGAAATGCACTTCTGTATCTGGCAAGAGTCGCCCGCCCCCATTAAATCAGAACTTGAGTGCCTTCATTTGCATCAGTGATTATCCAACACAAATTCACCGCGCCGTTAGCTAGCAGCCATGTCCACGCCCCCAAAAAAATCCATCCTCCCTTGATGCCACAGTTTACGAAACAACATGGAGTCATTGTTTAAATTCCTTAAGCGAGGAGGTGAAGTGCCCCACCAAACGAGAGGAACGCACTAAATGTGTTAGTTTGTCAGCTAGCTAGTGGCTAGCGCCTCTCGTCACCTAGAATACGTTTTCTACTTTCACTTTACAGGAACTTGACGGAAACAATTTTTACTGTCAATCGTGTACATGAAATGAAAACAAAAAATAAAAAACAAAACAATTTCCCTTTTTTATGACCATCTTAAAAAGGGCCACGGAAAGGGAATCTTGCTTCGACAAATCTGTTGCCACCGTCATTCGTGCAAGTAGAGTACAGACACCAGAAAAATCCACTTAAGCAGAGTCACAAAGTATTTGCACGTGCTTATTTCCCACCACGGAAAATAAGCAGGAAGCTTAAACGACACGCAGGCAAAGGTGATTTAATTAAGATCTCTAGGGTTCTTAGCTAGCGCGATGACATAAGTGCAACAAGTTGGCATTGCGTCCGTCTAATGGGGTGCTGCTTGCAAATCCATGACGGTGTTCCCCCACTTTATCACAGTTCATTGTTTATGCCCTTGATACTTTCCAGATTTCTTCTGCAATCTTTTAAGATTTTTTTTTTGGCCATGCAGTCGCGATTAGTGACATAAGGTGCACATTCAGCTATTTATCGAAGGGGGACAACGAGTCAAACGCACAAATACAGAATGAAAACTTCACTAGGAGCTGCTGTAAATGACAACACACAGATTAACCGGCCAAGTTTCTAAAATAAAGCACTTTTCAAGATTTTTGCAATTCGCACCTGGGCTCGGTTCACTGTGAATGTTGCCGCGAAAATGCCGAGATGGAATCTTTTTTTTTTTTTGGTTTAACTGTGCGGCAAGGACAATGAAGGACAAACCTCGGTTGGCAAACTCGTTAAGATGTCAGCAATATTTAACGCGCCCCAGCCTGCGGGCCAGCCCTCCACCCTCCTCGCAAATCAAGTATTCATATATTCAAGCTTTATGGACGAGAATTAAGCAGCTACACGTCGGCAGAAAGTCACCTGACCCGTTTCGTCAGCTGTGAGCCCAAAAAGTCCGAAAACAAGATATAGCAGAGTGGTTTTTGTTTGAACAAACAAGCCGTCATCTCCCGTCTCGTGAGGGTTCTGCAGTCGTTCGCATCCGACAGGAAGTGGCGGACACCTAATGGTTAATGATTTGTTTCATGTAGACGAAGCGGAAACAAGTCTCCAGAAAGCCTCTCGGATGACTCCTCCAGAGAAGGGAAGGGTGGGCGGGGAGGGCGGGCTTGTAGCCCAAGACGGCGGTGACGTATTGACATCTGCCCCCTAATGGCTCGGGTCTGGAAAGTTCTGCAATTCTGCTTCCGAGTGAGCTCAGATTAAATATTGATGGGCTCCTTAATGGGCTTCCTTACAAGGGTCGGCCCGGCCCGACGATGGCCCATCCACGGAGAGTGCGCCACCGGGCTTGATGAGATGATGGGAGGGCGGGATGGGACGGAACGGGACGGGACAGGAAGGAGTGGGATCCGAGTCAGCGCTTTAAACTTTGTGTCGGAAGCTTCTGGTGGCTGAGGCGAAGGCGGCGGCGATGCGCGGGGCTGGAGAAGCTGAGCGACGACACTTTCTTTGGCAGGTGAGGCGCGATGAGTGGGCCTCATTCGCTGACTAATTTATGACTACCATCTGAACGCCTCTTTTGCCAAAAAAAAAGAAAACTTTCACAGTATGTCTGATAATCGACTTCAAGGAATGGAGATGCAGTGAGCTCATCTCCTATCACCTCGTTTGGCCGTTTAAGGTGTCATTTTTGACTTCCAACATTTGGATGATTAACATGGTCGGCTCCATTCTCAACTTCTTCAGTCCTGTGTTTGCCAAATAAACCTTATGACTCTCAGTCTGCTTTTTTTTGTTTGTTTGCCCTAAAATCTGTCCTACCAATGTTTCACATCAGAAAACATGGTTTAGTAACAAAGTTTGAACAATCTGCTTCATTCTGGAACTCTGAAGTCCAACCTTGCTGAGAAAAAGAGGACTGTATGCCCCAATACACAATTTCTTCCATTGAAATCGGTGCTATCAACAGTCAACATCCAACACAAAGTAACATTTGACACTTGACTTCTGAAAGTAGCAATGACAGTAATGGTGTGACTCAATCCATTTTCATCATTTGCCTATCGATCAATGACATCATTGATCGGATCAAGTAAAATATGACATGACGGCTCGTTCGCTCAAGTGTGCCGAGCTGCCCATCGTTATTAATCCTGTAATTCGGATCGGTCTGATTTATTTGAATTTTTGTTGTAAATGTTTTTTTAAAATATCATTTTGGAGGGAGGGATTAATTGATTCTCTGCGGTACAATATTGATATATAGATGTTGGTGTATGATATTTGTCCAAAACCTTGTCTCAATCCACTTTTTCGCATTCAAATCTGATCTGCGCCATTCGTCAATCGATCAGATGATTAATTAAAGTGTGCACACGTCAGGGATGGTCCATTTATCTGATCTATTTGTCTACCGTGAAGCCTTTCGCCCTCTTGCACTCTTCATTTCCCCGTCTGAAGGATTTGGCAGCTGAACAGAAAAGTTGTACTACTTATTTAACTGCCATACATTTGCATGCAATCCTACAAATCCAGGGAAACTTGGGGCACAGAAAAAACGAGTGGGGGGGGGGCGTCACCGTATGGGTAGAAATGCTTGTCTTCACATAAGACTTCACATAAGCGACTGCGGAGAAAGATGCAAAATTATTTTTGTTTTCCCCCGCCTCTCACTTTCCACCTTCACCCGGTGAACGTGTTCCTAAAAACTGGAGAGGATTCAAGGAGTTTTTGATGTGACGGTGCGCTATCCCCGTCTGCTTTCTTCCGCTTTACTGTACTTTCTCCATGGGGAGGTTTCATTTTTATTTTCCAATTCCTCTCGTTATTTTTTTTTTCTTCTTTTACGCCGGGAGTGCAACAAGCTCTGCCAAGCGGGGCCAGCGTGTTCCGTGTGCTGGCTTCTGTCGATGCGAGGGAGCGGCGGCAAAAAGCTTTGGAGTTGCTACTGTACTGTGCTGCGGTTGATGGGAGTTAAAATGACGTCAATAGCTCGCAGAAATGGATAAGCTTCAATATGATTTTGCATTCCTACAATAAGGGAATACAAGCATTAGTCAAAAGCGGATTACTAGGGTTGTTTAATCAAGAGCACATCTTTGATCTTATCTTAAACCATCCTTAAAAGTGAATTTAGAGATTTGTGTCAGACATGAGGCATGTCCAAAGATAATTGAAAATGTGCAAAAACTGAAACCTATTGCATGCAGGACTGAAGGTTGAAGATAAAGCATTGTTTGTCTGATATTTGGGCGTGGCTAAATTTGAAGCCCAGTGATGTACGAGCACCTGGTGTGAATTGCGAGGACACAGGATTTTTTATTTTTTCATTCATTCATCTTCCGAGCCGCTTGATCCTCACTAGGGTCGCGGGGGTGCTGGAGCCTATCCCAGCTGTCTTCGGGCAGTAGGCGGGGGACACCCTGAATCGGTTGCCAGCCAATCGTAGGGCACACAGAAACGAACAACCATTCGCACTCACACCTAGGGACAATTTAGAGTGTTCAATCAGCCTGCCACGCATGTTTTTGGAATGTGGGAGGAAACCGGAGCACCCGGAGAAAACCCACGCAGGCCCGGGGAGAACATGCAAACTCCACACAGGGAGGCCAGAGCTGGAATCGAACCTGGTACCTCTGCACTGTGAAGCCGACGTGCTAACCACTGGACTACCGGGCCGCCCGGATTTTTTATTTTATTTTTTTTAATTCCGACATGACCGCCTGCATGGGCACTGAGGCCTTGTGCTGGCACTGCCACTTTAGAGTGCCTCGTTGTTGCTTGGCAAGCTTACAGAAGTGGCATATGATTGACTGCAGTGGTTTCAGCACATGTAGCAGACACACCCACAGCAGAGAGCAGCGAGGATTCTTTTTTATTATTTTGATTTTCTTGTAATCATTCAAAGTTGGTTGGCTGTTGAATGTGTCAAATTTAGAAGACGTTTATTTTCACTTGACAGGAACTTGAGTGTGACTAAATTTGGACTTGCCTTTATATAGCAATCTAATCAGTCAGTATTAGGGAGGTCACAGTGTTAGCATATTTGCCTAGCGCGAGTATGTAGCGTAGTTGCCTATGTTATTTTTTTTTAATATTTTTGTGGAAAACAACAAATTCTTTTAATTCAACCTATGCAGATCATGATGACGCGGATAATGTTTTTGATTGCTATTTTAAGTTTAAAATGATTTTCTCGATGCTGCTCGACGAATGATACATGAGAATTATAGTAATGTAAGAACGTACTTCTGTAAGTTCTTACATTACTAAAATCAAACTAGAATTGAACACATTCTCCTTCCGAGCTGCCGGCGTGCGTTGCCCAGGGCGCGACGTTGGCTTGTAGTGTCCACGAGCCGAGCTTCACCACGCAGTACCATTGAGTCAATACAAAACAACGTTATAAGGCCTTCAAGAACGCTGCTCATTATTTGGTCTTTGACGGCCAATCTTCCCATGCTGCGTTTTCCTCCAGCTCCAGCCCAGCAGATGCCAACGGGCTGTTGCGGGAACATTAGCGCGTGCGTTGGTCCCGTCTCAGAGACAAAAACAACACACCTCCCTGCTCCACAAAGCCCGTTTTAGAAGCTCTAAAAATAGACATGAGAGGGGAAATGGAGAGAGAGAGAGAGAGAGAGAGACAGGAAAGGGGAGGAAGCAAAGGAAACTAACGGGTAGGACGATGACAGCTGGTGGAGTGGATGGGCTCTTCTCAGACTGGGCCAGGGGCCACGCTACCTGCCGCCGACACCGCACGGGACCCCCGCCAGGCCAGCTGTGGGCCTTCAAGGCCGCGTGAAAGGGCAGTCCCATGCCCAGCGGCGAACTGTACGCCACGCCTCCCTTGGAGGGTGGCTGAAGAGGAGGAGAGGGTGGGGAGGCTGATAGCGTCCGAATGTGCACCCTCCCACGGTGGACTGGGAGGATGGGAAGGGATGCAGCTTCCAATGTGAAGTGTTGGCATAATCAGAGGATAGTTCTAAGTGAGATTTGTGCCTAAGCGAGGCAGGACTAAGAGGGATCGGCCACAGGGTCTTACGCACACTGTATGGCACGGTGCTGGGATTTTTTTCATTGTAGCTTTCCATTCGTTTGAAATTTTGTTTTTGAAATCCAGTTAGTTTGAATTAGGTCTTCTACAAACATATCTGTCTGTTTTTAATCGTTCGTCTTTTTTCAAAAACGCTTTTAAGTTCATTTTCATTAATCTGAGTATTAGTTAGGGGACGACCGATTAATTGGCTGGCCAGTTCAAAGTCAGCAGTTTTCTGCAGGTTGTTGTTTTTTTTAGACAATACATAAGCCATAAGATGATTATCATAGACACCCCCCTCACACCCCCCCAAAAAAAAATCTGGGAAAAAAAAAATCACCTGATTTTTGCCAATTTTTCTCTCTGATGTAAACTACTAAGACAAAATATTACATAAACGTCAAATGCTCTCTGCCTGTAATTGATATCTCTACTCCACTCAGCATCAAGTGGCCAAAAAGAAAGTTGGGATATTTTTTTTTCCAAATCAATCAGCTCATAGCTTTTTTATTCAAAGAGCATTTGTCAAGTGGAAGATAAATAAAATACAATAATCAGTGAATCATAAAATAAGTATGATTTAATTCCCTTAAAACAATTCGACCTTCTGTCCCGCCGTTTAGTTATACTCAAAAAAATGTTGATTTGAATTGAGTTTTAGCCAACACAGTAAAAGAGCATGGCGAATTAAGCTCGCATCCGACAGACTTTCAGTTTCAGTGCCCGTTCAAATCCCCCAAAGTAAAGATGAGCGCCATCTGCGTGCCAACTGGCAAATTATTTGCAGGTAATGAAAAGTGCACTAAATATTTGTTGAGCCTAGATAACATACTCATATGCGGCATTCTCTTCTTGAAAACATCTCACAAGATAAAAGATGAGCGTCATAAATGAAAAGGCAATATCCTTTGCCTTAGCCCCTCTGAGGCCTTTTTAACGGGAGGGTCATTTCACTTGATGCCCCCCCCCCCCTCTCCCGCCCTCCATCCCAAAACAAAATATATTGTGTGTTTGCTCAGCGTCCCTTATACACTTTATTCCCCTTGCTGGTCATATAACTTATAGAACGTTCCGGAAGTGGCTCAGATGGCAAAGGGATGAAGGAAGGAGAGGAAGAGAGAGGAATGCTGTTTCACTATCAAAATAATAATGACAATTAGAATATATAGTTTGTCTATTTTGCAGCTTTAACCCTATCAGAGTTGGGTTTGAAAGGTGCATCAGTGTTTACTCAACAAAATGTTTTTTCAACATTTATTTCTTATGCATTAAAATAAAATGGCAGACTTTAAAGCAAAAACATATGGTTGTTTTAAAAGTTGGATTCATGTTCAGTTTCACAGCGAACTTTAACTGAGAGTAACAAGCAGCTTCAATACTCTTGGAGAATTGAAAATGTTAAAAAGAAGAAAGCCGAACTGCTGCTTGTTGTGAAGTAAGCAGAGTTCACTCCCACCATAACAGCTGAAACAACTAAAATCGCATAAATCGGGTCACTGATATCTTCAGATGCCTCTGTGCGTATGAGGTGCAAATTAGAAAAGTGTATTCAATTTTTTTTTTAAAGCATATTTTCAATTGTTTCAAAACAACGCGAAAGGGAAGTCCGCTTAAGGCCGCGGCATCATGGAGGCTGTTGTCATGGAGACGAGATGGCGGGGAGGATAATTGCTGGAGGGGCTTAGCAGTGCGGGCCACCTGCCGCAGCAGTTGGCTCGGATCTGAGTATGTGTGTGTGTGTGTGTGTGTCCTGGCATAGATACACTGAGGCGATGCTGGCAGAGCAGGACACGAAGGACATGCCGGGCACACAAAGGGCTTAAATGCAACCTTGCGTCCCTTGTGTGGGAGGATCATAAAAAAAGGGGGGGGGGGGAATGCCCCGCCCTCCCATACAGTATATTACTTCACATCCACTATAATTAATTCTCACGCAAGGTCACAAAAGGCTGATGAAAATCAGCATGTTTCATTTGAACTGAAGACATTAGAATTTGGCATCCATTTGTACATTTTTATTATGTATGACAGTCGGTGGTACCTTGAAGTTTAATTCATTTTGTTGACCAATTTCGACGAGAAGCAAATTCCTTTTTTTGCCAGCCGAATGAATTGAAAAGCCAATCATGCATTCCTCCCCTGCTATTTTTTTCTTATACATTTTTAATAAATAAACTACTTTGCAGCACTGTGTTGTAAAAATAAATATTAAAACATGATAAAAATTGAATATAAAGAAATAAACTGAAGTACATGAAGTCAAATTCTGGCAAAACAAAAAAGAAAAATGTTGACAAAGTGAACGGCTCATAAGGTACCACAGATTACTCGGGGCACGTAGAACATCCGTTTTTGTCTTGAGTTCCCTTTTTAGGAGCATTGACAGAGCTCAGTGCGATTCATCAGATGATGTAACTAAATGCCTTTTTTTCTGCAATTGTCGACATCACTATTGAATTAGAAGAACGCTCTTCAGATCATTGAAACCTGAAATGAACTCAAACCAAACTTTGCATAGAAGTATGTAGATTACCGGGTTTTCTAGTATGTAGATTACCAGGGGGGAGGGCACGTAAGCAATGTTCAAAACAGTCTTTGTGCACGTCAGCGACTACACTAGATGCGGAAGGAAAGTCAGACGGGGGAAGGCTTTATCTGGGCCAGTTGACAGTGGGATCACTTTCAATAGGATTTGTAGGTGGAGGGTCACTGCAGGAACAACAAGCCAGCTTATCCCGTCCGCTGTGTGTAAACGCGCGTCTAAGCCGAGGTCAGGAGAAGTACCGGTGGATGGCATAACAAAACGCATTTAAACCTTTTCACCCTAGCCCAACTCCACAACCTCGACACTTGAACCTTTTTCCACCCCTATAACGTTCCCATTTCAAAGTCCTGACTTCAAGCAATTCCTTTTTCATTTGCCGAGTTTGCTTACAACAAACACAGTGACAACGTAGACTTCATTGTAATGACCACATTTTTCCCACAAAATAGTGAAAAGGCCTTCATGAAAATGAACCGTGGAAAGCTAACTGCTGCCGCGTTCTTGCTAATAAGCAAAATGTCCAGGCGTGGGATTGCCCTCTGTTGCTTGGCAACGCTACTGATCGACTCGTACATTGTTGGACTTCCAGAGGCAGGGCACAGTCCTGGGCACATGGTCTGAAAACATATCTGGTAAACGGAAGCCAATCTCACCGTCTGTGAATGCTGAACTGGTCTCTAACTTTCGAAAGGGAGTCGAAGCTCGGCTGAGTTGCCAAAATAAACGATTTCGACAATCATCTGAAACGGCAACAAAATCATGGCAGAGTTCGAGGACGACAGATTGAAAGATGATTGTAAGTGTAATTGACATGTTTACACTGTATTACGTGGGTCATGGTTTTTTACATCGTAGCTGGCGGCCATTTTATTGGAAATGGTTGGGCCGATAGCACTCTATATTGTACTTCATCAAAACTTCTTGTGATAACATCAAATAGAATGAAGAGAATTAACCATCTGCTCTTCGTGATTAATTCATTGTGGCCCCTACTGGTGTGTGTGACTTGGCCTTCGTTCTCAACGACTAATTGAATCAGTAAGATGCAGTTATACGAGTCACTTTTGGCAGAGGAGAAAGAAAACATGCTTGTGGGTCATATCTATGTTACGGCACTGTTCAAATATTGTTGCATTTTGCATTCTTTGTTAGCATTAAGCTCGCGGGCGATAATTATGTTATGAGATGGAAGGCGAGCATCCAGTGCAGCCTAAGCAGCATTTTCACTCCATCGTTTCAGGATTCTCGATCATCTCAAATGCTACTTCCTTCTGTCTCTACTCAGCACTTTTCCCGCTCGCTGCGGTTGAAGTAAATCAGATGATAGAGCGTGCCTTGAGGCCTTGTATGGTTCCACTGTAAATTTTGCTTTTGCTACCAAGACAACACTACCTTGGGTGCGAGTGACAGCTCACTTTCACAAAACCCGTGCATTTGCCACCTCTGTAAAACAACCGTTGAAGGTAAAAAAGACTCGCAAGATTCCCGTTCTTAGCTCTTTTGACTGTCATGCTCATTAGCTGGCTTTGGGTGTTGTTGTTGCGTGCATCTTCAAGTAGCTGCCGCCTGCTGAGCGTACGGCGGCCGCTCACTACAAAAAGAACAAAAATAGTTCCCTTAATTATAACGGTAAAAGATGAAATCAACTAGCGATGTAAGTTGGTAAAACATTCACATTTTTTAAAGGCAGACTTCATCTTGACCTTCAAGGAAGTCAGACCAATGTACCACTAGATCAGCGACATCTATCGGGGTAGCGCTCTACTTTCTACATTTCGGACTGAGCCAAACACAGAGACGTAAAACGGAATGTAAAAGCGCCATAAAAACCTGTCGTAAAACTATACAGCTTATCATGTAGTGCTAAAAATCCAGCAGAAGAATGTGGAATGGGGACGGATGATAGTAAGAGGAAGGAGGGTTATTTTAAGACTCTTCATCGGGAGCTTGTTAAGCGGGGAGCGCGAACATCCAAAAGGAATATTGCATTAGCCGCGGCTCTGAGAAGAAAGAGCATAACATCCGCCATAAAATTTTATCCCAGGTACTAGGCCAGCAAACCCGTCGAGCTGAAAACTGCCCTTGTCATTGCTGTTGAAATAATCAATCTCCAATATGTGGAAATGTTGAATCATGATCACGGTGGATGTAATCACTGATGGACGATTAACCCAGCCACACAAATAATGTCAATTACCGAGCCCCCCTTTTGATCCAATGAATGGCTGTAACTAAATGTTGGGAGATCATAATCGGCCTCTCTCAGCCTTGTGAGTGTACCCGCGGGGAGGTTAATGATCATTACCATTGCGATGCCATCTTTTATTGCGCAAATGAAGCGCCGGGAGAGAATGAAAGAGAGAGAGACGGCTGCGGGGATCTGTGGGATTTCTGTGTGTAAATATTGAACTTCTGCGCTGATGTAAAATGTCAGACAACTGGCTTACAGCAGAGTGCTACATCTATTTTCCAGAAATATCCGCCAGGCTAGGAATACGTCAGGTCGGCTAATCCGCACTGGGCCATCCCAGGATTTTAGGGATGTAACAGAGTGAAAGGATGATGGAATTTGTGTAGCTGACACGCATTCAATAGTGTGGGCAGTGAAAAGAATTTCCTCTGTTGGCGCGGGTGGTTTTAAGCTGGAATCTCCAGCCTGACTGGCGACCAATCCGTAGTGTCGGGGAGAATCCAGATGGGACTCCGATCAGAATCCTGAACATGAGTAAATGGATGGAGGGAATCTAACCCTTCATCCACTGGCGACCAGTTCAGGGTACTCTAGTCCAAAGTTACCAGAGTCACAAGAGACCTTCAAACAGGTTAATGAAGGAAAATGAATGGACGGACCAACCAAATCCCCCAAAAATGTGTTAACCTAATCATACTGCATTTCATCCAATCTTTGAGCGCTTGCCTTAAAATGACAAAATGTCCACGAACAGGTATTGCAGCATCAAACCGCTGAATGGATGCCTCAACCAAATAAAATATTTTCTTAAGGGAACGTAGTCCTTTATCCAAAGACGACCAGTCCAAGGTGTTCTTGTCTAAATTTGCCATAGACCCTTGTCAACCTCAGCAAGATCAATGCAAGCAAAGGAATGAACAGATCAATCAATTGCAACCATGCCAGGTTGCTCTTTCTCAAAGTCGCCAAAGTCACAAGTGACCCCTGAACAGGATAAGTGGCAGAAAATTGGATGGATACATCAAACAAATCACACAATATTTGCGTGATCGAATGAAACTCTCGTCTCCTCTTGCCAAACAAATGTCTTTGTTGTTGTAGGAGAACCCATATCTGTGCAGCGATGAATGCGACGCCTCCAATCCAGACTTGGCGCACCCTCCTCAGCTGATGCAGGACCGCGAACGCAACGGTCTACTGACCTACTGGCAGACTGTCACGTGGAGGCGCCACCCGGAGCCCCTGCTAGCCAACATATCCATGTCGTGGAACAAAAGTCTGGAGCTTACCGACGACATCCACATCACCTTCGAGTACGGCCGGCCCACCGTCATGATCTTGGACAAGTCCATGGACCACGGCCGCTCCTGGCAAGCGTACCAGTACTACGCCGACGATTGCCTGGATGCCTTCGGCATGCCGGCCAAGCGCGTACGCGACCTGACGCCCGCCAACATCACTCGCGTAATCTGCACCGAGCAGTACTCACGCTGGGTGGGCTCCAAGAGCAACAAGAATGTCACGTTGGAGGTACGGGCGCGCTTCGCTATCTTCGCCGGCCCGCGGCTGCACAACATGGACAGCCTGTACACGCGCATGGAGAGCATGAAGGGACTAAGGGACTTCTTCACCTTCACCAACCTCAGGCTGAGGCTCCTCAGACCCGCCCTGGGAGGCACGTACGTGCAGCGGGACAACCTGCTCAAGTACTTCTACGCCATCTCCAACATCGAGGTGCCTGCCAGGTGAGGTTTTGATCAGATTCCCCCCCCCCCCTTGTTTGTCTGTGCCCGCAAAGATGAAACAGCTTTTAAGAAAAGCTTTTTTTGGGTGCGGAAGAGAACTTAAAAAAAAAAAGGTTCTCCTAAAAATAATTCCTGCATCAAGTGATAGGGTTTGAATGTTTTCAATTGAACTGATCGAAATAGAAATGAGGATAGATGGATAGGTAAACAAAATAAATAAAATGGATAGATGAAAGATAGATGGAAGGTTTGAGTGACGCTTCAATTTTTTTTATCTTAAATGACACAATTGGGATATAAGTCAAGTCAGTGTAAAGAGGATGGGGGGGAAGCAAGGAATCTGATTTCCGCAGATTAAATGTAAGTCACTTCCAAATGGACATTTTTTTTCTTTTTTTCAATTTGATAAATATTTGCATAGGTAAGGTGGAAAGCCCGCCATTTCTGAAAGGACAGACCACTAACTAAACTTCTATCCTCGGGTTTGTGGAAACCATTTTCTTGCAGGTGTAGAAAAATGTTTGGTTGGGTTGTCTTTGAGAAATTTGGGAAAACCTAATTGGGAGCCCAATAGTACACGACAGCGAGCAACAGCAAAGTTTATTAATTAGCCAGTCAATTACTCAACCGTGGTCAGATGACAAAAGAGGTTTTGTTGACCATCGGAGAAAGATTTGCTTTTGCCACATGGAAGTATGTCTGATTTATCGATTGTCACATTCCTTCATATTGGGATTGTTCAAAAGAAGCAGGATTGGCTGATTGTACGCAGGGCGATCAACGCATCCTCCGGTGCGCCAGCGGCGCACACGAGGTGTGTTCACAATGACCCCAT
The DNA here is from genome assembly GCF_025434085.1 of Hippocampus zosterae. NCBI lineage: Eukaryota > Metazoa > Chordata > Actinopteri > Syngnathiformes > Syngnathidae > Hippocampus > Hippocampus zosterae. Next base: position 8,858,441 of record NC_067468.1, read on the forward strand.
TGATCTTCATACGCACCCCCTCGCTGGCCCGCCAGGACAATGATGAACGACACAAAGACGCGGCAAAGCAATGTCGGCTCGGCGGCAGGTGGGGGGCTCTTACGTGGCAACTTTGTGACAGTGAAGGATGCTCGGGGCCGTCACGCGGCCGGTTAGCAACCGCGGCGCATCGCTCCAACCTTTCAGAATTATTATTCCAATCAATATAGCGGGCTGACATTTGAATGGTATTTAACAGCCTTGTTGGGACGGGCCTGGAGTCGGACGGCGGGGCGGCAGTGGAGGTTATCTCCGGTTTGTGAGCGGAAAGGGTCCTGGGGTGAGGAGGGAAAGTGAAAATGAGCGACAGTTGAGGGTAAGGGGGCGCTTTTTTTTTTAATTTGTGCGTGTGTGTGTACAAGCGGGTGGTGTTAATGAAGTCTTGGGTGGATGCTGACACAGCACACACACACCTTTGAGATCCAGTAAAAGGCCTGCTGGTATTGATCATTGCTACTTTTCAGTCTCAGCACAGCGGCAGAGCAAGGGACAGGCCAGTCCCCCCCCCCCCCCCCCAAAACAACCTCCCTTTCAAAATGAACATTTGGGGTCATACCTAATGTGCTGAGCAACTAACTCAGGGCAATGCGTTGGGCTTGTGGCTCTATTTGACTAGTCCAGGCAGGGAGTAGTCCATAAGATTTTAAAGGCATAGAAAATTTGCAGTAAAGGTATCCAGAGAATTTTCAGTAAACTTCCAATGAGAATTCACTGAAATTTGTGTCATATTCGAGGCCTGGACAAGACAGTACAATAAATGGATGGATGGACGACAGCATGGCAGTGCTTCCGGGTGGCATATCTGCCTCGTCGCCAAAGGTTCTGGGCTGTGACCCCGCCATATCAGAACTTTCAAAATGTTTTCCCCAGAAATTAATTTCCTACTACATTCCTAAAGCAGGCAAATTACTATTAACTACTTTACTTTCACAAAAGACTCATTATTATCCATAGACTGGCTACCTGAATGGTGGCCTGTCTCACTATCTGCCCTGTGATTTACTTGCGACCAATACAGGGTGTAGCCTGTATTGGCAACCAAGATAGACTTTAGTGCCCTATAACGCCCAAAAATTATTCAAAATGGACGGTTGGTTCACCAAATCAGGGTTTGAATCATGATCGTATACCACTGGTGTCAAAGTCAAGGCCCGGGGGCCTGATCCGGCCCGCCAGGTCATTTTATATGGCCCACAAAAGCAAATCATGTGTCAACTTGCTAAAATCTGTACTGAAATGTCAAATCGTTATGTGTAATCAATAACGTTGAGGTTTTGCTACCCTGTTTACACTTACTTGAACAATAATTTGAACAAACTATTATAATCGACTTGACTGATTTCAAAGGCAGCAGTCTATTAATTTGTTGTGTACAAGCAATCATTTTTGTGCTTTCACTGTTATAACGGCCCTCCGAGGGAAGACGTAACTCCAAATTGGCTCGCGACTAGAATGAGTTTGACACCCCTGTCGTAGATGCTTCCGGGTAACTAAAGACTTCATATGTTAGTATGAATGGTCTTCCATCTTAAAGACGACCAATCCAGGGTGTAGTCTGTCAGCTGGGATAGACTCCAGCTCCCTGTGACCCTGAACAAGATAAGCGTTATGGAAAATGGATGGCTGGATGGATGGAATCTTCCGCTTCCTCAACCAGAAAACGCCTTTGATAATGTGACTGTTATGCGTCGAGGCGTGCCGGTGGCAGCGGGTGATATGTCGTGTCCAGGTGGGCTGGATCTGGTAACAGCGTTCCAAATATAGCCCCCGGGGAGATGACAGAGAACGGTCGCTCTTCCGTCCCTTCCACCTGTAACATAATCATCTATCAATAAGTTATTCTGGGCGGCTGCTGGGAGTATTAGATGATCGTGCTGTGTGGGAATTGGAGGGGGTGCGCAGTTGGGGGTGCAGTGGTCCTGAGGAGTACAGTACAATCACAGCCGCCTGCTACTTACGGCTGTGAAATTGATTTTTTTGGGGGTGGGGGGAGCGGGACGATTAGTCAATGGTCCCCGGACAAAAAGGCTAAGCTATTTCATCTCATCTCATCTGGCCTTAGTAACACATTGGGCTTTCCAATGACTCAAATTTGAATAATGAATATTTGGCTCCGCCGCCGCTCCGGCGAGGGTTGGCCGTGGTGAAATGGATTTTATAGACGATGGATTCCGAGCGGCAGCATGCCACAGGTCGCGGCAGTAATGAGATACGCCGTCTTTATCGACGCGGAGGAGGCCATGGTCACTTCTCTTGACGCACTGCAGCTCCCCAGGACTTAACTTGTCACCAGCCGGCTGTTAAAAGTAATTGCACTGGTACCTCACTTTACCAGTGCTTCACATGCAAGTTTTTTGAGGAGCCTGAGCCATTTAAAAATGTTCGCTTTGTTTTGTGAGCAAAAATTATAGTTTCAAATGAGCTACAGATACACCACTTTTCCAGTACTGTAATGCCTTGACGTGAGCAAGAAGAGCCAGAGTCGCCGATCCACTTTCAGACGTTAATTGAACAGGACAAGTACTCGCAAGGAGCAACTCCAATTCCAGCTCCTGATGACACTCACTTGGCCACGCCCCATCAAGGCACACTTCCATCACACTTGAACCGACATAGATTTTCTGGTCATTCTGATAGGAAATGCTTGACTATGGGGATACATAGTGAAGAAATACAAGCATTGTAACTGCTCCTATAAGAAAACAACTCGGGCAATCAGATGTTTTTCAGTTATAACCAGCTGAACTAACAACAGATTTAACCCATTCCAGGTTTTTTTCATGTTTTCCTCAGTGTCTAAAGCAGGGGTGGGGAAAGTACGGCATGCGGGCCGGATCCGGCCCGTTGGTCTTTTTAATACGGCCCGCCGAAGATTGGTGCACAGTTATGGTTTGATCGTATTCATTTCGTTTGGACTTGTAATGACAGGAATTTCAACACCAGGTGGCACAGTTACTTCAAGTTGCAGAGCACAGGGAGGGAGGGGAAGACGAAGAAAGAGGGAGAGAGTAATGACCATGGAAGGGAAAGTGATGTGTATCTGATTAAACGAAGGGGGTAACAAAGTACGAAACATTCAGGAGACGCCTGGAGTCGGAAAGACTCAAATCCACGAGACTTTGAAAAACAAGGAAGCGATTCTTACTCAGTCCGATTCTGGCAATTTCCATGCTCAGAGTGAATTTCTTGTGGCTCGAGTAAATAAACATTTCCTAGAATGGTTTGATTGTTAAAAACTTTCCACAAACTGGACCGCTAATAAGAGTCGGAGAGCAGTCAAATGTGTAGAGCGTGAACAACAGTTCAGTACACATCCTTGAGGAGAACCGGTGCTCAGTGTGATGGTGGAGGAGAATGTTACATGATTACTGGCATACAAAGTGCACATTGTGCTATCTTCTTTATTTTCCATTTCTATTTCTAACTTAATATTTTCTGCTTCTCATTTGGCCCCCATGGGAAAATAATTGCCCACCCCCGGTCTAAACTGATGACCGTGATTGTAATACAGTGAACCCATTGTTTATCGCGAGGGCTACGTTCGACAAGGAATCCGTGAAAGTCAAAATCCATTAAGTAGTCAGCGTTATTTTTTATATTTATTATACAGTACAATAGAATATTTTTAAAAACGTTTTCTTATCAATAATCGTACATATAAATGATAGTTTTTTTAGAAATACTGTAAAATTATCATTTTAATAGCCCATATGAGGTTGGACAAATTGTGACTCAAGCGTATTTCACAGTTCCTCTGACATTGCCTCTTTGTCCCGACTCAGCGTCACTAGTTATTGGTAATTGTTGGAACATACTGTATATATATATATTTTTTATTCTCATTCAAAGTTCGCTTCACCGATGACACTGGCAAGGAATGAGGAATCTGGAGCACAAAGAGAAGCCTTTAAAATGGTACACGTATGTGAAATAGTTTGGCTGCAAAAGTACATTTGATGCCTCTACAAGCGGTGTATCGTCTTTATCTGACGCTGCGTGGCAAATAGCTGGCGCAGGTGTGCTGGAAAGCCAGGTGCTTAACTCTCAAGAGTGCTGCCCTATCAATAACCGCGTCACCGGATAGGATTTTAAGCTTTGACACGAGGGAGGGTTGTAAAATTAACTTGGAAAAACAAAGCACTCAGCGTGCTGGAGGTAGTGTAAAAGGGTATTACAGGTGAAGGGCGGCCAGAGTTGGAGAAGGTCAAACGCAGTCAGATGCGGTAAAAGACTAATTGAAGGAGAATCAATCGAATATTCGCAACGTTTTTCTCACTCAAGGTTATCTGACAACAAGCGTCTGAGGTGTTGGGGCCCGGCAGAGCCCTCTTGATGCCTCCTCTTCGATCAGGCCATTTCCATATCACTCAAGGCGAAAGCCATCAAAGAAAGAGAAGACGACTCCATCATGGTTTGGATCAGCACAATCACATTCGCCGGCTCGGAAGCGGGGCTCTCAAATTCTCCCCCCCCCCGTCCTCCATCCAGCCGCCCCCATCCGTCAGTCCGAAAGCAACCGGTCAATGGTCCATACGGTCGCTCGTCTACATTATAGATTAGACGCAGAGTCGGAGATTGGAGCGTTTTAATGAAATAAGAAGCGGGTCATGCGGTGGGTCTTTATAATGGAATAAAGCAAAGGCCGTAAGCTCAGGAAGAGCCGACTAAGTGGATTAGGGCCAAGACAGAGGGAAGGAGATTGAGCCGAATGACCAGGAAGTCGGCATCGTTTTTCTCTCACCTCCCCCCTTCCTCTGCCCCGCTCTGGCATATTATGTCTCTTACCCGCTGACTTTTCACTTTGATTTGACTGCTTCATACGATTGGGATGATGTATAAAAGAGGCCAGGTGCCATCGGTAAGCAGAAAGTCAAGAAAAAAAAATTAAAAACAATCTCGGCTCTGTCTGAGGCAGAGGCTGTGCTATTTTACTACTACCACTACAAATAAGTTCTTCGAAGAATCTTATGTCTACTTCGCTTTCATGTCAATTCATTTGAACCAAAAAAAAAAGTGGCTAACATCATAACACTTGGCAAAGCTAGCAGCCATGACAAAAGGTTAGCGCCTCACCAAAATAGAGAGATCTCGGAATAACAGACGTAACTTAGCTTGACAGCGACTCACTTGTACATTAGCAAAACCCTGGAACCGTATTCCTCAAATCACGGTCCTTGAAACGCCTCTTTTTTTTTTAAGTAAGTTTTGAACACAAGTCAAGGAAATATGAGAGCCACATAAAATCACCCGGAGACTTGGATCTTTTGACCCCTGTGTGTTTAGGCAATTTAAAATTATGACAGCTTCTCTTCATTGGTGAATATTTGCATCAAGATCAGGGTACTGTAATCAGCCGCTCTGGAGAAGTTCTCTGCTATTTACAGAAATGCATCTGGTTTTCCGAGACAAAACATTTCCCCTTGGAGGAAGCCTTCCAAAACAATTTGGCGGCACCTGTCACGGCGTCGCCATGGCAAACAACGGCACCTGCTTTGCCAGGAGCGACACCATAAGAACGGCTTTGGCCGTCGCTGCGCAACTTTCTGACGAGCGGCGTAATGTTCCGCGTCCGTCTGCTGCTTGCAACGGAGACGGAGGACTGAAACCTTTCGCCACATTAGCCTTGACAACAGAAACTTAACACGCTGAAGCAGGCATGAAATGCATGTGGGAAAAAAATCTAAATGCCGGAGAAAATGTTGCCTTTTTTAAGACTACCGGTAATTGAGGCCATAAACATTACTGGAATAAATGTGGTCATTAAACGATAGACAAAATCAGAAGTATCGTGTTACCGCCTTAATTACGCATAATTAGAGTCAAACCCTTTCTAATGTAAAAATATGTGCTTTGACTCACGAGGTTTTTGGGGGGGAGGGCGTGTTTAGTTTACATTTTGCAACATTTTCAAAATTCCCCATCTTAATTTCCCATGGAGACCTGAAGTGTAGTGTGTCAAACAGATGACTTTCAAGGAGACATTTGATGCATTTTTACGTTTTCACAATTGACAACAGCTACCAGGTGTCTTACTAAATTGTCAACAACCAAGTGTTTTGATTTTCTTTCACGGTCCTGACAGTCCCCTGAGGAAAAACGCAACTATGATGTGACCCGCGTTGAAAACTATTTTGACACCCCTGCTGTAAACAACAGGCAATTGGGCATCCTTGTAGCAAACGCGGAAGGTGAGAACGGAACACCTGAGGTTAGTCAAGATGATTAAAAAGTAGATGTGCAATAGCTGAGGAGTGCTAACACCTCTCGCAGAAGTCCAAAAACCTTGAACGACTCAGTCACAGCGCCTCCGGAGTGATACTAATTAGACCCTGACCGGCTTACGGGGACTTGCAGCTACAAAGGTTTATAGTCTGGGCGCCATTGAGCTCGACGCCGCCGCTTCTCACTGGCCTCCGGGCTCGTCCATCTTCTGTGAACAAGCGCCCCGTGTCCTCTGCTCTCTCTTTCACCGCCGTGGGGTGTCTTTTCCCCCCGTTTTTGTTTTTTTTGATTAGCCGCGGCTTTGACTTTGCAAAGCAACTATTTTGAAATAAAAGTTTTTTCCGTGCACGTCCTCTGCCGACGTGAAGGTGAGCGTACGGGAGGTATAAGCCTGGATCAAAGACAGAGCGGGAAAGAAAGAGGGAGGCAGATGATGGATTAACTGCTAGTTTCATGGGACGAGCTCGGTGTGTGTGCGCACGTGTGATTCTGCGGTGAATGATGTGAGGCCGGCTCAATATTGCTTCGGCGTTCCGAGGGAGGTCGTCGAAATCGCCAACGCTTCGCAGTCTTTCGCGCTCGGTATCTTTGTGAGCGTGCTTTAGTGGGCGGCCACGACACGACGCTCCGCGCTCACCGGCGGCCACTTGTGCGTTCAAATTCTGATCCTCTGCCGTGGGACTCGGATGGCTTTTGAAATCAGGGGTAGTCCAAATATTTGGTTCCAGAGCAGCTTTTGTCCAAAGACCCCATTTATAATCAGAGCACCAATTACAGCGAACCCCTCTGTATCCCAGGGATTCGTTCCCGACGCATCCGCGCTATGTGAAACTTCACAATAGAGTAACCATATAAAAGTTTGTTTTGTTTACATTTAACCACTCCCACATGCTTTAAATACATTCAACTTCTGGAAAAAAACACTTTCCTAAAGTATTCCGTATCATTTCAAAGCGGTTTTCAGATTTCATTTGAATGACCTCTCAAGACACAAGGTAAACAGTGTTCTGCCACAATGTAGAAACCAAACCCAATCTATCAAAAGGTAAGGATAGATGCTTGACTTTCAATAGACAAAACGTTTGTTTCCAGCTAGGGCTATGGGATTTTTTAAAAAACTGACACAATATTTAGACCCCGAAGCCTCAACGGCAACATGTTACAGCATCCTCACAATCATTTCCAATCTATGTTCAGTCGAACTGCAGTGTATGGTCACTCCTCATCACCGTTTCAATGTCGAGACTTTGGTTGAAAGTACAGTAGATACTACAGTCAAGCAATGAAATACACCGTTGGGAATTGGCGTACCGTACAGCATCTTGCCTAGAATTCCAAAGCATTGGTACTGTATTTCTCCCCCTCATAAGTGACACGATAAACTGAGATTGATTTCCTAATCTTTATCTTCACCTCAAGATCTGTGCTGATCTCAAATCCCTAACAACATGACACCGCCATCTACGGGGATCATGTAGTCATTTCAATGGCTTACAAATTGCAATGTAAATTTACATGACAAATATATCCCCATCAATGGCAGAAAACGGTTGGATTCCAGTTGATCGATAGAAACATCCAGGGCAGTGAACAAGATTATACAAGATAAGATAAGATAAGATAAGATAAGATAAGATAACCTTTATTTGTCCCACACTGGGGAAATTTGCAATATGACATCATTTATTGTAAAATATTTTTACGGACTCCACTTTACAGCTCAGCGGCCCCCAGGGATGTGAGTTGACAACCACAACATTGACGACCCCACCCAGAAAGGCCCAGTGACAAATCCGTCTTCATATGTTGTGATTTATGAGACTACGCTTGTAAGTGATTTGATAATCATAGCTGATATCCTCTCACAAGTGGAAAGTCAAAGTCAGCAAATTCCTTGCTCAGCCACACATCCCTGCATCCCACTCTTAAAACATTTTTTCAAATCAACAAATACAATCAAGAATCCTCCCCACCAGCACCTGGACTGTGTCTCACCCGGGCATTTGACATTCGGAGGGAATCTTTTGATGCTGCCAGCGCTCTTTTTAATGCTGAAAGGCATGCTGGGAATCCTAACTGGAAGAACACGGGGCCCAGGGAGGTTGTCCTTACAATGAACATTAATTAGCATAGCATTGTTAAAGGTGCGCCATGTTGCAAAGTACTGCTTTTACCTGTGCATTAAGTAGTTGGCACTACGGCCGATCATAAGGCGAGCGAGCGGTCGGCATTTTTTAAGTAAAGTTTTCGACTCTAAGCTCAGTGACCATTTATTTTCCTATATGAGACACTGATGATCAATTATGAGGAGCCATTTTGATCTTGGGATGGTCAGGATTGTTTAAATGCCAATTTAAATGGCATTTATTTTGGAATGTGGGAGAAAACTGGAGTAGCCGGAGAAAAACCCTACCCAGGCACAGACAGAACAAGCAAATTCCACACAGGTAAGCCAGAGCACGGAATCGAACCCTGTATTATCGCACTGTGTGAAGTGGATGTGCTAACCAGTTGACGACCATGTCGCAACTGTGAAAGTCGGATTAAGTTTATTTTTATGTTCATCTTTTGCCGTAAAATTTTTTGCACGATGGCTTGATAAGCCGTCCCTACACTACCAACGGCCTTTGCAGCAGTGCCTCGATGTTTGTAAGTCAGAGTTTTAATGAGGCATTTTTCCAAAGGTATATTAGGGCGAGAAAAAAAACCACACACACAAGGGTACTTTCATGACACATCCTTTGCTCTTATAGATGGCAAAAAAAAAACGGGTTTACACAGAGTTTACTAATTAAATTATTCAAGAAGTAAGTCACAGTCTGCTTTCCGTAGAACATTAGTCTAAAAAACAATGTGACATTTTTTGGAATTGTATGGCTAACTGCACTGTGGAGTCGTCACCTCGCCTCTATGCAACCCCACCTGCCCCATCACCTCCCAACTTTCCTCCGGCCCTGCGCCTTGGGAAGCTCTCTCGTCTTGCTATGACTAATGATGTTCTCTCAGTCTCAAGGTTTTAGCAGGATAATTATATTAACCCATGTCCTCTGGCTGATCCCGGCTCAGCTCCTTCTCCTCGAGCAGCCTCTCTTGACACAGTCTTGCCGGAATTAGAAGCTAATACACGCACCTCCCCACCCCCGCCATACCCCACAAGGGCGCCTTGCACTTGTGTGCGTTTTGGTTGACTTTTTTCCCAGGCGGTCCATGGGTTTGTCACTGAAAATTAGGTAGGGAAATTAAGGTTTGTGTTTGAAAAAGGGAAGTGTTGTGTTATCGTCAGACGTGAATTTCCACAAAGTTCGCGCAGCGGCCACTTTGCCTCAAAGCCAAGGCCCTGCATCTCTTCTCTTGTCGACTACAAAGCTCGGGAGTCTGACACAAGTTCACACAAAGATCCATCATCTCGGGGGCTCTGAGGACTCTTTTGGGGATTTGCACAATAGGAAAAAGCTCTGCCTAGACTCAGCTGCTCTCATAGAGATTTTTGTCTCTTCATCACTTTTGCTGTCCCTTTTACTTCTGTGTATGTAAATTTTTATATCTTAAATCAGTTGCTGTCAACTGTTGTCGATCTGGGACTCATGTTTCCCTATTGTCGTCAAGTAGCAAACTACTTTTTTTTTTAAGAACTTAACACTAAATAAAATATATTGTTCAAAAATAGGTTTTGAAAAGATGCTGTATGTAGATCATATTTTTTTTAGCATGTTTAGCCCGTGAAAGGTGAAAATATGAGATATAACAAAATTGTATAAAAACGTTTTACTCCTAAACTTATTAGAACACACTTTAATGTAGTAACACGTACTTTAGTTAAGTGTTGCTGAGCACCGCTTCACACTCTGTTGCTGTCAAGAAATGGGAGACTGCTGTATAATATCACTTTGAGCAAACAAAATGAACTGAACATTGTACACTGAAACATGAAAATGTTCAAATCACACCATGTAATAACTTAAGTCTACGAGCTTGATGCTACTAGCTTGATGCTAACATATCATGGTAAACACCATAGGTGGGATAACAGACTGTTTTGTGAAGTGCTTTGTTACAGCTGCCGCTGTTGTGAAAGCGCTATATACAGTAAATCAGTATGTATTGTATTGTATTAGCATTGATTTCACGTTAAGCTTTAAACCTTCAAATAATTGCTGCTTTAACACACAACTTGACGAGTGCATACATAAAAAAAATGACAATAAGAAAAACAAAACTCAGTTGCACAAAACAGCCGAAATCCAATTTTCCCCTAACCCCAGGTGTTACTCTTGGTGTTCATTAAAAAAAACGCACTCAGCAGCGGCGAGGACTCCATAGGGGGAATACGCTCTTAATATCCCGCATAGTCATTCACTGATCCAGGCACAGTCGAGGCTTTAAAGGCCATGAGGTACAGCCACAAAATGACAGTACAGGGTTTTTTTTCCAGGAAACTTTACATGGTTGAAAAAAAAGACATTTCATAGAAAATGCTATTTTTGACAGCGTAAATTGTAATTTAACACTCTAATTGAGCCGTCACTTTCGTTACTCATGTTGCTACCTGACTAGACTGCTTGCATACTAACTGCTATCATGTTGTTGTACCTACAGTTAGTCTTATCACACTTTGCGCTTTCGTTACTCGCATTGGCATAACAACCGCTAGCATGCTATACTTATGAATTCTCACAAAACAGAAGAAAGTAAAGGTGTATAGAGGTTAGCATATCATCTCTGAGGATGTTAGCATTTTAGCCATTCACTATATTGGCATTGTACCTTTTTTTTCTGTTTACTTGTTTTTACATCAGTTAATCACTTGCGTCAGCAGTCACTCCAACCGTTTGAAAATACAGGCCTAGGATTTCATCGTAATGAGATTTTTTTCGGGGAAAACTAACGTTACTACTTAGCAAAGGCGGCATGTATAGTTGAATTAATAAGGGTCACTCGCACAGTGGTCAACAACTTGTGAAGATCCTTACATTCCAGACTGGTGACAAAGAATATGCTAGAGCCTGCGCAGCATAATACATTTTTATAAGCAGCATTACAAGATGTGTTGCTTTGTTGCAGCTTGTCAACTTTTTTTTTATATATATAAGGATGTATACAGTATATCATTATTGAAGTAAAAAAAACCTAACATTTCAAAAATATGTCAGGTGAAGTCGAGTGAAGTATGAATATATTTTTCAAGGCTTAAAAAACAACAACAGCTGCGCAAAGGCAGGATGTTCAAAACCAGAAAATCTGAATAAATCACCAAAGAGCAAACGGCAAGTTGAGTTGTATAAACAAAACATGGTTAGGAAAAAAACATACGAAAACAGATAATGCAGTAAAACTTGGGGCACAGTATACATTGATGGTACCGGAAGAGTAAAAATGTAATCTGTTCAAATGGAAGCTTGCCAATGACGGGAGACTCAAGTCCTTTTAAAAGAGCTTTAAAATCAATCCAATTGGAAACCAATGAGAAGCTAAACAAGGATTATCAGAGCTTGGAAGCATTTGAAGAAGAAAAAAAAAACTATACTTGACGGCTGACTTTATCCCAGTCATAAAATCTTGAACTCCATTTGCTTACAATTCCACTATCATCTATAGATTGCCTTTAACGGGCTGGACAACTCAAGAATTTGGGGTGTATCTTGGCATAAATGTACACTCAACAGTTAAAAAAGATATAAATACTGTACATATATAATTGTTTGTGTGCCTTTTCCAGTTCGGCATTTACTACAATAGTAATAACATTTCTCTTCATAAAGGTGAAGAAAATACAGGTAACGTCGTAACCCAAGGAGATTTTTGCAACACTTTCTGCGGGGTCAAGGTCAAATTTGTGAATGTATCACATTTAATGATCATCAAAGAAATACTGCTTCACAGTAAAATAAGTGTATTATGTGAATTTGACACACTGCAGAGAAGAGTGTTGTTTACAACCGTGCCTAATTTGACGAACTTTTTAAAAGCCTTAAGCGTGTAAAATAAGGTTCTTAATTCCCACCTGGGCTTCCCCTAACAGTAACAACGTGGCATTTTAAAGGGACACCAAAAATGTAAAAAAAATATATATATCCCTAACTCGGGCACTTCCGCCTTTCTTGCATTCACTCAGCAAACACACACGAGGCGCCTCCTGTGTTCACGACATCGGTCCTTTGAGGTCTGGACTTGAGGACACCATGTGCCCAGGCTCCATTATTTAGCGTGTAGTGTGCATACTTGAGAGCGCTGGTGGCTTACAGCGGGGCCGGCGTCTCTGCCACAATCTGACGAATCAGAAAGCTCTAGGATGCGTGCGCCGCTAAAGGCACGAACATCACTGCCATTTACGGACTCTCCGATAAATAATTCATTGCCGCTGTCTTCATCCAAAAGATATACTGTGTGTGTGTGTGTGTATATATATATACGTATATACAAAGAGAGAGAGAGAGCTGGCACATCATTTCCAACCAGATGCACTTTTTAAATCTGTGAAATTGTCTGCGAATAATGAACAATGGCGCAGGAGGAATGGAGCGGAGCAGTCCACGTCTTAAGACTAAGACACTACTTGAGGAAACTGAATTATCTCCGTTTGGTGGGAGAAATTTATGAAGCTACAACAGAGTCATGTCCAAATAGTTTCTGGGAATTTACAAGGCGGGAAGGTTCCGGTGGTGGTGGTGGGGGTGGCGTGGCGTGGCATTTACGCGGGTGATAAAGACTTGAGTGGGCATGCGACTGATCAATGATTGTGGCTTCATGTGGTTCATTCGCCTCGCTCGGTCACTTCACGCTGCGCTCGCGGCGGGATGCCTGAGCAGCACGCGCAGGACGTTTGCTGGAGCTTGGCAAAGCATGCTCATGTGAGCCGTAAAAAGTGAAAGTTAACACCATCAAGAAACACTATACAAGGTTGATTCAACTACTGCAGGCAAACTATGTGATTTTAAATATCCTTGGCCTGATTCTGGAGAAAGGAGAAGTATGAAAGGGGCTACTGCCGCTTCAATCACTAGCCGATGAAGTTTTACCTTCGAAGAGTTGGTCAGAAATGTTTTAACGTCTTGAAAAGAATGTTACCTAACTGAAATTACATTTTACATTTACAAAACACCCAATAAGTATCGTCAAAATGTCGTAATGAGTCGTAAATCGTTTCCGTTTTTAAGAAGAATTGAAAACTGATGATTTTACGACAGCTGTATGGCATTAAATTACACCAATATTCTTTGACTGTGTTACCCAGAAGTTAGGTCATTTTAAAAAGTCCATATATGCGACAGCATGTGTCTCACGCATGGTTTTACTGGCGAATCATCATCTGCGTCAGAAAAAGATTTTCCTCACCATTTTTGCCTATTTGTAGTACTCGATCAGTCTGAAAAAAGTGGAATTGAACTCTATTTTTTTGAGTGTGGGATACTTTTTAATCTTGCACAAAGATACCCTGTATAAAAAAAACTAAAGCTAACACAAAAACAAAAATATATATTTTAGATAAACACAAACTAATAAAAACTGTCAAAAAACTAATTCAAATTAACTTAATTAGAAAAAAAAAGAAAATCCAAACAAAATGCAAACCATAAACTACTAATTATAAAACTACTTTTCAGCTTTTTGAGAAAAATTCCAAACGATTGTAACCCTGATACAGTTCCTTCGTTCCTCTGAGGCGACAGGCGAGCGCCGTACAGGCTGCTCAGCTAAATTTGAGCTAACACACTGTTGCCGAAAGAACGCAGCGGAGCATCTCGCAGTTGCCGCATAGCTTTAGGGCTACAGACAATCAAAGCAGCCAAGATACAACACGGAGAGTCAAAAGCGGGCACAGCAGAAGTTGGCAGGCGGAGTTTGAGAGAAAACACCGGCAATGATGAATGTTTCCCCGCCGAGGGATGGCGGAATGGGTGACTACAGTAAAGCGACAGATAAAGCCCCATTAACGGCTGCTTCCAGCTGCTTTCTCGGGCTCCGTCACCGCATGGCTCCCCCCTTGATGTTTGTTTATCTTTCTTCTTATTTATACCCGTAATTGCTATGCCTCTGCCCGTCTAAAAACAGGCAGTCGCGCCATCATTAAAGACACAGCCGCTGACACGACTTCACAGAGACGTGCGCTCAAAGCCGATTCTGGACACAGGGATGCAGGAGCTGGCCAGCAAACTCATTAATTGGTCATTGGTGGGATTGCACACGAGGAGATGTCCCAACATCGCGAATTCATGTCGCCGCGATACGGTGAACCAACGCTAGGTTTATCCATCTATCTTCATCACGATCATATTTTTATTATTTGTTACAGTTTGCATCATTTTCAAGATATGTCACTTGATGAAGGAAACACTTCGGACTTGCTACCCAGGCAGATAACATAGCTAGCGAGTATTGCTAACGTTAGTTCATTTACACTATGTTAAAGGTAAGAGCAGAGTACGACTCATTTATTTTTATATTAACCGTTGTACTAAGCGTTCCATCTTTTTCATTTGACCTTTATCTCGAACAATAAAAAAAATAGAATGAAAGTGAACGAGACTCAGACAAAGTATTACGTTTACAAATGGAGCAAACATCTTTTACGATGTAGGAAAATGAAATAGTTTGCCGTTGCTTAAAAGTTGTTTGATGCCGTTACATTATAAAACCACAAAATTACAAATTATGCTCCCTTCGAACATATTGGTATAATGTAGGTCAAATTCTAATTTTTAAAATTTTATTTCAAGTCAATATCCCGTGGCATTATGGAGAAAAAATGCTGCGTTTGTAGCATTTAGCCAGCAATCAAGTTTGGACTTAGAAGTACGTTTAAATGTATTTGTCAGTTTTTACACCATATTGGCAGTTCCACACTTGCTGAATACAATGCTTAATCCTCTGTTATTTTACATGTCTGGTTTACAGTAATTTTCAAATGGGAGTGACAAACAACATGAAACAATATTTGAGGAAATGCGCGAGCGGCAAAGTGAGAAGAAGCGTTCAGGACTACGTCTGAAAGTTTGTTTTAATAAGTTTAAGTGTGTTTCAAGCGTATCCCTAGTGATGAAGAGGGGTTGTCTGTAAATCTTTGTGACAGGCAACAGGGTAAAAACCTCCGAGATGGCGCCTTTCATTTTTGCAATGAGACAGGTTGGAGCCTTTTAGAAGATAAGAAGCGGCGCTATGTCGACCGCTGTCACTCACTCAGCCCAGGCGTTTGTCGCCTCCCAGTCCGTTCAGATACACACCTGTCTCATTTCACCAAACGTTCAAGCTCCCCTCGTGTGCACGCTAGGACAAAAAAAAAAAAGAGCTGTTCAATTTCCCTCATCGTTTACCAGGACAGCTCGTGTCCTTCAGCGGTGAAGGCGCGACACCTGTCTGATAGATTCCACCTGCCGCATCCAGTCAGATCATCTGCTTGGTTGATCAGGCAGGCGCGGGCCTAATTTGTCTGAAGTAAAAAAACAACCCCCCCCCCCAAAAAAACACCCTAATAATGTCAAATCCAGCGACGTTTACCGATTTTCCAAATAAAGCAAGGTAAGATTATAATGAGAGGGAAGAATGAAATATCGATGTCGTCTCTGAATATTTGATGCAGACGGATGGTTGTGCACTCCAGTGGAACAAACTGGAATCGGAATCCAGCCGCTCATCTGGAAAAGGTTCAGTAATGTGAAAATGGCAGCTGCCGAGAGGTCCTGCCCATCCTCATTTTGTCTGGGAGCTAAAAGTCGAAGCATAACGCATCAAAAAGGCGACGCTCTGTATGTGTTCCTACTCCATATGTGATGAAAGAGCAGATGATTGAAGGTTCTGAATTACTGCGGCATCTTTGCTCATTTCCATTTGGCGTTTCAACCTTTTTACGTTTGGCGTTTCACATGCTATGTTAGCATTATGCTAGCAGGCTTTCATTCGATAAAATGGTTCGGTTGAACATTTTAGTGAAAATTGAATTTTGACTTTCAGAATTTTTGTTGTTTTCTTGTATGTTCTGTTTGTATTGCTGACTTGTGTGTGTGTGTGTGTGTGTGTGTTACAGCAGCAATTGTTGGAGAGTTGAGTTTATGGTTTAGCTTGGTTTGGGTGTATTAAAAAATGTATTTCAGTTTTCTTTCATTCTGTTTCGTGTCACTTTTAAAGTGAACTGCAACTGAGAGTGACAAATAACAAATATTCCCAACACAAATATTTGGAGAACTGTGCAAGTCTTCTTTTCATTACGTCAAAGTGATGCTATATGATTGTCACCCAATTCTTGACAGCGTGAGAATGGGAACAGCCTCTATGGAAAACTTTTAATGGTGTGCTTTGCAATGTTAAAATGTGCGTTATGGTAAGTTTATAAGCTTATACAAGTTTATAAACTACAAAGTTTTGTATGGCCTGAAACGCATCCCTCTTGAAAAATGGGGTTGCACTGTACTTGTACGAATGTATAAGGTGTATAACTTAATCAGTCTTTCCAAACAACAACATACAGAGATGAGTTTATAGCAGTCAGCAGTTGCACTTTTTATTTCCTCTGAGGAAAAACGTCACCTTTAATAACCTGCGATGTTAACACAACATCGTCAACTGCTGCGTGTCGTGTGTGTGTGTGTGTGTGTGTGTGTGTAACTTGAAGCTTACACCTGCCTTTTTTTTCTCCCTCCTCCGTCTTCATTAAAAGGTGCAAGTGTAACCTCCATGCCTCCCAGTGCCTGCTGCAGGACGGCAATCTGCAGTGCCAGTGTGAGCACAACACTACGGGCCAGGACTGCCAGCGCTGCAAGAAGGGCTTCAAGGCCAAGTCCTGGAAGGCCGGCTCCTACCTGCCCGCACCTAACGGAACCCCCAACACCTGTATGTACCCCGCACAATGTGAACACGTCTATTTCATGGGTTTCTGCACAATTGGAGGACAACGGTCACACAACAAATCCCATTAGCGGGGCTTAAAAATTACACTTACGATGTTTGCAACTTTGCTTGGTGGAAGTTATTCGAAAAGTATTAGAACAGTTGAACTTTATTTGTGCTTAATCCCAGGCACTTTATCCTTCATCCTACCGGGTGGGGTCGAAAATACGTATTACTTTCAGGTCCGTGTTTTGATTTCCTGAAAACACCACGAGCAGCAGGTTGCTCAACCCGTATTGTTTTGTGTTTTTTGTTATTGTAAAGTATCCTTGGGTGTCTTGAAAGGCGGCTATAAATAAAATGTATTATTATTATATTCATCTATTTCTGTGGAAATTCATTCACTCGTAAATAATACAATCTGGTGTCTTCTTCACTTCATCAAAATAAGAAAATACCCTCAAATGCTGTAATGATCCATACACAGAAAATGATGGCCACAAAGCAACTAAAGTGTACAAATGTATAATTCTGTTTTATGAATTGGACCTTTTGCGATCGAGGTAAAGAGAATTCAATTGTTCTGCTTGTCACGTTACGTCACTGGCATAGATAGATGGACAAAAATGCATGATAAAACAACGTTGCGACCGATTCCGTGAAATTTCTCACGGCAAAAATTTTAACCTTCACCACTCACCGCTGTGTAGTCCGATTTGACGCCTGTTCATTCTAGTTGAATTTTTATCCTAGGGGGGAAAAAATTTGTCAGGCAATCCCAATTTTTGTGATTTTTAAAGACTAGTTTCAAGGTTATAGAGGAAGTTTGGACAGAGCTCACCCGGTTTGCATCACCTTAGATGAGGGGAGAGTGCGTGGGGGGAAATCCTAGAGGAGAAGACTGCCAGCTACAGCAGCAAGCGATGATAAAATAATAATCTAGGGCAGCAGCTCCCCAGTTTTGTCCTTTCAATCAAACGCAGACGCTGGCGTGCGCAGGAGGAAACACGCACAGCCAGCGACGCAGGCACAAACGCACCTGGGCCTGCACGCGCTACACGACAAAAGGCCCATTTTCTACTCGTCAACCGCGCGCTAATGGATCGTGGATTCCAGAATCCGAATTCGAAAATCCTATTCCTTTCCTTCGGATTCAGGTCGCTGTTTTATAGATCAAAGTTACAAGTGACATAACTACGCAACGCTTTTCTAATACTGTAACAAATGACGCCAAGTGTTAAAAAAAGATTTGGGATTTTAAAAGACAGATTTTGAAGTTTTGAGTAGAGTTGTTTTACACTCCAGAAGAATATGCACATGCAGTGTATGTATGGTAAAAACTAACCATGTTACAAAAGAATGGAAAACTCTAGAAACATACCCTTTTTCCTGGTAAAAGAAGAGAGTCTACTCTTTGTTTAGTTGGGCTTGGTGCTCATGTTGTCACCATACATCATTCAAAATGCTCTGAGACCGCCAGCAACTTGGAGAACTCTGCTTTGGAAATGCCTGGCAGTGAATGAGGTCAAATGCAAGCTCCCCAATGTGAGGTTCTGAAGCCAAAACATGCTTTGTCAGTGTAAAAGCTTGAAGCCATCCTCAACGTGATCATCAAGACAAACTCAAATGCATAAGTCAACAGGTTCTCATCATTTTCATCTCGTCTTTTTCGTTTCAGGTACGATTGCTGGTTCGCCCTCCGGTTCTAGTAAGTAACAATCCAAAGCAGAGGAAATTTTCTCCTTTCCCTTCCCTGTCTTCTTTTGCACCGTTTTTCCAAGTTTGAACCACATCGGGAGACGCTCCTGACACTCCCACCCCTGCAGTCACTCGCTTCTCCTCCCTTTACAAGTCCTCTCCCTCTCTCTCTCTCTCTTTTTCCATCTTCGCTTCATTATTGATAGGCCCCTCTGTCGGCCAAGTCCTTTCATCGCCGCACATCACACAAACCTGCTCAGGAGGAATTCTTCCACAGTTTGGCTTTCAGACTACAGGCGTTGACGGATTGAAGAAAAAGGCAGTGGAGAGCAGACAGTTGGTAAAGTTGGTGGTGCTAGGGGGAAAAAAGAAAAAGAGAATGCCAGCATATGTATGTGATTCAGGGTGAAGGGCTTGGGAGGGGGGCGAGAATAAAAAGTGCGAGCTGATTAGTGATTCTCTCTGTGGAGAGTCTCTCAGGCTAGTAGCTCTTCCACACAAGCCGGCGTCAAAGTGGTGACATTGACTCTGGCTTTTATGCACGTGGCCCCCTTTCGCACTGCATAAAAGGCACCGACGCAGAATGGGTGGACCCGAGTCCATCTATGGCGATTTTGCACTTTTAGAGCAAGTAGCATAGGCGTGGCACCGCCTGTATGGACTAACTGTTTGCCCAGTCACTGTTCTGGATACAGGGAATGTCGCTACGTATCACAGGGAATATGGTTCATAACCACCCACGGGAGTGTTGATATGTCAGGAATGTTCGCAAGGTCAGTGTTCCAAAGCATGAGAGTGCTTGACAAAAGTAAACCTGTTGCGGCAATAACCCCAAGTTCGCCATCTTCTGTGTGAAATGCAGTTGATCTTGCGCAAAATGCTGTGCAGAGTATTTTTCAAAATCATTACGCATCGACATCTGGGTCACACAGAATCCCTGTAGATTTGTAAGCCTCCCCTTGTTTTAGCTCCTGCATAGAAAACTGAATATATCATCAAGCCTTCAGTGCCCGAGTGGGCCACTGTACGCACGTCGGGCATATGGCGCACCGGGGCCCGACGTACAGATCACATACTGAGGTCTTTGGGGCTCGAGTGGTCACCGCAAACGTGCCGATTATTATAACTCGTCACATTAGCGGCCTGGTTACGTCAGTGACCATGCGAGATTAGGTTGGCAGGAAAAGCTGATCCAGCCAGCCCACATCCCATTGGTCAGCTGAACAGATGGGCAAGGGCGGGAGGGTCAGAGCCACCAAATCCAACTCATGTATTACACCAACAAACCAGCCTCACCCACCATAACCCTGATTTGATCTTCTCCAACACAGACTGACTACATGTGCAGTGGAACATATTTTATGTACATCTACTCCTTGATTTTGTGGACCTTGAGCAGACCAGAATTCACTTTGACATAGTTCATTAGCTCCAAAGATGGTGCCAAAGCACAACTTTTATATGACACGTCCTGTGATGTTTTATAAGGAGCACAAAAACAGTAAGTTGACTAGTTTTGTCAACAGTTAAATGCGATTGGCTGGATATTCCAGCTTCCTCCACTGTTCCGAAATCATATATTTTCTTTGCAATAATATAATGTGGGGGCGGCCCGGTAGTCCAGTGGCTAGCACGTCGGCTTCACAGTGCAGAGGTACCGGGTTCGATTCCAGCTCCGGCCTCCCTGTGTGGAGCTTGCATGCTCTCCTTGGGCCTGCGTGGGTTTTCTCCGGGTGCTCCGGTTTCCTCCCACATTCCAAAAATATGCATGGCAGGCTGATTGAACACTCTAAATTGTCCCTAGGTGTGAGTGTGAGCGTGGATGGTTGTTCGTCTATGTGTGCCCTGCGATTGGCTGGCAACCGATTCAGGGTGTCCCCCGCCTACTGCCCGGAGACGGCTGGGATGGGCTCCAGCACCCCCCGCGACCCTAGTGAGGATCAAGCGGTACGGAAGATGAGATGAGGTGAGATGAGATAATATAATGTGGCACCACGAGTCTAAACACAGTATACTGATTAATATTGCATTTGCGAAATATGAATTAAACAGATTAAGGCACCTGTTTTGATTCATGTAAGGAGGTTGACATTTTGCCCAGCATCGCCCCCTGCTGTCAACTTTTGAAACAGCCCGTGGGCTCGTATTGTGAATGTTGCGAAATCAATAACAAGAAATCGCGAGATGGCGCCAAAGCTCTACTTTTATCTTCGACAGGGTTCTAGCGCCATTACATGGCACTGTCGGGCATTTCAGACGCAGTACCCAAAAAAATAAAATAGATTCTAAAAACAAAAGCGCTAAGGTCTCATGAAATGGCGGTGCATTCCTCCTGAAAATGTTGGCAGAATTCCGAGCGAACTACATGCCCACTTGCCCTTCTAATCAAAGCCTGCATGTTTCGTTTTTTTTTTTGTTTTGTTTTTTTGAAACACCAAAAGTCCACACTGCCTGGGACAGAGCACGATGATGGGAGCATGCCTGGAAAATCATGTAACGCATTAAAAAAAGTGTCCATGCCATTCATTATAAAGGCGTGCACGTTAAACGGCGGGCGGCCGACTCGCAATGTCTTCATTAGCCGGTGGCCGAATGAACACCGTACCTCGGTGCCGTAATAAGACATGAGGATGCTGCGAGTGACAGGTGGCATTAGGGCAATGATTGCGAGCGTTTGTGGGGCGGCGTGACAAATGATCTCATTATATGCAAATGCACTAAGAGTACGTCCATGTGTGTGTGAGCAAGAAGGAAAAGCACATGAGCTGTGTGCTCACTTAAGGCTGTGTGTGTCTGTGTCTGCGCTTGCGTTCTGAGACAGCCCTTCTGCACAGTCAGACAGGCAGGCACCTGTCAAATAACTGCACAATAAATCCGCTTCCATTCCCATAACCCATTTAAGAAAATACAATCGAACCATATAGTAGGTCATTCTATCTATTTTCCATAGCGCTTGTTCTCATTAAGGTGGCATGTGAGCACGAGGTGCCTACCCCAACTGACTTTGGAGCGAGAAGTGGGATACACTCTGCACTGGTCACCAACCAATTGCAGGACATGTACAGGAAGACAAAAACAAGAATTTACGCTCAGTTATTCTCCAAGAAACTCACAAACATTTTGTGTTCCTGACTGAGCAATCAACTTTTGCGGAGTCTTGTGGCATTTTGCTGCCAAGGAAGTGTCCGAGTGAAATGAAGATCTGCATTGAGTTAGTATCTTTTTGCACCTTCGTGCCAAGGATTTAGGTTGAGTTGAGTTGTAAAGTTTCTTTTTGATCAAAGTAGTGCTTTGCCGCCATCATTTGACATGCTGGTGCCAATCAACTATGTTAAAGTGAATTGAGAAGCGTCATTTAGACAAAAGTAGTGCTTTACCATCGGGATGTTTGATACCACTTTTGTTCAGACTGATACCAAGATTCATTCTTTGCTTACGAGAGGTTGACATTGTTTTGGGGAAGGTTGTCAAGTTTACCTTTCATCATGGGATTGGGACGGTACAGAGAGTGGGAGTAATTATGAACGGGAGCATGATGGGATGGGAGTTGGTTCCACCAAGACAGAACCTTTTCTTTTTTTTTTTTTTAAACAATGGATGATACGGGATTTGAAAATCCACTCCTGTGTCATACTCAATTTATAGCTCACCAATACTGCTATTAGCCTTTTAATAAAATGACAAAAACCTTTCTTTCTGATGCAGATGATGATGCGCCCATGTGTCAAACTGCCGCAGGTATTTGGCAAACTAGTCCCAAGAAGGACTTACCCAATGTCAGATTTTTATGTATCGGTGGCCGGTATCGCCACTGCATGACCAGCCTCGTCCCAATTGTGTCACAAGCTGTTACACTAACGCTTCGCTCGCAGTGGAAATTGCACTGCTCTCGTACTTATGACTAATTAATAATAGAGCACTCCACTAGGGGTTAAGGGCCAATTAATATTCTCTGTGATATAAAAACAATCCCCACACTTCCACCACCAAGTCCCTTCGATTAGGGCCCCAACCACGGGGTCTTTTATTTTATTTACTTATTTTCAAAACTTTATTGTGTGAACGCCAAAGTAATTGCTCATTCCGCATTTTTCACTGGATTTACAAAATCAAGGAAATCCATTCAAATAAAGTACCGGTACTATTAAAAAAATGGAGCAATGAACACACCGTGATGCCCTGGAAACTGGCTAGCAGAGCCACAATCGTTGATGATCTTTCAGCCATTTATTTAACAGGACAAACGAAACACACGCTCCTGACGTCACTCACTAGGCCGTGCCCCATTAAGGCTTAAAAAAAAAGCATAACATTTGATAAAGGCTTTTGACATAGAGTGCAAAACATAATTTTATGGCCACATTAGCCTTTAATACGATTCTCTGTAGAGTTAAAATAAATAAATAAATGGAAAATCTCCCAGCAATGGGAGGCTTATGGAACAGCTTTGGAGTTCAGTCTTTGTCAGCAGTGTGAAATCACACTTCACACTGTGTGAACGCTCATCATGTGTGTGTGCATGTGTGCGTTTGAAGGGAAAAAAAAAAGGTAGGATGAGGCGCTCTCTAGATAAACAATCTGAGACAGCATCTCCTATGCTAATTCACTAGCGCGCTCAGCAGCTCCTCGTTGCATTTACATGATGTGTCCTCGTGTAACTGATGCAGCTCAGCTTCAAAAAAAGAAAGAAAAAAAAGCCTTGTACAGTTACAAGCACCTGGAATTTCTCCCAGTACATTTGCATGGATGCATAGAAGCATGAATGTACTGTACATAAAGTATATGCAGGCAACTTCAAGCTGCATTGTGTAATATCTATCTCCCCCTTGTGGAGCGTTGTTGTACTGTTGTTTTTGGATGAACTGACAAGAGTGAATCCCCATTTACCCCAGCCAGGGATTATGCTCCAGACTTATAAATCCAAGTACTACTGTATTTGAAATCACTTCCAATGGAGGTAAAAATCTGATTTATTAATGGAACAAACCGTAGTTTCGAGTGCAGCCTTTTCAAACCAGATTCTGACTGCCGTTTTCCCACGGTAGTTTCTCGCTACTGAAACAGTATGGACTCACACACTTGTGTGTGTGTGTGTGTGTGTATGTGTATGAATGGCGATGCTTTGATGAGATAAAGCAATGGCGTTGTGCCAGTCATGTGAGATGATGACGACGATGATGATACGGCCGCAGAAAAAACAGCTGCTGGAACCCCGGGGAGGACGTAGGGGGTGGAGCGTGGGCGAGTGAGATTTGCCCAGAAGAAAGATGCTTACAGGATGCCCTGCAAGAGAAGCCACTGGAGACGAGCATGGCTCGTGCAAAAATACCTCGAGGGGGTGTCGAACACAGATGGAGGCATGCGGTGTAGTGGTCTCTAGTGGGCTGCTAAGCTCTGGCCACTCAACAACGTGTAATTCGCCTTACATGAATACGCAAGAGGCTACGGGAAAATTTGTACAGCTCACAACTTGACAAGCCTTTGTTACGTGTTCTCTCGCCAATTAAAACGCCGGCAGAAAGTGTCTCAACTTGAGTTTCACTTGATATTCATGGGACTCGACTTAGCTCAGGCATGACCTACATGGGTACAGGATGATGTCAGATGTTTGTGTTTATGTATTACTTTGCAATCACCAAACTGATAGCTTCCAAGCTAATTTAGCCATCCTGGATCAGATGAAATGTAAAACAATGTAACAGAAATCAACTCTTGAGAGTCTAAGCTTGTCTTCAAAACAAATCCAATGAGCATGCTGTGGTCTCAAGAGCAAATTCAAGGTTTGACGATAGGCTACATGCTGAAAATTTGACAAAAATCACGTGTTTTAACAGGTTGATTAGATACACGTTTAACAATCCAGCAGGCTTGTCATCCGACAATGACAACACAACAAAGACGTTTCCACTTTATGAACACGCGTGAGGAGTCGCAAGCTCCATCTGAACTAGATTACCGTCTCTCTCCTACCCGCACGGTAGCCCTGAGAACTTGATGCAAAGGATTCTGGGAAATGCAAAACGCCCCCTGGGGAAAGCATAACATGGAAAAATGCAGGAGGAGAAAAAAAAGGGTGGAAAGGAAGGGGAAAAGTTGAGATAGTTAAAAATGCATAAGTAGGATGTAGGTCCAGGCTGCTCTTTCAAGGCTATATTGATTCCAGGGGTTCTATGCAAGGTATACTTGTGAGAAGACGTTACAGAATATCGTTTTTCAAATCTTAAAATGAAAAGAGAAAAAAAATCTACATATTTGCTCGTCAATGCCATTTCAATCTCTCACACACTTGCAGAACATGAGACCCAAGGCCGCAGAAGCACCTTCGCATTTGAACCCGAGGAAGACAAACATCAAAGAGTTACCCTTCTTCATGAGGATCATAGACAAGGGACAACAACCTCATTTGAACCCAAGAAAGGAAGAAAAGATGAATGTAACGGCATTTCCCATAGATGCATCGTTCGAGACATTAGAAACCCTTCCCTCAAACTTTACAACTCAGCTTGGGTCTAAATTACCTTTTTGCAGTGTTATTTTCTCATGTGCTGGAGGAACATGAGACTCGTGACCACAAAGATCATTTTTCATCTCTCCATGGGGACTGCAGGAAGGTTCCCAATGAAAAACAAGGTGAAAGTGAAGGTATGACTTTTAAAATGCTGTAGATGCAGTGATGTAGAAAGTAGACACCCTTTCATTAAACCTAACAACTCAGCTTGAGTGTAAATCTTCATTTTTCTAAGTGTTAGTTTCTCATGCGCTTGAGAAACATGACACTCACAGGCTCAAAGGAACTTTCTCATCTCACCATGAGGATGATCACAGTGAAAGTGAAGGTATGGCTTTTCAAAGTAGTGAAAGAAACAACTATAGCAGTCTCTCATTTTGGAAATGAGAACGTACATGAGAATCAGTTCCTCAATGAGCCTTAAAATGAGAATTTGTATTAACACCTTTGCTTGTCGATGGCATTTCAGTCTCTCGTGCACTTGATGAACATGAGACTCACAGCCACAGAGGCACTTCCTCATCCGAACACGGGGAAGACAAACACAAAAGAGTTCCCCTTCCTCATGAGAAACATGGCCATGGCACAACAACCACATTTGAACATGAAACAAAAAGAAGCGCTAAAGGTATTACCATCCCCTATAGATGCAGCACCGTTTAAAGTAGAAATGCTTTCCCAAGACCTTAAAACTTACCTAGAAATGTAAATAATTTTTCTCATAAGGTTAGTATCTCATGTTCCTGAGGAACTCATGACCACAAAAGCACTTTCTCATCTCACCGGGAGGATGTTCCCAACAAAAGACAAATTGATCGTAATGGTTGAAGTTTTCGAAGTTATCTGCTAATCACTATCATTCTATCAGCAAGTGCACAAAAAAGTAAAAAAAAAAAAACAAACTGATCAACATCTTTGCTTGTCAATTGTATTTCAGTCCCGCACGCACTTCAGGCACATGAAAGTCATAGCCACAGAGGCACGTTCTCACCTGAACACGAGGAAGGCAAAAGTAGAAGAGTTTCCGTTCCTCATGAGAACCATGGCCATGCGACGGCAACCTCATTTGATCATGAGACGGAAACGATAACTGGAGGTATTGTCATCTCCCATAGATGTAGCGTTGTAGAGAGTAGAAACTCCTCTGCTTGAATTTAAATGTTCTTTTTTTATAGTGTTAGTTTCTAATGGGCCGCAGGAACATGAGAGTCGTGGCCACAAAAGTACTTTCTCCTCTGAGCGCGAGGAGGATGGGGAGGGCAAGGACAAACAAAAAGAAGCTGAAAGTAAGAGTAACAGTTGAATGTACAGCAGTAGTTTTAGTAGAAGTAGCACTGTTGGTACAAGTTAGCGCTACCTATGTAAATTGTGTCATGGTTATGATCATCAAAGACAGACCTCTGGTTTCCCATAAGCATGAGGAAAATGAGACTTATGGCCACAAACGTGCTTTCTCATTTGAGCATGAGGATGAAGTTGAGGAAGGAGGCAACCAAAAGAGAGGTATCCTTTTTTAATTTTTTTGATGGTATGAGTAGTGAAATGCAACCTTGCCTTCCTTTTAATGACAGTTTACCACAAGTCTGAGAGACATGGCCATGAAACTCATGGACACAGTATTTTCTCACATGTGCTTGAGAATGAAATGGAAGGTGAGGAAATGTCACTCAAAGTCAAATGATATGTACTGTATATGATTTGAGTCTAGCATGATGGAAATATCGATTTTTGTCCATGACAGTTTCCCAAAGGTTGAAGGGACATGCACATGTGGCTCATGGCCACAATGGCCATTTTTCCTCTGAACATGAGAATGGCAGAAAGGTTGAGGAAGAAGACAGTGGAATGAGTGGTATTTTTGTACATTCCAGTCGTAGTGAGCATTGTACTGTATTTTTTTAAAAGATGGAAACTTGCACTCTTGTTCCGTTTGTCCATCACATAGTTCCCCACAGGTCTGAGAGACATGGGCATGAGACTCGAGCACACAGTACTTTCTCATCTGACCGTGAAAATGACAGAGCAGGTGAAGAGGATGACAAAGCCAAAAGAGAGGTTCCTTTGAGAATATGGGATCATAATGTGCACTCTGGTTCTGTCCACGACTCAGTTTTGCATTGGTCTGAAGGAAATGGACATGAAACTCACAGCCACAAGACACATTTCTCATCCGAGAATGAGAATGGCAGCCATGGTGAGCAAGAAGATAGCCATGCTGACATTTTTTTTAAGGTGGAAACTTGAACTCTTGCTTTGTTTGTCCATCATATACTGTAGATTCACACAGGTATGAGGGGCATGGGCATGAGAGCCACGGACTTCTTACTTTCTCATCTTTGCATGAGAATGACAGGGAAGGTGCGGAATCACTCAGCTAAAGTTCAATGGGAGGTGGCATTTGAGTCCAGAAAGACACAAACTTGCACACCTGTTTTGCTTTTCCGTGACAGTCTCTCACAAGTCTGATGGACATGGGCATGGGACTCATAGCCACAATGGTCATTTCTCCTCTGAGAATGAGAATGACCGAGAAGGTGAGGATGAAGACCCTCAAAGCCAAATGAGAGCGATCTTGCAAAATGAAAACTGGCACTCCTGTTTTGCTTTTCCGTGACAGTCTCCCACAAGTCTGAGGACCAAGGACATAAAACTCACGGTCACAGTCATTTCTCCTCTGAGCATGAGGACGACAGACACGGTATTGTTTCCCACAAGTCTGAGAGACATGGGCTTGAAACTCATGACCACAATGATCATGTCTCATCTGTGCCTGAGAAAGAAGACAAAGGTGAGGAGTAAGTCAGCCAAAGGGAACTAAACGACACTCTTTTAGAATGTAGCAAGACGAAAACTTGCACACTTGTTTTGCTTTGCCATGACAGTCTCCCACAAGTCTGAGGACCAAGGACATGAAACTCACGGTCACAGTCATTTCTCCTCTGAGCATGAGGACGACAGACACGGTATTATTTTAAAGTTCAGTTGCAGCAAGCCAAGCAATAAGCCACAACTTGCACTCTGGTTTCGCTTGGTTGCATAGTTTCCCGCAATTCTGCAGGACATGCACATGCACAAACAAGATTTTACTCTTCAGCTGCGCAGCCTATACTTTTTTTTGCTGTGTCAATGACAATAGCGGCTGTTTCAGTCTTCCACAATCTTAGAGAACACTCCCAGGAGAGGCACAGTCACAAATCAACAAGTTCTGCTGACAAGGAGAGGCATCGACACAGAAAGCCCGAGAGTAAAGGTATCTCATTGTAAGATGCATAGTATGAAATAGCTGCATGATTTGCTGGGATTTGAAAATAAACGGGAAGGAGAAGGATTTGTGTTTTGGAAGGGGGGGTGGGGGGTGTCGTAAAGCATTAGACGTTGCTGTCTTGCCAATCTATTCCAGTAAAACAGCCTGCACTCATGTGTTCCACGTCGATACAAATTGATTTTCAAGATGTTGCTGCTTTGTAGCGCACCACGGTGAGAGGGATGGAGGCGGTCATGAAACGCCGGACTCCTTTGGGAACCATCATGAAGACGGGGAGGAGGAGGAGGAGGAGAGGAGAGAGAAAAAGCAGAAAGGTAGAACTGAAACAGGCAGCGGATTAGCCATCATATTGGGATTTTGAATCGTCAGGATGAGGTCAAAAGGTTATCGGGGTTTTCCTTTCTCTGTGTAAGCCAATGCGGTGCCTTGAGTTATGAGTGACTCTACTCATGAGTTTTGGAGTTATGAGCTGTCATTGGGCAGATTTTTCTGCTCTGAATTGCAGGCAAAATTTCCATCATACGAAGTTCTTTGTTAGCAGTGAAATCAACTCACTTCACAACAGTTTTTAAATTGGCAGTTCAAAAAAGTAGTTTCAGCTTCTTGAGTTCAAATTTACTGTCAAACTAAACATAAATCAAAGAGAATTACACATTGTATATTTTAAACACACAACTTAGCCTAGGTTAACGATAACACACAATGGGAAACACCATAGACAAACGAAGCTGGTGTCAGTATCCCGTTAATTATAACCCTTTAAGAAATTGAACAAAATCAGTGCATCAAAACCTGCTAAAAGACAAACTTTCAAAACTTGCTAACGAATGGCACCTACAGTATGTGGCCGTGTCCCAAGCAACAGGAAGTCAAGGCGCTAAACTCACAAGTGTCACAGGCATCCATTACAGCTGATGTATTGCTCCCGTCCCCTGCTTTTACATTTGCCCTACATTTCGACATAGTTGTGGATCAGGACTTTTTAAAACAGCAGTTTCTCTGCTTCCGACAAGTGCACAGGGAATCATTTGCATAGCTTTTCAGGAAGAGCCCTTCAGTTCTTTTTAAAGCACGGTAGATTAGTCATCAAAGATTGAACAAAAGGGCAATAAAACAAAAGGGGTCATAAAAGCTCAAACGTTGCTGAGAAAACGGCAGGAATGAATTTCAATCATCACAATTAACTGGGTAAGATTATTAAGTGGCACCTTAAACAATGGGTTTAATTTGTTCTGTGAACATGCTCCTATCTTAAATTATTTTTCAAGATTGAAATGAATAGAAATGCATGTAGCTAGTTTCAGACCCATCAACAAGTTTTGTTGGTTTTTTTTTAAATGAAATAAACAGCACTTTCAAACATTTACTTTGTAAAACAAACATAATAAACCAAATATAAAAAATATAAACAGCACGATTTGAGCATGATTAATTCATTGCGATGCCTTCTGTTGAGTGAGACTTAGCCACTGGGGGATCAGTTTAAAACAGTCATGAGACAGAAATGAAGATTTTCACAATTATAGTATGGTTTAGTAAATTGCGGTAATAGTTACCATTTTTCAGAGCATAAACAGCATGAGGATTGTGATATTTTTTTTTCAATGGGTTTGCTTAAAAGGTTACAACTAACTTAACAACTACCGATACCAATGTTAAGTTTCGTTAGCCTGTCTACTGGATTTCCCATTATGTGTTAGCATTACGCTAGTGGAGATAAAGTTATGTTCGTTGTAAATACACAAAGTGTAGTTCTCTTTGTTTGAATTTTAGATTGACGTGAACTCGAGAGCTTGAAACCCTTTTTTTCCCCCAAGAATTGTTCTGCTAATGTTACTGCTTGTTGGAAAAGTGAGTTCGGTGGACTTTGACTGAACAACAGGTCTTGTATTGAAAAATTCCGTCGGGCAATATACGATTTAGCTTGTGCGGAGAAATGATGTCAGGGTAGCCCTCGCATCTTTACGTTTTTCTGCCCATTTGAAAATTCCTGCTGTGACTGTAGGATGCAGGACAATGTGCCAATTTGTGGCGAAGCAAACTCTCAAGCGTTTTCCTGCATTCCTCAAGGGCTCCTGAAATTCTTGATGTCAGGCCAGCCTGGGGGAAGACATTTATTTGGAATCATATATGATCATTTCAAAGGTAAGAGACCACGGGGAGGGTCATCCACTACACAGCGGGAGCTTGGCGCAAATCAGAGAAGGTGTGTGTGTGTGTGTGTGTGATTTAGGTAGCCTTTCATCACATTTTGAAGATCTAGCAGTTTAAAAAAAAATTGTGGAAAAATTCTTCACTCCATTTTTGTTTCATCTTCTATCCCCCCCCCCCCCCTCCACCATGCATCTGAGACTCCTATGTGGTTCTGTTTGCATTCCATGCATGATCAAGGTAAGTGTAGGCCAATTTGCACACTTAAGCCAGACAACTGTCAAGCTTCGGTTTCATAAAAGCTGCTCGTTAACGAAAAAAAAAAAAAGATGATAGCTTACGATTGATAAATAGCAATAAAGCAACATCTTGACTCGTGGCATTGATTCGGCGAACAGGGTCCCGGTGCCTCTCTCAAGTCTGCAGCGTAATTGGCCATTTATATTTAATCAGGGCACTTCTTCCCTCTCGCTCGCTTCCCTCAGTGCTGAGAGAGGCACTTTACGGCACCGCGTTCGCCAACTTCCTTTTAACCTGCTCATTCATAATTCACGCCGCATCGTCCACCAAACAATAATCAAATAATAATGTGACGGCTGATTAAACAGCTAAACCACCACTTTTTAATGCGCATTTAAATGCATATTTGCACAAACATGCCTGGTAAATATCTAAATGTCTAAAAAAAATGTTTTTTAAATCATAATAAATTGAGAGCAATGTTTTGCAGCTGACCGTTGGTCGCAGCAAACTTATGAAGCTTAATAAAACCGTAATTAGGCAGCAGATTTGGTGTGGCTAATCGCAACGAGAATGTGGAGCAGTAGCTCTCACTTTAAATGATTGCCAGCTTTTATTTGGGGGTCTTGGGGCCCCGCCCCATCAGCTTATTCACATTGCTACTTAGGATGGAAAACGTCTCACTGTGGCATTTCTTCAAAAGCAGCGCTTTGCAAAAGTTTACTAATTTGCTCCCGCCTGGCCGGGCCGCTTCGATTCTGTCGACAGGGGATCGTTTTATTTTTTTTCGTAAGTGTACAGCGTACCTCCTTTATCACACTTTAGTGTGCCAGTATGTTTCTATTTCGTTTCAGACTGAAGTGTGGCCATCACTATTTGAGATCTTGGGCTCTGCAGGGTGTTTGGGGTGTTTAAGATGCTTGCAGGTTGACATTGGGTCAACCGGCAAGAGGTTTTTCTATACCAGACTGCCATCCGGTGCCAGTTCGAGAAGCTTTATGGCCGTGAAACTGCTGCCATGCATCGCACAACGTACGCTATCCTTGGCAAGTTTCTCGAAACTGGATCTGTTCTTGTTCTTCCATGTTGAATGGCTGACTACTGCCACTACAGATGAACACACTTCTAATCACGAAAGCAGACTATCACACAAAGGCAAGGAACATCCATCCAGAGGGCATCACTGGAACTAAGCAGTAACAAAAGCTTGCTCCAGTGGGTGCTTTGGCAAGTGATAAAACTTTCCTTCATGTTGTTGAGCGTCATCACCATCCTCCCTTGAAGCCTTTGAAAAAGCTAAAGTTGGTCCTGGTAAAGCTTTATGAACTGATCTTATGTTGATGCTGAGTTGCAGTGCGGATCGTCGTTCCCTGGCTTTGCACGATGAAGTGTTTCCATCAGCGGTATCAACAGCACCGTGGTTTGTCAATATGCGATCCTGTTTCATGAAACTTCCTACGGAGGGCGTCAATTAAATTACGTTGCTGCAATGCGATGGCAATAAAGCTTCTATACTTGGTGGTAAACGTCCGAGTGGAGCAGAAAAACCGCAAAGCCTAAGCTACCAAATGCTGATGCCTCGTCGTCTGTCCAAATCATACCTAAAACAAAGAAGTTGTCCAATGGACTTCCAGGTGGAAAAAACTCTGACGGTGTTTGCGAAAGCACAGCCAATATCCAGTTGAACTGAAAAATAAAGAGCTTGGGGGTTGCTTTTTTTTCTACTTGTCGAGGGTTGGTTGTCTTAATGGAAGGAGAACATTGATTTTTCGGAATAGTTGTAGATTGGGCACAATCGGCAATTTGCCACAATTGTCTATGTAGGCCATTATCGTATTTTTTCACGTCCACGGTGGGTTGTGATTGGTCGTTTGGCAAATTTGGCGATCCATTTTTGGGGGCATTCTCCGAAGGTGGTGCCAATGGTTCGACAAAGTTGTGGAAAGGGTTGTGGTGGTTTGATCTTTTTTTGGGATGTTTTTGTCGAAGGGGTGTGATCGCTTGTTTGATAAAACTTGGAGACAGCAACGCCATGGTAAATCTTGTGCCTGTGTTTTTTTGTCGACAGGGGTGCGATCAGTCATTTGGCAAACTTGGCAACGGTCGGTTTTATGGTCTACTTATCGACAGATGATGTGAATGGCTGTTCGGCAAACTTGTCGACAACGTTGTCGAGGAAAGAAATTTTAAATAGGTGATTCATGAGCTTCTAATCAGCTAATGGGTTAATGACATGAAATCACTTCTTTAAACCCAATTACCTCCCCGTCAGTTACGCAGCTGCACTGCACGTATGCAAACAAGCATCGAAGGCCGGCAGGCGGGCGGAGGTCCCAGCAGTAATCAGTCCAGCAGCCAAGCCGAGTCAGCGAACTGCGAGCACGTGTCGTAACTGTGAGGGAGTGGTCCGTCTTTATTGAGCCAACATGGGACTCATAAAGCACACCGAGGGCCATCCGTTTGCTCACTGACATCAAAACTTTCCGACATTTATCACTTGCCGCTCTCGAGGAATCTTATTAAGACTGTGCCGCTCTCCTGTCGCATTCTCTCCACGACTTCCAAGTAAAGCTGGACGGTGCTCTCCCGAGGAATAACTTGAACTTGTCACACCCCCTTGCTCTTCATTTTCTTTTAGACTGTGAATGCTACGGCCACTCCAACCGCTGCAGCTACCTCGAGTTCCTGAAAATTGTCACGTGCGTCAGCTGCAAGCACAACACCCGGGGCCAGAACTGCCAACACTGCAGACTGGGTTACTTCCGCAACACCTCTGCTGAGCTGGATGATGAGAGCGTCTGCATCGGTGGGAAAACTATGTGTGTGCGTGTCCGTTGAAGAGCAGTTGAGGAAAGGCAAAGACGAATACTCTTGGTGTTTATTCAACAGTAAAACAGACATAAGAGAATTAAACATTTTACATTTGTAATCATAATCAGAACAATTCAATTGAATTTATAGATTTAAACAGTTTGTGTATCATGATTGCGTGCACGACTTAGCCACCGAGGGCCAGTATAATACATCCGGAAGAGTTTCACTACTACTGTTCTAAGTGACTCTATTTTGAGTTTTGGTCATTTTGCACAGAATATATGCCAGTGAGTACTTAATGTCTGTCTGCATGCCTTGCTGCACCATTTGTATTCAAATGCTTGATGCATTTAAATGCTGCCACATAGACGCCATTCGTCAAAAATAATTACAAAAAGCCCCCCAAAAAAGCAAGGATTGAAGTCTTGCCCAATGGGAATTTGTGGGCTCAATTTTGCCACTGTCGCACAGGTTGAAATGAAACGAAAAAGCAACAAAACGCCACCAACTAAACGAGGTCGCTGGTTGTAATCCCGACATTAATGCGCATGACCCACAAACACACATACCAACCGCATTGCTGTCATATTGCGTAATCTCCACTCTCCAGGCCCACTCTACTTCTGGAAATATTTTACACTCAGTCACGCAAGTTTGATTTTAAGCAACAGAGAAGCTGTCAGGAACAAGTCAACTCTTTTGCCTCATGATCAAAACAACAAATTATTGGCGAGCGTCTCAGCAGTCAGCTTCAATGAAAATGTGAAACGTATTTATGGTTTATTACTACTCCAAAGCCTGATGGGGATCACTCAGTCAGGATTTCGCATTTCAATGAAACCAAAGAGCTCTCTGGCAGATGGTCGTATCAGACAGTGCAATAATATTAGCCTTTCTTTGCAGAGGATAATGAATATATGCGTGTGAGTAGTGTTAGATATGCCTACATGTGTTACGTGTTTGTTTCCCAATATCAATTCCTTCAAGGGTCACACCGATGCCATTGTATGTTAGCATCAACCCGAGTTATGTGCTTGTTTCAAAAGTCTGACAACTAATTGCTTACTGAGGAACACACATCGAGATAGCATTGAACAATGCTCACAGGCACAAATATAGTTTGCCAGTTCTCTGGGAACAACAACTGGAGTTTAGTTGTGGATCTTCTCAGAATGTAATTGGGCATCTGAGGACAAGCCCTGACTTCGATGGCAACACAATGTCCAGATTGCTTGTCATGATACAGAAACAATGACTTTGTGTACAAAGGGCACGCATGCTTTAACGCAAGACAACCTGTCCTGAATATAAATAAAACGTGCGCAAGGCGCATCATTAACAAATGTCTTCCCCTCGCCCTCGTTCGCTTCATCCCCGTCAGAGTGCAACTGCAACCAGATGGGCTCCGTCCACGACCGTTGCAACAGCACGGGCTTCTGCCAGTGCAAAGATGGTGCCACCGGGGCCAAGTGTGACGAGTGTCTGCCGGGCTACTACTGGAAACAAGGCTGTTACCGTAAGTGAACTCCCCTCCCTCACTATACATAATATATATATATATATGTATATATATATATATATATAGGGCGGCCCGGTAGGCCAGTGGTTAGCACGTCGGCTTCACAGTGCAGAGGTACCGGGTTCGATTCCAGCTCCGGCCTCCCTGTGTGGAGTTTGCATGTTCTCCTTGGGCCTGCGTGGGTTTTCTCCGGGTGCTCCGGTTTCCTCCCACATTCCAAAAACATGCATGGCAGGCTGATTGAACACTCTAAATTGTCCCTAGGTGTGAGTCTGAGCGTGGATGGTTGTTCGTCTTTGTGTGCCCTGTGATTGGCTGGCAACCAATTCAGGGTGTCCCCCGCCTACTGCCCGAAGACAGCTGGGATAGGCTCCAGCACCCCCCGCGACCCGAGTGAGGATCAAGCGGCTCGGAAGATGAATGAATGAATGAATGAATATATATATATATATATATATATATATACACATACATACATACATACACACACACACACACACGCACACACACATTCAAGTCAGTTGGCACTTGGCAAGTCACATGGCACTTATGAGCCAAGTACGTTTTTGAAGAGGTACTTGGTGTAAATAGTTTGAGAACCACTGGTTAGAGAAGGAGGAGGAGAGGGCGGAGAGGAAGGAACACCCGAAACATGTTCAAAGTGTGTGCAAACAAAGATCCTATGACAAAGTGATATTTACAGAGGGGGCTGGCAGGAGGGGCGTTTGTGTGTCTGAAATGTCAGCACTGCTGCTAGCGCATCCTTCCGGGACCTTTGAGCTCAGCGCAAAAGGTCTAGCGAGTATGCAATGATGCATGTGCTTTGTCCAGCCCCGAGGGGGATAGATCATGTAGCTCATTAGTCGCGTCAGCTGCTGCCTCAATTGATGGCGCTGTCGGACCTTAACCCCATTACAGAGAAGCGCTTTCCTCGTCGAGTGGAGGCGGGGCGGACAGGCAGCGCATTCAACCCGCCTCCCCGAACACTCATTAGACATCCACCTGGGTGCACCTGTTTTGCATGACAGCGTGTCACGAGCAGAGGCTCTGCAGGAGCCTGATGATGATCCTAAACATTTGAATCAGGTGTGTTGCAGGAGGGCAAAATGAAAAACATGCAGGAAAGCAGCCTTGCACTTACATCGCTTTTTATACTACCCTACAAGACACAAATATGGCTTGAAAAAAAAATCCTGACCGGCGTCCGTCTTTCTGTCACTCACAGCTAACGTTTGCGACGAGGAGATGCTCCTGTGCCAGAACGGCGGGACGTGCTACCAGAACCAGAAATGCGCCTGCGCCCCCGAGTTCAAGGGGGTTCTGTGCCAACAGTCGCGCTGCGAGGCGGGCAAGGACTGCAACGCCGCCACCGCGTGGCAGCCCTCCACCACCGCCTTGCTGCTTTGCACTCTGCTCGCCTGCCTGCTCGCCATGCCGCCGCCCCACTGAGCCGCCGCCTGTACACAACCCACGATTGTCTATACACCACTATTGAAAAGTTTGAGATATTTGGATTCAGGGTGGAAATTCAGGACAAACCTAAAATGCACAAGAAACTTTAGAGGTGACTTAGTTTGACCTTCTCTAAAATGACCATAACTGCAATAAGTTTGGTTTGATACTCCTGGCTTAGAGTGTCAGAGAGTGTCATCTGCAGGTTGCAAAAGTGATCTAGAAAGGCTGGAAGAGTTGGAGAAAACTGCACAGAGTATTATAATAGCATTATAATGATTGTGATGCAGCACGACAGTCAGTGAGATACTGAATATCAACAAAATAAAAGAAAAAAAAGGACCAAAAGAGGCAATTGAGCTTAATGCTAACACGTAAATAAATGCCCATTGATGGGCTCACAAATAGCATCAGTCATGCCATGATAATTCTTTAAGCAACAAATACTTGAAGCAATCAGTGGCGCAACATATCAACATATAACAATACTTGCAGGCATACATTCTTTATCCTCTATGAATAACTCATACTTTTGCAGCTTACCAAGCAATTGTGAGCATCTTCATGAATATATTTGTTTCTGTATTATACTGCTCCCAGGTGGTCAAGGTGCATACACCACAATGTCCAGTGAAATGAACCAAAAAAATGAGTAATTTTTTTTTTGTTCTTTAAATATTAAATTATGTCATTACTGTATACCATCAGTACCCCTCAGCTTAGGTCAAAATAAGTTCAGCTGTGAAGGTTCAATTGCATTTTAAGTTCATTCTGAAATTTCACCCCAAAGCGGAAACTTTTTGGTGAATTGTGTGTACACAAGTATGTGTGACCGCAGCACTCACAAAACACACGCACACACACTCACAAGGACACACAAGCCCACTAAGACACACCTCACAGGACTGATGAAGTGTGTGTGCTCAGGTGCCCGATGGACAAAAACATAATGACAAAAAACTAAAGCAAAAGAGACACAGGTGGGAAAAAAAGAATAATATATATTGCATATAATCATACCAACCACTGTTCCCTTTATTCCTGAGCAGGAGCAATGTGCATTAAACCAAAAAAAAAAATTGCAGAATCACCTAAATCATCACTATTTCACTTGAAAATGGAATGGCTGTCAACGCGAGGTTTTTGTTTTTTAGGGGGGCTTGCGAAGAGGCAAGCCGAGACCAGCGCGGTCCACGAGAACCTTCATTTTTTGCCAAGAACAAAACAAAAAAAAAAACACACAGACTTGTACTCTTTCTGCTACATTTTGTGTTCCAAACATATCTTAAGTCCATGTATCTAATGTGCCCACTTAACTGTTCGCTGAGATTCTACATATATTATTATATTATATCATAGCCAATGGGTTACGGCAGATAGATTTAGTCACAGTATTACGGTTGCTGTGAGAATGAGTGATTGCCACCACACTTTAGCCAGACTTAATCTTCGCACAGTATACGGAAAGAAGTGTCAACCAGAGCGAGAATGAATAATATATGGCATTATTTGAATATTTTTTGTAGAAATTATTTTTCCTTTCAGGTTAAAATAAATTATGGAGGAAAAAAAAAAGTGACGTTTGCAACAATCTGGGTGAGCATTTTATTCCATCCATGTGGAAGTTTTGCAGTAAATGAGTGGTATTTGCCTTCTTTCTTTCTTCTTTCTTTTTGTTATCGGTTTGACACTAGCACATTTAGAAGCACATTCTTCTTTGTTTGACAATCACAAAAAAAAGCTAAATGGAAGGAGAGGAAGGCATTGTCTCATTCTCGAAGAACCACATCACTCACCAGGGCTGGCTCACCTTTTCATGCCATACCGACTCAAAGTCACAGATGCAACAGTAAAATATGAGCATGGCACCTCACATGCACGTTATTGTAGTTTATGATGAAAAAAATCATTTTTATCCGATTAGTCAATTAATTGATGGGCTAATTGGTTGAATGCTGAATTCTACGTCTTTTCCATAGCTACATTAGCGTTCACGTCTGCACAAGCATTGTTGTTATTTTGGCTATTTGTTTTTCATTGTTTGTTTTTCAGGCTACATAACGGTCTTGTTTTGTCAAAAACAAACATTTTGGTCAGGTCACAATTTTATCAAAATTCACATGCAAAGTCTACATATGTCCACTTCAACCGGTGAAAATATCAAAACAATTGCCACCATATTTGGGATTTTATCGGCATTTGGCCTTTTTTCTCTCCATAGACGGACAAACGACTGGTCGAGTGGCCTGGCCTGACATGGAACACAAGCATGTCTGACTTTTAGTGGCATTTGTGTTGTCATAAAGGTGAACATTTCCCCATCGGCGTCAAGTCTGTAAATATTCCAAAATGCGGCTTAATTCGTGATCAACCAGAAGGCTGTAGCGCCTCAAACAAAGCACATACAAGCCGTTAATACATTGTTAAACGGCACACGAGCGAGACGTCAAGTGAATTAATTGAAAGTGTCAAACGACCCGGCGCCTCGAGACAAAAGCTGTGACTAATAGACAAAAGCTGTGACTAATAGTCGAGCAACTGTTTGTCGCCACAATAAAAAGGAATTATCAGATCATCACATCACAGTGCCAAATGCAATTTACGATGCCTACTTGCGATAACCCTTGAAATTGATTGGTGGCAATGGGTTGCTTGGGCCTCGGAAGAATAGGAAATTTCACCAACCTGCTTCCTGAAGGGCTTTTCCACAACCACCGAAGGACGTCAAAGATGTTTTTCCTGAACGCAGCTCCGAAGAAAGTCACCTCCAACTTAATCCAAGTGACGTAACGCTCAATTTGTATTGTTTGACGTCCAGTGATCGGTTCTTCGTCGGGGATGTGGTCCAGACCTCGCCACAATGCGTGAAACCTGCAATATAAATAATGTGTGTTCTCCCCCTTGCTGTCAAGAAATACAAGGCTACTGTAAAAGACGAACCTCAGAAAATTAAATAATCAAGAAGAGTACAGCTACCTGAATAAATCTGCTTAGGTACACTAACAAGTGTTTCTAGTTTACTTCCCGGCACTGATAATTTACTTGCCACTATTTTTACTCATTTTTGCTTTGTTGTTGTGTAAAGTATCTTCAGAAGCGCTATTTAAAGTAAATTAAATGCATTAATATTACCGGTATTAAGTACTTAGGTGACATCACCAACAGGAGCAGGAAAGTTTTTTTGTACATAAATTTGGCGGTCGTCACTTGCTTCCGGGTCGAACCAACTTGTCCAATTGAAGCTCCTCCCCCAGCAAGCTAATTAGCGAGCTAGCTGTCCATCCGGTATAAACAACGACAAATCACTCTGACGCCGTCTCACTCTTTGAAAAAGAAAACGGGACGAGATAAATGATGCCACACAGAAACGTTTGCACCCAAGTTAAATTGTTTTGGAGCAGCCTCTCCCACAATAACTAAGCCACCAAGTGAGACGAAGCCATTTTTTTCAGTTTACAGAATTACTCCTTATGTACAGTACTGTACAGTAGTCCCCCCATCAACCCAAACTTTCTGGTCTGATATCAGATGTGGCCCTTTGCTCCTTTTTTTCCATATATGTTTTCGGGCCCCTTATTTATTTCACTGGGTAGTTCATATCTGATCATAACCAGTAGCATAATTACATGTAGCTACCCCTCAAAGTGATCTATTTTTTAAACATAGTTGTGCTCTTTGTTGGAAGTACCCTCTGACCACATAACAAATCTTGAAGCAAGATGTTGCTTTTTCTAAAGTACAAAAACAACAACCATTAAACCCACAGCCGGTGTCAACATGTTACAGGCAAATTTGAGGCGTCGCCTGTGAAAAAAATAACTGATGTAAGCTGCACTCATACACCCACATGTATGAATATTTCATGCGCAGGCTGAGCTGATGCTGCAGTGCTGTGAAAAATAATATGCATATTCCTCCAGTTGGCGTCAAAGGTTCGCTCTCATTCAGTCAGGACGTAACGCCTGCACTATTTGGCGAGCCTCTCTTCTCCACTCAAGGTGTCGGAAGGAAAATTGGAAAATTTCTGGTACATTTCCACGGGAAGTTAAAATGGGGAACTTTAGAAATAATTCAAGTTGTATACTTTCCATGTAGGGATTTTTGGCAATTTATTTTTTTTCCAAGTGGTTTTTAGTGTTCGGAATTCAAGCCACAAACTCAATTTTAAATGTCGGCAACTTGGCAAGAGTCGTGATGATCTAACTTTAGAAATAGTATTGTACACTGCATGTATTGTACCTCAAAGTCACCGGATGGTTGTTTTTAGAAATCGTTCGTTGAGTTTTTATCAGACAAAACGTGATTTTAAAAAAATTTTGCCACCAAGAAACACACA
Source organism: Hippocampus zosterae (assembly GCF_025434085.1). Taxonomy (NCBI): domain Eukaryota; kingdom Metazoa; phylum Chordata; class Actinopteri; order Syngnathiformes; family Syngnathidae; genus Hippocampus; species Hippocampus zosterae. The sequence continues at coordinate 8,899,503 of NC_067468.1, forward strand.
AAATGTTATTTTAAAAAAACATACCAAAAAAAACTAACTAACAATCCCACTGCATTGGATTCTGAAAACTAGTCAAATTAACAAAATGGAGTTACCGGTAAGTGTCTGATTAGAATGTGAGGTGGTTAGTCCATGACGGGATTAAAAATGAGGTCATGACATGAAAGGTCAACACAACCTGAGAAAAGGAGCAGCAGTAGTGGGACAGTTAGTTTCAGGTGCCATATTTGGACGTCCCCTTGGGACAGGTGACCCCTTATTACCATCCTCATTAGGATGATGGGACAGGCATGGAACTTGGCCTTCCTATTTGTACACAACAACTCAATAGACCTTCGTTACTATTCTGGGTTGCTGGCACAACTCCAAAGTGCTCGGTGACAAAGGCTGTCAGAAGTTAGTTTGTGACAGGATAAAAAAAAAAAAGAAACAGAATGAAGGCAAAATGAAGGACAACAAAAAAGTGGCACAGGGAATATTTTATTTCCCTTCAATAAAAAGAGCATTGCCAAGGGAAGGAAGTCGAGTTTATGAACAGAGAACTAAGGACATTTAAGGACTGTGCAGAGTAAACATCCTCAGCAGTGACATTCTTGCTGTCAACGTCACCTGAAGAGCGGCTGAGATTTGGTTTTCTTCCTCACGCGTGCCAGCCCGAACATGAAGAAACCGTCTGAAACAAAGAAGCCGCCTTCTCTTCGGGGAAAGCCAACAAAGGGGTTGTGCAACACAGACGGAATACCGTATCCTGGGTGATGCGTTGCAAGGGGTGACATGACAGTAACTCGTCCGAGATCCTGGCATTTCCCAGGACACCATTTGTTGTTAGAAGAAGCCTAGAATGACTCGCATCCAATTACTTCTCAGTGTCGTCCTTAGAAAACACCATGTAATGGCAAAATCCTCAAAAACTGCTTCAAGTGTACAGTGGTGTCTTGAGATGATAGTGTAACAAGAGTCACATGCAGATATTCTTTATCCTCTCTAAAAACTACTTCGATAGAAGCTTTCTGAGGACCTTCATGTTTATGCATATATACCGTATGTCTATACTGACCTTCTCAGACACACTGTTATTTTACATCTGTATGTATAATGCACCAAATGACATACGTGCATTTACAAACACAAGCAGGAACTATTGCAGGCCTATATGGAGCCGAAAGGCTCAAAACCGAATTGGTTGTCTCAGGGACTGCACAAGGTCTACAACTTTGGAGTTACGGCGCAGAAACTTGCCTGTGACTGGCATCTTCCAACTTTTGCTACACGCCCAAAGTCGAGATACATGAGTAAAGAGCTTCACGAGACTTCTCCAACTATCCGAGACTTTAGATATGCAAAAGGCTTCCGAGGTTAAAAAAAAAACAGCGGGTGGGCATTGAAAATTTCTGATTGATTGGAGCGCTTTTGAACATTGCTAAAGAGCCACGAGGGGCACGTATATGTAATACACCCCAGTTAAGATGTCTCAAACTAATGAGAAATGTCAAATCCACTTCAGATGGATTCAGTTTAAGTCCACTACGGTGAACCCTTGTTTATCATTACATTCCAGAACCATCCAAAAAAAAAAAAGTCCACCATTTTCAAAGAACACATGTTTAGACCCCCCTCCCCAACCACACTTTCAACACCCATTAAAACACATAAACTTGTTAAAACTCAAAATGTTCAACAGATTCACGTAATTTGTCAAATTAATATCTAATAGCATAATGCGAACAAAATGAGACCCCCCCGCGCCTCCTAAAATGGCTTGTAGAAATTAGCATATGGTAGATGTTATAGCAATTATAAACCTTCCAACAACTGTGGCGAAACACGGAGCAGTAACGCATGCGAGCAGTGCATGAAAAAAAACTTTATATACTGTATTTAAACACCAAATTGTCCAATCAAACTACCGTATATGATTCCATCTAAAAAATACCCACTAGCTTAATTCCAACTAATAAACGTATCGTCTCACAATAAACATCAATAATCATGGCCAAAGATGTATATGATAAAATTAACCAACAGCCATTGCTTTCGTAGGCGTAACAAACAGGATCGAAGAGGATTTGATATTCAATAATCTCCAGAAAACGCTAGGCTGTTTCGCTCTGTTCTGTTCTCTCTTAACAAACAGCGTGGACGGTTAAAGCTTCTTGCTTATTTGTCTTTAATCGGCATAACTCTGGAAGCACATGTACGGAACTCAGTCTCGTAACATCGAGAAGAACACACGTCTCTCCCGGTTCCCTCACCCAAAGCTGTCCCCCTAGCAACAACTCTATCTAACAATACTATTGTTACAGGCTGTGTTGAAATATTTCCTGTTTTGATTCTTCTTCTTTAAAATCTACAGTGTCAAACAAAATAATGCAACATCGGGTGGTCAACGTCTAGTGAAATTACACCCAAAGCAAATGAAAGCAGAACCAAATCGTTTTAAACGGTACAAAAATGTTTAATGTCCTCTATTTTTAGTATTCTAATAAATGTTCCTGTTTTATCTACCCAACAGTATCATATTACCGGACAGAGTGTATGCTCCATGGTATTTGCCGTGTGTGTGTGTGTGTGTGTTGTGGAAATAGAGGATAACAAGGTTACTTGTGTAATCTGAGCGCTTCGCCAGCAGGCCGCCTCCGGGACGCCTAAGAGCGCCATCTGCAAGCAGGTCTGCTTTGCCGTTTGTCCCCACTGACGGTGAGGGCATGTTGGACCAGACCTCTGCTCTATCTTTAGCAGGATGCTAAATTATGAGCGTATGGCATTTTTGTACGGAGGTGGAGGGATCCAGAGAAGGGAGACACTTTTTTTTTTAATCTAAAAATAGAGTAAAGATTTTTGTCACTTATTTTTTTTGCTGCACTTCAATGTGTGCTGAACCTTCTGGTGTACATACATCGGCCACTTGGGAGCAGTATAATAGAGACATACGGCAAGATGTCGTAAGATGCAATTATTATTTTGGGGGGTTTTGGGAGGGGATTCTGATTATATGCCTGAGTACTATTAAGAGAAAAGACAAAAAACAAAACAAAAAGCATATGACTATACAGAACAGATAATCTTGCAATTGAACGAGAAGACTGCTGCAAATTTTTCCACAGGACTGTAAAGGTGTTTTCCACATGCTGTCTTTTAGGCCCTCATTATATCGAGAAAACTTTCACAGTTATAATCCCAGACAACAAGAATCCTTTCCAAAATGTTCTCACATAGCTCATTAATACCTCCACCAGCATTTGTTGTATTCCCGCTTGCTGGAGGTCGATTCAGAGCTAGTAGGATTAGACCTGAAAATACGAACACTCACCATTTCGGAAAGTTGATGAGGGGAAATAACTTTGAGGATTTCACATCAGCATCCCTAAATAACCTCTTTAGAACAGCGTATGTGATTTAAAAGAATTGTCAGATACGTTTGGACTTTTATACTTGTAATTTTCGCCAAGTACGGCTTTCCGGTACTGTTAAAATCCACACAAGGGATGGATCGTGTCATTTTCTTTATTTTTTTGGAAGATACCTCAGAGAACCTGAGATCAACAAATTTCTATCTTCCGTCGCTACATGCTCCAGTTTGTTTTGTGGAAATGTTGCGGTTGGTTTGTTCATCAGGAAGGCATTTATATTTATCAGGGGATTTTGATTCTTGAGGCACGCCAGTGCAATAATCGCACAAATGTGAACCGATGCCTAATGCAAAATTGATGAGGGGTGAACTTTTTTTATTTTTTATTCCATGAATATGATCACGGAAAGCTGGTGGTGCAGAAAGAAACAATTACAGGACTGAACAAAAAGGATCCAGCCAACCATGTGACCTTTTGCACGGAGGACAATGCTTCGTCAAAATGGATGCAACATGTGATTGCTATCGGCCAATAGGTTAAGAAAGGGAACATAGCAATTTTTTATTACATTTTTTAATCAGAGATGCAAGTACACTTTTTTTTTTACATTATTCCAAATCTTCCCTTGTTTTTTTACTAGCACATCAGGTTTTGATAATTACGGTAATCATATCATAACAATAATATAATATGTAATGTATTTCGTAATATTTATGGATTATGGGTTCGGCTCAGCACCAGGCGGATTTCTTTTCCTGAAACGTATCTAAATAATGGTAAGATCTGTATAAGCTTTTATAGGTCAAACTTTAATAAAATGAAAATGTCGCAAAAATCCGATGTGCTTTTTTTTTTTAAATCAGTGTCAAAAATGTGTTTAAGGGCATATTAAACATACTCTGCTTAAATTATGTTGACCAGTGTAATCATTCAAAATCCAACAATATTTTAATGAGTATTTAAATATGCCTGTTTTAACACGGTTCAATGCAAATCAAAAAGATCTGTACTAGCGAAAAAAAAACATTAAGCCTTTCAACAATGCAGCTGGACTGTTTTTCCCCCCTGAAAATGTTTAAAAATGACATTGGCAATTATGCCTTTGGGTTAACATTTTTTTCCAAGTGTGTGTTTATTTTTCTTGATGTTTTTTTTTTAAATCACGGGTGTATCTGGAACGTGCCCTCGCAATAATCGCAGTAAAAGGACTTTAATATTTGTTGTTTTTTTCTTTGTTTTCTTAAAAAGTAACAAACAAACAACAAAAAAAATCAAAAGTGACTTCGCGGCCCGAAGGTATGCCTCCTGACATACGGAGTTTACCAGTAAACAAATCAAAACTCCCCAAAAAGTACAGATGCATCAGGAAAGGAGCTATACTGCCACCTAGGGGTTGCTTGAAGGGACTGCCGGAATTAATAAGTGTTCGAGTGGGTTCCACACAAAAAACAAGGGGAAGTACTAAACACTTGTGGAGTCCACAATTAAACGCATGAAACTGGATGGCATAAGGTTAAATTAACCTGTTGCCAGTCATTGTGTTCAATTTAACATGCCCACATTTCATTCTAAGTAGATTTGTGAATACACTGAGATGAGATCATGCTTATTCCAGGAAGTAGAATAATTTTCTTTTGTGACATTGTTGGTTTGGTGGTATGCCATGACATTCCAATTTCCAGTTCTTGTGATTCAAGCTGCTTCTGCACTCCTATTTATGTACAGTACAAGTTAGTCCCCTCGCAGCCTGTGTTGGGTTCGACATCAAGTCGCCGCTTGAGGCAAACCCAGTCTTGGGGAATTCCACATTCTTGTACTGCGAACATTTTCAATATTCTCATCAAGTGAAGCGTGTCAATTTCCTGCAATTTTTTTCAGAGGATTCTTATTAAGCAAGTGAATCATCAACATTGTTTCCAGTTGTTGTAAAAGGATGAATCGTTATTTAATAACATTTACTATTTGGACAGCTCACAAACGACTGATGAAAAAAGTAACTTGTAACTCTCCACTTCATCCTTGGCTGACATCGACTCGTATTTCAAATGTGACACCGGAAACATAACTTTTTACGTAAACACGTTTATTCAGCCTGATATAGAATACACAAGAAAAAAAAATAGATAATTCGACTTCCCTTTTTGATTCTCATGATATGACACTTTAATCGCCAGTGGTCATGAATTTCCAGGGAATTCCACATCATCACATGCTACGACCAACCTTCTTTATGGATTTGTATTCATATTTTCCCTTCCTTCAAAAATTATAAAAACAAGGAAACGTTCTCCTGCAGTCATGATTCATGCACTCCTGAAAAAGACATGGAATGTTGTCTCGAATTGTAAGAAAACAAAAACCAAAATTCAAATTTGAACAATGAAATGATAATTTAAAAAATGTTTGATTTATTTAAAAAAAGTGCCAAGGGTTCTTCTCCCACGGTGCTACGACATGAATGAGGCATAAAAAACCAAAAAAAAAAAAAAAAAACTGGTCCAAAAATGACCAATAATTTTTCGTAAACGTGGATTTACACACAAATGTTCTTATTGAACTGCACAGATTGGAAATTTGACAATAATAGGGAATGAACAGGAATTTAATTGAACGCACTGTAATAACGATTTTTGCATCCGCTTAACTTCACGTAACCTGTTCTTTCTTAACGTACAACTTGAGTTTACGCCACCACTGCGGGCAGGCACAAAACTCAGTCGCAAACTGAGCACACACCGCTGTAGTTGTGCAACAATGACAATCATAGATGCGACTGAGAAAACGGATGAAAAGGCCTGCGGATGTCTTAACCTTTAACCCAATGATCATTAATTAGTTGCTTCCTTTTAGTTTTTTTACCAATGTGCATTTCTTTCCTCATGATAAATCAAAAAATGTCTTCAAGGTTAAGAAAAAAGTCAGCCCCCATGTCAGAATATGGAGAAGGGGGGGGGGGGATCATGCTGCAATGACAGTGTAACAAATTGTTGTGGAGGAAAACCTCCATTTCAGCTCCTGGGAGAACGGTGGCCCATCAACGTGCGTTTAAGTTCAAGTATTTCATCTATCGTTTAAATACCTGGCCTCTTGCACGGTGTGACATGCACGGAGGAGCTGTACATAGGACGAAGTGTGTGTGTGTGTGTGTGTGTGTGTGCGTGTGCGTGTGCGTGTGCGTGTGTGTGTTGACAAGCAGGGCGTGTGTACAAGCTCACCGCCACCCCGCCTTTTTTTTTCTACCCGGCAACCCGAGTCCAGATGTCCTCCAGTGTTTTTCTGTAAAATACGTGTGAGGGATTTCACTGGAGTTTTGTTCCGAGCTTTCGTTGTCTGTTCCTGAAACACGGGATAAAGGCGAAAACGTAAAAAATATATACATAACGGTATATATTTTTTAAGTGGCAGTGTTGCGGTGGTTGTGGTGAGTTTTACCTGGCCTCCGAGCGCGTCACAGTATACTCGAACCACAAGATGTTGGGAATCAGGCTGGTGTCGCGCACCAGTAAGTATTCTGACACAGGCCTGCCAATGGTTTAAAACAAAAACGTTTGTGAGCATGATCTGAAAATGTTCAATTATTACTATAAAAAAAAGTAAATATCGTCCAAAATTAGGGCTGCAGCTATGGAATTAAAAACCAAAATGTTTACTTTATTCAATAATATCTTACTTGTGACATGTAGGCATTGTTATCATCCACTTGGGGTCACCATCTACACATTCTCAAGTCAAGTCAACAGTATTTATAGAGCACTTTCAAATAGCCATCGCTGCATACAAAGTGCTGTACATGGAGCAATTTAACATAAAAAAGCACAATAAAAATTCTATTGTAGTTTCTGTGACAGAGTGTGTCTGGTTTTAAATGGCGAATGGTGAGTGATGTGGGTGTCAGCTCTTGAGAGTGCGCAGTTCGCTGTTAACCGACTACATCATTGGGACACCGCTTGTGAGAAATTTCTCAGTGGTCTTACCATGCTGCTATTTTGGGGAACAACGGGGTGAGCAGCTCCTGCGTGATGAAGAACCAGACCACGCCGATGGCGCTGCCTGCCACGCCACCGTAAAACACCTGCTTCCACGTGTGGTACAGCAGGTACACCCTGGAAACCACATACCGATAAACTACAAATAAATGCGGCAAAAACAAAAGCGGAGCCGCGGCGCAGACACGGATGTTGTGCAATTTGAAAACTAAGTGCGGGGGGAGGGGGGGGGGGGGGTCACACCTGCTGTAGGAGACGGCGAGGGCCACGCCCAGGAGGACGATGGACAGGACATGTCTCCACAGAAGGTCCACACAACGAGCGTTGTTGGTCTGATGCATTCTGAGGGCACGACATTAGATAGATAGTCTGAGTCGGAACCAGGCAATGCAATACATGCAGTGCATATAAAAAGTCCACACACCCTTGTTGAAATGCCAGAACACATCCGTCGCTATTTAAAATCCCCCCCCCCCCCCGATTAACTTCAAATAAATACGCTTGCTGAATTTCATTTTTACTTACCCACTTGAAACCCTTTTTTTTTTGCATTGCAGAGGTTACAGGCCACAACGGTGGAGTGGTTATATAATGATGTACCTTGGCTGCGTTTTATGTCACAAAAACGTAAGATTTGTACACGGGTGTGTTGACTTTTTCGAACCACACATTTGTCTCACACGTACCTTAAATAAAGAAAAAGAAAGAAGTAAACGACAAAGAACCAGATGAGCTGGGAATGACTGGACGGCATTCCGTAGTCGGTGTTCAGGTTGGAGTGAGCCCCTGCCCGCAAATGACAATGTCACTCACTCGGCCTCGTTTCAGCCGGCATCAAAGAATTCACTCTGGTTTTTGAGATCTTTCTTTTGTCTTTGTGGCATCTTTTCTCCTTTGTTCTCTCAAAACGTGTTGCCATAGCTTTCGGTTACATGAACTGCCATCTTTAAGGTAACGTTATTTTATGTATGGGGTGTTATGTTTGTATTGCATGGCATTAGTAGCTTCTTTGGTGTGACACTAAAGGTGGCAGTAGTTTTCTGTACCTGCACAGGGCCGCGGCTCTCTAATTATGTGCTTGAGCATCCAGTTCACGCCCTCGTTGAGGATGAGCCCGCTGAAGAAGGAAATCTGCGGAGACAGGCTGTTAATGCTAACCGGTTAAAGTATCGGGAAGCTTGGTTTATCGCGGAGGAGATGTTACAGACTCTACTCGAGAGCAGAAAAACCACAATACAGACAAATTACTTTTTTCAAAATTATGAACAGTTTTACCCCTCCCATATGCTTTAAACACATTTAAACTTATTGAAACAGACGATAGAATGTCATAAACCAAATGAATCAAACTTGATCTGGCAAAGGTTCACTGCAACATACAAAAACACTTCACGTGGGCACCAAAGCGCTTGTGACTCCCACCTACCGTGTGCAGCTCTCGTTTAAACATGATGAGCGTCACAAAGCCCACAAGGATGGCAATGGGCAGCAGACTGATGTAGGCAAGCAGGTGTCCTGTCAGGTCATCTGAAATAATAAGACAGGACAATAAGACGCTGTAAGTCAAGGGACCACTGTACGGTGATTAGGGAGTAGGGAAGGTCGCAGTGGCTCCATTTGGAATTGTTCACTCATTCTCCATTTCCAAGTCATGACACGGGGATTTTTAATGGGTATTTTTTAGGAATTATGTAGGGCCACCATAGAAAAAGTTAAATACAACATTTTAGGGAGTGATTCTTTCACTCACTATGTTTGGAGTCATTTGCTTATTCTGTATACAGTATCCCCTAATCAGCATTTCGTGATTTCTTGACTTAATTATCTTTAAAAAAAAAAAAAAAAAAAAAAAGAACAACACATACTGGATACTGACTCAATTACAAATTCACCCACGACTTTTTTTTTGCACTGAGCTTACTTTTGGTGAAACACTATCACAGCGCATTAGTTATTTTAAAAAAAGTTCCATTTTCAATTTTTGAAACATGCTGTTCATTGGGGTTGGTGCTAGTAATGCTATTAGGTATCAGGCCAGTAAGCTTAGCGTCTGTATGAGCAACACTCCACAAAGAAATAGTTTACTCACACGAAACAACACTTTGACTTTCATTTTTCGCAGTATATTACATGCGTGAGTAGCTCGGGGCGTGCGGTGTGTATTGAATTCGGGAATAGTAAATAAATGCCGATATCAACTCATCCAACAAGCTAACTCACTAGCCTTCATTGTGCCCATTGAAGCCGAGTGCGCATGCGCCTTGTCTCACAATTTAGCAGTCCTGGTAACGTTCTGTGCTTCACCGCGTCGCACAATTTGGCAAACCTGGGTGACTGCTCGTTTCCATTCAAGGAGGACGAGACACGAAAAGACGCGACGCCGTCAACTGAGCGTCGGTGGTCGGGAACAAAAACGTCAAGTCGACTTACCCTCTGCGAACTCAACGTGTGTTAGCGATATGGATCGCCACCGAGGTGGCGCCGAGCATTGCTCTTCCAACGCCATCTTACCCGGACACAACCACCGGGAATCATGACACGCCCATCCCGCAAGGCCAACCAATGGCGAGCCGTGAAAGAGCTTGGCGCCAACCAATCAATACGGTGAGGCGAGCGGAAGTCCATAGAGAAGTTATTGAATGAATAAGTTAAAAAGATAAGCACGAGTATCATATTTCGTTAAATAATCCGAATAGTGTTATAGTATTTTAATAAACAAAAATAACATTTAATACAGTGAATCAACATCCATTTACACTTTTTACAGGCATTGAAAAGAAATAATTTTAAAAAGGCATGGCAGGACCAGACATTTTTTTTCCTCCGTGTTTTGGCAATTACAAATAATCACCATAAGATAAGATGTGATGAGGTTAATTTTGTGGACTATAAATATATATGAACGCATTTACCATGCAAGACACTGCAAAACGAATCTAGGTCACTTTTGTGTGTAACTTTACCCTTTCTTATGCATATTAAACTTACTCAAACATGGCCCAGTCCATTGAAAATCATATTGCACACGTAGACAAAAGCTATAAATAAAAGGGAAAGCAGAAAAATCACAACCATAAAGCCAGGTTAAGTCTTCATATAATTTTGTGGGAAAAATAATATCTCTTATGTACAACGTTTATCACATCTTAATCACAATTAACATATGGCATGATTAAAGGCCATGGAAGCCCACCTCTCGAGCTTCAAACCCATGCCTCCACTGTGACAATGACTACTGCACTAAAATGACTGGCTAAATTAGGTTTTACTGACATAAAAGCCGCATTGCAGCTATCATCCATCAGAGATTCGTTTAACTTTATTTTCCCTTATGAATTCAACCTCAACCTGTACACTTTCACCTGTAAAGGTTTCAGTGCATTTTAGGTTCATCTTAAAACTTCCCTCAAATATCCTAATTTTTGCAATTTTGTGTGCGTACGTTTTAAGCATTCGAAATGCTTTGGGTTTCTCTGAGGGATTTATTTATAATTGCATTTTGTGGGTGGAGGAGCATCAAAAATTCTCATTGAGTCCACGTGGCCCGTTGGTTCCCTTCCCCTGCTTTAAACTTCTATAGGAGCACGATGGCCAGCAGACTACAGCAGAAGAACATATGGTGCCGATCGCACTCTCACAGTTCAGACTGGAATAAATAGCTGCAGTTCAACAAGAATCAAGTAGAATTAACGGAAAAAATGTAATCCTTGGAAATGAGTAAATATTTACTATAAAATGCGCAAACAAGCAGCAATAGGTTGTGTGGTATATATGTATAGGTGACGTTTGAGCAGCTGCCGGTCCAGCATGAGACGCGTCCTTAGTTCCATGATGGACTTCTTGATAGTAGCTGATAACCTGATGAGTGAGTAGGAGGAATAAGAATGCTACCCCCCCCCCACAAAGTTTAGTGGGGTCCCTGCATGTCGCCGGGCGGGCCCCCATTGAGCTCCTGGAGCCCGTCGATGCCCAGGTAGCCCAGCAGGATATCGCTGCGGCGGTGCGAGAGTTTTAGGATGTCCTCGGCCAGGCACTGTGCTGACGTGAAGCGCACCTTGTCGTGGTCGAACATGTCTTTGAGGTACTGCACAATTTGTTGCTGCAGACGGCGGCAGAGGAGAAGACACACTGTTAAGGCCCTTTCACTGAAAATCTTTCAGTAAAATACCATTTGTCTACTCTCAACAATGTATCGCTGTTCATCTGTATATTAAAAAGAAATAAAACAAAAACACCACACCCACCCACACGCACTGAGAAGTACTCACCTTGAAAATAGTACACACTTCGCTCAAGTGCTGCCTGGGGCCCAAAAATCCAAACGCTAAAACCGGGCTCACGTGCTCCGATATGGCATAGAAGTGGGCGATAAAGCCATCCGGAACCATAAGAAGGCGTCTTTTCGCCTTTAACACTGACCAGCAAGCTGTCGCTAGAGCCTGAAACAAAAAACAAAAAACTTGTGAAAAAAAATAGAACAAACGGAATTGTACATTACGTCTGTGTGTATCACAAACTCACCGTTTCTTTAAAGCTGTCTGAGAGCCATCGGTTCCTCAACACGGCCACCACGGACGAGGGCGGGTTCTCGAGGTCTTCGAAGGCGTCCATCAGGATGAAGTCCAGTACAATATCGAAGAAGCTCATGCACACCACCTTTAAAATAAATATGCATTCATGCCGCAGCGATTCCCAAAGTGCGGTACCGCTAGTTCAAGGTTCACCAACCTGTTGCCCGTGGGCTCTCTCTTATCTATATACTGTCCACTGATTGGACTAAGCGCAATCTAAGGGATGACCACAACATGCCTAAGAAACTCACCCCGCGGCCCTGCAGCTCCATCTTGGTGACAGCCCACGTTTCCTCTCGCTGAGTATACAACAGCATGTCCTCGTAGCTCTCCAGGAACGCTTTAGGACTCTGAGCAAAAATATTATATCACCATTATTAAGCGCAAAGGAAAAAAAACGCATAGTCCAAGTGTTTCCCCACTTTATCATAGATTTTCAAGCTTTTTTTTGGTAGGGTTTACCTGACAGCAAACAGAAAAGCCTGATCATAAATTGTGTAAAAGTCACTGTGTCCGCACAGCAGAAAGTACGCACAGACATATTCTGTCGTGAGGACTGTTTATATGTGTTGCCGCACCGTGTGTGTTAAGTAGCAGTTGTTTGAAGGTTGTAATTAACGGTAACCAGAGATGGGTATTCCATCTGTATGCCTATTTTTGGAATGGAGGACGAGAAGTTTTTTTTAAAAAGGACGGACTAAGCAAGGACGGAAGTGGGTTTTCGTCCGTCCCTTTAGTCGTCCCTAGCGCTTTAAAAGGATGAGGATGGAGGACGATTATTATATGAGGACTATGATGAGACGTTGCCCAGGTTGCGGACGTACTGGCAAAATAGGGTAAAGTGTAAACCCATTTTGGTGTGTAACATCCAACACAACATATGTTTGATCTCGATGTTGCAGATTTTCTTGTATTGTGTGTTGGTTCTGGATCGCAACCCTCATAATAAATGCAGGTTCACTGCCGTGTACAGCGCTTTACCTTATTCGCCTTCACCATTAAGCCGGCAATCATTTGCTTGCCCGTCTCCATGAAGAAGGTGCGGTGCGTCTCGTCAAGTAACAGCACCTAAGCGACAAATATGAGGAGAGGACTAACTCCAAAAGACTTTTTGGTGTGAGTGTTGTTAATAATGTCACTACAGGGGGGGGGGGGGACAACAGCAGCTACTTTCGATTTGTGCTCATGAGTAGTTTCACCTTATTTTCACTTTTATTACACAGCTGTTTCCCTTCTATTTGTAACCATGAGTACTTTTAACTTTTATCACAAGGCAGTTTACCTTCTTTTTGTACTTCTGCATTACGTACCCTTTATGACATGTATGAATTTGTATTCATGAGCAGTTTCACTATTCTTTTCCTACAGAAATGACGTTTGGGAAGGTGCACACCCACCTGGAATGCCTGTCTCACACAGTGCAACTTAGCCAGGAAGTCTTGGTCACCGTAACATTCAAGTAGTTCAGTTCTGGCAAGAATTAAACACACACACACACACACACACAAAATCAAAACCCCCCAAAAACTACAGAATGTAATTTGTGTGAATGCTAAAGAGCTGAAGCTGCAGAATTGAACTGAATTGCTGAAATGTAGACAATGAGACTTTGAAGGAATGACTTGGAAAAATAACATCAGTGGATTATGACAAGACTATTCGTTTCTCTTCAGAATTCACACAATAACACTGATCTTTTGAAGAGGAAAATGCAAATAAGTGGTGTCATTTTTTTTTGTGCCTCCTTAAGTACCTCAGCGACCTGTAGGCCACCCGTTCCTCCCTGACACGAGCCAAAGCTTCCTCATAGAGAGGGGCAGGCTTTAGGAGCTGGTAGGGGTCTTGTATTGAAATGCAATCAAGCATCTAGACCCGAAAAATACACATCAAATATCACAAAGCGCATTCATGTTACGGTCGGCATCGTGAGTACGTCCAATGAAACGCAGCTGACCTCTGCGGCGGAGAAGAAGGAGTCCTCGGATGACACAGTGGCAGCATCGTCGTCCAGCAGCACGGGGAAATTCTCCAGCGGGGGTAACATAAGCGTGCCCTCGCTTTCTACCGAGGGGATATGACAGCACATTTATATTTATATAATACATGAAACAATAACTTGTTTTATATATATATATATATAATATATATTTCTCAATTCCTGAATTCAAGTTGGCTGTATTTTGACTTCTATTTGCGCTTTGTTTTGAGGACTTAATGTCGCCTTTCCGTCCCTCATTGCCTATTTATCTTTTGCCCTCTCTGTTTATCTTACTCAGCCTGTCTCTATCTCTTTGTTGCTCTCACTGTCTTTCTCTGGGCATCTTAAAGGGACTGTGCAGGTAGGAACCATTCGAAAAGTTAGTTTAGCAAACCCTTTCAACTACATTATATGTTTAATTTGTGCAACAATCTTGGATCTTCAGTCTGGTCTTTTGTTTTTTTGGGGGTGTCCTACCAAAGTCGGCCAGCACACTCTCTGTGGGGATGCTGCCGCCGAAATCCTCCTGCAGGTGGTATGCACGGTGCAGCAGCGTCTCCAGCTTGTCGGCAAACATTTTGTTGTGAGCTTCCATCTGGATGAAACATTTGGACCAACATCTTGAATAAAATGCCACAACCAAATAAATCGTTTGTTCCATCCTAAACTTATTTAACAGTGGAGCTAATTTCCAAAAGAACTGCCCCAATTGGGTTTCCGCCCATGGCTGGGTGACGATCCAGAGCCGTTTTCAAGTGACGGTCAGGGAACACCATATAAAACGCTACCACTTAGAAACACCCCTGTTATGTCAAAACCATTAGCTAAGCAGATCTGCATTGAGCTTTGTTGAAAATTACAGATTAGCATTCGCCAACATCATTAGCTTCTGAAATATGGCACCTACTTGATTGCTCAGTGAAGCTAACAATGTGGCAATATTTGTGCTTTTTGATTGGCCGAGGCATTATTGCACACAGTGTAGTGCATGAAGTGCTGCATCCACAAGTGAAAACACTCCCCACGGTAAGGCGACACTTACCGTGGGGACATCTCCACACGCTGCCCCTTGCAGCGCCAAGCTGCTGTTGCTGGCACTCAAGTTTCTGCGGACGTGGCGTGCATGCAGCGCCTGCTCCCATTTTCGGAGGGCCTCCTCGAACAGCTCCATGCCTGATAAATAATTGTGCTAACTCAGCATTTGTGTTGCAACTTGTTGCACAAGCATAAATTGGCTATACTTATTGACCAAGTGGATTTTGGCAGCTTGGTGATTATACATTCAAATCTTTATGTTTGCTTGCTTTATGACAAGTTCACCACACACAATTCATTTGCAGTCGGGACATCATCTTGCAACATCTATCTCTTGATTACTGACAGAAAGGATGACTTTACCCATTAAATAGAGATTCTCTGCATTGGCGTCCTCGACCGCAGCCGGCTCCCCAGCCACAGTCTCCTCAGCCTCCCAGCGTGCCTGCGGGTTGACGGACTGACTTGGCGAGGTCGCGACTCGCATCTGTAGGCAGAGGACATACCAATGACGCACAGAAAGATAAAGGTATCGCGGCTAAATCGAAAGCGATTATTATCAGGTGGTCTCTTCATGAGAGGCTGTCAAATTCATAAGTAACTGTATGTATCATTGATCAGGGATACATAAAGTACAACACGCGCTTAGCGCCTAACTGATCAAAACTTACCGATGCCAGGCTCTGCGAGGAGCTTGAATGTTTACTGGGCGCCAGGGAGGAGATGCCGCTCAGTGTGTCGTTGCTGCGAGTACTGGGGCTTGTCACCTGTCGGCCTGTCAGCGGAACTGCGCATAAAGTAATCATGGGGTGGAGGGCACGTCTGCTCAATACCAGCTCTATGCAACAATTCACACTGATCAGGGATGAGAATGGAAATTGGGAAAATGGTCGGAAGAAAACGGACTCACCAACAGGGGGGACGTCCTTAATAGTTGGATGCTAATGCGCTTATCAAATACATCAAACGGACATAAGGAACATTAAATGAGGTAAACGGGCACTCATGACTATATGTGCCGGGCCAATTTAGAAACACATTTCTGACGGGTAGGTTTACTAGTGCAGTTGTTAGCTACCTGGAAGTTTGTTTGAGTGATGTCATGAAGAAAAGTACTATAACAAGTATTCGACGTAGCCTTGCGGCTTGCTAGCTACCTCTCTTTAACGACGACGGCCTCCCCGTCCTGAGCAGCACTTCGGGCATGCCCACTGGCACCTGGTCCTCCTTGGTCTGGACGGCCTGCTTCCTCTTCCTGCCGCGCCGCTTCAGTTGGTGGGCGGTGAGTGCCAACGCCACACTGCCCAGCGCCGTGGCGAACAACACCTTCTTCAAGTTCGGGCTGAGTCTCAGCTGCGAGAAGATGGACTGAGAGGAAATGATCAGATATTACTAACGCTGCAGCTATCAAATACTTTTAGTTGTTCGACCAATTTTTTGCCATTTTGTTAGTCTAATAACATGAGTCATTCGTAACTGTTTTCAGAAAACTAGAAAAAAAATTGCCAAGCACTTTGGTGGGGTTTTTTGTAAATTTAAAATGACATCACCATATTCCCCAGAAATAAGGAATTGTCCTTGATTACAAACCAGTACATATTGTTAAATACATTGTTTAATTTAAAGATCTACATACAGGCATATTACCCATAAGAAAAACATTTTTAAAATCTAAAAAAGGGGTTTAGTGATGACCAATGTTCACCACCAACGTTACCTGGCCAAAGGTGGAATAAAGGAACACCGGTATCTCTGCGACCGTCATGGCCAATGCCTGTGCAATGGACACGCCCTCCGTTCTTCTCAAAGACATCTCCGGGTGAGGCGAGTGGCAACCGCTCTATGAAGAAACGCCAAAAAGCCCTGGAAGAGCCAAGCTCGCGGGATTTGGCTTTTACTGTCCCGTCATCTGTCGTGTTACCCTGTAAGGCAAAAATACACCAGCGCAAAGTCATCACCTTGTAAAGAAGGCAACCTCCCACAGCTCCAGACAGGGTATTAACACAAGGGGAGGTAATTAAGGTTGCATTGACCGTTAAGCGGGAGAAAGGTCGCCAGGAAGCAGGTAATGTACTGAGAAAAAGAAAGAATAAACACTCTGGCCGTGTTCAGCACCCTTCACTCAACTCAGTAATCACCTATAGGGGGACGAAAAATATCTCTGTACGGATTTGAATGTACAGTGAATCCACATACTGTATTTGCTAATCACGCTATACTGTACCACGAGTTGGAAAAAATATAATTGTACATAGATGCCACAAGATGGTGACAAAGGACTTAAAACAGAGACTACCGTAAAGTGTCAACTCCATGTTTGTACCATGTGAACCACCGTGAACTCATGCTACAAAATCATTTTATGCAGTAGTTAAATCATTCGCCACAAACCACCACTTCACATAGGGCTCATCAATAGTATCAGCGAAGATACTAGCACAAACTGCCGTGACATTTCACGTGGGGGTGCGGGGGAATGCCCTTTATCACAAACGACATTAAGACATTACAGTACACCCACCTTTTATCATAATGAACTTTACATATAAGTCAGATGTACATATTCAAATTTCACACTAAATAACTACACGTGTGATTATAATAAAAGGATATGATTGATATTTAAGTTTACGGTTGCATCATTTTTGGGGAGGGCCGCAGTGTCGTTAGATTTAATAACAATAATTGACTCAAAAAAAAGATTGCGGAAATACAAACGTTTTAAAAGAGAGACCATCTGCCTGGTATCCATTTTAAAATAGAAACCGTTATAACCACTGCCAAAATGTTAACAGCGATGCTGAGAGGTTGCAAACCTCAAGCTAGGCAGTTAGAAACTAACCACGTCTGTAGTCATCTTTCCATCGTTTATCTTACAATCAAATAGATTTGGAGGAAAAACAAAACGGTTCAAAACGACCATAAAAAGTGGACATTGCGGTAAGTGACGTTAGCTAGCACTAGCTAGCCTACCTCACGTCTCCAGTCACCGAACATCACACCGGACATTTTAAGGCTTTTAAAGCTAAAAACAACACGGTATCAAATTATTATCTTAGTAATGTGGACTAGAAAGGCATTTCTAAATACCGTGGGCATCCGAAGAGCAAAGGAAGGACATTCTCGTGTCAGAGGTAGCGTAAAACCATCCCGCAGACAAATTGTGTTCGTCGTGATACTGACAAGACTGACAGCCAATTGCGCGAGGGCACAGGGGGGAACTTCCGCACCATTGACCAATTGGATAAAGTAAACTTGAGGTAGGTCTTTAGACAATTCAATCAGGGGCGTCAGTATTCACTCAACACGCAAATGTTCACATAACTCTACCGGAAGTAAAATTTAGTTTGACACGTTACTGTACTATAAAACACGATCCGTTTGTCACAAAAGGGGGATATTTTTCAAAATAAAAGTATTGCACCAAACACGTGCTTTTTGAAGTTTCTGTTATCCTATACGCCACCAAAGCGTAACAATGGCATTTCAGATTACAATTTTTCAAATATTCATCAGTAAATACCCCTAAAAAAGGAACATTTGGGGCGGCTTACTTTTGTCCTCTAGCTTTTGTTTTGCTGAGGAAAACACCTGCATTGACCGGAAGCTCTGCTCTCATGGAACCCTACCGAAGGACTAAAGGTAATGCGATGAGTCCCCCTCAGCCACCGGGACCGGTCCCGGGACTTCCAAGGCCCTGACATGAAATATACGGTTAGAACGAGTGTCTTTGAATGCATCACGTGCACCTCGTGCTCGTCGTGTTGTATGGTTAACTTTATTTGACGTATGTATTTGTGTTCGTCCACACACAGACGCTGCGCTGGCTTTGCGTGCTCAGCCTCCTTAGCCTGTCGGTGTTGTTGTGGTTCGGACATGTGATCAGCAGGTGGGACCATGCATTCCCGGCCACCGCCGCGGGGCTCAGGTACGGGCTCTGGGGGTACGTCCGGATCCGGCCCGACAGGGTGGAACAGGTGACATCTTTCAAACGTTCACATTATACTGGACTGTGCAAACAGTGATGTCCCGGACACTGTGCAAACAGTGATCTCCCGGACATCACTGTTTGCACAAACTGATGCAGGTATAGTCCGCTGTCCTCGCTTTACGTAGGGTACACAGTTAACAAGTTTTCAAAAAAAAAATCTGTAATCATGACTTTACCACAGCGAGCTACCAGGTGGATAAGATGTGAGCACAGCCTGCACCCCTAAAAACTCGTATAATTCCTTCAAGTACTACTTTTGTCTAAATGAAACTCCCCGATTCATGTCAACACAATTCATGAATACTCACTTCAGATTTGTTCCTTGGCACCTTGATTTCACAAGATGGTGGTACAACAGCATCTTTGTATGAATTAATACCTTCAACTCACTTCTGTGTAGTTCCATGGCACCAAGATCCCAAAATGTGATGGTGAAATAATAATACATGTGTCTGAATAAAGCTCAAGAATGTATGCCAATGTAGTTTATTGGTACCAAAATTCCACAACATGGTGACAAAACACTACTTTTGTTTATATGAAGCTCCACAACTCACTTATACAGAGTTAATTAGCACCAAGATACCACAGGCTGGCAGCAAAGCATTTATCTCATAATAAAGCTCCTCAACACAATCCAACATAGTCCAATGGCACCAAGACACTCGTTTTCAAGCTGTGTTTCACAATATAGCTCCTGGGTGGGGTTTTTTTTTGTGTTTGTTCCAGTTCCTGGACCTGCACTTCAACCAGTGCGCCCTGATCTCCAGTTCCGGCCAGATGCGCAACTCTGGCTTGGGCGCCGACATCGACCGAATCCCAGGCGTGATCCGGATGAACGATGCGCCCACAGTGGGCTACGAGGCCGACGTGGGTGGCCGCACAAGCGTGCGTGTGGTCTCCCACACCAGTGTGCCACGCCTGATCAAAGACCGGCATCGCTACTTTAGAGAGGCGGCTGACACGGCGTACGTCTTCTGGGGGCCTGACAAGAACATGAGGATGGATGGGAAGGGCACCGTCTTCAACGCTCTGCAGAGGATCGCCGCTCAGTATCCTGCTGCTAAACTCTACGCCATGACCCCGGAGAGGGTCCAGCTCTGTGACGACATCTTTCAGAATGAAACGGGGAAGAATCGGTACAGTCGGATTTTCATTTTCTGTGCAGCCAGGGTATTAGTGGTTCGGCATTCGCGGATTAAAACTCAACTTGCTGCTCTTTTGAGCTAAAGCCTAAGCAATAACAATTCATTTGCTGCCATCTTCTGGTATTTTGGTACCAAAGAGCTGTGTTGAAGTGAGTAGGGGAG
The DNA here is from genome assembly GCF_025434085.1 of Hippocampus zosterae. NCBI lineage: Eukaryota > Metazoa > Chordata > Actinopteri > Syngnathiformes > Syngnathidae > Hippocampus > Hippocampus zosterae. The sequence goes on from NC_067468.1 coordinate 8,919,724, forward strand.
TTTCAGTGAGACAAAAGTAGTCATTCGCTGCCATCTTGGTGCCAATAAATTCTGGTGAAGTGAGCTGATGAGCTTTGTGTTACTTTGCCGCCATCTTCAAGCATTCTAGTGCCACGGCAGTATATTGAAGTGAGTTGAGGAGTTTTTGCTGAGACAAAAGTATTACTTTGTCGCCATCACTGGGTACTTCAGTGCAAAGCCAATGTGCTGAAGTGAGTTGAGGAGTTTAATTAAGGAGTATCCTGGTACCAATGAACTATGTTGAGGTGAGTTGTGGCGCTTCACCAGGCAAATGTAGCACTCCGCTGCCATTCTTTGACATCTTGTGCCAATGAATTATGCAAAAGTAAATTGAGAAGATTCACTCAGACAAAACAACCAACCAACCACCAATAATTCAAAATATTGGTAAACTGAATTGCTTCTCGAAAGGAAATTTAATAGGATATGCCTTACCGTTATTGATGAAATGAAGTGAGAATGAGCTTTATATTTCTGGCTATGCTTCTTGGAACTCTCCTTCAGATTCAAGTCTGGAGCGTACCTCAGCACTGGGTTCTTCACAATGATTTTGGCTATGGAGATGTGCGAGCGCATCCAAGTTTACGGGATGATTAACGCCGACTACTGCAGGTCAGCCGCATTGCAAGACTTGTATGCAGTGTCACTAGCTACCACTCGACTGGCATGAAATGTGTTTGTCGTCGTGCAGATTATGGTAAAAATTGATTTTTTTCACAATGCTGTATACGTCATATTCATACTAAGGGACCACCAGCAATTGAGTAAATTCCCACTAAATTTCACTTTATTACCCAAAATTCCCACTCAAGGTTTCCAACTTTTAAAATTCTTCAACTCTCACGAAGTATCTTATTTGATGTCCCGCCCCGCCCCCTGCGGTCAGACGGACCAATCGCAGGGCGGTGTTGTACCATTACTACGACCAGGTGGCGACAGACGAGTGCCTGATGTACAAGTTCCATGAACACAAGCGACGCGGTGGTCATCGCTTTATCACAGAGAAGGTCATCTATGCCAAGTGGGCTGCACGTCACAAGATGGAGTTCACGCACCCCTCGTGGAATTTGTGAACCGGCTCCTGGAAAACGGCTTCACTCGGATTTGGCTTTTTTGAATGAATGAAATAAAACCAGAATGGCTGAATTTGACCAAAAGTTATTTGAGGATTGTGTGGATATCCTTGATATGCAGTATAAGGTCCAGATACTAGTATGTTCTTTTGTCCCCACTTGTAGACAAATAGTTTGGGTGTATTTTTGTGCAGTGTTGAACTTGAGGATTTTTTTTTTTAATTTTAATTTTTAATTTGTTTTCATTCACAAATTCAAAATATTTAAGGGTCGAAATTAAGATCCATAACATTTGTCTTATTTTTATTTTTAACTGAGAAATGGCATCCTTTAATTTAAAATTATATATGTACACACACACAGGATTAGAATCAGGAAACGTTTCATTTTGTGATTTTTTTTTTGTACCTCGGAGTTTAATTAGAAATCTTTTAAGTGTAATTTTTACATTAAAAATAAGAAATAAAAAACTATTATTCCTAGTTGTTCAACTGTCAAAGTAAATAGAAAACAATGAGAATTACACGTTAACAACATACAGACTCTTAGCCTTTAATTCTGCTAGCTTAATGCAAATGAAAGCGCCCAACGGGAAATGGCATTACAATGCGTAGCATCTATTTCGTGATGTTACCAGATAAGTAACAGATATCTGAACACAAGAATGTACACCAATAATATAACAACACTCGCAGATCAATAACATTTATCCTCTGAAGGACCACTATTTCTGCGGAGCCGATGTGTTTATAAAGAGACCAAGAATCTCTTGGCGCCTATATTGTACTGCTCTCTCAAGTAGCAGCATATTGACCCACTAAATTAAGCAAAAAGTGTGACAAAAACAGTTTGTTTTACATTCTATTTAATGAAGTCATTACTGTGATTTTATTTTTATTTAAAAGAGAACGTTATAGTGCTGGTTTCCTTTCCAAGATATGCTAGAAAAATGTGTGTCTTTTTTATTGCAATAAAATTCCACTCGTCTATTATTGATAATTTTACAAAATACAAACATTATTTGTCAAGTCAAGTCAACAGTATTTATAGAGCACTTTCAAACAGCCATCGCTGCATACAAAGTGCTGTACATGGAGCGATTTAACATGCACAATAAACAGTAAGACGAATCGACAATAAAGGCAGTAGAAATCACCAAACAGTAAAACCAAGAACAAATCTAAGTCATGCTGAGTCGAACGCCAAAGAATACAAGTGAGTTTTGAGGAGGGCTTTAAAGATGGGCAGCGAGGAGGCTTGCCGAATGTTCAGTGGGAGGTCATTCCAGAGAGAGGAACCAGCAACAGAAAAGGCTCGATCCCCTCTGAGCCTCAGTTTAGTACTTGGTACTTCTAACAAAGACTGGTCCACAGACCTGAGGCGCCGGGCAGTTGTGTAGGGGCGGATGAGCTCAGAGAGATAAGGTGGCGCGAGATTATTCAGAGATTTGAAAACAAAGAGTAGGATCTTGAAATTTGTGTCACTAACGTTTAGTTTGAGCCATTGGAGGAAGGAAGGAAGAAGTGCTTCAAGGTCAACATTGCCTCTGCTGCCTCAGCTTGATGTTTTTGTTTCCATTCCCACCCCCACCCCCCTCCCACACACACACACACACACACACACACACACACACACACACACACACAGTCGGGAGACACCCAGCAGTCTGTGTTGCCTCTCTTATCACCGTGAGAGTAGTGGGGCGTTCTGGAACCCACTCATTCAAGTGGGAACATCTATATTTATCTGGACTAGGATTTTATGTTTTTTAATGTTTTATTATTTTTTTTTGTAAGAATGGTTGACAATGCCAGCCACCAGCTCAACAGGTTATTCAAGAAAGCCCCGTGGATTCTTCCAAGTGATAGTGTAAAACACACACACCTCCATCGTGTGGGGTAAGTCATTCATTTTGTCTTATCTCAGGACAAATTAGTCTGCGTGGATTTTAAAGGAGGTTAAGGCCAGTGTCAAAGTTTCTTTGTACAGTAATTGTATATTCGATTTTCCTACACTGTTATGTTACCTCCGACGACCAGTTGTTCAAATGTGCCCTCATTGGAGGATGTTTGTGAACCTGAATATCTGAATATCAGCTTCCTGCTCAAATCAGATTTTGAGGGACGACTGACCACACACTTTCCAAATCAGATTTTGCCCCGTTCAGACAAGGCCATATTATCGACCCATGTTACAGCTTGACGTCGTGACAACATCAGAACGAACGCATGGTCCAGCACATCTAATGTAGGTGTCATATTTCCGGCAGCCCCAATGCGCAAAATACTTTCATAAATGGACTTGTTGTGTTACATGTCCTTTGAGCTTTGTTTGTATGGTGCTATACCAATGCGGCAATGACTGTCCTCTGCCCTGGGGCTACTGTTTCCAATTTATGGGAGAGGAAATGTAAGGGACAGGGAGACAAAGAGAAAAGGTTAAGAGGAAGTAATGGGATTGGGCCAAAGTGTATATGACTCTTTTTTTCCAAGCATGTTTTCTATGAGCCTCTTAAGAACACATTTACGTGTTGTTTGAATGATATTAACACACTGATGACAAAAAGCCTGACACAGCAATGAGAACCCTCATGAATAACAGGGTTCCAAAGGATTGCAAGATCATATGGGATAAACACTTCAAAAGGAAAGAAAGATGGCGGTGAGACAAAGCCATCCTGAACTTGTTGTCATGAAATGGTCGGACAACAAGCCAGTGGACAATGCGTTGTCTGCCTATGGGACTGAACTTCAAGATGCATGTAGAAGATGGGGGAAAAGGACAAATTAATCTTATAAACATAACATTTGCAGCGGTCATTTAAAATCTCACGCTCCTCACACCACTCACAAACACAGCATTTATCAGTATCCGATTTGTCACTATGAAATACCCCCCCCCCCTCCCGTTCCGCGTTAAGCCATTTTTATTGTTAATATGGTTTGAAAAAGTAGGAAATTTTTTTGGGGGGGGTGATGCAAGGCAAAACTTTGTTGCAGCTGGCAAGCATCTTAGCTCCATCAGAAGCAGGACATAACAACTTAAAGTTTTCTTTGGGAATATTATTCATGAGAACGTTTTATTTATAGTTTAGAATGTCAAATAAATAAATGCGGGAGGGGCTTCACTGGAATTAAACAGATTTCTAACAGGGCTACTGTAGCCACCCTTGTTTTGATGCCAGTTACTCTTTGCAGTTGAGGAAATAAATGTCGGAGGGGGGAAAACGTCTTAAATTCATAATAAAAGGTTGAAAACACTACTTGAAGTGTTTCTTCTTGAAAAGGCGGGGTCGGGGGACGGGAAGGGGACTCGTTTTACCGTCAGAGCGAGATAGCTCCGATTCTGTCCGTCCGCTGACGTCACCGAGTGAGTGTCGCAATAGCTGCAAGATGGACTTGGGCTGCGGCAGCAAGCAACCCTGAGCTGCTGCGCCCCTACCAAACAACACCACCACCATCATGAGAGCCCGACGAGGCGTCGCGCGCTCGCAACCCTCCTTCTGACACCTCCGAAAAGCGCATGCAAATCGAAACGTTGTTAAGCTTCGCGGGAATGTCACTCGGGGGAAAACTGAGTCGACCGCGGGGGGCTGAGTGAGTAACATGGTAATTTCTCGGATTTCGTTCTTGTCCTACATGCATTTGGGGTTACACAGAACACGACGAGACGATGTTTACTGAGGAGTGGGTTGCTCAGTCTTGACTTCGGGCGAATGTGAGCCGTTAAATAAACCATACCCCCTCCTCCCTTTTTTCCCCCCTCTTCCCCACATTTGCTGCAGGACCACCACAGACAGCGTGTACACACACACCTGAAAGCATGGCACTCCAGGTAGGACACACGCGCACGTAGGGTTTAGGGTGTGGCCTGTACGTCATTCGTCATCACTATTATTGACATGCATGATCGGGGAGGTAAGCAAGCATAATAAAATAAAATCGTGTTGACACATTACCAGTGGAAATGCGCAGGTCTAATCGATAGTATCAATAATACATTCAACAATGCAAAAAAAAAGATAAATTAAAAACAAGAGCTCTACTCAGCAGGGATTCAAATAAATTGCATATGCATTAGAACCTGAAATTTAATAAAGTGTTACCATTATTATATATTTTTGCTGGTGTGGCAGTTTTACTATTCCATACAATACAGCTGCAAAACACTACTTGTCACTCACCACACTTAAAAAAAAGAATCAAAATGTTTTTTGGATTTTTTTCTAGGTGATGATACTGTTTTATCATTTTTAATCCCAGCATGTGTATGGTTTGGTATAAGTTTCACCTTTTCACAGATTTATTTTCTCCAATCAAGTTTTTATTTAATGTTGTCGTTTTTAAGCCCCGTTTATAATGGAAAATGCACATTGAAAAATGCATATTGGAGTTTAGCACCATTTTTTTTAAAGAAATGTGGGTGTTTACATGTATATATTCAAATATGCTTCAATTAAATGCAGATTTTCTGTATGTCCAGTGTATAGTTGTAATATTACCATTCACCACTGAATGGGAGACATGGCTTAGTCGAGTTTGCACTTGGTCTTCACACTGCCCTATCCAACATGAGAAGGCCCAAATAATTTTTTGATGGCTTTTAAATGGCATACAGAACATACATAGTAATATTAGTAAATATACGAACTCAGAATTATGAGTGAGTTGATTTGTGAGAAAATACACTAGCTGGATCTTTTATAGCCTACATGCATTGAGCATGAAATACATGAAAAATACTGTCAATTCTGGCACTCGAAATTGATATCTGGTGGCGGTCGACAAATCTCTCTAAGCTTCTGGTGCCCATAACGAATGTTCGCAGAACCAATTGTGTATAAACAAGCAATGGAAGTGCAGAGGTCTGAGCTGATGCGCATGGTTGTGCTGTCTAGCATTAATGCTACGTGGCTATTATTAGCACTTCTATACACTTCTGTGGCTCATTAATAAATGAGGAGAAACAGTTGTGTGTGCCAATGAAACAAATTAAATTCCACTTGAAACATAAAGCATGAGATGGACGACTGTTTGGATCATGTGAATTACCCGACTTTGATCTTCTCAGGCGGGAACACTTACCTGGCGGGTGACTATCGCAGCAGCCATCTTCATCCTGATGACGCTGTTCATCTTGTACAGCTCCAGCTCAGTCTCCATCGCCAGCACCAGCCAGGCGGCCTACACGCCCTTCCAAATCGCTAAAAACCACACGCCCAAGCCCACAAACCTCAAAACGTGGGCCACCAAAGATGACTACGTGCCAGTTCATGGCGACAAGGTAAGCACTACACGTTAGCGCCGGAGATATAAGTAACAAGTACAAACACATTCATACAATTTTTTTTGGTACATATTTCAGTCATGCGTCTATACTAAAAGCTATCGAATATTTTCCAAATTGTTTATTCCACGATTCCCTGTGGATTAATTGAATAATCAGATTTCTTTTGAGTGTAATAACATTTGCCTCTGTGGAATAAGGGTCACCGTTAACTCATTCACTCCCAAAGACGTTTTTGAACGTCTTTTCAGACTTGGTCCAGAATTGGCTGGTACTGAATGAGTTAAGCTTCAGGGTAGAAATTTTGCTTGGACTTTTTTTGTAAATGAATGACAGTTGAAAGTTAGTTGATGACTCGTTTCAGCCATACTTTACTTTTTTTAACGTACTTTTTGCTTTTACTCTTACTCTCTACATCTGTACATTCTACTCCTTATTTTGATCAGAGGCTCATTACATTTTCAACCTACTGCAATTGTTTTACATCACATTTTAGTCATTTGTGGTGAATCATTTCAACCTGATGAACTTTACTATTTTTCTGCGGACTTTTGAGTTTTATTCCCTACTGTAAGTTTTTTTCTCCTTCCTTTTGTAAAACACATCCATCTTTTTTTTTCCAATCGCTACACTTCACGAAAGAGCGTGAAAAAAACCACACACACACAAAAAAACAACAACCGCTGTAGGTAAAGTTTGTATCTTTTGTGCTACTTTCTGCCCTCTTTGGTTATTGAGTGATAATTGTCACCCTTGTGGGCAGAGAATGACCCAACGCTGCCATCACTGTGCCCTGGTCAGCAGCTCCAGCCACGTGCTGGGCACTCAAGCGGGCGAAGAGATCGACAGCAGCGAGTGTGTGATCCGCATGAACGACGCACCTACCACGGGGTATGAGGCCGACGTGGGCAAGCGGACCACGGTGCGGGTGGTGGCACACTCCAGCCTATACCGGGTGGTCCGGCGTCCCAATGAGTTCATGGTGGTGGGCGCCGAGAGCCAGCGCACCATCATCTTCTGGGGACCCCCAAACAAAATGACGAAGGACTCAAAGGCGACCGTGTACAGAGCCATCCAGAGGATCAGCTCCACCTACAAGGAGGTGCCGTGTTTTACCGTCGCGCCTCAAAAAATGCGCAGATTCGACAAGCTCTTCCAATTGGAAACAGGACGAGACAGGTGAGTTTCATGGGGGGACCTGGGTTACAGTAATCTGTTTGCCGTTCAAATAGCTGCAACAACCTCGCAAAACAATTTTGAATTGCCTATACTTGATAAATCCATAAAATGACGGCAAAGAAATATTTTTATATTAGCCTGAGCTGTGGCTTCGTTAATAAAAGCCACCCCCTCCCTCACCTCAACATAGATCCTTGGCAACAAGGTGTCAACAAATGGCAAAATATTGATATTGTTTATAGATATCAGCAAAGCGCGACTTTTCCATGAGCCAAGATGTCATCTCCTGGTTTTCTCTTTGTTCAGGCAAAAATCGAACTCATGGCTGAGCACGGGCTGGTTCACCATGGTCATTGCGATCGAAATATGCGACAACATCAAAGTGTACGGGATGGTTCCGCCCAGTTACTGTGGGTGAGTATTGATGTATGACTTCCTCTGTCCTTTCAGACATTTTGTGAAAGACACGCCTACCAATTTCATCTTGCTACCGGCAACAAGCTTTGGGGGCCAAAGTTTCAAAACAATCTTGATCCTCTAGAAATGAAATGGACCCTAAAGTTTAATTTGAAATCAAAACGGCAGTCTCTTTTCAGACAGTGGGGGTTGTGGGTTTGTCAAAACAATCCTTTGCTGGAACTGTTCAAACTGCCCCTCTAGTGGCCACTTGGAACCAAAATGGCAGACTTTGTTTCTTTTTCAACCATGGCGTTCAGATACTTTTTTTTGGTGGGTCAACTCAGGATAGACGTCTCCTAAATTTCATGTTGCTATGTAAAACATGTTTCGGGGGCTGAGTTTTATAAAGGGGGATTTCTTGAAGCTACCTTCTTTGCAGGAACCGGACCGGATCCAAGAAGATGCCGTATCACTACTACAACCCGCGGGGTTCTGACGAGTGTATAACGTACATCCAGAACCAGAACAACCAAAAAGGGGGCCACCACCGCTTCATCACCGAAAAGCAGGTTTTTGGTCGCTGGGCGCATCAGTACAACATCACCTTTGCTCATCCCACATGGTGAGACAGTTTCCTCGAGGTAAACGGATGCTCAGATATGGGATGGCATCCACTTTCAGGGATCTCTTCGAGGTGGGAAGAAAAAAACTGCTACTGACACACCGAATGTTTTTCACCGTTTTCTTGTTGTGTGTGTGTGTGTTTTTTGTTGTTTTTTTTTTTTTTACAAGTTTGCAGTATTTGTACCTTTTATGTATTGAAGATTAGGACTGCTAATTCAGGCATTTGTTACATTGGAAACTTTCCATGGGAGTAAACCTGGCTCTTGATAGGGAAATTAAATATACAGAGGAAACTTGACTTACAAGTTTAATTTGGTCCGTGACCAAGCTCGTCACTAAATTTGACCAGTAATTTTCCCCATTGAAATGAATTGAAATCCCATAACTTCCAAGTGCCCCCAACTTGAGTTTTTTTTAGTTCTGAGCATCACTTTTTTTTGAGTGAGGGTGTGCCACCGTTCAACTAGTGAAGAATTAATATAGTGCAATTTAAAAAAACCTGCAATGCCCGAGCATGTGGGCAAGGGGAGCCATCTTATTTTGCTTTTCCGCTTATGACAAAATGAAATTGTTATATTTAATGTCTGCTGCGTCTTTGCCTAAATATACCCTGAATTCCCATGTAAAGTTTCCAATTTGGAATATTTTCTAAAACTTCCCATGGAAACTTTCTTGAAATGTTCCAACTCTTTGCGACCCTAAGGATGACGCACTGATTCTTCCCAACATTAAGAAAGGTGTAAAAAAAAAAAAAAATCACTTTCATTTCAAATAATCAGCAAGAGAAGTGCATGCTGGTGTCTCCTGTTTTGATGGCAAAAAATTGCTAAAGCTGTCCTTGACAAAATGTTTCAAATTGAAAGCGACTTTTTCGTTATCTGAGCCATTTTAAAGAGAAAAGCAGGATGGGGTTGAGACGTTTCCCTTTTTGGGAGTAAAAGCCATCGCGGGGGTTATGTCACAACTTGGCTTGATTTTTGTTTTACATGTGAAAGCAAACATTTTGTTGACTGAAATAAAGACAAAATTGATTTGAATGCAACATCGATGTTTTTTAAAAAAAATTGCCTTGATTCTTTTGTGTCACTAAATGGCTTTAATGCACAATAATAAGCCAAGATCCTAATTAGCACGATGTGATTACGGTAGAGTGCAGTTGACAACTCGTTATTGAGTTTGGCTTCACCGGTAATACGTAGTTGCCCTCTTAGTACACCAAAGTTGTCCTAGTAAGGAAAAAGAGCCTACTAGTGCATGCATGGGCTGAATCCAAAATTGACCACAAGAGTTTGCCTCGCTCTGCTCTACACTGTTCATTGCAAAGACACTGCAAAATAGGTCGCACTGTCGATAAACACGGAATGAGGAATGCAAATATTGAAAATGTACGTAATTACATGGAACCAAAAATAAAAAAGGACCGGCAACACCTTTTAAGCCCTGGAAAAGGTGGCTGCTATCTTCTGCCTCAGTGTCGCCATGGAGATCAAAATGGCTTCCTGCGTGAAAAGAAGGCCAGGAGCGGTTGAGTTTACAATGGGACTAGGTCAAGCGATGCAAAAAAGAAAAGCAAAATATATTTAGGATGTTTGGCTTTTTCAACGGTGTGTCTCACCTCTGTGCGAATGGTGCGGCTGCCCTGCGCAGGACAAGTGTTGAGGTAGAGGTCAAAGAGGACACTGGGACACGTCACGTCCAGGTTCTGGTCGGCGTCTAGACTGGCCTCCAGTCCCTCGAGACCTCCAAAGACCACCAGAAGATGCCTGCAAATGTTGTCAATGAGAAATAGCAAATAGGCACCAGTGGAGAATTGTGACAGGCGGGTTATTTACTTGAACGGCGGCAGCGAGGCCTCGTCAACGCTGCTGCCTTTTTCCGACGTCCCGATGGTCACGTCGTAGCCGTCCTTGTACGGACTTTCGCTGAACACTGCACCTGTGGAAAGAAAGTATCATAACAAATAAAATGAATACATTAGTCGGGTTTTGAACATAACAAAATTCCAGAATTAGTGGCCAGGGGTAGTTGGGGTTCGGGCATCCAATTCTGGCATAGTACTACTGTGACTACTCAGGAAAAGTTATGGAAAAGGAATTCACTATAATATTGTGTCTTCTATTAAAAAGAAAAAATACAATATTGAAAATGATACAGAATGGAAAAAAATTAAATGTTTTTACGAGCAGCCACCTCGGGCAGTATAATACAAACATACTGATAAAGAAAGAGAGATGGTCACTACTCAGGAGGCCACTGTCATCATAAAGAATATATTCCAGTGAGTATTGTATAGCATATTATCTGTCTACATATGTTGCTCCACCAGTTATGTTTCAATGTTTTTTGCTGAAACGGTTGTAATGCCTCAACACTGATGCAATTAGTTAGCCCATCGATGGTGTTTTGCATTGTTTGTTAACATTCAGCTAAACAGATGATTCGGAGGGAAAGCTATGCGGTTGATTTTTCATGATTCAGTCACTCGTATCTCAGGGCTCCACTGTACGAGCTGTTTCTTTTCATTTGGGTGGGAAAAGGAAGGCGCCTTTTTTCCCGCTTGTCTTGAGTGGATAACAGTCAGCAGTATAGGAAATATGGTTGAGTGTTAAGTTTGGGGAAGACCTACTGAGACAAGATGCCAGGCGGACGCTGTAGCCCCAGTAAAGCCCTCCTTTTGTGGTGGGCACGTGAGGAGCCACCACCGTCCCTTTGTAGGATTTGCTCTCTAGACGACAAAGCAAACATACACATGTGACTTCACATCTTAATGCAAACATTTTGAGAAAGTGACTATCCATCACCTTGCTTCTGCGTCGTGTTGAAATGCACAGTGACTCGCAATCCCGCTTGCAGATGTTTGTCGATCTGCACCTCCTGTAGAGGCACAGGAGCCAAGAAGGTCATGATTTGGAGAAGAACAATGTCAAATGGTGACGGTTCCTGGTCCTTACCTTCCTCATGCCACAGTTGACTAAAGAACCTTTGCCCGCTTTGGTGGGCCTATCCAGGACGATGCCTTCACGGTATTCCGATTCCTCATCGATTCTCATGTGGTGGGGACTGTCCAAAGGGTTCAGCAGTCCTACGAGCAAGCCATACACCAGAGGAACATTCAGAGAAAGAAAATAACAGTCACACTAAGCTCGGATTAAATTAAGTTAGCACAGTGGCATATTTTTGTTAAGAGTTGTATGGCAGCAAGCTTAGAAAGAAGACATTGGGCAAAATAAATTTGCATTTAAAACTAAATATGAATAAAAGAATTACACGTTGTCTACTTGATTTATCCAAACCACACAAATTTGCCTAATAATAGTCTGCTAGCCGAATGCTAACCCAGAATCAATGTCGCGGTAATAAGATAAGATATCCTTTATTCGTCCCACAATGGGGAAATTTACAATCATAAACCTTTATGATTACCGCGACATATCATATGATTATGATTACATTTGAACACAAGCGGTACCAGCACATGCAAACAACGATCACGATTGATTTAACGCAGTAATAGGGAGGAGGGTTAGTCCGTAAAAGCGATTTGTCTTTTTAAATTGAGGTCCTTTGTTTTCTTGGCCTAAAAACAACCAATTTCTAAACATATTAGCCCAATTTAAACCAAAACGATGATATTTACTTATGATGAAATTTTACGCTAACTGAAAAAAATAATCTTGTATTATATTCAAAATTAGAAGACATTATCAACATTATAAGAACGATAAAAATGTGCAACATCAATTCCAAATGAGTGCAGCTGAAATCAAATTTGTTGTATACTGACGCATAACCCAAATGAAAACAAATTCAAATGATGTTGCATACCTGCATACTGCAAGTCTTGGTGCTTTGGGAAGAACCATTTGCGCAGATACCTTGCACAGATGGGAAATTTATGTTACGTATAACAATGAGCAGATGTAAACATTGCGCGGTTTCTCCTCACTCACTGTGGACACTCCAGGTATTGGAGTATTCTGGCCAGCTGAACGCACGCTTGTCCCTTCTTTCTGATTCCTTTGAATTCACCTTCCACGCTCCTGTGGACAAAAAAAAACAAAACAAAAACATAAACCCCACTGAAGCTGAATATTGTTTACTTTTTGTGAGCAGGGTATTTTTCCACCTCCGACAAACTCACTTGACATCTTCGCCTTGCTCGTCAAACACGACAATCTCATCCACACAGTAGATGACGCAGGCGCGAGCGATCTGTCCCGCCAGGTATGTGCGCAGTTCGGTCGACTGAGCGTTGTCCAGGACCGAGCCCGGCAGAGCCACGCTCACCGTGTACGCTCGACCTAACAGAGACACACACGTGCGCACCAGTCACCATTTTTAAGGGAACACATGATTGGAGAGAGTTTTTTTATGAAGTGGATTGTGCAGTTCTTTAAAAACTCTATTAAAGGGACACTACTTTAGTGATTAGGAAATAGGTAAGTGAATGATTCTAAACAAAGCAACTTGGGTTTTTCTTACACAAACACACACACACACACACGAATTCCAAGATCTCGTGTGTGATTATTTTTCCAAGTACCTTTGTTGTTGTGGGTCTCCTCTACTTTTTCCTTCTCAGCAGCCTCTTGTCGTTTCTGATTTTCCAGCTGTTTGATCAGCTTGGCCTCTTTCCTCTGCCTTTTGGCCTCCCTGACTACTCAGCATAGCCACCGAGAAGAAAAATAATCCATGAAAAATTCCATTTAAATTTCCAAAGAATAGAACACTAAAAACTGTACTCAGTAGTACTCAGATGTGTTGAGGTAACCTGCTTTTTAATGTACCATAGGTTAATGATCTTTTTTCCCCCTATGTATGGCCTATAAATGCTGTTAATTAGCACATTATTAATATTGATCAATTGTGTTTGTTTGTGAATGAAATATTCATTTGTATTTTGTATGAAGAGACGGTTTCAGTTTTTTATATTACAGCTATTTTATATTACGGTACATTTCAGAATTGTTTAACTTAAGCATTGTAAATCTACATTGACCAAAGTCTTTCTTCAAACCATGCAAGTATTTTTGCTTTTACTTGAATACATTACAAAGTTTAAGTACTTTTGACACTTCAGCTGAAACTTCCACATCGCGCATCACGTTTTCGTCAGGAACATTACACATTAATTATACAATATATGTAAACAAAAAAGTTGCGTCCACACACTCTTTTAGCGCAACATTTAACATGAAGCTGTTTACTCACGTAGCGTTTTCCTTTTCTTCCAGTCCACCCTTTCCCCCGGCTGAACGCAAAGGTAAAACACAATGACAAGTTAAAAAATGGTTTGGTACTTTGTTGGCATTGTTGTTTCAGTGGCACGCTCGGTGTATTTAGGACCTGAGGGTATGCTGTTTTTGGTCTCTTCGTAGGGACGCCGGTCGACATGTTCCCCACAACGACACGTGAGGTATTTGTGCTTCCGGGTCTTCTTCTTCTTCGTTTATATGTATTTGTCTTCTTCGTCGTCTTCTTCTTCGCATGTAGTTTCATAACGGTGCCCAATAAAAAATCTTATGCATTCTGATGAGTTTGCTAAACTACATCTCATTTACATTTGGTTGTTTATACCACTATAGTGGATAAATTAGATAAACTTGATTGTGATATGCTTCAGATATATATGGCACAGTTTTATCCCGTTAGATGGTGGGGCGTGTCTTCACTGAAGCAGACACCATGAAAGAGAAACCAAACCGTTCAATAAACGTTGCTTTATTTTAATCAATTAAAAACCCAAAGGTAACAGCATTTCATTTCAATCAAAATGACGACGGATACAATAATACTTCAAACTAGTTCATTCACAGTTCGTTAAAATTATGGTTAATGGGTACTCAAAACCGCTCCCACATTAACTGTTACTGCATGCATTCACCTATTGATGACGGAGCATCAGGAACTACTGGGGGTTCAGTATCTTGCTCAAGGACACTTTAGAAATGGTCAAAATGGCTAGGGATAAAACCACCAAGCCGAACAAAAAAATCACAAAGCCTGAGTGATGACATTTATGGACACACAAACGAAACAAAATCTACTATAGTGGCAAAAAAGGCTCGGACAGTGAGGACGTTTTGCATAAATGCACGACACACCTTAAATTTGGGGCATTGGGCTTTAAAGTGAAATCTCAGGATGAACCTTAACTGACTGTATGTAAACATAAGTCAATTTTACTGTTGGTTGAGCCTGAAATTTCACCCCAGAATCCAATATCCCAAACCTTTTGTCAGAATTGTATAAATATAGAAAGAGGCTCATTATGGCTGGTGTTCACTGAATCAATTGAAATCTGGACGGGTAGTGTAGGAAGTGAGATCAAACATCATGTGGAGTATTCCACTTTCTCAGGATGGCCTCTGCTGCATCCAGGGTGGAGTCCTCCTGAGATACGGACATTAAAAAAATAAAAAATCTGTTTGTATCATAGATACAAAAGAGTCAAATGAAAAGGAACATCACAGGGTGTTTTACCTTGATGAAGCAAAATCGGATGTATTTGTCAAAATCTTTGCCATGCTCCGGACTAAAGAAGGCTGACACTGGTATTGTCGCCAAGCCCTGCGGAAACAGCCCATAGATTAAAAAACAAAAACAAAATTTACAGCAGAAACCTCGAAAGATACATAATTTTGACCAAATCTACATCTCTAAACTTTGTTCAGGCATCAGCTGTCACATCATTTCAGTTCAGTGAGCATTAGGGAATCACACAATGTTTTACCCTGGTGACAGATTTTTGTTCGACCTGTGAGGAAAGGTAACTGAATCAATCAAATTCTGAATTTACCTTTTCTTTAATGAGCCATTTGACGAATCTGAAGTCGTAGGATTCGTCTTTTGTACTTGGGTCATTAAGATCCACCTCTGTGGAGAAAAGGAAGTTGAGTTCACAACATGCCGTGTCATGTTGGTTGTCTATGTGTGCCCTGCGATTGACTGCCCAAAAAAACAGCAGGGATAGGCTCCAGGACGCCCGCGACCCTCATGAGGATAAGAAGTTCAGATAATGGATGGATGGAAATTTTCTCTGCAAGAAACCCCCCCCCCCCAACCTCCTTGTGACTGCTTGCTCACCGACAGAGGAGATGTCAGTTATCATGAAGTAGCCCCCCTGGGGCATAATAGGCTTCAGGCCTACGCTCTCCAGACACATTGCCAGCTTCTCCCGCTTTCGGTTCACCGTTGCCGGCAGCTGACGGAAGTAGCTTTTCGAAGAGCCAAATAGTTCCAGCTCACGCTCAAAGCCGCGAGCTACTGCCTCCTGCAAGGTAGGCCCGAGCAAGTGTGGTGGACATAAGACGATCAAATAAAACAGTATCTATTTCCTGTTGTCCTTGTTGTGATTGTCGTCACCTGAGCAGCAGTGGCACAGTGGTAGACGCTGTTCTGATGGATGGTCTTCATGTGCTTCAGGAGGCGTCCAGCACCAATCGCCCAGCCCACCTGGACAAAAGAACAATCCACAAGAAAATGATGGCTGCCTAACATACTGTTTATTACCTACATGCTCTACTCTCTGAAAATTTGAGATTTGGGGGTATCAGTTTTACAAGTGAACCCCCACAGCCCACATCAATTGGTCACCTTCCATCCCGTAGCACTGAAGGTCTTGCCCGCGCTACCGACCGTTACGGTCCGCTCCCACATGCCGGGCAGGCTGGCTGTCAATAAAGTCAAACACGCTTGCATTATTATCTCCCTTGGGAAAGATTCTTGTGGTGATACGATTTATTGTATGTACTGTATGTATTTACAAGTGTTGCGATTTCTTTTGCAGTATTTCCCCTCACCTATTTTGACATGCTTGGCTCCGTCATAGGTGAGCCACTCGTACACCTCATCACTGAAACACAGCACGTCATGCTTGATGCACAGGTCGGCGATCACTTGCAGTTCTTCCCTCTTGTAGACCTGCAATGATGTTAATGTCCCGAGACGAAAAATAAAATGATGACTCTGCGCTGTTTCGGCAAACCGCACGAAGCGCGACTTCACTTCTGACCTTTCCCATCGGGTTGTTGGGCGTGTTGATGACGATTGCTTTGGTGCGTGGAGTAAATTTACTGGCCAGCTCGTCAGCAGATAGGACCCAGTCGCCGCTTGACATGGCGCCATCCCCGCCTTCCACTTTCTGTGAGGGGGTGGGGGGAATAGATTTGGAGCAAACCATCATTAAGGCATACCTTAGATCAGGGGTGGGCAATTATTTTCCCGTGGTGGCCAAATGAGAAGCAGAAAATATTGTGGAGGGCAGGGCCAAAAGTTAGAAATAGAAAATAAAGAAGATAGCACAATGTCTTTGTATGCCAGTAATAATGTAACATTATCCTCCACCATCACACTCAGCACCGGTTCTCTTCAAGGATGTGTACTGAGCCCCCTCTTTCTTCGTCTTCCCCTCCCTCCCTGTGCTCTGCAACTTGAAGAACTGCGCCACCTGGTGTTGAAATACCTGTCATTACAAGTCCAAACGAAACGAAATGAATGCAATCATAATTGTGCACCAATCTTCGGCGGGCCGGATTAAAAAGACCAATGGGCCGGATCCGGCCCGCGGGCCGTAGTTTGCCCACGCTGCCTTAGATTAAAGCCCAGGGTGAGAGCTAATCAGCTTAGTCAGGCCATTTTCACACTGCCTTGTGTGAAAAAAGTGCCTTTGTGGCATTAACAGGCCATTACAAAAATCAGGAGATGACAGATAAGGGTACTTACTGGCCTTAGAGGGATGTAAACCCCCTTCCCGCCCACCATCTTGACCATGGGCTGATAGCAGTCAAAGAAAGGCTCCACTATGATCACCTGGGGGAAACACATTTGGGTACATTTACCCCACAAAATAGTCACCCAAAATGACCAGTAGCCTTCAGAAACAGGCTTAAGAGCATGCACCTCATCTCCCTCATCCACCAGTGCCTGGAAAGCGCAGTAGAGCGCCTGGTAAGCGCCCACCGTCACCAAAACGTCCTCCATGGGATCGATATGGTGTCCCACGATGCCGGTGAAGAATTTGGCTAGACTATTTACCAGACGTGGATGGCCCTGGTGGGGTGGGGATGACAGAGAGAGAGATGGTCATGAGTGAGCAAGAGAGAGAAATTTAATGTCCTGTAAAGGGAGCAATTTTGAACACAGCCTCAGTAAACTCACAAAAGCGCGTGTGTACTGGTGCATGGAGGGACCGCCACGCAAGGCTTCACAGAAGGCATCTTGGATGTATTGCGGAGGGGCGAAGTCCGGAAAACCCTGCCCGAGGTTGACAGGGTTGTATTCGGCTGCCATCTGGGTGAACTCCACCCTGTTGGATGAGAAAAGCAGCTTTGATGTCAGAATTTGTCCACTATTTGTATTCTTTCACAAAGTGCAATTTTATGAAGCAATTGTTTTTAATGGGTTTTTACATAACATAGGTTGATTGCAATTTAGGGTCGCGCGCCTTCACTATAGTACTACGTTGAGCCACAACATGCCAGACTCTTATTTTGAGTCTTGTTTTTGTTTGCTCAAAGTGATATAATATGATCAGCAAAAAAAAAAAAGCATGACAACAGGCACTTATGAATGCTTTAAGTGTGGAGTTGTGGGAAGGGCCAAAGTACTGAGACCACATGCAAAAAGCCCCTAGTGAACAAATAAAAATAGTGATTATTGTGGACAATTTGTACAACTAAAGTCCACAAGTTACTTTTACATTGAACTTACCTTTTAAAGATCAGAAGCAAAGAGTCGAGCAAAAATTAAAATTATTTAATATATCTATGTAAAATAAATAAATAACAGCATATGCCAGATTTGTTCTTGTTAGTTAGTCATTTGCACTCGTTGACATGAACCTGTTCCGTTTCTTACCAAACGTTTTTGTCGACCCCTTCGGTCCTGCTCGCGTTTAGCCGTCGTGACATGATTTTCTGGTCGTGGAAGAAGACGAGAGGAAAACAAATATGCACAAACCAAAGGTCGCAAAGGATTAAGATCATATACACCCGCACATACCTTGGGGAACGTTCGAAACCAAAGATCGCAAAGGATTAAGATCATATCCACCCGCACGTACCTTGGGGAACTTTCGAAGAGCAGCGGTGCACTGACTTGCAGTCACAAGATTCCTGATGAGTATTCCCATCGGTTAAAGAAACATTGTGATAGAAGAGTGTCTTTAAATAAATGGGGGGGGGGGGGGGGAAGCAAAGCGTATTAGAAATCTGAAATTTAACAATGTGTTTTATGTGACAATTTAGCGCGTAGCAGTGAGCGATCGCTCTCGTCTTTAAATCACTTCCGGGATGGGCGGGACAAGATGGTCGGGAGACGTCGCTGGAAGTATAATAAAAATAATATCAAATTAAAATACATAAAACAACATTCTGCCACCACCTGAATACTAAGATTAAATACATTTTCTGCACGGGACTGTTGAAACAAAATAATTTCTTGTTCGTTTACAGATTCCCGATTTCTTAGCATCTATTCAACAGAGGAAGCATGGTTGCTAGAAACTGACATTTCTTAGAAACAACAAAAGGAAAAAAGAAAACAACATATTTTTTGTTGCCCGAAAGGAAAACCTTTCGCGTAGGTGTACGTAATCCGTAGGTACGTATTAAAAAAAATCAAGAAGGGCACACTCATAGACAAACATTGGAATACACACATAACTTGAAACAACACACTGATACAAAAACACACAGAGCGAGATCCATAAAAGGCTCACACACTAAAATAAACAACACAGCCACTAAAAAGCAGACACACACACCACAAAACACTTGGAGAAACATCCTCAAGCACACACACAGGCTCCAGACATTCACGCTCAGAGGTACACATTCACAAACTCAAAAAACAGATACACACAAAAATACAGGTACACTCAAACACAACACAGACACTTTGAAAAAAACACACTGAAACCATAAGACACTCAAACACAAAATTTAGCACAAACAAAAAACACACTCTATTCAAATAACCCCACACACTGAAAAACACAAACATTCATTCATTCATCTTCCGTACCGCTTGATCCTCACTAGGGTCGCGGGGGGTTGCTGGAGCCTATCCCAGCTGTCTTCGGGCAGTAGGCGGGGGACACCCTGAATCGGTTGCCAGCCAATCGCAGGGCACACAGAGACGAACAACGATCCGCGCTCACACCTAGGGTCAATTTAGAGTGTTCAATCAGCCTGCCACGCATGTTTTTTTGGAATGTGGGAGGAAACCGGAGCACCCGGGGAAAACCCACGCAGGCCCGGGGAGAACATGCAAACTCCACACAGGGAGGCCGGAGCTGGAAACGAACCCGGTACCTCCACACTGTGAAGCCGACGTGCTAACCACTGGACTACCAGGCGCCAAAACACAAACAAACATGTAAAAACAAACAAAAACACATGGTTGGTCGCGCGAGCGCGCACAGCACCTCTTTACACGCACACAACATCCAAACGGACAATTAACCACTGACAAAAAGCAACACAGTAAAACATACACTGGGTGTTTGTATCATTTTGTTTATAGTTTAAAATCAGTTAGCATTTGTGTCCCACCCATTGAACGAGAAATGGGAAGCACCGTTGCCGCTCGTAACTACAAGTTGGCTTTCTTCAAGTCCTCGGGAAGAACTCTGCCCTTCTTTCTGGCCTTGTTCTTCTTTTTCTCCACTTTGGTGATCTTCCTCTTCTGGATGTTCCTGCGTCGCTTGTCCTGCCTCTTCTGCATCTTCTCCACGACCATCTGGCTGCGCCCATCCCATTGCTTCTTCCGCCGGCTGCGCTTCTTCTCCTTGTTGGCCAGGGCAGTGCGCAGCATGTCCTCATCGTCCTTGATCTTGATACCCTCGGCCTTGTACAGTGCGTTGGTCCACTTCATCCTGGCCTCCACCTCCTGGGCCTTGACCTCGTCCGTCTCCCGCAACTTGTCCAGTTTGTCCTTGCGCGCTTCTAGCCGGCTCAGCAGCTGCTTGTAGTTGCGCCCGGACAGCGGCGTGATTTGACCCTTGATGTGCTGCTTCTTGGCCTTCTTCTTCATGACCTTGTCCATGTACTCCTCCTCCACCGTCTCCACCATGTTGAAGATCACGGCGCCCTCTTGTCGCTTGTTTATGGCCGTGGGGGCCACTTTCTGTTCGTCCTTCTCTTCCTTCTTCACCTCGGCCTGCTTGCTTTGGGCTTCTGCCATCTTCTTCAACTGGAATTCCTTCTTCTTTCGCTTCTTGCGCTCACGCTCCAGTTTCCGCTTGGCCCGTTTGGCCTGGACAGCCTCTGACAGCGCCTCCTTTGGGGCTCCCTGCCAAAAATGAAATGACACATTCTGAATAATGACAACAACATCGTCTATGCTCCTTGCATAAAGACAAATCTCTCAACTCAAGGAATACATTCTTTCATTTCAGAAATTGTACAACAGTCTCCATCTTCATACCTGTGCTCTGGCCTCTTCAATCTTCTCGTGAAGCCTCTTCCGTAAAACATCAAAGGCAGAGAAAGTGTCCTTCACATTTGCCCCTTAAAAAGAAGGAAGCGGACTAAGTTCAAGCGGGTTTTAATAAGTTTAAAGGGCACGCGAGAGGTAAAACTAGAAGTCTGGAATGTTGGCCCTATGAAAAGGCAAAAGATTAAAACGGCAAAATTGAGTTGCCGTACAAAAGGAGCCAAGAATAAAATTAAGGTGTTAAAAAATAAGTAAAACATGCACCGATTTTAATGCACTCTGATGTTTGAGCGAGTTTGTGTACCTCCTGTATCTGCCGCGCGTTTTGTGTTCACTTTCAAGTGTCCGTTGTGTGCCGACTTTGGACTGGACTTGTTTGGAGGTGTCACACTTTGCTTCTTTTCATTTTTGAATGACTTCTTTTTGCACTTTTTCTTCTTCTGTGGTGGACCGCCATCATTCTGGCCCTTGAATGGAGCTGAAAGAAAAGAGAGGAAAAAAATATTGACTAATCTTTCACAAGGAAGTGTGTGAATTCAAATAAATACGGATATTAAAGTTGGTACAGAAATTGCTGGATGGATATCAGTGAATTTGTGGGACCCCTTGCAAACAAGATCTCAAGGGAATTTTCTCAGGTCAGAAAAAAAACAAACAAACAAAAGTAATTATACATATACCTCACTTTCAGTAGTTTGTGGATTAGATCTAGACCCAAACCTCATTGAAATCAAATAGCCTAGCCTAAACACTATCGGGAGCAGTATCATTAACAGCATTAAAGTGCATAAGGGCAGAGAGCGTATACTTCTGCCACTTCTGGAAATAATTAAATGCAAGATTTGAGTCAATGAAGGTGGTGCACTGATATACATTTTCGCACAAGGGAAGATATATTCAAATTTATATAACTATGTTTAAAAAAAACGCCATAAATAAAACAAAAAAAGGTTACCGAATGGCCTCTTCTTTGCTTCCTGCTTCTGCTGATTTAACTCTTTCCTGGCAAATTTCTGGATGTAGGAATCCCTTGCTGCGAGATCCATGTAGAAAATTGACGGTTTTTATTGTATTTTAAATGTTTCTTTATACAGAACATGGAGCGCTTCCATTTGGTAAGAAACGCATCCACGCGCACGTGTGGGCGGGGGTGAAAAAAAAATGAGGGTGACGGACCCGGAAGCAGTTATTGCATAAAAATACAGGAAGTAGTAACAGCAAAATAACTCCCCACTTCTTCACAACATTTAGTAACATGTCACTTACGTAGCTGCATCGGTGATAAAGGTTGTCTCAGTATGTTTTCGCTAAAAACGCTGCTGGTTTCCTGCAGCAGATCGTTGACCACTTTAAAACACGTAAGTTTTCTTAAAGACACTTAAAATAAAGAGTGTCTTTTTTTCTTAAGTGTTTGATAGATGAATGTTATTGCAGACGAATGTCGTTCACGCCAAGAGGTCTCTTTGCCTGAGTAAAACGCCTCTCTTCAGACGAACAGATGGTAATACTAAAGTATTTAAAGTATATTATAATGTATTTAAATTTCTTTGTTAATTTTTTTAAAAAGTGTGTTTCTCTGATATTACCATGATTCTCATCTATAAATGATGAAGCGCTTGTCAGGTGGCCCTATGCGGAGGAATCTAGAGTTGTTGTTCATTGACATGTTCCATTGTTAGGCGTCTCTCCCATGGGAATCACTACTTTAGACCAAATTTGGAATTGTCACTTGAATAAAATATTGTCTTCCATTCTTCACAAACACAAGATGTAAAAGTCATGATATAATCTAATTTCACTCGTATATAAATAATGGTAGAGGGATCCTAATATTAATTTATAATTGGTGTTATTCTCCAGTCAGGTGGATTGCGCAGCGGCATTCGTCCAGTTCGGTGGCGGCGACCGGAGAAGACACTTTTCTTAAATGGTTCCTGCTGCTCATCCCGGCTACCACGTTTGGCCTCGGTACCTGGCAGGTACGCACTTCTAACATTGACATTTTTCTAAAAATTATTGAGAATATTTGGAAAAGAAATGGCAATTATTGAAAAAATATAAATATAATATAAAATACATTCTAAAAAGAATTAATTGAAAGTGAAGTTTAATTTGCAAAAGCAAATAATGTAAAATATATTAAAATAATTACTCTTTATATATACATATAATTTTGAATTTCAAAAACTAAACTCACTGTAAAAAGTAGAGTCTCATTGTCATATGAATATTTTTTTAATCATTATTATTTTAATTACATCAAGGTGAAACGTCGGCAGTGGAAATTACAGCTGATCGATGAACTGACCAGACTCACCACAGCCGAGCCCATTCCACTTCCAATTGAGTGAGTGCGCTACCTCCAGGCGGTTGCAGGAAATGCGGTGGGCCGGAAACCGACCTAAGATTTTCCCTCTGCAGCCCCCTGGAGCTGACGGGCCTGGAGTACAGGCGGGTGCGCGTGCGCGGCCGCTACGAGCACGACAAGGAGCTGTACGTCCTGCCGCGTTCGCCCGTCGACCCTGAAAAGGAGGCCAGGATGGCGGGCCGGTTGACGTCCAGCGGCGAGTCGGTCGGCGCAAACGTTATCACACCCTTTCACTGCACGGACCTTGGGTAAATGAAATGCTAGACTGAGTTTTTTAGAATACGATACAAATATCTATCTATTTAGTCATTTAAAAATATGTAGCCAAAAACGTTAAAAATATGTAGCCAAAAACGCTCATTTCCTTCCATTTGATGATATACTCAGCATCACCATCCTGGTGAACCGAGGCTACGTCCCCAAGCAGAAGATGAGACCAGACAGCAGGGTGAAGGGCCAGGTGAGTACTGTACCCCAAAGCCTTTTTTTTATTTTTAAACCCTCAACTTTAGTCTCAGCAAGGTGTATGGTCATTTGCACGTGCAGGTGGAGGATGAGGTAGAGGTGGTCGGGGTGGTCAGGCTGACGGAGCCCCGCAAACCCTTTATGCCCAGCAATGACCCCGAAAGAAACCGATGGCACTTCCGCGACTTGGAAGCAATGTCAGACGTGACCGGAGCTCTACCCATTTTCATTGATGCTGACCTTGGTAACGTTGCACATCATGTGACCAGTGGTGGGAAGTAACAAAGTACAAACACATATGCTTGAGTAGGTTTTTCAATGTATATTTGTGGTTTTGCATTTCAAATTTAAATTTGTCTAAAAATTCACATTTGGGGCATGTCACCAACCAAATCTCTTTTTGGGCGAGTTGAAGAACTTCAGACAAATGTAGTGCCACTGTCTTGTGGCGACCTGGTGCCAAGGAACTATGTTGAACTGATTCAAGCTTCAACTGAAGTAATGGTTTGTTGCCATCTTGGCACCCATGAACTATGGCACCTTTAGAGGATATCTGTGACTACAAAATGCATTCGAGTCCATACCCCTTTTTTTTGTACAACTGTCTCTACTCAAGTACAAATAAGTACTTTTTTCCCCTTCCATCACTGGACTCTTGGCTGAGCATTTCTTTGCCATCATACAAATTGCCTAAGAGGAAATGTTTTCCAGCCAGCACCATCCCAGGAGGGCCAGTCGGTGGGCAGACAAGGGTGACGCTGAGGAATGAACACATGCAGTACATTATCACCTGGTAGGCTACGTTTTGTGAGTCATGTACTTAAATTAATTTTCTTCTACAAATGTATCTGCTTTTTCTGTCTTCAAGGTATGGCCTGTGTGCGAGCACTGCCTACATGTGGTATGCAAAGTTCATCAAGAAGCTTAAATTGTAAAACAAATATGCTGAATTTGTCTGCGTAAACTCTTCTGATGTAGCAATCTATATTAAAACTTTTGGGGGTGTTGAGTGACTTGAATCAGGAGTGAAGTGAATTGTCCCACCCAAAATGAATTGGTGACATTTGGAGAAACTTCCAATGATTGTCAGTTCACACAATTTAGTGACATGCCATTAGCGATTGCAATGGTGCACACAATTTCAACCAATCACCCAAAACAAAATGCCTCCAATTAGGCAAGATTTTGAAAAAACTCCAACATTCAAACTATATTTATTTTTTTATTCCAAAGAATTTAACCAAGCTTGGTTGCCAACTCCTTGGCCTTTGCCTTCTCCAGCTTGGCGATGCGAGCGGTGGACTTGGGGCCCATGATGTTGCCTCCCCAGTGACGACGGATCTGCAAAAGGGGCAAGAAAAGTCCTATGTTTAACATTTTCAGTATTTCCACACGCCATATGGGAAATTTTTATATCGGACTCTGAAAAGTCCACTGTATAAAAATCCCCGTTGAGTCGTGAAAGCATGATTTCTAATGTCCTGATTGGCTCTCATTATTGGCGATTTCTGACACCATTCAATGGATAGAGAGCGATTAACACATTTTAAAGTCGACAAGGAACTCTCACCTCCTCGTATCTGTCATTATAGTTTGTCTTGATGGCTTCCACTAGCTTGGCAAGGGCACCTTTGTCCTCACTGAAAAAAAAGGCGCAATTACTGAGTAAGGTCGTAAAGGGGTGGAAGATTCTGGATAAAATTGATTTATTTGCTTACGGGTTTGTCTGCGTGAAAGCCACCGAGGTGCACGTCTTCCTGTGCACCAGCTTGCCCAGGCGAGCTTTGCCCTTCACAATGCAGTATGGGACGCCCATCTTGCGGCACAGGGCAGGCAGGAAGACCACCAACTAAAGAGCAGAGCGGGAAAATGCCAGGTTAGCATTTCACCTCACATGACTGTTGGTACAGGGGGTGGTCTTTTGGCTCAGGGTTAAAAAGCTCGTATGTTTTGATCCACATGGGATGATTCAGGTGAAGAAATTCAGACATCATTGCCGAGAGAATGTCACGCAAGGCAAACTTGCGTCAGCTTACCTCGATGGGGTCCACATCGTGGGCGATAACCACCAGCTGGGCCTTCTTGCTTTCCACCAGAGATGTGACAGTGTTGACACCTGGAGGAGAGGAACATGGTCACTTTCAAAAAGATAAGGGGCTGCGGGCTACAGAAGGCCTTGAAAGGCCAGTGCTCAGGGTTAAAAAGCTCATAAAACATCACGATGAGTCTCAGGTGAAGAAATTCAAGTCACATCATTGCATTGAGGCCACTTTGATTTTGGACACTTGAGACCAGGGTCACACAACATGGGTCGATACAAAGTGGCTGCTGCAATTAACCAATGGTCACTTGAAAACATATCCCAAAATGCACTGCAGCAATACAGAAGACAATCCCGACAGCCATAAACCCTTTCTATTCAGAGGGGAGAATTTTCCACCAATTAAATTTAAGTCCTCCTGCTGCTACCGATGGCTGTGCGCCAACATTAGCTGGTGCATAATTTGTGCCCGTTTATTTTATTTAATGCGTCTTACATCTGTTTGGCACATAAAATTTCCTGCTCTGTGTGATTTCGATACCCATGTACATGTGGACAAGGCCTCAAATTGGTTGCTCTCTTCACTGCTCACCTGCACGGAGGACGGGGGGCCTCTTTGTGGGGGTATCGCCTTTGCCGGCCGCCTTTTGCTCAGCGCGGGCCAACAGCCTCTTCTTCTTCTCTTGCTTGGTCTCGGGCCTGTACTTGTGGGCCAGCTTGAACAGCTGTGTGGCTGCAGGGGAGGGGGAAAGTACAGAAAATGGACCAACGTGACAAACTCATGAAATGGCCAAAAACGTATTTGACGATAGGTCACGAAGACGCATCAACCAACAACTTGGTGATAAAAAACGCCACCACGCGTGTTAAGATGGCAAACATCGCATTTGAGTCATGTGCGAGGAAGGCCAAACAGGAGGGAAGGAGGTCGTACCCGTTTGTCTGTCCAGGGCCTGGGTGAACTGGTTGATCGCGGGGGGTACCTTCAAGCGTTTGTAGAGGATGGCACGCTGCCTCTGCAGGCGGATGTAGCGAGGCCATTTCACAAAGCGTGTCAAGTCACGCTTGGGCTGAATATCCTGGCCTGCAGAAAGACAATGAAAACGGTTACAAGACAGGCACACATAGCCAAGAGCTTTTCATACGAGTACAAGTGCGCATCAGCGATCTTGGTGGGAAGATTGTCTTCAGTGGTAGTAAGATAGCAAATATTCGCTTACATCATTTGCGCTACATTTTGTGACAAAGGGTTGTCTGCGAACTCACCGATGCCAAAGTTCTTTGGCCTCTTCTCAAACAGGGGGTTGACCACTTTCTTAACCTCCTGTTTCTTGGCCACCACAGGGGCGGGTGCCACCTTCTTCCCCTTTGCCTTCTTTCCCTTGGGCTATCACACACAAATAAAAACCTTGAAAACCTTCAGAATGTGCATGAGTAAATCATACGTAAAAAGCTATTGAATGCTGGTGTCAAAATTCAAGATTGATTAAAATCCTAATTAAGCCAACAAGACAATAATAGAAAAAAAAACACTTCGTCTCAAAAAGGCAATTAAAAAACGTCGATATGATTGCAGCTGTGATAGCCTTTGCGACGGCGCAACTGAATAAGAACAGCCTACATTCACTAACCCAAAAGACAACTTGACAATTGCCACATTACTTAACAGGCCTCGTCGTACTATTACAAGCGAGGCTCGAGCGTCCCTCCTGAGCCAAACTAAGCGGAGTTCAAATAAAACATCTACGTACGAGGAATAAAAGTAACGAAAAGGGAAATTCCACGTGGAAATTAAGTCTTTTCACCGCACGTTAACCTTAGCATTGAGGCTAGCGGCCGCAGGGATACCAACGCCGGTAATCACCGAGGATGCTCTCTCGTTTTTAAAAATATATAAACATACTGCGGCGACAAATAACGACGTGCAGCTGTAAAACAGGTCCCTTGTGATATTCCGTTAAACATTACGGCATGAAACGTAGCGATGAAACAAGGATGCAGACGGATACAACATCGACAACATTTGCGGAGTAAACGCCACTATGTACCCACCATGTCGGTTCAGGCAGAAAGGAGGAGCAACGGCTGCTCGGAAACGGAAGTACCGCGAGGCTTCGCTTCCTGAGCAACGTGGTCTCGATTGGCTGATTTGGGATCAGTTTTGACAGCTGCTCTCCATTCATTCTCTGAGATGAAAACATTCTCCAGCATTGCCAAGATCGGCGTTACACACGGAAATTATGGACGTAATTCTAGCCTGAGGCATAACATTACCGTTGATTCTATTTATATTTACATGATAGTTTAGATATGTAATGCATTTTTTCCCACATATTCAAATTCCTACAAAAATATGTGTTTAATGTTTTTTTATTTTTATTTTTTTTATCACGTGTCCATGGACGACGTCACGTAGCTAGCTGCTTCCTCAGCGCTGCGACGTGACGTACAGTGGATGACAGCTGCGGGGTGGGAGTGAGTTGTTTTGGAAGGGTGAATTTCTTGTCTGGTCATTCGGCTCAACCCCGTCGCCGCATTCGGCTTGCCCACGGTGGTTTGTTCACCGGCATTATGAAGCTATTGTCCCCGTGACGGTTATCCCACGTCACGGTAAATGTGAACTTATAATTGTCAATGGCGGCGCCCGGCGTTTTAGTATCAGTGCTTGGATTTTCTTCCTCGAACGATCCTTCCACTCCTGGAAGCATCATTTTAAAATAAATTTTCTTTGTTTACATTTGCGAGGGCCAACATGTCGTTTTTCTGCAATTGAGGCCGCACAGGCCGTGCGTTGTTCATGTCTCGTCATCATTGAAAGCTAGCGTTAGCTTGTCATCTGACTTCTTTTCTAAGACCAACTGCAAGAATGACCGAACAAGACCTTTGTCCTCACCTGGACTCCATCGGGGAGATAACCAAAGACGACCTCTTACACAAATCCAAGGTGGGTCGTCGTCGTCATTCCCCTCCATTTAATTGATGGTGATGATTTCCTCTTAATGGAACTCAGTGAACAGGAGAGGTGACACACTCTGTATTGAAGTTCATAAACAGATAGGTGCAAAGAAGAACATTCTTTAACTAAAGCTGTATTTAAGAACTAAACACACACAGAGCTTCTGGAAATGTTGCCTCTTGCATCAGATTGAACAGTTACAGCTGTTTTGAAATGTGCAAATGTAAAAAAAAAAAAACTAAGAAAGGTAGATAGGCTCAGTGTAAAATCTGCCTAAGCACAGTAGCAAAGTATTTGTACTTTATTACCTCCGACTAATGAACAAGAGTGGAGCTGCACCTACTCTGATTCATGTACTCTAATGAGTTAATTTTGTCTCTTCTAACAGGGAGCGTGTCAATCATGTGGCGTTGTTGGTCCAAACCTGTGGGCCTGTCTTGAGGTAATTTTTAATATGTCCGTCCTATTTTCAAGAGTGAATGACAAAAGGGAATCCAATACAAAAGACAAGTATTTTACATTACAAAAAAGAAGAAAAAAAACATTACCTGCTGGGGGGGTTTCTGTCTCTTACTTTAGAATGACTGCCCTTATGTGGGCTGTGGGGAGTCCTCCTCAGATCACAGCACCCTACATGCACAGGTAAGGTGGTAGTTTAGGATTCTGTGTTATGGGCACAGGCGTACTTGTATATATGCCGGGTATTTTGTTATGCCTCGGATTCGTCAATGTCGTGGCTTCTCTGTGTGCAAGAGGCCTAAAGGAAATGGACGCTTTTTCGTTCATCCAGACCAAGAAGCACAACCTGACGGTGAACTTGACCACCTTCAGGATCTGGTGCTACGTGTGCGAGCGGGAAGTCTTTCTGGAACGTAGATCCCCACTGACGCCTGTCCCTGTGCCTGCCGTCCCCCACCACCACAATCATTGCGCAGCCTTGGAGCAGGTGTGGCTCTATTAACTTGACCCATCATCTGCAGAAATGACACAAACCACTTTTTGTTCACCAACCTCAGGAAACGCTGCCGCTCAGTCACCCGTTAAAAGCCGTGCCGATCGCCATGGGGGACGAAGAAGGCTCAGAGTCCGAGGAGGATGAGCTTAAACCCAGAGGTAAGCTGTTTGGAACATCTATTCCATAACCTTGGTTTGCAGCTTGAAGTCCATCTACGAGTATGCTCTTTGTCTTGTCTAGTCAGACAATTTAGCGCACCAGTAAGATATCAAATAAATGCTCATATCCGCCATCATCAAAACAACATGAGCTACTCACGTGTTGTTTTGTAGGTTTAACAGGAATGAAAAACATTGGCAACTCCTGCTACATGAACGCAGCTCTTCAGGCCTTGTCCAACTGGTGAGTTGTTGTCAGAAATCCATTTATCATTTGTTTTTTCTATTTTCATATGGCAATCCAAAAAAAAACCAACCAAAGTGATACAAAATTTTGTTATTTGCTCTCTTTTTTTTTGTTCAATTACAATAGCCAATTGAAAATGGAAGGAACGAAAGATGTGCAGAATTTTAGCCAATCACGGTGGGGATTTCATTTTATTCATGACATTTTTTTTTTCTTAATTCCTTTTGTTTCTGAGCAGTCCTCCTCTCACTCGATATTTTTTGGACTGCGCCGGGCTGGTTCGCACGGACAAGAAGCCTGCTCTCTGCAAGAGCTACCAGAAACTCATCTCAGAGCTGTGGCATAAAAAGCGGTAACAAATAATCAAACACGGAGATTCATTTAGGGGCGTCATATAAAAGTGCATCTCAATAAATTAGAACGGTGATTTTCGTTATCGATCGGAGGTTAAGCCCGAACGCCCACAAATAGCAGGTTAGGTTGACACAATGCCACAATACAAAATTGGACTCTTGGTCTTTTGTAGGCCAAGCTACGTCATCCCGACCAGTCTGTCCCACGGCATCAAGCTGCTGAACCCCATGTTTCGCGGTTATGCGCAGCAGGTAGCTAATGTACACTTCACATCACCCAATGCATTTTGTTTTGAAGTTTCCGTAAAAGTCACATGTTAGCTTGCTCCACCATATGGAAGTGAAGGCGGCTCTCATCACAAATGGTAACAGTGTAAAGCGCTTTGAGTACCTGAGGTAGAAAAGCGCAGCAAGGTCCTCTTCAATCCCAATTGTGACCGTTTAAAACTTTTAGTCGTAATTGAACCGTGCGTTGTAAATAAAATCATTGTGATGAGAAAATTGTCGTGATAACAGTTGAGAAGTCTTAAATGAGCAATGAATTGCCATTGTACAAAAGGACACCCAAGAGTTCCTGCGCTGTCTGATGGACCAGCTCCACGAAGAGCTGAAGGAGCCACTTTCTGAGTGCGCGGTTGGCAGCAGCGGCGAAAGCAGCGACGGTGAGGAGAGGCTCGATGGTGATCGCTCGCCCGCCGAGGAGGACTTCCTATCCTGCGACTCGGGCTCCAACAGCGACCGCGGTGAGGCGGGCGGTGGCTGCGGCGACGGGGAGACGCCGGCACAAGACGAGCGCGACGGCGTCAACACAATTGGGGACGGCCCCATCGGCGGGGCGATCTCGGAGAAAGAGAGGCTGAAGGAAAGGCGGGTCTCCGGTTCGCCCCTCCACGGGCCCTCGCAGGACATGGACGAAGACGCCGACGTGGATACGACTGTTCCGCAGAGAGCTGAGGAAGAAGAGGTTGTGGAGGAGGTTACTGACACTCAACACCAAGAGAACAATCAAGAACAAGAAGGAAACGGCATCTCACGTGAGAAATTTGCGGAAATTGCTTGATGGAGGATGATTTTATGTTTTGCTTTGTTTAGTTTTTTTAAAAATCAAAGTCAATTCTCTGTTTCGGCAGAGCCAGACAATGAATTGGCGATGCCACGCCCGCATTCCACCCCCTGCAGCCCAGTGAGAAACCTCCAGGAGCTCCATTCCAAGCTTTCTTCCACCCCACCTCGCTCCAGTCCGCTGCGATCTGCAGGCTCCTTGTACCCATTTAAAAAAGGTGCAAACACCGGCGCTTTCTTTCGATTCCGCTGATTCCCCGTTCACCCACGTGAAAAGGCACGATAGGCTCCCAAGGCCGAGATTAATAACTCAGTGACTGCCAGCAGCTTTTTTTAAAATTAAATTTTAAATCTTCCAGCTCAGCCGCTGCTGACCTCCAGAAAGAAGAAGCAGTCTCACTATCGCAGCGTCATCTCTGACATTTTTGATGGCTCCATCCTCAGCCTGGTCCAGTGTCTGACATGCGACAGGGTGAGTTCACTGACCGGCATTGTACATGTGACTCAGGACACCATCTGTGAGTATCAGAAAGGACTGCATGGGACAGGAGGTTTGAACACTTTCATTCCATTCATCGTTATGGGGAACGGTTACTCACCGCTCTATACTATCGTCCCTCCATCTCACCTTGTTCTTCCCAAATCTCCATTCACCCAGCACAATTGTGTGATTGTCTCGCAGGTGTCTACAACAGTGGAGACTTTCCAAGACTTGTCCTTGCCTATTCCTGGGAAAGAGGACTTGGCCAAGCTCCATTCCTCCATCCACCAGAACCTGCCTGTCAAGACCAACGTGTGCCCCGACACGTACGGCTCCCAGGGCTGGATCTCCTTCATCATGGATTCCATACGCCGGTTGGTCAGATACAGACATGATCATACTACAATGAAACCCCGTTGGTTGTGAGGAGTTTGTTCAATCCATTTTATCTATCTATCTATCTATCTATCTATCTATCTATCTATCTATCTATCTATCTATCTATCTATCTATCTATCCATCTATCCATCTATCCATCTATCCATCTATCCATCTATCCATCTATCCATCTCTCCATCTCTCCATCTCTCCATCTCTCCATCTCTCCATCTCTCCATCTCTCCATCTCTCCAGCGCTAGCTTGAGATAGCTGGCACTAGCTTGAGCTAGCGAGCGGTAGCTAGCTAGAGAGCTAGTGCTAGCGAGCAAGAGAGCTTGCTAGATAGACAGACATATAGACCTGCTACATGTCTTCCAGTCGAGGTTAGAATCAGGATATAGCCGGGGTTCACTGTATCTCAGTTATGACTGGATAATGTTAATAAAGGGGCGTTTTTTTGGAATAGGTTCGTGGTCTCGTGTATACCCAGCTGGTTCTGGGGGCCCATGGTGACTTTGGAGGACTGCCTCGCCGCCTTCTTTGCCGCTGATGAACTCAAAGGTTCACTCCCAGTTGTCACACCCTTTGACATGTTGAGAAAAAAGGTTCACCTGAATCGGTGTCTGCTGTCCCTTTTCGTTTTGCAGGAGACAACATGTACAGCTGTGAGAGATGTAAGAAGTGAGTATGTCCAGTCAAGACATGCACACCATTTGGTTTATTGAGGTCCCCCCATCCTAATATTTAGTGTTTATGTTGTAATTTTTGCAGGTTAAGAAATGGTATAAAATATTGCAAAGTGCTCCGACTTCCAGAGGTATTGTATTATTTGTTTATGGTATATTTTTAGGCCAATATTGTGATTTAAGCATTCATCTGCACTTTTTGAAAACCAAATCATTTTATTACCATATTCAAATTTTGTTTTTGATATATATATTTTTCAAAAATATCTGGGACTTTGAGTGTGCATGGCTTTAAAAGAGAGGTCCTACCCTACTGAGTAATGTGGAAGTCAGCAAATGAGAGAGTTGGCTGTTGCAAGCTCAGGTACAGCAGCTGTGAGCCAGTCTGCCTCCTGTTTAGTGTCTTGGCGCCAGGTCTGGCCGTAGCAGCAAACGGGTGTATTTTATTACCGTTTATTCAATAAAGTGAAAATTGTTGCTTCATTTTTTTTCAAAAATCAATTTATTTGTGTTAATCGCTTGATTGGGCTGAAACAATCACTGTGTTGTTTTTTTTGTTCCAAGGTGGCAATTTCAACGTGTCATTCTGTCATTCAGATTCTGTGCATTCACCTGAAGCGCTTTCGTCACGAGGTCATGTACTCGTTCAAGATCAGCAACCACGTCTCCTTCCCGCTAGAGGGCCTGGACATGCGTCCTTTCCTGGCCAAAGACAGCCCGTCCCAAGTTACCACGTACGATCTGCTCTCCGTCATCTGCCATCACGGAACCGCTGGAAGTACGACAACAGCAAAGTGCATAAGAAGCTTCTGTGCAAAGCTTACGCAATCCAAAATCAATCCCCTTTTTTTCATCACAGGCGGCCACTACATTGCGTACTGTCAGAACGTCATCAATGGTCAGTGGTATGAATTTGATGACCAGTATGTCACAGAGGTCCATGAGACGGTGGTGCAGAATGCAGAAGCTTACGTGCTCTTCTACAGGTAAGCTTGACTGAGACGGAGCTCGACTGCAAGACATGCAGAGTAATTAGCAGCAAGAAGAAAAAGCAGAAATTCAAATTTCTTGACTGTTAAACGAACACATAGCAAAAAAAAGGGAATTAACCAAATTGTGAATTTTGAACATAAAGCAATGGCGCAATTTCTGTGGCGCAGGAAAAGCAGCGAGGAGTCTGTGAGGGAGCGGCAGAAGGTGGTGGCGCTGGCCAGCGCCAAGGAGCCCAGCCTGCTGCAGTTTTACATCTCGCGAGAGTGGCTCAACAAGTTCAACACCTTTGCAGAGCCGGGCCCCATCGCCAATCACACCTTCCTTTGTCACCACGGAGGTACGTGGCGGCCCCGTCTTTGTTGGCGCTGCTTCAGTCGGTGGGGTGAATAACTTGCCGTCGTTTAGAACCGGAGTCACAATTAGATTGAAGAATGTGGTCATTTTCCAAGAAAGAAGTCTTTTTATTGAGGAAAAAAAGTCAGCACAATATGATGAGAGTAGCTTTAATTTTTGTGAGGAATAGTTCTACTTACTACTAAAAATAGTCATAATTTTTGCGAGGGAAAGAGTTGCAATTTTTAGTTTTATTGCTGAACTAGCCTTGTATTTAAAAATAAATACATGCATAATTTTACGAGAAAACAAAATTTTATTGAAAGGTCAGGATTTAATGGGAATTAAATACACTTTTTTTTTTTTGCAACACACTTTTATGAAACTGTGATGAATCAAACTCACCACTAGGTAGTGCACCCTCACTCACACTGCACTCTGCAACTCGAGTACGGTAAAGAAAAGATTTGTAAGAGGATGTTTGGTAGAACACTTTGTGGTTGTCTGTCAGCCGCAACACCCGCTGAAACTTGCCTTAAGAAAATAACACCCTGTTTTGAGAGGTATTCATTTATCGGCAGGTTATGATTGTACACATGCACAACTAGGAGCTGTTTATAGATTATGCCACACGAAAATATTTCATGACCTATTCCTCGCTCTGTGTCTTTTTACCAGGCATCCCTCCGAATAAATACCACTACATCGACGACCTGGTTGTTATCGTGCCGCAGAATGTGTGGGAGTACCTTTACAACAGGTAAGCCTTTTCAACACGCGCTGTTCAAATGGAGGGATCGGTTGTGTTCTTTTTAGTGAGGCCATGTTGCCATTTAAGCAACGTAAACAGTTTGCACAAGCGTACAAGAATCATCACTACCTCCAGTTGTACTATTCTGATCAAAAGTTGTAATGTTCTGAGACGAATTTTAATAATAGAAGATTATTGGGAAACATTTTTTTGTTTTATGTATGATTTTTTTTTCTCAAAAAGTGGTGAGGGCTAATTTTTATTTACTCAAATCAATTTTATTTAAGAACAATATCCGCTTTATATAAAGTGCTGTACCGGTCCGTAAAGTAAAAATCTGACATATAAAAACAAGGACAGTTAAAACAATAAATTTTCAAAATGAAAAAAAAAGTCATTTTATCCAGTGTGGTAATTGCATTGAGACATGTTCACAGGAAAAAAATGGTCATTTTGTAAAGAATTAAAAAAGTTATGTTTGGGGGAAAAAAATTATAATTTTTACAAAAATAAAAGATTATTTCATCATGGATAATGTTGTAGAATATTGAGAATTCTTTAACACCCCCCCAAAAAACATTTATTTGAGAAAAACAAGTAAATCGCCACTTTTTTATTCAATGTAATTATGTTTATGGAGGGAGGAAAAAAACATACATTTTCTTGAATTCATGAAAATTTAGAAAAAAATGAATAATTTATTTAACATTAGAAAATTGAGAAAAATGCCAGACTTTTTATGAGAAAAACATAATTTCGTGCAATAGAAATTTCAAGTTCCTCAAGACAAAAAGCGATGAATTTATTGCAAAAATATTTTGTTTTTTCAAAAACTGTTTAACCGTTTTCATTAGAAACAGAATGAGGGTTTTACTGAAAAAAAGTCATAATTTCAACAACAAAAAAAGTGGTTGTATAGTGAAGGGAAAAAAAGTCATAATTTTCTCCTAAAGGTGCTAATGTTGTTTTCATCTGATTCTTGTGCAGTTTCGGAGGCGGTCCTGCAGTCAACCATCTGTACGTGTGCGCCATCTGCCAGGTGGAGATCGAGGCGCTGGTTAAACGCAGGAAAATAGAAATGGACACTTTCATTAAGGTAAGAATCCACTTCAACTTTGCTTCCGTATGAATAGGGGCCACAATTCCTAATCGTGGCGCTCTTCTGGCTTTGCCACAGCTCAACAGAGAATTTCAAGCCGAGGAAGCGCCCGGTGTCATCTTGTGCATCAGCATGCAGTGGTTTCGCGAATGGGAAAGTTTTGTGAAAGGCAAAGACAACGGTAAGAAAATGTTTAAAATTGAGCCTTCCTTATTAATTTATTCACGCCGCAATCCCGTTTTGTGAACAGAGCCGCCCGGTGCCATTGACAACAGTAAGATTGGCGTCATGAAGGGAGGACACGTTCAGCTCAAGCAAGGTTCGGCCTCAAGCCGCCGCACAGGAAATCAACAGATAGCTGAACTTAAGAATGCGTGCATCTCCCCCTTAGGTGCAGACTACGGTCAGATTTCTGAGGAGACGTGGCAATATTTGTTGGGAATTTATGGCGGCGGTCCCGAGATCGCGGTGAGGCAGACGGCGGTCCCGGTCGACCCCGACGGCCTCCACGGGGAGAGGAAGATCGAAGCCGAAACCAGAGCACTCTGACGTCGTCAAAGGTCGGAATCCACACATCCAAACAATTTCAAAGACGCCGGAGAAAGTTTTGCTCATCGCCTGGAGGAGGAGATGAGATAATCACCATTTGGTGGAGTTTTTATTTGTCATTGCCACTTCCAAGTTTGACTGCAAAACTGGGACAAACAAACCAAATATAAAATACATTTCAACACCAAAATGTTCAACTAAGCCAAATAAATCTCATAATGTGAACACAAATGTCAAACGGCACAATTCAAGTCAGAATTTGATTGTGGAAAAGTTGCCATTCCATGTGAATAAAGTATTGATTTTAAGCGGGGGGAAAAAATGTTATTGCAAATATTTTTCTGATTTTTACCAGAAAAGGGGGTAGTTTCATTGAGGGGAAAAAAATCTGAATTTAATGGGAAAAGTTGTAATTTTAATGTAATATTTTTAAAATGTCACAATTTGAATCAAAACACAAGTCATTTCATAGAGTGAAAATATGTTAATTTCAGTCAGAAAAAATGTCATTTCCTTGGGGGGAAAACCGGAAAAGGGGATCGTGACATCATCGTGACATTTTCTTCAGAAAAATGTTTCATCTTCTTATTTATCTGCCAAACTGCTGCTTGTTGCGAAGTGACTCGAGTTAAGTCAGCACCGCTGTTAAAGAATAAAATTTGCAATTTGAATAAGCGTAATATCATTTTACACGCATCGCCGAAACACCAGATCAAAAGTTGCAAGCATTCGGTGGTGTACTGTATCGGCA
Organism: Hippocampus zosterae; assembly: GCF_025434085.1. Taxonomy (NCBI): domain Eukaryota; kingdom Metazoa; phylum Chordata; class Actinopteri; order Syngnathiformes; family Syngnathidae; genus Hippocampus; species Hippocampus zosterae. Next base: position 8,957,371 of record NC_067468.1, read on the forward strand.
GCGTGTCTGACGGTAGCAGTCAGCATCCCCTTGTGGCCAGCGTCTGCAACCGTTTACGGGAATCTTCTGCTGCTGACGTCAGCATGCAAATTCCGCGCTGTCCTTTTGAAGCAGCTGCCTCTCTAATCATCCTTAACGTCGGCTGCTGTTCTCTTTCCAATGATTTTTCCAGACAGCGCCGTCCGGCTCCCTCCCACATAGCTGAGGAATTTGGCATCTGGACAAAGATGAAGACGGGTCAGGGCCGTGAGTAGACTGTAAACGTGCAGGACGCAATGTTATTTTTAATTATTATTAATTTTTTTCAAACCTTACACTGTCATGGCTGTAGTCCCACAGGCAATTCCGCCCAGAGATGTAAGTGATTTTTTTTTTCCCCTCCTCTTGTTGTCGGGCTGCTTTCTTCTGACTCGCGTGGCAACCTGTTACCACAACACCATCAGTCAAATACCGTACATGTCTGAGTCCACAAGAATGTCACGCAAGCGCACAACAAAAGCGTCCAGCATGCACACGTAGGATACAAAATAATATTTGGGGGATGGGGGTGAGCATGTCACCTTAATGGAGGTGGCGAATGTAAATTGTGGAAAAAATTAAAATCACTGATTTAATTAACTCCATAAGAAAAAACTGTATGAACACTGAGATGTACTTAGATGCAGAAGTAAACATTTTTTTGATATATTTTGTTTTTAATTCAGTATGTTAACTTGGTACAACAAAGTAAAAGCACCACCAAATAGTTTTCCTCCTTATTAACGTGAAAGCTAGGTCTGAAATGAAGAAAATCTTTGTTGCAAGCTAAATTCTGGCAGGATATTAAAGGCTACTGACAACAGGAGCAAAACCATAACACGCACACAAAAACTGCTCATTTAGGTAATAATAACAAATGATAAATTGCACTTTAATTGCATGTATATTTTCAAAATTTGAGAAATTTGAACACCAGATGTTGGTGTTTTTTAGGCTAGCTTAATGCAAAACACCAGCATAGACTGACTCACGTTAATTAGCATAGACGGTAGAGTAATTATAAACCTTAAAAAATGCTCCTTTAACACCTATGGAGCAGCAACACATACACACAACGCAAGAGCATTGTTCAGAGGAAAAGAAAATATATTGAACAAAGGAAAATTAGCTCGCTTAATGCTAGCATATTCGGTGAACCGTTAGATCCAAGCTAATGTACATTAGCATAGATGCTACGGTAATTTTATCCACCTCAACTGCTACTTTACCATACACGGAGCAGCAACGCAAACAAACCAAGGATACAATCATATTCACAGGCACATATTTTCTCTGCTTATGGGCACAGCGTCTATAACTGGTGTTTATTTAAGGATTCGTTTCTGCCTCGTCTTCTGGCTCTTGATTACACTCCCAGGTCTCAGCGCTGCCTGGCATTCGTTTAAAAATTGCGTTATTGTGAGGGAGGGACACTGCTAGGCATCAATAAGAAGTAAATTGTGCTGTCGTGTTTGTGCCATGAACTGAAAAATGTGCTTTTACAGTGCAGTAGTCATTTTGAAATCCGCTTGTGTGTTTTATTTTGATCATGTTTCAGCACGTAGCATGGCGTGAAATATCACCCCCTGGCCCCCCAAATAATTTGATGACGGTGTTCGTGGTACTAGCGATGCTTTGAAAACAGTTGGCCTCATTTCAACAGGATGTCTTAATGTGTGTACACATGATGTACTAATGACTTGCTTAAATTATTAAATATGGTATTTAATGATGTCATTCTCTTTTTGCTGTCATTATTTGGAGTTAATTTTGTTGCCCAACAGAAAGATTTGTTGCTATAATTTGTTGCTCAAATTAGGTTGTCAGCTTGAAGCTAATTCGCACCGGACTTCAAACAGACACTGCTATTTCCCCCGCTGGAACAACCAAAAATATAGGGGGCTTAGGTCCTTATTTACTGCCTGTTAAAGCACAAATCTCTCTCTTCTACTTTGTACAATAACAAAGACTACTATTGCTGGTTCAACTTATTTGAAGAAATATTTAAATGTATTTTGAAATTGTATTTTACTCAAATGTATTTCATCAAGTGGTTGCGTAAGATAAAATCTTCTGGATCCAGATACTTTTAAAAAATGTGTCTGGATCCAGATGATTTTATTTTGTGCGACCACTTGACAAAATAAGATTGAGTGAATCCAACACATCATGTTTTTCAGGGTATGTGATGTACTATCTGAAAACTTACTGACGAAATCTAGTATAGCTAGCCAGCAAAGTAGACAGCGGTTTTTATCACCTGTGTGATGCTTTCATGAGTAATAACATTGCAGTTTGGTCTGGTAGTGGAAACTTTGCTCATGTTGCAAGCAAATCTGAACTACGGAAGCTGCTGTTTTGCCCGCAGTCATCATATTCTACCAGCGTGACCACAAAAGGGCTTTCCGGAGAAAGTCACTTGCTGACAACATGAGTCACGGTACGCCGGGGTGAATGCGCTCTGAGTGTCGCGGCTGACTTTCGCCTTTGTGTCAATCACAGCACTGACACATTGGGGACAAACTGCTGCACATTTTTGAGTATTCAAAAAATGTTTGGATTTACGTAACCATCTTCAACATGCCTAACATCCATTTTTTGTCAATATCAAAGAATTTTCTGCAGAACCTAAAATTCAAAAACATTTTTGAGTCTTTTACGTGTTTTTTTTTTTTAAATCGGTTTGTTGGTGGGGTGCGGGGGGGTTGGTAAGCACCGAAGGCAATTTAGGCTCTGACACACCTGACATTCGGAAGCCTCAAAGAGGAATTTTGGTCTTTAAGTAATTTTGTTTAACATTAAAAAATTACTTGTAATTGAACACCATAGAATAAGATAATTGTGAGTCATCAACCAAACTAAGTGTTTCAGTAGACTTTCAGTGAACTGATGTAATTTTGTAGTTATTTATTTTTAACATAACATGAAAGACTTTGTGGCGTTTTTATTCAACAACAGACAATTTAGCCGTCAATGAAGCTAATTAAATATTTTCATAAACCTCAAAGAAAATGTAGTCTTCAAAGAACTTGGCGTCACATTAAAGACTATTTTGTTTGTGTTTTTGGACCGATCAAAGACCATTTTGAGCAAAATGAGCAAACTCAAGGCCCAGGGGCCATATCTGGCCTGCCACATCATTTCATGCGGCCCACGAAAGCAAATCAAACTTTCTATGATTCTTGCTAAAATCTGGACCAACATTTTAAATTCTCATATGTAATAAGTAAATGAAATACTGTTCACGTTTACCCAAGCCCTCGTTCCAGTAACTAAAGCAATAGTAATAGCTATTTTATATAATATATACACCCTTATTTTTGACTTCTTTATGTGGTTTGAGTCAAAATGCCCTCCCCCAACCTCCTCCAGGGAAACGATATCTAAAATGTGGCGATTTGACCCACCTAATTTAGAGTAAGTAATAAGAAAATCGCCAATCTTCGCCAACTGTGGTTGTCCAATTAAAAAAATTTTTTTTGTAAACTTTAAAGAGAAATTAGCCATCAATGAACGTATTTCTAATAGTTTTAGCCCAAGAGAGGCAGCTCGTTTTTTGTTGTTGTTGTCTTTTCTTCGTTTCAAACTCTAGCTAGCCATGACTCTTATTAGCATTCTTGTGGCTGGTGCTTTTTAATAGTAAAACAGAAACACCGAGGCAACTCTTTTTTTTGAAGGCCATGCGTGCCTTCTAACTTTAAATCTTCTGAGTTGTGCACCTCCTCGCCGTCATTGGCTGTGTCCCGAGGGTAGCGGTGATTCATGTTTAGGCATCTCACGTGTCTCACACACGGCGGAATCTTCAAATTAAGGCTTTTGCTCTCCAGCTCAGACGGACATCATCATTTGAGTCAGTGGGTGGGGGCTAACGCAGACTACAAATATCGGGTCCCCCCTCTAGCCGGATACCTACTAGTGCACGTAGCGTCTCATATGCTCCTCGTTTTATTTCTGTGCTTCTCGGATAGTTTTGGAGTGGGGCCACTTAGCCGCCGGATTAAGACAAACTTTTTTTCGTCGCCGTTATGTTGAGGAACAACAATGTCGTCTTCTCCTGTTTTGTTTTCTACGCCGTGCTGCTGCTACTTAAGATGTACGTTCTGGCCTTCATCACGGGACAAGTGAGGCTACGCAAGAAGGTGAGTGAGTGAATGTTTTGAGAACCAATGGTGGAAGTGTGAGTGAGGGAGTGAGTAGATACAGTGAGAATGAACGGTGGAGGTGTGAATGAGTGGATGAATGTTTTGATCATGAATGGTAAGTGGATAGTTTGTGAAAGAAGGATGAAAAGTTACGTGAGTGAGAGGGTAAGTGAGTGTTTTGAGAATGAACGTGGAAATATACACGAGTGAATCGTTTTTGAGAAAATGGAGGGGTGACTGAGTGAGTGGATGTTTTAGCATGTGAGAATGAGTAAGAGGATGAATGTTTTGAGAATTGTGGAATAGTGGATTCCGTGAGCGAGTTGAAGTGAGTAATCTTTTGAGACTGGGTGGCAAAAGAGTGATTAAATGAGTGGATGACTGTTTTTGGAAGCAGTGGTGGAAGAGTGAATGAGTGTGAGGTAGTGTACGTTAGTGGAATAGATGCAAGGATACAGAGTGAGTGAAGCTATGGATGGAAAGATTTCTTCATGAGGATGTTTGGATGAATGGAAGGGTGAGCGAGTGACTGATCAATCCGGACTAGGTGATGTCAAGACTGGAAGTGTCACAATAAGTGTTGTTCTATCTTGAAGGCTTTTGCCAACCCCGAAGATGCAATGAGACACGGAGGACTGCAGTATCACAGGCTGGATCCCGACGTGGAAAGATGCCGCAGGTACGGCCCACAAAACTGTCACAACACCGTCATGATAAAATATTGTCCCAGCACTATGACAACACCAAGCTAATGTGTTTTCCTCCCCGTCATACATGTTTCTATGTCGGAAACAAACTCCACGTGATGGGTTTTCTTGTTCGGCAGAGCTCACCGCAACGACATGGAGAACATCTTCCCCTTCCTCTTTCTGGGGGCCATCTACTCCATGACGGGTCCATCCCTGGGGACGGCGCGCCTCCACTTCGTGGTGTTCACGGCGGCCCGCATGCTGCATAGCGTGGCTTACCTGGCGGCACTGCCGGCGCCCACCCGCTCGCTGGCCTATGTGGCCGCGCAGGTGCCCTGCCTGTCCATGGCGCTGCAGATCATGGCGGCGGTCGCCAGCTACGCGTAGACGCCGCGTGTCGGACTTTTTAATCGGAAGTTTAGTGAAGGGGGAGGGTGACGCTTTCCCAAACTGACTCGCTCGTAGAAAGGCAATGTGGGGTTTTGCCGTCAGTGACCCTCAGAATTTGGGGGTGTTTTTTTGTTTTTTTGCACGAAATCAGAAAAGGCCACTTTTCATAAACATCAAAGACAATTTAGGGTCTTCCACACGTATTTTCATAATCCACTATTATAGAATAAAGAATAGAATGGAGCAGTGACTTTTGGTCAACTTTATCTTCAACCAAGAAAATAGATGTTAGTAGTGATGAATGAAAGTAGATGTTTTCGTTTTTTTCCGTAAACACCCGAAAGATTTAGAGTCCTCCATCGACCTCCATTGACCTGTCGTTTGTGATTATTTCATAAACATAAAGTGACGCCTTTTGTGCCGGGGAAAAAAGTTTGGGAAACCTGGATTTTCACCCTGATGTTTACACACAAACTATTTTGTCTGGTGAAAGTGTGTTGTGACAGCATCAAGAATCGAGTCACGCTGTGCTCTTTTCGCTGATCTTTTTGTCTGTACTTGAAAACTTGAAGGAAGCTTCTCATGGACTGAATATTTAACCTGTTTGAATATTTTATTTATTTATTATTTAACAAAAAGGTTTGTGTGATGTTTTTGTTGTTGTTGTTGTTGTTTTTTTGCTGTGTGTGCAAGTTAACTATAAAAGCTTAAACTGTTTGGAATCACTCCTGACTTCAATATTCTGTAGTGCTTTTTTTGTGTGAAGGCTAAAGCCACCTTAGCAATTAATTTCAACTTGTCAAAAAAAAATAAATTTTTTTTTTTACATTACAGGAAACACCAAAAAATACCTCACAGACTCACATTGTCCCTATTTGAAGTTGCAAATTTTCAGACCATTCACTTCACATACCATCATATTCAGGTTTCATACTAGGAGTAGGCTGGCAGGCGACTGCATTCCTGCACCCATTATGCAATTGCCTTTATATCCCGAGGGCCCCTTGAGCCAGGGCGGGAGCGAGTTACAGCCATTACTGCATCATACTGAAATGCTCTTTTTATCATCCCGTGCCTCAAGGGGATGTTTTATGATATTCTTCCTTCCCCCCTCCCAAAAAATTAAAAAAATAAAAATAATAAAAAATTCTCCCCAGTGATTTTCCAACAAGCTGTGACTCATATCGCCTAGCTGGAATTCTCAATCATTATGGAGTTTTCCTCACAAACAAAAGAGACAGGAGTGTGTGGGAGGTTCCGAGGAACAGCCATTTAATCCAAGAAAGGGGAGTGGCCATAACTTTTATATTTGTCAGCGTGCACCGAAAAAAAAGTTTGATGAACAGAAAGTGAGAAAGAGCAAAAGTGATGACACGCTTGGAGATTTTTTTCGGAAATTCCATGAATGCCATATTTGTGTGTGTTCACCAGAAGAGGAACATAACTATCCAGATGTACCAATACCAATCAAAGACAAAAGAATATTACACCCTAAAAAGACGACCATGTATAGTAAGCCGTTTTAAGCTCCCCCCCATGTATAGGAAGTCGTTTTTAGCCCAAAAAGAAGAACATGTATTGTAAGGCGTATTGGGCCGAAAAGAACGACCATGTATAGTAAGGCGTTTCAAAACGTTTCACAACGCCCTACTATACATGGTTGTTTTTGTGACTAAAAACGGCTTACTATACATGGTTGTTTTTTTCGGGCTAAAAACGCCTTACTATACTATGTCATTTTTTTCGGGCTAAAAACGTCTTACTATACTGTCGTTTTTTCGGGCTAAAAACGCCTTACTATACATGGAATTTTTTTTCGGGCTAAAAACGCCTTACTGTACTGTTATTTTTTTCGGCTAAAAACGGCTTACTATACATGGTCGTTTTTTTCGGGCTAAAAACGCCTTACTATACTATGTCGTTTTTTTTCGGCTAAAAACGCCTTACTATACATGGACGTTTTTTTCGGGCTAAAAACACCTTACTATACATGGTCGTTTTTTTGTGGCTAAAAACGCCTTACTATACTGTCGTTTTTTTCGGGCTAAAAACGCCTTACTATACTATGTTATTATTATTATTTTTTAGCTAAAAACGCCTTACTATACTATGTCGCTGATTCGGGCTAAAAACGCCTGAGTATACTATGTCATTTTTTTCGGGCTAAAAACGTCTTACTATACTGTCGCATTTTCGGGCTAAAAATGCCTCACTATACTACGTCGTTATTTCGGGCTAAAAACGCCTTACTTTACCATGCCGTTTTTTTCGGGCTAAAAACGCCTTACTGTACTATGTTATTTTTTTCGGCTAAAAACGGCTTACTATACATGGTCGTTTTTTTCGGGCTAAAAACGCCTTACTATACTATGTCGTTTTTTTCGGGCTAAAAACACCTTACTATACATGGTCGTTTTTTTTCGGGCTGAAAACGCCTTACTATACTTTCGTTTTTTTCGGACTAAAAACGCCTTACTATACTATGTAATTTTTTCGGGCTAAAAACGCCTTACTATACTATGTTATTATTATTATTTTTTTTTTTTTAGCTAAAAACGCCTTACTATACTATGTCGCTGTTTCGGGCTAAAAACGCCTTACTATACTATGTCATTTTTTTCGGGCTAAAAACGTCTTATTATGCTGTCGTTTTTTCGGGCTAAAACGCCTTACTATACATGGAATTTTTTTTCGGGCTAAAAACGCCTTACTGTACTGTTATTTTTTTCGGCTAAAAACGGCTTACTATACATGGTCGTTTTTTTCGGGCTAAAAACGCCTTACTATACATGGACGTTTTTTTCGGGCTAAAAACACCTTACTATACATGGTCGTTTTTTTTGGCTAAAAACGCCTTACTATACTGTCGTTTTTTTCGGGCTAAAAACGCCTTACTATACATGGACGTTTTTTTCGGGCTAAAAACGCCTTACTGTACTATGTTATTTTTTTTCGGCTAAAAACGCCTTACTATACTATGTCGTTTTTTTCGGCTCAAAACGCCTTACTATACATGGACGTTTTTTTCGGGCTAAAAACACCTTACTTTACATGGTCGTTTTTTTTGGCTAAAAACGCCTTACTATACTATGTCGTTTTTTTCGGGCTGAAAACGCCTTACTTTACCATGTCATTTTTTTTTGCTAAAAACGCCCTACTATACTGTCGTTTTTTTCGGGCTAAAAACGCCTTACTATACTATGTCATTTTTTCGGGCTAAAAACGCCTTACTATACTATGTTATTATTATTTTATTTTTTTTAGCTAAAAACGCCTTACTTTACCATGCCGTTTTTTTCGGGCTAAAAACGCCTTACTGTACTATGTTATTTTTTTTAGCTAAAAATGCCTTACTATACTATGTCTTTTTTTCAGGCTAAAAACGGCTTACTATACAATGTCATTTTTTTTCAAGCTAAAAACGGCTTACTATGCATGGTCGTTTTTTGGGGGGCTAAAAATGCCTTACTATAAATGGTCGTTTTTTTCGGCTAAAAACGCTTCAGTATACATTGTCGTTTTTTTCGGCTAAAAACACCTTACTATACATGGTCGGTTTTTTTCGGCTAGAAACGCCTTACTATACATGGTTGTTTTTTTTTTCGGCTAAAAACGCCTTACTATACATGGTTGGGTTTTTTTTCGGCTAAAAACGCCTTACTATACTATGTCGTTTTTTGGGGGGCTAAAAATGCCTTACTTTACCATGTCGCTTTTTCGGGCTAAAAACGCCTTACTGTACTATGTCGTTTTTTTCGGGCTAAAAACGCCTTACTATACATGGTAGTTTTTTCAGCAAAAAACGCCTTAGTATAAATGGTTGTTTTTTGCGGCTAAAAACGCCTCTGTATACATGGTCGTTTTTTTCGGCAAAAAACACCTTACTATACATGGTCGTTTTTTTTCGTCTAAAAATGCCTTACTATACATGGTCGTTTTTTTTCGGCTAAAAACGCCTTACTATAATATGTCGTTTTTTTCGGGCTGAAAACGCCTTACTTTACCATGTCATTTTTTTTTGCTAAAAACGCCTTACTATACTGTCGTTTTTTTCGGGCTAAAAACGCCTTACTATACTATGTCATTTTTTCGGGCTAAAAACGCCTTACTATAATATGTCGTTTTTTTCGGGCTGAAAACGCCTTACTGTACTATGTTATTTTTTTTAGCTAAAAATGCCTTACTATACTATGTCTTTTTTTCAGGCTAAAAACGGCTTACTATACAATGTCATTTTTTTTCGAGCTAAAAACGGCTTACTATGCATGGTCGTTTTTTGGGGGGCTAAAAATGCCTTACTATAAATGGTCGTTTTTTTTCGGCTAAAAACGCCTTACTATACATGGTTGTTTTTTTTTCGGCTAAAAACGCCTTACTATACTATGTCGTTTTTTGGGGGGCTAAAAATGCCTTACTTTACCATGTCGTTTTTTCGGGCTAAAAACGCCTTACTGTACTATGTCGTTTTTTTTCGGGCTAAAAACGCCTTACTATACATGGTCGTTTTTTCAGCAAAAAACGCCTTAGTATAAATGGTTGTTTTTTTCGGCTAAAAACGCCTCAGTATACATGGTCGTTTTTTTCGGCTAAAAACACCTTACTATACATGGTCGTTTTTTTTCGTCTAAAAATGCCTTACTATACTATGTGGGTTTTTTTCAAGCTAAAAACGCCTTACTATTGTCAGAGATTTTCTCGGACAAAGTTAAAGAAACGACTCGGCACACAGGAAAATTGTCTTCAATATCGGCGGGAGCGGACCTCTGAGAGCGAACGACGGTTGTTGCTCTGCGATCACACTCAAAGTCCCGTCTCCGCGAGTTCCACATTTTATTGTAACATATGCAAAATACAAGAAAAACACTGCCCCCAATATTTGCATGCCGCACCCCCCGGTCGGGCCCCTCAGTAGTGATTGGTTACCTGTTTTTCAACCTCGAACCACCAGTACATTGGCGCCATTTCTGGCTGGTCTACATCGAATTAGCATGCTGTAGACTTTGCGGATGGTCAATGTCGTCTGGGCGCGACGGGTGTTCTCAACTGGTCTGTTGTTGCTCAACCGCTGTTCCCGGATTATTCATTCATTCACCCTTTTGTGACCGAGTTTCGCCTTCTCCCCTGTGGTCGCCCACCTGTATTGACGTGCTAATTGTGGACTTCAACAGCCCTCCGGCCAGCTGGCCGGCGCCTTTGTGTGTAGGCATTTGGGGGTGCTGGATATGCACCCAAACGCTTCGATGCGCCCAAATAAATGAAACTTTAAACATGATACATTTTTGCTCATAGATTCTTCTAACAACTATACATGATCGTTTTTTTCGGCTGAAAACGCCTTACTGTACATGGTCTTTTTTTTAGGCTAAAAACGCCTTACTATACTTGTCGTTTTTTTCAGGCTAAAAATGCCTTACTATACCGTCTTTTTTTTAGGCTAAAAACGGCTTACTATACTATGTCGGGTTTTTTTCGAGCTAAAAACGCCTTACTGTACATGGTCTTTTTTTTCGGCTAAAAATGCCTTACTATACATGGTCCAATGTTTTTCGGCTAAAAACGCCTTACTATACTATGTCGGGTTTTTTTTCGAGCTAAAGACGCCTTACTATACTAAGTCGTTTTTTTCGGGCTAAAAATGCCTTACTATACATGGTCGGTTTTTTTCGGCTAAAAACGCCTTACTATACATGGTCTTTTTTTTCGACTAAAAACGGCTTACTAGGCCTTTTTAGGCTAAAAAAAAATGACTATGGTAGTTTTTTTAGGCTAAAAAAAAAAACGACCATGTATAGTAAGGCGTTTTTAGCCGAAAAAATGACCATGCATAGAGTAAGGCGTTTTTAGCCGCCAAAAAAAACCAAAAAACGACCATGTTGTGTAAGGCGTTTTTTTTTCCTGAAAAAAAATCTTGCATTTATACAAAGGCATTTTTAGCTGAAAAAAAACCCAAACATTTTTAGCCGACCCCCCACCTCCCCACCATGTAAAGCGTTATTCGCCACCCCCCTCCCCCCCATGCATAGTAAGGATTGTTTTCCCCTACAACCATGAACATTTGTCTTCAAATTGTCATCCTTTTTTTTTCAGAGTTTGACTGCTCCTGTGCATTGTTTCCATTCTGGGTTGGATGTTTTCTGTTCTCCTGGCCGTGGATTTTCCAAGCCAGTTCCCGTTAGGAGGCAATGTTTATATTGGAGCAGTGAGTGGATTGTTCCACGCGAGTCTATAAAACAAGCAGGAGAGTGAGCTGGACACTGTATCAACAACCAACCCAAATTCATTCTCCTCACTTGGAGTGGAAATAACCTGAGGACGCGGAGAAACGTGAACACGCACGCACACACACACAAAACAAAAAAATGGGCTAACTTTGGCTCAAATTCCATAAATATTTATTACATATCAATAAACAGAAGAACCTACTTTCACAGAGGTGTTCTACAGCACTCGTTTTAAATAACTGCTCCAATGATCATAGTCATAACAACAATAATAATCTTAATAGTCATCATCATCATCATAATGAGTGTTCAGCTCTGTTTCATAATTTGAGGCCACATTTGATACACAAACATTTACATTTACAAGTAGTACTTGGCATTAAAAACGATGGCGGTACAATATTTTTAAGACACTTGGTGTTGTTTTTTTTCCCGTGTGTGCGTGCGTGTATTCATGTGTGTGTGTGTGTGTGTGTGTGTGTGTGTGTGTGTGTGAATTGTTTTTCATTGGATAGCACAGAGAGGTTCAGCAACAGTCCAAACAACAACGACAACAGCACTCACAAAAATAAGAGCCAAGGGGAGGTAGACAAAGGAAAACAAATGGCAACCCGGCCGTCATAATAAACAGGAGAATGGAGGACATTTGTAAACATTTCATACCATTTGTGTGCATGTGTGTGTGTGTGTGTGTTTTAACATTTCCTGGTTTGAGGAAGTGAAGAGATCATGCAAGTTTTAGAAGGCTGCTGCGGGGCCTGGTCTGTCAAAAAGCTTATTTTGATTATGGATTTAACTTTAGATGATAAATTTAATTAACATTTGTTGTTGGTGGTGGTGGTTTTTTAACTGCAAAGTGGACATTAAACACACTTGACTAAATGTAAACGCTCGCAATACAACACAGGACCTCAGGATGGTTAGAGACCGTTTGAAAGGATTTGGGCGAAAAATGTCAGTATATAAATACGGCGAACCCCTTGCTCTATTGTGGTTCATCATTCACACTCTGAGATTTTTAAACCTTTTTGAAATTTTGTTTTTACAATAGAGGCAAATATCTGATGCCCATTACACTGGTCATCAGCAAGTTTACATTGAAAAGAATAATGTTATTTTTCTTCAACCAGGCATTTTGTTGGATCAAAATTAATCTGGTTTGGTTGAAGATCTTGGTAATATTTTTTTGTCTGCTATGTGTGTTAAAGTAGCAATTTTTTAGAAGGTTTATAATGACCGTGACAGCTATGCTAATTTTCATTAGCTTATCTATGGTGTTTTACATTGTATGTTAGCCTTCAGCTATCAAACTTAATAGTTGACTAGTTTGCGGTTTAAGGAAACAATTGTTTGTTGTCCGCTGTTTGTCTGTCTCACTGCAGTTCTTTGAAAGGTTTGTAATCACCGACACATTTATGCTAGCTGTTTTTAGCTCATCAATGGAGTTTCAGATGTATGCTAGCATTAAGCGGGCTGATTTGTGAGAGGAAATTCTATGTTTTGGTTCCTCAATAATTATTTGCCTTTTGTTGTACACTTTATTTATATGTGTTGCTACTCCGTGTGTGTAAAAACCTATAATTACCGTGACTGTATATGGGGCTTCGCATGAAACTATAAAATCTGGGTTTACAAGTGGATCTTGAACGTTTACGCTATTTTGTTTAAATTTGGTTTGGAGATGTTCGGGAAAGACCCTCTTGTGTGTATTTCTTATAACTAATTAGGACTCTGGTTACCTAGAAAAGAACTACAATCATGGCTGCTACTGCTAACCCCAGAAGGAAGTGACGCAGTTCCGCGCTAGCTGCTGGTAAATGGCACTTGGGAAAGACCTCCAGCCCTGTTTTTAACCTGTGTACACTCAATAAAAGGGGAAACGGCCAGAGAAGAGCGCTCACAAGTTCGTACCCTTTTTTGTTGTTGTCATTACTTCAAGAAGAGAATAAAATAATTTGTTTTGATATAATATATATATAAATATGCATCCCAGACATTGCGCTACTTTGTGTATAAACAGATTTCTAGAAGCGTATTTTGTATGATATTTTTCCGGAAAATAATAATCACATCTTATGATACAACACTTAAATGAATAAATTTGGATTTAATGTGACTCCGTTAGTTCAAGTTTGCGGTCGGAACTCAAAATGGCCGCGAATAGAATCTGGCACCGGTCGCCACTCTGTGTTTTGATTACAACCACGTACATACTGACACATCCATTTGACACAGCAGCCATTTGAAAGGGAAAGTGAAGGAATGCAAAAACAAACAAACAAAAAAAAGTGGAAAACAAAATGTTTAAGCATAGCAAGCAAAACCCCCCAAAAAAGTAGATGGACTATTCACAAAAAAAAATGGGAAATCAAGCTTTCGGGTGAAATTTCAGGATTAATTCACAATAACTTTTACCGGTGAACTCTTTCAACTTTTATTCGTTTGTTGAATGTTTCAGTACTTTTTACTTGTATGCGTTGCTCCTTTGTGTGTGTTACAGGAGCAGTTTGAAGATTTAGAATTACCGTAACATCCATGCTAATTTACATAAGGCCCTCGATGGCGTAATACATGTTAGCATTAAGCTAATAGACTTTCATTAGCACTTATTCTCAATAAAGTTGCAACTTTTTGATGATGAAAATTTTGATTCATGTTTTTATCATGACGTCACAATTTATGCAATTTTTTCCCCTCATGAACTATTGAAATAATATACTTTAACCCTTTCGTGCACCAATAACCATAACCTGTAACCTGATAACATAAGCCGTGTAGTAACCGCTGACCCTGAAAGGGTTAAAAAAAAGTGCTTTTAATATGTTTGGTGTATTTTAGACTCATCCTGTAATTTCACCCAAAAAAAGCAGCGTAAAAAGGGTACAGGAGTGGTTGTTTGAGAGAAGTGCACAACGGGATTGTCTTCACTTGAGATCAAGGACATCTTCCTCGAAGGATGCGGCAAGGGCGAAGGCGCTGGCGAGCGGTGGCGGACTGTCGGCCCGAAGCACCAAAGTCTCTGGCTCGGCCTCCAAAATGGATGCAACGTCCAAGTCGGCATCGCAGGCCTCAGAGTCTAACCTGATGGGAGAAAAAAAAAATTGGAGAGGTTCTGGTGTTGGAATAGGGTGTTAAACTACAGTTAGTGTTTCATATAAGGGCTTTGTGTTTTTCCCAACGTGCATAATCTTTGTCTGACCTGTCACTGTTGGTGGACGTGAGTGCTCGTGCTCTGGGCTCCTCTGCCGCCGTGTTCTTCTTGCTCGCTTTCCTCGCTTTGGACGCACCGCTGTCCGATTTACTGCTCGGTTCTTCTGTAAGGCCTGTTAAAACGATGTGTTAAAAAAAAAAAGATAAATAATTTTTAAAAATCTGAGTCAACTAGCTATAGTTAAGAACGTTTTTTAATTTAATTGAAAAAATATTTTAATATACAGAATGAAAAAAATATGTATACACACACAAACACATTTGATGAAAGGGGAAATTAAGTTTACCGAGCAGCTCTTTGCGCGTGCGGCTGGCTATCTCTTTGATTTCCATGCGCGATAGCGACAGCGAGTGCGTAGCCGAGACCAGAGGGGCGGCGCACGCCACTGCGGCGGGGGTCGCCGCCGCCAATACCTTGTTGACCAGCGGCGACTTGAGGGGTCTCTCGATGCTGCGGCCCACCAGGTTGCACAAAGGGATCTTGAAGATGTGCTTGCACGCTGACTCACCTGGGAAAGAGGCCACAGATGAGCTTGACTGCTTTAGCACATAGCCACACAAAGATACTCTGGTGTTGTAATGTTTGTGCTTATTAAATCGCAAAACGACCAGCCTAAGACTAACAAGAATTAGGGCAATAGGAGTAATTTTAAAAGAGGGTGTTAAATTTTGGTTAGGGTTTCACATTGGGGCTTCAAATCGAGTGGATGGTTTTAAATTAGCGGTAGTATTTCAAAGGTTTTCAAGTTAGGGATGGATAGTGGACTTTTTGTCATTAAAAAAATAATCTAGTGAACGTTTGCAGACGTTCTTGTACCAGTTGCAGAATTCTGTATTTTTCCACATTTGAATTCTTTGGAGTGGAGCCCAAACACTCCTTGGCAGTTATCATCTTGGCCACTGGAGGGCACTGTTGCGGCTCATCAGAGCCATCTAATAAAATGCGCCATGGCGGGTTACGCAGGTCAGTTGGGCGATCGGCGTCATTTGGCAACATTTCACGATATGCGCGAGTCAGGCTGTCAAATCAAGTGGGATTTTTTTAAAGAACGCTTTAGCGCTAATTGTTGCAGTGACATCCCTTGACTCCACCGGCACCTCCGCCAAGGAGCGCTACAACCCCTCCCAATTCAACACCCAATTACTCCTCCCTCTTTGTGGTGCTGTTATTTGGACCTGGGCGGACAAAAGTCTCCATGGAGACAGGGCAATCTGCAGATCACGTCCTTCACCCCCTTCCTCCCTCCCTTATGGCGGCCTCATCAGCTTTCAGGCACCAATTACACCACACTTTGGAGAACCTTTTCACTCCTCATCCTGAAGTGAATCGTTTCAGGAAATCTTTTTGGTGTTGTTGTTTTAACATGACAACACAAATGTGGGGTTTCAATCCTTTAATTGGGGTTTATGCTTAAATTAGGGTTTCGGTTGATGGTTTAAGGCATAGGTGTCAAACTCAAGGCCTGGGGGCCAGATCTGGCCCACCATGTCATTTTATGTGACCCGCGAAAGCAAATCATGTGTGTCAACTTCCATGCTAAAATCTGTACCGAAATGTCAAATTGTCATGTGTAATAAATAACATTGAGATTTTGCAATAATCAATAACACTCATTCATACAATAATTAACAAACTATTACAGTTGATTTGACTGATTTCAAAACCGGTAATCCATCGATTTGCTATGTCCAAGTAATAATATATAAACATTTATTTAGTTTCAATGTCGTAACGACCCTCCGAGGGAAGACGTAACCCCAAAGTGGCCTGCGATAAAAATGAGTTTGACGCCCCTGTTTTAAGAATTGCCAACCATTTGATGAGCGGCGTGGAAAACACATGACGTTCATTTAACATTCCAGTGAAATCATTCACGGTACCTTCGGCGTCCTTAGACGTGTACAGCGAAAGCTTGGTACCGTAGGGGATCCGTATAGAATCTGAACCAAGAACCAAGAAGAGGGGAAAGCACACACATACGCACACACACGAAAAACAACACAACAAAGTGGGTTAACATTTTTTCCACCCCCCCTACCAAAAAAAATGGGACAAACTGTTGCATTGCAAGAAAGAGAAATTGCGCAAAGTAAATGCATGGCAGCGAGTGCAGTAATTTCGACATAACATGGTACCGGCTGTTACGCTGACATAATAACATTGCTTGTGAACAGAAAAAAACAGTTGTTTATCGTTACGCTTTACTAAATTAAACACAGAATTGCCCAGTGATTGTCACTTGGAACAGAGTGTCAAAATTGACCCATTTGTAGTATACCACATGCCGCTTCACCTGACTGACATGACACAGCATAATTTATCAATAGAAGAACGATACACTTCTTTTGGGAAGGATTCAAACTAGAAGGAAAGGGAAATTGTCTGTCAATGCATTATAAGAATTATACTTTCTTTTGTCCATAATTTTGAACGAGTCGTTTCCTCATTCACATTCAAAAATATTTAATATGTAAACAAGCTTTGCTCTGACTCGTTCTCTGCTTTCCTTATTTGGGATGGAAAAGTGCCTTTTGCTTACCATCCCCGAGGGGTGAGGGGAAAACAGGCATCTCGTAGCTGGTGGGCGTCTGCGGGGAACTCTGCGAGCTGGTGTCCCTGGAACTGCAGTTGGAGGCCGAGCTCACCGGAGCCGACGACACAAAGTAGATGTCCGACTGCGAAGGTTTGGATCGGAGACAAGACTTCACTTTGCAGCACTTGTGTGTATGAAATACGAGGGCGTTGTTATTGCTCGATAACCATCCAGATCGAACGCCATGTTGTTTCCCCGTGGACTCATAAAACGGAGTGAAATGAGTAAGCCGAGACAGCATTTTGTGCTAATGCTGAAAGGAGTCTTCCTCCAGTGAGGAGAAAGAAAATGTATTTGCCGGCGTCCTCATTTTTGATTGCTCTTACAAAGACATTTTAAAGGTTTTGGGACTCTGATGAACCACTGTTGGCATCTTGATCCACAAATGGAGAAAACTGGGATCATTGGTGAACCTTCGCAGGAATAGTCAGCCAACCCAAATTACTCCCAAATATGATGATAAAAACATTGCACATACAGTTAAACATTATTGTACTGTTACTGTATAGCACAATGTAGGTCTGGGGCTGCTTGCTAATTCAGCACTTGGACAACTTCCTGTTGTTAATGGAACAATGAATTTTGCTGTACGGACAACAGGATGGAGGGAAGCAAATACTTCAGACCATCATAGACATGTTCTAGCAAAACATTTAGTACTGACCCGTGAAGCGGCAAGCTGCAGTTCCGGGACCACCGCAGTGTACACCAGGTTGCCATTGACAACAAGGCGGATCTCAATGGAGTCTGTGGTGAAAGCCAGGATGTACGGGAAGGCGCACACTGAGGAGAAAAACACCAGCGTAAGGATGATACCGTACCACATAACAAAAATGGCCCCTTTGAAGTTCATAACTTTATTTTGTTCTGCCTCCCATTTAATTTGGATGTATTTCCACTGTCCACCCTTAGCTGGCGGCACACAGAAAACTGAATGTCAAATCCACTTCAATCCTGTTTTTTATGCCTACTCGAAATGTTGGTGTACGGTTGACACGATATGACAAACAGCGACAGTATTGATACTATATGTTCAAAGTAAGAATTATCTTACTTTTTATTTATATATTTATAATATTATATTGTATGTATTAATATTTATATTTTTAACATTATTTATATAAATATTTATATTTATTAATATTATATCTTACTCGGGCAGCTGCACCAAGTGTGTGGCGGTATGCTGCCCCCTACTGGATCAAAAAATATTAATTACATGCAACATTAGTTGCTAGAATATAATACGGAAAACAAAGCAGTTGCTTGAATGTATATATTTGTGTGGTGTGTTTGTGCGAAAAGTGGAGACCTACACACACACACACACACACACACACTCACACACACACACACAAAGATGTCACTAATGAGTGGACGAGTGTGACATATGGTATGGCGCTCCATGGTGACCGCAGAGCTTGCCGCATTGCCATTGCTACGAACCAATAGCGTTGGGCATCTGGTTCCAGCTGAAGTGGAAGTCGGACGTGTTGGACTGGATCATGGGCGTGGAGCCGTTGAACGGACACACTTTCTTGTACGAGCAAATATCTGCCAAAGGAAGGAATTAGAAAAGAAAATGTATGGCTGTTGGCTATTAATAGTCCAAAAATTATGCTATTAAACAAAAAAAAATTGACTAAAGATTTTGTGTGAACATCAGGCTTACAGTCAAACATGCTAGTAGGAGTGAGTACAATGGTCTGGGGCTGCTTTGTTACGTCAGGACATAGATGTTTGCTGTGGTTAATGGATCAATTAAATCACACAAATTCCTGCAGGCAAAAATCAGCAGATGCTGCCTTCATGATTTAGCGCTCTTTTTGAGAGAGAGACATTCCACTAGTATGTTGAATTGTCTTTCTATGGAGGACAGAAATTGGTCCAGTACAGCTTGATTTCAAGGATGTGGAATAAATGCTCACACTGTTTTCCATACAGTCACAGTTGTGGTAGTAGTAGGTGTGTTAGTGTTAAGATTATAAGTGTGTAGAGAAAGTTATGTTTGTGTACCCACAATTGTAACACAAGAGTAGACCAGCCTCGCCATCCTCATACACGTCCATAGCCGCCACAAAATTGACCTGTGGACAGAGAGGGAAAAAGGGAAGGCCTGTTGTATCGCAGTTCCTCATTGAAAGAAAAAGAATGGCAAGGAAAAGAGAATGTAACATCCATGCTAATTTCATCGATGGCATCTCACATTATATGTTAGCATTAGGCTAGCACACTTTGGATAGATGTATTGTTTGGTTGAATGTTTTTGTTTTTCGTATTTGAGGTGTGTCTGAAAGGTATTCCTGAAATAAATGGGGGATAAATGTATTAAATTTTTATGATGTTTTATATGGTGTTGTGTCGTGATATAAAGGTTTGGTAGGTGCGCCTCACCCTGTTGGCATCGACGTGGTGCAGCCGGTAGGCGTCGCCTGTGCTCTCGTTGATCAGATCAAACTGATGTTTGTAGCCCACGCATATCATGTTGTCGTTCTCGCCCGTCGGCCCGTCCACCAGTGCCATCACGGCGGGTGGGTCGCACAAACAGATCTCCTGGTGGAAGGAGCGCGCCCATGTTACATGATCAGCCATCGTCCCACATTACCCTAGTGGACATTTTCATATTGTTTGTCACCGACTACCACTAAACTGAACTGAAACCATGACAAAAACAGGATGTGTTTGGCAGTGCACCTCAAAAAAATTTAAATGAATCCAGCATAACCAGTAAATCAGGAGGCGAAATAGCAAAACTGCCTGGTGACTTAAAAACCACTTCTCAAAGCACACATCGGAAACAAAATCTCCGTCATTGGGTTTCCAGAAGGTATTTATCAAATGTATTCATGAAATGTTTGGTTGGGTTGTGTTTAAGTTAGCAGAACATAACACCTAGCTTGCTAGCTAACTTCAACGCTAGCTTACGCTGTGCTAATGCTAGCTTGTAATTGCCCAGCAGTAAAACAAAGTACGCACAATTATGTCCTATCTTTGTCCTTATTATGCAGTAATGTAAAATTCTATTGGCAGAATGATTTTATAATCCCAAATATATTTAGACCTCATTGTACAATGATAATCCTATGTGGCTTTAAGTGTTGCAGCGAATTAGTTTTATTACCAATGATTTACTTTGATATCCTGTGGTTTGACCCCATGAACGTGACGCACCCGTATGTACTGAAACTCCTCCACCGGCGAGTCGGTCCCCCCGACAGCGCTAAAGCCTTCGAAGCGTTTCCGGGTGATGAGCAGCAGCTTGTTCCGGATGGCCGCCACGATCCTCAGCTCCGAGCCGTGGTGTGTGTTGATGGAGTACAAATGGCAACCTGGTGAGAGGGCAAGGCCGAGGGTATCAAACTCGTGGTGACTACAAAATGTCAAGAAAAGCCCACTGTGCAAAGATGATGATTATGGTCCACCTTTAGTTTTCTCCAGTTTATTCTCCCGGCTGTCGCACTTGCCGCGGGCTTGCTGCTGCTCCTCTAGGCCTCTCTTGAGAGTGCTCAGTCGGAACACGTACAGCCGAGCGTCCTTTCCTGGGAGAGACAGGTCGGGTGGCTTGCTATAGCATGAGCCTTCATTTTTTACGCTACGTGAGCATAACTAGCCACAAAATGTCCGGAAAAATAGTGATAATCGGTCTTTGAAGACAACAAATCCATACTGTACTGTATATCGATATCCCGAGAGCAATATTTAATCGCATCTCTGCTCTGACAGTATCGATTGTTTTGCAGTATTGGTATTGATGGGTTACTGATGTGACAATACAGTGCTATGTGATATTGATGTTTTGATAGATTATCATCAATAGAGGCCAAAAATGATGAATTGCAATATTGATATCTGTCCAGGCACTACAAGATACAGCATTGATATCTGATGTAGGTGTGGTGATACCGTAGCTAGAGAGACGATAATTGCGATATCAACATTTTAACCTTCGGCAGAGCTTGCTGATGATCTCATCATTTGAATCAGGTGTGTTGCAACAGGGAGACTTGGAAAACATGCAGGGCAGCGGCCCTCCAGGACCTGAATTTGATACCTATGATGTACAGTATCTGGATACAAATGTGAGGTATGGCAATATGGATATTTTCTCACAACGTTGCTACTGCCACTGTTCAGGCTGCGACAAAATATTGATATCACAACATACGGCCTCGTCATCCTTCAAGATGCGGATTTCCTGGGATAAGCCGAAGCAAGAAGCCGTAAAGTGTCGGGGTAAATGCGGGGCTGCCGTGGTGTCATGCCATCAAAGGCGTGTCGTGCCATCAAAGGCGAGCTAATCACATTTGTCAGTATGAGGGTGAGCGGGAAAAT
Source organism: Hippocampus zosterae (assembly GCF_025434085.1). Lineage (NCBI taxonomy): Eukaryota > Metazoa > Chordata > Actinopteri > Syngnathiformes > Syngnathidae > Hippocampus > Hippocampus zosterae. Next base: position 8,978,967 of record NC_067468.1, read on the forward strand.
TGATGACATGCTTTTCATTTGCAGCCATTTTGTTTTCCTGCTTGCGGCATTTGGAGCCTGGCTGCGTGCATATATGAGCGTACTTTGGACACATTCCCTTGAGCTTCTTTGGATAAACAGACACGAAAGACAGCACAGTACTGACACCAGATCGATATGCTCAATGGAGAAAATGAGAAAAGGAGGCAGCGTACTCGATTTAATGAGTGAAATTTGAGAGCAGACCAGGCAAAATAACTAATGCTACACAGTGGAGGTACCTCGGCCAGCTTAGTACCTGGCTAGCCGAGTATACACACCAAGTATTTGTACTATTAAAAAATAGGATGATATGAAAAGAAGAACTGCATAGAGAAGAAAGAAACTGCCTTCACCTTTGTCTGCTCGAGTGATGAGCAAGTCCTGAGGCTCAAGTATGTGCATCTGCTTCACTAGCAGCGTCTTGTCAAACACCTGCAACGGTGGCGAGAGAGCCTGAGCCTCACCTGTGCTGGAGGAAGGTGGATCAGAGGCTGGAGAAAAAAAAAACAGATAGGCAAAGTAGCCCACAGCATTAACATTTGAATGGCATAGAGAACCTGTAGCATTTCTTCTTTCCATTTTCGGTTAGCAATTGAAAATCACGAAATTCAAACATGTATGATTAATTTTGAAACCAGTTTAAAAAAACAAACACTTTTTTTTAATCACAATTCAATTATAGCCACAGATCGACAATATGAAAAAAAAACCCAGACCGCAGGACTGAATTGGATTTAAAAGGAATGCTTTGCTGCCATCATGTGGTATCTTAGTGCCATGAAAGAATGTTGAAGTGAGTTGCAGAGTTTTATTCAGACAAGAGTAGTGCTTTCTTGGTGCCAAGGAACTAGGTTGAAATGATTTGAAGAGATTTACTTTGACAAAAGCAGTGACTGGCCACCATTTTGTGGCGTCTTGGTGCCAAGGAAATGTTTTAAATCCAATTGAGGGCCTTCATTTAGACAAAAGCGGTGCTTAACCACAATCTTGTGTCATTTTTGTTCCAAGGAACTATGTTAAAGCCAATTGAGGAGCTTTCTTTTGGCAGAAATCTTACTTTTCTGCCATCTTCTGGCATGCTGGTACCAAAGAAAATGTTTTGAAGAGCTTCATAAAGACAAAAGTAGTTCTTTGTGGCAATCCGGTGTTATAAGTAGGCCATGGTAAACCTTTTTTGGGAGGGTGTCAATTACTCACAGAGCATAATCGCGAATAGTCGGGGAACGCTGCAGACCATATACTGAAAATAAAACATCCCAAAACTGAAAAAAAAAATAAGGACAGTTAATATTAATTAGCCACTTTGTTTGTTTGTTTGTTTGTTTGTTTTTTTAATGCCAGTTGAAAACGGGAAGGACAAACGATTGACGGATTGATTGAGCACATCTGGCTTTGATGGAGAGGACATGTGTGGTGACCCCCCCGGCAGGACAGTCAGTTGCAATTAATCTCGGCTCACCATCCAGCAGCAAGACCCCCGCTGCGTCGGTGGCTACCAGCAGCGACTGGCCCCATGAGTCGGCGCACACCACCTCATGAGGGAACGTGCTGCAGAACGACTGCGACTCCCACGGCTGCCACACAAGCAACACACACACACGAGCGCGCACGCACACACACACACACACACGTCAAGCAAAAGGCAGTGTTGCTATTTGCATTGATGAGCTGAAAGCTGTCACCTCTTTTCTGCACAAGCCGGTGGTGACCAGGCTGGTGGGGGCGTCGCCTCTCACAATGGTCTTCAGCTTTAGAGCCTAAATGGTGCAAAGCATTTGTACACGATGAACCCCCACCTCACGCTACCCGAAACTCCCTGTGACCACCCAAGCCCCTGCCCTTATCCTAGCTGCGGTATATTCATTTTACCTGGCCTATCCTGACGAATTCGGCCTGGCGCGCCTCTTCCTTCTTCCGCGCTGACTTTGGCGACTCGGGCAGCACGTCGCTGAAAGAGCGGCGGTTCAACATGTTCTGCGGAGAAAAAGGGACCTAATATGTGGCGCAAACACACAGGCACGATGGAGGTGAAAGAGACGGGGAGAAAGAAAGCATCTAGTTATATTTACATCATATCATTGTATATTTTTTATGTATAAAGTATCTGTTCTTCTACTTGAGCACAGGGTGTGAGTACTTTTGCCACCTCTGCTTGAGAGTGACAGCGAGAGTCAGATGGGAGGAAACACGAATGACAGGGAGCAAGAAAAAAAAGGCAGCACTGCAGTGGAATCAGTGTGTGTGTGGTGACATGGAGGAGGAGGCGGGGGATGGAGGGTCAGCCAAAAATTTGGGGTTTTATCCAAGACTTGCTGGTACCTTGTGCAGGTCAGGCATGAGGTCCTGGTAGAGCGAGCGGATCAACATGTCCAAGGTCCGCTGACGCTTCTGGGCAAAAGTTGGCGTCTCTAGTGTGGCTTTCTCTCCATTGATTACTGCGTGAAGAAAGTACATTCGTTGATGTCCCTAAATCTGGCTTTTTTTCGGGCACCATTTTTTTACTCCGTTTTGTTTTGTGTGCCATTAATTTGGGGTGTAATTCCACCATTGGCCGTTAGAGGGTGGCACACTATTTAGTTTGACGCAATATTTGGACTAAAAGAATTAAAAGAGGACGTATTCAGATCAGCCTCCTCTTTGATGAAGATTATTACATGTCAAATCCTCTTCGATCCTACTTTTTATGCCTACAGAAAGCGACAGTTTTCAATATTATAACATTTTTTTCGAAGTAGTTCTGTTTTTCATGTGACTGTTTATCACTGTTGTTTTTTTTCAATTTTTTAATGAAATTTTGGAGTTTAAAAAAAAATAATAAAAATAATGATTAATTCAATGATTGTCAATTGTATAAAGATCATTGCTCCCCCTATGCAACATGAGGGTCAACTGTACTTGTAAGAACATTTGTGACTACAAACAGTATCACTGACAAATAAACTGTCTCAGTTTCCCCAAAAAAGTCCAATGACAGTAAATAAATCAATCGTACATTTGACTAATAAAAAGTCCCTGAATTCCTGGTGATCGGTAAAGACTGGCGGCGACGGCAGAGGCGGTCCAAACAGTGGCACACTCTCCTCGGAAAAAAACTTCAACCTGCGAAAAGAAAGAACATGAATAGCCCCAAAATAAATAATCAGTAACTCATCCCTCCATTTACAGATACGCTCACCTGTAACTGTCAGTCTGGCAATTATATCGAACTAATGCAAAAATATCTGCACATGTGAGCTAAGGAAGCGCACGCCAGACTAAAGATGACACAGCAGTCGCGCTTGTCGTTTCTCTTGTAAGGATACGGGTGAAGTGCGAGCGGATCATGGAGGGCTTGAAGGATGACGATGCATCATCGCCCTCCTGGAATACGATGGTGACGATGTCGTTTCCGATGTGACGCTTGCGCTCCACCTGCAGAGGGGGCGACAAAAGCGGCGGGGAGAAATTTTACGCGCAAGATGTAACGACATTCATTCAATCCACCCGACATCCAGCTAAAGGTTCCTGTGGGGTGGGGAACTCCAGTTCTTTGCGAGTCAAAACCTGCCCGTTTTAGATCCCTCCCGACCTATGACACCCTGAGATGGATGAAAATGGATGGGATAATCTTCTGAATCCTTATTTCACAAACACAATATTCATCTGAATAGCGTGTTTAGACAAGTGGAAACATAGCATCTCAAACTCCAAAGAAAATGTTTGCTTTGGGATGGTCAAGTCATAAATGCTCAAAGGGCTTGCCAACGTCACAAAAGTAGAACCGGGAGTTGACGCACACCTGTTGTTTGTTCTCTTTGGAATAGGGCAACATGGTGGACACGTGGAACATGAGCTCATGGCCCTGATACACCGTGTAGATGGACTTGATCCCTGTAGTGTCGTCTGGAAAAAGTAGCGAAAAACCAGGACAAAGTTTGTGAGTTAAGGCCAGCTCGACAGGAGGCTAAGTTACCTAGTGGTTAATATGGTGACCTGTCACCAAGTTCAGTTGACAAAATGCAGTCTGGCCAATCACAGCGCAGCTAAATAAAAAGCAATAGATTATACAAACGCGATGACGTTGCTAAGCTTTATTCAAGATACATAAATTAAGCTAGCCGACTTTTGTTGTATTGTAAATAATGCTGCCATGCTGTAAGGTAGTTCTTCAAAATGCAAATGTCGTACCAGGTGCACACATCTGGCCTTATAAATTTTGCTTGGATTATAAACCGTTTTAAAATGGTGGCAGAATCCAAGCAAAAATGTTTTGTTTTGGGACTTCTTACTCTTGGTGTCAAGGCCTCCACGATAACCCGCCCATCCCTGCAAGGTTATGCTGTCTCCCAGCAGCTTGAGAAACTTGTCGAAGCTCTCGCTCCCCATTTCTGTAACAGAAAAAACAAAACCAGACAAATGGCACCCAGATAATGCTGTGGGGGGAGCGGGAGTTGGGGGGGGCAGACCAGTTTATATTTTACCATTGCTGAACATCTCATCGTCTGTGAGCTGTCCATCTTTGGCAAACAGGACGCCAAATTTAAAGTTGACGGACCCCTGTGGAAAGGTTATGCTCATGATGGCTGTGAAGATTAAAAATATATTTTAAAAAATATAGATACAAATCACGGTAAGCACCGTCTTGTACCTCCTGTTCCTCCAAGACGAGCAGATCCTGAAGGCAAGAGAAGACAAAAGTTAGCATGGACTGAGGGTATGCTAAGTGGCATTGCGTTACGCGTCATGTTACTTTATGTAACAGTTTGATTACCTGACCCTGCTTTGACATTGCTTTATGATACATTAGGTGACACTGCGTTACCCTATCTTATGGTACAGTACATTACATTGCTTTTACATTGGAATTTGGTAGATTTTGTGTCATGTTTTGTGACTTTCCATGACGTGACATGACTTGACATTACGTTACAGAGGTGCATTAGATACTCGCTCACCTTCTGAATGTCAGGGTTGAGGATCTCCCGCGGGCCTCTCTCAAACCTGTCCATGTTCATCGCGCTGGCACGGCGCACATGTGGAGATAATGACATGAAGAGATGAGAGAAGCTCGGTGGGGACCGAGCCGGGGCAAATAGCCTCAAGGTAGGCGGCGGATGAAAATGCTAAGTCACACAGCCTTTAACTCATTCAGTACCTGCCAATTCTAGACCAAGTTTGAAAAGACGTTTAAAAACGCCTTTGGGAGTGAATGAGTTAACATTCGTAACATAGCTAGTCGAAAGGACATGTTTTTTTTTTTAGAAAGCAGGTAGAAACATGTTTGTTGTTTGCACGCATTCCAATATCGGTTTGATTATTTATTCATTTCTTTTTTTTTATGACCTTACTGTCTTACTTTAAGTGAGAGTGAATGAGGGTCTCCTCACCTGAGGATGGACTTGACCGATAGTGTTTTAGTGGGGCTGTAAGGGAGGCTGATCTTCAGGGTCCCCTGCGCAGACAAAAAAAAAAACATGTGAAGAAGACTTTCATCTTAGTTCCATTTAATTCATCGCAAACAAAACGTGACAAATGACTTTCGAAATGTTGCCACCTTGGCCAAAATGCTGAGTCATGTCGTGCCACCGTGCCGATATTCATGTGTACACGTGTACATCGATGACGATGACTCAAGAGCCACATTGTCTCACACACTCCCCCCTCGTGTGTGTGACTAGCAGTTGTTTGAAGGTTTCCAATTACCCTAACATACACGCCAATTTACATTAGCATGTCTATGGTGTTTTACATTGAATGCTAGCATTGAGCTAGCGGACTTCCGTCAGATGAAATGATTTGTTTTTGTTGAATAGTTTGGTGTTGGAATATCCAACAATTATTAATGACAAGATTGACTTGGTTGCACTTAAACAGGAAGTGATCGTAATTAGTTTTTGGCTGCATCCCGGCAAGAAGTACAGTGGCCACGGTGGATCAAAAGAGTTGATACCGTTTTCCTCCACAAGATGGCTCGATACTGCGGAACACGCTGGTTGTTCTGGTCAGACAGGACCACCGACAGGTAGAAAGGGTTCTTCTCGGCATCCGTGCCCACATAGTTTTGGTGCACTGAAAGAAAACCATTATGGAACTTCTGACACTTAATAATAAGAATTGGAACGGCAGATTTGGTTATGCTCCCGTCGTCACAATTGAAGACTTTTTCAATGTGCACAATTGTCTGAATTTGTGTTTGCCACAACTTTTTTAGTGGGTTTGGGTAAAACTAAAACGAGCAAATCCCATGTCGTGACTTTTATAATAAATGTTTTTCTGTGATATGTTATGAGCCTCGCGTTTGAACATGCAGTTGAGTGCACAACTGTTTGGAGTCTTACCCGATTGTTTGTGATGCTGCTGTTGGCTCGTGTGACATTTTGTTGAACTGACCTTTCCCGAGGAAGTATTTAAAGAACCATCTGGTGTGGTACTCTGGATTTTCCAAGTGCACGTCGGTTCTCCTCCAGGTTCCAGGAGCGTAATCCAAATTCTGCTTATCACATAAATGAGGCACATTTTTTGTTCGGAAATAAAATTGATGCAGTTACATTATGTTCAATTTTATGATCGATTTTCTTTTTTTTTTTTTTGCCAGTGGACGCACCAATTAGACAGGAGGTGTTCAAGTTCTCAAAGTGGAGCAGGGAAATTGATTTTTTATTTTATTTGGGGAAGTAAGTTTTATTTGAGGAAAGGCATTTATTTGTTGTAATCGCATGAATTCCATTCTAGTCAGTACCTCATCCGTGGAGCCATTCTCCACGCGGAAGCGTCCTGCTCTCTGAATGGCCCCGTCTGCATCGCTGGATATCAGCTGCCAAGGATCAAATGCATCAAATTACACACACTCACATATTCTGCTAAAATGTGCTCACACACTTTCACAAACACAATTAAAAAAAAAAATACTCATATACAATGCTACGTTTTTTTTGGCTCACATACACAATTGAAATGCTCTCACTAACTATTCCACCGCCACACACACACATCCATTTTTTTCACTTCCAGACACTACTGAAGAAACTGCATAACATACTGAGGTATGCTCAGAAGCTACTAAAATATTTATTTCAGTGTTGGATATGATAGGTAATCCGCAATTACGCTTCTGATGGCCCCTCAAGCACACACACACACACACACGAGGGGTAATGCGGAGGCTCACAAACACGTAAGAGGAGGACGAAGTACGGCGGATCATCATCACAATTGCGGAGCATGTTTGGTCGCTAGGAAACCGGGCGTATCACTTCTGCCATTTGACCGTAATCGCCCACGCCCCCTCCCTCCCCCACTGATGGAGGTCATTGTGAAGATGCGACAAGGGAGACATGGCGAGCGAAGGCGACATGTCGCGCCCGTGCAACAGATGGCGGGGAAGCAGGTCGATATGATGCAGCCTCGGGAATTATTTTTCCGGGTTCCATGTTTTCCAGTACAAATTGAACTTTCTAAAACAATGCTAAGTGACTTTTTAAAAAATTATCTTGCACTCAACAAATACTCTATATATAAAAAAACCCTAATGCTAAAATTCATCTAGGTTAAAATAAAGTGAGCATATTAAAAAAAAAAAGTCAACTGCCAAACTTTGCTAAAAAAGTGCAAACCGCAACTATTGCGCCATCGTTTTATCCTGTTTGTAGCACGAAAACAGCCGTCGACCTGAAAGAGCCACATGCGGCTCTGGAGCCGCAGCTTGCATAGCCCGATTTCGCTCGATAATACGAGTACCGCGCATCCATAAAAGCAATGTAGCTCAATTTCACGCTTCTCTAAAAGCCGTCATGCATTCAGTCTGCTTCATTGTGACACAGTCTTGTCAATGCAGGCGACCAGGTGGCCCGCTTGGCTGAAAACAACTGTCTGTCGAATATGCAACATCCATATTAATCGGCTTGGAAAGCAAAAAAAAAAAAAAGCAGAGTGTGTCTACACCCCAACCCCCCAGCCAACGCTGCCATTCCATTCCAAACTGTAAAGTGCACGAGGAAGCTGTACATTGCCACCTCGGCCCCACACACCAGAGCCCCAACGCCCATCTTCCTTCCTCGCTCTTGCAACATGAAGCATCTAATCGCAGGATAATGGTGGGGAAGCTGACTGAGTGATTCCTCCTTGCTCCGTGTCACACCGCGGAGGTGCACGACAAAACGAGAGACATACGGACGATCCGCGTTCAATGTCAAATCCATCTCCTTTGATAAGGGCCATTGAACATTTTTTTTTAACGAGGGAGACAGACACAAATTAAGTCTTTGAATTATGCATCACAAGAGTGGAGATGCCACTCCCAGCCTTCCCTCGGTTCAGGGAGAGTAGAAACGAAGTGAATATGCTACGTTCCACAGAGTAGAAGGCGGAGGGAAATGAAAACTAATATGCAGTCTTCCCCCATTAGAGCAGAACCCTGGGTTACAAACGAAATCTGCTTCGTGAAGCCGTTCTCTCAAGATGAACTGTTGACGAAAAAAAAGTCACGATTCCCATTGTGAGCAATGGAAATGCAGATAATCCGTTCCGGCCAAGCGATGACGATATATTTCTTTTATTCCTGACGGTTGTGTGGTTAAAAATTTTAGTCTGTGCTGGCCCACAAGCAGCGAAAATTGATGGCAATTGAAATGCATGGGCAGTTTTTTTTTAATCTAAAAAAAAAAAAAACAATTCCAAAAAAAAAACGCCGATCAATAAAAACGGGAAAAAAATTAGAAGGGAAAAAAAGTGATGCTAAATTGAAATAAATAAATAAATTATTAAAAATAAAAAAATAAAAAGAGCAAAAATGTGACGAACACGCCCTAACAGCAAGGATAGAGATCGGGTCAGCCTGTGAAAAGCAAAAATACACGGGGAAAAAATGTATTCTTCACAAAAATTTGATCAACATTGATCATGATTTTTTCCATGGAAAAAGAGTGTTGGTTCTCCCTCCAAAAAATCCAAGAAACCCTGCCCCAACCCCCCACCCTCTCCAAAAAAAATATATTGACAAAAAATTAGTAGAAGTGAACAGGACTTTTGAATGTTTATAGAACTGTAACATCAGTGCTAGCATCCATTAACCGGCCAATGGTGTTTTTCATTATATGCTAGCATTCAGCTAATAAGTTGTGAGACGAAATCTAGCATAAGGCTGAGTTGAACATTTTGGTGTTTATACTTTGCGTCACCCCTGATTGAATTTTGCGCGGGGGGTAGGGCCGTGACAAAGGTGAGCTAAATCAATACATTTGACGACTTGTTATTGATATTTGGTCTGATCAGCGACGATGTGGATGCAGACTCACGATCCCCCGCGGGGATGGGGGCGAGGTGGGATGAATGACGTGACATCATCAGTGGCCATGCCGACGGCCCTCAGGGGGATCGGGGGGGTCAGATGTGTCGCAGCATGGCGCCGGGCATCATCTGCTTTACCAGATGATTTATGGATCGCAGCCGGGGGCCGATTCAGTGAGCCCACACACCCCTCTTTCCTCCCCTGCCCTCGTTACCTCATTCATTTAATGGCCTTTTATGGGAAAGGCAAATGTGGATTTTGAGCTTTTTCTGTTCTTTTTTAATCTGCAGCAAAAGAAGCATTTGTTTGACTTCTGCGTCCAGCAAAAAATAAAAAATCCTGGCGTTAACATATTAAAATATCATTTATTTGTTCCGCAATGGGGAAATTTACAGTCGGAGTTCAGAAAGGAAAACACTGGGCCATATCTTGGCCTTATTTTAAAATCTTACATATTGATAAACACTTCACCTCATGTTTTCCACCCATTTTTACAGTACAAGAAGGGGCGGCTCGGTGAGCAAATGGTTAGCGCGTCGACTTCACAGTGCCGAGGTACCGGGTTCAATTCCAGCTCCGGCCTCCCTGTGTGGAGTTTGCATGTTCTCACCCCCATACTTGCGTGGGTTTTCTCCGGGTGCTCCGGTTTCCTCCCACATTCCAAAAACATGCATGGCAGGCTGATTGAACACTCAAGATTGTCCCTAGGAGTGAGTGTGAACATGGATGGTTGTTCGTCTGTGTGTGCACTGTGATTGGCTAGCAACCAATTGAGGGTGTCCCCTGCCTACCGCCCGAAGACGGCTGGGATAGGCTCCAGCACCCGCCGTGGCCCTTGTGGGGATAAGCGGATGGGAAAATGGACGGATGGATGGAAGTATTCTAGAAGAGCGGTGCAGTTTGGTAGCTAGTAACTTTAATTTATGAGACCAAAAAAAAAAAGACTTGACCTGAACTTGACGGAATTGCTTTGTTTAGTTTTTCCGAATGTGGAAGTCAAACACTGAGCGTGTTAAACTTTCGTTTTTCTGATGTGGAAGCAAAACCCTTCCGTCCAAAACGCTTGATGTCTCTCTTTTTTCTATTCTTTCCAATATAGTAAATCAAATCAAAAATAGTGAACAATGCCACAAGATGAAGTAAAATCACAGATATACAGAGCGTTGAAACAAATGCATATCGATCTCAGCAAGGAGGCAAGGAAGCATCTCACAACTCAACAGCCTGCAGGTGCCACTTTTTGTCATTAGCTCAAGGTCGTGGCTACCCACGATGCCTTGAGCAACAAGTGCACCGGCAAGTGTGACCCCGCAGAGGTGAATTTCTTCTGAACACGCGGAAACAGAACGCCTGTTGCGACTTAACTCAGCAGGCGGCGTCGAGTGTCCGACATGCATACACACACTGTGTGTACACACACACACACGCACAATTCAACTGGGGATTCTTCTCAAGTGACAAAACAGACAAAAAGCCTCAGGGGCAAAGTCGGTGACGGTGGCGGGCAGCAGATGACAGCGGCGTTTTCTGCTCACCGCCTCTTTTTCTGACAGGAGAAGTCTCACAAGACATACAAACATACGCGCCCGCTTCATCCTCTGTCCTTGATAAATAATCAGGATTAAAATCATGTTTATTAAGCCTGAACAATTCGCCGATATGAACTCTTTCACCAACGTTTTAAAGGAGAAAAAAAATCGATTTCATATTCAGAATACAAAAACACACTCACACACAAAGTTAACCCGGACAAAAAATAAAAATCTTAAATATCTTCTACTGTCACAGTTATGTCGTTTCCAGCGACAAGTGCGGGACGCCACAAAAGTAATCGAAAGACTGACAGATGAACTTTTTTTTTTCTGTGAGTGACCTCATCTTGACTCTTAACGCAGCACTTTGTCAAACACTCGCGCACACACACACACACACACACCCACAGTGAGGTGGCAGTCTGTTGGTGCTGATTGGCGGCATGTGCTTTCCCCTCCACGCTAATCTGGCCCAGAAATGAGCTTGGTCCAAGGAAGTGTGATTGCGATGCTTAACACCCTCCCCCGCAAGAAGCAACAATGACTCAATGGTTTAGGAGGACGCTGCAACGGCGTTCTTACACGCCGGCGCCGTCACAACAACAAAACGAATGAAGTGCGGAGGAAGAAGAAGAAGAGATGGAGGAGGCGGTGGCGGCAACAGTGGGCGCGTGTGCAACGCTGGACCACACCCAGAGCACGGTGACTCATCTACCCACCGCCACATGAGCCGGTCCTCTCCCACTGCCGTTCGGTGAAGGAGAGCAAGACAAAGATGGAGAGCAACGAAGCTACTCCTGACAAAATCTTGGCCCCGCTAAATAATCGTTATGAAGGGTCATCCTGGTGGGGTGTGGGGTCGGTTTGCCCGATATAAAAAAATGTTCATTGGGGTTCCCTTTGGCAGAAAGCCTTACCATGTCACTCCAATTGCAGTGGGACACATCGATGTATAAAAAGCTTCACCTAACTACGGTACGATCATGCCAATTACAATACAAACGCGATTGACTCCAGAGGCGATACGATAAATACACTGCAGTCAGATTCAAGAGTCCAACAGCGACACGACGCTATACAATACGACACCAATGATGATCAAAAACATTCAAACCTTTCCATGTGAACTTTGTGTGACCTTCTCTAAGCTTTTGGATGCACATGTCCAACTGGTCAATGCTTCAGTACTTTTTGCGCAAGTCGCTTTTCTCCAACGAGGTGCTTTAGGGCAAAATTCACAACTGGCGCTTGATTTCTGAATTGACCAATAAATGTCCTGGTTCACTTCGAGCTGGTGTTTAAACAGTCGACCCTCGTCATGTTCTTCACATTTTGACATCATGAGACCAAGAAGACACCTAATAACGGGTCAATCATACCTTGCTATTGTTCATCCATCCATCCATTTTCTGACCCGCTTTACCCTCACAAGGGTCGCAGTGGACACGTGTGTGCATATATATATATATATATATATATATATATATATATATATATATATATATATATATATATATATATATATATGTGTGTGTGTGTGTGTGTGTGTGTGTGTGTTTATGCACACACACGTGTGGGAGGCATGACTCACCAGCTCCACAGATCCATAGTGCTTCCTGCTGAAGTCTCCACGCCGGCAGCCCAGGTCCTCCGAGGCTGAGCTGCAATAGAAACACACGCTGGGTAAACATCAAATCTCTTGGTACAAACACAGACAGCAATTCCTTAATGCTTCTTTAAACAGAAAAAAAAGCACAGGGACCTAGACTTGTTTTATCTCGGAAACAAGTCTGCGACAGTAAAAAAAAAGAAAAAAAAATGTCATGACACAGCGCAATATACATTGTATACACATGATGTATACAATGCAAACAGTGTTTTATGTCATTAATGTGTGTTAGCTTAGCATTTTTTTATGTATGGATAATATATAAAAATAAAGAAAAATAATGTTCAGAATGTTAGTTTTTTATGTAAATACTTTGTTTTAGTTTAGTTTTATGATGAGTTTTAGTTTTTTAATTAATGGAGAATTTGTCAAGTGCAAGATAAAAAAATATATATATAAATTACTGACCACTGGGTAATAAACTAAAATTTTTAAACAATTCTTTTTTTCTTTTGATGTAGCTCTCAGCAACACCGAAAAAAAGACATTTTAAAATCAACCCTGTAAGCTCTTGTATGAGATTTTTTGACAAAGATGGAAACAAAGGCCATTGCCCCCTCGAATTATAGTTTTAGTTTTCTTAAGCTAAGACGCAGTTTCAGTGAGTTTTCTTTACAGGGTTCATGAAAGGGTGAAAGCATTTTTGTTTTGGATTGAATTTGTTCCTTTTTTTTTTCAATTTTAGTTTCAGTTATTTTCTTCCTTTTCAGAAAACTATCACAACCTTGCCTACAGGTGGGCGGTCACGTTGCTGCTAATTTTCAATGTGTGCATGGAAGCGATGACAATCGTTCCGCCATTCTGAAGCGGGGGGGGGGTGTTCTGGTTCCTCCTGGAGATGGAGGCGTTTCCATCTAATGCACGCTTGGAGTCTTTTCAAGCGCATCCTGCCATCAGCCTTCCGCTCACATTCAGTGGGCGGGTCGGACCCAGCTACTCCTCAAGCTAACCTTTCACCGGAGCTCCCACTCCATCTCCTTGTTCTTCCTCCTTTTCCTTTTTCGAGAGACATGATGAAACGACACGGGACAGCCTCACTAATGAAAAAGACTGAACGTCTGCCATTGCAGCAGTCGATTGTAGCCTCTTTCCCACAAAGATGCAGTGAATCATTAGCGCTCCCTCGCTATGTTGCAAAGAAAATCTATGATTGATGATGAGATATGATTTTCCTCGTTCGTATTGCGTTTCTCCTCTGCGTGCGTTAAAAGTAGGAAGATTTACAATTAGCTTCACGTCAATGGCCAATTTCCAATAGCCAGTGTATGGCATTTTCAATTACATGTTAGCATGAAGCTAGCATGAAGCTAGTGGACTTTGGTTAGACTAAATGACACGTCCGGTTAAACATTTTGCTGTTTAAATAGACCAAGTTCCATTTTCTTTTGTTTTGTGTCAATAGTTCAGTGAATTTCAACTGTAAGTGACGAATCAACAGCTTAAAGCAATCGCGCTCTGGCTCTTATTTTCAAAACTATGTGCGCAAGAGAGTGTTCTCTGTTGACTTAAAGTCAAGTTATACAACAGTCTCGCACCTCTTGCCAACGATACGGTAAGAAAAGACGTGAATGAATGCTTTTAAAAGTGTTTTGATAAAGAGCGGAATGCTCATTTATGCTAAACCCTCTGTGGCGTTTCGCTTACATATTAGCAGACTTTGGTTCGGTGAAATTATATTTTCGTTTAAACAGTCCGTCATGCCAGCGAATCTTCTTTTTGTTTCCACGGTGTTGTTATATGTTAGCCACCGATATTCTTTGACAGTTTGTGAGTGATAACAGATGCGAATGAATACTTTGGGGTCGGGGGGGGGGGGGGGTATGTTTCAAAAAGTTTAAATGTGTTTAATCCGTTTGGGGACAGCGTTTACTACAGTGGACAGCTTATCATGGTATCAGCCCACAGGTTTATCATTATTGGTGCATGAAAGGGTTAAAGCATGTCCAAAAGTACATCAAAAATGTTTTTATGTGGTTTCTCTCTAGTGCAGATTTTCATTTAATGCAGGTGGGCCTGGAACGTATCTCTCATGACAAACAGGTTCACTGTCCTGTACTAGGGAGCAAAAAATACACAACAATGCCATTGGGTAAAAGTTGGGAAATTCAAATCGTACGCAACACACATGCACCTCCAAAAGCCGTAACATCATTCCTGGAACGCTTTTAGCAATGTACTTTGGTTTCACGTTTAAGGCGGCACTGCTGACGCAATTGCAACTCTGTCGCTCACCAAAACAGCGGCGCATTGATATGTTCATACCTACGAAAGCTTCTGTGTTTGTTCAAACATTTTGTTGTACTTCCAGAAGTCCGACTTGAGTCTAGTTCCACATTGTGCCGAGAATGCAAGATCAACTATCTACTTGTACAGGCTTTGCCCTCCAGTAAAATAAGTGTTTTACTAGTCTTTTTACTCTACTCACGGTTGTTCCTAGTGCACACTAGGACGACTATTATTGGAAGGCATGTTGTCACAACTCGTACTGTCCAGGTTACTAGTGCATGACACATGCTTACTAATGCGGCACAATAGTTTATTTTAATTGCATGGGTGCATTACGCATCATCAAAAAGAACATGACTAGGAGGACACATTTGTTCGACGAGTGCACGGAGAATCAAAACAGCTTTCCAACACATGGATGCGGGCAAAAACAATCGTCAAAAGGGCACATACTAGCTTCATATTCACCCGCGTAAAAAGGTGCCCCAGACTTAAGCCCGACAACCTCCGGCAGCACATCGCCGATTCGAATGAACTTTAATGAGTGTAACGCACACCTCGCGTGCAGGTGTTGGAGGAGCACCGAGGAAGAAGAGGAGGGGGTGAGGGGGGGAAGAGAAGGAGGCGCATGCATGCAACAGATGCAAGGTACAAAAACAACAAACAACAGCGGGGAGGAAGAGGGGTGGGGGGAGGGTGATGGGGGGGGGGAGCATGCAGAATTTATAAAGCCTGTGGCTTTTTACCGCTGATTGAAAGTCAACAGTTTACTGGACGCTGGATCCACGCTGTTCATGTCTAATCCAACAAACTGGTGGAAAAGGAAAAAAAGAAAGACCCCCCCCTGGACCCCCTACTCCTCCATGCAAACAACCTCCTCCTCTCCTCCTCTTCTTCTAGTTCTCCCAGCGTGCAGCTAAGCGAGCAGCATCCTCATCCTTATCATCTTCACACACTGCGGCGTCGACACCAGCGGATAAACCCCCCCCCCCCCAAAAAAACAACAAAACAAAAACAACAACAAAAAACCAAGACTGCCCAAATTGGTGGCTCGCACCGCCGGAGGAGTGTGTGTTTAGTGCCGCATGCCGCCCTCCCTCTGACCCAACCTCCCTCCCGTTCCTCCCTCCCCTCGCCCCCCCCCCTCCATGCATCAACAGTGCGTGAGTGAACGTGACACTTTTTTTTTTCAGCGGGGGCTAGGGGGGCTGGAGGCTCTGCGGGAGTGGAAAAGCCACCCACTCCACAGCAGAAGCACCCCCCCCCCCACCTTACCCACCCGCTCCTGTGACGTCACCGTCAACCACGCCAGGCTTTTTCTCTTTGCACTTAACACTCGCCGGGAGCCCAAAGTGATGTCAGGATGCTGGATAACGCAATCACATCCCGGCATCCGGAACAGGCGGCGGAGCAGAGTGACTCGGCAGTGGAATAAATAACAACTACAATGACAATAATAAAAAAATATATAATCATAATCACAACCATTTTTTAATGGGGGGGGTGGTTAAATATGTTCCAGAATTTGAATTAGTTATTCAGTTGCAATTCCCCCACTCACTCACTCACTCACTCACTCACTCACTCACTCACTCACTCACTCACTCACTCGCATTGTGAGTGAGTGAGTGACTACTGCAACTCACTCCTCTCCGGTGTCCATCAAAAATTCCTCCATAAACTTCAACTTGTTCAGAATTCAGCAGCCCGGATCATCACGAGAACCCCCTCCTTCCATCATATCACCCCCATCCTCCGACAGCTCCACTGGCTTCCTGTCAAACTTGGAATCAACTTCAAAATACTTCTCTATACATTCAAAGCCATCCATAACCTTGCACCCCCCCTATCTGTCAGATCTTCTTCAAATCTCCATTCCCTCTCGCTCACTCAGGTCCTCATGCGCCCTCCACCTTTTTCTACCCTCTGCCCTTCTCAGTACAATGGGGTGCAGAGCCTTCAGTCGCTCTGCCCCCAAACTCTGGAACTCACTTCCTCCCAACATTCGTAATATTGACTCTCTTTCCTTATTCAAAACCCAGCTCAAAACCCACCTATTCAGACTTGCCTACCCGCCTTAAATCTTTCTTTCTTTCTTTCTTTATTATTTTATCTGTGTTTTACTATTGGTCTTGGCTGTACACTGTCCTTGAGTGTTGTGAAAGGCGCTTACAAATGTGATGTATTATTATTATTATAATGCATCCTTCAATCCATCCTAACTACAAAAATGGACTCACTCATTCACTCCCTCATTGTCACCGTTTCCTTAATTAACCCTTCCGGGGACAGCGGTCACTACAGTGGACAGCCGAAGATGTTATCAGGTTACAGGTTATCATTATTGGGGAATGAAAGGATTAAATTCATCTGTCGGAAAAAATATTTGCTCATTCATTCACTCACTGCACATTTTTTTCGACGGTATTTGAAATGACAAAGCTTGTCAATCTGAAAGGGAAAACAATCCCAACAAATTAACCCCCAAAAATGTCTAAATACAAAAATCTAAGAAAAAAAAGACGTATTAAAAAAAACATCTCCCTAAAGCACTTCATTTTCACACACGCACGCACACACACGCACGCACGCACGCACACACACACACACACACTGAGTAGAGGTGAGCACAAAAAGGAATTTTCAGTTGAGGATAAACTCCACTGGGCTGGTCATCAATATTTCATCAACAAAATCCCGTCACCCCCATCTCAGTGTGTGTGTGTCTGTAAAACACCTAGAGGAACCCAAGCAACACATGACTTCTTTCTCTTTTTCATGACACCTCAAGTGCATCAATAGTAAGGATGCAGAAATTGGCACCTTTTCTTTTCCTGGCATTGGAATGCGTTTACAAGCAGCCCACCTGAGAAGGTCAACCCCCCCCGCCCCCGAAACTCTAATTAGAATCGGATCTCATACACACACGATTACGGCGCAACGTGCGTGCCATCATGACCCTTTGCGTCGTCGTGGAATAAACAAGCAGGTCACGTGAGCTTTTCAAATTTGGATACTTCGCCGTGGCAACAATTTCTTTCTCATG
Source organism: Hippocampus zosterae (assembly GCF_025434085.1). Taxonomy (NCBI): domain Eukaryota; kingdom Metazoa; phylum Chordata; class Actinopteri; order Syngnathiformes; family Syngnathidae; genus Hippocampus; species Hippocampus zosterae. The sequence goes on from NC_067468.1 coordinate 8,996,726, forward strand.
GCAACGTCGCTAAGGTAACGCTTTGTATCAATCAAGTAATAATAATGAATTGAAAGAAAAACATACTGGCATACTATGGCGGTAGCATCTTGGTGCAGAGCAGGAGTTTGTGCAAACCAGACTTTTGATCCTAAAGGCCACCGTCCTTAATCTCTCCGCACCGTAAAAGGCAAAAATGTAAGCGTTTCCAATGGCCAGCGTTGACAAAACCTTGACTTTTCAATCCCTAAAATGGCTAACGTACTTAACGTTCATGTTCAGAAAAGCTAAACACGTTACATATTTAATGGAGAACATTGACAAAATGTTGAGTTTTTGTTTTTAAAAGGGCTCATACTTGCCACTTGTATTCCGAAAAGCGCAGAAGTCAGTTTCGATCTAAGTGTTTTGACAAAACATTGCCTTGTTGGTTCTTTGAAGCCACCCTATTTGTTAGGTAAGTTATGAATGGACCACTTTTTCAAAAACATTGACTTTTAACATTTTAAGGGCACCATAATTTATCGTTAAAATGTGGTAAATGCAAATTGAGCCAAATGACACCAGGGTTATGATAGCAACCTTTGACTTTCAATTTAGATATTAACAGAAACGCAAAAACGTCCAACGCTGTTCTAAAATTGTCTTTCGCAATTCATTAGTGAAGGGAAAAAAAATGTTTTAAATGTTATTCGGCGCGATGTGAGTTTACGCTACGTCTTCATCGATAGATAGCTGCTGACAATGGTCAAATCCACCACCAGGGGGCTTTGTTTCGCAGATCAATTGAGTGCTTTCACCTTTCAAGTTGAGGCTGACATTTCGAAAATAACCTTCACAAACACATACAGGTTTGTTGATCCCCAGACGCAAGCAGCGTGTCGGCAGAAGCATTACAGAGTACAAATTCACCAGCCGTGCACGGGTACTTGACGTCAATCAGTCATTAATGGAGAGCTTTGAAAAAAAAAAATGCCTTTATGTTTGCCAAACGTTGACTACCGGTTCTTTCAGGCCACCATATCTCTCACTCAAGGTAGGCAAATTTAAGAACGTTCTGCCAAAATGTTGCCTGTCTGCTCCCATAAGGCCAAGATACCGATGACATCTGTTTAGTAAAAAGGTGAAGTGAGATGAAAAAGTCGGACTTGGTGAGAGAGATTTGGCAAAATGGGGGCTTTTGGTCTTCGATGGCCACCGTATCTATCGCTTAAGTTAGGCAAAGTTGAAGTTGAATGAAGAACTTTGACAAGATTTTGATTTATGCCCCTACAAGACCACCGTACTTCTTGCGTGTGGTCAGTAAAAGTTTCAGTAGGTTGAAAATGTTGAATTTATGTGTGTGTACAAGTGTAGATTAGGTTTGCTAATTCCTATATAATTATTATGATTTATAACAGAGTCTCAAAATCTGATTATTCCCCTTTGGTTCGTCTCTCTGGACGCCATTAGTCAACTATATGGAAAGAGCCTGCCCTCTTGTGGTTAAAAATGTACATTACAAGCAAATCGTTCCGGTTCATTTTGTTTTAAAAGTTGTACAACAATAAATAAATAAAAACATACATAAATACATTAAATTACTTGAAAACTTATCCTGAAAACTGAAACTGATTTAATTTTTTAATTAAACTAAGGTTTTTTTAAAGTAAAAAATGACTTTTTTAAGTTAAATGTGGAAAAAGTTAAATGTATGTAAAAAGGTAAAGCTACAATACAACTATATGAAATGTATACTGCGTAACTAAAATAAACTAAGCCACGCTCCCCAAAACAATCTCTTTTCTGTGAAAAAAAATTAACACTTAATTGAAGGCTTGTTAAGCAATCGTGTTGATCACCTAACTTTATCACACAAAACTTAATTGACCTTTTTTGTAATCTTGCACTTGATAAATATTACATATTAAAAAATATATTATTAAAAAAAACAACTTGTACTATAAATAATGAAAGCTGAGAAAACCTGCTCTGAAAACTATTTAAAACGAACTGGAAAGTCAAAACCAAGTGAAAACTTGGACGATAATGAAAATGTTGCTATGGCGACTCGGAGGAGACCGGCAACCTTGAAGCAAAACATACGCCAACTTTGGCTTTTCCCCCTCCACACATCACACACACGAGTCAAGTCAGCTCAGAAGTGTTGACCTCAAGTCCCAAGCCGACAGTACACTTGTCATTTGCTTCCACTGGCGGGTGAAGGCGGGGACACGAGGGTGGTGTCACACAAACCCTCCACTCACTCGCTCGCCCTCTTTGCGTCATCCGCGGTTGAAAAACATCCAAAAAGGCTCCAACTGTACGCTGGCCTTGCTCCAGCCGACTATAATGGGAAATGTTTTTCCAGCCTTCCCGGAGTTCTTTTTCATATGGAGCCCGGGCCTAAATGAAAGCAGATGTTGAGGACGACTAGTAAAAGTTGATACGGCGCTCCAATCAAACCTGTTTGGGCTCTTTATTGTTGTTGTTAGTTTTTTTTTTTTGTGTCCTTCTGTTTTTCTCTCCATGTAATTTGGATGGGGTTTTTTTTCTGGCTAAAAGTGAGCATTGCAAGGCTACGCCGAGCGAGCTACGCTGCTGCATATGGGAGCCATTACGCACCCGGCCGTTTATCGGGCCTCGAGAGGGGACCGAGCCAAGCGGCTCAGGCTCACTTCTGCGACGTCCCAGCTGCACAGGGGAAAGAGAGATGCATGCTATGCACGTGCCGACGCCGATTTGGAACCTTCCGGTTCATTCGTGAAGGGTTTAAAGTGTGAGAAATTCACGACTCACAAATGGACTATTTTATCCTCTGTTATTTACGGAAAATTTGCCTTCTGACTGTTTCTGCGCTCAAGCAAAAGCCAGGTCGAAAAGAAAAGTAGTGCTTCAGCACCATCTTAATTACTTGGAACTATCTAGAAGTGAGAGGAGGAGCTTCATTTAGTCAGTGCTTGATGTCTAAGACAAAAAATAATGCTTTGCCGCCAGCTTGTGGCTTCTTGGTGCCAACACTTGAATAAGAGTTAGGTAAAAAAAAATCATCCAAATTCAGTTAAAAAGGGATCAATCCAACTTTGTGAGTCAAATCAATAACACGCAAAACATTGCTTCATTTTTTTTTGGGGGGGGGGGGGGTTATGGGTTATTCATTTGATCTAATTTTGGGGGTTAAATGTCCCGTGGCATCCAGGTGCTAAGCAATTATGTCGTAATGAGGGGAGGGGCTTCTATTAGACAGGCAACAGCCCGGCTTCATATAAAAGAGGCACTATCGCGCCGCCTTGTTGCATCGTGGTACAAAGGAACTAGGTGGAAGTGAGTGGAGGATCACCGACTGCGTTTTTAATCATTAATTCCCAAAACCCATTGCCTTATTTTACTGCTCGTTCCGTAGATTCATCCAATAATCGGCTAATATAAATGACATCTTATTGAAATCTTATTCCTCATGGAATTATTCGAGTTATGCGAAGAGCTTTTGACTGCATTCTATCGCCACATACAACAAAAACAATAACAAAAATGATGGTTGCTATTTGGAAACGTGTTTCTCATTGCCCCACAATGCTTTGAAGCAGAGGAAAGAAAAAAAAAAGCTTCAGCGGGAAACCACAATCAAGACAAGCAAGGAGTTGGTTTTGTTTCTCCCTTCGTGCTGAAGGCGCTCTTGTAGGCTTGCTTGAAGAGGCGAACAAAAACATACGTTTTGGTAGCAATACGCTAACAATGCACTCTCTGCATTAAACCGTATCGAAATAGATAGAAATGGATCTTCATCGCAAATATGAGACAATGGTGAAGGACGTAAATCATACAGAAAAATCGGCCATGCCCTGCCAGTGTCGGTAGCCGGTATCGGCAGCCTTCACAAGTATCCAATATGCATTGAAATAAGACAATTTTTAAAAAAACATAAAATTCTATATGTGTCAACATGTTTAGTTATTCAGACTTGACTGTACACCGTCCAACCCTTAACATAGGTTTTGCTTATTCAGGAAACAACACACAGCACCATGACACTCAACAGCACACAAAGCCCTCGGCTGGAGTCTCTTTGACACGCCGGCGCTAGGGAGATGCTCATTTGATTGTGCCCCCCCCCCCCCCCCCCCCCCCCGCTTGCTGTTCTGATTGATGGCCCACTAGACCTGGAAACCTGGCAGGTCACATGACTCACTCGGGCGTAGAGCTCAACAACCAGCAAAGTGGAAGGGACACACGCGTACACACCCCACGCAGTTATTCAAGTCATCAGCTAGAAGCGAGACTCATCGGTAAATTTGCTCCTCCGAACGCCTCCGTACGCCTGCCCGAAATAGCGGGAAATGAGGGGTGCTGAGGAAGAGCGGGATAATCATTCAGGATCACGATCCGCCTTGACAGCTAAACTCGAAATTAGCATCAAACTTGACTCACTAATGCACTCCGTGGCAATCGCCAGGCACTAATCCGGATCGAAGATTTCTCCTTAAAAAAAGCCCCTAACCTCAAAAGACACCCAATCTTCCCCTAAAAAGGACCCCATCAACTCTTAAACGACCCCAACTTTTGCCAAAAACACACCCAAACATTGACTCAAAAAAACCCCCTCCAACCTACTCCGAAGAAGAACCCAGTCCCTCCACGAAAAGACCCGTCACCTTTCGCTAAAAACCTTCCCCTAAAAAACTCCCAAAGCCCCCTCGAGAACCCCGTTGTTCAACTTAAAGTAGTCCGAACTCCCACATTCTCGTTTACAGCAACTAATACACACTTTTCCTTTATTTTTAACATATGCTTCGTTCTTAGCTAAAAAAAAAAACATCTTGCCCGTCCGTTGAAGCTAGAGTGGCATTCAGGCTAATCTGCTTGCAATTTCAATTGACAAGCTAGCTTCCTGTGACGGCGTTTTGTTTGCTTTATCTCAACAAACAACTACTTATAGTCGTTTATGTCATATGTGTTCATGATTGTTTACATGCCAAATGCGCGCGGTGAGGGTTTGTGAGTTCGCCGTTTTAAACGTTTTGCCGCCATCTTGTGGCATCTATATGCCATTAAAAATCCCTTTTAAATTGTATTTTTGGGGGGGAGGGGGCAATTACTTGTAGCAGGGCTTGGTACAATAATGATGCAGGCAATTACATCCTCTCTCTACCCTCCTGCTTCCTTTTGGGATGCCTGGAAACGCACTCAGTATCCCTGCGTGGTTCACGGTTGAATACTCTAGCCAGCATCATCTCATCCCTGATTGGGTAGGCAGGTAACCCCCCTCGCCCCAGTCTCCCTTTTGAAAAAAAAAAAAAGAAGCATGACTTGACATCCGCTTTGCTGCAGTCAGGTGCGCAACAACCGCGATAATTGGATGTTTGGGGGAGCGAATCCCCCTAAGAAGTGGCGAGCGAAATGCTCCATATTTGGTGCTACATGGAAAACTTAACAGTCCTCCTCCTCCTCCTTGAAAGCAAGCAGCAAAAGATCAGCCTACCTGGTAATCTCGAAGCTGCAGCCCTTGCGAAGGAGCAGAGCTCTCTTCCGCATGATGCCTTTGTCTCTGCCGAGGTAAACATTTTTATCCGAATTCATGAGCGTGCACTCGGTGAACTCCTTTCCCCTTTCAAAAAGTACCTCCAAAAAAAAAAAAAAAAAAATCCTTTCCGGCCGAAAGTGATCTTGCAGACTTGTTTCCACCTCCACCAGCCCCCCCACTTTCTCCTCCTTCGTCCGTCCTCCTCCCTCCTTCTTCTTCTTCAGACTGGACAAAAAGGTACCGTGAGAGAGCCGACGAGCGCACACCGTCGCCGGGTAGTCGGCGCCTCCATGCGGGCTTCGGGAAACTGAGGAGTCGGGGCGGGGCGGGCTGGGGATGTTGGTGGTTGGGGGGTGGCTGCTGGGCTTTCCAGACGCGTCCAGCCGACGGTTGCGGGATTTCTCGTGTGGCGGAGGGCAAGCTGCTCCCTGGCTGACTCTGTACTCTGTGACGAGAGTGAGAGGGAGAGGGAGAGGGAGAGAGAGAGAAAGAGAGAGAGAGAGAGTGGCCACTTTATTAGGATCACAATCGAAATCGGGCTCAGTGGTGATTATAAATAATAATTATTATTATTAGAATTAGTCATACAGTGTTGTAATTGAGTTTAGTCGCCATTAAAATGAATGTAAATGCCATTCATTATTTCTGCCCCCCCCCCCAAAAAAAATAAAAAATTGTCATGTCAGTCTATAATATTTGTATTGTATAAAGTAAGTAAGTAAGTAAGTAAGATATCCTTTATTCGTCCCACACTGGGGAAATTTACAGCCTCCAGCAGCAAGAACGTACAGTAATGACATATTTCATGAAGCAGTTTTGGACAAATGTTTTGTTTCAGTTCAATGGATGTTGCGCTCAGGGGCGGAGCTAGACTTTAAGCGGGGCATGGGGTGGCCAAGGCTAATTCCTTTTTACCGTTTGATGTTCTTTTTATATAAGTTTTCTTGACAATTTTAAACTTATGAGGTTCTAGTGTTTCATATTTCGTATCTTTTGATGATCAAACTTTTTTTTTTAACATTTTGTGCTTTTTACTGTTCTCGTTTTCTTGACAACTGTTAACTTTTGAGGTTCTAGTTTCTCATATTTTGTACCTTTTGAAGTTCATTTTTTTAACAGTTTGTGCCTTTTGCTATTTTAGCTTTCTTGACAATTTTTAACTTTTGAGGTTCCAGTTTTTCATATTTTGTACATTTTAAGGTTCTCGTGTTAGTCACAACCGTTTACGGTTCTAGTTTTTCAAATTTTGTAAACCTTCATGTGCTCGGGTTCTTGACAATTGACTCCAATTGACCATTGGAGTTTCGAGCTCTTCCCATTTTCAAGCCCTTTCTGATGTTTGTTCCCATTTTGAGCAGCCACACACACAACTGTTCTTGCATGTTTATCGTACTGCTGGTTTGAGGAGGAATTCTCCCACCGTGACGCATCCGGAATGAAATGAACGTGATTTGAAGGAGCCGTGAGCGACCATTCATCTCCAATGTTTACCTAAACGGCATCAGCTTGGGTGGCGCTGCCTTTGTCCATCTTGGCTGTTATTTGACTTGCGTTTGATGAAACATGAAGAGAGTCGACTACATCTGAAGCAAGGCTCCCCGGGGTCTTATCAACTGGCTGACAGCTATTTCGGTGGAATTACGGCAGAGACGTCGCCAGAACGCAAACACACTTGGAATGGCTGTTTCATGTTGACTCGATCGGGGTGAGGGAGACTCGAAAGTCTAAATATTTACTTTTGTGATGAGTTTCAAGTCAATTCCATAGCCTTCTTCTCATAAGAATTTAGTGACATTTTGTTGCCATGTTATTGAAATATTCAACTTTCAAGGCAAGAGTTCAATTTTTACATTTCCCAGAAAGTCTGAATTTAGAGTAAACTGCCTTTGGTGTAGTACCACGTAGCGCCACAACACTCCTGGCAGCACTGAGCTCAAATGGAGGAGCAACATCATTAACACAGCAAATATAGCAACAAAAATTAACACACAAAAATGCATTCATCAAGTAGGGGTCTCACCGAGCTGACCGGTAAAAAAAATTCTTTTTAACAACCGCAATGACTGACAGATGCCTGGAGATGGTGGCATCACGTGACTTTGGATTTGAGATCAGAACAGATTTTGAGTAGAAGATCAAGATTAGGTAGTGAAATTTGACTTGACGTGCGATTATGAGAGAGAGAAATGCCAATACATTGGAAGCCGGATAATTTTAGGCACCTCACACTCAAACAGAGTACGTTTATGTATGATATAAACAGAGTATGTGTTGACGTGGAAAGTGTGTGACGTGAGTCAGTTTCATTGTCGTATGTCTGTAAATAAATGATTTTGACGTCAAAAGCTTTCTCTGTCTTGTTTTTGAAGTGACAAAAAAGTGAAAACATGTTAAGAGTCAAAGGCTTTGCGTTCACAAATGGCTCGTTTCTCTGCTTTTTGCTCAGAAGCCGCTGCTACTAGTAAAACCGAGCCATTGCTCCGTTGCTAATTACTACAGAAGAGAAAAAGCTTTCAATAGCCTCCGAGTGCCATTGCGTAAAGAGCAGATGCCGGCTGCCCCCTCGTCACATTTCTCTGCCAGCCTCTCAATAATAGTAAATAAGTGCTTCGTGTGCAAAAAGCAACAATAGAAGAAAAAAATCATCTTGGCACAAAATGAATAACTTGGTTGCAATACTATTCATTAGTCCAAAGAATTTCACAGCAGCCGCTTCTTTTGTGACAGACACACTGGAACCATGAAAATTCAGCACAATTTGATTCACGTGTACTTTTTCAAGTTACAGGATGTTGCCGGGTCATTTTGGCTTTTAAATTGGTGTATTATGGTGCAGCAATGCTCTGCCGTGAAAAAAAAAAAAAAAAGGTATTGAACATCCATACTTGTCATCGACTCATGTACTATAAATACTACTACATAGTTAGAGATACACATCCTCGGAATATTCCATTGCTCAACCACATGCTAAAGAATAGCAAGTTTTGCCAAAAGTACAGAAACATTGAACAGTTTGCCATCCAAAGGTTGAGTGAAGGTCATGTTGACCCGTCAATGTTAAAGTGCATTTTAGGTTCACCTCAAAACTTCACCCTGAAGACAAATAGCCCTAATTTTGGAGAGTCTTGTCTACATAATAGGCAGTGAGTCAGGATGCAAACATCTGCAGTGGCTTTTGTTTGTCCATAATAACACACGCGCGGTCATAACACCGACAGACCATCGGGCGGTAATTGCTCGGCTCCCCCTCTCCATCCTGCTGCTGATGAGGACTTTAACTGAAAGTGGATGTCACAGGCACCTGCGTAGTGTCACCCCCAAGAGCACGCCCTGCCATTAGGGCTTGTCTCATTACACTGGCCTGCTTAGATTGCCAATAAGGAAAATAACAATAATAACGCAAGTTGGGTTACATCAAATGCTGCGTCACTTGGACACGGTCTGCTGCAGCAAAATATTTTGTTGTAAAGGGAGGCGACACGCTCGTTTGCACAAGTAAAGTTATTTGTCACTCCCACATGAAGTTTACTGTAAAAACGGCAAGTGAATGACCCAGGGCTGAGGTGACGCCGGTAACGTGTTACCAAGCAACATGCTACTTGAGAATGGCAGCCATTTGCAGAACTCAAAAATGGCTGCCATTTGGAGAACGCAAAAATGGCCGCCATTTGGAGTACTCAAAAATGGCCGCCATTTCGAGTACACTACTAAAAAATGGCCGCCATTTCGAGTACACTACTAAAAAATGGCCGCCATTTCGGAGTACTCAAAAATGGCTGCCATTTCGAGTACTCAGAAACCACTGCCATTTTGAATACTCAAAAATGGCCGCCTTTTCGGAGTACTTAAAAATGGCCGCCATTTTGGAGTACTCAACAATGGCTGCCATTTCAAGAACTCCAAAATGGCCGCCATTTTGGAGTACGCAAAAATAGCTACCATTTCGAGTATTGAAACATGGCTGCCTAACACTATTGAACAAATGCTCTGTGTACTGGATTTTTTTTTTTTTTTATAAAGTCAAAGCCACCGTAACATTCTGGCATCGTTTGAACATTTAATCCAGTGCCACACTGTGGGAATCACACATCTGGTACGGGAATCTTTTTTTTAATTCAGGTTGCATCAAATTCTAAATGTGGCACGCAAAGTATTAGAAAGTGCTCTACAGTATTTTTCCAAGCAATCGCTGATGCTTTTGTGTCCAAGGGTGTGTTTGTGCGCACTGTTGATTCAAGCTGATTACTAGTTAAACCAATTACTGTGCCTTCCAGGATACATCTGCCTCCGTCCATTCCCGTCTAATCTGCACAGAGCTATTAGCATGTTACATTTGTGGCCAAAAAAAAAAAAAAAGATAGTGAGAGCGCATCAGAGAGAAAGTAAATCAAAAACCCTGGGCAAGGCACAACAAAAGAGACAATCGAGGCCTTTTATCTCATCAAGGGCAAGGTTGCCATTGCAGATGGATGGAAGAGGAACTCAGCTAACTGCAAATTGTAATTAGCACCACAAAGGAAGTCGCGGTTTGCGTCACTGTTTGTCTGTTATTGGATGGATGGAGATATTGATAGAGAGATAGCAAGGTAAGGAGCGATCGAGAGCTGGATCACTTTAGCGGCAATGCGTAAAATTCCCAAGTGCAAAAATTTGTGACATAAAGTATGTTTGTCCAACACCTGAGCTAATCAGCGCGTCGTTGCCATCCAGGCGAAAAGCGGGAAGGACGAGCGATTATCGCCAAGGTCGCGGCTGCTGCCAAAGCCAGCGCTCATCTCTCAGCAGATAACGACTCAGGGAGAAGGAAATTATAGGAAGATGGAACCATAGATGAAGCCCTCAGGCATCGTGACGCAGCTACTTTAAAAAAAAAAAAAAAAAAAAAAAACGGAATCACGCCTGCTTGCGAAAAATGGAGAGGGTAAATTAAAAGTCATAAATCAGCTGTACAAGAGGTAATCAATCATTGCTCCTCCACTCAGGTCCATGTACTTATGTACGTGCGTGCGCGTGGACAAGATTGACGGCCGCAAATGGTCCGCCATGTTTTGTGCATGCAGCGTCAGCTTCCCGCCAATCAATTCATCAGCCACCAACACCGAGAGGGAATAACAATCACATTTCCCTCCAGCCGGGCGGAAAACGTTTCATATGCAACGCAAGTGAGACGGTGCGGACAGTCAACAGATAAAGCGCATCTGCGAAAGAATACTTTAATGACGGCTGTGGCTTCGAAAGCAAAGTGGCCAACTTCTTGAGCACTTTTTGATTTGGCTTTCTTGAGGCTTTTGGGAATGTTTGTTCATGCCTGACTAGTTTGCTGAACTTCATGTAGCTTAGTATTACCTTCGGTGCAGGGCTGAATCTTGTGAAAAAGTGATGTCAAAGGAAGCCGTTTGAAAATGATGGCTGCATATTGGACTAGGGGTTAACATGAATGGTTTACATTCTGGTGTTCGGTGCTTCAAATCTCCCTGTAATGCTTGCTTGACATCGGAAAGCTGAAATTAGCCGGTTTTGTGGCGGCGGGCAATTGGTCGTCTCATGCAGGTATCGCCCTCTAGTGGTTTGTTTAAAGAACACACTCATTCCGAGATTCTCCCATCCCATTCAAATGTGCTAAAAATAACAATTCATTCACTAATTGACGTCCAATTTTCCACATCGACAAACATGCACCCAATATTGGGCTGCAATTAGTCAAGGTATTATTATTATTTTTTTAATGTTCTTTTATTTGATTGGCTTGTTGCAATGTTCTCTCTCTCTTTAATTTCGCAAATTGGATTGGAGTTCAAGATGTTCTCTCGCCAGCAAATGAAGTGACTTTGAAAGCGGCCAAGATGACAAAGCTGACATCTCGTTCCGGCTGACTTACCGCTCCGTGTCACTTATATTAATAATGTCTCAGACATGCACACACTCGCACAAACTCACACTTCCAGATTACACGTAGTGTGATAGGGGGTGAAAGGATATCTTTGATTGGAAAAATATTCCTTGCTTAACAATTATTTTGAATAATTGATTAATCTGTCGATTTCCATCCCTTTATTCAAAATCCAAAAACATTTCCCCCCAAATTGACAGTGCAGAAAATGCACTAACAGATGTTTTCTTTTTAATTATTCCATTACTGGTTTGGTCCGTAGCACGTTCTAAATAATCGATTGATCATTGCACCTCTACTTTTTTTTAAAGGCACGCGAACACTGCAACGAAGTCTCACACAATTGGGGAATGTCCCTTCTAGGGCCCCCTACTCGCAAGCTTGACGGAAATGAAATTATTTCCCTCTCGTTTTATTTGGCAGTTATTTCAACAAATAAATATTGACTTACACCCCTGCTTGTGTGTACTGTTACTTCCCACCACTGGTCATTTTTAAACTCACGACACAAAGATGAGTCATACTGGATATAAGGTGCCAATTGTGTAAAACGAATGTCATCTTTAGTTCCTTTATTCAGCATGTGTGAATGTGTGTGTGTGTGGGAGGCGGCAAGCATGCTCATTCCCCTGGCAGGCAAAATGTAATCTTTTGTGTGAACAGCAAGACGGAAAGAGAAAGTCGATGTACACTTCGCGCTGAACGGCGTTCTTTGGTGTTTAACGGCCACCACAGGGGATGGAAGGGGGATTTAAATTTCATTGAGTGGACCCACTAATGACACAAACGAAGACTCACACTGCAAGGGTGACACTATGGTTGCAGCTCAGGGCAAGATGTGACTTCAACGAGAATTTAGGAGGCAGGGATCACCACAGATTTCTTCGGGTTAAATTTAAGACCTATTTAAGATCATTAAAAAAATTATAGGCAATGAAAGCAAAAGTTATGTTTAAAAGCATGTCAAGATTATTTTGAATGTAATAAACACATGGGTGGATGATTTATCGATCCTGTGAACACGTAACACGTTTATTTGTAGCGCCTTACTCACCTCATTGAACTTCAGTCCTCAGCGCCTGCGGCGGTGCATCGTGGACAAGAACCTCACAGCAGGTGTTCCTTTCTCTGGGTTGAAGGGAAAACCAAAGCAAACATCACTGGTCATCTCTTTATGCTATATTTAGCTCCAAACAAGAGCCACCTTTGCTTTCAGACTCTTCCTTTTTAGGAAGGTTGCAAGTCTGAACAGAGAATGGGCTTGAATCCATGAGTTAGCTGGCCGCTGGGAATCAAGACGGTTAGCACAGTTAGCATAGCTAGCTGCAAAGCAGGCTGGGTGGAAGCTTCCCATCACACATTCTGAGAAGGATATTTAATAAGTAGACAAGAGAATGGGTCAACTTTTAAATAAATGCACCATAGAGCTACTGATAGCATTTTAGCTTGGCGTTGCTACTCAACATGTTTAACTTTTTTTTTTACTCCAGGATAAACTGCTACTTTCAAGGAAGATGTGAAAATGACGTTTTAAAAAATGCTTTATGCTAGCTGATGGCTGGGAATTGAGACAGTTAGCATAGCTAGCTGTAAAGCAAGTTAGTCGAAGACTCTTTCAAGAAATGCAATTCCTGATGGCATTTTAACTGCGGGGATTCAAGGTAGTCAGTGTCACGAAGCTAAATGATTTTTTTTTAGTTCCAAAACACACACACAGTCAACAACTGAATATAGGAGGCTTTAAAAAAAATTAAATCATGTTATACTTCTTTCATTAATGTTCCAAAGCAGTGACCGAAGAGTATAGAGCGCCCCCTACTTTTGTGGAGTGTCAACAAAATACCAACACAGTGACAAATCCTGTGCAAATATTTTGAACAAAATGAATATGAAACCCACACACAAGTTCATTGATTCATTATTATTATTATTGCTTTATTTTCGCCTTGCCTGACATTTTACACCTGCAACTACTCCATCACTGCTCTCCCCTTCACATCAGTCTTAACATTCCAAGATAAAGTCACAATATCTAATTTTTCAGCGGAACAAAAGGTCATCTTACAGATGCTTTTTTTTTGCTTTCAGAAAAATATCAAACTTTAGGGAAAAAAGGGTCAAGCATTTCTATCGATAAAGTCACAAAGTTTCAGGATTTGTATGGGAATTTTAGAGCTTCAGGAAAAAAGTTGCAGGTTTGAAAAAGTCATTCTTTTCACATTCTGACTTGACTCTTCACGTTACACATATCCTTGAAATTTAAACTTCACTCTGACATTACAAATTTCTTCTTGTAACATTCGGACTTTTGGCCTCTGTACAAATACTTTTTTTCAAAAATGTTTTTCTTGTAACATTCTGACTTTTTGCTTGGAAATGTGGACTTTTTCATGTACCAATTCTGAATTTTCTTAAATAGAGAAAGGACTTTTATTTTTTTTTTTTTTGGTGTGCGTTTACAGTTTTACAACTGTAAATTGTGGAAGCAGAACTAAATCTGCTGACTTCGAGCATATGTTTGGTGTTGATTTTCCTTCGTCTGACTTCCTTAGTCCTTCTATCGCTCATCCAACCAGGTGCTTGGCAGCCTCCCAAGATTGCTGCTCTTGGGATGAACAATCAACGAGAACGTTAACACTATCTTAAAAAACAAAAACAAGAAAAAAAAAAATTCTGGTTTGTTCAGGCATATAGTCAACCCTTGTCAATTTCCGAATGGGTGAATGTAGTGCAAAGAACTGCTACATGGGCTTCTTCTAATCCCGAAAAAGTACCTTCAATAGTGTTGATTTTCCTTATAAAAATACTAAATTTGTTCATGGACGAATGATGTGAACAACAGACGACTGTCTGTGTCGTGGAACAAATGCTGGAATAACTCAGAAAAGCGTGAAGCGTGTTCCCTTAACTCCGTTGCGGGATGGAGTGCTCATCCTGGCAATTTTCCAGAAGCTCGTCATCGGAGAAGCTGATGTGAAGGCAGGTATCGTTCACGGGGGACGAGGCGGGGGACTGGCCTTGAGATAAATCCAGATTCTCGTCACGCCCATTGCAGACCGCAGTCCCAAAAGTCCCGCGGTCCGCAAGGGCGCCGTCGTCCTGCAAAGGCGAGAGCAGCGACTTGGTCTCGGAGCGCACGCCAGAGTCGTCGCTGGCCGAGCAAGAGCTGCTGAGCGAGTGGAAATCGGCCGACGACAACGAGCCGGGCGTCACATCCGGGAAGGAGAAAAGGAGGCTGTTGCGGCCGGGCGGGCTTGGGCCCGGATGGTCCGGGCCGGGGTCCTGGGTTGAGCCCGGGGACAATGTCCGGCTGGCTCGTTTCCGGTTCAGGGACGGAGGAGGGGGCTCCAGCTTTGGGACGGGCGCTTGATACCTGCCAACCAGAGATTATGTCACGTTGCAGTGCAATATTCATACATTCTACAGGGAAGTATTCCACTTTTTTGTCTCCCCAAAAAGCCCTTATTTAACACTATATGGAATTTTTGAACAATATTTTGAAATTATGGGCTTTCACAATGTATAGGCAAATCACAAATTACTTGAGCGCATTCAGTGCACTACTACGACTTTGTGCACTGGCACTTCAATTTATAATGATAGTAACATCAATGCTAACTTACATTAGCTCATGTTAGCATTATGCTAGCAGATGTTTGTTCAATAAAATTTACAAGGTTTAGTTAGAAACTTTGGTGATTAAATACAGTAAAATGTTTCCTCTGATGTGTCAATTGTCCATTAAACTTGGACTGGTCGTAACAATGAAATATTTTGCCTCTGACTTGGAGAACTGCCGCTATAACGCTTACACACTTCCTGACAGCATATCCCAGCTCCATATCACAGATTTTCACCGATAGCGAGAGGCTCTTTAAACGGGGGCTTCCTCGTAGACTCTCCAGTGAAGTCAAATGTTATGAACGGTGTGCAAAGACGCACAAAATCGCAAATAACCTGGCTTGACAGAGGCTAACGAGCCTCGTTTTCCTGCCTCAGCATCACATGGGCGGGTGCGAACGCTACGCTGGTACGATCCCATTCTGTCTGTTGAACAAAGAAAGCGGAGGAAACACTAACAAGCGCGCTAATGGCTATGCAGGCCAAGGAAGTCTAACGTGCAAACCTCTTTGAGGGAGGTCAGGTCATTAAGATTTCATTCGCTTTTTTTTTTAATTCCCCTGGGCACTGCGTTCACAAGAATGATAGGGATGGAGAATGGAGCAGTCCTCGGACAGGGACAGGATTGAGACTGTTACAAAATGGACATAAAAGGAGTACAGAGTTGGACTATTGGCTAAAACGGGATTGTAATTCCATGCGGACGCCAGAAGATGGCGGCAAAGAATTTAAATTTGAGAAGATCATAAAGTATCAACACGGTGGATCAAGCACATACACAATCATGAAGTCATGTGCCGTAAATGTATTTGGACCAACAAAAGTATACTTTTAGTTTTGAACTGTCCCACCATCAAAACAGTTGAGGTGGATAGTGGGGGTGGGTTAGAGAAACAACACATCAATGGCTTAAACCACAACATTAAAATTCTACAAGATGGCATCAAAGTGACACTAGTATTGCTTTTGGGTTTTTGGGTGAATGGAGAATATGTTTGACCCAAAAATCCATGAATGTCCAAATTTGGGAATGAACTGACTCGAAAAGCTATTTCAGCCTCTTAATAATTAAATAAATAATTAAACCAGACTTTTTTCCCATGAGAAAAAAGAGTACTCAATAATATTATAATTGATAAATGCATTATGTCACGTATGTAAACAAATTAAACACTTTTTGCCACAATTTCTGCTTCAGTTAAATGGACATCGGCCGCCCGGGGGCAGTATGGTAGATATGTGAATATACATGGGCATGGTTACGTCTCAAGAAGCCACAATAAATTTAGATGTTCTTCGCAGATGATCAAGAATATATGTCAGTTGGTATTACATTGACTTATGTTGCCGCACCTCTTGTGCTCAAAAATCTTTTGCCAAAGGGGGTTTGTTGGCATTAAGCTAAACAGACAAAGCTAAGTGTTCGTTTTGTGTCATTGTCTTTGTTTATTTGACCATAAACTTCGATCAAAAGCTAGGCACTTCTTTTTGAAAGAATCGTTTGCTCCAATCGTTCACTCCCGTCCTTTTTTTCCCTTTCTTGTTTTGTTTTTTGTATCCCTCCAACCTTTTTATTCAATAGGTGTACTTCTCACCATTGAATTTGATTACTGGCTTGCGATTGTACACTACTGTTGGTCTTTCATTAAGTTTTTGCTCGTCATGAAAACACAAATACGAGGAGTGATGTTATTGCCAGCCAGCCAGGATATTAAATGAGTATATTTTAATATCTCGGCTGCTGTTTCAACACGCGACAGTGAGGGTCTCTAATGCCTTAAAGGCCGAAGGTGACTTTATTATAACTTCTTATGTCGGCAAAGCAGAACGTGCAGGTGGTAAAAAGAATTTTTTTTTTTTTAACGGCAAAGTATTTCCAGCACGATGACCTCGCCACCCCTATTTGGAATGCGAATGTAAAGTTGCATGCTGCTTGCTTGCTCATGATACTCACATATGGAGGAGGAGGAAGAGGAAGAGGGGGAGACGGAGAAGAGGAAGATGAGGAAAGAGGAAGAGGAGCAAGGCGAAGGTGGGCGGGTGGAGGGTTTTTTTGGGGTTGGGGGGTTGGGGGCATGTTTTTGATTTGATTAGAGGAGCAAGAGGATGAGCAGGACGGGATCCTCGCACCTGACAAAAAGAGGCGACAGTTAGACCACAACCAGCTACCACTTTCTACCTTACTGGGCTAACAGCACTACAACGTAAACACAAACACGACCACCTGTCCCAAAATTGATCAGCGTTTGTGTTTTTGGGCCCCGTCATTCATCTATGACAAGTCCATTATACATGAAGAGCGAAGTTATTTTAACTATTTATTTATTTTTTGCGGGTGTCGCAATGACTGCGGCTTGGCCCGCCGGATCAAGAGTCATTTTACAAAGCTTACAATCTTGTGAAGATGTGTGGTATGGAGCACAGGCAGCCGCTTCTTGATTGAGCGGCATGACAAGAATGAGAGTTGTTACGTAACCACAAACAACAACAACAACACAAAGAGGATGTTTTAGTTTGGCATGAAAGAGAGCGATCGGAAATATAGACAACGTACGCAGCGTGCCAGGCAGCACTGAGCGTAACTGTTTTTATGCGTTGCTGCTCTACGGGTGCCAAGTTGCGTGAAGGTTGACAATAAACCTAAAAATCTACCGTAATAGTAAATAAAAAAGATTTTATTTGTGGTACATTTTTACAATCCATGATGAAATTTAAAACGTTAATAAAGGCTTGGAGATTTGCCCTCTTCTTAAACGATTCCTTATGCTTTCTTGATAACATTTTTTTTTTTGGTCGGTCTGCAGCTGATAAGAAAGCACAACATTTTGAGTGGAAGTAGACGCTTGAACGGACGCAATCCGACTGGCTTCTCCTGGTGTAGCAATCTGCTTTATCGCGCTGGGACTTCACATTTGTAAGGGAAAAACATTAAGCGAGGAGGGGGGGGGCCGAAAAAAGTGGGGGTGGTAGTAAGGGAATGTTTTCCCTCATTGGTGGTTTCGGCTTTAAGGGGATTAAAAGCTCATTAAAAAGTAATTATGCGTTTGATGTTGGTGTCGCGGCGGAGAAAACATCAGAATTGAGCGTCGAGGGGCAATTTATGGAGATTAAATGTTGACTCAAGGCTTTCTTTTATGGAAAACGTCATGTTTGCATCCATCCTTTCGTTTCGCATCGAGCGTTTTAGAATGTTTGCAATAGGCGCCAGGATACGACCAATCACAAGTGCTGCTTGATTTTTTCTCTTTTTTTAATCCCCCACCCCCCCAAAAAAAACCTAATAAATAAGCCATCATCACTTCCACTTTTGCGTCCCCAAAGCAATCATACAACTTGCACACACGAAACTCAAATAGGGATTCAAACCCAGATTTTGTGACTGTGAGACAGACTTGTTTCCGTTTTTAAGATAATATATTTAAATGGCAGGGGGCAGGGGGGGGACAAATCTTGACCCAATGACTCTCATTAAATGTGTTATGCATGTGTGCTCTTCAATGATAGGCCCACGGTGGGGCACAACATTCCAGCGCCCCAAGCTGGCTGACGTCTCATATCGTAAATATGAATGTGACTGTTGAGTTCAAAACCGATTGAACGGATGACGCTAGTGAAGCTTAATGAGCAATTGCACTTGGCCATATGTCGGGATGCAAGGACCGGGTGGGGGTGGGCCAAACTTGGCCCGCCATGTCATTCTGTGTAGCCCATTATAAAGCTGGTTTCTCGGTGAGTGGCAAATGCTTGCCAAAGTAGCAAATTTTGGCTGCGCCAACTGTTCTGACAAAAATCAGGGGGTTGCCTCTGTCATTAGCGACATTGGCCGAAGCTTAGAGACAATTTGCAACATTTTTGCAACCTTTTATGAACCCTTATGAAACGCAAGCATTCATACTTCATGTTTCTTGCACAAACTCAAGTAGACACGTTACATTTATGTCATTTTTCTTGTGCTGACTACTCTATGAGGTGATGATGATGCCAACAGATGCGTTGGAATACTACGACTAGTCTTACTTTTCCTCCACGGTGGACGCTCTCCTGCTTGTGACGGGGACAAGCTCCTTTGACGCGTCGCCTTCCACAACATCGGCCGCCTGGACGAAGGGAAGGCAGCCGTCTCCCAGGCCTGGTAGGAAGGAATCGAAGCCGCCCGCGTCCGAGGAGGCGCGCGGCTCCTGTCTGGGCGTGGAGGTGATGATCTGCTCCAGGGCGTCGCCGCAGCACTTCTTCAGATCGAGAGAGAGCGGCCTCGTCGAAGTGGAAAGTGCTGTCAGACGACATTTCAGAGTCCGCATGTGAGGGTCTGTTCCTTAAAGCGCTGTTTCTCTGCCATTAGATCAAGTGTGTCCAGTTTTAAATAATTGTTCCGAAAATGATGACTTATTGATTACCATCTATGAAAGTGACATATATGGACACACAGAACAATTAATTACTCCTCCACTTTACATTATTACAAATCATATGTATTTATTTATATTTAGGACAAGGTAAAAGAAAAGTAGTTATTTGCCACCATCTTGTGGTAGCAATTGGCAATAATAAATTACAGAATAATAAATTACATTTCAATTCATCTGGCTGGTTACATGCTGTTATTTTGGTTGCCATTTTTATCTTGTCAGGAAAAAGGAGGCGAACGAGCGGCCGGGCAACTCACTCACCGCATCCGTTGAGCGGCGTCTCCCGCAGCTGAAGCTCCGCCTCTTGGCCGCCGGCAGATCCGGCCTCCAGCTGCCGGAGCTGCTGCACCAGCAGGGCCAGGTGTTGCAACAGGTCACGGTTTTGCAGGAGCAGCTGGTGCGAGCGCGCCTGCGCCTCCATGCGGGCCGCGCTCTCGGCCGCCATCTGATCCTTCAGCAGCTGCACCTGCCGCGCACGGAAACAAATTCGCAATCAGTGCAAAGAGGAAATATACAAATAAATAGACTACTCGCAATTTACACCAATGAAACCCGACAAAGAGATCAACCTTCTCTTATTTGCTGAAAAGCTTGCAATATGATGTTTTTGTGCTCGGGTGGAAGCTGTGACTAAGGGGTCATCTTGGTGCCAAAAAAAATGATATTGGGGTGAAGAGAGGAACTTCTTTTAGCCAGGATATAGCCCTGTCTAATGTAAAACCAGTGCTTTGGTGTCATCTTGGTGGCCCTGAACTGTGTTGAAGGAAGGCAAGGAAACGAAACTTCATTTCGTCGGGGCTTTAAGTGGTATAATGTCGCCATCTTGTGGCATTTATTGGAAACTCAACTTTTTTGCTAGGGCATTAATTACATGAAGATATGTTTTGGAAACAAGGCTCAGTCATTACTTTGTTCAATTATTATTTCGGACAACTTTAGCATCTTTCCATCAACAAGCAATAGAGTGACAGGCAGAACAATTAAATTGCTTGCCACTAGAAGAGAGAAGGTCCATTGAAGCCACCTGATGGCATTCGCATAATAAGAGGAACGTGCTCAAATAAACAGGCCCATATTTCACAGAAAGACGGTAAAGTGGAAGTTTTCGTTGTTTTCACAGAATTATACATTGTGACACTTTCTTTTGGAGGTTATATATTATGTGCCTCGTCTCCATAAAGGTTGGGAAGCACTTTTTGGCTGTAACAGGGACTGACTTGGATTCAGGCCTCTCGTTTGTTTCCTATTTGCTGCTTGTCACACCTGAGCTAGTGCTGCCACCTAGTGGCAGAACACAGGCATGTCAGCAACATCCTTGGTGTCTAACCCGCCAGAGAATTCAAAAGAATTGACTCCTTCCACAAATTGAAACACAATTCTACCCCCCAATGAAGCGCCTTAACTCTCTTCAACCAAAGACATCGCAAGATTGCAGCAGAGCTGTCAAAACAAAGCTCCTCGATCTTCCTTCAATACGGACCTCTGGTAGCAAGATGCCACAAGATGGCGCCAAAGCGTTTTTTAAAATTGCTTCATTTAGTTAGTGAGGCTTGTCTTAAAATAGGCGGTTCCCTCACCTGAGCGACAGCCACCTGCGTGTGCTGCTGCTGTTGCTGCAACTGTCGCTGAAGGAGCTGCAAATAGTGGCACGTTGCAAGAGAGCTTGCCGTCGAGCCCGGGGTGCTCGGAGACACGCCCTGGGATGTCACTGTGAACAAGGACTTTCCGGAAAAGTCCTGACCGCACACAAACAACACATTATTGGTTTGCTTTCATGGTGTGCTTACATATATTTCGCTCTGTAAATAAATAAGGGAAAACAACCGACTTGTGTCATGTTTAATGGCCAAAGTTGTTGCACCTACGGTGGCTTGCCGCTAGAGGGCAGTTGAAAACAAATGCGAATTTTGTCTGGGTAAGGCAAATATTGAATCGTCTTGCTGTTCGCACACACTATGTGCAACACGATGATGACAAGCAAATATTGTGAATTTGAAAAATAAAAATGACTAGATCTATAACCAAATTGAAAAAAGTAAAAAATAATTATGGAAAGTGTAAGGAAAAAATCTTGTGGGGGGGGGGATAAGTAGAAGTCCATGGATAAAATTTAAAAAATGAAAACAGAAAATGTAAAATATGTGATTCAATCTAAAATACGTTAGATAAATGTCTGTTTTTAATGGACAAAGAAGCTTTCAAGTGCACAACATGTGGGGAAATGCTTTGTAAAACTGTGAAAAGAAAAACAAAACATGGAAAATATGTGAAATTTAAAAAATGTAGGAAAGAAAAAAGTACAGGACATGTTTTCCTGTGAAAATGGAACATATGCACATGTCAAAAAGTACAATTAAAACATTAAAATCCACCCAAAATACCATGCCAAAAAAGAAATACAAATTAAAAAGCAGATAAAAATAATGCAAAAAATTGAGATTTTTAAAATAAAATGAATAAATAAAACAAGAAATGGAAATATGAAAAAAAGAAAAAAAAAGAGTCAGTCTTCAAGACAAATTAAGTCTTCATCAAATCAACCAATCAACCCCAACAATCCATCGACTCAATCCAAATAGTAGGAACGACTCGGTTTGATGAAGTTCAACCGCTGAGGGTGTACCTAATCAAGAGTCCACTAAGAGCGAGCTCATGTCGAACGTTTGACACTAAGCAAGAAACTGCTCAGTGTAGCACTTGCATCACTCAAATGGAAAGCTGCTACATATCGATGGCAGGCGCGCACGCTTGTGTGAGTGTGTGTGTGTGTGTGTGTGCGTGTATCTCACCATGATGGTGTGGCCCGGTTTGACGACGCTAAGCTCAGCCAGACTATGCAGAATATCCCCGACTGTCTTTTCACATAATGACGTGCCGGTTGTAGCGTCCTTGTCCTCCTCCTCGTCGCCTCGTGCTCCTTGACCATCCTCCTCCTTTTGCTCGGCGCCCGTCAAAGTCCTCCGACCTGCTGGCGGGTCAAAGCGCCCGAATGGAAACCAAATGGCTGAAAATCCGAGTATTGCACTCACATGACCATTACGGTGAATGTTTTGTGCAATACAGATACGAGCCATTCCAGCTGACATTTCCTGTTCACATTTTAAATAAAACAAAGAAAATGACACATTGTCTACTTAAAACAACCACATGACTTTGCCGTCATAAAGTCTGATTAGCTGAATGCTAACAAACAATGCAAAGCGCCATAGATTGGCTAACGGTTTACATGTATTTTTGTATGGGTCTACAGTGATCTTTTTTTTTAATCTGTAAAATAATACATGTCAAACGCCTACCAGACTCGTCGGCCGACTTGTCGCTCTGCCCATCGGCGTCCTGCTCGGCGTGCTGCAGACTCAGCTTGTGGCACACCTCAAAGGCCTGACCCACCGTCCGCACGATGCGAATGGCCTGCGCCTGTACTCATCGGAAAGCCGGACGGAATGACTTCAGCCGGAACTGAGCCAGCTTCCCGTGAGCGAGGCTTCAACCTGACCTTCTTTTTGGATTTGAAGACATTGCAGCGGAACGAATTGCTGGAGCCGTCTCTGGCGATATAGCTGAAGATCTTCAGGTCTTGGGAGTCATGCGATACGTAGAAAATCCTGCAAGGTAAAGACAATTGGCAAACTTTCAAAAACTGTCAAACTCCAAGTGTACGTCTGGAAATCAAAAATACATGTCCAAACACGGAACATAAAAAAAAAAAAAGATACAAATAAATCTACATTGAAAACCAGAAATGTGCACCTCCAAAAAGTAAGAATAAAAAATTTTTTAAAAAGTGCGAAAATTAACAAAAATGTAAAAAAAAAATTAAAAGGTTCATCAAGGAATTACGAACCTGTAAATAGGGTCGTGCATGATGAGCATCTTGCTCTCATGCCACGTCCACTCTTTCCTCTGCGGGCAGAAATGGCGTTAGCGCGTTAGCATTAGCCGCAGTTCTCGGTCCGCTCACATCGGCGAGTCACCTTCTGTTTCTTGCGCAGCAGCACCTTGACGCCGTCCACCGACACCACCAGGTTGACTTTCTTCTTCTTGATGTTCTTGGCCTTGAATTCGTACTGGATGAGAAAATATGGAGAAAAAAAAAAATAGGCACGGTTACAAAAAGCTAACTGGGACGCTTAGCAGGAATTTGGACAAAATGGATGGAATTGACAGTTAACAAAAGTAATTCATCTATACATAAACGCGTCCTTTGCTGTCTCATTAAAAAAATAAAACAAGAAGAATAACAACAAATATATGAATAAATTAGAACATGACCTCTAAGTATTTCCTCAAATCTATAAACCTTCCCCAAAAAGCTTTTGTTTTATTCTTGCTGCCTTCCCCGCCCAAATGACACTGTGCCACTTACATGCTAATTTTCTAGCATGCAATTTTCAACACTAAGTGACCCGCTTTGCCACCCGCTGCCCCCCCCCCCCCCCCCCTGTGATTAAAGTCTCAGCCCTCTAAATTATACAGAAGCCAGTCCCCGGGAGAGCTGATGAAACAGAGAACAGCTTTGCAGATGGACGACAGGATATACATCAATCTGTGTCACACTGATTTTCTTCTTTTTTTTTTTAAATAAAATATTTTATTTAAAACATTTTTATTTATTAATTATATACAAATAAGTCATAATATGTTTTAATTTATGAAAATGCAATAGTGAGAACAGTTGGAATTTTCATGAGGATAATCAATAATTTTGCAAGCATTAACTCATCACTCAGAATTTTTTTTCTTTCAAAATCCAAACAATGCATCAAAGTTTCACCCAACAACAAGACGTCGCCTGCAGGAAGCCTCTTTATAATTCACACTCTCAACACCACCAAAGTCGGATTTTGCAGCCTCACATCCAAAGTATGAAATTTTAATAATTGCTTTCTTTTTTTCCCCCTCACCCCACGCTGCTCAGTGAGTGTTTTGAAATATTTATGCTTGGAACGCGTCGCAGTCATGGATGCTGGAACAAACAATTAGAAGCTCCAGATGTCAGCGTGCCACGTTCGATCCGCGGCGAGGCGACGCGATGTGCTTCCTTCGCTTCGGGGGGGGGGGGGGGGGGGGGGGTGTAGTGAGTGTGAAACCCGCACGTAACTAATGATGCCAAGTGAGCTGCCGTGCCAAGGTTGCGCTCGTTTCAACGAGCGTGCGAGATTTGTATCGCCCGATTTCTGTCGGCCATTGCTGGAGAGCAGCGCGTCGGGGCAACTGACTTTCTGTTTTTGGGTTTGTTTAACTGGACGTGTTCACCGCCGTTTTAAAAGGGTGTAATTCATGGAAAACACACAAAAAAATATCTAATAATAAAGACAGTGTGCCACTCAAACGTGCTAATTTCACGCACCAACCAATTAAAGAACGGCTGGTTAGCTAAAAACACTGGGTAGTGAAATTAGCGTGGCATGAATGTACTAATTTTGCTTCTTTAATGCGTCATAAACTAAAGGTATCACAATTGTATCAACACAAAGTATCAATAGTTTGTTTTTAGTGTTGAAAGGATTTTTTTTTTTGGTCTGCTAACATAAATTTGTGTAAACTCTATGCTAATTTCTATGAGCCCTTGGTTTACATTTCGCATTACAGGTTAGCATTTAACTAGCATTGCTGGTTTTTCTTTGAGCAAATTATATTTTTGTTTAGAACATTTTGGTGGTTTAAAATTGTGTTTACATCTGTTTTGTTGTATGTGACACCAACTTCAACCGGCAGTGATAAAAAAAACGTGCCTCATCTCTGATTTGGAGAATTGAGCAAGCGAGAGTCTTTCATTCTGCTTTCATCAGAGTGCGCCTGTACAGAGATATCAAGGTTCAAAACAGATGAAGTAATGTGGCGCAACCTTCCTTTCCACTTCCTTGAGGCAGCGTACAATTCAGTCACTTCACAAAACCACTTGAGCCATTGAAGCTGCGCCGGAGCCCACAAAAGATCCTGTAGATTGCTGAATCCTAGCAACCGCTTAATTACAATTCACAGGATTTGGGGACTTCCCTGGAATTTTGGCCCTTTTTTTGGTTGGGGGAGGAGGGGCGGTTACAAAGAGATGACTGTTGGGAGAAAGGGTGGGCCCAAGAGTACAATGGACCCCCGAGAGGACTGGCTTCTTGGAATAAACAGCTCCAAAAATGCACACTTAATAAATTCCTGTGCAAATACTGCACTTATGTTTTTTTTTTTTTTAATTCAACACCTCAAGCCAGTTTCACTTGGCTACATGAAATTTGGAATGCACGTCTATCATGAGTAGACCCACAAAAAAGCCTCAAAAAGCCATGCCCAAAAAGACACAGGAAGTTTGCCGTTTTGATGAGAAGCAGCCGTCTTCGGCTCCTTTGGCCAAATTACAGAGGTTGTTGAAAGTTAAACTCCCCCTTGCAAGAGATTCCGATTGCTACCGAATTTTAGCCGTGTATACTAGACTTATGAGCGGCACTAAATCTTTGACATTTGGATGTTGGGTGTAGCAAAGCAGCACACTTTGATGACTTGCCATAAAAAAAGAAACTTGGCCAAAGTTTTGAAAATTCAGTCCCTGGAGCCAGTTTCACTTCCAGTAGCAACATGAGGCACGTTTAGCATGAATGAGGAGACCGACAAAAAAAGTCTCAAGAAGCCGTGCACCAAAACACACAAGAAATTGGCTATTTTGCTTTCAAGCCAGCATTTCAAGGTCATTTTGTCATTTCCAGTGGCGCCTCAAAACTGAACTAACCAAAAATTTGTCGCACATTTTCTTAAGAGACGGAAAGCACAAATTTACAGATATTTTTTTTGTTTTTGTTGTGGAGTCCAAGACCGAACACACTGATGAAATTTCACGGCTGACCATATAAAACTAAACTAATGTGAGTGTTAAGTGTCACCTATAAATCTCTCATATGAGGGCGTGAGATGAGAGCTGGATCTTACACATACACACAGGCACACGGCGAGCAAAAATTTATTTCACATGCAAGATGCAGGCAGAAAAATCAATGTTGCCCCGAAGCGTCATGCATTATTAACAGTGCTGGCATTTAGCAACAAATGCACACAAATGGGAACCCTTTAATTGCACCGGGAGGCTTTGCAATTTGCCACATTTTGTGGCACTTGCATGATGAGAGTGCCCGTGGGCGACGATGCGTCCTTTCCGGGCCACAAAATCTGTGTTTCTCAGAGTGCACTTTTACAAGGCTCCATGTGCAGAGGCTACAATAGGTTTAATGTTTGGCATGCTAAGATTGCTCCTTTGTTTTGCCTCTGCAACCACCCCCTCAAAAGCCTCCTTTAAAGCCCCGCTCCACCCCCCCCGGGTGCCCGAGGGACGGCCTGTCCTTTCACGGCACCTGTCAAAGAAGCACTGAGGCATGGAGCCATTCTCTGCGCAGAGTCCACTCCGCCCAATATTTAGTTTATGGGGAAGCCTGACAATTTATTTGGACCGATCTTGTCTGCAGCATTAAAGTTTCTGTGATAGTCTTTGAAATTTGACACCAACAGAGGAAAAGTAGGGCCCAACAAATAAGCATTCCTATTTTTTTTTAAGTCCAGGCAGGCTTCATCAGTTCACGCAACAAGGCAAGCCAGGTTAGCGCAGGCCTGTGCTTTCAGAAATTCACCTGTCACGGGTGAAACATACACTCAGCAAAAAACTGCAGCTCACACTGGCTAACACTTAAGATTTTTTTCTTAACAGCAGTGGGACTTGCATGGTCACATAAAGTCAGACTTGCTGAACAAACAGACCAAATGATTGATTGTGCTGATCTACTCAAAAATGTCCACTCCGATCAGTTGCTTTGACAACGACCTTCCCGTCAAAAGCAGCTGAGTCGTACCAACTTGAGTCGGATAAAGGAAGCTGGAGTGTTTTTCAACCTTTCGGAATGAGGAGCTGCAGGAATTTCTGGCAAGTACCCGCTCTGTCCTCAGCATGACAACAATTCTAGTACTCTGCAGACGCATGGGCAGTGGTGGTAGGGTGAAAAATGTCTTAGCCTGTTCAGTTTTGTAAAAACATTAAAGAGATTACTAGGTGCAGGAATTTCTGGAAAGTGCCGGCTGTGTCCTACACATCACAACAATCTCCGGGATTCTTCATACGTCTGGCCTGTGCGGTAAAACATCCAACGGCAGCTACTTTTGCAAAGATCCGAAACCTTCGAACAGCAGAAATGGTTGGCAATTGCCGGCTTTTACTTACATGTGACAACAATCTCCAGTATTCTACCGGTTGATGTTGCCGTGGGTGGAGCATGAAAAACATGCTATATGTTTTTTAAAAAAACATTATGGAAGTCGTACCTGCAGGAATTTCTGGCAAGCACTGACGGTGTCCGAAATGTAATGGCCATTACATTTTGTAATGTAATGGCAATTACACAATACATTGCTGGTATTGTAAATATGTCTGGGCTGAGGGGCGGGGTCGAAACCAGCTCAACTTTGAATTTCTAGCAACTTGTGGCTTAGTCATAGACGTGACAACAATCACCCACATTTATCATTCATCTTAAGTTGACGTTAATTATATATTAAAAAAAATATTACAATACCAATTAGTAGCCTGACATGCGCATTACACTGGACAGCATTTCAAAATCAAAATTGAAAAAAAAAAGTCAAAGCTCAGGTGAGCAACAATGCAGGAATTTCATGACCATGACCTTTTGCCTTGAGTTTTTGAGAAAAATCTTTTGTTTGGGCTGGAGTGAGCGCATTAGATATCGGCGGCGCAGCCCCAGGTCGGAAGATAAGAGTGTGTTTGTGTGTGCGTGTGACATGATGCTGCGAGAGGAGGCAGCGACCATTCGCCACCCGCTTGTCCGTCCAAGCGTTGTCGATTGTCCTGTTAACTGCTCTTTGCCATTGCTGAAGTTATTCGACGAAATGCTTCAGCGATACAGTTGTGCTCAACTGAAACCTCGAAGATTGAGGAATTTCTGGTAAGTATTGGCTGTGCCCAACACGTGACAACAACCTTCAATTGTCTGCTGTGCGACTGAAGGATGAAAAACATCCGAGCCGCATACATGAAGTGGCATTTGAGTCAGGCTTTATCCTTGCCCATCAGAGAGACAAAAGGCTTCTTAACATTTGAAGCTTATCCACTGCACTTCTAGGTCAGCCACTATGCTAGCGTACATCTGCCATTAAAGCCTGAACCGGTGAAAACAATGACCCTCGTTATGGAAAGCCCTACCCCCGCCTACCAAGGGGGGAAAAAAAACCCTAATACATATCCGGTGTGCGTAACATTTGAGTGCACATAGAACAAAAGGTAGCGGCCCCCCGCACCGCCCCCCCTCCCCCACTTTCCACCAATCTGCCGTCTCCCGTCTTGTTGTCTGAGACATGCTAAAGTGTTTTGTTGACAGGATTGTCCAACATGTTGTGCTCACTGTCCTACATTTTGTCAATGAAATGCACGACGCGGGTTCCCGCTGTTGTGTCCCCGACACACAATGAGGTGGGAAAAAGTCAATCCCTCTGGTGGGCGAGTGTATTCAATCCAATGGCATTTCAGCTCCGGCGGGTTGCCGCGTAAAAAGAAAATCAACTGGAATGACGTGAATGTCTGCGGTTGGCACGGGCTCATTTAATGAGAGTCAAAACGAATCGATTAATCGAGAACTAATCGATCATCAGATTAATCGACAACTATTTGAATCATCGAGTAATTGTTCACTGGCACCGTTTAACTTGATATTGCCCTAAACCACTGATTTCAGCCTCTCAAGAGTAATAATTCGTGGATATCTGGAGTCATTTTTTTATCCACTACAGAAAACATTATACACCCACCTCCCCCCAACACCACGCCCAAATGACCCTGACCAAACGCATCACTCGCTGCCGCAATGCCGCTTGTGCTCTCAACAAAAGGTGATCCAGGCGGACTGAAGGGTAAAAAAAAAAAAAATGAAGAATGAAATTCCCTGAGAGACTCTTGGCAGTCGGAGAGAAAGGAGGCCTAAAAAAAATCCCATTAGGGGCCAAGGGGAATTCAAAGGGGGAAGCGCCTGTTTGGCCCTTCGCCTCGATCTATTCCTGTCCACGCTGAGCAGATAGCCAGCGATGGGCTAAATGGAGGTGGCGCTATTTTGGTGGGAGAAGAGTGAGGGGACGGGGAGTCTTTCCATTTGAGATCTTCCCGTAAATCCAAATGAAAAGTGGACAGCGACACAAGCACGGGGCATTCAAAGGCGCTTTCTACGCTGCTAGGCAAAGAGAAAGCAACAAAACTCCTCGCTGAGGAAAGTAGCCGAGTGGGCCACAATGGAGAGCGGCCTCACACGCGTCTGAAAGGATCGGCGGGGGGTGCGGGACATTGTGACTCGCCGTGTGAACGGCAGGTGCGCAGCTGAGCCGGCCAATCAGAATCAAGAGATTAACTAAAAAAAAAAAACATTTGGCAGAGAAGACTTATTCAATCACGTGTTTTGTAACACTAAGGGAGGTGGCGCACCCCGGAACACGGCACAACAGAAATGAAGACTTTAATTTACACTCTCGCATTTGGTTAAACCATATCTTTCCCCTTTTCATCTAGATGTTGGCCTGTTTTACTGCCACTTCTCCTATTGCTTCAGCAAATGGCACAAGTTCAAGGACTGTTGATGTCTTGTCATCCCGAAAGATTTGGGGGGGAGAAAAAACAACGGCTTCTGACCAAAAAGCAAAGAAAAAAAAACATATCAAGAAACATATCAAGCAGAAGAGTGACTTTGAAGTTAATATATTTTTGTGTTGTGTACTTTTTTGATATGCTGTACGGTATTCACTCCATGACCTGTCATCTTTTCGCTTGATCACAACTCTACTAGCCACCACAACACATACTCTGCTTCTCGTTCTTTCTACCCTGCATACACAAACTGTTGGGGTGTGAGATGCCTCAACTTGTCTGAGCTCTCACATTTCTCTCAGTCACTCTCAACAGGATTCACCGCCTAATCTTTATCTTGGACTCAAAAGCAGTGCAAGTCACAGATCCAAAGCGACTCAACACCAGCATCTACAGTGATCGTCCAGTGATCGTCCAGATCGTCCAGGTACAGTGACCATCATTAAGAAACGGTTTGCAAACCTGAATTTCACAAACAAGCTAAGTGATTCCTTTTGGTCTCAAGAGTTTAGGAATCCCTGTTCATGGCCTGCTGAGATTGCGACTCCATGTGTTTTCGAGAGCGCCAAATGCAATTGATAGGCTAGGCGCAAAAAGCTCACATTCAAACTCGTTGCTTGCCACCTTGCAAACATGCCCAAAAAGCTCCCAGATGAATCTAGATGATTCCCCACTAAGTTGGGGAGTGATGCGACGCTCATGCATGTTTCAGGGGATAAGCGCACATTTTGGCCTTGCCAGCCGGCATCTCTCAATTACCGAGTGGCACGTTGGGCGCCAGCTCGCTCAGTCGTGCTTAAGAGCCTTGTCGTGTCGGAGACTCGCCAGGCTCACTTAGATGACAACCCGCTCGCCTCATGCAGCTGTGCGCACCGTCTCTGGGGGACCGCGGTGGAGGGGCTGGGGAGGAGGAGGGGGGCAAGGGAGGAGCGACGGCCCCACCGGGACACGGACAGCGGGAAATAATAACCACGTGTGAGTCTGTATGTTTGGTGTCTTATCAGGTCATCTCCTTACCCGGATCCTCCTCATGGCCGCCACAATCTCCATGCGACTGTTGGGCCGCGACACGTCCAGGCTCCCCACATACTGCAACACACGCATCACATTGTATCAAATGACCATTTTTCATTATACCCCCCCCCCCCCCCCCAATAAATAAATAAATAAAATACTCTGTAGCACACATGTGGAAGTTTGGGGTGGGGGGAAGAAACGTCCTGGCTGGATTCCTATGAGGACATTGCATATTCTCTCTGTACCTCAAGGCTCCCTTCTAGTGTCCTTAAAATTTCCAAAACTTTAGAGTATACGAGTAAAAAAGATGTACCGGTAGTTGAATTTCAAAGAAAAATCGTGAGTTGGACTGCGTCAGTGTTAGTTTTCCTTATCGGTATTTTGAAAATGGTCAAATCACGGGTTAAAAAAATCCTGCTTTGAAGCACGACATGATGGCAGGTGGTCTCGTCAATGGGTTAAGCACCCTAAGTAAGTAAGACAAGCAATCCAATCTCATATTGAAGGTAATTACAAAGTATACTCGGGTCCTCTAAAAGCTGAATTCTGTTTTGCTGAGAGCTTAATAATTGATGGCATATACACAGCGAGTTGAAAGCAAAGTCTTCAAGCAATCTTTTGCCCACAAACTCCTCTTATCCTGCCGCAAATAGGCACAATCAATTTTAATGCATTTAATGCACTTACTTCAGTAACCTTTGGGATTAATTGTACTTTTCAGAGCAGTTCTATTTTTATTCCAAATATAAATTTCAATTCATTTCCCCATTGGGTTTGTTTTTGTGGTGGGGAGGCGGGGCAAATTTCGTAAATAGATTTTTGGGGGTACGCTTCTCACCAGTTACTTAGTTCCTGACTCATATTTTTCTTTCATTGAGGGGAATAGTGTTTTATTTTTTTTACTTTATTCATATAATTAAACACTACTATTAATTAAGTACAACAATTGTTTACTCTTTCCACCTGTACTCACCTGATACTCAGTACTTGAGTATTATTTTCACCCAATAAATTACTGACTTTAACTTCAATATTTTGAGAACTATGTTGGCTCTTGCTTGGGTTATATTACTGTAAAAGTACTCTTGCTTAAGTACAATTTTTGGATACTCTACCCACCTGTGCTTTACAGTTGAGCGCTACAGTAATTTTTTTTCCTCAAGTTTTTTTTAAGACTACGTTTCACCTTTAATTGAGTCATCATGTTCAAAAGCAACACTACCTGAAAAGTTTTGTCTACTCTCTTCATCGCTATTTACCAATTAGAGTCGGGGTTATTTTCCGGCGAATACTTGCTCAAGTGGTTATTTTTAGACGACTTTTCACTTTTACATGAGTCATCATATTCTACAGTCTGAGAATCGTTCCTTGAGTACAAATTTGGCCGACTCCAGCCACGTCTGTAGTGTGTGTAGCGTGCGCGTACCTTGGCTTGGAAGGAGATGCCATGCTGGTAAGCTTCCTCGTTGTGCAGAGGCAGCCTGGCGTCGGTCACGTCGTTCACCAGGTTGTAGCGGTTCCTCCTGGCCGGCATGGCGCAGCCCCCGCAGCCGCGGCGCGGACCTCACAACAAGGGTCCGGGTCGGCGCTCCTCCTCGCCCCGGCGGCTACTGAGCATCGCGGTCGCTCCGAACCGGAAGGAGAGAAGGAGAAGCGTCAATGCGGTGCTCGTAAATTAGGCTGGGTGATGGCGTCCGTAGTGGTGGGCTGCGGGGAGGGGAGGGGGGTCGTGCTGCAACACAAGGCAAGCAAGTCGGGCTGGTTGGCGGCTGGCTGCACTTGTCTTGGCTTCCCGCACAAAGCAAAGCTTTCAATGGGGCAAAGTTCCACCGAATCCTTCAGTTGGGAGGCATGCGCGCATTCTGCCCACACTCGAGCTCCCCCTGGAGGCCAAATGTGGAGACGCTTGCGAGACGCAAGTTGCAGCTTCGAATGTCTTGAATGTCACGTTACGAATTATACGAAGTGTTAAAATAATTAATATTTTTAAACTGAACGTAATCAACATAAATTACGTAATCAAATAAAAAACGTGTCAAAAGCTGTCAAGGGCTTGAGCAACGACTGGGGAAGTAACCAGGAAAACCAAAATCTACTCTACCACCTTTACTCAGCACTTGAGTCACTTTTGACTAACGATTAATCACATTATTATTTGTAGTGTTGTTTTAATTTCCAGGTAACAGTCGTCGTCCTTGAACGCAATATTTCAGTGAAGGAACAAGGCCAAACTAATGCTGAGGCTTCTATACAGTTGCACGTTACCGATGTTGTTCGTGTAAGAAAAAGGCCGACAGCAGTAAAACAATTGTTTAATTGATCAATAAGAGGATTCATGAGTACACAATGTCCATACGGCCCAGATTTCAAAACAACAAAAAAGGTTTCACGTTATCTTGTTCCAACTGCAGTTAACATGGCTTTAACAATGAGTGCGTGCGCGTTTCCTGGTGCCCACGTACCTGAGAGCCGAAGGCGACGTTAGCTGACAAAATTGCTGCTACGTTGTAAACATTTGGGACAACAAAGATACAAATAACACATCGCAAACACACACAATCAATTAGTCCCTTTTTAATTGAATCGGGAATGGATTTTGCTGGACAGAGTTCAGTAACAGCTTGTAAAATAGTATTTCCTCAAATAGTGGCATCCCTTTTTAAGAGTGCATTGTCCATTTGAATTATTAAAAGCAGCACCCAAATAAATGTTTAATGGGTTACCATGCGCTTACGATGGCCACGACTCACACAGTCAATTTGCTGAACAGCTGACAGTTTGGCGAGTTAATTTCTTCTTAACGTCCAAAACAGCGGTGAGCCAACTCTACACTTTTATTCGTTGATGCTCATGTCACTCATCAAGCCTGGTCCCGCCTTTTTATAGCCGTACACACTCAAAGTCACAGTTACTTCGTAGGATATGAGGATGGTCCCAAGTGAACAAAAAAAAAGCTTTCATGCAAATTATTGTTTACAATACGTTTCTGATTAATCAATCGGATAATGGCTAGAATATTCTAAATGGTTTAACTTTTCTATACTCACCCAAAGAAAATAATTAACACTTTACCCTGATAGAGATGCACGGTACTCTCAACAGTTGACTCAATAAACGTTCCTTGGGCACTGTAAGAGGAAAACGGGGTCAATCACAACTCATTTTTCATTCCGCTAAAACTGCAAGCGAGCAAACGTTGTGCTAGGTAACATCAACAAAGCAAAAATAAAACACAGTTTGAATCTTTGAAGTTAAGAAGAAACAAAATACATTCCAAGTTGTGGATCAGGAAAGGCAAAGGCTCGGACTTAAATCGGTGCGGTAAACCCAAAATAAATCTTGTCGTGTAAGTACATAATACAATCGATACGACGGTTAAGGTCCTGAAAGGGAGCAATCACAAAATGGACGCCCTACTTCTGAGTTCAAGGCTTCACACCCAACAAGCAAGCAGCCAAGAGCACGCAAACCATTAAAAGGAACAATTACAAAAATATATAAACGTTCACACAATTCAAACAGAGGTTGCAAGTCGATTACAAGAATAAATAAATAAATACAAGCGGGGGCGTCACCAGGGGGGCCAAGATGACGGCTCTCACTCCGTGGTGCCGGTCATCCTCTCCTCGTCGCCTTGCTTGTGATGCTGCAGACGGGCGTACGTCACTGCATCCCCCCTGATAGGTGAGTGGCCATTAAGGCGTTAGCGTAGCACGGGCACCGGGAAGGAGTTTGTTTAGCGGCGATCAAAATGGCGCCCCGTATGGATGTTAGGACATATGGAATGAGACAAGTATTCTGAACACAGCCAAATGAAAGCATGACTGGGTCAGAACCCTTGAGTTGTATTTAACCTTTTCTTTATCCCCCTCATTTATCAGTCCCCAACTTTATCGTCATCACTGTAAAGGGATTTTAACAGCAAGTAAGTAACCGTTTAGTGTTTCAGGGGCAGAAAAAAATATTCATTAATAATTAGTATTTGTAATAATGATGTGATCCGGTCCATTATATACAGTATATTTTTTAAAAATCTGCAAATTCGCAAATGCCAAACCAGGAATATACGCATTATCAGCTTTCTGCGAAATACAAAATAATTAAAAAATAAATTAAGAAACCTTGAATGAGCAACCAAAAGTGCCTCATATTAAATATAAACTCATGTCAGGGTATTAAGATTAAGAAAAGGAAAAATAAGCCTTTTTTTAAAATGAGATTCGACTGCTTGTTAGTGGGTGTTTGACAGACAGAGAGACAGTCAGAACTTTTTTTGTTTTTTGGGCTCAAAAAATGCTTTAAGAGTGCTCTTACTTTTTCCCTAGAGATGCCAGACCATACAAGACCCCGGTGGCGAAGGCAATGGCATTCCCGAACAGCGTGGTGAAGGAAAAACTCAGGAAGATGGGAAACAGCGCCATCCTGAGCCCAACACAAGTCAGTCGATAAGTCTGGGTCATCATTTGCCCACTAGACACAAATGAGTCGGATCTTGACTTGCAACATGAATCCATTCTGTCACTGAGCTCTAATATCCTGTATTCAATAGATATTCATCAATGAAGTTAAATGCAATGCTGCAAAATTCGTCTCGTGGTTTAAACAAAACTAAGGCGGTGTCGACGATGCCTCACCCGCAGTAGAAGAAGGATTTCTGCCAGGGTCGGAAGCGGTCAGCGCGGGCCGCTACGGCGTTGGCGAACTCAATGAACTGGCAGCAGAAGGGCACCTCGCACAGGAATAAAACGAAGGCATTCAACCTGGACGCAGCAGCACATCAACAACATCATTGTAAATTTGTGGGTTTATTTTAGGGTAACTCAGCC
Source organism: Hippocampus zosterae (assembly GCF_025434085.1). Classification (NCBI taxonomy): domain Eukaryota; kingdom Metazoa; phylum Chordata; class Actinopteri; order Syngnathiformes; family Syngnathidae; genus Hippocampus; species Hippocampus zosterae. The sequence continues at coordinate 9,032,583 of NC_067468.1, forward strand.
AAAATGCTTTTAACCAAATGACATAAAATGTCCTTTGGAGCTCTTACAGGTTAAATGAAACAGGAGTGACACAGTCTAAATAGGAAATGCCTACTAAGTCAATGACTTACACCATCCACACTCCGGCGGCGATGTTTAAAGGGTTTACAGTGACACAGTTCCATACTCCTGCGATGGCACAGGCTACAAAAGGCACAAAAATTAGTACACAAAAAACAAAACACTTAAATAATATAGATACAACAATGTCAATAAAAATACATATGTATTGACACGTGTTGACTGACACTCTATGCACGTATTTCCACCCTGCTTAATAATACAGAGCTCATGGAATATGCAGCTGTGGTTAGTGTGACACGGGCACTTTTTAGTCTGCGGTGTCAAGTGTTGCTGATGATGCTTTTTTCTTTTGATGAAATCCAGGCTCTCTGCTCGTACAGGCGGGGCGCAAAAAGCAGGTGGACAAGCTACTGCAAGTGGGTGACGGTTTTTTGTTGAGTTGTACCTCACCACTCAGTAAAGGGGGTTGGGGGGACTGTGCCGGTCTGCAATAGCAAAAATCCGCGTATAATTGACGCCAGTTCAAATGCACCTGGAAATAAAATATTTATAATTTTGAAACGCCCCATTAATTAAATTATTCCAAAACCCCAGAGAAATCTTCAGTGCAGTATCAATTTTCCATGAAGAATGGGGGTTGAATGGCCCCCCCAAACATGAAAACATTAAATACCCTCCCCCCGAAAAACCATTGAAAAAAGGATCTGCGAATAGGTGAATCAGCTGGTACACGACGGGTTTATAATGAGACGCTTTGCCACCAAGCACGTGGATGAACGTCTGTTATTGTACAAAACACAGCTTTCGTGTAAACCGGGTCACTTTTTACGACCTAAACAAGCGTGACATTAAAAACTATACCCATAATTTGAATTTTTAAAAAGTAATCAACTTACATATTCCTCCCAGCACACCGGCTATTTTGCAAAGCCACCGGTACCACCACGTCATGCCATCGTCCTCCGGAGGGGAGGTTTTGCTGGTCTCTTCGGAGTTCATCCTTTCGATCGAAAGCTACAGCAAATCTCGATTTCTATTAAAGACTTGTTAGTGGCGTCACAACGGCTCCGGGCGCCGTCGCCAGCCGTACCGTGGAGCCGAAATGGAGCCTGGCGTTGCTAGCGACTAATGCTAACAAGCGCCGATCAAAACATGGACGTCACTCCTGACTTCCTCGTGGAAAAATCAAAACTGTGTAATGATTTAATTGTGACAACAATAATTACAATGTTGCTAATGTAAAAGGAAATACAACGACAAGAAAGTATAGGTTTCCTTTTCCGGTTTGCTGCAACCGCAGTGCATCGTGGGAAGGCATTTAAAGTCATATTGACTTTCACAATCAGCAGATTCGTGTTTTTATTTTTAGACAGTTCTATTGAATAAAAATGAAATAACATGTGAGCACTTAATTTATTCAGAAAAAATATATTTCAAATTATTTAAATTCTTTCATGACATGTGAGCTAATTTCAACCAATTAAACTGACTCATCGCGGTAGGTGGGCGGGATGTCTGCCCCGCTAATCAATCAGATCATGTATGACTTTCAGAGGCTATTTTATCCGTAGTTTTGAGCTTGGTTAATGTAAAAAAAGAAGAAAAATAAATTTTTTCCATCATATCTTTGTGATGGACAAAATTACACAGAACATTGTTGCATTTACCATACATCCTTAAAAAAGAGGTTAAAATATTAACAAAATACCACATTTTGATAATGATCAGTAATCAAGAGGCCCATGTTTAATTTTCTTATTAAATATATTTTTTAATATACAGGGGAACACACCATGAGGATTCATGTACTATAGTAAGCTGAGCGCATCACTCAGACAGCAGCGTTGAGGGAAGTGGCTTTAATGTCCTCCTCCTGGTCCACCTCTCCTCCGTGATGGGGGCTATTTTTCTCTTGGGGGCGGGCGTGTGGCACAGCATGTCATCAAGCGTCTGCTGCCTCACCTGACCGGCACGCTCCAGCTGGGAAATGACCTGCTCCACTTCAGCCGCTTGCTCTTCACCGTCAGTATGAAGACGCAGCTGATCCAGCTGGGAGTGAATGAAGGAAATGTCAAGGACGCTATTTTCACAGGGTATCAAATGTGTGACAAGATGCTCTCACTTACCACCTCTTGAGAAAATTCTGGCTTCCTGACAAAGGACGGGCTTTTGGAAAATTTGACCGCTGATAAAAGGACCGTGACGGCCTCTTTTGTCTGTCCGGACATCGCCAGTAACAAAATCTAATAATTCACGTGATGAGAAGGGGGTGGGGGGGATTTAATCGTAGAATAACTTGCACCAAGTTATTTTGTTGCAGGCTCACCTTTATGTTTTGGCACAGTCGGCTGTCTGTGCTCATGATTTGTGAAAACATCAGTTGTGCCTTTTCATGGTCATTCTGAGGAGCAAAACAACACGTGATACAGTGAAACTCTGCGATTGTGATTCATCGCTTGTGCATATTTGTAGCGATCTTTTTTGGGAGTTTTTACAATATACAGGCAAATCCTAATTTCAGATTGCGTACTTGAGTGTAGTACCAGGTTGCGGCACAACAAGCTTGGCAGCTCTGAGACCTACTGGAAGAGATGCCACATGGCAATGAACAACATCAAGAGGCAGAGAGGGACCCCAACTAAGCTGCAATAAATGTCATTGTTCCCACTGGGAGAAAATATGGGATGGAATACCAATTATATGGTGTCTTTTGATCCTGTATTTTAACCGACTGTGTGTGGAGGGTATTCTCTGTGACATTTTTCAGCACAAACTCACCTGGTTGAGGGCTAATGCCACAGCGAAGCAGTAAGCGTGCCTGGGGACTAAATAGCCTTTGGCCTGAGCCTCCTCGATGAGGGACGTGCAGATCGCGTGCGACCCTGTTGTGTTCTGATGCCCGAAATCAAAAATGAAAAAAAAAAACAACAATAAAAAAACAGAACAGCACACAAGTTCACACAAATCATAAACACCAAAACAAACCTCCTTTCTCATCTATTTTTTTTAAACAGTGCCATCTGTAACGTTGACCTTTACCATTTTCTTTCCGCAAAACCTCTTTACATGCTTGGCTAAGTGGTTAAATTTACAACGGGCAGTGTCGCTTTGAGGGAGGCGTTCGTTGTCGTTGGACTATGTGACTTTATCTGGATTAACAGCAGAACTTTCTGCAATCAAATTATGACATCAGCAATTTTCCACCATCTGATTGGTCAGATCAAAACGTGTTATAGGTAACTTTGGCAAGCATGCACACGTGATAACATTGAATAAGCAGCATCTGTGGTGATGATAAGTTATTTTATTTGCATTTTTTTATGTTAATGAATATTGATTGTGAAGTGCTCCAAGTAATTTATTTTTATCGGGCTGATGGTTACTATTATTGTGTCATGATAGCATTGAGAGGTGGATTAAATCGGGGAAAGGTCACATGTGCATGACCCAGTAACATTAGTCACGCGCTGAAAACATTTTCCTCCTACTGGCTGTGACTGAATTTTTTTTTTTTAACGCAACATAAACAACGATGTGTTTTCAGTTACCAGTTTGTAGCAGACAGCAGATGCCAGCGTCAATGTGTCTTTGTTGAAAGGCACACTTTGGCTTTTCATGGACCGCAACACTTCGAGAGCATCTGCAACACATTTGTCATTTTGAAACACAACAGTATATAGGCAGACAGCCTATTTACTGAATTATTTACTCACCTTCATGATAGCCCTTAACAAATAACATGTCAATGGCAATGTTGAAGGAGGTGGGGTCGCCAAAAAAGCCTCTCATTTCCTATCCAGGATGACAAAAGATCAATGGCACACACACAGAGTACAGGCTTGATGGTGCAAATGTGCACCAGCGGTGGAAAACAACTGAGTTCACATTTCGTTTTCTGTACTAGGGCTGAACAATGAATCAAATTCAAAATAGATGTGAAAAGTTGAGGTTGGTTTATTTTATATTTATTTCATCATAAATCGAACCCATAAATCCAAAACATTTATGTCTACTAAAACTCACAATTTTCACTGTAAAGCTGATTAATTTATTGCTTGTGTTTATTTTTTTTAAAAACAAATACTTGGGGAAGAGGACCTTGAAACAAAAACTGTATTTATATGTGCTGCTCCCGAGTGGCACGCGTACACACAACAGGAGAGCCATACATGCTGGAGCCTTTCCCAGCCAACTTTGTGCATTCGATTTAACGCTACACTCTACTATTCTTATACTTTTACCTGACACTTTTTTTAGACAAGTATCTGTGCTTCTACTTTAGAACATCGTGCAAGTACTTTTGCCACCAATGATGTGCACCTGATCGGTAAGCGTAGCGGCGGCCATCTTCTCCAGTCCCAATTCATAGCATAGTCTCATGAAGACTGGGCCAAATTTGAACTCCCCATGCGCTATGTTCCTGTTTTCTGCATGGTACCTGGTAACAGGAGATGGTGTATTTCATGTGGAGTGCTGTGGAATTTGGTGTTAAATGTATCATACCGGACCATACCTATAAATGGCATCTCGGGCGGTCTTCATGTCCTCAGGAGACTGACACAAGTGAAGCAGCAGCTTGAGCTCATCTCGCAAAACCAGGCTGTTCCTCTGTAGTTTGTGGCCAAAGAGCTCAATAAAATTTCCTGCCAATATGGGGGAAAAAATGGGTAAACACAACCTATTTTGATAGAGTGGTGATTCCCAAAATTTGGTACGTTGACGCCCTGCCAAGGTACGCAAAAGATGCATTGAATTAAATACTAATACGTCAAAATTGCATTAAAAAATCTGAACGGTACTTTTTTGAATTAATTTTCAAGCACAGCTCAATTGTATCTCACTTTTTTGAGTACAACATGTTTGCATTTAACCTTTCAGAACCGTTTGCTCTTATACTACATTGTAGTACAAGTTTAAAGGTTGATGTGCGATAAATTTTGACTGAATAGTTATTTAAGTAGTTTTAGTTGCGCGGTTGCCTCCAACTATTTGACAAAAAGCACAGAAAAAACTTACAATCACTATTTTTTTTTCTAAATAAAAGTAAATTATATTGGACATGTCCGCTATACGTTACCCTCTGATCCGGTAATGAGGTGCGCGACTGCCAGCTTCCTTCGCTGGAAGTCTTCAAGTTTGACGACATCCTCTGACAGCAGATGCCTTTTAGCTGCAGATTTGATACATAAAATTATTTTAAGCAAAAGCAAAGGAATTAACGCATGCGTGCAAGCAGTCACCTCTGCACACATAATCCACCAGAGTACTGATGGACGAATTACTCCAAGTTGCCGACAAACAAAACAGCAAATGTTTAGAATTTACCTCCTAAACGTGATACAATCCAGCCTGGCTGTTGCAAAGCAGAAAGTGTCACTCTAGTAGAAATGTGTTCGCGTCGAAACGAACGACAACATACAGCCGCAAGGCTGCGCAGCGCCATTATGTCAAAAAACTGTACCAACCCCACGTAAACAAAGGGGACGTGAATGACAACCACACAGCGTTAACCTACGTAATTTTTCATCACGTCGCATTCATTATAATTGTAACACTTATAAACACACCTATATGCAATAAATGTGTTGCTTTTGTGTGAATATTCTATTTTGCGTTTGTTTATACGTGATAGGAATGTGGTACATTCCAACATGGCGGCGTCCGAACCAGTCTTTTTCTCTGTGGAACTAAACTACGGGAGCTGATTGCTGCCATACCGGGACATAAAAAAGCGAAAGATATAACGTACATTTTTCAAATATGCATTTAATATGTGCTACTTATCATAAACCTCTGCTCTGAAAATAAAAATGGCCACAAAATAAATTATTTTAAATATATAAAGTTGTGTCAAGGGAGCAGAAAAGATGACAACATGAAACATGAAACATGAAACATGACAATATCAACAATAAAATAAAGATGTATTTAGCTGAAATGGACACTTGGGCGGGCTGTGAAAATGTTTACATTGTATTTTCTTTTTAATGCCAATTAATTTTGTCTTGTCTTTAATGAAGGACATGCACAAAAAAGAATCAACCAGCTGGTGGTGCTGTTGCTTTATTTTATTTTTTATTTTTTGCTGATGCATACCCGTGTACTCTTCAATAGATTATGAACGTCCCTTTTTATATATAGAATAATGATGTACTAGGCTTACTGAAACTATATCAAGTCAAGTGTTTTTACTTTTCCACGACCATTACAGGCATTATTTTCCCACGTAAACCCAATTTACAACGATTCACAGTAAAAAAAATAAAAAACGTATTGCAGAGTACCTTCAAGTGCACACCATAATATACTGTTACATAGAGCGGAAGCAAAGCAGAGCAAAGGGATGCTCCCTGTTGTCGCCATGAGCAACAAGACCTCAGGCCGCGCTGCCTGAGATTGCTTGCGCAGCCAATCGGACGCAGGCCTCGTTGGATAATTGATGGCTTCCTGTAATGTGCGTGCATGGTGACAGCTTCTCTCTTGCATACGATATCAGGGAAAACTGATGCACTCTTTGTATTGCTCATCATCAATGGTGGCAATACTTGGTTACTAAGTGCTTTTTCCTGGTACCTTAACTAAATATTTTTCTGACTACTTTTTAGTTTTATTTTGCTCTGAGCAGACAAAGTTAATTCATGGTGAATTCTATGGGCATAGTGTGGCTCCTTCTGGTGTACATTGGCCTTTTACGGGTCACTATAATGCAAAAATAGACTGACATGGAGGTATATTAGTTATTCTTCGTCATTGATTAAAAATATGCCAATGCCTCTAATTATTGTCATTGTGTCTATCTACATATGCTGGTTCTAACAGTTACCTACATGCTATACATTGGTTCGTTTTATTGTTTTTTTTTCAACATGCAAGTAGCTGTACTTGACTGTGGGTATGTTCGCCAATCTGCTCATCATCACAACAAGATAATTTACACGCTTTTGATTTCCCTGCGACAAGCAGCCACATGTTGGCTTGTTACATTTTTCCTTTGATTTTCTCCCGCCGTGAATTTGACTTTGGCTCTTGTTGTGGAAAACGCCCGAAGGGTCCCAGAGAGACAAAGCTGCCATTCATCAGACTGTGAAGCGCACATTTAACATAGAATGGCTGAGAAAGGATCAAATGATATGCTTTAATGTGTCAAAACGTTTTTTTTCTTCCGGGGGAGTAATTCCGCTGTCAGCCGTTAGAAGGCAGTACACTATTGTGCTTGACACTGTATATGGATAGAAGAAGAGGGGAAACCGGAAATATTTCAAGTTCAGCCTAGTTTTTGCTGATGATTGATTGTCAAATCCTCTTTAGTCCTGCTTCTTATGCCTACAGAAAGAGATTGCTGTGGATTCATTTAATAAAGCACATCTTTGCTCTCCTGAACAAGTTTACTTTCTCATTAGTATAATTGGAAAAAAATTATGACAAAAGTTCCTTGAAAAAGATAAAAGGGAACACTCATTTGTGTTTTCATCAACATACTTCCTTTTATTTTTGTGTTTTGCATTTGGAATCATTCAGCAGTGGTGGTTGCTCTTGTGTTACACACGGCACACAGTCAGAAAGCGCGCACAACTACTCTCACTTGAAACAAATGGCCATAGCTCACGTACAGTATGAGTTTGTAGAGGAGGGTGCAGGGGCGATGTTGAGAGCACAAGACACAGATTAACATTGTTGACGGGAGGAAAAAGGTAGATAATTTAACAGAGTAGAAGGAGAAGAAGAGAAAGTTGGCTGTATTGTCATTCAAAGTTGGTCTTTAGTTGCAATCAAGCACTGACATTTAAGACATATCAGGTGAGTTACAATAGCCCAGCGGTTGCTAATAGTCCAGTAAAGTAAAACTCCACCAAATCACGCTTAGTTTTTTTTTTTTTTTTTTTTCAGTACGGACAAGTCCGAATTTAGGCTGCACCACATTGTGAAACAACATGGCATGCAGCACTGAGCTCTACTGGAAGAAATGTAGCATAATTTACAAGAAGAAGAAGAGGCAGAGATCTCATTAATAGTACCACAAGCAGTGAGAATATATGCTCGTGAGTATTGTTATATGTATGCTCTGTTTGTGTGTGTTGTCGCTCTGTATATGTTAAAGTAGAAGTTGTTTTGAAAGTTAATAGTTACAGGAACAACTATGTCAATAACTGTTTCCCTCGCTATGGTATTTCACCTTAAATGTGAGCTTCATGCTAGCAGACCTTTGTAATAATCTGGTATGGTGTTTAAATAAACAGTGGCCTACCACTATTTGCGGGTGATAGGGCGCTAAGCCTGTCTGTAAATTGTGAAAATCTGTAAGTGAGGAAGAAAAAAAATGAGAAAAGAAAAATTGAGAAAAAAAATGTGTGGGTTTAAAAAGAAATGCCAATACACTAAACAAGCAAGTACCCTCTTTCTCTTATTAATGGTGTGGGTTATTAAGTTAGTGTCTTTAAAATGTGGGAGAATAAGATATAAGAAAATGTTTTTATACGGTCTCCATGGTACAGAATTTTTACCAATCATGAGTGGATCTGGAAGGTGGTGGGTCAACCACGCTAAACAGAGGTTCACTGGACAGCGGTTCATGTCTTGTGTCCGTTTTTGGTGTTGCATAACATAATTCGCTCTCATTCACAGGGATGCTGGCTACGTTGAGGCTAAATAATTTAGCATCTAGGTGCTAATTGCTGGCATGTGTCAAAAATCCCTTGTTAATTGAACTTCCACTAAAAAGGTACCATCACCAAGTCCAAAGTGTACTAGCTAATGTTTGGATGGCGGGCATTATGTTAAAGGTAGCCTGTTAGCTTACCCGGCAAATCTCGTTCGCGTCACGGATCAGAACTAGTCCTTTGAGTAATATAGGTGGAGCATTTTTTGGGTTAAAAATCAAAGTAGCTAGCTTTACTAGCGTAGCTCATCTGAGCTCATGTCGCATCGTAACCAAGTCCTGTGTTAGCAGTGTAGCATTTTGGTTAACAAGCTAAAAACAATGATATTAACACCGCTAAGCTTGTTTCAGGGAAGCCTAACTGACCAGACATTGTGTTTTGGTAAATGAGCAAAGTAGCTAAACTCGTTAGCCGAGTTGCACAAATTTTGCGAGTGCCATGCATGGTAACCAAGCCGCAGATTAGTAGCCTAGCATTTTGGTCAACAAGCTAACAATGCCGTAGCAATCTTGCTCGAATAATACAAGTGCATTATTAGATCGCTGCAAACAAAGCTAACTTTTGAGGGATTCAAATGACGACAGAGATGACAACATAGCATTAAGTGATTGGTCGGTCTGCATTTTGGAGGTGTGGCTATGTGAAAGGTCATTCAGCAGCAAATCTGTGCTCAACATCACAATTCGCTCAACTATCATTTATCAAGCTCACTCGCCCCAACGGTTAAGGAAAAAAAACTCATTTAAGTACAAAGCTAAGGCTAATTCATGCACAGAGCTATTCATAAATATTTTACAGTCCCTAAGCACAGGGCTTTGGCCTTTGTGTTACCAACTGTGTGACCATTTGAGGATGTTTTGTCCATTAGCGTTCTGTTTAACGGATACATTCATTACTCAACATCCCAGTAAGGCAAAGATCTGTTGTTTCTTTATCCATTCGGCAAGATTAAAACACAATGTGTTGAACTGGAAAGGTGGGTGAAGGGAGTCAAAATCAATGACATATTTTTTCTTATTTTACCAGCAGTTCCTTGGAAAAGTCGTGGCTTGATATTCAGAAGTGCATCGTGGAAGTTAATTTGACGTGTGTGAAAGTAGGAGTGACTGTTTTCAGGTGACGTTGCTCAGTTACATTCGCTCATGAATGACTTCGTCCTACATTTCTATCTTACATGCTGGAAAGGACTCGTCCTGCATGACCACCGTGCTGCTGCTCGCCAGGACCATGATGTTCAGCTCCTGTTGCTTATCGTGGCTGTCCTGGTACCACTCCCGCATCACATCCGTGTCATGGGTCGGTATCAGCGTGACCTGATGGGCGGGAGAATGAGGGAATTGACCGTTTAGGGCTGATACCATCAAACAAATGTCTTTGGAGAGCTTCTTCAAAAGGGGAGAAGCCAAATGATAAGACAAAAAGAAGAAGAGCCTACAACTTAAAAGAAATAGAGAACAAGCTTGTTCTGCCTAATATGTGATGACAGGCTCACAAGTGAGGCAATGAAGCGTTTAAATCAGCCTTAAAAAAGCCCTACTAAACACCTAACGTTCATTTCCGACATCCTGTCTTTGTGAAGTGGGATTCTCTGCAAAGTCATTAATCAGAATAAAACTATGGCGTAGACTGGACATTTGTACAACATTTTGGGTGTCAACGTCTCCCAGAACCTCATGATAGGACCGGCTTGTTGAACAGAAACAAGTGCAGGTCTCCCAACTGCATTAATTGTGATGAATTTTATTTTTATTGACTTGTTTTTATTTACTGATACATAAGTTTGGGAACTTCTGTTTTAAAAACATATATACAGATCACATAAGTGACATACCTGCATATTGTTTTCCCACCGGGCTTTCCCTTCCAGCAGAGCATCGAGCACAGCCCGACTGGGTTCTTCAGACGTCTGGTCATTGCCGCTGACCACATAGTACGAGGAGCGCACCCGTTGGAAGAATTCGGAATCCACATTCTTAGCACTGCAGTGATTCGGGATGTAAACCAAATCCATGTACATTGGAGGACAGTTGGGTAGAGATGCCACACTTGACACCTTCTCGCCGGTACTTCGAGACGCCGACGTATTGGTTGCATTTTTGGCATCTTTCCCCTCTCCAAGACTCTTCTTGGGAGAGGCGGTCTTTGAGTCCTTCACTTTTGACAGACCAGTTTTCCGAGCTGGCGAAGAGGCCTTTTTGGTTAGCTTTTTCTTCTTGGGCTTTTCCGCGGCTTCTGTGTTAGCATTGTGGCGGTTTTCCTCAGCCTTGAGGGCTTCTGGATCGACCATGCAGACATCATGGGGGCCCGCAGTTGGAGCCGAGTCCATGAGCGCTACTGGAGGAGGATCGGCATGCCTGTAGGTGAGGGTTCTATCGGTGGGCAAAGTCTCCGAGTCATCCTCTGAATCAATGTTAGCATCTGCCGTAATCGAGGGGCACTCCTCTGTCCCCGGCGGAACATCAGAATCGGTCTGAGAGGGGGCAGATTCGCTGATAGACGTGGGAGGAGTCTCCTCACATTGCTTGGTAGGAAGCTTACCCCCTGAAGGCGGAGGCCCACCTCCCACCATCTCAAGAGGCTTCTCTTCCTCCAGAGTTCTCTCTTCATTGAGGAAATATTCAAGAGGGTTGGGGTTGATGAAAGAAGGCGAAAGTTCAGTCTTGGGATGACGGTATTCACATGAAGGTACTAAACAGAGGTCGACCTCAGTCTTGGAAATGGATGGACTGATCTTGGAAGGGTCAGGCTCCCTGCAGCTGAAAGCTGTGTTATAAGTAGATGCATGTGAGGACAGAGGTAGATGTGACGGGGAAGAGACTTTGGGGCTCACGGGAGATTTCACTCCAAGTGTTGAATCGTCACATATAAACGGGTTGGTCTCCTTTTCTGGCAAAGGTTTTCCTTTGTCTGAAAACCATAATGCAGATGATGACAGGGAAGTCATGTCAGAGGGTTTGTCATGTTTCTCTTGTTCGTCACACTTGTGCTGCGCAGACGGAGAAATGGGGCTGATGTCTCTTTCCAGTGGACCTCCTGAAACCGGGGAGGCCTCACTAGAATGGCAGGAATGAGGGGGCGAGTGGGTATGAGAGGTCGCCGTTGTCATTTCAGAAGGTTTGTCAAGTTTCTCTTGTCCGGGAGACTTGTGCTCCACAGACGGTGAAATGGGTCTGATACCTCTTTCCACGGGACCTCCTGAAACTGGGGATTCCTCACTGGAATAGGGGGAATGGGGGGCAGAGTGGGTTAGAGAGACTGCTTTCGGCGTGACAGGAGATCTGTCCGTCTGTTCAGCCATTAGGGGCAACTCTGTCATTTGGCATGGGGTTGTGGCGGAGGGAGTGGACTGTGATGCGTCTGATGGTGTGACAGAAGCCTCACGGGCTGAATCTGCATCTTCAAAAAGCAAAGGCTTCTCCCCTGAAGAGGTCTGGTCCTCGGATGCTCTCTCAACGTGCGAAGGACTGTCGTCAATCTCAGTTGGGCCGTTCTCTGTGGCACGTGAGTTGCTTCCTGCAGATGGGTGCTCGGGAGATTGCTTGCTGAAGTCAAGGGCTAAGGAGTGGTCCGGAGACTCCTGGCCAAATTCCAATGACATGGTAGAATGTTCAGGTGACTTTGCGTCATGGATCTTTGAATTGGATTTGGTCTTTGGTGAGATGTCTGGGGAGATGGACATGGGCCGAGGGCAGTCTTCCTTGGATGGGGATGCCACCTCTGCCTCATGGAAGGTAGTCAGGGTCTGACCTACGGAAACGGATAAAGAGTCGTCTACTTCCGTCGAGTGAGGAGAGCCAACCTCAGCGTGGAGGGAAGGTGATTCGGTGGTGGGCTCGGGCAGAGAGCTGGTAGCAAGCGAGGCAGTGGACGCTGAGGCTAAATGCGAAAACACATCCTCTGCTACCACTTCCTCTAGCGGTGTGCCTGACTTGTCTGATGTGCTGCCTTCAGAAATGGACATTTTACTCTCTTCTTTGAAAGCCGCGATGGAATGAGCATCCGATTCTTGCTTCACAAGCGTCGTTGAGGAAAAGACTGATCTGTTGATGTCATCCAGTTCCTTCTGTAGAGGGGAGTCCAGGTCCGTTGAAGGTGGGGTTTTTGGAGAGGAAGCAAACTTATCCATAGAGGACAAACACTCTTTCTCATCAGGCTCGGGTGTATCTCTGTTCGAAGACTCCTCTTTGTCACTTGTGACCTCCACAATAATCGGACCCTGGTTTTCATTGTCTGACATGGGTGGCAGAGTTCCTGCTTTTTCTTCTACTGGGGACTGATAATAGGGTGTATGGCCTGATGACTGGGGGGAGCTCGCTCCTTCCAATGTCTTGTCTTCTGGGCTGAGGGTGGAATCACCCATTGCTCTGGTGTACCCTGCTAAGGTAGTGGACAGTTCAATTGGGGTGCCAAACTTTGACGATGAATCAAAGTTATATTTTTGATTACTTGAGGGAGATAGCACAAAGGGTGCGGTTGAAGTCAGCCTTGCCGAGACTGTGTCCTGCTTTTCAAATGATTCTTCAAGTGGGGTAAAGTCTTCTATTTTCCCATCACAAGGAAATTTGTCCTCTTCTAATAACGACGGGGGAGATATTGTCGAGGCTGTGTGGTTGTAGTCTTGGCCCTCGGTTGCATCGCTCCCGGAGTAGTCAGAACGAGGTTTAGTCTGAAGTAAGGGTAGTTTGCTCTTCTCACACTCTCCAGATTCCATTGTACCTAATCTGCCAAACTCCGGCGACGGAGAGTTGGTCCCATCATTAGGTGTCAGAGTCATCGCACTGGAGATCACAAGGGTGGACTGCATGAGGCCAGAGGTGACGGCAAATTCCTCGGCTGTTTCGTCTGAGGCGGTTGAGCTCTCAACGCCGGCCGGTAATATTTCATCGTGGATGGATCCGGCGGGGGAAACGGGTGATGACACTTTGGGTGAGGCTGAAACGATCAGTTCTGTTTTCTCGCATTTGCTTTCACCCATGTGTTGAGCATCTGTGTGATCATGAGCATCAAGAGTTTCGCAGGACTCTTTGTGATTCGATAGCACTCTCCGTGACTCATAAACCTCCTCGGTTTCCCCTCTCTCTTCGTAATCGGCTCCGTCTGAGACTTCCTCCATCACAGTGCCCTCATCGTCGTACTTTTCACTCATGTTGCCGTTGAGTTTACCCTTGAGAGCTTGTTCGTCTGGAGTCGCTCCATTTTCCCCTTCAGCCTCTGTTGTGGCGATTCCCTCATCGACAGACTCCGGTGCTTCGGGGGACTCTTTGGTCTCCATCGGGTCTGTACAGTGGGTGATTATTGTAGCCTCTTTTTCTCCAGTTTCTTGTACAACTGCCATATCCTCCACCAGATCTTCAGCTCTGAGGTCTTCAAATTCCTTTGTGAGGTCTTCTGGGGAAGACATAATAGCCCTTTCTGCATCCAGGTCCATCATAATAGTCGAAGCAGCAGATGCACTTTTGGCGGCATCGATCTTTGCATCCACCTTTGTCACTTTTGACCCTGCTTTGGCTTTCAGTTTTGAGGGCGTGCCTGCATCTTTCTTTGACACATCTTTTTTTAGGGTCTTTGGTTTGGGAGACAGGTTTTTGTCATCTCCAGAGGAAAATACCTTTTTGGTGTCTTTTGACAGCTTTTTAACATCCTTCTTCTGTTCCCTCTTTTCATCCTTTTTCTCCTTGATAGGAGAATCTTTCCTGATGTCCCTTTTCACATCCCTTTTCTTTGCATCTTCTTTCTTCATCCTTTCATCTTTCTTGATCTCTTTTTTAGGCAAGTCCTCCTTTTTGGCGACGTCTTTTTTAACCACCTTTTTCTTCTCCACAGATATTTTAATGTCTTTCTTGGCAATCCGCTCCTTTTCGGGTTTCACTTTGATCTGAGATGGCTTTTTTTCTGGTGTTTCTTTCTGGGAAGTTTGGTCTACGTTTGCCTTTGATTCTTTCTCTGGAACCTTTGCTCGTTCCTTTTTCACCAAGGGTTTTTCTTTTTTCTCTGCCTTTGGTTGTGTTTCACGAGACAGTTCGTCTGCATCTGCCTTGGCTTTCTCCGCCAGCTCCTCCTTGGATTCTTTCCTGACACCTTTGCTTGGCGAAGACTTTGGATTCGACTTCAGGCTCTCTTTGCTGTCCGTTCTGTTTTTCATCTTGGCTTGCTTCAGAGTCGGTGTTGATGGCACTTCGATAGGCATCGGTTTTTGAGTGACAACTGCCTGCTTCAAGAAGTCCAGGTGCTTCAGTTTTTCCAAACCTTCAAAGATGTGATGCTGGGTGGCATTTCCCGGAAAGAGAACACGTATGATTTTCTCTGAGGGGTTCGCAGGGTGCCACACGATGAGAGAGCTGACAGATGTCAAGTAAGATACAGGGAACTCTGACTCTTTCCCGTTCGGCAGCAGGATAGAAGCGGTATCCTTTTCGTTTCCAGTCCACTGCTTCATAAAATGTTGCATCTCTTTGCTGTTCTTTGCCGGATTGAGTACGTACATCTCGAGCTTCCCCACGCCCATCTTCTGAAAAAGTATGATGGGTTCAATGGTGTTTCCAACAGGCCGCTGCAGTGGCTCAGTTCTCAGGTTCAGCTTTGCAAGGAACTGTTGAGTGGCCGCCGCCTCCTCGAGATTCTTGCGTACTCTGTAATTAGGTTCAGGGCTTTCCAAATTTTCCGGAAGGTTCACAAATACAACGCCGATATCCGGCGAGATCATGTTCTTCACCCACTCGCCGTTTGCCGTTGAACCCTGCGACTGCTCCTCCTCCAGCTCCGCGATCTTTCGTCGCAACATGCTATTGATGCCGGGCAAGTTATCATCGCCGATGTGAGTCAGCAAGATGGAGTCCACGCGGTCTAAGTGTCTCACCAGCTTCCAGAAGCATGACTTCCTGTCGGATCCGCCGTTGATGAGCATGTTGAAGCCATTGACGGCAAAGAGAGCGGAGTCGCCGTGACCGCCGGGGAAGATGTAGCAACACGGCTTAGAGAGTTTAAGGAAACCACCAGAGGCCGGCGGTTCCAGCATGTCGAAAGGTGTCAGGATTTCGATGGATTCGGACAAATACTCGGTGAACTCGGAGAGTCCCTCCATTTCAGGGAGGATGAGTGTTGAGTTCAGCTTCATGTTGATGAAGTCTTGCAGGTTGTGTTTGTCCAGGTTGGAATTCTTCCAGTCTCCTTGATCAGGGCAGAAGAGCGTCAGGTTGGCTTTGTTTTCCGGGTGAATGGTACTCAGCAGTTCACCAATCTAAAGGCAATAAAATAAAAATTGAATACTGGAGTATTCAAACATTTGGGAGAAGGAAGAAACTGTGAACAGACCTCTTGGTCAGTGAAGATGTCGATGAATCTGGAGAAGGAAAAGGATCCAGACTGAAGTAGGAGCTCACCAGTGCTTTCGGTGCACTGGCCCGACAGGACCAGAAGTTTTTGTCTGGCAGAATCTGAGATCATCAATCGAACCTAAAAAGAAAGGTGGTGAGAATTATACGACATATACTGGTGGAAACTTTCAGCAGGCCTTAATGAGAATAATGATATAATGTGTCCTGTAGGTGCCCACCATGTTTCCTTATAAACCTGTTGAGGAATCAGGTGTGTAAAAGGCAGGATATCGCTATAGTAGCTCAGGTTTACCTCGGTGCTCACAGTGTCGTCTGAGGGGTTGATGAGCACCACTGTCTCCAGCACGTTACTTTTGTGATGAAGAATTCTCTGGCCTGCGAAAAGGAACGAAATGCAAAAATGTCACATTTGCCTTGGGCTCTCAATTCATCATCCGATATGCTGCACTGGTAAACCTCTAAATAAGGTGACATTTTTATCAGAATAACACACATGAATAATACTACACCTCCTCCCACCAATTTGGAATCTTTTTTTGAGGGGGGGTATGCATACTATGCATGGGATTTTACGGTTATTGAATTACAGTATAATTAATTAAAATTATGCTGTATAAATTGATTTTCTTTTATTTGGTATGATCTGTGTATGTGTGAGCTCTCGCACATGTGATGTATGCATGTGTGTGTGCCAGACACACCCAAGTCCACACCATGACATGCTTGATCCTTAAAGTGACAGCATCCTAACAGGCAACAAAGTCCACATCTTTCATTTTCTCTCCCTTTGTCTCATGGGAGTGGGCGTCAGCCACCAGCTGGCGTTAGCACTGCCGTCGCATGACAAAGTGTCAACGCGTTGGAGCAGCCGTGACCCCTGCAATTAACCAGCGAAAGTCGTCACCCCCAACCCCTCCACCTCAGTCCTGCCCCATTGGCTTCCTGGTGGAGACGGACTGTCACACAACCGAGGACACAGGAGGAAATTGATCTGGAAGGCACCAGACCAAAAATAGATCAATGGAACAACTGCAGAGATGAGCATTCCCCGTTTTGCTTTAAGAAAAAAAAAAAACAAATAAATAATAAAACAGCTTGTGTAATGACGATAAAACAGTGTGCCACCAAATCCTCAGGTGGACAACAAAGGGAATGAGCAAAAATGTGTCTTCAAAATATTGTTTCTAATAGCTCTACCGCTCACCACGGGCTTTAAAATTTTCTTGATAATATGTTCTATGTGCCCCCAACGAGTCAAAATGTGGCATTTTGATTAATATTGCATTTGTGGATCAGGAATTAAGCAGAAAAATCCGCCCACATTGACCCATCTCTGTTGGCAGCCATTTTGACTCTTGGTGTCCACTGAAAATGACATCACAGTGACAAGGGGCTCAGCTTACGAATGTCACATGCCAACACCCAGAAAACAGGTGAGCGTTGATTCCTTTAACCAAAGTTAAGATAATGACATGAATGAGTTGAGACTCAAATACTATTACAAATTACAAAAAAAAATTCTAATTTTCCTTCCTTCTCCTCGTTATTCCTGCCTATGTGACAAAACAAAACAACAAAACAAAACACCTGCTGCTTTTTTTTTTTAGAACTAACAGAAGAAGCACACAGCTTGATTAGCCTCTTTCTAGGGGTCCTTCATTAGCCTCTTGTCCCAGTACTTTCATCCTGACCTAATGTCCTAACCATCATCGAGCTGGACATCAATGCCGCATCATCTGCGAACCGGAGATGTCACACTGTTAATTACCAATTCCGAAATTAGCTGTGCAGTTTGCTGCTTTGTTGCAGAGCAGCTAGAGAAGAGAGTCGCTAGCCACCAGGAGAGGAAAGGACAAAAGGGTGAGGCTTTTTGCATTGCGTGTTAACGTAAGGCTAATCAGACTTGATTGTAGCAAAGCTATGCTGTTGTTAAGCGGAAGACGATGGCATGAAAGGAAATCAAAGCTCCGCAAAATCTGTTTAAATGATGTCGAATGGATGTGGAAAATTTCGCATGTAATCGCAAGGCGGAGGGGGTTTGCCCGTTCCTCGGAGCGTATTTTGGACGGCAGCCATGTTTGATCACTCCCTGACCCTTCTGAAAGGATTTCGATGTGCTGCCGCATCGTCTCCACTTTCATTTGTGTCACGTGATCCGCCGCAGTTCTTCAAATAGTTGCCACCGCTCGATCGTTGCTGAACAATTTCGCTTGGGCTTGGGTGAAGAAATGCCGCATGCTAATATACCCAAGATCAGGTGTGCCGCAGGAAATGAGTCAATCTTGCGAACTGAGGTGATTACAGTTGCAACTGGAAATGGGAAACGTTTATGTGATTATTTTACGCTGCATCAAATGGAAGGATGACCATGATTTGAGGAAATACATCAATACCGATATATAGTATGAACGTATTTGTACAAATAAAGGCCTTCCCTCTAATACATACTTAGACACCCAATACTTTTAACAGTGGAGTAAATAATTGCCCCAAGTCACTTGCTGCAAGTAAGACAATATTATGACTATAAATATCATTTTTGAAAAAAATAAAAAGCCTTCCCTCTAATACAAATCAACCCCTGGTGGACAGCCAGAACCCTCTGCAGTTGACTAACATCCAAAACACTATTTAGAAGCCACTGGAGTATGAAAGGGATATTTTACCTTTGACATCAGCGGAGAATCGCGCCGAGTGTCGGGATACAAAGAGTTTGAGCTCCTGGTCCAGGTTACAGTCCATCAGATTGGCGTCCCACGAGCGGATACCTGAAAAAAAATATATAGAAAATTCATAAATGTATATTGTAGTTAAAGTATATAATACTTTTTTAATGTTTCCCAATATTTTTTAAATTTAACTTTTGTGGACAGTACAGTCCAGTCGATTCAACATACAAGTACATTTTTACTCCTTCCCTATTTTTACCTATTGTATTGTATTGTATTGTATGCACACTCAACATTTTCAGGAAAATCGAATAAACCGCAGTGGTTTGTTAATTAATGTATATTTTTTAAAGCTTTACAATCACAATGAAATGCCATGGCTATAATATGATGCGCAAATAAGACATTTGATGTAACAATGGTCTGTGGGAGATGATAAAATGAAAATGACGTTGGCAGGATGAGCTTGATCACATTAGAGTGAGCTGAGTCACGGCTCCGTCAGCTCACACAATGAAACCTCTGTCGTGGTCACTATAAGGCATTTCTCCTCAAAACAAAGCAATCGGGGTGGGGCACAACATGTGCTTTGACGCCAATGCAAGAGCCAAATTCACATAGCGGGACAATGATTGAAGAGAAATGATAAATTGCCACAAAGTCAGATCCATCCAGAGATGGGCTGAATTTTCAAATCCTCTTCTTGTTGGTTTGCTTAATGTCTGTGTTTTAGTCATCAAGAAATATAATCGCATGTTTTTGTTTTTCAAATATAGGACATTCATAAGGTTAGTAAAAAAAGATTTTTTTGTCATAGAAATTGGGTCAAATGAACTGGCAACTTGACTGGTGGATTTGGCCCCTAAATGTAGAGATATGCTGACTATAAATTTTAATCTTATTTCATTGTCATGAAAACGCAGGTGTCATCGTCCAAATCCTTGAAGGCCCAATTTCTCACTCTTAATAATTTTATGCTGTAAAAAAAAACAATGCCATCCTTCTTTTGGACTTATAAGATGTTCAGGATATTCAATTTCTTTCATATAAAGATTGACGTACATGACAAAAACGACAGCAAGAACCTATTGGCAACTGATCAACCCCGCCCTCCCCCAAGACACTCTCGAATGTGATGATGATAATGCGGAAGAGGAGAAAAAGTCAAGCGTCACTGTCCGAATACTTTTGGTCCTACGTTCTTATGTTAATATAATGAAGATGAGATATTATATGTCATAGTACATAGTAGTGCCCCAAAATAGAATGGGTTTAAATCTTCAACAAAAAAGGATAATATATAAAAAAGCAAACAGAGAAATTTCCTGTTGCTAATTACATTTTACTAAGCAATAAGAAAAAAAGGAACGGCTTTACAAACTGGTCCTCGTGGTTTCCCGTAGGGACCGCAGTGCGGCCCGGGCCACGCCTACCGGCCGGTGTGGGATGAGAGTGCTAGATGCAGGAGGAGGATAACGGGGGAGGGATGCTCCCACGGGATGGGGGATCAATCAGTTTAGTGCTGGAGAATGCCACGAATAATCCCATAAATGGATCAAACGGGAGGGTCACGGTACCCCCCCCACCCCCCTCGCCCCGTTTCTTCCCTCGCACACCGGCTTACCCTTCTCGATGTCAGCCACGGCGCACTTGAGGTTCTCCTCCGCGACCACCTCGCCGAGGACCACCAGCAGGTAGAATTTGGAGTCGACGAAGTGGCGCGCGGGGCTACAGGCCGCAGGAACCCCCGCGGCCGGGCCGGGCGTCATGGTCGCCGGCTCCATCGTCGGCATCGCGTCGGCAGCCACGGCGCTCTGTTGCAACAGGGCGGACATAGTTGGCGGTCCCCTCCCTCCTCTTCGTCCTCTTTCTTTTTTTCCTTCTTGCGATGCTGCTTGCGCTGTAGTCAGCGCACGAGTGAGGACAAGGAGTGGCCCCGGCTGCCTGCAAGCACCCCCACCTCCTTTTTTTTTTTGCTCACTCACGGCACAGCTGATGTCACTGGCAACGAATCAAACGCACCCTTCCGGAAGACACCGGGAGGATGAGGAGGATGAGAATTTTCTGTGTACATCTATCAATCTATCTTTCTATTCTATCTACATACGCCAATTGACATGCAGTGGGAAATTTGAGATGCAGTGGGAAATTTGGTGGTTGTATACACACACACACATACATACATATATATATATATATATATATATATATATATATATATATATATATATATATATATATATATATATATATATTTGGTGGTTGTATAGACTGTGTGTATATATATATAATGGAGGTGCAACTCAGAGTGTGGGGGCCACATGCTGCTCGTTGCCGCCCTGACTACTTTTTTTCTTTTCGTAATTGCAGAGAGTGTGAGACATTTATTAGATGCGAGGTCATCAATAACAATCCCAAAAATGACAAACCAAAATATTGACATGATTAAAATAATAATACGATTTTATCTATGACTAAGAAGTAATGAAATCAGAAATATTTAAAGATTTATAAATAAAAGCGCACGGTCACCTGATGGGGATAACGAGGTGTCTATTTGCATTCAATTATTCAGTGCACGCCATCTCAAAGGGATTTCCTTTTAACAAAACAAAAGAGGAACCGTGCCTGCAGGAAGCTTGAAAACAAACGTTAAAAGACCAATCAATCAATATCAAACAGCGGCGGGATCAGAGAGGAAGTGTAGCGTTTGAGGGCGCGTGGATGCTAAGCTAGCATGACAGTCAGCATCAAAAAACGTTTTTCAAATGAGTGGACTTTCCCCCTTTGAGGATTCACAATTCGCCCAATTCCAAATAGCGAGTTGCATTCTCTCTCGCTCGGTCACATATACAATTGGAATAAATAATATTAATATATCATTCAAAATGCCGAACGAAGAGATTAGCACAGAAAACTAAACAATACTGCTAACATTAATTTTCAATTTAACAATACATAATCAGCTGTTGATTCTTGCTCTGATAGCACCATCTACTGGCGATAATTGCAAAAGGCAGCAGGGTTTGTGCATTATCTTGGCAATGGGATATTTTGCGATTTATTGATGTAGATAATTGGGGGAAAACTGTGTCGCTATTCATCAATATTATTAAATGCTATGAAGAGCAACAAGGTAGTCTAGATTATCCAAGCACATGCGATGCTTTTTCAGAATTCAGCAGCAAGGTGAAAGAGGGTCATATGTGAGCTCATCACATTTTTGAGCACTTTGTTGTTTGATTCCCGTTATGGGTGGGTGACACATGCTGTTGCGTCACAA
Organism: Hippocampus zosterae; assembly: GCF_025434085.1. NCBI lineage: Eukaryota > Metazoa > Chordata > Actinopteri > Syngnathiformes > Syngnathidae > Hippocampus > Hippocampus zosterae. The sequence goes on from NC_067468.1 coordinate 9,054,589, forward strand.
GAGCTGCATGGATCCTTAAATTGCATGCAGTTCAAGAAGAATTTAGTTTTAGGCGAATTCTGGGACAAAATAAAAGACCCCCCCAAAATTAAGCTCAAACTTGGGGTGAAGTGACAAAAACAAACAAACAACAAAAAAGGACAATATTGTAATGCCCAGGCATGTGGGTAAGGAGAGCCGCAGGCGCATTTATTGAACGAGACAGGCGTTTAAATGCGCAAATATGAAATGACAACACTCGCAAACGCTGCTATGGGACACAACACACACCCTCTAACATGCAGACGAACTAGCCAACCCGGATCCTGGCGTCACACATTCGGCACCAAAAATTAGCTGGCATTGGCTAATGCTCACCCGCAACCTTACGGACGCTAAATCGGCATGGAAAATGTTAGCATGCCTGATTTCCAGCATGTGTTGCTCTACCTTTAAATAACAAAGCCAGTAATGTGGAGTATGTACTGCTCCACAAAGCACATCATCTGATTGATATAAAAATGATTTAGTAGATATAAACACATAACGGGGTAGGACTAGATACGTTTTTTACTTCATCCTACTCCCTTGAACATAATAACTGTGTTGAATGAAGACTAATTTCTTTCTTTTTACTTTTTTATCTACCTTATTTTCTGTGAAATTATTAATGTATATGTTTTATGCTCAATAAACAAACAAACAAAGAAACAAACAAAGAAAAACATCAAATGAGTGAAAAATGAAACCTTCCAATCAGGTATGTTCCGTTCTGCTATGTACTGATCTGAAGGCTACTTTCATGTGCCTTGAAAGACCCCCCCCCCCAACACACACACGCACACACACACACACACACACACACACACACACACACACGCACACACACACACACACACACATATGACTGACATTATTTTGTTATCTTTTTAGTCAACTTAACCTGAAACAGACCTGAGCAATCAACCTAATCCTAACTTGCCTCCTGCACGCCACATTCTCAACTGCAACATCAAAGTCCAAACGCGTGTGGAGAAAATCAACACGACATTTCCATTGTGTTTCATGACTTACTTTGGGCAAGAGAGAGCGGTGGCATACTGAGGACTGGTTGCCAGTCAAGCACGGGGCACGTGCGGTGAACCGCCACTGAATTGAAGATTTTGAAGCTTTTTTTAAAAATTGGGGTGTAGAGTTTTCCAGAGAAGACCCAATTTTAAGGTTGCCCACCAACAGCGTAGTAGAACGCCGTGCCACTAAATGTTCGGCAATACTGGGCTTAACATGAATGCTAAGCTAAATACTGTGAGCTTATCAATGCTATTTGGCATTATATGTTACCATTGAGGTAGTTGACTTCAGTTAGTCAAAACTATAGAGGTTGGCTGAACATTTTGGTGTCTGAAGATACAAATGTTCATTTTTTTTAAACGAATTTGTTTGAATAACTGAACACGGGTGTCCCTCAAAGCTCTGTTCTAGGGTCTCTCAAGCTTTTGTTTTTATATACACAGCAGGTGAATTTTACTGGATTACTACGGGAAAGAGGGGCAGCATGGTGGACCGCGGTGTTCGGATCATATTAGCATATTTATGAGAATTCCTTTTGTGTCCGCATTGTTGTTGTTGTTGGGTTTTTTGGGCCACCTCTTCCTCCCACAATCGATGGCCTTCATCAACAGAGTATAAAGAGAGAGCATCTTTGGGAATGTTTTGGGTGTTCCTTTGGGCCACTTGAAGATGTTCTTCAATGACATGGGACTTTTCTGCTCAGTTTGTCTTCATTGAGAGGCCAAAAGCAAACATAATGGTCCAAGAATTTAAAAAAAGAAAGTCACGTTGCTTGAAACTCCATGAAACAAATGCAAAAATCTAAATTGGCTGCGTTATCAGATTGAGCCGCAAATATTCCAACCCCCGGTGGACTTACGCATTAAAACGTCTCCCCTTTTCATGGGAACACAGTTTTCTGGGATCTCACGGACGCAGCTCCAGTTCAGTATTACGATTTCCCGACATAGCGGAGTCGTAGGGGGGGGTCTGGTTGGGTCAACTGGAGGGCGCCAGATCATCGACCCGAACAAAACCCCTCCAGTGACGTCACGTTTAACCTCCAAAATAAAACTCTGGGGGAATTCCCGGTGACGATATGAAGATAACTAACAATCGCTTATATCGCATGCAGATGCACTGGCACACAAGTGTGAAAAAATTGCTGAGTGCAATAATGGGCTGCCCCATTATGTGTGATGATTGGAACCAAACCTTCATTTTGATCAGTATTCAACTTAAAGATGAAACTCTTTTCAATTTCTGCACTTGGTTAAAAAACAAACAAACAAACAAACATCACAAGCACCACCCTCTGCCCTTTGTTTACATGTGACTGGAACTCTTTGGAACTCTGCTATTTTTCTAAATTCCTTAGCAGTCTCAAACGCCTCACAGGACAAGGAATGTTGTAGATGTGAATTATTCTCCTCTCTCTTTTTGCCTTTCATGAAATTAAGATAAATGTTGGGAGGGAGACATTTGTCTTCAAAATTCGGGGCGTCTTTCGTCTCAGACTTGGACTCTGCTCTTTTTCGCATACTCCAAAAATATGCAGTTTTGATTCAGTGAAGGATAAATTTGTGCTCATGTGAGCGTTTGTCACAGGGGAATTCAATAATGAATGAGAATCAATATTGTTGGTCAAAACAGAGGGCCCCAAACTAAAAAGGAGGGGAAGAAAATTTTTGTTGTTGTTGTGTTTTTTTTTTTTGTTTTTTTAACATGCCAGAATCAAACTTGGACCTCAGGACCAATTGTTACAGGACATCCGAGCCAGGGCAAAAACGCAGCTGGCAGAAGTACTTGCACGCACACACAATTGGCAACGGTAGCAAAATATTTGTTCTTGAAAAAGTGATGCCACTAAATTTCCAAGAATTTAATTTCGGGTGTGGGTGAAGCAAAGCGGCAATTTTCGATGACTCGTCATAAAGAATAACACAAGTAATTTGGCGGTGCTCAGTTGCGGCCACCAACATTTCTTGGAGAATTTAGCCCCTTGAGGCAGGTTCATGGAGAGCAAAATCCCATTTTGTAGACATGTCTCTCACGAGTCGACGCACAAAAAATAAATAGATAACAAATTTAAAAAAGCTCAAAAAGCTACGCCGAAAAGGAAGCCTGACATTTTCGGTCGGAGCGGACATTGTCGTGCCGAGGCCGGTTCATCCATTTCCAGAGTCTTTCATGAGTAGATGCATAAAAATAAATAAATGCATACATACATAAATAAAAAATAAAAGTCTGAAGAAGCTATGCCTGAAAAGACCAAAAAAAAAAAAAAGACATTTCCGCCATTTTGCGGAAATTTAAGCCTTTCAGGGACAACGGTTACGACAGTGGACATGTTATCAGGTTACAGGGCGCAATGAAAGGGTTAAAGTTCATTCAGGGCTCGTTCAAAAGATAAACTGATCCTGGCAATTTTTGGGGGGGATTGCTACCAAATTAGATTTTTGTATACTTGACGACGAGACTGTGCTAAACTGTGAAACATTTATGTTTCAATTGCTGATATTTTTTTTGGGAGGGGTGAAGTGGGGGGCGGTGGTGGATTTCTTTTACACGCTGGCAAGAGTCACCATTCATTTTCTAGCTGAACAGAGGTGAAAAACCACAAGCGCGCTGGAAAAAAAAAAGCGAAGCTTTTATGTTAAGGTGCGGACAGGGTATGATTTTTCTTTTCACGCTGACTGATGTGTGAAAAGACAAGCGCCCCGAGGAAGGCGGCTGCGGAATTAAAGTGATTATGTCGCTGGAATCTGGACAAGCTTCGGAATAAAAGATTCTATTGAATCCCCTGCAGGTCGCTGCACTGCTTCGCACTTTGTTTTGAGAGCTACGGCACGCCCGCCGGGCAAGATGGTGGAAAGTACCATTAATAAAAAAAAAAAATAATAATAAATAAACATTAAAAAAAAGGACATGTGGGGTGCACTCAACAATGACAACACAATTATCAATATGAAGAAAACAACAAAGTAGTCGAAAACAAACATATTTAAAGTTTGATTCCAACTTAAAAAATATGCAGTGGCTATAAAAAGTCTACACCCCCCCATTCAAGTGCCATTTTTTTGTGACTTGTGGCGGGAAAAAAAAACGAGACCAAGATTTATTATTTTAAGATTTATCGTGTGCACGGTACAACTCCGTTGAAGTTTTTGCTATGCTTTTCAAGCTTTAATGCTTTTGGTTGCATAAGTATGCACACCCTCTTAGCTAGGGGATGTGGCTATGTTCAGAATTAACCAATCACAAACACATGTTAAATGGAAATAAGCACACACCTGCCACCTTTCAAAGTGCCTCAAATTAACCCGAAAGAAAGCTTAAATGGTCTTGTAGGCTTTTCATGGCTTTTTTCCCCCACCAAAAGGTATGTTTAGCACAAACACAACACTGCTCATCACGAAAAGAACAGCACACCGACACCGGTGGCGGCATCATGCTTCGGGGCTGTTTTGCAGAAACATTCTGTTGTCTGCAAGAAAGTGCAAAAATATATTGCAAAAAGAACAGCTGAACCCTAACCCTGTGGTTTGACTCCTCTTTAACATGAAATTCGTTCCCCCCGCCCTCCCCGCCCCACATTGGAAAAGGAAAACGATTATTTCAAGGAGGTGCATACTTGTCAGGGAATGACGTCCTGTTCCAGGGAGGGTCATCAGGAACCCAGAAATTGTGCCCCCCAAATGCTTATAAATCCATTTACCCCCCACCCCCAAATTAAGCGTTAAGAGTTTACACTAACAAAATGCTTTAGTGTAAACGGTGGCTCACAAAGCAGTTAAAGAAGAATAGGCATGTTTGTTCCACGCGCATTCCAAACTTTTGGCATGTGCCATAATACAGTCTTTATATGAAAAATAAGTTACCTCATTTTCCCTCTTGTATACACACACACATACACACACACGAACGCATGAACAAACTCACACACGCTGCGGGACGTTCGGTATGTGCTTCTTTGCTCTCCCGAAGGGGAAATAGTTTGCAAGTGTCAGGACTTGTTCCTCCAAAGCTTATGCTAAAAACTGCAGCCGAATGCGGAGACGATGAGGGTAATTATAGCTGTGGCCGCAGGGGAAAAAAATTGCCATTGATTAGGAAGTAACCAAGTAATATTACTTCCGTACTGGACTCAAGTACATTTTTCAGGCGAGATTGGTGGGCTGCAAGAACGGTGGGTTGTCTTGTGCCAGCCTAAAAAAAAAACAACAGCCTCTGGTGTTCAAAACAAATCTCTCTCATCTGGAAAAGAAATCAACATGGACTCACAAGTAAGGCGTACGTTGTCAGTTGTTAGCATTAGCTAATCTAGCGGGGGTGGGGTGGGGTGGGTGTTTGTCTGTCACTTCACAATGTTAGCAAAGCAATGGAAACGTTGTTGACTGACATTGATATTCATCAGCTGGATCGATGCAGATGGAGGTCTTCCATTACTTTTGATTTGAGATCAGCACAGCTTTTGAGTAGAAAATAAAGATTAGGTGGTCAGACTTGGTGTGTCACATTTGTTATGAGGGAGAGAAAAGATGCTGGCTTGAAGTTGGGCAAGCGGTGCCTCACACTTGAACAGTGTATGTGTGGTGGAAACTTAGTATGTTGCGTTATGTACTAGAAAGTTAGTGTCGTGACTTGTGAGGGCGAGTTAAGATGCAGCTCGAGCCACGTGGTGAGTCAGCTCGCTTCATAGTCTGCAAATAAACGATCTCCGATCAAACGTTTTTCCTCGGTGTTGTTATTTTACAGTTTGAGATGTCACAAAAAGACAAAGAAATGGGCGTCCAAATCACTGTTTGTGCTTAAAATGTTTCTTTTCACCCCAAAATATTTTCTCTGCTTTGTAGTCACAAACGTTTTGGTGAAACCAAACCCATGTTCTAATGCTGATGACGAAAGAATGGAAAAATCTTGATACAATACAGTAGTCTGTGTGAGTATTGAAAGATTGGTCATATACTCCAAAATGGCCGGCGATGAATGTACTGTATGTTGTCACGTGTCCTTTGTGGCGTTCCCGAAATACTGAGAGAACAAATGCAACCGAGGGGCTGAGTGTCTGAATATGAAACAGCGGCGGACAATGCAGCAGGACGAGATATGCTTTCCATTTTAAGCTGGAGTGTTACAGATAGCGAGACGGCCCGTACGCTTCATCAACAGGCGCTGAGTCAGCATTGAGAAATGTTAAAAGTCCTTTGTGAGGGGGGGGGGGGGCGTTTGGATAATGTACTGCTTTTGGGTGGATAAAGTTAGTGGAGGACAGACAGAGAGGTTACATTTCATAACAAATTGAGGCCCGAACGTCGCTAAAAATGTTCATTTCATCCCTGTCTTACTTTTTGTTCGAAGGTCACTCCTGACAATAAGTCAGAGCAGAGGAGACGCTTGAGCTAGATTCAAACCTGGGATCCTCTTGACTGCGAGGCAGATGTACCAACCACTAAGCGCCGCGCCGCCCTTTTTCCATAACAATGCCGTAAAAATCAAGTATCATGCCGACTAAGAAATGAAGCGTGAAAGACCCTCGGGCCATGCAAATTGAGCGTGTGCAGATTTGAAGGCATGGAAATTAATGAGCAGAGATCGTCACTCTTTGAATCCAACAATGCGGGTAAAGTATGAATCAGATTTTATGAGTCCAGCAAGGATTAAGCAGTATTTAGACAAGATATGTTGTGCTCGTTCTTACTGAAGTCAATTTTTCACAAAAGCAGTTCGAAGCAGCTACTCGCAATTCAAAACAATTGACTGAAGAGGACATCAAACTGGATGTTCCACCCATGTGCTCGGTTACGTTGGATCGGCGGCTATTTTGTACTTTATGCAAATTTTGCGATCGGCTCTAATGTCGAATTTTGCTGATTTGTGGAAATTTACCGGCAACATTTCAGAAATGAAATATTGCACATACAGCACATTTGACAATAAAGTACTTGACTTGATCAATTTTTCACATCTTTGCAAGATCTCATCCGCCGTTTGACTTCTGTCCATAAATGTTTTTTTTTAAACGTCATGTTAACCCTTTCATGCACCCTGTAACCTGATCACATGATAAGCTGTCCGCTGCCCATCTTTAAAGCCCTCCTCAAAACTCACTTGTATTCTTCTGCGTTCGACTCAGCATGACTTCGATTTGTTCTTGATTTTACTGCTTGGTGCTTTCTACCGCCTTTATTACCGATTCGTCTTATTGTTTATTGTGTATGTTAAATCGCTCCATCTACAGCACTTTGTATGCAGCGATGGCTGTTTGAAAGTGCTCTATAAATACTGTTGACTTGACTTGACTTGACACTGTAGTAACTCGTCTTCCGAGCCGCTTGATCCTCACTAGGGTCGCGGGGGGTGCTGGAGCCTATCCCAGCTGTCTTCGGGCAGTAGGCGGGGGACACCCTGAATCGGTTGCCAGCCAATCGCAGGGCACACAGAAATGAACAACCATTCGCACTCACACCTAGGGACAATTTAGAGTGTTCAATCAGCCTGCCACGCATGTTTTTGGAATGTGGGAGGAAACCGGAGCACCCGGAGAAAACCCACGCAGGCCCGGGGAGAACATGCAAACTCCACACAGGGAGGCCGGAGCTGGAATCGAACCCGGTACCTCTGCACTGTGAAGCCGACGTGCTAACCACTGGACTACCGTGCCGCCCACTGTAGTAACTGCTGTCCCTAAAATGATTAAATATGAATATTTATAATAAAAATGTTTCAAAAATATGGATGATGAATTGCTTCATTCTTTTTGGTTGTGTGATCGTGAGGCACACAAACCTCGACTGTTATACGCTAAACAGGTGCAGTAGCGCTTCTTCAATGCAACAGATAGGGCCATGGTGGGGCATGAAGTATTTTTTTTATTTTTTAAACAAAAGTAAAGCACAATTATCGCTTTTCGAATGTAGAGCGTAGAAGTTAAACCGCATCTGAAAAAAAAGAAAAACAGAGATACCCCAACGACTCAACATCCCACTAGTAGTCATCCGATTCTTTCAAGTTCGACACATTTCTCCTGACATGACATTAAAAAATGTTTACTGGTGTTAAATCCTGGACGCATCGCCTTCCTTCGAGTTCCACCTTTAACCCAGCACTGTGGGGCAGAGTAACCTGACTCCGCAGGGACGGGAGGGTGGGGGGTTACGGGGCCGGCCGGGGGGTGGTCAACCCATACCGACATCATGGGAAACAAATGACGAGCTGGAAATTCACCATCATTTATAACATCCATCATTTTGTTTTGAGAGAATCTTGCTCGACTTGGCAAGCGGCGTCGACACATCGAGACTTGTCTTTCTCGTGGCTGGCTGTCTTATTTGGATTTGGAAGAGAGCGGGGGGGGGAGGGGCAGGGAGAGGGGACACGGGGGGCGGGTGCACTTCAGCATCCTTGTTGGAAATGTATTGGATTCATATTTTCTGTGCTTTTCTCCCCCCATAACGATCCATGCATCTCCTGTCCTCATTAAAATTCGTCACAGCTAACTTTTGGTCACAGGCGGGGGTAATGAAGCCACAAAAAAAAATAAAAAAATTGAGGCCCTATAACGGGGGTACATAAACAAACAACTTTCTCAGGCAATGGGAAAAGTCACTGCGCAGGACGGAGGTGCAAGTGCGTTTCGGGAGGCCGTAAATTTCAACATAGGGTGTTTTGATCGGCTCCCCGGAGAGGCCTTTTTGTCACATGACCCGATCCCGGCGAGTGCAAATGGAGAACTCCGGCGTTCCCAGGATGGGACGCGAATCGGTCTAAGTGCCTTTCCGCAGCGGTTGCACACGGTCAACATTTTGACGACATACGTCAATATACCCGCATGAAATAAAACTAACCTCAAATATTGGGGGCGATGAGTCCCCGAGGCAGCACAGGCTCGCACCCTGGGGCGTTGAGGCATTCGTGTTTGCTGCCAGGACATTCCAGCAGCTTTTAGTTGATTGAGTGGGCGAGTCATGGGTATGATCAACTTTAACGAGAGTTCCAGATCCATCCGTCGTGATGAAAATCTGTGTTAAAAAGAAGACGAGAATTAGATTCGACAGTATTTTTCGGACTATCAGGCGCACTTCAAATTTTGATTTTCTCAAAAATCGAGAGTGCGCCTTTTAATCATGTGCCCCTTATATAGGGTGAATTGAAGTTAAATAAAGTTTGACTCCTTCGCTATACTGGTTCGTTTCCTTTTAATTTGCATTCATGTACCTTATAACCCGATGCGCCGTATTTATAGAAATTTTCCAAAATTGAACGGATCATTGAGACCTTGTAATCTGGTGGGCTTTATAGTCTGAAAATTACGATATTTCTATTAACTTTCTGAAAATGACGATATTTCTAATAACTTTCTTACACCGACACATTTCTACATATATCAAAATCCTACAGTGGTTGGAATATATCCCACTGGGTTGTCGTAGGGCTATCCTTGCTAACAGTGCTAGCCAACAGCTAGCATCACATCCTCGCTTGGGAATTTAAGTAAAAAAACAACAATAAGAAGCCAGTTTGACGAAGCAACGTGAAATTTGGAAGCAATGGGTCTATTACGAGCAGACCCACAAAAAAAACATTAAAAAAACATTGCCTGAAAAGAAAAAGCTGTTGTACAATTTTGGTTTGAAGCGGCGTTCTTAGCCATTTGCAAAGAGAGCTAAAATAACTTGCATCACATATGTGGACATTTTTCTTTGGAAAAGTATGGATATATTTACTTTTCAAAAAGCAGAAGTGAAGTAGAAAGTGCAACTTCCAACACAAAGTGTGCTGTTGCTTCATTCTAGGAGGAGACGGAGGAGGAGCTGCTCGAAGCGAACAACCGCCCCGCAGCCACTTGTCGTCAGAAGTCTCACAGCACAGCGAGTGTGTCGCAGCATCCGAAACTTTTCTGCGTGCATGTAGGATTTTGCGCTTCATTTCACCCGCGGGGGAGGGGGGAAAAAGAAAAAAAAGTAACTGGGATGTGACTTTTCCTTTGCGGAGGATGCACATTCAAGATTGAGGTGAAAGATGAACGCCACCGCCGATGCGCCGCCTCGGACCTTCCAGCCGCCCACCATCCCGGTCATCATGTTCATCTTCGGGGTGGTGGGGAACGTCACGGCCATCGTGGTGCTGCGCATCTCGCGCAAGGAGCAAAAGGAGACCACCTTCTACACGCTGGTGTGCGGCCTGGCCGTCACCGACCTGCTGGGCACGTTGCTCGCCAGCCCGGTCACCATCGCCACGTACATGCGCGGCGAGTGGCCCGGCGCCGAGCCGCTGTGCCAGTACTCGGGCTTCATCCTGCTCTTCTTCTTCCTGGCGCAGCTTTGCATCCTGTGCGCCATGTCCGTGGAGCGCTACCTGGCCATCAACCACGCCTACTTCTATAACGAGTACGTCAATCAGCGGCTGGCGGCGCTGGCGCTGCTCGCCATCTACGTCAGCAACGCCGTACTGTGCGCGCTGCCGGGTATGGGCTTGGGGGAGGTCAAGCTGCAGCGGCCGGGCAGCTGGTGCTTCATCAACTGGCACGGGAGCGGCAACCGCACGTCGGTGGCCGCCTTCAACCTCATGTACGCCGGCGTCAACGCGGCCGTTGTGGTGGCCACGGTGGCGTGCAACGTCATGGTGTGCGGCGCGCTCATCCTCATGCACCGCCGGTTCGTCCGGCGCACGTCGCTCGGAGCGGCGCAAGAGCGCGGCCGGCGGGCGGCCGCCCGCGCGCAGCTCGGCCGACGGAGGAGCCTGGGGCGGCTGGCCGGGGCCGAGATCCAGATGGTCATCCTGCTCATCGCCACCTCGGCCGTGGTGCTCGTTTGCTCCATCCCCTTAGTGGTGAGTCGCTTTATCCGGTACAGCAGGGGTCCCCGAACTTTTTCCTGTGAGGGCCACATAACTTTTCCCTTCTCCGATGGGGGGGCCGGTGTCAGTTTGTAACAGAAAAAGTGTGACGATCGTAGGGGAGCTTAAAAAATTTTCCAGAAAGCCACACATAACCAAATAACCCTTTCCAGGTTCTTGACAGAAAAAACATTAGGAAACAAATAACGTGTTGTGAAGGAAAATTGTAAATAGTACTGCGATTTATCCATTTTGTGTTCATATTGCATTTAATTGAAAGATGTTTTTTTTCTCTTTCTTCTTTCTACATACATTCTTGCTGCTGGAGGCTGTAAATTTCCCCAGTGTGGCACGAATAAAGGATATCTTATCTTATCTTATAATAACACTATTAATGAAATACATAATAACTAAATAAGCCTCTCTGAGTTCTTCACAGAAAAAAACTGGAAATAAATTATAACTAAATAACTCTCTGTGGGTTCTTCATAGAAAAAAAAGCCATGGAACATGAACTTTAACTTAACAGATAAAAGTTCAGCTCAGTTGTCAGCAGAATCTCTCCGACGCATATGAGCAGTCTCTTAAAGTTCTTGTGTTCCTTCCTTATAATCCTTTTGTAGGTTCCAGTAGGCTTATAGACACCGCTGTTTGCAGTTAAGGGGGTTTTTAACACAGTGACGGGGTCATTTTAGATCAAGGCAATGGTGATGAATGATTGTTTGAAAAGGAGCCGTTTTGCTTGGCTGGCTGCCTTGTCCTCACTACCGCTCAACTTTCTGTTTCTGCTCTGTTTTGGCTGTTTCCATGTGAAAAGTGTGACAATTTGTGCAATTATCTGATATCAACACATTGGTGTCGTCGTTCATTTCTGCAAGCCGTCTATGACTGAAAATCATTTCTTGCATGCGCACACCTGGCCCGGGGATTTGACTGCATTTGAAATTAGAAGTCACGGAAAATGATGACACGACTTAACTGTTGAATTCAAGAGGAGATTTGGTGCCGGGGGACCCTAACTTGGAAAAACGGACCCGGGACGTGTTTCTTTTTGTCTGTTGGACTAATCAACGCACTTTGTTTTCCCACTTTTGGTCTCCAGCTGAGGATCTTTGTGAACCAGCTGTACAGCAACCAAAATGAAGAGTCGACGGGGCTAAACAAAGACCTGCTGGCTATCCGCATGGCCTCCGTCAACCCCATCCTGGACCCGTGGGTGTACATCCTGCTCCGGAAAACGGTGGTCCTCACGCTCATGGAGAAGATCAAATGTCTCTTCTGCAAGATGGGACGGGGCCGGACAGGGGGCGGCGGCCAGTTCCGCTGCGCCGGCGTCCGCCTGTCCTCGTCGTCCATCGTGTCGCGGGACTCGCCGTCTCTGGTGTCGCGGGGACGCCAAGGGACGGCGTGCACTTCGCAGACCTTCCTGTACCCGACCGAGGGCGGGACGAGCTCCTTTCGAGAAGGGGCGGACGGCGGTTCCGGATCACCGGGCGAACAAATGTTACTGACCCCGAGGGAGTTCAGCGCAACTCGGACAGAGGCACCCAAGTGGCCCGCGGAGGGGGAGCGGCCGGATATCTCCAAGCCGGCTTTGCAAGTGTCGCTTACGGATGGGACGGCAAATGTCCAGGAGAGAAGCATCTAAGCAAAGACTTTGCAAACTGACGGAAGGTTTCAGTTCATCTTGTTAGGTGTAAATATTTTCCATCGCTTCAAATGGCCACCAAGACTGAATTAAATACACCGCAGGTCTTATGACCACTCATCATTGACGCCTCTGGGTTTGTTTGGACTGGATTTACAGTGATCCCCCATTTATCGCGTTGTTCAAGACGCATCTATAATAGGTGAGAATCCACAATGTAGAATAATCGCATACCAAAACCCCCCACCCCAAAAAAACTTTTAACCTTTCCATACACGGTAAACACCGTACTTTTTCAAGTACAGTGAATGCCGACACAAGCAGAGTTAAAAAAATAATAAATAAAATAAAATTCACATTTTGGTGCCAAGGAACTATGTTGAGATAATGGAGGCGCTTCATTTGGACATTCGTAGTACTAGGGGCATCTTCGTGCCGAAGAACTACTGTATGTCCAGATAAATTAAAGACACGGTTTTGAAAAATAAAAATGGGTGAGCAAAATATTTCAAGGCAAGAAACTTTGAGAACATTTTAAGTTGGTCAATTCCACAAAATATTATACGTTTTGCTAATGTGGTTTGCTAAAGTGAAAATTAGCTTTTCCTTTTGGCAAAGATATGAGTCTACAGAAATCACCGTCCCTTTTATTGTCGAACCCCCAAAATACAAATTATTAATTATGTGACATCTTGGAGCTAAGGAACTATGTTGAGATATAATCAGGAGCTTCATTCAGACAAAAGTAGTGCTTTGTCACCATCATGTGGAATTAATGGCAATTATAAAGCTTTCTGTGAAGGTGACAATGACGCACAGTCCCTTTCCCCTGAAAAGAGGCGGGGCTTTTCTGTGTAATATTAATTTGGTCATCCAAATGTGTCTGTTAGTCTTGTACTTTTTTTTTAAGCCTACCTTTGCTTTACGTTCACGTCACTGCATTCCTTAGCGCCTGTTTATTGCTCTCTCGCTCGCATAGTTCTCCAAATGAGAGGAGACGCGTGCTTGCTTCGAGCCGTTTGTCACTCCCATCTGATGTTGACTATACAGTATAACTGACACATGAAACAAAAAGTAAATCAAACACTGAATATTCCAACACCAAAGTTCAACAAAACTGTATAAGGCTGTGAGTCTCGTGCCGACATATCATGTGAAGTGCGTCGACAACGCTGGCAGAAATGAGCATCGCTAGTAAGTGACTTCTGAACCTTCAAACAAGGACTATTACGGCAGCTTCATATCTTACCTTGTCTGGCTCTTCTTCTTTTTCCTAACTACACTGCATCGTCTTGTGTAGAGCTCAGTGCTGCCTACCATGTTGTGGCACAGCATGAGACTACACTGAAGGCCTGTAACGCAAAATTTAGACTTGATTGTACGCTGTAAAAAATAAATGCATGGAGTAAAAATAATTTGAAAATCTGCAATACCACAGGGGTTCGCTGAAAACAAATGTCATGCTATCCCAATTTCCTAAAAGTCCCAATTTATTTTCTGAGAGCGTTAGCCTCGTGCTACGTGACGTGTAAGCTATGAAAATGTGAATGATGCCATTGCAAGAAGCTAATTTATTTTGCGTATGAAAACGTGCATGTTATGGTCTTCTCCGTGAGAAGGTGCAGCGATTCTGAGGTCCTCGTAGTACGGCTTTCGGGGCTGAGGACTCGCAATGTTCATGAAATCCTCTCACGACGAAAGGCAGTTGGGCGAGATCTCAAAAGTTGTTTTGTTTTTGTGATTTATGTAATCCCATTTTACCAGCGCATGCGTTGCTTTGATTCATCCGATATGTGTTGTATTTCTTCGCTTAACGCCATTGTCGTTGTAGAAAATGGACATTTTGAAAGAAAGCACAGGAAAATTCAAACACTCTTGCCCCTGTACCGAATTATAGCAACAATAAAGTTGGAAAACGGTGCCAAGAGTCTTCTTTTTCTATATTGTATTTTTATTTTGTTGTTGCAGCGATAGTGACTTCATAAAAGACGTCGGCAGGACATCGAAGACCTGATACATTTAAGACGGAGCTCAAATCTAAAGCCACACAGTGGCGCTATCTACAGAGATCTGTTAAGTCAACACATGTGAAAATAAAACAAAGATGACATTCAAACACCTCCCCAAAAACCTCTCTCGCCTCTGTCGTCTTGACCTCAGTATGATCTTGACGTGGAATGTCAGATTGCGTTTTATTGCTCTCATCTCTTTTTATAACCAGCCGCCATTCGCTCCGCAGGCACTTTCTATTGACTTGCTACTCAAGATGGCCCTTGTCCTGAAGCTGTGGAGCAAAACGCCTTTGAGAAATAAAATTAATAAAAAAAATAAAACACAACTAAATGTTGAGATTGGGTTTATTTCACGGCCAGCATTGATTTTCCCTTCTAAATTCTCTTTGGCCAAGCCGTGAAATAGGCGATGTTGCCCTGAAGTGGATTAACAAAACAAGATTGAGTAAATTGTCAAGGCTACGCACCACTTTGATCTCATTTAAGATTAGGGATGGTCGATATTTTTACCAGACTGATACCAGTACTCGTCACTCTTTGAGTACTCACCGATGCAGAATATTGATAACTCTCATACTTAACACTTTAACACGGCCCCCCAAAAAAGTTCTTTCACAGCCGATGATTCGGGGATCTGTCAAACTACCAAAGTATAGCGCCAACTAGTGCCGAGAAGGACTTATAATCTGATTTTCTTTTTGCTTGATGTATCGATGGCTGGTATGGGCAGCATACAATAGGACCCGATCTCTTAACCGATACCAATACTTTGTATTGGTACTTGCCCATTCCCATTTAAAACAAACAGTTTACAAATGTTTAGTTTAGGCTTCACTTGGGAAATTTAAAAGAAAGACCGCAACCGAATTATTACAATTTTCATACCACTACAGAAACTTGAGTTTTTGTCAAATCCTTTGCAAGGAGTTTCATTTCGATGTTGAGTCTTCAATCTTTCAATGGCAGATTTAAGCGCCATTTTTAAAGGGTTATTAGTTTTATGAAAATGATCTAAAATTTGCAGTGTACGCCCAGGCGCTACTCCATTCACCCCAATCACACTCGGCACACAAAAAACTGACTTCAATTCATCTTCTTGATATGCAACATGGGAAAAAAAAGAAAAAAGAAAACACAATGGTGTGTCTCAAAAGAGAACGTGACAACTGTACTTTTCTCATAACCATACAAAAAGGGACCGTTACATTTTGATTTCAGTGCATTTATTTCATTTGGACTTTTACAATGACATAAAAATGTGACAGGAACCAATGGCACCAATTTTATCTATTTTGGACGGACTACGACTGATTTATTAAAGTCCCTCTAAAGTGAAAACAAATGCGGTTTGTCCCTCGTTAACAAACCCTCCAAAATTTTAATGATTACACAAATCGGCATAAAACGACCTTCAAAATCGCAAAAAATGAACCCCTTGTCTCGGCTCCCGAACGCCGTGGGTGTGTCCGCTGACTGCACTGAAACCAAGCCTCGCTCGACTGTCAATCAAATACCATGACTATGACCTGGGAAAAGGATACGACTTTGTCTAGCATCCTTCTGATGATGAAACAGGATGAAATGTTTGAGCCCTAAAAATTGATCTACTCTGGTCCAAACGCGTAGGAATCGCTGGCTAGCTCACTACTCATAAATATATCGGTACACTGATATGGGATAAACAGCCAAATGCTCGATTGCCACAATTCACTCCAACATAGTTCTCAGTCTGCACATTTTCAGCTCTTATTTTCAAACATGTATTCAGAAAGAAATCTCCAAACTCACTTTAGTGGGTCTTTAATTCAAATCAGGTATCATTGTTGCTCTATCTATGCAATGGATGTATAATGACAGGAAGAACAATGACATGCTCTTCCACTAGATGGCAGAAGGTCAAAATAACCTGTGTCGACACCTGCTGCCATTCATGCAACAGCAAAATAGCTTTCTGAGTCATAAAATCTTTGACAAAATTGGGATCAGATCATCAGCACATACTTTCTTGTAATGTTTTTTTATAGCGTGTCATAAGATATTTATTTTATGTAAAATACATGCCTTGGTTGGGAAACAGTTCTACGGCAAGATATGTTATTTATGCACACACATTCAATGATTTGACCTATTTCGTCATGCATACCTGTTCAGAGTCTTCTCATTTTGACAAAGTCTTCTCGCAAGGGCTCCGCCGCATCTCCTGACGCTCCCTCCCGCGATTCCAGCACATTCCCCGCAGCGTCCACCACCAGGGCGCCCGCGCCGAGGCTGCGGTAGCGTGCCTGGCGCTGGGCGACGGCCTCGCACGCAGCTACCACCTCGTCCGACTCAAAGTCAAAGTCCCTTTGGAGTTCCGGGGCATCCAAGAGCCGCCGGTCAGCCTCCTCTTGGAGGCCGAGGCTCTCCCTTGCGGCCGCCTTCTGCCGGCGCAGCGTCCGCGCCCACGCTAGGTCGTCCTGCCACAAGGCGCGCTCCCACGGGCGAAGGTGGACGGCCACCTGGAACGACCGTAGCGCCTGCACGTATAAAATACAGGCTGTTCTCAGAAAGATCCAAACTCAACAAAAACAATTCTATGTTGTGGCTTTAACCCTTTCAAGGACAGTGGTTACTACAGGACAGTGGTTCCTGTGTGCTAGCTTGATGCTAACACACAATGCAAACTCCATAGACAAGCTAATGAATATAGCATCAACGGCGCAGAGGTATAATAATAAGGCAAAAAAATGGTCAAAAGTGACGCAAAGCGGAACGATTCCACTCAAACGTGTCATAGTCTACAAAACTCTGAAATGCGACTGGATGTGCCTGTGTTAAAAATAGATGTTCTCGCACCCCCCCACCCACCTTGCCAGTTGGAGCAATGTGTGTGAGGTGTGTCTGTGTTTGACTTTCACCACTTCCTATTGTCTTGGCCGTAAGACAACTCGCACGAGAAGAACAGAAGGGGTGCGTCATTTCATCATTGCGTTTAGCTCGACACTGATCGTGGTGAGTTATAACAAGCAATGGGGGGCTGGGGAGTAACCAAACACGCACCACGCCTTGAGATACAAGTCCACCCCACACCCCAACACACACACACTTAAAAGCAATCATATCTTTCCCCTTTAGAATTGAATGGAAATACCAAAATCCATTCCAGTCTCACCCCACCCCCCAAAAAATAACAGATTTAAATTTTTTTAATTATCAGTGTTAAATCAGGAAAATTGCACTAGATGATAATACATTGTACTTCTGCTGTTAAACTATACAAATAGCATAAGTACAATGTAAAGAATAAAGAATATATGCATGTAACGTCTTACATTGTAGGTCTACGTGTGCTGCGCCACTGTTTGTGTTCAAATGTCCATTCTTCCTCCTTTTTACTGTTCGCTGCACAGGGATCATACCACTGGTTTGCTTGCAAATCAAAGCAAAAAATATATAAATATGCATACATGCATTCCAAAAATGGCTCGTATCCCCAAATATTTGTTGGTTGGGTCACTCGTAAGTCAAGGCACCATTCCAAAGGATTTTTACTTTTGCAGTTAAGTACCAGGAAAAATGCATCCCTTTACTATATATCTATATATATATATTTTTTACCTTGGTTTCTGGACTTCTACTTGTGCACAGAGTAAGAGTACTTCTGCAACTTCTCTTTCACAGATGCACACACACGCGCCCAACATATTCAAGACGTGACATGTTTAGCGGCAATATCGGGTGCTGCCGCAGGCGCTGGGCGCGTTTGGGATGTTTGTAGTAAACAGGCGCAAGCGATTGATCTTAACGGCTTGTCAAGAAGCGATTTACGTCAGCTTTGTCCAATTTGAAGGTGGCACAATGTTCCTCTTTGTTTGGGGATCTTTTGTTTGTTTTTTAACTCTCCCCTTATTTTGGCTGAAAACATTGTCATTTCCACCTTAACCGATGGCAGCATTTCAGTTACATAAAATAAAAAAACAAACAGGATTTTTCTCAGACGTCATGAAAATTTTTATTATTTTCAATGGCAGAATGCCGCTTTCCTACTGCAAATGATTTTGAGAATTTTAAAACAGGTGGATACCGTTTCTTTTGTGACCAATTATGTCAGATTTTGATATCCATCCATTTTCCGAACCGCTGATCATATTGACCAAAAATGACAGAAGTTGAGGCCACTTATTGGTGACGACACCGCTGTATTGGATTTTTTCACCCTAAGTCACAAAAATAAATATATACTAGGCTGCTATCACAAATAATTGCACGTCTGGTCTCTTAACCATACCGACGCCAGCTATTGTCGACATACTGTATGTTAATAACAATAGGCAGTGGTCGTTTTGGCTGGAGCGAAAACT
This sequence comes from Hippocampus zosterae, assembly GCF_025434085.1. Lineage (NCBI taxonomy): Eukaryota > Metazoa > Chordata > Actinopteri > Syngnathiformes > Syngnathidae > Hippocampus > Hippocampus zosterae. The sequence continues at coordinate 9,073,455 of NC_067468.1, forward strand.
TTAGAGCTCAGGCGATTGTGACTTACCAGGTCGACCTCTCCCATGCTCAGTTGGGCGCGGCCCAGAGTCTGCCAGCCTTCCCACCACATGTTCCGCAGCTTCACCGCCATTTCTGCCGCCTTGACGGCGGGGAAGACCTCCTGCAGTGTCGTCAGCACCTGCGGCCCAACACCGAGCGGGAAAACAAATCACGCCAAAGAATTCTTCATTGAAGCTTTTTTTTCCTCAATAGCTCCGTCTTGGTCAAATGACATGAAAGGGTTTGTTTAGTTTCGGTGCCACTGGAGAAAACCTTTGACTTTCGCCACCGGGTAGAAATTTCTTTTGTTGTGATGTGAATTGTCAGACAGTAGACCTGACACATGTGATCGGCTGGATCGGATCCTTTTATGCAAAATCGATGATCGGTTGTAATGTCGTAATTTGCCAGTCAATCAATGACAACATTGAGTGGATCCACAAAATATGTAAAATAAAACAGCATTCCTCCCGCCATCTATTTTGCATGTACTGAATGTTTATCAGTGTTTGTGGGAGACTTTTTAGGGTTTAAATATTTTTCCCCAAATGCATTTCTAATAAAATGCGAATTCCGGCTCTTCATAGGCTGGGCTGGTATATTGTTGGTTTTTTTTTAAGTTGCTAATCAGCGATTGGCTCCAAAATCATGATTGTGCAAAGCCGAGTGAAGACACGTCTGCTAGTTCTTGCCTGGGCCTTCATCTCATACAGCAGTGGGTCGTCTGGAGTCAGCTGAATGGCTTCGTCCCACTTCTTAACAGCATCTCTGTGCCTGGGGAAAGGGGAAAAAAAAGCACCAAACTTTAATGTCTTGTCTTTGCCTAGTAGGATTGTGATTGTTGGGCTTGAGGAGGACTCTGAACGTTTTAGAATTTGCAACGAAAGCATGTGTCTCTGCATGTATGTTTGACTTGTATTATGTAAGCTAACAAAAGGGCCAAGTTTATTCAGTGACGCCTTGCATGATATCGCGTGTTATTGACAGATCAATCTTGCATAATGTCATGTACACAATATACAATCCCCAACCACAGGTAAGAGTTAAAACAACCTTGGGACTGTGCAAATAACTAAAACGGCCACTTAAAAGCAAAATGGCAGACTTCCTGTGTCTTCATCAGCCTGGCTTTTGGAAACTTTTTTTGGTGTCTATTCATGGCAGACATGCCAGACAACTTATTTCAGGGGCTGAATTTTCCAAAATGTCGTTAGCTTTTTTTGTTTGTTTGTTTCAATTGGACAAGTTGCATATGACAACTTGATCTTGAGGGACACAAAAAAAATTGTCAAAATGGCTTCCTGTCTTCCAACAGCCATTCGCTGCTGTCTTGTAGCCTTCAAATTTGGCCAAGATGTGAATCCGCTGTGTGCGAAGACAAACCGCAGCGTAGATCCGTGAAAACCGTTGACCGAAGTGGCATAGGGAGAAAGACGAGGCAACGAGGAAGGAAATGGAAGTGTTGAAACTGTCAGCAAACCACCAGAGCACCATCAGAGGAAATGAAGCAATACGTGTGTACTCGGTATAGCCTGTGTCAAAGGTCTGCGCTAAAAACAGGTTATTGTGGACAGAATTGACAGTGAGGACAAACAGGGCATCAAATACTACAACAAGTCAAAAGGTTCATCAGCACAATTTAAACAAGAGGGTCGTCAGCCCTTGTTTACCAACCACGAACGGACATTTGACCATTTTCCCCCTTCAGGGACCATTTCCGTTTCGAGTAGGGCGGAACAATTTTGCAATTTTTTTTCCTCACCAATATTGTGATTTAACATGCTTTTTTTTTTTAAAGAAACTCTTCCCGGTTATGATTTTTTTAAACAACCACATGCAATAAATGAATAATTTATAATAATAAACAATATGATACTCTAAACTTTTGCGGTTTTTCAGTTTTGACTTGCAATTAAAATACAGGCAAATGCTTGACGACCCGTGATATAGCGACGGGTCACAAACTTCAGTGCGTCAAAATAGTTCAAGGAGGTGAAAACGGTCGACCCATCCGACCGCACTCGGATCACAACTAAAACCCCAGAGTGCCCTTAACTGGTATCATTTCCATGTAAATGTGATTACGAGGAGTCGCCTGTGGCAACAGACAGCATTCGATGTCATGGAGTGCACAGGGGGCTATTGGCTGAGTAAATAGAATTTGGTTATCAAGGGTCCACTACCCTCCTGCAAAGATCAGATAACAGTTCCCAGAAGAAATTATGTCATGTAGCTGTGAGGAGTCCCGAACTAGCGAAAACGGACTACATCTCGACGAGTTTGTTTGAGGGCACTTGGAAATGGGATGATAGTGGGTCATCTCATCAACATGTTTACCAAAATTCATGTCGTTAGGTCAAACTGGCTTTGGGCGCTGAGTTCAAGAATCATCAAACATGAGCGCCACCATCAAGCCATTTGTAGTGACTAAAACTCAAATAAGTTTTAATTTTGTGTCACTAATGTGTCTAAGTAGATGTGCTTCAAATTTGTTAGCAATCACATCAAGTTTCTCGTACAAGTTGGTCTTGAAATCCAAAATGATTGAATTACGGTGTGGCTTTTTAAAGTATAACCACAGAGAATCTTTTCTATTAGAAACATGTTGTAACATTTTTTGCAGATGTAATTCGTGGGTCTGAAAAGGATTAATGACATTTCCACTCATATCAAGCGGTGACGGATGACTTGAGATGCGAGCCTAGCCACGGAACGAATTTAATTGCTCGTAAGTCCAGACACAACTGTCCTCCCCGTATGGCTTATGGACGTTTTCCTTTGCGACGGCGCCTCCTACTGACCGCTTTACAGCAGCGCAGGCTCGAACAACAACAACCCTCCGAACAAGCGAACCTGTTTTGCTCGGCCAGCAAGGCGCCCTCCTCCTTCAGTGTCTTGCTCTTGGCAGCGCAATCCTCCAACAGGGTCTCCCGGCGGCGTTTGACGGCCTGCTGCCAGTCCACTTGGCCGTCCCCGTCACGCCTCTGCGGGTCTGCGGCCTCGCTGTCGTCCTTTTCCTCGAACTGCTGAGCCGCCGACTTGGACACCTTCTCGCCCGCTTTCCTCTTCCAGCCAAAGGACGCCATGTTGCTGGTGAGAGTCAGATTGTGGTCGGTTTAACAGCCAAAACTCCTCTCAACCCCACTGAAAATAGACAATTATTAAATATTTAGCCGCCTACACATGGTACGGCAATGTATATTGATAAACGTCAACACACACGATGGAAACACTCGCCAAATGCAGGAGTAATCATAACATCCAGTAAATATTCATGGAAGAGTCGGATGAAGCAGACGTCGACTAGTCATGTCTGGAGAAAGTTGTGGCGTAATCAAGAGGCGACCGCTGTTACGTTGAGGAAAATATTATTTGTATTTTTTTTGCTTTATACATATTTGGAGTGCTACAATTCCTTCTTATTTACTGAAATAAAAAATGAAGACCTGACACTGTCTGAAAATGTTGACAACGGAAATTGAACTTTGATAACCATCTTGCGCAGTCTCCCTTCTGTTTATAAATACTGTGCTGTATTATCTTATGACCTCCCACGGCCACCGTATTTTCTTTACGTTGTGGTTCTGCTTTTTATTAAAAACAAAAATTTCATTTACCATTTAAAAATAAGATTTATTTGGTAAAGCCCGGGTTTCGCCGAGATATGCAGCATTGACTCGCATGTGGTCTCCCCACTACATTGTTCAAACTTGGATAAATATGAAAGAAAACGACGTTCATTTTATTTCTGTGTGATACAGGGGCTATTTGTAAGGTAAAAGGCAACTGACAGCTGTGATTCTGGGATTTAAAAAAACCGCAGAGACCATGGGAAAAAGATACTACTGCGACTACTGTGAGCGTTCCTTCCAGGACAACATGCACAACAGGAAAAAGCATCTTTTTGGCGTGCAGCACCAAAGAGCTAAAAAGGCCTGGTTCGACCATTTCAGAGGTAAGCTAAATCAGTAACTTAACGATTTGGCCCAGTTTTTATTGCACTGCCTTTTCGTCCATTTTATTGTCTTAAACTCAAATTCCTATTTTTTTCCCAGGCTATGAAGATATTTTAAAAGACGAACAGGCAAAGAAACCCTGCAGGAAGTTCCTCCAAAGAGGTAACAACAAAACACCATTCTCGCAGTCAGCGAAAGCGGCGCTGAAAATGTTTACAATATGTTTGCAGGTGAGTGATAAAACGTGTCAATTATATTTCAGGCATTTGCGATTTTGGCCCCAGCTGCAGGTTTTCTCACATGTCCGAGGCAGAGATGTTCAATTTGCGAAGGAAGATGCAAGGTAGGCGGCTCGCCACATGAGGGCGCTTTTGATATTGGAAAAAAGAAAAACAATGGCCACACTTATTCTATGCGCCCATCATATCTGTTCACTGTCAACTGTCCAACAGTCTCTGTTCGTCCATCCAAACAATCTGTTTTAAAAATGTTATTTTTCTCCAAATGAAATAACAAAAGAAAAATGAACAAGTGCTTGGCTATTCAAAATTTGTCCTGTCCTCTCATTGAAAGCGTCGCTAGTAAATATTTGTGCTTGTAGACAGAAGCACACATGATTAACCGCTTCTTTTTCTCCCCTCGGCGAGCCAACGCAGTAAATTTGGGAGTGCAACACATTGTCTCTTGATGTATTTTTACCATAAAAGGAGACGTTTGAAGATTTATTACTTGATTAGAAAAGCATGAGTCGACTCGCAGACCACGTGTTGCTTGTCAAATCAAAAGGACGTGAGACAAATACCGTCTAGACGTTTGTAAATAAGTGATGTCGCCGGCGCTTTGCCTTTTTGGTTGTCTAAAGCAGCATGTCCCAACCTTTGTTGAGGCAAGGCACGTATTACTCAGTGGGAATTTTGAGCATGTTTAGTCAAACACTTGGCTGTGTTTCAGTTGTGTGAATGGCAACAGGTCAAATCAGAGGTTAATTGTTTAAAAAAAAACATTGCTAAAATAAATGTGCTTTTTTGTTGGCTCTTTTAATCTCACTCAGTATTTGTGGTAAATAAATAAATGGTAATTTCAACGAAGAGTGAGGTGGAATTGTACCATTACCCGCGGCGTGTTTGGACTCAGGTCCAGACATCCGTAAATAAGTTATGACTCTGTCTCGCAGATGAGAGACGGCGCTTGGAGGGCTGGGAGGACCCGAGCGAGGCCGAGCCCAGCCTGGATGTGTGGTTGTCCACCAGGGAGAAGAGGAGAAGCGGCCGGGCCAGCAAAGGGTACGAACCACACGCACGGCCGCCTGCGCACGCCTAATGGGCCGCGAGTTGAATTATTCATCTGCGCAGTGTGCAAGACGAGCGGGAGGAGGACCTGACGCAGAGTGACATTCCGCCGCAGATCTTCTCCATTCCGGACCTGCCACCCTCACTGGTGCCGCCTCCTCCAGGTGGCTGGAAAATGGACAGCAATGCGAAATGGGGATGATTGATTGGATTATTGAGTTGACAATATTAGCTGGATCAAAATCGTGCATTTAAATTTTCTTTTTTTTTTTTACATTTTACAACATTAAAAAATACTCAATCTGCTGATTTTTGTCAATATTTCTATATATTGTAAAGTTACACAACGTGCTCCAATGTGATCTGCTTGGTAAAGGCGAGACATTCAGTACAATTAATTTTTTCTTTGTGCTGATTGGGCGAAGTGCGACTTGTACACGCCTACCAAACTTCTTTTGACCAATCAAGGCAACGGATAAAATTGTCATCACAGTGGATTTTAATTTTTTTTTTTACTTGGATGTCGTGCATTCAGACAACATTTACATTACATCTGTGTACACTTGTTACAATTTAACACAAGTCAGAACAAACACACACGCACTCACACACACAATACACACACACACACACACATTCATATATTGCTGATAATTTTGCAATAGATCCAGCATTAAAACTACTTTTTTTCTTCAAAAGTGCTCCACACTTTTCACATTATATACGATATTTTGTGACAAAAGGCACCTGACAGAAATTATACATCCACCTTTTCAATTTCAGACAAAAAAACATTTAAATACACGTCGACATTCACAATAATATCTTTTGCTACAATCGCGATTATTTCTGTATGTACATTCACATCAAACCTGCTACTTTACATGATATGTCTTCATGAGGAGGTAATGGCGAATGGCATGTCACGTTCTACAATCTTCATCATCATATGTACACATTTATTGCAAGTTGAAGTTCAAACTAAGACTGGGAAAAAAATAGATTCAAGTCTGAAAAGTGCATGATCGTTATATTACATAACAACTGGAAAACCTTTCAGCGTATCCCTGATATCAATCTTAAGGTCAATCTACTAGTACTGCACAGTATAATCTTTGTCCTCATTACTAATTAGCGCACAAGTGGTCCATCCGTGTCTCACTAGTAGCATGGAATTGTCTTACTAGTGCGAAAAAAAGAAGATGCTAGTACATGGCGCTCAAGCTGGATATCAAGTATATCGCGTAAACAGCTTTCATCTCATCTAAATAAATGTTTCTACAGTTTTTTTAAAATCTCCCGTCTTTACTTTTTTTTTTGTTATAAAATAATCCGCCTCGGAGATACGGCGTCACTTTCTCCAGTAAGAAAATATAAGCGTGGCGTACGTGAAGTCATTTCCGTTCATGATATGTCAATAAATGATAGTTCACGAGTTCAAGTGATCCTTGTGGAGAAATGATCAGAACATCAAAGTTGTTTTTGATGTCGTTGCATAATTTGTCTCTCTCTCACACACACACAAACACACACACACACACACACACACAGACACACACACCGCTTAGGTTGCTGTTTGATTGCAATCTGTGTCTATGATATTGCACGGTTTTGTTGCCAGGATTTTTTTTTTTTTTTTTTTACACAATATGCTATTAATTTCTTGTAAGGGCCTGCTTCCTTTTGAGGTTTGTTTCGAGGATGTCATGATGAAAAGATTGTGTTGAAAGGTAGTGGCACGTTGCAATAAGGGTGCGCTTAAAGAGAGATGACGAGTGGCACGGGTACGTCGTGAAATGTGTGCTCATTCTAAATTACAATATTGGGGCGGAACAGTGAACGGCTGTTTAGCCCGTCCGCCTCACAATGCAGAGGTGCAGGGTTCGATTCTAGCCTTCCTGTGTGGAGTTTGCATGTTCTCCCCTGTACTTGGGTGGGTTTTCTCCGGGTACTCCGGTTTCCTTCTACATTCCAAAGACATGCATGGCAGGTTAATGGAATATTTCAAAATGTCCCTAGCTGTGAGTGAGAGCGCGGATGAGTGTTTGCCCTGTGACTGGCTAGCAACCGGTTCAGGGTGTCCCCTGCCAACTGCCCGACGGTTGCTGGGATAAGCTCCAGCACACCCGCGACCCTTGTGAGAATAAACGGATTAGAAAATGGATGGATGAACGGATAGAACAAAATCAATCGATCAGTGACCGTGTTGTAAATCCTTTTACGTGGTTGCGCATAGATTGCATTGAAATGCTTCCATAATTAAAATCCTTCATAGTTTTAAATACATTACTTTTAGTGTACTTTTTTCAAATAAGGAGTTTGTTCATAAATCGCGTTAACTGTGTTTAAAAATGTCAATGTCATATATAAACAGTAATAAATATCACCAATAAATAAGTTTAAATGTTTTTTTTTTGGCCTTGGGTTTAAATGGGGTTTCCACGCTTCATTCATGATGAATGAAAAGTTTGAATTGATCTACGGCAGGTTTGAGTCATAGGCTAAATCAAAGTTATTTGAACATTGGGGTGAGCTAATTAATGAACAGTATTTACAAAGCGACAAAGCAGTAGAATGAAATGAGTCTCACTATTTAGCAGCCCGATGTAACTCCCATCGTTTTATATCGGATTGTGATGTCATTAGAAAGTGCCAACAACAGCTTTGTAAGCAATTTAGCAAGCAGGAATTAAACCCTTTGAAGCGGTGCCCTTATTGTAAAGTGGTATTGATTATCAACACAATATTTCATCATGTCCGGTGGAAGCCAGCGTCGTCGACATCATTCGTTCGATTGCACAAGCTGGTGAAAATGTGAAGAAAGAAAATTTGGTTCACAGGTGGGCTACTTCATTCCTCTGCGCAGCATTTGATTGGCGGCGATGAGCATGACGCTGATGATGAACGCGATGGCGAAGGCACAGATCAGGCTCTTGCGCACACACGTGTGCTTCTCCTGTTGCGTGGGGCTCGCTGTGGGAACATCCAGACACTTTTCAGGCACTTTTACAGCTGGTAGTTATGTGAGTGTGCATGTGTGCATGTACGCACTGTCGATGTCCACGTGTGACTCGGGGCTGTTGAGATGGTTTTCCTCGGTCATGATGATGTTCTCGATGTCCTTCATAGTGAGGTGGTCCCGGAAGGTGTCGTATAGAAGACGCTTGAGCTCGTCCACCGTCAGCTTCTGCATGTCACACTGATTGCAGGGACCAAAACACATTTGCTTCCTTAATTGCATGGAGAACAAGTATGCAAGCTTGTGTTTGGACCGTGTCTCTTGTTGTGCACTTGACTGACCTTCCAGAAGACAGAATCGAAGTCTGCTCCATGGAACTTATCCGGCATTCCGGCCGTAGATAGCTTGGGACCGAGCAACGTGACAAACTCGTCAAAGTCCACCTGACCGTCTCCTGAGACCACACACGTGCAAAGGACATGACGTGACTATATGTAGAATTCTAGGAAGACTGTGAGGGAGCCTCACCATCCATGTCCAGTCTCTGGATGATGACCTCCAGCTCCACCTCATTAGGCATGTAGCCCAGGGAACGCATGGCCATGCCCAGCTCCTGTTTGGAGATGAAGCCGTTGCCATCTCGGTCAAACACTTTGAACGCCTCTCGGATTTCTGACGAAAAAAAACCCCAAAGATTGCTACATGTGTGTAAACAGTACGGCATGTGTGTAAACAATACCACCTGTAAACAATTACACATATGTAGAAAATAGCAAATGCTTCAAAAACACGTGCTCCAAAAAAATACTAATAATGTGTAAACAACACGGAAACAATATCACACGTGTAAATATTGGGTGTGTAAACATGACACATGCATGAACAATATCACACGTGTAAACAATACCACTCATGTGTAAACAACACATGTAAATGATAAGAACTGTGTCATGTAAACAATGACACCTGTGTACACAATCCCATAAATGTATAATCGATAGCGCATGTTTTAAACATAAAAAAAGCAGAAACTAATGTGTAAAATACGATACATGCGTCAACAATACCGCTCGTATGAACACCACACGTGCAAACAATACCTCGTGTGTAAACAATACCACACATGCTTAAAAAAACAACAACAAAAAAGACCTTGGATGTAAACAATGGTTTGTGTGAACAAAACATAACGTGTGTAAACTACAAACATGTAAACATTTGCAAAATCAATGTGTGTAAACAATAACACTCATGCGTACACCACACAATACATGTAAATAAGACACTTGCGTAAACAGCGATACCTGTGTAAACAATGTGTGTAAACAACATCACACATATGCAACCATTGCCATGTGTGTAAACAATAGGACACGTGTCAACAATGTTTAAAAAAGACTTGAGAGGTAAAATGCTAATGGTTGCCATGCTAAAACAGAAAAACAAGCTGAAAAGAGAAAAGGCACGATGACAGCTTTACAAGCATTCTTCATTTTTGTTGTGTACTATGTCAAATGAGAGTTGCCAAAATGCGACTATGATAAATGCTGCTACGCTAGCACACAGCAAGACATCGACCCGAAATGGCTTTCCATTGTATCAAGTTTTTTTGTTTGTGTAAAAGAGAAGCTCATGTTTGATCTCAGCACGTTGTAGCAGGCGCACATATCACGGCCAAGAAGCCAAAAAGCTGCCAGACAAGGACGCTCTAAGCACAATTGCTTACGACGGAAGGGCCGGCCGACAGTGTGGGCGTTTCATTAAGTGCCTTTTGGCAAGCGCTCCTGTTGGCTGCGCAGCGCCAACGACCTGCATCTCAATTTTCTCTTTGAAGTGAAAACAAAGAGCTTCCAGCGTAAAAAGGCGGGCAGTCTTTTTGATTTAAGTGTCGTTGGCTGTGTGTTTGCTTCTGACAAGAAGGAGAAGCGGGTGAAAAACTGCTATGTTACCTTGTCGCTCTATCTGGCGGGTCACTATTTGTGATCAAAATTTAAGAATGCTACCATGTGTTTGTATACAAGAAAGTTGACCAACTTTTAATCAAGAAAGAACTAATGTGGGTCTGTGAAGGAGCAATTAATTAACATGTACAGTATACTTCTTTGTTAGCTACTGCACCTAGCCGTCAGTTAGCTATTTGTGCATCAAAAGGCAAAATGTCGTGTGGTTGTCTAAAGGAAGTAAGACGACCAACTTTTTGTCCCCAAAGGTAATTTATATGTGCTTTTTGACAGAAAGGGGAACTGAGTGACGTCACAGGCTGCTTGCTAACAGTGTCTCGCAAGAGCTGTCTGCTAGCTTATTGTGATCACAAGGTAATATGCAATGTGATTGTGTAATTAAAGAAAGATGACCAACTTTTGATGAACAAAGTGCTGAGTTGGACGTTGTCAGGCGTTTGTGACAAAAAGAAGCACTGAGTGAAAATGTAGGACGTCTACCTAGCTTGCCTCGTTAGCTGCCAGATGGCTCTTTGTTATCAAACGGTATGCGTTTAAAAGTTGAACAAAGTCCACCAGTTTTTTGTGAATAAATGATTGATTTGGATCATCCGTTGGTGCTGTTTTCAAAAATTTCAAAAAGGGAGGATGCACACTGCTACATTAGCTTCTTGAGCTAGCTGCTAAACTGGCTAGTGTTGTACTCTCTTTTTGTAAAAGATGAGGAAAGTTGAGCAACGTTTTGTCAACAGAGGACCGATTTGTAAATGTATTTTTTTTCATGCTGTTCGGCAAAACGGCAGGCCGAGTTTAAGAAGCTGACCGATACGTTCGCTTTTCAAACTGGCCGCCTGCGAGCTATTTGTGACCAAATGATGGCATTCTACATGTTTGTGTTCTGCGTTACTATTTTACATTGAATTTGAATCAAACATGGCGCATTTCACTAGCAAAATGTTCAAAACAAAATACATACAGTAGTTTTGTATTTTTGAACATCAGTTATCTTATTGCTAACGTATCCTGGGACATGCCTTAGACAAGTCAAGTCAAGTCAACAGTATTTATAGAGCACTTTCGAACAGCCATCGCTGCATACAAAGTGCTGTACATGGAGCGATTTAACATACACAATAGACAGTAAGACGAATCGGTAATGAAGGCGGTGGAAAGCACCAAACAGTAAAATCAAGGACAAATCATGCTGAGTCGAACGCCAAAGAATACAAGTGAGTTTTGAGGAGGGCTTTAAAGATGGGCAGCGAGGAGGCTTGCCGAATGTTCAGTGGGAGGTTCAGGCTAATGAAAGGTGGAATTGAATGTACGGTAATTGCAAAGCATCAAACGACTGCTACTTGAACACACGGAACAGCGTCACATACTGTACAATTAGACTCTGTCTAATAGAGCCAACAAGCAACATTACGCACAGGCATATTCTGTTCGCACACACAAACACACAAAGTGCATCTGTCTACATTACAGCTGGCGGCATGGCTGGAGTGTTGTTATCTGCTTTGAGCACCACCCTTGATTCAATGTCATGACCTAGTGCCAGTAACCAAATAAATCCACTCAGAACACTCTGTGGCGCCCGCCGGATTTCTGATTGGTTTTATTTTGGGGAGCTGAGAGGAGTGAATATTTAAGAAAAGAGCTGAAACCGCAATGTACAGTCGCTTCCTGATCTAGACAATAACGGACGGTTTTTATTGATTGATGTCGCAGTATGCATGCGATTATGCTCAGAGTCCTACTTGCGGAGTTCCTTGCTAATATCTTGCTTTTGAAACTGTAAATGCTAATGCTAAGCTAGCGGGACAATGGAGGCGAACAACAAAAGAACAACAGAAGGACAAAAGGTTCCAAAACAAGGGTGCCAAACACACTCAGACTAATTACGAGGTACAGCTGGGTAGGACACAGGGGAAACGACGGGGAGGAGTTCCGGGCGCAACCAACGACAGACGGGATTGGACTACTGTTATTCAGACTGACCGAGCAGGGTCAGACACAAGGGCAGAGGACAGAATCACAAATAAAACGGGAAGAATTTGTAGAGGTAAACCAGGATCTAATAGGGGGGAAAAAAAGAACAATTAGTAATGTGGTGTGACGTACTAAATACACTCTCGCAAAGCGAACGCAATGTACATGGATGCCATTTAGTGAAAAGATAAGCACTGAGATTGCAATCAACTCAATTTACATGAAACAAAACAAGAGACGCCATCCCCCAAATCAAAACCAACAGAGGACAAAAGAAGGTTAACAATAAGGAATGTGAGCCAGAAATACGCTGAGGAACGCAGATAAGGGTGGCTAGAAAATGCATCGTCTTGAACAAATAAAAGATGACACTCGCTAGAAGCAAAGAAAAAACTGTCATGGGTCACAATGTTAAGTAGACCTGCACCTGATTCTAATTTAAAAAAAATATTTTTTATTTTTATTTTTTGCTGTAAGACAAGCAAAAATCCAGGACACAGTGATTACTTTTTTTCTACTTAATACAGAGTAGCCAGGTCTCTCACTCTGTCTAGATTTGTGTCCATTTGAATGCAGCTTCAACCGTCTTTCAAAATATGAAATGCTCCTCTCAGAGGATAAAGAATATATTACCATTTATTTGAAGCAAGTTTCAAGTGACTTGCAAAGCTAGTTTTCGAACTGTCGTGCGTTTACATTTGATTTATGGCTCTGTTTTCGGTTTCTGCAAAAATACATATGTAATAGAATGTCATAATCCATTAAGGCATCTTTTGTGTTTTGTTCCCAAAGCCTCTGCAGCAGCAGCGGCGACAGCGGCGCAGGTCATTTATCACACTTTGTTATTCATAAGAAACTCAAATATTTACTGCCTATTTCCCAGCAGACTGATGGTGTGGATAACATCCTGCAAAGCCAACATGGCTTGTGTTTGTTTTAGCTTATTTGTCGCGATAACTTCCGTGCGAGTGCTTTTATTTCTCATCCTCACACAGGTCCGGAAGGTGACATCTGAACCAGGACTTGAAAGACTTCTGACCTTCCACGTGAGATCCAGCTGACATTAGGGCCGAGGACACGTAGGACTATAGTTCACCCACCATGACGCTTCATGTCAACATCTGCCAAGGTCGGTTACAATAAATTCCGAAATGTCACCTTTGAATGCCTGGTGGAGTGAAATAAAACAGCTGAATGTGTTAAAAATGCATGATGTCATCAAATAAAGCACGTCACCACCAAGCCTCATTTTAGTCAGACTCTTTGATGACTGTTAATGAGCTAATACGCTGCTTGTCACCACGGGAATGGCCTTTTCCATTTGCTGCCAAATTGCGATCCATATTGATAGGTGTTAAAAATTGTTTAAAAAAACGCATAGCAATCTGTCCACTGTATAGTTTGCACCCATGGGTGACTATTGTTGTCTGCTCACTTTGTTTGTTAACTGCTCCGTGTGTGTTAACACTATGACTACAACAATAAAAAAATATCCCTGGTCCTCTTTGGAGTTTTTTTAGTCGGTGTACAAATGATCAATTATTGCCTCAAACTGCACAATTTTCTTTTCGCGGTGAATGTGTGTCGCTGCTGCAGAGAGCAGATGTCATTTAATGCCGACGCAGCCCAGCTCCACACAAGAAGAAGAAATGCAAAAGCCCTTCACATCAAAGGATAAATCTGATTTCAGGTCAGTTCCTCCCCCCCAGTCTGCTGGCTTCTCTCCAAAAATCTTCGCCATCTGCACTTTCTCCTTCACTCCAGCAAGAAGAATTGTCGTACAAATCTTACTGCATTGTTCCTTTTTGGCCATTCGCCATAGAAAACACAATGCATCAATAGTTTAAAAAAAGAAAAAAAACTACCTCCCCAAAAACAAATACATTACAAGTGTGGCAGAGAGGAGTGGATTTAATAGCAATTCGTCTTATGATGAAACATCCTGTTGAAGTATTTTGACGCCTCAAAACCTTACAATTTGCTTCACTTTTTTGGGGGAGACGCGAGGCCCCCGGTGCGGTACGAACAACTGTGGCGAGCTATCATTGCAGCGCATTAACATGATAGAGGAGTCAAACTAAATGTCACTCGCCACCACCAGCAATTCTATACGCTTTGGTATTCGTAGCAACATGCATCACTTCACAGCCCAGGGTACCATGCCGTTCATACATATGATGTACTTACTCTATAGATCAGAGGTGGGCAAACTACGGCTCGCGGGCCGAATCCGGCCCGTTGGTCTTTTTAATCCGGCCCGCCGAAGGTTGGTCCACAATTAAGGTTCGATGTGAATGATTGCATTCATTTCAATTGGATTTGTAATGACATGCATTTCACCGCCAGGTGGCGCATTGACTTGAAGTTGCAGAAGAGGGGTGGGGGGGCGGGATCTTTTCGACCACTTAGGACCTCTGTATCGCTCAACTTCTACTGGTCTGATCACAACCCATCTGCAGAAATGCACAGGCTAAAATAGGTAATCAACAGCACTGTCGTCATTTAAAAAAAAGTATATTAATGCAGTACTTTCATGCTTTTGTTCTGTTGATGTTTGATATGGACTGTCAACAAATGCAGAGTTTTTTAAATGTACCATAGCTCGTGCTGACCCGGCCCTTCTGTCAAATTTTAAAAGTCAATGTGGCCCCCGAGCCAAAAAGTTTGCCCACACCTGCCATAGATGCTTGCTCGTGTCACACGGGTTCGTCCCAATTCATATGAGCACACTGCTCTCAATATGTGATCATTCGATACACCAGCACAGTCAACAATACCGTTTATCAAATTAAGCTATCTCAATTCCAAAATGTTCAACCAAAACAAATAATGTTGTTTAGCTTGATGCTATTATATAATGTGAAATGCCATAGACGGGCTAGTAAAAATTAGCATCGAATTTAAGGGGAATGACAAAACTTTGGACACTCATGGAGCAGACACACAAACAAAAGTGCAAATGCTCGTTCGTCTGTTTGTGAACTGTGATTGTACATAGGCATCATCGTTTCTTCTTCAAACGGTGGTCAAAACACAACTGTCATTTAAAGTGCCTTGGATTAACTCCAAATAAATTAAAACACTATGGTTGGAGCTGATGACAGAGAATTATTTTTTTTATATTTGAATGAAGATTAAAAAAGAGCTGTAGCATTCAGGGCTATTATTTCATCTGTGGCAAAAGAGCAGGTGCTTGAACACGACTTGGGGTCTATGCTTGCACGTGCCTGGCAAGAGATGTGCCAGTCTACCTAATGCTGTGGCCAATTACATTCAGTATCATTTCAATGTAGCCAATTCAAACAGAAGTTCAAAATAATTGACACGTGGAGCCAATGTGTTACTTTTTTTTGCTTACAAGACTACGGTTGAATCAGTTATTTCTCTTTTTAGCAGAGTATTTTTTTCCAAGTAGTAGAAGTATCTGTGCTCAATGTGCAAACTTTTGCCACTTCTGATCCTGACTCTGAATAATATTGTTGTTGAATAATACGAGACTACTTTTGGACTCACCCTCCAGCTCATCCTCAGGGAGACTTACGGGGGTCCGGTAGGTGAGGACATCCGGGATGGTGCACAGCCCCTTGTACATGAACCTGGTGGTCACGGCGCGCACTGGCATCTCTGCGTCGAGGAGACCGAGCTGACCGCCGGGTGAAGATCCTCATGCAGCCCCGCAGCCCAAAGCTCTTCTTCCCCCGAACCCTTCCTGGGTTCTCCACGTCCAAACCCGAAGAAAATCCTCCTTTTCTTTCCCCCGTTTTTCTCCTAGTGCAACTTCAGCGCTCCTCTTGCATGATTTCTTGTTGCAGAGTATTTGATGAAACGATCAGCTGGTGCAACACCGCAGCCTTGGTGTATGTCTGCAAAAACACGACGACGACGGGGGGCTGGGGGGGAACAAAAAAAAAAAGAAGACGCTCACATTGTGAGCGTCTTCTTTTTTTTGTTCTTCTTTTTTGCGGTGCACGCTGCTTTTTGCTTGGCGTGCCAACTACTTTCCGTCTCCTTGGTGCGGCATGAACGCTCCTTGAAATGGTCACGGTGAGGAGAGAATGATTCGCAAGAGAGGCAGGAAGAAAGGAAGCAGCATCTTGAGACGTTTCCAGGGATTCCTGGGTGACCCCCTTCTCTTCTCTTCTCTGCGCACAGAGTCACTGAGTGCCACTCACCCACCCACTCTCTCTCTTTCTCACTCTCTCTCTCCCTTTACACACACACACACAAACACGCAAACTGATATCCACAAAACACACATTTATAAACACACTCACTACCACAAACATGCACGCGCTGAACCACATACATATGCATCATACGCATACATACTATGACACACACTTAAACACACAAACACCGATGACAACACACATACATTAAATATATACTGCATGTGTGTGTGTGTATATATATATATAAAAATCCTCGTCTCACCACTTAGGTGGTGTCCGTCCCTCATTCAGCTCGGGTCCTCTACCAGAGGCCAGGAGGCTTGAGGGTTCTGCGCAGTATCCTTGCTGTTCCCAGCACTGCACATTTCTGGACTGAGATGTCCGATGTTGATCTGTTGCAACCACTTATCTAGTTTGGGGGTCACTGCCCGAGTGCTCCGACCACCACAGGCACGACTGTCACCTTTACCTTCCAGGCTCTCTCCAGCTCCTCTCTGAGCCCTTGGTATTTCTCGAGTTTCTCATGTTCCTTCTTCCTGATGTTTCCATCACTTGGGACCGCTACATCCACTACAACGGCTTTCCTCTGCCCTTTATCTATGATCACGATATGTGGTTGGTTCGCCATTACCATCTTGTCAGTCTGGATCTGGAAGTCCCACAGGATCTTTGCTCTGTCATTCTCCACCACCTTCGGAGGTGTTTCCCATTTTGACCTTGGGGTTCCCAGTCCATACTCCGCACAGATGTTTCGGTAGACTATGCCAGCCACCTGGTTATGGCGTTCCATGTAGGCTTTCCCTGCCAGCATCTTACACCCTGCAGTTATGTGTTGGATCGTCTCAGGTGCCTCTTTGCACAACCTACACCTTGGGTCTTGTCTGGTGTGGTATATCTGGGCCTCTATGGCTCTGGTGCTCAGGGCCTGCTCCTGAGCAGCCAGGATGAGTGCCTCTGTGCTGTCCTTCAGGCCAGCTCTCTCTAGCCACTGATAGGACTTCTTGAGATCGGCCACTTCAGTTATGGTCCGGTGCTACTTCCCGTGTAGGGGCTTGTCGTCCCATGATGGTCCCTCTTCCAGCTCCTCATCCTCTGTTCCCCATTGTCTGAGACATTCTCTGAGTACGTCATCCGTTGGAGCCTTCTCTTTGATGTATTCATGGCGCTTGGGTGTTTCATCCTGGACAGTGGCTCTCACACTCACTAGTCCCCGGCCTCCTTCCTTTCGGCTTGCGTACAGTCTCAGGGTGCTGGATTTGGGATGGAACCCTCCATGCATGGTTAGGAGCTTTCGGGTCTTAACGTCCGTGGTCTGAATCTCTTCCTTTGGCCACCTTATTATTCCTGCAGGGTATCTGATCACTGGCAGGGCATAGCTGTTTATTGCCCGGGTCTTATTCTTGCCATTGAGCTGGCTTTTTAGGACTTGCCTGACTCGCTGGAGGTATTTGGCCGTAGCCGCTATCCTTGTTGCCAGTTCGAGGTTGCCATTGGCTTGTGGTATACCAAGGTACTTGTAGCTGTCCTCAATGTCTGCTATTGTTCCTTCAGGGAGTGAGACCCCTTCAGTGCGGACTACCTTTCCTCTCTTAGTGACCATGCGACTACATTTCTCAAGCCCGAATGACATCCCGATGTCGCTGCTGTAGATCCTGGTTGTGTGGATCAGGGAGTCAATGTCCCTTTCGCTCTTAGCATACAGCTTTATGTCATCCATGTAGAGGAGGTGACTGATTGTAGCTCCATATATATATATATATATATATATATATATATACTAAAAAATTGGGCGGCCCGGTAGTCCAGTGGTTAGCACGTCGGCTTCACAGTGCAGAGGTACCGGGTTCGATTCCAGCTCCGGCCTCCCTGTGTGGAGTTTGCATGTTCTCCCCGGGCCTGCGTGGGCTTTCTCCGGGTGCTCCGGTTTCCTCCCACTTTCCAAAAACATGCATGGCAGGCTGATTGGACGCTCTAGATTGTCCCTAGGTGTGGGTGTGAGTGCGAGTGGTTGTTTGTCTCTGTGTGCCCTGCGATTGGCTGGCAACTGATTCAGGGTGTCCCCCGCCTACTGCCCGAAGACGGCTGGGATAGGCTCCAGCACCCCCCGCGACCCTAGTGAGGATCAAGCGGTTCGGAAAATGGATGGATGGATGGATATATATATATATCCATATATATAGATATATATAGTATGTCAAAATACTTTACGATCCTGCCTCAGTGACGTCTTGAGGCCACACGCTAGGGTAACAACTGCTGCTTTTTGAACTAATCTCATACAGTTTTAATTGGTAACCTTTTAATTATGTCTGTTTGCCCTCCACTCATGATTTGTGCCTCCCATCACTTTTTATTATTGTTGTTATTAGTATTATTATTCTCATTTTACGAGCTGAGCCTTTGTTCGCATCTCCTGATGGGGATGATGTGATTATGCGAAGCACTTTCAGCTTGTTTGTAATTGGACGTAATGTTCAATCTTTAGATGGATGGACATTTTAAAGACACTCATAAATTGTATGTTTCTTTTTTCCCAAGGCATGACAAGAGGTATCATTTCATTGTCTTATCATATTGCCCCAGAAAATTACTTTTCAACCATGTGTGTGTGAGTGTGTGTGTGTGTGTGCGCGTCACTTGTTTCATTGAAACACAACTGAAAGGGTTTGAGGCACAAAAGTAAATTAGCATTTTGATTCAACAAACAAAAGGAATCAATGTTTACCTGCTCTCCAATGTACTCTGTTGTCATTGGTTCTTTCGGGGAGATTCAGATCCAATCTGGTCATAGTTTGGAGCGAAAGGTGCGAAAAGAAGCAAGAGGAACGATTACACTGAATATCAATGGCAGCTGAGTTGAGCCCAAGCTCTAGGGTGCACACACACACACACACACACACACACACACACACACAAATACAGGTAGACATTTTTTTGTGGCCCAGGAAAGCAAATGAAGTAGTTTTACATTATCCGTGACTTCCAGCACACAAAAATCTCCACCCTGCACGATGAACTCGATCTTTACAAAACGGCAAGATCCACGTCAGCCGGACTCTCTCCGCAGTCATTACTGTAAAGTTAATTAAGACTCCAGCAGTGGGAAAAGGTGAACACCGCCGCGATACCCCCACGGGGACCGAGCAGACTGCGGGGGGCGACTGCCCGCACAATGTCACATCCATCATGCGTCCAATCAAAATCAAATGAAGCCTGAGGGGCGCAATGTGCCACCAAGGCCACCGAAGCGGTGGACCTGAAAGCTCGGAGATCGCACGCACCCGCACACACACACAGATATGTGGTCACAAACACACACACATTCACACTTTCTCTTTGACAAATGCTCACTCACACATTTTCACACGGCTCCTTCAGACACAGACTCTCTCGCCCAAATCTCTCTCGCCCATTGTCTCACACAAACTCTGTCTCTCAATCACACATGCAAAAACTTTCTTTTACAACTCTCTCATGCACACAAACTTTTTCCTCTGTCACTAAAACGCTCTCTCACCCACTTTCTCTCAAAAATACCCTTTTCACAAACTAACACACACTTTGTCACAACTCCCTCAAACGTACTGTCTTTTACACTCACACAAACTGTCTCTCACCCCCCCCCTGAGCTATCACATACTCTCTCACTGATTCACACATACAAACCTTTATCTCACACACCGTTTCTCCCTCTCTCACACTCTCACTCAAGCCCCCGCGCACACCCACTTCTCTTGTACAAACTCACATTCACGCTCTCTCACACACACACCCTCTCTCTTGCATGCAAACTGACGCTGAAGTGATCGAACTCTCTCTCTCTCTGTTTCTCTCTCACACTCACAGCATACTCTCGCACTGTTGCACACACTTTTTGTCCACCGATTGTGCCAAAGAATTTTTCAAGCGGATTGTAGCCATCCAATTAAAACATGAAATCTGAGAAAAATATAGGTGAGCCTAGCGAGAAAAAAAAATTGTGAAGAATAAGTTTGGAAAAAGTTATTTTTTTCTTCAGTGTATAGCAATGTACAGTGGCATGCTACTAAAACACTCATTACATTTCCATACGCTTCAAAAGCAAATTTTAGTGACCAGTATGGTCACAAACCAAACTTTAGTCAACATACCACATCAGTTTGCTAATGAGGTCGGTAAGGCAAAACAAATTGATCGACGGGTTCATTTTCATTCTGTGTCAGACTGGAACCAATACTCCATATCGATTCAAATGACAGAAAGAAAAAAAATAGAAAATGACACT
Organism: Hippocampus zosterae; assembly: GCF_025434085.1. Lineage (NCBI taxonomy): Eukaryota > Metazoa > Chordata > Actinopteri > Syngnathiformes > Syngnathidae > Hippocampus > Hippocampus zosterae. The sequence goes on from NC_067468.1 coordinate 9,094,043, forward strand.
GACGCTTAATGGCTTCTTCCTTAGCTCATGCATGTTAAGTTAATGAGCTCGTAGCGGACCTCATTATACTGTGACTATTTGAGTGTAGAGTAAGAACACGTGCATCCGCCAGCGTCGGCTGTCAATGGGAGACACTTGCATTGCCATTCATCCACTGTTACATATGCTCATTATTCACTCCACGGAGAAGGACGAGGACCATGTTTGGCAGTTTCTATCTCCCGGGATCAGGTGGGTCCTTTTGAAAACAAACAATTTGCACCAACCACAAATGCAATCGAATCCTTCAAGCTAACAGTGCAGAAACAAGTTGAAGGCGGGGAACCACCCCCCCCACCAAAATAAAATCTCATCAGCAGTACCAACATCTAAACATTGTAGCGTCAAGGTTTCATTTGTGATTATTGATTGTGTTGGTAATTCACTGAAGGACCTTTTGGTAACAGAAAATATGAGGTCACCGCAACAGGCGACGTAAGGCGTGAGCGGGTTGCTAATAGCTTAGCGACAAGCTCTACTTTTACATTACCTGAACTACAGCAAACGTCCAGTCCTGCTTTATTCTGAGATTTCGTTGGGGAAAACGACATACACAGAAGACCCTTCGATCGCGATAATATTACACAAGTACAAGTCAAAATATTATGAGAATAAAGTCGAAATATCACATGAACCCATTCACTGCTATTTCGGGTATTTCGAAGGAGAATATTACATTCTGTGACAAAATAAGCAGCCGGCCTATCAAAACAGACCAGCATGAGCGCTGGTTAGGGCCTTTAGTTCATCCGTTGCAGAATAAAACACATACAGAAGGAATGGTTTAAATCTCCTAGTGACTAGTCCATTTCAGGAAACAGTTTCATGTCGGGGTGAACTTGCCAGGTTTTGCCTAAAACAATGTAAATAGTTCCGAATGGTTTAGCATAATGCAAACTGAATAGGAAATGATTTTTAAAATAGGGTGGAAAAGTGTAAATAAATAAAGTTAGCATCGCTTGTGTAACAGGCTGCTAAGTCACAGGGGCCTCGTTTGCTTTGTAACTTTTTTAAACCAATTTAAACTTCTTTAAAAACACTCTCTTAAAAGGCTTTTTAAACAGATTGCAGCAGTTTGTTTACTTTAAAACAAGAGAACTAAACATTGTAGCTGATGTTTAAACACCAACATGTTCAACAAACCATATCACTTTGGCTAACATGTCTGCTAGCTTAATGCTAACACAAATTAGCATTGATGCGAATGTCATAAACCTTCAAATAAGGTTTTTTAACACACACAAGGACACACAACAAAAACGCACCATAATACTTGCAAAATTCAGACTTGCCAGGGGGGATTTGACAGGTGTAACAAGCTCGAGGAACTGTATTGCTCCATGCTATGCGTTCATGCCGCAGCCCTGATTTGCATCCACATGCTTTCCATAAAGTTCCTCCTTCAAGACATTCTCAACGCTAACTGTTTAATTTGTGTTTGGCTCAGATATGCTGAATGTCTGCAAGCGGTGCGTTCATTCGAGAAGTTGCTGTTATTGTGTCCTACTTAAAGGCTACTTCTCCTGCTCCTCATTCACTGTGGTGCTGTATCCTCTTCACCATTGCGCCCCTGAAGCGGCGGGTTTAATTGCCAATTAGACATTGGCGTGCAACACGTTCCTGGAATGTGTCGGGATTCATGAATATTTGATGCTTTTACAGACGTTCACATTCACATGAAAGGGGAGGTTCATCCTTGCCCCCAGTCTACGTATAGAACTTTGACGGAGGTCAGGATGGCATTACGTCACGCGTGACGCTCAAATAAAAATGGGATTCGAAACTTCGAGATAATAATTTTTTTAAACCCTAAAATATGAATTATCCCAAAGGCTCAATGAATAAATATCAATACAAACAAGAAAAACTTACTTGTCAGATATGTATGCATGTACTGTATACTGTATATTGATCAATGAATTCTGTATATATATTTTTTTTGAACAAGATGCAATTAAAAAGGCAGCTGCCAGTTCTTTTATTCATGAATTGAATTTCATTTTGCAGGAAGCCGGATCCCACCGAGTGGAACTATTGATTCTTCTGGAAGACATTTTTGAGGAAAAAATCGGGGTTGTACGTTACTGTATCCAGTGGACATCTGTAACAAGCCATTATGATGGATTTCCTCCATTATCTGTGGCTCTGGCAGATGGCACGCTTTGTCATTAACGCCGCGCCCCCATGAATTATTCATCCCAGGACGGGCCAACCAATAGCGATATAATCTCCTCACGCCTTTTGAATGTGGAAACATCATCGCACATCCGATTGATGTATTAAAACATAATGAGGCCCGTGATTTGGCAGGCTTACCAGGTGCAGCGGAGGACAGAGTAGGTGCGCCAGGAGGAACAATTGACGATGCGAGCCCGCGGAAAATCCACAGGCTTCATCAGCTGATGGCTGTTTTGGACGGAAGAGAGGGCGGCCCTCACTGCCCATCTGCGAGGAGAGTGCTGTAAACTAAAAAGACATCAAAGTGTCAACACTTCCGCTCACTCCCAAACATAAGCACGACAAGACAATCAATAGAAAAGCCGGAGACTTGCTGTTAAAAGTCACGACAAGACATATAGGAAACTCTTCGCTTTGACATTTTTCAGACACCATTTTGTAAGGGTATTTACAGTATTCAGGCAAGATGGAATTTAGAGTTGAATGTCGTTTGTGTAGTACCATACTGTGCCACAACATGCCTGGCAGCACTGAGCTGTGCAGGTCGTAAATGCCATTGAGTATTTGCTGTATGCCGTCCGTTTCTTACCCCATTTTGTGTGTGTGTGTGTGTGTGTTTTTAAATAACACAAATAGCACACACACATGTCGACATGATAATTTTATAGAGTAGTGCGACATCTATGCTAGTGTTGTTCGACTGCCTTTGACAATTTGTCTTATAACGTTAGCATTTAGTCGGCTGACTTTAAGTCTCAGCTATGTGGTTGTTTCAACTACACAACGTGTAATTCTCTTTATTTGATGTTTAGTTTGACAGTCAACTTCAACTGGGAATGGCAATAAATAGCTTGAAGTCTCTTTCGTGAAGAACTGTTCTGCCAAACTGCTGCTTGTTGCAAAAGGGGTAAAAAATGATTTTGATGCCTCCATACAGCGTATAAGTCGAGGCACACAAACTAGTCCAAAGTTACAGTGACAAAAGTCCAACAAGCGGAATCCCCCCCAAAATTCCAATGAATGAAATTTGGACCTTTGGTCTGACCGTGTGATGTCATCTGCAGCATGATGTCCTTTTACTTTATCCGTTTAATCTCACCATCAGGACAACGTGGCTGCCTCCTCCATCCCCTCCAGCAGACATTAAAAAAAGGTTTAGGAGAGCTGCTCGCACTCCCAGGGGACGATTGTGGTCGATAAAAGTCCTGCAGGCACACCAAAAGACTTGTGTTGTGTTAATTATTTATTTCTCTGAGGCGCATTGACTTCAAAGTGTCATATATCGTCCCTTAATGGCAATCTTTTATTAGACCTGAATAATATAAAGGGGGAAGGGTTTTACGAATACTGTCTTCGGTCGCTGTTAAACAACGTTATCGCCTAAAATTGAAGATCAACAATAATTATGTGACACGCACACAAAAAAAAAAACGTAATTTAGCCTCTGTTTAAGGATGTGTTCTTGCGACTGAGGCTAGTTTGGGCAAATACCCTTGTATGAAAATTTCAATTTCAGGCATGCGTCCTTGAGACTTTGTCGTGCGTTCTGTTACGATAGACATCAACCTAATTTGGTGTGGAAACGTCAAACCAGTGGCTGATGTACTTTCCGAACTTTTCCATTGGGACTCATTTGGGTGAATCCCCTGGTAGGATTTTGAGTCATAGAATTTGCTCAAAAATGGTCACTCTGAACCAAACTGACGGCTTTTCAGTTGCATTTCAAGCATGGATCCTTTTTCATGCGTCCTGTTATGATCGACATGTCCGCCCAGTTTCATGTGGATCAGTGAAACTGGTACCAGGGGATGATTTGTTTGCTCCAAATGACACACTGACAGCAAGCTCCAAAAATATATTTTCGGCTCTCCCATTTGTCTGGTATAGCTGCTTCCAACTGGGCAGGTGGACTACTTGCACCAAGTTGGTGGCATACTTCCGATCTTGTCAGTGATCCGCAAATTCCTTTTCGAACTTCCTGCTGCGTTCACCACAGTGGAAGAATGACAATGATAAAAAAAAGCATAAGCTTGTCAGCAGTCAAGAAAATAGGCAAATATGTGATTGATGGAGTATGGTACTTTACAGAGATGTAAATTCCGTCCCTGGGACGGACGGACGGAACCAACGCCCGTTTTGGAAGACAAAGTTTGTGGTTTTTTTTTTTTGGGGGGGGGGGTGTTGTCAAAAAGGACACGGACTTGGCAAGGATGGAAAAGGGTTTTTGTCTAATGGTTGTTCGTCTCTGTGTGCCCTGCCATTGGCTGGCAACTTTGCTCACGATGTCCCCCGCCTACTGCCCGAAGACGGCTGGGATAGGCTCCAGCACCCAACGCGACCCTTGTGAGGATAAGCAGATCGGAAAACGGACGGATGGATGTCTGGATATTTTATCAGATTAGCTATATTTATGTTGTGAAATACTAATGTTGAGGTGCTTATCACTTAGACATTCAAAATATAAAGAAACAGCCATGTTATGTTTTTTGTTTGATTGATGGCCAGTCTTATCTGCAACAGCCAATGACGGCGCTACTGGTTCGGTACGCAGGCGTATACGTGATGAATACGTCATTGTTTGCATTCGAGAGTCCTGCACATTTTTCCAGAGTTTGGCATTGTGTAAAGTTGGCAAGACATTTCATGGGTTTCGTATTTAATGGACGAGGCGTTTCTCTTGTGAAGTGACGTAAGGTTTGCAGTGAGCGCCTCTAAGAAGAGGACGAGGACTGATTTTTATATGAACGAATAAGAATGGAGGGCCGATGACGGAAGCGTACCCAGGTCGCGGATGGAAGACAAATCGGCAAAATAGGGTCAAAGTGCCCATTGCCGGTAGTTTAAGAATTTGTATTTGATGACTTCCCACCACTGCTTGCTGGCAAAACGACGATAGAGCACCACGGTGAACTGAGCTGAAATCAAATATTTGGCTGAAAATGTCAATGCAGCAAGGCCCTGTAATACATCCAAATAAATGAGCAGTGCAGGAGAGGAGCAGTGGAAGCTGTTGAGTCTCGGCGGGTACTCCCACACCCGACTGCCGCATCCCGGTTTCCGTATTGCGGTCCTGTGCGCTAATTGAAAGTGTGCAGGTGTGATGCTCAGTGCTCCGGGACTTCATTAGTACAGAGATGGCTTTCACCTGACCCATTTTCTGAAAACCCGACAGGCCTCCCAGAGCTTTATGACATCCCAACTTCTCTTTAGACACCACAAGGAGTGATTAATTTCTCGCTTTGGGGCATGAATCCACAGGGAGGCTGACTTGTGGACCCGGAGACTCCTAAGGTCCTATGGGGGGGCCACATTGGTGTGGTGATCCTGATGCACTCGTGAAGCTAATGAATGATTAATTATGGCGGAAGGGTCTCCAGCTGGGAAGTGACAGGATTCTCACGCACCGTTTCGCACACACAGCGACATTCACTCACGCATATGCACGCAGAGGGTGGTGCAAATCTTATTTCACTGCGTCAACCGGGGCGATCCATTCCCATTCATATTCACGATCAAACTGTACTGCATAACCCCCCACCACCACCAGCACCCCTCATCAGTCTGAATTTACATTTCAAAAGGCTGCAATCCCTTTCATTTCCATGAAATTGGGCGTGTGTCAGTCGGGCGCCTCAGATATACGGAAACGCTGAGGCGTAGGACGTCAAACCTGCTCGTGGTCACGATATTAATATCAAAACACCAGCGCCGACCACATGACAAGGATTCACCCTTGCCGGATTTGGAGACTTAATCCAATTGTACAGTGATGAATCACACTCATCCTCTTGGGAGAGGAGGGAAGGTTGTGGAGGGGAGCGGCTCCTTAATAGTTTTAATCAACATTAGAGCGCTAAATACACACAGACGACCGAGCCCTTCTATCGCCTTGCCTGTTCCGACAGCATTATGAAACGCCTCGATTTGACTCACTTGGCTCCTCAGATGTTTTTTTTGTTAAATCTTGGCAAAGACAAGCATTTCTTGACCTACTTCTCCAAATATACATTTCAGTGTATCCCCACCACCCATAATGTAGGTCACCACTATAAGTTTTAACTGAAAGGCAGCGGGAGAGACAGAATGGCCTGTAATGTGCCGCACGTGTTTTGTCATTCCCGGTTTATCCCATTGTGAAATGCTGACTTTCGTTTTCTGTGGTGGGAGGGGGGCGAAATGGGAGGAACATCTCCCATTGATGCGGTACAGCTTCTCAGTACGGGTCACCCAGGTAATGCCGCAGATTTGTAATTGTGTGTGTTTTCCAGAGCACACAGGCAAGTGTCAATTTTGAGTTGTAGTACCATTTTGCAACCAGCTCAGATTGAGATCTACTGGAACACACGCAGCATGATTTTGAGCATGAAGAAGAGGAATATAAGGTGTCCCCCCCCCGGGGTAATTTCATTGATTCTTGCCAAGTATTGCAAAACAGTCAAAATATTCTACCTGCAATTCATATCTTGATCGTTGCAAGCTGTTTTGTCCATTGACTATTTTCATAGTTATTTGGCCGATTAATCAGTTATCTATAATTTAGACAAATATCAAAATTGTCATCAGTCTCCCCCAAGAAATCCGTCTTGGTCGGTCCAAAATTAACAGCACTTTTTTTTCTGGCAAGCATTTTTATCTTTGCAGGGGCAGAATACTTGATTCAGAACCGAACACGGCTGACAGGTCAGAAGACGGCGAGCGCTGACTGAAAGAGTGATAAGACCAAGAAAAAAAAAACGCACACAAAACGTGCCCTTGTGCAGGAGCCAGACGTTTGAATCCAAACAATGTTTCATTTTCCAATTAAATCTCCCTTGGTCAAAGACAATGGCAAGTGGGATGAGACGGAAAACAGTTTCGGAGAGCCCAATAAAAGGAAGTCAAAGAATGCAATTAAACGGCCACAGCACAGGAACTGACGGGAATTGGAAAGGTCATTCGGCAACTTCAAAGGGGCTTTTTATCCCTTTTCTCAAAAATGATCGTCTTCGAGACCATGCAGCCGCTACTTTATTTGCTCTTTTTAACATACAAGAAATACAGGCGAGCAAAGTTTTACGGCTACCTCGGTGCCATTTGTCGCCGCCAGGTGGTAAAGTTGTCGAGTCCGTGTCCTCCAAAGTGTGTTTTTGCTCTTTTGTTTGATGATGTGCATCAAGAGGATGTGATTACCGACTGTGATAAGAGATAAATAGTCGGGAACGTCCTTGCCTGACATATTGCGATGCAGTGCCGGAGGGACTTCACACAATACGGAAAAGCAGCTGAACGTTTTACAAAGAAGGAGCATTTAAAAAGGATATCATTCCCGAGAAGCACATTTGGACTCATGTCTTGAAAATGTGGCTTTTGGAAGCAGCATGGGAATTTCCTAATGATTTCAACGGAATGAAGAGAGTTGAACCTTCCCTGGCGTCTTTGACTCCAGGGTGTGACGTTTTCACAGGATTTAAAGCGGTTGTGAAGGCTCCGTATAAATAAAGCTATATTGTATTGTATTGTATTCCCTTCAGCGTAGCTCCATCTAGTGGATGCATAACGCAACCGCAGCCACTATTGTGGCTTCTATTCTATGCGCCTTAAAATGAAACATACATATATGAAAAGAGTTTTAAAATAGGCCATTATATTCCAAAAGCGTCTCATAGTCCAAAAATACGGTATTCTCCCCAAGGTTCTAAATGACGCAGCAGTTATATAGTAGAGGCTGGGTTTTTTTCTCCATCAAAGTTCACATGATCTTTTGTCAAACAAGTTTCTATTTGACCAGATTGTTTTGCTTTCCTAGTACTTGATAGTTCCCATGGTTCTATACTCCCAAGGATCTTGTTCCACTCCCAGATTTCTTTGGGAGTGGAACAACTCCCAGAGTTCTGCGTGTGCCCGAGGTTGAATGCCCCCTCTACCACATCTTTTGCTGACCAAGACCCGCAGGATCATCTGGTCCTCCAAAAATAAGCAATGCTCTATGGGGCCAACTTTTTATGTTCCCTAAGGCCCACGATTCCCATGTCCCAAGGGTCTTCTGTTACCAAGGTTAATCTGTCTATGTGACCACGGTTTTATGTTCAAAGTCTTACAACGACATGATCTGAAGGTAATGTCAACAATCTGTTGACGTTCCCAGGAACTACCCTGCTGTGTCCAACAACTGTGCTGCCATCGCAACCTCAGATCACTGCGTACGTTACCTGACGCTCATTTACGCTCTTTTTCCAAGGGCAACTTGAAGCGTCTCTGCAGCGATGGGCTGTCCGCTGACGCCAGCCGAGAGCTACCCGAGAGCAAAGGGGAGGACCCCCGCACAAGCCGCCCATCTGTTAAGAAAGACAGACCATGCTGATTCATGCAGCATTTGTTTGCAAAGACTACTTTGGAGATGACACCGGTCAGATGGAGTACAGAACAGGCTGAAAAATCTGCGAGCAAAACTTTTTTTTTTGTACGCCGCTGGAATGAAACAAAAACTGGTCAGATGAATGGTATTGATCCGCCGCTGTGACTGGACTCATAAATGGCCCCTCGCAAACGTCCTCCATATTTGTTATTACTATTCCTCATATGAAGCTTAGGTTCAAGTTGAAATCCCATTACAGGACTCTATAGTCTTTGCACGCAAGTATGATCCTTCGGCTCGTAAACGATACAAATGTCATAGTTTATTCATGAAGACCATGAGTGCGGGGATGCTCTCCAAAGACGGGCGATTGTGCTTGTGTCGGTATTGTGCTTGTGTCTTGCAATTGTAAAATATATACAGGCCCGGGGGCCCCCCAAGACCTTGGCGTAACTCCTTACATGGAATCTTTCACCTGGATTCGTAAAGTGATGGGATGAGGATTCATGAGCCAAGTGCGACGAGCTCAAATAGACAATGACAGATTGTCCGGCGAACGCTGCCTAACGGAATGCATTACTGCAACGTATTTCACTTAAGCGCAGGACAACGTCGCCTTGGACTGCCGGTTAGACCTGAAGGTCATGGTTTGGGGCGCGAAGGAATGCGATATGAGGTGGTCGTTGTCCATGTGTGGGGCATTGTAGAATTGGAGGGCATTTTCCATCAATCCGAGTTAAAAATATAGACGGGCGTACTTGTTCTGAGACAAAATAAAACTGTAGCTGTAGAATTGTGAAAATTGGATGACGGGCTCCGGAGAAATTTCCCTGATCAGCTGACAATTTTCCGTTGAAAATATCCACCAACAACCTCGTATGGCCTGAAGCTTCCCCCGAGTCGACGCGTCAACATTACCGTGACATTTCAAACGGCATTATTTGCCCTAAAAACTCCAATCTGTGAAAATCATTTAGAGGCTGAAGTTGTCCTCTAGTGCTGGAATGATCCATGTTTGAATAGAGTGAGGCAACATAAAAAACAATTACCCCTGACCTTGGCTACACATGGAAAATGTAGGCTTTTTTTTTTTTTTTGGTTACATTTAATGACCAGCCTGGGGCTCCTTTAATGCAACTCTGACCTTATAAGACCATTCAAGAGCCTCTCCTGGATAGTAATATTTTATCAGCAGGAATGCAATCTCCCTCTTCGGGAATGCCGAGTGTATGAAGCGGCCAAACAGGCGAATACATTTCCCCGCCAAGAATTCCATCAGGGAGCGACGCGATAGCGCCCGAGGACGCTCGTGTGCCGTTAACCAAGCTCTCCACCAGACGGGCTTCGGTTCTCGGCCCGAAATGACAGCTTCCTTCGAGCCGACACCCATCAAGAATCTGTCTGTACGCCTCCGCCTCATGTCCTGATTGACGGTCACCGCCTTCTGCAAGCCCCTCCTCCCCTTCCCCCGCCTCCCGTACATGTCAGTATATTTGTGCTAATGACCTGCTGGAAGGTCACGGTGATGGAATGTCTGGTTAAAGTTACAATCGCACTTTGAGCAGCATGCACCAGTCCAACCACACACAGTGAACCACTTGTTTATCGTAAGGGATACGCTCCAGACCCACACGAACTGGTTAAGCTTTACTACGCACTTTCATAAAGGTACTCAAGACACAGGGGGACCGCCATATAACATCACTGAGGAAAAGATGAAAACTGTCTGGCTCGCGCAGCTTTGCCAACAAAAGGCAAAAGGTGCTTCAAGTCGTTTGTTGCTACAAGTTGAAGTTTACTGTAAAACCGACACATAAAACGAGAGGATTAAACATTATAAATCGACACACGAAAATATTCAAATGCAACGTCGTTTCGTCTGCCGGAATGTCTGCTAGCTTGATGCTAACAATGGAAAATGACACAGAAATTGCTCATGGAAATTAGTTTATCGTTTCTGCGTATTTCGAAACGCCTGATCTCACACTCTCGCGGTCGACAAATGAGACTATTGCCAAGACTCAATTGTATGTACAGAGGCCAAGACTCAATTGTATGTACATTTAACTAACAAAAATTAACTAACAAGCAGTTAGTCTCTCCCACTCAAAATTTAAAACTGACACTTGTATTTAATCACAACAACCCTAATTTAAAACATGACATTTGGTCTAGCACAAGTTTCTAAATGCTAACGTATTGATGCCCGAGCTAACAAATTACCATGGCTGTCACACCAATTAACCTTCAAACAACTGCGTCTCAACACAAATGGAGCAGAAACACATACAAACAGATCATAAAATAATCCCCGCTGGCATATATTCTCTCTGCACGACGAATATTAAAATGGCAAAAGGCAGGACTGTAATACACATCTCTAAAACTATTGGCTTGCTTCTATAATGAAAGATTTTTTTTTAATTACTCACTTAAAAAGACGCCATATTGTGGGGTCAGCAGAATAATCTTGATTTGCAATTTTAAAATTAAACAAATTATAAATTCATTTGGAAAATATTCAAGTGACATTCATAGATAATAATGATTACAAATGTATTTTCGGATTAAAATGATGGCTTTTGCGCTTCTACATATCGGCGTTTGAACATCGCAGCAACATAAACAATTGTGGTCATTAGCCATGCAGCTTTTACGTTGTACGCCGGGAATAAATTTGCTGAACCTCGGTAGGGGACTGCGCTGGTCCGCCTGCCACTCTCGTTTATGACTCTCCATGACTCAAACGTGACACCACTCGTCTCATCCAGCGCGAACAATATCAGCCGTTCCTGGGAGCCAAACGACAGGGAAACATTTGCATAATTCTCATTGTTGCTTGTCATTAGCATTTTGCAATATTTATGCTTTTCCTGACTGTGATGCAACAAAACTCGGAACCCCACTGCAAGCAAGCAAGCAAGCACACTGACCGTTTTGCTTTCCGTCGTTCTTTTTTGCTACTGTGTTGATGATGTGATGATGTTCTTTTTTTTTTTTTTTTATAGCAAAGCCATTAGAGTGGAGTCGGCCTCACGCGGTGCTGCCGGCAAAACCATTCCACCAAGTTGAGGACCTGCGAGGCGGATGGCTCAAGGTTTTAGTGGACACACGGGAGATGAAGTGGCCTCATCTTCCGGGTGGGAAAGCAAGGATATTATGGTTGGGACACTGTCAATCAATCAAATATTTTCTCTTTCTCTCCTCATGGGTAGAACTGACGTTTTCTTTTCATCTCCACAAAAGTGTATGTCCGTACTATAAAGAATGGAAGACCGTCTGATAGGCTGATTGGCCACATTCACCCTTTCAGAGACAGCGGTTACTACAGTGGACAGCTTATCAGGTTACAGAGTGTATGAAAGGGTTAAGGTTGTACATGAAGGATGTCGCGTTTCTTAATTTCAATAAAAAAAACATATGAAGGCAATCTCTTGACGACAAATGAACTATCCGCAGGCCACAATAAGAAAAATAATATTGGATAATAGTTGGAAACATATGCTGTTAAATAATTCGAAAGGGGTCTTCTGGATCATACTGGTTATTTTGATTCACTTCCCCTTGGTATCTTATTGGCCCCACTCTACTGCGGGCCTGTTATCTCTGGAACAAGACATTGATCCTGATAGGAAAGCAGCCATCGGGTCCTCAACAAACAGGGGGAGGGGGGGGGGGGCTCGGTGAAGAAGATTATCTAGATGCGGCACTGGACCATTTCCCTCCATCCAGAATAAAACAAGAGTCCTCACTTTTGGACTACAACATAAAAATATAACTAAAATAATTTGTGCTCAGCAGAGATGCTGTTGCGTCATTTGCTGCTGTATAGCAGTAGCGATCATACGTGGCACCCTCAAGGTGTCCCAAAAATATGTTTCCCGATTGACATTAGCATTCGGACGAGCAAGAGAGCGAGCGTGAGTGAGCCACACTGACGAGCAAACGATCAGAGTTTCGGCCGCCCCAGCGACGACAAACCACAGGCCTCCACTGTTGGAACACAAGCGGCGGTCGACACGAGCAGCTAGAACCACCAGTGGCAAAAAAAACCACCCACCGAGCGAGAGCAAGCAAGCGGAGGTTCGGGCCCAGTGACAGCAAATAAGTCAGCCAAAAACTGTTTTGGTTGACATATCCTCACAATGTCCACTTTCTCATTTAAAACGTGCGCTGAAAACATATTTTTAATTTTTAATTTCCAACATTGTCCTCCCCTGTGAACAATTTCTGGTGCCCATATCAAGATCAACCAGAGTGGTGAAGACAGAAGTCCATTAGCTCAACCAATCAGAGGACCGAAAAACGCCAACAACATTTCACGAAGGCTCAGGGTCGCAAGTCTCAGATCTGATTGGTTCAAAAGAGGAATTAATCAGCCACTAGTTTATTACTTGTACCAAGTGTAAATGTTGTACGTGGAGGTGTACATTTTTAGTCCTTTCAGTATTGCAGACTAAGTCTCAAAGCAGCCCAGTTGAGCTGGAAGGCAGAGACATTACGAGGTCCCCAGTTGAACACCGGGCATGAAACCAGGAGACGTGTTGGATTCTGGCCCGGGAGCTGTGGTGCATCCTGCCTGAGTTGTCACCATTAATCAGCGGCGTGTGCCCAACAGCCATCCAAACGTATTACAACCAAATGCGGACATCGCATTAGCGAAAAAAATGACAAAAATGGACATGCGCAATTTTCACAGGACGGCGTTGATATGCACTGTGTTTTTAAAAAAATTGGTTGCTTTAGGAAATGTTAACCCATCGATGGTGTTTTGCATTGCTTGATGATATTAAGCAAGCAGCTGGCATAATTTCGAGGTTGTTTGAAAGACAAAACAAGTCATTCTCTTGGTTTGATGTTTAGTTTGACAGCAGACTCCATTGATGTTTTGATTTGGTAAATTCTTCAAACGACAACAAGGCTTAAGTAATCATGTCCTTGGTGCTATCCGAGTTATTAAATATGAGGATAGTCTGAGGTGCGCGTGTATGTTGGGTGTCCATCTGCAGAAATAAAACCCAGCCGACATCATTGCACCTTCATTGGCTTAAGTGGCAATATATCGCTGTTGGCTTTTGTGAGTTTGCGGGAGAGGCTACTCACTTAATCCGGGCACGCCTTCAATGAATAACAATGCAGAAATTCCATTTGGGATCGAGCATTACATCTGTTTAGAATTTCATTTTCGCTTAGCGTCGGCATCTTTTTTTTAAACACATTTGCATTCGTATACCCGCTTGTTTCCCTTCGCGGATCCCACAATGTTTTTGTTATCCAAGCCGCACGTGATTGCGTGCCAATTAAGACGTCGAGGTGGTAAGAGTGAGATTGATGCCGCAGCCGTGATTGAGATGGTTGGCACCCATTAACGCACTTCCCTTACGTCCGCTATTGTGTGGGAGCAGGAGGAATATTAATCTCCTCCACTGGAGCATCATGGTGGATATCAAACTGCCAGATTAGTTTGTGGGGCATGACTGCTTATGCAATCTTGCCACGTCGCTTTACCAGCTCGCTTCGACAAGGCGCATTGTCATGTACTTCATTTGAGAAAATAATGGCCATCCAAGAATGGCGACACATTTTTTTGGGGGGGGGGGGGGGGATGTGATAATGAAGAATTTTCAGGTTGCGCCCCCCAGGTGGCACGGTGACAGTCCAGAATTCGGGATTAGATTTGGCTGGATTTATACTGCATCCTACAAGTGACACAATTCCAAATTTTTGTTCCTTCTGCAGTGGCACAATTAGGATATGGCTCGTGGAACCGCAAAGAGAAAATTTTGATATCTTTGGATCAGAATAAGGCCTTTTCCAAATAAAAATTGGATTTGCATCGGATTATCTGACAATGCGAGTGCAAGCGTGAACGCGCAGATAGGATGGAAGCCAACAATACCAGCTTCTTGTCATCCAGATGCACCCAATGGGAGCGTTTTTGTTCTTCCGTTTCGGTCAAAGTCATCCAACCACTTATCACGTGTCTGTAAAAGATTATCCTGATTATTTTGCTGATTAATAAGATTTAGTTTTTACATGTTGATTTACTTCCCTTTAACCAAAAGCAAAACATTATTTTGGATTGAAATTTAGAAATTGCACAAATATAAATGAATTAACCGGTTACGAATTTAGTCCGCAACATGTCAGAAAATTTGGCAAAAATGTTAGTCAGCATCTTCTGCAGTCCAAGGAAATATTTTCGTTCTCCAGAAATCAGATATTTATTAATAAATTAATTTGATAATCGATGAGATGTCGATTAATCATTGCATCTCTAGTTCACACATACGGATAATCCGTCAGAATTTATCCATTTTACTCCTCCTTCGATCCAAGTCAGCAAAGGTCCAATTATCGGTTTTCTGGAAAAGATTATCCGGAGTGATTATCCTATATTAAGAGCGATTTTTATCCACCGCAAATGGCTCACAAAATAGTCAACCTAACAGTTTTAAATTTTAAATATTTTCAACATTCACGATTGGTAAATCGTCATCTGTGGTCAGCGCCAACTTTGAGCAAGAGACTCTATGGGGCTAAAATCCGTCCGGATCAAAGGTCAATCGTCGGATGTCTCTTAAAAGATTATTCGGAGTAATTATACTTTGATCTGTGGCGAGGTGTGTGATTTTTCCACAATTAATCTGTCAGGAAAACAGTTAGCAAAAGCCAAATTTTCGGATGTCTTGACAGAGATTGTGCTGGGCAATTATCCGGATGCTGGCCAATTATCCGGGTGTGCCGGGTGTTTTTAAGAGTCATTTCCCTCCATGATGTGCTGGGACACCATCAGGTCCGTGCGCCGCGCTTTTTGAAACACTGAGAAAAAAAAAATCCCCCTGCTTGCAACGGTTCCCAAAAAGCGGCACCCACGCTGCTTTGAGCAAAGATGACATGCCGCAAAAAATCCCAATTCAGATGAGGTAGATTTATTTTTTTTCTCCTGTTGGTTTGTCTGACAGACACTCTTCATCTCGTTTTCAAAACGGCAAATTATTCATGAGTCACTCACATCAAATACACCACTAAGGGACACTCTCGGTGTGGTTCTCCGCACTTTTGGAGATTTGGAGAAGAGGCCGGAGGACGCGCGGTGTCATCATTTGGGAAATTTGTAAACCGCTGTCGTTCTTTTTTGTCGACTTGCCTTGAAGGTGATAGAACATCAGAGGGATCAAACATTCAAGCTGCCGCCCTCAGATAAGAAACGGGACCACGTGGGAAGTGCCCGCCAGTCGAAACAAACTCTAATGATATCAAGTAAGAAGACAGCTTATTGGAAAAGTCGTACAGTGTGAGTTTTTTTCCCCTTCTTTTTCTTTTTTACGCTCGCATATCTAGCAGTCATAAATAACCTGACAGGAGTAGAATTTTAAAAATCTATATCTCTGTGTGCTTCAGCCGTCGTCACTTCAATGATTACTTTTGGGTGGGGGGAGGGGATGTGGCTTTATGATAATGCTTGTCCAAGTCAAACTTGAACTTCCACGTTTGCTTCAATAAAGGTGCCGTATTTCATGATGCTGACCAAACAAAGCGCATGATTTCATCAACAAAAGGTCCCATTCGCATAAGGTTAAAATTTGATGTCAAACGAAAGAGATGAGCTAACGGAAATTTGGGATAGCCCTTAAAAATAAAAAACTTGAAGGGTTCGAAAATTAGAGACAAAGTCGCAGTAGTGAGTAGCCGCTCGCTGTGTCGAAACGCCCTAACTCCTTCACGGTCACCGAAGTGGAACATCATACCCAAAATCTGATTCAAACATTTTTGGCATATTGGGGCAATCGAGTCTATGGAAACCAATAGCATTTTTCGCTACCCTTGACATTTTTCTGTACTATCTGAACTAGTAGGCCAAAAGTAGCACTGCTCGTGGGAGGGGGAGAAAAAAAATACTTCACTTGCAAGATGCAGTCATGTGCTTAATTGTCTTACAAGATACACTGGATATTGGGGGGGTGGAAGAAAATGTTCATACGACTTTCCATACCAGTGAGTTTCTCACTTTTCTCTTAATGACATTGAGGCAAACTACAAAAAGGCAAAAAGGTGGCATTGTGACGGCAGTTTGGACACAAAAGGTGGATTTTTTTCCGAAAAATGGTCGAATTCTAACAGTACAACTGACTTTAGGAGTTCTCCACCTAATTCATTCTCGATGCGGTTGATGCACAATAAACTTAGTCAAGCTTTTTTTTAATGGGCCGCGCTTTGTGTCGGAAAATAATTTCACCCAAAGGAATTCCCACAAAAGATGAATTATTAAGATTTTGTGTGAGGCAAGGGGTCAGTCCAACCAATGAAAAGGTTCCAGCAAAATAAAACCGCATTGTATTGGAACTATTATGAAAGAAGTATAAAAAGAAAAAAAGGATGTTCATTTTCTGTGACTTTACTGGATGATTGAGCTAAAATAAGAATTAGATGGCCAATAGATTTAAGCAGGGATGTCAGAGCTCGAATATAGAAAGTGCTGCAGTCTGGACAAGAAGTCTGCGGTCCAAATCTAATCGGCTGGGGTTTAATGCTGCATTAAAAAAAAAAAGGGAGCCTCGTGTTTTTATTCCTCTGCCATTTCCTCATTCACTGAGCAAAGCTCGAAGCACAGATCTGCATGTGACTCGTATGCTTGTTGGGCGTCGAGACGTCATTTGGGTTGACGGATGACTGCGGCTTTACGCTGTTATGGATCTACGGCTCTGGCTGAATGAGAAGCACCCTGATAAACAATTAGAACGAAAACCACAAATCTCGCACAAAGCAATGACAGTCAAGGTTAAAAGGGGCTTTAAAGGTTTACGATGGTATGATGGAATGAAAATATAGTGCACGTCAGAGAACTATGGGGGGGAGGGGAGTGAAAAGTCACTATACATTTCCTTTTTCGTTTTAGGGATCATTTGGACAAACGTGTGGCCATCAGCAATCGACAGCTTGGGCTTTGCAGTTTTATAGGCAATTTATGGCTTGTAATTTGGAGCATGCGTAAGTGAAGGTAGCGTTGCAGTTGGGTGTGTGGAGTGTCTGCCCACACACATCAAATGTAAAACTAAACCAAGTGTCTCCGCCTAGTTCTAAAAATGCTGTGGAAGAAAGATTGTGCAAGGGACCTTGTTTGCAAAGAGGTCAGGCAACGGACAGTGTCACACAGTATATGTGGCTACCTTGCCACAAAGAGGTCTCAAGTCAAGATTTTGATAGCTACCTCCCCCACATGTAAATGGACAGAACAGCATGGGAGGACACAGCACGGCATCACTGAGGTGTAACATCAAGGCCATATAACATCCAGGCTTCTGTAAAGGAAGCAAAACAACACCAAAAGTCAGGAAAAGCCTACTAGAGCATCTAGAATTCATTTGCAGTTAATATGAGACGCTTGTGTGATTGGTTGATTGTGAACACAGGCAGCTCCCACTTGGAAGAGGGTGTGCACACTTGTGCAACCTCGTGAGTTTTTTTTACTCTTCCATCTGATTGTACAGATTATAAGTCACAATGATGGAAAAAGTTTTCAAATGATTCATCCTTTTTTTAAAAATATAAACTCACATTACAACAGGGGTGTGTAGACTTTTTATATCCATAGCATATATTAATCCAAATGGAGTTTGTGCAAACATTACGGTTCTGGTCACTTCATAGAATGATTCAATAAAGTTGCTAGCTTTGCATCGACTTGTTGCTGTACATCTTATTTAAAACCAGTTGTCAAAGCATAACCTTTCATTCTGACATTTTGTTCAGAATGAAAGCAAATGTTCAGCAAGATGCCGCCACCCTGTCAAGTTTATCACCCCCGTGCCCTCCACGACCACTAAATCCTCATCAATCCCACTCGGCGTAGCGGGTCCAAGGACCCGGGCCTGCCAGTCATGAAAACGGCCATCAGCAATTGGTTGACCTTGGCGATAAAGATGACGGCTCGTATCAAGATGACACTAGATGAACGCACAGAAAAATGAAAAAAAAAAGCCTGCAGAGAAAACAGAATACAGCCCATGTGTCAACACTACAAATCAATTATTAAGAGAGGTGATGCTGGTCACAACAACAAAGAGGGGAGAAAACCACTTTTGACTGTTTACTGGGAAAAGACGCGTGATGTCATTTTGAGTCAATGGCAATCGTCAAAATGTCCGTCCTCTGATCTGGGCACAAACGGATTGGACTTTCCAAAAAGACAACATGAATCCGAATGTCGTGGTTACACTAGTGAGGCTACATAGAACATCTGGTAATGAAAATTTGGGGGTTGACGTCCCCTTTAGAGTGCTTCATTAGCATGAACCATGACTTGCAGTCCCAACACAGTTTTCGACATGATGTTCATTAGCTAACATTACCGCGTACTTGTCACTACATCAACCGTTTGTCATGCAGAACAGCATAACACAGTAAGTGCTAGAAAACCTGTCCATTTTGCTTACCTAACAATGTTCCTGATTGTGCTTTGAATTGATGCTACAAAATGAATGACTTTGTTTTGTTTGTTTGGTGCGGCATCGACTTTTTAAGGTCACAACAAAGGTGGCCGTGCCGGGCTAGGAATATTGATTTCAGTCACTTTCTGCTGTTGGAACACACTAAAAATTAAAAATGAATACGAGGTCAATTTGGGGTGCTGGGACAACGCTACCCAGAGGGAACGACCGCAGGCCTTCCTTGCGGCTCCATGTTCTTGTGCCAATCATTTGGTATTCTGCCGCAGGAGGAGCCAATCACCTCGACGACACCCCGCACGTCTTTCTGGAAGGCTCGTGGGCTTCAAACAGATGTTCCCACTTAATGCGTATGCACGTCACGTAATCGTCGAGTGGAATATTTACATAGTAGTTGGAAAAATGACTGCACAATTGGAATGTATGTTTTCCACGATGAGGGCTGCAGGGAGCAGATGTGGGCAAAGTAAGGCCCACGGGCCACATTTGGCCCACTCCGCTATTGTATGTTATGTAATGTACTGTATGGAGCTAAACGTTTTATGTCTTCCTATTTTTTAATACACCAAAACTGAAAAGTATAAATCACGGGAAAAAAAATCACTACGAAAATAAACAATCTTACATGTAAGCTTTATGTCATCTACAATTTGCTGGCCCATTTCAAAAACGGTGGAATTTTTGAGCTCACAAATTTGACACCCTTGATTTACAGCATCCAGTGAGTCATATCCGAAATAAGATTCAGGCCTGGAGAGTTTCTTTTTTTTCCTCTCTCTTTTCCTGCCCGTGACCTTTACAATCGTCATCACGACATCAGTTTAAAAGTCGCCATTTTTAAAAATTTGGAATCGGTATTTAGATAATTCCTCTGAGAAATGGGAAATGACAGCGGGGCAAAGTGTGGCATGAAGCAGAACGTTCACGCCCCCCCTCTGGTTGGATCCATTTGCTTAACAAGGCCCGCGTGCCCTTCAGTGCAGCCAGTACGGTCAGTCCATTTTAAGGGCAAACTAGGCCAGACACTGACGCACGGGTGGCCAACACAATAGCACGCTGCATGAGAGGACTAACAATTACAACCTGACGTTCTTTGGTCAAACTCATTTATTATCCAAGCACGTTTATCAAAATGTGTTTTCGAGATTTTGTTAGGGTCTGATGAAACCGAGGTTCAGGTTTTTGGGATGTTTGGTGCAAATACAAAGCTACTCATCACTGTTAGATCACCATGACTACTGTAGAGTGAAGCAAAGCGGTGGCCTTGACTGGACCTGGGGCCGTAAACAACGTGGAGGGAATTATGAACAGTTCCAATAGTAGTCAGCATTAGCATTAAGCCTTCGGAGTTCGACAAGAAAATAAACAAAACAAAAAAAGCCTGGAAAAGCCTAACAGAAAATCTGAAGATTATTTTCAACCTTAGTTAGGTAACCTACTAGAACAGCTGAACTTTATTTCGGTCTTTTGACATGGTGCAAGGAATTACGAACAGTTCCAAATAGCTGTCAGCACGAAAACCTTAGGCTTATCTTCGGAAATCAAAAAGCCGACTAGAACATCTGAACTGTATTTGCCGCGTTAGACACGGTGAATTACGAACAGTAATCCAGGCTTCTGCTCAAAAACACCCACTGCACTGACAGTTTATGACTATCATCACGTGATGTGCTGCAAACTGTCTTCGGCGCTCAGTTCTGGTCCTCGCTGTGGCCTACATGGCCCGTGCGACACGCCAAGGGCAACAAATAGAGATGTCATCCCAATACGTTACATAAAACACTCACGGATGCAGAGCACAGATCAGATTTGGGCAAGAACTTCTTTTCGTGCTTCTACCTTTATTCGAGAAAGGGGGTCACCTCCAAAACGATGCCAGTCATTAAGATTATTACCTTAGCCCAGTGCAATGACACAAATTCCTCCTTTAGGGCTTGTAACGAGCGAACGACCAATTCATAAATACCCACACTTGGCTTAATTAGCGCGACTCAAGTTTTAACGGGCAAAGAGAGAAAAAGTGGCATGCCGACACTTCTCCTTGGCTTTAAAAACAAAAGCCTCGTTACATCCAACAAAGGCAGAGCAGCATTAAAAAGGCGTCACTTGTCACGTAAGTTACGGTGAAGGTAGATCATACGGCACTCCCAATGAATAATTGCATACAAAGGCTCAACTTTCCTGTCAGCGCAGCGCACAAAGGAGGAAGCGGCGTTTTATTGCCATTAAATGGGCCGTGATTCTTCTTCACGAGCGCTTCCCTCGTCTTCGAGCGGCTGATTTATGAGTGTTTTTCCTTGCCGACGGAGACAGACGTGCAACTCTTCATGGCAGAGGCCAAACACCGTGTGGTCCACCTGCTGCTCGCGGGGGCATTAAGATGCACCCGCTGGACACTTCATTAGGTACAACCAGGGTTTGGGCAATTGATTGAAAGTTGATGGCGATTTCAGTTTTAAGAGCTTCACGATGATGATCGTATTACAGGGACTCATGAATACACACTCGTGATCACACAAATGCAATACACGTCACGGTCGATCCTATTATGGTGCACCTGCAGAATGGGAAGTGGTGGCGGTGCTGTCGGCTGTGAAGACTGCCCTCTGCAGGTTGGACTGTAATGTTGCGGCAAACCACTCGCACCCACCCCAACTGTGTGTCCTATATGCCTGTTTGCTGACTTCACCCCCACCACCCGCGAAATCCGTACCGTGCACTCCTTCACAGGAGGTCGGTCCAGGGTTGTTTTGATTTACCCCCCACCCACCTCTTATGTTTTCAACTGCAAAGACAGGGCGCTGTAAGCGACCCGACGGATTATTATTCTAGATCCCCCTTGTGTTCATGGTTTTTCTCTTTCTCGGACAGGTTGTATCTGTTCCGTTTCATTGCACCCTGCGGGACAATAACAACAAAGCCATTTCGATTCTGATTATAATCACAGAAAAAACGATTACTGTGCGGAGATGTGTCGGGTTGTTCTTTCAAGTTATAATTTAACTTGGAACATTTTGTTGAATAAATCGAAGGTTTTTAACGCCATGACAAATCATGTTAATGAATCGTGATGACTTGAAACAAAAATAGGGTTGTTTTTTTTTAGTATTACGACGGTTACAAATTAACAGCTTGAAGCAAGCACGATTGGGGATTTTATTTGGAGAAGTGCGCAACAAGTCTTCCTTACCCAGCTACTTTAGAGTGATATGATCTAGCCTCTCGTTATACTGTACACAGGTAAATCAATTCTAACGTTGCCATTTAAAGCCCTTCCTGAGTCTCATTTTTCTTGATACGTTTAAGTGTCACAAAAAGAAACATTCAAGGATTGAAGTCACTGTTTGGATTTGGGAAACGGCAAACCTGCCGTTAATTGCATCGGGACCTTGCGCCTGAGAGTTCACCGTGGTAGCCGGGTGGTAATTGTCCATACGGTTGTGTTGTGCCCAGTGGTTTTGTTTGCATGCTAGTGTAAAGGATGTCAAAATGTGTCGGACATGCTTCGAGCTGGCCGCTACTCAGTGAAGCAGAAAGCAAGGGAGGAGAATCAAAAAGGCCCAGCACCCTCAGGACATCTTTTCTTCATCTTCTCTTCTTCTCTGTGAGCAGATGTCGTCCAAGGCAGTAGTGCGGCGCCCTGTCAACTTCTCGGCCTCCCCTTAGAAGCCCCCCGTGCGCATGCCAATCAGGCACCAGCTGCCCTGTGTTCCTTGACCAGCCCTTCTCCCATTTCGAGGCGCAAACATCATTTTCTCCATGCCTTCTTTATTCAAATCAATTCCACAGCCGCCACCAGTGCCGCGTGCTCACGTACGCGCTGCCGTCAGACAAAACGCGCTAAGGTCATTGCGGTATCGCGGGGGAGAACGCATCAAGGACATGGGCTCGTAGAGATGGGGGTGGGGTGGGGGAGTGGGCGGGGGGGTGTTGTTTTTTCCTTTTTGAGGAGAGATTGATGGTATAGAAGCAATTGCATCAATCCTTGCTATGGTGGCGTTTTCCTCACCTCGCAATTCAGGGCAGAAAAAAAAATTACATATAGAGGTATATATGTAGATAATAGATGCTCACATGTTCGTTTCACCCGTGACTGGTATAAATGGTGTTTTCGCGGGGGCAAAACCTCAATCTGAATTTCAGCATCCAAGCATGTCTTCAATCAGCTTCACAATTGCCTGTTGTTCTTGCCGTAGACAGCTCATTTCTTTTTGTGTCGGTTACGCACACCGCCAAGGCCAGCCGCACACCGGGCGACATGGCCAAACGGGACAATTGAAATGGATCTCGCTCGGGTGAGCGGGAAACTCACTCTTTCTTGTGAAACAGCACTTGATACTATACTACGTTGATTGGCCTTTACAGCTGCCACGTTGCTAGGTCATTTACCTGCAATTCAAATTTCGATGAAGACAACGGTCCACACTACTCCAAGTAGGACATCAAGCTATAATCAGTGGCGGTATATCAGTTCTGGAATGCTAATGACACGGTCACAGTTCCCGATTCACCACCGCGAGTGACAGCTGCTGGTTGAGGGCGGTGGCGACGGCGGCGAAGTCTGCGGCGGAGGTGGCGAAGGCTTAGGCTGCGATCGTTACAAGCGTTTGGCAGCACTGCAAAACAGCTGTGAAGCAATCTGCCTTCTAGGATTTGATTGGTTACAGTCTACCAACAAAAATAAACCCATATGATGAGAAAGACAAAGCTAGAGTAAAGAAGTTTGTTTTTAGCTTTCCCGGCTCCAGTTGAATGCTTTATTAAATTTAATCCATTGTACAGACTACACATTTAGTGGCGACTGTGCATTTGTTAAACAAAGCCATCAATATATCGTAGGCTATGTGCCATCCCAGGGGTAGCCAAACATTTGTGCTTTAAGGCTTTCTGTTTAATTTGAAGTTAGTTGTAGAAAGAAATGAAAATGTAAAATTCTTTTTTGATGAAATAATTCACTCACTTTTAGTTGAAACAAATGTAATTATCCTACTTCATGCGTTGTGATTGTTAGCGAAAAGCACTTTGTGCTTAACAAAAATAAGATTGGAGCACACCTTTCCCAATAATAAGTACATTCTTATTGAGATCGCTCCTTAACATCAAACTACTCTTAATTCTTTCGACCTATTCAACATGGCATTGGACAGAATTGAACAAGAGCATTAATTTTAATGCGGCATGAGAGGCAGACTGCCTCATCAAACTGAATTGCAGTACACCGAACAACAGCAATAGGTGGAATTGATTTTTTTAATTGCTGCAACAAGTTCAGTAACGCATTTAACGTCAAACTCCAGATAAAGAGCCTCTGGAGATTGGGAAAGGGTTTGGAGCCAGATCGTGTAATGCTCTGAAATCCACAGCAGGATGGGATGGGGGAAAAAAAAGAAACTCACACTTTGTTGTCATTGGTTGTAACAGATCACCAAATGGCCACGGTGAGTGAGTGGAGTCCTGGGAGACTGGCAAGGCAGGAAGTTTAAGGGCAGATGGCGGTTGGCAAATGAGGATCAATGCAGCGCTGGAGAGACTTGCATCAGGCTGTAGCCAGGGGAAGAAGGGGGGGGGCGAGATCAGGCAATGAGTCAGTGATCAGATGAGGAAGCGGCACCCCCACCCAAAAAGCAAAAACATTCTATGCATTACGATAGTAGTTTTCAAATACAATGTATTGTAAGCAGTCACATCAACCACAACAAAGACTGGATTTTATCCCCAAAACATACCTTTGCGACAAAATTACTAGTCAACACAATCAAAGTATACAACCTTGACCACAATAGCCCTCCCTGACCCCAGCTCTAAAGCAACCGACTAGAACTGGCACTTGTTGGACTGCTTGGTGGAATACTACCACCTTGTGGCGTGCACCCAACAAGTCCTCACTTGACAACGCTTGATCCCTGGTTCTTTGTGTTGCTTTTTTTAAAATGCGGATATTGTTGGAACCTGTTGCAAAGTGATAGGATGGCTGTTACAAGTCCACACCTAGTTCACAGAAGATATTTTGCCGCAGGGCCAAGAGCAGCAGATTGGGCTGCATGATTTACACACGGTTGCGCAGATTGGGTTGCATGATTTACACACACGCACACACACACACTGATCCTCTATGCACAAATGTTTCCCAACCTGCAAGGACCAAGTGCAGTCTACAGGGAAGGAGAGTGACATCAAGGTTATGATAAGAATTTACCCTCAACCAACAGCAACTTGAACACACAGAGAATACAGGAAACAGCCATGTAATGTCATTTCTCGGCTCAGCATGGGCGTCAATGATAATGATCTTATTTCAATTCATCACACATTTACTTACTCTTGGTGTAATCTGTTGTATGAATCGCAACAAAACGAATTATGTATGTACAATACCTACTTCCATGTTATGAAAGAGCATTTAATTAAGCGAATTGGACGAGTTCGCATA
This sequence comes from Hippocampus zosterae, assembly GCF_025434085.1. Lineage (NCBI taxonomy): Eukaryota > Metazoa > Chordata > Actinopteri > Syngnathiformes > Syngnathidae > Hippocampus > Hippocampus zosterae. The sequence continues at coordinate 9,119,472 of NC_067468.1, forward strand.
ACACACCGGATGGGAATGATTGCTCTCCCCAATATCCAATAAGAATAACAGCAGCCATTTTATAGTGCAGCACTGTACCTGTATCGTGATGTGATTGTGCACACCATCCAGTTGCCTTGTTAATATTTGACATGAGTTTTGTATGGTATTTGGGGCTTTCATTCTCTCTGTAATCAACTGAGTAAAAGGTCAGGCATGTGTGAAATAAGAACAAAACAAGAGGGAAGCATACAAACAGCAGTTTCGCTTATCTTATCTTATTTCCTCTTCGCCCATTGGCGTCTCATTCCGGCCCAAAACATCTTCCTCATTTCCCTTTTTCCGGGTTGTCAGCCAATCGGGAGTCTTTCTACCACTACTGGGCACACCTGTTTCTAATCGGCTCATTACGACGCCATCCAAAACAACATACAGGAACAAACGACCAAAAACAAAAAAACAAAACTCCAACAGTCATTGAAAATTAAAAGAGAGTGAGATATAAAAGGCATAGACGCTTTACTATACTCATATGACTTAATATATGACTAAAAAATAGAGATGATTTTTTTAAAAACGTTGAAGTAGGAGAACCCTGCCGTGTGACGTCATGTGTATTGATTGCGGAAGTAATGCTTGCTCTTCTCGGGATGAAGCCTGTCGTGTTTGTGTCAACGCAGTTAGGTGAACGCGAGTGCTTATCAAACATGTTCCCTCGAAGTTAGGCTTGCTTCAAGATTGCTGACGAGGCGTCTACCACCACGAATACGACCAATACCACATGTCCTGGTCCCGTTTTGGACATTTAATTTTTTTATTATTATTTTAATACATAGTCTGTGAACGAGATGGGCATTTGGCAGTCACTATCTGGTCCTACAGAGTACAGACAACTGGCAGAAAAGACGGGCTGTGAGTATTTTGGGTGCTTGCGACATTGTAGTAGTTTGTGGAATTGTGCAATGTTACATTTACACTCGCTCGCCACTTAATTAGGTACAGCTGCACAAAGTTATTAGGTTAAAAAGAGAGAACCATGCCGGGTATTGACGGAGGCGTGCTTAATCATTTGTCCACCTCTCAAAATATTAGAAACAGGTTTCACTGTGATGCAACGTAATTCTTCGCCAAATATAATTGAATTAAATATGCTTTGATATTGGTTCATATTTTTAATACTGTATATTCTTTTAGTTTTGTATGTTTTTCTCCATTTGTTTCTACGATATGTTTGTTCCACAACAGTTTTTGGTGGTTAAAAATGTCCAACTTTTGTCTACTGTTTAAAAATACACAAATAAATACCGTAAACATTATTTCTTCAGTGTATTTAGGTGTGCAAGCTTACCGAATGAAGCATCCAGTGAGTATGTACTTCTGTGCGTGGAAGTCATATGGGGATGTGCCAGCTCGGGTTTTACTTGTAAATAATTTAATATTCTGCTGCATTCAATGAAACATAAGACACAACAGAAAATAACTTCTATATTATGTACAGGGTTGCCAACGACTGATAGCATGAAATATCATATTTCATGCTATCAGTCGTTGTGCGGCTCCTTCAGGTTTGTGCGCCTTCGCCACCAGGGGATAGTATAACGCGCACACACACTTATACACGCACACACACATCCATGCATGCACGTTTTTAATCCAATCATTTTTTTTGGGGGGGTGCAGGGGGGGTTAAGTGTGTTTTTATTTCTTAACACAGAACTATATAGGGATCTCAACGATGTGCTTTGATGTTTGCAGTCACCTGTGAGCAGATTGGGGTTCTCCACAATAGATTCAAGCACTTGAGCCACAATGAAGACACCCTGCGGTACTTTGAATTCTTTTATGCGATCCGGATGTAGATGGAAGTTTAAAACCTGTCCAACGGGCTGCAGCTGTCACCGAGCATCTGAGTGACAGCAGCGAGGCCTTGTTGGAAATGGCGACTGACGCTCAATATTTTTCTTTTGTGTGTGTTTGTGTGTTGTCTACTCCAGGAGAGAAGACTTCTACGCCATCCACGACCTCGCCTGGAATCCCATCCGAGCGCAAATTATTGAGGCTTTCTTTGACAGGAGGTGCCAGGCCGTGATTCTTCATCACACATGCATAAATATGTTGTTCAGCTGACACCCCCCCCCCCCCCCCCAAATGTTTACAGGAACCTAATCCCACCCGAAGAGGGCTCACTGGAGGAGATCCACCTGGAGGAGTTTGTGGTGGTCATGTCCCACTTCAAGCCACCGTCGCTCAGCATGACAGATGAGGAGCGTGACAGCGTCCGCAGAGAGAAGCTAAGATGTAGGCTGACTGTTTTTGGGGGGATTTTTCAATGCTTTTTTTAAAAATAAATTGCCTGCTGTGTCTTTTTGTGGGCAGTTTTATTCAACATGCACGACTCGGACAATGATGGAACCATTACACTGGCGGAGTACAGACATGTGAGTCAGCCCAAGTGTGTTTTTTCATAGCACCAGTTCTGAATAAGAGCACAACACCCTTTATGCTTGCTGTTCGGCAGGAACCCCATATGTCCATACATGGTTAATTTCAATATTTTTTCACAAATCGATCCTTGACGGTCTGTCCAAAGTCCTTTTTATGAATTTTAAATAGCAGCTCATGTCTTCTTGCATCTTTTCAAAAACTCTCCAAAAAGCCAAAGAAAAAGTGAGCGATGTTTGCTACGTCCTTAGTGTGCCTCTTGAATGTGAATAACATATTCTCTATGTGTGGGCAGGTGGTGGAGGAGCTCCTCTCTCGCAGCGTGCACATCAGCAAGGAAACGGCCGTCAGCATCGCGGACGCTGCCATGCTGGAGGTGGCGGGCATATCCATGGGTCACATGGTACTGTACATTCAGGACTCGTTGCGCTAGTTGTGACATGCCTTATGTGGTCATCAATTTTCCACCTGCTACTCGCAGGAGCCTGACGAGTTCTACGAGGGCATCACGTTCGAGCACTTCCTCAAGGTGTGTACCCGCCGTGATTCTGTCATAACAATAACGTCAACATAACAATCAGAATCATCTCTATTGTCTTAGTATGTTAAAAATTCCTCACTCGAGTGCGACTGAAAAAAAAAATACAATACCTGTATTACGATCAATCACAAAAGTACAGAAACTTACTGAACAATGTTAAGTGTCCAAAAATCGTTGTTTGTGCTCTTTTATCAGCTGCTGAACAGCTTCGAGATTGAAGCCAAGATGAACGTTCGTTTTTTGAATCTGAATCCGTCCACTGTTTGTTATTAACATCTGAATGAGGAGAACGGGAATCAAAAAAATGGTTTGTTGTTTTCATAAAAACACATGTATACAGTGAACCTCTGTTCATTGCGGCATATGTTCCACAGTCGAAGTTACAGTTACAATAATGTAGAAATTGAGGATGGCGGACACTTAGTGATCACTGATAACACTTGCAAATATATATTTATATTAACTCAATTACCGAATGGGATGAAAACAGTATTCTATTGGGGGAAAAAAATAACTCTCTCAAAATCGGCGACAAATCACACGGTTTCAATGTATACTCTTAACTGCATTTGAAAGACTATGCAAATTCATACCAAATGTGTATTCTCACATTGTCTGGTGTCAGTAGTAGGTGGGTGGATCAGCCTCTTAAAACAATAATCCACTAATGTGCGTGTTGTGGTTATATGCAAATTACAAAACGATAAAGAATTAAGACTGTTAATGGGATCCATTAATTATTCTCTTCAGGGATTACATGCTTGTCTTCAAAGGACACTGAGTGGCCACAACATTAGGTACAGCTGCACACGCTATTCGTATCCAATATGAGCTGTATAAAATAATATTGTTTATTGTGTTTTGTTTCTCAAAAAAATAAAAAACAATGATTTGAATCGGAAAAAGATCATGTGGGTGTCCCTAATATTGTGGCTGCCAAAACGGCTTCAGCACTTAAATCCACTTTGGGCATGTAATCATTTTTCCATAATAAAATACACTTTCAAGAAGTTGTGTTTCTCTTCAATACATAAATCGCAGCAAATGTTTTTTTCTTTTTTGGTCAACCTTTTTTTTTGCTTATTTTTTTTCAGTTGCGTTAATTGTGCTTCACCTCATTATTATCTCATTAGCCGTGGTCATGTGATTATGTAAATTGCTCAAGTTGTTCAAAAGCGCGTCTCCACTTTTTAAATTATTTCAGGAAGGGGGGGTGTTGAGGGAAAGAAACAAGGATGTTTTAAAAGAAAAGGGTTCAAGGAAAGAAGGATGGGAGAGAGGAGCAATGGATGTGATAAAAGGAAACAGAAGGAGGGACGAAAAGAAGAATCTGGGAGGAAAGCTGGTATGAAAAGTAGTGGGGAGGTAAGGAAGTAAAGAATAGTGTTTGAATAGGTACAGACACAAGGCCGGTAGCATGGAAGAAATGAACACGGGGTGTATGAAAGGAAGAGAGGAAAGACTGAGTTGCATGGATGGAAAGAAGCAAGCAAGCACAAGGGAAACTCGGAAGGGCTCATCAAAGCTTTAAATATCTTCCTCAAGCACATACACACACATACAAAAAAACAAGTCCTGGATTTAAAATCCTAACCCTGGTTAGAAACCCTCACGACTGAAATACTAACCGAATCGCCACCTGTATCGGGGAGGACTAGTTCTCTGCCGCTCTCTGCTGGAAATAAACATTAATTGCACATGCTACTCATTGGTAACACCTGGAGTGCAAGAACCATAAAAACCAACTGTAGAATTGATGGGGAGATTTGGAAAAGTCACCTTAAATTTAAAATTTTTTCATTAATTCATTTCGGAAGCGATTCAAAGTATTGAACTTAAAAATTGCAGCATTCCTTTAAAAGATTAAAGATAAAATTCCCAAATATATTTGGTACATTTTACAAATCGACAAATCTCTCGACTAATTCAAACTGCTAACTTTGAAATTTTCAGCATTAAAAAAAAATTCTACTTTGGGGAAACAAAAAAAATTCTCGATTCGATTGGGAGGTATTTTCTATCAAGAAATTTTTATCTCAGATTGACAATGCCTAAACCAATTCAAGCATTCCAACTTCAAAATATTAAAAAGAAAATCTTGAAAAAAAATCCACATTTTCCATGAGAAAATTTCCAATTTGTTGGTAAGCTTTTGATCCACATTTTCCATCAAGAAATATTAACCGCAGATTCAAATTTTCTAAACAATTCAAACCATTCTAATGTCAAAATGTTCATTAAAAATGTTTCTTTTTAAGAATTCCACTCAGAGAAAATTTATATCTTTACCTCCAAAATATACATGTTTGCAATCTTCAAAATCTTATCCTCGACATGTATTTGAAGTCCTTCTCGATACGCTAATGAGTCAGTGCTTAAGTACAGGTCAGTTGTATTTAACTCCTGTATTTAAGTCTCATTCATTTGCATTTACAGTAATCATAAGGAAGCGTTTGGTCTCGTATTTATTCCATTTATGTGCAGTAAATTCCATTTGAATTCATATTTAAAACCTTTCTCCTATTTGTCATTGACACGCAACAGTATTTTAATGTTGATCATTGGGGTAGTTATTTATTTATTATTTTAAAGATGCTTGGCATTTGTTTGAACACAAATTGCATTTTCTAATTTCTATTTTTGTGCTTCTTTTCTCCAGATTCAAGTGAGAAGCTGAAACTGACTCTCGTCTCCTCTAGCTCTTGTATCTTTAAATAACACCGAGCGGTTCTTAAAGGGAACTTGATTCAGCCAACTTCCAGTTTCCAGACAGCTTGTGATCTGAAAATGACCTGCCCGGGCCCTCTTATGTCATGCCAACAATCTATGACCTACATCAGAGATGGCCAACCACAGCTGCTGTACCTAATCAAGTGTCCTTTGACGCATGCGCAATAATTTGTCTGATTCCTCTCAAATAGCGGCGAGACATCGCGTCGCGTCTCGACGGCAGTGAGCGAGCGCTCAGACGCGCTTCCTTGTGTGCCACGCGTGTCGCCATGCAGTCAGATGTCTCGGGATGCTTCCTGATTTTCTTTTGGACAAGGTCAGGTGCAACGCATGACGCCTCCGACACAACAAAAAATTCTTCTTTGCGGATTTTTATTCGGCTGCCGGCTCACTCGAATCCATTTGGGCCACGTTCACATCATAATAACGATCATATTAATAAGCACAAGTGACAAACAGCCACTCTTTGACCTCATAAAGTGAATGGTGACAACAAGTCAGTGTTTTACTAGATACAGTGACCAGTGACCGGCAGTCAGTGTCTGACCTAATGAAGCCAGCAATGACTTACTACACGATATCACGTGACCACTGACTGACCTAAGAAAGCGACTAGTGACCAGCAGTAAGAGTCTGACCAAGAAAAAACAAAAAGCAACCAATCACTAGCATGCTGAAAGTGCCCACCCGAATAAAGCATGGGTGTCAAACTCAAGGCCCGGGGGCCAGATACAGCCCCCCACATGATTTTATGTAGGCCCCTGAAAGAAAATCATGTGTGTCAACTTCCATGATCCTTGCGAAAAAATGCACTGAAATGTCAAATTGTAATAAGTAATAAATGACTTTAAGATTTTACAATACTTTTGTTACCCATTAAAGTAATAATGTGATAGGTGCGATTCAACGTTCAAAAGTGGCCGGCGACAAAAATTAGTTTGTCACCCTGGAATGAAGCAACCAGTGACCGACCGAATATAATGCAAGCAGACTAACCTAATAAACTGACCAGTGACTCACAGTCAGTGTCTGTCCTAATAAATCAAACAATGAATAGCATAAGTTTCAAACCTAGCACAGGGACCGATGACAGACGGAATCGGAGGCTCAAAAAGTGACAAACGAGCAGTCAATGTAATTGAAAGGCCAATGACTAGCAGTTATTGTCTAGCCCAAGAGACTGACCAATGAGTGACCCACTCAAGCGACAAACTGCTGTTGCCGGAAGGGAATGCTTGACCAACCCGCAACTGACGTAACAAAGTGACAAAACCCTTAGAAGTGACATAACCCAGCAGTTTTAAAAAGCTTCCATCCAACCATCCATTTTCTGATCCACTTTATCCTCATATGGGTCGTGCTGGAGCCTTTCTCAGGTGTTTTTGGGCAGTAGGCGGGGACACCCTGGACCGGTTGACAGGGCACACACAGATGAACAACCATCCCCGCTCACATCTAGGAACAATCGTGAGTGTTCAATCAGCCTGCCATGCATGTTTTTTGGAATGTGGGAGGAAACCCACGCAGGCACGGGGAGAACATGCAAACTCCACACAGGAAGGCCATAGCTGGAATCAAACCCGGTACCTCTGCACTGTGAGGCTTACACGCTAACCAGTCGACCACCGGCCCTCGTAAATAGCAGTCATGATATAATAAAATGAACAAAGTGAGCTATTCATTTTTTTCCCTTATTTTTTTTATTGAGCTGCTGGGTCACGTTAGTACATCCATGCTTCTAGAAGTCCATTCCCTCGTCCCAATGCAAAAATATAGCACGTTTCTCAGCATTTGTGTAATAAATATTAAATATAAATATTATAAATAGGCCTGATGTCAAGTTAGTCCCTCTGAAGTCTTCCTGGTGTCACATGGATCTGAGACGCCTCCTCCCTCTGCATACTTTGCCCTTGAGGCTCCTGAATTCTCGGGCCACGTTGCTCAGGAACTCCTTGTAAGTCTTGACCACCACGCATCCGTAGACCTTCTGCTGGAAGATGTTCTGGGGCGGTGGTTCCAGGACTGTGGGCCCCTCAGCCGGTTCCTGAAGGTTGGGGAAGGTGTTCCAGAAGAAAGCCCGCACCAGTGCTCCCAAGTCCCGGCCTCGTTGGCTCACATGCCCCAGCTGGACCAGAACCGGACTATCGGGGGCTTGGAGATCTTTCTGCTGTTCGTAGATGCGCCTCAGGTGGGGTAGGAATTCCTGCAGGTGGTCCAGGATGCTCTCCATCCGCTCGGAAGGTTCCAGGCCGGAGATGCCGGGCTCGGGGATGTCTTGTAGGGACGCCCGACAGAAGACATCCGACATTTCCCCCTGTGAGGCTTTCTGGAGTGAGAGAGACACCGTTGGAAAAATTTAAGACCCATCCTAAGGGGTGTGACAACAATAAACCTCCGGGAGAGTCTAGACTCACGTAAGTTTTGACGAGGTCCGTAGATTCTTTCTGTGCCAGTCTGGTCAGCCTCAAAAGCCGCTGGAGGGACTCGGGACACTGACGAGTCCTCATGGAGGACACCCAATTCGTGGAGAGCAGGAGCAGCAGGAGAGCAAGCAACGCTGGAGAGACAGGTACAAAGGAACACAGTGGTCATCAACTGGATATGCGACTCAGCATATCTGTCTGTCTCTGGCCGTCTTCCGCTCTGTCTCGCTCTCTCTGTCTTTCTGTCTATTTATATCGATATGTCTGTCTGGCTGTCTCTAATCATTGTATGTCAAGCTACAGTCACTGTCTGTCTCTCTCTTGTTATCTATTTGTGTTTATCTGTCTGTCTCTGGTGAGCTGTCCGTCTGTCTCAGGCTAGCTGTCTGTCTGTTGCTGGCTGTCTAGTCATTGTATATCAAGCTACAGTAATTATCTGTCTGTTGTTTGTCTGTATTTGTGTGTCTGTATAGCTGTCTGTCTCAAGCTATCTGTCTGTCTGGCTGTCTCTATCTGCCGGTATGGTCTCTCTGTCAGTTTTATTGATTGTCTGTCTATACTGTCAGCCAATCAACCTGTCAAGCTTTCTGTCTGTCTTTTCATCTTGATGTCAACGATTGTTCTCACAATGCCAAATGGAAGTTTTCCCTCCTCACTTACTTGTTGGTGTGCTCATCCACTGAGTCCAAAGCGGGCGTCCAATCATTCTCTTCCAGGTAGCAACAAGCGTCACTTTTGTCACTCTTGAGTTCTGTCTTGGCGGTCTTGCCAGCGTCCCTTGCGTCTCTTCATGTTGCACCCCGGCCAGCTTGTGTTTTTTTAAAGTGCTCGCAAACCGCATATTTGTCATCTCGGGAAGTGACGTGAAAGGTTTTTGTGAGGCAACCAAATTTCCCAGAATTTCCTCCTTTTGCTTGGTGCTGATGCGGCCTTTTGCCCGTGACTATATATGCAACTTTATTGGCAAGAGCCATGGCGAGGGACAATGCCCGAACATGCCCATCGGGTCACGTTGAGGCGTTTGCCCAGCATGGCCTCGTTTGTTGAAATGAGAGGAAATGACCATTCAAATTCAATAATTAGTTAATGGATGATTTGTAAATAATTGAATGCAAAAAAAAAATTATGAGTTACGGTATGTCTTTTGATTTATCATGAAACAGTGATGTGTTGATTGTGTTCAAACACTCAGAAATGATTCAGAAATGTTTATTAATGGCGGGCAGGTGTGGTGGAGGCCAAATCTAAGGACAAGTTCCTTGTATTTTTATTTTTGACTGTATGTGAGCATTTTCAACAGGAAGCAGCGGAAGCCTTCTTTCTCAATCTACTTCTTTGTGCGCAAAAATGTAGTGTAGGAGGGGGCAGGGGTTGGGGGGAGTGGTGTTGGTCCGAGGGCCTGCATAGCCCAGTCATGCTGAGGTCACATTCGGGCGCCGTTGTTGCATCATTAGTCGGGCAATGAGGAAGCGCCCTGGAAAGATGGCAGCGCAATAATTTTTTGGTCTTTTTTTTTTTTTTTTTGGAAGCAATATAAATGTGTAATCCTGTTGGTTGGCCACCGCCTCATTATCGTGCCGGCCACTTCCGCTTGGGGGCACCTGATGACGTAAATTCAACCCTCGCTAATGGTGGTTGACACATGAAAGGGCGGTGGGTGGGGGCGGGGGGTGTTAAATGACTAATCACGTGCACTTATGATGAAGGATTACATTCATCATTAATTTGCGTGTTGTGTGGTTTAATGTATTTTGGTTCCCATGTTACGCAACATCAGAGAGGCAATAATAATGTCATGTTTTTTATTCATAATTTACATGTTGTTACATTGAGAATCTAAACTGCATTGTAATTGTATTTATTAAATATAATTTTTTTGTATTTATAAAAAATAACTAGTTAAATTATAATTTTTATTTTAGGAATCACAATAATAATTTTGTTCCATTTTAATAATTAAAGACATTCTAAACTGATTTATTTTTACATTTTTGATTTAAATTAACTTTGCTAATATTTTTGTATTTTGTATTCATTGTAAGATAAGGAAATATTTTATGCTGTTTTATGGTTCTATTTGACATCTTTTACATTCACTAAACAAGTAATTCAACTTTGCTAATATTTTACATCTAAATTATATATATTTTTTTAAATATTCATTTTAACTTGAATTCAAATTAAATGAATGTGATTAGCTGTCTGACATTTTTATTGTTTAATTTGCTTTTATTGACCAATTTATCTCATTCCCTAGTAATTTATAATTTTTGTTTGAAAGAAATAGGATATTTTTTTTATATATATACTGAATATATCTTTCGGGGGCTTGTTTTATGACAAATACAACCCGAAAAAAAGAAGCAATCAAGTTGTTTTTCAACATAGTCATTTATTTTGTGTCAGAACCACAAAGAGAATGGTGACCAGGGTCGTTTAGGAGAGTTCCCCTTCATCCACCCAATCATTTTTGTATACCGTGTCACCTCATATTTATGTTCTAACTAAACACATGTCTCGAAAAAGTCGCGGCGTCAAAACCTAAATCATCTTTATCATGAAAATCATCATAATCATCCTCCAAATCATCTCGCGCAACAATTGGCCAAGTTGGGAAAGCCATTTTTTTTGTGTGTGTTGGTGTCTTGTTGAGTAATTTGAAGACTGAGAGTGAGCCTTGCAGCACTTTTTAGACTTGTGAAGGCTTCACTTGCACACATAAAAAGGCCTTACTGCATACAAGGAACATCATCATCGTATAGTGAATTTTTTAAAAAAAAATGTTCAATCATGGAGCCGTTTTGTGCTCAGTTTCTATTGCCTTCAGGATTCTGAAAAATTCTTTTTATTATTCAACCGTTCTGAAACTCTTTCAAATCTCTCGGCAACGAGTTCCCCACCTCTGCTTTCGTACTTTTGGTATCGAAAATTTCATTTAACACCATAACAAAACATTGTGAACCACAAATTGTCTTTCTGACGGATGGTGATTTATCGACGTGTCAAACTGCCGCAATATAGCGCCATCTACTGCCTAGGAGGGAAAAGGCTACGTTCAGACTGTGACCCATATTGGATTTATTTATTTTTTTTGCCCATATGTGACCTGATTCAGATTTTTTTTAATGACATTCTAATGCACAGGTGTCCAAGACAAGGCCTGGGGGCCAGATCCAGCCCGCCACATCATTTTATGTGGCCCACCGGAGCAAATCATGTGTGTCAATTTTCATGATTCTTGCTTAAATCTTTACCAAAATGCCAAATTGTGATGGGGAATAAATAACGTTGAAATTTTACATCGGCCCTCAGATGGAAGCCGTAACTCTGAAGTGGCCCACGACAAAAAATGAGTTTGACAGCCCCGGTCTAATGCCTCAATTCAGAATTTTTCTTTTCTTAATTCGACCTGGGTCACTTCCATATGTGATCCTAAATCGGATACATATCCGTTTCTTTGCAATGTGACCTCAGTCTGAATAAATAGGTCGCCAGTATCCGACTTTATCTAAATTGAAAAGCGACAGACGTCACCACCATCCAGTCATGGCTGATGACGGAGAAAATAAGCAAAAAACATTTTTTTAATCTAAATTGAGCAATAATACCAGCAATCTGAACATAGCCTTAGTTGATGTAAGATTTCCTTTGCCTTAAGTATCGGAGTCTGTTATTAGCAGCCTGCATACGTAAAAAAAATAAAATAAAATGAGGGCAGTATTGGCCTGATACCAAAACCTGTTATTGGTATTTTCCCATCCCTAGATAAAAGTGCAAGAGATGTTTGGACTTGGGCCACTCTTGCACTAAGTTTTTTTTTCTCTCTAATTCCAAATTGTTTCTCCAGTTTTAGGCAACCTTGACAACAGAGCTGAAGATGAAGACAAGACAAAAGTGCAAGTGATACCATCCATTGTATGTATTCAATATGGTCCAAGTCCAAAAGTCATTTGTATTTGTCAAAATCAGAGGAAAGCCACAACTTCCGTAAAAGCAATCATCATCGGCATCAAAAATCACCAAGATGTGCGATAAAGTCCTCCGATTTTAGTTGCAGATCAAAAACTGCCTTCTGCAAAACCACCGAAAAGGGAGTCAGCCCACTGCAGCTGCAAGAGACTCATTTTGGCGAAAGAAAAGTCAATCTTAGCGTGGGCTTCATTTGACTGAGTGCTGTTGACTGTGAGAGGGGCAAAGAGGGGGTACAAGGCTAAAATTGGTGTAAGAAATGAAGCACCAAACGATTTGTTCTTCCATTCGGTCAAAAAAAATTACAATTGTGCAATCTGTTCAACGAACGTCATGGCAAATATTGTGTCAGTCCAACCCTTAGGTCACAATTAATGCGGAAAGCTGACCTTGTCTGTCCCCCGCCCAACATGTAACCTCCAGGGTTGCAACATCCTGCTTGGACACTTTGCATGGAATAAATCAACACTTCTAATCAAATGTATTGTATATTGTACTGTGCATTTACTGTATACAGTACTATGTTTTCCTTTACAGATATTTTTCAATATGGAATACATTTGGACCTATTTCTCTATTCTGAATTGAAATATGTCTGTAACTGAAAATACAGACATATTTGTCCTTTTGGAGCCTCTATTGATGGAGTCACATTTTTGCTTCAGGCCATCAGCAAATAAAGGACTTGAAAAAATAAAATATCCGGGTCCCAAAATATATACAATGTTTTTTTTCACATGATTGTTCGGTGTTATTTTAATCATAATTTTTTTAATTAAATTTCTTCTGCCATTATAACTCTGTCCATTTTAAAAAAATTGAATTTAATTTACATTTTTGTTTTGGTTTTATTATTTTTTTCTGAGAATTTTCCTCCTAGTATAATTTATGATGACAATGGGTAAATATACAATATGTCCGATTAATAAGTAAGTACATTATATTATGTTCTGCTTTGATAATTTGATTCAATGAAAGGATACAGATATGAATAATTACGGAGATTTTACATAGTTAATTAAAATAAATGATCTCTTTCTCATTTAAAAAAATACAATAATGTCATAATTTTCAAGTATATCCATATCGGTGCTAAAATACGGGCTCTCAAACCTGGTGATATTTCAAAATAAAATATCCAATATCAACTCGGATTTTTTTTTTTGGTAGCTCAAATTAAATTTGGCCTTTTTACCATTCTTAAATTTTTTTTTACAGGGTTCAACGCATGATGAAAAAAGTTTTGTTTTGTTTTTTAAATGTGGAACTGTTCCAAACATAAAACAAATTCTGTATTTCAGCGCATTTTATCTCAAGTTTGAGTTCCCATGAAAAGTGTCCAAGTTGTCAAAGCCACTAAAAAGTCGCGTGTGTGTGTATGTGTGTGTATGTGTGTGTGTGTGTGTGTGTGTTTGTGTTTGTGTGAGAGAGAGTCTGTCCACCATTATGATACAATCTCTACACTATCGAAAGAAAAAAAAAACTTGTAAGATCCGTCAAGTGAGTACATAGACGGGTGTTGGTGGGCATGTTCTTGCTATATGCTCAAGTACAAATATTCATACCAAAAAACAGCACAATTCTCACCATTGGTCATGTACAACTAGTTTGATGAGCAAATGGAAAAAATATTTAAATAAATACATTTACCAAAAAAAAGGCACGACAACTGAAAGAAAGGCATATGTGAATCTGTCATAGCTCGTTTTTTTTGGGGGGGGGGGGGGTTGCAACCTAAAATGCTGATGACCAATTTATTTACAGAGCCATGCGTCATGTGTCCCTAATAAAGTGCATGCAATGAGAAAAGCCTGCCGCCGCGACGCTTACGTTCACATTCCAGAAAAACAACAACTAGGCAAAAATAAATCAATACATAAATCAACAAGAAAGTAGCTTGAGACAAAGAAGGGCCAGAAGAAGAAGAACAAGACGGTGTACAAAAGAAAGAACCAGAGGAAGATATACCAGAAGAATTGGAAGAAGAAAGACACAAAGACATCCAAGATGAAGAACGACCAGAAGAAGACTAGAAGAACCAATTGAAGAAAGACAAGAACTGGAACCAGAAGAATGAAGATGAGGAAGAAGGAACTGAAGAAGACAAGAAGGACCAGAAGTTGAAGAAACATGTGAAGAACAAGAAAGACGAGCAGTTTCTTAATTTGGAAAAAAACGTCTTGAGTCCTGTTCCAACTGAAAAGTCACATAAACATAAAGACCCGGATTTTGTTCTCGTCTGCTTGCAAATCAACCAAAACATTTTCTTCACAAGAATATGGTCTATGTACTTTTAGTCGTCTAATCGTGGCATTCTGATTAATATTGCATTTGTAGAATATGAGTTTGCGCAGCAAAATCCACCCGCTTTTAGCCATCTCTGAGGGGGTGACAATTTTAAAAATTGTTGTCAATGAAAAATGACATCACAATTGCTTAGGGCCCAAGTAACGACCAATGACGGCTCATCTGTTTTCTGAACGTGAGCCATGATTGGTCAGTACATGAAACCCAAACAACTGTGATGTCAATTTTCAGTCAACTGACAAAATGGCCGCCCGCTGAGATGGACACAAACGGGTGGATTTTTACTCAGAATGCCGTGTTTAGTCTTGTGGGGCTGCATAGAACATATTCTTGGAAAGAACATTTTGGGGTCGACTTCCCCTTTCAACCAAGGATGCTTCGGTTGGTGACTTGTGAAGACTTGGCAAGGAAATACTGTATCCCGAGATGTATTTTGTGCTGATATTAAAATGGCTGAACTGACGGCAGAAGAGAACCTTCACATTTGGATTTTGTTCCCCCGTTTTTATCATCTTACGGGAAAACATCAGAGCTAGGGGCTGGGGGGGATTTTTGAGAGGGTATTCGCCGAGTTCATGAAACCGTACTCTGCATTCATGATATTGAGGAACGACAAAAAGAACCAGAAAGTGAAGAAGGAAGGACAAGACAAATGAAAAGGATGAGAAGAAGAAAAAGAACCAGGGGCTGAAAAAGAAGAGCCAGAAGAAGAAGACTAAGGAGAGAGGGGGTCCCAAGCTCACATTCCACAATGTCCTGGACATCAGGGGTGGGCAAACATTTTGTGCTCGAGGGCCGCGTTAGGATTTTGGAACATCATCGACTCAATCAGAGATGAGATCAAAAATCAAATGTGGATGTCAAATTGACCTCATTGCTAACTTTCGCCTTGCGCCCAAACAAATAATTGTAACGTGTAGTGAGAAAAACATCACTCCGTTATATTGACTTAATTCCATAGAGTGTCAAGAATTAAAATCCATAATTTGGCTTCAACCACTCAGAAATGTTTTCAATATTTAGACATTTTGACATGTACTTGGAAATATTTTATGCGAACCCGCTTAATTAGATCAATTCTTGCTGAATGGATTTATTGATTTCTTGACATTTATGTGATAATTATGTACAGTATTTATTTAACTAAATAATTGGTTATTTTTTTTCTCCAAAATTATATTACTGCTGTCATAATTTATGGCTTTAAAATGGGGCCCCACCCCCGTTATTCGCGTTCCTGAAAAGTAAAAAATCTGCCCCAAAAAATGTAAATATACAAATATATAATTTGTTGATTTTACTATCGGTGTAAAATAATCACTTTTTGGCAAAAAAAGAAAATAATGATTAAATGAGGAAGAAAAATTAATACAAAATGTATGGTAATGAATCAATGTATGCTAATTACCCAAATTGGATAAATTAATGGACCAAATATTCCAGCACTCTTGTTCTACGGGTCGGATAAAAGAACAGATTGAGCTCAGATGACCCCCGGGCCATACTTTGCCCACCCCTGCTCTACACACACACACACACACACACACACACACACTTACAATGGAGTTCTACTGAAACATGGCAAAGTGCCCATTTTAGCAAAAAATTTCCTGAATTATTCACTTCATACCAAAAATCGAGACGAGGAGGAGGAATAATCCCAACACGGCGACTGACAGGATCCGCACAGATTCTGGCATTTTGTCGCTTTGAAATGAGTTGTCCGCCGTTGCCGGAAATGTCCAACGAAGATAAGGAAAGAAAATGTGGCCGCCGGTCCACTTTCATCTGTTGTCGTCCTTGAGGAACAAGTCCAGAGATCCCAGACTGCCAAAGCCCAGAATGCGAGTTTCGCTGTCGAAACACAAAATCTCTCGCTCCTGACGCTCCAGCAGAGTTTTGATCCTTTCGCTGCGATCCTTCTGCAGAGCCGAAAGCTCCTCCTCCATCTGCGTGCACATACACACACACACACACGTTCTGTTTTTCGGGCACAATTACTTGTGCCCTATAGCATCTGCCTAGGAACAAGTGACAGCGCAAACCTGACTTGAAACTTAAACTTTTTTGAAAGCATGTTTAATTTAACAATGGAAGAAAATAAAAATCTTAAATTAAATTGTTTAAAACTTTGTTAAATTAAACAATGAATCATGAGGACTATTTATTTCCTGTCTGACTTTCTGTACCTGCCGCCCCTCCCTGTCCTTTACCTGCTACGCAGGTCCTCTGGTTTGTTGCAAATCTTTTATCTTCTAAACGCATAACTCATTAAAACTGTCTTGACCTCGTGCTTTTGTTTGGAGCATGTCAAATCATGCCCCCCACCCCCTTTATATAACCTGCCTAGCAACAGGTGACGAGTACCTACCTTCTGTTCCAGGTGGGCCCTGCGTATGGAGATCTTCTGCTCGAGCTTCTGCAGCTCTCGCTCGTGTTGGGTCTCCATCTGGGATTTGGTCTTCCTCTGGTAGGCGTCCAGCAGCTCCATTTCCTGCTTCAGCTGCTGCTTCAGGGCCTCGCACTCTGCCTCTTGCTCCGCCTCCAACCGCATCTGGTGTGGACACAGCAGCGCATGCAAAGTCTTCGGCCTCCTCCCAGTAAATCGTGGTGACAGGAAGTTTCTCCGATGACACCGTTCGATCGAATATGAGATTTAATTAGATAGATATTCAACCATTTTTTTCTGCCGCATTTTAGCTTCAATTCAAGGAAAATTGTGCTGCGCCTTCTGATGTGTGTGCCTTGGCCACCTGGGGGCAGTACAGCTGTAAAGGAAGCTGCTGTAATATTTGTCGTTCTTTGCAGAAGATAAAGAATACATACTGCGTGAGTATTGTGATATTTGTCTACGCCTCTCTTTGCCTTTTCATATTTGCTGTTTAAAAGTTTATAAAACGGCAAGATTGATGCTTGTTTAATTAGCCTATCAGTTGTGTTTTTCATAGTGGTTTAGCATCAAGCTAAGCAAAATTTCCCTGATGATGATTATGATTTTGGTCATAATCGTGCAGCCCTACTCACATTCATTCATTCATCTTCCGAGCCGCTTGATCCTCACTAGGGTCGCGGGGGGTGCTGGAGCCTATCCCAGCAGTCTTCGGGCAGGAGGCGGGGGACACCCTGAATCGGTTTCCAGCCAATCACAGGGCACACACAAACGAACAACCATTCACGCTCACACTCTCACCTAGGGACAATTTAGAGTGTTCAATCAGCCTGCCACGCATGTTTTTGGAATGTGGGAGGAAACCGGAGCACCCGGAGAAAACCCACGCAGGCCCGGGGAGAACATGCAAACTCCACACAGGGAGGCCGGAGCTGGAATCAAACCCGGTACCTCTGCACTGTGAAGCCGACGTGCTAACCACGCCCTACTCACAATTCAGAGAAAAAAAATGACCACTGCAAGTGGAGTTTGTTGGGCGTACCGCTTGCGAGGCCATCATCTGGTTGATGGAGTGCTCGTACTGCTCGGCCAGCACGGCCAGCTTGCGGGTTTGCTCCTCCTTCAGCCCCTTCAGGAGACTCTTGTGCTCCCCTTTGGGCGAAACCTCCAGCTGATGGTTGCGCAGGGCTTTGTACTGCTTGTTCTGAACCTTGCACGTGTCCTGGAACTGCTTCTTGATCTGCAGCTCCAGCGTCTAACGACGAACCAAGTCATTAGCCACATTTTTCATGTCGGTCATGATTCCACATTTCACTTGAAATGAATGGAGTCAGTTTTCAAATTGCAAACAGTCTTTTATGGGTTGGGTTTGTGTGCGGGGGGGGGGGGTCCAATCTGTGAAGGTGTACCAGGCTCACCTTGAGGTCTCTTGGCTGCTGCCTGTGCTCCAGGGTATGTTTGCGCAAGAGCTCACGCTGCCTGCGATTGTTGTACTCCTCCTGGTTTTCCAGCTCGGTCTGGTGCTGCATCCGCATGAGTTCCACACGCAGCTTGTGGAGCACGTGAAGCTGCCTCTGCTCCAGGTCCTGCGTGGCCTCGTCCTGGCGGATCATCAGGGCGTGCTCCATCTCTTTCTGGCTCCTCTTCTTGTTCAGCTCCTAGGGACAGTTGGCCAGAGAGACGTCACATCGGCGGCAAGGCGAGAGAAGCGGCATACACCCAGGTGAGGTCGCTGGACAATCGCAAGGGCATGTTGTAAATTAAAAACAAACCCCCCCAAAAAAAATCTACGCCGCCCCCAATGTGTTTGCCAATAGGAAGATGCGCACACACACCTCTCTGAGTTGCTCCTGTTCGAAGTCGTGCTTCCTGAGCAAACTTCGGCGTTTGAGAGCCCGGCAGCTTCGCTCGTAGACGAGCCGCTGCTGCGCCAGCAGGTTGGCTTCCTCGTCCGCCTGAGAACGCTGAATGGTCTCCTTGTGCCGCGACAGACGCTCTTGTTTTTCCTCCTTCGGGGTGCAGGGGTCCTCGCTCATCTCCTGGAAAACACGCGCACCAAAATACAAAAAGAAAATCCATTGGTGATTTGTAGGCGCCCTCTAGTGGTAAGAGAGAGTAGCGATGATCACACTTTTTTTTCTCCAATTGATTTAGGCCAATTTTGCATCGCTGATTAGGAAAATGAGTTTTAATTCTCAGCTAATTGTTTTTAAAACTTGATTTGTTTTACGGAATCTAAACATTTTTGAGACAATATCGGTTGATTTTGATCCTAATTTCTCCGCTGAGGAAAAAAAAATTTTTTGCCACTTTGCTGAATGGTACACAATGATAAAAGTAAGTCGCTGTAAATAAAATAGCAAAAAAGAAATGCAAATATAAAAGCATAGTAACCAAATGAAAAAAAATGAAGATCCATGTAATTTCTGACTGTTGTATATTTTGAGGAAAACATTTTTGGGGAAAAAGGCAGTAACATAAGAAAACGTACTCTGGGTGTGTCGGATTTGGTTTTGTGTGTTTGGTGTCTTTTTACTTCTTTGATTTTGTCCTTGCAAAGTCGGTACTCTCTCTTCTGGCTCTCCAAGAAGGACGTCAGCTCCTTCTTCTGCTGAGCCGTGATCTGCTGCTGGATGCGCCGCTCCTCCGTGGCCACCGACTTCATCTGTGAGGATCGGCATGATCATCATAATTGTCGGTATCCGTGTCGTCATCATCATTACAATCAATATCATCGGCGTCATTTGCCATTGTCATCGCCCCCGTCATTACCCGCTTCATAACGACCATCGTCATTATTGTCATCAAAACAATCATCGGGGTCGCCGTCATCGTGATTATTGTCGTCATCTGCGTGATCACAATCAACATCATCAGGATTGTTGTCATGATCGTCATCACAATTGTCTTCAACACCGTCCTTGTAATCGTCATAAGCATCATCTTCATTGTCATTGTCATCATAACTATCGTCCTTGTCGTCATGATTTCAATCACGATCCTCACAATCATCATTATCACAATAATCATCGTCATTCCGTTGAGCATATTCATCATTGTTTTTTTTTCCTGTCATTATCATGATCATCATCACAATCATCATAATTATTGTCATCAGCATGATCATCGCAATCATCAACATCCACATTTTTATAATCATCAGATCACGGTGTTTTTCCCAGCCACAATAACAATTTCAAGCCAATATTTTCAGGGGTTCATACAGGATGCGGGCAACTCTCAGTTTGGCAAGAAGATAAGGCAGAGAAGGTCCCCAACATGTCCCCATCATGTGCGCTTGTCTCTTTACTAGCAACAAATCTAATGCCACTATCAATCAATGCAAATTGCCAACAGCCAAAAGACGCACATGCGCACTAGCATGCCTTTCGTAAACCGTTCCCCCAGCAACTCCGCGTACCTCTTTGTCAGTCTGAGCGGCGTGGCGCTTGGCCAGCCGCTCCAGCTCGGCATAAGTGTTGTTGGCCTGCGTCTCCAGCTCCTTGTGCAGCCTCAGCCTGTGCTCGTCCATCTCGGCCTTGAGCCTGTTCTCCAGGGCGATCAGCTGCTTCTGGTGCTGCCGCCGCATGCGCTTGTAGCCAGACATCTGCTCCCGCAGCTCAAAGTTCTGCTCATGCTCCTGGATCTCCCTGATGACCTGCAAAACACGCAGCGACATTGGTAAAGTGTACAACCTGGGCAACTAAAATGAAAAACAAAAAGGAGGTAGAGAACAAACAACCGACTGAGATCAGGTGGTTGCACATGTGCGCACACCCGCTTATGAACGACGATGTGTGTTGATCAGAATCGAGCAATCACATTTCGACTCATTCTGAGACAGTCAACGCACTGTTTGCAGTGATTAAGTTCAGAAGTTCTAGCAAGCTTTTCCTCACATTTTTTTTCAGTTCCATTTCTGTGTTAGCTTAAAAACCTTCAGCAAAAAAATGCTGGGAAAAGCATACTAAAACATGAACTTTAATCACTTGAACTGAGGAATGATGTGTGCTGATTTCCAATTAAGTCCAAGTTAGTTTGAGGGTGTGCACACTTTTGCAAACACATCAGATAGATAGATAGATAGATAGATAGATAGATAGATAGATAGATAGATAGATAGATAGATAGATAGATAGATAGATAGATAGTTACGACTTCCCCTTATGATCTTTTTATTCAGTTGTGTTAGACTTTTTTTTCTGTGTCATTTTTTAAATCACAAAAGCATATGAACGGCGTGAGTAGATTTTTTTAAGGTGATGAAGAGGAAAGAGCAGGTGGAGGAAAATGACATCCATTAACAGGATGTGGTTGCCATGACTACGGATGGATGTAGTCATAGCATAGCGCGAGTGTGCGCCCCCTCCAATCCCCCCCGCCGCCCCCCCCCCCATTTCACACACGCGCATTACCCTTTTTTCCCTTCTTGTTCTTACACTTCATGCAATCGACGGACGACAGTGACAAGTACCAAAGATGCTGATGTGACGGTGACGGTGTTGCGTTCGCGGGTCCCGTAGCGGCGTCGCCGCCGCCGGTTTTGGTAAGAAGGAGGCCGCAGCTGTGGCCCGCTGGAGTCCCTGTAGGCGGCCTCATCCCTTCTTCACGCCGGCAGCATGCTTCTTCAGCGCGGAGGAGGGACGAGGAGCAGAGGAAGAGCCGCGCTTCTGCTGGTGCTGGAGGCGCCCACCGGCTACTTGCCGATCCGCGTAGCAGGCCCGCTCTTGTTGTGTCCGACGTCCGCGAATGCAGCACACGTCCGCCGCCGGCCTCACGCGCATCCTGCAGCTCCGCTCAATGCGGGCTGCGAGTCCCTTTTGGCCGGGAAAAGGGCATCCTCCAGCCAATCAATGCAAAACCGAGCACCTCCGTATGGGGTGATTCTCCTCAAGCGGTGAGTAGGTGGGGTGAGGAGCGCGGGGGGGTCGGTTGGGGGGGGGGGGGGGGGTTGACAAATAAAAATAATAAGGAGAAGGGGGAGGGGGTGGCAATTACGCAATGCCTACCATTGATAATCGCGGAAAGATGTGATGTAATTTAGTGGCACCGGAGAGGAGACAGGCTTTCCCCGGGTGACGGCAGCCATGCTCGGCTGGAGGATGGCGGCAGCCCGGTGGCGAAAGGCAAGTCCGGACATGGTGCCCAAGCGTCCCGATGTGACGCCGCTCGGAGGCTCGGATGTGTGTCCTACATTTACAGCGCACTTGGTCATGGTAGGTGCCTCTCGTGTCTTCTATTCATCTCTTCTTCTTCTCTCTCTCTCTCTCTCTCTCTCTCTCTCTCTCTCTCTCTCTCTCTCTCTCTCTCTCTCTCTCTCTCTCTCTCTCTCTCTCTTCTTTTTTTGGTACCGCTTCTCCATACACTCCCCCTTCCCTTAAAGAGACACTGCAATACTACGCACGCTCAATTTACTATATTACGCACGTCACTATAGACAAGCAGATGTGAAGATGGGTCGTCGGTATAGATAAATAGCCAACTCGATGGGAGGACTACAGTGGAAAAAATGAAATACTGTCATAAAAATAATAATATAATAAAAACTTATATTTTTAGATTAATCTGATAACACCAACAGGAGGGCACACATCGACGAACAACTACACAATCATAAATCACCTGAGGACAACTTCAAGAGTTCAATTAATGTAACATTCACGTTTTGGAACTAGCGGAGGAAACCGCAGTACCCGGAGAAATCCCATGAACATGCAAACTCAATACAGGAAGGCCGGGGTCCGTGTTCGAACCCTTGATCTCTGTGCTAAGGCAGATGTGCTAAGCAGTCGGATACCGTGCCGCTCCTATCAAGTCACCAATAGGTCAAATTGATGATGCTATAACTTCCAGGTCAGGGCACACAAACATGGCGATAGACTCTCATAAAAATTTGACCTGCACAGTTAGTGCTTGTACAATACTCCCCCCCCCCTCACCCGCCCCCCAAAAATGTATTCCGATACTCACCAGGCAATAGTGTTCAAAGCTCAATGCCCAAAATTAAAACTGCACTGAAGAAAAGAAAGAGTCACCAATGACCTTTTGCTGAGGATCTACTTCAAGGCGGAGTTAGCTTTATTCTCACAGTTGGAAGTAATTGTGCAACATCGACAAAATACAATGGAACAGTCTATTTTCACTCGTGGAAGCAGCACTTCGTCACCAGTCCGGTCAATCAACACTGTTCGGTATTTAGAAAGCTGTTTGAGTATTCATGCTGTGAATTGGGAATTTCTCCATTGTGAGACTAATAAAGGTTTTCTAATCTTATTTTATACAATATTCAGCTGACTAAATGCAGCACTGGTTGTGAAAAATTTTATTAATCTTATACATTCGTTGTACTAGAATGTATCTAGTAACACTGAATTGTCATACTAGTGAAGACAAAGAGTGTATTACTGCCTGAGTTTCCATACAGATGGGTCAACTCCACTGTGAACTGGACTCTGTTAAAGATTTACACTAATCTTGCTGAAGATCTCCTCAACCTGCAAACACATGAAAACGGCACATCGATCATTGCATCATTTCATCCGATTGGAAACAAGACGATATCATGACATCTGAATGATACTACCTGACCTGTCACGTTTTTTGGCCCAGAACACGAGGCCTATTGTTATTAGCGCAATCCCCAGTAGAGCGCCGACCACGGAACCAGCGATAATGGCCGTGTTGTTATCTGACAAAAATAAAACCAAACAAAACAAAGAAGCAAAATGTGAAAAGCTGTTCAGTCATGATCGTCATGAGAGGAGTAGGAACTAGTAATACATAATACATAATAATGGTGCAAAAAGTAGTAGTGGTACTAGTGCTGATAGTAGTAGTAGTAGTAGTATTAGCTATGGTCTAAAATTCATACTCCAAGTCGACGTACCGGAACTGTGAACGACACACAATGTGTCGCCTCCTGACCAGGTGCCATCTGCTTGGCAGGTGCGCTCGGCCGATCCTTGCAGCACGAAGCCCTCGTCACAAAGCAGGCGTACCGTGGCCCCCTGTAGGTAGGTGGTGCCCTCCTTCTTGCCGTCGATTGGCGGTGCCAGCCAACCGCAGGAAATCACTACACACGAACAGGGAGTCCATATTACACGTAGAAATAAAACTAAATTAACTAACAATTGTGACAATTGTAACAATTGTAACGATTGTGACATGCTAATGCTAGCATACAATGCTTCTGATGGCATATTAGCCCGGAATAGCTTAGCAATTATCTTCACATGCTAAAATGCTTTCTTGCTCATGCTAGCTTGCAATGCTAAAGATTTTGAAATACTTATACCGTGCCGCTCCTATCAAGTCACCAATAGGTCAAATTGATGATGCTATAACTTCCAGGTCAGGAAGTTATCTTAGCAATTAACTTCACATGCTAAAAATTAAAAATGAAGCTGAAATTGATATCAATAACTCAAACTACTTTCCAAAACATATCTACAGTATAAATGTTATATTTTTTCCAATGCTAATAACCACATTATCCAGGCCAAAAACTCACCAGGCTTCAAGTCCTCCACTAGAGACATGTGACTGCGGAACGAGACTTTGGTGGCCTTTCCCAGCTCTGGACTACGACCTACCAAAATATCATACCTGCAAAAATCAACATGTTCAGTTAAAAACAGCAACAAAAACTTCAGTGTAATATATAGCCTATTTGTATGTATTGCTGCTCTGTGTGTGTTAAAGTAGCAGTTGTTTGAAGGTTTATGATTACCAATACACTGATGCTAACTCCTGTTTGTTTGAAAACAAAAACGAAATCCAGGCACAGTCAACCAACACCAATGAGATCACACAGTGCACTTGTTGTATGATCGTGAGACCATGCCGACCTGTATTTTGTTGTTTATTTTTACTGACCTTCTTCAACTCCATTGTCTCGTTATGTCGTGTTTTGCATTTCCTACCTGCAGAAATGAGAGTCATCTCCAGAGCAAATGTCTGAAGTGATATTATAGAACGGGTCATCAGGGATCTCCGGGATTGAAAACTCTGGAATAAAATCGGGGTCGTGTCTTGAAGAATTGTAAAACGTGTCCAAAAGGTATTTTGAATCGTACGTGAACAAAGCGGATGTGTTGGAAACAGCCCCTAGAAAAAAGAAAATATTTCCAAAATTATATGAAAGTAATGTGGACAATGGCTTATTTAAGTAAAAAAATATCACAATGTTTTTTTAATATTTATAATTTAATTATTGCATTTATAAAATGCTCACAGCTGGCCCCAAAGCTGAAAACCTCCTCGGCGTTACTGCCATTGACCGCCACTGTGCCGTGGGGGGCAAGCAGGTCATCGCCAGGCACGCCATTCATGTTGCCCAACAAGCCCTGTGTGGAGTTGTAGAATTCTTCCGGGAGGAGCACCGTTGCTGTAATGGCATTGCTGCGGAGACGCACCTCCACGCCTGCGCCGCTGGGGAACATCACCGTCACGTTTGTGCCGGAAGGTGAAAACACAAACACACCTAACATGACACATTCAAGACACAATTTAGCATTTGCAAATTAACTCTCTAAAAAGATGTTTTTTTCCACATTATAGTTTTTTAATATATGTGGATATATTTATATATAAAAGACTCTAGAACGTCTGCGACCCTCGTGACGGTCAACGGATTAGAAAATGGATGGATGGATCTTAAAATTGGGAAAATGTAAATCCACACATACTGAAACACAAGTATGCGGTGTCCACTGTTTTCATGGCATCATTTTGGCATGCTTTGTGCAGAATTTTAGTAACAAACATGATTTTTTTTTCTCTTTTTTTTTTAGCAAACCTACTGTATCTTTGGTCAGTTTCTCCTCACCGCTCAGGTCCATCCAGGTTTGCTCATTGAACAGAAGTTGCTTTTCATTTTGGAGCACTTGCAGGTTGTCAGCACCGGCGAACAGACGCACCTCAATGATGTCTGAGTAGGCCTCTTTCATGACCACCGAAGACAGCTTCGTTGCACTTCCTGTGAGGCGAAAAACAATGTTATCAAACTACAACACAATCATCTACGTATCTAGCTCACCGTTGACCTGCTCGGTTCTGCCTTGGATTGTCAGATCCTTCCCGGGAGCGATCAACAAATTGTATTCGCCTTTGCCATTGAAAGAGTAGCGGATGCCATCAAACGTTATGAAATGTGGATCGCCAAACACGACAGCTGAGGACAGAAACAGAGATGAGTGAGTCGCAATATATGGTATGGGAGCGCTTTTTTGTGATGCGTGACAGAATCAATTAAGTGTTGACACTGTGCCCCTTGTTACAGTGGCTGAAAGTTTATTTAGTACATACAATACGATGCAATACATCTTTATTTTTATACCGCTTTCACAGCAGCTGCTTTCACAACATGCTCCTTCCTCCTCATCCTCAGCTCCGGCAGCCAGCCATCCACCCGCATCAATGCAGACTGTCCAACGGCGGCGACATCTTGATCGACATGATTTTGGCTAGGTCGTATTTATCTTTAAAATAGGTTAGCATTTAATATTTTTGAAATGTTCAATTCCTCCATTAATTTTGTGATTTTTTAAAAAAATATAAAATGCGTAAAAATGTTTTTTGTTTTTACAAAAATAACGTTTGGAAACTAACTCAAACTACATTTTACGTTCGCACAATTAATTAAAATTAACCGTGATTAGAACAAAATGTCATTCGTTTTCCTCTGACAATTAATTTAATACATGATCATTTGGGATACACTTTAAATGCATTTATTTCGGTATTACAGCACACTGTCAACAGGGAAAAGGACTGTCGAATAATTGTCTGGGGGTTGTAGTCCTGTTAATGTGTCGCTTATATAAACGTCAGCCAGCATTAGCCAATTAAAAAGTGTTGTCGGATGACGTCACGCAGGCGACGAGTTTGCGTGTTTGTTATGGCTGGAGTGGTGCCATTTGTTTGACATTTTCAGCTCGAAACGCGACGCTAGGTAAGAAGTGTTTTTCTTTTTTGGTTCATACATCTTTATCAATATGCAGTATGCATTTAAGATTTTTCAACAGGAATTCAAGCCACAAATACACTATAGGAAGCAGGCAACTTTACAAACAAGACATCCAAGCTGATATGATGCTTCTTACCTTTAACAGCAGCGGTATTATGGATGAAACTAATTGTAATTCAAAGTCTGTGGACTGTAAGACACTATCTGTGTTTTATTTGTGGGTGGATAACTGTTTGAAAAATGTTTTTAAACAAACTTCTTGTAATTGTTATTCCATAGTATTAACCATTCTGGGGTATTTTTTATTTTGCATACAAATCATACACATTTTATTAAAAATAAACAAAAAATGAACATGATTGAAAACTAGATTAAACCAAGCAATTTTGAATCAACTATGATAAAAATGAACAAAGCTACTCTGCAAACTAATTAATGCAAACTCATTTTAAAATACAAAAACTGAAATTAAAACTAACTATATCGAACCGATAAAGATTCCAAAATATCAATAACCCTGTTTAGATTTGGTGGAAAAATATGTAAAATTTCAATACATTTGGGGACTTTATTCTGAAACGGCGAAAATGCCCTGAATTGGCAAATTGAAGTGTATTAGCTTGAATCCATGTAGTCATGTGCAAGGCGTACGCAAATATGCTCCATGCCCGCAATAATTTTGGAATGATGTCTTGGAAAACGTGGAATAATATAAAAATAGGAGAATCTGGACAATATGTAAAATAATTCTCAAGATGTCCTGAATGAGCTGAATAATTTGAAATTGGTTTGAATCGGTGAAGAAATGTGGAAGGACTAGATTGGCGAAAATCTGCATGTTAATCACTCAAATGCCAAAGAGCGACTTTAAATGAGAACTGACCTGAAGCGGGAGGCTGATATCTCCTGCAGTCGCTTGAGGGTCTGTGTTTGAAGTAGTAGTGGCAGTTGTCTGACCAAAGGCAGCAGTAGTAGAAGCTGAGTACATCGTACACCCAATGGGATAGGCCGGGGACTCTGGGGGGGTCGCGGTACGGGGGTGAGCCCCAGTCGTGGGCACGGTCTGGGGTGCTCCCTCCGATAGAGTCGGCCGTCAGGACCTGAGCGCCGCTGCTGTCGTAGCAACACTGCTGACCTGCCCCGTACCTGGGACTGCGGACACAATGTTGAATCTGAGACGACTTGGATGGAATCTATCCATTCATTTGACAATTTTCATGAAAAATTTGGAATTTCTCAAAAACTTAAATGGCTTCAATTGGGTGAGAAATTCTTGAAACGGAGCTGATTTTGTGACATCTCTCCATTCATTGTGTCATTTCAATTTGGAATACATCAAAAAGTTGGAAGATTTGAAATGTTGAATTTGAGGTGGTTTTGATCATTTTCTCCATTCGTTTGGGAGTTTAAATCTGGAATTCACCAAATGGTTTCAATCGGTTAAGCAACGCTAAGTTACGTTACTTACCTGGCTTGTATGGCCCTCACACAGTGAATGCTACCTGGGTGGTACGTGCACACGCTGCCTTTCTCCATATCGCAGCCGTAATCCGTCTAAATATGAAACATGAGATAAAAAAATTACAAAAAAACAACGCATTACAATCTATGTTGAGTCTGTTTTTTTTTAAGAAGGGATGTGGGTGTCAAGAGCGCGATCGGTGAAAATAATAGAGAGACCATTTAAAACCATTTTGACATTGTTTGACCACTTCCACTAGTTTTAAACACATTTCAAGGTATTAAAAGAAACCATCTCAAGCCTTGGTTAGTGCCTACTGTCCCTTGCTGACTGTGAAGAAATTACCGTAACAAAAAGAAGACCAGCTCGCACAGTTCTCCAAATTGTCATGCTAATAGCATAACTGCCTATGTCCTTTTAACTTATTGTTACCAAATGAATAAACGATACCAATGTGCTTGCTAAAATGCCCAACCAAACCATTAACTTTCATCTAACTAAAATGCTAGCTTTATGATAAATTAGCGCAGATATTAGGGTCATTTTACACCTTAAAGCAACTGCTACTTAAAGCACACGTAGCGGCAACATTTACACACAATACTCTCCGTTCGGAGGGAACGACTATTACTGCAGCTCAGTAGAGGATCGTCTCTGCCTTTTCTTCACACTATTAATCAAGTTGAAGCTCTTCCAGTTGAGCTCAGTACTGCTCAGCATGTTTTGGCACAGTGTGGTACTACACTGAAGGGGCGCAACTTTCAATTCGGATTGGCCTATATCACTGTAAAAACCCATAATAAAAAAAAAAAATGTGAGTACGCTGATATCGTGGGACAATTATTTTGAATTTTATTCAAATGTTGGAATATCGTCCGCTTACGTGGAATCTGCCTGTGTCAGCTCGGGCCTGCGCCAGGGTGCAGGGACAGTCGATAATTTCGCTGAGAAAGTTGGGCAGGTCGTTTTCCAGCCGGTCCCACGCTAAACATTTGTCCAGCGCCCAGGCCTGAGAGTTCTCACGGAACTTCTGGTCCAGGTGCCAGGCCAGGGCGTGATCCTCTGTCCACGCCGCTTCCACATTCCTACGCCGGTAATGTACGCATTGGAACTCGATGAGATAATACAACAAAATCTTGGCGATTTGTAGTAACAGTAGCACAATTGCCTTTGTTGTTTTTTTAACTTATTGTCATAATGTCCGTTTAAAATGGAAACATTTCTAAAATTATGCGTTTCCATTATGCAAGGGTAGATCATCAGTCATTCGAGTTATCGTAATCCGCTGAAGTCGTATGCAGGTAACTGGGCTCTTCATTTTTTGTTGAATATGTTGTGGATAGATTGATAGATGATAGAAAGCTACCACAATCGATGGCTAGCAACATAGCTAGCTAGTACGCTAGTTAGATAGATCGAAAGCTAACTACCACAATAGATAGCTCGCAACATAGCTAGCTAGTAAGCTAGATAGCTAGCGAGCGGGATGAATAGATAGAGAGAAGAAAGAAGGTAATAGTTCTATTGCACATAGAAACTTGCGGGCAATTAAAGATGTTATGCTAATGGTTGAGGTTATGTGGTCACTTAATATAAATAATATAGTCCATTACTCTGCAGTCACATTTGAACAGTGAGGGCATATGGCTCATAAATTCTAATGTAATGTGTCCGTAACGGTGCATAATATATCTATAATGTCTTTATAACATTATAGTAATTGCTCCTCGTCCCTTAGTGTTTTGTGCTAGTCTGATTGTCCTGTCATATGTGCTTCATGTTCACAGAAAGAAAATAATAAGACAATTCTACGTAAGAAAATTCTACGTACATCAGGCCGTTCGGGTGTTCATTGGAGCTGACCCGGAGTGCTCCGAGTTCCCAGCTTGAGAACTCGGGAGACGGTTGAGGCACAAAAGTGAAGCTGCCGTTGTTCGCACTATTCGTAGCAAGAGAGTAAAGATACCGCCACTGGGCACGCCACTGGTCCGAATAAGGCCTTCCTAGAGGGGAGGCATTCAGAAACGCATCTCTTTATTAGACACTCCTCTACAAATACTCTTGTAGAAAAAAACTTTCAGAAAACTACTGATTCAACGCTTTAATTCAGTATAAGTTAATAGCAACCCTATATAATTGTGGATTTGCATATTCTTTTTTTTTTTGCAATCCTGCGTTATTTGCACGAGGTAATAGAAAAGTACAGTATTGTCTTGTCGCCATCTTGTGGCATATATAGGCAATAACAAACCTTTTTTTAAAGCAAGTTAGCATTGGTTTGACTGATGCTTTCACATCTTCGCATAGCATTGTTAACAGTGTGAACTGAAAAAAAAGTTAAATTAGCTCTTGATAACAAAATTATAATGAATAACCAGGAATAAGAAGGAATTTAAATATAGTTGAGAAAAATCGATTTTAGCAATATGCTAACTTGAGTTTGCAGTGAAGTGGAAAAAAACAAGGAGATTAAGGTGTGTGATGCCTTCACAAGCGGGCAAGGAGAGCCCTTACTTTTAAATGAACGCCTGCCTCTGAGTTGTCCGAAAAAATAATTACTCATGTAAAGTGCAGTACCTGAAAATGTACTCAAGTAGTAGACGTACAAATAATGGGTTCGGCCCCAGCACTTCAATTAGACGTTGTCAAACCAGCTGCGTCCTCACCCGTCTCCCTGTAGCCCCACAGCTCGATGTTGATCCTCGGGGCTCGGACCAGGGACGTGTTCCAGGTCATCTGCAGAGGGCCGCCCACTTGAGGTGTGCCATAATACTGCCACTTGGTGGAGTTCACCAAAACCGCCTTGAATTTGGAGTCCAACTTGCCAGTATGCACTGCGCAAAACATTGAAAGGTGAGATGCGAGGACAGGTTGCAACATTCGTTTTTCACTAAAATATTCAAATGGCTTAAAAAAAATGATGAAGTATCAAAAGTGAAATTTTTCCATCACATCTCAACTTTTGACACCGGAATGTTGTGGGGTACCTGCGAGCCAGGAGCCCACTCTGTTGAATGTGATGCCGTAGTTGGAGGAGATTTCAACAGAAACCCAGCCGGTTTGATAGAGCAGGGGCGAGATGCAGTGTCCTCGGTCACTGTCGTCCACGTAACCCTCCGTCCTGATGTCATTATTGAACCTGAAGGAATAGCAAATGCCACATTTTCACCTTGGGGTCTGCTCACTTTTGTTGCCAGTGGTTCAGAACATTAATGACTACATGTGAAGCTACGTGTGTGTGTGTGTAGGTGAGACACCACAACTCCATTTATGTTCCTGTCGTGTATGACGCCAAACACAAAAGAAAAAAAAATGACATCCATATGAAGAAGGAAAGTCATACCTGCACACAATTTGAGAACTTTGGTTAAAAGTCACATGGAGCAGGAGGAAATCGGTCCCGCCCAAAATGGATCCCGATTGTGGAGAAAATTCCACGCAGAATTCCTTGTAGTCAGGACAGCAGCTCTTTAAAGACGCACACGTCGGGTGGCACGAGCAGGAGCTCAACGATTGCCCGCATTCGCCCTCGCACGACTCACCTCAACCACGGAAATGAATTTTAGTGTATAGTTGATAGAAATGTATATTTAAAAAAAAATCTTCAAGGCACTTACTTAATGCCCCGATGATGCCTGAGAGGAGAAAAATTAAGGTGACAGCCGTTTCCATCTTCTTCGCTTTGTGTGAGCTGCGAAGTCGTGGCTCACACTAAACCTTTGCTTGCCCACTCCGGGCGATATGCAATCCTCAACCAAACCTCGTCGTGATAATTTCATTGGAGGCTCATTGGAGTGTGGGGTTGTTGTCGGACTTTGGACCTGTTTTATTTTCACTCTACACAGTCCGGGAAAAAAACAGGCAAACGACATTGGCACTGGTGTGTTTTACTGCTCAAATGACCACCTTTGACACCACTCAGTTTTATTTGAGCTTTTATTAAGGTGGAGACGTATACTGTATATTGTGTGGCCATGGTGATAAAGAAACAAATTCATGACATAAATAAATTACTTTTAAATGGAGTAAGGAATTAAACCCCGGCTTGTTTTTGATGAAGCCTTCGGCAGGTATTTTTTATTAGGTGGTAATTCATCTAAAAAGTTAGAGAACCTTCAACGGGGACGTGTAAGGTCAGCAGACATCCACTAGGAGGCAGCGCTCAACCTTCCGTGATTACCAAATAATCTCTTGATACATCTGCTTTTATTGCCATCTTTATTTTAATGTCATAAACATAGTGATGATAATTTCCATTGCAACGTAGACATTTCTGTTTCTAAGTGATTATTTTGTATGCATGTTTATCTTCTGGGGATTAACTACTTGGTCCTTGAGTAACATATTGGCATAGTACAGTAACAGTTTATGCTGTTACGTGACGTCATCAAGTTGCCCCAAAAAAGTCAATTTGAGCTTCTTTTGTTTTTTTTTTTGAGCAAGTGTTGCGTTTGTCGACAGGGGGTGACGTCGTCCCAACTCATCTGGATTTGGTGCTTGTGGATTCCTAAAGGGGACATTGAATGATCGGTGCTTTTTTCCAAACAGAGAGGTCATTTAGGAAATAAAAATCATAATTACCACAGTCAAATGTCCATTTTTGGCCCTGTAGACCACCGACTCCTGACCGCTCCTGAAATCAACAACGCCTTCTCTGCCAGGCTGGATGTCGAATCGCACACTGGTCATAACAGATGCATGTTTCATTTCAAATGAGATTGGATTAGGATTCCAGTGAAACCCCGGTAGGACCCACTATGGCACCGTTTTGTCGTACTAACATACCAACATTTACCGATGTGCTGCTGATGCGTGTGTTTATTAAGTAACAGTTGTTTGGAATTATCGTACTAGCGATACTAATTTCCCGTAGGCGAGATCACATTAGCCTCGGCGGTTCACTGCATTAGAGTTTTGTTGATACCACACAGACGTGCCGCCCGCGTACCTGTCCTGGACCACCTGGATAAAGTCGCACTTGTCGACAATGACGCTCAGCTTGGTCAAGGCCTCAAAAAGGAAGTCACATTCCAAAACAAGATCGCCCTGCGACAGAAAATATTACAACTCATGAGGAGGTGTTTACAGTTAGTTATTCGGTTTTACATTGGAGGCCTTTGCCAAGCAGAGTAAACAGGAAGTCGCAATAGGTCTCGTGTTATTGGTCCTTTTCCATTGATTGTATTATTTCCATTTTTTTGTATGTTTTTCCCGAGTTTCCAGAGGACACAAATGAGAGAATTTGTCCAAACAGATCGCTACAAACCAAAATGGCAGCCTTATTGTTCACTTTCACGGGATGGGTCCTTGATACTTTTTTTGTTACTTCCTGTTCTGATGGACACACCCGTCCAATTTCATGTTGATATCTGAAATTGGTGTTGGGAGGCAGTTTTTTTCCCCTCACTTTTCAGGGGGACCAAAGAGGGATACTTCAAACCAAAATGGCTGACTTCCTATTCTATTCCGGGCATATGTCATTGTGACTTTTTTTTGTGCATCCTGTTCTGAGACCTCCACCGAATTTCATCTTGAACCAGTGAAACTGGTAAATTCACTCCTTAGTGTCCCCGCTAAGGAGAGAATTTACCAGAGCAGATCATTTCAAACCAAATTAGAAGACTTCCTGTTCACTTAATGTGGAAGTCTTTTTTTTTGTTTGTCCTGTTATGATAGACATGAATGTCAAATTTCATGTTGATTGGTGAAAATATTGCTGGGTGGGGCAATTTTTTTTCTGACTTTTCATGGCTCACTATTGAATGATATTTTTTTGGCATGGCCACTTTAAACCAAAATGGCCATCTTCCTGGTCAGTTTTGGAAATGAGCCCTTGAGACTTTTTCGGGAGTCCTTTTATGATACTATATTGCAGACTATCCGTTACCGATATCAATTCTGATTGATGGATGGATGTCAGGTGAGAGTTGATCAGTGGATACAATTGTTCTTTGGGTTCTTTGTTTTGTTTTTTTTTGGCTGATATCAGACCGATATCCGATTACAATATCAGATCGGGACACCCCTAGAAATTGGTGTCTGCTATTATTTTTTTCCTAATTTCCTGGGCAAAATAATGAGAAGCCCAGAAACAAGTAAGATTGTTTTTTTTCTGAAAAATCAAGTCCATTCCCAGCTGTACCTTCTGCTTGACGTCATCGCAGGTGACATGGAGAATCAGGAAGTTGTCACTCAGGTTGCTCACAGAAACTCCTGTAGCCAAAAACACAGACAGACACATTTTGAGACGTTGCCTACCAGAGTTGTGATTCCTTAACTCGTCTCCGGTTGAGGTTGACCTTTCAGCGAGCCATAACGGATCCTCTGCTTGATCTTGGCCTCGTCCAGCAGATAGGCGGCGTCTCGGGTGAAGACGAGCTGCCGAGGACGAGGGCGAAAACCGTTGCGGTCGTACTTCACCACCGGGACGCTATACTGCCAAGCGGGAAAATGCACAAACTTGATTCAAATCACCCTGCTTTACAGTACAATGGCAATCATCTGAAAAATTAATACCGCAAACGTTAGTAGTTTACCTTGACATTCTCATGTTGAATCATTCGCAACGCTTTCATATTCATGTCTCCGATATCTGGATTCATTGGAGGTAAAAGCCGATGAGTGATTTCATAAATAAAATGTAAGAATTGGGAAATAAATATCATGTGTAAACAATGCACTTTGTGTGCTTAAATAATTGAAGAATAAAACCATAACAAAACAATTTTGAACAATAAAGAAAAAAAATCAAATTAAAAAAATGTACCGGTAGCCAAAGAAAGCATTATAAAAACTGTTAAAAAATAGAATAAATATATCATCAAATAAAAGCAATTATCAGGACAATTTTTTGAATAATTTGAAATGATATCTACGAAAACACGTTGGACTTGCCTATCCTGGTGTCGAGGAAGGGTGTGCACACACTGAGCGGGTAGCTCTCCTTTTTCCCTTTGAACATGAAACTGGTCTGCACTTTCAACAGAAGCTGCAAACAAGCCAAAGTTATGAAATATCACCGCCGCTTGTGTTTGCGTGCGTGTGCGTGCGTGTATGTGTAAAACACACTAGTGCCTTTCGCTCCTCAGTAATTCCTTGCACGTATTTGCGCACCATGTGGCGAATGAAGAGTTGCTTCAGGAACAGTGACGTCTGCAAAGTAGGATGGGTTGGGGGGGGAATCAGTTTTGAAAGTTATCTAAATACTCTTGTATGCACACAAACGTTCCCTAAAATAACCCACATACTGTTAAATCTCCTGACAAAAATGCATAAAAGTTCCCGAAAATATCCGAAATCTACTGAAACACTCCCTAAGAGTAATCTAAATACTCCTAGCTGTACTCACATATACAGGTACTCTAAATTACCTAAATGCCCCCCAAAAAATTGTAAATCTACTGAAATAATCCCAAAAAGTAATTAAAATATTCTTAGATGTACTTCAAAGTTACATACTGTTAAATCTACTGAAATACTCCCTAAAAGTAATTGAAGTACTCATAGATATCGTGAAATATTTAAGTTACCTAAAAACTCTAAAATCTACATGGGGAAAAAGTTCAATACAACCAAATTTACTTGAAAAATATTCTGTACCGGATTTTTAAAAAGTCAAACATTTTGCATAATTTAAAAATGTGCGTGATTTCCGCACACGGGCAACGGCTCGTCAAAATTCCTAGCAGACCTCTTTCAAGATGGGTGGGGGGGTGAGCCACGAGTCCTTGTGCAGAAGCGTTTTGGGGAGGTTTTCCCTCAGGCGTGTCAGGTAGCTGTGCCGCACGTAGGACAGGTACTCTCGGTTGTCGGCGCCGCTCGGCTCGTTTCGGGTCATGAAACCTTTGATGAACCTGCGGCGCACGATGACAACACAAACGGGTCACGTCAGTCGGCATCCTTGGTGGATGATTATAGGAGAAAACCCCTTCCCCTCAAAATAAAAAAAATAAGAATGGAAAATTATAAAACAAACAAACAAAAAGAAAGTTTAAACAATGGGTGCTAATTTTCTATCTATAGATTTGGGTTTTTTTGTCCCCCAACATTTTTAAAAATATATTTCAATCTTATGTCATTCATTTATATTTAAATTCTGCCTTTTTGAGTCCGTTTTATAGTAAACCTCAACTGAGAATCACAATAAAACCGCTTGAAGCAAGCACACTGGGTATCTTATTTCAAAAAAACGGAATCAAGAGTGTCTTCTTTTCACCAAAGTCAAGTCATACGATTCTTGACAGTGACGTAGCGGGGGAGGGGGTGACTGTACCTCTTGATGATCGCGACAGCCCATTCCCTCTTTTCTCGCTCCTTTCTGGCCACCAGGCCTCGCCAGCAGTTCTCGATCTTGGTGGCTGCGGCACACGCGAGTCACTTGTAGCATTTTGTCATCGCAGCGTCAAAGAATAAGACCGAAAAATACAAACCAGCTTCTTTCTGCTTCTGGTAGTCGCCTTTCACTCTGTAGCCTTTGTACTTGGCCTGAATTTTTGTCGCTGCAGCACACGCACAGGCATACGAGTCAATTTTGGGCATTACAGAAAGAGCCCTCAAAAAATTGAGTCATGTACTATTACAGGATGTATTTTGCAATTCATAATTTCTGTGCCAGGAAAAAAAACAAGTGGATATCACCAAACGTTGACTATTTTCCACTTTGTCTCACCCAGCTTATGTTTGCAAACTTGAAAGGCGTCTTCGGTGGCAAACAGAGTTCTTGGATGGCGAATGAAGATCTTGGTCCTTGAGGCGAACAAAGGTGACAAAGAATGACACTCGGATTCCCAAAGGAGACTTTGATGGGAATTTTTCTTACCGGCCCATCTTGTACTCGTCAGGTTGGTAGCGCAGATGCTTGATCAGCACTTGCACACCTTCTGCCGCCGTGCCTTTCCAGCTGGGCCACGTGTCCGGACAAAGAGGCTTGTACCTGACGATGGAAGCGGATGACAAAATACTGTAAGAGTTGACAGAACCTTTTACTAAACCCGTTTTTTTTTTAATTTAACGTTGTATATCGTATTATTGTCTTGATACTATTGTGCATCAACACAGACAGAAATGAATCTGCACCGAACTTACGTTGGAGGTGTCAAAGTCAAGGCCCGGGGGCCAGATCTGGCCCCGCCATGTCATTTTAAGTGGCCCGCGAAAGCAAATCAAGCATGTCAACTTCCACGATGCTTGCTAAAGGCTGAACCGAAATTTCAAACCGTCATATCTAATCCCCAACAACAATATTGAATCAAGCCATTACTCTTGACATCAGATTTAAAAAAAAAAAAGTTATCCATCAAGTTGTTTTTCACTCCCACTTCTGCGCTTACCTCTGGAGGAAGATCTCGTATTTGCGACGGTAGGCGAACCCCGCCCGCCGTACCCTCAAGTGTTCCATCAGACCCAAGTACTTCACCTGATGTCTCACCAGGACATCATCGAAGCGTCCTATCGGTGAATTCGGTCGTTGTGTAAATGTCCGCGCGGCTACAACTTAATCATTATATGTGACTGAAACGTGAAATTTGAGATTTGATTTATGGTTGCGAAGAAAAGTGCTCACCTGGCTCTTTGGCTTCATTGGGTTTGATGCATCGGACATACCATGGCTCTTTGGTCCCGAGGATCTCTATCAAGCCCACCAGGCTGCTTTTGAACTGCGTCACTACCTTCACCAATAAAATAGCTCGATAAGGCCAAAAAAAAAAAAAAAACGAAAACAAAGTCGTAAAATTTACAGTTTCGGGCCTCTTCTTATGGTCCGGCTCACTCGGAGGGAAGCAGTGTTTGATGATTAAATTTTTGGACTGTTGCATTACCTTGAGTGGAAAAAAAAATCTGGATTTGAAAACAAAATCTGACATTGGCCTCGCGGCAGAGGGGGAGTGATGAGAAGTGGCTAAGTTTACACGAGCGAGGGGGTGGCCCCTTCACAACTGACTTGTGGTAGCGTGACACAAAATCGGTGTCGGACAACTTTACCTCTTTTCCATTTCTGTACAGCAGGTCGTTGTTTTTGTCCAGAAATCCTGAAAATTGATCAGAGGTTAGAAATGAAAAGTTACAAGGACTACAATTGTTTTTTTTTTTGAGCTGATGCCAAGTCTGATGTTTGTTAATTTACAAAAAATAACAATAACACATGAGGAATAAAATAACTAATTATTCCTAATAATTAGACAAAAAAACTAAAACTAATTAATATTTTTTTTTGTTCCTTATCACTTCCAGCAACGAATATATGAACACAGGCAGAGCATAGAGAAAAGTCTGCAATAATTTTGTTTGCCAATTTATTTATTTATTTTTGCTTGGGGTTGTGTATTATTATCTTTGTCTTTTGTTGTAATGTGTTTGGGAAAAAAAAACTATAGTGGGAAAAAAATGCCCTCAAACACAACAGTGGACCCTTATTAGGCAAAGCAGATTTCGCACCTATGACACTGTACGTAACTTCTCCAGCGTAGTGCAAGAGGCGAAAGTCTCCCCTCGCCAGACTTTTCCTCGTTTTCTGGTCTGCCAGTTTGTGTCTGCCGAAGATAATTGAGGGTCAGTCGGCAAATTTTGCCTTTTCACTCCCGATCCGTGTAACCCTCGGAAAGAAAGAGCTTTCTTTACGTGACAAAATGAGGATGGCCGCCGATTATTTCCTCCATTTTTTCCAAAAGAGTGAAGTCCGTGGCTTCTCCGGGACGTAAACATTCCTCATCCTTAACAAAAGGAGACAAGCATTAAAAATGCTTTTGGAATCAAATCTTCATCCTCATCTTCACCAATAATGAGATGATCCCTCTGTGTTTCTCCTCCACGAGGTCGCAGATGATCTTATTGTTGAAATATGGCACGGGCTCCCACTGCGTATTCAAAACAAGAAAGAGGATGTCACTCGGGTTGTCCGGAGAGCTGCCGTTGCAATCAAGTGCCGAGACGGACCTCGACGCCTTCCATCTCGTACTCGGCCTGCTCCGACTTGAGGGTGAGCTGGATGAAAAGCTGCTGTAGCTTCTCGTTGCAGTAGTTGATGCAAAACTGTTCAAAACTTGAAGAAAAAAAAGTTTTCAGGCCGAATGGGATTTCTTCGGTTACAAAACACATTCTTGAACATGCCACAAGATTCACCCAGAATATTTTTGGGCGTGGCAATTTGCCATGACTGCTATTTTAACATCCAACTTCAAGTTTTTCTTAGCGTGCCGCCATGCATTCGCCTTCAACGTAGCTTTTTGTGTTAGCTTTTCAGTCATGTAGTGTCTCAGTCCGAACACTAGGGGCGCTATATAAAATGAGCTCATACATTTATTTAGATAAAGATGAGACAAAGAAGAACATCAGGAATGTTACACTATCAGCATTTTTTCATGAACCAATGAAATGCAGTAACGTGCCATCTTTTTTTTCTTTCATTAAAATACTTGTTTATAGATATGTAAATGTATATAACACCCACCCTCTCGCTCCCTTCCCCCCAAAAAAAATTTGAAGTGATCTCACCTGTTGACGGTGAACACCTCAAATCCATAAATGTCCAAAAGGCCAATGACGGTTTTTCTGGAAGAATCCTAGAAATGTTTCCCATCATTTAAAAGATTCACATCATTGGATGAGATGTATTTCGAGAGAACTTTTAGGCGATTCTTTGTTGCTCACCACGTTAGCTAATGACTCATTGATCTTGTTGACCAGCCAGTTGAAAGTGCGCCCGTAGACAGCTTTGGCAAGGGCATCCCTGGCATATACAGCGTGATCCACCGAAAAGGGACTGAATACCTTCTCCCCAACCCGCCCCCCCCCACCCCCAAGAGAAATGTCATCAAAATAACACCCATTAGACAATGAGTACCTCACCAACAGTATCAATCAAAAGTGAGCATGATTATTTTTGTCAGTGCAGATTTTCTCCCATGTTAGATCTCGTGAGATTGTTTCAGATTGTAGTCACCTCCTCTGTTTTGGCTTCAATCTTGCGGTGGGTTAAGGCCTGTTCCAACACCTGAGCGGGAATCCCAAGCAGCTGGAGGACAAACATGCCATTACAAGTATTTATTATTCGCCCGGCTGGAAATGAATATGTTTTGGTTCTGTGTCGAACCTTGGACAGCCAGTGCATTTCCTGGCTGTTGTGGAGAGCGGCGTATCCTCGAGTGTCCGCCTCAAACTTGAGGTTGCCCAAGTGGAGCACGCTGGCGACGATTTCAAACAAGTGCTGCAGGTTCGGATCCGGAGAGCACAACCGGGACAAAAAAAAAAAGAAGACATGAGCGCATCGACTTGAATCCCTCCAATTTAAAACGGACCGTCCTTACATCGGAAGTGTATTAAAAAAAATGTCTCAAATTATCTTTTAGTTTTATGGGAGCGAATGCACACCCTTAATCTAGATTTTTATTTTTTCCCCTACCTCAACATCACTCTCGCTGATGTTCACGACTGAGAGAGCTTTGCACACCGTCCTCCAGTCGCTTCTGTCGTTGACGGAGCTAACTTTGGCACAGTCACCCTGTCGGGAGATGCGCAGTTGGCGAGTTACTTGTGTTTTTTTCGCAAGTCGCAGCACAGCTCGGTCCCCCCACCCCCAAGCCGCACCCCCCATAACGGGGTTTCCTGCCGTCCCTGACCTGAACCAGGTAGTTGTAATGCTGGCAGTCCCTCCGCAGGCCCAGCCAGCGGAGCAGTTCCTCATCCCCGCCGTCCACCAGCTGGTAGAAAATGTGAAAGTTTCGCTCGCCGTGGTTCTGATGGACCACGCGTGACTTCTCCAACAGGTAGCTTAGGATGTGGCCGCCTACCGCCCCACCCTGCAACACCAAACGTCTCTCAGTTCACGTTCCCAGTGAGAATTCGTTATATTCAGTCCTGTGAGGATTTGTTATGTGCTCTATTTGTATGTGCAGCCGGTCCATCTCAAATTAGCGATTAGTCGGTGTTTGAAGGGCTGCTATTGTGGAAACGAATCGATGCGAATTTCCCTGACCTTGTTTACAACATCACTTGTTAGCATTAAGCTAAGTGCAAATTTGTTTGTAAATATTTGATTTTGTTTTATAGTCATCTTAACCATTGACAAAAAAACTTGCATCTTATTTGTAAAACTTGCAAGCGCAGTTTCATTTGATCTGTACCTGGTTAAAAAGCTAGGATTTTTTTTTTTAATATAGTATCTTCATAGTTATTTTGTCAATTTCATTAATGGGCGTCACTATTTTCATCTGCACCGCGGATATGCTGAAAGAAAATTGTATTTACTTGCTTGGTTTTGAACCATTGTTGCACGGAAGCTATCAAGTTGGTATGCTTTCAGTCACAATTTTTTTTTTTAATTGTAATTGAGACAATTCCGATGCTCTTTTTTTGGATGCAGACTCAGTTGCGGCAGATGCTCAAAATCAATTGACTCGGGCTCAGGTACAAAGAATGTGATTGGAACATCCTTTGCTGAAATGTGTTTGAAACATTACTTTGAGGTGCTTGGAGTCTACCTGGTGGTCAAACTGGATGTCCATGTACTTCCCAAAACGGCTGGAGTTGTCGTTCTTCAGGGTTTTGGCATTTCCGAACGCCTAAATAACAAACCGAGCTCATTTTAAGGGGGGGAAAAAAATTGAAACTCAGGAAGGAGAATCACAACTCCAATCACTGACCTCAAGAACGGGGTTGGACAGCAGCAGCCTGTCTCTGACATTATTCAGTATTTTGGTACTGGGACAGCTAACGGCGTAAAAATGAAGAATTTTCTTGGAGGCCTCCGTCTTGCCTGCGCCGCTCTCGCCCGAGATTAGGATGAAGTGGTTGTTGAACTCCGACATCATGGTGCGGAACACGTTGTCGGCCAAGGCGTAGCTAAGCAGAACGTAGACGGGGAGGTTGTTGGGGCATCTCAGGACGTCATATTGTGGCTTTTGCGCATTGAAAAGAGAGCAGCTGTCCATCTTACATGTGAGGCGGGAGCTCAAAGAAGTTGACGCCCATGTATGTGTCCATTTGCTTCTTGCTGTAGATGTCCAACTCCTTATACGGGTTGAGCGAGACCAGCAGAGTCCCGATATAGGTCTGCAGAGACAGCGAGGTCACGGTCATCACCTCTTGGATCTCGTACGTCTGAGTTCATTAAACGCGAGTCACATTGAGAAAGGTGCCCTCCGTATGAGCAATGTTGTCCTGCTCAAGAGCAATAAGTTTGCTAAATCACTTTTTGAAGGACAGCCCCGCCACCCTCCCCCTGCCCCCTTGAGGACAGCATTGACCCTTGTGGGGTTTGCCGTTTCAGCAAGACCAGTTACCTGATTAAGCAGCAAAGTAAAGGCGGCATGTCGGCAGCCAGGACAAAGTGGAAACTGGCACTCTACTTTTGAATTGTCACCACAAAAATTCCAAATGAAAACTTTACACGACACATTAGCATGTCACATCAGCGATTTAACTTCAATTGACATGTGTGCTACAATCATAACTGTCTGTTATGATTGGAGCCGCGCAGCATTATGTGGCGTCAAGATTTAAAGTCTGGGTGTTTGTTTGCTTTTTTGTTTTTCACGATTGAAAGAGAAAATGTTACGTTATTTTCGTGGGAGTA
Organism: Hippocampus zosterae; assembly: GCF_025434085.1. Taxonomy (NCBI): domain Eukaryota; kingdom Metazoa; phylum Chordata; class Actinopteri; order Syngnathiformes; family Syngnathidae; genus Hippocampus; species Hippocampus zosterae. The sequence goes on from NC_067468.1 coordinate 9,162,250, forward strand.
AACCAGTTTATTAAAATTCATCGCTGTAATGTTTTCGGACAGAAGGAACTAGTTCGCCATGAAGGTAAATTTGCACTCACAATGCTTAGTCAGCTCATCGTGTCATTTATTGCCTCATTTGTGGGTCCAAGACGTTTGAAAAAAAAAATTTGGGGGAAGATGATATAACCACTGTCATTTGCTTTTGTGAAGAGTTCAATAAAATCACTGAAAGAGGCTGCAGGGAACTGTTAGAAGGAAGCAACTCACATAAATGAGATTCTCACGGAAGCGTTTCCTCAGGTTGTCCAGGAAGGCCGTCTCGCTGGTGTAGGCGTCCAACAGAACAAAATCCTGGATCCCCACACGATCCCGGGCGGTAAGGGAGGCCTCCATGTTCCTCAGAATGCGGTTGCAACGCTCCTCCAGGCTCTGAGCCATTCAAGAAAATATTTTGGACAAAGAGAGGAAAAGTACACGGACCTCATGTCAAGGATATGGATTAAAATGCTCAGACAGCTTTCCAGAAATGCAACCGTATATCTGCTCCTTATCTTATTTTTGTGAATTCAAGTCAAAATCAGCTGCTGGGACCTTGGTTGCATCCTCTCTGCTCGCGATGACTCAATGTTCAGACAAAGCTATCTAATCGACTCCATTCCCAACCCGCTCATGGTAAGGCGTGAGTATTTTGTTTCTATTTCTATTTGTATTTAAAGTGCGAATGCCTTTTTATAGGAATAAAAGTGAGTCATATTTCTAGTTGTTTTTATTCGTCGCCGCACTTTTCTGTCGACATGTATCTTAATCTGTGTCTGTGGTGCAAAAAAAAAAAAAGGTTTTGGACCACTATACTGTGCAAAAAAAAAAAGACATTGACTTGATTTTGATCACATTCCAGGATTGTCAATTACAAAAAGCTTCAACACTTTAGTAGTTCAACTCCTTATATGATGTAAACTGAACCATGAACATTAAAAGCAAGGCAAACAACCCTTATTTTTTGTCATATCATTACACTAAATAATTATACATTCACCAGGTTTCACCGTCATAACCCGTTGAGGGCAGCCACAATTGCAACATTGCCCGCGATGAAAAACAGTTCTATTGAAAATGGCTTTGATTTAAGTTACGCATATCACCGCAAAATTTATCAAGTCTAGATGGGGGGGCGGGGGCGAACACGCTTGACCGACAGCGATGCACTTTAATTACAAGGCTACAAAGGGCTGAATCGTATTACGTTGCGGTCATTTGGCTCTCATCTCCAAGTACCCGACACTTACCGATCAGTCAGCTGTCGCGCCAACTGCATCTCCTTCGACTCGCATTGATTGAACACTCCAAAAACAATCAGTCAGAAGTCGGACTCGAAAAAGAAAATCACCTACCGTACGCCGAAGGCCCCTGATGCGCCTCTGTGCCAAATTAAATGTGATTCAGCTCAATGGGTGGGCCGCAATAGCGCGGGAGGAAACAACCCCACAGATTACACTTTCGACTTCCTTCAATAGGAAACCATCAATATGGACGTCAACGTGCAAGAGAGGACGCAAAAACATTCCTCGAGAGCCTGAGCTTCAACTCTAACTTAAAATGTTCTTTTGACTCCGTTGGTGTAAAAATCCTGACCTGCCATTCCACTCCAGTCCAGTAGGTGGTCTTAATACATGTACGGAGCGAGAAGAGGCACAAAGCAATACGTTGAAAGTGTGTTTTGATCAAACGTTTTATTGCGGCTTTTCACATATCGTGAATTAAGTCTGGAATGTAGAAAAGCGCAATACAAGTGAAAGCCCATTGGCCATGTTTTAGATGTTTGCCTCTTCTAACTGATCCAAATGATCCAGCTCATCGGCAAGCCTGGTAACGATCCTGATCATGACAACCCTTTTCCGCAGGCATCCAAAATAAACAAGAGTAAACATCAATTTTTGATGTCAGGGCAGCAGAAGAAGAGGAAAGTCTAACTGACCCAGAGGCCGCTCCATTGTCTTGGCAGTCCTTCCAGTACGGTGAGAGATCCTGTTACGCGCACATATCGCACGGGACAACATGCGAGGGGGGATATCAGGGGGCTCCGCAGACGTTGAAGGAAACCTGACACACTGCTACATTAGCCCCTTGTTGCTATGATTTACACTCCAAACACACTGCAGGGGGTCCTCGGTTTCGGACGGTCGTGACTTAGGGGGTTTCAAAGTTCCAAAGAACGGAAAATGCAGCACGAGAAGTCAGGCTCAGTTACTACAGAGAAGTGTTGTTCATAAAAACGTTTTTTTTTTTGGGTGGGGTAACGGCATGAGTAACAACTTTTATATCCAAGATTAGGAAAAGTTTGTCTCGTTACCTCCTTCCCTTCCAAAGACATGTGAGTCATGGCTGAATCGGTCTTGTAGCTTGAACCTGGTAAGTCCAAATGCTCTTCTACTCCAATGCTGGACAGCTCCTCATTCAGATAAAAAAAAAGTCCTCAGTGGCAATTCCAAGAGCCCCAAGGTACACCCATGGTGGAACTCCAGCAGGTCAACAGAGATATATGTCAGGGTTCATCTCCTATCGCTGGTGTCTTCGCTTCAGCCACTAACAGGAGGAAGCTAGGACTGCTCCTTCCTCACTCGTGTCTGACTTGTGTGGGTCTCGAAGGCCCAGCAGAAATACTTAAACATTCATGGGGCTCAGGCAGCAAACGGTCTTTCTGTGCTTCCATGTGTGTGTGTTACACTGTAATACAAAGAGGGAGAAACCCTATCCTTCCAGGGTCCCATCCTTAGCGGGCTCAGACATAAAATTAAAGCACAGGTATTTGATTACTGATCTTTGATTAAACGGATGGATTTCAAACTGCTTACAAACGGCACTCGAGCCCCGTTATGTCATGTACTGTATAGAAAGGATAATTGCACTGTACTGGAAAGTGAAATCCCGTGTCGTCGGAGGTCTCTCACAATTTGTGGAAATTGGCTATATAGAGACCTTTTAACACTCCCTTAGTCGCATATTGACCACAGTCTCATTTACTCTAATTACAATTATGAGCATGCTGTATTGGCATTTACATCCGATACAATGACACAAGAAAGTGGCAAAATATGAAATGAATATAAAAATACACACAAGGCTACTCCCTTAAAACATAGTGGCAACATGTCACTTACAAAGCAACAACTGTCAATCAACAACAGCAATGTTATGTTTTCTAATCATATCCTTACCTTTGTGTCCATGCCGGAGCAAATGAGAGATGCTCTGCTTTGGCTTCCTCTGCTCTTTTGGTGAGTTCAAACAAGCTGAAGGTGGCTGTATATATATATATATATACTGAATTGTTTAATCCATCTTTATTTATGAGCGTCCCACCAGTTTTTTTTCATTCATTTAAAACATGACACCCGTAACATAGCCGTTAATACTCTGGCCCAGATTTGCAACTCAGCTAGTTCGGCCTTTATTGCTGATAATGCTGTTTTGACCAGAATATATTGCATTGTGTGAGCATGGCTATCATAACAATGTTTCTGTGGGATCTAAAATTTATCAAGTGGCCCAGAAATATACCATGTCCACATAAACACTACTCAGAAAAGGTTAGGGATGTATCACATTTGCAGATGACCTTAGTTTGACCTTCTGGAAACATTCGAATGCATCGTTCAATGTTACAGCAAACCTTCCTTGTTTTTTTTTTTTGTTTTGTTTTGTTCACCTAAATAAAAATATCCTACCTCATAAGCATTTCAAACACTTCAGCTACTAAACGTCATGCAGACATAACCGCATACAGTATCTTCACGCAGTCTTGACAAACACATTTAAATTTCAATAACGATATTAATGTCATAAATAATGAGAGCTAAATATAAGTTTATAATTTTGCAAATTACTATACGTCTTGAAATTCCCGGCCTGTTTCGCCATTGTCCAGTGACGTCAGAGTGAAGTCGGTTGCCGAGTTCTCAACTCGGACCTCACAGTTTAAAGGGGCGTTCCAATGTTCCTGTACTTTTCCCAGACACAGGGCGGTAAAACTTCCCATCTTCCTCAAATGCAAGAGTCACCGAGGTATAAAAGTGACGATAAATTTAATTCTCTTTTTACATGTTTGTCGTTTGAATGAAACACTCAAATACGTTTTTATAGCCATTATCGCTTTTACTTCCGGGTACGTAGAACCGCGCCCTCCTCCTTTTCAGGTACACTCGTTGTCGTCTTTTCGCGGTCGACCGGGTTCTTCTCAGAAAAGTGGGTCGGTCGCAAACTCCGCCGCCACGTGCCACTGCAAGTGTTTGTTGTGTGTCGTCCGTCTTGTGAACGCCGACAAAATGAGCAAGTGGAACTCCGCCTCAGTCACTTACGTACGGTGGAGAAACACCGATCAGAGGTACGAACAACTCATCTACTCGCTCTCTCTCTACGCGCGTGCGAGGTCGGTAACTATTTATTCCAACCGCCCATGCGTGCGTGTGTCAAAGAGTGTGTTTGTTGCCTAGTCTTGTTTGTGTGCGTGTGAGAAAGTATTTCCCTGTGTATGTTCATCCGTGTCTATAGTGTTTTGGTGACTCTGCTGGTGTGTGTGTGTGTGTGCGCGCGCGCGCGCGCTCATTCATGTCTATGTCCATGCTGGGCCATATTTGTGTGTACTGTATCTGTATCTGGACCTGTGTGTCCGAGTGTGTCAATGGACATCCGAAGGTTTCATTGACAGAAGAGACGTCTGTTTAATAATGTTGTCTTTTTTATTTCCACTCTGATTTTGGTGTTCTTGTGTTTAGCATGGAGGGAACCCCAGTGGATCAGAATGGCGAGCGCGCAGGTTCAATCAAGGATGACGGCCGTGTCATCATCGGAGGCATCGAACTAGAGTGCAGAAAGTCTTCACCGGCGGTTGATCCCAAACATGGTTTGTACGCTATTAGTGATTATATTCCTCAAACAAAACACAAAATCTGGCCTTTTTTAGGGGGGGGGGGGGTGCTTAATATGATCCAGATCTACATTTGGTATTTGAAGCAGTTATGTTCTGTCTTGGCCTTTGCAGAAACCTTCACTCTCGATGACGCACTGGATGCTCTCGGATTTGGGAGGTTCCAGTTGAAATTGCTATTAATCATTGGCTTTTCCTGGGTAAGAAATCCCTTGATAGCTGCATCCATTAAAAAAAATATTCATACCCATTTTGGTTGCGGGGGAACTGGAACCTAGTTGAACTGACATTTAGCGAGAGCTGGAGGGGACGCGTAAACAAGCATTGCGTCTGAAATTTCAGGTGGCAGATGCCATGGAGATGATGATCCTCAGCATCCTTGGCCCGCAGCTGCACTGCGAGTGGAACTTGGAAGGCTACAAAGTGGCTCTCATAACCTCAGTAAGGGTCCCGTTTTGTTTTTGTTTTTTGTCTTTTTGTCCTCAATGGAAGAAATAACTTCAAATGCATTATTTGCAATGTACTGAAGCGTAAAGCTGATGCACCAGAATGAAGAAGTTCAGTGTTACATGAATCTTTTCACCCAGTCAGCCTTGCTTGTTTTTTTTTTTCAGTACTATGTAAGAGCGACCTAATTCCATCGCTAGTAACGTTTATTCATTAGACACAAAAAGTACTCCGCCAGTGAGCTGAAACGCGAGTCATGTTAAAACCTCTTAATGTTGTAAAGAATTAAGACACCTCTTCATCATATGATTATTTTCACCTTATAAGGAGAAAAAAAATACTACTTGAAACTTGGCACAAGGTCAGAATTATCATGTGACGATAGTCATATTTGATCACGGCGAAACGTGGAGCTCATTACGCTAACATGAAACTTAGCACACTGAAATGTGAAAGTTATGACACTTGAACACAAAACCTTTTGATCAGAAAAGAAAATTAGAACGTTACAAACGTGAAAATTGTTCTCGCGGTAAAATGTAATAATTAACACACGTCAAATTATAACACCGTAAACATATCATTTAGACGTTGATTAGGAAATACTGCGCGCTGAATTATCATGTTCAAATGTGAAATCCTGCACATTTAAATGTAAAACCCATCACGACTAAACGGTGAAACTTAGTACGTTGTTCGTGAAAAATGATGCTGTTTGGGCGTGAAACGCATCGCGCCGAAACGTCAAACTTATCGCGCTGACATGCGAAAAATATCATGTTAAAACATGAACATGCTAATGATTTTAACGCGCGCAAATTATCGCCTCGTTAAAACATAACGTCTACAAGGTTCACCCATGAAAATGACGACCTTTATCACCTTTTGAATGCGACGCTGAACTTTTTGTTTTCTGGCATGGCAACAAGACACTCGCGTAGCCATATACATGTCAACGTAGGCATTAAATGGGAATTGTGCCTTATTTCTAGCCTTATTTTTATCCTTTTTATTATCCCCAACCCTGAGGTGGTGTTCGCCGGGATGAGCTTCAGTTCGTCACTATGGGGCAACTTGTCGGACAGGTACGGGAGGAAAAAGGTCAGCACAGTTTCGCTTTTACCATTTTTCAAGCCATGCAGTGATACTGTCGCATGACTAACCGCTGTCTTTTTTTTTTTGGTCACATTGAATGTCAACGCAGGGCCTGACCATTTGTATCTGCTGGAGTTTTTACTACAGCATGTTGAGCGCCCTGGCGCCAAATTTTTTTTGGATGTTGCTGCTGCGAGGCATGGTGGGCGTAGGCATTGGAGGAGTTCATCAATCGTGAGATCTGTTTTTGTTGTTTGGTTTTTGTTTTCCATTTCGGGCTGGGCGATGAATCTGTTTGAACGATTAAAGCAAGTTTAGAGCTTTTTTTTTTTGTAATCCTGGAGGAAGGTAGTTTAATTTTCTACCTTCTGTTATTTTCAAAAAGCAGGAAGATGAATGAATGAATGAAATGATTTTTTTTCTTCTTTGGCTTTTATCTATGTGCATCTTGGTAAACATAGTGCCCTCTAGTGTTCACATTGAAACGTGACGTCATTGAAGTACCTTGCGCTACCGTGAAAGTTGGTTGTTATTCGAGACAGTGTTGTATTTACTTTGTGTGTCAAACTTGTCATGTTTAAGCAAAGTGAATGAATGAATGAAATGATTTTTTTTCTTCTTTGGCTTTTATCTATGTGCATCTTGGTAAACATAGTGCCCTCTAGTGTTCACATTGAAACGTGACGTCATTGAAGTACCTTGCGCTACCGTGAAAGTTGGTTGTTATTCGAGACAGTGTTGTATTTACTTTGTGCGTCAAACTTGTCATGTTTAAGCAAAGTTTCTGTTTTTGAAGAATATTTTTTTGCATCACAACATATTTTCAGCATTATTACAAGACATAACAGTATTATTAACAGCTAATTTTTATACTTTTTTATTGAAAGAGCGAGAGAGAGAATGAATGTCTAATTTATTTGCATTCAAGGCAAATTTTATTTATATGCCTGGGGGTAGTGTAAATATGTGTCGATAGACAGATAGTGTTTTAGGGCGGCATGGTGGCCAACTGATTAGCACGTCAGCCTCACAGTGCAGAGGTGCTGGGTTCGATTCCGGCTCCGACCTTCCTGTGTGCAATTTACATGTTCTCCCCGTGCTTGGGTGGGTTTCCTCCCGCATACCAAAAAACATGCATGGCAGGTTAATGGAACACTCTAAATTGTTCCGAAGTGTGATTGTGAGCACGAATGGTTGTTTGTGTCTGTGTGCCCTGCGATTGGCTGGCAACCAGTTCAGGGTGTCCGCCACCTACTGCCCGAAGAAAGGTTGGGATAGGCTCCAGCACCCTCCACGACCCTTGTGAGGATAAGCCGATTAGAAAATGGATGGATGGATACAGTGCTTGGTATCAATTGGTAAATTCAATTTAGCAAATGGCAGCAGGAAAAAAAAGCAAAACGTCATACTCGTTTTCCTTTGCCTTTTCGATGTACAAATGGGGAAAATGTCAATACAAATTCCAAATCAGATTTTTATGAAAAATATCAGTTTGCTGATTATGAAACTAACGTGATATGACCGTATGCTCACTTCCAGGGTGACCCTGTACTCGGAATTCGTTCCACGCAAGTCGAGGGGCTTCTCCATCGTCCTGATGTCGGTTGTTACACGTGCATCACTTTCACTGAACAATGCAAATGATATTTTTGGTCAAATTTTGGCCTTCAAGCTTTGCTGGGACTTTGTGACCTCTTGCAAATCCATTCGATTACTCAATGGAGTAAATCTGTTTTTTTTTTTTTAATTTAATTTTTTTGTATATTTCAGGTATTTTGGACTGCCGGCGTGGTGTTTGAGGTCCTCCTGGCCGTGTTGGTTATGCCCACCCTCGGCTGGCGATGGCTAGTATGCATGTCCGCCATACCATTGGGCATCTTTCTCTGCTTTTGCTTGGTAAGGTTGTTGGCAGTGGCAGCACGGCACAGAGTCAACTTTCGTTAGTTTCATTAAGTACAATCTAACAAATTTGGTCAAGACCACCATCCGGGCAAAGAGAAAAATGAAATAAACTTTGAGAAGGGACCTCCGTCATGAAGATCGGTAGACTGAAGCCTCTGGGGAATGGGGTTTAGTCAGAATCTAACGCCTTCTGCAAGCAGCAAAAGAGGGCGAGTGAGGAGAAGCGGTTGTAAAACAGGCTAAAATCCAGACGTCGGGTGCTATAAAGTTGTTGCATGCTAGGTGTGGCTTAACCAAATACAGTCAAACCTCTGTTTTCGTCCATAATCCGTTACAGAAGGCTGTTTGAAAACCGAATCGTTCAAAAACCGAAACCATGCACTTAAAAAAAAACAATTATTGAACACGTCTGCTCACAATGGAAAGCGACACGAGGAAGCTTCACTTCCTCGTGTAAGGAAGGCGAAAGGAGTCAAGCGGTGCATGCAAGTGCGCTCAGTTTGTTCGAGAACCGAAATTTGTTCGTCATCCGAGGCATAAAAAACTCGAAATTTTTGGTCGAAAACCGAATTGATCGAGAACGGAGATGTTATAAAATCGAGGTTTGACTGTACAAGAAAGTTCGAATATTGCTCCAGAGGGAACAATTTTGCTCAACTCGAATGAGGACAAGTACTTAGTCGCACTTCCGTGTCTTTCTATGAGTCCTTCAGTCCCTCTCTATATGAATTGATATGAACATTTTAAATGAAATTGAAATAAAAATGTAATCAGCCAGAAAAGGTCAGTTCATTTGAAATGTTTTTTTTTTAAATAACCTCATTTGAAATGGTTTTTTTGTTTGTTTTGTACACAGTGTCTGCCCGAGAGTCCTCGTTTCGACCTGCTGAACGGCAACAGTGCCAAAGTCATGGCGTTGTTGGCAAGCATCGCGAAAGACAACGGCAAAGCCTTACCTCACGGAAGGATCCTGTGCAACATACAGGTGGCGCCATCCGTCTTTCCACCACAAAGATGTCGTTTGACGTTTGCGACTGACATTTTTCTTCTGATTTTGATGCAGCGAAATCGCCGCGGGCATCTCCGGGATCTTTTTACACAACAGTATTACAAAACCACTCTTCTCCTCTGGTTCATTTGGTAGGCTCTACAAACATTCCTCATTTCCTATTTTCTGATATCTCAGGACTAGTTTAGTGTTGTGTGTAAATTCTTAAATTCATGATTTGATGTTGCCTCAAGGTTTTCCTTTGCCTTTACTTATTTTGGAATCATCCTTTTGACCACTGAGCTGTTCCAAGCTGGACATTCGTGTGGGGGTAAGTGGCATCGTTTTGCCTGTTTGTCACTTTTCTCCATCCTGTGTAATCAACAAAACCCCAATATGAATGACAGTCACCCAGGGGGCCAAAATTGAACCGGAGTGTAGTCTGGAATGCAAATTACTGACATCAGACGACTACAGAGACTTGTTATGGACCACCTTGGCTGAATTTCCAGGTGAAATATTGCCTATTGACTGTGTTGGATGCAAAAGCCCCGAAGAATTCCAGTATGATTTTTGTATGTCTGCGTTTTGTATGATTAGTTTTTTTTTGGTCAAGATTTTGGTTGTTCATCCGAAGCATGTGCTAAGTTGTGTACAAAGGCTTCAACGGCGTGTTTAATTTTCATTGCAACATGTGATGTGCCAGACAGAATAAATAGGGAATTATTTAGCGGGACATTTTTATTGGGTTTGGAGGTGATAACTGTTGCTAAGTCAACATTCAACATATCCCCAAGGCTACTTGCAGTTGAACGAGAATATGACGACATAATGTTGGTTGACGGTGTGTTTTTTTTCTGGCAGGCCTGGTGGTGGTTCTGGGTATGGTGGACTGTCTGGGCAGGAAAAAAAGCATGGCCTTGCCCTTCTTCATCTTCACTCTGAGCCTTCTGCCCTTGTACGCCTGTATTGGGAGGTAATGCCCATGTGTGTGCGTGTAATCGTGTAATTTGCATGTCAAAATGAACTAAATATGAATGGATACATTTTAATGACCACATTTTATATGGGGGAAAAAAGTAAACGATTGAATGCAACTATGATCACGGGATTCTTGATGAATATTAAATGCTCGCCGGACCCGATTAAAGAAGGGCATACATGGCCACAGTTCTTAATCACTGACATTTTATTGAGACACCTGGGATGGGTTTAAAATTATGTCGCAGTGGGGGCGCATGCGTAAAACGTCTCCTTTAACTTTGTGCCTTTCCTCTCACAGGACGGCGCTCACCATTTTCATCTTCATCGGCAGAGCCTTCATCTCGGCGGGATACCAAGTTGTTTTTGTGTACACGCCCGAGGTATGACAGTGTTTTTATAAACGATAAATATGTTCAAAGGCGTCGGGTCAAAGTCTCCGCTGTGCTTCGTCAGGTCTTTCCGACCGAGACCAGGGCCATGGCCATTGGCACTTGCAATGCCATCTCAAAGTTGGGCGCCCTCATCACACCCTTTGTGGCACAGGTAAGACTCTGTCCAGGGAAAATGATTTTAAAATGTATAAATATACTGTATATTTTTAAATTATATACATACAATATAAATATCTAGGTGCATACAAAAAAGAAAAGGTGCCCAGAACGGCACCATGTTGCTTTTTGTTAACAGTTCCAGTGTTTTGATCAAAGGTGCTGCTCCGACATTCTGTATCCTTGACGCTGGCCGTGTATTGCCTCTGCTCTTTGCTGGCCGGCTTCCTGTGCCTGCTACTGCCCATCGAGACATCGGGAAGGGCCCTCCATGAGTCTGAGCAGATGTCCACGCTAGGTTCTGCGAGAAGGCTTACCTAAAAGTCCCACGGCAGGCATTGAAGCTGTTGCCTATTGTCAGAGATGGACACTTTGGCAAAGGCGATGAGTCAAGACGGGTGTCGTTAAGGTGGAAGTGGTTTCATTGGTAGTTTGGAGCACTGTTACATTGCCTTGGAGGGTTTATATCGAGCTTTATCCGTCATGTCCGTTGAGCCCCATAGACACCATGTTGTTGGACTTTGCTGTTTACAGAGTTCCCCGATGTTCCTAAGCATGGAATGGTTGTTCTTAATTGCCTGTAAACCAGACAAGACGGGAGCAAAGCACATTAGCACATTTTTTCTTTGCAAAAGGGACTGCTTAAATGTGGCGCCTCGCTCGGTTCAATAAATTGCCACTAGGTGGTGCCAAAAAACTTTATTGAGCTTTGTCCTGAGCACAAACGCTGAAAAACAGAATCGAGGTTCCCCCCAAAAAATCTTCCATGGGTGAATTTGTGAATGCTGAGCTGCAAACGTGCGATGGTTTACAGTAATTTTGAAATTGATCGTTGGGAAAAAAAAGACTATTTTTCTTAAATTACTTTTCATTGCAAAATCCGTTCTTGTTTTTCACAGGACATGGACTACTCCCACAAAAAAAGCGATTTTTTAAATTACTTTTTTTAGGCCAAATATTTAATTTTGTAACATTCATGTTAAATGGCAGTCAGCACACACCTGCCACTATTTAAAGTGTCTCCAAATAATGTTAAATAAAATTCAGATGTTCTCAGATTTTCCTGGCCTTTTATTTATTTTTTTATACCAGAGTTCCTGTGCTAACATGACCACTATTAGGGAGAGTTCATACTCAACTCAATTTTTTTTAAACAAATTTGACACCTTGTTTAGGTTCCTCTCTTTACTTACATTACACCATTATTGAAATACATTATGCGTTTTTTAGACAAGAGATCCTCAAAAATTGGCACTTCTTATCTAATATTCTCTTGTCTTCCAAGAATAATGTTTGCATTTAAAAATACTAGTAGTAATAGTCACATGATTATGGTTCTAATTGAAGGGAATGAAGTCATGAAAAAAGACTTGGGCTGGGATTGCATTATAATAGCCTTGTAATATGATATGCTTTATTATTATATCTAGCATGGTACTAACATGCCATCATCGGTGTTTTTAGTTTATTTTTCTGTCTTTATACATTATTATTTGTCTCGTCACTGACGGTTACATTTTTTAAAATTAACACAAGAATGACATTTTACATGTAGAAGCAATGTTGCGAGACGCATATTTTAGATTCTTTGAGTTTTTAAAATTATTTATCTCGAAGGCTTCTAGATTTAAATAAAACAAAATGCCGTTAAAATATATATATTTTTTCCTTTTTATTTATTATATATATAGAGAGAGAGAGAAAATAAAAAGGAAACGTAAAGACTAATTATTGTCCTGTTGGGTATTAGATTTTTGAAATGATATTATTTCAAGCACCATCTTTATTTTTTACCCCCCGTCTCCATTTATTTTGATGGGGTGGTATTTGGTCCGAGTCTGTCCAGTCACCTTGACAACATTGGCCCAATGACAGCGCACACGCGAACTAGGCCAGCCAATCAGAGGCGGCCCCCACAAAGCTGCGCATCGCGCGCACATGCACTCACGCGGGCACGTATATTCTGTTTTTTTTTTCTCTCGCCATCCATGCGCACGCAAGTGACATGAGGAGCGTCACTACCATGCTTGTGTTCCTTGTCCGAGTTGTGCAAGGAGCGCTGATCAAGCAGCAGCCTCCCCAGGAGCCGGGTTGCCCGGCCTGACTCGGCGTTTTCTCCCCGGTGACAGCGGAGGCCAACTCGTCGCATCTTCCCAAATCCTCCTCCTCCTCTTCGCCTCCCTCCCGCCATGGCCCTGATGACTCTGCATCGCTGCCCCAGCCCGGGTGCAGCATCCTCGGCCAGCAGTGCGGTGGAGGTACGGAGAAATACATGGAACTAAAATAAATGTGATTTCATAAATAAGGCGTGGGTCGGTGGGGAGGGAAGAGTAGAGGCACTGGCAGTCGCTTTGACTTGAGTCAGCACAGCAACAAAGTCCTCCTTTGGTCACTTTATGAGGCACACTTGTCCGTATAAAAGCGACGAGGATCAGTTTTGTTTTGCTGAAAAGTGTTCCTTATATTTGGGCTTATGCAGAAGGCCAAAATTTTAGGAACACCCCTCACAAAATCATGTCCATGGGTTTGAATGGGAGTGAGTGAATGTTTGGTTTGTTCAGCCCTCGAGCAGCAGAGGGCAGCATATCCCCACAAAGGCCTTGCTTAAGTGACTACTGTAACTTGCTTTGAGCATGAAACTTTTTTTTCTGCTACTTTACCTCCCACCAGGGTTTTTAACCTATTTTGTTTATGGAATATGTATATGGAATGTTCCTCTGCGCTTGAAGATTTTTTTAGGTTTTTGAAAAAAAAGAAACCACACTGACTTTTAAGTGCCGATACTCCCCTTTTTCGACTGTTGCCAGGTAAATTAGGCAGTGTAGCTACAAATCATTGTGACTTAATTAATTACTCAGTTAATTATTCATATACTGTCCATAGGAAGTAAATAATAACATTTTTTTTTAATTCTAAGTTGTAAAAGTCCGACTCACCACCACCATGCAGGCCAACTTCAAAATAAAAGGCTCCTGTGGCTATTGTTTTGGCGTCAATGTACAGTATTATTCGAAAACCTTTCTTTTGAAGTTAGCCTTTTCCATGGCAGCGTATTACGTTCTGAGAATGTTTGCAGCTACCCTCGACTGGTCGCCAGCTAACTGCACCAAAAAAATTCGTCACTCAGAATGAAAATCTTTGGTTTGCCTCTTCAGGATTTATCCTCAATGTGATGTATTCAATTTTTCAAAGCTTTGCCTTGTTTTTTTAATCTCTTCCAGGACTTTGGAAGTGATGAGGATCGCAAAAATAATCAATGGTGGGTTTGTCCTCTTTTTGCTGTACATATGGTTTTTGATGGTGTCACCCACTTCTCTCGCATTAAGTCATTTTTACCTAAAAGAAGACTGCATCGTCTTTAAATGCGGATGCTTTTTTTGTCTCTACGTGATAAGTGCGCTGCAAACGACTGCCACCAGTCCAGGCTTGTACCACGCTTCTCTCGCCCAAAAACTCTTAAGTCCGTCATCTGTGGAAATGGGAGTGTAAATGCTCATTTGTCTCATGTACCCTGCGTACATGGAAATATTTTTTTCAGAAGCTAAATGTGCACTTGTCTACCTTTCTGTTACTCTTCCAGTAACTGTGTGTCATGACAATCTATGTTGTGGCATGACCAATCCTGTCTTGTGTGTCGTTGTCAGCCTCAGCGAGAGCTTCTTCATAGTGAAGGGAGCCGGCCTCTTCCTCCAGCAGGGCGGCAGCACAGAGCCACCCGACATGCCCACTCAGCACAAACACGCAGGTTCACCCAAACTTACAACAAAAAAACTGGGGAAAATAAAATCAAGTCCACGTTGGCAATGTGTTTGTTTTTTCTTTTACAGGAGACTTGCCTCAACACCTGCAGGTCATGTTTAAGATACTCCGCTCGGAAGATCGCATTAAGCTGGTACATATTTAATTTTTCTTACGTTTTCGTCAAGCTTTTGCAAAACATGTGTGAATCGTAATGCTAATGAAAAAGATGGTTGCAGTCAGTCAAGTTTGTTTTGGTCTCTTATGAAATTTTATCTTAGTTTTTGTATTATTAGATAATAATATGTATTTTGACCATCAACGTGTAATTTACTTGTCAGACCGATACTGGTACGAGAACTCAACTTTTCAGAACTATGTGATATTAAGTAACCGATACCACTTGTACTCTTGATGCATAAAATTCCTTTTGAACTAATGTCAGATAATTTTCATGAAAGACATTTTGTTTATTTCTGGGAAAAGGGAGAGCAGTCACTCTGCAAAAGACAATTAAGTTCACAATGGGTGAATTTTTTATTGCCTATATCCAATGCAGCAAATATGCAGTATATCATAATAATTTTAATATATTGATGTTAAATGATATAAATAATTGACTATAACCCAAATTATATATTTTAAGCAATTCTAAGCATCTCGTGTCTGTAGTTAACTAAATCCTGAAATGACTTCCTGGTGTTTGTCAGGCGGTGAGACTGGAGAGCGGCTGGTCGGAGCGTGTGCGATACATGCTGGTGGTGTATACAAGCGGCCATCAGGACACGGAGGAGAACGTCATCCTCGGGGTGGACTTGGCCCACCAAGACAGGTTGACCATCTCTACTATAAGCGTGTCATCCAATTCTTACTTTTTTTTTTTTAATCATGGCCATGCCCCTCTCGAAAAAGCTGCTCCATCGGGATGGTGCTGCCACTGTGGAGCGATACCAACATACACTTGGATGGAGACGGGTAAGATGATATTTATACTTACAACTAGGCTGAACCTGGTTTTGTTATTTCCGTTTTTGTTTATTTGGTTGGGGGGGGTTGCAGTTTTTTTTTAATATTCTCAAACCTTTGACTGGGAATTTACTGCACAGTGGGGAAGCAGTGAATTACCACTATTATTCTTTTTATTTTTAGGTTGGGGGGGCGGTGTGAGAGGAGTTGTTGACGTAGTCACACTGTGTTTGTGTGTACAGGTTAATTTTACTGACCTCCAGTGGCGACGCAGTGAATTACCACTATTATTATTTAGATATTTTGGAGTTGTTGTTGACGTCGTCACATTGTGTTTGTTTCTAGCATTAACCTGCTACCATTGTGTGCGCGTAAAAAGCTGTAGGAAATTTCCACGGGTCCTAAACGTTCACACCAATCAACCCCCAACCCCCCATGCAACTACATTGTGTGGTCATGTTTGTGTGTACGTCCCACAACTGTTCTCCTTGTCATCTTTTTCTTCTTATACTTTATCTTGTTCTTCGTGATGTTTTTCCATCTTTCAGAGGCTTCAGTGTGAAGACGGCGGGGCGCTCTCATGCCTTCAAGCCCGTGTCCGTGCAGGCCATGTGGTGAGTTGTCATAGGTGCCATAAGTACTGATACGTGGTCCAATTTCAATTCATCCTTATATGCAGTATGATTAGATAGATATCTACATTCCTATTTATAAAATAACATTTTTTTCCCCTGCATCGGATGCTATATCCAATATATTTCCCGACTTTGGGATCGATCTTCTTCTGTCCATCCCACCTTACAGTATATTATTGGATTTATATATCAATCTCAGGTTATTGTTGCCCCCCTGTGCTGCTTAGGTTCGCCCTTCAGGTGGTGCACAAGGCGTGCGAGGTGTCTCGCCGCTTCAGCTACTTCCCCGGCGGCCCGTCCTTCGCATGGATGGCCTTCTACGAAAGTCGCATGTCGTCCGAGCAGAGCTGCGTCAACGAGTGGAACGCCATGACAGACGTGGAGAGCACTCGCCCCGACTCACCTGCCATCTTTGGGGACCAGTGAGTCCAAAGTCTTTTGTCTTCTGCATATGGGCATACGTCGACATATGACTTATGTTACTTATTAGCACAGACGGGAGAATCGGGTCACATGATTTTCTGATGTGTCCCCTCCCATAGGCCAACTGAAAGGGAGCGAACGGAGAATCTCATTAAAGCCAAGCTACGTGGCATCATGATGTTCCAAGACTTGGAGAACATCACTTCCAAGGAGGTGTGTCCCCACAAGTGGCCACCACGCTACATACAATTACTCCAACTTTTTGTTTGTTTGCTGGGGCCAGATCCGCAACGAGCTGGAGCAACACATGAGCTGCAACCTGAAAACATTTAAGGAGTTCATCGACAACGAAATGCTGCTCATCCTGGGTCAGATGGACAAGGCCACGCCCATCTTTGACCACGTCTACTTGGTGAGCCACCACCGACTTTATAGTAATTCAGCCTACACACATACACACAAACTGTCAAGGATTTAAATGACAATATTTCTCGTCCTGTAGGGCTCGGAATGGAACGCTTCCAACCTAGAGGAACTTCGTGATTGTGGGTGAGATGAGTCATATCAATATGCCAAAGAATGCTTCCCAATTGGCTGATCACGCCATATATGGTCATGGCAATCGAAAATGAACTTGAGCGAAATTTCATGTTTTCAAGGAGTATCTTACAGGGTTTTAAAATGCAGCATGTTTACAAGAAAAATTATAGGGTCTTCCGCCCTCTTTACTCTAAAATCCAGTGCTAACAACTGCCTTCAGATTTTAGATGACATTCTTATTGTGCAGAATCAAGAGTGAAAGCGGCTTAAGAATTACACGGAATAAAAGAGAAGATCTTTGGCTTGTTGTTTTTCAGCGTCGGTTACATCCTGAACGTGACGAGAGAGGTTGACAACTTCTTCCCGGGCATCTTTTCCTATCACAACGTACGCGTTTACGACGAGGACGCCAGCGACCTGCTGGCCCACTGGAACGACACCTACAACTTTATTGTGAAAGCCAGGTGACGCCATTTACGATTGGAACTTCATGTTTTTGCACTCGGAGGAATATTCGCTCATCAGACACTTCATTAGGTACTCCACCCAAAAGCCAAATACCCTTTCAGGTGACAGCGGTTACTACAGTGGACAGCTCATCATGTGATCAGGTTACAGGGTGCCTGAAATGGTTACAGCAGATGACAACAGAAAAATCTAAAATGTGAAAAAAAATCAAATTTGGGTTGTAAATATAGGTCAGTGTGAGACTCCCGTACTGATGACGTTCCACGGGATTCTCAGTGTGTTTTTTACCCCCCCCCCCTCCCCCCACGCCCTACAGGAAGAACAGCTCCAAGTGCCTGGTACACTGCAAGATGGGCGTCAGCCGCTCGGCCTCCACGGTGATGGCATACGCCATGAAGGAGTACGGATGGCCCCTGGAGAAAGCTTACAACTTTGTCAAGCAGAAGCGCAGCGTCGCTCAGCCCAACGCCGGATTCATGAGGCAGCTGGCGGAATACCAGGGCGTCTTGGATGCCAGGTAACGCACATACAATCACGCACGGGATGCGTTCCAGACCCCTGCGCTATAGGGGAAAATTTGCACTGAAGAGCAACCATATATATATATATATATATATATTTTTTTTTTTTTAAGTTTCAAGCAAAACATAGAAACAAACATCCGCTAACATTCTGTTAACATTGTAATGCGAAATGCTACAGGCGGCTAACGGTGTGACAGCAATTCCACGTCTGCTAGCGTACTGCTAACATTTTCATGCGAAACGCCATAGGCGGGTAACGGTGGGACAGCAATTCCAGTTTCTCAAACAACTACTAGAGCAGTGCGGCCCGGTAGCCCAGTGGTTAACACGTCGGCTTCACAGTGCAGAGGTACTGGGTTCGATTCCAGCTCCGGCCTCCCTGTGTGGAGTTTGCATGTTCTCCCCGGGCCTGCGTGGGTTTTCTCCGGGTGCTGCGGTTTCCTCCCACATTCCAAAAACATGCGTGGCAGGCTGATTGAACACTCTAAATTGTCCCTAGGTGTGAGTGTGAGTGCGAATGGTTGTTCGTCTCTGTGTGCCCTGCGATTGGCTAGCAACTAGTTCAGGGTGTCCCCTGCCTACTGCCCGGAGACAGCTGGGATAGGCTCCAGCACGCCCCGTGACCCTAGTGAGGATCAAGCGGCTTGGAAGATGAATGAATGAATGAATGAACTACTAGAGCACACAAAAAAAATTCTACCTCGTGACACCCATCATCGCTCAAGATAATCTTTACAGACATCCCCTATGTTGACCTTTGCTAATTCTGAACAGAAGGAAGGAAAATGCTTAAATGTGTCCTGTTTTAGGTATTCGCGTCGTTGATTCTCAATTATCCGTGTCGATCCATTTCCATGGCCTTTTTTTTAAAAAAGCAACCAGCATTACAACAAGCTGTGGAGACCCGGCGTGGAGGAGGAAGTCTCGGACGATTTGCCAGCCTCAAGCGAGTGTTCAGAGCGCAATGAGGACAAAGAGGAGGCCTGGGGGGTCTGCGGGGCGTCTCCCTGCCTGGGTCTGGAGATGGAGCCCCTGGACTCTCTCAACTACAACTACTACTTTCGACGGTTGTCCGACTCGGCGCTGGACAGCGAGCCCTCTACGCCAGTACGAGGACCCCCCCTGCTGGGCATGGAAAGGGTCTTCATCGAGATTGAGGACGTGGAGCGAGACGCCCTCCTGGAGGACGAGGGCTTCCCCGTGGCCCACCTGGCGTTGCCAAGTGGCGGCGGCGGGGGGACGGGGGCGCAGACCTGTGGGCGTCTGGACCCCCTGGAGGACATGAGGCTGAGGCTGGAGTTCAGCACACTGGAGGAGGAAGACGAGGAGGAAGCCAAGAAGGAGGAGGCCGAGATGGCCGCCTTGGAGGGGAAGAAGCACGCGGAGGAAAGCCGTCTCGGGCTGGCCAACTTGAACACCAACAACAGCAACCGGCTGGCCGCCAAGCGGAGCTGCCCGGCTGCGTTTGACGTGAGTAGAGTAGAATCGCGAAAACCATGAATCATTGACACCCACCCTACGTGGGGTTTGTGATTGTCGGATGCCATAAGATGGCGGCCAAGCGCTTAAAAACAAGATGATCATAAAGCATCAACACCATGTATCTAGCATGTGCAGTCGTATTCAGTAGTGAAATTACTACACACAAAGAAACCATCGCTCAGCAATGGTGTTAGCTAGCACCTTAGCCTAAATGATCCATTAGCACAAGTTGACGTGACATCACACATGTTCCAACTTGAGGAACACCAACGGGGACGATTGGGATTTTTTGGTGGGGCAAAAGGTTCGGGATTGCCATATACGGCCCACAAACGCACATGACTTCAACAAATGTCTTTGGCACCGCGATTCCACAAGAAACCAGCAAAGTGATACTTTTGTCCAAATGAACCTACAAAATCACCGAATAATGCAGGCCCGGTTGGAAAGAGAAATCCATGAATAGGCAAATACTGAACATGCAAGGTATAATTGTTCCGGAGTAGGGACTTAGGAATGATTCTGAATAAAGTCACAGTGCCATTTTTTTTTAATTTCTCAAATTTCGCACAACTCTGTGTTTTTGCTAGAATTGAAGTATCACTTGTTTTTGTGGGTCCAAAATCTGCCTCACAATTTTTTTTCTCAAATTTAGGAATAACTCTAATGTTCACGTTTTCAACATTTCAACACTTTTAGTATTACTGATGACATTGTCGTCTTATCGAGTCTTTTACCATTTTCTCCTTGCAGGACAGTGCTAGCACGGGCAACCCTTTAAAAGTCAAACCCTCCTACCAGTCCTGCAAAGACTGCTGCCTTCGTCTACCGCAGGGTCGGCGCTGCGACCGCCCGTCCGGGACGCGGTCCCACCGCCTCAACCCCTCTCACCCAACTCGACACTGCACCCTCCCCACCATCTGCATCGACCCCCCCGGGACCATTTTCATTTCACAGTCTCTACCGGATCCTTCCCCGCCGGTCTCGGCCCAGTCCTGCTCCTCCGCCGAGGTCCCACTTCTACGCCAGAAACTGGTCTCGCCCATGAGTTGTGAAGACCCCACACATGCTTGCAACTCGGCAGACGTAGAAGTTATGGACGAACCAGAGGTCAAAGGACAGAGCAGTTCTCAGGCTTAGTCGGAAATTGAGTGAATCAAAACAAGACACAAAGTATTATGGACTTGTGAAATCAACCCCAAAACATAAATTAAACAAGAATTTAGCAATTTGTGTTTGAAGTGGCAAATTGAGTCTTTGGTGCATCCTAGAAAATGTGTAAAAATACTCCGTTGACACCATTTTCACCAAATGACACGAGTGGGTGGACGTTTCTTTCATAAGAGGACGCACGAAAGGAGCAAATTGTTGTACTTTCACCGTCTCCTATTTATGAATTTTCCCTAATGACACCCTGTTGGAAGCGGGTAAATTACACAAATGGCTTTTTTTGTTGCTATAATTCATCTGATTTGGATGTAACCTGGCATCTAAGTTCATTTTGAGGATCTGGGGGAACACCCCCCAAAAAACAGCTCCGTCACAGCTTTCTTGTTTTTGTTGAACTGTAGCCTCTCCAAAGACATTGTTTACAGTGTTTGTTTGGCCGAAGTTCCTGTTTTTGGTGTGCTCACACTCTTACATTCACTCTTTCTCACACACACACACACACACACACAGATGCCTACACAATGGGTCAAATCCAGAGTAAAGGCAAAACCTAATTATTGAAATCTAACTAGTGGAGCAAGCTGGCAGCTCCTTGGGATCCAGTAAACATTAGCTAAGGTACAAGAGGAAGTATTGCAGTTTGTCTTTAAAAAATCCACACACAAAATGTCCCACGTGGTGGTTAAAGAACACGCAGTCAGTGCGCTATCTGATAAAAGTCTGCTCCCAAAAATGAATGACGGTCAAATGCACCCTACCAACCTTCAGTACTGTAACATTGCTAATTGTTTCACTGGACTTTATTTTACAGTCTTCAGTTTTTTTTAAAAAAATAAAAGCATGGAAAGTGTGACACCCCCCCCCCCTCTCAAAAAATAAATAACAGCCGAATCTCTTCTTGTGCCTCCCCCTTGGGACTCTTAATTAAGTTATTCACTTAAAGACTCTTTAGAGGAAAACAGCCAGAAAGAGCGTCACGTTTGGGGTTTTTTTCAAGCGATTTGCACAGTAAGTATTCCCGAAATTCCCATTGCTTATATTTAGCATTTTTGTACCTGGTATATTTACATACAGTACGTGTCATGTGTTGTTCCTACTGAATATGTTAATTTAAACACGTTTCATCGAAGACAATTGAAATGGAAAATCTTCAACGTTTACCGTGTCCGACGCTACAATTTACCGTAAATTCTAGAAACGACGATATTAAAAAAAAAAGAACTGTATTACCCTTCTCAAATTGCATACTCTTTATACATTTTAATGACATTTCTACCCCGCTTTCATCCTCGGTGTCCGTGCTAGGTCGATCCTATGGGGAAGTGTTTACAAATGTCAAAATAAATGTTTTATATTCACTAAAAAGAAGAATTAAAAATAAATAAATAAATAAATAAAAATGCAAAGCAGGGTAATAGGTTGTGCGCTCCAAGTCACAAGTCTTCGATAAAACGCTGTGCTAGCGGATGAGCGAGCGAAAACAAAGCAGGCGGGGGAACTAGTCTCCCTTCGCTAGAATAGACGTGCGGTGTACAATCTGTGGTTGAAAACAAGACCAAAAAAAAAACTGATGTCAAGAAATAAACGTTAGCGGCACTTAAGTAACATGTCAACATTCGTATTTTGTTCAACAAGTTCAAAACTAATGTTGGGAAGGCTGTGATGGCACACAAGTACATGATAACATGAATAGATAACAAATACGACATCGTTTAGTCCATCGTATTAAATGTTCCACGCTCCTCTAATGGAGCAGATTTACGCAATTATTTAATGGTTTAATTTAATTTGATTTTTTTTCCGTTTGTGTGTATACATCACCAGTCGGACGGTTACATTGTATTTGTGCAGAACATATTTTAATCCGTATCAGATTTTTAAAAAGGGACGGATTCTGATCAGAAGATGCTCAATTCTCTTCTGTTTATTATTTTTTTTCCTTACACCGCCATGACGCATATTATGATTTCACAATATTATTATTCTGTCATTTGAACCATAAATAGTGAATCCAGCCTAAAATGGTTGCTTCCGAATGGCGCTCATTTAGTTTTGATGGCGATTTGATGAGACTTTAGAAGCAGATTTCCCCCCCCAAAAAATTTTTTTAAACACTGTATTTCTTCCTTTACATTTGCAAAAGTACTTGATGAATATTGAATTGAATACAACTTTATTGTCACCATACAGCACAGATGAAATTTCAATTTCAACGAGTCAGCGCAATTGATACGTGTCATTCTCTAATGCAGTGGTCACCAACATGGTGCCCGCGGGCACCAGGTAGCCCGTGAAGACCACTTGAGTAGCCCGCCAGTGCCTGGACATTGTGATTTGCTAGTAGAAATTATGATTTAAAAATGCAAACATTGGCAGTACTGTGAGACATTTCGAAACACGATCAAAGTCTGACAATTTAAATCATCAAGTATTAAAAATAACACATCCTCATATTATTGAAGGTATTTTGGACAAATATGTTATTTCAGACGTGTATCAATTTGGTAGCCCTTCACACAATCGGTACACATGAAGTTGCTCTCACCCTCAAAAATGTTGGTGACACCTGCTCTAATGTTTAGTGATGACTGTTTTGTGTTTAGCAACCCTCCGTTTCAAAATCCAACCTGTTGTTTTGCATATGTAGCGTTTGCTTCCAGGCCTTAAAATAACCATTCCGTCCTCTACGTGGCATTTAACTCAGCTGATCTTTATCCCCGCCGTTTTGCAATAATCTCTCCTATCCTTCACCATCCATCATCCGTCAAACCCCAAACAAACGGTTGAGGGCAGGCGTCAAGCCGCGTGTGATTCGAGCCGTGAATTCTGGTTGACCTTTGCATGGGACGGCGTAACCAAAACAATCGACGGAACAAACAAAGGCATGTGTCCAAAGCGGCACAGGTGGCAAATTTCGTCACACTCTATGGAAGTACAGATACTTGTACGTGTGTGTGTGTGTTCCTTTTTTTACACTTTAAAAACTCCGCAAGATCTCAATGAATCAGTCAATAAGATCTCCGCCGTCGTTGACTTTGCCGATTTTCATTTGCCTTTTACATTTTTTAATGTTGTGATATAATCCGAGAAAGTCGTAAAAAGTTCCGAGGATATTTTGAAAAAGTAATCAGCATTAAGTACAGATGTCTGTGTTTAAATGTAAGGAGTCAAAGTAAAAATCCGACAGAAAAATGAATACTCGTAAAAGTACGGACAACCAGAAAAATCCACTTAATTATTAGTACTTCCCGCCCCACCGCATACGACTTCACATTGCAATGTGATGCCTCTGAAGGGACACCTGAACCGCTCCAGAAGGTTGCGATGCTTCTCAAAGTGCTTTTCCCATAAATCGGACTTCCCCTAAATTTCCAAGTGACCTTGTCAACAACGACGGCTCTTAATCTCACGTGTCCAGTTGCCTTTATTGGCCTCCTGACTCACTGGCTGCATGCGAGCTGCCTAATTATAACCGCCAGCGCATTCCTGCCACGCGGAATGGCAGAAGATAGATAGGAAGTCCTTCGGGAGGGTGTGAGGAATACACCAAAATAGAGGAGAGGGGTTTCAGGAATGGTTTAAAGATAGACGGCGATGCCTGTTATGTGATGTCACTCTTGTTACGCCACTATTAATACATCCGCCGCCCGTGTCTTTGACTGGTGTGTTTCTGATTGTAAGGCAGGACTGCAACCGATGGGTCAGAAGGTGGACAAGATGCAAGACAAGGACGAGGAGTCGTCCGATGGCCGGGAGCAAAACGGGGAGGCAGGAAGCCTGGAGGGTGAAGGAGGTTCCCCCTGGTCAGAGCGGACAGAGAAGCATACGGATCGCCAAATTGAGCAGCCAATCGGGCATCTGGGCGTGAGGGATGGACCTGTGACTACAATAGAAGAGGCGGTGGGTGGGGAGAGGGAGGGTCGGCATGACACTGGTACCGCTGAGGACTCAAAATGTGGTCTGGACTTCAGCGAGACCGGACAAACTTTGGAGCCTCAGAAAAGGACCGTAGCCCGTAAAAGGTCTGCGGCGATGGAGGCCGGCGGAAGTGGATCGGACAGAAGAGATACATGCGAACTTCCAAACGAGCAGGACTTTGTGCTTCTAGAACAAGATGACGCTCGCGTGTCGCCTGCTGGAGAAAGCGCCATCTGTTTTAGCCGTGAGACCAAAACACAAGATGATCGTCAATCAGCCGTCGGGAATGGAGTCGAGGTAGATGCCACGCAACCATCCGAGGGATGCCTGCCGGAGAGGATTCTGGGTCAACGTTTGGTGGACGTGATAGATGGCGGACTGAGTCATACTGAGAAAACCAGGAAAGGCGACATGCAGCACGTGGGAGCAACAAGCCACAACGAGGCGGCAAGGACGTCGTTAAAGACGGATGTTGATAGAGTTCGGGAGGCAGACCGGTGGAGTTGTGAAACCTCCTCAGAGATGTTGGGCAATCTAGGGTCGGTACACAAAACCCAAGGGGACGTTGTTGGGACACATCAGGACAGGTTTGCCGGTGCACCCTCAGAGAGGGTGAAAGCAGTCACGAGTGAGGCTAGCCAAACCTTTTCCGGAGAGTCTACCTGCGAAACCCAGATACCTTGTTCAAGACAGTCTCTGGACCTGAGCGATTCCATTCCCCCGAAAGGCTGTGAAGATAGGTCACATTTTGCACAGCTTACAAAAGAGGCAGACCCGCGTTGTTTTGCCGCGGTGGTCACCCCTCCACCTTTAACTCATCTCATGCCCGAGAATGAATTACCAAGTGTCCAGATGTTACCCGATGTCACAGCAGAGGAGAAGCCAAAAGCCAAAGGTCCACCTCCACCAGTTGCCAAAAAACCCAAAAACCCATTCATCAAGCTCAAAACGGCTCAGATAATGTCCGGTGAGAGACGAGGCAAAGATCACCTCCGTTCTGAAGAAAAGGTGAGAAGGAGACACACTGTCAATGTTCACAAAGGCTTCCTAAATAGCGGCCCGACCAATCAGGACATGTGCACGTCGTGGGACGAGAGGAGCGGCTACGGGCGTCGCCTGTCGGTGGAAATCAGTCCCTGGGAGCGTTTGCCGGTGGACCGCCTGGACAATGACTACAGAGGATTGGTCGACTTTGACTACTGCGCCCGAGTAGCGCAATTGTCTCCGGATGAGGATCCCGTGGACTTGGACATGTTGCAGAGGAGAGTATTCCTGGAAAGACGGAATCGATATAAAAAAGTCTCACCGCCGCCACCGGTTGCGAAAAAGCCCCAAAATCCGTTTGTCTCAGAGGTCGAGTTAGACCACGAAACCCAACAGCCTTTGAGACGAGCGCTTCTCCCTGAAAGGGCAAACCCACCGGACAATGCTACCGACCGCAAACTGAATCGAGACGCAGATTCCTACAAGCCAGTGTCAGAACTGGTCAAAGAAACTAGAAACAGAAGTCAGGACTGGGATAGACCGGAAGGGGCCAAAACCGAGGCGAGAGTAGCAGTGCAGAACTCTGGCGTCAAGGTATCCCAGATGAAGAATGCCTTTGATGTCCCAAAGAAATCCAAAGAGAGGCCGCAAGAAAGCCAGCCGTCTCCAAAGAAAGGTAGGATGTTCTCCTCCAAGTGTCGGCAGCTAGAAAACCTGACTGGCAAACAGTCCATGGTGTTGGGTGCTTCTTGTCTGCTCTCAGCTAGGATAGGCCCTAGTTGCCCATGACCCAGATGACCATAAGTGGTATGGATAATGGATAGATGGGTGTTATGTGCTTTATATTTGACAATGACAGATGTGTTCTTCTATTGATCCAGTTGTCCCTATATATCTTTTGATCTAGTTTCCCTCAGCATCCACCCATCTTCCTACCCGAAGCCACCACCCTCTTCCCGGCTTTGGCTTTCCCCCTCCCCTCTCGTGTCCATTCACACATTCGTGGCTAGCGGCTCCGTGAGCGCATGTGCAGTAGCCCATCGCCAAACCCCATTGAATGTAATAACCGTGCTTTTGGGGGGGAAGAAGGACAAGCGACACTTTCATGCAGGTGATGAGAGCAAAGGGGATGCGAAATTCCATACCCTGCATCCTGACACACGGGCAATCATAAGACGAGGAAGGAGGGATTTTAAGGACAAATATCAGGCGTTTTGTGTGCGTGTGTGTGTGGAGACAAGGGATACTGGAGGAACGTCCTGCAGGATAAGGGCGCGCCTAAAAACTCCACACATTCATGTGTCGTGATTGACTGTCCTCGGGAAAGAGTTGCATCGATTTTGGAGGTAAGAACAGCAACGATGTGTGGTTTTTACTTTGCTTTGGAGCTTTTTGGGGGGAGGGGGGTGTTTTACGTGTCGGTTGGGGGGCTCCGCAACACCCGTTAGCTCGTAGGCTGGGCTGGGCTGGGTGGAAATATCTGCACTTGCGTCAGCTGGCGGCGGTCCACCGCGGCTAGCAGCTAGGCTGCTAGGCTAGGCTAAGCTAGGCGAGGCTAGCCCGCCAGATGCCCAACACAGGGGGCGGCAGCCCGACCAAAATGTCTTTCTTTTTGTAGTTGACACACCAAAATATCACTCTCTCGCTTTGTCATTTATATTCAAACAACATATCATTTGACGTGAAATGGCAATTTCTTGTTCCACGTTTGCCCCGGAAGGAGCCAGCGAGCAGCTGCCAGTCGGTCGGACGTAGCGAAGCGGTTTACCGCTGGAGTACTTAACATGTCCAAAATCCGGATTTAACGTAATATTTCATCTTAATGGCATTAAATATTCTGATAAACGTGTTGAAGAACAACAAAATCTTTTGGGCAAGGATCTGGGTATCTTCCTCGACATCCACCGGATCCCGTTCAATAGGTTTTACGAGAATGTTAGCTTGGGTATGCTAGCCAGCTCTCTAATAAACACGTCCTGTGTCATTTAAACGGATTCATATACACACTACATAGTTTCAAACCGACCCCAGACAGGTTTATCGTCCGTAAAGTGTAAGCAAATCGATTAAAATGACGAACACGAGTCTCGCTTTGGTGGTGGCTAACGCTGTCGGCTAGCCACCATTGTTTTCGTTAGCCCGGTGCAGATGTTGCCTCCATAATGCTTCACATCTGTCGGCAGAGACATTGTGTTAAAAAAAGTCAGAAGTAACAAGACGCACTGGAATAAAGTAAAACGTGGGGGATTAAAACATCCCACATATTTGGAGTTGTCCACACGAGTAATGGTGATATTGTGTAATTGAGCCCCTTTGTCATAATGATCCATACTAGTAATTTTAATATCGGCAGAATTTGGGGATTTCTGTAGATCTGCATTACCGAATACCACACACTATCCTTGTCCTATCCCACCCTGTTCTGCCCTGCCCCATCTCATCCTGTCCTATTTACTACCCATTACATGCTTTCTTCACATGACATTGTACTCCGTGGCTCACTACCCCTGCCCTATTACATTTGTTTGATTTTTTTTTCTGTGTCACCGTAATCAGTTAAAATTAGCTATGGTATCATGTGTCTAGTCATCTTAAATCATAAATTGACAAAATGTTGACAAACTGGCTGTCATAAAATATTGCGAGGCCTGCACAAAGTAAACATCTCTCTCAATGCAGTCACAGACAGAAGCCTAAGTCTGTGTTAATAAACACAAATATACAGTACACATTGACATTTGACGTGTGTACTCTGTATGCGGTGTGTAATGTGTTTTCTAACACTGATCAGCACAAAAGCTTACCTTCAACAAAGTGTTCTGCTGATTTGTGAAAGCCACAACCTCCCTCTGTTGTAATCCTTGGCAAACATTCATTTTCCTAAATTGGCACGGGTGAATGATGAAATAAGACTGTTTTGTGGCAGCCGAAGGCAGCGAATGAATTCACCTTTTTTGACATTTTTCTGTCGATGCAATTTCTATATTTGAACCTGAATAAGCACTGGAACAAAACATCCCATCTGCTTTCGATATGGTGGCCACAGCCTTGTTTTCGCATCTTAGTTGTTATTGTTGTTGGGTTTTTTTTTTTGTATGTGGCTCTCATTGGAAAAGGTTTGGGCATTCCTACTTTCAAAAATTGGCATTGTACAGTAGAATCTATGAAAAAAAAGTAGATTGTATACACATGGTGTCCATGTGGCATGTTGCATCCACTGACGCTTCGTCTGTTGGGGACCCTTTTGCAGACATGTTGCGGCGAGTTGTGCGACAGAGCAAGTTCCGCCACGTCTTCGGCCAGGCGGTGAGAAACGACCAATGCTATGATGACATCCGCGTCTCCCGAGTCACATGGGATAGCTCCTTCTGCGCCGTTAACCCTAAGTTCGTCGCCATCATCATCGAGGCCAGCGGCGGCGGTGCCTTCCTGGTCCTGCCTTTGCACAAGGTCAGCAATTAAAAACCCAACCCAAGAAATGGACAGAGAATACAGTGAGGCCCCGATCATATCATATGGGTTTGTTAGCTTTTAGAACGCATGCTTATTCAATGCCAGAGCCATAAAAATGCAGATAATCAATGTCTGCAGTGTTGTGTTCCAGTTACACCAACGGACATTTGATACTCTCAATGGAGGCAGGGAGACATAAAGTTTGACTACTGGGCTCATGATGCTTTCCGTGTCATCACTTGGACTTAATGAGCCGTGGCATCGCCATAATCTGAGGCGGCCTCATCTTTCACAGGCACAGCTGAATAAAATTCCTCTGGTTACAGTATGAATATGGATCAATAGGACTCTTTGACTGAGATAGATACTTTCCGGTTTTTATAATCAATCATTTGAGTGAATATGTTGAATGGTGTTCATTTCTTTCACGTTATTGCATTTTTCACATTGGATTTCAAAAAAAATATTGAATCAATGGGGAGTTGCTACTATATGACAAAGGAAAAACCACGCTCAGTATGAGATCAATACCCAATCGACTTAATAATGAAGGCTCACTCCCCTGGTGTCTCTCGTAGACGGGGCGCATCGACAAAGTGTTCCCGACGGTGTGCGGACACACGGGTCCTGTGCTGGATATTGACTGGTGTCCTCACAATGACCTCGTCATAGCCAGCGGCTCCGAGGACTGCACCGTTATGGTAAGAATGCCCTTTTTGGTCTTGAATTAGTCGCATGATTTGTGCAATAAACATCTTCGTTTATCGTGAGCTGTCATCGTTTTCACATTAAGCTTTTCATTTATTATTATTTTTGCACGTTCCAGGTTTGGCAGATCCCAGAGAACGGCCTGGAGTCTCCCCTCTCTGAGGCCGTGGTGGTTCTGGAGGGTCACTCCAAGCGGGTGGGCATCGTGTCCTGGCACCCCACCGCTCGCAACGTTCTCCTCAGCGCCGGTATGCTTTTGTTTTTACTTTGTCTCATTTTGCTAGCTTTGCACAGCTGGGCCCTAAAGCCCCAAATAAACTCAGCCGTTTTATTTGGTCCCGTGTGGTAAAGACATAGTCGATTATCACATCTTAGATGATTTTTTTTAAATGTGAGAGACTCCACTCATGAAAGAAAATGCTTTCCAAAGCTCTTATCGTGGGTGGTGTACTTGAGATGAGAGCACACTGCGTGCCACAGGGCACGATTCTCATCCCGAGCATTTTCTAAGTTTATTTTCTGTACATTTACTATTGTTGGACCACAACCGCTTTCCGAGCATCTTGAAGAGGAAAAATCACTTTGACAACACCCCACACCACGGGATAATAACTCAGGATGATATTTTAGAGACATTCAACAATCAAACCTTGTTGACTTTAAACGGAAATGGGACAAAATGCGGCCCGATTATCCGTATGTCTGTTCTTTCAAGACATCTGATAATCGCACTTGTGCAGACTTCGATCAAATGGTAGTAAATGACGACATTTGTCCTGATGAACGGTCTTTGTGTGCCCCGTTTTAGGGTGCGACAACCAGGTGGTCATCTGGAACGTAGGCACGGGCGAAGCGATGATCACCCTGGATGACATGCATCCTGACGTGATCTTCAGTGTCAGCTGGAGCCGCAACGGCAGCCTCCTGTGCACCGCCTGCAAGGACAAAAAGGTCCGCGTGGTGGACCCCCGCAAAAAGAAGATTGTGGCGGTGAGTGGAATGACAACCACTTCAACTGTCGGTGGGCGGGGGGCGTGTTCTGAAAACCGTAAACGTTTCATCGAAAGTAAAGGTGCTGTGCCCTCGATTATAGTTTTCTGGCTTGTTTCCATCTTCATTCCCTGTGGCCTGACTAAATGAAGCCCTTCTACTCACTTCGACACAGTTCATTGGCGACAAAATGTCGCAAAATGGTGACAAAGCACCCTTGCGCATTTTGCACTGGCATCGGTATCAAATCGTCTTAGAATCGTTTTCACTCGAATTATTGAGTAATCGGATTGTGTTGCTTGACTGCAGTAATGACTCTCCACCACTAGATGGTGTTAATATGCTTTGAAACAGTGACGAATAACTCGAAAATAAGCTGTACAATGGCATTTTATGGAGACTGCAAATATCTTTGCCCTATCTGCAACCTGCCGTTAGAGAATCGAAAAAGTCTCCTTGATTTTAAAGTGTCACTCAATGAACACTAACATCATGGTCTCAGCCAATCAGAGAGTGAAAAGAGGGGCCCTCCTTTGATTGGTTCCAGTCCCGATAGCCTTGGGCGTTTTTTTTTTTTTAACTTTAGTGTACAGTCAACATGGCCGGCGACTCACTTGTTCGGATAAACACGTGGAGTAGCTCTTTTATGTCACGCATTTCCATCAGGGTTCGTTCAAGATTGCAGATGTTCGCCAAACAGTCGCCAGACGTTGGCCGACAGTTTTAAACAAAACCGGTGCCCCGCTATGCCGGCCTCAGTGTGACAAGTGCCTTTGTGGTTTTCAGGAGAAGGACAAGGCCCACGAGGGAGCTCGGCCAATGCGAGCAATCTTCCTAACAGACGGAAAGATCTTCACCACTGGATTCAGCCGCATGAGCGAGCGCCAGCTAGCATTATGGAAAACCGTAGGTCACCTTTCCTGGAATCTGATTCAGTCACGTTGGGGAGCTCCACTGGGGTGCGCCGTAGTGCAAAATGGAGCCTGCGCTGTAGCTCACCAATCATTGGTATCCTTCTGTCAGGGCGGGTGGGCAAACTATGGCCTGAGGGCAGGCGGGGGGCACATTAATCCGACCCATCCTGCATTAACATTATTACCCCAAAAAAAATTTCAGTATTTGTTGCAGTAATTCGGCCGGGAGGTTTCCCCAGCAAAATAAGGTTCATTTAAATGTATACTTCATTTTTTGATGTATTTTGTATTTTTTTGGGTATTTTGTATTGTATTTATCTCATTCAAAAAAATGGTTTATTCATTCATTCATTCATCTTCCGAGCTGCTTGATCCTCACTAGGGTCGCGGGGGGTGCTGGATTATTTATTGAAAAATGAATTTTTTAAAAAGGGAATAAATACATTGGAATAAATTTACATTGAGCAATTATTTTATTAAATTGTTGATTAGTCACACAAATATTTTTAAATATAACATAAAATATATACGGTATATTTTATATATATATATATATATATATATATATAGTGGCCAGCATGGGGTTCATATCGGAGACAGGATCATCTGCGCCCACCCCCAAGCCCCCACCGACTTGGAGCCTTTGAAGTTGTCCAGTGCCGGATGAATGGGTGTGTGGTTTTCAGGAAGCGCGTCCGGTAGACAAAAGTGTACGCCAACTACATCCCAAGTCGCATAAGACCGAAATGGTCGCAAACCGTTTCAATGTTCGCAGTTCCAACACTACTTCAGCCGTTATTGTCAAACATGTATGCAGTACAGTATTGATAGAGAAACAATTTTCTGAATTCACTTTCCAGGGTCGTAACATTCAGCCATAATCCATTCTCAGCACCGCGTTATGTGAAAAAAAATGACACGTGTCATTCATTTAACTCTTTGAGGGACAGCGGGTACGACAGTGGACAGCGTGTCATGTTCTCAGGATTCAGGGTGCGTGAAAGGGTTAAAAAGCACACCGATTGGTGAAAAGTAAATGTCAAAATGACATTGTTGTCAGCATGTTAGCTAAGTATACTAAATTGTGCCAGCAGGACAACATGGAGGAGCCCATTTGCGTTCAAGAGATGGATTCCAGCAACGGTGTCCTGCTTCCCTTCTTTGACCCCGACACCAACATAGTCTACCTGTGTGGAAAGGTGAGCATCGGCTTGTCTTCTGTCCGCTGTCCTCCATCATCATCATCATCATCGCTCACGGTGCGGGCGCCGGCCCCTTTCCTCAGGGCGACAGCAGCATTCGGTACTTTGAGATCACGGACGAGGCTCCGTATGTCCACTACCTCAACACCTTCTCCACCAAGGAGCCGCAGAGGGGTATGGGGTACATGCCCAAGCGCGGACTCGATGTCAACAAATGTGAAATTGCCAGGTATGGATGCCCTTCGGGGCATTTTCACCATGTTTCTGGGGTGGATAGGGACTGGGCTCATAATTCACGCGGTTTAGAACTTCTTTGGGGAACAAAATGTACTCGATACCGTATCTTGACATGAACTGTAATAGAGTTGGCTTCACTGGATTGATTACAAATTTCCCCTTTTCAGGTTCTACAAATTACAGGAGAGAAAATGCGAGCCGGTCATCATGACTGTCCCTCGGAAGGTGAGGGAAAATTAATTTACTCAATTGCAGTGAGGTCCCACCATGTGTGACATAGGCAATGTTTATTGATTTGTATAAATGTTTTTAACAAGAATATTATATTTGTGACTTACCCATTGAAACCTGCCGCCTGTTAGTCGGACCTGTTCCAGGACGACCTATACCCGGACACGGCTGGGCCTGACCCCGCCCTCGAAGCGGAGGAATGGTTCGCTGGCAAGAACGGAGGCCCGATCCTCATCTCGCTCAAGGACGGCTACGTGCCCACTAAGAGCCGAGACCTCAAAGTGGTCAAAACCAACATCCTGGAGGGCAAAGTTCCCTCTGCCGCCGCCAAGGGCGAAAACACCTCCAATGTCCAGAAGAACCTTTCATCTCATGCTCCCGCTCAGCCAGCAACAGTGAGTCAAAGCTCGTTTTCAAATCCGTGTGTGTGTGTGCGCATTGAATAGCCTTTTGGCCTGTCCAAGGTTGTAGATAATTTTTGTGGCGGTGACACAAAATCTGTCATTCTCTATTTTAGCATCCAAAGTCCTAATTTCATGAAATAAAATTCACACATTGTCCAAAACAATGCTAGTCACACTCATAATAAAGCAGAAAGAAATCTAAGAATAACAAAGGGTGGCCTTGGCCACCCCTGTCCACCCTGTAACGCCGCCCCTGGCCTGCCTTATCTTGGCTCGCATGATGACCGAGGAAGCTTCGATTGCTGGTTAGCAGTTAGCACCAAGCTACTGTCATGTACAAAGCGCTCAAAGGTGTACGGAAACGGGGGTTGGGAAAGACCAGTCGTGGGCGTACCCCTGTTCTCTTGCCAAAAGTCAGCTGGGATGGACTGTATACAACAGTCCATGATCAGTTTTTGCTTTCTGTCTTTTGCTGACATCGGTAGTGTGGGCACCATAATTTGTGTGGTTGGAACAAATTGCAAAAGTGGCGAATCAGCACATATTTGGCGAAAGCGGGTGTCAGCTTTAAAGCCGGTCTTGTTTTGGGAATGTTTTGTTCCAGCAAAAGATGGAAGATAAACTGGAAGAGGTTCTCCGAGAGTTCAAGTCTCTGCGGGACCGCGTCATCCTCCAGGACCGGCGTATCGCCAGACTGGAAGAGCAGGTTTCCAAGGTTGCCATATAATCATCCCCCCTAAATCCCCTCACCCAAGTTCAAAAATGCCTCCCCCCTCCCCTCCTCCTCGCTGGACCCAATTTGCCGTCGCCAGGCCAACATTCCAAGATGAACTTTTTCCTCCCTTTACCACACGTTGCTCCTTTTTTCTTTTCTCTCCGCGTTTAGACTCGCAGACAGAAAAGAAACAGTCTTATGTTTTTTTTAAAAGTCATGTGACGTTTGTTCTCAAGTGTAGCATCAGTACTTCTTGTCATCTTCCGTGTTGCCAAATAAGACGCTATGAGTTAATCATGTGCAGTTTCATGCACATTTTTTTTTTGCATTTCCTGTCCTGTTGTACATTCCAGGTAGATTTTTTTTTAAAGCAAATTTTCTTCTCCACACCCCACCCCCAAAATCCAATCCTCGCTCGCCTTTTTGTCCATCGATGAATGTGGAAAAACTCCTTAAAATGTGTAAGAAATGTAACATTTGGGGGGGGTTCGCCAGGTGGGCGGCAGACTTGCATATCCGGTAAAAAATGTCGTGTAAATTGTAGTGGTGCCTCTTGTCAGTGTGGAGGGTTTTTCAAGTACAAACAAAACAAACAAAAAAAAAACGCCGCCATGTCAAGTGAATTTCGGGTGTTGGGAAGAGGAACAACTCACACCCCAGCTTGTGTTTAACGCCACCATCGCCGATGATAAGTTCTGTGCACATAATAAAGATTTTACACTCAAAAACTGACATGAAAGCTTTTGGGGGTTTTCCTGAAATGCCTCTCTCGTATATTCTCTTGCTCTCTCATTTCTGACCGTTTTGACTCTTTTTTTGAAGGCCTACAATGGGACTTAGTCATCTTTATTTGATTTGAAAAAGCTCCGTTGTTGAGTTAGCTGCCGGAATGTATCCATGTTCTCACCACCACACTGCTTTTGCACGCCACCTCACAAGGTAGGATCGCCGTACTCAGACTACGTATTTATGGACCCAGATCTGATCAAAACCACTCCTGCCATCTCGTGCTGATTCAGCAGACTCAAATCAGTGATACTGACTGCTCAATGCCCTTAATTTTTGAAAATGAAACCACCCAAAACGTATTTTTACGTTTTATATGGGTTGTGCTCCGTTTGAAAATTCAACTTTGAGGCCCGAGTGCGGTTTTGTGCATCATATTTGCATTTGCAGAACTGGATGAGTGACTGCTTCCTTTTGCAACAAGTGACATTTGAGGCCCACTTCCTCCTTGCAAACTGGAGCGTGGGGTGGTAGTACCTCGTGTATCTCAAAACATTTTTTTTACACGAGTGTGAACATTTCCTGTTTCTATTGGCCATGTGTCACAGTCAGCATGTGGCGTGTCATCGTCGTCGCTGCCATTTCACGGACTGGGATGACTTGAACGCATCGTTTTGTTGGCGATTGCAGGTAAGATGCTTCCAATGCATTCTTGATGATTCCGCCGGTCGCTTTGTCGGTTTACTGTATTACTACGTTACTACTCATAACTGGCAGAGGTGAGACGAAGTCACGTATGTGCGATTCTGAAGTTATTATTGCAGAGATCATGCAAGCCGAGCTTTCCGTAAATTGTCGTTCAAAAACATACCATACACCTCTTGAAAGTCAATCTTCATATGTAAACAGGCACGTTGTAACATTAGCACGCTTGTGATCTAAAAGTTTGGTGATAGCCTTTCGGTTTGTCACACAGTAACCCTTTGTCCTCGTCAAAAACATTGTTGCAAAAAGCCTGTTGGTGAAATAGTATTTCAACACAACACATACAAAAAAAGTTCCTCATGGGGCTAGTGTCCTGCTGCTTTTGACCACTCTGTTCTTTTGTTGTCCTTTCAGATGACTGGTCTCGGCATGGACCGGTTCTTCTTATGGGGGCTGTCTGGCTGGCTTTCTATTTTGGTCCTTGGAGCTTTGGGAGTCCCCACTACTGTAGAAATGCAGACGATGTTGACTACTGCCTTTGAAGACTTTTCAGAAGTTAGTCAGGGTGTCGCAAGTCCAGGTAGATCATCTCATGTTCTGACTATCTCAGGAACTAAACCCACGGAGCGTTTGCTGTCTTCTGCATCTTCCCCTAGCTTGGTCACAAAAAAGTATCCTAATCCATTCTCAATCCAGAACCACAGTGGTACTCCCGGTTTTGGAATTACAAGGACATTTCTGAATAGTTCGGATCCTACCTTCATATCTGCCTCAAGAAGTCTGATCTCGACACCAGCACAGCCTACTGAACCCTTAAAGCCCAGCATCCAGTCTCCTCTAGTCCCAATTCAAAGTCAAAAGACACCTAGAGAGATGTCTTCTACTGGTAACTTGGATCTTTCCAGTCTGAGCTCCACACTGGACCCTTTGGCAACGCCAAGAACCAGCTCCATCACTGGGTCAAAAAGAAATTCAACTCCAAACTTCATACAAAACAGTAACCCTTCTCCAGGTTTTGGGACTACTGGTACACCAGCTCCTACTGGCTCTTTGAGACTTCTAGATCAGTCTGCTACAAGAATTCCAATCTCCTCACCAGAGACTTTTAAACCGTCAAGCTCAAGCTCTGCCCCAGACTCGACTCCAGTCCCGATCCAAGACCACAACATTCCTTCAGGTTTTGGGACAACAGGAAACACACTTTTGACTAGTAATGCCACTCTTATCAGTTCCATTTCCACACCAGAAACTCCCGAACCACTAAGGACCAAAATTCAGTCTACTCTAGTCCCAATCCAAAGTCACGAGTCCCCCGCAATCACGTCTTTGACTAATAACTCCAATCTTACCAGTCTTACCCCCATACCAGAACCTGCCGAAACAACGAGCTCCAGCAACATCACAGAGTCTACTTCTGTCGTTATCCTAAGTCACAGTGGCCCTCCTGGTTTTCGGACAACCCAAAAGACATTTTTCACCGGTAACACGGATCTTACCAGACCGATCTCCACACGAGAACCCCTTGACCCACCAAATTCTAGTCCAGTCACAAGCCAAAGCAGTTCCGAAGTTTTTGAAACGACCATAAGGACCGATCCTGAGCTCACATCTCAATCTCTTTCTGCTACGAGAAACTCGAGCTCCTCCTCAGCAACTCCCACCACGGGAACCTCCTCGACCACTCGGACTGCGGCACCTTGCGCCACCGCAAAAACTCCCCCCATCACGGAGAACCAGTCATGCTCCCGCCATGGCGTGGTCAAGCCCTGCCTGATAGCCATCGTCTGCCTAGCTGCCCTAGCCACCATTTTCATGGTGTCCACCATTGTCCTCTGCGCCAAACTCTCCACCAAGAAGTACAAGGTGAGGAAGACACAGGACCTGACGGAGATGACGTTTATGTCAACACTCATGCCCGAGAGGAACTACGCAGGAATAAGACGGCACAGTCCGGTCTCCAACGGAGTCCTGGTGATTCACAGCTCCGGGGACAGTGACGAGGACATCAGCGACAACCTCACCCTAAGCAGCTTCCTTCCGGAAAGTGACAGGTGTGTTTAGGACGGTCTACTTTTCTTTTTTTTTTCTGGATGGTGACTGCAGGACTGATGCTACATGAGAGGTGTTTCCATGATTAGATCAAATAATTTACCGTCATATTTGTATTACTTAGTGTTAACTTTTCAGGTAGCAGGGTGGATGGGTGGTTCACATGTCCTCTTACAGTTCTCAGGTTTGGTGCTCAACTTGTTTGCCTAAGTGACCCGATAGTGTTTTTTGTGCTCTTTTAGTGACTGATCTAAGATGGCACCAATGTCCTAGAAAAAGTAGTAGTCGGTGTCAAGGAAGTATGTTAACATCATATATCTTTGCCAAGAGTCAAAGATCTTTGGAGGTCAAAGGGAAACTGAATTTTAGCCTATGCAAGTATTTGCAGCCTCGGGTCAATGTTTTGATTTACATTTGGCGGCAATTACAGCCTCATATTGTTTCTCAATACAGTGCCTTGAAAAAGTATTCAGACCCCATAAATCTTTTCACAACTTTATGCCCACAAACTGAAATGTTTTTATTGACATGTTGTGTAATCCACACCAATGCAAAGTACCACATGATTGTAAAGGCAAACAGAAATGTGTCGGAGTTGGGGGTTTTTTCAAAATAGTAAGCAAATAATCTGAAAAATCTGATATGCGTTTGTATTCTGCCCCCGTTTGTCAATACTTTGTAGTCTAACGTTTGGCTGCAAAAATTTTTGCGGGGGGACATACTGTACATCTCTCACGGCTTTGTCTTTCTGGACACAAACATTTTCCCAATCATTGCGAAAAAAAGCTCAAGCTCAGACCGATTGGATGGAGAAATTTAAAAACCAGTTTTCAAGTCTTGCCATAGACCAGCCGTTTCAAACTCAAGGCAGGGGGGCCAGATCCGGCCCACCAGGTCATTTTATATGGCCCGCGAAAGCAAATCATGTATGTCAACTCGCTAAAAACTGCACCGAAATGTTAAATTGTCACGAGCAATAAGTAAAGTTGAGATTCTGCAATAATTTTGTTACCCTGTTTACACTCACTTGAATAATAATTGAACAAACTATTATAATTGACTTGACTGATTTCAAAACTAGTAATCTATTAATTTGTTGTGTACAAGTCATAATTTTGTGGTTTCACTCCCATAATTCGGGATGATGAATCTCCTTCTTAGTCTCAAATTTGTTTTTTTTTTTTTTGCAGCCAGCAAAAATATTCATTCATAATTGCTAAACTATATTTAGCGCCATCCGTCTTTCCATCAACTCTGACGAACTTCCCTGTCCTTACTGAATAGAAGGGAAGTGATTTTTTTTAATTCATTTTATTTTTTAGCTTTTTATATGCAATAAATTTGCAAAAAAAAATTCCTTGTCCTTATGATGTGTGGTGTTTAGAATTTTGTGGGAGGGAAATTATTTGACGTTTTGACTTCTGAAGGTTTCTCAGCTAGAACTAACACAATTCTGGTTATAGTGTCATGGACGCATATTTAACATTTCCCAATGCTAGCATTAAGCTAGCATACTTTTATTAGGCCGCAATTTGGTGGCATTTTTCTGATTAGTTTTACATGAAACTCAGAAATTGGGTCACTCCTGAGCCGAGGTGCTAATATAGAAGTGTTAGTTTTGTCACCAGCGAGTATGTGCAACATCATGGCAACTTGTCCCGTTAGAGGAAATGAAGCTATCAAAATCTATTTTTGAATCGTCACAATCAAAGAGGGTTCCGTTTGTACGCGCTATCACTCATCACATATTCAATGCTGTATTCGCTTCCCTACCCCCCGCCAAAAGAAACACCGTCGGAACGCTCATGACTGGCGGAATGAGCCCTCAACTTTGGAGGTGTCCATCGACAGATCCCAGACCACTAGTCATCAGCATCTCGCTGACCATATAAAGTGTCAAATGTGTGACTTCAGCAGCTGGAGGGGAAAAAAATCAGTCTGCATTGTTTCCAATAGTCTGTGCTCCCCCAACCCCCCATTCTGGAGGCTGGCCACGCAGGAAACATTAACCTCTTCCTGCATTAGCCGCCGCCACCGCTGCCTGACCTGACCTGCTTTCATTTATTTGAGGCAGCACAATTGCAATTGGAGGTTTTTACTCAAACATTAAACTAACATGCAGTATGTTCGACTTAACAAAGCTTCAGAACGTGTGCGCGTGAACTTTATTCGCCTTAAAATGCGAAATGCCTTTATACTAATATGGTCAATGTGCTCCCACCAGTTTAAACACGGTACTCTGATTAATATTGCGTCGGTGGAGTAAGAATTGAACTGATTCACTCAGCTAGTTTCATCCATCTCAGGCGACTGCCATGTTGTCCTGTTGGGCCTTCTGCTGTTGACTGAAATTGATGTCAAAGTGTCCTTCGGGCTCGCATTGCAAATGTCACGGCTCACCTGTTTTCTGGGTTTG
Organism: Hippocampus zosterae; assembly: GCF_025434085.1. Classification (NCBI taxonomy): domain Eukaryota; kingdom Metazoa; phylum Chordata; class Actinopteri; order Syngnathiformes; family Syngnathidae; genus Hippocampus; species Hippocampus zosterae. The sequence goes on from NC_067468.1 coordinate 9,202,718, forward strand.
GTTGAGTGATGCTAACAAACTAAAGAAAACCAAATCGGTCACGCTCAAAAGAAATGATACACTGAGATTGTTTTTCATAGTGACGTCATTTGGAATGTTGTGCTTTGGAGAGGTGTGGCAATGGGAGATATTTACCCTGTGTGTGAATTGCTGAGATATGTTGTGACTATTAACTAAGGCCTGATTGATTATTCAACTGGAAGACATTGGCTCTTTTAAAATCGTCCAAAAAATGAATGTTGATGATGTTTTTTTTTTCTTCATTTAACCCTTTCGTCCATCCCACAACCTGATAACATGATAAGCTGTCCTCTGTAAAAACTGCTTTCCCTGAAAGAGTTAAAAAGAAGCAAGTGCATTGAATCGAATCAAACCGAATCATTCACAATCATATATAAATATATATATTTAAATTTTATTTTTTGGGGGGGTTGGCACATTTACAGTGCTGACAAATGTATTCATAGGTATGCAAAGTGACATCGAAAAGTCATTGCATCCCCCCCAAAAAATCAGAGCTTTTTTTTTTTGCAGATTTTTCTCTGTTGTAAAGCTAAACAAACACTAAATGACAAAGTATTACAAAAGGTTATTTTAATCATTATACTTTTTTTTAAATCAGACAATTAATCGGTTACTGGAATTGTATTCTCACAGTATCTTTTTTTTTAATCCATGTTGGTCGGGCTCTTCAATTACCAGACACATGAGTCGTTCATGGGAGGCGCGTGTTCCCCTAAACCCCCCCACTCGAACTCCAACCCCAACCCCAGCCCACTACTTGCCCCTACCTCCACCTCAGCAGCACAATGTAAACTCCAGGCTAACAAGAACAATCTGTGTAGACCGGACGGGGGAGGAGTACCGATGAAGAAGGAAAGAGGGAAGGAGGGAGGAAAAGAGAGGGAGGGGAGGTCCGCTCATGCCTTTCAAAGCAGTCTGTCTCAACCATCCCGCACTGGAAAAGCGCCCATGTGGACCAGTTGGACTTTGCTGTCCTTCTTTGGAGCTCTTTACCTGCTGAGACTCTTCTCCTTCTTCTACTACTTCTTGGTGGTGGCTGGTGAGTTTTTGTTTTTTTTCCATCCGTCATACAAGCTCTCGGGATAAATTGAAAATAAACAGTTCCCTGAACGCAGCACCACAACTTGGGAGAGCGACAACTATTTACGGCGATGCTTTCAAGGAAGCCTGCAGTGTGAGGAAATTGGAGCTTTTTAGTACGTTTACAATAGAAAGATGGAGTAAATGTGTGTTCTTGTGAGTTGAGTTCATTTCATTGCCAAAACTACAAAAAAAATGCTTTCCATTTCAATGTTTATGTGTCCCACTGCACAGGCGTGTGTATGTGTGGTGTGTGTATGTGGTGTGTCTGGGTAAGTAAACTCAGCCCCTTTGGCCAGATAAAATTTCACTTGGCCTGGCTTGAACACAAACTGCGGAAATAATAACTACAGGCAAAGATCCCCAAACTATGTAAAATTAAGATGTGAGCAAGCTAGAGAAGTGAACCGAGCTGCATTTGCTCACATTGTCCTGAGCAGCCTCATTTGTCATTAACACTTCATACAACACCCACTGAAAATGTCACAAATACCAAATTCAAGAGGAAGTCGGACATTTTTCTTTGAAGTCCACCTGTTTTGGTTGGATTCACATTTTTGTGGTCTCCAGACGATCAGATAAAATAAAAATCAGTCCCCGTCACCAGTTTCGTCAATCATCACGAAACTGCATCTTACATGCCTGTCATGACAGGACACGCAAAAAGTCTCGTGTCCCAAATTAAACAAAAAGTGATTCATTTTGAGCCCCCCCCCCCCCCCCCCAAGAGGGTCAGGAAAGGGTTCAGGTAACGACCAATTATGGGTCATCTTGTTTTTGTTGGCAAACTGAGCCCTTGGGCACTGTGATGTCATTTTCAGTTGACAGCAAGTGGCAAAATGGCCGCCCACTGAAGTCGATAAAAACAGGTCAATTGCTTAATTAAAATTCCGCAAATGCAATATTCATCTAAATGCCATGTTTAGACTTGTGGGGGCATGTAGAACATTTTATTGTCAACAGAATTGTTGACATGACTTTACAGGAGAATTTTCAAGAAAAGTATTTGTACTTTGTCACTTCTTAGCATTAGCAAGTAATTGTTGCTTTGAGGTGATGTCACGAAATCATTTCAACATCAGGGCTTTTCTGTCCGCGATGTCACCTTTGAGACGATTTCAAGATCTATGAGGCGAAGCAGTTCAGATAATGGATGGATGGTTGAGTATATCTAGACATAGAAATGTGTGAAGTCCAAGATGTGACCTAATTGTTTCCAGATCCTGGACTGCAATGAAATTGGCTTTGTACAACTCAGCCGAGGGCAGCACCGACCTCGAGGACCCAGACGTCACGACCTCCAGTGCCCCCTTGGACCACCAATCCACGCCGCCAGACTTCCTGGGCCAGGTGGCGGACTTCATGCGAGACCACATGGTCCTAGTCCTGGTGGCGGCATCCCTGGTCCTGATTTCGCTCTTGGCCGTGTGCGGTGCCGTCTTCCTGACCCGGCGGCGTAAATTCAATGTCTACTACCCGTCGTCGTATCCTGCCAAGATGTATGTGGACCAGCAGGACAAGAGTGGTGGGGCTAGGGGGTTTCAGGAAATTTCGGAGAATAAGACGGCGTCTGAGAGCAATCAGGAAAGTCACCTGACGGATACGAACAAGCAACTCCAGGCAGACATCATGAGGGTGGCGAAGAATCTGAGGACTCCGACCAAAACCCTGGAGAACGCCTCCAAGAAAGAGACGTTGGATAAGTCGCCACCGAGTGCCATTGTGGAGAAGGGAGACGAGGTGAGCGGCCCGTCACCAGGGAGCGCTGCGGCAGAGAATCCTCAAGATGAGTCCCAGGAGATATCGACGATCCGGAATCTGCGACCTCCATCTTTACATCTTCACAACGACTCAGCCACTCTGCAGCTCATCGCCGGGGAGAAAACAGCCTTCTAGAAAGGACTGCAAACACTTCGGACAAGTCTCGAAGCTTTAAGGACATTTTCAGTTTGTTTGTTTTTTTAAATATGCGCAGTGAGACTACCGGTTAGCATAGGACGGTCATCAACTCCGGCCCTCGAAGGCACCTATCCTCCATGTTTTCCATGTCTCTCTGTCGCATCACACCTGATTCAAACGATCAATTTATTACCGAGCTCTGCTGAAGCCTGATCCTGATCACTTTTCATTTTGGGCCGAAGGTGATTAAGGTAGCGAACAGTGCATGAATGTTTATTTTCTTTTTATCACAAGTTCATTCTGTGTAAATGTTGCTAGGACTGGAAATGATTAATACATCATGGAATATTGCATATGGTGGAGGTTGGGGGTCGGGGGGGGGGGTGCTTTGATGTTGATACTTAAAAAATGTTTTGCTTTATGAGTCTTTCACAAATTTGTTCGTGTTAAGTTAAACACACATGGTCAACATTTGGTGCTAAAATTAAAAAAAAAAGAGCTTTAAGTGGTCGATACAAGCGCAGCGTGATGTTGGCGGTGGTGAGCTAAAAAAATTGAGCTCATGTCCCAGCAAGTAGCACTTTGCCAGATTGTGGATAAGTGTTCAAAAAAGATCAAATTATCACCATTCCCACTTAAAGTTTAAAACAACGAGAAATATACATTGTACGGTTTGAAGTAACCACATAAAAAAATAGAATCAACCACATCATTTTTCTCAAGGAAAGCCCGTTTAGCTAAATGCTAACAAACAATGGAAAACGGCCTAGAGAAGCTAGCAAACCTAGCATCGACGTTGCTTGTTATGAGCCTTTAAGCGACAGTTATTTGAACACAAACGGAGCAGCACATGTAGAGAGGAAATTTAACAGTATCATCAGGAATATTTTCTTTAACCTCTGCGAAGAACGACTCATAAAATTGCAACTTCCTGAGGACATCTTGAATCGATCAGACACGCTCTCACGGAGGAAGAAGGGCGCCATTTAAAGGGCGGCCGGCGGCCGCTGAGCGGTTCCACATGGACTGCAAACCGGACCAGGCATCAAGGTTTCACTGCTGGAGTGCCGTTTCCCCCCGCTGAAGTCGGACCAGCGCGATATACCAGGACCCCGGGCGAAGCTCCACGCAAAGTGCTCAGTTAAGTGGACACTTACTTTCATATTGTACTGCATGTGTTGTCCGTTGTTGATGATTGCTTATCTAGGCATCCCCCTATCCCATGCCTTAATTTTCTTTTTGGTCTTTCCCATAAATCCACTTGATTGAAAAACTTGGACCAGCCATGACACAATTAAGTGTTTTCATGTTAATGCTCTCCAAATGACCTCATGTCATCACAGGCCCCGCTTTTATAGAACACATCTCAAGACATTTTGGGAGTAGTTTTATTTTGCATCTTTTTCAACATATCGTTACACTCGACACATCGTGTTGCTTGATCACATCATAAAATCACAACCCTGCCGGCAACATGAGAAACAGGGCGAAGAGTTAACATTGTGCGTATGCGTGACAGGCGACTTTTACGTGACACCACATGGTGCCGTGGATGAAGCTGTGGTTGGTTATCAGGGAGAGGAAGTGACACTCCGCTTAATTGGAGGCCTGGACCACCACCTGCTGGTCGTCCTGCTGCTTGAGTTGATAGTCAGCCAGCGCCGCCTTGATGGCGTCTTCAGCCAGCACTAGAAGAGATGCCGAGTTAGGGACCCACCTTGCAAACGCTTTTATTAGCATGTAGATAAATGACTTTTTTTGAAATTTCGCAACGGGCACCATCTCTTTGGTGGTGTTTATTGCTCTGCTACGACTAGGCGATTAATCGATAAACCTGATTTAATTTTTTGGTCAATCTTAATTTTCCTAAGCACAGAAAAGTCATTTGTTACCAAAGAAACAGTGAAAAGTCAGACATTTTTTAAAATTAAGATAATAAAAAAAATCTAGAAAATGTTTCATGATTTTTTTTATTTTTTTACAACCTTCTAAATTTGATTTCATTTTTTAAAAGATATATAATGTGAATCTTCTTTCCATGTAGAAATGTTTTTTTTACATGATTATTTTACTTAACCCTTTCAAGGACAGCGGTTACTACAGTGGACATTTTACCGCGTTATGAGGTTACAAATCCGGAATTAGCCAAACGTTGCGAATTTTTGTTAGCTTCTTTGTTGTATTTTGCATTCTCTTTTAGCATGAGGCTAAGTGAATTCTCGTTTGTTGAGGAGTCAAACATACTGGAGCAGTGTAGTTTTACAGGTGGCAGGCAGAGCTCTTTGGCAATGTCCGTGTTCTTGATGTTTCGCGCTTCGCTCACCTCAAAGAGGGAAAAAAAAAAAGGGACACCGTGAGCACAAGGACAACCCGCCGTCTGCGAGGGTAAGCGCTTGTTCGCTCCTCACCGATTTGCCCTTGATCCACTCAGTGGCCAGCGAGCTGGAGGCGATGGCCGAGCCGCAACCGAACGTCTTGAAGCGGGCGTCCACAATCTTGCCGTCGTCATCAACCTCAATCTAGGCCCACACTCAACAGTCAATAGTCGACAGATTATTAGAATAATCATTAGTTGCAACTCTGCATTTTTGCCAACCGGGTTACAAAAAGTGTATTTTGTAAATGAGGATATAAATTGCATTTTGGGTGTCAAACAAGAATCGTCTGGTGTAAATATGGATGTTAGCCTGATGTGATGCGTGCAGGTGGTCAATGCAAGATTGTGACGCCAAACCTGAAGCTTCATGACGTCACCGCACGCCGGAGCGCCCACCAGGCCTGTGCCCACCTTCTTGGAGTGTTTGTCCAGTACGCCCACGTTTCTCGGGTTCTCATAATGATCCACCACCTTCCGCGCAGGACACAAGAACACAACTCACGTTAGCTCATCGACGTACAGTACATTTCCTCAGACCTCAGATTACGACTTGTATTGTCACACAAACAAGACATACGGTACTTCAGTTAAAAATCATCAACAGTGCTATTGCAGAATTCAATGTAAAATCCCATTGACAGGCTCTGAGAAAATTAGCGGTTGAGTTCTGGTAGAGTGACAAATGAATAATATTGATATAAACAGTGGTAATATAGCAATACTCAAAGGCTCTCTAATCTGTGATAAAGGAGTCATATCAAGATACCAACCCCCCCCCCCCCACCCCCATCCCCCCAGAATCGAACAGCCCTCCAATACCTGAAGGAGACTTGCTTGTCATAGTGACACAAGGACTCCATCCGACTATGACGCACGAGCCACAATAGAATAAACACATTAGGACAGAATATCATTCTTGGCTATGGCGACCACTGCAGCCTAAACTCTACTTGAACCCCCCCGCCCCCCTCTACTCCCTCCCACCTTCCTCAAGTTTCTGCAAGTCACAGTGACCGAGCCAACATTACATCATGGTAAATTAAACACAAAAATATATTCCGGATATGGACAAAAAGCGACTTCAGAATGTTTTGTTGTAGTCCATTTTACAACACCAAAGTAACTTTAGAAATGTGCATGCGAGACACATTTAATCTTTAAAAAAAAAAGAAATGGCGCCATGTAATTCTTAAATGACGTTTAAAAGGTGGTATAGTAAATGTCATTACTATACAGTAATTATCGAAGTCATTTTGAACATCACAAATGGAAATACAGTAATATATATTATTCATTGGTTTGCTTTAACAAATCTAAATATTTCGTTCAGCAGCTGTTTTGATATTTTAACAAAATAAATGCATGAAAAAATGCAAATTGAAATATATTTTAAACATAGACAAAACTTCCTTTAAAAAAATGCAACAAATATTAAAAGACTTTGGATCGTGTAAAGCCTCGGTTAACAACTATAAATGAAGATGAACTTTCAACAAGAGATAAATTACTCATTATGAAACTGATAATTATGACACTATCGCATTTGACCACATGAAATCGGTGTGACGCAGCTGAACTTAGTTTTTATTATGTTTATACAGATTTTTTATGGATTACTTTTTGTCCACAAATATCTAATTTGGAAGGTTATCGACTAGCTAATGTGACACTTGTTATCCTCATATGTACAGTATATGCTTCTGTCCTTAGAAGAAGAATATAAAGAAAGAAAAACGTAAAAAAGGGGTTTCCTACCTTCTGGTGATAGCAACACTGGGAGAAGAACTCAGGAACAGAAAGTCTCCTAGTGAGTAAAGTGAGAGGACTGAGACATTTGTTCACCAAAGTGGCCGCCATGCTGCGCGATAGCTGAACCACAACAACACAACCGCAATGACGCACTTCCAAACAGGACGACTATTTAAGGCCAGCTAATGGCTAACGGGTAACGTTTACGGAGCCTTACGTCACACAAGGGGTGGGGACAATCACTACTGCGCGTTTTTTGCGCAGCTCAAATCGTTTTTTTTGTGTGTTTTGTTAACAACAAAATGGCACGTTTTTCATCCGTCTTTGGACGTTATAAAATGCAGTTGTTGCTATTGCAAACAGTGAGCTATCTCTTTGGTAATGATTAATGCGAAAGGCTGCCAGTTTGAGACACGCTTCCGAAGTAACAAAAATCCTTCAAATTACCTTTAATTGTTGGATTTTATTATTAAGAATGAAATTCATGCATGCGAAGGCACTGATCCTGTTAATAATTTCTCACAATAAAAAAATTAAAGCAAGAAACAAGTCAACAGTACAGCACTTTATTTCTCTAAATAACCACTAGTGTTTATATTTTTGAATGATCATTCTAACAACAATCCTAGAAAATCACAATGTCAGCTATTTTCAGAACACGCCAACCGAATGTCATGCTGGTGAGTTCTGCTTGAAAATAAAGCGAATGCTTGACAAGAGAAAAAAAAGATGATTAGAAGGGGAAAAATCCTATTTCATATTGTGTCACTTTTTTTCAGGAACTGGCCAGGAACCCAAAAAAAAAGAAAATGGGAAGTTGCGTAGTTGCATTGGAGTCAGCAGAAATGCATTTCATGTCTGGATTCCCTCTAAGCCAAGTCAACACGGAAAGTGAGTACAACAAAATTGTTTGGAGGTTTTTTTGTATTGACTCAGGTTGTAAAAGTGGAATTTTAAAATTTGGACTCTACATTCTTAGCATTGGGAATTTATAGTATTCAGCAGATATGTGTAAGAATAAACGACTAAATTCCAGAAGTGAAAGTTGGCCCTTAGAGCAAACTCGTCTAAATGTCATTAGACAAAATGAGTGAATATTTTGAAAAGGGCTTTGTTAATGTTTTGGATAGAACATTCCACTTTCAAATGCACCTGTTGAAATCTTTTTAATTGTGTTATTTTCTAGGAGTGTCTGCTTTATGAGAAAGTTCCAAAGTATTTTTACTTAGATATATGATACCTGTCGGGTAAATTGAGCGCTATTGAGGGCTAACTTACAGAAAAGAAAAATCTACATGAAATATGTGATGTCTAGAATCATTATCAACCCAAGCAATAGTTGACCCAAAAAAACATTTCCACACAGATTTGTTACGAAATCCGAGTTCCACATTACTGCCATTGCTCCTTCTCCCCCCCCCCCCCCCACGTTATTGGAGATGGGGAGAGCCTGATGCTCACACGAAACTCAATTTAAAACTCAAAACAAATCATCCAAGTGACATCTTCTTCTGGGGGTTAAATCGAGCTAAAATTTATGTGTGATATTTCAGGAGAACTTCCAAAATGAGTGTGGATTACATCGAGGTTGAAGATTACACCGCAGACAACGAAAGCGAGGCAAACGTCAGCATCTCCGGCACGGTGAACGTTAGCGGTCGCCACACGTCTTTGACGATCTTCCTTGTGACCGTCAATGTGGTCGTCTGCGTGGTTGGCCTGGCGGGGAATTCTGTGGTTATCTGGATCTGTGGATGGAAAATGAAAAGAACGGTCATCACCACTTGGTACTTGAGTCTGGCCATCTCCAACTTGTTGTTCTGCGCCCTCCTCCCTCTGGAGGTGGTCTACACGCTCACCTCACATTGGCCTTTCGGACTGGCGCTGTGCAAGCTGACGTCGTCCGCTCTGTTCCTCAACATGTATAGCAGCGTCTTCCTTTTAGTACTGATCAGCGCCGACAGATACGTGGTGGCCTCCTTCCCCGTGTGGTCGCGGAACCAGCGCACGGTTCGCGGGGCCTCAGTGGCAGTGGTGATCATGTGGACTCTCTCCGCGCTCCTCACCCTCCCCTCGCTCATTTTCAGACAAACTGTGGTCCGAGGAGATGTGGTCGTGTGCTACACGGGCTACGTGGACCCATCCAGGCACAAAGCGGTGGCGTTAAGCCGCTTTATCTGCGGATTCCTGGTTCCTTTTCTGGTGATCGTGTTGTGCAGCTCGGTGCTAGCTGTCAAGCTGCAAGGGATGAGCATCAGGTCTCACATTTTCTTCTTTCCTGTTGGGTTTAAATAAGTGCTGACTGATGGTTTATAGCACAGGTGTCAAACTCGACGCCCGGGGGCCAAATCTGGCCCGCCACATCATTTTATGTGGCCCGCAAAAGTATATCAAACATGTAAACTTCTACGATGATTGTTAAAATCTGTACCAAAATTTCAAATTTTCGTATGTAATAAATCAATGACATAGTGTAAACGTTTTCTTGTTACCAAACCCCCCATTACAGTTACTCAAACAATAATTGCATAAAACGTTATTCTTGACTTTTTTTATACAGTTTCAATCATCATGGCCCTCCAAGGGATACGGTAATTATAATGTGCCCCACGACAAAATGAGTTTGACATCCCTGGTTTATAGCTTCACAGTGAATGCAAGGTTTCCCAAAAGCTTAACCGGGGTGTGGTGGCAGAGGCAGAAACCAAACAAATAAACTTGATTTTTGGTACTCCCTGTGTAGGAAAGAAAGATAGAATTATGTAAATTTGTCACACTCGACTTAAGCCATTCAGTTTCCGATGTTGATGTAAAAAAATACATACCTGTATGTGTATATATATATATATATATATATATATATATTTGTATATATATATATATATATATATAGGATTAGCCCAGCTGTTCTACTTGCTGTCATCCAAGCCTTGCTAAACCAGGTCCTGTTAAAAAAAACAGATGTTAACATCCCCCTTATGTCTTTGGTCTGCTGACTGATTGCACTGTTCGACTAATTAGGTCCTCACCCATTCACGTCAAACTTGATCCCAAGTGCTTGAACTTGGGCACCTTCTCTACTTCTACACCTTGTAACCCCACCGCTTGATTTGCCTTCCTTTTATTCATTTAGATCCACCAAGCCCTACAAAATCATGGCAGCGCTTATCTCCTGCTTCTTTGTCTGCTGGGTTCCCTACCACACTTTTGTTCTCCTGGAGTTGGACGTGAAGAACCTCAGCCTGGAGAGTCTTCACACCGGGATTAAATTCGGGGGCACTCTGGCAGCGGCAAACAGCTGTCTGTCACCCATTCTCTATGTTTTCATCGGGAATGATTTCAACCGAATCTTAAGACACTCACTGACACAAAAGTTGGAGTCAGCGGTGGCGGAGGATTTCCGGACAGGACGTTCTCAGTCAGTGCAAAACATGCAAAACCTGTGATCCCGTAATACATATGAGTGTTGATGACGATGTGTACTGTATGTGCTTAAGATCTCTTGTGGTCACTGTTAATTGGATGAATTAATTGCTTCTTTGGGGGCATCAATGTGTCACCAAACTCCTCAATTATTCACATAATTTTCACCGATTGAAACCAAATTTTCTGTCTATGTTCATAAATGTAGGATAGAGGAAGTAGTCACGGGGACAGACACCTCCAATCGAGCACAGTCGGCCATTTTGGTTTGAAGCAGCCTTTTTGGGCCAGTTGACTCAGTAGTGCCACAAAAAGCGTTGTACAAAAGTAAGAATAAAAATACTTATTTGACAGATTTTCACAAATTTGGGTCAATCTTTTTTTGGGGGGAAACAGGACACATTAAAAGGTCTCCACAATCCATTACCCAAATTGAACAGGAAGTTGGTTGTTTCAATTTGAAGCAGTCTTTCATCTTTTAAATTCATTTCAACAACAGCTTGTTTGAAATTGTGCTCCAGTTGACCACTTCCACATCCACTGTCTTGTGTTCCATTTAATTTTATTCAGTGGAATTTTTTTTACATTCGTGTATTCACACATATGTCACACCGGGGGAAAAAAACACAAAACGCGTCATGCAAAAATGTGATCCTTATGTAAATACTATGATGTAAAAACGTGAAAATCATCACGTAAAATGGCATACTTGGTAAAACTTGTAAAAACAGGTAATGTAATGTTTACATTTTTAAAAACGTGAAATTATTTGTTTTATTTCATTTAACATATAGAATTGGGAAAGCTAAGTCACAAAAGTGTTTGTTTTTCTGGTCTAAATTTTTCTCAGTTGAATTTTCAAAATACAGCTATAGTCCTCCTGACGCTAGATGTCGCTGTGGACTTTCGGGTTTTTTTTGGGTGAAGAGAAAGACGGCCACCGACGTAGCTGACTTGCCTAACTTCCAACAACAAGTTCGGACTTTCGCTTTCAAAAGCGTCTTTTGAAAACGTTGCCATATTTGGTTCAAGTAACAGCCGACTAGTCCCCTTCGTTCCGTCGCCTATCTTAGCTTTTAGCTTGGGTCCGGACGACGACTTTGCGCCAGGCAGCAAGCTAACAGCTGTAGAGATTGCTAGCTTGTACTCTATCCTCGACGTCGAACAGCAAAGAAGCCCTTCCCGGTGTCTTCGTGTGCGGCTATTGACGTGTTGCATGTCGATGGACCTTCGCCAGCCTGCTGTGCATAGTTATTAACCGACTGAGGCGGTAGTTGAAATGGCCAACGCAGCGCCCTCTTCACCTTCTCCGGCCAGTGGCTCCCCTGGAGCAGCAGCAACCGCCGCCGCCGAGAACGCGAGCTCGGGATCCAGCAGCTCGACCGCGGGTGGCGACGGTGGCAACCAGGACAGCACGTTTGAGTGCAACATTTGTCTGGACACCGCCAAGGATGCCGTCATCAGCCTGTGCGGACACCTCTTCTGGTAGGAAAAAAGCTCCATGACGCCGGTGGACATTTTCAGCGTTCTCAATCCAACATAATTTGAGAAACAGCCAATTTCAAATTCTAACATTTCTTGTGATGGTCTTCCAAGGAAATACGTAATTGCAAAACCATACAACACTAAGTCCGAGTATTTCGCATAAGTATATAATCACACATAAAATGCCAATTATATTTTTAAGAGTAAAAACTAAGCACAAGTTAAAAAAAAGTACATCCCGTGAGTCAAAACGCAGTATAATTGAGTAGACTAATTCGTTTTCAGCCATCCAAGGAGGCTGACATTTTATATGACACCGCCCCCTACTGCCGACTGAAATTGACATCAGAGTGCCCACGGGCTCACCTGATGAACATCATTTGACCAAATCCAGAAAACAGGTGAGCCGTGACATTCGCAAGACCATCAATCGGATTTCGACCGAAGGGCGATGTAAAACCGGCGAGCATTTTTGCCTTATACCCAATGTGGACCCACCTCGACATCAAAGTTTGATCATTTGGATGTTTCACAATGAAAGAGTGCGCGAAGGCCTTTTTGAATATCATTGTTTTGATGCCTTATCTTATGTGTCTAATGTAGCATCTTTCTTTCCCAACGCTCCTCAATCTTGATTTCCCATCAGCTGGCCCTGTTTGCACCAGGTAAGCACAGCTTTCTTTTTACAAACACTTTAGTATGAGCTATCATCTACAGTTGAAACCAGAAGTTTCCATACAATATATAAAAAGTGACTCTCATCAAATTAAAGGGTGTTTTTTTTCCCCAAGTGGTTGGAGACGAGACCCAGCAGACAAGTGTGCCCAGTGTGTAAAGCCGGCATCAGCAGGGACAAAGTCATCCCCTTATATGGGCGCGGAAGCACCGGGCAGCAAGACCCCAGGTAGGGAGCTGTTCAGTACAGAACAGCAACTGGTTTATCATGAGACTTGACTGAAATCAATGCCACTTTTCTTTCCCAAGAGAAAAAACACCCCCACGACCACAAGGCCAAAGGCCCGAGCCGGAAAACCGCGGCGTGAGTACCACTGCAAACAAGTGCCATTGAACACACCGCATGAATACACAAATGCTGTGTCACGGGCTGGACTTACACTGTGGGTCCAAGTGCACAATTCCCTTTTGATGCCGTCTATTTTCCAATACATTTCGAGTGACATACATTCCATATCTAAGTTTAGATGGATCGTGACGTTTTAGATAATGTAACAGTCAACAGTAATGACGCAGAAGTAAACAATAATACCTAAATATTAATCTGTTTGTGTGTTATAGTAATTAACCACCAGGGGGCAGTGATGCCCAGTCCTGCCGTAATAATGCATCAGACATTTCTGGACATTCAGACATTCTCCCCTTTCACAGGGCTTCCAGGGGTTCGGGTTTGGGGATGGAGGTTTTCAGATGTCCTTTGGAATCGGCGCCTTTCCCTTTGGTATTTTTGCCACCGCGTTTAACATAAACGACGGCAGACCCCCTCCAGGTATTCAACGTACGTGTGAATCGATCGTCTCTCAATCCTAATCTTCTCCCCCCTCAATCCCCTCACTCAGCTGCCCCAGGAACCCCGCAGCACATGGACGAACAGTTCCTCTCCCGACTCTTCCTCTTCGTGGCGCTGGTCATTATGTTTTGGCTCCTCATCGCCTGACGGCAACATGAGATTTATTCATAAGAGACAAGATAAGACTTCTCTTGGTTTTTTTCTTTTTAGAGGAAGCCATGCAACGTTGAATCCTTGAGTGTAAATAGAAATAAGAGTTGACTGCGGAATTAACAGCACAATTGATAATAAAGCTCTCGCGCATCTTGTGGCACCTTTTGGCAAGTCAAACATACTTCAGGGGGCATCGACTAATCAGATTTTCGCAGGCGCACACTCTTTTTTTAGTAATGACTGTTCATTGAGTTGTTTCATCCCTATACTGTATGTCACTAATACATTGTCACTTTTCAGGGAAAATCGCTGAATTTCTACCCTACTTTTTTTAAATATTCAAATTGAAATTAAATTTCAATATAGCTTTAAGGCAAATAAAAATACTCACAGAACATGGAAATGTGTGCTTGTGATTAGACATTGACTAATTCAGGAGGAAGGTTCGTTTGATGAAAATATATAAATCTCACTATCAAATTGTGTTAATGTTCCGGTGAAGAGAAAACACATTAAAAAAATTGCTGCTTTGCAAGCCCAAACGTGTCTATTTGTCTGATTTTTGTCAGCATCAGCTCTTGATGTCAATATGAAATTATATTGCAGCCACTGTTGGTAGTGGTAGTAAAATGATTTTTTTTTAATTGCTTGTTTTACAGTTTGAATCATACAGTTTGGGTAAAAAGGATTTCATTCTACCTCAAAACTTGAAAATGGACCTGACAAGAATCAAATTTCAACAAAAAATGGAATGGCTACTGCACTCCAAAGCAGCAAATGAGTGACTTAATTTGGATTTTTTTAAAAAGTAGCAATATCCTTGTTTTAATTTTTGGAAGCGGAAGCATTACAACTTACACAGTGTGTATACAAAATGGACTCCAGGGTCTCGGTTGTCCTATTTTGCATTTCATAATGTGCTGGGCACATATTGTCAATGAGAGACAGGTCTGGACTGCTGGCAGCCCCGTCTAGTACTTACTGAAATAAGCAGGAACGTCCCTGTAAAAGACGTTGCTCCAAAACCTTAATTTAGTTTGCTGAACAGACCACATGGTTGATTTACTCTTAGGCCCGGAAGACACAACGTCCATGATTAACAAAAACAAATTTTGAACGTGGACTCGTCAGACCACAGCACAATTTTTCCACTTGGCCTCAATCCAATTTCCCTCTTCCCACCTTTTTGGGAACCCGTTGCCAGAATCAAATTCAAAACAAGAGCATATTTGCTGAAGAAAAAAAAAAAAATTGTTCATTTTCACTCCATACTCAAGACATTTAAATCAGGTCACCCGTCTCATTTGACGTTTAAACATCTTTCCGTTTTTTTTTCATCTCGATAAAAACCTGTCGTTGAGCAAATTACTTGAGCAACATAGCAAACGGCATCTTTTTTATGGGTCTTAATCCTCTGTAATGAAATGTGAGCCGTTTGAGGCGCACAATGAGCGCAGATAGCATCTGGCAAGCTATTAAAGCCGGCGTGAAAGGGATGAGATGGCGTTTATTGTGATCTGTTCTCAAAAGGGCCGCATGTGAGGAGCTTAGGACACATTGTGGAAATCCATTAATTCTACTGCTATTGACAGCCTGCTATGAAATCAACTCTGTGCCATGCTGATAATATATGAAAAAAAAAGTGGATCATAAACATGCGATGAGATGGCTTCATCGTCCATCTGTATCGTATCGTAATTCACGTTTATTTGTTAATATGGGAGAACTCAGAGATGATGAGTGAACACTTTTTCCTCTTTTTTTTTCCACCCCACTTCTAAATCCGCCTTCCTAATACCGAGATTTTCTCTGTAAACCCACCAACAATGAGGATCTTTGGCGGTTTTCCACATCTCATTTTATGCAGCCAAAATCTGATGAAAAGGAATGGAAGAAGGTGAGATTAACCTTTTCACAATAACTATCCCAGATTAGCTGGTTTATGTCTGGAAAGGAGGATTTTACCTTTTTACAGTTTTTTTTTAAAATCTTCCATGTGGTGTTTGGCAAGGAGCCGGTTCCAGTGTTGCGGAGGCTGCCGACATGGAGAGGCAAAAGTTCCCGTTCACCATTGAAGACATCTTGAGGAATTATCCAGACGCAGCACGGGAAAATCCAGCGGTGTGGTGTTTATGTTGTTGCTGTTGCTGTTGCTGCTGTTGCGTAGATGGGAGGACGGATCGTCCTCATCGAGGTAAGACCCGTGACCAGGATCTGAATTTTGTGTATGTTGTTGTTTTTTTGCACATAAGAAAATTTTGGGAGTTTTGCGATGTTTTGTGTTTGTGTTGTTGCCGTGGAGACATGATGACTGACCTCCCCCAAGGCAAGCGCTGCTCCTGTGTCATCCCAACACCGCAACCACTCTCTGGGCTTCCCTCCCAAGCTTTGTGGGCACACCCCGGCGTTCGAGAAGAAAAAGAGGAAGCTGCGGCGGAGGCCCAGATGCCAAGAAGGACCCGGCGACACCGAACCATCTTCACGGAGGAGCAGCTGGACGCGCTGGAGGAACTCTTCCTGCAGAACCACTACCCAGACGTCAACGCTCGGGAAAAGCTAGCGCAGAGCACTCGGCTCCGAGAAGAAAGGGTGGAGGTAAGCAGGAGCTACAGTGGCCAGCGAGTGACATTTTTAAAAAGTTGAATATTCAAGCAAAATGTCCGCCAATAACGTATATATATTTTTTCTGTTTGTTTGTAATAAAGTAAAAAATTTAATTTGTTTTTAATATTTAAATTATTATCTAAAATTAGAGAGATCAGTGTGAGAAAACCCCATTAATTGTGTTTGAAAATAATTTTTTTTAACTGAATATAATTTTCCAAAATAGGTGCTTTTTGTTGAAATTGTATGTAAGATGAAAATGTGACATCTGTCTGAACCGACTGTTTTTAACACAAAGAATCCTATTTGATGGTTTTTGAAATTTAGAAACAAATATTTTAAATAAATTTGTAATGTACCGGTAATCATTTTTAATAAATTTGATGTTTTATTCTTTCATTCCAATAGATGATATTTTTATATTGTTATTTATTCATTTTGATTTGGAGGTTCAACAGAGAACTTTGGGAATTTCTTTAATGGTTTAATTATTTTTTTTTTAGTAGAGATGAAAGTTTTGAACAGCAACAAATATTCTTGTTTATGCACTAAAAAACAATCATCCGAAAAATGTGGAGCTATTGAGATGTATTTAACTCATATTTGAATTCTTTTTGGCATTTAAAAAAATCTAAATTTGGAATTGGAAAACGTTCTTTTTGTGATGCAACAATTTATAATTACTATTTCATTTACAAATGAAAATATAAATTCACGTTGTTGTTTTTTTTGTTGGCTTTGTTCTGTTTTTCTGTTTTCAGGTTTGGTTTAAAAACCGCAGAGCCAAGTGGAGGCGCCAGAGAAGAATCTCCTTTAATGCAGGAAATACAGAAAACTAACTTTGTATCGATCCAGTTCACGTTATGTCACTAAGTCATTTACAAACACTTTGGACCATTCAAACTACATGAATGAAAGAATGTACCGGTAGATTATTTTGAATGTTTGAGTGAATGGAAATAATGCCTTTTGGTAGTTTAGCATCAAGTTACAACACGCTTTGTACAAACAAATCGTCGTCGTGAACAAATAAAGTTGTTTTGAAAAAAAATGCATTACATTATTAAGAAAAGACATTAGGGTGAACGCATTGTTGGAAACATTGTAAATTGCCATTGTCTTTGGCGCACTCTCCATAAATACTCCTGACTCTATAAATAGTTTTAGCTTATCATATGAAGACGATCATTGATTATAAACATTTCAAATAATAGTGGAACCACATGTGCGATAATTCTCTTCGAAGAGGAATAATTAATAATAGCGAAACACTACCACCTGTTGGCTCAGGGATGAAATAGCAAGTCATAATGGACGGCGGTGGTAATTCTATTATTGTCCTGCTCGCGGCAGTCGAATGTCCATATCGCGCATTTCCTCAAGAAGAAGACTAGTTTCTGTGACGTCACACTTCAGTTTGTTTATCGCCATTGTCGTTTCCGGTCCTCATCTGAGGAATTCGTCACCGCAACGCCTGAGAAAATACGCCATTTAACTCCGAAGAGATACAATTACATTACACGGGGACATTTTAACGACTAATTTATTCACTTGTGCTACGACTGGATACGTTTGCAAGTTGGCTGTCGCGAGACAGCCGTTAGACTAACCGCATTTCGCTTTCCGGCTCGGGGTCCTGTGTTAGCGCTATGGAAGGCAGCGCCAGCGTCAGGAGAGCCCTGTGCGGCACTCTGGTGCCTGCCGCCCTCACCACCATCGCCCTTAGGCCGGAGTCCAAAGACGCTGACGCAGGGAAGCCGCACAAAAAAGTATTGAACGAGGAGGATTACATTGAGGTAGGTCGCGTAAACGTCAACGGTGACGTCATGTTCAAACGTTTTATTAGAGGCGCATTGTTTAAGTAATCAGCAACTTATTTTTTTCAATAATTATTGTGATAATTGATTAAACGTTTACAGACCTTGTGACACTTGAAAATTGTCACATTTAAATATTCTCGGATTTCTGTAGTTGTCCATGAAAGCAAAGTGACATTTCTTGTTGTTTTTTTTCTTCAAAATAAGACATTTGTAAACATCAGCTTTTACTTTGGAAATAAAATATTGCATTATTTTTTAAAATTTAATAATAGTGTTTCTGGTGGGTTATAACAGAGCTTGGAGAAGATCATCCAGAGGGACTTTTTCCCAGACGTGACCAAACTGCAGGCCCAGAAAGACTATCTGGATGCCGAGGAAATTGGAGACCTGGAGCGCATGAGAGAAATCTCAATCCGCTACGGAAAGTCCAAGAACACACCTCAACCCTCTGCACCCTGTGAGTAGAACAATTAGGGTTGTTTTGTAAAACTCTGGTTTCCTGATTACTGAATTACTTTCTGTTGTGTGAGATGTGACGCCGGCGAGCTTTGAGACACCAGTGGGCCGTGCAGGATCGCCAACTATCTCCAACAGAGGCGGAGATGCCGGTAAGTGGCTCAGACCTCTATGGCTGTTCTTCTTACATGAAATTGGCATTTGACGTCTTGGATGGTTTCTTGTGTGCAGAAAGCGTGGCGGGCGACAAGCGCGAGGAGAAGGAGCTGCCATCGCTGGATCGCTTCCTGACCAAAAACACCAGCGAGGACAATGCCTCGTTTGAGCAGATCATGGACCTGGCCGACGACAAGGAGAAGATGAAGCATGCGTGGCTGTACGAAGCCGAAGCCGAGTTCAAAGAGGTAATACAGTGAACCGCTGATGTTCTCACTCTTCTTGCTGTCAGGAATTGGGAATATTGTATCACATCACTGTGAGAAAAGGAAAAGAAGACTCTGGCTGATACTGATTTGATATGTTTTTTTTAATTCTTTTTTTGTGTGTATTTGCTCCCCAGCGTCATGAGCAGAATCTTGCCTTACCACAACCAGAGAAGGCCGCTCTTGAGTGTGTAAAAGCTGGCCTGGAAACGTGGGAATATAAAGCAAAGAACGCCTTGATGTACTATCCAGAAGGTACAATTAAGTTTAAAAAAGGAACGAACCAGCCATGACGTGTTGCAAAACCTCTAATGTTCACAATTATGTCCAATTTCAATCATCATTTTGGGTAAACAAAAATTAAATAAAAATCTTAGTTTAAAGGAAGGACTTGGCTGCTAACAAAATGTTTACTTCATGACTTTCATACTTTGACAGCTACAGCAGTGCCGTGAGCTATATTTGGGAGACTGGAATTAATTTGTGGCATTTGATTTTAATTCAAATTTTGTATTCAATGGCCGTTTTCCATCTTGCGTCTTGCATTAGGCGTCAAAGACGACGACGCACTCTTCAAGAAACCACGCGAGGTGGTTCATAAGAACACGCGCTTCACCGGCGACCCGTTCAGCAAGGCGCTGAACAAGAGCCAGATCCAGCAGGCTGCAGCGCTCAACGCACAGGTGACTATGTATACACATTGCACTCACCGCCAAAGGATTTTAAATGAGACCTTTTAGGCACTTTTCCCACTAGTGGAAAACGCTTCCCCCTGCCTCTTGATAACACATCAAGTTGTATTTTTCATCGTCACATTTAAGCTCTGCTGAAATTAACTTCTTTTAAAAAAGAAAAAAGGGATTATGTGCTGCAAAGCGCATGCTGGTCTAAATAAATCTTAGGGCCTGACCAATTTGGATTTTTGTTTTAGGCCATTACCGAATCAGATTTTTGTCAGAGTAAAATTCTGATAACTGATGAATCAGCTGATTGTATCGGCTGATGTATACAGTGAATAGAATAACAAGGCACAGATGATGGATGGATGACTAAAATAACTTTTGGTCCCATAATGCTAACGACTATCAAGATATGAAATACAGATGCAACATTTGACTCACTCTCTCTCTCTCGCTCTCTCTCTCGCTCTCTCTCTCCCTCTCTCTCTATATATATATAGTAATGTTGTCCCCTGTGATTATATAAAAAAATAAGTAATGTTGTCCGCTGTGATTTTGTGTTGTCCAGTTCAAACAGGGTAAGGTGGGTCCAGACGGCAAAGAGTTGATCCCGCACGATTCTCCCACGGTGAACGGTTATGGCTTCGAAAGGACGCCCTCCCCCGCCCCTGGTGAGAAACACAACAAACACACTTAAAGTTTGTTTGTTTTTAATGCGGGCTCGATCTCCTAATTATGGTTCTCTTGTTTCAGGCATGGCCGAGTCACCGCTAATGACATGGGGAGAAATCGAGAGCACCCCGTTCCGCTTGGAGGGATCCGACACGCCATACGCCGAGAGGAACCACGGCCCCTCGTTTAAGGTAGCAGAAAATTCAGCGCCGTTTTATAAAAGCAGCATGATCATTTGGATACTTACCGGTGTGTTGTTGGGACAGATTCCCGAGCCAGGGAGACGGGAGCGGCTGGGCTTGAAGATGGCCAACGAAGCGGCCGCCAAAAATCGAGCCAAAAAACAGGAAGCCCTGAGGAAAGTCACAGAAAACCTGGCCAGGTAAACACCACACATCTTTTTAAATGCATCAGACGTGGAAAGTGACCAAAGAAATGATTTTTTTAAGTACAAGTCTTCGTATAAGGATTGTTGGGTTTTTTTTTTTAGCTAAAAATAGATGAAGAGTTTTCTTATTATTTTTTTTCCCCCGAGAAGAAAGTAACTTTTTTAATCTTCAGGGAATATATAAGGCATGGTTTAAGACAATAATTAATATATTATATATATATATTTTTTTTTAATCAAGAATAAAATCTTGCTAGAATACAGCTGTATTGTTGAAAAAAAGTCAGTGGCCAAAGCCCTCATACTAGAAAGAGCAGCACAACGGCCATTTAATGATCATGAAGCACAAAATGTTTTATTCTTTACTTTCTATTTAGATATATTTCCTGCATGTTTAAATGGAGTACAATACACTTAAAAGTGCCATTTTGCTTATTAAAAGACAAGCTACAAAACCCGTGGTTGTTTTTGGGGTGGTACCATGGATTAATGGCGTTTCCATTCATTTGAAGTGATCAAGTGATGAATTGCAGTAACGCAAAATCGATCGTATTATATTTAATTATAATTTTTTGGGGTGGCAGCCTGACCCCGAAAGGTCTGAGTCCAGCCCTGACGCCAGCCCTGCAACGTCTGGTCAACCGCACGTCCAGCAAGTACACAGATAAAGCTCTGCGGGCCAGCTACACCCCGTCGCCCTTGCACCGCGCCATTGGCTGCAAGTCCCCGTTCGGCGGGCCGTCCACACCTTCGGGCACACCCACACCCGACAAGGCCAAGACGCCAGGAGCACACGACGAGTCATCCCTCACTGACAATCTGCTGGAGCTGCCCAAAAGGCGGAAAGCCTCTGACTTTTTTTAAAGAACCTTTTGGTGGACTTCATGCTATGTCGGGAATTCATTCGCTTTGCATTTTTGTTTCACCATTTTACAATGGTGACCATTTTGTATTTATTTGTGTTGTTCACACAAACAAAAATATAACCAGTACAACACGTATCCAAACACTGTTATCAAAAGCGCGTCATCATGTTACTCAATGTTGCAGTTCAGAAATTTTCTGACGTGAGACTTTCTTTCTCTGTTTCCTTCGGCATTATTTTTATAATTAAAATACAGTGGGACAAAGTTGGTACAGTGTTACCATTATTTTTCAACCTCCCCCTCAATCATGACAAAGCTTGCCCATGTACTGTTTTTGTGCTCTTTCTGCAACATTCTGAGATGTCACAAGATGGCTAATAGAAAAGTAAAGTAGTGCTAAGGTGCCATCTTGTAATATTAATAATTTTATATACTGATTGGTATTAATTCAAATGTGTGTCAAAACTGATTCTCATCGGCGGGGGCGGGGCAGAATCGGCTGAGCTGAACGTCGGAGTCGAATCTCGGCCCGGGCAGGTCCGCTCGATGCTGCGTGTTTGGGATTGTTGTGATGGGATGAGGCGGCCATCTTGATGAGAGGACGGCCGACTGGATGTGCAACAAAACCAAACGCAAATGTTCGCCGCCCTCCACCTCACTGCGGTTTAAAGGACTATGGTCGTTCAACGTTTACTTTCGTCGCCACCTCCCATTTGACTGCGAAACCACCAAGATGGGTCAGCGTCGAGGCGACTGTTTAACTGGATAAATATCGGACGAGGTCGGACGACGACCGCCGCAACAGCTCCTCTCTTCCCTCCTGTATATGGTTTACATTTCTGGTTAAAGGAATGACAATGAATGGAGGATAAATGTTGCCAAAGGCTGACAGCGGCAGTTTCGTCCTCTTCTCTCTGCTCTTTGTCCTCACGTTGACGGACCCGCCGCGGCCAGGTAAGCGGTTTCGAGTTAAATTGAACCCGGGTGGAAAAGGGGGAGAAACTGGTTCACGGCGGGGAGGCCTCTCCGAGCCGCGGGCTCGAGTGATTTTTCTACCCCGCTGCGGGATGTCTATGCGGTGGTGGCGTGGCTGGACTAAACTGCAAACGGCTTTTCTCTGACCGTTTGTCTGACCACTTGTTCCTCTTATATTTCCAACTTTTCATCGCAGTTTTATTGGGACGTGATGATATCTCTCAATATTTTTGTGCAAGTACGAATCGAATGTCGTGAAGCACTTTTAGCCTCTGTTGAGGTAGCTTTGAGCTAACTCTTAATTTGCATGGAAGATTCACGGCACTGCATCAAAACGCCTGCATCTCCTTTGATCTCAACCTCCAGCATGTAAATATTGGCAAGACTGATTAAAAAAAATATTGTACACTAGGAAAGAATTAATTTTACCAGAAATGGCTGACATTTTGTCAATATGTTAAGCATAAAGGCAGTTCTGAGATTTTGTCGTCTTGTTTCTAATTCAAAATATTTGAATGGCCTGTGATCGAGTGTCTGTGCGAAGCGATGTGCGGCTTTGTCGGGACCGAAGCAAAGAGAGCATTTTGAGTTAAGCTTGCATAGAGAAGGGCTACGATTATTGCCTGAATAGGCATCTCTGCAGTGCCAACCCCCCCCCAACCCCCCGCCCGCCTGTTGTTTGTTTGGCTACCGGAGATTCCCGCACCATCGCTGGCAACGGACGGCTGGTTTATCCCGGTGGGCAGCTCCTCCTGCGCCTCTCCATTTCACGGTTAAGCGGCACAAATCTGGGCAACATATCATGTTCTTGATGTTACTTCATCCCCATGCTCAAAACCCTCAAAAGTATTTTTCATAGGTTGACAAAAGTACGCCAGCGAGCTTTCAACACTTTTGGAGTGGCCAAAGATGAACTATCCCGCCGTGTCAACACCGAAATACTGAAATGAATGAAAAATGAAAACAAGGCAACAGAGGAGATTCCAGCGTGCATCGTATCTAAAAGTAGATGCAGAAAACATGTTTTTGACAAGGCACAGCTATTTTTTCTGAAAGGAGTGCAAAACGGACCTGCGTGATGTGATCACACGTAAGAGGAAAAACGGAAAAATAGCGGAAAACGAGTCCGTTTTGCACAACACTGCAACACACATGCGTCTTATTGACTAGCAATGATTAGGCTTGAGAAAACGGTTTCAAAATATGCTTTCAAGACCGAATGAGGGTTCCAAATGTCGGATTTTAGGCTAGCCAGGACTGCCCCTGTGTGTCACAATCACAATTCAATCTTCAGTTATATCAGTGTTCTGCAATGAACTTAAAAATGACAAAAATTGAGTTTGCCCGCTCCAAGTCTATATCTATAGTTGGGTCATGTTTTGCGGGTGCTCCGGCGAATGTTTCTTGTTTGTTCATGAGAACCAACGACCTTGGCACCAAGTCCGTCACACTCTGATTTGAATCTGGGTCATGCCACCTTGCACATCCGTGTTTTGCAAACCTCTGTCTTTTTTTTATTCGCAAGTTGAGTTGATGCCAGGTTGTTAGTCACTGTCGTGGAAAAGTTGCTCAAAGATGTCTTTGCTGGGCCTAAATCTGAAGTCGTGAAGAGATTTGTGGGGAGCGCTCTTGAGCTCCAAAATGAGCTCAAAAGTGGTTTCGTTAAGTCGTGGTTGGGTTAGTTTGTGTGGAAACGATGAGTCAGTGAATATGAATATACAATGTTCATCGTTCACAGTTTGCACCTCTCTGAGATAGACTGTTTTTATTAGCTCTTTTCTTATTTTTTAAATAGGTTTTTGCAGCATACAGGCATTTCATTTTCACACCTGAATCGTGCTACCACATTGTAGGGCTGGGCAATGTATTGAAATGTAACCATGATTTCAATTTTGGTTTCCCATCATCCTATAAAAAACATTCCAGATGAAGAAAAACGATTTAATGTGCAGAACTGCGAGGTGCATTTGCAAGTTCTTGGAAGTTGTGAAAGTACTCCGAATGCACCGTGTTGTTTGTGTGGCAAGCGTGTGGCGGTCTGTGATACTGTCGGCTCATTCTTATATTGAGGTACCATTGTATAGAAGTCACTACATTGTGTTGTGAATGGTGAGTTCCCTATTCACAAAATAACATTCTCGGATTTTTTAGTCTTTTTTTTTCTTCCCATCATAGTTATGAGCCCGCTGTGGTCCAAAATGTTCTTCATTACGGTGACCAGCTTTTTGCCAAGGTAATGGACGCCTGCTCGCTAATGCACCCTCAATCCACTTAGCGCTAACCAAGCCGCAGTGACGCATGGGTGCTCTTTAGCGCACCCTCCAAAAGTGTCTTTTGGCACCCCCGAGGTGTTGGCGGGCATTAAGTGTTAAGAAGCTCCGGTTGAGCACAGGAAGCTGAGAATGAAACTCGACCCGCCTGGCGAGAGAGAACCGCACTTTTGAATGAGTTTTGATGACCTTATTTCTTGTGCTGGCAAGTTGGCTGCAGTGGAAGTGAGGCAATTGAAAGGCACCGGCGAAAGATCTGCTGTGAGATCTTGCTTGAGAAATGAAATGATGCTGTGTTTTGGTTACCAGTACATGGGCACAGTTTGGCGCAAACTGTTCTCCTCCGAAGCAGCTATGCAAGACACAAGTCGAATCCACAATTCGTCACAACTCCCCAGTTGTGGTTTACAATCAAACGAAACTATCACCTGAAACAACGAGAATTTAACATTGACGCATTAAGCAACAAAATCAAGACGTTTTTATCCCATCTCATGGGGCGGCCATTTTGCCACTGACTTTCCACTGAAAATGATGTCACAGTCGTCAGGATTGAGGTAACGACCAATCACAGTGTGAAAAAATCTTCATGCATTAAAACCATTCCCACTTTTCTGCTCCCCCTACAACGAAAAAGCCCCCCTTGCGTTATATGAAAACTTTCTCTCTGCCCTTGCCTCGCAACAAGATTCACTACAATGAAAACAAAGTCTAATCCAACCTCAGCATGCCACAGCGACCTATGCTGCTTCGTTCGGAAACGGCAACAGCAACCACCACACTGGTTTACACATGCGCAGTAGTCCAGGAAGTATTTCTTATTGTTAGTTTCAGACGCTGCATGAACGTTGCATTGCTAAAATGGCTACAAAACAGATCTTTGAGACCAAGGAGTGAAGAAACGAAAAGCTTTAACGCTTGAAGACAGGATAAAAGTAATAAAAATGAAAGATGGAGGAAGCCAAGTAAAAGACATAATGCAAGAAATTGATGTAAGTGAAGGTGAATGCTGATCATAAATTTCGCAATTTCTTTCCCTTTTTTCCTACGCTTTTTACATCTGAGATTAATTTGCTATAGTGAAAAGTCCCCTGTTGTAAAAAAATCCTTGCTGCAATCATGATTTCGTTGTAGAGGAGTTTCACAGTATATCTTAATATTGGCCCTTATTATGTGGAATTATGTGGAAAGGAGCTGCTAAAATGTCCCCTGGCTTAGCCGAATATGCGCTTCCAATGCAGTCGTAATGCTCAATTTAATTTGGCGCTGTCAGGGAAGTTTTACTTTTCTAACTTTCATTTATTATTGTGGCTGGAGATCGTGAGTGTAGACTAATAACCCGATCAACGCACTGTAAGTCAGTGTTAAGTAGTTGCTTGTTAGTTGACTCAACTGTTTCTGTTTGTTTCAGGTGCCCGGCTAGCGCTGGCAAGATTATTGTCAGGTAAGCAAGCAAAAAAAACGTCACTTAGCGTAGTTAGCGCGTAGTCGCCTTTAGTCAGTAAAAATGGCGTTTCGCACTGTCTGATCTAAATTTAGGGTTACGATTTTTCAGTTTTATCACAAGATTTTGTCGTGTTCCTTTCCTCCATGGACTAATGTTCTGGGAACTTGCGGCCTCGACCGATACATCGTAACCGATGACCCAGGAGGATAAATTGCTTGACTAATCGATTCTACGTCTGTCAACATATCCCAAGGATAAGCAGTTTTGTCTGCAGCGGTGGTTGCTTTCAAGTGCCTAAAACTACATTTGAGTTGAGTCGACTGTGCAAGCTCTGCTCACATTTTGATGCTTCCCACTTGGGTGCTTCTTGTTCAAATTATTCAACAGGTTTGTTGTCTCGCTTTGTTTTTGACCACATGCCTTGTACAACGGCTTCCACCCCCATACCGCTGCGGAGATAACGCCACAAAAGCCTTGGAGAGGCACTTGTCAAAATATGGTTGTTGTTTCTGTTACTTTCTGTTTACTGCTTACTTGTCGAGATTTTTTTTTCCAGATAGCTCTTTGGAAATGTATCCCCCAAAGCCATTGTCACGTGATCAAATTAAATTTGATAGGCTTGTCTATCACGAGGAGGCTGACCAAAAAAAAGTCTGAAGAAACTTTTCCCCAACAAAAGACACAGGAAGTCTGCTGTTTTTTTGCAGTGCTGATTTTGGGTTTATTTTTGCCATCATGGTCATACCCTTTGAAAATTGGCTCAATAGTGGCTCTTAAAATTCCTTGAAAAATCAGCTCCGGAAGCCAATATCACGTTGCAACATGAAATTTGCTTGGCGTGTCGATCATAAGATAAGATATCCTTTATTTGTCCCACACTGGGGAAATTTACAGCCTCCAGCAGCAAGAATGTGGGTAGAAAGAAGAAAGAAGAAAAAAACCAACAAACACCGTTCAATTAAGTGCAATATAAATACAAAATGGATAAATCACAGGGCTATTTACAATTGTTTTTCACATAATTTAATTATTATTATTATTATTGTTATTATTTTTATTCAGCAGCCTGACAGCGGTCGGTAGGAACGAGCGTCGGTATCTCTCTTTCTTGCAGCGCGGGTGTAACAGTCTCTGGCTGAAGGAGCCTAGTGCTTTCAGGGCGGGCTGGAAGGGGGGTGGGAGGGACTGTCCATCATAGCTTTTAGCTTAGTTAGCATCCTTCTGTTGCCCACCTCCTCCAGAGTGTCAAGGGAGCAGCCCAGGACAGAACTGGCCTTCCTGACCAGTCGCTCCAGTCTCTTTCTGTCCCGGCGGGCTGCTGCCTAACCAGCAGGCAATGCCATAATGGATGGCCGAGGCCACCACTGAGTTATAGAAAGACTTAAGGCGCGACCCCTGAACCCCAAAAGATCATGTGTAGACCACCAAAAAAAAAAAAAAACATGAAGTCTGCCATTTTGCTTATAAGAATCCATTTTGCCATATCCATGGGTGCTAAAATGACAAACCGCTTAGAGATGAATTACATAAAATTGTGAAATACTCATATTTTGATCATTTGCTCTGGGCGGAGGAGCATGGCAGCAAAGTCTGATGACTCGCCATAGAACTCGAGAGCCCCATGATTGCTTCAGGCTCGATTGTTTATTTATTTATTTTTTAATGAATTTATTTTTTCCATTCTGCCTTTTCACTTTTATTTCGACATGGCATTTAGCATCAAAATTTCCCTACCACTGGTCTTCAAGTGGAGTATTTCCTTCAGTTGTGCTCATGTGATTTTTTTTTTTTTTTTTTTTTTGGTGTGTTTCAGATCAGCGCTGCAGCCCCGGGCAGTTTGCCTGCCTCAGTGGGAATGTGCAATGTATCCCCATAACCTGGCAGTGTGACGGCTGGACGGCCTGTGAGGACCAGAGCGATGAGATGGACTGTCCCCGTGAGTACTTTCTCGCATTCGCTGTCTCACAAGTGAGGTTTGGTGTTTCCCTGTTTGGTGTACTCCGTTTTCCTCCTACATTCCAAAACTATGCATGGCAGGCTGATTGAACACTCTAAATTGGAAGAAAAAAAATAATTTGTTTGTTTTGCAGCCATAAAGGAAGAACGGTTTCGTTTCGGCCGGGGTTACGACCACGTGGAGGATGTCATTGGCGTGGCTCAGCCTGTGCGCTTCAATAGTGAGTGTCCCTTTTGTTAAATTAAAAAAAAAAATAAATCAACCAATCACTGAATGCATTCTTCTCACATACTTTCTCACTCACACGCTTGTGTCTGACCAGAGAAATGCCCGAGCGGGTGGCACCACTACGAGAAGACGGCCAGCTGCTACAAGGTGTATTTGCACAACGAGAACTACTGGCAGGCGGCCGACACGTGTCAGAAGGTGGACGGTTCCCTGGCCACCTTTGTCACCGACGAGGAGCTGCAGTTCATCCTCAAGATCGAGGTGGACTTTGACGACGAAGTGTGCAAGCTCAGAGACCAGTGCAAGTGAGTGGCGGACAAGAAAAAATGTTGTCATTGTAATTAGGCCTGTCGCGATAATTGCTACAATCAGTTATCGTCCTGTGAATAAAATGGACACGATATTTCTTGTCCGGACCCGATAAATGATCATTTGCATGCATCTTTGGTTACACGCATCATCAACATTTTTTCGTGCTGCTTCTTCCATCTCCCGAATGTCTCATTCAATGCCATGGAAGTCGGCACTCGCACACTAACATACTTTCTTTGAGGGGTGCGGGGGGGTCGACTCTTTCGGTTCAGTTCACTTGTTCCGTTGATTCATAGGCACTCGTTTTTTTTCTCAATTATTAATGAGGCAGAGTTGAGTACAGAAGCGCTAATGCTAACCAGGGCAACCATGCTTTCCTTTTCCTCTGTATCATGTCACTGCTTGTTTGTCAACTATCGCTTCTGTGAACATTAGCTGCCTCTGCCAGGTAATTAAAGAGACTGGCGTACTGGCACCATATACCCATTTTGATACCCCCGTCATGTCAAAAGCCCAACCAATTGTCGGTTGCAAAAGCGTAAGTTGCCTGTGTTTGTCCTGCAGGTTCTGGGTGGGCTACCAGTATGTGATCACCAACCAGAACCACTCTGTGGAGGGCCACTGGGAGGTGGTTTATAACGGTAATGGGAACACCCTCTTGTTCAACTTTTGACTTTGAAATCAGACACATGGACCAGGGCCCCTAAAAAAAGCCGACAGAAATTATTCACTCTCATTTTCTTAAATGGTATTATGGAGAATTATTGACATTACAATTAGTGAGCTACTTGCGTCATTAAGTTTCCCAAAAATATTTTGATTATCATGAAAATACTTTCTCTCCAGAACTATTGAACAGAAGGTCCTTTCTTTTGCCCAGTTTCTAACAAAAGCCAGTGTATTTGTTATTGATTGATTGATTGATTTTACAGGCCCCGTGCAGGTGTTCCTGCCGCCCGACGGCCTCCCCAACCTGGGCGAGGCCAATCAGGACAATGTTTTCTGCGCCCAGCTGCAGCGTTTCCAGCTGAAGAGCATGAACGAGCGCGGCCTGCACAGCTGGCATGCCGAGAACTGCTACAAGGAGTTTCCCTTCCTCTGCAAACGTAGTACGTAACTTGGCAAAAAAAAAAATACTAACACCATGGGCAGAGTGCTCAGAGTGCTTCATTATGCGAAACATGCTACGAAGCCTGGACACGCCTCTTAACATCACTACTTTTTTTTGTTTTGCCACAGAGCAAACGTGCGTGGACATCAAGGATAACGTGGTGGGCGAGGGCTACTACTTCACACCCAAAGGCGACGACCCGTGCCTGAGCTGCACGTGTCATGACGGCGAGCCTGAGATGTGCGTGGCCGCGCTCTGCGAGAGGCCGCAGGGGTGCCAGCACTTTCGCAAGGACCCCAAAGAGTGCTGCAAGTTCACCTGTCTCGATCCAGGTAACACAGCACAAGCTGGGCAAAACATTGTTACAATATAATTGTTTGATTTTTTTTTCAAAATAACTTAATCAGACTTGCAAGGATTTTTTTGTGTTGTAATGCTCGCTGTTGGTCTCAGATGGAAACAGCCTGTTTGATTCTATGGCCAGCGGCATGCGTCTGATCGTCAGCTGCATCTCGTCCTTCCTTATCCTGTCCCTGCTGCTCTTCATGGTGCATCGCCTTCGACAGCGACGACGTGAGCGCATCGAAACGCTCATCGGAGGAAACTGTGAGCACTAAAACATGCATGTGTAGTACCTGCATATGCTGACACAGAGCTCGCTGCGGTCATTTTAATCAAAGCAAATGGAAAGCCTCTAAAACTGACACAGGAAACAAGAGGAAAAAAATCAAACGTATATTTGAACACAAAAATATTCAAGAAAACCGTCTAATATTGTCGAATAAAAGTCGTCTTGATTAATGTGTATCATACAGCGTAATGTGAAACACTATAGAGGGGTGAAGAAATTTGCGTTGTTGTTACTGACATAACGTGAAATGCCATAGACCTGCTGAAATTAGCAGTGATCATATTACGCTCATTATAAACTTTTGCTTGAATGTAATAAGTGATGGGGGGGGGGGGTGTTTGACAGTGCATCATTTCAACCTGGGCAGACGCGTTCCGGGCTTCGACTACGGCCCAGACGCATTCGGCACGGGGCTCACGCCGCTGCATCTGTCCGATGACGGCGAAGGAGGCGCCTTCCACTTCCAGGAGCCCCCGCCGCCCTACGCCGCTTACAAGTACCCTGACATCCAGCACCCTGATGACCCCCCGCCTCCCTACGAGGCCTCCATCAACCCCGACAGCCTCCTCTACGTGGACCTCAGTAAGACCACACAAACAAGCAACAGTCGCATACTCAAACTTGTTGACTTGGCTTCATGCATTTTTGCATGGAGTCTTACATTAGTAGTCTCGGGCGAAATGTGACATACCAACTTGAAATTATTTCAAAAGTCTCAAAATTGACCAGGAATTTGGCCATTTTGTGGTCGTTTTAGCCGGTGTTTACGGTAGCCCCCCAACACGTGTCATTTTTGAAAATGTCTCAAGGACTCGTGACTGAAATGAAACAAAAAGTCCACTGTTGTATTTCAAGTTGCTTCTTTAGATTGTATTTGGTCATTGACTCAAATCCGTTGAATAACACTCGGCACCATTTTTACCATTTGGCCATTCCTGAGAATTATCCTGTGACACAAGCTTCACAAATCAACACAAAATTTGTTTAGACACGTGTACCAGAACAGGATGTACGAAAAAGTGATTGACATGCCTATAATCAAAAAGCAGGATAATTGGCTATTTTGGGCAAATCCAGGCTGAGGTATTTTCTGATCTTAATGGGGTTCCACTGGTTGAGATTAGGGGGTTTTGTGTTGTTGACATTGCAAAAGACATTTTCATCAGGATACGAATGTATTCAAAACAAGGGTGTTTGAAGAATTTCTGCCATTTTTGCAAGTTAAAACAGGTCGACGATTAAGTGAAGAGGCGTAAGATGGTGCCATGGGGACCACCCTTAACATGTGCCTGCCCCCCATAGGACACAGTGGCATTCCAGTGTTGCCGGGCCACCACGTGACCACTGCGGTGGACGGGCTACAGCAGGCCCTCGACGCCCCTGCCGCCTCAAGCCCTGCGACGGTCTCCCAGGCACGGGAGGACTCGGTAGACAGCAGCACGCTCCTGGTGGGACCCGACACCCCCACCACGGACGGCCCGGCCGCCCTTGGCACCGCAACGCCGTCCGACTGTGCCTCGCCGTCCTGCCTCAGCACGGCCGTCTAAGACAGACAGACAGGACTTTTTGTGTATAAAGAACACTAATTTAAGGCTGCATTTTTACTGATCTCATTGGTCCACACACCCCCATGTCCCACCTCCAGGATGTAAATAAGTCCCTTGGGTAGGTGAACATCTCACCCGAGCTAACGCCATCGTGCTCCTGCTTCGACTCCATTCAATCTTACACTGTATGGATTTTGCAACACGGTACGTATAATTTACGCGTCCTTTTCTATGGTTTTCGACAAATGAATGGTTGATGTAGCTGGAACCTGAACGCATCGTGAAAATGAAAATACTGTATTGAATTCTACCCAAATCATCATTCAGACAAAATTTCCCCCACCTTCTTCCTGATGTCATCTCCCTGTGGTTCCCCATGTAAAATCATCAACTTCATTATGAAAAAAATGTGAATTATTTTCCACATAGAAAAATGATAGATGATGAATTACCATATAATATTTTTATTATATATTATAATTTTTTTCTTGTGGGGATGAACTATCATTTTGTTAAGCATACAAAATCATATTTTCCTCCCACAAGTTTATTCCCCATAATTTTTTTTGTGTTGAAATTACAACTGCATTAGAAATATTTACACATCAAATTGTATTTTCCCCCCCATAATATGAATTTTTGTGGTAAAAAATGCTTTTTCGGGCAATTATCCAACTTTTGTGCAAACGATATGTTTAATTCCCCCCAAATCTGATTTTTTTTTTTTTTTTTTAACCACCCAACTTCCTCTCGCTTGCTTGATCTTTTTTAGGGGGGTTGGTGGGGGGCGGGGTAGACAATCATCTGCCCATCATCCATTTCTGGTGATGTGCTTGTTTTCCACACCATTTAGTTTTGGGCCGTGACAATCCCTCAGTGGAGTGCATGTGTTTTCTTTTTATTTATGTTCTTTGAAGTCTCATTTTTTGTACCGGGCCCCAGACATGAATCGGGGGACACATACAATTCCTAAATTTAAATTTGTAATCATGAATAGGTATCATGGACCCAAAATACAAATTTCTTGACTCCCATGAGCAACTGGCATATCTGGGTAAACAAATGGATCGTGCCCGGGCTATGAACTGCACATCCTCTCCTTTGTAATGAGGTTGCGCTCATTTTGCTTACCTAATTGTCCAGGAATGATCATTACAGATCTTTTGTATTTTGTGTGCACTTTATAGATAATTTGTGGCCACAAATTAGAGTTTAGTGAATAAATTATAAACTATTTCTTTTCCAACCCCGCGCTCCCACAATGTTACGCGTGTTGCTACTTCTGCGGGCATGCTGCGATAGTTTTTCCTGTTTTCCAACACCACCCTGGTTTCTCTGGATGCGAGCAGCGTAGTTTTCCCCCTTTTTTTTTTTATTTGAGTTTTTATTTTTCTTCCTTTTTTAATGTATTTTGTTTTGATTCTTTGATAGCCTTGAAATGAAGCAATGCTCTTGTTTGTATAGCAGGTGTTTTTTCTCAACTAGATGTATTGTACGTCTAATCAAATGCCAAATAAATGAGACAAATGAGACACCGTGCAGGATGACTCGGACTCCCTTTATTCTTATGAAATGTGCACAAAAGAATTTCTCACAATTTCGCTCTCTCTCTCGCGATATATATACTGCACATATAAATATGCCACGACCCTTGTGAGGGAGGATAAACGGATCGAAAAATGGATATACTCACAGTATGTATATATGTATGTATGTCCTGGCGGTAGGAGATAATTCCGGGATAGTGCGAGCGGTCTATTGGCTGAGTGGGGAGATACTTCCGGGATAGTGTAAACGTGCTCCCTATTGGCTGAGTGAGAGAGTCAGGTGACACTGATTGTCTCTGACAGAAAACAAGAAATCTGTTTTTTCACCGTTTCCTTAACCTTTTCTCCATTATGTTTAGCAATAACGTTGTTAATGGGCCCTCCGTATTCACCCCCAAAAATTAAATTACAAATGACAGTTCTATCGTGGATGTCGCCTTCGATTTTCGCAAAGACTTATGGGTAACATACGGCTGTAGAGCGGCACGAGACAGCCGACAGAAAACAACGTTCCTGTAATAGGCAATTAGCCAATGTTTATTTCTGTCCCAGCTACGGGGAGTTTGCTCATCGTTAACTGCTGTTCGGAAGAGTAACGAGCCGGTTGTGTGCTGTGTTCTCAATGCGCAATATGAGCATCAGCGAGCATTCCCTGCAAGCTTTGTCCTGGAGGAAGCTCTACCTGAGCCGGGCTAAACTGAAAGCTTCCAGCCGAACCTCCGCTCTGCTCTCCGGATTCGCTATGGTGATTTCTTAAAATCCCTTACATATCACACAATAGTGTTTCTTTACCGATTCAATTATGAAACAAAATGTCATTGTCATGCTTAGTCACAAAATGCATCAGTTCTATTTGCATGTTCATAGTTCATGTTTCTTTTATCCTTGCAGTAATCTTATAAAATCCCCTGTTTTTGGAAAATGTCAGGGAAAACAGACCAATGTAGATGGTAAATTTAAGATTGAAACTTTTCAGCTACTTCACACACTGCGAGTACAGTATATAGACCAGGAGTGGGTAACATGCCCACTTTTGAGTCCCACCATTTTTTTAACAACCCTAAAAAAAAAAAATCATAATACAGATGTGATTTGCATCTCATTCTGAAGTTTCCCCAGGTTCACTTGGGTTCTGTCTACATGTTCAGGTGGCCATGGTGGAGGTACAGCTAGACAACAGCTACCCCTATCCTCCCACCCTGCTGATCGCCTTCAGCGCGTGTACCACCGTTCTGGTGGCCGTGCACCTTTTCGCTCTAATGGTCAGCACATGCATCCTGCCCAACATCGAGGCGGTCAGCAACGTGCACAACATAAATTCGGTGAGCGAGTCGCCGCACGAGCGCATGCACCGCCACATCGAGTTGGCCTGGGCCTTCTCCACTGTCATCGGGACACTCCTCTTCCTGGCTGAGGTGGTGCTCCTCTGCTGGGTCAAGTTTTTGCCCGTCAAACCCAGCAAAGCCGGCAACAACACGATGTCGGCGGGCGTGGCCGCCGCCATCACCTCCACGTCCATCATGGTCCCCTTCGGGTTGGTGTTTATCGTGTTTGCCGTTCATTTCTACCGCTCGCTGGTCAGCCACAAGACAGACAGACAATTCCAGGAGCTGGAGGAGCTCTCCAACCTCACCAGGCTGCAGAACCAGCTGGACAATAGAGGCGAGTCCATTTTGCATTCGCCAAGCTCACATTTCCCTTAAGATGTACGTGAGAGAGCCGTCGGGAGATCACGGATAAAAATAACACACAAAAAAAAAAATCAGCACCGGCTGTGCTTTACTGCACCTATCGTGTGTGCGTGCGTGTGTGGTGCGCACGACTGACACACTCGCCAAAAAAACTCACATCACGAGATAATCGGCAAAGATCGTCTTTCCAAAATCATTGTTGAGGATCATCTTTGAGACACTTGATTATCGGGCTGCTTTCAGACTTCCGAGAAACCACGTTTTCTGGATTTAATTGCGGGGGGCTAAAATGTGGTCCGATTGGCTCCTCGTGTGTGGTGTGTAACACTCGTGAGTCTCCTACCCTAAACTTGACGATGACAACACACATTAGGATTTGCAATTGTAAATAATAAACAGGTTTACCATTTAAATGCTTAAATTTGGCCCGATGATCAGGATGTGTGTACCCAACTCGTGACATTGTCGTTCCTCTCTAACAAAAATGTCATTACCTCCCGAGTGAATTGTTTCGTTTATTTTGCTATTATTTCAACAATGTAAAGACGGCATATCGCATGAAACTTGAAATCACAAAAGTCTTAACTGTCAATGTTTTATTTATTTTTTTCATCACTTGAGCCCTCTTGTGTCTTGCCTGCTGTTTATCAATTATCATTTGTGGTAATTACCTTGATTTAAACTGTCATCATTTTGATCACTTGACTGAATTTAACGCGTTGCATTTGTGCATCTCAACTGGCGAGTTAAGCTGAAAAAAAAAGGTACCTTTACCTCTTGGGAGTGAGCCCCACCTTGTGCACTGGACTCCTGCATGCAGGGAGATTTAATTTATTTTTTTAATACCCAAGATGAAAGAAAGTGGTATGAGTTTGTAATGAGAAACGGTAATACCGTGAGTGTGACCAATGTACTGTCAATGTTACAGTTGATTTTGAGCACCAAGAAATAATAAAGCACCCGTGGTACGCACACGCCTGGTGGCTTCGGTGGCTTTTATAATTATCACTAGACGAGAAGACATACAAATGAGTAGACTTCATCAATCAAGGTGAACCAGCTGGGCTTCTTGTAGAACCATCTGCACATCCACTAGCATTACCTAAGAGGGGAAAAAATTGTGTACATTCAGATTGATTACAAGGGTTAAATGTTACTTTGTAAGATTACACCAATTGTATCTAAGTGTACTGTTAAATTACCCCCTGGATCAAGAAGTAGTTCATACTACAAGTCAGTTGTGACATTTTTGTCCGCAACGTACCAGTGGAATTGGACAGCGTTCGCGGTCTCCCCCACAGTCCTCCAGGGTTCCGCATTTGGGTTCCCCTCGCACCCAGAGGCCCTCGTACAGCTGCCCTTTGTCACGATAGTAAAAGTTTCCATTCCCCCATTTCTTGCCGTCTCTCCAGGAACCTTCATACCAGTTCCCGTTTGCTTGAGACAGACGGACGGCAGTCAAAATTGGAAAGATGTGATCTTCACCTTGGGATGTGCAGTGGAACCTCCAAAGTGAAACACAATCCATCTGACAAACCAGCAAGACTGATACTGTCCCCTTGTGGTGATATATAGCTATTGCAGGTATCAATGTGCGTTGACGACTGGAGTATATTTTTAATGTGCCAATGTCACATTTTGTTCCATTTCTTGTTCTACGGTTATCCCCGCACTTTTCCTCTTCCCTATATTGTGCAACTTTTGGGATGTTCCACTTTCTAGGTCCACTGCACTTTTTTCATGGAAGAAAAATGAAGCAAAAGCAGTGTTACCATAGCGACGGAGACCGAGACCATGCTCGTTATCCTTCATCCACTCTCCCTCGTAGACATCTGCGTTTTCAAAGAGCATTCGTCCAAAACCACTACGCTGGTCCTCGCTCCACTGACCCTCATACGCTGAACAACTGTTGTAAAAGTATATCCCGTGACCCTAAGGAAAGAAAAGCGCCGTATTTTAGGACTTACTCACAAAAAAAGTTAATTTAATGGATTGAAAGTGAGGGAAAAAAACATCTGCCCGTATGTCACAGACGGCTTAATAATGTTGTTGTGTCATAACAGTACGCATTACGTACATGTTTTTTCCCATTTTTCCATTCACCACAGTACTTCTTTGCGTACGTCTTCGTGTTAGGTAGAAGTACACTATATGTGCCGTATCCGTCACGTTTTCCCATCTTCCACTCGCCGTTGTAAATGGCCCCGGACTTCTTCCACACCTGAATTCCTCTCCCTTGAATATTAGCAAATAATGTCCATCCGTGTTGTTATTATTATTTTTTTGTTCTTCCTGTCACGTGTTACACCCACCGTGCTTGTTGTTGTTGAGCCACTCTCCGGTATATTCGTCTCCGTTGGCAGAGAAAACAGAAGCATGTTTTCCGCATTTGTTTGATTTATTTTCCAGCACGGCTGAACGTGTCGGAGTCCTTCGAGCTGCTTTCAGGAATGGCATCCTCGCACCAAAACAGAATTTGCTGCAGAAATAACATCATTGATCTGATAATAATGGTGCGATTTGTTCGGAAATCGGTTATTTTGGTCTATATTCTCTACTCAACTCAACTATGATCCTAAAGCAAAAGAGGATAAATGCATTTTGGCCCCGAACTGGTTATTAGCAATGACGCCAGTAACGGGTCAGAAGGTAACGGATACTCTAAAACTTCAATTTTTAACAGCAACGATTAATCTGTTACTTTTCTCTGTGGTGTAATCAGACTGCAGTTACTCTGCAATCAATTTTATGTTAAACAGGACTGTCAGCATCTGTCGATTGGAACTTGTAATCTAATTTTGTTATTTATAGAATAAAGTAAAGAAACATACAAGTTTCTTTTTAAAATCAAATATCCAATAAAGTTCAACATTCACACCGATGAAAAATTTGGTCCCCAATGAACCGAACAAGCATGTTTTTTTCGGAGAAAACAACACTCAAGAACAGTGCACGAAATACATGCAAACTCCACAAATTTGAACGCAGAACTTCATTAATGTGAGGCAGATGTGCAAATCATTATCTCACCACGCCACCTACAGTTGCTCTTTGTCTCCGAATAAGTCAAATCAACAACAAATTGTACCTTGATAAACCCTTTTCTCCCCGCTGAAAAATCTCTGCAAGCTTGTTTGGAACCGAGAGGAGATTCATTGTATCTTAGCAACATAATCGCGTGAATAGATTGTTCTAATTTTATGGGTTTTTAAAAATATGTATATTCATATCTATTTTTTAAAAGTCAGTGTGTGTATTTTAGTCACGATATTGTTTTCAGGTTCAGGTGAGTTTATTGATATGACAAGTTTCTTGTGACACGAGGATGTGCGCATGCGTAAAACGTCTTGCAATGCAATATGTGCATGCGCAGTA
The DNA here is from genome assembly GCF_025434085.1 of Hippocampus zosterae. Taxonomy (NCBI): domain Eukaryota; kingdom Metazoa; phylum Chordata; class Actinopteri; order Syngnathiformes; family Syngnathidae; genus Hippocampus; species Hippocampus zosterae. The sequence continues at coordinate 9,241,432 of NC_067468.1, forward strand.
CTGTCCAATGAAAGCGCGCCCGAGTGGACAGTCATCCTATGTGGACTTTCTCTCTCTCATTCTCTCGCCCCCCTCCCCTCCCTCGTCCCCCATTCTTTCTCACTGCTGCTCATCCTCTTTACTGGACACTAGCACAATGTCCATAGCCAAGTTCCAGGCGGAGTGGAAGGAAATCGACGAGGAGTATCAACAATTGCAGGTCACTCTTTTTTTCCTCAATATATATATTATCGTTATTCGGTGGGGTTAGACGTCGCTGAATCGTGCGGTGGATGACACTGACTGCTACGACTGCACTGGAGCTGGAGGTGCTCACTTATTCTGAGCCGGCGCTCGCCATTCATTCTCATTAGAAGCAACTTTTGAGCAAGTTCTCATGGGGAAATTAGCTGAAATCGTCGCCGGGTGTTTGTCTACTTCATGACAGACGATTGCAGCCGCCAAATGAATCGCCGGTGTAATGTTTTTATTTGAGCCCCTATGCTAATAGAACCGCATGATACAACATAATTACGCTTTAATTTTCTTAATGGTATCAGTCGTAGTTATTTTGTACGTTTTTTTAAGTTTATGACATATGGTAGCCTACCTGTTTCTTTCCCGAGCTTAAATTCTTCCACGGTCTTTGAATGCATCAGTAGCACGCGCAAGCTAGCTCCTGTTAGCCTGCTAATTGGCAGCAAGTGTACTATGGATGCTAGCTGTTAAAGTCTCAATTAACATAATGAGAATGCAAGTGATATTGACTTGTTGGCATTTCATGGAAAGCAGAATGCAATTTGTCATCCGGCTTTTTAAATGGCTTTATCTAACAAGTGGTTGGATGGTCTGCATCACAGCTGAGTGGTCGTGGGTTCGAACTCCACGGTCCTTCCCACCACATTTTAAAATAATACAATGTGCGTTGTGTACAATTACAGGAAACTCACAAACTGTACAGGCAAAAACTGGAGGAGCTGACCAATCTTCAGCTCACATGCAGCAGTGCCATCGGAAAACAAAGGAAATGTCTGAAAGACCTCCAATGCAGCTTAACCAAGTAAGAAAATTTGTTGACCAGGTGAATGAAAGCCCATCAAACCACGCATGTATATTTTGTGTGTGTGTGTGTGTGTTTGTTTCTGTATTTGTTGCAGATGCGTGCAAGGCTGCGATGAAAAACAGAAGCAAGTGGTTGCGGACATCCAAACCCAGATCAAAGAGAAAAAGAACATATTCTTTGACATGGAAGCATATTTACCAAAGAAAAACGGGTCAGTGCCTTCGGGACCTTTGCCAAGGTTTACACATTTGTTCACATTCATCATTCATTCAAGGGAACAAAAGGTAATGCCAACCTCGTCTATGAATTGAACACCCTAAATTGTCACATGGCACCAGTTCAGGGTGTACCCCGCCTACTCTCCGACGACAGCTGCGATAGGCTCCAACACGCCCGCGACACTCGTGAGGATCAGTGGCTCGGATAATAGATTGATGGATCCTTGAATTTAAGTCAAAATAAAATTCTATTTAAAAAAAAGGTTCACATTCAGCGGTGCCTTGATCAACCAATAAAATATTTTGTGTTTTTAGGAAGAAAATTAGTACTCTATAATATTGTACTCCATAAAAACACAGAGCAATCACATACAGGTAATTAGACATCACCAGGGCGCTGTATTTAATGCAGACACAAATGAAGAAGAACAGTCTCCCAACTACTGTAAGAGACTTGGTGAGATACAGCAATATCTATGGAAGAGAAAAAAAGCATGTCAGTGAATATTGTCGGTTTTGTGGTGTGTGTTGCCATGAGTTGCTGCACCGTTTGTGTTCAGATATCCATTGGTTAGTCTTCTAATACCATTTCCTGTATGCGATACATATTTCACACATAATGATGAACCTCTTTGGTGGAGATAACCATCAAGTTACTCAAGCGGTCTTTTTTTTTTTTTTCTGTCAGACTGTATCTGAACTTGGTCCTGGGCAACGTGAACGTGACTCTCCTCAGCAACCAGGCCAAGTACGAACCTCACTTCTCCCGCTCGCTTCTCCGGCTCCCCGCGGCTGGATGTTGCAGCTTGGCGTAATCATCTTTTGTCCTTGATATTTCATGTAGGTTCGTCTACAAGGACGAGTACGAAAAGTTCAAGCTGTACATGACCATTATCCTCTTGCTGGGGGCCATCACATGCCTCTTTTTCCTCAACTATCGGTGAGTACAAGGGATGACATGCTTTCGATATTTAGCATTAATGTTGAGTACTGGTAATGATGCTATGGTCTTGGTATACACAACAATTATTATTATTTTTTTTTAATCTTAAAAAAATTTAATCAGCTAAATTTGTCTTTTTGTCATCAGCAAAAAAATGGCCAATTTTATTGCAGATTTTTGCCTTTTTTTTAACCACATAAAACAGAAATAATGACATTCAACACCCCCCCCCCACATCTGAATTTTGTTAATTTATCTCTCGTTCGGACAACATATTTAAGAAGTTCTGCCTGTAATCCATTTCTATGTGCTTCCATGTTCCATGGACATGTTTTTGAAAAATGATTATGACAGCGTCACAGATGAAATTTTCAACTTTTTGCTGGTGTGGTACTATTGCACATTGACGATAAGGGAAAGCATCCTCATGACCAACGGGTCCAGGTTGGTTCAATGCCATGCGACTCGATTGTTCTTGCAGCTTGATATATACGCATATATAACTGGTGTGTTTTTGTGCGTCAGGATTAAAGGTTGGTGGGTGTCTCACCATTATGTGTCCACTTTTCTGTCTGGTGTCATGCTGACCTGGTGAGTATTTGCATCAATACTGCGCAACCTCTATAAGTCGTACAATTTGTTTCCGTGCAAGGCATCAGTGTGTACCACTACATTACCCGAAGAAGGTAAACAACAACAATAAAACAGATACTGGGCGAAATGCTCTTCAAGAATCATACTGATTGTATGGTTTTGAATTTTTTTGAGGCGGAGTGTCATTTTCCATAATTTCATATGGGGCATAGGTGTGTGTGAAATCCAAGTCTGAGGTCCAAGAATTGATTATGTTCAACCTTAGAGAGTTTCTTGCAAAGCATTAGGTAAGGTGTCTTTTGCATACTATGTGTGTTGACTTGACTTTGTCGCGATCACATTTTGTCACAGGCCAGAGGGGCCCACGTATCAGAGGTTCCGAAATCAGTTCCTGGCTTTCTCCATCTATCAGAGTAAGTGTTGTGTTTTTGTTTTTTTGACTGCATTAATGATTCAACACCACATTTTAGGGCATTCTGTCCAGTGTCCTCTCTGGTTGGCCGCTATTGTTGTTATTGTGTGGAGCAAAAAAAAAAAAAAACCCATACAGTGCTGCTTTTTTTTTTTTCTTTTTGCTCTGTGTATTAGTAAACACGGTATGCAAGTAATCATTCAATTAAAATGTTTTGCACATAAAATCAAAATACAATTCTAGAATGAAAGTCAATATAGCAGCACTGAACTGGTCTTTCGTCGGACGCATCCCATAATTCATTTACCCAACGTTGTACAACGCTGCAGGTTTTGTGCAGTTCCTCCAATACTACTATCAGAGTGGCTGCTTGTACAGGCTGCGAACTTTGGGGGAGAGGAATCAGCTGGACCTCACAGTGGGTGAGTGGTAATTTAAAACAAAAAGAAATAGAGCAAAGGTTGAAGATTTAGGCAACTGGTGACATTACAACACAAGCACTAATGATCGTTTGTGTCTCTGCAGAGGGATTTCAGTCGTGGATGTGGAGAGGCCTCACTTTTCTTTTGCCCTTTCTTTTTTTCGGCCATGTGAGTCAGCTTTTTTTTTTTTAAATCCCATAATCACCTGACTGAAAGGACATGACATTTGCACCTTTTTTTTCCAATTTCAGTTTTGGCAGCTGTATAATTCGGTGACCTTGTTTTCCTTGGCGGGACATGACGACTGCAAGGAGTGGCAGGTGAGGCTCACTTTTAGCTTCACTGCTTACGCCCGCTTCCAATTGGGGCTCATTTGTGACCATTCCGAATGCCAAGTTTGTCAAAAGCCCAAGGATGCAAAAAATTTTCCCAAAATGGCTACTTCACACCAAAATGGCGGACTTTGTTTCATTTTTGGGACGGGTACTTGAGATTTTTTTTCATGCGACATCTGATGATAGACCGAATATTGCGTCGATGGATAACCAGCCGTGACGGGCTAATTTTCCTAACTTCAAACCAAAATAGTCGACTTCCTGTTCAATTTTCGGGCAATGGGTCCTTGAGACTCTTACATTCTTCTTCTTGGGATGAACTTGTCCATCCATTTGTATTGTATGTGTGTCAGTAGAAATTTGAACCAAATTCAATGTCGAGGCAATGGACAACGAATTTGTTTCTCCAAACAAAAGGGCACAAATAATGTGTTTTTTGTTTTTGCCTCAATCTTCCTGAATTTATGTTTCAGGTGTTCATGCTGGCTCTTACATTCCTGGTCCTGTTCCTGGGTAACTTCCTGACCACGTTAAAAGTGGTCCACCAAAAGGTGCACAACAAGCAGGACAATGTGAAAAGAAGCGACTGAGACACACTGCCCACACTTGGATTTTTTTTGGTGGTCTTTTTGGGAAGTCAACAAACTGTCGGCCGGATTTAGCACGCAGGCGTCTGTGGATTCTCTCGCTCTTTCTCTCAGGTGTTGACGGCAGCACCCGCCCATGCGTCGCAAGGTTTCGAGTCCCAGGCGCAGATTCTCGCTGACGTCCACTTTGCTGCTTCATCCTGTGCGCGCAAACCACACAACTGACTGTTTGTTGTGCACTAATCTACCCATATGCAACTATGAGAGGGATCCACTTTGCCTTTGGCGCGCACGAAGTTTGTCATGTGCACTCTTTGTGGTTCGTTCCTGTGTTACTGCAGCTCTTGATTTTGCACCTAGACCGAGATCTACTAGACTGTCTCTTCCCAGAGAATACAGTGAACCCCCACATATTTCCATTTTTTGGGGCGGGCACATAACTCTCATAACCCTTAACATTTTTTATTTTAATTTACTCGATGAGTTGTTTTTTTTTGGTTAGTTTTTTTGTTTATCAATTTTGTTGGGGATTTTTTTTGTCTCTGCACTAGGTCTCCCTCTCTTACATAAAGAAGTGTATTGCTGCCACAACGGAAAAATCGTTATCACATTAATACAGTTCGCGTTTTGCTCACACTTTAACATACTCAGATAAGGTTTCCTTATTGAATTAATTAGAAATGCCTTAAATTTCTTTCACCCCACGACCCACCCCCACAACGAAGACAGCCACGTTTTGGGGGGGGGGGGGTAATATTTACCACTTCACCACTGAATGTTGAAGTTGAGGAACGTCATTTATAGTGAAGCTGTGCTCTGTCGCCATCTTGTGGCATCTGTAGGTAATTGTAACCCTTTTTCAGGGTTGCCAGTCGCTGTCGTTTTTTTTTTTTGTATGTGTTGGAGGTTCACTGTACTCTACTTGTTCATAAACATTTCCATCAAACTCATTTCTGTTGACGCAATGAAGGATCTCGGACTTAACAATTCAATGTTTTTGGCACGAATTACCTTTAATGTGTTTCTGTTATAATTCTGTACATGGGTTCACCACTTTGGACGTATTATTATTTTGTCGTGTTGCACAATTTGTTTTGTTTTTCTTTTTGGTATCAAACGCCGCTCCTTGTAGTGGCAGTATTGTAAAATGCTGTCACATACAGCCAGGAAAAAGGAAGGGACAACGCGATTGTTTATCTTAATTGCAATCAACAAATTAAACATTTCTAACTGAAAAGTGACTTCAAGGATCCACCTCTTTTTATTGGGATGAAGTACATCCTTTTAGGGATCATCAAACTGAGGTGGCATTTGCCCTAGTGGGTTACCACGTCAGCAACAGTCAGAAATTCTGGGTTTGAATCTCCACAGCGGCCTACCTGTGTGGATTTTTGCCTACCGGATTGAAGACTTGAAATTTTCTTCAGGTATGAATGTGAATGCGTGTTTCTTAATTTGTGACTGATTGGCAGGATCTCATTTGTTTGTCCCTATGTCCCAGACATTGCCTGGCGACCAGTCCGTTGTCTATCCCTGGACGATTGGAGGAAATTAAGGACGGATGGTGTTCAACTTTTCTCACACGAGTTGCTGTTTTATTTCCATGTTTATGGCCTCAAAGGTCACTGCTACAAATACCTGTATGTAAGTACTGAAATTATGATTTTACCACTGAATTTTCATAGGTTAGTAATAGACCATGTTGTTCCCAGTTTGCCACCAGATACAGAATATATTTCATTCGTTTTTACTTTGGATTGCTCTTCAAAAAATGCTTCATTTTTGTTTAGTTTGAAATTACTTTAAGTATTTTTAGTTTTTCTTGTTTTTTCCAATACACAATGTCCCCAGAAATGTTTGGATGGATAGCACAAAAAAGTGAAGAAAAAAAACCCCAAGATATTTCTTAGAACATTTATTTTTTAATATTCAGTGCTTTCGCAATACAGATGCAACCAATCTTATCGAGTTCCCCTCAGAATGGTGCAAAAGATAGCATATCGTAAAAAATGTAATAAAAAATGGGGGTGGGTATTTTGAATGATCTATTGACATAATCATCTCACATTAATATCTTTTGAAACTTTCTTGAGTCATTTGCAGCTAGAATATTGAGCATATACTCACATAAACTCAGGATGTGAGTCCTATTTGGCATTGTGCTTCAGTAACAGGGTCAAAATACAATCATTTGTAATTTAAAAAAAACAGAAAATGAAAATATTTTTCATAATGAGAAGCAACATATACACAACCGTACTCGAGTTCAGCATACCGCGATTTGGGATGAAATTTTAGGACAAACCTAAAATGCGCATTAACATTTTAGGGTGAACTTAATTTGACGTGGTTTTGACTGCACATTTCCAGCTGTTCAATTGTACTTTGATCACAGTTTGCTGTTTGAAAACAAGGAGCTGAGCGGCAAAATTCCCAAAGGGTGTTCAATCCGTGAAGATTTATAAGTATCCAATTGTCTGTATTTCTATTGACTATCAGTTTCGTCGTAGCAACCAACTGATGATGCGACCGCATGCTCAGTGGCCACGCCCCTCTCCGTTAGCTTGGCACTTAGCTTGAAGCCATCAACAAGCGTGATCACGATTGGGCGGTGAATTTCAACTTTGTAGACCGTGTACCAAATACTAAAGAGCGTTGTTGGCTGAAATATTTATCAAAAACCAGAAAGATGGTAATACTTCACGAAGAAAGACGTAATTTACCAAGAATAAAGCCCGAGACGAATATTTAAATTACAGTCGGACATGATGGATTCAAAGGCTTCGAGGGATAGTCGGTGTGGTACCCTGCTCCCTCTAGTGGTATGCAAAAGAAACATTCCAATTCCCAACTGCGTAACCACGTGGCTCCAACATTTTTTCAAACATGTCGCGCAGTGCATTTTGTATGTACAGTTCGGTTGTATTTGTACATTTAGGGTTAAGTTTTAATCTTAAGACAAAACCACGTCCGAGCAACCAAAATGTGCCGCGGTCATAGGAGGGCACAATTCCTCTTGCGTTTGTAGTGGTTTTGCTTGCGGCGGAAGGCCAAAGCCTTCTTGGTGGCCTCCCTGAACACGTCGTCCACGTTCTCCTGGTACTTGGCCGAACATTCCAGGTAGAGCTCGGCGTTCATCCGCTGCTGGGCGGCCAGGCCCTGCGTCCTCCAGCAAACAGGACCAAATTAGAACCGAGGAGATTGCAGTGGAGATTGGCAAGCAATGTCACTTGGGGGCACCAGGGGCCTTCCTCCTTCAGATCAGGTTCGAATCCGTACACTTTTTTATTTATTTTTGGCTCATTCATTTGCATTTGTATTTTAGTTAGGATTCAATTGCAAACGTGGTTGAAATCATTCACGCTTTATTTCAGTGAAATAATTTAATCGCCAACTCTTTCATCAAATAAATACTAAATTAATGAAATGTTTATGTATAAGTGATTTTTTTAAACAATTAATCCAGTAAACAATTTTATCGTTATTTTAAATGTGTAAACTAACTCATTTAAACAAAATAATGCATTTTTTAATGTTCTAAAAGATCACAAATATATTCATAATTTGGTTAATAAAATAATGTCTAATGTCCGTGGTAAATTGTTAATTTTACTAATTTTTAAACAAAAAAACCCCAAATGAAACAATTTATTTAGATAATTGTATAAAATACATACAAATATATTAATGACATGATTTCATATTAATAATTAATTGTCATATAATTACAATTATGATGATCAAATTCATCATAAAAATGTAAAATTGCTTGTACAAATTGGTATTATTTTTAAAATCCATTAAACGATTATTTCATTGTGTATGAATAAAAAATGTATTTGAAAAAAAAATCTGTTTAATTTGCATATTTCAAACTCATTTTCTTAGAATTAATTTGCCAGTTTCTGAATAAATTATGACAGAAATGTTAATTGTTTGACTTTTTTTTAACCATTACTGTTTTATTATTTACAATCGACATTAAAAAAAAAAAACAAATAAATGCACTTGAATGAACCAAGCTCAGGGCGAAAATGGCAAAATACAACAAATATTCCAGGACGCTTGACAATCTACTCTCACTTTTCACATTTCGTCATTTGTCTTGTAAATTTAGCCCGATGTTTGGCTGTCATGTGGTCCTCACCTGCGTGTACGTTACGGGAGCCTGGTTGACGGCCTTCAGCCTCCTGGTGCACTCTTTGTCCTTCCTGAGGTCAGTCTTGCAGCCAATCAGGATGACCGGGACTTCTTGACAGAAGTGCTTCACCTCCGGGTGCCACTGAGCACATTTGCACATTTTGACTTTTTGGGTGCCACTCAATCACAGGGTGCGTGTAGACAAACTGGGATTGACACTCACATTCACGCCTGCACACAATTTTGAGTCTTCAATGACACCAACATTCATTTTGGGGCACAAAGTGAACGCGATTGAACGAGTTTCAGGCCCACAGTATTTTTCCGTAAAATGTTTTTTTACCCCTTAACCACACTTAAAACATATTTGGGAAACTGAAACTGTCAGCATAAATGCATTCCTGTGTCACTGTTTTTGCTAGGTTTAAAATGAGCATAAAAGTGATGCTGATTTAGTCCATCCTTAGCATTTCACATTACATGTTAGCATTAAGCTAGTGCACATCCGTTTTTACAGTGGAACCCTTCTTATTCACAGTTTAAAAAAAATTGTTATACCAGAATTTTTGATTGTGTTAATTATGGCAGTTATAAGCGAGCGTGAATTATTTGCGTATTTTCGCCATTCGCAATTGGGCTTCCTCTCTATCCTCTGCAAATACATACGTATCCCCCCATGATAAACACGGGTTCACTGAGCCATAGTGATTAGCAGTGATGGATGCTAGGATGACCCCTAGATGGCAGTAATGCCTAAGGTATGTTCTTCCATTCTGTTGTAAGGGAATGGAAGAAAAGTATGCTCAATACAACGGTCTCTACTCAAAAATCCGACAAAGGTTTTGGACTCCGTGTGTGTGTTGTCTTTTTAAAGAAAAATAGCACTCTGTGCCAAGTAAGTAAGTTCTAAAATTGTACTTTATAAAAACACACAATAATGGCATAACTAAATAGAATGCAAATGATTAAACAGTTTTGATGCTTTTTTTTTTGCTTTGATTCAATTGATAGTGTCCTGCTCCATCTGCTATGAGCACCTTGGCCGGAGACGGTCAGTTTCTCAATAAGCTGCGGTAATTTGACGTTCTTCGCAGAGGACAAAGAACATATGCCTGTGAGTATCCTTCTATTGTCTGTCCCTGCTTCAATAGTTTTAACGCTCCTATGCCGATGTTATTTGTAAGTCATTCTGTGGCATTTTGTTAGCATTAAGCTAAACAGCCTTATTTAGTCAAGTCCACTTCACTGTCAAATGTGCAACATACATAAGGTTACGCTATGGGATTGGTTTCAATAAAAAGTGTAACTCGCTTTCATTTATGTTTAGTTTGACAGTAAACCTCTGTTGCGAGTGGCAATAAACATCTTGAAGCCTTTTTTTTGAAGAGGTTCAAGTGAGTTGAGTTGCCTGGACTGCCAACAAATCGGGCTCGTATCGGAAATTTTCGCCCGCAAGTCAAAGCATAACTCATCCGAAAGACATGTTGTATCGCAAAAAATATTTAAATCTCAAGGCACCGCTGGAGATGAATTTCTGAGTTGCATGGTGCCAATAGGTATGGCTGCACAGTAATACTTTTATTTTATTGTGTTGAGTGTTGATGTTGAGGTGTTGAAATGAGCATGCCAAGCTAACTACTGCATTGTGCGAGCTCGGAATCGTGCCACTTGCTCGCAAAATGACGTCATAATCACAATAGCGACTTCATCGGCTAAAACAGAACATTTGAGTAAGCTAGATTTGTTCAAAAGTGATCAGTAGGAACGGGAACTGTGTCATACGGTTGGTTAGCCGCAAAGTGCGCAGCCATGCACGCCGAATAAATTGCCTTTGAAAAGTAATCCGACGGCTCTCCCCAGCGCCGCTAGCGCGACAGTAGCAAAATGCTGGCAACAGGCGCCGTAGAATACAGTGTCAGCTAATCTAAATCAGGTTTTTGGCACCCTTAATTGCAGCGTAATTACATCTTTTTTTGGGGGGGGGGTTGCGCCCTTAATCAGCAAATGCACGTTATTTCAGAATGCCGTCGTGTGGTTCATGTTGTTCGCAAGTACCGCCAGTTTGTGATGGGAATGCCTTAGGGTTTAGAAGAGGAGTCAAGTCAGCCGTTGTGCCGCGACACGCTACTCGGAACAACTCCAAAATAAAAGCTTGGCGAAGCATTGATGTCCATAAAATATTTGGTTGGGTATGTTTGATTTTGAAGTTGGCCTTCTTAATGCATTGGCGGCATGATGCATAGCATGAACTATTGTTGCCGCGGTGCCTGCGTACTAGTAAGCTTCTAAACAATGTGACATTTTTTTGTGTCATATTAATACACGTGAATAATGCTCCCCCTGATTTGAGATCATTCTATTCAGCACAAACCTTTGAAGGCACAGCCCCGGTGACAAGCAAAGGTACAGATTTAGTACCTTTTTTTTCCCGACAGTGCATACAGACACGAGAGGAGGAAGTGGCTTCCCAATCTGGTTTTCAGCTCAAAGTCCACAGTAAAAGCAGCACACCGTTAAGTTAATCATGAGTCAAAAGAATGCGTGGCACTACAAACTTGCAATTCTCTTCAAACGAGAATTGCAAGTTCTCAAGCACGCAAACATACTTTTCCCATTGTTGTGCCGTGATTTACATCTTTTACCTTGATGGTCACATTGTCAAAACTGGTGGGGTTGGTCACGTCAAAGCAGACCAGAATGAGATGGGCCTGCTGGTACGAAAGCGGTCGCAGACGGTCGTAGTCCTCCTGGCCTGGAAGCACAAACGTAACGGCGAATTGCCTAAAGGGTATGCAAGCAAGCTCGGAAACCAGCAGACCACGCGCGGAGATCGGATGACTGGCAGGCAGGCCGGGAGCACATGTTCGAACGTTACGTACTATAGATGCGGACGAAAACCACATCCTGGCTTCGACTTCCTCTTTGCAATGATGTAAGGCCCTCTCTGTATGACAATTTACAACAGGCAGATAAGATGTCCACTCGTATTGTCTTACAGAAAATTGACTGAAGCTTTATTGCCCATTTGCCTTTACGGTGTGAAGCCGATAAACCTTCACATAAGGTCACCAAAAGGCGATTCGTACAAAACAATGACAGCGCTAATCTCGTCTCGTTTCTCTTTCTGTTCTATGTGTCTCTCAGGACGACCAACATAACAGAATCTATGAGTGGGAATGGTTAACTCATTCCCTCCCAAAGACGTTTTTAAACGTCTTTTCAGACCGGAATTGGCTGGTACTGAATGAGTTATATCTAAGCAGGGTTAAAGTAGTTTTTAGTTTTTTTTACATTACAGAGAGTTTTTCATTTGTCTTGAATTGTCTTTTTTTTAATTCAGTTTTTCAATTCGTTTTCAGTGCAAGTTTGTGAGTTTTATTCAATGTATTATTTTTGGGGAAAATGCTTTTGTTTTAATTTAGTATTTTATTTTCACAGTAATACCAAAAATAATGTATTACAAAAAAACCTCATGTAGGGAAAATAATTGACAAAGGCAAATCGAAGCATATTTTCACTATAATTATATTCAGTCTTATAAATGTTTCAATTCTTCTTTTTTTTTTTAAGATCTTGGCCTAAAAGATTTCTTCTTTGACAAACCCTTCTTCATTTTGGTATGATTCAGCTCAGAAAAGGTCACAGTGGATGTAACTGATCCTATTACGCAAATGATGCTGTGACGCCAACTTTGACGCCACTTCTCTCCCTTATATGCGATCGGACAACTAATTCATTGGCCGGCTAATTTAATCCATCGATATTAGCATTTACATTTATAAAATGGAGGGCGGGGGAATCAGCAGATTTATGATACATGGCTGCAGTTGGTTTTTAAAGTGCTGTATGAATAAAGTTGAGCTGAGTAATGAAAGCCTTCTTGCTTAAATGCTACCATATGTTGTGAAACGCTATAGACAGGCTTCTAGAAATTAGCATCAACGTGATAATTATGTACGATAGGTGGATAGTTTAACCCTTTCAGGGACAGCGGTTACTACAGTGGACAGGGTCGAGGTTATGGTGCATGAAAGGGTAAGAGCAACACATGCAGACATAATTTAACAATGCGTACAATTATAGATTCTTTATCCACCGCAAAGAATGACTCATATTACTGCATCTTACTTTGGAGTGACCATCTCCAATTATTGTCTGTTATTCTTGAGGTGGCCAAAAACAGAGTCAAAACTGTTGAATTGATTGTAAATTCTATTCATGTCTTTACTGTATGTTTTTGTAATGTACAGTATGACGCAGTGCTGTTTTCCAGGGAACGAAACCGTGTTCCAAAATGTCTTGAAAATGTCTTACCTGCTGTGTCACACACGGTGAGCTTCACTTCTTTTCCTCGAAGGACCACAGAGGTGGTATATTTTTCAAACACCGTGGGAGCATATTTCTATTGAAAATGGAGAACCATTACTATTGACATCATGATCAGATTTGGGGATTTAAATGCCCGTCATGAGATCAAAATTGTCACTATTTGTCAGTGACCAGAAAGGGCAAACGCGTTAATGAGCCTCTTACCTCCGGAAAGTAATCTTTGGCATACACCATGAGAAGAGAAGTTTTCCCACAGCCTCCATCTCCCACAATGACTATCTTGAGTTCCTCGCCCTCCCCGCCGCTGCCGTTACAACCGCCGGCATCTTTATTTTGTGTCATTCTGCTTGTAAAAAAAAGAGTCTCACAGGACCTGGCTACTCCCTCATTCAAAACCATGCATGGCAAAGAAAGGCTGCGAAATCAACACATGGGCAGGTCTCGGCTTGATTTCAATGCGAGTCTCATCTTTGAGCATGTGTGTCTGCTTACCACTTCCCGTTCCTGTCTACCCGACTACAGATGACACCTCGCGATTTTACCCTGCGTGCCGGTGTACAGCGACTTGTGCCTATGACCGGCAAGCGCACGCTGCGCCTCCTTCCTTGATTGCAATGGGCGGGAACGCCTTTTGTGTGTGTGTGTGTGTGTGTGTGTGTGTCTGTGTGTTGTGTTTCTTACTTTCTGCCAGATGCCTGTTTTTACACGCTGTCGAGAAACACGACAATGTTTCCCAAGAACACAATCTTATATTGCATTCAACCATTTGGCTCTGTTTGAGCTTTTTGTAATAATGCTCACAACCAACCTCATATGCGTTTAGTAAAAACAACTCTTGTGAAAAGTCTCAAAACATGTTATTATACACTAAGTGTATTTGCTTAATCTATTATCTTTTTTTCATTCATAAATTAAGGAAATTAGCGAAAGTGTAAATGCAAACAGGGCCGGTGTGCCACACATGGTCCACTGCGTTCTTTCTTCCAGTCCTGTAATAGGTTTTGCATTTAATTAGCTATTTTTGCCTCCTAAAGTTGATATTTTTTGATTAATTTATATCATTAAATCATTTATTTGTTGTCAATAATGTGATGATAGATGCTATTCATGAAATAGTGATATAATAGCCTACATCCCTCCATTATCTAAGCCACTTACCCTCACAAAGCTTCATAGCGAACATCCATCCTTCCATTTTCTAATCCGCTTATCCTCACGAGGGTCGCGGGCGTGCTTGAGTCTATCCTAGCAGTAGGCGGGGGACACCCTGAACTGGTTGCCAGCCAATCGCAGGGCATAAAAAGACGAACAACCATTTGCGCTCACAATCACACCTAGGGATAATTTAGAGTGCTCCATTAGTCTGCCATGCATGTTTTTGGAATGTGGGAGGAAAACAAAGTACCCGGAGAAAAGCCACACAGGCAAGGGGGGAACCGGAATCAAACCCTGCACCTCGACGCAGACATGCTAACCAGTTGGCCACCATGCCGCCTAAGAGTGAACAGATTTTAAAAATGTATTACACAATGAGATACTTAATAGTAATTAAATTGTTCCTTTTTTATTTTGAGAGATTAAAGCAATGATTCCAGTACATTTTATTTATGAAGATTTTATTGAGTGACCTATGTTTAATTTTCAATATTTATATGAATACAGTAGTTCTGTTGATATTTGATCTTTTGTGTGCTTTGTAATAGAGGTTGTTTTAAAAACAGTCGTGAGCAAAGACAGCAAGTTCAATAATATTAGAACGATCATGAATTGTTTTGTTGAAATTAACTGTTTTACAAACCATTTTACATCAGGTCTGACCCATCAAGTCCCTTCTAAAAATGAAACATGGCCCTAAGGCACAAAAATGCAACCATCTGTGGCCTCTAAATTTGGGTTCAAATACACACTCGCAGTATGTTTCCATGTTGCTTTTGTAATGTGAGCGCATACCATTTAAAGGTACATGGGGGGGGCTCATGGTGAGGAAATGCAGCTCCTGTACAGCTCCTGTATCTAAATAATCAATTTCTGTCTCGTGATTTGACATGACCAGCACATCTAATGTAATCTTTTTTTAGCAGTGTGTGAGAACAGCAGCGTTGTGATGACATTAACCTGTCAGCACTGTTTGTAAAGCCTGTGACAGGAGCAAGACGGCTGGAGGAGTAAGTTTAAGATAAAGCTAATTTGAGTTTGTGTTTTACAGATAAGATAGCGAAACCAAATGACTGTACATTGTGACCTTCCAAATACAGTGCTCGTATCACTGTCTGCCTCTGGACATTGTGAGTTTTCACAAAATGACTCTAATGGAATAAGTGACAAAATTTACTGTCACGTTACCCTATTGTTTTGCTGAAACGTGTTTTTTCTTTATGTCAGTGTTGTTTCTCAAATCATCCAGGTCACGGTAATCCAGAAAAGTCGAATCAAGGCATTTGAACATCTTATTGACTTTGTTGTGCTTTTTCTTGTTTAAAAAAATGTAACCTGTGTGGCGGCCCATCAAGCTATCTGAATAGATTTTTGGAATACTAGTGGCACAGTAGGTTTTTCCATGGGAGGAAGGGGGGGGGGCTCATATTTTGTTAAACTGTCCCTTTAAGGAAGAGAAGAAATTGACAAGCTATTTTCTTGTCCTTAGCGGTCATGCTTAGGTACTGAAATTCAACCAGTTTGGTAGGTTTAAATTAAAAATGATCGAACACTAGTGAAGTCTGTTCATATGGAGCACATAACAAGCAAAAGAACATAATGTTCATATGGAGCACATAACAAGCAAAAGTGGAATAACAAGAGCAACGAGTACTTACTGGTCCTCCCACAAGTTTATTTAAAATATCAGTCCGATACAGTACTGCAATACAATTACATTCGCAAAAGCTAGCATATAAAAGCTACAAGAAGCAAACTAGAATAGCAATTTACATCTCTTCAAAAGCAATTTTAAGGCTAAGAAATTCAAATGACAAACCGTCGAAAAGGCTTAACAATCAAACGGGGAATGGGGGTAACAAATGATAACATCTCTGTGACCAACTACTTATCGATAAAAAGGGAGTGGTAGTCCACGGGTCTTTTTTTGTCAAAATGGTGAACAGAGACCAGCTTTTGTTCACCGCGCAGGGAGGCAACTGTCCAAGTCGAGATAGTGGGGCAGGGCTGCAGCCCAATCCGCACTAGAACATTCCACAATGTTGAATGGCGCAGCACTAATGGGCGTTTTTTTTTTCAAAGCCTACAGACAATAAGCGTCTAACTGCTCGCTCGTATAATAAAACGTTCACCTTGGGTACACACGCTTCTTCTTGGCTAGTTACGTGTGTGCGTGCGTGTAAGTGTGTGGGCGTGCGCGCGCGCGCAAGTGAGAAGAAGGATGACGGGGGGAGGGTCGTTCAAAGCTTGGAGAAACGACAGCCCCGTGACCTGCTTCATGGCGGAATGCCTAAAATAAACACGGCGAGCTGGAAAAACAGGCCCCTGACACATGCTCGCAAAGTCACACAAATACAATAGACAATATTAAGCCGCGCCCAGACACGCCAAACAAGCGCATCCATTTTGTTTTAATCGCGTTTTACTTGTGTTTTCTGGCCTCCGCTGACATTTTCGAGGTTGTTTTTTTCCACCTTGGCCCGCAACAGAGCCGCTGTAGATTTCCCATGACCTAATATGGAAACACAGAGGGGGTTTGCTGAGCCCGCGTGTTGCTATGGCAACCCCCGCCACAGATCTCAGATTACCGCCTTCCGTTTTGGGAGTGAGTCAGTGAGCTGCAACCGTCGCCATCTTTTATTTCTCTCTTACGTCGATTCTTCGTCAATTTACTTCGGTTGTTTAAGTCCATTCATGTCAAAATGGCACGTTTAGCTAAAACGCCCCGTTTGGAGTGTGAAAACGTCGAGAATTTCCATTTCTTCCTCCCGAATGAGAGAGGAGCTCACCCACCAAATCTAAAGCACAGGCGCGCTGCATTGTGTGTGCGTGTGCTCGAGAAGCCATTTTGAGAGCGAGCACAGCTGAGAAACTGCTCGTCATTTTTAAATCTACACGCCACCTAAATAACTATTGGACAAAGGGAAAGAAGTGAAAAGTCCCAAGATTTCTCCCCATTAAGACTCGTTTCCTTTTTACAGGCTTGGATTACATATTTTGAATACCAGCCGTAAGTCTACAATATTGACAAATACAAAAGTATGATGTTACATACGGTAAATTGCTATGGAAAATTGTTGAATCTCACTTGACAAGTGATCACCATCCTCTTATGAGAATGCCTTCAATGTAGATTCATTTTTAGAAAACAAGCAAAAGTGAGTGAAAAAGTGTAAAAATCAATTACCTTCACAAACAATATTTCCTTGTGGTTTTAATGTGGTGATGCTTAGTGAGTGGTGGATGTGGAAGAGGTTTTTACGGTTGCTCTTGTCCTGTCTTCAAGGAGAGAGAGAGATGGTTTGCATATTGCCTAAAACAGATGATGGTTGAAGATGCGTTATTCGAAGGGTGGGAGGCAGTGGCAAGAAGCACTCATGATTTCATTTGATCTTTTTTCTTTTTGAAAGAGCTCCGTCTTTCGTGCTAATGGATTCCTTCCTTTTCAGGAGACGTTTCCCCATCCCTTATTAATGACATTGTTGGAGGATCCGAAGATGGAGCTGAAATCGTTCCTCCTGCACTTGAGTCATGTAGGCCTGCTCACAGCATTTGAGGTAAATATCTTCAAGCGTGGTCCCTTCTTCTCTGGCTTGGGACGAGTAGACCTGTTTGGGGAAATTAAATGTGCCCTTGCCGCAAGGTCATTTGGTTGTTTTAAATGGCCAAGGGGAGCATCACAAAGCAATCCTACCCAGAGCAGCCTCCAAAATCCCATCAGTTTCTGTTTTGGGACAAAATGTTCAGACATTAATCAAAGCAGTTGGGTGCTGAATTAAATGGTGAAATTGTCACCAACATCATAAGGCCACCATTGACCACCGTTGGCATTCGTGAAGAGGCTAGCATATTGACTAGTGACGCTACAAAAGCTTACTTGGTTTTAGGACAAGAATAGTTTAATGAGCAATAACGTGCATGCCTTATTCGCATAACAAACATGGTAGATTATCAGAAAATTGGACTTACTCATGGCTACTCATACAAGGCCTCAACTACACATTTAGATTTTTAAACTGTTTTCCTGCCCCTCTTCAAAGTCATAAAGCAGTTTATTTACATGTATTTCAAAAAGAGAAAACTAGTATTATTTGGGTGTGCCACGTGGCCTGGTTTAAGACAAAGATGGATGATTCCAAGCAGAGGAAAAAAGTCTGAAAATGTTCACAGGGTAATTACATCCAGTACATTCTCTTCCTTCTTCTCAGTCCCTTTCAAAGGAAGCAATCATAGGATCTTATCATAGTCCATGAGAGGTGAGGAAATCGAGTGTAAGATCCCTTTTTGGAACAAAGGAAACCCATGTAGGCCATGAAGTCCCTGTGTTTTTTTTAGGAAAATGGCTGCTGAGAGAGAGCTTTCAGGCCCCCTCTCTCTGCTGTGTGTTGAAGGACTTCTTGTGCCTCCCTCTAATAGCAGACAGCGCCTCTTTCAGCTGCACGCTGATTGGCTGGCCATGCTGCCTGCTGTTAACCAGCCAATTGCCCAGGCGCTGGGGAGAAAAAAAACCCAGCAGGCAATGTCAACCTTTTGCTTGCCCTAAAAAACAACAACTTTAAAATAAATAAATAAATAAATGCTGTAAAACTAAATACAAACACAGAGTCACGTGTGAGGGGCAAAGTACTCTCTTGAGTTTAGCGGGAGTGGTGCATTTTTGAGGCATCAGCTACATGAAAGAAATCACGTTTTGCATGAGAATACTCGTAGTATTTGTCTTGTTGAAAAACAATGAGGTGGTTATTGCCTTTCTGTGAAGTGCTACTATTTTCATTCAGATTTTTGTGGTTTGCTTGAGCACTGAAAAAATCATGCAATATATACAAAACTCCATTCTTACTCAAAAAACAACCAACCAACAACAAAAATATATCAACTGCAATAGATGTCAGGTGGGCGGGCCAAGAGGGCAACAGTCACATTGAAAGTCCTGCAGGATTTCTCCAAATGCTGCCTGTTTAATGTGTGGCAACAACCTGTATTTGTACAGTATGTGTGGGCTGTTCGGTAAGGTGGATAAACGGGAATCATACTTGACAAAGAAAAAAAACTTGAAACCTCCCAAAATATGTGGGAAAAGATGTTACGGTCTAGTGAAACTATGCAATGCCGCTCATCACTGTAAAGTGAAGCATGGCACTGGCAACGTCAAGCTGTGGTGCTGTTTTTTTTTCAACGAGAATTGGGACCATAGACCAGTTGGATTTAGTTATGAACAGTTCCAATTAGCAGTCAGTGCTAGCAAAAACACCTTTATGGTTC
Source organism: Hippocampus zosterae (assembly GCF_025434085.1). Taxonomy (NCBI): domain Eukaryota; kingdom Metazoa; phylum Chordata; class Actinopteri; order Syngnathiformes; family Syngnathidae; genus Hippocampus; species Hippocampus zosterae. Next base: position 9,260,871 of record NC_067468.1, read on the forward strand.
TGCGATTGAGCAGGAAAAAAATCAGAAAAGACAAAAATGTGAGCAGCGGGACTGTATTTGGAGTTGAACTGCAGCAGTTCAAATGATGGCAGGTGTGTGCTAACTCCTGTTTAGGATTAATTTTTGGGTAAATTCTGAAAGCAAACACGTCCCCAGCCACGTTATATCACTTATTTTATCTATGTATATCACTTATTTTATTGAAATAATTCATTTTGGTGTCTTTTTTTATATGGCATAAAAACTCGTATGGTGAAATTCAAACAGAGACGAGTAGACATTCGATGTCAACTGAATGGATTGATAGAAGGACAGGTAGATGTTTTTATTTTTATTTTTTTAGTAATTCTGAATTCTAAATTAAGCCAGCTCAAATCTGTTGTTTTAAAATCACATTTTACTTGTTTTCTTTCTACATCAAGGGCTACCATGTGTATGTATTCACATTACAGTGGCGATTCTGATGAGGTTTGGCAGGCAGTGTCAAACAAAACTCTTTGCTTGCCCTAAAACCAACCAAAAGCAAGTAACAATGTTTAATATTGAACGTAAACACGGCGTCAGGTGACGTTCGCGATTGGAAAAAAACACCACAGTATTTCTTTGCGGTGATGCGGCCACCAGCTCAAATCTCTCTTGTATTTAAATTTTAGATTATTGTTGCTTTATTAAAAATATCCGTTGGATGTTGCTCACATTTCGGTTGCGATTCTAATGAGTTTTTATCGAACGTTTGTCTGTTTGGTCAATGCGAGTAGTGGCAGATTCGTCACAAGCGTGTTGAGACAGTCAACCCGACAAGGAAAAATATAGAAACATTTTCAAAAATAAGTTACGTACACGTGCACCGTATATCTTTTTTAACGGGGCGTTCTTAGCCTATCACGTTATACGACGCCTTTGTCTTTATTCCACGAACAGCTGGTAGTTGTCGTGGCGAAAGTGCGCCTGTCGTTTCGATGTGCGGCCAAAGCCTAAGCTAAGCTAAGCTAAGCGGTGTATTGTGGGAGCGACAGACAGAAAGAAGCTACCGTACCCTGCCAAAGCTCCACACAGCAGCACAGACACGAGCAGCAGCCACACAATATGTGCGGGCTCTCACTCAAAAAGGAGCCACTTACACCCTTCATCCAGCGAAATCATGTAAAGTGAGCGGAGCGAAAAGCGATTCCCCATTTATCTCACCGATTCAACAAGAAAGAATCCCTCGATCGGGGCGAATCATGTCCAAGCCGGGGGAGAGAAACAAATTGTGCGAGGACCATGGCAGAAAGCAGAGTTCAAGTAAGCTTCCCCCTCTCTTCTCTACCTTTCTGTCAATTGTCTTGCGGAGCACCACACAGTCACGCATGTGGAACGTTTTGGTAGAAGTGTCGCGGACCTGGAAGGTGCTGGTGGTGGGTAACTGGTGGTAACGGGAGCGAGCGAGCGAGCGAGCGTCTGTGCTTTAGCCGCCACCGATGCCTCACGTTAGCTCGGCTTCGCCTTCCCGTGTGTGTGCTTTCAGCGTTGGCCAACGGCACGGACGGTCACCCCGGCTCGGCGGAGAAGCGGAGTCACCACTGGAGAAGTTTCAAGCTGATCATCGACCCGGCACTCAAGAAGGGATCGCACAAGCTGTTTCGCTACGATGGACATGCTTTCAACATGCCCGTAAGTGGACCGCCGCCGGTGAGAGAACCCGAGGAGGCGAGCCCCACAACGGAGAGCACTCTCCCCCGGACTCAGCCTCCATCATCGCCGTTGTCTCAAAGCACAAGCGACTTTGCGTTACTTTTTTTACTTGTCGTCGGAGTGGGAAAGTGCTTCGGTGGATGTCAGCAATGTGCTCCCGCCTCCTCCGCAGAACCCGGGGATGCCACCGGTGGACAGCGTCCGAGACCCGAGGATCGGTCGCCTATGGACCAAATACAAAGAAACGGACCTACCAGTGCCCAAGTTTAAGGTAATCTTAACAGCAAGTATTTTCCTTGGGGTAGGGAAATGTAAATTAGCTGTCATAAGTAAAGAGACACACAGCCCGGCTCATCTTTCGGCTATCTGTGACAATTGTTGTGCTGTGTTAAGAGTGGGGTACTGCTATCTTATTTGTGAATCCTTTCTCAACTATTAATTGAGCAAATGTTTATTTATATTGGCAGCATTTGTAGGGAGTCTAGGACAACTGTTGCATGCGTGGACTACACTATTTAAAGTGCTCTGAGGGGCATGCTATACTTATCAGTTGAACAAATGTTTATTACTACTACATATTAGCTGCATTTGTGGGCTTTGTAAAGACAACCCCTCCAAGCTTTTGTTTTTAGCAACTGCTTTGCATGGCAAAGTGCCTCAATGCACGATTCCCCTAAAAATCCCCTTTCCAATTTACCCCCTCCCTCTCGCACAACCAAGATCGACGAGTATTACATTGGCCCCGTGCCCCCGAAGGAGGTGACGTTTGCACGTTTGAACGACAACATACGCGAGGGCTTCCTGACGGACATGTGCAAGAAGTTTGGTGATATCGAGGAGGTGGAGATCCTTTACAACCCCAAGAATAAGAAGCACCTTGGGATTGCCAAGGTGGTCTTCGAGAGTGTCAAAGCCGCCAAGATGGCCGTGCAGATGCTGCACAACACGTCCGTGATGGGAAACATCATCCATGTGGAGCTGGACCCCAAAGGTAAACATATCCAGTAGCTGCCATGTCTTCACTTGTGATATCTGTCTTACTTGGGGCGACAGCTGTCACGTGATCATCTGCATTGCTTGGGAACTGAGGGCTAATTGAATTTCATTAAATGTAATCCCTGCTCCCACAAGCCCCTGGCTGAGGGCGCCATCTACTCCCCAGTGAGCCTAATTTCAGCCTGTAAACAAATGCTTAAAGACCTGAATACACCCCCACCCACTACAAATCAACTCTGCTGTCATTTGTAGGTAGATTCAACATTTACTTGAAATCTGTGGTTGAATTTGACAGTTTTGAATAATTTTATAGGTTTCAGCTCATTTAGAACATCGTAGAAACTACAGTTTTGCCTTGTGTGTTTCATTCATTCTGTAGCCAAATTCCCAATTTAAATGAATGGAATGCCATTAATTTGCAACAGAACCCCCACCCCCTTCAAAAAAACACTAACAACAATATTTGTTGTGTGTTTTTAAGAAGCACTAAAGCATTGCATTTTATAAAAACATACAGTAGTAACCTAATTAGAATATAAATCAACAGTTTGTATATCATGATTTGATGCTCTAATTTGTTGTGCGACTCCTGGTGTTCGCACGTTGGCCACTAGGGATCAGTACATACGCAAGAAAACGGTCCCAGCTGCTCAGTAAACTGATTATTAGTCGGTTTTCACGGAGTAGACAAATGTTATATTGTCTCTCTGCATCTATTGTTTCTGTGCCGAAAATTACTGTTGCTTCAAAGGTTCGAATACTACAACATTTACGCTAGTTTCGTTAGCTCCTCAATGGGATTTTGCATTGCACTTTAGCAATTAGCTATATAAAATTACATAAAATTATATAAAATTACACTTTATATGTGTAATTCTCTTTCATAATAATAATTTTCTTTCTTAACTGGGTGAGGCATTTGAGAACAGCTTACAATGTCAAACTGGGGCAGTTTAGGGTTCAGTGTCTTGCCCAAAGAAAGTCCAATACGGTCAGGAATCGATGGCTTGAAGCCCCCCCTTGTTCGAACATTGCACATCTGTCACCACTGTATTTCTGTTCTCTAAAACCCCCAATTATGACAAAATTACATAATTAAGAGTTTGCATATTTACAACCTCCTCCCACATTTGTCGACCGAGGTAAACCATTTCAAATTCAAGTCTCACTATTTCCATTTTGCCACTGAAATTAATTCCACGGCAATATACCGGTAGTTTAGGTTCAGCTGTCACATGTAATTTCTAAAGAAATGGAATTCTGTGGTGGTTTATAAGTGTTCCATTATTGAACTTCTTTCATGTTACTTTGAAGTTAATCAAAGCTCTTTGATATCGGTGAAGGAAAAAAAAATCACTGAACAGTTTCAGCCTGGGCTCTGTTGTATTTGTCAAGACAAACTTGTGTTGGATTTGTTTAATTTAACCAAGTATACCTGATATAACATTTGATCCACTAGGGGGGCCCCAAGGAGTAACATATAATTTTTTTAATAGTATTGAGCAAGGACAGAATTACAAAAGTAGTTAAATGTATGGATACGACTCAGTACTTTATGATTCGAAATGTCAACCCGTCTTTTCTTGAAGTGTCATTTAAAAAACGTTTTAGTCCTTGTACTCATCATTTCTCAACGGGATACAATGATGAACCCAATTTTGTTTCGGGCAATTTTTGTTTTGGGTCCTTTCAAAGTTGCTCTGCAGTGTAAAACAATCCTCAATAATAAAACAGGCAGTCATAAATATTCTATATTTGTTCCAAAATTCATACTTGCTTTCAAGTCTTCTCAGTGCCTCCATATTGGGTTGAGTTTGGTGCTCGGCTGTCAGCATATAGTATGAACAGTTCCAAACAAATTGTAACAATTTTTGCTGTATTTATGAACCCGGCCTCACATCCCCCCGTGTCAACTCCTCCTCAGGTGAAAATCGCATTAGGTACTTCCAGCTCCTGATGAATGGAAGCTATACGCCGCGGACGCTGCCTGTTGGCGGGGAGGAAGCGAGAGAAGTTTCCCCTCGTAGCCTGGCTGAAGCTTTACTGGTAAAGAGACTCTTGTGTCGTTACCTTGTTGCAGCATTAAACTTTGCGCAGAATTGCTGTGATCAGCATACAAACTTTAAAGTTTACACTAAGGATGTTTGCTTTAGAACCCACAACGTTAGAATAATCAAATAAAATGTAACTTATTTGACTAGTTAAATTGAAAACTGATTAGATTAAAATTGCATAGACCAAGTACATAAATAAAGAAGAAAATGAGATCCTCCTTATGGTTTGGCTCCTAAAACCCCTGAAATGTTCAACTGTGTAATCAAAGAGTTTCACTTTTCAAACTCAACAACATGGAATGAACTTTTTTGTCATGTCCTATTTTATTAAGATGAACCTTTTTCTTTCGTGAGCATTTCTGGGTTCAGTGCTGTGCCCTGGATCAAATGTGCCAGTTCTTGAAATATTTGACATATTGATTACATGTCCCTTCCATAGGCGTGCGAGCCCATCCGCAGGTTGTCGGAGAGCAACTTGTCGGCTGCGGCAGGCTCGATCCCGCCGAGCGGCAGCACCTCTACCACACCGCTGTCTCTGGAGACGGGCTACTCCAGCCTGAGGCAGGACACGCCCCAGTCCCAGGGAACGCCACGCCAAGTGGGCACCCCCTTCTCCCAAGACTCCAGCTACTCCAGTCGCCAGTCCACCCCCGCGTACCAGTCCGGCACCAGCCGGGTGGAGAGTTCCGGAGGCTACAAGTCGCGGAGACATGAGAGCAAGTTCCAGGATGCTTACAATCGTAGACCGGAGAGGCCTCAGTACCGCAGCAATATGTACCGCAACACCACATCTGAGCAAGCGCCCTTTAAGCAGCATCACCTCACTCCTCCTGAACCCCCACCTACGCCCCCCTCCTTCTCCTATACGGCACCTCCCCCTGCTACGCCCAACTTCAAGTCTGCTTTCTCGCCCTACCAGACTCCCTTGCCTCCCGCTTTCCCCCCGTCGGAACCAACATTTCATCACCCGTCCCAAAGGGAGGGTGAGTGCCAGCGACCCCCTGAGCCGCCTCTGGCCGCACCCACTGACCTTTTGCCCTTGAAGGATAGACTGGAAAACCCTCCCGCCCCCGAGCCTCCGCCGGAACCGGGACCCCATCCTAGCACGCCTCCTCCCAAGACGCCCGAACGCTGCCCGTCACCTGGCTCGCCCGCCGCTGACCCTGAGCGCAATAGCCTGGACTCGCGTATTGAGATGCTGCTCAAGGAGAAGAGGACTAAACTGCCTTTCCTGGCGGAGCGAGACTCGGACACTGAGGTGCGAATGGAAGGGAGTCCCATTTCCTCCTCGTCCTCGCAGCTCTCCCCGATACCGCCGTACCTTGGCGGTGGAGCACCAAACTCCCGACCCTGTAGCACAGGCTTGGAGGACATCAGTCCGACGCCGTTGCCGGACTCGGACTCGGATGACGAGCCCATCCCCGTAACAGCCTCGCTGGTCAAGAAGAACAGCTCTCCCCTCGACCACGAGAGCAACAGCAAAGTCAATGAGGAACATTCTCGAGCGCACACGGCAACAGAAAAAATTGAGACGGTAAGCACCACCTTTATAATGACAAGAATTCAGTTGCGGTGAATCTGTCAGATGCCCTCCAGTACACGGAGTTCGTGTGTTAGCTGTTAACCAGAGCGCAGGAAGTGAGATCGAGTTTCAAGTTCTCATCGAAAGCTTTTCTTTTTGTTTCACACTTTGTTGATTCTCGTAACGGAATCTTGGGTTTCGCAACAAAACAAAGCTGTGTTTACATTATTACATGTGGTGTGTGGACGAGTAAGTGGAACTCGGTGCTCGCTCAAAGGGCTTTCTACTCTCCACTTAAAGCTAGGCTGGTTTCCTCTTTTTAATAATACTACTACTACTGCAGAAAAAAAGAGGAAAACACAAGTTTGGCTGTTGGCCCCATTCAGTGGCGCACTTCCTGCTTTTGCTCCCATCCTGGCAGGCAGGATTGGCTGTGCCACTGTAGGTGTTCTTACATTTCAGTTATTACAATGCAAATACATCATTTGTGTAGCACCGTCACGCTTCATGTTGTCAAGAAATGGGAGCCGATCGTATGACATCCTTTTTGAAGAACCGATAAGAGTGCTTTCGCTCGTCCAGTTCAAACGAGAGTCGACACGTTCTTGCTTCAAGCTGTTTGTCACTCCCACTTGAAGTTTACAGAAGAACGATATGATCACAACTGTGTACTAGCATAATCCTAACATGTAATGAAAGAGGCTATAGATGGGCTAATAAGTAAACTAATCTTGGTCGCCATGCTCATTGGAGATCTTCAAAACAACTGCTACATAACACAAGCTGATCAACAACACACAGGACAATATTCACAGTCGTCTATTCTTTGGATAATCTTTTCTATGTTTTCGGACCAATATAGTGTATCGTGATGATCTCCCACCGCACTGTGATGGTGAAAGCCCCGTTTGAGATGCCATCTCTTCCATTCCCCTCCAGAGTCATCATTCGTCCGGAGAAGACATGGAGATCTCTGACGACGAGATGCCCGGCACGCCAATCGCCGGCGGCGACTGTAGCAAAGGCATCGTCGTGAACTCCGCCGTGTCCCCCATCCAAACCCTGGCGCTCCCTCCGCCCGGCTTCTCCCACCTGGCCCACCAGGCTGGCTTCGCCATGGCCCACCACCACCTTGGCGCCGTGCCGGGGCACCCGACTCACCTGGCCGCTCATCCCGCCGTGCACCCGCACCTGCTGCCCCACATGGCTCATTACGGACCCGGCATGATCCCGATGGTCCAAATGGAGCTGATGAACTGTTCGCAGTGGCAACAGTGGAGCACAGTTCCCATGTCCTTCCAGATGCAGCAGCAGATGCTGAGCCGCATGGCGCAGACGCGTGGCCCTTATCCTTACCCGCATTTCCTGGACAGTGCCGCCTCCGGGCAGTTCGCCGCACCGTACCAACATCTCTCCATGGGCGGCACACACGCCAGTGGTGCGGGGGCGCCGGGGCAACAGTGGCAGCATCCCGGCATGCCCAAGTTCAACCCGACGGTTCCCCCTCCTGGATATGAGACAAAGAAGGAGGACCCCCACAAAGCCACCATCGAAGGTGTGCTGCAGGTCATCGTCAAAGAACTGAAGGCCATCATGAAGAGGGACCTTAATCGCAAAATGGTGGAAGTGGTGGCATTTAGGGCCTTTGATGAGTGGTGGGAGAAGAAGGAACGCTCGGCAAAGGTACGTTGCTTTTTAACGCTTTCAAATATGCTTTTGTTCCTCTGTATTGTATTATCCCTCCAATGGAATTATGGGGAAAAAAATATCTCAATTGTTTTGACCGAGACTGCCATCGCGATTAATAAACACAAGACTTATTGTCATAACACAGCTTTGAATATAACAGGTAGACAATAAATTGGTATAAATTAAAGTCAAAATATATTCAAGTCACAGCAATTTAAAAAGCAAATACCTGCTGTTTCTCCTGTGTGCACCTTCCCTACTGTATAGTGTAGAACCCCATTAAAAGAGGTTGCATAATGAATTGCAATAGAATGGAACATTAGCAAGCAAGCCTAAGAAAAAAAACAAAGACACATGGTCCTTTGGCGGTTGCTGAAATCAACTCTGGGCAATTTGCTGAATTGTATTTTAATTTCCTGCATGATTCATTTTGTGTAGCATTGCCCCCCCAAAATGTTCAAATTCCAAATGTTCTCGTGCCAGGCATCCTTGACTCCAATCAAAGGTGCAGAGGGTAAGGAAGACGAGCGACCTAAACCAAAAGAGACCATCGGTTCAAGTCTGCTTGAGAACTGGAACAAAGGCGAGGGTCTGGGTTACGAGGGCATGGGGCTCGGAATCGGCTTGCGAGGAGCCATCCGCTTGCCCTCTTTTAAGGTAGCAAAAGCTTGTTTTCCTTTCTGTTCTTATTGCCAACCTCGTCCGCAGCGTTTGGTGTTAAGCGTTGGATTGTGGCACTCAGGTGAAAAGGAAAGACCCACCAGAGGCCATCACCGCAGGGGAGAACAAACGAGTGCGGCCCTCGACTCCCGTGGATGACGAGCTGGAAGATGAAGGTAAAGGCAACGACTCGTACGCGCTTCCCCGCTGAGCATTTACATTTTCAAGTGTCTTGTAATATTCGTTTGTCTCGGCTAACATTTTATTCCTGAAATTGCTCAGTGAAGAATAATCTTTTCAACTTCAGTTTCCTCTATACATGTAAAACATTTTAATTAAGAAAAAAAACCATGGTAAATCTGACTGAATTATCTTGTATTTTGTACACAATGAAATCGAAAATAAAATGTATTCTGAAATAACAGGTAAATTATTTTGAAATCATACTATGTAAAAATGTGGATCATGACTTATCATTTATCTCGGGTAGAGCGCGATCGAGATCTGACGGAGCTCCCATCGAACGACTCCAAAATGGACGGCGACGGCATTTCGACCAAGCGGAGACACTCGCGCCCAATTGACTTGGACAGCGAGGGTGAGGAGGATGCGGACACATCGGAGAAGGAGGAGTCGCTGTGCGACCGAGAGGAGGAACCCAACGAGACGGCGCCCACTGAAAGGCTATCGCCGATCAAAGTACAGTGACATTTCTATTCTGTATGATTAAAAGCATTTTTTAATGGATAGAGGGATAGGTTGATTTCTTTTGAAATTGTAAAGAGACTTTGCGGACACCCTGTAATTTGTTTTGGCAGAGTGTTGACGACGACGCTGACAGAGAGTCGTCCAGTGAGAGCGCATCCTCAGATTCTTCCGACGACGGTACGTTATTTGCATGAGAACCACACGTTTAGGTCTTGACGTCCGCTGCAGTTTGGCATCTCACGACGTCATCTCCCGCAGAGTCGGAGAGTTCCGCGTCATCCAAGAGCAGCTCGGACTCCTCATCGGCCAGCTCGGATTCCTCCGAGTACGAGTTGAGCTCGGAAGACGAGGTCTCCGAGGTGGAGATGGAAGACAACGATGCGGGCAAAGCCACCAGGACCTCCTCATCCTCTTCGTCATCGTCATCTTCATCTTCGGATGAAGAGGGAGAGACAGACTCCAGGCCACCCAGTCCTTCTCCAGTCCCGATCAGGGATGTTACGGAAGAGCTGAGCAGCAAACCGAAATTCAGACCTCCAAGTCCAGAGGAGGCGCTAACGGAGGAAGTGAAGCCACCGTCGCCCAAACTTGTTCCAGGTAGGATCTCTCAACCGATAATTGCATTTGGCACAGAGGAAATATGATGGCCCGCTCTTTTGTTTTACCTGGAGCATTTTAATTATCGAGAGTCTTATTTGTTATATTTATGCAGTTCCGATGTGGCCTTTTGTGTATGTTCAAGGGGACAATGCTTGTGATTTTGCAGCCAAAGAAGACGTCAGCGGCGATGAAAGCGGCACTGTGAAGTCAGAACCTCGGGAGAACTTGCGGCCGCCCACCCCTACGGGCGCCCTTCCTTCCGACAGTGATCAGGAGAGCAAAGCCAAAGGTAAAGCGGAGCCCGAGGGAGCGGCCATGATGTCAGGTGGATTAGCCTCGCCCCACCTCCATTCCCAAGGCCGCGCGCCCCCGTCCACTTCCGCCTCCTTAATGCACCTCCCTCTCCCGCCTCGCCCCACAGTAGAAGGTCGCTCCATCCTCCACCCGCCCTCAGATCCCTCCCAATGGGCTCGTCAGCCCACGGACGAAGACATTCCCCGGACGCCTGGCCGAGACTTGGCGGAACGAGCCCGCCTTCTGGGCAAGTCCCAAAGCACGGACACGTTGCCTAACACCCCAGGTAGTGACGCTCCGCTCACGGGGAGCAGCAGCCTGATGCTCAGCTCTCCGCATATTCCCGGTAGCCCTTTCTCTTACCCTGCTCAGTCTCCTGTCCTCAGCGCCGGAGTCCCTCGCACTCCGGGGCGAGACTTAACTTTCACCCCTGTCTTCCCTGACCCCTCCGCACTTAATCGGAAGGTCTCCTCCGAGAGCCTGGACGAACGTCCCGTGTTTAAGGAGCCCCCCGTCAGCGCCTTACCTAACCAAGCCTCATTAACAGGTACGGAGCATCCGGCCGGCCTCTCCGGTGACGTGAGATCCGAAGAATCAGACAGCGTCCCGTCCAAGCGCAAACCCGCACGACGCAAAGGGAAAAAGATTACCCTCCTCTCAGAGTCTTCTGAGCTGTCACCTGACTCGACTCCTTTGCGAGATGTCGATGCGCGCAAAATCTCTGCCAAGTCCTCTGTCCCGAGCCCCGACTTTGGGGCAGCGCAACCTCAGAAGACTCTGCTGCCCGAAACGGAAGATGGCTTCCTTTCCTACGAAGAGGATACGCCCGTGGTCATAAAGCCGCCGCGGCGGGCGCGGCGAGGTTGGGAGGAGCTTCTGCTCGACAGCCTATCCCCTGTCACCACGCCGCCTCGAGCTTACTTCTCCAGACGCAGTGACTTTGAGGAAATGACCATCTTGTACGACATCTGGAACGAGGGCATCGACGAGGAGGACATCCGGCTCCTGCAGGTCACCTACGACGAGATGCTGCAGCAGGACAACGGCAACGACTGGCTCAACGACACGCTTTGGGTTAATCATCCGCATATCCTTTTTTGCGTGACCGCCAAGCATTGGTCTTTCATTCTCGCATCGACCTCAAACATCCAAAAACTTTTGGACGTTCTGTAGTAATTTCGCTAGAATATACAGTATTTTATCCAGATAATTTTTAAAGTTACGTTTTTCCAGATACCATAATAGTATATTTCGCTTAGTTCTGTAATTTATGAGTTAGCAGCGCCCTCTGTTGGCAGTAACGGAGAACATTTTGGTTCCCTGAGCTCCAAAGCCCAAATAGTTCCCGCCCTTGACGGCCCTGCACAAACCAACATCCCGCGAGTGAAGAAAAAGAGACGAGATGACGGCATGAGGGATCACATGACCGGCTGTGCCCGAAGCGAAGGTTACTACAAAATTGACAAGAAGGACAAGATCAAGTACTTGCTGAGCACGCGGCTGCAGTCGGAGGAGCCGCCCGTTGACACTCAGGTAGGGAGGCCACGAACCATTATTTAAAATTTCGGCTGATTCTTTTGTCGTTAAATCTGCTTTGGGGAAAAAAAATCCATCACTGCAGTTAAAAACTGAACATTATTTCTCCCCAAAAATGCACAAATGACTGCCGTTTTGTACTGGTTGCTATGTATGTGCCAAAACTTGAAATGTGGTTTGCATTGAAGGTGTGCATTGAAATTGCTGGAACTTTGTCAATTTGAGGATTTAGACAATTTTTAGTTTTAAGCAAAGTAAACAATTAATGGATTATCAAAATACTAATTTCATACACAACGATCGTAGTTGTTATCACCTCTAAACAATTTCCCTTTTACTGCAAATGAATATCTGCTCCAAATATCAGACTCTAAAATGACTCCATAATTTTGATGGAGTCATTTTAGAGTCAAATTAGTTTTTGATTAATCATTGCACCTCTACGCCCGGCTGACTTTTAGTAGCCAAATTATCGTGCCTGCATATGCAGGATAACGTGAAATTTCATAGACGTTCCGGTAATTCGAACCCTCCAAACAACTTTGACTTGAGCATGCATGGAGCAGCAAAGCATGCAAGCAAGCTGTACAACAACACTCAAATGCATGTTTTCGATCGCTTTCATTCTCGCTCAGGGGATGAGTATTCCTGCGCAAGTGCACGCCTCCACCAGGGCGGGATCCGAGCGGCGGTCTGAGCAGCGCCGCTTGTTGTCGTCGTTCGCGTGTGACAGCGATCTCCTCAAGTTCAACCAGCTGAAGGTGAGCACGCATGCGCCCGCTTTGTCTTTCGGGGGGGGGGGGACCAAATAGACTGACGGCCGCCGACAAATATGCACACTTCCAGTTCCGTAAGAAGAAAATCCGATTCTGCAAGTCGCACATCCATGACTGGGGTCTGTTCGCTTTGGAGCCCATCGCTGCTGACGAGATGGTCATCGAGTACGTGGGACAAAATATCAGACAGGTGAGGCTATGGCAACAGCTGTTTGTAAAACAACAAAAGTACGGTGCATTTGGAGATTGAGGGAAAACATTTTCGCCGTTAGTCTTACTTTTAGGAGAATAAAGTTGGCTAGTTTTGTGGCAAAGGTTTTTATTTTTGAAATGAGAGTGGTGAAAAAGATAATGTCAGTGTATTTTCAAGTGAAAGGCTTTATATTGTATTTTATCATTAAAATTGTACTTTTCTGCAAATGAGGTTGCATTTTTTTTTAATCAGACGTGTATATTTTTTGATTGTTTTGCGAGATTGAAGTTGTATTCAAAGTTAAAAAGTTACATATTTTTTTTAAGGTTCTATTATTTTTTTATTCGGATTTATCTTATTTTTTTAATTAAGTTGTGGGACCTTTACGGTTTTTAGATTAGTCATATAGTCCCTTTTTAAAAAAAATTGGGTTGGGGGTAGAAAGTCATTTTTTAAATTTGTTTGAATTCTTTCAGTAGAAGTTAGTTTGAAGAATCAAGTTGTCATTTTAATATTCATATATCCAGTTATACCGTGACCATCAAGTTGGGTATTTTTGAGAGTTGTCCCTTTTTAGCAAAACTGTGATGTATTTTTTTTCTTTCTTTGGCCCACAATCAAGTTGTGTGTTTTGGTGTCCGTCGGGTTTTGTCCATAGGTGATCGCGGACATGCGGGAGAAGCGTTACGAGGATGAGGGCATCGGCAGCAGCTACATGTTCCGCGTGGACCACGACACCATCATTGACGCCACCAAGTGCGGAAACTTTGCTCGCTTCATCAACCACAGCTGCAACGTAAGGCCCCCAGATTACATCCCCTCACTCACTCACTCCCTTCCTCCTTGACCCGGATGAGAACCTTCCTTCCATCTTTTGACCCCTCCTCCATATATCTCTCCTTCCTTCCATTCATTCTTTCTTCATAACTTCCCTTCCTCCTTCCATCCTTCCTAACTTCTTTCATACCATTCTCACCACCTTCATTTTTACGGGCCGCTCTTCCTTCCTTTCTACTTTACTGACCTCCATCCATCCCTTGAATACATTAATTTTAGAAGTGTCTACCTACTTTTGCACCACTGTCTTTTTATATTGCACAATGTCAATGTGATGTGTTGTTGACGTTCATCTTCTTATTTGTGTGATTCCCCCCCCCCCCCCCCACTACCCTCCCCAGCCTAACTGTTACGCGAAGGTGATCACAGTAGAGTCGCAGAAGAAGATCGTCATCTACTCACGGCAGCCCATCAACGTCAACGAGGAGATCACGTACGACTACAAGTTCCCCATTGAGGATGAGAAGATCCCTTGCTTGTGCGGCGCCGAGAACTGCCGGGGGACGCTCAACTGAGCAAAACTGCCAACGTTTTGATGGTTTACGATTTATGGTGCTGTTCCATCCATTTGACTTGTCCGCTTTTGGGTCCCCCACTCACCCCGTTTTCTCGGCTTGATTAATTACACAATTTGGGAAAGCTTTGGGGTGAAATTTCAGGATTTTATTTTTATTTTTTATTAACACTGATCAGCGAGAAGGACCCCTGCCATGGGAAAACAAGCGTGACTGGAATCAGGACATCTCTTAACACTCTTTGGGCTCATTAAAAAAAAAATCCACCCAAATTCAACGAAGAGTTATGTTGGTAACAAACAAATGTGGCCTTTTTAAAAAGGATGCCCATTGCGTGTCATGTCACTGGCAAAAGTTGACACTTTTGGCATAACAACGGTGTACTCTTCAACAGTATTTGTCAAAATGGGCATAGAGATCTTGTAGCTTACGAGTGCTAATACTGCAAAAAAAAAAAACTCAAACTATTGTAACGACCACAATAATACAGCATTTTTCACCATCGTTTTATTTTGTATAGCCCTTGTAAGACTTATATGTTCACTGCACACACAAAAAAGCTAAAGAAACATCCAAATAACTTGCAAAGTCTCAACATGAGGCTTCTGTACATCAATTAAGAATTGATTGAGTCCTTTTGCGGTATCGGCGAGCTGCTCATGTATTATTCCGTCAGTGTTCAAACGGTTCCTGCGACAACAACAACAACAAAAAAGGAAAAATAATTGTTTAATGCACTTCCGCTTTGCCAGGCAGACACAACTTCTCATTGGCTCGGTGTCACAATACTGGAGACTTGCTTTCTGTTTATATTGTAAACTTGTACAGAAAATCTGCATCCTTTTTTTATACTTCATCACGGGGTCTCACTTTTAAGATGTTTTCTAGAAAATGACTGCCTATTTAAAAAAAAAAAAGTATTTTCAGGGATCTGTAAATGGAATGACAAGCTGTTTATTTCAAGAAGAAAAAAAAGGTCCACTGTGTACAGGAAGTCACCTTCCATCGCCCCCTTTTTGGAAAGATTGTTTCTTGTAGAAACGTCTTCATTCCTCTTGCCTGTCTCAAACATGTACATAAGCTAACTGTGAATATGATATGAATATATATATTTTTTTGTTCCCCAAGGATTTGCTACACCATCCGAGCTCCGAGAGCTGCGAAAACATATGCGATTGGTGAGCTTGTAGCACCACATTTCGGCTTGTGTCAAGCTTTGGTTTTCTTTTCTTTGTATTCTTTTTTGTGTTGTAAATTCTATGAAATGAAAAGTTGTTTTGCGGTGTGGAGATACTGAGGATGATGAAAAAAAATCAGCGTTTAGGAAGAGGACTGAACAATCAGCCCGTTCCTCATGTCTATTTATTACATGACAAATGTATGAACATGTTTGGGGAAAAAATATGGAAATAAAGCAATTTTGCATACATCCATAAAAATCGTCTGTTCCATTTCTGTCGTTAATCATTTAAAATCGTCTGTTCCATTTCTGTCATTAATCATTTTAAACCTGATCCTGTTAGCAATAATTTAGCCTTTCTGTAATTGGTAATGACGTTTTGTTTCAATTTCTCTCATTGCATAATTTATTGCAAATAATAGAAAAGTTTCATATAAAGTTACCAACCAGATGTTAAAATATGAACATGCAATCCAGTATAAACACGTCAATTACAAATAGGGGTGGAAACGTTGTCAGCGGGGTACGTTGAAAAGAGGTTCGACTGTAGCCGGAAGATACCAAAATGAAGATGATGAGGTGTCTTTAGAAGTGACTTGGTGAGATAGGATGAAAGTATGAAATTCTTATTTTGTTTTATTTCTTACTTTTTAATGTGTTATTTTCAGTCTTTTGTACAAGAGAACGACATTGTTACAGTTGCGGCTGTTAACGTTAAGTAAAATAAAGCGGAAGTGAAGCGCGACCCCTTGCCTCTAAGTGGCGCACAAACAAACCGAGCCTTGTGCTTTGCGTCCGATTACTTCCGGTTGACGAAAGGTTCTCGTTCTGTTGTGGTCTTGTTTGGTGCGAGAGCGTGCTTATTACGTCTCGGACCTTCGAATAATACACTTTGTTTTCCCCCTTTTTCAGATTTTAGCGCAGTGATACTTTTGTACGACATTTTTTACTAAGACAATGACGGAGGTAAAACGAACATTTCATACATTTATTTATTTTTTGGGGTCGTTCCCGTCCAGAAATCGGGACCCGACTAATGCCTGGGGAGAATTAACTGCCCGCTATTAGCCGTTTTCCGGTTTATGGACTCTTCATATTTGCTGTGTTTTGATAAAGATTTCAACTTTTTTTATGTGTTCACAGGACGTCCAGAAGCACTCGGTCCACACGCTGGTCTTTCGCTCGCTCAAGAGGACTCATGACATGTTTGTGTCTGACCAAGCCAAGTACATTCCATTGGACGAACAAAGGTAAAAAGCCACGTTTAAAATAACACACAAAAAAAACAATCTCAAAATAAAACTTCTACATGTGCAACTTCTACTTTTACGTTGAAAAAAAATACAGTACTCAAGCTTTCTGCCAATTTTCTTATTTTCTGTTAGGGATCAAACTAATAAGTGAATCTTAATCAATTGTTTGGACATTTTCTACACTGTCAATGTTTGTGTATATAATAATAATAATACATTTTATTTACAAGCGCCTTTCAAGACGCTCCAATGAATTCATCCAATTCACTAAGTAATCGATTATTAAAATAATCGTTAGTTGCAAAAGTTATTTGGCAAGCAACCTTGTGTTACCGTAGCTTATTACATGTGTCACTGGCCGTGAAGAAAAATGTGAGAATCTTTGCAGAATTAGCTTATGGACTTTTGTCCTTTGTACTGTAGTTTTACATGACAATTTTGAGGGAGTAATTATTTACCACACCACTGCCCATTTCAAATCGTCATTGGTGATTTGGAGTTCAAACCCTGATTAGTTATAACGAATGAAAGAAAGGAATGTTTCAACTGTGATGCAGTTTGGCTAAATGCACTCGGAATCGTCTTTGCTTTCGGTATCATGTTGTGCGAGTGCAGTCACAAGCTGAAGATGGCGGTGAAATTGAAAGCAGACTACGGCGCTGTCCTCCACATGCCCGTCTTGAAGGAAGTCAAAGAGCGAGTCCCTCAGCCCACCAGCAGCATGCAGCTTCAGCTCGGCTATGCGCAGCCAGGTGAGCGCAGATCAACAAGCACTGCACGTTTATGGAGGATAGTTTGTATTTTCTTGAATGAGCACTTTACTTACTTTATCCCTGATCTAGTGTCTGATGAGCCAGAGTACACAATCACTGGAACACATGCTTACCCTTCTGGACCTGGTAAGTTCGAAAGTAGCTTTAAATGCGTGGCTCAGCAGCGCAAAACATCCTGCTTAATGGAGTTCACAATGCTGTGTGTGGTTTAAGCTGGCCATCCATTTTATTATTATGTTTTTTTCTGCTTTTAATATCCTGGCGGTTTTAATATCGGCATTAACGTTCCATTCCTCGTTATAAGCTTGGTCCCTGAACAGACGCAACTCATAAGTGAAGGCGCCGCTGTTTTATGAATGTTGTTGTATTGCGGCTCTTGCAACTCTCGCTAACTGAAACTCAATTCCGTTCAAATGATTAGGCGTGGCGCTGACCGCCGACACAAAGATACACAGGAACCCCAGCGAGGCCGGCGTCCACTCCATGGCATTGGCGCTGCCGCCATCACAGGCCAGGTGAGTCCAGCGTTAGTGTTGCCAACATAGCAGAATGACTGAGGCTGCAATATTTTGCTATTTGGAAATTTGTAATTAAATCAGTTATCAGACTGTCGCCAATTAAGGGCATGGACAAAAAAATTCATCAAGCTGACAATGCGTTTGTACTGTGCCCATTGGCGGCGTTTAGCGACGGCACGAGCGCTAGCTAATACTTGCTACAGCTACCTAGCGCTTGCTCGTAAATAAATACTTTTTTTTTTCAGTGAGGTTAATATATAATTTTCTTAATTCGGTTTTAAGAATATTGCATAAACTAATTTTGATATTAAGAAATAGGAGGAAAGAAAACCACACCAGAGACAAAACTGAGCATTTATTTATTAACTTAATGACATGCTGTTACCCTTCACGTATTTTATCGTCAAATAATGGGAGTCACAGCACTTACTTTTTTCCACAACACTGGGTATTCTAAGCACAAAGCTTTAAAATATTCCCCCAGTTGGCAACTAACTATGAGCAAACGAGCTCCCCTGTGTTTGCAACCGTGTTGTTAGTGGACGCGGTGCAGGTCATCCGGGATGTGCGTTGAGCTACGGAAGACACGGAATCAGCCATCGCAATTTTCAGTTCATGGATCAGCCCTACAGATGAATCGTTTGTGATCAAATCTGCCGCCTTGCAGCCAAGATGCCAGCCGCACCGCCGCCAGCGTTCCGGAGATCCATCGGCACGCCGGGGCCGCCGAGCGATCTCACCCACCTTCGACCGCGTTGGTATGTCCCGAGGTTGATTGGAATTTTGTTGGCATGCCGTCGCCCGTCCGTCTCCCCTTTTAAAGTATTTTGACTCTTTTTGTATGTGTGTTTTGTTTTTTTGTAGTCAGTCATGGAAAGTGGCGGCACCAGGACGTCTGCGCTCATGAGGCGAGCCCCCACCATGCCCAAGCCTCAGTGGCACCCGCCATGGAAACTCTTTCGGGTGACTGCCTCCCACGGGACCAATGCGCTCTTTCAGGTTTTTATCCAACCGTTATTAACGTGTGTTGATGACACGGCAGGTCATCAGCGGTCACCTCGGCTGGGTGCGCTCCATCGCCGTGGAGCCCGGCAATCAGTGGTTTGTCACCGGCTCGGCTGATCGAACCATAAAGGTGATGTGTTTTTTTTTAATATTGAAAAAAAAAACTCTCAGTATGAGAATCCCTTGGCACAAATATGCGCGGGTGCAAATGTCAATTTTTGGGACAGGCAATAAATGTGCCGGTTTTGTCTGGATAGATCTGGGACCTGGCGAGCGGGAAGCTGAAGCTGTCGCTCACCGGACACATCAGCACCGTGCGCGGCGTGGCGGTCAGCAGTCGCAGCCCCTACCTGTTCTCCTGCGGCGAGGACAAGCAAGTCAAGTGCTGGGATTTGGAGTACAACAAGGTGGGTTGACGCCCAGCGTACCCTCGCACAGATTGCGCCTCACGGTCAGAATGTAACCGCGGCCCACCCGACAGGTGATCCGCCACTACCACGGCCACCTGAGCGCCGTCTACGGCCTGGATCTGCACCCCACCATCGACGTGCTGGTGACGTGCAGCAGAGACGCCACGGCCAGGGTAACGTCCTCCTCCTCCGCCGCCACCCTCTCGTGATCATGCTTGCGACATGTGCACTGACGACGTTTTTCCTCCTTTTTTAGGTGTGGGACATTAGGTCCAAAGCGAATGCGCACACGCTCACTGGGCATACCAACACGGTGGCCACGGTCAAGTGCCAAGCTGCAGAGCCGCAAGTCATTACCGGTACGACAATGTTAGAGTAACAGCCGACGGAGGTAATACTCCGAACTCACAGATGTTAGTCCTGATAAATTTGGTGTGACCTCCCACAGGGAGCCATGACTCAACCATCAGGTTATGGGACTTGATTGCCGGCAAAACCAGAGCGACGCTGACAAACCACAAGAAGTCCGTCAGGAGCGTCGTACTGCATCCCCGACAGTAAGTCATTCGGCCTGAAACCGAAAGCGTTTGGCCAATCGCGCACCGGGGCCGCCCTTGCGTCAACATGAAGTGTTTCTTGTGTCCGCCAGGTACACGTTTTCCTCTGGCTCTGCCGACAACATCAAAGAGTGGATGTTCCCCGATGGCAAATTCATCCAGAACCTCTCGGGACACAACGCCATCATCAACACCCTGGCCGTCAACTCCGACGGCGTTCTTGTCTCCGGAGGTATTGATCCCGCCCAGTTGTTTAGCACTGAGAGCCCGTGTCGCGAGATGCGCCCTCACGCTCACTTGTCTGTCTTGTGTCCGCGTCTAGCTGACAACGGGACCATCCACATGTGGGACTGGAGGACCGGCTACAACTTCCAGCGGATCCACGCCGCCGTGCAGCCCGGCTCCCTGGACAGCGAGTCGGGCATCTTCGCCTGCACGTTCGACAACTCGGGAAGTCGTCTGATCACGGCCGAAGCGGACAAGACGATCAAGGTGTACAAAGAGGATGACACCGCTGTACGTATGGATTGTTTCGGATTGCATTTCAGTTCATCTCAGGCTTCGACGAGCCGTTGCTATGGAAACCGTCTTCTCTCATTTATAATGGCTTTGACTTATGAGAGCATTTCTTTGTGTCTTACAGACGGAAGAGAGCCATCCAGTGAACTGGAAACCAGAAATGTTGAAACGAAAAAGATTCTGATTCCCCCTATGACCACATTAAATCCCTTTGTTTGTTTGACTTGTTAGTTTTTTTTTCTTGGATTCCTGCGCAAAGCTTATTTTGCATTGTACATGCCAACAATTGGATTTGAGCTTCCTGCGGCATTATGCAAGCGCTTTCTACGTTGGGGTAGCTGATGCGAAGTCGCTTTCCATGCGAGATAGCCAAGAGACTCAGAAGTTGACCATGTGTAGTAAGGCGTTTTCAACCGAAAAAAACGACCATGTATAGTAAGCTGTTTTCAGCCGAAAAAAAACACCATGTAAAGTAAGGCGTTTTTGACCGAAAAAAACTACCATGTATAGTAAGGCATTTTTAGCCAAAAAAAACGACCATGTGCAGTAAGCCGTTTTTAGCCGGAAAAAAACCCATCTAAAGTAAGGCGTTTTTAGCACAAAAAAACGACCATGTATACGAAGGCGTTTTTAGCCGAAAAAAATGACCATGTATATCGTAAGGCGTTTTTGACTGAAAAAAATGACCATGTATAGTAAGCCATTTTTAGCCCCCCAAAAAAACAACCATGGTTAGTAAGGCGTTTTTAGCCGAAAAAAGACCATGTATAGTAAGGCGTTTTTAGCCAAAAAAAACGACCATGTGCAGTAAGGCGTTTTTAGCCGAAAAAAAACGACCATGTATAGTAAGGCGTTTTTAGCCGAAAAAACCCCACCATGTATAATGAGGCGTTTTTAGCCGAAAAAACCCACCATGTATAGTAAGCTGTTTTTAGCCAAAAAAAAATGACCATGTATAGTAAGCCTTTTTTAGCCCCCCCAAAAAACAACCATTGTTAGTAAGGCGTTTTTAGCCGAAAAAAACGACCATGTATAGTAAGGCGTTTTTAGCCGAAAAAAACCCACCATGTATAATGAGGCGTTTTTAGCCGAAAAAACCCACCATGTATAGTAAGCTGTTTTTAGCCGAAAAAAACCGACCATGTATAGTAAGCCTTTTTTAGCCCCCCCAAAAAACAACCATTGTTAGTAAGGCAGTTTTAGCCGAAAAAAACGACCATGTATAGTAAGCCATTTTTAGCCCCCCAAAAAAACAACCATAGTTAGTGAGGCGTTTTTAGCCGTAAAAAACGACCATGTATAGTAAGCCATTTTTAGCCCCCCAAAAAAACAACCATAGTTAGTGAGGTGTTTTTAGCCAAAAAAAACGACCATGTATAGTAAGGCATTTTTAGCCCCAAAAAAACCGACCATGTATAGTAAGCCATTTTTAGCCCCCCAAAAAAACAACCATAGTTAGTGAGGCATTTTTAGCCGAAAAAAACGACCATGTATAGTAAGGCGTTTTTAGCCGAAAGAAACGACCATGTATAGTAAGGCGTTTTTAGCCGAAAAAAATGACCATGTATATCGTAAGGCGTTTTTGACTGAAAAAAATGACCATGTATAGTAAGCCATTTTTAGCCCCCCAAAAAAACAACCATGTGCAGTAAGGCGTTTTTAGCCGAAAAAAAACCCGACCATGTATAGTAAGGCGTTTTTAGCCGAAAAAAAACGACCATGTATAGTAAGGCGTTTTTAGCCGAAAAAAATGACCATGTATATCGTAAGGCGTTTTTGACTGAAAAAACCGACCATGTATAGTAAGGCGTTTTTAGCCGAAAAAAAAAACGACCATGTATAGTAAGCCATTTTTAGCCCCCCCAAAAAACAACCATTGTTAGTAAGGCGTTTTTAGCCGAAAAAAACGACCATGTACAGTAAGGCGTTTTTAGCCGAAAAAAACCCCACCATGTATAATGAGGCGTTTTTAGCCGAAAAAACCCACCATGTATAATAAGCTGTTTTTAGCCGAAAAAAAACGACCATGTATAGTAAGCCATTTTTAGCCCCCCCAAAAAACAACCTTTGTTAGTAAGGCGTTTTTAGCCGTAAAAAACGACCATGTATAGTAATCCATTTTTAGCCCCCCCAAAAAACAACCATGGTTAGTAAGGCGTTTTTAGCCGAAAAAAACAACGATGTTTTTAGCCAAAAAAATGACCATGTATAGTAAGCCATTTTTAGCCCCCCCAAAAAACAACCATTGTTAGTAAGGCGTTTTTAGCCGAAAAAAACGACCATGTATAGTAAGGCAGTTTTAGCCGAAAAAAACGACCATGTGTAGTAAGGCGTTTTTAGCCGTAAAAAACGACCATGTATAGTAAGCCATTTTTAGCCCCCCAAAAAAACAACCATAGTTAGTGAGGTGTTTTTAGCCAAAAAAACCAACCATGTATAGTAAGGCATTTTTAGCCCAAAAAAAACCGACCATGTATAGTAAGCCATTTTTAGCCCCCCAAAAAAACAACCATAGTTAGTGAGGCATTTTTAGCCGAAAAAAACGACCATGTATAGGAAGGCGTTTTTAGCCGAAAGAAACGACCATGTATAGTAAGGCGTTTTTAGCCCAAAAAAACGACCATGTATAGTAAGGCGGTTTTAGCCGAAAAAAAACCGACCATGTATAGTAAGGCGTTTTTAGCCGAAAAAAACGACCATGTGCAGTAAGGCGTTTTTAGCCGAAAAAAAAACGACCATGTATAGTAAGGCGTTTTTAGCCGAAAAAAACCCACCATGTATAATGAGGCGTTTTTAGCCGAAAAAACCCACCATGTATAGTAAGCCTTTTTTAGCCCCCCCCCCCAAAAAACAACCATGGTTAGTAAGGCGTTTTTAGCCGAAAAAAAACAACGATGTATAGTAAGCTGTTTTTAGCCCAAAAAAAATGACCATGTATAGTAAGCCATTTTTAGCCCCCCCAAAAAACAACCATTGTTAGTAAGGCGTTTTTAGCCGAAAAAAACGACCATGTATAGTAAGGCAGTTTTAGCCGAAAAAAACGACCATGTGTAGTAAGGCGTTTTTAGCCGTAAAAAACGACCATGTATAGTAAGCCATTTTTAGCCCCCCCAAAAAACAACCATGGTTAGTAAGGCGTTTTTAGCCGAAAAAAAACGATGTTTTTAGCCAAAAAAAAATGACCATGTATAGTAAGCCATTTTTAGCCCCCCAAAAAAACAACCATGGTTAGTGAGGTGTTTTTAGCCAAAAAAAAAAACGACCATGTATAGTAAGGCATTTTTAGCCCAAAAAAAACGACCATGTATAGTAAGCCATTTTTAGCCCCCCAAAAAAACAACCATAGTTAGTGAGGCATTTTTAGCCGAAAAAAACGACCATGTATAGTAAGGCGTTTTTAGCCGAAAGAAACGACCATGTATAGTAAGGCGTTTTTAGCCAAAAAAAACGACCATGTATAGTAAGCCTTTTTTAGCCCCCCCCCAAAAAACAACCATGGTTAGTAAGGCGTTTTTAGCCGAAAAAAAACAACGATGTATAGTAAGCTGTTTTTAGCCAAAAAAAAATGACCATGTATAGTAAGCCATTTTTAGCCCCCCCAAAAAACAACCATTGTTAGTAAGGCGTTTTTAGCCGAAAAAAACGACCATGTATAGTAAGGCATTTTTAGCCCAAAAAAACGACCATGTATAGTAAGCCATTTTTAGCCCCCCAAAAAAACAACCATAGTTAGTGAGGCATTTTTAGCCCAAAAAAACGACCATGTATAGTAAGGCGTTTTTAGCCGAAAGAAACGACCATGTATAGTAAGGCGTTTTTAGCCAAAAAAAACGACCATGTATAGTAAGGCGTTTTTAGCCGAAAGAAACGACCATGTATAGTAAGGCGTTTTTAGCCAAAAAAACCGACCATGTATAGTAAGGCGTTTTTAGCCGAAAAAAAACGACCATGTATACCAAGGCGTTTTCAGCTGAAAAAAAACGACCATGTACTGTATATATACTAAGGCGTTTTTATCCATTGTAAGGCGTTTTTAAAAACTATACACACCTATTTTTAAATAAAAAATGGTCGTTTATCTAGATAGATACACACACACATTATAAATACATACACAATTTGTATTACACATCCATATTCAGTGTACAGTTATACATACACACACATCACCTTTGCCATATTTATAAAAATATGAACCCAAAATAGATTAGCTCAATATTGATTCTCATTGAAACATATGTTTCAAATATGTTCTTTCGTTTTAAATTATAGGATTGAAAAAGTGAATCCATGCTAATCACGGACCTTTGAACTAAAATGGAAAATTATTTGATGTAACTCGAGTTGAGTCATTGTAAATCCTTTTTTTAATGTCACACAGGTGAAGTGAATGAACACTAGGGGGCAGTAGTACTGCACGCCATCCCTTGCCTAACCCTGACGAAGTCCATGATTTTGACACTGCAAAATAAATGAACCAGATGTCTCTGTCTTCGGATGTCCTGAAGCAAAACTAATTTCCACGCATTTGTACCTTTATGATGTATGTATACCATTAGATTATTGCTGTATTTAACTTCAATCTAGATATCTCCAAATGGAGAGAAGATATCTATAATGACAGACACTTTGCACCTGCTTACCTGAATGTCAGGGACAAATGACGCTGCAGATATCTGAAATGGTAATTGTGGCCAAATGTATTTGACGTAGCGACAACCCATCCAGGTGGTTGCTTCGCCAAAGTTTCTCTAAGTCAGTTGTGCTTCAGGGCAAAAAGAGAACCAGCCATTGATTTAAATCTGCAATGCAATTTGAATTTCAATCACTGTGTGGAAACTGCTCTGTCAATAAAAATGTTGCCTGTTGTATAAACATTTCATTGGAGGGGATAAAATCGACATACAGTTCTTCAAATAAGAGGCAAAGCAAGGTTGCTATTTACTTGCCACATCCGCTTGGGTTTGCTTCAAAACTGGCACAAATGGCAAAATACAATGATGCTTTGCGTTTTTAAACACCAACACATTCAAGCAAACCACTGCTAGCTTAATGCTAAAATATAAAGTGAAAAGCCTTAGACAAGCTCATGGAAATTAGCATCAAAGTTACAGTCATTATCAACCGATGTCACTCACCCCGAGCACTGACACATATCAAACAGCACGCAACAATACTCACAGGCATATCATTTTTCTGCTCTGCGGGAACGACGACCGTGACTGGAGCTCAGTTAGGGAGCTTCTCCGCCTCTTCCTCTTGCTGTTAATTGCGATACAGTGCCGCCTGGAAAATTGTGGCACCGTGTGGTACTACATCAAAGATGTACAACGCGACATTTGGACTTGCCTGTATCCCAGTCGCGTGAACATCTGTGTCATAACTCCTGTCATTCTGTCTTTCTTTCCCGTACGGTTGCAACATTTGAAGCGTCGATCTTTGGCTAAGGCAGACGTTTGAGGGTGGGGCGAGTTTAAAAAAAAAAAAGTCAAAGCCTTTCACAGTCCGCCGTTCTCCTCGAGTTTCCGGAAGAGCGCCAGGCTGCGCAGGCACGACTGCTTCTCGCCGTTCTTCCAAAGGATGAGCTGGTGGTCGGCCGAGCACGTCAGCAGGCCGTTCTCCGGCAAGGCCACGAACATCTGAGTGACCACGTCCAAAAAAAAGAAAAGAAGCAAAAAGACCCCAGGAACAATTGTGTAATGAAAGTAGACGTGAATGAAACGAATGATGAAGCAACAACTATTTGACTGTAAACGTGTGTTGGGCCGCCAAGACAGACAGACCTGGACTGCACCCGAGTGCCCAATGAGGTCGCCCGTCAACTCCAGCGTTTTGTTGGGCGCTGCGTCCGACGCCTGCTTGGACGTGGGAGACGCTTGCCTACTGGAGCGCCCCAAGGTCCACATCCCAAAGAAGCCTGAGTAATAGATTACATCTCAGTAAAGTACTGAAAGTCCGAGTAGAACAACGTGGATGATAAATACAGTATATATATGACAAATTTTAGTGGGAATGTTTTGAGGTGGAAAAAAATGACATTTGGCAGAAAAGAAGGTAAATTAGATGGAAAAAAAAGTTTTACAAGAAAGAGTTTAATGCATAAGATTAACCCTTTCATGGACCAATAATGATCACCTGTAGTAACCGCTGTCCCGGAAGGGGTTAAAATGGTAAGAAAGTAAAAATACATTACACACACACACACACACACACATACACACAAAAAGGTGATAATTTTAAAGAAGAAACAATTTATGAGAAAAAAAATTAATTGGAAGAATAAAGGATAAGTCAATTTTAGAGAGGGTGGGGCAACTATTGCTAGAAGAGTCATCACATCATGAGCAAAAGTGTCTTACTCCGAAAAGTTCCGAATTGGAAAATCCTAAATTTATGGGAAAGATGAAGGAATAAAAGGAAAATTACTTTAGGAGCGGGGGGGGGGGGGGGGGAGCAGATTGCAACAAGACTGAAGTTTCACTTTTCAGGAATATAATGAGAAATTTATGATCGAAAAGCAACATAATTAACATAAAGGAGGAAAAAGTCGATTATGTGGTTTTGTTTGTTTGTTTGTTTTTTTCCCCTTGAGAAACACCCAAAATTTGACACCCCAATGACGCATTTTCACCCCCCCCCCCCCCAAAAAAATTTAGACTTTTCGCAAATTTGAGCGCGGCAGTGTTGCGAGTGACCTGGAGAGGCGGGTTCTCCGGCTAAAGGAAGCTCTCCTATCTCCCACATCCTCACGCTGCCGTCCTCCGAGCACGACATCAGCTCGCTGAAATAAAAAAAGGACACCAAAGTCACAAAACAAAAAAAAAAGCACATTTTGCGTAAGTGACTTTGGGGCCAAGCCGACCTGTCGGAAAGCAGCGCGACGTGCAGCACGTCCGAGTCGTGGGCGCACTTCCTGTACGTCACCGCCGCCTTGGTCACCACGCTGAACACGTACACGCCGCTGCCTACCGCCGCCGCCACCAGCTGAGAACATCCATCGAAAAAGCAAATCCAACAAAAGAAGAAAGTGCGTTTCGACAAGTGGAAAACATTTACGGATTTGTGACTAACGTTTCCGTTGGAGGCCAGGTGCTGAATGGACATCTCGCTGGTTTTGGGTCCGCCCGTTTGGATGTTGGACTGCGTGGCGAGGGTCTGAGGCTCCTCCCACAGGATGTGCTGATAAGCTAGCACGTTGTAGTCCAGCGCATCCCACACGATCAGCTCGCCGGCGTGGGAGCCACTGGCAAACATGGCGTCTGTGGAAAAACACAGTCAGGGGGAGGCGGGGGGGTGGAGTGTGAAGCGAGGCGGCCATTTTGCCACTGACCGTTGACGTTGATCAGGGCGCGAATTTGGTCCTGGTGGTCGACCAGGCAGCAGATCTCCACGATGGAGAGGGCATCGCCGCTAGCCGTCAGCTTGTAGATGACTGACAGGATCAAAGGCGGTGGTTATATTTTAACATGTTTTTTTAAACACCCGCCCCCCCAGACAACTTTTTCCTCGTAAAAATGTCCCTAAAAACTGTCAAAATGTTGACCTTTTTCCCCGAAAGACGATTGACTTTTCCCTCATTACGTTGTGACCTCTTGTGTAACATTTAGCGTCAAAAATCTTGTTGCGTCTTGGAAAATGTTGACTTTATTTCATCAACCAAATTCTGACTTTTTTTTTGTTGTAAAATGTCACATTTGGTTCTCCCAAAAATATTTCCTGTCTTTGTAAATGTTTAACTTTTTTTTTCATAAACAACATTACCAATACGTTTATTTATTTCTTTTTATCATGTATATATTTTTTTTAATTTGCAACTTTTGGGCCTTTTTCCTCATGGCTTTGGCTCTTTAACTCGAAATAAATCCAGCATTTTTTTTCTTGTAAAATGAAAACTTCTTTCGGTGAAATTGAAACTTTTTTCTCTTAAAATGACACTTTTATTTTTTTGCAGTTTTTCTGACGGCTCATAAAATCTTGATATTTTATATATTTGTCGATCTTTTTTTTTTTTCACATATAATCCCGTGAATGTCTCTTGGAAAATGCAGCTCATCCTTTGGCTTGCGACACAGAGCACAAATTCAAACGGAGTTTGTGGGAACGTTTACCGACAGTCTTGTCCACGGCGGCGGCCACGCAGTTCTTGGGCAGCTTGATCAGCGAGCTGATTCCTGTCAAAAGGCAGCAAAGACCCCGAAAGTAAACAAGGGATGCAAACAGGAAAGGCCCGAAATGCCGTTTGGATGCTCGCCTGTGTCGCTGTGGCGCTCTTTCAAACACTCCAAACGGAAATCTTTGCTCCATACGCATAATTCCTGACCGCCTGAGATCCACGCGCTCAGCCACTCCAGCACCAGGATGCACTGACACACACACAGAAACACACAATATTTCATCACCACATTCCAAAATCAAACCAACCAAATGTTTTTTTTAGTACTGTATTAAATTTCAATTTTGTTTTCGTAAAATTACTTTTTTTGTTGTTGTTTCACGCTCATAAAATTCTCCATTATGTCTTATAATCGTTCAACTTTTTTCTCTCAGAAATGTACTTTTTTTCCCAGTAAAATTCTTTTTTTTCTAAAACCTGTTTTCTGTAACAATTTCACTACATTAGAATATCTCAATTTATAAAATAAGATTCTCAAAAGTAAAACTTTTTTCAGATAAAACCTAGCAATTTTTGGGAGATTTTTTTTTTTTAATCGTAAAATATTGACTTTGATCCTCATAAATGACAGAAATGATTTAAGACGCTTGTGCCACCTTGACAGATGACTGAAGGTCCAGAACGGTCTGCAGTCGGTTGCCAGTGTCGGGGTCCCACAGCTGACAAGGGTTCCACAGTCAAGAACACTTCACAAAATCTTTGCCCCCCCCCCCTGAGGATGACGAGGATACGCTGAGGCTACGGTCGGAGGAGGCAGTGATGAGGCGGACATCGCCGCAACGCAAGACGGCCATGGCGGTGATCTGCTGGGAGTGACCCCGAAGCTCCTGCACACGTTCGCCTGTCTGAAAATGGACCACTGTGTTACTTTGCTATTTGACGTCATTGCGGTGCCAAGGAACTATGTTGAAGTATGGGGAGGAGCTTCATTTTGTTGTTCTACTTCTTCCTTTCATAACTTTGCTGCTGTGAATTGGGAATTTCTCCACTGCGAGACTAATAAAGGTTTTCTTATCTTATTTAGTCAGGCCATAGTTTTGCACAATAGAAAAAAAAGTGCTTTGCTGCTATCTTCTGGCATCTACTTGCAATTAAAATCCTTTTTGGGTGGGGTATGAATGATTGGTAGATTTTGACTATTCCAAGCAGGGCTCCATCCCCATCCCCTTTCACTTTACATTCAATGTCTTACCTCCACGTTCCAGACCAGCACCAGGCCATCGTCGCCGGCTGAAGCGCATCTGGCAAAAGACAAAAGAAATCCAAAATCTCCGCTGGGGCAATATTATTGTCGTCGGGTCGTTCCCATCAAAGGGGTCCTAAAAACCAGTGTGACCCCATAAGACAGGCAAATGGGATGAAAAGAGATCACGACAACACATAAGCGCCATCTCTGGAGGAAATTTTGCAGGATGATTACCGACAAGAGGGCAAGCGTGAATAAACACCCCACAACTTTCCCATTCCTCAATCACAAACATTAGCAAAAACATATAACCACACGCGCACACGCAACCACACTTGCAAAACCCTAGGTTGATCGCAATACAACCACTCATGCGGACAGACAAACACACACACTCTCGTGCTTGTGTGTGCACAAGGACAATGATGCTGCTATTGCAGCTGATGGTGTTCTTGTCACGCTCTACTACATCTATGCAGTGAGCCTCTCCTGTCAATCAGAGTAGGGGATGGAGTGGGGGAGGGGTTGATGGTGTGCATTTGTGTGTGTGTGTGTGTGTGTGTGTGTGTGTGTGTGTGGGAGGGGGGGGGGGGGAACTTCTAGCTTACCTGAAGTCATCAATCTGCACCAGAAATCGAACAATGTCAAAATGTCCTTTCAGTACCTGCAGCTCAGTGAAGCAGTTTTTGGGCTGTTCCTCACCGATGCACAACACTCCGCTTTTCTGCAATTGTAAGGATTTTTTTTTTCAATTCAAGAAAATAGAAAAGTGCAGATACTTCACTTTAAGCTTCCCCCACTTTGAGACTCTATTTTTTTTCTTTTGAATTTTTACTAAAAAAATATATCATAATATTGTCTAAACGAGTAAGAAACCTGTGTGTGCGGGTACTATAGGTTATTTATATTTGTAAACACAACTATTAATATTCAATATTATTTCGGTCGTGTCATGTTCAGGTACAGTATTCAAAATAATCACAACTATGCGATGTGCGACGTTCACGTAACATCTCACCTCCACGGAGCTTTGAGTTTCACGACCACCAAAAAACCACCGAAGCATGACTGCCGCGTTTTTAGCGAATGTCGTTCGCTGCGGGAACAAGAAAATAGAGGTATTATATGCTCATATTTGTGGGCTAAATCCAACCATGGTACCGTAGCTTTGCATGAACGTTTAGCTCAAGCAAAACATCACATGCTAGCTCAATGTGTTGCGTTCTGGGCTTTTTTGCTTACCAATCATCGGTGTAATATGTCCGCTGTGTATGTGACTCGCTTATTGAGAGGTTGGCATCATAAATTCCATCCAGTTAGACAATTTGGTGTGTTAGTATGACAGGAAGGAAGCTTTTAATCGGAGAACTTGGAATCGACAACAAATATTCATATGATATGACAACGGAAGCCCGTGGTGGACAATATTTGACCGTTCCTCCGGTACACATTAATTGAGGGGATTCTTTAAATATTGTCACACAAGGTAAGACTGTATGTGCTTCTTTCTTTCAGTTACAATAAATCGGTGTAAAAGTGTATTCTTCAGCGTGAGATACTGTATATCAAAATTCCAATTTTAATGTAACGCAGTGGGGCTTTCATCCTGCTATTATGCAGCAGGTGGCAGTATGTCCCAATCTTACAAGTCTGAAAGGCTGCTGAAATACAAAATTATACTTCATGCAGATAATTTCACCTAGACGTCGAATTTCTTCCTAACGTCCGAGTGACAAAAAAGTCCAAAGGCTGAGCTAGAGGGACAACTGAATGCTTTTTGCCTTCTTCTCTAAATTTATGAAATGGCAACTGAAAAATATTGTTATTTGGAAAAAATGTCACTTCTTTAGCTAGACAAATTATGTTGTGCAATTACGACTATTACTTGTAAAATCGATTTTTCCCCATTACATCGGAATTTCACTTTTGAAAAAAATAAACTTCACACACACACACAGACACACAAGCTGACACACTGGGTGTGTCTGTAGTGCGGCCGGTCGGCTCTGCGGATTGAGATGACACCCCAGCCTGGGCCCTGTGACCTTCATGGCGGCTCAGATGCTGATTCCTGATTTAGTGTCGATCCGCCGCGCTTGTCAGGGCTTGCGAGGTGCCTTCCACGCGCTAATAGAAAAGCTCAAGGGCGGAGGAAAAAGAAAAAAAGGGGACGTGGAGGAGGAGAAGGTGGACCTGCAATGGAAAGAATAAAGAGACCGTGAAAGTAGGCAGGGCCACATGCTACCAGCTAGCTAACGTGCACTGCCAGACAAGACAAGATGATGCCACTGGCGACCATCTTACGTTGCCAATCGTTCAACGGAAAAATATTTTTTAAATAATTTTAACGATATACAGGTACCATAGTAGCAGATGAATTGAGTTATTTATTTGTCTTTTTTTTCGTCAGAACACATCTCGAGTGTGCAATTTACAAAAAAAAGGAAAAGAGCTAGATCTACAAAATTGGAGGACCAATTTTGAATATCTATATCATTTATCTATATACATACGATCTATTATTATTGCGGATTGTAAACTATGGACATTCATAAAATATTTGAAAATATTTTAATGCTTTAAACGCAAAAAGCATGTGCATTATGTGCATGTAAAAATTAAATGAAAATATGTACAAGCACTAGTAAATACAAATATAAAAGAAAACAGAATAAAATAATCACTCATGACATGTAAGGTATAATTCTGTCCAATCATGGCTCTGTTAGGCCATTGAACTTATTTACATTTTTATTGAAATTATTTTGACATGGATTTGATAGAAAAATGTCCATGATACAAGCAAAACCAAAAAGAAAATGTCTGCGACATTCTGAAAAGTCATTATCATCATCATCATCATCACAATCATTAAATCAGCAAACCAAGGGATAACAGAAACAACCTTTGTACATTTTTAAATTAATTCATTTGAGCAATTCAAGTGTGACGAATGCCAAATGTCCAGTCAGCCGGTCGTTTTCTTTTATTCCATGTTGTTAAATGTCTACTTTGAAGTCAATAAGTTAAAAATAAAATAAATAAGCGCCATGCCAAAATGATTGCTCTGTGAAAATCAAAAGCTCGAAAAAGCTCGAAAAAACAAATACAGACAATCTTGAATGTGAATTCTGACTAGCTAAAACGGAACTGAGAAGATGTGCAATACATTGAACTGTTGTTGAATCGCTCCAGAAATATGGAGGGAGGAAGCAAATGTGTAAAATAGCTTCTCATTTTGGAATTATTTTACTGTGAACATAAGTAGTGTCCAAGATCCCCCAAATGAGCTTTCAATTTGGAATGGTTTGAATTGAATGGAGATTTATCTCAAATCTAAACATCATTTTGGAATTTTAGCAGTTCAAGAACTTAAAAAAAAAAAGAAATTAGTTCTCATTCACTTTAATCGTTTTTTAAAAGGGGAAGTCAAGTAAAACAAATTCTTGATAATATAATATTCTTAAAGACTTCATTAGTCTTAACGTGACAATCATTCATGGGATTAAAATGGGTGTATTTCGCTGCTTAATTCATCTTCCTCAAACACAATATTAATCAGAATGCCTTGTTTAGACCAGTGGGGGCACATAGAACACTGTAGTGTAAACAACATTTTTGACTTAACTTCCCCTTTAAGGAGAAAAGTGGAAGTGTGGCAAAAGTGGGAAGTTTACAGCACGAAAAACAATTCCGTCCCTTTCCTAAAGTTTGTGACAATCTGGAAGTTTGACGTGCCGGCAAAACGTGGAAGGGGTAGAAGTGCAAACTGAGTAGAGAAGTAATAGCTCACATTTTTTGGGGGTGCAAAACATGAGTGAATCCTCTTCAGCATTGATGGGAGAATAGGCAAAACAGAAAAGCCAAAAGGCAGTATTAAGTGAAGCTCATGGACACCGTGTGCTCTAGAGCCTTCCGGCGGAGCGAGGCGATGCTCGTGCCCCTCCACATGTCACTGTCCGGTGGAGATGAGCACAGCTGCGGCGAGCCACTCATGTTGGTGGGGGGCACCATGCCGGGGAAGGGGGGCTGGTACAGGTGGGACTGCAGCCCGCTACCGCCGCCTCCACCGCCGCCCGACATGTTGGACAGCCCCATGGAGGTGGACGGCGGAGGCTGCTGGAGGCCGCACTGGGAGTGGGCCAGGGATTGACCCATGGGCGGCTGGCGGCCGCCCAGGGCGGGAGGCAGCTGCAACTGGGACATGTTGGCGGGGGCCCAGCGCCCGTCATTGGCGTGGAAAGAGCACAGGCCGTCGCCCATGGCCGCCGCCGCCGCTGCTGCCGCTGCCGCCGCCGCTGAGGTGAACTGCTGCAAGCCGTGGTGCGTGGGAAGCAGTGTGCCCGGTGTGCGGAAGACGTTGGTGCTCTTCTTGCGCTTCTTCCATTTGGCACGGCGGTTCTGGAACCACACCTGCACGTGTACCAACACACTCGTGAATATAAAGGAGAAAAAATGTATAGTGTACAGAAGAGTGAGCGTTTCAGTGGGGGAAAAAAAATCTGCTACTATGTGAAAAATAGTTGGATAGTTGGTATGATATATAAATAACTTTTAAAAAAAACATTTTTTCAAAAAACCTTGTGGGGTACACATAGTATAATTGGACACAATACTTTGTAGAAGTGTACTGTACTCAGAGCCTCTAAATAAATACAAATCGTAAGTAATCCAATACAGGAATGTTGTAAAAGTGACACCAAACATTTCTATTTCAATCCCTCAAAACACCTCAAATAATGGACAAGCTCCCCCTTAGCACAAATTGTTTTAGTGATGTTTATGAGCTTTTATTTGTGATTTTAAAAAAAACTGTGCTTGGGCACGGTTCGTTTAAAAAACTGTCCCCTCATCAATAATAATTAGTCAGAACTAAACATTCATTCATCTATTTTGGAGTTTGTTAGCAAATGTTAGCCAGTTAGCTCCGACGTGATGTCATAAATGTATTTCAAAAACGCACTTTAGTCGTTTTCTGTTGTTTTAAATGTGCTCTCTCGTTTTAACAAAGCACTTTCGTCCATTACTGTTCAACGTGTTTTTTTGATCCATTAATATTTTATCTTTTACTTTGTTCGTTATTTGAAAATCTTGTGACCACATTTAATCGAATCATTTAATTTTTTTACGATCACTATTTTCTTTATGTGTTCGAAAGTACGCGAGTGCACCGCACAGTCGCTTAAAATGTCCTCAACGTACACGCGAATGACCTTCAATTTAGTACTTTTTTTTAACAGGCAACTGTTAAAACAAGTCTATAAATCATCACACCGGTCATAAATGTATGTATTTACGGGTTGTGTCCACAATGTGCCTCACGGCCTCGTCGCAGATTTTTATTTCCAACTAAAGACAAAACCAGGGGCTGGCACAGGTCTCTTGTACACGAAATTATATAAGAGAAAAATGCGTGCCTAGAGCAGATAATGATTTCAAAAATGAAAGTCAGGCATATTGTGCCGCGTTAATGCGGAGGAAAAGCACCGGTGACAAATGTTGATGATGTTATTTCCCGACTCGTCACATGATGAATGTCAACATTTGCGTGAGGAAGCGAAGCTGCTCTAATCAAAGCAAAAGCATCCCAATTTTCTCTCTCAACAAATATTCCCCCAAAAATATATATGTATATATATGTAAAAGAAAAACATATGGGATGAAAAATAAGAAAGACGTGACAGCTTGGCTCGTCTCTGTCTGATGAGCATCATATCAGTCGTTCTAATTTTATGCAAATGGAAATCGAATTGGCCATACTGTCATAATAAGAACAATAACAGTCATGATGATTATGGTTATTATGATGATTATGATAGTGATGCTGATGGTTATTTCAGACTGGGGAGGCCCCTTTTGCTTGGCTTTAAGGTTTTCTGTTCTATTGTTTGTGCATTTTACTTTGGGGTTCGATTATGTGAACCTCTTGGCTTATATGTTGACACTCACTCTTATTATTTATTGCTCGACAACAATCAAAGCAATAACAATATATTTGGATAAGGATACAAACATGAACGCATACATGAATATGTATGAGTCACGTGGTGTTTATTTTATTCGACCCCCCTCCCCCCCAAAAAGAAACAAACAAAAATACCTGGGCAAGAGTGCACACGTAGGCTGGATCAAAATTGAGTTTAGGAGCATATTAAACATCTTGTAGGATTTGAAAAAATATATTTTAATCAAACAAGAATATCTCTTTCATATGTATTATTATTCTCGTGATTACAAGTATTACAGCAACCTATCCATATACGCAACATTTAAAATGCACTTGCTGATGTTTACATTTCATCATTGGATTTTACGTTTTGGTCCCTTTCTTTACGTGGTGCTTTAAAAAAGTGCCTTTTCTTAAAGTGATTCTCTTACAGATTAGAAAACGAATTTTTCATATTTATATCGATCACAAATGCGTCCCCGGAAGAAAATGAAGAGACAAAAAATAAAATACTGAAACTTCGTTGTTGTTTGGACCATTTTTTTGTTTCTGTTCTGCTGTGTTTATTCTAAATGACGAGATTGCAAATTGAGAGTTACGTTTGTCACTATATTATAGAATTCAACAAAAAAATATTTATTCGATTCAGGCAACCTGATTATTTTTGTAGCGCTCCTTTAAATGCATTCGCGTGCTACGAACTATTTTAAGATTAAGATTAAGATATCCTTTATTTGTCCCGCAAAATGTTGTCACACTAAACATTTTTTTACTCAAAACGGAATGATATCAAGCTGTTATTGATGACGATGACGACGGTGGTGCGGTACCTGCACTCTGGACTCGGTCAGGCCGATTCTTAGGGCCAGCTCCTCCCGCATGAAGATGTCCGGGTAGTGCGTCTTGGCGAAGCTCCTCTCCAGCTCGTTGAGCTGTGCCGGCGTGAAGCGGGTCCGGTGCCGCTTCTGTTTCTGGGCCTGCTGCTGCTGGTTCTGATTCGAATTCTGCTGCTGTTGACTCCCGTGGCCGCCGCCGTTTTGCTGCTTATCCTGCTCCTTGATCACCTGGGTCGGGTTGGATCCTCCCCGGTCTCCCCCGGTCGGCCCAGAGGCGATGACGACATCGGCGGCGGTGGCGGCGAGCATGGTGGCGCCGTCCACGCCATCCGGGCCCGGACCGAGCTCTGCAGAGTGTCCCGGGTCCGATCCACCTCCGGCTATTCTGCACTTTAAAGCCTCGCGGTGGCCCAGCAGCTCGGCCGCATCTTTCATCCCTGCGCGCGTGCAACAAAACATCTCTTCATATGACGTAGCCTAAATGTGAAATTGAACCGCATTTTTGTTCACCCTTTAGGTCAATTTGAGCCGAAGCGATTGACATCTATAGAAAATCAATATATCAGTTATCGCCGAAATTTTCAGGTCCTAATATTCGTTTGTTGACTATACTGAATGAACAAATAGTAATTTAACAAAAGTTACAGTAACCAATCAAAACAACCCGAAGAAATGCGAGTAAAAATTCTGTCAGGAAAACCACACATTTTAATTCCAATTAAAAACTAATGAATCGCAGAATTATGAAAGAAAACCTCGAGAAAAAACACAAAATAGTCGCACT
The DNA here is from genome assembly GCF_025434085.1 of Hippocampus zosterae. Classification (NCBI taxonomy): domain Eukaryota; kingdom Metazoa; phylum Chordata; class Actinopteri; order Syngnathiformes; family Syngnathidae; genus Hippocampus; species Hippocampus zosterae. Next base: position 9,298,066 of record NC_067468.1, read on the forward strand.
TCATTCAAGTCGTATTTCCACAACGAAAATTGTCAATATTTTATCAATTCTGCCTGGGTATGTAAACTTATGAGTATAACTTATGATAACAAGAATGAGCTAAGCATGACACGTTATAAAGTTGTATCAGTACATTATTTTTGTTTACCCAGTTGTCTCAATTAAATTGGGGGAAAATATGAAACGAAAAAAAAAATTCAAACGTTAAAACCGCATTTTTATCAAATTGACCTGTGGAAATATGAGGAGAAAGCACTTCATAAACTGCCTTTGAAATACTCGCCAGGCACTCTCCATTCGACCATTGTTAAATCAAATTACGCAGTTAATATAATAATAATTGCTTTTCCAATGAATTAGCGCAGCGAATCACACGAAGACAGTGTGCATTGACCGTGATATTCGTGCGAGTGTGTGTCTGCGTGCGCGTGTGTGTGTGGAGCTTACAGCAGAGTTGAAGCGCCGAGTTGGGCGACGACAACTCACCCAGGCGAGCATCCAGGAGGTCGGCGTGAGAGAGCATCGCCTGCCGGCCCCCCTCCCCCAAAAAAGGCGAGGAAAAAAAACGTGTATGACTATTTAGGAAATCTCACTGTCCTTAAATGAAAGCAAATTCGCTTTGCGCTTAAGATGTCCAACTTGCATTATAATGCACCTTGGAAGGACGGGGAGGTGCCTAACGGGCGAGTGCAGGCTCAGGCGCCCGACCGCGACGACCAATCAGAGGGGGAGGAACCCCGGCGAAGAGGCTCCGTCTCCCCCCTGCCACAGGAACACGTACACACCATAAAACACTTTCTCTCCCATCCATCTAGCATTTGATTCCCCTTAATTGGCTTTGATTTGTGCCCCAAATTAAAGCCCAACAAGGTCTTCAACTGATGCTCACGGCTTCTAGCACTAAGCTAAACGCCCCGGTTGCGTTAGCGCAAATCGTGGGAATCACTTTTATGAGGGTTATTTCGTGATTTTTTTTAATGAAGTACTGGGGGCCCATTTGGGTTTCAAAAACACTCCGTGTCCCTTTTCGTCGAATTCAGAATAATTCCATTATTAATAAACAGAAAATATCACTGAAGGTGCATGTTAGCAAATATTAGCTCCAGTATGGTAACACTAAGTTTTGTTAGCGATTAAATAAAGCCTTGACACATTTAGTTCATTTTAAAGCTGAAATAAAATCTTGCTTCTCTTTAAACTTTTTTTACAGAAAGGTTTGTTTTCCTCAGATTTTAACATTTGGCCAAATACTGATAATGATGTGGGACTTGGATCAACACGCGTTTTTTTTTTTAAATCCATGATTGAGGCACTTTCATCATCTTCAGCTCATTCATCAAGGTTGAAAAGAAACTGCGATATGGAAAAAAAAAGTTTAGTCGAACAGCGGTTGAAGCTCAAGCATTTGTCAAATAAATATTTTATGGTAAATAAATGGCGGCATGGCCGTCAACTGGTTAGCACGCCTGCCTCACAGTGCAGAGGTGCAGGGCCTTCTTGTGTGGAGTTTGCATGTTCTCCCCCGTGCCCGCGTGGGTTTTCTCCGGGTACTTCAGTTTCCTCCCAGATAATACATTTATACTCACAGGCATAGTCTTTATCTTCTACAAAGAGCGACTAACCTGTAGCATTCTGTAGCTTAATAAGGACTTTTGACCAGCTCTGCTTTATACTGCCTCCAGGTGGCCAAGGCACACACACCAGAATGAGCAGCACAATGTCCCTTGAAAACGAAACAAACAGTGGGACAAAAACAGTTTGTGTAGATTTGATTTATTTATGTCATAAGACTGTGTGTAAAGTTGTTAACATGACCCCAGATGCGATTGTTGGCCACGAGGCATTGCTCAATTAGCACAACGACCCACCCAGGCGGCACCCCCGTAGCGGACTCCATTAAGGCCGTGAGTTATGTGAAAAGAACACAATTACAGCACCGAATGTCATAATCAGCGCTGAAAAGCCATTCTCTCGTAAAGGGACGGATGTTGGGTGGGTGTCACGTAGCAGCTGCAACGGCGCGGGGTGCTGTTACCGAGTGCGAGCACTTCATTACAGTGTTTTCTTATAGTAGCGGTGTGTTCTAAGTATTGTCATCGAAATAACCCAAATTGTGGAATTATAAGGATCTGGTCCAGGAGTGCCCAACGATCTACTTTTCAAGCAGCCAATCTGTTATCACATAAGCACGCATACAAACAAGCAAGCAAGCCATATAAGACCCTTACATGAACGAAACAGAAAAATCAACCAGATATAAGAAAGACTGCGTTTGTAAAAAGCAAATCACTGCCTACCTTAGTGGGAGACCTGACACAGGGAGGCAGGGATGCAGTTTTCTTGCTTTAATTGCAGAAACATCATTTAGTGTGATGCAGGTCATGCTGGTGAAGAGACCCAAAACATACAGCACTGATGCTATGATGCTAAAAATATATTTCATACAGAGAGTAGTGTCCAACTGTTGCTTGTCCCATTGTTTTACAGTTTATATATTGTTTGACAAACAATTGGTTGCTTAATGCTAACAGATAATGCAGTGTTGCCGAAAAAGACAGAAGACAGACGTGATTGTGTTCCAGTCAGTCTGCAGTGTATTTCTATGACATCATCATGAGAACAAGACAATTTGATGGCAAAAAACCAAAACAAAATAAAATAGTCGTATTGATTGGTTACACTTAAAAAAACACTTAAAAAGCGCCGGCATCAGAAAGAGCCGAGGTGAATGTGGTGGTGTCTCCATATGGGGAGGGGGAAAAAAAAAAGGAATGAACATTTGACACCAGCTCAGGGTAAGAAATCACGCCTCCAACTTGATGGAGTCCAACAGGCTTTTGGCTTCCTGATACTCGGCCGACTCGGATAATTCCTCCTCCGCTTCCTGCAACGACGACAACAACCACAACAAAACACACTCAGGTGGCTTCTTTTAGCAAGATTGCAACTGCTCTCATGTGACCAGAGTCGAGCCAATTAAAACCGCCACTGCAGTGAAAAGACTATAAGAACGTAAAACAGACAAAGATGATCGTGAATATGTGGGAGCCGGGTTACGAGCTAAGAGATTAGCTTTTTTTTTTTTTTTTTTAATGACAACTGACCAGCAACTGTGACAGGTCGCCGTGGGCGATGGTCATGCGCCGTCGGGTGTCCGGGATCATCATGATGGTCTCCTGCAAGCTCGCCATCTGAAAAACAGCAACAGCCCGATTACAAGCAGCAAGAAGAAGCAAAGAAGGTCCCAAATGAAGCTGCGCGAACAGACCAGAGAGAAAAGCAGCCATCGGATATTTTGGGATGTTGGGATGTTGTTTACACTAAACCTCAAATTCGAAGAACTGAGCGAGTCTTCATTTCGCTGGGGTGATTATCATACGTTTCATGATCACTGTTTTAATTACTACAACTTGTTTTGCTGTACATATTTTAGCCAGCTTGGATCTTTTTTTCCTGAGCAAGTAATTTTAAAAAGCGTTTCAAAGCACAGGTGTGAAAGTAACAGCACACGACCCGTCAACTGCGGCAGCGACGCGAGGCTAAGCGCTGGCGAGCCGTGCCGGAGAAAAGTCGCGGCGCCCTCTGGCTGCGGTGGAATGATCCCATCAGCGGTGGGATAAAAGATGACACTTAGCCACGTATTGATTCCACGAAAACAAAGAAGCTCTAATCCATTCTGCCTCAGACGCATCATCTCCAACCATCATCCATCTGGCCTCCCCGCCTCGCCATTAACGCCAGCCAAGCGTGCCGCTGCTCGGGGCCCCGACCGCCGCGCTATGAATGAACAAACAAACACGCGCATGCTTGGAATTTTAATGCTAGCGGTAAACATCGCCGCCATCTGCGGAATAAAAGACGAGGCAATTCGGACTACCACGACAACAACCAAAAATGGAGAAAAAGCGCACTTGAAGTTGTTACCGTAAACTAGCAAATCTTTTCAGAATCGATTATCGGACCGGTTATTCCATCGATTAATCGGATGGATTTGGAGCCCTCTAATTTCAGGGCTAAAATTTGGCTGACATATTTTTGGGGTCGGCTGTATTGAAACAAACTAACATGTGATGTGTTTTTAAGTGTAGTCTCGATCTCAAACACCACATCGGATATTCAGAACACAGGCCCTGTCACATACGTGCTGCTTGATGAGGAATGCGTCGGCTCCGGTCTCTTTCAGTTGGTCAATCTTCTCTTCCTGCTGCTTTGCCTCTGTCCGGTATGACGCCTCCTCTTTGGCCAGACTGCAGACACAAAGGCATTCTTCAAGGAATATACATCGGCACCATGACTTTCGTAGACTCCAGGTTTCAAGTTTTAACTTTCACTTGGTCAATTGTTTGGGGGCGGGGGGATGGGGCGGGGGCTTTGTGGGGAAAAGTGCCATTACAGGCTGAAAAATGGCATCGATTTCCAGGCATTACAATTGAAGCAAGAAAAACTAATATTACTATTGCTTAAGTACTGACCGTCGGTTTATCTTTATAACACTGCCCCCTGGTGGTCACAGCTTACACACCAGCCCAATGCCCAATGAAGTGAAGCAAAAATATGTTCATCTTGTATTTTCACTGAGCCCCAAACGCTTGTGAATCATTGCGCAGAGCCAGATATGATTTTATTTATTTTTTGGGTCACGGATGTTTAAAGTTGGAAAGGTGTGTTTAGGCAACCCCACGCATTAATTGATCATCAATTTAGCCTCTAAATTAGAGCAAATCAGGTGGTAAATGGGGCCGCTTTTCCTTGGTTGTTAGTGAAAATGGAGTGGGAGCAAATTGATCCATTTGGATTATTTATCAATTGGCAGCCAAATGGAAGTAAATCTATTAAACACAATCCCAGCCCACTTTGCATAACACATATTTGCCATTGATAGCTATTCACTCGGCTAATTGTCGTCATCCCAATCCAAAGTGGCGAGATAGTTTTTTTTTCAGGGGCACGGCACAGTGAATGGGTATAATAAGCCACATTAGCCACAAGGTTTTACTCACCGGCTAATGTCTCTCTGTCATTTATTTACATCAATTGCGCCTCGCCTAGGACGTCAAGAGGCGTATGCAAGTGGAGCGGAGTGTGCGCTCTCGCATGTTTGGAACACATACCGCCCGCCCGCCCCACCCTCAAAAAAGTGAATCATTTAAATAAAAATGAAGGACAGTCTAATAAAATGTCTGCACCTCCCCTTTTTCCTAGCACTGATGTTAATTTCTTATTTCTCACAGAGTCGGAGCGCCGGGGGTCACGGCAGCTTTTAAATAGACCTGCCACCTCCCGCTTGATGGAAAAGGCAGCTCGCTGGAAAATAGGAAAAAGGCGAAGAAGAAGGAAAAAAAAAGGTGGTGTAGGGGGATTAAAGCCAGGCCAATATTCCGCCACACTGTATCTTTGAGGCGGCGTGTAGCGGGCGACCGGGAGGACAATGACAAAGGCAAATTACTGTTGTCATTTTATTAAGAACATCCGCCTCACCAGAGTAGCCAGACAAAAAAAAAGATGGTGTGAGGAAATAGACCTGAATACACACTTGGATAAAAGTAAAGACAAATGGCAGAATAGGAGACAACGAGATAGAGCAGACATTTTAAACCTTCACATTTTAAAAGGGCGGCAAGTACAACTTTAAAATGACAAGTTCAGGGTGTAGTCTGCCTTTTGCCTACAATCAGCTGGGTTAGACTCCAGCACCCTCCCATAACCCTCTTTGGGGATAAGAGGTGTTGAAATGGATGGAATGGATATTTTCTGTTTCCACTGTCAGATAATGGGGCACGTATGAAATATTGAGTGAAACGTGGCCAGGGACAGTACACCCACTACAGCTTTCGGGCACTCAACAGAGAAGACAGATAGATAGACAGAGTCATTAGTTTTGGCGCTTCCTTGGAGTAAATAAATCTTTACTTGGGTCTAAAGAGTTGATGACTCATAGGTCAAGGTCACACCGGGCAGCAGAAGTGGTATAAGGGAATATGCAATTTGATTTGTCGCATAGGGCGCTCTGCTGGCGAGAAGCAAAAAAGTGCCACAGTTCAATGTTGCCCATTTATAGGGGCTGAAAAACCCGCTTGGATTCACCCACTAGAGAGGTCGAGGCAGAGGGAGGATTTTTTTTTTACAGGACAACACAAGCTTTTCTGGGACATTCCTCCCCCATCTTTCATGAAAATTATTTAATAATTTTTCAGGTTTTCCAAGAGGCTTGGGAGCAACGTCTTATCATGGAATCAACAAAGCGGTAGATTGGAAATAATATTAGTGAATATGAAGGGGTAAAATGACAGATGATTTGCCTAAAAAAATGTATTTATGGCTTAATTTTTTAACGTTGACATGACTTAACGTGACAGTAAGGCGTTGACGTCGTAGAACGACTTTAAGAGCATATTTTGAACAAATGGAACTGAAATCATGTCGTGAAACACTTCAAATACAGCGCAAATGTCAAGTGTGACAGTCACAATAGATACAGGCTGCGTAGCTTGTCGTTAGCCACACGACAGCTAACTTGTAAACAAACACCAAATGCGGATGAAAAAAACACAAGCGACGAAAACAAATTTATAAGATATATGACACGCAGAGCAAATAGCGTGCCAGTGTGTCACACCCGCCGGTACGCCTCGCTCTAAAGCATCCCAGTGGCGTAAAGCTTTACCCGGAAGCACCGTCGCATCTTCGACCAGATATGCCTGTAAACGGGGCTAAGCTAACTCACCTGCTAGCTGCGTTAGCGTCACATTATCCTGATGTAACCCTTTTTAGGCAAACTTACCGCTTCAGAACGCCGGTTTTGATCTTAATCTGCCGTATTATTGGGTCAGCCATGGCTCCGAGTGGTGATATTTATTGGTGACAAAGAGCTGTTGTCGCGTGCTCGAGTCAAGCTAGCAGGAAGGAGGCGGTCCGCAAGGCAGGCGTGACGAGATGATGGCAGCGCAATCGATCACAGCGCAGAGTCAATCACGAACAACTTGGAAGCTTCAGTGGCAAATCCCTGCGAAATAGTGAAATAAACGATTTACATTGTCATCATGCGACATGAAAGGCTTCAAAATACTATTGAATGTAATTTTTTAATTATTTGCTTCCTATATTGCATGCTGCAACGATAGCAAAGATGGGACCACGAGTACATGTCTTTTGACAAAATAACAGGAACAACGATTTTAATCATGTTTTAACCTTCTTATCTATCTTTAGTTAGATTGTGTGGCATTAGAATGTAGTGGTCATTGAGGAATTGGCTAAGCAATAAATGGTAGGTGTAGACTTAAGGATCATACGAGCATGATTTGTAATGTTTGTTTTCCATTGTATCATACACGACCCCACACGTCTGATTAGAAGTCATTGCACTAACTTTCCCGCACAAGCTTGAATGCACGACGGAAATGTAAATCGACTTGCGGTGCATGCGATGGAAGGTCACGTGGGAACACTCCCCTCCCCGTTGCCCCCTTTCACACGCTGTCCGTTGATTATTGTTTTCCCCCCGATTTTAACTAATAGGTGGGACGATCAAGCATTTGCCAAATGCACGTGGCCTGTTGCACTTAATTGACGCAGGGAGGGGGAAAGTAAGGGTGGGGGTGGTTGGGTACCACTACTGGCTAATTTGCGGTTTAATCAGCGTTTGTAATGAGAGACGCTGATTAGCGCAGGTTGGAAAAAAAGAGAATTACAAGGAACTTCTGTCAGAGTCCAGTGATAATTCACTGCTAATTGTCATGATTAGAGCCAACTGGACGACTTTGATATATTGCAATGCCACTTCCTAATAAATATGTACAGGCGTGCGTGCGCTGTGTATGTAAAATCAAATACAAATGGAGGCAAGTCGTTTGGATTTTCAAACAAACCGGCTAATTTCGAGGCTAGGTAGTGGCTGGATGGAATGGGAGTGGGGGTTTCCTGGGAGCGCAGTAGGGGGTGAGACGCGGGGCTCCGAGGCACGCGCTTCCTTGGGGCACTGCCTGGTTTGCAAATCAAGCGAAATTAGTGAGAAATGTGTGTATGGAGGCCCTTGCTCAATTAGTGTTTTGTAGGGAATGAGAACTCATCCACACACACACACACAAGCGGCACGTCCATAAATGCATAGTGATAAAGCGAATCAGTTTCCCTCTTTCCTGTTCTACATTTCCCCCTTCCCCTCACTGTTCCTTTCCTTCGTCTCACATTTCCCCTTCTACCTGAAGGTCGCTTTTTTTGGTCACTTCCCGCATCCCACTATGCGTAACGGTAGCCGTGTGTGTGTCTCAATGAGCGTGTGCATACGTGCAGATGAACAGATAAATGTATGTGTACTCAAGTGTACACACACACGCATACACCAAGTCAGCAGAAGTGTCCATCCATGATTACGTCTTCCAAGCTTCCGGCCAGTGCGAGGGAAGGGATGAAGAGGGCGCACGAGTGACGGGTGGGTAAATGAAACTTTGGAGGGGGTCACTGGTTTTGCGCGTGGGCTATTCATCTTCCCCCTCCTCACATCCTAGCCGCCGCCGAGGCTGCTGGGTAATTACCTCTCAGCTCCCGTGCGGCGCACCGCTTCATTATGTCCCCACGCAACCTTTGTAATTGTAGGGGGAGGGGCGACATGGTCGCCAAGCGTATCGGGATGTAAACACCCGACACGCTCACGCACCTCAAACCCTAAACACATCTTGCGAAACTTCAGCCAATTCTTCAAAGAGAGGAAATGTGTGATGTTTGATTAACCGCATCCATCTGTCCAGTATTTCGATATGGCAGGCCATTGGACATTTCTGTCATCGTCTTTGAAGAACCCCTGAAAAGGGTCCAAATCAGCCCAAAAAGGCTTCTTTGTAGGAGAATTGGAGACTTGGAACTTTGTTTTGTGTATTTAGTCATGACAGACAAGCCTACCAAATTTTATGTGGCTAAACCGGCTTGCGTGGTTGCATTTTTACAACACCAACAAAATCCTGGGTGGCTAATGAGTAAAGCCAATATGGCCACTTCAAGCTACATTGGGAGACTTCCTGTTTTTAGGCATGCAACCTTGAAACGTTTTTGTGAATCAACTCATGATAGACCAAATTCCATGTACATTTTTTTTCTAACTTTCCACTCATGAGTGAATTTCTCAAAAAGGCCGCTTCAAACCAAAATGGATGACTTCTGGTCATTTTAAGTCATGGGTGTGAAACTTTTTTGAAACTTGTTATGATAGACATGTCCACTCAATTTTGTCTCAGTGGGTATAACAGTTGTCCTGTTATGATAAACACGTCTACAAAATTTCATGCCCCACTGGTGTCCGGAGCCATTTATTTTGAACTTTCCAGCGGTTATAAAGTGAATTTGCCCAAAGATGCTGCTAAAAACCAAAATGGCTGACTTCCTGCATCTTTTCTGCCGTGTTGTCTTGTGGCTGGATAAACGTTTGTTTTGACAGGGCTGGTGGGTCCTGGTGGTCCATGGGGGCCCACGTGTCCTTGACAAGATGAATGTTGTGATGTTCCAGAGACGCTTAACATCCCTATTTGGCACCCCGCGGTCCACTTGGAGTCTACACATACACACAGGTACACACATACACTTTGTCACCATGACAGCACACGGAAAGCTTCCATTTGGGAGAAAAGCACAAAAAGAGCCAAAGAGGAAGTAAGAAAGAGTCCACATTCAGCTCCAGTGCCGATGTTTCGTGCAATCTGACTAAATTGTCAATTGTTCAGCATTCTTTATTCATGCTTGCCCGGTATATTTGATTTATTGTAAAATATAAACAAATAAATAAGCACATATAAAAACATGTGAAACTTTTATATTATGAGTAAACTTAAAAAAAAAGAATTGTTGAATGTTTATTTTATTTAATATTTAAATTGATTACAATTGAATACATTGTAATCATAGACTTTTACAATTTGAATTATTCTCATATCAGTTACACAATTTTACATAAAAAACAACATTTTGGCCAAATGAATGTTTTTTTTGATTACAAAATTCAATACATAAATGTAAAAAAATTGTGAATTGAACTGAAAATAGAACAAATTTAGCCTTTTTGTGGTGAAGTAGTTAGATTTAAATGAATTTGAATAATTTAAAAAAATCATATCCTTAAAAAAATTCACAGATCACATTTGAATCTCTCTCATTTTTACGTGTCATGTTTTGTTTTTGCAACAAACGACGTCCTTAGGTGATTTTGTAAATGTCACTTTCGAGGGCCTAATTTGTCCAGGTGAGTGTTGTCCACTGGTCCAAACTGGCGTCAGTCATGGCGTGAGAGGGGAACGCCGTGCGCCCTCCTCTTTCGCAGGCAGCCATGCAGGCCGTGGGGTTTCGGGAGTAATAAAGAAGGCGAATCAATAGGGCATGCAATGGCGCCGAGGTGCCGCCATTCATCATGCCGCCCGGCTGACGGCCGTCGTTCATCATGCTCAATGAGGCAGCAAATAGGAAAATGACCATTTGGATCAAACACATCTGCACTCATCTGCCCGCCTGCTTTATTCCCATTAACTGCACCCGTAAAATACGCTTGTTGTTTTTTTTCCCCGCCGCCGCGTTTGGATTTGGAAAATGTGTTTTTTTTTTCCTCCCCTCCCCTCTCTTCTCTGTCCCGCCACAATCACTTGGCAACCCACCTCTTACTTGCACCACTGTCACGCCCAAGCAATTACACCAACCATCAATTATATGAAAAGGGGATACAACACACACATCTGGAGGAGTTCATAATCAATATATATCTAAAAAGAGGAGCCAAAAATCACAACGTGCAACAAAAGACATTAGACTCACCAGAGACGTGATTTGCTAGCCAAAATGAACAGGAACAAAGTTTGCTCCGACAAACCAATCGGAAGACGGACAAATGCTGACATCATCGAAGGCCGGCACCCTGACCCTGTGAGGACAAGTTTAAAATCTGATTGGTTAGACAAACAGTCCCATTGTTCATCTCGGGGATCTGCAATACCACTATTTTTCCCCCCCGACCGACACCTGTACATGAATACACTTCTGCCTAGTCATTCATTCATCTTCCGAGCCGCTTGATCCTCACTAGAGTCGCGGGGGGTGCTGGAGCCTATCCCAGCTGTCTTCGGGCAGTAGGCGGGGGACACCCTGAATCGGTTGCCAGCCAATCGCAGGGCACACAGAAACGAACAACCATTCGCACTCACACTCACACCTAGGGACAATTTAGAGTGTTCAATCAGCCTGCCACGCATGTTTTTGGAATGTGGGAGGAAACCGGAGCACCTGGAGAAAACCCACGCAGGCCCGGTGAGAACATGCAAACTCCACACAGGGAGGCCGGAGCTGGAATCGAACACGGTACCTCTGCACTGTGAAGCCAACGTGCTAACCACTGGACTACCGGGCCGAGTCACCGATACGGAATACGATACCACTTGTACTTTTGATACTTAAGATTCCAATGAACACAATGAGAGATAATTGTGAACCAAGACTCTCTCACAATCCAGGAGGAACTTTTTTGGCACCTCTCTGACTTCAACCCGAGATAACTGCCTCAGACTCCAGACAGAAGTGGGGTCTTTGAAATATTCTCCCCACCGATTCACAACTTCCCAAGTCGAGATCAACAGTGGCCCATCCCCACTCTACATAACTCTTGGCTCCTTCCACTGGTGGTGAGTCCATGCATGGGAAGGAGAACCAATGTTGACTCACCCCATGGGTGCAGACCCGGTCGGCAGCCGCTCACCACAGTGCCATCTCTGAACTTGGCTGCAGAGGAAATTCTGTCCAAAACCGTTTTGCATCATGTGAGGTTTTAAAGCCGTGCTTTGTATGCTCCCTCACCAAGGACGTTTGGCACTGTAAACCCCAAGACAACTTAACTACTGGTGTCGCTGGGACACGCAAACCCTTCCACCACAGTCAGGTGACGGCTCAAGAAAATGCTTAAACAGTTGGGTTTGAAACCTTAAACTAGCATTAGCCGCTAACTCTGAAACGGCCGCACGTCTCTCAGCCTTGTGCCATAAATCTTGCCTCCGCGCCCTTAATTGTAAGCCTGGTGTTGTTCCTCGCCTTCGCTCCATAAATTACCACCGGCAGGTAAAGATGGCGGCGAGGATGCAAATGCGCAGCGCTCTGATGGTTGTTAGCGTAATGCTGCGTGAAACGGCGGCGTTGTTAGCACTTATTGGCCGTGGGCTTCGTGGCCGTCTTCCGTGGCTTGGGAGAAGAGGCTCGGTGCATTATTATAGATTTTTATATATTTTTAGCTTCGCTTCGACGCGATTGCGGTGAAATCCGCTGCACTTTTTCCAACTTTAGCCCCGCCGCGTGGAATGAAGTCATCACAGCGCTGGCATCGGCTGGTGTTTTATGAAAGCTCGATGATAAATAGCCGAGCCGCCGCCACGCTTGGGCGGTTGCCTTCATTCGGCACTTGGCTTGTTTACAGACCGCCACCGCCATTTCCGCAGTTTAAACAAATCACCGGCCGAGGGGTACATCCATAAGCACTAACGGGTCAGTGGACAGACACTTAAAATGTAGGTGTTATTAAGGGGTGGAGTCAAGGGTGGGGGCGGGGACTGGTGTCCACACATGACCTTTCCTCGGCGCCCACCCCATCTGTGTTTTCGGATATCAAAGAGGGACAGGGAGAGGAAAAACGGGCTGCAGTTGCGTTTTTTTTCCTTTCACACTTGAAATACATTCCGACAGAGAATTTCAACAAGCGTACACAAGGCGCTAAATTGTTTTAATGATCACAGGTTTGATTTCTGCACCAAACAAGTCACACTTTTTTCCTTTTTATTCCTTGTTTTGAACCATCCTTTTGTCTCCATTTTGGAGATATATGGTCCATTTTTGGACAATTTGGGCTTTTCATTTTTCTTTTGTTAATTTTTAAGAAAATCAGTCCTTTCCTTCTTTTTAGGCATTATTGGCTTTGTTTGTAGGTTTTGTCAATATGTCATTTTTTTCCCTTTTTGATGTCCTGATATTTTTCACTCACTTTGCCCATTATTTTGGTCTTCATGTCCCTTTTTAAAATGCCATTCTGATCACTTTTCAATTTTTGTGTGTTTTTGTCATTTTCAGATATCAGAGTCTCTAAAAAAATTTTTTTCATTTTTTAAGTCTCCTTTTCTCTAAGTTTTTGTTATTTTTAATCCTTTTTGTTTGCCTAAATAAAATGTTTCTGTAGATTAATGTACATATATCCATCTCTGAGTGCATATAAATGTGTGTGTGTGTGTGTGTGTGAGAGAGAGAGTTGTCCGCCTGGACACTGGGAAGTGTCGTTTTTGATTAGCAGCCATGCTGTCAATGTGTGAGGAGGAAGATGGGGGTAGGGGTGTGTGTCATGAAGAAGAAGCGGAATGCATTATTCATACATTCACCTGAGAAGTGGGGGAAGGGGGGGGGGGGACAGCTCTCCCTGAAGAGCCTTCATTCGAGAACACTAAGAGAGAACACTTGACATAAGACAGCCCACAAATGCACGTGCATAGACACACACACGCACACGCACACACACACACCAAAAAGCACTATTTACTACAGGGGGTAAACTCCCCGGGTGAATTTAGAATAATTTATTCGCTTCCTAGTTTAGCTTGACAGTTAGCGCTGAGCTATTTATCTGGCGGATGGAGGGTAGCGGCCAATCAAACAGCTTTGAGTGCTAAATAAATGTGACACGGTGGTCCCAGAGTCAGTCGAGGGGTTTGGAGGTGCTTGGAATTTTCATGCCACAAAAACCTGGCATTTGAAGGAGGGTGTGTAGACGTTTGATATCCAGCGTATGGCTGCCTTTCTGTTGCTTTAAGTAACACTCGCTTAAAGGTTTACAATCGGCATAACATCAATGATAATTTTCATTTTCCTGCTTATGATGCATCACATTATATGTTGGGATTAAGATAGATGTTGTTTTGATTTGAGTCAATTTTCGATTTGAATGTGTAAAAGGTGTAAAACTACATAAAATATTTTGTGTCTCTGGTATATTTTCAATATGTTCCAAAAAAATGAGGCTTGGCTGGAGTGGAAGCATCTCGCATCTACACTCTGATCGAATGTGGGGCGTCAATTTCGAGCCAGCACTTTTTGGACATGCGCCTTCCATCACATCATCCCGCCAGCCTAATTAGTATGCATTAGCAATTAGCACATCTAATAGGACATACGTTGATTGCATCCTGGCCTCAAGATGATGACCACCGTCGCGAAGCAAAGAAAACACCAACGTGGGTCCTTGAAAGCAGCATCATTTTTGGAAGAGTAAGACTTTTTCTTTTTTTGGGGGGGGTTGGAGAAAAAAACAACTTCATTCATGGGTGTTGATGACTTCTTTGAGAAAAGAAAAAAAATTGGGGAAAAAATGCTACACGGACATAATTTTTTGAAAACAGCTACACCATCATCTGATTTGCTTAAGAACGACAACAACAAAAATCCCCAAATGACTACTTGGGCGGGAAAAAAATAAATCATTCACATAAAATCACCCCCGGTCCCTCCAAGAAGTGACTTTAAATAAAAGGCAAATTGTGATCAAGTGCACAAAACATGAAAGATGTGACTGTGCATGTATGATGAATATTTCAGTGATCGTCCTTAATTTTGATTTATGGCGCAGTTACTGTATAAATTATGGGTGAAAAAAAAAAACCCCAACAAGTTTTACATTCCCACCCAAAATGGAAAAAGTCTGGCATGGTTCCAAAGAGAATGAATGTTTAAATCACAGGTGTTAAAGTCAAGGCCCGGGGGCCAGATCTGGCCCGTCACATCATTTTATGTGGTCCGCGAAAGCAAATCAAGCATGTCAACTTCCATGATGCTTGCTAAAGGCTGAACCAAAATGTCATACTGTCATGTCTAATCCCCAACAACAACATTGAAACAAGCCATTATTCTTGACGTCTGATTTTCAAAACAAGTTATCCATCAAGTTGTTGTTCACTGTAAATTTACATTTACGGTGTGTGGTTTTAGAAAATTCATAGTTATAACGGCCCTCCGAGGGGAAAACATAACGACAATGTGGCCCATGACAAAAATGAGTTTGACACCTTTGGTCGTTGTTTTTGTTTGTTGTTCAGTTTCAAGTTCTATATTTTAACACCATAAGTTTCGCATTTTAAGGCAATACATTTAAAAAATACATTTAGATAGAATGCGACCTGTGTCTAGAATTGTAAAGTAAAGAAGTGTCGACCAAATATGTAGAGCGCCAAGGAAGCAACAGATAGCGGTAAGCTAACGCAACGGATGCCGGCTGCCTTAAAACGCCATCGTGGAACACCACGCAAGTCCTTTATCTTATCCTGTAATAGTGTGACAACTTTTTATTAGAACGTGAAACTTCACGTTATTTAAGTGAAAACATGAAACGTGGCACATCATGTGCTAACTGGGGCACAATGTTGGCATTGAGCTAGCGGACTTGAGTTTGTGTAATGAGTATTGATATGTTGCTGTGGGTGGTTGTGTGGCGGCCACTGGTTTCAAGCATCAACGGAGCTTTTAATGGACTCGGCGAGTTTTGTTAACAGGATTATCAAGGGATTAGGATGAGATGATATGGTCTGGGGGGCGTAATCCTCTGCGTGCGTTTGGCCACATGTGTGCGGCCTTTTCACATGCTAACTAGTGTGATAATTGTCCCGACGGGGAGTCCATTCACGTAATCCCTCCGTCATTGTGAAAGAAAAGAAAAAAAAACGCCTTCACTCTCCATTTAGTCCGTCTCGATGACAAAAGGAGCGTTTAACTCCCGAACCAAGACACTCCCCCTAACAACCCCCGCTTAAAAATAAATAAATATATAAACGACCAGCCTGAGCATAGGTTAATTGAAGGTCTCGGCGTGGGCCTGCAAAGAGGATTTTTAAAAGGGCAATTAGCATTCAGATGAGCGGCTGCGCACGCACAGAAATAATCCATATTAGATATACCTGTACGATAATAATACAAAGAAAGACGATTCATGTCATTGCTGACAAGCTAACGCTGAAATGAAAAGCGTTGGAATGAAGCCATTCGTGAAAATGCGTCAGACTTGATGTTAGGATGTTTTGAATACATGAAAAATGTGCAAAGGAGATCAATATATAAGATTTCTAGAGATTGAGATTTGTGATTTTTCTCCTGAAATGAGGGTTATGTGGTTAGTACACAGGGAAAAAAATGTTTTGTGGAATTTACTGTGGAATTTAAATTCAAGTGGATGCAAAAAGCAAAATGTTCACATAGATCGAGATACATTTTAAAAAGTGGATGTATAGTTTGCTGAAAAAAACAGCTGGATCCCGATGATTTTATTTCGTACAACAACTTGACAAAATAAAATTTAGTTAAATTTGCCTTTTTTGTGCGGGGGGGAATTCCCAAGATGAGTTGAATATTTCGAGATTTGAATGCTTTGACTTGAGTGAGAAATGTGAAAGGCTAATTTCAATATTTCAGAATTTGGAATTTTTATTTTGAAAACATGGAAAGGTTTTGAATGACATAAAACATCTCAGTTTCAGAATTTTATTTGAAAATTGCCAGTTCATTAAAATCTGAGCCGAACAATTTGAAGTTGAAATGGTTTGAAACGGGAGAAATATGGAAGGAGGTAAATATGTTTGAAAATATCTCTTGATTTGGGTCATTTTATTGTGAAAAGTTGAGGATGTGGAAAATACTCCCTGAGATAAGTGAAACATTTTTAAATTGGAATGTTTTGAAACAGCAGGAGGTACATGTGTAAAGCGTCTGAAATTTCAAAATCTTACATTTTGTCTAATTTTGGAGTGTCTTCTAACTTTACTTTTTCTCATTAAGGTAGGACATATTTAACGCAATATCTCAATTTTATTCTTTGAAATTTGACATTTATTATTTCCCATCCCCAGTTCTCGAATATTTTTTGATGTGGGCAACAAGAATAAGTACTGGCGCTCACAAATTTGACGGAAAAAAAAGCTATACAAGTGTGTTTTATCAGTGATTGTTAGAATGTGGTATTAATTTAGCTTTTTTTGTTAGTCAGTTCACGGAATGAGCAACATGATTATAATAGTTTTGGATTTTTCATTATAGTTTTCCTTTTGTTTTTACTTTTGTTTTAAAAATGTTTCAAGTAGTTTTTAGAGCAGGATTGTATTTTTTTAAATATTTGCTTTTAGTTTATTAGTTTTAGTATTAGTTTTAATTTTTTCACTTAATACTGTATTTTTTCAGCGCGATATAAAAAAAGTAACACATTGAGTAATAAAGTGAAGTAAACACCAATTCTCAACTAACTGTTTGACCTTATTTCTTGTGAATCAATGTAGAGAACAAAAAAAAAACATTTAAAATGAAGCCCAAAAGCTGTGTGACATTGACAAAGACGAAAACGAAGGATATTTTCACTTGAATGAGTTAGTTTTATAAACATAAGATGTACTCTGTAAGCTAGCTACCATTTCTTAAAAGCATTTTCCATTTCTTCTACTTTGTTTACAAAAATCCTTTTTCAATTTTAGTTTTTGTTATTTTTCATAAACTATAATAATGTTGCTTAGCAATGCTATAGGAACATGGTTTGATGAATCCAAATTGTGGTCTCGAGACTTTTTCCATCCCCTCCCCCCGTATGTGCGCTACTGTTGGTTTTATTTTGACGAAATCAACACACGGCTGCTGTGAAAAAAAAGAGGACCTGGAAAATGTGCTTGGAAAGCATCAGTGTGAGTAAACAGCTGTGTTGGGGAACGAGCGCGGAGGTGATGGATGCAAGCAGAGTTGGCGTGACAGATGAGCTTTACAGCTGTTCGCTGTGGCCTGGCACCATATCAAGCATTTCATTCGATCGGCTGGTGGAATATCGGCAGTTTTCCTCATCAATTAAAGTGGGAAAACGTGAAGCTCCGCGAATGCTTTCTGACGCTCGCTACCGCCAAACTAGATGCACTTTTATAGCCTCTGCCGTGTTTTTGAGTTTCGAAAAACAATATTCTACTGGTAATATTCGTTCGTTGCAGCCAGAGTTGAAATTAAAGTGAAAACATGAAACTTAAGCCACTTGGCTAGATAGTTTTATGTTGAAAGTGTGTTTTCAAGGACATTTACTGCAATGCTTTTGCGGACAATGCTAATACGTCATACGAAATATTAGCAAATGTTTTTTTTGTAATGTGGCTTGGAACTGGTTTAAGAGGAAAAAAAATATGGCGGAGCTGATCTCTATGCCTGGGTGAGGGCCTGTTTGAGGTCTCGCAGCAACATGGACGCCATGACGCTCTTCTCGCTGTTGACGGTCAGCTTGCCGCCGTCGCCTGCCTCATCCTTCAGATCCAGAACAACCAGAACCAGGACTTCGCTGCTCACCGTACGCCCCGCGAACCTGCAGTGGGCGCAGAGGAAACATCAAGACGCATGAGTTGAAGACAATGACCATTTAAAATTGAGCATGTCAGGCGTCATGTTCTTCCTTCAAGGAGAAAACAAAACAAAAATCTAAAAATAAATTTTACAGATGAATTCTTTGCTTGTGTCTGTTCAAAAAAATACGTATAAAGATCTTGGGGGGGGGGGGGGGGGGAAACAAAATTCCCACATTAAATTGCTGACATTGAAAGAATATAAAAATTGCAAGTTGATTATGTTTCAAAATCGTTCAGCCCCGAATGACATTGAATGTCTCCTTTTTTGCATGGAAAATATGGAATTGTGGGAAAATTGGACTTTTTGGTTATGTGAATCTTGATGTTTGGATGAGTTAAATCAACTGTGGAAATAGCAGAATGTCAAAAAAGTGG
This sequence comes from Hippocampus zosterae, assembly GCF_025434085.1. Taxonomy (NCBI): domain Eukaryota; kingdom Metazoa; phylum Chordata; class Actinopteri; order Syngnathiformes; family Syngnathidae; genus Hippocampus; species Hippocampus zosterae. The sequence continues at coordinate 9,316,845 of NC_067468.1, forward strand.
GCTCAATTTTTTTATTTTTGAGGGGTAGGGGATTCGTGGATAACATTCTTTTCAATGCTAATTACAATGTCGAATCGTAAAATTTCTTTTTGGTCAAGTACAAACAATAACAACTGCAAAAGAGCGACAAAACTGTCAATTTCTGAGGAAATACACTGTCAGACTTAATGTACAGCATGTGATTTAACAACATGTGGTTCCAGAGGCCTCATCCAACAAAGTTTTTTACTAAATTGTATCAAACCGGACTAAATTTGAGAGGACCTGATTCTTTTGCTGGACTCAAGGTTCCATACGGTACAGATGTTAAAAAAAAAATTTAAAAAAAACATCTATCATTCATTTAGGTCACATTCTTGCACAGTACAAGTAAATATTAGAGTAAAAATAGTAGTTGTTATGAAAGTAAAAGATGAAATATTTAGTAAAAAACAAGATTATTTTAGTTCTTTGACCGAAAGAGAAACAGGAGAAGAGCGGGTCTATTATCCTGGTGACTGACAGATAGCTGATGGTGTGAGGGCCCCGCCCCAGTCGCCACTCAAACCCAACTTAAAAACTCATTTTATGGACTGTGGCTATCTATTGAGTACGAGGGGGTCCCCCGCCACCTTCCGTCCCAATAGGGGAATTCCCAGCCCGCAATTTCCATAGAAATGGCCCCAGCGCACATGGTCCACACCCCACCATAGAGGGTCCTAACAAGAAGGCTGCGACCCGCTGCGAACCCCCAACCCTTCCGCCTGCTGCATCTTGGGGGTCCCCCGCCCATGCCTGCCATCTGCCTCCATTTAGCCCGACAAACAGCCCACAACGTCGGCCACTTGGGCCCGACTAAAGCCTGTCGAGAAGCCCCCCCGCGGACGGGATGGGACGGGACCAGGCGTTCGCCAATTAGCACGGGAGGGGAAGGGCTGCCCGTACACAATGCAACCGTGCCCGGCTCCCAAAGTGTCTGCGGCGGCCTCTGGGGAATATCTAAATTAGCGTCAACAGAGAAGAGGGAGTTTATTATCCGCCTCTCGCTTGGCTCTCTCTCAGCCTTAATTAAAATATTAGCCACTTGTCTTGACGCCTCTTCAGGCCCCACCGCGCCAAATCAGGCCTCAAAAGCATTTGCCGTCGCTCTACTTCCTTCCGCCGAGGCCCGAGGCGTCCGTCCGCCGCGCGTGGCGCCTCCCCCCTCCCACTAATGGATTTCGGAAATAAATCTTACATTTACTGGGCCTGTTAACACCAGCCCAAGGCTGCTTTTATCCCGGCTCTCTGGAGACACCGCTTCAAGTGTAAATACCGTTCTCCCGCAAATAGTGGCTAGTTTATTTACTCAGTCGCAGATGGAGTTATGGGCATTTATTGCATTTCTTTTTCTTTTTTTTTTTTTAAGATTCCTTACAATGTCCGCGGTGTTCAATAAACCATATCTTTTGTTTAAATGTCACCATTTTTTTTTTGCCAATATATATTGTGAAAACACCACAGATTAGCTCACGGAAACTAGCATGACAGTGATCATACAGAAGTTTTTTTTTCTTTTTTGGTAAAATAAATACATTTCTCCAATAAATAAATAAATAGTTATTAGATACTTATGGGGATAAAACAAGAACATTATATTCTTCTACTTTCTCTATTTCATAATTTTGCTGCAGTAAATTTCTCCATTGTGTGACAAATAAAGCTTTTCTTATCTTAACTAGATAGCAAAATGTTCAACCAAACAATTTAAAAAATATATTTTGGTCCTTTTTTACTGATTAATTGTAAAAATAGTCCAGGATACTGTTTAAGGTTGCAATCTGATCAGTTCAAATCAGGTAAAAGCATACAATTCTATATGAGAGCATTCAAACATGCATATTTGCAAGTGCCATTGTTTCGATGACGATATTGTTGCGATTTTTTTCCATACATTTGTATGGCCTTACGTGAGGACATATGATGACATTTTAAATCCCGCCAGCCCAAATTGTGATCATGATTAAAATTTGATACGATGCGCAGGCGTATTATTATGGCGAGTCAGGGCGGCTGACCCGGGAACGCATTCAATCGGTGTCAAGCGGCGCGCTAAACAGGCCATTAGTATTCCCTTGCACTCGCCTCAGTTTGGGGCCTAAAACGGTGCGTTAATTGCGGCGCGTAGAATAGCAAAGCAAAGCAGAGCCAAGCCCAAGCAGGCAGATTGGCATCGATCGGCGGGGCTCTCCAATTACCCGCCATTCTCCTTACTTGACAGAGTCCGCGCAGGTGCCATCTGCCTCCCCTTCACCCGAGATAAAGCCGCCCTCACCTTTACACTGGCTCCCGGTGAGAGCGTGGAAGGGTGGGGGGTACGACTTAACCCGTCACAAGTACACAATCTGCTCAGGAAATGGACGCCATTGTGGCGGCGCTCCAGCCGGACGGACGGCGGGATGGACGAGTGTCCTTCAAACGAGTGGACGGCCAGGCGGGCAGCGGCGGTGGCCAGATGGCCTGATTACAAGCGCCAACCCTCCAAACTTGGCCATGCGGGAAATTTCAGGCTGAAGGGACGAGGGCCAAGCTTTAAGTTGGAGCTGCGTCAAGCCACATGTTTTCATTTAAACCCTTAAGACAGGTACAGCCACATTTCTTTTTCCACAGAGACCTGCAAAATACATTGCATACAGGCATTTACAGAATGCCGAGTCGCCAGTCAGCCATTGAAACGCATTGTCGTTTGTCCCATCAATTGCTCTTTGCCATTGTTAGTAATTTGGCGAAATGGCTCGACGCTGTGTGGCGATGCAGTGTTCACATTCAGGCAAACTCTTTGAGTGGCCAACAGAAAAGAATAGGCCATGTAAATAGACCAGAAAATTGGAACGGTACCATTTCATTCTCGCAAAAGCGAATGAATTTCCCGCCGGTGTCGACGAGCATTCTGTTACAGGCACTTAGAAGATCTGTGATTTCTCAACGGGGAATTGTAAGAAAAGGTAGGTGTGATAATCAATGAATAACTCTGGCTGTTGTTTATGAAAATATTTGATTCAAAGTATTATACGTGTACATGGATGTAATCCTGTACAAAAACTTTCCAACTATATGAGTGCATGGATGGAATACTCTGTCATGGTTTACAACTAACAATGCTGGCGTTATATTGTGCGGCGTGGCTGACAACGCACCAGAACTACCTTAGCAATAACAAGGTAGGACACCAACCCACTATGACTGCTCTCAGTGCAAGCTGGAATAAATACATGGACCGAGTAGGTAATAACATTGTGCGCAATTTATAGCGTGGCACAGCATCGAATTGGAAACAAATAACGCTAGGCTAAAAACCGCAGCCTATATACTTGGTATACATGTAGGGTCTGACACACATCTTGCCAACAACCTCCCCTTCCTCCAATGCTTCACACACCTGGATTCCCTCAGATACATTTGAAACGTCGCTTTCCAACTGGCTTTGTACGCTTTCCATAGTGAGCCCCGCTATTGTTGTCGTAAAGTGATGTAACACTTCCGGTTTTGTCGCTTGTCAGGATCTCACTTCGGGAAAAACATCATTTGTTTCTCCTTTGATCCAAACTTTTTGGATCAAAGATCTACTTTTTGATCAACTAACCTCACGGGATCTACCCTTACCGGCGCGCGCACGCACACACACACACAAATTTAAGATTTAGCTGCTTTATTTTATTTTTTATTTTTTATTTTTTTGTGAAAATGAGACTGATAAGATGATTAGTGTGCAGTGTATATTAACACAAAAAATATATTACTAACATGTACAAAGACACACAAATGGTTGTTTGTTTTTTTTCTTCTCGACACTCCTCGGATCTACTTGGGACCTGTCTTCGATCTACCGGTAGATCAGGATCTACCTAACGGGCACCCCTGCTCTAACATTTTAGTCTAATACAAGGAACTACTGTAATGATGTTTGGTATTTATTCACCCATCACTGGCTTGATGAAGTACATGTGGCTTGGGGGTGGGGGGGGGGACCGATACAAGTGGGCGTAGAGAGGGTTAAATCCTAATTGAATTGTGTTTTCTAAACAAAGTGTTGGCGTATTCTGGGGCCGGGTAACACTCCATCACATTTGCCTTCAAACGGACTGAAAAATGGAGCGCATTTATTTTATTCCGCTTGTTTGGACACAAACAAGAACAGTCTTTTCTACATTTGCTTTCCTGCCTGATTTATTGCCATCCTCCCTCACAGCAATCAATTTGGGCGCTTTGGCAGGCACAGCCCCCTTACCCAACCATAGCATCAACAATCAACGCGGGCCCCCCCCCCAAGCCACCCAGCAGGGCTCGGAGAAGCAGTGCTGCACCCTGCTGTTCAACACAAGAACTTCAGCTGTTAATACTACGGGAAAGAACATTAATTTCTATTTTGACAATCAAAAAAAGAAGGGAGAATAATAGAAATATTAACATTTTTAAAACTAACATCACAGAAAATGTGTGAGTTTATCTATTATAATTTCAATTTTCAAAAACTCAAGGGAAAAGTGACTGATATTATATGTATTTTTTTAACGTTGCGGGAAAGGACATTTAGACATACTGTTGAAAATGTTAAGAACTAGTTGAAAAAGAAATTGTTACTTTTTCCTCCTCTTGTTCAACAGAGGAAACAATTTAATTATTTTCATTTTTCAGGCATCGTTATATTTTGTAGTAAAGGCAATGTAGTTTATTCATTTAAAAAATGTACAGGGCATGGATTTTAAATGTATTTTCATATAGATTTTTTTCTTAAAATTACATGGCAATAAATTTATTTTTATTTAATTAAAAAAAAACTGCACAACTACTAGTCGTGACAAAAGTCTACTGAACATTCTACGTCGTCACTAGCAGATGTCAACTAGTGCACAGTTCTGCCTTGTTAGTAACATGTCACGGTGGCGTACGGAATCAACGCTCCAAACGTCGTCCCACCGTGTTCGCAACGAGAGAACATGATTGAGTGGTGAAGAGAGAGTTCATCACGAGGCCACGCGTCGTCTTCTGGTGAGCACAGCACATACGCGCTATCGGATATTGACATTGATTTTTCGACCCTCCTTTTGCGTTTGCCGGCATCTCTCTCCTCCACTTTCAATCTGTAGGAATCGCTCACACGTGAGAGGGTGACAACCAGGAAGTGGAGGAGAGACAGATGGAGGAAGCACAACGCTGTCCCAATTATCTCTCAAGGTGCGCGCGACAGCGGAGGAAGCTCATTAGCACACTCTGTGTACACCCAATTACACAGTCGGCCATCTTGGGGCATTCCCCTGGCATATCAACACGCACGGGCACACACACGTGCTTGAATGAGAGCGAGAACAGGCGCAAAGGAATAGTTTAAAAAATGTCTTTAACTACGTTGAAATGAGTTTATAACATGCGGGATGTGTAAAAGTACTTGAAAAAAAATGTGAAAAGCAGGATGTTATTGCCTTGTGTGAAAGTTGTTGTGGAACTAAAGGCGCCCTGCCCTGACTTGAGCACAGCTGTTGTCATGGCCACAGCTCATATTTTGACTGACCTGTGTATATGACTCTCAGAGGAGGCCACCATGCCCACATTGGCCACCGACAGGACTCGCTTGGCGACGGCTTGATTGGAGATGCCTGTTGTCGCCATGGCGATAGTTGCCGAGGTCTCGTTCATGCCCCGGAGTTTACCTGTTGGAGGGAGTTGGGAATGGAACATTATGCCTTGCGACACACAGCAGTTTACTGTACTGTCGTATACTATGGAGTGATGAACTTGTTTTTACGCTGGTGTGAGTTGGATAGCGTATTTGGGCTTACTTTGCTCTTTGCAGAAGTCCGTCTCCGAGAGGCTGTAGGGTGTCAGCAGTTCACCCACAGCGGGCTGGATGGAAACACCGAAGTGCTCCTCTTTGGTGCTGAGCCGCCACAAAAAACACACATCACATGGGCTTCAATTTGAAAACAAATTCAATTGCAAACGTAATTATTTTGAGAGTGAGGTTTTGTGGCAGGATAGATTCCTCTGTGCCAAGGCAGATTTTCTTAAAAGGTTATTGAGTGGCGTTTAGCGAGCGGAAGCGGGCCAGGGCCCGATTATTGGGAGAATAATTGTTATCTCAGAGAAACGCTAATCAATTGTGGCTGCAGTCTCAAGTGAGAATTCTGGCACAGAGTGGAAATTAAGGTGAGAACGGAGGCGTAAACAAACATCCGTCTGATTAGCTGTTCCACTCTCGTCCTGTAGACAGCGGTGAGACAAACTTTTTTTTTTTCACGACTTTCTCAGTGATCCTGTTCTAGTACAACCACGTAGGTGGCTGGATCCAGCGGGCTACTGCTACTACTTGGCCCTGATGCAAGTGGGCTGTCACACTAGACATTTGCAATGTGGGGAGAAATTGCATGTAACTGACTGCTGAATAAAAAAATACGGGAGAATGTGGAATTATGTTAAATGATAGAGGATAAGCGGTTCGGATAATGAAGGAAACAATACTAAATCGTGGAATGGAAATGAATGGTGAATTTTTGTAGGGACCTGGAAATTAGACCTGAAAATGTTGAAATCTGTTACCAAGGTGAATTAAATGTGCTACATGTGTTGAATATCAAATGGGAATAATGTGTTTTGTTGAATGTCGAACTAGTAGTTGAAAATCTTGGAATTTGTGAATTTGTGGAATGATGTCAGATTTTTTTTCTTTTTACCACAGCTGAAAGTTGGCCGCCTGTGTGGAGTCCTTGAAGTCGACGCCCATGGAAACAGTCACAGAGGCCTCCGGATCCAAACGCTCTGTGTGGAAGAGAGACAAACAAGGAGTGGGGGAGTTTGTTGTGAGTGACGAGGGTGGCGAGGAGGAAAAGAAGGGGGATGCCGGCAGAGTGGAACAGACAGGTAGAGCCGTGCGTTAGCTCGCAAGTCAAGGCCAACGGTGTGCGCATGAGAAGCCCGTCCTTCAATCTTGCAGCACGTTTCCACGACAACGATCTTAGGATGCATCAGCGTCAAGGAGATGAGGTGCCACACAACAGTTGATAGAATCAAGACAAAAACGCTCCATAAGGTTAAAATCTGTGATATGGAGACGATATAAAAAGAGTTTTTAAGACAGTTTTACCCCTCGTACACTGTTTGAAAAGTGTTAAGACACTTTTTAAAGTACTGTATTCCTTAGCGCTCTCTACCACTAGAAATGGGAGAAAATGGTCTCAACATCACTGATGACATGAATGGCACGCACAGGTCTACAAAAAAAAAGGGGGGGGGACATGTAGATTGCTTGTTTCAAGCCGTTTTCCACTCAGCTGTTTACTGTAAAATTGACCAATTTCAAAAAAGGGAAATGAAAATAGTATGAAGGCTGTAAGACTCTGGGAAGATGATGCAACGACGTGCTTTGTTTTTGTGAAGACATTCGGCACGTGAAACTTGAAGCTCTAATAATCATTCATCCCCCATCGACACAGAAGCGGCAAGTAAAGATTTGCTTGGGTGAATGCCGCCTTTTCTTCCCGCGGACTTCTGCCCATCGATCCCAATCACCCGCCGTTTGGCCACGCCACTTCCTCGGACCGCGATCAATGTGCCGCAATCGGCCGCTGAGCACGCGCGAGTGCGAGCTTTGACGGCAGGGAAACAGTCATGCGGCAGAATGAGGCCGGAGCGTGATCGATGCTAACTAGCGGGGATTAGCTCAGGCCGTATTGATGGACTTGGAGGCATCAGGATAACGTCATCTTTTTTTTTCTTTTTGAATAACACTACAGTGGTATTTTTGCTTATGAGTTCATGAGGGGCAAAACGACATTACAAATGATTTATGGTCTCGCAAGAGAGCAGATGATTGAACTCACCGATGGTGTTAAAACAGTGAATCTTCAGGCCAACGGGGCTCCGCTCTCCGACGTGGATCTCCTCCAGGGGGCGCTCGCAGCCGTTGGTCAACGTGACTTGCACGGCCACCATGCTGCGCCCGTACAAGCAGGGCTGGCGGGGGAAGTGGTACTTGGCAGACAGGCCCTTACCGGTCATGTGGTGAAGCAACTCGTAGCTTTTCACCGGCCCGAAAGACGGACTCGTCACCTGTAAAGGGGAAAAAAACATAAAATGTCAGGACATAACTCGGAAAAGAACTGCATCCGATTAGAGTGCCCCCCCCCCCTTCTCCTGGAATAAAACTTTGTGAACAAGCATAGGCCCAATTTAGAAATGTCCTCATTGGCAGAGGGAAATGGACTAGATGTTCACTAGAATGTAAAGAATAGAAAGGCAAGGGCTCGCAAAGGCACCAGTGAGAGGCTACTTGGTTTCTTTAAACAAACAAAAAAGGCGCTTATACCCTTACAGTCGCAAGAAATTGCATGAAGCGGAGGTTAAAAACCGCAAGCTGGGATGCTTTTTGGAACGCAGACATTCTCGACTTCTCACGTCTTCACTTGGCTTCTTGATCACATTTATTGTCAAGTAAGTGTATATATTTTTTTCCCCCCCAATACATCACGAAACTCAAGATTTTTGTTGACGGACATCAACACAAATTTGTGCTAATTGGCAAATCTGTTGCGGGGATTTGATTCCCCCCCCCCCCCCCCCCCAAGTACAGAATTCACAGGGCATCGATGAGCTAATTTGCCTTTGAAGACCAATAAACCAAAATGGCTAACTTCCTGTTTCATTTCAGCCAAGGACCCAAGAGAACTTTTGTTGCGTCCCATGATGATAGACATGTCCCCTCAATTTCGTGTTGATCAGTGACTCTGGCACTGATTTTTTTCTTAACTTTGAAGGAAGGGTGACTAATGAGCCCAAAAAAGAGGAAATAACCAACCATTGTTGAAACTGGATTGCATTTTTAAACTTCCTAGGGGGTGTGTGTATCTTTTTTTTAATTGCATTCATTTTCTAAACTTTTCTAGGCTAATCGACTATGACAACATGGTGTCAATAGGTTTACTTACTTTTATGTACTTTTTGGACCAGGTGAGTGCTTAACACAGAAAAGTGAGATGATGAAAAAAAGTTTGACACTTTATCACGTTTATAACAATTTAAAAATGTATACTGAATTTAAAAACTAGATTGAATTCCCTTGACAAGGGAACATCAAAACCTTCATTCCTCCTCACTAAAAACTTCACCAACAGCAGCAGGAGTCCTTGACGCCATCCCACTAACAATCTCCTCAACATGGTGTAAAAAGGAGACCAAGCAAATATTAGTTAGCGTGGGCGCCCGTCAAACCGGCAAATTTATCGGGCCGTCTTCCTGGAAGCCGGACAAGCTTTCCGGGGGCTTATTATCACTCATTTGACACAGTGGACAGTTAACGTCTGACAGCAGTACCAACGTGAGCTCTTGTCCTGTTCCACAGGCCATAACACCTCAAGTGTAAATAAAGGCAACAAGAGGGATGTAACCTTGACTCCCTTGTCAGCCGCATTCCACTCCCCCCATCCTCCCTCCTCCTCGTCACTGTCATCATCTTCTCGGCGGACAGCAGGAAAAGTAGGTGACAACGAGGGAACACGTTGATTGAGAGGCTCTATTATGCGTCAACTTAAAGGAAGGCGGCGTGATGGATGACGCCCGCCGCCAGTCACCTTCAGAGCGGCGGCCGGCGAGGATGCGCTTCCGATTCCTCCATGGCAAATGACCTGAAAATCCCGCTGACATATCCGAAAGGGCTAACGGGAGCCGGGCGTAGCCTCGCGCGCATGACGGCCCATTTACAAGAAAGGGATGCAGGGAAGGAGATTTATATTGAAAATCCATTTCTGGTTTCGGAGAGCGAAAAAAAAAAAAGAAAAAGCAGCTCGTTGTGCCCTCAAGCAGGAACTTTAAGGCCTAATTGTCCCCTTCGGTGTGTGGAGAAGACAATTAATTGAGGGAAGGCGCAAAGACCTTGGTGACAAATTGAATTAAATAAATGTTTGCCATAGCCTAGCGCACCGACTCGCTCATGTAAGTTGGAGTCTCGCTGCGAGGTTACTTCATTTATTCCAATTTATTAGCTAATGAGCTACTCTTACCAAGACTGCCACCAGCACACATTCGTGCTAATAAATGGCGAACGCGAAGGAACAGTTACAGTATGCCTATCATTCACAGTCACAAACTGTTTGATTGAATTGAATACAACTTTGTCAAATGTGCCGTACGTATGTGTAACATACAGCACAGATGAAATTTCTTCCCTCTCAAAATAAAATTGATGGATCCCATCGTACAAACGCTGCCCAGTCGATGGAACGCATGAATGTGCATGTTCAGAGAGAAAATTAAAAAAAACAAAAAAAGAGAATTGACAAGTAGCTCCCAGTTTTCGAAAAACTCAAATTATTCATTTTTGTCTCCCAAGCACTGATAAGTGGCCATCATGGTGAGATATCTTTCAATATTCATGTGATCGTAAAGAATTCATGGTCCCACGATCTTGTTGAAAGTGGTCCCACACCACAACATAACGTAAATTCTCCTCCATTAAAAAACGAAAAAATACTAAATTTATATTTGATTTTTAAAAGAGGTTAAAATAGGGTCCATACTTTTTGCATAAGCTAAAGTTAGTTGTATCTCGCCTTCCATTGAGAAGGAAAACCGGGCCGTGGGAGGCAAGACAATTTTTGAAAGGAAAACAAAGCTTCTATCATCAACAATGTCAATTATAAGATTAATTCTTGGCAGTTTTGATCATGACAAACTGACTAACCTTGGCAACCCTAATCTGAAGGCACCACTGTATGTTTATTGTGAATGTTTCAAAAGAAATTATGCAAGACCCAAACATTTCTCAAAGTCAGCCGATAAGCTATTTAAAATTTTTTCTCCCCATCCTTGGCAAGAGTCAATCTGGCGCCGTTTGAATGGCGGCGAGAGGTTTGCTCTCCGAGCTCACGTCTAATTACGAGTCAGCAGGGAACTGGGGGCGCCCGTGCCGGGTGGTGGGGGGCAGGGTGGCCTGATGGGACACCAAATGAACAAATTATGATGGCCTTCTTCTGGGCGAGATGGGGTCAAATGCCACTGACAGTTCAATTTCCCCCCCAGTGGTCGCTCCGGCCGGCTAATTATGAATGAAACACGATCAGGATCGGCACTGGAAGAGGTCCGCGGCTACGCTTGGGATTTAAGGAGGCGTCGGTGAGAGTTTCTAATGTCAAAATGTTATTAGAGGGGAGTTGGCGAATGCGAGCGAGTGGGGGAGCGTGGCACGGGTCAAAGGCAGTGACCGAGGTTAATCTAAATGCCTTTGATAACCATGCAGTAATTCTCTAAAAGGACCCGAGCGCTCAGCTGAGACTCGCTCGCCGCCTCCGTGGGCAGATTGCGCAGAAATAGAAATGACACCGGGGCCACACTGTGTGCGAGCACATATCAAAAGGTGAACTTATTTACCCCGCTGCGCATATCATGTATTTATGCAGAGAATTGCCTCTAAATCAGATGTTGTAATCTGCATTTCTAGCGGCTGGCCTTCACCTGCTTGGCAGGCTGAGAGCGGCTGTCAATCATGCTGAGTGACGGGCGGGCAGGGAAAGTCAGAGTCACCCGGCGAGCTGGGAAAGGCGGCGCGGATGAACACGCCCACGTCATTAAAGCATAAACTTCGTCTGTACAAAGACAACATTGCAGTGCGCTTGCCATTTCGTTACACTGTACAGATTTACTTCATCAACACTAAAATATACAAAGATTACTGATACCTGGTATCAGTACTTGCCCATTGTGGTATTGACTGGACACTTTTTAAAAATTTTTGTTTGGTAGTGTGCCTCTTTAGTTGCGTTCACACGTGCAAATTTACACCGGTGCTGCTTTGCAAACAATCATTTGCTCTGGAGCAAATTTTTAAAGCACCTCCCTGAGGTGGATCAAATTTGGTCCGGTGTAAGCTGTTTTCCGGGTCTACTCCGGAGCCAATTTGCACGTGTGAACGCTCTACTGTGGCAGCCGCGGCGTAGCACCGGACCAAATCTTGCCGTGTGAACACCCCTTTTCACTACAGGTGGGGAAAGCCTGGTTTGGAGGAAGGCTCTGAGGTAGAAAATACACACAGCTGACGCCTGGGAAATAGGAAGAATGATCTGGACAGTTTCCTCCCTTGCGGGAGCAAGCGACGGGATACAAAGTACACACGGAGGCCGAGAGACAGCGGGAAAGGTCGACCATCACATATACACAAAAAGGACACGCGGGAGGTGGTGGTGGTGGGGCAACAGACAGATGGAGGGCAACGCATGGCGTGGCGTGCGGGAAGAAGGCCCGCCGAGCGAAATAGAGTTCAAGGGTGCAGGCGAGACAGGCGCAGCGAGGGAGGCATCCTGACGGGCCATAAATAGAAGGCGTCAGAAAAGGTCAATACGTCGGCTTCGGGAGTAAAAACATTCCGCCGGGAAAGAGAAGCTCATTTCACTGCCTCCGCCACGAACAACAGACTCTCAGCGCACCTTGATGGAGGAAGTGCTGCCTGACACTTTGTATAATGCGCCAGCACGCGCACATCATCAAATGTGTAAAAACAGAAAATGCACATGGACAGGAAAAAAAAAAACACCAACACACAAAGAAACGAACACACACATGCAAATTCACACACACACACACACACACACACACACACACACACACACACACACACACACACACACACACACACACACACACACACACACACACACACACACACACACACACACACACACACACACACACACACACACACACACACACACACGCTCACCGGCGTGGTGGTGGCAGAGACGGCAGAGAGCGAAAGTCCTTCCAGGTCAGACCGCAAACTGGAGGAGAGCACCGTGGACTTGGTTGTGTTTGTGGGCGCTGGGAAAACTGAAAGAAAAACCACATGACATGGACTACTAAGTTTTGGGGGAGATCACACATTTTTGTGTGTAACTATTTTCTCCCCTTTGCTAGCAGACTAGCTCACTTCCTCCATTTAGTTATGACCATTCCAAGAATGAATAGAAACAGCTTGAAGGAATACTGCTTTTCTAGTGATAATAGAAGGCTGGAACAGCAGATTTGAGCTGCGAAACTTTAGCGCATTTTACTGCAACTTAGTGAACTCACAGTCGTCGAGATCCAGCAAGGAGACTTCCTTCTCGGGCGTACTTTCCACCTACACCAGAGTGAATAGACTCAGGTTGGCCAAGTCAGCATAGAAAGTTACAGTGTCAAAAATAAGTGGTTGCAGGCTAAAAGGCATCACTATAAAGCGTTACCTTGGGTTTGGGCTGGAGGTTGTTCTTCCTCTGTTGCTTCGCGGCAGAAACAGAGTCCAAGTCCGAAACAGACTCTGACGAGGAGCTTTCGTCCGATGAGCTGCTACCTTCCTGCATGGGCTCGTCACTATCTTTATCAGAGTCGCTGGAAGACAAAAGAAGAGCGTCAAACGTGGCATCGAGTTTTCCTAATCTTTCCGGATTGCTGACATTTTAAGGCATGTGTCATGGAGAAATAAAAGCCAGTGAAAATTGAAACAATGCAGGTGGGATTTATCAGTTCTAACCTTGCAAATGAAACAAAGAAAAATAGCACACTATAGTTCACCTTTAAGTTGGACAGGGAACTAAAACAAACAAGATAAAGAAACAAACAGAGTGTCGTTATATAATTCTTCCTGTAACTGTGTATACAAATATATATAATAATAACTAATTGTTCTTCACAGAACGTGAAGATATGCTTGCAAGTGTTATATTCTACATGTGTTGCTTGAATATCATTTGCTGGATATTTAGTTACTGCAATATGGATGCTAATTTTTGTTAGTCCATCGATTGGTGTTTTGCATCATTTGTAACTACCATTAGGCTACAAAGACTTTATGAAATAGCTTCAAAACAACTTTTGTTTGACCTTTAGTTTGACAGTAAACTTATCCCGAGAGTGCCTACACTGACGATACAGTACACTGGGATTTTCACCAATTGCGCGCGGCTTCGCAACGTAGGCACTCGACGCAATGAACTAAACGGGAATTCCCGGCGAGATGCAAAGTAGGTCAGAAAAACAAAACGATCAATGCCTTTGCCAAGCTAATTTAATGTTACATTTCTCCACCGCCGTCCCGTCTCATTGGCTGGCTCCGTGTCTCTTCAATTTGTCCCGATAATGAGTGTTTACTCCGCTGCGCCCGCCCGCTACTTTCGGCTGTTAAATTAATGGGGGAAATTGTGACGCTAACCGACTGTCTAACTTGGGCCATGATGAAAAGCCAGTATTCGTTTGGCCTACAGATTCCATTTGAGGCGAACAGGAAAAAGTCATATAAATCACGGCGGGCCTGATTAGGCTGGGCCCGGAACGACTGGGCCGTAATGAGGGCATGATGCCGTGTTTGTTTTGTGGAGGCACGGGGGGGGGGGGGGGGGGGGGGGGCGCTAATTATCACGTGTGTGTGGCAGCGGCGCTAATTACGCCGGCAAATGGCAAAAACGGGGGCAGGCAGAGCGCGGGCATTGGCTGCCACTTTGTGTGAAGGATGTGAATTTGAAAAGAGCGCCGTAATGAGTCGACTACAACGTTTTTCTAACACCGGGCTGCTAGGTGACCAATCACGAGTCATTAGCCATTAGCCGTGTAAACGTGGCCCACGCTGGTGGAGGACCATTCTGCTTGATTAGCTCCTTAATGGGACTCGTGTAGGGGCATTTTTTTCTTCTTCTTGACAGTGTTAAAGGGGCTTCAGTTTTGACCAACTGAGCGGTGAAATTGCCAGGTGGTCTTTGTACCTTCATTCTGTGTCAATGGGACATATACAGTGGACCTCCCCTATGTCACAGTTCAGCATTCGCACACTGGCAAACAATTTGAAACAAAAAAGTTCACTCGCTAGTGTAATGAAGGCAAAAATCTGGAAGTACGTCGGTCAGGTCGCTTTCATATCCTCATTTAGTGTCCATATAGTTGAAACAGATTAGCGGGTATTTTTACAGCCCACCTCGGTTTACAGTGAACTTCACAACAATCAGCAGACATTGTCTCACACGCAGCCGCTTTAGCATCAATGTTACGACAGATTTACGAACACAAACAGTGATGCAACACACACAGGAGACTAATGTAGCTCGACTTGCAGGCATATATTCTTTGTTCTTTGCAAAAGCCGAGTCAATGTGAAGGCGAAAAGGAAGCAAAAGGAACATCTAAGCCCCCCCCGCACCCACCCACCCATTTTAAAGTACTCTTGGGCTTTTGGAGTACCTGTCAGATGTGTTTTGCTGGCGTTTCTCCGCCTGGGCTTTCTTGGACTTTTTCTTCGTCATTTTCTTTTTCTTCTGTTCGGATTCGTGAGGGCTCTTTTCCGATTCACTGGAACTTTTCTCTGAGCCAGTGGAGCTCTTATCGGACTCATCACTGCTCTCATCCTCTTTGTCACTGCTGCTTCCAGACTCTGACGCTGTGCAACCAGAAAATCACCACGTTATATGCACCATGTCGCAAATGTTTCATTAACAGCTATGAACAACAAGAGTGTAGATCGCATAATTTGTATTGTAGTAAACCGAGTTGTGACACGAACCTTCACTGCTGCTGTTGCTGCCACTGCTGCTGCTGCCGTCGTCGTCGTCGCTGCTGCCAGAGGCGTCGTCCTTTTTGTCTTCGTCCTCATCAGAGTAGAACTTGTCGTCCGATTGGGCCGACTTGGTCTTCCCGACGAGCGGCGCCCATTCCTTCACCTGAAAATCGCAGAAGGAAGAACATATGATCCCATTTATCATTCTTACAAACATGGGAAAAGATTTGGGGCAGAACAGGTAATCCAGGCCCCATTAGTTTGACGCAGAGTCGGGCTCCAGAAGAAACCATCCAGGAAGACAATTTTTTGGGGGGAAGCCTGCACATTCACGATTCGCCATTTGTGAAATAACATTTTCCTTCGTTTTTGGGAGGGGAACCCATGTTGTAATGGTGAAGGAAAGAATAGAAGTCAAGGCTGTCTTTTGAAACCATCTCTGGTTATTGAGTTGATATTTTGCATTTACAACAATATTTTTAACATGGCAATGACTAGGAGCGGCAATTATTCACAGATTTTAACTATTCGCGATCAAAGTGTGTCAGCAGGTTATCATGTACTGTGAAAACAAAACTGAAAAATGAGGCCAGAGGATATTTTCATTGTTATATTGAATAGTTTGTATTTATTTTTATAAGCGCAATTAAACTGAAACCAGTGAACAATAAAAATTAATTAATTTGCGTGACTTGAGAAATGTACATTGAATCATTTCTAATGTACCTGTACGTAAATGTATGATTTTAAATACAAAACAGTTTTCTTTTACATTCGAATAATTTGAAATATATTATTTAATTAGAAGAGAAAATAATATTAAATGTTCATCCAAATATGTTTATTTATTACTTTAATTTTGTCATACGGGTAATTTTCCTGCACAAAAGAAATATAAATCTTTTTTGGGGGGGCGGGGGGGATTTGTGGGACCTGTAACTTACTGGCTCAATGACCTCCACGTTTCTCACGGACTGGTCGGGTGCCACTGCGGGCCAGTCCGACAGCTCCTGGTATCCGGTGGCTTTGCTGTTGAGGCTGTGAGAGAGCGTGCCCAGTTGGAAACGATCTCGATCTGAAAAAGTGGCAGCGCAAGAAAAACAGACAAAATCATCATTGTAAAATGTGCGGTCAGCACTCGTCACGCAGATCCGGTCAAGTGGCTGCGGCTATTGTGCCCGCTCGTGCAAAGTACCTTTGAAAGCCGACTGGAGCATGGGGGCGGGCTTGGGTGCCAAAAGGATGCGGCGGGCGTACTTGTTGAGGGCGCCGCTCTTGCAGCCGGGCACGATCAGCTGTCGTATAAAGCGGGTGCGATCCCGGATATCGTAGTTCTGGTCGTACTTGCCCAGGTTGAGGATGTATTGGGTCAGCAGCTTGGTCTAGAGAAGAAATCCACCCACCACCATTTTTTTTTTTACAAAGGCACACATTCTTTTGTTCTGTGCTTGACATCCTCATACCTGCTTGGAGTTGGTGAGGTAGAGTTTGGCCGCCAGGTTGACGGCCTGCAGCTTGACAATGTCCTCCTCCGTTGTGAATGTTTTGGCGATCTTGCGCAGCACGTCGGGCGCAATCTTGGGCACGCGCTCGCAGTACTCGCCCATGAGCCACAGTATGCTGGCGCGAGCCATGGGCACCTGCGGGAGTCCAGCCGGGAGGATCGAGCAGCACGTCTCATTGCACATGGATTAAATAAATCACATCCGAATGGCATCTTACTGTGATTTTGTCAAAGAGCTTGGCCATATGCTTGATGATCTCGCTGTGTTGGGTGGGCTGGGTCAACAGCAACTTCCGGATGACCACCACGCTCTCGGCCACCACGCCCTCTGCACACAACCCCGCAGGCAATATGACAACATAATTTCTCCCGTGTCAAAGAAATTTGAAGGCGGCGACCTTTGGTTCTCACAATAATCAATATTGGAATCAGAATGACTAAATTCCTACCAATTAATCACCTTTGTCAATTATAACTGCAATTGCAGTATGACCCCTTATGTATCAGAAACATTTGCAAGTTGCTACTAAAACCGCTGAAGAAATGAAAGCGTAAGAATGAGGAGAATAATGAGAGGAAGAACAACAGCGGCCGTTTTACCATCTCTGTTGGACAGCAGCAGCACCAGACCGTTGAGGCAGGTGTCGGTCACCTCTGCGATGTTGGTGGCGCATCGTCCGATGGCATGGATGGTGGCTGCCGCAAAGGCTTTGTCCTGGCTCTTCACGTACGTCTGCGCAGACAATCAAAGTCAACGTCTGCCGCCCATCCAAAAAACGTCTACGAGAAGCGCAAACCTGGAACTCTCTCAGGATGGTGGAGATGTTGGCCTCATTCGCCAGGTTGGTCAGGATCTCCAGCTACAAAAACAATAGTTTGGGATCCAACGGCATTCACTGCATAAAGATATTGCCGATGCGGATCATACCTTCAGTGTTTTGATGTCCGTAGTGTCTGTGGATCGGACGTAGAAGCTCTTCATGAAGGGCTCAAACATCCCCTGTTTGCATTGAAAAATCAGTAGAAAAAAAACAAACAAACAAAAAAATGCCGTAACTGGCCTTGGGTTTGAATGGCACTTACCTTCCTCTGAATTGACATGGTGGCGATGTTCTGGAGAACCACATACTGCACCTCTCTGCGGCACACGACAGAGCGGCGATCAATAACTGGTGATCGTGGGCGGACAGGGTGCGCTCAAATGTTTACCTGTGGCTCCTCAGCAGGCGCACCAGAGACTTAGTAACCATGTTGACTTCCTGTTTGGGCGCCAGGTGCCAGTAAAGCTGAGCCACTGCCATCACCACCTCAAAGCACAGCAAACACTTAGCCCCGTGTCCGTAAGTTTGCAGTGCTTGACGATACACGTGCACATACTGCGTGTGTGGGGGTTTGCGTGTAAAGGCATCAACAAAGATGGAGAAGGTGGCTGCTTTTTCACCGCCGCACCGGGGAAGAAAAACGAGGAAAAAAAAAAAGAAAACCGCAGTGCTTGTCCCATTTTTAATCATTGGGAAGCGGCGAGGAGACCTTGAGGCTGCCGCGTGATGGAGAAGCGCTCGACGTGTGCGGCCATCTCGTGACAGCTACCGGTTTGTCCATGTGCCTTTGTGTTTAGACAAAATGGCAGCCCAGGAATACATCATTGCTGAGAAGTGTGTTTGTCTATGCGTGGATTTGGAAGCACAAGTCGTGTGGGGTGGCTTTTGTCACAGGTTAATTGTTTGCACGCATTTTTTTAAACGAACATTAGTGGGGAGGTTTTCACACTACGTGGAGAGAAGAATATACGTATTGTTGCATGCTATGTGTGTGTTGGTATTCCATGTGGTGAAGTAGCAGTTGGTTGAAGGTTTATACTGACTTTTAACATCTCTGCTAATTTCCGTCTTTATGCTATGTGAGCAATAAACTCACAGACCTTCTTTTGAGATAAAATAATCTGCTTGGGTTGAACCTTTTGGTGTTCAAACACAGAATTATTTTGTCTTTTGTTTTTGTCTACCAGTACATTTTATCTGGAAGCGCCAAAGAAACAGCTTGGCGAAAAAAGGGCTGCCAACTCACTGCCGTGTTGCGGCTCTGCAGCAGCGGCTTGGTGTTGCGGAGCAGCAGCCGGTGGTCAGGGTCCATCATGTAAGGTTTTTCTTCCGCCAGATCTTTTTTCTCCTCAGAGTCCGAGTCGTAGAAGGTCTTGTCGTCGTTTTCCACAAACAATGCACCCTGGCCGCCGCCGTGACAAGTCAAAGACACAAAGGCACTTCATATCAACAATTGTCACTGACAAATCCTTTTTGTTTAAAGAATGCAACTGAATTTCAAAAGGTGTCCAAACTTGGTTCAATAAAACACATTTCCAATGTCGAAGGTAGAAACATAAGTGTACAAGGAAGTGGAACTAGCCTCAGGGCCTCGCCACATGCAAATTTTTATAAACATACACAGTGCATCTCGGTCTCAGGCTGATGAATGCCATAGCGAGCAGAGTGCTTTCGGTAGTATGTCAAACTTAACTGCTTCCAAACAATTTTTTCCCCTGGCACATTCCAAAAAAGAAGAAACTCTTGATAAAACACTAATCTGATGTGGCAGTCCCACAAAAGACTCATGATTATTCTTTGATGCCGTGTTGCACTTTTGTAAAACGACAAACAATTGGTAGCTCGTAACGTAGCTCTTCCCCAAAAAGAATAGACTCCGGATAACCGGATAATATAACTCCGGATGTGGCACTTTCCCCCAAAAAATCGATTGTTTGTTTTGTTGCACTTCCCAAAAACAGATTGGTGATGTAGCACTTTCCAGAAAAGAAGACAATGAATCAAACACTCCACTCTCCGAAAAACAACAACAAAAAACTATTGATTCTGCACTTTCCTAAGAACAAAAAAAGAAATAATCTCTGCTGCACTCACTTAAAAGATATTGATGGCGCACCACTGTAAAAACAATCCGAACTCATGATGTGGCTCGTTCCCAAAATGAAGACAATATATTGCTTGACTGTCGCACTTTCCAAAAAAGAAGACGGCTATGTTTCACTCCCCCACAAAAACAAACTATGCACTTTTCTAAACAGACAACAATTACCGGTAATGCTGCACTTTAAAAAATTATCCATAACAAACTATTGCTACTGCACTTTTCTAAAATTATTTATTCGGATCCCTCAACCCCCAAACGTCAATCTATTATTGATGATGCACTTCCCCAAAAAGAAAACATTTGGTTGTTGTTGCACTTTTCTCAATAAGAAAATATGTTCTCACAATTTTAATATACAGCGCTGTGGATGAATTGACTGAATCTCTGAGAATAATGTCATGGTGCAGATGGTGTGTAACCAGTCACCTCCTTCCAGGGGCTGACGAACTGCGTGCGGGCGTAACGCGTCAGCATGGAGATGATGACCACCTGGCCCCACTCCTCCACATCCACCAACAGGTTGCACAGCTTGCGGTAGTTCTTGTGGATCAGGTCGATGCGATCCGGGCACACCTCCTCGAAGGCCATCACCACGCTACCCGCCACAAGCTGGCCAGGACCAAGAAAAAAAAAAAAAAGCCCCTAATTAGACAAAATCAACAAAGTGTGTCGAGCCACTCAGGGGAAATAGAAACAATTGTTAACAAATCTGACCACATTACACCTGCAAGGCTAAAAAGGAGTGGAAAAAAAGAATAAAGTATTTTCAACTTTGATTGCAACCATCTTTGATCATTGCGGGGGTGAAAAATGTTAGCGTTTCAAAGTTTAAATTGAGTCATTTTCACAAGCTTGAGAAGAAAATCCATCAATTACACCTTTCCTACAAATCAAAGCAATTTATGTGCAATTCCCCGGGAAGCAGAACAACTCTATAATTTAGTTTGTTTGGCTCCATTTGTTGGTCTAGATTGTTTCTCTATTTGTTTTCTACAGATGGTAGCTGATGGGGTTTTTTCCTTCTTTTTTTTTTTTTTTTAAGTATAATATCAAACGGAGCGGGACCTGTTAGCACGTCTGCCTCACATTTCAGAGATCCAACCGGCATTCAATTCCGGGCTTTGGTCCTCTTGTGTGGCGTCTGCATGATTTCCCCGTGCTGTGTTTGTTGAGTTTTCTCTGGGTACACCATTTTCCACCCACATTCCAAAAACATGATGCATGCTAGGTTGACGAATCACTCTAAATTGCCCCTAGATGTGTGAGTGTGAATGGTTGTTTGTCTGTGTGCCCAGCGATTGGTTGGCAATCAGTTGACTGTGTACCAACTTCCAACCTCAAAGGTAAACTTCCCACGCCGTCAAGAACGGTCAGTGTGGTTGATATGGTGGTAATGGGAAGGGGAAAGAAAAAAAATTACACATTTAGCAAATGGCTCTTCTATTAACATTTCCTCAAAAAATATGAGGGTCAGGAGTGCGTCCTTGAGTCTGTGTTTGCAATGAATTCTAATTAGGCTGACGTAAAGACAACACTGCCCCCTCCCCCCCCTTTTTTTTTGATGGATAGTACATCGTGGCGTCGGACAATCCATCCCTTCCTTCTTAAATTAATGGCTGTCCCACCTCGTCCCTAATCATAGGAACCCTCACCTTCTTTCCTTCTCAGGTTTCAATTTAGTGGCGGGCTGGGAAGGTGAACATGGGGAGGGATCCATCATTTAATCTTGTAATGGGCGACATAATAGATCCATCACGCTAAAACAGCTGCACGAACTCCACCGTCGACACTCCCATCACGCTGTCCCGTTTTGTCTTTAAAACAGCCGCAAAATCCCCATGCCTACACCCGTGCTCCCTCACCAATGTGTGTCACAGCCACCAAAACAAGCGGGCACATTTAGAAATGTAAATGTCAGAAGGCAACAGCAACTTCAGGTTTCCTGACGATCACCTGATAGCGTTCCTAACTGCGTCCACAGGCTTGGTTTTTTTTTTTGTTATTGTTGTTTTTATAAATGAACTCATCACAGACAACGCAGAGCTTCAACTTCTTGAGAAGGAAATAAACTGCAATAACAACAAAAGGCGATGGGGAATAGTGGGTAGATGGGCTGAGAAATGTGTGCCTTTACATTTAAAATTACGACCATATCCAGGCGTTTCTGATAAACACATAAAAGTGAACGATGCGCTAATGTCTATTAGAATTTTTTACAGCATTTCTGTTTTTTTTTTTTCTTTATTTAGGGCAAGTCCCAATTTGAAACTGCACAATGTCAGTGTAGTACCACATTGCGCCACAACACGCCAGGCCTCAGTTTAGCAGGAAGAGATGCAGCATACGGTAATTGAAAGCAAGAAGAGGCAGAGAATGTCCGCAACTAAACTCCGGTAGTAGACACCATTCCACTCACAATATTTGCTTGCCTGCGAATACTGTTGCGTGCTCTGTTTGTAAAAGAACAGCATATCAAGTTGACCGTCTCATCATGTCATGCCACTTCTAAAACCATACACGGGCATAAAAACGCACTTGTGATGTCTATTAAATATTCAGGAGGGGGTTTCGCCATTAATCAGCAGCAGCTAGTACTTGTGTGATGATGGTGTCTCCCACCCCCGTCGCCCCCCGCTCAATTCCCAAGCCTCACGTGTGCGCAGAGAAGTCATCTGTCTTCGTTAATGGGCTGCAGCTAAATATGCTATATATCTGCTCCCAAGCTTGCCGTCCCAGCAGTTGGCCCAACCTGCTTTATTTGTTTGTACAATTACAAGTGTATGCTATGAATACATAATCACCGAACTCTGAGCATGAGTGTAGTGAAGCAAACAAATTAAGCATTCATTCATTGAGACCAGCTCCAATAATTTTGATTTTTTTTTAAGACCTCAGAGCGTGATGAATGTAAAATGGGGTGACACATGTGTAAAGCTCAACGAAAGCTTAAGCAGGAGCACGTGAGGACGTGTGGATTTAAGTGGCCGCAAAAAAAAAAAGTGAGGCACTGCCAGAACAAACTGTGGCACAGGGATACAAAAGGACCAGGGGGGGCAATCGCTTCACTGGGTTGCCCTCTGGTGGCAGCACTCACCGTGCTTTTGTCCTTCAGGAGCTTCTCGATCACTTCAATCAAATGCTCCTTCTGCTCGGGATCGAGGCTGAGGAGCAAAAATGTGGAAAAGGTATTAAAAAAAATAATAATAATCAAAAATAGTATAGTGCCACAACAATGTTTTTTTTGTGGAAGGTATGCACATCACGCTTTTCCTCGTCCATCACTCTATGGAAGCCGTGCAACATCAAACCACCTTAAGACAAAAAGACTGCTTTTTTTTAACTAATAACAAGCGAAATCTGTGAATTGGGATGCATTTGAGTAATCTTATTGTGTTCAATATGGATCTTTGTCACGCTTCGGTGCAAAAGGAAGCCTCAAACTCAAGTTCCGCACAGACTCATGACACTGCTCTAGAGATGCAAAGATTAGGCCCAACATCAACGAGATGGTCGCATTAAAAGTGCGCGCAGGTACCTGTAAAGCTTCTGGATGGCGTGGGCAGACGTCTTCCTGACGTAAGGCGACAGGTCGGCCGCCGCCTCCTTAATGGCCAGCATCATGATGGGGACGATGATGGGGACGCGGATGCTGGACAAAACCCTCAGCGCGCTGGCCCGGATCAGTTGGTTTGGGTCCTGTTACAAAATGTGTGTGCGTTTGATTGTAAATTGTCTTTTTTTTTTTCTACTGGAAACCCGATACTACTTTCCTATTGGCTGTGACATTGGTGCCATCTTGTGGCAATTAAGGGTATTACGGAAAGAGCAAATGCTGAAAGGCGTTACCTTGAGGGCTCGCTGGAAGGTGCTGATGGAAAGCAGGGCGAGGTCCTGCTGCTCTTCCGCGTATCTCACCAAATACACGTAGACCAGCTTCTTCAGCTGGCAAATGACACAAACAAAACCGACTTGAGAACAAGACTTTTTTTTTTCTCCATGTCTCAAACTGACAATGTTGAGGGTGCTGGCACAGGAGGAATAACGATCAATTTGCCTACTGAACGCACTCAAGGTGAAGGTCTACCAGAAGACTTCAGAACTAGCAGCCTACTTTGTGAAGCAACCTTTTTTTTGGCGCAGACTTGGAAACAGACGACGAGTCATACCTCGATATTCTTACTCGCCACGTTCTTCACCACGGCGGGAAACAGCTCCGACGCATTTTTTCCTTTGGCAATCAGCTGTGGAGAGAAAAAAACATAGTTGTGTTCACAAGATGAAGTGAATAACATCTGTATGGAATCCAGGAACACTGCACACTCACCCCGACGACTCTCTTCATGGCCTCCAGTTTGAGCGACTCCTTGTTGCTCTCCAGCATTTCTTTAAGGTCTTCATTCCTGAAGGCCACAAAGCAAGACGAATTGTGATAACAGCGGCACTTTGGCTTGTTAAAGATATTCAGGTCGCGTGTGAAAGGTCCACAAGGGCGATGTTTGTGTCAAGAGGCCAACTTTGGAAAGAAAAAAAAAACACAAGTGGAATTAATCACTCACTTGCTGGAGCAGCTCATTCTTGAGCTAATGCAAAAACTGCAGTCGCATTGTGTACCAGTACACAGACATTTGTTGTGCTCAACATTCCCAACACAATGTCCAAATACCAAATCCGAAAAATTCAGCAATCACAGTTTTCATAAATGGGATTTTAAAATGTTGTGTTTCGTACAAAAAAAAAAAAAAAAAAATTTAAAATGTTTCAAGAATATCCCAAATTATTTTCTTCACATTTCAGCAATATGAGAAAAAATATATATGTACAGTTACTTTAGTGTCTCGGTTTTCAGATCTTTGGGTTTTGGATGGATGACAAACATACACAAAACAACATTTGATTCCATCTTTTGGTAAACTGTAAAACACGACAACTTTTTGAAATATTTTCCATAATTTGAATGATTTTTTTTTTTTTTTACTTGTTAAGAATTTGATGTTAGCAAACATCAAGAATTTGTTTTTTTAATTTTAGTTCTCCCCAAAACACCCCAAAATTAATGCCTTGGTATTTCAGCAATCCAAAAAACAACAACAGCTTTGGCGACACTCTACCCTACATGAAAAATGAAAATTAAACTCCAGACCGGACAAGTCAAGGTCCTCAGATCTCATCCGTGCCATCATACCAGTCTCTAAGCGACTTGTTGGCTGAAAGCGTTAGGGTTCGTTCTTCCTGGCTCAGTTCGGACTTCAAGGACAGCTGCAGGTGCTCAGCCGACACCATGGCCGACCTGACGGCCACGGCTGCCTCAGAGCGGAAAGTCAACAAGCGTGCGTCCATAGCGAGACGCTCTCCTCGCCGCTGCTCTCTGGGGCGACCGGTCGACTTTGTTTGCACACTCGCCGCTTGCCTTCTTCCTCTTGACTTTGGCAAATTAAGTCGCAAGACTGAGTCAGCTCGCTAACAGCGTGTCATTCTTCTGCTAACAGACGACACGTTTATCCAGGACCATCCTCCCCATGTCACCTGCTGTCACCATGTTCATTCCCCGGCTCTGGACGGTGGGCAACTTTTTTAGTCACCTAGCAGTGTGTTTGACGTGACGGATAACATGAAGAATGTCAGGGAACAGCCGGGAGCATGTGATCTCTGTGACTTTGCCTCCTGAATCAATATCTTATGGCCATAAACATCTCATTGGGTTCACTCGTTTAAGTTTCAGATATGTGAAAAACATCAACAATCATTTGTTTTAGCATTTTTGGTATCTGGAAAAACATCCCCCCCCCAAAAAAAAAGTCTCCTGCCATTTTAATTCTGATAACCAGAAGCCATAGAAATTGTTTGCTCTCTGTCATTTCACAATTGCAGTTAAAATCCAAAAATATTTGCCTTGTGGTTCCCATCGATATCCAAAAAACATCCGGGATCTGTTTTCCTATCCCAAAATCTTGCCTAAAATATTTTGTTCATTTTTCTCATCTGCAAAAAAAAAAAATAAAAGAAAAAAACCTTTCTTAAGTGTATCTGGAAAAACAACCTCAAAATGATTTTAAGAAAATCTTCTAAAACAAGTGAAAATGTGACACATACTTCCCAGTTGGAGGCACCAATGTGTACAACAATGTGTGACATTCCTCACTGCCACCCAACTCGAGCTAGACACAAGATCCGAGAAGCTGCTGTAATGTGGACTGGTGAAATCTTAGTAGCAGACCATTACCCTCTGCTGGAAACTGGCTGACATGACGCCCCAAATATTTAATGTTCTCAACATTCAGGTGTTTCTCAACCTTTATTAACCCAAATCAAGACTTTCCATGACGAAACAAGTAAGTTCAATGTTCTTTTTAAGACCAGTGTCCATTCCAATGATCTGGCACAATAAAATTGCCCTTAAAGTGTCTCGACTTAAACCATGACACGTTTTGTTGGTGCTGCATTTGGAACTGCGTGATGACAAGTCAGTCTGTGAATCATTTTTAATTAAGAAGGTAAATCGCCTCAATACAAGTTCACAGTCAGAAAATCCTACGTAGCACGTGTGAACACATTTTTGAAGACTTTGAAAGATTAACTTCAGACATTGTAATGGCAATTGAGGCCTTGTTTTTGGATTCATGATTCAATGCCTTTTCGTGTTTTTAAGGATCCACTGGAACCCTTATGTGTCATTTCAAAAAATGTGGTTTGAAAAGTTAAAAGCTGCTCACGGTTACAATTTTAAAAGGCATGCTTAAAAGTGCTGTATGGCGCTGATTGCAGGCGGGAGCGGACCGCAGCCCCCGCGAGAAACGGGGGTGGCTAAACCTGACATTTTGACCCAAATTTAGTGGCTAACTGTCACTGGCCATCATTGTAGCTAGCTACCACAGTTCGCCTCCACTGAGGACACGTCAACGTGGCATACGTAGCTTAGCATTAGTCAAAGTAGTCATGAAACAATAATAATAAAGTGGTCTCACTTTTTAAAGTCAGCGCTGAAGAGTCCGAAGGCGGCCCCGGCCCCCGCCGTGGCCGTGCTCTCCTGGCCAGCCTCCACCGCAGTCTCCGCTCCTCCACCTTGGTCGTTGTACAACGCTGTCGTCGACATCTTCCAAACTTTGTCCACTCCTTATCCCACAAAAATTTGAATTAAAATAAAAAATAAACTCCCACTTTCCCCAACGAAGGCCCACTAAAGTGTCGTGTTTGTCGGCGTGGCACCCGTCACAGAACTTTAATAAGACGCGGGCAAACTTCTGTTGAGATTTTCCTCCAACTTTTTTTTAACATTCAGTACCGGAAGTATGCAGCTGGTGTCACATGACAGGTATCGAGAGAGGCAAACATAGACTACTGTAGATTAGAACAGGTTGTCCATTGTGTTGTGGCGTTGGAGGCGCTCTTTGAAATGTGTTTCTATGCTCAGTGTGCTTTACTCCCTCAAAACACTGCCGCGAGGAGAAGCATGTGACACATCTTCACTTTGAGAAAATACTTTTCGTTCTTAAAAATAAAAAAAAAGATCATGATGAACATTTCTATCAAATAGTGTAGCCTATCTTCAAACAGGAACACGTAATGCCTGTAAACTCTTTTGTTAATCAGTCGATGTCCCTTTAAATGTTGTAACCTTGGTTACAATATTTCACTTTCCAAGAAACCTAACTGGTTCGATTTAGATTTCGTTTAATACTGTACTGGATCTCGAAATTTAAATACATTTTAATGGAATGACTAAATTGAGATTGACTAAATTGGGCTGCCTTCTGGCTTCACTCACCGGGGCCCTCTCGATGACTGAGGTGGTAGTGAGTCACCGCGCATGCGCATACGCACCAACTCCACTCTCGACATGGCGCTTGCGAAGTCCGTGTACAATCTCCTCTTCAGGAGAACGTCCACTTTCGCTATAACCATCATGGTTGGGGCTGTCTTTTTCGAGCGACTATTCGACCAAGGTGGCGACGCGATCTTTGAGCAAATGAATCGCGGGGTAAGACACTTTATTGATGCGGAAATTCTGCTTCTATCCTGACCTTGCATAGGCAGAGGGCGAAGTACTTCTCGGTGCTAGCTAAGCTAACTTGGCCGGTGCCGCTAATTTGAATCTACCGGGTACTTAGAGTCATCAAATTGTGTATAATTTTTTCATCAATAAACTGATCTTGTGTTTTTTTTGTTAGAAATTATGGAAGCACATCAAACATAACTACGAGACCAAGGAAGAATAATTGGGACGACCGTTTCCACTGGCTCAAGTTGAAGCTTGTCATCAATCATCCTGCCCGTTTGGACTCCACTCATTCACCCACTGAAACAAACAACAGCAAAGACGGACTCGATGTGCTTCACACTGACTCCAAAGTTTTACCAGACCCTGCGAAGGTGATGCAGTGGACCCCTGGCATTTCATTCTCCCGATTCCTGTCATATGTTCTGCCTTTATTGTCACGCTCACGTATTGTAAATGATTAAATTAAATGTTGACGTCTTAACGGATTGGTCTATTGTTTTTTCCTTCCAATAATATTACTGTACTTATTTCCATCTTTCCCATCCTATGTTGAGCCATGCCGCATATCTTGGAAAAATCAGTGCACACTGCCTAAAATCTCATCACAACTATTGGGAAATAAGGAAGATCTTGCCGCCTGACCTTACTTTCAAATGCACTTCGTGTGTATTGTAAGCCTGTGATCCCTTGAGATTCAAGTGATCCACACTATTTTTTTAAACAAAAGTCATCATTCAAATTATTTTTTTCTTTTGTTTGACATCAGTGTAAGCTTGAGAAATTAGCATTGTATTATGGCATTCAACTCTCAACACATTAGGCAACAGTTTTACAGGTAAACTACATATTATATTTGTATATACAGTACATCTATCGTTTCATATGTCAAATGTTTGCGGCTGACAATTTGTTGAGTTTTGGGGGAGGCCAAAATGTATTTCATACTACAACATTCTAATTCATTCCACTGAGAGAGATGATGATTCGGGTGAATTTTCATTTAGAAATTCAAATTCAAACTTACTCTTCCTAAAAGATCAATTTTGTTCTTAAATTACGAAACCTTTCCTGTCCAAGAGGTGGCGGTAATTCCAAGCATTCTCACAAAACTTGTTTTGAATCAACTGCTGCTCAAGGAAGAAGCCGGTTGTCTGACGTCATCTCGACGCGACGCGTCTACTCGCAGAAAATTGCCCCAGCTGTCTGAACTGACAACCAAAAGTTTCCCAAACAAAGCGTATCAGTTTCTTGAACACATGCAGAAAATATTTAGTGTCCGCTTTTCTGGTTTGACCTGAAAGAGTTTGCACTACAGTCGAAGTTAAAAACAAAACGACGAGAAACTGTTGGCACCTGACAACGGAAGAGTGCCAGCATGAATGAAGAAGGTAAGACAAGAGATGAGAGAGAGACTCGGAGTATCGCGTGTCTGCTGTTATTTGTGTGTTTGTTCTATACTGTTATTTTCTGTCTGTCATGTTGAGTTTGTGCCAACGCTTTGTATTGTGCATTTGTGTGTATGTAGATTTTGTGTCGTTTTACTTCTCATCTTAGAAGTGCCCCAGGTGTGCAGACAAATTGAGTTTCCTGTTTGATTGTGTTGACTGTTGCCTCGTGTTTTTCCTATTCATGGTGTGCGTTTGTGGCGCAGAGCTGTTAGAATACTTCCGCGGCCAGCTGAAGCAGGACCCGGACGTGGCTTCGGCGGTAGCTGCCATCCGCACGCTGCTCGAATTTCTCAAGCGAGATGAAGGTGACGCAACTTCGCCTGCATGTGTGTCTGTGCACTCGTGGTGCTGCTGCTATGATTATCGATGGCGTTGTGATATTCAGGTGAGACTCTCCTGGGCCTGAGGGAGAACCTGACGTGGGCCACCGACCGCCTGACCAGCGTGGACTCGTCGGTGGCCGTATCATCAGGAGGCGAGCTCTTTCTACGCTTTATCAGCCTCACGTCGCTCGAACACCAGGTGGGACGGCCGCCAACCTGCTCAAATCAACTGGCAGATGCACTTTGTATAATATTGCTTTAAACACACCATTGCACTCTACAGAGATAGATAGATTACTGTTTGCTTTCACTCCATCATACCACCACTTGATTGTACACAGCTGAACTGGGGCGGGGGACAGGAACGGCTGTAAGTCTGTGGTCACCTCAGCAATGTGGCAGCATCTCATGTAGTTATTTTCTTGTCACCACGTCGATGGCCGGCAGGAATTGTCACGCTGCAAGAAAGTGATGGAGGAGCGCGGGCAGCTGTTTGTGGACAAGATCTCCATGTCCAGGGGCAAAGTGGCCAAGCTGTGTCACACCTTCATCAAGGATGGAGCCGTAAGTCTCACCCCCTGACCCCCCCAAAAAACTAGCTTTAAAGCACACGTGCAGCCCTGGCCATGTTGGGGTCCTTGCACCTCATGGGACTAAAATAAAAGCTGCTCAGATTTTTTTAAAATAATGGGTGAAATTGATTGATTGAATGTAATATATGAATAGTAATTTATGAATTTAAAAAAAATTACATATTTTTAAATGTCATATTAATGTTCAAACTTGCATGTTAATCTCATTTTTGATCACTTAGGCCTTCTACATTACTGACGTCTAATGTTGGGGATTATGCTAGTGCCGGATGTAAAAATGTGAATAACCATCTGATTAATCAGTTATCAAAAGTTATTGACAACCGATTAGTCATGAATTAATTATTATTGCGCTACTAGTTTGGACATTTCAGGGATTCTGCCCGTCATCTAGGTTGTCTGACTTACTCCCACCTGTGTATTGTGCGACAGAAAATCCTGACACACTCGTACTCGCGGGTGGTCCTCAAGGTACTGGAGAAGGCGGCGGCGGAGAAGAAACGCTTCTCTGTCTTTGTCACAGAGTCGCAGCCCGACGGCGCTGGGTGAGTTGCCACCACCGCTAGTGTCGTACCTCGTGTCACTTTTTCTTCTCACCCCTCATTGTTGTCCAAAATAAAGGCGACGGATGGCGGAACACCTCAGAAAACTCAATGTTCCTGTCACAATCATCCTGGACGCCGCAGTGGGGTGAGGAAGCATTTTAGTCATTTGAGACTGCGGATACCAGCCACCGATACAAAAAATGATTTTATGTAGCAAAGGTACTAGTAGTAGTGGTGAGTAGTCAAAGAGCGAGTACTTGTACTGTATCAGTCTTTTAAAAAAAGTGGTACAGAACATTCCCATTTATATGAAATATTGACAAAATATTTGTATTAAACATTGAAGACAAAATGTTGTTTTGGCACACGAATGACATCATTTGGCTGAAAATAACTACATTTTGTCACAAAAATAAGATAGTTGGACATGAAAGCTTTCCCCCGGGAAATGCCTCATATTTTCACGCGTCAGGTACATCTTGGAGAAGGTGGATCAGGTCATCGTGGGCGCCGAAGGTGTGGTGGAGAGCGGCGGCATCATCAACAAGGTTTGTCACCTTGCCCTTCGCGCCTTTTGCTTCTTTCATCATTCGTCCATCTCACCTCTGGTGTGCCTCTTTCCTGCAGATCGGCACCTACCAGATGGCGGCGTGCGCCAAAGCCCACAACAAAGCGTTCTACGTGGTGGCCGAGAGCTTCAAGTTTGTACGCCTCTACCCGCTCAACCAGCAGGATGTGCCCGACCAGTTCAAGGTGAGATGAACTGACTTTCACATCTGTGCATGCGAATGCCCAAGAGCTCATTTTAGAGTACCCTGGTGCCAAGGAACTATCTTGAAGCGAGTTGAGGATCTTTATTTAGACATCGCAGTACCATCCTGCTATCTGAGCATTTTGGTCCCAACGAACTATGTTGAAGTAATTTGAGGGCATTTATTTAGACAAAAGTAGTTCTTTATAGCCAATGTGCTGCATCTGGGTACCAAGGAACTAGGATGAAGTGAGTTAATGAGCTTCACTTGAGACAAAATTGTGTGTGTGTGTGTGTGTGCGTGCGTCAGTACAAGGCTGACACATTGAAGAGTAGATCCAACCTGTTGGAGGAGCACCCCCTGGTGGACTACACGCCGCCCTCGCTCATTACGCTGCTCTTCACCGACCTGGGCGTCCTCACGCCGTCGGCGGTTAGCGACGAGCTCATCAAGCTCTATTTATGAAACATCAATAAAAAGAAAAAATAAATCTGAAAGTGTCTTTAATGATTCGCCCCACCGGTGATCTGTCGCTCAAAGTCCCCCTCGCAAATTTGCCCTTTCTTCAGTTTCTTGAGCAGACGAGTATCCTTCATGAGCTCCTCAATGTCTTGGTCCTCGTCATCGGAGCACTGAGGAGAAATTTAAATTAAATTAAATTCTCTAAGTAATATTTCGAGGTTAACATTCCGAGGATTTGAACAAATTTAGATCTGTGAGCGATTATCAAAAATGATGATATATGAATTTGATAATCGGGTAATTTTTGCACCTCTGCTAACAATCCTAGTGAAATTTCCAAGAGGTTGTGTTACCTGCGCCCGTTTCCTCTTGGCGGCGTTCTTTTTGCGTTTGTTCTTCTTGGCCTTCTGTTTGGACCAGGCAAGGTTCCCGACGGCTTTCTTGGTCCTGGTCTTGTCGTCATCCTGCTGCCTCAACTTGAGCTCCGCCAGCATCTTCTGCCGTAGTTTCTCACGCTGTTTGTCTTTGTAACGAATGGTGTCAGTGTCCAACGCCACCGGCTGGAAGTCGGGGAAGCTTTTCCCGCGCAGTTCCGGCATCTTGGGCAGACGAAGGAGCGCAAAGCCGCGGGCCACAGAGGAAAAGTCCAAATCTACAGGGAGAAGGGGAGAGTTTAAAAAAAAAAACATGAAGGGAAAATTACTTTTGAATGCTGATTGTTGAAGACTTGACCTTTGACCCTGAAGATGAGGCTACACTCGTGCTTGGCGTAGGCCTGCACGTACGACACGAAGGCCTTCATGCCCTTTTCGAAGACGGCACGGTCCTCCTGTGCCAGCGCCTTTACTTTGGGCAACACATCCACCACGTCGTTCACAGCCGGCATTTTCCGCAGCGGACACTACACAAGGGAATGAGGGACAAGCATACTTTGCATTTTGAAACACAACAAAAAGATTGCTGAGAAACACATCTGGCCCAACCGCATCACCAACATGGGAGATGTGCCGCTTTGTTGTATGGTTGTGAAAATAGGCATCTATAGTTTCATCAACAAATCTGTGTACAATAATGTGTATCATACTGCCCCCTGGAGGCTAAGGTGCACACATTTCTCATTGAGCTATAATGAATATCGTTTAATTTCTTACATTCTATTTCTTCACGTTACTATTGTTTGTTCTTACCAACTATGTTAGTTAATGTTACAAAATAATGCATCTGGTTTTTGATGGTCACCTTCTGGTTGATGGACAGGAAGTTGACGTAGGACTCCTCCATTGGCAGCAGGAAGACCAAGGCGTTGCCGTGGTTACCAATGCGCGCCGTGCGACCGCAGCGGTGTACGAAAGCGCTGGGAAGAAGGTGCACTCATTACGCTGACTTGCTCGCGGCCACAAAGTGTTCACGTGGTACAGCCGTTGGGGCTCTCTACGCTAAGGAGCGCGACTCACTTGGCACTGCTGGGGGGGTCGTATTGCAGCACCCAGTGGACGTCGGGGATGTCGATGCCACGCGCCATGACGTCCGTGCACACCAGGATGCCGCTGCAAGGGTCCCACGCCAAGCATGAGGCGGGGGCGAGCACCGGCGGACGCGTGAGCGAACGGTCGCTCACCTTTCGAGGGCTCGAAAGTCAGCAAAGATTTTGTTGCGCTTGTGTTTCATCTTGCCGTGAATGCAGTGGATGGGGACCTTCTTCACCAGAGTTTCCAAAGCACGGCCAAAGTACTCCACGCAGGCGCACGTGCTGAGGAGAAGAGAGACGAGGATGAAGAAGAAATGGATGAGGAAGAAGTGGTGGACCAACAGCATGAAAAGGAAAGGAGAGACGAAGAGGAGCGATTGGAGGCAGAGGGAGAAAAAAAAGGAGGGGTGAAGATTAAGTGGAGCCAGAGGAGGAAGATGAGAAATAAGTTAAGGAAGAGAGTGAAGATGGAGAAAAAACAATAGAATAATGTGACATGGCGTTGTGTCCGCCGTGTGACGACAATGTGGCACCTGAAGAAGACGAGCTGCTTCTGACGTTTGTGTTGCCGTAGAAACGCCACCAGCTGGTTGAACTTGTCCTCAGCACGACATACCTGAAGCAGAAAAAGCGTGAGCATCCGACGCAGGCGTGTGGGTGGATGACTGACTGATTGACTGACCGTGTAGTAATTGCATAGCCTGGCGGGTGTCCTGAAGGTGACGCTGTCGGCGGTGCCCTTCTCCTTGACGGCGATGCGGACCGGGTTCCTGAGTCCGGCTCGGACTAGCTTCTCCAGTTCCTGCGTCTGTGTGGCCGAGAACAAGCCCGTGCGACGCTGCTTGGGCAGGAAGCTCAAGATGGCGTTCAGACTGCCGACAAAACACCGTTGTTAGTGTTTGTGCTTTAGCGGCGTGAAAAAGAAAACGGGTATCGAATCATAACTTTCGTGCATTATCTGCACTGTTAATGTGACATCAAGGAATGGAACCCCCCCTCCAATTTAATGATTAATCAACAAAATATTTGACAGATGAATCAATAACTTTTTTAATAATAAAAAATAAATCAATCCATTATTGAAAGTATTTTACATTAGACCTGGCTGTGGCCTGGCCAAGTAAGTCTTCCCCTCAATTTATCATAATTCCTTCGCCACAAGACTGTGCTAAATCACTACTTTTGTCTAAATGGAGCTCCTCAACTGATTTCAACATTGTTCCTTAGCTCTAAGATGCTAGCATGGAATTCACTCATCACGACACCACTAGTTCTAAAAAAAGTTACCAATTACTGCATATTAGGAAAGCCAAGTCAAACCAAAATCTAGATGTGTTGTTTTCAAGTGCCTTTAATGGCCATAGCCCAATGAGTGAAATCAGAAATTATCATCTTGATTTGACATAAATTAGTTTAGACCTTGGTCACCGGGCAAATTCAAGCCGTCGCTCAAAGCGGCCTAACCTGTTGTCTGAGATATTTGCGTTCTCTCCAATCAAGTGAGTGGAGACTGGGCCCCTACCTGTTCTCAAAGCCCATGTCCAGAAGTCTGTCGGCCTCGTCCAGAACCAGCACATCCAGACTCTTGACCGAGCCGGCCAGGTCCACACCGTCCCCCTTCCTGCGGAACATGTCCTCCAGGCGGCCAGGCGTAGCGACCACAATGTGAGCCCTGCAACACGACAACCATTCCCTGCTTTGGAATTGTCCATGGAGACTACTTTGTTGGAGGGCGGTGGGGTCTGGGAATTTTTTTTAGAACGGTTCAGCCCCAACCCCATCCCACTTCCACGACACTTTCGGTAGAGCATCTGACTTTACCCGCGTTCCTTGAACTTTTCAACATCCTCCATCGGGTTGTTGCCACCAATCATCAACATCTGCCTGGAAACAAACAAGAGTGGAACCCTTGTTAGAAAGACTTGCTTTGCTACCATTGGCCCGTTTCATCTGGCTCGTGACTCTACTTACGTGAACTGCGGAAACTTCTGGAGGAAGCGTCCGATCACTTCGTTAATTTGCACGGCCAGCTCACGCGTGGGCGTGACCACCAGTGCGCCCACCTACGTCAACATGAACGCGTGTGAATAGGCGACCAACGAACACACTGATAAATTTTTCCGGAAATTTTCCATTGAGAGTCGGAAAGCTTTCAGATTGTTAGCCTAAGAGGATAGAAGCCTACGTCACATTGAAAACTTTTTAAAAAACAAGGAAAAAAAGTTTCTTTATTGAGTTGGTAAGACTCAGTACATCCATGCAAAATAGTGACCTCCCCTTGCCCACATGTGATGGCATTCAGGTGTATTCATAAGTGAGGTTTTTTTTCCACTTCACCCAAAATTTGAGTTAGCGCTTCAGATACAGCTCTTTAACAGTAAAGTTTATAACTTGTAAATTTTACAGCATTTTTCAACATTAACCACACAGACACATGCACCTGCATCTTCTTAAGCTTTTCTTCTCTCCTGAGCAGAACCTCCAGAATGGGAATGACGAACGCCAGTGTCTTCCCACTCCCAGTCACCTACACACACACACATAATCAGAAAGAGACAATATATATGAAATATGTTATGTGTTGTGTTTATTATTTTACTTTATGTTAACTGTTTTGTTAAGCGCTTTGTTACAGCTGCCGCTGTTGTGAAAGCGCTATATTATATATATTGTATTGTATGAATATAGATATGGATAGAGGGGAAATGAAAGAGGGGGAGAGAGAAAGAGACAGACAGATGAAGTGGTGGCTCCTTTCGACTTTTTTAATAAGTAAAATTTGTCACTCACCGCCTCAGCTGCCACATCCTTGTTCCTCATAAAAAGTGGGATACAGGCAGCCTGGAGGGAAGACGGAAACAAATAAAGACACACGCACACAAACTGGTGTACAGTATTGTACTATTCTGATTAAAGTTGTACGTGCGATTTACGTCCATTGAACATACCTGGACGGGCGTCATATGCGTGAATTTGAGCTCGCGGAGCGTCTCTAATATGTTGTCGTTTAATTTAACAGCCAACGTTTTCCACGTACCATCGGTCGTGTTCTCCATGCTGGAAAAAGTGGCAAGCGAGGGCTGTAGACGTTAGCCGACGCTAAACTACGCCACTAACACTTCCGGGTTGCGCGTTGCGTCGGGGGGAAACATGCGAGTGAGGAAATTGTGTAAACGGTGGTGATTTAAAACCAATTCATATCAATTCAAAATACTGCCTGAATTAATCTGGAAAATAACTACCACTGTATTAAACCCACCGTTCCTCCCCGACTTGGGTTGCGCCGACGCCTCCACTCTCAAGTGGGAACATGAGCGTGAGGAAAAGCGTATTTTCAAAAAAAAATATTAATTTTTAAGGTCACAACATTTTCCATGCAAATAGCTCAAAAAGAAGTAGCCGTCACAACCATTCTAAAGCTAACCTTGCCACATGCTAACACTTCCGGGTTGCGTCAATGATTACGTTCCGTGTGGCAAAAAGACAACTTTTATGTTAACAAAGAATTTAACGTTACACCACAATGAAAAGTTACAAATGATTTCCTAAACTAATATCCACGACAGTTAAATGGGATGAAATGAATTGGAATGCAATAATAAAAATTAAAAAAAATTAGGTATTCAAAAACATTACATTGATACACAACGGTACTTAAATTAATGACCAACGTCCGGTTAAACATGATGGACTATGACATTTCTTTTAATTGTAAATTTATATTATTTTATCAGACTATATTTAGTTCGTAGATTTTGTGTATTTGTGGGACATTTGAAAGTATAAGGTTTTTTTTCAGTATAAAAAATGTGCTGCCAGTCATGGTTTAGAATTTCTTTATTATGAAACCTGGGGCTTATTTTCAACAACCATTCTACATTTGTACAGATGGATGCATCAGTGTCGGAGTCTGAAAAGGGGAGACTGAGTGCAGAGGAGTTTTTCTGCCTGAGCAAACAACAGAGGTTGTTTATTTTTTATTTTTTGGGGAATACAAAAAACTGGGAGCATTTCCAGTTGAGATGTGACGCACAGGACGCAGCCGCCAAGGTGGAGAGACTAACTGCGACTTTGGAAGTTTTGTAAAAGAGTTGAAAGAACACCAACTAAAACAGGATCGTGAGTTGAGCGCAACAAAGATGACATCTCAGCAAAAATGCTCCAAAACAACAAGAGTCCAAATTCATATCAACATAAGTACAATTTAAAATCCACCCCCCCCCCAAAAAAAACACACAGCAGTCAGTAGATCAGGATACCCCCCAAACAATGCCGCAACTCCCCGCCCCCCGATTCAACTATATGCTAGAAAAATTGCCAATTGAAAAGGACCGTTTGACCTTTTACAACACCCTTAAAGCAGCCGCAGAACAGATCAAATCATCACACGCCAACTCCAATGGTCTCCAAGCTTTCATTCCCAGCACCTTCTGTCTGATTTAAAACGCTCAGTTGGTGTCACAAAACAGTACTGGCAAATTAATGTAACCACATCGGAGGGAGGGTGATAACCTTTTAAATAAGACAAAACCAAAAAAAAAAAAAATCTGATAAAAAGTGAACCACCTTAATCTTGCAGCCGTTTTGTACAACCTAACAAAGAAAATCTTAAGTGGTGAAAATTGCCAGTCTGCTTTGCAGAGTGTAAAGAATTGTCTCAAGAAGGACGAATGTTCACGCCGCCGTTCCACTACACCACCCGCCGCACTTCGAAAAACCTCTTCAGGTAGTAAATTTGTCCCAGCGTCATGGCCACCAGGACGAGGGCCTCGAAGAAGGACCACAGCACCACTCGGCTGTTCGTGTTGTCATTGACTAGACAGGGAAAGCAGAAAAAGACATGTCTGTAAGTCGCATTTTTAAAAATAAGTTTCCAGGTGTCACTGGCAAAGCAGATTTGGCAGATAACAATTTCTTTAAGAAGAAACTTTAAGCTGTTTGCCATATTTTGTGGGCACTCACTGGCTCTGTGTATCCTCTCGCGGACCTCCATGTATTCCTGCTCGTGCTTGACTGCTGTCATGGCCACTGCCAGCTCGTTGATCATCTCCTCCAGCTTGTTTTGATGCGCTGCCATGAACAAATAAATAAGTAAACACAGACACACACACGCACGCACACCATAGATCCCCAACACAACGGGGCATACGACATGCACACCACCGTTTTCCTCCACGAGTGCCCAGAAACAAGGCAAGCGTCAACCTCTGAAATCCAAAGCACCAATGAAAGCACTCCGGACGGCTTGGTGGGGGCTGACGGTACTTTTTTCAAGCAGTGTTTTCACAGTGCGATGAGTCAAACCACTCCAATCCCTCACACACAGCAATGTGCACTATTAGTGGCTTTTCACAACGCACAACTCTGGTTAGAGGAGTACTTCCCAACTTTGACTGCGCCAAAGCAAATAGTTTACATATTTTGTTTGTTCAAAACTAGATTAACTTTGGCACAACGATAACGTGCCACGGCACATTGGTTGGAAATCACTGGGTTAGCGAGTACACCAAAAGTCCACATTCTATCCGCCTACCATCCCATGTGCCGCCTGGAGATAAGAGCGTCCACAAGATGGTGAAACAAAAACAAACACAATCAGGGAGAGTGAAACGAAAAGAGCTGCATTTTGTGGGTGGGAGGGGAGGGTGGGGGGGGAGCAAAAGCAAAGATGGGGCTCAGTCACCTTCCGTCTCCATATCCTGGCCTTTGGGCGCCTCGCCAATGTCAATGGTGAACATGACGATCTTGGGCGTCATAGTGGACATTTTGTTGCTGAAGCAGAACTTGTAGGTGCCGTCCATGTGGGCTGCCACCGAGTACTTGCCACTCGACTCCCGGTCGCCCTTATAGATCTGCTTGCCGTCGGGACCGGTTATCTGGAAGCAGTGATGCCATTCACAATAATTCCGGACAAAAACTGTGGCATGCATAACAACAAGTCCCGTGCGTACTTTGTTGGACCCTGAGTGATGTCACATTTGTTTGTGCTAGCAATGTTATTTTCGGCTAGTTATGCTCACTAATGATGAGCCTCAAGTGAAGTAGTTTATGTTAAAGAATTGAGCGGAACAGCCACAATACCATTTGATTATGTAACATGGATTCATGATTGAGTAAATACTATATGCATGGTGTTGATGCTTTATGATGCTCTCAGTTTTAAGTGCTTTGTTGCCATGTTATGCCTTTAGCATGCTATTGCAACAGCGTGGTCAATTTCAAGCTGATGCACATAAGAGGTCTGGGTGGCTTTTGGCTGGGGTAGAAGTTAACAGTTGCTCAATGTAAGCTACAGGAAGTGTCCAACTACAGCTCAAAAGTCATTTGTTATTCATGTATTTAGAGGATGAGTGTAGCTATGCATCACCAAGTCAGTGACGTCACGAAATGGCAGATAGGAATATAGTAATTATAGTGTCAACCTACCGTGTCAGATAGGAATATAGTAATTATAGTGTCAACCTACCGTGTCTTTGCACTTTGGGAGTATGTATTTAAGGTTGGCAATGGCCCAAGTCACATCTACTGTATGTGCTCCGTTGAACAGTGCCCCCTACTGTTCATATCGAGACACCACATACCTGAAATACCTTGTTATTCACATTCATTCATTCATCTTCCAAGCCGCTTGATCCTCACTAGGGTCGCGGGGGGTGCTGGAGCCTATCCCAGCTGTCTTCGGGCAGTAGGCGGGGGACACCCTGAATCGGTTGCCAGCCAATCACAGGGCACACAGAGACGAACAAGCATCCACGCTCACATTCACACCTAGGGACAATTTAGAGCGTCCAATCAGCCTGCCACGCATGTTTTTGGAATGTGGGAGGAAACCGGAGCACCCGGAGAAAACCCACGCAGGCCCGGGGAGAACATGCAAACTCCACACAGGGAGGCCAGAGCTAGAATCGAACCCGGTACCTCTGCACTGTGAAGCCGACGTGCTAACCACTGGACTACCGGGCTGCCCTTGTTATTCACATTTCAACATAATTAATTGCATGATGTAATAGCAATATCCAGTACCGCACCACGGTGCCGTGAGATATTGTAGAGTGTGCCCTGGGAAATGATCTAAATTCATCGAAACTGCATCAAAAATATTTTTAGAAAATAATTATCCACAAATAACGTACCGAGGTCCAGCGTCTGTGCTGCCAAGTCATTGGCAACATAACTATGTAATACTATTCTAAAACAGTATGTGACAGCATCTAAGTAAATGCTTTGTAATTATAAAACAAGTTAATTAGTGGTGCATTAGATGGCTGGGACTGTGACAGTGTGGTTAACAAGGCCATATGCTGACAAGTGATGGTAAGGTTTTGAAGAGTCGAAATGCAAACTCTTATCTGGACCCTGACAAAGCCCCAACTAGGAGTGCACGTCAAAAGAAGGCTACGACTGTTAGCTCAAGCATTGTCTCTTGCGTGAGGCAATACAGCTTTTCAAGCCTGTTTGCTCTGAAAATTCCAAAGATACTAATAGATGTTGAGGAAGAGCTTCATGTGTGCCTTTCTTTTTCCTGCAACCATATCAGTACTGTGTTCATCCAAACAGGCCCAAGTTTCACACCGAGTTGAAACATTAACAATTTCAAAAGTGGGTTTATTTGAATCCTATTCAAGACACTTTGATGAGAACGACTTTATATCGTCGATGTGTAGTCTTTTTTTTCATTTTGAACATTTTCAGGTGGTCGTGTGCTTTTTCATGGGGAAAAAGGTTGGAAAACAAATTTCCAACATACGGAAACATCCGGCTATTGAATAAACAAGCCGGAAATAAGCAATTTTAGAATCTTTGTTATTTCCTTATCAACAAACACATGTATTTCACAAGTACAAATTCGTCTGTGTTGCTGGGAAACATATGGAAACCTGCAAATTTTTCATCAACAAGAAAAACATCCAGATTTGATTCTAACAAACATTAGGGAACAAACCCCCGCATGTGCACTTTCAAAAAGTGAAATGAAAACCATTTACACAACGATACAATAACTTGGTCAAAAGATCGCTAGCACGTCAAAACCGAAGCCTATCATCCAAACACCGCATATATCGGGCTGATAATGATTAACAACTTGAAAAAATATGAACGCTGACTTTGTTGAAGAATCGAAACATGAAAAACAAGTTTCACCAAAGCGGCGCTGAATTAGCTGCACCGCTGCTAATACTAAGAGACTACACTGACATGACAGCACCGCTAGGCCTTATCCTCCTTTGCTGCAGATTCGCGTTGCTTCGTCGCGAACGTTCGGCGCCAGCTCGCTCCATCGGGCGTCTTACCTCCACATCGATATCCAAGAAGCCTCCCTCGGCGACCTCGAACATTAGGCCCATCTTGGTGCCGGAGTTGACCCGCTCATAGAAGCACTCGTCGGCTTGGGCGTCGATGCTAACGAAGTAGCCGGACGCTGTGGCGGACAGGACGGCCAGCAGGAATACCATTTCCCACGTGGTGAACATTGTTCCTGGACTTTAGGAGGGGGAAATAACGAAAATATATAATTGCAAGTAAATACTATCCTCGGTCCACGATCTCCCTTTCTGGAGTGCAGTTTCGTGTGGCTGATTTAGTGCCGGAGAGGAGAAGCCCAAAGTGCCAAACGGCGGCGATCGTGTGATTGCCACGTACGGCTTAAACGGCGTGTCGCGAGGGTCATACCAGAGAAAGCGCGATGTGTAAAAGACTCGCAACCTGCCGTTCTACAATATACCATAAGGGTGAGTGGTGCAAATATGTTATAAATTACCATAATAACATAACTTCATTAATACACTTTGTCAGGAGGTCACGAAGGACATTGCATAAAAACTCTTGAACAAAATAAACCCAACGTGGTGTTTTCCAATATTTTAAACTGAATCGGGAGACCAGTGGGAGGCGTGGCGACCTCACTGTGCAGATGTGCAGGGTTCGATTCCGACTCCGGCCTCCCTTTGTGAGTTTGCATGTCCCCCCCCCCCCCCCCCCCCCGGGCCAGACGGCTGGCATCGGCTCCAGCACCCCTTGCGACCCTTGTAAGCATAAAAAATGGGAAAAATTGATGGATAAATCAAATTAAACACAGTACCCCCTATGACTGCTTATTCACTTTTCTTTTGTGTCAATTGTTTTTCTCAATCCATGTATAATACGTGGATTTTGAATCTCAACACAGATTGTAAAACATACAATAACGTTTTCTACGAAACTGAGTCTTTCATATGCTCTTCTTTTGAGTCGAGACTGAGAGTCGCTAGTTCTGTGTTTT
The DNA here is from genome assembly GCF_025434085.1 of Hippocampus zosterae. Taxonomy (NCBI): domain Eukaryota; kingdom Metazoa; phylum Chordata; class Actinopteri; order Syngnathiformes; family Syngnathidae; genus Hippocampus; species Hippocampus zosterae. The sequence continues at coordinate 9,359,637 of NC_067468.1, forward strand.
ACCGTCCATGGGTTAATCGCGATGGGGGGGGGGGGGGTGAAATACCACCCATCCTTAATTATTAAACATTTGAACGCTGTGTTTTTGTACACATAGCGGTGTTGAAATGGAACCCAGTTTTTCATTCTGCCCGAATTCAAGGAACAAATGAGGATCTAAACGTTGTATTTTGTTCGTCGAAACTGACAAACGCGTATCATTCACATGATGCTCTACTTGTAAAACATACAGTACTGTAGTAACTTTTTTTCCACGCATGCGCGTAGTGGGACTTCGGGAGGAGTCTTTCATTTTGTTATCTCGTTGCCCCGGTATTTAGGGAATTTTTGATTCAACAAAAACTGGTGGTGTCACACTCTGAACGGACGCCCCATGGTATTAAATCCAACGTATCCTTTGGTTTGTCGCAGGTTTGGTGACGTCCAACAATCGATTTGTGCTGAAGTCTCCCGAGCGGGCCTAAAAACACTTTTTATGTCGTACTTGCTCCGACTTTTTTTTGTCGATGCCGTGATTTCGGCACGCGTATAGGCCGGATATGAGCCGATGAACATCTTTCCCGGTGACTGGAGGGAAAACGGTCGTGAAGGTTTGCCACCTAGCTCTTGGAAAGCTACTGTTAGCTGCCAAGTGGGGAAGGAAGTGAGGAGCGGAAAAAAATGACATCTCGGAGGTAAGCGCTCCGCTGGAAATTAACGTCCGGCGTTGGTGTTAGCCCGGCTATCTTAACTTTAACTCCACAAAAGAGGTTTGGAGGCAGTGTCCCTGACGTTTGTGTGTGAGAAGGAGCTGGTAGCTCACCGTGTAACGTTAGCTTACACCGGTGACTTCATATTCGCTACCCACAACCCCAACATCGTAAATAAACAATGCAATACAAACAGTCAAGGCTTTCTTATTGCTCCCGAGACGTTCTTGTTCGCTACTCTCAAGTCCAAGGGAGGCTCATGATGTCAGTGTTATGTGGCAACATTAACCACAGAGCAACTGTGAGCGCCTTTATGTGCAAGAAGAAAAGCGCCCTTCAACGAGGCAAGGTCCAAAACGACTTGGGATAACCAGTGCGAGCGTAATACAGTACTGGCGTTTCATAAAAGCCCAACTGTGTGGACGACATCGTAAAATAAACCTAATTAAGTCATTTATTTTGTGCATACAAATACTTAATGTTTTTCTACTTTCTTCCCTCCAAAATTTTCTGTTAATTGCGAATGTCTCCGTTGTGAGACAAATAAAGGTTTTCGTTTCTTATCTTATCATCTCTGTGTGATGGGATGCCTCCTCCCATCTGTGAGGCGGATCAAAATGTGCCTCAAACTGATAGCTGTCAGTAATGGGCCCCGAAAATGGCCATCACCTCAACGCCACCGCGGTCATGCCAGCCTCCACACACAAAGTGAAGTCAAGGCATCTGCCACAGCGATTGTTAATGCTCTGCCGCCAGCGAGTGGCGCTGGCCACCTTCAAAACAAAACCTGTTCAACTAATGCATGCAGGTCAGTGGTTTGGGATTAAAAATAACGTTCTAAAATAACTTCAAAGCGGTCATTACTCGTTCACCCAGTGAGAATTAAAAACTGTCTCGGAATCACACCGAGAAACGTTCTGATGTTTGACTGCACTCCAAGCCCACAGCTGATAACACACTTGTGTTTGTTTCTACAGGTGGTTCCACCCCAACATCACGGGCGTGGAAGCGGAGAATCTGCTGCTGACTCGCGGTGTGGACGGCAGCTTTTTGGCAAGACCCAGCAAGAGTAACCCTGGAGATTTCACCCTGTCAGTGCGGTGAGTGGGGATTTGGCACAGTCCTGTGACACCATATTACCATATTGTAATAGTAGGTGTGTAACAGTGTCATCCGAGTACAGTAACAGTCCGTTACAAAATTGGGACGTGTTCAAGCTAAGAGGTGAGTGTCAGCGTTTTTAAACCATCCAGACGACTGGCTTGACTCCAAATGATAATGACCCCATTGAGTGAGACGACTATTATCAGAATATTCAATAGTTGTTTTTATTTTGGTCGCCGATTTTGGTTGCAGAGTCGTTCATCCGGGTCCCCTGCCGATCCGTGGTAACACTAACGGCGAGTCACATTTGAACACAACGGTTGCAAGTTCTCCTTTTCTTGCCGCTGTTTTTTTTTTCCAGATGACACAGCAGCACAGTGACAGTGACTCAGCAGCTGTTTCAGCAACAACAACAAAAAAAAGACACAGTGTTTCATATTTACATTCTAATTGAATGCAGCTTGGTGCCATCACTGTTTTATTCACCAAACCAGTCTGACAGCCACGGACTGCGTGAAATTTTGTCACGTCTCACATCAGGAATATCAAGCTTGTTTTCCGCACAAGCCAAGTAGTAGTAAAGGTTATCCTCAAGTGGCCGACTATAATTGTCAAGCCACAAATGTGTAATTGTTTGGGATGTAATGCTATGCCAAAAATGATCTGTGTATACTCGCTTAGAAACTGATAGTTTTGTTGAGAACAACAAAAAAGGGCCTTTTGTCTAAACTAGGACTGATAGTAGAACGTCCACAAGAGGGTGCTAGTGACTGCTATCGGCCACCAGTATCGGCAGCCTTCGGGAGTATTCGAAAGGTTGAAATCAGGCCAGTGTCGGCCCAATACCGATACCATCCTCTCACTTTTCTCCCATCCCTGACCAAATGTGCTCCCCACGCAGGCGGAATGGCGCCGTCACCCACATCAAGATCCAGAACACGGGCGACTACTACGACCTGTATGGCGGCGAGAAGTTTGCCACTCTGGCCGAGCTGGTGCAGTACTACATGGAGCACCACGGGCAGCTCAAGGAGAAAAACGGCGACGTCATAGAGCTCAAGTATCCGCTCAACTGCGCCGACCCGACGTCAGAGAGGTGAGCCCAACACACAAACACCGATATACGTTTTGACCGCCTTCGACCAACTGGACACTTTATTAGGTATGCGATTAAATAATTTGCCTTGATAAATAAGGGAGTTTTCCACCGATGTGAGTTTTTTTTTGTTTGTTTTGTTTTTTTTAATCGGCCATCAAAAAAAAAAAAGCAACCTGTACAGCCAAAACATTTTTGGCTAATCTGTCCCGTGCAAGAGCCACATGCACAAATCCAAGTGGACCTGAGTTCAGCTGCTTGGTGATGAAGTATTGCCGCCGCCAGTGAAAATACACCACGCTTTTACTTGCGTTTCCCGCTGATTTGACCATAAAGCTTGATTTGACTTATTTTATTAACACTCTCAGGTTGTGTTAGTGTTGACAGTAAAAGTCTGTATTTTGGAATCTTGAATGTCACCAGAATTGAAAATATCGATGATCGTTGTTGGCATTGTCTCGGCAGATGGTTCCACGGGCACCTGTCGGGCCGCGAGGCGGAAAAGCTTCTGACGGAGAAAGGCAAGAACGGCAGCTTCCTGGTGCGGGAGAGCCAGAGTCACCCCGGAGACTTCGTGCTGTCTGTGCGCACGGGCGATGACAAGACGGACAGCAGCGACAGCAAGCCCAAAGTCACGCACGTCATGATCCGATGCCAGGTGAGCCTCGAAAGAACATTTACCTTATTTGGTGTTGTCGGAGCAAAATACGGAATGGTATTCACAAATGGACACAAAGTGACAATAGGGATCCAAAAACGGTTACACAAAGTCTCCTCTCCTCCATTCAACACAAATTGCAGATGTGCCGCAAGTTCCACACCCTGCACCGACCCCTGTGTGAAACATCTGCTTTGTGGGTCATGTGGTTTTTCTGAAAGCGATACGCGCACTGATGCGGTTTCGCACTTTGCGCTCGTCACAAGCGATTCTGCCTAACGAACGGAGATTACGTACTTTTATTTTGAAGTTTGATTTTTGCGTACTCCTTCTTCAGCACGACCTGAAGTACGACGTGGGCGGTGGCGAGAAGTTTGACTCCCTCACCGACCTGGTTGAGCACTACAAGAAGAACCCCATGGTGGAGACTCTCGGCACAGTGTTGCAGCTCAAGCAGGTTTTGTTTGTTTGTTTATTGAGCATATATAGTACACACAATAATCGTTCTATTTCAATTGAATTTATCTTTATTTTAACTTGATCTTTGATTGGTCTCGTGCCAAAAACAATGAACTTAGTTTTTGTTCAATTTAAAAATAGTTTATTTCTATCGAACCAGTTTTTTAATTTTGTCAATTTATTTTCCACAGTTTTCAGGAGTTGTTGCATATTTTTTCCAGAGCAGTAAAAGGTTGCGTCATCGGCGAATAGGACGCATTTGAATTGTTTTGACACACTACAGATATCATTTATATATAAAATGAATAGTTTTGGTCCAATCACTGACCCCTTAGGCACTCCATGGATAATCTTCAGTAAGTTAGATGTTTTGTTTTTGAACTGCACATACTGATATCTGTTTTCTAAATAACTTTCAATCCATTTATATGCTGTGCCCCTGATACCATACCTCTCTATTTTATTCAATAATATAGTATGGTCTATAGTATCAAAAGCTTTTTTTAGATGTAGAAAAATCCTGACCGTGTATTCTTTATTATCTATATTAGTCGCTATTGCTTCCACCAACTCCATTGCTTCCATTAAGGTGGTCCGTTTTTCTCTAAAGTCATATTGATTTTCACTTAATAGCATGTGTTTATCTATGAAGTTTTCGAGTCTGCGAGAAAATATTTTTTCTAATTTTTTTGAAAATTGTGGTAACGGTGATATAAGTCTATAATTTGTAAAGAATTGTCTTTTTCCACTTTTAAAATTGGAATGATTTTAGCTGTTTTCATTTTTGATGGAAAAAATACCGACTTTAAATGACAGGTTGCATATATATGTCTCCTGACGGAGGGGAGGCCACAGTTTGCTGTGGTAGCTGTGGTTTGTGGTAGCAAACAAACCACAGGTAGCTTTGTTTGCGTATTCATTCAATTCTCTTGCTCTCTACTTGCATTTTCTTTGTCATTTCTCACGTTTCCACCCCTTTTCGCAGCCCCTCAACACCACTCGCATCAACGCAGCTGAAATCGAAAGTCGGGTACGGGAACTGAGCAAGCTGGCGGAGGCCACGGACAAAGTCAAGCAAGGCTTTTGGGAGGAGTTTGAGGTGAGGCTTTCACTGATTTTCATCCCTTATCTCAACATTTTGAGGATTCTGTGAATGTCCAAAGATCTCGCCCCAAATGGTTTTGCTTCCACGCAGACTTTACAGCAGCAGGAGTGCAAGCTGCTGTACAGCCGCAAGGAGGGCCAGAGGGCCGAGAACAAGAACAAGAACCGATACAAGAACATTCTGCCTTGTAAGTAAGAGTCACGGGCGCCCTCTTGGATTTAATGGGCTTCACGATGACCCATTTTGTGTACATGTCAGCAAAGAGCAGAAACATTACTAGAAAAAAAAGGGGCAAGTGTATGTGTTGTAGTACCAACCCTGACCTGTGTGAGGCAGTATGGTGCCAAAGCCATCCACACTTGGGAGTGCCTCCAGTCACTTGCTCCTTAAACCTGACCTTTGTTTTTGTTTCCTGCGTGCAGTCGACCACACGCGGGTGGTGCTGACCGACGGGGACTCCAACGAAGCGGGCTCCGACTACATCAACGCCAACATCATCATGGTAGTATCCCCTAGCCTGGTAAACGACCCTCCTTCCTCCTCACTCCGTCGCTCACGTTGCCGTCGTTCACGTTAGCCCCAGTGATTTTTTTTTTTGGGCTTTGTCGCATTCAGCCCGAGCAGGACAACAAGTGCAACAGCGCCAGGCTGAGGAAGTCGTACATCGCAACGCAGGGCTGCCTGCAGAACACAATCAGCGACTTTTGGAGGATGGTGTTCCAAGAGAATTCACGAGTCATCGTCATGACCACCAAGGAGGTGGAAAGGGGGAAGGTGAACACCTGGGTTTTTTATTTTTCAACACTTTTTATGACACGGCCAAGGAAATTTTCAGCAATTCATTTCAATTTGGACGTTTTTACTTCGACGCCTTTTGTATTTGTGCCAATATTTGTTTTGTTTTGTTTTTTGATTCGGACTGTTTCCTTTCAAAATAAAAATTTTCTATTTTTAGTGTTTTATTCAAATGTTTTTTTCCTCCCTATTTAATTTGATTTTCTAGTTTTTTTTTAACTAACCTCTAAATTTTTGCTCTCCTTTATTTTTTTGAATTTGAATTTTCTCTTCATATTGATTTTTGTTACTCTTTATTGTGACTGTTTCCTTTGAAATTGTACTTTTATATTTTTATTATTGTATTTGAAATTTAATTTTTACTTTTTAACTTTTTTTAGATTAATTATTAGAATTATTGTTGAAAATGTTGTTCATACTATTTATTTAGAATTACATTTTTGTTTAAGTGTATTGGGTTTTTTTTTTCCTATTGGAATCATTTGAAATTGTACATTTTTTAATACCATTTTATTTGAATTAGAATTTTGGTTTCCATTTTCCCTATCCTCTTAAATTCTTGTTTTGAACATTTTTGCTGTGCTCACTTTGTGTGTTGACAGAGTAAATGTGTGAAGTACTGGCCCGACGTGTCGGCTCTGAAGGAATACGGTGCCATGCGCGTTCGTAACGTCCGTGAGACGGCGGCACATGACTACATCCTCAGAGAACTCAAACTCTCCAAAGTGGGACAGGTAATCTTTCATTCTTCTTCTGCCTTCATCCTTTCAAACTGACAGGTTGAATCTTGTTTTGTTTGGGTTATTTTTATTTAATTTTATTTGTTTTTGTCTTCAGGGCAACACAGAGCGCACTGTTTGGCAGTACCACTTCAGGGCCTGGCCCGACCACGGTGTCCCCACGGACCCTGGCGGTGTTCTGGACTTCTTGGAGGAGGTGAACCTGAAGCAGGAGAGCATCCTGGATGCCGGACCCATTGCTGTACACTGCAGGTATGCATCATTTAACATAGGTGGCGCCGCCAGGCACGCATGCTAACCGGCTACGCTTGTGTCGGCAGTGCAGGGATCGGACGGACGGGAACCTTCATCGTCATCGACATTCTCATCGACGTCATCAGAGAAAAAGGTGTGTGTGCATGTGCGCGTGTGAGTGCGCGCATGTGAGTGCGCGCGTGCTCGCACACGTGTGACTTTTGTGCGTGTGTGTTCCAGGTGTGGACTGCGACATCGACGTTCCCAAGAGCATTCAGATGGTCCGTTCCCAGCGCTCCGGAATGGTTCAGACGGAAGCCCAGTACCGCTTCATCTACATGGCCGTGCAACACTACATCGAAACGCTGCAGAGGCGCATCGTGGAGGAGCAGGTCCTGCCTTCTTCTTGTACTGTGCGACACATAGCTGACTCACTGGCGCCCTCTAGACACAGTTCTAAAATACAGCTTGTGATCCCCAAATCAATTCACTTCAACTTTACTTGTATATCAATTTGAAGAGCCAATGCAGCTGCAAGAATGTGCTGTGCATAACAATTGAATATGAAACAGATCAACGCAAGAGATGAACCCTTTTTTCAGCTGCATGCTAACAACGCTACTTATTAATCATCTCGTTGGTAGAATGTATGATCAAGTGTCTGCTACATGTGTTTGTTTATTTATTTATTTTTATAACTGTCTTTTCCAGAAAAGTAAGATTAAAGGTCGTGAGTACACCAACATCAAATATTCTCTGTCGGACCTAACGGGTGGCGAGCAGAGTCCGCTTCCTCCTTACACGCCGCTGCCCACGCCCACCTGCACAGAGTAAGTCTGACTTCCTTCTGGGCCTTCCTCCTCCCCGGCGGTTGCTGACTGGCGTGTCCTTGCATATTTCGTGTGCCAGGATGCGTGAGGACAACTCGCGAGTTTATGAGAACGTCGGTCTGATGCAGCAGCAGAAGAGCTTCAGATGAGACTCGCCTTGATGCCATGTGAGTCCTGATGTCACAAGAGAGGTTATGCATATGCAAAGTGACCCTCTTCTGCCGTAGGACCCCTGATGCCTGACCATTTTCTTCGCCAGACTCACCGCGACGCCGACAATGAGACACCGCCACCACAGTACAACAAAAACTAAGAAAGAGAGAAAATCGGGGAGAGAGCTTTTTGGCCCTCAGGTCCAACTCTCCAACCACTGTGATGCTCACCCCGACCACCGAGCGGCGCCAAATCCCCACCTACCAAACCCAGCCAGTTTGTAATATCAAAGCCAACCCCTATTTTCGTCTCTCTCTTTTTTTTTTCTTTTTGTAAACTAAAGCAAGACTCGATTGTTTGTAGAGTTAGCAGAGAAAGTCGTGTGCCAAACGTCAGACATTCCGGCGATTGGCTGACGATTGGACTCTAACCTCGCCAAAACTGCCTTTAAGTCAAAACCCGTGTCCTCTCACATTCATGTGGCATTTGCGAGCCTCGTCTGACTGGTCGAAGTTATTGTCCATTCAGGAATGTCGCTGAAACATTCATTTCTCAAGTGCATATTACACACCGGTCGCAACGTTTAGGGAATGTTGAGCATTGAAAAGAAATTTCAGGATGCCCCGTTGCGAATTTTGCCATTCCCCTTCTGAGTAGAGAACAGCACGCGGTGCAAAAAGTACTGAAACATTTGGACATGTGCATTTAAAAATTTACAGAAGGTCAAATTAAGTTCCCCTGCACTTTAGGCTCATCCTGAACTTTCATTCCAAAGCGCAATATCCCAAACCTTTTGTGACTCGTGTATGTTGTCTTTCTTGTTTCAAATTAATGTACCATATGACTAAATGCCTTGCGCGTACCATTGACTCCGCCGCCAGGAGGTTGCCAAAGGTAACGAGAAGCCTGATATAGCTGCCCGTTAGCTTAGCGTAGCATAGTTCACCTTGCTTCACTTGAGCAGCTCAAGAGTGCCCTAATTCCTCCAGCCACATGCTAACACTAACTCCACCAAGAAAAATGTGCAACATTGTAACACTATTGTTCACACTTGAAACACTAAAACAAAGAGAAGCACACAAAAAGAAGATATTTGGTCCATGGCTCACTGTTGCCTCCTTGAGGAACTTGGTGGTGTTACAAGGTATTTTCAGGCAAAAACGAAAAAATGGAGTACTGCGTTACCTTGAATTCATTCCGTGACTTAATTTACTGGTAGCTCCAGAATGCCCGCTCAGAGGTTTTGCCTCTCTTGTAACATGTAGTTGTCCTACTAGTGTGCAGAAATGCCATGCAGTAATGGTAAACTTACTGTTAAGACGCGTCGTTTTACTTGGTTGATTAGCGTGATAATTTTTTTCATTGCACTAACCGCTTTCCATCAAGTTGCTTGAGGATTTATTTAATATCCAGCTTGAGATCTATGTACTGGTACACTTTTTGTCCGCACCATTAGAGCAGTTGTTGTATACTAGTACGGCGTAACTGGACTAGTTGACATAAAATTCACTGAGTTTACGTCATCCCGTAAAAAGTTTATACTTACCTGTTTCAATAATTGCTTGTAGCAAAGTACTATTTTTTGTCTAAACGAAGCTGCTAAACTGACTTTAACATACATTCCTAGATCCCCAAATGCTACTGGGTGGTGGCAAAGCACTATTTTTGTCTTAATGAAGCTCCTCAACTCACTTCCAAATAGTTATTTGGCACAGATATGCCACAAGATGGTGCTGGCAGCAATACTTTTGTCGAACTCAAGCTTATTAACATAGTTCCTCGCCAGAAGATGGTGGCACTACTTTTGTTCAAATGAGGCCCTTCAATTCACCTTAACTTAATCCCTTGGCACCAAGATGGCAACAAATCTCTTTCATTGTCTTCATGAAGCTCCTCAGTTCACTTCAGTATTCTTCCTTGACACTTTTTCCACAAACTAAGCAGGCAAAAGTTTTCTTGCCAATGTATGCTCTTAAATGTCCATTTGTAGATATTTTTTTTCCCACAAACTGAATAGGCAAAAGGTTCAATAGAAATACTTGTTCTAGTGCGCTAAATTGTCTTACTAGTCTGTCCAAAGTAGCCGGCGTGGGTCTCAAGCGGGATATCAAGGAAATCCTTTTCTTTTCATAAGGGGGGCAGGTTTGGTCACGTTATGCTAGGTTACCGAGCCTTATCGGTCTTCTCGTCCGTATCGTCATCCGCTCATTTCAAATGTGGCCTGGAGATTTCCTCACTCTGCCTCGGCGCCGCGCAGCCGAGAACAGGGAGCGGTGGCGCTTCTCCTCGAACAGCCGCTCCAGTCTCCGTCCGCATTCACCGTCGTACCACGCGTCAACTCATGGACGTGCCTTCTGCGCCGTCACGTGACAGCGACCGCAATGCTCTTTTAACAATCGTATGTGAATCTTTGATGGCAGGGGGGGTGGGGGGGGACTCAACAAAATTCTATTTTTGAAGGTGTATATTGTACATGAACAGAATGTACTTACCAAAAAAAAAAAGACGCAACATATCTACTTGCCAATAAGATAAAGTGTATGTATATGCATAGTGTTCTCTCTTGACACACACACACGACCAACAAGAGAGTTTATTATAAATATTAAAAAATTTGCAGTTAACCACGTTAACGTCCTCACTAAGAATAAATGGCGACCTCATGCCGCATTTCACTGCTGTGTTTTGGAGTTATTGAATTAAAAAAAAATTAAGTGGATTAAACTAAATTATGTACTAAGATTACACCCCAAAAAAGGTACATTTTATTGATCCTAAAAGGTACAGTGTGTATGATTTATTGCTATCTAATGGTAAACCAATAGAATGTAGCGCATTTTGAAAACCGCGCTACGGTCCCCCAGTGAGACCAAACTTGGGCAAGTGTGCCACCGATTTCTTCAGCAGAGATGCAACCACTGTCATCCCAACTGACAGAGTATTCGCTCAAGCAAGTAGCAGAAAGATGCTGGCAAAACATGGAGGTGCGGCTGATCTTGTATTAATGATTACTTCACCAACAATCACATTTTAAAACGATGTTGATGTGATAGAAAATTTTTTTGCCTATTGAAATTATTGCGTTTTTGATATAATGAACAGTAAAAAGAATTGCATACGATCCCTTTAAAAAGCTGTTTTGCCTAAATGAAGGCCTTATTATTCTAAAAGAATTACACTTACTCATTCGATCACTAAAAAAATGCCTTTGACAACATCAACAACACTGTTCTGTTTGAAAAACTTTGTAAAGAATTTTTCTTTTTCTGTTTTTTGCACTTTTCTCATTACTATTGTCATAATAAATACAAATTTGACCAAAAATAATCATGTTTTATTTTGGGGGTGTTCAACTAACATTGATAATCATAAATTGCCCTGACAGCCTCGTTTTCCCTGCTGGCTTCCTCCAAACCAAAATGGCGGATGCCTTGTTCAATTATGGCCGTTAAGACTTTTTCTTGCATCCATTTTCGAATGCGCTTATCCTCATTAGGAATAACTCCACTTTAAAGCAAAACAGTTGACTTCGTTTGATTTCAAGCAGTGTCCCGTTGTGACCGACATGTCCACCTTTTGTGTCTATCAGTGAAACTGGTTTTGGGGACTTTCCCCCCCAAAAGTTCTATGGAGCACTAATGAGTGAAGGTTTTGCATTTCAGGCCCGTTGCCTTTAAAAAGCTTCAGTCGGGTTTTAGATTAAGCCAGCTCCAAAAAGCAAAATGAGTGTGACAAACCAAACACCTGACGCATTGATTGACACCAACCAGAGCAAATGTGAAGCGCTAAATCCAATCTTGCGGCTAATCCGGTTAGCACTGCACGGTTTTTCGTAGCCGTCCAAACAATTTTGCCTCCATTGAGCAATTTGGGCTGCTCTTGTTGGTTTATCACCACAATGTCTAGGTGCGAGATTATCTAAATTAGCCCTGTTACACCACAGTCCAGTTAAAATTGTAAATTACTCAGACTAAATTTTCATCATGCGTCTCACCGTAAAGCTGTGATATTTTTTTTCTGTCTTGTATTTCCATCAGAGACCTCTAGGATTTTTTTCCCCACAGATTTGCCAGAGGATATCGGCAACATGCCAACAAACACCACGGCCTAGACGAGACGTGATACCTTCTGACATGGCCCCTGTCCACACAATCGCGCGCACATGCACGTACACGTCATTAAGTTGGCATTTACCCTTCATCAGTCATCCCCCTCATATGTCACTTTTGTGACGGCACAGCCTGTCTCTGTTGGAAATCGTTCTCTCACATTCCCTGAAAGAGATTTTGTTACATCATGGGCGTTGCAGTGAACCATCTAGTTTGACGATATAAAATTAAAGCACGACCGATTTTGTGGGTCTATTCATGATAGACAGGTCTACCAAATTTTATGTTGCTAAGTCAAACTGGCTTTGGGGGCTGAATTTTCAAATGATTGAAAAGGCCATTTTAGGGCATCACAAATTTTGGAAAATTACCATCATGAGGAACAAACGTGCAGAAATTTGGTGATTTAAGCATTGTTATTTTCCCTTGAAGACGTCCACGTGACGCAGAGAACGAATGCTCATTTGTGTCAGTCCGCTGACCGTCATGGCAAATGGCTGCAGGTGAAGTTCGTTGCGCTGAATAGTGGGATGACATCACAGCTAATTGCAGCGTAGCGAGTCAATTGGATTTGCATTGTACGCGTATTGTGTTGACAGAATGCAAGCAGCTGCTTGGCCTCGGGCTGCGCACACACACACAAAAATAGATGGAAAAGTCTTCCCTGGTGCAAAAGTGCCGCCGCGCTACACGAAGGCTCATGATGTTCGTGTCAATGCACGTCATTTATCAACTACTTTTATAGGACGGCAAACTACACTAGCGTGCAAAATTTATGCTCACTTTGAATTTGACGGCTAAGATTTAATACAAACGTAACTTAAGCGTATGATGATTTTTTTCATAACCATTTAGCACATATTTAGCATAATGTGAAAATAATTTAAAACGGAATGAATCCACAAATGGAATCTTTTTATTTGTGATAGATTTACTTTAACTAATGAGTGTCAGGTGCGGCTCATGAAGGAACGCCCACTCTCCAGCTGGAGACTGAAAAAATAAAGCAAACAGGACAGGATGATGACGGCTATAACCCGTACAACTCAATTGAGGGGGGAAAAAAACTTGTAGGGATTGAAAGTATGTGTGCATTATTTTATTAATGTGGACCTGGCTGTGTTTACAATAAAACAATCAGATTTTTAAAAAAAGACTTTTTCGATCAGTTGCACTCACATCTTTTAAATCCAAACCGATTTTCCGATTCCAATAGGTTTTCCTTCCACCGCTAATATCGATGCATATTTGTATGTACTACCCAGAAATACATTTCTGACACTGTCAATCAAAAGGAATGATTTTCTATTGTCATTCGCTAGCCTACTAAATCGAGTCACCAGTAAGTCAAGTCATCCTCGGAGCCTTTTTCATGACCATTGACATATTTCATAAATAATGTCCCAGATTTCTCGATAACAAGGTGACATAACGGACTGGTTGACGGGCTGACGATGGCCCCGGGGGAGCCCGTCTTGGGGTCCCGTTGACAAGATGAGAGAGGACGCGGCTTGCTCAAAGTGAGCGTGAGACCTGCAGGAGGAGGAGCAAGAGGAAAATGCAAGTACAGCGCGAAGAGGCGAACATATCAGCAGCCGCAGTCGGCCGAGCATCGCGCTGAATGAAACGAAGCCTGTGACAGGTGAGCGCTGCTTTCATTTAATTTCACTGATCATGTCGTCCTCATCATGTCAACTCAACTGCATTATATTTAAGCTACATAAGAGGGAATGGATGGATGGATGCATATAATATACCAGGGTTCGTAAAAGTATACATTTTTTTTTCTAAAAATGGTCTGTCAAAAATATGCTGACTCATCGTTTTATTGAGTTGTTCTATTGAAGAATTGGTTATTTTATTGTAGATAGTAAGATAAAAGTGTTTTTTTGTTTTTACCAAATTGATGACATGCAAATCATGTCATCATGCTTCATTTCTAAGTGAAGCATGAGTTTGTAAAATCAACAAAGTGACATGTTTATTACTAAAGAAGTGCTTATTTGAATATAACTGAGTTGGTAAAAATTGTCATATATACTATACAGATATATATATGCGAAAGCATGTCAAAATCAAGAATAAAACTAAACCTTTTTTCGTTGTGCACTGAATAATTGGCCTCATATTTAACATACACTTTTGAAAAAATGTTATTTGTTAACACTGTATTCCAATTGAATGATTGTTGAAAACATAATTTAATACACAACCATTTCGCTATGACACAACATCAAGAGTAAAGGTAAAAATGATTTTTCTCATATTGAAATGCCAGTGTGCTTTGTTTTGATTAGTCAACGCTTGATTTATAAGGCTCGTTCTTAGTCACAAAATAACTAGCGTGTAGCGGTGGTTTTATACAGCAGCGGCATTATTAAGATTATATAACCATTATGTAATATTACCATCAATCCATTAGTGACCTTCACCAATACAGTACCCGATTCCAGCACCTCTTTCAGCCAAGGTATGTTAACTTTTTATAGTCTCAGTCGAAGCATTATTCATGTTATATAACGTTAAGGTGTGCATGCGGGTTCCATTAGTGACCTAAACGGATGCAACCCCACTGCTTTGCGTTAACGAAGCAATGCTAATTTAGCATCTACAATATTATTAAGAATAAAAAGGTAGCATGTTGCTTCTATCGTTCACGGCAACTGTGAGACAGTCGTAAAGTTTGATAACATTAGAGTGCTCATGCCGGTTTCCATCAATATCCTTAGTTGAAGAAACCATCATTTTATGCTAGGCTATGTTAGCTTAGGTCCTGCAAAACATACCGGTACATGAAGTAAAAAGCTAGCTTGTGACACCATTGTTTCTATTGTTCCAGTTGAATATGTGGCATTATTAAGATTATACCATATAGTGCAACTGCTGCTTCATGCTAAGCTATGCTAACTTACACAAAACGTACGAGTTATAAGCTAGCAACTAACTGTTACTTTTATAGGGCCAGTCGACTGTGGCTAATTAATGTTATGTAACATCTGATGAAACCATCGTTTTATGCTAAGCTATTTTAACTTAAATCCAACAAAGCATACATCAAATTGAAAGCTAGCAACTGTGTTGTTCTGATACTTCCTCTTGATTATATGGCATTTCTCTCATTATATAACGTTAGAATGTGCATGCAAGGACTCCGTGGGTGACCTCATTCGAACCCCACACTTAGTGCTCAGGCTAAGCTAATGTTCAGAAAGCAAAAATTGTGATCGGCTGACTCAACAAAGACATTTGTTGGCAAAATTTAAGCGAGGGCCACGAAGGGAATAGAGCCGCGGGCCGCGGCAAAAGATAAATAAAATGGTTGTGCGAGGAAGAAGCGCAAACTGCACAGTAAAGACTAAACAGTTTTGGCAGCACTGAGGAAAAAGACGGGCACATGGGGAGTTATTTATTTCTTTATTTGAAACAAAAAGACTGCTCTTGAATGACACAGACACACAAATAGTAATCACGAATAACAACAAAGGCAAGCTTTTTTTTTCGTCGGGACGCGACACATAAAAGGGAAATGATGAAGAGAGAATAAGTAGAAGAAGGAATGAGGAAGAGAAGGAGAAAGATAAAGAGCAACAGAGGAGAATGAGGAGGGAGAGGAGGAAGAAAAGGATAAAGAGGTCGCGGAGGAAGAAGAAAAATGCGGAAAAGGAGGACAGGGACGAGGAGCAGAAGAGGAAGCAAATGATAAAGAGGAGGGAAAAAAGACTGATCAATTTTCACTTGGCGTGGTTTTTGTTTTCCTGGCAGTCGAGTTGCTCTCATTATTGATCTTCCTGCTCATTCCCATGCTCCCTACGATCCTGCTTTTGACCCTTTGCCCCCCCCCCCCACACACACACACACACACACACTTGCCGAGTACACAGTGTGTGCGTTGTGCCTTGTGCTAAACTTGCTAGCTTCAAGGTGAGCCTAGGCGGCAGTTTTCAGGGATTCCAAGGACTGCGGGTGGCCGCATAGCTTTGTCCACAACAACAAAAATATATATATTCGGGTGTGTCAAACGACAGCGCTAACAATGCTAATTTGGTCATACACCTCGTGGTGTAATACCTCAAATTAAGCGTTCCGATCCGTGTTGCTCAACTCTTCTTTCTCACTTCTATGCTAGCTAATCGATTCTTCAATGTCGTGAAGTGTCCAAATTTGGATTTCTTCAATATAAGCGTCCTAAAGGTCGTTACTGTCCGCAATAACTTTGAACCTGAATGTCTTCCACGCATATTTTAACTTCCTATTCAGCAATTTTAGAGGTGATGTAATTATGAGATGTCTTGGGAACGACTGGCATAGCGATAATGCTAATGCTAACCTTGTTATGCAGTAAACCCCATGGAGCAATACCTCATATTAACCGTCCCGATCTTAAACGTTATCAATAAGACCAATATGCGCACAAAGACAATAGACGGTCAACTCAACTGTGAATTATTTGTTGTTTTAAATTCAAGCACTGCACCTTTTAATAGTACCGGTACCACTTTTTTTTCGTCCAGTCTTTGCTTTAATAAGGCCAATGAAGGATTAAATTATTAAACTTGATGTTTGAATCTGTCGCTCGCCCACGTGCGATGAGGAAGTCGGCCAGAACGCACAAAAGAAATGCTTGGATAAGCTCCTTTCACCACATTACACAGTGTGTGTGTGTGTGTGTTGCCCTGCAGCACTAAGTCAGCCCCTCATGAAGCTAAAATGTTTCCTTTTACTTCCATTAATGTCGCTTTGACTGTGTTTGACAGTCAAGCATCCAATGCCCGGCTCCCCCTTCTTGTTTATGCTGGATGATGTCGGTTACGTGAGTAAGTGATGACAGCAGCGAGAGAATGCTGCTGGATGACGCCATTGAAGGGATGATGGCTTTGAAGTGAAGGAGTGGCGATGCTGGATGACAGCAGTGAATTGAAAATGCTGAATCATAGCAGTCAAGGAATAAAGTGATCCTGTGGTGTAATGATATGGCAGCAGTGCAATGATGATGCTGGATGACAGCATTGATAATGATGGGTGATATCAGTTAATTGATGTGCTGGAAGCCAGTATTGACGTGAAGATGCTGGATGAAAGCAGTGAAATGATGATGCCAGATCACAGCAATAAAGTGATAATGCTTGATGACCGAAACTAATTGATGACCTGATGAGAGCCATAAATTGGTGATGCCAGATGACAATATTGAAGTGTCGATGCTGCAGGACAACAATGGCGTGATGATGCAGGATGACAGCATTTAGGTCAAGATGCTGGATGAAAGCAGTGAAGTGAAAAAGTGATCAAATGAAAACTAAATTGATGATCCTGGATGGCGGAAAATAGCTAATGGTGCTGGATGACAGCAAATAATTGATAACAATATTGAAGTGAAGACACTGGAGAGCAAAAATGATGTGATGTTGCAGGATGACAGAGTTCAAGTTAAGATGCTGAATGAAAGCAAATCATTCATAATGATGGAAGTGATTCGTTGATGTTGAGTGATGCACTTAAATTGTGATGATGGATGACAGTAGTGAAAAGACGATGCTGGATGATAGCAATTAATTGATGATGCTGGATGACACTGGCAAAGTGACAGTGATGATGCGGCATGACCGCAGCAAAATGACGATGCTAAATGATGGCAACACTGAAACAATAATGCAAGATGACGGCGGTTAAGTGAAGATGCCGGATGATGTTGGTTCAGTGATGTCCCCCTGATTGCTGACGTATTTAGAACATGTGTAAGTGGGTGTTAGCGAAGTGACCTGCATTTCACCTCCATCTCTCTGTGCCATTTAATGACTTGTAATCTCACACCCGTGCGCACAACCACACACACCCACACACATACAGATCCTCGACAAAAAAAAAATTATATCACGAAAACGTTGATTTATTTCAGTCATACTATTAAAAAAGTTCAACTTGTGTAATGCATCCATTAATTCCATACCGACTGATACATTTAGATGATTATATCTGAAAACATGCTTTTTTAATCGAATTCACTATCTCAGAAACACACTCCCGAATTGTTTTCTTTCACATGCTCAAGTGAAACACATCTACATGTGTGTGTGCATTTTAAGTGCACGTGTGCGTGTGTGTGTGTGTGTGTGTGTGTGTGTGTGTGTGTGTGCGTGTGTGTGTGTGTGTGCGTGTGTGTGTGTGAGAGAGAGAGAAAGAGAGAGAGAGAAAGTGACATCTTTGTAGCTGATCTCACCTTCCACTTCAAAGCCCTCCAGGAACACGCACGCGCACACACACACACACACACACACACACACACGCATTCGCGTTTGTCATTCAAAGTGGCACATTGTGCACCGGGCAACCCCTGACATTTCTCGGCGCGAGGAAGAGAAGGAGTACGCTTGAAAAGATGAAGGTCAACGAAACGTTAACGAAGCGAAGAGGTGAAATGTTTCAGGGGGGTCCCGCTATGACCATGACAACGATGATGATGATGCTGATAATGTCATCTGTTACTATGACACTGATGATGATGACAATGGCATCGATGACAAATATGATGAGTATGGCGATGATGATGGTGGCGGCGATGACGACTGCCATGATGGAGAGGGCAACCCTGATGATGTCATCAACATTGTTGTCATTATCATTATCGGCATCAACACCGTCGTGGTTACCACCGCCAATTATGACAACCATGACTATGGCGAGAAGGACAACAACGGTAACGATGTTGATGAGGATAATAATGAAGATGAGTGGCGATTATAACACCGATGACGAAGCCAACGCTCGAGGTCTTGTAGAGCGGCTTGTGAAAATCGCTTAGTCGTCATTGACTTCTAATTAGCGGTGGCGAGGTGGTCCTGGATTTTAACGAGGTCGTTGTCAAAAGTTAACGAGCAGACGTCGGCGCCCCGTCGGCACTCTGACGGTGACGCAGGTGTCGAAAGAGGAGGAAGAAGAAAAACAAAAAGACACTAACGAGCTCGTCTTTCAAGAGGTGTCAAGGACTTCGGGCTCGGCTCTATTTGATTTTCTTAAAGTGTGGTTCGATTTAAATCCTGTAGGTGGTGCCAATTACCACACACGGTAAAGGGTACAGTAGTTCTTCTCCGCACAGCGCCATCTTCTGGACGTTGTGGGTTGCTGCACCATAAACTTCGAAGCCATTTTATTTGGTGGGGGATAGGGAAGCAAAAATATGCCAATAATTGACCACCCCCCACTCCCCAGAAATACAAATGCATGTCGATGCCACAAAATGGCGTCATAGCTTACCTTTCACATAGAACAAAGCAGCTTATTCCTTGTGAAAGGAGGGGTGTTGCAGAGGTTGTGTGCGAGTTTGGTCAGATCTTGTTAGTGTCTATTGTGACTCAAAGCTATAGGACAGGATGGCCTTTTCACTGAACTTTGCACGTCTGCTTCTGTGTGTGTGTGCGTGTGTGTGTGTGTGCACGCGCGTGATTTTTTTTTTTATTGTGTGCATGCAATTTTGTCAACTTGTGTCTTTGTTTGAGTTGTGTGATTGCGTGCCTGTGTGTTTTTGTTTTGAGTTTGTGTGTGTGTGTGTTGCTTTCAAGGTCCGACACGATGATGAGCAGGTGTGACACCCTCCCTCCCCTGAACCCCGGTGAGGAGCTGACGGAAGAGGAAAAGCAGATCATCAACGACGTGTTGGCCCGCGCTGCCAAGATAGACGCCATGGAGCAGCAACGTATACAGTGAGACCATCATCATCCATCCATCCATCCATCCATCCATCCATCCATCCATCCATTATCAATCATAAATACATTTCTCCATTTATGATGTAGTTATTCATTCATTCAGTCATCATCCATCCATCATCAGTTCAGTCCTCCATCCATCCATCTATCGTCCATCCATCATCCCAAATTTAACATAAATTCATTTATATTTCATCATCCATCTATCTCTCATTCATTCATTCATCTATCCATTCACCCATCAACCATTTCTCCGTCCATCCATCCATGTATCCATTCATCCATCCATCATCATACATAAATTCATTTATCCATCAATGCATGCTTTCAAACATCCATTCATTCACTCATTCATCTATCCATCTTAACAGATTCCTGCATTTACCATCCATCCATCCATCCATCCATCATTCGTCTGTCCATTCACCATGCAGTTATTCATCTATCACCTATCCATTAATTCATCTACTGATCTGCCCATCGTGTCACTGATGATGTCACTGCGTGTGTGTGTGTGTGTACAGTCTCCTGTCCATCCGTCTGGAGGACGCTCAGAGGACGGCGTGCGGGGACGGACGCTCGGCCTGTCTGCTTTGTGGCGCCGCATTTGGGGGCAGCGGCGTTACGGCCTCCCTTTGCGTCCGCTGCAGGAAAGTACGAGTGACATCCTAATTAATTGCATCCATTGATTCGAAAGCCATTCGTGTCATGACGTTGTGTTTTTAGTCCCACTAAATAAATTGAAACCATCATTTTGATTTTACACATTTGCAATGAATCGATTCAAGCGATCGATGCCATGGTTGAAGATATTGTGGTTGTTGTGCTGTTTACAGCAAGTATGCAGCGATTGCGCGGCCCAAAATAGCTCGACATCATCGTGCTTGTGTTCCATCTGCAAACAACATCTAGAAGTAAGCAAGCGCACAAGCCACACCGGCAGAATTCACTCCCTATTTGCCTCAACGGCCCTTAACCGTACTCCTTCCCTCCGCTCAGGTGCAGAAGCGTTCCGGAGCTTGGTTCTTCAAGGGCCAAGCCCCCTACCTCCTTCCTGACCCGTTGCCGCTAGCCCAACCGCCACTCACTGGCCCGGGATCCACCGATGCAACCGTAGAGGTGCCGCTACCTCATCAGACTGGTACGTAGCCAGTTCCAATTAGCTTAGGTGCTAACCTATCAAATGTACTCAAATGCTCCCTGGTAACGACCCAAATCCTCCTAAATGGAAATGTTACCTAAAAATTAACAAAATACTATTAAATCTCAAAAGTGATACTTAAAAGAAACTCCTGGATCAGGGGTCTCGAACTCATTTTTGTTTCGGGCCACTTTGGAGTTCCGTCCCCGAGGGCCGTTGTTCAACTGAAGTTTGAATCTGCATTATTACCATTCACCACTAGATGGCAGACATCGCTAAGTGTCCTTAGCTGCCATCCATTCCAACGTGCCTTTTTTTCCACGGGGGGAATCACGTACTCTATGTGGTTATTTTGTTGTTTGTTTCAGAACGTTTGTTGTTGGTTTGTGGTGGTGGATCTTTTATACTGTACGTGCATTGAGAAATGAAAAATATGAAGAGCAAATATTTTGTCCATATTCAAAACGGCCTTTTTTTTGTGGTACTGATGAAAAAGTGTTTTCGCCCCCCCCCCAGTCAAAATGCACAAACTGTACATGTGTATACCTTTCTGTTTGTTGTTATGCGAGTACAGAAGAACAATGTCTTCCTCCGTCGATGATGTCGGGTGAAGCCCAAAGCGCCGCCACAAGGCCACCGGCCGCCGCTCAGGAGGAAAAAAAGGAAACAGCGGCTGCAACGCTCCCGACTTCAAGCGCAAGCAAAATGGAGCCCCGTCTTTTCGCCGGACCTCACGCAGATGTAACGTCGCGGGAGGACGACGACGAAGAAGAAGACTCAGACGACGCAAGTGAGCACGTTTTCTCGCTCCGGTTTTATGTTACGAGAGGAGCTCATACTACAAATTCCTTGTGTGTTTTTTACATACTTGGTCAATGAATATGAATCTGTTTCTGATTCAGATTTTGGTCTCATATAATTTATTTAATTTATTTTTTATATTGTGAAAGCAACGCTGGGATGTTTAGAATTCAGTCTGCTCTATGAGCAAGAGCGCCACCAACTGCAGTGTTGCGTCATCAAGGCCAAGGTACACGCTGGAGCAACCTTTACTTTCTTTAAAAAAAACACTTTACTTTCTTTTCATTTCATTCTAATGTGCTGTCATATTTTTCCATTCAATTCATTCAAAGTGTTCCTTTTTTATTTCTTCAATTCAAAGATGCTTTAATTTAAATTGTGCGTACTTCATTCAGCCAAATATTTTATTCGTGTGTGTGTGTGTTTTTTTTCCTTGTGTCAGGGCTTAAAGCCGATGGATTCCAACGGCCTATCGGACCCTTACGTCAAATTACACCTGCTTCCGGGTGCTAGTAAGGTACTCGCCAATCTATCACCATGGCAACCACGGGATGCTTATTGCTAGGTGGTATAGCATATGTAATTTAGTGTCTGCAGCTTGTGAGGAAACAAAAGAACTCTAAGAACTGACACACTACGTGACTTAAGCTGTTTTTTTTCAGACAGGCTAGCTTCTTTCTTTATTTTTTTAACTTCATTCTGAATTTCTGTACATTATCTTACAAGGAACCATCTTGACAAATTTTGAGGGAACTGTTTTGGACCACAGATCATCATGGCAGGGGCAGTGCCCCATCACAGCCACCAGATTGTACTATTGATTTCAGAGTAGTGGTTCAGTTTTTGTCTGTCTCATGTGGTGCAGTCCAACAAGCTTCGCACTAAAACACTGAAGAACACTCTGAATCCGATTTGGAACGAGACTCTGGTCTATCATGGCATCACCGATGACGAAATGTCCCGAAAAACCTTACGGTATGGCTTCACTTTCTCCAGCCACAAATGTGTGGATTTTTATTTTATTTATTTATTTACATTGGGCTATGTATCAAAAAAAATTAAGTCAATTTAATTCCTTTGTCACGGAACAAATTGAACTTAGGAAAGGTCTGTTTGTAGATGCAGTAACATTTAACATTAATTGAGTCTTCTTTGTCCTTCAGACTGTCGGTCAGCGACGAGGACAAGTTTGGACACAACGAGTTCATTGGGGAGACGCGAGTGGCACTCAAGAAACTCAAGTTCAACCAGAAGAAAAAATTTAATGTGTGCTTGGAGAGAGTCGTTCCGGTAAGACTGCGTCACGGACCAGAAATACCTTAAAAAGATTTACTCTGAAAACGACCAACGGCTGTGGTGAGAGCTGGGAAACTCAAACTTTCTGCTTGTTGATTTATGTTTTAACTCAAAGTAATCACAGGAAATAAATTGATCGGAAACAGGGACTTTGTGGTTCAGATGTGCAACTTCGATGTTATCTGCAATTGTTTATGTTTTACAATATATCATTCTGGGGCACAGCTTCATCTGCCCCATGCATACACACATGCTCATCCCTTCAGGCTCTGCTACGCGGAATCTTCACTTTTATAACTTCTTTTGTCCTGTAGCCAAATGTGGAGGAGACTCTGCATTCGAAGGCGCAGTTTCGCATCTTAACCAGCAGATGGTGCTGTTTCGCACTTATCTCACATCTTGACGTTTTTTCTCCAGGTGAAAAAAGTTGTTGGAGGTCAATCTCGAGGAATGGCGCTCTATGAGGATGACGTAAGTGTGTATGTGTGTGTGTGTGTGTGTAGCAGAAAGTGTTTTAACCCTGCTCGCAATACAAAGTAGGGTATGTACAATGTGTTTGTGTTTGTGGTTAGGTAGACGAGGGCGAGGACTGCGAGGAACGAGGTCGCATCCTGCTGTCTCTGAGGTACGACAGCAAGCAGGGTCGTCTGATTGTGGGCGTTGTCCGATGTGCCCACCTCGCCTCCATGGACGCCAATGGATACTCGGACCCCTTTGTCAAAGTGTACGTCAAACACACATGCCTGAGACAATCGTCGTAGTCATTTAACACATACAAATCCAATTTGACAACTTCCTATACTACTTAATTCATCCTCTCAGAAATGCTCTAGAACCTGCAGACTTCTTTTTGGCTCGTGGGACTGATAAAGGACCACCATGCAATATTTTATCAGTATCAAAACCTTACTCTTGTTATTCTCCATCTTCTCACCTTCACCGTCACCTTCTTCCTGTCATCTTGATGCCCTTGCCACATTCAACCACTCACCTTCACGGTGTCCCATTCAGGTGTCTGAAGCCTGACATGGGAAAGAAAGGCAAGAACAAGACACAGATTAAGAAGAAAACGCTCAATCCAGAGTTCCAGGAGGTCAGTCACGTCTTTATGAGTGAATGAATGTATGAATTCATGAGTGACTGAGTTCATCTTTCCAGGAGTTCAGTTATGAGATCAAGCACGGTGAGCTGGCTAAGAAAACTCTGGACATTTCCGTGTGGGATTACGACATGGGCAAATCCAACGATTTCATCGGTGAGTTTGTGCGTTAGCATGTTTAGCCAACATGCTAAGCCTAGCTAAATGTCACGCGTGTTTGTGAGCAGGCGGCTGCCAGCTGGGCATCCAGGCTCAAGGCGAGTGTCTGAAGCACTGGTACGAATGTCTGAAGAACAAAGACAAGAAGATTGAACGCTGGCATCTTCTCCTCAACGACAACAGCAGCGGACGCTTTGATGACTGAAAATGACACTCAGCTCAACCCTGGTCCACTCTATGCTCTTGTCTTCCCGTCGCCGTTTTATGTTTGCCTCCTCCAGGGAATGGCCTCCGCCTTACATGACCGGTTCCATCAGGTGTTCAGTGGTCTTGATGCATGTTGTCTTGTGAGGAATAAACAATCATGCACCTGAAGACGTTTGCCTGTGTGCTCATGACATCAAACACTTAACCAGTCAGATCGAGCCCTCACCCACCTTGATAACAGACGTCTGTCATTGACAAATTACAGGTGAACCACGCCACCTAATGTAATCAGTAGCGCCCACTGGACATCACCAGTTTCAGTGATTTACATGAAATTGAGTGGACATGACTCATAACAGGACAGATGAAAAAGTCCCAAGAACCCATACCCAAATTGAACAAGAGGGGAACCATTTTCATTTGAATCAGCCTTTTTTGGCCAAATTTTCTCAGTCATGCCCTTGACACCTGTTCCATCCACTGCTGCCAAAATAGAAAGAAGAAAATTGAACTGGATGTCAGCCATTTTGGTTTGAAGTCTTAATTTAGCAAATTCGCTAAATTGTTTGCAAATTAGTGACTTACTGTGGTAATTATTTATTGAATGACTGAGATAGCAAGGTTATCTCCGACTGAATTAATTTGCGTTCTTCATAATTTAATCCAATAACAAATATACAGTCATAATATGGAGTATCTGATTATGTTTATAATATTTCCGAGGAGCCATAAATTGCGCGTGATTGATTGAAAAACTTCTAAACTTCTTCGGAGTGACGTCACCACCTGGTGGACATGAGGTAGAATGCAAAGACGGCGTCCACTTCTCCACGCACTTAAATGACGTAATCGCAAGAAAGTCTCAAACATACAGGGACCAACGCACACGACGGGAAGGAGGAGGTGAACTCCGGCAAACATGGCGTTCTGGTTCCTTTTGGACTTTACTCGGGGCGGATTCGGACCTCGACCGCGACCTCGGGCGGCTGTTCTCGGTCTCGGGGGCTCCGGGTGAGGGCGGGTTGATGGAAACTTGCCGAATTTACCGGGAGCACAAGGTGGGAACGTGCACGCGCGACTTCTTGTAAAGTCAAAATGTTTTGATTGGTACAAAAAGTAATCGAGACAACGTGCGCAAATTCGAGATTATTTCATTTGCTGTATTTTATTAAAACTGAGATTTTCTGTATTTTTTTCTGTCTTTTGTTTCACGTTGGTGATTATTTCCTGTCCTGCCGTGTAATGTACAGTACAGTATACCCAAGCTGGATTTGTGACGTCACAATCCAGTAAACTATTTGTTGTTGTTGTAGAAATTTTAAACCTGCACGTGACTCACCACATTTGCATAGCAAATAAGAAAGAGTGACTAAATCGGTTTAGATGAGGTTAAAAATCGATGTCTTACCAGATCAATTCCAAATAATCTGCACTTACAAATAGCAAGTTTTTCATTGCAGATGGGTTTTTTTTGTAATTTAAATTCGAAAATCATTTCCGATTTATTTATTTATTTATTGTATTGTCCAAATTATGTTTTCTTTATATTTAATGAATGGTAACATCTGGTTATGTGTTATTGGCATATGATCATATTTGTTATTTTTCATTGTTAAAATTGTTTTAAACTTTTTTTTTGCCTTTTATTTATTTATTTATTCGCTAATTAATTAGGTACAGGTATCTTTTTTATCCTCCTCAAATCATGAACATGAACTACAAAGTGCATTCTAAAACGACATTGAAGAAATTTCATCTGTGCTGCATATAATACAGCACATTTGACAATAAAGTTGTATTCAATTCAATTATACTCTTATACAGTTCACATTAAAATACACAAAACACAAATAATTTAAATATACATTAACAGGCCCAAACAAGTCAGACCTACATTTTAGTCCAAATTGTATTTTGATGCCTGCAACTGAAATAAAAAAAAAGACTGGCAAACGATTTGAAGGAAAGCAGCATAGGCCTGTCAAGTATCACAGAATAAGCAAATATAGCATAACTTTCACGTGCATGCGCATTTCAAGTAGAAAATGATTTGTTTTACTTTTGTAAATGTCCCCAGTGTGAGACAAATAAAGGATATCTTATCTTAATGACTCAGTGGCGGAATTTTTGATAAAGTTGTTAAAGAATTGAGACAGTATATCAGCATATTCAATAAATTTGTAATAATATAGTTCATTCATTTTCAAATGTGAACATTCGTAGTAGAATGTCTGTCCTCCAGTTCACTTGGGTGATGCGCTGATTTCTTGACAGTTTTGTTCAAAAGAATCTTAAAACATGACATGTTGTTCCTCCTCACAGTTGTCTTTGCTGGGCTCTTGCTCTTCCTTGCGGCCACCAGCCTTCCCTCTTCATCATCATCATCATCATCATCATCCTCAGTCAGCATGAACAAACGGGCGGGACTACCACATGACACTGGTCTGAGCAAAGTCGACATGTTGGATGGCGTCCTTGGCTGTGAGCAGGCCTGCCAGCGGGGGGACTTTGCCCTGGCTGTGGATCTTTGCACGGAGGCACTGGCCGCCGACCCCCTCAACTGCGTGGTGTACAGCACCCGCTCGGCAGCCCACCTCAGCTTGGGCCGGTACCATCAGGCCCTACACGATGCTAACAAGGCCCGAGACATCAATCCCAAGTGGACACAGGTACTCCCAAGTCCTTACCGCTGCTGTGATGTCAAACAGACACAATGGGAGCCATTTAAACCAAATCCTATTTTACATTTACCAAATTGAAGCACATTGAGGCATTTCATTCGGACACAAGTAGCACTTTGCTGTCATATTGTGCCATCTTGGTGCCATAGAACTTTGTTGAAGTGGATTGAGAAGTTTATTTAGACAAGAGCAGTGCTTTACAAACCTAGTTGTAGCAACTGGTTGCCATGGAACTTTGTGAAAGTGATTTGAGGAACTTGGAAAAATATAGAACTTTGTCACCATCTTGGTGCCAATGAGCAATGTCGACGTGAGTTTGGGAGTTTCACTTCGACAAAAGTAGAACTTTACCACAACAACATGTTAAAGTGAGTTGAAGAGTTTCATTTAGACAAAAGTAGTGCTTTGCCATCATCTTCAACACCTTAGGAATCCTTACTCAAAACCTTTTTTGGTGGGATGCCACTTACATGGCAATAAAACATGACTGTATTTGATATAGCATTAGCATTAGCACCGACAAAGTCGTAAACGGCACACAATTGGCCCAAGCTAGCTGCCGCTCTGTCATCTGTTGCTACGCTAATTAGCCTCTGTAGCAAGGTATCAATCGCTAGGTAGCCACAAAATATCAATATTATGGTGTAAAATATAATATTGCGATACATGGTACCATCTTGTACTGCCGTACAATATCATATCTCAATTCAAGATGGCGGATTAAAGGCCTCATTGAGCAACAGTTCCCACAAAACAAAACTCTGCTTCACTATTTCTTGCAAAATTGTTCACTATTAAGGATTATTTCATTCATACTTAGCGTCGTTAGGATGTTGCCAGTCGTCACTCACACGTCAAGCATTCATGTTAAAATCACCAGATATTGATATCCGTACGCTGTCCAATCACGCTTTTCATGTTATTGTGCTGGTGAATATAGCACAATAATGAAATCAAATAACAAGCAAAGTGCGGAACACACAAAAGTCACATCACAGGGTGTACAAAATGGGGAGTATGTGCGTTTGTGTTCGTGTGTGTGAGAAACTTGACTTCCTTCCTCTGTGACAGAGAATGGACGGAAGTGTATGTTTTTTTTTCTTCTGCTCTGGCGCTTGGCCTTGGTTCTTAAAGACAATAACAGAAGCTTTGTGTTCCCTTGTGTGTGTGTGTGTGCGCGCATGTATAAGTGTCTGTGCATGAAGCCCAGCCTTTTGATTAGCCGAAGTGGAGGTCAAAACAGAAGTAGAATAAATCAACAAAAAGTTTCTTTCCTCTTCACTTCTTCCCACTGACTTTGCTTACACTCACACACAAATGCATACAGAGCTCGTCATGGGAACAGAGTGGTGTGGCCTGCCCCGACTCCCAGCCTGCCCTGTCATTATCTCTGGACTGGCACCACAATGGCAGCCTGATGTAGGACGTCGGCTGGCATGAGATTAGAACATTTGTCTGGGTCGCCGTCAGGCCTGTCCAGGCAGCTCGACCTCAGTCTGGCTCACATGGATCATCTTGGACTCATGCAAGGGGAACCACGCAAACAATTTCAAATACCACTCAAGCTCATTCATCCATTTGTTTTCTTAAGAAACTGGGTGACAGTCTTTTGATCTCTTTACACTTTAATTTGATGATTTCCTGCAGATCAGGACGCCCCCTTGTGACAGCATCATCCAATCACGGCTCACTTGTGGCTGGTTGCGATAGCGTCACATGACATTGACTTGACCTCTGGTGCCCCCTGGTGTTACAGTTCTGTAACATGACCCCCTAACCTTGTGTGTGTGTGTGTGTGTGTGTGTATATGTGTATAAAATAGAGAGGATGGGGGGAGGGGTCAGAGTATCCACGCAGCCTATAGGGTTTCAGAGTCAGTTTTGATCAAGTGCTCGCAGACTTCGAGTGACCAAGCAGGTGATGCGGTGGAGAGATGAACATGTGACGCTAAGTTTGTTGTTGTGACGTTTGTTGGGCGAACATGATGAAGTGGCAGCCCCGCAGGAAGGTGAGTGAGTTGACCTCTGACGAAAAACTATTGTCATTGTAAAGACTTTCCTAAAAAGAAAACGTTTAACAGGAACATGAGGAACTCCGCTGGCCTACACACGATATTCCAAGTCATATTGCAAGAATCATTTAGCAGATTTATTTGCGTCATTGTCAGGGTGCTGCAATTTTGTTCTGTACTGCCCTCTGCTGTTCACTGAAATTGACATCAAATTGGCCTTTGGCTCACATTGAAGAAGTCACGTGGCCAAACCCGGAAGACGGGGTTTTGGGCATCTAGTCATAATTAACGTTGAGTCTTAGTCGGCATCAGAGTGAGATTAACGTCAGGTTGGTGTCGGAGCATACCCTGTATCAGGTCGTAGTCATTGTTGTCGTTGGGTCAGGTCATAGTCTAGATCGAGTCACAGTCGCAGTTCATGTCACATCGCAGTCAGTGTTATAGTGGCATCATAGTCGCCATCAGGTGGTAGTTAGCGTGACGTAGACCTCAGATCGTAATCGGCATCAGATCGTAGTTGTCGTCAGGTAATGGGCGGCATCACATAATAGTCGGTATCAGGTCACAGTCAGTGTAACAGCGGGTGTCAGGTGGCACACCAGCTGTTGTGTGATGTCATTACTCACCATTTTGGCTTCATTTCTATCCAACCAGAATTTGACATGTACGCACGTGTTAATTTTATTTGAATCATTTGCAGGCTTACTTCCGCCAGGCAGTGGCGCTGCAGCATCTCGGACGTCATGAAGACGCCCTGGCGGCCTTCGCCTCGGGCGTGGCGCAGGACCCGAAGAGTCTGCAGCTTATGTCGGGCATGGTGGAAGCTGCCATGAAGTCGCCACTCAGAGGTAAGTTCATCCCCGATTTGACCACTCAACAACCCGAATTGACCGCGACTTTATTAATGCTTCCCCCACCTCCAGATTCTCTGGAGCCTACCTACCGCAAGCTGCGGGCTATGAAGCTGGAGCGCAGCCCCTTTATGGTGGTATCGCTGGTCGGACAGGAGTTGCTGGCACACGGCTTCTACGCCGCCGCCGCGGAGGCGTTAGAAGCGGCACTGCAGATTGGCACATGCTCACTCAAGATGCGTGGCTCCATCTTCTCGGCACTCAGTGCGGCATACTGGTCGCTGGGCTACACGGAGAAGAGCTTGGACTTCATGAAGCAGGACCTGGATGTGGCCCGGACCTTAGGTGAATGTCAAAGCTTGGTACAGTCAAACCTCGTCAGCATCAGGCCTGTAATTAGTGTCAGGTATGCGTTAAGTTGTAGTTTGCATCAGTTCTTAGTCAATATCAGGTCATAGTCGGCATCAGCATCAAGTCATGGTCAGAGTCAGGTCATTGGCAGCTTCAGGTCATTTTCTGAGTCACGTACTAGTCTGTCTAATGACAGTGTGAGGTTACAATCGGTGTCTGGTCCAGGACCTGGATGTGGCCTGCACGCTAAGTGTGCGTTAGCCATAACAAGATGGAGAATGTTAACTGACGCCTGCTCATTTTGTCCGCAGGTGACCAAACAGGTGAATGCCGTGCCCACGGCAACCTTGGCTCCGCCCTCTTCTCCAAAGGCAGTTACCGAGATGCGTTGGCCAATCACAGGCAACAAGTGATTCTGGCCATGAAGCTTAAAAATAAAGAGGTTTGTGAACACGCTTTAGCATTAACATGGCCGCCATGTACTACCATTGTGAATGTTAGCCTATTAGCATGCTGCTAATTTAGCCGCTAATTCACTTGATTTGATTGCTGCTACTTTATTCAGTATTTAGTAGATTTTTTTGGACCACTCACTTAAAAAGAAACTTATAACTCGCATGTTAATTGCAAATTGTGGCCGGTGTACCAACCGCAGGCAGCGGCCGATGCCCTTAGCGGTTTGGGTCACGTGTACACGGCCATCGGCGACTACCCCAATGCGCTAGCAAGCCACAAGCAGTGCGTTGCACTGGCCAGACAAAATGGCTGCCAGCTGTCTGAAGCCCGCCAGTTGGGCGACATGGGAGCCGTATACACCGCCATGGGGGATGTCACCAGCGCCCTGCGGTGCCACCAGCAACACTTGGACATCGCCAAGGTGCGACTCATTCCAACAATTATCTTCTGTGATCTGCCACGAAAACAAATGCACGGACTGAATTTTAGAAAGTGACACCCTACAAAGTGTACAAAGTTAACTCCACGCCTCCATATCGACATGGCATAATTGCAGCAATGAGATGTCCATGTATCGGAATCTCACCTATCTCTTTTGTCAGACTTTAGAGAACCAACGCGAGGAGGCTCGGGCATACAGCAACCTGGGCAGTGCCTACCACTCTCAGCGGGACTACGACAAAGCCGTGGCATATCATAGTCGAGTTCTGAAGCTGGCTCAGGAGCTTGGAGACCGTACCGTGGAGATGAGGGCCTTCGCTGGCTTAGGACATGCCGCCCGATGCATGCAGGTTGTTCTGACAACAGTTTGAATGCTGCATTCATGTAGGTTCGAATCAGGTCATGGTAATCCGCAAAAGTTGAATTGAGGTAACCTCTTCCTGGTCATTGAAATCATATTATATTTTCTCCCAAAAAGTAATTGTGTCACGCAAATAGTCTTTATTTTGTTATTTTCCAAGACATTAAAATCAGATTACAAGTATCACAACACACTATATTTATTTCTGACAAAATTTGTTATCTTACAAGACTATAGTTTATTTTTTTTAAGTAATGCAGTATACATACTACAAGAATAAAATCATATTACTGGAATAATAATAATAATAATAATAATAATAATAATAACTAGTCGAGAATAAAGTTGTATATGTGTTGCTCAGGACCTGGAGGGCGCGCTGCGGTATCATCAACATCAACTGGAAATTGCAGAGGAGCTGCAGGACGCCGGGGCTAAAGGCCGAGCCTCTTCCAACCTGGGTACGTGATTCTTTGCTCAGGCTTGGGTGAGTTTTGGATGTGACGACTTCAAATGGTGAAACAGAGATCACATTGCACACTGGTTGTTCTGTGTCACATGACTACTGCCCCAGCCAATCGGCACTCATCTTTTATTTATAGAGGTTTCAGTTTCTGCAGTCATTGTGATCCCGAAGAGACAATCAACATCACTAAAATTTACGAATTACAGTCTTACCCATTTACATTTGAACAACTAAAATGCTTTCAAAAAGAATCCAATGCACAAAAACAAAACAAATAGGACAGATCGCTATAAAATACATGAAATTTTAAGCCATTACTCAAGCTCAGCGTTTCCTCCACCTCAGGCATCGTCCAGCAGCTGCGCGGTGACTACAAGGTTGCATTGAAGCTCCACAAGGCTCACTTGACCTGCGCCCAGGAGCTGGGTGACTACGCCGCACAGGGAAGGGCCTACGGCAACATGGGCAACGCCTACCATGCCCTGGGCCTCTACGAGCAAGCTGTGGGGTTCCACCGCCAGGAACTGAACATCTCCCTGGAGGTGAAGCTCCTTGGAAAGAGTCGCTCCCCGTGGCGAGGAGCAGTAACCAACTCCATGTGTTCTAGGTGAATGACAGAGCATCCCAGGCATCCACGCATGGCAATCTGGCGGTGGCCTACCAGGCACTGGGTGCACCGGACCGGGCCCTCAAACACTACTTGCACCACCTGAGCATTTCACGGGAGCTCGGTGACGTTCAAAGTGAAGCGAGAGCTTTAGGCAAGCCAGATATGAGCGTCAAAGAACGTGAAATGACACTTTCTGGTTCGACTTCCATTTTGTTCTCTATTTTCCAGCAAACCTGGGCAACTTTCACTGCTGCAGAGGTGACTACAAGCAGGCGTTGCCCCACTACCAGCAATACTTACTTCTGGCTCCCGGCCTTCATGATCTGGAGGGCGAGGGGAAAGTTTGCCACAACCTGGCCTATGCCCACTTTTGCTTGGGGCAGTACCAAGACGCTGCCAGGTGAGAACTTGGCTTATTCTGAATGTTTCTACGATGGACAGTGGGATACTTCAGAGTGGCAAAATTGAGTAACTACCACTGACCTGAAGAGATCCAGCCATCTTCTGGAGAGTCAAATATATTGTTGGTATCTGAAATTGAAACCATGGCAAGAAACGTGATATGTTATCAGATATGGTTTCCTCAGTATGGCAAGTTTAGTTAGAGTCAAAAGCTGAGTGGACTGCAGTGCTCAGACCCGGAAGAACATGTGACGTCATGGTGAATTGTCATATAAAAATGTACATTAGATCCACACAACACCTAGCCTTCTTTCCTCTACTTCCTAGATACTACAAGCAGGATCTGGCCTTGGCCAAGGACCGGCAGGATAAGTTGGCCCAGGCCAAAGCCTACTGTAACCTGGGCCTGGCCCACAAAGCCTTGGGGGAGTTTGGCAGAGCAGAAGAATGTCAGAAATATCTGCTTCAGATTGCACAAGCTTTGGACAATACACAGGTAAGCGTCCATGTTGGAGTCTTCACAAAAAAGATTTTGAAGTGCACCTAACGGACTGTCCCTGATGTTGTGTGTCTAGGCAATCTTCAGGGCTTTGGGCAATCTCGGAGATCTCAGCGTTTGTCAGGAAGATCTTCAGGGAGCCTCCAGCTTCTACCAGCAGCAGTTATCTTTAGCTCATGAGCTCAGTGATCATAAGATGGAGGCAGATGCCTACTCAGCGCTAGGATCAGTCCACAGGTAAGAAGTTCAGTGAAGACATCCAGCTTCCATCCTTTTCCCTGGCTACCATAGAGTATAACTTCCAATTCTGTACCTTTGTCAGGTTGCTTGGCCAGCTGGACATGTCATTGTCCTTCCACAGCCAAGAGCTTACCCTGCGCAAAGATCTGGGCAACCATCGTGGGGAGTGCCACGCTTTGGGTTGTCTGGCTGCCTTACACATGGCTCTGGGAGACTACGACACAACCCTGCAGTGCTACGAGGCTCAGCTGGACCTGGCGCAACAGCTCAACGACGCCCACCTGGAGTCTCAAGTCCACGGGAACATGGGCATCACCAAGATGAACATGGGTCACTTTGAGGAGGCCATTGGTTTCTTGGAGCAGCAGCTGGCCATGTTGCAACAATTGAATTCCAAGGAGGGCATCGTGGATCGGGGGAAGGCTTACGGGAACCTCGCAGACTGTTACAACGCCTTGGGAGACTTTGAGGAGGCCATTCGGTACTATGACAAGGCCCTGCCGGTGGCTCAGAGTCTCAAACAAGTTCAGGAACAGGAGAAAGCCTACAGAGGACTTGGCAATGCTCACAGGTAATTCAAACGGCATTTTTGGGGGGAGTAGGGCTGCAAAGTGGTAGAACACTTCTGTTTTAACGATTATGTGTCCTTTCTATCGCAGGTCGATGGGCAATCTGCAACAAGCTGTGGTGTGCTTGGAGAAGAGGCTGGTGGTGGCTCATGAGATTGGTGGACCGGAAGGCGGGAAGGCACAGGCGTACGGAGAGCTGGGTGCCCTGCACAGCCACCTGGGAAACTACGAGCAGGCCTTGTCTTGCCTGGAGCACCAACTCAGCATTGCTCGCTCAGCCGGGGTGAGCGGTGGTCCGTCTTTTTTCGAATAGATGGTGGCTCAATGTCCTAAAGTTCACTACTTAGTGCCACAGTATCTAAAGCTTATGCATAAATCAAATCCTGGCTCCGAAAGTGACATCAAACCCGCTTTTCTCATCAGGACAAATCCCTGGAAGCAGAGGCCAGCGACGTGGTTGGCGGAGTTTACCAGCTGATGGCTGACTACGAGACGGCACAGCAATGGCACCAAAGAGCTCTGGACATGGCGGAGCAGACGGGTTGCGTGAAGAAGCAAACGCGAGCCTACGGAAACCTGGGAGCGACCTATGAGGCTCTGGGCAACTACGAGAGGGCTCTGGTTTTCCAGGAGCAGCACCTTAGCATGGCGGCGCAGACCAACAACTTGGTGGCCAAAACGGTAGCGTACGGAAGTCTGGGGAGGATACACCACGCACTGGGCAACTACACGCAGGCCGTGATGTACCTGCAGGAAGGTGAGGAATTTAACGACCACGTCAAGACATCAGCACCTCTCTCATCGCTTTTCTGAACTCATTTTGGGCTGTGCTTGGAATCATGTGTTCACTCAACTCAACCGCCCATTATATCAAAATTCATACATAGTCAGTCGGGAACGATTGAAAGATTGCCAACACAACCTTGAATTGCTTTCAGGTCTTCGCCTGGCTGAGCAGTTGGCTCGGAGAGAAGACGAGGCTAAGATACGCCACCGCCTTGGCTTGTCTCTGTGGGCTGCTGAAAACCTGGAGGAGGCCCAATACCAGGTCTGAAGCCTAGACGGCGTAATTGTTTGTGTAACAAAATATAGATTTGAAATGGTGAGAACTCATTGTTCTGCGTGTTTCAGCTCTACAGAGCATCAGTTCTCTTTGAGACCATTCGCCGCGAGATGCAGCACAGCCCGGACTACAAGCTCTCCCTATTTGACCTGCAGACGGACTCATACCAGGCTCTCCAGAGGGTCCTCGTCAGCCTGGGTAGGATATTAACTCAACAATAATAGCATTTCATGTAACGAATATTAGAATTTAGTTTGTAAATCCAGGTCAGCAGCCAAAGTCGTTTTGGCACCGATCATCCATCACTGTCGATTTACAAACATTTGTTTCCTGTTCTTCCACAGGCCGCCATGAGGAGGCGCTGGCCATAGCGGAGCGAGGACGAACGCGGGCCTTCACTGACCTACTGGTGGAACGTCAAAAAGTACACAAGCAGTCAGCAGGCTCAGACCAGTATGCCCCGGTTACGGTGGAGCACATCCTGGAGACGGTCAACTCCCAGAAGGCCATGGTGCTGTATTTCTCCGTGGTGGGAGACTTCCTGTACAGCTGGCTGCTGGCTCCCGGCTCAGGTAGTAAAATATACAACACTTAACGTTTTCCGCTTCCCTTTTTAAACATCTCTCCACTATTGTCATGGTGATGGCACAGGCATCGTCAAGTTCAACCAGACTTGTCTCGGAGCTGACGCGCCGGAGTTCCAAGAGAGCTTGAGCTTGCAGGATGCGAGTCCGCTCTCGCTGGAGC
The DNA here is from genome assembly GCF_025434085.1 of Hippocampus zosterae. Taxonomy (NCBI): domain Eukaryota; kingdom Metazoa; phylum Chordata; class Actinopteri; order Syngnathiformes; family Syngnathidae; genus Hippocampus; species Hippocampus zosterae. The sequence goes on from NC_067468.1 coordinate 9,395,762, forward strand.
AGTTCATCAGCAACGCCAGAGAGGTTCTGGGAATTGATGGAAACCTCGGCGGGTAAAACACGACACAACTTTACTGCGTTACGACGTACTTTGAGGACTCTTGTGTTTAAGCCGTGGTTTGATTGCCTAAATTAGTCACAGGATTCTTCAGGTCATGTAATGTCTATTCAGTGGTTCTGGAGGTTCCGCTTGTGCTGGAGTTGTAAGAAGCATGTATTCCCAACCAGACCTTAAGAAGCCTAATCTAATGAAGTCATAGACGATGAGAAGAATGGAGCGTTAGCGCGGAGCGCCGATGCGGATTTGGAACAGGGAGTCGCGGCTTGGAGTTTGAAGCGGACTACGTGGGACATGAGAAGTGAACTAATCTCTATTCGTCAATGGACGCTACAGCTTCGTGTTTGCTTTCAAAACTTAGCTTGTAGCAGACGTGTGCACATTTTCAGCATGACGTATCTGATCCACTGGTGAAAGGACACTTTGATCTTCTCTTTCATCTAGAACTGCTTCAGACAACAAAGTGTATGCAGAAAATTGGTGAAGATTGCACGACTGTCTGTGTCCTATGTGTTGTGTTATTTTTGTTATTTTGACTTCAAAATGGCGCCGCGAGAGTGGCTGCCTTTCCAGCAGCTCCTATATTTTGTTGTTCTACTTCTTCCTTTCATAACTTTGCTGCTGTGAATTGGGAATTTCTCCATTATGAGACTAATAAAGATTTCTTATCTTATATTTAGACTTATTGAAGCTATATTCCCTTGTAGGCTTAACGCGGGCAGTGAGACCGAAAGCGAAACCGGAGATGTTCCGAAGCGACACTTTGACGAGCGCAATGACAAAATGAACTCCGATGACGATCCCAGCGGCTACCTGCGCATGGTGTCCAGGAACAACATCTTCAACGGGTGACTCTTCCCTTTAAGCAGCTAGTTTAGCATGTTAATGTAGCAAGCGAGCACAATCAATACAAACTCAGCATGCTAGAGAAATTGCTTGCGGAAGGGATTAGCTGTTTTACTACAACGGTCTGTACTTCACACGTCTAAGATGACCATTGACCATTCTGTATAAGTACCTTACACACAAGACAATGAGCTAGAAAAAATTTTGCTTAGCTGCGGACTGTGAAAGGGCTTTTCTGCTTCATTTTGGTGGACAGAAGCTGCCGCAGTGTACGTAGCATCAACGGCAGTTCTTTAGCGAAGGACGGCTCGTCTTCTCCTTCCCGCTGGTCGGGTATCAAACCTTCTCCTCTACGTGCTCTCTATGACTTGCTCATTGGGCCGATGGAAACGGTACGTACGCACGACGAGCAAGGTGGTCTGTCCATTTAGCAGCGGTAGGAGTTTCAAGTCCCGGTTTGAGAAAAGTCAATTCATTTGTGTTTTTTATTTCAGGCCCTGCTGCATGGAGGTGGTCCAACGGGCCGACACCGGCAACTAGTTCTGGTCCTGGAGGGTGACTTGTACCTGGTGCCTTTCGCCTTGCTCAAAGGCAGCTCCTCAAACGAGTTCCTCTATGAGATGTTCAGTCTGCTTTGCGTGCCCTCATTAGCAAGCCTCCGAGTTTCCGAAAAGCATTCTAACCCCGGTGTCGCCTCACCCTGCTTCGACGCAGGCTCAGCGGCCACCGTAGTGGGGGCGCCGCACCTGCCGCCCGGTATGATGCGGCGCTGGATGTGGGGGCCGCTGCCTTCGGCCCAGGATGAGGCTCTGTGTCTGGGGGAGCAGCTTAGGTGTCGCCTGCTCACCGGCGTCAACGCCACAAAAGAGAGCGTCGTCGCTGCCCTCTCGCAGGCACAGTGCATTCATTTCGCCACTCATGTCTCCTGGAAACTCGCCGCCCTGGTGCTCGCCCCCAGCCGGGAACGAACCGCCGGCCAGGAAGAAGAGGAGGAGGAGGAGGAGGGGGGCCGGCGGACGCTGCCATCAAGCGCGGACCGCTGTGTCGGAGGAAAGAGGAGTTGCAAGGACGTTGACAGCATCGAAAGCGCATGCAGCGGTCCGCCGCTTCAAGACTTCCTCCTCACGGCGGCGGATATCTTGGAACTCAACCTGAGTGTCAAGCTGGTGGTCCTCAGGTCGGTGGTTAAGGTTTCCGCGAAGGTTCTTAACGTTAACGGTATCTAAATGATATAAGACTTTTAGGACAGCGTTACGGTTTCAAAGACTGCCGGCCATCTCCCAGGTTGTACCCGGAGTGTGGTGTGTGGCTGACATGTGACGGCTTGTTGGGCCTGACCGGAGCCTTCCTGTCGGCAGGCGTGCGATGCGTCTGCGTGTCGCTGTGGCCCACGCCGCCGCCTGCCGCCAAACTCTTCATGCAGACCTTCTACTCGGCCCTGCTCAACGGCGCCCCCTCAACCGCTGCACTCAACGGCGCCATGAGGGCGCTACACAACAGCGAGGACTTTGCACACCCCTCCAACTGGGCAGGTGACCGCATTCAAAACCCTTCCTTGAAACCTGACGTTGAAACCCGCACAGCAATTTTTGAAACAATGAAACACTAACCCTGGCTTCATGTTTTCATTTGAAACCTGACTGAGGACTTGAAACCTGTGTTTAAATCCTCACTTTGAAACCCTAACTTGAAACTGTAAACCTGTTTGGAAACCCTTTGCGTTTTGCCCTCTTTGACAATGTCGTGTTTTGAAATCAAAACAAGCACTATGTGTTGTCGCACAGGTTACCTTCTGATCGGTAGCGATGTTAAGGTCAACGGTCCCGAGTCTGCGCTGCGACAGGCCTTGGCAGAGGTCCTCCGGCATGCCAACCGGGCCAGGGACGCCCTGAGGGTTCTTCTGCACCTGGTCAGAAATCAAGACACGCGGCGTGACGTGATCGATATGCGATGCTTCTTTTGCGATAATCTGATCATACAAAAATAATCTGATACGTGTTGTGTGCAGGTGGAGAAGGCCTTGCAGCGGATTCACACTGGCCACACGAACCCCATGTATACATCACAGCAAAGTGTGGATAATAAGGTGTGTGGCTTTCTTTTTTTTTGGGGGGTTGGGGGGCAAGTGTGTATTTCCCCCATTGTGTGCACATCTATGCTACCCTTCAGTTGTCTGCTGTGTACGTGTTAAAAGGTCGGCGGCGTACCCGGGTGGCGCTCCCTGTTGTCGGCGTTGGGTTTCCGTTTGGACGTAGGCAAATCCGGCCTCCCCGCCGCCGTCTTCTTCCCCACGTCGGACCCTGGAGAACGGCTGCAACGGTGCAGTCTCACCATGCAAGCCCTACTCGGTACTGAGCTTTCAAAGCACAGTTAAGGTTTCATATTCAACATTTGAACCTGGGTTAGGATTTGAAAGTGTAGTTTTAAATAAGGGCTTATTTAGGGCAGGGTTCGGCAACCTTTTATACTCAAAGAGCCATTTTGACCCGGTTTCCACGGAAAACACAACACTGGGGGCCACAAACACTTTTTGACATTAGAAACGATGATGTTAACCTTGAACAGAGAATTCGGAGTCCAAATAGATGGCTCTATTCCTTTATTTCCTCCCTTTTTTGGGCTCTGCCTTGCCTGTTTTAATCAAGTGGCCACACCTGGTGGGGTTTTGAGGCATGCCGGGAAATGTCGTTTCTGAATTATCGGCCATTGGAAAGCACTTCATAAGTAATAGCTCATTGACCATTGTGTGTTGAGGTCTGAGTGCTGCTGCTCTTCGGGCTCTTTGCAAACTGGTGTCGGCACCTGAGGCAGGAGAGCAACTCATACACAAGGTAACCGACTCCACACCACTCACATTTGCTTTGAAACGACTTTGCTGTCAACGAGGTACAGTCAAACCTCGGTTTTCGAACATCTCGGTTCTCAACCAAATCGGTTTTCGACCAAAAATTACGAGTTTTTTACGCCTCGGATTACGACCGAAAATCGATTCTCGAGCAAACTGAGCGCACTTGAATGCGCCACGTAACTCCTCCCACTTTCCTCGTCTACCCGAGGAAGCGTCACTTCCTTGTGTAGCATTCTATTGTGAGCAGACGTCTTCAATAAAGATTTTTTTTAAGAGCGTGGTTTCGGTTTTCGAACAAATCGGTTTTCGAACAGCCTTCTGGAACGGATTATGGTCGAAAACCAAGGTATCACTGTACATTGAAATGAACTTGTACGGTATCCTTCTCAGTGACTTTTCTCGTGTATCCTTCCGCAGCTCCATCAGGTGCTTCTGCAGCTGCAGTCAACTGACGGCGAGCGTGACCAATCAACGGCTGCCATTCCAATGTCCCTCAGCGTGCAGGCATGGAGGCTTCCGGGCTGTCACGAGTTCCTCGCCGCGCTCGGTAGAAAAAGCACAAAGGAAGCAAACGAAAGCCCGAGAGAGTATCACAACAGATCCTAATGTTTTCTTGCCAGGGTTTGACCTATGCGAGGTGGGTCAGGAGGATGTTCTGTTGAAGACGGGGAAGCAGGCCAGCATGCGTGTCATCAATTTTGCTCTCCGGTCACTCCTGGCGCTCTTTGGTGAGAACACCTCATTGTGTGTTTCCACTTCGCTTCTATTCTGTGTGAAAGGTATCCACGTGGAATCAAGTCAAGTCAAGTCAACGGGTATAAACGGGCGAATAAACCAGCTCGTCAAGCAATAGCGATTGACTGCCGGACAATTTAAATTGATTGACAGGTTAATAGGTGAGCAATCCAGATTAACATCAAAACTTTCTAGTTTTACCCACCCAATGCAGGGTTGATTGCTGACCAATCCAGTGGAACAAGAAACTAGTCCAGACTGGCCAGTCCAGTTTGACTGGGGACCAATCAAAGTTGACTACAGTCAACGCAGGTTGACAGGAGACCAGTTTATTCTCTTAGGAAATGATGTTAAAGTGACTGAAGCGGCAAATCCAAAAAGTAAAAACCCTGCAGTAGTTTGGCTTTAACCACAAGTGCTTCTGTGCTTACCGGCAGGTTCCCTAAACGAGACCATGTGACAATTGAGGTTGGTGACCAATCCAATGTGACAGGCAACCAAACAGATTTAGATGCAAACTATCCAGATTAAAACTCATTCCGTACCAGCCAATTCTGGACCAAGTCTGAAAAGACGTTTAAAAACGTCTTTGGGAGTGAATGAATTAAGTACGATGACTAGAGACCAATCCAAGATAACAATCAACTGGTCCATATCGACTGGGAACAAACCTAAATTGACTGACGATGCGCTAAATTGACTGACGACCAATCCAGATTAACTGGTGACCAATCGTGTAGGATTGGTCATGTGTGACACGCTTCTTCTCGGTCCTGTTTCAGACGCCACGGATCTTCCCAAGCGTGTGAGCATGTACAGCTCCTCCTCTCTGGAGTCTCTCTCGTCCTCCCCGTTGGCCCCTCAGCACCCGTCTTTTCCCGCCTCGCCGCCCCGTCCTTCCGTCCCGCCCGCGATCTGCCCGGATGCATTGTCCAGCGACGCCATCTCCGTATATAGCCTCAGCTCGCTCACCTCCTCCTTCAGCTTCTTGTCACGGCCCGAGCCCGCAGGAAGTGATGTCGACAGCCGGTGCACGCAACCGCAGGAGGTGATGATGACGCCTGGCCGCTCCAGGCGAGTGACCAATCAGGGCAAAGGGGAGGCGGGCGATGAGGACTACCAGGGCTACGCCATCATTAGTAGTGAGCCTCTGAAGCCAGAACATCGTGACACACCATCTGCAGGACACTCCCACACCAGGGGGGCCACTGGACGAGGGTCTGCCACCGCTTCCCCGGCAGCATCTCGCAACAAAGCGCCACCACCAAAAGTTCCTGCTAAGCCGCATTACAAACAGAAAATGTGAGTTTTTTACTTCGCCACGACACACTTTGTACTAAGGCAACGGTTGTCTGAATTTAGTTGTGAGATAATTGACTTTGGTTCCAAAACTCACTGATTGCGATCCAAATATTCCTTTTCGCAGTTCATCTCCTCAGAGGAGCATGACGACCGGCAAAGGGAAGATTAGCAACTTCGAGTCAGACCGCTCAAGTACGGCGACCGACAGCACCATCAAGTCCCGGGAGGAGCGGAGCATACCGGCGGGACAGCTGGACCCCCTGGAGCTGGCTCGCAAGATCCTGGAGGAGACCCAGGGCCACATGCGAGCTGTGGAGAGCCTGCAGAGGGTCCCGGGGCGGCGTTGTCTCTCGACGCCCACCACCCCGATTCTGAGCAGGGGGGCACGTGCTTTTCAGCCGTCTGAGACCAGCGCCTTCAGCAGACCTCCAAGTAGAACGAGTCTCAGTGCTGTGCCCCTCAGTCCTATCTCTCCCAGACCACCATGCCGCTCCTCTTCCCTGCAGAAGCTCATTCCGCCCTCATCTCCCAAAGATCTCAACAAACGTTCAACGAGCAGTGAGTTTCACCTGAAACTACCTGACAGAGAGTGCAACTTCAAACCTTTGCCTCGAGGCGGGTCTTTTCTCAGAGCGTCAACTGGGAGAGATTCCCACATCAAACAACCAGGGAAAGGGTCCCGCCTTAAAACCTCATCTGCAATTGAATCCCGTCTTAAACCGTCACCTGCCAACGAATCCCACATCAAACCAGCTGGCAGCGACTCCCACCTCAAGGCTTTTTCCCACCACCAAACTTCGCCTGGCATTGAGTCCAATCTCAAAACGTCCCACCTTAAACCTGCTGGCAGAGATTCTCACAGCAAAACCTCACCTGATATCGATTCCCACTTCAAACGTTCACCTGACAGTAAATCCCACATGAAACCATCTGGCAGAAATACAGATTTCAAACCACCTGGTCGAGAGTCCCACCTCAAACTGCCACTTGAGATTAAGTCCCACCTAAAATCTTCACCTGGGAGCAAGTCCCATCAAAAACCACTGAGCAGTGAAGCACACCTAAAACCCTCCCTGACACTACACCCCTCAACCGTTTCTCGCTCCAAAACCTTCAAGGCAGCTCGCCAACATGAAGGGGTGGCCCCTGCCAGCCTCCTTCCAGTAAAGAAAATGAGTACAGTGCAGAAGGACGTTCTGGGTTTGCTGGACCTTTCGCCGCGACATGAGCCCAGTGAGAGTCTGGACCTTCTCCGCAGTGTGGACCCCAAATCGCCGCCTGCCTCCAAACCTTCTAAGCGCACCAAATTTCCTGCTGGCTACAAATTTCTAGCAGGGCATTTTTTCCATTCCTCTAAATGTTGACATTAGCACCTTCCAGGCTGCCTTGGAGATTGAGTGAACCTGATGTTCTGAGAGGGTTACGGTTGAAGTCAGTGAAATGTGATGAGACGGCGTTGGTTGCTAGGTAACAAATGTTGATGTGAGTGAGGTGGACAGAAAGAAAACTATTGAGGATTGGACATGAGTTCAGATGATTCGGTGCTGATAAAACCCGTCTTTCAATGAAGTAGGGATTTTTTGTTAAAAATAAATCAAAACATAATATAATAATTTGCAAATCATGGTCAATCCCTTGAATACACTTCAAACGTTTGTTGAATGTTGTGAAAAGAAAAGTTTATGTCAGACAGTGGTAAACATGACCCTTTCCCCACCTTTTTGGGGTATGTGTTGCAACCATAAAATCCAAAGCTAATGATTTGATCAAAACAAAAAAGTTGATCACTTTGAACATTAAATATCTTAACTTTGTAGTGCATTCAATGAAATATAGGTTGAAGATGTGCAAATTATTGTATTCTGCTTTTATTTATGTTCAACATAATAACATCACATACAGTATATGTTTTCATTTACACGTCTTTAATACATACATATACAGTATAATAAAAATATTGAATTGAAATGATTTTCCATATTTTTTAGTACATTATGTCGTCATTGTCTTGTAATTGTTCATTTTTACACAGATTTTTACAATAAAGGGAAGCCCCGCATATTCGCGGTTTACCATGCCTCGGCTAATGATTGATTGTTCGGTTTCACGGTAATGATTTATCGATTGGCTCAGCCAATCCGATGTCCCCCGGAGGGCGGGGCCAATTTGTTGACCGTGCGTTCTCGTTTTTGCCTCGACACTGCGCAGGCGCAGACCGGCGGATGAAGATGGTGCTCATCAAGGAATAGTGAGTCTGACGTGTTGGTTTTTTTTCCCTTTTTCCCCCCTAATCATCGTTTTGGCGCATTTTCATTCATTTAAGAGCTTTATACCGAGCCTTGAACACGCGGCGTATTTCGCCGGGTTTGTCAGTCGGTAGCCCTCCAAAAGACCTATTGAGAGCGGGCAGGATAACGGACGCGGTTAACGGGACACCGGTCTTTTTAAGGCGTCGCTCGTGAAAAGCTTTCGCTAGCTGCGAGGGTGGACAATTAGCCTCCGACTATGAGTCGTATAAAAAAAAGCACACACAGATCGTCGCGTTTAGCCCGTTCAACATTGGGGCGTATTTGTGCTAAACCGACTAGCTTCGGATAACCTGTTAGCATCTCGTTACAGCCCCAAAGTGTCGTAATGTTAAGCTTTTGAGGGACAGATTAAGACTCCGTCGGATTTAGCCGTAAAGGCTAACAAGCGAGGCTAGGAGCTTTGCTAGCCAGAACACTTCCCTAGCCCCGCAGCCCACATCAACAGAGAAATGTCACAATATCTGGCAGTGTTGTGAACACTTTAAACGACTATACGACTCTCCCCCATGTTTTTCCCCCAGACTGCTTGAAAGTGCTCTATAAATACATTTGAGTTAAGTTGAGAAAGAGGATGCGGAAAGTGCTTGTACATTGTCATCTTGCTCCCTTTTCGATGGGGCGATTAAATGCCAACTGTTAGCTTGGCTGATCTGTAAAACAACGAGGTTTCAGATTTTAAAACGGTGTTTAAACTACGACCACGGCGTTGTATCTACCTTGGTAATAAACCAACTAATAGCGTTATTGGTCATTAGTCATGACCAGAGATTTTAACTATTTCAAGCCTGTGAATTTACCTGTCGCTCGTGACTTCAAACAGCAATTCATTAAATCAATAAAGAATGAATCCTTGTAAATGCCGTGACAAATACAATAAATAACAATTCTGAGGAAGGAAAGGACAACTGAGAAATCGGGTAGAGTGATTTCCTTTTTTTAAAGCAGGTTTTCAAACTTTGGGTTCAGGGCACATAATAGTCGCCAGTCATTTTAATTTAATTTAATTTTTTACTGTTCCAGTAAAATTCTCTCATCTTTTTTTATTATTGTGCTAACTAATGACTCAAGCCGTGACTTGTTCTGGGAACTTCAAAAGCTAAGAATCCGCTGTACGTACCTGTAGCTTGATAATAATAAATTCCCTTTTAATATTACATGGTTACAATTATGTTGTGTGTAACACTACATATCCCTGTTGTAGTTGTGACTGTGACACATTCAGAGGAAATAAATCAGAACTGAACGCTCACGTTTTTTCAACGTAAGGTTTGGGGCCCACAATGGTCACTGATCCGTGTTTTATTGACATGTTAAAATTGTGTAATCAGTTTTAATGAGCCATCTTCCAGGCTAATAACTCGAGTCATGACGGACATTTTTGCTATGTAGCTAGCGAACAATTTGGTTATTGTGCCAGTTGTCACCATGGCTTATGGCTTGTGAGTTCAACTGGACTGATAGATAAGATAAGATATCCTTTATTCGTCCCACACTGGGGAAATTTACAGCCTCCAGCAGCAAGAATGTATGTAGAAAGAAGAAAGAGAAAAAAACAACAAACATCTTTCAATTAAATGCAATATGAACAAAAAATGGATAAATCGCAGTACTATTTACAATTTTCCTTCACATCATTATTATTATTATGATTGTTATTTTTTATTCATCAGCCTGACAGCAGTCGGTAGGAACGAGCGCCGGTATCTCTCCTTCTTGCAGCGCGGGTGTAACAGTCTCTGGCTGAAGGAGCTACCAAGTGCTGTCAGGGCGGGCTGGAGGGGGTGGGAGGGACTGGCCATCATAGCTTTTAGCTTAGTTAGCATCCTTCTGTAGCCCACCTCCTCCAGAGTGTCAAGGGAGCAACCCAGGACAGAACTACATACAGAACAGAATAGCACAACAAATATCACAATAAGTGGATCCTACCTGCTGTTTATATTGCATTATATCCCTAATGTAGTTGTAACTGTGACACATTCCATAGATCAATGCATTATCTGAGTCGCTTAGGACAAGGGTCGCGGTTGTGCTGAAGCCTATCCCAGCTGACTTCGAGCAGTTGGCGGGGTGCCCATTTGAATCAGGTGTGTTAGAGGAGGGAGACATGTAAAACAGGATGGTTAGGGACAGTCAAGGATCGGATTTGGGCACCCCTTATTTGAGTTGAAGCTATGATTTGAATATACATCGCCGTAATCACATCTCTTTTTGTTTTGTGCCTGCAGTCGTGTGGTGTTGCCCATTTCTGTTGAAGAGGTGAGTGTCATTGCATGGAAAAGTCATACTACACTGTCACGCTACGTTCATGAACGATGCCAAATGTTCAATGATCTGACCTCCAAGATGGATAATTCCTCAAACCAAGCAGGCCTGCATTCAGTAATTCATAACTATCATATTCTGCAGAGGTTGCTCTCATTCAATTTTCAACGTTATTTTCTTCTCGCGATCACGTACTGACTAATGCCCTTAAGACAAATCAAGTGCAGCAGTGTGGCCTAACAAGCTCAAATGAGCACACGGAGAACCAAGATTAGTTTTGGGAGAAAGGAGGCGGCAAGGTGGAACTGGTACCATTTATTTAAAAAAAAAAAGTGTGAAAAAATCTCTCCCTCTCTCTCACACACACACACGCGCACACAATTGGAATGATAAAATCCATTTTATGGGGTTCAGTCGATTCATCTGAGGGTGTGCTTTCTGTCGCCAGTATCAAGTGGGCCAGCTGTACTCCGTTGCCGAGGCCAGCAAGAATGAGACGGGCGGCGGCGAGGGCATCGAGGTGCTTAAGAACGAACCCTATGAGGAGGATGGCGAAAAGGGACAGTTCACACACAAAATTTACCACCTAAAGAGGCCAGTCTGCCACTCTCACTTCTGAAATTTACAAGGGACGCCGCTCTGTTGCCTTCTCACCGGGCTCTTTGTCTTTTGCTCCCTTGCAGTAAAGTCCCAGCATACGTGAGGATGCTCGCGCCAGAGTCAGCGTTTGTTTTTCATGAAAAGGCCTGGAATGCATACCCCTACTGTCGCACCGGTAAGGCGCCAGACACATTGCAGTGTATTGATTGGTGGACATTGTGTTCCATGTACATAGAATAACATCGGGAGTTGGTTGGATGGATGAATATGTCATTCACTCATATTTTTATGTACAATTAATTGAATTAACAATCGTTTGATGGCATAAATAAGATGCAAAATGTATGTCATTTTATCTTTGGAAATATGCAATGCGTCCCAAACCGACTTGGACCATCGCAAAAAAAAACCCTCAGCCCTGCGCACGGAGCAATTTAATGTATGGGTGCCGTGCATTGTGAACTATGTAAGCCTTTGTCATACAGTACAGAATGTTGTACCGTATTTATTTTATACATTTTTTTAACAATAACAAGGTAAAAGTCAAGTCGGAGTAGACAGGTTGCTGCAGAAAGGATGCGGGCAAGATCAAAGCCAAAAAAGACGGGGCTTCAAAGTATGTCACTCAAATAGAGTTGGGTAATCATGGAAGAAGTCATCACAATAATTTGGATTGAAATTAAAATCACAATGAATCAAACGATTATTCATTGATTTCAAAACTATGAATGCTAAGTGCAAGACTAACTTGCACCACACCCGCCTGGAGCTGCAGCTGGCTGGCTAGCTAGCGGGGGTGTGAGCCCGCTCCCGCAAATCTTTCATTCTTGCTTCCACAGCAGCAAATAAGCTAAACTTCTGACAAGTGTTGTTATCGCTGAAGGTCGACAAGGAGCAATTAACAAAAGACTGAGAAGCTAATCACTAAGCTAATGTGAAATATAAGGTAGCAAAACACCAGAAAAATGTGCTTTGGCTGGAACCATGTCATGGTGAGAGTTTTGTTTTCTTCCCCATTTATCAGGGGTTTTAAAATTTTTGTTTGTGATGATAGTAGGTGAAAAGTGTGCTTTGAAATGAAATGTTTGTATATTTGAAAGTGACGATTGGTGACACTAACAGCTTTTTTCTTTCCTCCCGCCGCACCACTGCAGTCGTGACGGTGAGTGTCATCCTTTTCTTTATCGGCACGCGTTGGCAGTGTAGCGCCATCTGTCTTCGGGCGAGTGTTGGGCCGCGCATCACGCTGCAGTACTTCCAAGCAGCATCTAAACGTCTTATTGGTTTATTGGATTTAGCCGTAAATCCCGGCCTCCATTCATGGCGCGCTCGCTAAGTCTGAGATCAGCTACAACTGTCAACACCGCCTAATCACACCAACTTTATTCTTATAAGATCATGTCTTGTTGTTTAAAAATATCCGACTTTATACTGATATACTTACCCACCACGCAGAATGAATACATGAAAGATGACTTTGAGATTAAGATCGAGACGTGGCACAAGCCCGACATGGGAACAGTAGAAAATGTAAGTCTGCGCAAAAGCACACCGGCTCCTCCATTTTGCCATCATTCCAGTAATGCACCCCCAGCAGATGTTGTGCCGCTGACTGTAATCCCGTCCTGCCTCATGTGTCAGGTGCATGACCTGGACGAGCAGACGTGGAGAAGCGTGGAGGTGGTTCCCATAGACATCGCCAACAAAGAGGAAGTGGCGGCAGGGGTGAGTTCTCAACAGCTTCATATAAACTCTGGAATGCGAATGTCATCCATCCCATTTTTTTTTTTGGTCTGCAACAGAATTTTGAATTTTCCATTGTCCTTTTATTCAAATCAACTCAACACTGTTGTATTTATAGAGCGCCTTAAGATCAGTTGCATTTCAACCACCAATCCAGATATAAATACAAATTGAAAGTAAATTGAGGATTAAATGGGACATGGCAGTGCTGTAACGCTTTAAGGAACCGATAATTGGCCTGTCTTCTAAGCCCCCCTGCGGGTGTACGCTGCTTTTAACACAAAGAGCAGGGCGTTCGGGCGCTTCTCCCACTTCGAGTTACAGTTTGTCACACGAGCCCGAGTGCCGTAATGACTTAAGGGGATCAGCGCAGAGGTGGGGCTTAAGCGGTACGTCCCATCTGCCGCGAGCGCTCCCTACACTTTCCTCCAGATGACCTGCCGGATTAAAACAGCACCATGCTAGAGCAACAAAACCCCTTTTTAGCCTCTCGCCTGTGATGGCAAACCTCATAGTCGATTTCTGAAGGTTAAGTGGCTATAAACAGTTGACACATCCCTTTTATAATTCCAGGTGATATTTAAAAAAAAAAAAAGTAAACCGCGATAAATTATTTGAAAACTGAATCTGTTGTGACCTACAACCTATAAAACCTAGTTGGAAATAAAAATGTTTTTGTGAAGGAAAGTAAAAATAAGCAACTGAGAATGTGATTGCAGAAATGTGCACCTTGTCATATGCGCAGCTGTTAGCAAATGTGAAGTAGGCATTTTTTTCACTTGAAGTAGATATGCCCCCATAGTTACAGCAAGAAGCTATTGTGCCCCTCCCCACCCCCAAAAAAAATCATATGTCACGTGATTGTAGGAAATATCCAACTTCCTTTTATTGAACATAACATCTCCGATGTGAACATTTTGTGGAGGCTCGTTTGTTCGTCCATTTCCATTATGGAATACGTGACAAAGTTCTGGAGATGTCTGTTGGGCTCCGTAATTGTCATCTGCTTACTTATATTTTCAACTCGGCACTTGATTTGTCTTTTATTGCAGGACTACAAAGCAGAGGAGGATCCCTCCCTCTTCCACTCAGTGAAAACCGGAAGAGGCCCCCTCGGCCCCGAGTGGAAGGTTAGCGACACACAGCAGAAATTGAGCCACCTTATTGTGTTGTTGTTTTTTATTTTGGCGGGGTTGAAGTTCCATCTTTCTCCCGCGCAGAACGAGCTCAAGACGGATTGTCCGTACATGTGCGCGTACAAGCTGGTCTCAGTCAAATTCCGGTGGTGGGGCTTTCAAACCAGAGTGGAGAACTTCATCCACAGGGTAAGACCCACATCTCGGCTTCTTGTCACGTCAAATGTTCCTCCGTTGTCGTGAAGCACAGCGACCTGAGAGGATTGTCTGTTGAGATAAATGCTGCACCTCGAAACCTCCAACGTGCCGTTGCGACACAAATGTATGATTCCAGTCGTTTTGTGTCCACAGCAAGAAAAGCGCATCTTCACCAATTTCCACCGCCAGCTGTTCTGCTGGGTGGACAAGTGGGTGGGTCTGACCATGGAAGACATCAGGCGCATGGAGGAGGAGACCCAAAGGGAGCTGGAGGAGGTAAAGAGCTTCCCCCTGGCTCCTCTACCCCCAAAAACGGCCCGGTGGCGCTTTTTTTAACCTTGTAATGTTGCATTAGATGCGTCAGAAGGGCGACGTGCGAGGCACCTCGGCGACAGACGAGTAGGCACCGTCGCTGTAGTCAAACTCTAGAGGCAGGCCGAGTAAGTCACGCATGGAGACCAGCCGCCCACTGCCGCCTGCATGGAGAGCTCTGTGCTCTTTGTTTGTCTTTCATCACGCTTTGAACGTGCTTGCTCTCATCTGCGCCATCCTCTTCATCGTTATTCACATCCCACCGCTGTTAGATTTGACCTCTTTGGCGGGTGGCCTTAACTGGATTCAACTAATAAGTGTGCCAGCTTTGCTGAAAGTCATTCACCAGCATGCGAACTAAGTTGATTTTAAACTGTAGAAGACAGCAAGTAGTGCATTTGGGATTTTGCTTTTATTCATGGCCAGTTTCCACTGAAAATGTGTAAAAGTAGACTAATTACATCATTCATTCAATGTCATCTTTCTGAAAGTCGGCTACAAAATAAAAGAGCTCCAGTTCCCCTTTTCTTATACGTTCAGAAAAAAAATGACACTATGGCTAATGAATCATTAGCTCTGAATTATGTCCTAATTATGTTTTCCAGAAGTGAGAAGCCTCAACTTTGACCAAAGTGGTTGATCTTGTCATCGGTTATTTGTCATCCGCTTTCTCTCATTGCTTTCTCTTCCAGCTCCTTTGCCGTTGCTGTCTCCTTTCACCCACATTTTGCCCCGTTTGTAGCATAACCTCTGTTTCATTTCGATGTGTCTTTTCATCCTTTTTGTTTGTTTTTGCTGTTTACCTCATCCAGCTGCGTAAGACCGGTCCGATTCGAGGCACCAGTGCTGCTCACGAGCAATGAGCCAAACCACCCGACCCTGTCTTGATGATGTCATCGGAGACGCGCACCACCTCCACCACCACCACCGCTGCCACCACCAGGAGGAAGTGGCCCTGGTTCCCCGCTGATGTACAGACCCCTCCCCACTCTGCTCCAACAACAACCTGGTTTTGCATATATATAAATATATATACACATACACAGAGACAACAAAAAAAAGACCTCTTTGCACAGACGTAATTTGCCTGATATGTAAATGATACTTGGTGATTCAGACGGATGGGCTTTGTTTTTACTCTTACGTGGAGCCTTTTAAATTGACCATTAGGAGACGAATGTGCTTTTTAGACGTCAAGGTCCTCACCAAAATCGGGCAACTTGCGCACCCGTTGGACCATTTTTACGATGAGCTCCCCCCCATTGTTGTTATTATGTGTTTTTGTCTGTTCTTCAACGCAGTATTTGCCTCCGTGTTATCGGAAGGGAGCCCCCACCCCTCCTTGCGGTTGGCAACTGCGCGCATGCCTGCGCTCGAAACGGGTCCTTGCTGAGGCGGGTGGGTGCTCTCCTGACTTAGCTTTACCCCGAGACCACCTCCACCCCTCAACTAATGTCATGTCCATTACTATTTTTTTTTTTTTTTGTTAGCACCCATGTCCTGGGACCGTGTGTGACTGCATCGTTAAGCGTGCGAGCCCTCTTTTGAAGTGTTCTGCTGCAATTTCGGCAGATTTTCAAGTCGTACTCACATGAGGCACATTCGAACTGTGCTTGAGCCCAATTGACACCTTCGATCCAAAACCTTTGACAAGTGCTCAAATGTATAATGGTGTTATGTAGGCACACTTCGGCAGACTCCGCTCTCTTTTGGCCTGCTCCAGGAAGTGATGTAGACGTGGCCTGTAATTACTGTCGTGCCACCACAGGGAGAACCTTACTTAATAGAAATCAATATGAATCCTCGTAATAATACGCAAAGACCAAAAAGTTCACGGACCGCTCGGCTACCGCATGTAATTTACGCATCATTAATGAACTCCGAGTGCTCTGCATTGCAAGCGGTTTTAGAGTAGTTGGACGGATCTTTCTAGACCCGCAGAATATTGTCTTCTGTGAAAATAAAGCACCAAACCGAGAGAGGGAGTTTGCGTGGCTCTTTAGCCATTGGGCGGGGGTTGTTTTTATTTTTTTTTCCATTTGTTTGTAATCAACAGTAGGACATGTGTTGGTTTCCCCCCCAAAATGGGTCGGGAGGGGTGAGCTTTTTGTGAAATGCGTGTCAACCAGAAAGCAGTGAATTTGATGGTTATTTGTTGCTGTTTTGACATCCTCAAACTGTAAAATAAAAAGACTAAAAAGGGCTTTTGACGGTTAAAAAAAACGTAGCTCTACAACTAAGAATTGAACATCAGTGTCTTTTTTTTCATGACGTTTATCATCTGTCCCATGAACTGGCAACTCTTTAACATCGTCGCCTCAAGTGTGGGGTGTCTAAACACTTGCGACTCGCATCATGTGGACATTTCTCGCTCTTATAATCGATGTGACAGGCCAGCATTTACCCCCTAATCTCTGTCTTCTACTCCAAAGCTGTGCTGATATCAAATCCCCAGCAACGCAACGCTCCCATCTACAGGCATCTGTCGGTCATTACAGTGGTTTACAAACCAGAATTTCACAGGTGAGCTGAGCGAGTCCACCTTTCACGCCTACTCGTTGAAAAATGTACTTGACAATACTGTACATGTAAGAACACATTTTCATCCATTTGACGAAAATAAACGTCTTGCGTCAGTGAGCGAATTCATGAAATCGCTCGACTCTGTCATGATGACACAACAACAACAAAAAAACCCACCATAGGCACGGTTGGATTGGCCTCACGCGAGTACGGCCTTCGAAGGATGAGCCGCAGCGCGTGTGTGTAGATGTCAAACGCTTGTCACGTTCTGGACAAGGATCGCCGACGAACGAAAGGAAGACTTTTGAGGTTGTGCTGTTTGTCATAAGTGTACTTCTGGGGTCGCTAGCATTTTCATGTGTCATACTGTAACGCAAACGTAACTTAACTGCGGACAGGAAAGCTAATTGTGTGGGAACGACTGCCATTCAAGTGAGCTCTGAAAATCCCTTTGAGAGTTTATTCTATATCCTTCATATCCAGCTTCGTTTTATGACCTAGTAGACAGTTTGTCATAACTAGTATTCTGCGCACAAGGTGATAATCTATATATTTTTTACCCACTACTAGTCAAATTTAAAATCAAACATATTGAGTAAATGCTGTTCCGTACCCTTGAAACCACATTAAGGTCTATGTACTTGTACTTTGCCCTAAAACAATTGCGTGTACTATTAGTATAACTGTCTTACTAGTCCCACCCCCTCCTGCCACTAGTGCTACTTTTGGCTGACTAATACAACTTCAAGACGGGATGAAGGCCAAAATAAGTCACTTGTGTCAGTTTTATTGTCGCGTAACATTTTTTTACTAGTAAGGACAAAGAGGCTACTACAGTAGTACATTGATCTTAAGCTGGATATCAAGTATGTGGAAAAAAATGCTCAAAAGGCTTTTCATGTGATGGCTGCATTAACAGCAAAACAATGCAGGGTGTTTTTTTCTGTTTGTTTTTTCCTTCACCCTGTTTTAATCTCACACAGCAAAATGATGGACTACATGTTTTCTCAGCTACTTTTTGCTGTTTGTTTGCTGTTTTGATTTTGTTTGTGCGTGTTTGTTGAAGGGGAAAAAACATTTGCCAGCTGTCTGTGAGGCAAGGACTAGAATCATAGGCAACCACTTGTTATTTCAAGCAGTGGCAAAAAGAAAAAAAGTATTGTCTGTCATTTTTGTTTTGTTTTTTGGGGATGGAAGGACTGGTTGCAAAGGCAACATTCAGGGGTATCAGTAGTGAATGTATAATTAGTTTCTTTTTTTGTCTTATTTTTCACAGTTGGTGAGCTGTGACTGAAGGTCTAGACAACAGAACACAACCAATTAATAAATTTCAAAAAAATGTGTGTGCTGTTTTTATTTTATTTTTTTAACTGCATGCTCATAATTTTGGGCACTGGTTAGCACGACTGCCTCACAGTGCAGAGGCGCAGGTTTCGATTCCAGCTCCTGCCTTTTCCATGGAGTTTGCATGTTCTCTGGCTGCCTGCGTGGGTTTTATCTGGGTACTCTGGTTTCCTCCTACATTAACAAAAACATGCTTGGCAGGTTGATTGAGCGCTCCAAAATGTCCCTGGGTGCGATTGTGAGCTCAAATTGTGGTTTATCTGTGTGTGCCCTGCGATTGGCTGACAAACAATTCACGGTGTACTACTGCCCGAAGACAGCGACGATAGGCTCCAGCACGCTCGCAACTATTGGTAAGCGGATAGAAATTGAATGGATGGATACTCCTAATTGGGTGATTGATATTGCAAGTTTAACTAAAAAATATTTCCAGTTTCAATATTTTATCTTTGACAAGTTGCCTGTTCTCAAGTTTTGTTCTGATCAACCAATTACAGGATGCAAAAATTCTGATGTCATTGAAGGCCAGTGCGCAGGCCCCTGATAAGATTAGATTAACATGGCAACAAAAAGATGCTGAACTCTGATTGGACAAAAGAAACCGACATCGATAAATGCATCCAAATGAACAATGGATTGTCGGGAATGAAATTAAGAGAGTTCAATTGAACACATTGTCCAATTAAAATGTTAATGTGTTGTAAAATGTAACAGAAAAGTTAAAAGTAAACTTTTTGGATGCCACTGTAGCGTGCATCCGTCTGTAGTTTAGTGCGCATGCGTGTACACTTCCCCAGTAGCAGGTAAACTCAACTAAACCACCATGGCGGCGAGAGGCCATGTGCAAGACCCCAACGACCGGAGACTCAGACCCATATACGGTGAGCTCCGTCCAGCCTGCACGTTTCGACCCGCACGTTGTGTTCGCTTGAACGTCGGTGCAGGCCGTCTTTATACACCGAAGTCCCACGCGCAGGGGTAGCTTTATAGCGGCCCCTTCATCGGCGACCACGGGCTCCGCTGCCCGCTGCGCCCTATGACAGTGCACCTTCCCCTGGTTTGCCCACGCGACCAGAACCAGGGGTGTGCTGCGGTTCTCTGCCGGTAGCGCCCCGGTGTGAACATATGTGAAATATTTTAAAAAAACAGTCTAAGAATCTTAACCGCGTTCCCGGGTATCTCCTTCTCCTTCTCGGATACAAACGGGCGCTATTTGACAGCTAGCTGCAGAGGCTAACGTGTCGGTTAGCAAGTCTTTCATTGACTCTACGTCTGTTTTCCGGCAGAACTTGCTTGTTTTGTGCCGGTTGCCGCCACCGACTGACAGTCGGTCAAGTTTAGCTTCTGCGGGTGCGCTCGCATTTTATCTTTTGTCCCTCTTGTGTCAGCAGTTGAGCGACTAAGTGGTTAGCTTCTAGTTAGCATTGTCGGGGACAATGCTTCATGCTAAGCCGGCTCGCTAGCGTGGAACTGTCACTGGTCTCGAACTTAAGCCGTGCACCTATCTACAATATTTACTCGTACGTAATTACTTCGATAATAATGTATACCAGTGTTGGGGAATATAGCCACAAAAGTTGCACGATTTTTCCCTCCCCACAAAGACCAGATTTCCACTTTTTTCCACAAATCAAAAAACGGTGACATTCAAAACAAGTTTTGCTTTATTTGTTATGATACCATACACCGACCGTTATGATACCATACGCCTTTGAACTTGTTTGCCCCCCTGCCCTCGCCCCAGCGTTAATTTGCATCAACAATCCATTAGATATAGAAAGCCTACACTCCCCTGTTGAAATGCAGGATTTGGTTTTCTTTCAAAATAAAATGAGGCCAAGATAAAAAATCTACACCGTTAATGTTACCAATAAGTTGTATAGCGCAGTAAAAATAAATAACCAACATTATGTGCTTGCACAAGTTTCCTTTTTTTTGTAGGCTTGGCATAATTATTTTTTCAATGGTTGCCTGTCGATTTATCACATTGGGAGAATTATTAACTTGTATTGTAAATCACCGTCAAATAAATAATAATCAGACTAGTTTCAACTATGAAGCTGTTGTATTTATTCAATATTTTGTTTGATAACGGCCAGGCTGTTCATTTTTGAAAGCTTTTCTTGATTGACAGCAGACACGAATGCAATGTAAGCAAGGTAAACGGTCGACGCTGAAGTGTCGATATAATTTTGCTTTCTCTGTGGTGAGTGAAGAGTGACGGGACACAATCGCTGTCTGCTGCGGTTAATTTTGGCCGGCAGCTGTCCCTGAGAGACCAAACTGTGTTTGTGCGCACGCACACAGACACGCACACGCACAATGCAGTGTAATTCACGATCATGAAAAACGATTGCTTGAATATAGGTCTATATGGGTAGCGCAAAAGCTGAATCGCAATATAATGCGTGTTTGCTGTTGCTGACATGTAACGTGGTAACATCATGATCGTTAACAAGACCCTGCAAAGTGAATTAAGAGATTTGCTCCTGAGGACATTGCACGTGCGTAACGTTAGAAGTCTGTCGTATTCAATTGTGGGGGGACATAGCCAGATTTTCTTTTTCATTTTTTAAACACGTTCCAGTTTTACTATTTATTTAGGTTGCTTTAGAGTGCCTCATTGTTGCCCTTCAGTACGCGCAGGTTGGGCTGCACGATGCTAATTATCACTGTTCAAATTCATTTTGTAATTAGTTTTCACAAAATTTCATCATCTTACGTAAAAAGGTTTGTATTTTTCTCGCACTACTTTTGACCTCCATCAGTTGGATTTGTACCGACTGACGGAGGGTTCAACCCGATGCATTTCCGCCGCCAACAACATACTTATGTGGTGGCACAAGTAAGACACACTGTTTGAGAGCAGGGACAATAGCTTAATTTTTTTTTTTTAACGATTTTCTCTGTGTTGTGTCATATTTAGACACATTTTGTTTCGACCTCATTGGAACCTGAATTGTTCTTTGTTTGCCCCTCAGACTACCTTGACAATGGCAACAACAAAATGGCCATCCAACAGGCCGACAAGCTGCTGAAGAAGCACAAAGACTTGCACTGCGCCAAGGTATTGTTGTCAGCCTGACGCAGCAAGCAGCCAGTCGCAGCCCATCGGCCTTGACAAACAAATCCGTTCATACCATCCCCCACCTCCAACCTCCAGGTGCTGAAGGCCATCGGCCTGCAGCGGACTGGCAGGCAAGATGAGGCCTTTTCCCTGGCCCAGGAGGTGACCTCCTTGGAGCCGACGGATGACAACTCTTTACAAGCGCTCACCATCCTCTACAGGGAGATGCATCGGCGTGAGTGCAGACCTGAACGCGCACATGTTAAGTGGCGGAAGTGGACGTATTAATTTGGCGTGCGCGTGTGTCGCTTCCAGCTGAGTTGGTGACCAAATTGTACGAGGCGGCGGTGAAGAAGGTCCCGCTCAGCGAGGAGTACCACTCGCACCTCTTCATGGCGTACGCACGCGTCGGCGAGTACAAGAAGATGCAGCAGGTGAAGACACACGCGCGCCCACACACACAAAAGCACACGTTTTTTTTCTGCTAGCTTCAACTAGCAGAGAATGTGAAGCGCTGTCGTCGAGCTAACGCAGAGAAGCACAGACGTCGTAGTCGTTACAAAGCTTCAAACAACTGCGTTTGGTGTTTGTGCGTCACTTTGATGATTTGTGATCTAAGTTATTCTTTCATCTCTTCAGGCAGGAATGGCCTTATATAAAATCGTCCCAAAGAATCCTTATTACTTCTGGTCTGTCATGAGTCTGGTAATGCAGGTACATGGAGTGTTCATCCTCATAACACCTCCGTCATAAACATATATACATGCACGTTGAAAAAAAATAATTAAAAAAAATTGTAGTGTTTTGTTTTTGTTTTTTAATGCGGCGTTGTGGTTGCTCAGGCCATCTCGGCACAAGATGAAAAACTATCCCAAACCATGTTTCTACCCCTGGCGGAGCGCATGGTGGAGAAGATGG
Source organism: Hippocampus zosterae (assembly GCF_025434085.1). Classification (NCBI taxonomy): domain Eukaryota; kingdom Metazoa; phylum Chordata; class Actinopteri; order Syngnathiformes; family Syngnathidae; genus Hippocampus; species Hippocampus zosterae. The sequence goes on from NC_067468.1 coordinate 9,417,962, forward strand.
TCAAAGAAGACAAAATTGAAGCAGAAGCAGAGGTAAAGATTGTGATCGTAATGATTTTAAAAGAGCTAATGTCGGGCAATTAATCCGTCGGGCCCGACTTATAATAATGCAGTAGCCTATAGGGCTCAAAAAGGTTTAATAATAATAATAATAATAATAATACATTTTATTTGTGGGCGCCTTTCTAGAAACTCAAGGACACCTTACAACAAGCAGTTAAAATCACGAGTACAATGTTAAAAACTACATCAAATAAGATAAGAAAAAATACAACAAAAATAAATAAATAAAATAATGGCTTTATGGTCTGAGTGAATAGGCTTGTCGAAACAGATGTGTTTTGAGGCGGGATTTGAAATGTGTTAATGAGGCTGTATTACGAAGGTCAGCGGGGAGTGAGTTCCATAGCTGGGGAGCAGAGCGACTGAAGGCTCTATTTCCCATGTTGACGAGGCGAGCAGGGGGGACAGAGGAGGAGGAACGAAGAGAGCGGACAGGCGTAAGAATATGGATGAGGTCAGATAGGTATGGAGGGGCTAGGTCATGAATGGATTTGAATGTGAGGAGCAGGATTTTATATTGAATGCGGTGTAAAATGGGGAGCCAGTGGAGATGTTGAAGGACAGGTGTAATATGGTTTGTCCTAAAAATGCCATTTTGCTTAAAGGTGCAGCTCTACTTCATGATCCTGGAGCGCTTGGGAAAATGTGAGGAGGCGTTGGAAGTGATCAAGGGTCCACTAGGAGGTAAGTACTGATCAAAGTGTAGCCTCTTAATCTTCTGCCTCCACCTGCTCACCGTGCGATGTCACCCCCTGCGCAGAGAAGCTGACCAGCGAGCTTCAGAGTCGAGAGAGCAAGTGCATGATGTTGTACCGGCGACTGAGACGCTGGCCCGAGTGCAACGCCCTGGCCCACAAGCTCCTGCTCAAAAAGTGAGGCGCATCTTTTGTTTACTTACCTGACTAAATTTGCCTCATGTCAGCACTACCGTCACACTATCACGCCGAAAACAATTACACAAAACATACAAAAAGTAAATGTGCCATTCATATCATCTGGAGCAGTTCACCATCAAAAGTCAGAAAGATAAAAACATTCAAATCCAGATACTCATCAGACATATTGATTATTAAATGTTTTCATGCGAAGTCGTCTGCACCAAATTTGGCTATCACCAACCAATCAGGAAATGGTAAAAACGCTGACATGGAGTGCCAGCTCGAGGAATTTGACACCTGATGGTTAAACTGTTCCATTACTCAAGTTAATCTCAGCGATGCAGGAAGGAAGCTAATTTCACCTTTACGGCATCCTGATCTGGTGCAAGGTAATAATATATATTATATAGAAAATAATAGCACAGCCACCTTACCTATATTTATTTTGCGCTTAATTGAACGGTATACATTTATTTTGTGAATTCAAACACTTTTTTTCTTCTTTCTACCCACAATCTTGCTGCTGTAGACTGTAAATTTCCCCAGTGTGGGACAAATAAAGGATATCTTAAAGCGGCGGACAGCAATGTTCATTTTGAACTCGGCCACCATCGTTTGCCGCAACTTAAAACGTCGCCCTCACATTTAGACGACTCATTTGCTGGCATGTAAAGTACTCGAGTTTTTCTGTTGGTCCATTCTCCCGTTGGTGGGGGAACAAAATCATTATTGCCTCCAGCTGCCACATGATGGCAGCAAAGTGCTGCTTTTGCCGATAAGAAACTTATTAGTGAATTCAAAAATGGGGGAATCCACGCATATGCACGGCTGTAGTTTACTGCATAGTTTGCATTCTTGGGCCGGCAGGACTGTTGTTGGAGACCCTGGCCAAATTAGATTGACATGTACATGTCCACATAGATTTGCAGTGAGAAACACAACCGAATGAAAATCTACGACTGCGCTTTAACTCATGTTGCTCTGCTCGCAGTCCTGATGATTGGCAGTTCTACCTGGCCTACTTCGACTCGCTTTTTCACCTCATGGATATGTCGTGGAGTCCACCGGGGGATGGAGAACAGTGAGTCCAGACGTTGGTTTCATGTCAAAATTGTGGTCAACATAAAAATTTGTCAAATGGGGCGTCCCCCCAAGTCCAGATGGCACTGGATGTAATGGCGGCGATGTGTGCAGCTGCTCGGAAGGCGCGGTTCACCACACAGTGGCGGAGGTGGTGAGGTTCGTGGAGGAGAGGATTGCGGGCGAGGACGGCAAAGAAGCTCGCTCGCTGCGGGGTCCTTACTTGGCGCGTCTGGAGCTCATGCACCGGCTACGACAGCGCGCCCTTCCCCAGGAGGGCCAACTCGGTAAAAAATAAAAAAAAAACTAACTCTGGGTACCCTTGAATTCAGTTCCACCATCTTGAATTCAAATGCAATGCAATTCAATTCAACATTCTGTGTCATGGAGTCTATTGAAATTAAACCATTGAATTGAATTATGTCATTGTGAATTTTGCAGTCCTGATGCCCACAAAGTGTAGTTTTTTCCTTCCAAACTCATGGTGAGAACTGATGAAAAAAAAAAATCTTGACGGACTATAAATGGCCGAACACAAGCAGAGAGGGTAGTAAAATGCAGCAAAGCTTGATGGTTGCAATTACGTCGCCTCCTCCCGACGTTTGAAATATTTATTTTGCCATGCGCACAGGAGAGCCTTTGGAGCTGATGGTGCAGTTTTTCGTCAAGTTTGGCGACAAGCCTTGCTGCATCACAGACCTCAATATTTACCTCCACCTACTCGCCGCAGACCAACACGAGCAGGTGAGCCACGTCGCAGGCGCCATCTCACGCCCAGACGGCCCAACGTCAGTCGCATGCCTCCATCTTGTCGCGTTCAGTTCGCCAAGCGGCTGAGCGAGGCCGCCCCTCTGGGCCAGCCCGGACCCGACGGCTTGGCCTTCCCGGAAGACACCAAAGCGCTGCAGAGGCATTTGTGCGTGTGTCAACTGAGTCGGGCGCTCGGCCTGCATCACGCCCTCGACGAAGCCGCCAAACTGAGACTCGTCGCGGAGCTCAAGGCGCACTATCGGCACGGCCTCAAGTTTGGTGAGGAGCACGGAGGCAAGCATGTATTTGGCCTTTTAGGGTCATCGGCAGTTTGATCTAGCTGTTTTAATGGGCTATTTTTCCAATGTCCCCCCCCCCCCCCCCCCATTTTTTGCACTTTTCTCAAAAATACAAATTCTTGAAAAAAAATATGACTGGCTGTTCAAGTAGGCTTTTTTCCCCTCTTTGCACTGGGACAGCAAACAATATTTTTTAAACCAAAAAGTACATTTTTATTTCCTGAGAAATGCAAATTTATTCTTGAAAAAAAATAGGACTTCCGCAGTTCTAGATAACCTGTGTCTGAAAATACGATCACCTTTCATTTCTGTTTGCCCTCCAACAGGGAAGAACGCTCTGAAAACTGAGCTGCAGTTTTCCGACATGTATTGCCTGATGGCGGCTCACGTCTACATTGACCTGTGGACGGAAAGCGGTGAGTGGTCTCCGTTTCGCTCGCTCACGTTGTCTCTCTGGATGTGACGTGTGCTCCGGTTCTTCACAGGAGATGAGAAGATGGCGTGGCTCGGTCTGGGCCTCCTCCAGGAAGGTTTGTCCAACAGCCCGTCCAACGCACAGTTCAAGCTGCTGCTGCTGCTCCTCTACTGCCGCCTGGGCGCCTTCGAGCCGGTGGTGGACCTCTACGCCAGCCTGGACGCCAAACACGTCCAGCACGACACCATCGGCTTCCTCCTAACACGCTACGCTCAGTCTTTGGGACAGTTTGCGGCCGCCTCGCAAGCCTGCAACTTTTCTCTCAGGTTTTTCCACTCCAATCAGAAAGATGTGAGTCCACGTCCACGTACATTCTCCCACTCTGTAATTCTAACCCTAATGAAAAGAAATAATAAAGAAGCAAATGTCAAAATATTTTCTTGCCTTCCTGCCCCCAGACCTCCGAGTACATCATCCAGGCGTACAAATACGGCGCCTTTGAGAAGATTCCAGAGTTCATCACCCTCAGGAACAGACTGAACCAGTCGCTGCATTTCGCCCAGGTCCGCACCGAGAGGATGCTGCTCGACTTGTTTCTAGAGGCCGACATGTGAGCACACACCCCCAATCAACCAATGCGCCGCGCCTGCTCACCTCTGCTCACCTTTGTGACGACGTTGTGTTCTTCTTCTGTTTTTTTTTTTTCCTCTTTTTTTTTCTGTCTTCCCCTAAAATGTTTTTTTCCAGTGTCTTGAGTCTGGAGGAGAGTGTGAAGTCCATGTGTTTGTCCGCAGAGGAAGATGACATTCCCTGGGACAACATGAGGGACAACCGAGACCTCACGGTGTTCACCTGCTGGGACCCGAATGAGCGGTACAAAACACACGACCCGTTATGCTCGCTCATCTCCAAGTGGGAATTAGTCCCCCAAGACCCCACACTGAAACATCATCATTATGCATAACATCCTCCAGAAGTGGTTGAATGGCAAACTTTTATCAATATGCGGTATGTGTAGGAAAGAAATCATCAATGTAATTGCATAATTGGCAAAATCATCCCAAAGAAATAAAATCAAAATAATGAGCATGAATTATTTAATTACGAGAACAGAACTATTTCACTTCTTTTACATACTTTTTTTATATTAACTTAATCTCCCTCCTCAAAAAGAAAAAAAAATCTAACTTGGCCCTTGAAAAAGTTTGAGCAGCACCTATTGAGTTGTAACCATGTGGTCTCGCCATGGTCACCTGACAGGAAGTTGACCGAGGAGCATCGGCGACGTTCCCTGGAGGAAGAGTGCGTGTGGCTGCGCTTACGGTCGCTCACACTGCGCCTCCTCGCAGCGGTGGCAGCGCTGGGCCACAAGTCCTCGCCGCAGAACTCCCCGGCGGCCACCGAGAACGGCGTGGCCGACAAGTCCGCGTTGCTTCGTGGCCTCCTGGCGCAGCTTGGCCACAACCTCCAGACGGCCACGCAAATGGCTGAGAGACGCACGCAGGTGTGGAACACAATCATTTCCTCCGCCATCTGAATGTCTGCTAGCTCAATGCTAACGTATAATGCGAACCGCCATAGACAGACTCATGGAAATTAGCATAGGTGGTGCAGTACTTCTAAACCGTCAAACAACTGCAAGTTTAACCCACGTGTGGAGCAGCAACACATACAAACGGTGCATGGAACATTGGGTTTCTGGCACCAACACGCTAGCGCCATGTTCTCCGAACAGTATCCCTTCCTGGGACCGCCCGCCACCCGTCTGGCTGCCGCTCTGTCCAGTGGCAGCTGCCAGTGTCAAGCGGCAGCGCTGCAGCTGTCGCTCCACGTACACCAGCTGGACGCAGTCGGACTCGGTAAGTGCCCAATTACCTCAGCGCAGGCTTGTTCTTTTAAGGGCTGGGCGTTGAAGCGATTTGATTGGTTCACTCAAATTTAACTCCGGACATTTGTCCAGTTGTAAGTGGCTTCTCACTGTCGCGCGCTGCTTACACGAACAACATGGCTGTGAACAGGAGGGAGCCGGTTCCAAAGAGCACATTCAGGAGTGACGGCTTTGACGAATGATTTAAGCCACGTTTCCCCACTCTTCCCTTTAACTTTTAAGTGGCACTAAAAAGCAGACATGCAGAATCGTTTTACAGTTTTGTATATGACAAGAAAGGATCCTGGTGAAAGGAAATCATGGCGAGTTTTCCCTAAAGCCATCACATTTTTTAGCCTCGGTAAATGTGGAAAAGAAATGGGTAGGAAGCTTTTTTTTAGGAGTAGGTGAGAAAAAGAAATCAAAAACTGGTCGATATTTCTTTAAGAAAGGGAGAAATATTTCATTGAAATCAAAGTATATAAAGAAAAAGAAAGAAAGAAATGTAAGACTTTATGAACCATCTCTGTGAGGGGAAAAAAGCATGAGATTGTTGATCATTTAAAATGACAATTTTATGAAGGATCAAACTTATTTTGATATCAGTAAAGAAAACAATCTTTTTTTCCAGTGCAAGTTGAGGCAGTTGGATTTATGTGATTTAAAAAAACAACAACAAAGATTCTTAGTTTCATTCCAAAGCCCAGTGTGTGCAAAAATGATCTATTTTAACCTTTTTCTTCCCCCCCCTGTCAGACGAGTCGTCGGAGCTGCAAACGCAGATGTGTAACGCCTTCAAGTCGCTGGCCGTTCAGCTTCAAGGTGGCACCCACGACACACAATTGCTCTGTGACCACATCGACGTCCTCAGTTTCATCTCCTTCTCCTGGTGTGTCTGCTGCAGAAATGCTGACTAAATGCAAAGGAGACCTACTGGACATGAAGGAGGGCAAATTAAAAATCCGACCGTCTTTACTAGAAAACCTCATCTTCTTTGTGGAGGTGGGTTGCTGCCTTGCTCCTCTTCTGGATGTCCAGCATCTTGTCCGTCAAGTGTGAGCGGTTGCGATTGTGTGCAGACTGTGTGCGTGGTCTTGTGGGTTGCCGGCTACTGCACCAAAGTCCTCCAGCCGCTCAAGTCCAGCCTACAGAAAAAGAAGAAGAAGAAAAAGGACACGAGCATAGTTCAGGTGTGCACTTTTTGGTTGTTTATTTCTGGAAATCACATGCAGGATTTCAAAGCGGACTTTGAGACGCGTCTGCGCTCTAAAGTGACCACACCGGCCCAAAGACTCGCACGACACATTCGCTGTCCAGTCAGACTGTGACCGCATATTTTTTTTTAAATCTCCAATTCTTTTTCCCCATTCCCATGCAACCTTCATCGGTGACTTGAGTCTGACTTGACTCAAGCCCCCCTACTTCTGCTAAAGGTTCTGTTGTTTTTGTTCTCCCCCTCCACCTCCAAACACACACACAGCCGATGGTGGTGTGCGGCTTCCAGGAGCTGACGGCGAGCTTGCAGGACGTGCTCGCCCGGGCCCTGGAGCACATTAAGGAACAGGAAGTTGGCATAGCGGCGCTCAAACTGGCCGATTTGTCCCTGGAAGGGTCCACGGAGGTCAGTCACTTTCAGTGTTGTTGGTGAAGATGTCAGTGAAAGAAAACCTTTATAAGGGATGGGGGGGGGGGTGCCGATTGTTGTTCCTTGCTCCTCCCACTTGACATGACTCGGTTAAACAATGAGTTTATTCAGTGGAGCTTTGTGAGCACGTAGCAAATCTGCAGTTGTAACACCATGCTAGCAATTAGCCACCAGCTAACCTGCTGTGGAAAAAAACAAAACATTAAGCTTCGTGCCATCTGTGGCAGCAGAGGCATTAGATACATCCACACTTCCACCATTTCCTGTCTTACTTCTCATGCACTTCCTGTTTCCCTTCCCGTGCGTATTGCGCCCTTTCAGGAGGAGTCGTCGTTTACGAGGGCGGCCATGGACAAGCTGCAGAGCAGTCACCTGCGTTCGCTCCAGGAGGTGGCGGAGTTGCTCAAGAAGCGAGCAGACTCTTTGAAAAACCTCAAAATCTGAACGTCTTCATGCTCGTCGTCTGTTTGCCATCAGCACGTTTCCGGGACGTTTTCAACTCTCACCATGCGCGTGCGCAACGCATCCACATAGACACACACACACACGTGCGCGCCTATCATGGAGTCACATGGTGACGTTCAGATGCTCGTTTTTAGTCCAATTAGTAAATTATTGTACATATTAGGTTAGAGTCCAAGAAACCACTATTTCCTTTGCTCGATCACTCGCGTCCGCTTATTGTTGGCGCACGAAGACGCCAGACATAGACTTCCATCGGCGTTTTGTGTGTAGGCTTTCTTTTTTCCATGCTTTGTTCATCTTGTTTCTGAAGGAAGTCAAGCGCCTTTGTAGTCTCAGTATTACAAAAAAATATCAGTCATAAACAGCTCCCTTCTAGAAATGGCGGCGGTGGTGAGGTCACGTGACATCCACAACAACCAGCAAAACATTTACTTTTTTTTTTAAGCTACTTGTGTGTGAGTGCACATTTGTTTGGCGTGGAGACTAATGTGAGCGCCCCAAAGCGAGGCACTGAGGCTTTATGCAGTTCTGTCCCGTGTACGGGGCACTTAAAATAGAACACACTTTGGACCTAATTGTAAATAACCGAGAAGCTGCTGTGCGTGAGGGAGTTAGCGAAAAGTGTGTGCGTGAGTGCATGCGTGTTCGAGCTCGTGTCAGAGTGGGCACATTTGAGATCGTGAGGGAGTTTGCACCGCGTTTGAAATCATGCAAATGTTTTGGGCTTTTTTTTCTCCAGATTTTTAGAAATGCATGTTTTAGTTTGAAATAGCATCAAATACAACCACCTAATGCCGCTAATTCAAGTGACTTTTCACTTCTTTACGACCTTAAAACTGCCTTGAAAAACTATTCTTTTTATGCTCTCGTCATTGGAAAGTTTGTTAAAAACCATTTGCATAGTCTACAAAAATCTGAAAAACATTTGCATTATTTGGATTGCCGCGTATGAGAACGTCCTTGGTTGTGCATGAAAAAGCGTGAGAGAAAATGTATCTGTGTGAGAAAAAAATGTGAGTGAGATGAGTGTGTGTGTGTGTGTGAGAATGAGAGCGAGAGAGAGAAAATGACTGAGAAAATGAGTGTGTGCTAATTTCATCCTGTTTATCAGTGAGTTTTATATGTGAGGGAGAAACTGAGAGAGCGTTTATCTGCGTGTGAAAGAAGGCTTTTGTGTGTGTTGTGAAAGTGTTTCTGAGGTAGAATTTGTGTGTGTGTGTGTATAGAAGGGAGCTTGTGTGAGTTGGTGAAAATATGAGAGCTTATGTAAGAATGTTAGAGAGAACGCTTTTGTTGTGTGAGGAGGAAGAAAGTGTGTGAGACTGTATGTTAGAGAGACTGTATGTTAGAGAGAATGTGTGTGTGTGAGAGAAAGAGAAGGCTGCTGCAGTTGATGGGGGGTGTTGCTGTGCTATTTTTGTTGTCGTTCCCTCTGACCTGAAAAAAAACTGGCGTCAAGTGTCTACTTTTGGCCGTTCGCGATTAGAAGACGACAGTATCGTATTTGATGTTACCTGATCAAAACAATGAAAGCGATCGCACAAATGAGCTCAATGTACTCAAATATTGTGAAAAGGTTTGGCAGGTCACATCAAGTTGCAGTTGGTCTCGTGTCCGCCTCCTGTCCATATCAGTATCATGAATAAGTTCCGTTTTCTGTTTAGACTGGCCGCGAGACGTGTAAAAAAAACAAAGTGCGCTCATGATTGACAATCTGGATTGTGACCATCTCAGCATCCTCTTTTGTTAGAAAATGGGAAAATAGAAACACTGGAATGTCAAAGCTTTTTTAAAATAAATGTGAAAAACTGATTTGCTTTGCTCGAGAAAAATATGATTGCTCGTTCGGGTCGCGTATGAACGGGAGTCTATCCCTGTGGTGGAAGCATATTGCTGCCACAATACAGGGAAAAATACACGAAACTTGTGTAAAAACCTGAAAACTATTATGTTAAAAACATAAAACCTACCTGTTTCCCAGCTCGGTGGGTGAGAGCATTTTTTTATCTCTCTCCCAAGGCAGCATGACCGATTCGTAGGAGGGTTTGAGAAAATAATTTAATATGAACATTTTTGGCATTGGATATATATATATATATATATATATATATAATTCCACTATAAATTTATAAAACTATCATTTTATTTGAGGGGTGGCCCGGTTGTCCAGTGGTTAGCGCGTTGACCTCACAGTGCAGAGGTCGTGGGTTCGATTCCGGCTCCGGCCTCCCTGTGTGGAGTTTGCATGTTCTCCCCGGGCCTGCGTGGGTTTTCTCCGGGCACTCCGGTTTCCTCCCACATTCCAAAGACATGCATGGCAGGCTGTTTGAACACTCAAAATTGTCCCTAGGTGTGAGTGTGAGCGCGAATGGTTGTTCGTCTCTGTGTGCCCTGCGATTGGCTGGCAACCAGTTCAGGGTGTCCCCCGCCTACTGCCCGAAGACAGCTGGGATAGGCTCCAGCACCCCCGCGACCCTAGTGAGGATAAAAGCGGTTCGGAAATGAATTTTATTTGAGGTTAAACAGCTCAAGTTCAACTTTAAACGTCAGTTGCATGAATATATCTTGTATTTATGTGCCATTTGACTTTGATTCTGCATTTAAAGCATTGAATTTTTTTACATTGAATCTTTCAATGGTTAAATTAAAAATGTAAATGTAATGTATATATATATTTACATTGAAGTTGTGGTTACAAAAAACGTGAGAAAATTTTTAAAATGGGGCGGGAGCAAAACTGTACTGCCATACACGTTCGAGGCGTTAGGTGGCGATAGCGTTTAAACGCCTTGTATGATCAATCAACCATCGAGAAGAAGTAGTAGTAGTAGTACCTGTAGTTAAAGGGCTTCAGAAGCTTCCTGAAGTTGAAAGTCACGGCTATGAAATATGTAGACGTGTATATACTTTATATATTTGCGTTCGAGAGTCTACGAGTCTTACTTTTATGGGCCTGACGTCAATGTGCGCTGACTGGAGTTTTGAAGGCGAATTAGGCAGCTAACATGTTCCGCTAGCTGTCCCCACTTGTTTTGCTTTTATCTGCGTGTGTCTTTCCGAGGGCTAAACACATGAGCGTGTCTCTGGTGGTCATCCGCTTGGAAATAGCCGACCAGTCTCCAGTCCCGCAAGGGTTTTGCTACTCGGCTGGTGAGTACGCATGGCCACGCCGAACGTTGTTGTTGTTAGCCGGCCGGCTAGCGAGCGAGCTAGCTAGCGAGCTGTCACTGACAACAGTCGCGACACATCACATTTATTTGCCTTTTAGTTCACGATTTACATTGTTCGCATTCATGAAAGGATTTTTGATATCCACTTAATGTTTTGGTTTTATTTTAAAAATGGTAATCCAATAGGAAAATTTAATATTTTTGATCTTGTTTTGTTGTTGTTACCACGCATGTGACCAAGTTCTCATCTATTCTTTTTGAAAACTAATACTCAAGCCCAAAAGTTTGCATACCACTGTATCAGCTGCTAACTTTAACTTTTCCTACCCACCCTTTTCTATTCTGGTCATTTGGCACGTGTTGCTTGTGCACTCAGTGGGCGACATGTCGGAGGAGCAGCTTCAGGATAAATCTTTGGGCCTGGCTCGTCTGGCCCTGAGTGGCAAATCGGAGCCGGAGAGGAGCGCCTTGTTGCATCAGCACATGGGCAGCAGATCCATGGGAGACATGGTCATCGAGACCTTTGAACCCAGCCCAGGTAACAAGTCACGACATCTTTATTGTTTTGTTTCTCTGTTTCTGATGCTCGCTTTATGTTGATGCCCTGGCACGTGGGCAAGGACAGCTGCGAATTGAACGCAGTCAAAGTACATGATGCTCACTAGAATCACCTGCCAACCTGGCTGACTCCAGGAAATCTTGCATTTTGTTTTAAAATGTTTGTTGTTGTTTTTTTTACCCAAAATGTACTTGGGTGAGCATAAACACCCTCAAAAAGAGGTGTTGCACTCACATAATTACACTAGCCAACAGCAAGCTTTGAGTCAAACGTTAGACAGTGAGGCAGGAAGTAGCATGTGGCTTCTGTCAGCTTGTTGAATTTTGCATGTATAGACCAAGACAGTGGCAGCCAAGACCAAGACAGCGGTGGCCAAGACGATCCAGGTGGTTGCGCGGAGTTCAAGCGGGCGGATGCTGCGGAGGCTCCGGACTCCCCCTCCAAGCAGCTGCCCCAACAAATCTCCTTCTTCAGCGGCAACCCGTCAGTGGAGGTCGTGCACGGGATCATGCACCTCTACAAGACCAAGTTGCGACCGCACACACAATGTCATGTTGGACAATGCGAGCATCACAATCACTAACTATTTCTTCTGTTGTTTGCCTCGTTGTCCTTTTTGTCTTCTCTTTTCTTCCTCTTCTCATTCTGTTCCTGTGTCACTCCTCATTCTTGCATTTTTTTTCTTCCATCACCACCTCCTTTTTCTCCTCTTCTCCTTATCCTCCTTCCACTCTTCCTTTGTCCTTCCCCTGTTCCTCTCCCTCCCGACCCCCGCAGCAAGATGACGTCTCTGACGGAGGATATCGAGCGCAGCGCGATGGTGTGCATCCTGACGGTTCCAGCCACCATGACCAGCCACGACCTGATGAAGCTGATGGCGCCATTCAATGACGTCATGGAGCACATGAAGATCATCCGAGACTCCACCCCCAACCAGTATATGGTGCTCATCAAGTTCAACACGCAGGTCGCCGCAGTTACACCAATGCATGGGCTTTGTGTGTGTGTGTGTGTGTGTGTGTGTGTGTGTGTGTGTGTGTGTGTGTCTGTCTGTCTGTCTGTCTGTCTGTCTGTCTCTCTCCCTCTACCTGTGTTTGTACATGTTTGTCGTGTGTGTGTGCGCGCACGCATCTGTATCAATGTGTGGGTGTGTTTCGGCCAAACTTGTTAGAACTAATGAAATAACTTAAGCTAAAATATTTTTTTAAATAAATCAAATCAGCGCCTTTTTTAAATATAATTACTTTACTTTTATAAAACTAACAAATGATAGTGAAAATGTCCTTTGGTTTATTCTTCAACAAGCTTTCCATATGTACACTTTTAAGGTTCATTTTAAATGCATTTATTTTATTATTATGGCCGTAAAAAAGAGTCAAACAGTCTTTTGGCAATTGTATTTCACTTTTCCTTATTATCCAATACCGAGTGAACTGTTTTTTGTTTGTTTTAGCATGCACTTGGTAAATAGTCCGTATAACAATAAAAATCTAAAACTAAGAAAAAGTAAACAAAAATGAAGCACAACTTAAAAATCCGCTCTAAAAATAAAATCTAAATCAGCTGAATTTAAAAGAATAACAAACCTCAGACGAAAACCCAACTACAATGAAAATTCCCAAACGGTTCTAACCCTGGCTCAGGCGGATGCCGACAGCTTCTACGCGACGTGTAATGGCCGCCAGTTCAACTCCATTGAGGAGGCAGTGTGTCAGCTGGTCTACGTGGAGCGCGCCGAGGTCATCAAGTCAGAGGAGGTGAGTGACGGGCGGCGGGAAGCGTCACTTCCAATCATACCTGCTGACAGGCCGCCGCCATCTTCTTCTTGTGCTTTCTCCAGGGTGCCAGTTTGCCCGTGATGGAGCTGACGGAACTTCCCAAATGCACCGTGTGTCTGGAGCGCATGGACGAGTCGGTCAACGGCATCCTCACCACACTGTGTAACCACAGCTTCCACAGTCAGTGTCTACAACGATGGGAGGATGCATCGTAAGAGGCTAAACGTTTGCTTTAAATATGGCTCACTATGACACATGTTGCTGTACCGGTTCACGATTCTCTGCGCGCAGGTGTCCGGTGTGTCGCTACTGTCAAACCCCCGAGCCGGTGGAAGAAAACAAATGCTTTGAGTGCGGCGTGCAGGAGGTCAGGCCGATGATTCGTCTGCGCCTCTTCATCCTTGCCGTGCCTTTCGTTAACCTTTGACCCGTTGGCTTTGCCTCACCCCGACAGAACCTGTGGATCTGCCTGATCTGCGGCCACATCGGGTGCGGTCGCTACGTCAGCCGTCACGCCTACAGGCACTTTGAAGAGACGCAGCACACTTACGCCATGCAGCTCACCAACCACCGCGTCTGGGACTACGCCGGAGGTACCGACACATGTTCAGTGACACCTTAACTCACGTCCCTTCTACCTCCGATGAATTTTAAATATTAAAAACACTCAGCGGGTGTTGTGGTCAATCACATTCAAATTCGACTTTTTTTAAATTTATTGAGCACTTGCATGCAAGATGCTGGACATCAAGTAAAAATCTGAAATAAACAGTTAAAATAATCAATGAAAAACACAAAACACCAAAACAATGCAGAGTGAAAAGCCAAAGAACAAAAATGTTCCGAAAACAAAAATGGAGAAAACCAAATCTAACTGAAAATACATCTTGGTTTTATAAAACTTAGCTGTAACTATAGTGAAAATGTCCATAAATGTATTTATTTGGTGTTACAGTTCGGCCTTACATAAACGGGACGAGAATTGTAGTTTACTTTATGACACAATACTTAGTGACCATAGCGCACCCACATCTGCTCCACGCTAGCTGTGGAGCGCACCTTTAATGCTCGCATGTTGGTAACACGCCTCCCGTCAGACAATTACGTCCACCGTCTCGTGGCGAGCAAGACGGACGGCAAGATGGTTCAGTACGAGTGTGAAGGGGACACCTGCCATGCCGAGAAAATCGACGCCCTGCAGCTGGAGGTACCGTAAGGCTACTCCTCTTGACGCCGTACACGGGAAAAGGTAGGCGCGGCGCACCACGCTGTCCTTTTCTCGCTCGCAGTACTCGTACCTGCTGACCAGCCAACTGGAATCGCAGCGAGTCTACTGGGAGAACAAGATTGTTCATCTGGAGAAGGAGACTGCACAGGAGGTGATTGGGGGGGTCACTCCCATGTTCAAATATGTTTGGATTTGTGTGTTGTTGTATTTTTGTCCAGGCATTAATGTGCGCGTGCTTGTGTGTGTGAGAGACAGATCAATAACATGAAGGCAAAGTTCAAGGAGACTCTGGAGCGCTGCGACAACCTGGAACGCCGACTGGGAGAAATCAGCAAAGACAAGCAAAGCACGGAGAAAAAGTAAGGTCTGACCTTACCCAAAGCACCCTGCCCATAAATGTCACATTTTTCATGTAAAGGTCGTTCATAATCGTCAAAAAGGTGGCGTTTAAAAGCGTATTTGCACTTTCATCGGAATTTGTAGTGAGAAATCAATCACACGGTTTCAGGCATTCCTCAGTGCTGTTTTCCTCCAGTCCAGCAGAGGGAGATGGAGAACAACAAAAATGTCTTGGCATTTCTTTCATTATGTCAAAATCATGTTTGTCCGGTCCTCTTTTGCGATTGCACAGTTACGTAATCGTCATGTTCATTTTAGACCCCACGAGGCCGCTTCCGACACTTCCTGGTCGCTAACGGCTTCCCAGCAGCCACCGTCCAACCAGCTTAGGCAATGAAGGCGTGCTGGCACCACATGCCGCTCACGCTTTGATTTGCATGTTGACAAAGACGGGCCAAAGAAAAGCATGATGATGATGATTTTGAAATATTCCTTGTCGTGTAGGTGCACGCAGCTGAGCGGGCGTGTGATGAAACTCAGCCAGGAGCTGAAGGAGGAGCAGGAGATGAACAAATGCCTGCGGGCCAATCAGACTCAGCTTCAGACCCGACTAGCCGACGAGGAGCGCAGAGCCAAAGAGAGCGGTGATGACGTCGCACACACACCCTCATTGACAACAATAACGAAGAGATCAATATATCAAAGCGATCAATTGTCTATCCATTCTTTGCAAACGCGCACGTGTTGTTGAAGTGTTTTTGCCGTCGTGTTCAGGCGAGCAGAAGGACCAGGCCATGGCGGAGCTTCAGGAACAGCTGCGTGACGTCATGTTCTATCTGGAGACGCAGCAGCACATCCAGCATCTTCCCGACGAGGCGCGCAACGAAATCCAGGAAGGCCAAATCAACATTGCGGCGGGACCGGCGACCGACGACGACGACAACAGCGGCGGGACCGGCGACCTCATCGCCGCCATCAGAGCAAGGAGGGGCCGTGGCAGGAAGAGGAAGTAGAACCGTTTGAAGACTTTTGAAACGCTGTAGCATCAAGCATGTAAATATCTGTTCCAAATCTATTTATGAGGCTTTTGCCTCTTTGACGCAGAGACGCAGGATCCTGCTTTTCCTCTTCCGTGCCTTTCACGCAGCCATGCTGTCTCGACTGCTTTCACACGGCAAAGCCACGCTGCCCTTTGAAATGACATGAATCCGTTCAAGCACCCCGCAAAAAGACACCACAACATTTTTTGCTACATGTTGTGAGTCAAGACAAATAGCACTGTATTGTGTAACAACATATTCGAACTGAATAAAAAGATGATGTCAATTAATTCAGCGTAATTACTGTCCACTGGGACAAGCCGATGAATCGAATTTTGTTTGTGAGCACAAAATTGGCCTCAGCGATGAAATTGACCTGATCTTCGGTGATATTTACTGTTCACACGTGCCCTTTGCTCCATATTTAATCACCGGCTACCTCAAGCAGTAATCAGCCAACCAGTAGGGGGCGAATGGATGCTCAAGGCTTCATTCAGCTGCTTAAACAACAAGCGAGCGCACCCTGCACCGGGAACCTCAAGTTCTTTGGCAGACCAAAATAGGCAAAAATAATGATCAATTTTTCCAAAGTACCATATTTTCCGCACTATGAGGCGCACCTAAAAGCATTCAATTTTCTCAAAAGCAGACTGCGCGCTTTATAGTCCGATGCGCGCGCCTTATCAATATTCCGATTTCTTGGACGTAGTATTTTAAATGTTCTCGAAAGCGCTTCGTTACAGCTGCAGCGGTTGTGAAAGCTCTTTATAACTAAAGCTGGACTGTATTATATTGTATTCCTTTATCATAGCTTCATCTAGTGGATGCATAATGCAACCGCAGCCACTATTGTTGCTTCTATGTGCCTCAACCGTTTTAAAATAGGCCATTATACTCCGAAGCGCCTTATAGTGCGGAAATTATGGTCAAAGCAAATGTTTTCGAAAAATAAACCCACTGGATGATCATGTCATGGAGGACTATAGAAATAAGAGAATGTATACTGTTGAGAAGCTGAAATTCTGAAGATTTGGACAATTTTTTAATTTAAAAAAAGGTATCGACACGATTGCTCGATTTTGCAAAATTATATATATATTTTTTCTAAAATGTATTAATTGTTCTCGCAAAGAAAATGGATGGATGGATTAATTGTTGGATAATGGTTGAACCGTTACTATGTTACATATGATACAATTCCATATAGTGAGTGACGTGAGGAGCCGGAGTCAAGTTTGCCCCCTTAGCTCGTGTGTGAACCTCTGGCGGTCACTCATGATCTACAGCAGCTCCCTGAGTATTCTCGTTTTCTATTTGGCTATTTGACTGTTCTCCAAAAGCATGACGGAAGAGCACAAGTTTCTGCACATAAGTCAACGTACCGCCGAAATCGGATGACATCAGCATCTACTGTTTTGTTTCCTGTTGGCATCAACGGCCATTTTGGGTTGCCGCCTTTCAAACAGAGCAGGAAGGAAAATGGCGGCTTTTTCAGGCAGGACGAAATGCGCCGCGGATTTGAAGCGAATAGACAAGTTGGGATGCTTTGATTTGGTTTAGAAGACAAATTGTGAGGTCTTGACGTCCTTCATCGTGTTTACAGGCTCAAGTGTTTGCTGTTTAAACAAACCCGAACCTTGTCCAGCCTCCGCGGATGGATGACAGGTCCTTGTTTTCGTAAACACCGGACGCCCAAAAATAAACAAACAGGAAATAGGCAGTGCATTCATCCTTTCATCAGAGGGAAGAGAAACAAATGAGTTTAATCTTGCCCTAAAATGTCATCGTCAAAGTAATAATTTCATGAAAAGAAAATACATTTTTAAATATAGAAAGTTCAATCATGCCATTAAAATGCCAAAGTACTTACGTTCCTAACTTTCTTCGTATTTTTAGGAGCAGAATTTTGTAATATTCGTAAATTTGGAGATCGTGATGATGGAATTAAAATGCCAAGTGACAGTCAAGTAATGTCATTAGTTTAAAATTGCCATTAAATGTCTCCTTGGGAGCTTAAAGAATGTGCTTAATGAAGTTGAAATTTTGTTTTCATAAGAGATTAATTGTGCCAGGCAAAATGTCAAAAGTTGTTACATTTCAAATACTCTTTGTTGTTCAACTTCGAGAGTTTATTAATACCATTCAAATGTAAAAGAGTTTAAATTATTATATGCTCTCATTTTGACAGTTTACCGTGAAAATACTTTTGTCAAAGAATTTAACACTTTACTTCGACCGTATCCCATAATGACATTAAAATGTCTTAGTTGAGTGTCAAGTTTAATGGGGAACCTTAAAATGGGGCTCAGTTTTCCAGTAGATCAATTTAGCTTTTGATAAGGCCATTAAAAATGTACTTTTGATTTCACAACTATGCAAATGTTTGTCTGCCTGTCTAATAAATAACTTGCACAGATGTTGCTTTTGAGATGAACTACATTACTGCATGAGGCGTATCCTCTTTTGGCACTCTTACAACTTTTCGTGGTGCGCATGCAAATGTTCTCCAGCTTCACATTTACATCTCTCATTCACGGCGGAGCTTGTTAACAAAAAAAAAAAACACAAAAGAACGTGTACGTATGTAAGCCGTGTGAAGCACGTCGCGATCGATATGTATTCAGAAAAATGCCCAAAACAAATCGAATCAGCCTTCTTACCAGAGAAACTGATGATCAAACATATTCGCATGTGTGGCAGATTGTCCTCGAATGGGACAAGCTCTCACGAAGCAACCAATCAAAGGTGCTGATGTCATCGAGGGTCAGCCCTTCGGCCCCTGTCAGGGCGAATTGAAATCTGATTGGTTAGGAAAAAAGTCCCGCTGAAATGAGTGGAAATGCTTTCAATCTGTTCCAGCCTTTCCTGCATACTAGAACATTGCGACGATTTGGTTCCATCTGGTTTGTGTGATCTGGCCACAAGGGGGCAGTATAGTGTGGATCGTGCAGGCACAAACAGGTTTACTCATGTGACTCTAAGTCACAGTAACGTTAGTCATTCTTTGCAGATGATAAAGAATATATGCCCAGAATTATTGGTGCATATGTTATAGTTCGTCTATAGATGTTGCTCCACCATTTTGTACTCAAATATCTGTTTGCTTAACGATGTCATCAATGCTAGTTTGGTTGGCCTGCCTATGTTGTTTCCCATGATGTTAGCATTACGCTATCAGACTTGTATGTCAAACTGCTGCTTGTTGTAAACTGAGTTGCATATTAAGAAGGGAAAAAAAACAGTCATGTCACTCATATCCTAAGGCACCGGTGTTGTTAGAAACGTTGCATGGGCCAGGAGCAAAGATTGGCCAGGTAAATGCTGTAATTTGATTGGACAACCCCCCCCCCCCCCCAAAAAAAAAACATCCACAAACACAGACTGAAAGCAGCGCAGCCAAGACAAATGCTAAAATAAGTGCAATAGATTGGTAGAAATAAATTCATACATTTTTAGAGACCAAATTTCAAATGTAGGACATAACATAGTTCAGTGCTTGGAATAGCAGTGTTGATTTTTTTTGGGGGGGGGGGCGCTGGCTGCGTTTTCCATTCGGTTGAACAAAAGGAGGAAGTGTTGCAATGTGCTGTCATATGAGAGCAGGATGAAGGAGGCGGAGCCGGCAACAGGTCGCTCTCACAAAGTTGGCCGGTGCACACAATGGAGTTTAGTATTGCAGAAGTTTAGGATTGCGAGCACGTTGAACACATCAGTGGTGAGTCCTGTTTTTTTTTTTTTTGAGAGGGGGAATGGCACGTTCTGGAGGCGTGTTGATGGTGTGAAAGTTTGGTGAAGGTGTGTGTGAGTGTGAGGAGTAAGGAAGGAGAGCCGGGAGACGTTTGGAATGCGGCCGCCTCATCAGGTTTGTGCTTGCGGCAACCTGAAAACGACGTGATCTCATGGCTTGAATTTCTCATGCACAACGTCTTGATTGTTCTCATCAATTTTGTCTTCAGTCACTCATGGACCGGAGTCTCATATACTCTCACTTCAGTTTGTCATCGTCTGGATTTCTTCACTTCACTTCATACACTTTGGTCTCAGTTCTTTTTTTTTTTTTTTGTCTTTAATATCTCAGTGTCTCATGCAACGCGTCTTGACTTTTTGCATGCACTTTTGTTTTCCATATATTTGATCTCATTTCCTCGTCCGACTCTCATGCGCTGTGTCAGGAGTCTCTCCTAGCCTGGGGTGGTTCTCACGTTTCAGCTCCCTTCGTCTTTCACATCTCCTACAGCTCAATATCTCATCTGAGTGTTTCTTGGTCTGTAGTCTCCGTATTTCATTTTTAGCTCGACTTCTGATTTCATTTACTGCTGCGTGAATTTCGCATCACGTCTCGTGGTGTTTTTCCTCCCTAGCCGTGTTAGTGTTTACTTGACACTGAAGCTTCCATGAGAAAGTTTATCAGGCATTTCTCTCACTCCCCCCTGCACAAAAAAATGATATGAGACAAATGGCAGTATTAAAACCCACATTTCTTTTTCTTACACAATGAACACAAGCCATCTGTGCAAAAGTGTTTTCCAAGGAGCTCCACCTGTTTCTTGCATTTTCCAGACCCAGTCCAAAGTGAAGACTTTAAAAAAAAAAAGACAGTTTTAACTGCTTTTTAAGATTTAAACAAAGTCGTAAAAATGGTCTAAACATTGTCACACTTGATTTGTAAATTGTGTAACTTTTGATTCAAACAGAAGCACCGACAGGCCAGATGCCAGGAATGCTGTGTGTGCGTGTGCGTGCGCGTGCGTGCGCGCGTGCCACAGCAGGAAGTGGCCGGTGTCATCATGGCAGAGAGGCCCAAAGTGTGTGTGTGTGTGTGTGTGTGTGCGTGTGTGTGTGTGTGTCAGTCACGCTGCAGGAAGTGGCCAGTGTCATCATAGGAGAGAGGCCAAAAAAATATTTTTGGTGTGTGTATATATCCTGTTTAACCCTTTGGGTGCAATGTGTGTTGTAGTAACATACAACAGGGCACACAATGCCAGAAAAATGTCATTGATTTACAGGATCCGTGATTGGCAGGTTTACTGGGTCACCGGAAGTTCATATCTCCCGACGGCCAATCAGAGGTGAGTTTACTCATGTTGGCTACGCCCCCTTCTGAGCAGAGAATAAAATTCCCTAATTGTGATTATTCTTGTCATCGGGATTTTGGACTTGTCTCGCCAGTATGAATAATTTCAGAATTCTGCGGCAGATGACGGATCAGGACTGCAGCTCGTCCACCTCCCACACGGAGGACGACGAGGAGCTGGAGGAGGTGGAGGAGGACGACAAGAGCAAGGCCAGGACGGCCCCGCCGGTGGCCGTCAGCCTCTCGGGCGCGTCGTCCACGCTACGCGCCGTCATCCGCATCAAGCACAAGTACCAGGCCCTGAAGAAACGGCGCCAGGAGATGGCGCTGGCCGCGGCGGCCCTCCCGGGGGCCCCGGCCCGCACCAGCCCCAAAATCTTCACTTTCGACGGCGACCCTGCACTGGCGTTCTGCTCGCCGCCCAGGAAGAAGAGGAAGAGAAAGAGGAGGGTGCTGTACCCCAACAGGAGACGCCGGAAAGCCCCCGGACAGGGGCACAGTCCGACAGAGTTTTGTCTCTACCTCCTCAGCGCCATACTCTTCGTACAGGTGAGCAACACCGTCTTCAAACCATACTAACTACAAACACTTGTCAGTATTGGCTTTCTTGCTAAGTGCCATACTCATTGGACAGGTAAGCGCTCAAGCACTTTTCAAAACACACTCGCTACACTGAGTAGACTACATCACACACTCGCCAAACTATTTACAAAGCCCACTACGACACACAGTCCATTAACTACAAAACGGCTACGCTAACCGCAAACACACTCGCTACTCCAATTGCAAAACAGATTTAGTACACTCAACACAAAACTCACTCACTACACAAACTATAAAAGACACTCATTAGACTTACTACAAAACACACCGACTACAATAACTGCAACATTCACGACACTTATTACAAATACGGCCGTTATTTGCTTTGTATGCAACGGTAGCATCCTCTCCGTACAGGGTCAACACACGCACTACACGGACTTCAAAATCCATTTTCAATATTGTCTTTACCAGCCGTCATACAAATAATCACGCATAAAGTAACTTGTTGCGCGTCAGGTGTACAACGCCATCGAGAACCTGGATGACCACGTGATTCGCTATGACCTGGAGGGTCTGGAGAAGACTCTGCGCAGGGAAGTGTTTGGCCAGCTGGGGGCGGTGGAGACACTCATGTGGCACCTGAAGGACTTCCTATCCACGTACGTGCACAATAGGCCCCTGGTGGTGTCTCTGCACGGCCCCAGCGGGGTGGGCAAAAGCCACCTGGGGCGCCTCCTGGCGGGACACTTCCGCTCGGTGGTGGGCGAGCCCCTGGTGCTTCAGTACTTCATGCTGCACCACTGCCGCCCGGAGGCCGACGCCCCGCACTGCGCCGAGCAACTGGTCTCGCTGGTCTCCGAGGCGGTGGAGCTTGGCGAGCACGAGGAGAAAATCCCGCTCTTCGTGTTGGACGAGGCCGAGCACATGCACGGCGAGATCCTCGACGCCCTGCTGGGCCTGCTGGGGTCGGGCCAGCCCAACCAGTTCCTCAATGCCATCTACGTGATCCTCAGCAACCTGGGACACGAGCACATCACCAAGCACCTGCTGCACAACGTCTCCAATCACGACGGCCAACACAGGCAGCTGGCGCAGGACTTGACGCCTGTGCTGCGGCGCTACCTGGAGGGTCGCCACCCACTCTGGGCCGAGGTGACCATCGTGCCCCTGGGCCTACTCGAGAGAAGTCACGTGATGGAATGTTTTATGGACGAAATGAGCCGAGAGGGATTCTACCCCAACCGCGCCCACATGGAGCGGCTGGCAGCGGAGATCCAGTACTATCCCGCTGTAGGGGGGAGGGAGTATTCTGTCACCGGATGCAAGCAGGTGGTGGCGAAGGTCAATTTGCTGTAAGGGAGCAGGACGAAATGGGGTACGAGAAGACATGACTGGGAAGGACATAGCGGCACACAAGATGACGTCACAAGACAGGACAGAATGGGATAAGACTGGAAGGGGACTGGTCAGGATCAGATGGGGTTAAGGTACAGAAATTAGAAGGATAGAATAGAACAGGATGGGACAGCGGGACTGGCAGGATGGGGCATGACTGGAAGGTGCCTATAGAGGACCAATTGGGGCAGGAAGGGATGTGTCAGTGCAGGACAGGACGGGTTAAGATGGAACAGGACAGAGCACAACGGGGTGGAACAGGGCTGAATTGGGCATGACAGGATGGGAGAGGACAAAGCAGACAGGACATTACAATTAAGGAAGAATGGTACAGAGCTCAGTGGGGACAGTATTGGAGAGGAAAAGGAATTCCAAGACTCAGAAAGTACAGATAATGACAGAGCAGGACAGTATGAAGCGAGACAAGGGAGGACGAGGCTGTGCGTAAATGGGACAGGATGGGAGACGGTAGAGCAAGATAGGACGGAACAGAGCCGCTTGTTCTTTGTCGGTTCATTGCAAACAACTGAAGTCAGCTTCAAGCGTCATGTATCAGAATTTTCTGAAATATCAAAATGTTTGAGGAGGACACAAGCTTCCTATTGTCATTAATCGTTGTGACTCAAAATCAAAGTGAAGGACAACCAGGAAGTTAATTAAATGACGCTTTCCCGTGAGGAGGCTACAACGGTATGCTACGTTTCTAATTTTCTTACATTGGCAGCCAAAAAAGTGACACATTAGAAATTCCTTTTGTGCGCATTAAACCTGTTTTAAAGGACCTGCTTATGTGCTCAAGTGTTGTAAAATGATTGCCATATGTAAACGTTCAAGTGTAGGACATTTAAAAAAAAAAAAAACAACACAAAGAAGCCCTTCCGCTTTAAATATGTTTAATAAGATAATTGCCCTAGTTGACATGGAAAAATGAGGTCTAAGTGACAATGATGACAACACACCAAAAAAAAAAATTGAGCGCTTTGAGGGGCCACAAAGACCGTGGAAAGTGTTTTTGTAGAACGTCGACGTCTATCTGGTAGAAAAGCAATCTTTGCTAAATCGTAATCATAACAAGCAAAAGATTCGACCGCCTTGTTTTCACTTAGTGGCGACACTTTGTCCTACAGCCGGTCATCATGGCAACCCTCCACAGGAAGTGACCTCACACACACACACAGTCAGTCAAAGTCCTCAGTGAGGAGAAAGCAGCACCACAACACACACAACAACAGTCGTTATCATCATCATCTCCACAGTCAACATGCTCGCGTGTGATTGGTGGGTTGTGGGAGGGGGAGGGGCTACATGATGGTGCTCATTTCTTATTCTTTTCTTCCTCTACGCCTCCAGCTCAAAACCCATGCCCACCTTGTGACCTCCGGCATTGAAGTTCTTTCCGTCAATGAGCGCCGACAGCGTGACCTTGACGCCTGCGAGGGGCAGAGGGACGGTGTTAGCCCACAAGCTAGGCTAACACATTTTGGCGCTGGTGACACGACCAAGTTCAAGTAGGCTCATGGTCTTGTATTTGTTTTTTTAAAAAACTGGGCAAGGGTGTGTAGACTTTTATTATCCATCCATCTGTGTTTGTGTTAATGTACTGACCTGGTCGGAGGCTCTGAGTGTATCCAACTCCGATGAGACTTGCGTTGTTGACTTTGGCCTGTGTGATGGGGGGGGCGGGGGTCACAACTACATGCTTAGAAAAGCAGCAACGGGATCCGTTTGTATGCGCGTGTTGCACACTCGGCGTCAACTTACGGACACAGAAGTGTCGCCGTCAACTTTGTACTTGGCGGCAATGCCGAAGCGAGTGTTGTTGCTGCCGGAGGTCCAGGCCAAAGTGACGGCCGTTTCCAGCGAGTCGTTGACTTTCTGGTAAATGGAGCCGCCGAACTCTGTGCCGTCGTTACTGAAACAAAAACGACAAAAGACGTGTCTCTGTCTCACTCTGATGTTATGTGCTAAGATGACGCGCTATGCTAACCAATGACACGCGGCTCTGACTTCATGCCTTTAGCATGTTACTCGTCATGCCGTGACTTCGTGTCGTGATGATGTCACTTTGTCGCGTAGAGCTACCACACTAGATCACGTCATGCTGTGATGTCATGCTTTTGTGCTCTGACATCACTATCTCAATGTGATGTTGCAATTACGTGCCGTGTTAAGCTATGTTTTGATGTCCCTCTGATGTCATGCAGTGACATCAAACAATGATATGGTCACGCGGTGATGAGGTTGTTTGTCAGCTCACTCACACGTTGGTGTGCAGCTGGAAATCTCCGGCCTTGTAGCCCAGCGAAAAATTGTTCTGAGCCAGTTTGGACTTGGCCGTGTCGAAGGCCATCTGGTAGCCTGCCAGCCATCCCTCGTAGCCCAGCACAGCTGCGGCGTGGACCACTGGGCCCTCGAAGTCTACATCGCAGCCTAGGTTGACGTAGTCGCGTTTATAGCCCGTCTTCAGCTTGCCGCTCTTCTTCCTGGAATAGAAAAGCACGCCTGCTTTTCAACACGGCAGCACCACGGGCAGAACAAAACAAAGCTGACGTGCTCTCACCCAGTGTTCGGAACAAAAGACGTGTCCAACGCCACCTTCAGGCCTTGAGTCAACTGCCGGCAAACGTAAGTATGGCGACACTTTTATCAAAGCACACACGCGAGCGCGTCCGCAGACATCCGGCGGTACGAACCTGGTCCTCCAGCGTGACCTCGGTAGCCAGCGTGTTGTCGGTGTTCCACTTCTGGTTGACGCTCAGGCCCAACTCCTTCATCTTGTATTTAGTCTCCAGGCTTCCCGACGCTTTGCCCGAATCCGTGTTACTCGATCCGGACGTGTTGAATTCCTGCGCGCATATACGGAAAATAAAGCTATCGCACTATTTTAGACATCACTAACGCTGTTAAGCAAATTTGCTGTGACAATACTGCGTCACACAATTGTGATAGGATATGGGGGGGGAAAAAAGAAAATTTAGTTCTTCAGAGCGAGGCGTCTAGTAAGCTGGAGAACAGAATGTGAGGAAAAACAACAAAAAGCGGAATCGACGCTCAGATGAAGACAAGCGGCGATGATGGAAAAAAAAAGGAAAAACAAGATGAAATGAATCAAATGGTACGAAGATGACGGTGATGATGACGGTCTCGGGGGCTGGCTTACCATCTACGTCACAGGGTCCGTTGAGGAGGGGGCGGAGTCAAGGAGAGGATTGGGGAGATCAAAGGGTATAGGGACAGAGAGCAGATAGTCCCTCAGACACTTGATATCATGCATGTTGGTGGGCGGAGTACTTTTGTTAGGAGGCATCTGGAGAAAAACAAAGAAGTAGGAGGAGACGCTCACCACGCCACTTTGGGATTTGGTCTTCAGGTCCAGTTTCACCAATCCAAAGCCTGCAAGAAGGGTCAATGATCACCGAGGGGCAGGGGAGCATTTAATGACTTGGAAGTCGTTAGCAGTTAGCTTAACATATGTGCTAATGTTGACCGAGTTGGTACAGGATGTTTTTCAATTCGTTTTTGGTGCAGGTTTGTTAACTTTTAGTCTTTTTTTGTTGAATTTGTATTAGTTTTAGTGTTAGAATTAGTTTTTTTAGTGTAAGATTAAGAAAAATGAGTTTCACTAAAGGTTATTTTAATATTTTCAGGTAATTTTTTTTTTAAGCATTGTGAGCTTCATACGGTTGGCGCAGGTATTATACCGACATAATCGCCTTAGCAGTAACAATATAACATGTTGACATGGTCATTCGAGTTAGTTGGGAGTAAAATTGTACCAGCAAGTTGAGTTAATAGTAACAACGCGTGAGTTTGATATGGTCAGCGGCGATATCGGGACTTCAGAATCAGAATCGTCTTTATTGGCCAAGTACGTAGAACACACAAGGAATTTGTCTGCGGTATAACACGCTGCATTAGTATCATCGTAAACAACAAAATCATTGAACTATTTTAGAGTGACCAGTAGCAGTATTTGTAGTACAAGAAGACTTCCAATGTGTAGTAACATTGACATAGTCAGATGTAACCTAGTAGGAACAGTGTTTCACATTGACGTAGTCAGTAGCATTAGTCGGGAGTAGCAATGCTGACTTGGTCGGGATGTCGAGTGACAAATGCCAGTGTAAGTATTGAGTTGAAGCCAGTTGACTTCTTTGCTATCCTGTACACTGCAACGGCTGGCTCAAACAACTCAAGGCCAAAATTGCGCCGACTCACCGTAGCCTTTGCTGAATATGTCCTTGGCAGCTTTGCCCAGGTCTGCGTAGGAAGGAGGCACAGCCATGATGCTGCAACGCAAAAGACCACAAACATATCTTTAACAACGCACAATCTTATCGCTGTGCAATGCGTGATATGGAGGCAAATGAAAAAAAAAGGATTCCGCGCAAATCCCGGTGTGTGTAATGCAGTTTGAACAAATGGTCGATGCAGCATCTTTACTGATGGACAAAGGACACAAAGGGACAAAAGGTTTGTGGGGGTGACAGCTGGGCTCCACCAAACAAGCTAGCCCACCAACGAGCCTCCGTTTGCTGATGTCAAATCACAACCTGCAGGCCGCAATGAGATCCCTGGTGAAGTTGAAGAGAGGCGTATAAAAGACGGGATTAAACGATGCATGCCAGGCTCGCCATCATTACATAATGCCAGCTAACGTCAGCTCAATCTCCTTTAGGCGCTAGTCGAGGGGCTAACCTTGAACAGAAACGCGATCAAAGTGAGGTTAAATGTCCAGCGTGTGAGAGCGGGCGACAAGAAGACACCAAAGGGTCCGCGTGGATGCTGCTCACCGATCCAAAAGGGCGTCAACGAAACCGGCGTGGTCCTCGTGGTGGCGTTGGGATGCTGAGCAGATTGACAGCTAGCTACTTTCGACGCTGTCACTAGACGCAAGGACTGGGGGCACTGAAAAGGAGACCCACTGCACATGCGCCACGGCGATGACCAATTCATTCCAAAGAGCAACTACATGGCCAAGAGCAAACCACCGCCATTTAGGGAAACACGTCACCAAAATAATGGCCAAATAGCTTTGGAAGACAAAGGAGAAATATTCTCGATCCCAAACAGGCTTGGAAATGATTTGAAATACAGTAATTTATATTAAAAGAGAGATTAAGATAAGATGTCCTTAATTTTTTTTATTTATTTGTCCCACACTGGGGAAATTTGCAGTCTACAGCAGCAAATCTGGGGGGGTAGAAAAAAAACTCTAATAAAATAAATTAATTCAGGTTAATCAAGAGTAATATAAAGGATAACATAAGCATTGTGCTTTATCCTTTTCTCATTTTGGCAAATTATTTTTATGCAGTTGTGTCACACAACTGCATAAAAATAATTTGATAACAAGAGAAAGAAAGAAAAAGGAAAACCACTCATATGACAGGTCATATGAGTGGTTTTCCTTTTTCTTTCTTTCTCTTGTTTTCACACAACTTGTGCTTCGTCTCTGTGATATTTTGCAAAATGACCGAAATACTGTAAATTAAACAAAAACAATGACGAAAACGCATTGTTCATGCCGTTTACAACAAAGAGCCATTATCTAAAGCCAAGAGAGTAATCTCCGCGGGACAAATAAAACAGTGAAACGTTTCCGGAAATATGTCACCGGAAGTCAACACAATCAGGTAATCGTGAGACAAGAGCGATATCCTCACAGCTACCATAACTAACTAACTAACTAACTAACTACGGCGCTAGTTTTAAGTAAGAGAGCGAGACAATCGCTTGAAAATGTGTTGATATTGCGGTTGTAGTTTGAAATGATGTATGCACGACATATAGAGAGGTGTTTATAACAGGTTATTTATCTACATGAGCGGGTCAAATGCAGTTTCATGATAAACCAGTTATACTATAATATTATATGTATACGTACTACGTAACGTAAGCCCGAGCTTTATACTTAAAGTGTACTTTTGATAATTTGAAGTCTAGTTGATGGGTGTTGACGTGTATTTTATTTATTTTTTTTGCATTTGCATTCATGACTATGCAGGTCGTGTTCGTGGGCACCCTTTAAAAAGGAGGTGGGGTGCGATGCGATGGGGGTGTGCGCGGTCTCGCCCCGCCCGGCAGGAAGTTCTGACTCGACGTTTACCAGCGAGGAGGCACAGCAGAGGAAAACGTTTTCCCTGTCACAAGTACTTAACGCGGCCGAAAGAAAGAAGCGAGTGCGTGCAGTCCCAAGTCCAATGGTCAGGGGCGCACTCCACCCTTTGGACCGCGCCCGGTGCACAAAGCTGCAGCGGGTCTGCATAAGTTTTCACCCAGAGCGCCGAATTGAGCACGCAAGTGAAGCCGGGGGGTACCGACCGCAATCATGTCCGGACAGCCGCGCTTCGTGAACCCCTTTCACAGTAGGACGCACAGCCTCGCCGCTGCCGCCGCCCCTGCAGGCAAAGCCAAGCTGACCCACCCTGGCAAAGCCATCCTGGCAGGTAACAAATTCGGCTGTGCATGCTTCAGTCAAGGCAAGATGACTTTGTGCACGTGTTGTCAACACAAAGTTCTTTCTAAAAGGCGTGCCCAAACTATCTAAACAAGACGTGCAAACAACGTTAGGCACTACGCTGCATTGCAAATTTGGTAATATTGTTGGCTTTGATTTGGTCCGTGTTTCCTCGTCTACGAAATGAATTCAAGTGAAAAACCATTTAACAAATTTCCGTATTGACATTATTTGAAATGGCTTTCGTCAATATAAGAAAAAAATAATTATTTGTGCTTGGGTAGAAAAAATGCTAAATGCGGTATATCCCATGACGTTATTTAAGGTAGACATTTTTTTTTCATGTGCGTGTATTCTCCAACTCGTTGGCAATGATGTAAATGAGGTATGTTAGCATAGTACTTTCTAAAAATATTTCTGATTATCTCTCTCACACACACACACACGTTTACCTCCAATATTGCATGTTAATGTCATAATGGTTTAATCTTATAGTATCTTATTATTAAATGAAAATTGTAGAACAATGTTTTTGTTCAGTGCAAATGAAGAGCATTACTTTTTAGAACCTGTTGATTGTTTTGCAGGCGACTTTTAACACGTGAAACATAAATTTGAATGCGTTTGAAGATGTCAAATCGAGCACAGTCATTACTATAACCTTGTTTTGACACTGAGCACTCGCTCAAACAGAAAGTCCAAAAGTTCTTTTTACTTGCGTATGTAAACTCCATGACCTTTGCACTGTGTGCCGAGAGGCCCTCTCGAACACACACACACACTGCAATGACAAAGCACAATACCCTGACAACACAGCGGGACTCAGTTTGTGTAGCAGCAGGCGTGCTGAAGAGAATCCAACTAGCGTTGTTGCCTAAATACAAGTTAGCCACTGAAAGAGGCCAAGAAATGTCCCAGATGAGCCTAAAATGCGTCAAGTTATGATGGACTTTCCAACCAAATCATGTTGCCAGATCAAAGTAGCCGCCGGGGCTGAATTTATTATTTTCTTTCATTAAACATTCCTTTGGGCTTGTGGCCCACTTTTAAGATAAACTGCTTCTTGTGTGTATTTGCCAGCAATGTGAAGTCCAGAACGGAATCCTGGTCCTAGCTGACACGCGGGTGTGTCCATCTTCGTGGGGAATTGCATTTATTGCATATCCTTGACGTCCATCTTCAGGTGCTTGTACGAGTCTGTTTTTTGCCCTCTCTAGTAAGACAATTCAGCACACTAGTGGAACAAAAGTGTCATCCTAGGAACCTTTTTTTTCACTAAGCTGTATAAACATCCAACCTATTTTCCCCCCTCCGCAACTAATGTCACTTTTGGCCTACGAGTACAACCTTGAAATGGATATCAAGGATATGGATTGAATGCTCAATTGAAAGCCGTTTGAGCATTTAATCGGTCTTCTTGATATCTAGTAAGTGGTTGTACTAGTAGGCAAAAAAGCACAAGTAGTTGCGAGAAAAAGTTACTAGTGAGACACGTTTGCTTTACTTTACTAGGAGTGTGCTACGTGTTCTTCCTGTGTAGACAAGCAAACTAGTGCATGGACATGTTGACTTCCATCTTAAATTGGCAAGAGTAGCCCCAAAATGGCACTGCTATTAGAATAAACATTACCACTGAGAGTTGTTCTACTAGTGCACTCGCTGATTTATCTTACCAGCGAAGACAAAGTTTGTGGACCTTTTACTGTATCTGGAAATCAAGGATATGGAATACATGCTTGGCATCCATCTTACGTTAGCACTAGTGGGCCAAAAATGGCTCATGAAGTGGGGAAGAAAATATGTTACAACAGGTTTGGTGTGTTTGACATTGGTGAGGAAATGAAATTAAGTTGTGTGGCACAGCGACAACACGTCGCGTGTGTGGGCTGCATGTTGTTGAGCGGGGAAAGCTCCGCCCTGATCTAGAATGGCACCAGGGGGCGTGTCCTCAGGCCACCACGCTGCCAGCCGCTCGGCCAATCGGCTGCAGGCAAGCCGCAGCGGACTGGCCGAGGGAGTTCAGATATCAGGAAGTGTCAATAAGTGCAGCCGCTATGTGAATGTTGGGACCTTACACCTCAAAGTCAGATGTTTTTTTTTAATTTTATTTTTTTGCTATTTCAGGTTTTCCACATTTTTCAATCAAACCATTCAAGCATTTTTTTTTTTGGGGGGGGGGGGGGGTTAGTTCAGCTCACTTCATTTTGTGAACACACTAGAAGGGTTCAACCCATGAACTAAACTTCCCACCTTTTCAACATTAAAATTCTCAAATGAATTTGACATTCGTCACCCAAAGGTGACATTTGCAGACATTTGACAGTTACTTCTTTCCACATTTCTTGATCGATTCAAACCGTACCAACTTCCAAATGTTCCCCAAATTCCCGAGGTTTGGGATTGTATTTCGCCCAATGCAAAAAATCTGCTTTCCCACAATTTCACGTTTGCACCACAAAATAAAAAAAACAAACAAATAAATTGGAAGAATATTTTAACCGCCTCCTTCCACATTCCTCGGCCCTTTCAAAACCATTCAAACATGAACCTGTTTGTTTATCCAAGACTTATACAGAACTCATTCTCCAGAACTCTTCCTTACATTTTTTTCAGTGCATCATTGCTTCTTTTTCACAATATGATCACCAAAATCAGGAGAAATGTTGACATGTTTACACCGACTTTTCAGAAACTCTTTCTCATATTCGCCCCCCTTTTCCGTCGATAATTGTGCCGCGTTGCAGGCGGCATCGCCGGCGGCATCGAGATCTGCATCACCTTCCCCACAGAGTACGTCAAGACGCAGCTGCAGCTGGACGAGAAGGCCAACCCGCCCAAGTACAAAGGCATCGGTCAGCGCAGACGCTTTTGCACGCCGGCCTCCTGTTTCCCCGGGCAATGCTTGCATTTGCCGTTTTATTATTTATTTATTTTTTTCATGTTGGTGGCTCAGGCGACTGCGTCAAGCAGACGGTCAACGGACATGGCGTCAGGGGTCTTTATCGCGGTCTCAGCTCGCTGCTCTACGGCTCCATTCCCAAAGCCGCCGTCAGGTACGTGTCCAAATGGCAATCGTCCGTTCAGTACTCCATCGCGCAGTCATGGCGAACTGAGGCAAGTGGATACACGTTTGGTCTCAAATGAAGAAGTGACTGAAGATCATCCGATGAAACCATTTTTTTTTTCTCCGTTCTTTTTTTTTTTTCCAGGCTAAAAACTGCTTTTCATTGGATAGTGTGCCAAAAAGGGGAAAAATATTACAGAACATGTCATTACAAATTTAATTCTTGATTTAAAAAAAGCTATTTGTTACAAAAAATTATGAAATACAGAAATAATTTCAAAATGACAGGAATATTTTTTTTAAATACAGAAACTATGATTAAAATACAGCATTGATTACAACAAAAATAACGAGGGAAAAAATACAGAAAGGATTATTAAAAATTCCAGGATTGTGAAATACAGAACAAGAGATTGAAATTCAGACACAGAAATAAGGTTTAAGAAATGGAGATTAAAATACAGAAGTCGTTCTTTAAAAAAACCCATAAAAATACAGACATGACAAAAATAAAATTACAAAAATACTGAAATAAAGATTAAAAAGACAAAAATAATTATGGAATACAGAAATCATGATTCAGGATACAGAAATTAGGATTAACACGGAAATACTGGCAGAAAGTAGAGAAAGAGAAGAATTATAGAAATGTCAATTTTATATATATATATATATATATATATATATATATATACAGAAATAATGTTAAAAAATAATTATAAAATAACAGGAATAATGATCAAAACAAATACATGTGATGGCTAAAGAAATAATTAAAAATGAAGAAATGTTGACCCCCACATGAATAATAGAAAAATGAATATGAGATAAGTAGACATAACAACATGAGAAAACGGTACCAATTTAAAAATATTTTAAAAAATGCATTTTAATCATACTCTTACAGTAATTCAAAAGTTTAACGGCAGTGGAAACAGACACTGCCAGTTTCGTGGCGCGTTTGAAGTTGCACTGAAATGGAGAACCTGCCGTCCATTTTCCCGCCAGGTTCGGCGTCTTTGAGTTCCTGAGCAACAAGATGCGCGACCAGAGCGGCAAGCTGGACAGCAAGCGCGGCTTCCTGTGCGGCCTGGGCGCCGGCGTGGCCGAGGCCGTGCTGATCGTGTGTCCCATGGAGACCGTCAAGGTTACGCATCGCCGGCGGTGCCGCTCATGCACACGCGCTGTACGCTTATTTTTCCATTTTCCTCTCAGGTCAAATTCATCCATGACCAGACGTCGGCTAATCCCAAGTACAAGGGATTCTTTCATGGTGTGCGCGAGATCATCAGAACTCAAGGTGAGAGAACAACAAAGCTGAACTAATCAAGACCGCTTCATAAAAATGCAGAAATAAGGATTCAAAACATACATGTGACTGTGAATACGAAAGGGGGGAAAATAGCAATTCAAACTGTCTTGACTGGAGGTGCTGTTGACGCTTTTTTTTCCCCCTCTGCTTTGTTGCTTGACATTTGTGGATGCCACGCAGGTCTTGGAGGAACATACCAGGGTTTGACGGCCACCATTCTCAAACAAGGCTCCAACCAGGCAATCCGCTTCTATGTCATGACCTCGCTCAGGAACTGGTACAAAGGTATAAATCGCCCATCCTGGAGCCACATGCTGCTTCACCAATGAGACAAATGCGTTGGTCACTTCATTTCATGACCACGCTAGAAGGGTCCAACCCATTAACCCAGGCATGTCCAAAGTCCGGCCCGCGGGCCAAATCCGGCCCGCGGTCGAATTTCATCCGGCCCTCGGCCCCCGTCATAAAATCAGTGCCGTCTGGCCCGCAGGTTGGGCGCAATGGAACACGTGTTGCATTGACTGAGGTCTCGTAGACTGGCGAGTGATGTTTCATAGAGTACTGCTTCCCTCTAGTGGCTAAATAAGTAATAACATTCACTAAATGAGTAATAGCATTTAGACACTAGAGGGCATCACTCACGAGTTAACAAGACATCACTCCGTGTTTATATTGACTATGTCATATTTCAAATTCCTGTTTCAAATGAACCAAAAGAAATTCTTAAGATTGTTGAAATTAAAATAAAAATGGAAATGTGAAACAGACTGGCTTACTAAAATTTGTTGAACAATATTGTTGTTCAATGTAAAGAATGTCAGCCAAGGTCGGCCCCCCGACATTTTACCACATAAAATCTGGCCCCCTTGGCAAAAAGTTTGGACACCTCTGCATTAACCAGACCCTATTAGCTTTTTTACAATCGGCACAAAATCAGCCAATTTTTATTTTGGTGCATATTTATGGCGATGTCCGCTCCTAAGCATGCTGCAATTCTATTGGTTGTTTTTTGCGGAGGATAAAGAATACATGCCAGCACGTATTCGTATCTTCTACAAGGGTTGCTCCATAGCTTGTGTTCAAATAGCCATTGCTTATAGGGTTTTAACTACTGTAGCACTGAGGCTAGTTTCATTAGCTTGTGTATGCCGTTTGACATTGTTTGTTAGCATTAAGCTAAACGGACATTCCCAAGAGAAAATTATTTTGGTGTGGCAATAAACTGCTTGAACATTGTTGCTTGCTGTGAAGTGAGTTGAGTTCGCTGCCACCAT
This sequence comes from Hippocampus zosterae, assembly GCF_025434085.1. NCBI lineage: Eukaryota > Metazoa > Chordata > Actinopteri > Syngnathiformes > Syngnathidae > Hippocampus > Hippocampus zosterae. Next base: position 9,452,662 of record NC_067468.1, read on the forward strand.
ACGGTTCTCGTATCTCAATTTTTTTTCAAAATTGTCCAAACCACGGCTCGCATCTCAAAACACTCTCAAGGCTCCAATGAACAGTATTATCACAAAACTCGTGTTATTGATTGTTATTGTTTTCTTTTATACGATCAAGGCGACAACCCAAACAAATCCATTAACCCGTTTATAACGGGAATGTTCGGAGCGGTCGCCGGAGCGGCCAGTGTGTTCGGAAACACGCCGCTGGATGTGGTCAAAACTCGAATGCAGGTGGGTTTATGAATTTGTTGACTTCTTGACCGCTTGGCAAAATGTAAACGTGTTACTATGAGCTTACTGTGCGTCAACAGGGTCTGGAAGCGCACAAGTACAAAGGCACCCTGGACTGCGCCATCAAAATCATGAAGCATGAGGGGCCCAAGGCGTAAGTGAGACACTTGTGCATTTAGACCAGTTAGTTATGCTAGTGCTAGCTAAGAGTTTGCCGTGGGTTTACTGATCAAAATGTTTTATATTTTAAAGGTAGCAAATAGAGTAAGCTGTGACACGATGAGGCGCAATTTTTCTATGGAAAAAAAGTAGTAACAGTTGACTTCAGGTATACTAGCATATGAATCGTAGTTACTTTTGAAAAACAAAACATAAATCTGAAGCCTGACGAGCACAGCGGGACGCCTCAGGATACTGTCTTAGGTCCACCTATGTGATTTATAAACAAATACATTGCACAAATATTAGCTCATAGGCATTGTTGACTATTTTTACTGTACTTGTCCAGGTTCTACAAAGGCACCGTACCTCGTCTGGGTCGGGTGTGCTTGGACGTGGCCATCGTCTTCATCATCTACGAGGAGGTGGTGAAGATTCTCAACATAGTTTGGAAGACAGACTGACACAGACGAACACTTCTGGACCGCCCTAAACCGGTTTCCTCCAGTTCTTGGTTCTTCCCCTGTCTACCTCTGAGTTATCAGAGGCGTGCAAATGAAAAGTCGCAGTTGGCTTTGTGATTTTATTTAGACTATAAGGAGGTGCAGCAGAAGCAGCGTTGTCAGGAAAAGGGCAGGAACTTACTGACCATGTTGAAATGTGGAAGTGACTCAGGAAGGGAGGTTAAGTGTCGGAACGGAAAACAGCACAGCAACAACTTTCTCTTAATTAGAGGAAAGAAGGTGACACATTAAATGACCACAAAATGATACTTGAATATTATAGAGTCCTCTTACATATGCAATGACATAGATTTTCTTTATAAATGAGATGTGATGGATAGGATTCAGCCTTTAAGTGCCTATTAGTTGTCAGTTATGAGTTTTTTTTCTGAGTTACATGAATCTAGTCAGCGTAATGTTTTTTTTTTTTGCCTTTTCAGAGCAATTAAAAAGCACTTATAGTGCCTTCTATGCCATTCCACAGAAGCTGGGTGCCTTTAAGAGTTTATATCAGATTAACTTTATGATACTAATTGCCTTTTTCTGTCCTGATGTCCAATGTGCCATATCAGAGGTTGTCGGTGCGTTTACACGCAGTGCACTTGCTAGTTAAGATGTTTACTTGATGATCTCAGCGCCAGCCTGGCCTTCATATACATGCCTTGCTCATGACTTCTGTATTCCATTACACTGGGGTTCTTAAACGTTTTGGATCCAGGGACCCCTGACAGCGAAGCCATCTTGCGGTAGCTTTGTTTGAACTATGGCGAGGAGACTTTGATTTGCCGCTATCTAGAGCAGGGGTGCCCAAGTCCGCTCCGTGAGATGCCGATCCAGCCTGTTTCAAATGTTTCCTTCTTCCATCATACCCCATTCAAATGATCAGGATCATAATTAGGTTTCTCAGAACTTCAACGACCGGACTTGTGCACCCCTGATCGATTGGCAATGCCAAAGTGTTTTGCTTGGGGGTGTCAATTATTCACTTAATTCTCATAGTATTCTTTTATTCTGGAAAAGTGACCAAGACTCTCTAAATATTTTGTGCCATAATATATTCTCTTAACAATATGCCTTTAAAAAATCATTCATGTAGGGATGCCCATTCTTGCAATGGTTTAAAAAAATATGACAGCACTTTGTGGATTATCATGACCAACATGTCTGAGAATTGATGAATACATTAAAAAAACACAAACAACTTTTAGCAAGCAAAGCAAAATTTTTTGCGAACACCCAGGAGTCCAGACACCCCAGTTTGAGAACACCTGTCTTAACAGATGCTGACATCATAGTATCATTCCTGTGCCTTAAGTCTTTTTACTGGTTATGCTTTGATTGTTGACAAATAAAATCTGCTGAAATTCGACCCATTGCTTCATGTTGGCCTGTTATTATTTGTTGTTGTTGGTTTATTTTATTTTATTTAGTTTTTGTGCGTGACCTTGCTTGGCGCTTTTTGAACCTCCTCGTTCGCCGTATTTGTCGGCGCGTCATTTTGCTTGGGCCAAAATGCAAAAGATGTTACCGCTGCCCTTCGTGTTGCTGCCGATTTAACCTTGGGGAGTGCCAGCATGACTCTCCGCGGAGAAGGGAGCCGGGGCTTCTACTTCAACACCGTCCTGTCGCTGGCTCGCTCGCTGGCGGCTCACCGGCAGGCGCCGCTCGACAAGGTTAGCACGACGTTTAGCCTCCATGCTAACTACACGCAAAGTGGGCTCGAGGGCGGCTCCGACTTCAACTTGTCTCTTTTAAATGTGAATTTTGCCTCACTAAGTTCTGACCATTTAATGAGTAGGTTTATTGGAGACAAGTCAGGTCTTAGGTGACTGAATGAAGCCGTAGTCATAAACTGAAGTCGAATAATGACTGTCCATAATCCACTACCTACATCTGTCACCTTCATACGCTCCCAGTCTTTTTACGCTCCCAGATTGATTGACATAACCAGCGTTGTCAGACAGATCCTCTAAAGACGACTCCGCTGTGTAGAATTTGTTTTCTAGTTAGAAATACTTAAAAGTTATGACTGTAAAACCGGTGAAAATTGCAGCAATTGCAGCAATTTCTACCCAACGTCTCGTCAATGCTGGTCAATTAGAATGTAGGTGTGACCTTCTCTGTTCAATCCGAGTTTCAAACTTTCTTCGTCCTATTTTTATAACACCGTTATCATTGGAAAGCTTTCTAACACAGAACCAGACAACATCGAGGAACCTGAAGCCCAAAAGAGAATGAATGTTTGCATCAGGATAACGATCCAAAACACAGATGCAAATCACAAATTTTGCTTTGTCCTTTTTAAATTATTCACGTAGCCGCTGCAGATTACATGATGAACCGGCACGTGTCACCTTGTGCTAAATGTCCTCCCGTGCGTTATGTGTTATACTGGCAGGTGCAGAAGTTACAATGCATGTGTCCCGTGGACGTGCGAGGAGTGTTCCAGCTAGACGAGAGGCGGCGGGACGGCGTGCTGGCCCTCGGGATTTTCCTGGTGGAATCCAACCTGCAGGTGAGCACCACACTGACACTATCAGGATGGCCGCTCACTTTTTTGGAATCTCAAAAGTGGCCCTACAATTGCAGCACAAAGATGCCATCGTGCCCTACCTTTTGGGACTGCTCAGAGGACTTCCAAGAGTTCAATGGATTGAGGAGAGCTCGGAACGCAAAGGATCAGGTAAAACCAGAAAAGTAGTCCCGAGCTGGCACTTTTTTTCCCCACATTTGGTTGTGTTCCAACCTCATTTCCATATCGGCTGCGCTTAACCACGTGACGATTTCCTATAGGGACGCTTCCCATTGCCGAGAATTTCAGCTTTTGTCTCGTGACGCTGCTGTCGGACGTCGCCCAGCGAGATGAAACGTTGCGTGGACAGGTCTGTGTGTGTGTGTGTGTGTGTGTGTGTGTGTGTGTGTGTGTGTCAGCATTTGTGTACCTGTGTGCAAGTGTTGTCAAAGCAGCGTGAGATGTTACTGTTACATCAGATTCTGGAGACCATCATGGATGTCATGCAAGTCCTGCAAGAGCTGTGCGAGAACCCCCAGTCTCACGATAAAGGTGGGCCACGCGCCTCCTCCATCCTCAGCCAGGTGCAGGCCTCCATGAAACTGACTTTCTATTTTGCTTGCAGGTCCCAACTACGTAGATTACACGTGCCGCTACACGGTCCCCGCGCTGCTGGGCGTGGCGCGTGCTTTCGGCCGCTACAGCAACACGGACGAGCCGCTGCTGTCCAAGCTGTTCCCGCGGCCGGCCGCGCCCCCCGTGACGGCGGCGGACGACAGCGACACCGCCCGGCGACGCTCCTTCAACGACTTCCGCTCCATCCTGCCCAGCTCCTTCCTCAGCGTGTTCCCGGGTGATACCCTGAGATGCAAGAGCTCCTCCGTGTCCTCCGTATCTCAACAGGTATACACTGAGCTAAGGAAACGAAGCATTTCAACGACAAATGTGTTACTTGATTCAAGAAAAAATGATTTCCTAAAAAAACAGGAAAATTTGACTTGACAAGATATGTTAAAACAAGTACGATAGCTAGCTAGGTGGCTAGCTAGGTGGCTAGCAAGCTGGCGAGCTTACAATGTCAGTCGCATGGGCCTCGCTATAAAAGACAGCGGCCATGTTCTCGCACTCATTCAATTGTTTGTTTTCAGGCCAGTCCAGAGAGGACCAGGCTGACCCCGAGCTCCCCGGCAGACCCGTCAGCGCCATACTTTGAAGGTAAGTGGAGCTCGCTGTTCCAGTCGTCGCCATAATACAATTCACGCCCATGTGTAATTGACCCAAAACCGGAACCGCTGTCCAGGCTCGTACCTTCCCGACGGAAGCTCAGTAGACCCGGACTACTACTTTTCCACCATCAGCTCTAGCTTCTCCGCTTCACCTCTCTTCACCGGCAGCAGCTGCGGGGAGTTTTGCGTGCCCCTGGACACACTCAGGCAGCTTCTGCGCATGGTCCGTGAAACCGCACACACACACACACACACATACACACACGTGCACTTTCACCATCTGAACCCGTCACACTGTTGTTGTCTTCAACAGGTTGAAGACATCGTCTCAGAGTCGTTTTTGAAGTCTCTGGATGACACCTTGGCAGAACTGTTAGAAGTAAGACTGTGGCTTCACTCTTCAAAACATGAGTACAGTGCTCTTGCTCTTCGTCAGGGGACGGGGGGGGGATCAAAAAACATGACAGCCCCCTAAAAATCCTTGTCTTAATCATAAACACCAACTAGATTCATATCAACTGCTGAAGCAACTAACCTGGCTTACATGCACACACACATAATTTTAGCACTCTATCCCAATCAATATTATGGAGCAGTCTCATTTCAAGTGGTTAAACCTCTCTCGGGCCGATTGTCAACCTCGGGGTGCAAGGCTGCAGTGTTTGAATCGATGCAATCACTTTTATGATCTCTTCCCAGTCCAATCCTGGTCTTCATGTGTACTACAAAACCTTCAGTGACCCCCTCTATGTGGCCATATTCAAAATGCTCCGAGACACCCTGTACAACCTGAAAGGTCAGTCCTGGTTTTCCTTCCTTCCTTCCTTCCTTCCTTGCTTCCTTGCTTCCTTGCTTCCTTGCTTCCTTGCTTCCATGCTTCCTTCCTTCCTTGCTTCCTTCCTTCCTTGCTTCCTTCCTTCCTTCCTTCCTTATTTATTTATTTATTTTTCATTCGTTCATCCATCCACCCACCCTTTATTTATTTATTTGTCTGTTCATTTGGCTTTTCCTTCAACCCCCCCTTCCTCCGCGAGTAGACCTCCAAACGGATTTCGTGAAGGAGGTGCACGACTTTGTGCTGGAGCAATTCAGCAGCAGCCAGTCGGAGCTGCAGAGAATCTTGCACGACGTAGAGTACCTCCAGAGTGAGCTGAGCCCGCTCAAGCTGCGCTGCCAGGCCAACGCCGCCTGCGTGGACCTCATGGTGTGGGCCGTCACAGAGGAGCAGGGTGAGAAGCCTCCGTCACCGGCCGGCCCCCGCGCCAACGCGGCGGCACGCGACCTCATTTTGTTTCTCTCTCAACGCTGCCCGCAGGAGCTGAGAATCTTTGCAGCAAGCTGTCGGAGAAGCTGCAGTCCAAGACCTCCAGTAAAGTCATCATCGCCCATATGCCCCTCCTCATTTGCTGCCTGCAGGTAACGAGCGCCAACCGACTCCCCTATTTATTTTTTGGCCGCTCGTGGCTTAAGACATTTTACGAATTTACCGTATTGGCCCGAATATAAGACGGCCCTGATTATAAGACGACCCCCTCTTTTTCGAGACTCAAGTTTGAAAAAAGCCTTTTTTAACACCAAATTAATGTTTATACAGAAAATCATTACAATACATCTGAAACAAATGATTCTAACAATATATTGGAGAGAAAAGGCATCTTATTTTGCCTCATTCAAATCTTAATATCTGAACATTTAAATATGTAAAGTGTAATCACATTTGTAAATGAATGGCTTCTGGTTTTTGAAATATAAATGACATCATAACTTCTCCGCAGCTGCCGGTTAACCTGGCCGATCTTCGACCCATCATTCTCCAGATTATCGCTACGTTTCTCCATTTTCTGTTATTTTCTTCTCTTTTCTTTCTTGACGCTATTTTTTATTTTTCTTCTTCGTGACAGGGGTTCACTTTGGCCTGGGGAGTCAAGTTCAGCATTTGCTTCAATGCTATCTGGCGCCATCTAGCGTCGTGAATGGGTATAATGTCTAGACCCCAAATATAAGACGAACCCCACTTTTCCAGTCTTATTTCAATGCAAAAAACACCGCGTTATATTCGGGACAATACGGTAATATGTCGGTGACGATGGACATGCATTTGGTTTTGTGACGTATGAAAAAGCTTTTTGGGGCCTTGGCACAACTTTGAACTCGAGCAAGTTGCTGTTATTTGGATTTCTTGTAAAGTTGTCATTCGGCAAGCCGAGAATTCCGCCTGACAGCGTCGACGTGATCTTGGCGTTTTTTTCCGCCTGCAGGGCTTGGGTCGCCTGTGCGAGCGCTTCCCGGTGGTCGCCCACTCGGTCACCACGTCGCTGAGGGACTTCCTGGTGGTGCCCTCCCCGGTCCTGGTCAAGCTATACAAGTACCACAGCCAGTGCACTCCCGGTGAGCCTCGCCACCTTCCTCGTTGCCACGTTCCTGCGGCTCGCCGCTAAAACTGGACGTTCCGCCTCTCTGTCTTGATTCCTCAAGGAGGCGGCGAGATCAAGATCCACGTGACCAACGAGCATTCCCAGTCCACTATCAGCGCCAACTCGGGAAGCAAGAAGAGCCAGCCTTCCATGTACGAACAGCTGAGAGACATCTCCATCGATAACATCTGCAGGTGAGTTGGGAAACACACGTGCTGTACACTCTGGCACGTCCAAAGCAGGCGCTCGCTGTCATTTCTTGAGATTCTCGCACATTTTTCATAACGAATCATGTGCGCGAGTACACGCAAATGAAGACAATTTCCCCCGCAGGTGTCTGAAGGCAGGGCTGACTATGGATAACGTCATCGTGGAAGCCTTCCTGGCCAGCCTGTCCAATCGTCTCTACATCTCCCAGGAGAATGACAAGTAAAAAAAAAAAATAATAATAATCTGATCTGTTTGATGCGCTGTTGGCGAAAGATCCAAAACGCTCTCTGTCCGATGTCGCTCAGGGACGCCCACCTCATCCCGGACCACACCATCCGGGCTCTGGGCCACATCGCCGTGGCGCTTCGGGACACCCCCCGCGTGATGGAGCCCATCCTGCAGATCCTGCAGCAGAAGTTTTGTCAGCCGCCGTCGCAGCTGGACGTGCTCATCATCGACCAGCTGGGCTGCATGGTCATCACGGGCAACGCAAGTGTCTCCGCTAAAAGTCTCCGGTGGCGCTTTCGGTTGCTTCTTTCGCTAACATGTCGTCTTGGTGTGTGTGTGTCTGCAGCAATACATCTACCAGGAAGTGTGGAATTTGTTTCAGCAAATCAGTGTCAAGGCTAGCTCCATGGTCTATTCCACCAAGGACTACAAAGACCATGGATACAGGTTGGCTTAGTTTTGATTGTTGCACGTTATCGGGATATATATTTATATATATATAAACCCTTCGTTTTTTTCCCAGAGTGAGTACAAATACTAGGATACACACCGATACTGATTAGTGATACTTGATGATCACATTATGTTAATTATTAGGGATACTCAGTGCTGCTTTTTCTTTCTAACCGACACCTGCATGAGTATTTATTCACTCTTTGAGTACTCACACATACTAAGTACGGATAGCTCTCGTATTATTGATATGTAATATTTCATTGAACACAATGAGACAAAAAATTGTGAGCAAAGACCTTGCCTTCTGAAGCCGATGATGATTCGCTGCAGCGTTACACTGCCGCAGTATAGCGCCAACTACTGCTAAGGAGGACTTTGTGTCCGATTAATTTTTTCTGTCTCTGGTATCGGTGGCTGGTATCATCAGCTTAAAATAAGGCTGGTATCGGTATTGTTGCTTCTCACAAGGTTATTTCAGAATTTCTTTCTGACGCTTGGGTCTACTGTTCCTTTTGCACACCTAAATGCCTTGGCAATTATCCCCCCCTCCAAGTTCCGCCTCACTGACCCCCTGGGGTCTGTAGAGCAGTGTGACAACCACTTTCTGACGTTGGCTCGAATGAAATGGATCTTACGCCTCGTGTGTGTAGGCACTGCTCTCTGGCTGTCATCAACGCTTTGGGCAACATCGCGGCCAACCTGCAGGCTGAGCAGATGGTGGACGAGCTGCTGGTCAACCTGCTGGAGCTCTTCGTGCAGCTGGGCCTGGAGGGCAAGAGGGCCAGCGAGCGGGCGGCCGACAAAGGCCCGGCTCTCAAGGTCCGTTTTGATTTTATCGCACCTTCTCAAGATGCCCCTTTTAGGTTCTTGTGTAGTTCCAAACCTGAAATGTACATTTAATTTGAGTTGTCAGTCTGAGTTAAATGCATGTTTTGTGGCTTTTTAAAAAAAAATCATTTTCCTCTGCGTCTTTTTCTGCAGGCGTCAAGCAGCGCGGGCAACCTGGGCGTGCTCATCCCTGTCATTGCAGTGGTGAGGTGTTTTTAATGACTTGTCTTGGAAGGAATTAATGCTGCTGCATTGTCTCTGCAGTGTTTTTGAGCGCAAGGATGGTCCCCTTGAAATAGTTTCGTGTCGATGGTAAGCGTAGGCCAAATAAATTCCCCATAAATTCACAAATCTTACTCCGTTAATAGCATTTCGAAGAATTCTTTGGAAATTCGGCCCGGAAGTCAGTTTCATTTTGTGACATGAAAGTCGGGAGACAAGTATATCATAAGTAGACCGACAAAAAGGTCGTAAGTCATATTTGATATGGCACAAGAGGTGTGCGCTATTTTGGTGGGAATTTGCCAATTTACGATCAATGTTGTCATTTTCTGGCTTTTTCCGATTGTCTTGAAAATTCCGCTCATGCAGTATGTGACTTGTCTACCAAATTTCTACTTTGCTGTTTCCGGCATGAGCAAACCCACAAAAAATCCCCCATTTTGGTCCGAAATGACCATCTTGGTGTGAATTCTGTCGCGGGTTTTTCAGTTTGTTTGTTTGTTTTTTTTTCTCAGTGTTTTGGAAATTCATCCCCTGAAACCAGTTTGAATCTATAATTTGGAATTTTATAGCATTATTTTTCACGAGTAGACCCACCAAAAAGTCTGAAGAGTCCATACCAGAAAAGACACAGGAAGTCAGCCATTTTGGGATGGAGTGTCGCTTCTATTCTCTGTTTGAACATTTCCTAACATCCTTTAAAAATAAACATTGACTGGACATTTTGTCCGAATGCTCTTGAGTTTTAACTATGTATCTCTCTGATGGTCAGCTGACTAAAAGGTTGCCCCCGATCAAGGAAGCCAAACCACGCCTACAGAAGCTCTTCAGGGACTTCTGGCTCTACTCGGTGGTCATGGGCTTTGCTGTGGAAGGATCAGGTATGACTCTTTTCCTCATTCTATTTATTTCTCTTCTCTTATCAACATTTCGTCTCATCTCCGATGATCCAGGTCTGTGGCCGGAAGAGTGGTACGAGGGCGTGTGCGAGATCGCCACCAAATCGCCGCTGCTGACGTTCCCGAGCGGCGAGCCTCTCCGCTCCGAGCTGCAGTACAACTCGGCGCTCAAGAACGACACGGTCACGCCGGTATTGCGACACAAACGCTTCAAACACACCAAGTCGCGTTTTCCCGTGTGACACCGCTTTAACCGCCCCTCTTCGCGTCCCAGGCGGAGCTGAACGAGCTGCGTAGCACCATCATCAACCTCTTGGACCCGCCACCAGAGGGCGCCGCGCTGATCAACAAGCTGGACTTCGCCATGTCCACGTATCTGCTGTCTGTTTACAGGCTGGAATACATGAGGTGGGTCAACATACATCTTGCATCTCACACACTTCAACTTTAAATATATGGTGAAAAAAAATAACCATAAATAAAGTAGGTGAGTCACATAGTTAATTTCCGCAAAATCCTGTGTGTAATATGTCACTTGTGTATAATAACGCTGGCGGTTGAACGTGATTTGCAAATCATTGTATTCTGTTTTTATTTATGTTTAACACAACGTCGAAACTGTTGCTTTGACAATATTGGAACTGGCAAACACACAACACGCCGTTTGACACATTAATAATTTTTCTTCAATTTTAACATTTATACTCATAAAAAGCCAAAATAGACATTTCGATTAATTGCCCAATCAGCCCTTCTTGAAAGTCCCCGTCGTGTCGTTTGCCACCAGGATGCTAAATTCGCTGGACTCTGACCGTTTCCAAGTCATGTTTCGGTACTTTGAGGACCGAGCCATCCAGAAGGACAAATCCGGTAAGCGGAGTTGGATGGGAAAAAAAATTACGCAAACATTTGTGCACATGAGAACTTTTGCTTGAGTGTGTCCTTACTGCTCACAGGCATGATGCAGTGTGTCGTCGCCGTCAGTGACAAAGTCTTTGAGGTCTTCTTGCAAATGATGATTGAGAAAGTAAGACCACGCAAACGTGATATTTATCCTCCTAGCGCACAACTTGAATCGCATTCATGCCCTCTTTGCCCATCACCAAACTCTGCCTGACAAAAAAAAACGTTTCCTCTTTTAGGCAAAAACCAAAGCGCACGAGGAGGAGCTGGAGCGTCACGCCCAGTTCCTGCTCGTCAACTTCAATCACATCCACAAGCGCATCCGCAGAGTGGCCGATAAATATTTGTCCGGTTTGGCCGAAACGTGAGTATGGACAGATACGCCGGCCCGGCCTCGCCTGCCGACCTAACGTCTGTCTTGTGTGTCTGCGTCCTCAGCTTCCCTCACTTACTTTGGAGCGGCCGTGTGCTGAAAACCATGCTGGATATCCTGCAAACGCTCTCGCTCTCGCTTAGCGCTGTAAGTTACCGCCGCAGCCCAGAACACATTCAGGTTCTGTCAACGGTGAATCGCATCGAAACCCTTTTTTGCACCAATAATGATAACTTGTAACCTGATAACGTGCCCGTGTTCACGATGCAGGACATCCACAAGGACCAACCGTACTACGACATTCCCGACACGCCGTACAGGATTACGGTCCCTGATACCTACGAAGCCAGAGAGGTCAGCTTTATTATTATTATTATTATTTATTTATTGCGCAATTGTTAGCTTGATTATTTTTTATTTTTTTTTGGTTTCTTTTCAACGGGCAAATTTGGAGTTGTTTATTTTTAATTTTTTCATTTATTTATTGAATAAATACAAAAGTAATCAACACAAGATAGCTTGTAAATTAAAAAAAAAGGCGGCAGTAGTTTCTCCGTCTGTCGAGGCAATGGCACGTTTTCAAACAGAATAGGAAGAAGTTAAAAAAATTTAAAAACCTACCGGGTCCGACCCCTAATTCTGAGTACAGATTCGACTCATAAAATAATGAAATGAGATGAGAGCTAATGATACACAGCATAGTCTTAGTTATTAGCATGTAAAGTAATTACAACCTTCAAGCTAATATCACTCTGCTTCATAGTCGTCATGTTTTTTTTTTCTTGTTTTGCTTATGCCAGATTTTTTTTTAACTCACTTGTTTGGAACATCTTTTTAAACATGGTTAGGGAACAACATGCTTTCTTTGTATTCTTTTTTTCTTTGGGAAAATGTGGCGCAGGTCTGTTTATGGACAGTATATCAAGAACTGCATCACAAAACGACAACCTCTTTATTCATCCACAAATTCTGTGTCGTCCTGCTTTCATATGTTTTTGTCTCTCTGATCATAGAGCATAGTGAAGGATTTTGCCGCTCGCTGCGGAGAAATCCTCAAGGAAGCCATGAAATGGGCTCCGTCGGTCACTAAATCCCACCTCCAGGTAATTACACTGATGGATTCTTATCATTCGTTCTCCTGCGGTGAGGAGTCCATTTTGTCGGTTGCGTGGTCTCAAGACATCACGTTATCTTTTCCAGGAGTACCTGAACAAACATCAGAACTGGGTGTCGGGTCTGTCGCAGCACACGGGACTGGCCATGGCCACGGAGAGCATCCTGCACTTTGCCGGCTTCAACCGGCAGAGCACCACTCTTGGGGTAGGGAACAAATGCACGATGGATGGAAGACCAAATATTGAATGCCATTGTTTTTTTTTTTTTTTAATAAGACCAAGGTCCGGTCCCATGCATGGCGGTCATGGGAAGCCAGGGCTATATGCCCATTTAGTATGGTCAAGCCAAGCTTATACAAATCAACACTCCTCACAACCAACCAATAGTGGGGTGCATGAAAATAACAATTACTCACTTTGCCAGTACACAGCAAATAATGAGAGGTATTGTGTTGAGGCACAGGAACTCTTTTATTTTATTAAGTTGTGCCTGCTTAATAATAGAAATAGCCCTTTTAGGGAAATTAAAGACATTTTTACTTTAACTTTGTTAAACAGTAGTTGTCTTTTTTCCCCTTAATTTAACAAAAACAAAACAAAATACTAATTTTACCAAAATAAATACTAAACATGGAAACAAAAATATCCCTTTCATTTGTACAATTCCCCTTTTCACACCCCCTCTGAAATAACTTAAAAAATATATCAGAAGTGGAGTTAAGAACCATTTTAAATACTGACACAAGGGAGCACAGGAATGTGCAGTGTTTTTCTTCTACTATAGGTGAATGCAATGTCTGAGGCATGCAAATATTATTTGAGGACGCCATTGTGATGTTCATTTACCATGTTGCGGTGTTCTGCTATTAAACAGCTGCAAAGATCCCCGGGTAGACGGGAGCAGAACTGCACACAATCGAAACTTCCCGCGATTCGTTTTGTCTAATTGTCTGTGTGCGGCTCTCCTGTGCTGAAGCTGGGAGTACACTGTGGCTCGCGCATGCGTCTGTTTCCTGACGCATTCATCCATTTTGAATGCGTGCTGACGCTTATGTATGGACACACCTTAAGTTCAGAGGAGCCAATCAGCGCATCGTTATCGCCGACATGCCCTGCTCAGCCAGGGTCTTGAGTGAGTCAAACATTATAAACACAAAGTCGCGCTGCCGCGGTCCTCTGCATTGCCCATCTGTTAGTGCACGCAAAGAATACAACGGATAATTTTAACAAGCTATCACGGTAATGCGCAGATTATATTATAGATATAGTAAAAATCTATTTATGAATTATTATTTTATACAATTTGCCGAGGGTCCGGACAAAGGAGGTCGGCGGTCCGGTCGTGGATCGCGGTCCGCCAGTTGAGGAAGAGGGTTCTAGAAGATAAGCGAGCATGAATTGGCAAAAATAAGTTGCGTTCATATTGTCCCTCTCGTTGCCTTGCAGTCCACTCAGTTGACCGAGAGGCCGGCCTGTGTGAAGAAGGACTACTCCAACTTCATGGCCTCCCTCAATCTGAGGAACCGCTACGCCGGAGAGGTCCGCATGACCGTCCAATCCGTCTCCACCCTTCACATTCCGACACGAGGCGGATCATTCCTCGTTTCTTGCTTGTAGGTGTCGGGCATGATCCACTTCGCCCAGGCGGTGCGGGGCCAGCCGGACCTGGGCCGGCTGATGGTCAAGCAGATTGGAGACGCTCTTGACTCGGCCCAACCCGAAAGCTTCACCGAGGCCATGTTCAAGCTTGCCGCCTTGCTCATCAGCAGCAAAGGTTCTGTGATCATCATTCTCAAACTGGGGCCACCAATCACCCGAGATTCTCCGACACAAAATTTGGGAGTGGGTCCAAGATAGTTTTATGCATTCCTATGTATGCCACACGATAGCTGTGAAGTACAACTTGTGTGAAAACCTAAGCTCTTCAACTTCAACATAGTTCCTGCGAAGCACTAGTTTTGTCTAAATCATAATTCTCCCCTGCCTTAGCTATGCAGACAATTAGAAGCAATATGATTGTGACTACACCATACGTGCTCCTTCCAAACATTGTGGCGATTATGTTTCTTGTGTAGAGTGCGACCCTCAGCTGCTGCACCACCTGTGCTGGTCTCCCCTCAAGATGTTCACCGAGCACGGCATGGAGACGGCCATCGCGTGCTGGGAATGGCTGCTGGCCGCGCGTGTTGGCGTGGAAGTTCCGGTAAAGACAAAAAAATGATAACAATTCTGTGTTAGCCTCATTTTACGACCTTTGGCTAGCTCAGTCGCTGCTAGCGAAAATGGCCATTTTCAGACCCTTTTCAAGTACAGTAAATGTGTGTCGTCTGAAAAGACATCTAAATACGTCTTTGGGAGTCAATTAAACTACATGAATAAAACATCGGAACATACTCTGAGCGACTCAGGCTCCTTAAAGCCACACGAGTACGACAGCACATTCAGTAAATACACTTCACAACAACTATTGTTGTTGATTGCAGTTCATGCGTGAGATGGCGGGAGCGTGGCAGATGACCGTGGAGCTGAAGATGGGCTTATTCTCCGACGCGCAACAGGAGGCCGACCCCTTGGCGGCGTCTGAGGAGAGCCAGCCCGTCCCCTGCCCGCCAGACGTCACTCCACACCACATCTGGATTGAGGTCTGCCTGCGAGCCTTTTATTTTTTTTGGGGGGGGGGGGGGTCATCGTCACTTCTGCCTCACGCTGTTGCATCACCTTGTATCCAGTTTCTGGTGCAAAGGTTTGAGATCGCCAAGTACTCCAGTGCTGACCAGGTGGAGATCTTCTGCAGTTTGCTCCAGCGCTCGCTTTCGCTCAATGTGGGCGGGGCAAAGAGTAACCTCAACCGACACGTGGCTGCCATCGGACCTCGCTTCAGGTGCACATGACTAGCTGTCTTTCCACACATTATATAATGGACCCCCACATACTCGCGATTTCATACCTGCAGAATTACCTATTTGCATGGATGTGCGATATATATATACAGTATCTATATATTTTTCTATTTCCTGTATTTGATGCAGGCTACTGACGCTGGGCCTGGCTGTGCTCCACTCCGATGTTATCACCAACGCCACCGTCAGGAACGTCCTTCGAGAGAAGATCTACTCCACAGCCTTCGATTATTTCAGGTACATGCAAATGCAATGCTGGCTTGACTGACCACGTTGATTTTTCCACTAAGGAGCTGCCGCATGCGTTTTTTTCCTTTGTTTTGCAAACTAAAATGTAATTTACGACAGATTTTTTTTTTTTAATCAAAGAAAGTTTTTTTTCGGTGGTGCTGGCACGGATTAATGGCAGTTCAATTCATACGGATGAGGTCCCACTGCAAAAACTTGATCCGTCCGTGTTGATCTCATCAGCAAGCGGAGAAATATGTGAGGAGTAGCTGAAGTAAACTCAGCTTGTGTTCCGTCTGCAGCGTGTCTCCAAAGTTTCCCACCCAGGGTGACAAACGCCTGCGCGAGGACATCAGCGTCATGATCCGCTTTTACGCCAGCATCCTGTCGGACAAGAAGTATTTGGCGGCGTGCCATCTGGTGCCCCCCGGTGAGCTTGGTACCACCTCGGCCCCGAGCACGCTCTCTGCCGGGATATTTGGATCGCTTATCGTGTCCAGCACTTCTCCGATATCCATCTTAAGTAAGCCTCAGCGGTGTTGGCGACGCACGGTGGGAGCATGCGTGTACGCGTGGCAAATTTGATGCTTTGCTCAATCCTCACCATGCTGCTTGTAGATCGACGTCGTCTCGATCAGTGGGTCCTCACCGCTTCCTGCCACTGACATGCCTCGGCTAATGTAATAATCCGATTTTTTTTTCTTCAAAATATCAGAATTAACCACAAAAAAAAAAAAAAACTGATCGATCAGACCCCCGTTCATTCTACACTAGTTTTCAACTAAACAGATCCAGATTACACACTGCAGAAATTGTGAGTAAATTGAGATGAGGTCACTACTTTTGTGCTGCATGTAGTCTTTTTGTGACATTTTTGTTTTGGGTGTATCTTGAGGTTTGTCTCAAGAAATGTGCCTTGTTGTAGTCTGGGAAATACTGGTGTCAATAGTGTTGACAGTATTTAGCTAATTTTCCTTCTTTTGGCTTCTGGGTTTGATCTCAGTTGGGGTTTCAAATTATTTTAAAGTCGTCCTCATTAATCTAGGAACATATTCTTGCAGCCGTGAGGAAATGAAGCACAAATTTGTCACTTGCGTTGAGATGCACTACTCCTCATCATGTCAGCTCACCAGCCAGACCCCCCCGCCCACCTTCTCTCTAATCCACCAATGTGCAAGGAAGCACAACTCCCCTCATCATTTCTTTTAAGGCGCCGTGAGAAAGAGTCATTGTGAAAGTCCCTCAACCCTCCATCCTGGATGTCATCATCCCAAGTTCAGGTGTGGAGGAGGTGCATGTAAAACTCTGCTCATGTAGCATGACATGGCTCAGAAAAGTCTAAACTATTGTCCTTGGGTGTGAATGGTTGGTTGTCAATGTGTTCCCTACAATTGTCTGACAACCAGTTCAAGGTGTACCCCACCTGCTGCCCAAAATCAGCTTCAGTACTCACCTGACCCTTGTGAGGATGAAATGGCCACAGTTTGTAGAAAGCCTCAAACACTCAGATTAGGCAGCAATTCATCATCAAGCTGCCGTGTTACATTTGTAAATTAGTGTAAGAATTCCAGAGATGCAACGATTTGTAGCACCGGCGATTACAAAGTCCATTTTGTCTTCTTTAATCAGACTTGGGAGGACCAATTCACGAACTGTAGAAACGATCAGGGCTCAAGAGCAGAGCCTTGTGGCACACCAAGAGGTGGAGCCCGTTACACCCGTACCAACTTCAAATTTTTGTCATCACCAACAAATCCTTTTTCAAGAAACTTGCAATGGATAGCATGAACTATGCCTCACGTTGTACCAACGTGACAGCCGTGAAGCTTCGCAAACTGACACCGAACTGTCGTGTGGGACAGAAAAATGCCTTGCTTGGTCGCAATTATGTAATGCTGTTTCAGTGTCAATTGGTAAGCCAAGGACGTTCGCAGTTCAGGGCGTGCATGTAAACCTCCACATCTCCATCATCAATCATGTGGATGCTGCCAGTGTATTACTGTTCCCGTTGCTATTGTGTTGTGTTCTAAATGTTCGTTTGTGTAATTTCGGACAGACAACCAGGACCCGTCGCTGAACAGTTTGTCGGTGATGAACGCCGCCGACATGCGCAGTAACGTCGACTCCAGCAGTCGCTCGCAGCAGAGCAGCCAGGGATGGATTAATACGTACCCACTTTCCAGTGGCATGTCCACAGCATCCAAAAAATCGGGTAGGGCTTTGTTTCAGACTACATTCATTTGACCTTATTCCTAACCCCTAAATGGAGACCTCCATATTGGTCGTGCATTTGTTAAAACCCTAATTTGGAAATTTGTCACTCAGGAGCGTCCAAGAAGAGCAACCGAGGCACGCAGCTCCACAAGTACTACATGAAGCGCAGGACCCTCTTGTTGGCTCTTCTGGTGAGCATCTGCTTTCCATCAGATCTTTTTTTTTTTCTTCCCCGCCCACCTAAATGGAGAGTCTTCTTTCTTCTGCCCAGGCGAGCGAGATCGAGCGGCTGAGCACGTGGTACAATCCGCTGTGCACCCAAGAGCTGGCCATCGCCACCGAGCAGTCGGTGGAGACCAGCATCGCCAACTGGAGGTCCAAATACATCAGCCTGACCGAGAAGCAATGGAAGGATAACGTCAACCTGGCCTGGAATATCGCGCCCTACCTCGCCATGCAACTGCCCAGCAGGTTGGCCTGAAAGGGGTCGTGAAAGTTTATTCTTTTGCACAAACCCAATTCGAATGAAGTTGGGACATTGTGGTAAACAGAATAAAAAGATCAATGTTTTACACAATGTCATTCGAATTGTCTTTATTTAAAATGTGACTTGAACTTAAACAATTATTTTGAACAAATTAACTTTAGTGCCATTTTGTTTCATTTCAATTAAGTTACAATAACTGCATTAGTTACAAATTACTTAATGAGATTTTTTTTTTAATGAATTTATTTTTACAATTCAATTTTGGGTGGGGGGGCTCAATTGAACAAACTGCAGAAAATAGGAGAGATCAAAGTGTATTTAACTATTTACTACATGATTAGTTTCATCACTGTTGAACAGTAATGTCATGACTCAAATTACTTTTCAATTGAACAGTTTAAGGGGAGGCAAAGATTAATGCAACAGATCTGCCTTCCCCCACCAGGTTCAAGAACGACGCCATCACAGCGGAAGTGACTCGGCTGGTGCGTTTGGACCCCGGTGCCGTTAGTGACGTTCCAGAAGCCGTCAAGGTCTGACCATTTCCATATTTTTGGGGTGTGCGGCAGCTTCAGAATGGCTGCCAGGTTCACAATGCAACAGAGAAGCTGAATTGCTTGTGAGAGGTGGAGGCCTTTCAAGCCTAACAGCAACCACAGCACAATTGACTAGTTCTCCCATAATCCTTTTTGGTTTGAAATGTGCGTTTGTTATGTTGCGGTAGTTCCTGGTAACGTGGCACACCATTGACGCCGACTCTCCCGAGCTGAGCCACATCCTGTGCTGGGCACCCGCCGACCCGCCAACAGGCCTGTCCTACTTCAGCAGCATGTACCCGCCGCACCCGCTCACCGCACAGTACGGCGTTAAGGTGCTGCGCTCCTTCCCTCCGGTAAGTCGCCTGCGGCTGCTGCCTCATCGGTGAGGTGCTTTTATTTATTTATTCCCCCCCTTGCAGGACGCCATCTTGTTCTACATCCCGCAGATTGTACAAGCACTGCGCTATGACAAGGTATTTATTCTTGTAGTTTGTTAAAGTAAGGGTCCATAAATATTGAGATGATGACACAATTTTCATTTTAGGGGGGCGGGGCTCTGAACACCACCATTATGGATTTTAAATGAAATAAGATGTACTAGAATGCCAAAGCATCCAATTTGATGTTTAAAGCCAAAAAGGTGAGACTTGGATCCATATTCCAATGTTTCTGGCTTGAGCTGTGTGCAAGCTGGCCGTTCCATGTGATCAAAAAATGGCTACTTTTTTGCCTCGGAGTACAAACTATAATTCTTTGTGGTATGAGCAATTTAAAACACACTTGCAATAATACTTCATTGTTTTCCCTTTGAAATGTCAACATATTGTCATCAATATTATTCGCACTGACTGGCTACATTGTTAAATTCAGATGGGTTACGTGAGGGAGTACATCTTGTGGGCCGCGCAGAAGTCGCAGCTGCTAGCCCACCAGTTCATATGGAATATGAAGACCAACATCTTCATGGATGAGGAGGCGCACCAGAAGGACCGTAGGTTTAAAAAAAAAATTTAATAGGACTTTGTTCCCATCCTGGCTTTTTCACGTGAGCGTCTCATTGGTTCGCGGCTTTGTCAGCTGACATCGGGGAGCTGCTGGAGCAAATGGTGGAGGAGATCACGGGATCGCTGTCAGGTCCGGCCAAAGATTTCTACCAGAGAGAGTTTGACTTCTTCAATAAGATCACCAACGTGTCGGCCATTATCAAGTAAGCCAGCATCCAGCGTTTCATGAACAAAATGATCAGGATGTTACTGAAAGGCACTAAAAAGCACTCCGTGATTGTGCAGTAGAAACCTCATTGAATAGAATGTAAAGAATTAAACGGTCTTTGCATCATGACGTCATCCTTTCGTTCAATGGGGCTCTTTTTGGTGCGCATGCTTTGGCCACCAGATGGCAGTAACTACCACAACATTGATACTAATTGTGTTAGCTGATCTATGGCGTTTTGCATTGTGTGTTAGCATTGAGCTAATGGCGTATCCTGAGTAAAAGATGTCCGTTTTGGTTGTATACACAAAGTGTAATTTTTATTAAAGCGCAATTATAAGAGAATACACATAGAGGTGACATTATTAAAGGACATTTTGTCTGGTCTTCTAGGCCAATTCCCAAGGGAGAGGAGAGGAAACGGGGCTGTCTGAAGGCTCTGTCGGATATCAAAGTTCAGCCAGGTAACGTAAATGGCAGAATCGATGCAGCCATTATGATTTCTTTTTAAACCAGTAAGATGCAAAAATCTCCGGATCCCCACGGCCTGTATGTGTGCTAGGCTGCTACCTGCCCAGTAACCCTGAGGCCATCGTTCTGGACATTGACTACAAGTCTGGAACACCCATGCAGAGGTAACAACATTCCCAAAATCCGAAAAAGAAAAAAAGATCTACGAAAAAACAGTTCATGGAGGGCAGCAATTTCCGGACAGCGGATTGAATAATTAATCAATCTTGTTGAAACAATAATTTTAGTGTTTCAAAGAATTTGATTTGTCTTAATGGTATTGTACCTTGAAACATGTTCTTGGATGGCATCTTGATGTGCAAGGAACTATGTTGAAATGAGTTGAGGAATGTCGTTTAGACAAAAATGGCGCTTTACCACCATCATGTTGAAGTGAGTTTAGGGGCTGCATTCAGACTCAAATCGTGCTATGCCGCAATCTGTCACCATCCTCCCTGTGCCCACCCACAGCGCAGCCAAGGCGCCCTACCTGGCCAAGTTCAAGGTGAAGCGCTGCGGCGTTAGCGAGCTAGAGCGTGAGGGCCTACGCTGCCCGTCCGACTCTCTGGACGAGGACGAGGACAACCCGGATGGGGCACGGCGGGTCTGCTGGCAGGCGGCCATCTTCAAAGTGGGCGACGACTGTCGGCAGGTGAGCCTTGCTTAGCCCAAACTTCCAATGCTCCTGTAGGGCTATGTGCCCTTAAAAGAAAATCTGGGTTTTGATTTTTATTATTATTTTTTTTTGCTGCAGGACATGCTGGCGCTGCAGATCATCGGACTCTTTAAGAACATCTTCCAGCTGGTGGGCCTAGACCTTTTCGTCTTCCCCTACCGGGTGGTGGCCACTGCTCCCGGGGTGAGACGGCCTTGCATTCCCAGCCTTTCTAAAAATAAATCAAAGCACACGTTAATTATTACTAACCCAAAAACACACATTGCTTCGTCCAGCAACTCAACTACCTTCATGCTAGGATTATGTCAAACGCCATGGATGGACTAACAAAACGCGCGTTGATGTTGTTGTATTATAGCATGTATTATACTGCCTCCTGGTGGCCAACCACGATGGTATGAAATCTTTATGCACAAACTGTTTCATTCATCTTTTTTTAAGGTACTGTATGTTTATATGGTTAAAAAAAAACAGCAGTCAGGTTTTTGTTTTTTTCATTTGTGAGATGGAGGTAACTTGCATCTTTTGCTGTGGCTAGTTGTTGCAAGTATTTGACAGCAGTGACCGAGCGGTTCTTCCTCAGTGCGGCGTGATCGAGTGCATCCCGGACTGCAAGTCCCGCGACCAGCTAGGCAGACAGACTGATTTTGGCATGTACGACTACTTCCGCAACCAATACGGCGACGAATCCACGCTGGCCTTCCAGAAGGTGCTCCCCTTGAATTGCTTTTTTGTCCTATGTTTAAGTAGATATGTTGGGAAAGATTTTGTCAAGACACCTGGGATCTCCGTTAAATTGTTGAGAAAGCATCATTGGTCTCCCTTGAATGGTGTGGTTGCTCCACAGGCTCGCTACAACTT
This sequence comes from Hippocampus zosterae, assembly GCF_025434085.1. Lineage (NCBI taxonomy): Eukaryota > Metazoa > Chordata > Actinopteri > Syngnathiformes > Syngnathidae > Hippocampus > Hippocampus zosterae. The sequence goes on from NC_067468.1 coordinate 9,474,592, forward strand.
CATCCGCAGCATGGCGGCGTACAGCCTGTTGCTCTTCTTGCTGCAGATTAAAGACAGACACAACGGCAACATCATGCTGGACAGCAAAGGCCACCTCATCCACATCGGTAAATAAGAACAACTAAAAAAAATGGGGCACCCGGCAGCTATTTGTAAACCAGATTTGGTCTCCACGAAATATGAAGAGTTCAGTGGTCCGATTTTGAACACCTGCTGCTAAAATGCTAACACTTAGTATGCTACGGTATAACAAAATAGCAACCTGTGTTATTATTTTTTTTTCCTGGTGGTTGGTTACTATTTAGAAAGAGAATAGCTCAACTGCTAATATGCTAACAGTTGTTATATTAACACGCATACAAAAAAGATTGCAACCTGTCTTGAGAGAACACCTAGCTGGAGCGATAAAAAAATTTCACGTTTTTTGGCCTCCGGTTGGGTGCATTTTTCGCAATCCATTTGCCCCTCTAATGCTAACAGTTGGTCACATAAACTCAATCCAGATAGCGACCTGAGTCAAGAAAATTGAAAGCCTAACGGAGGAGGATTTTACATTTTCCTTCCTGTTAGCTTACCGTTTCCAAAGAGGATTGATTTGATGCTAACATGCTAGCTGTCTGACTTGCCTGTGTACTGTAAAAACCGATCAAAAAGGATTGCTTAAAAATTTGCGCGTGGCTTGGGCGCAAAAGATGAACTGCTGAAGAAATACGTATAGCAGCCACAAGATGGCAGTAAAGCACAGGGAGGACCACAAATCGCCAATATAATACTGTACATCTATCACGTATACAATTTCTGATTGAGACGATTAAACGCAACCAACACAAGAAATCCTGACTCTGTATTACTTTTTGATTTTCTCCCCCCAGATTTCGGCTTCATGTTCGAGAGCTCCCCGGGCGGCAATCTGGGCTGGGAGCCCGACATCAAGCTGACGGACGAGATGGTGATGATCATGGGGGGCAAGATGGAGGCCACCCCCTTCAAGTGGTTCATGGAGATGTGCGTGCGAGGCTACCTGGCCGTACGGTAGGAAAAAATGCGCAGAGGTGGCGGCGGCCGGCGCAATGCTTGTCTTGTGTCTCAAGAAGTGGTCGTCTCCTTCCAGGCCGTACATGGATGCGGTGGTATCTCTGGTGACACTCATGCTGGACACGGGACTGCCGTGCTTCCGAGGACAAACCATCAAACTGCTCAAGTGAGTCACGGAAACACAAATTGCTGCAGGGCGTTATCACCGTAAAATGAAATGGGATTTCCCTCCCAGAAATAGTAGCCGCAGGTGTCAGAAAATTGTCAGCACTGAGCTGGTGGCAGCTTTGTTGTTTGTGTAAGCAGCGCACATCAGCAGGGTGAATTGAAGTGAATCGTTTTTTTTCTTTTTCTTTTCTTTTTTTTGCCCTCATAATCAGAGGCAGGTTTAATCCCCAGATGAGCGAGAAAGAGGCGGCGGCGTTCATCATCAAGGTCATCCAAAGCTGCTTCCTCAGTAGCAGGTAAAGGAGCAGCTAATGCTAACACGTAACGTTAAGCTAGATGCACGTTCGGCTGTAACGCCGCTCCACATACTCATTTGACAAAATTAGAGAGCGAGATGTTTGTACAGCTCAGTGAGATAAAGGCTTTTTTAAAATTACTATTTTACATATTTTAAATCAAGCTTTTTAACTTTCTTTAAATGTGTTATTTTTGTATTTATTGCTTAATATAAAAAAAATGCAAAGCTCCAGTGCAAATCCATTTTTTGTGGGTTTCCCCTTCCAGGAGCAAGACATACGACATGCTGCAATACTACCAGAACCAAATTCCCTACTGAGCTGGTGACGGCGCATCCGGGGCAGCAATAAGTCTAAAACACAACAGGAACACTTTGAATATTTTAGTTTTTGACCAAGAGAGCTATTTGAAATCTCCCTTTAAGTGTTTACTCTGCTCCTCATCATCATCACTCCAGTGCACTTTATTTCTTGCAGTATTCCGAGATTACGTCAAACAGTCTGCAGTGTTTTCAAATGTTTTCAAGCGTGTATCTTATATCATATGTGTATTATTTATCAGGCCACGAGGACAAATCATCACAGATGAGTGTTATAATCCAGAGCGGCACTCTAGTGCATTCTGGGAAGTGTGTGTGCGTGTGTGTGTGTGTGTGAGTGCATGTCTTCAGTCCAGTGTTTCCCAACCTTTTCTGTGCCAAGGCACGTTATATAAGAAAATCTCACATTTTATTAGCTCTTTTGGAATGTTTTTAATTAGTATCCATTTAGCAGTCCCCCCAAAAGAATTAATAATAATAATAATTCCTCATATTAATAGTTCAAACCATATATATGCCATAAAGTATCCCAAAACACGGACAAAAATATCATTTTAAACCCATTTTATGGGACCTTAAAAAAACTAATAACTTCCAGAAAGAGCACAAAAATTTGCTGAAAGCCACAGATTACATATCTGAGGATAAATTCTGCAACATAATGGCAAAAGTGAGTCGCAAATATTTATTAAGGCATTTAGTTTAGTAGGCCTTTTAGTGGTGTGCAAAACGCTACAGTTTGTTAAAAAAAATTAACCAACCCCAGTACAGTTCAGTTGCATTCAACTTTTAAATCCTATACATTGGCAATTAAGGCAGTATTTGGTGGAGAGCGTTTGTTCACTATTCATTGTCATTGCCACACCAAACGTAACATCACAGCGAACACAACGTTTGTGCGTGTTGAACCTGCTTGGAAACATTCCGTGTCTGTCTGTCTGAAAAGTCGTCACATGACTTCTCAGACCCTTTCAAACAAAAATAAGCCATGTCTTACTTGACGCGAGCGAGCGCCTCTCGATATGCAAAAATTATCCACGTGCTGTGTTTTCAGCTCGGTCGTTTTGGGTGGGGTAACTTCCCTCCTGGTTTATCTGTCAAGCAAACAGGCTGCTTTAAGGGGCAATTTGTGTAGATGTGAAGGGATTTCCCCACGGGGTGTTCGCCTCAACCTCAACATAGCGGGCGAGCCCCTGTCGTGTCCTTCATAAATTAATTCGGGGTTGTCCGCTTTCACCTGTCAAGGGGACGAATAGTGTCTTTACGCGAGCGAGACGCTAACGCTGAAGCCATCCTCTTCCAAATTGTACCTTTAACAAACCCTCAGTAAAATCGTGCGTATTTGTGACCATGAATTTCATCCGAGAACTTTTGTTTTCAATGTTTGTCGGCTAGTTCCACGACTGCCAGCTGTCAAGAACACATCTGCTGATTTGAAAATAAAAATGTAAAAAAAGCATCATTTAAGTCTTTCTAGAAGCTTGTTTCGTTGTATACTACGACGATCACAGATTACGTCACCTTCCTACTGTTTGGGAAAACGTCTCAGTTGAACCTTTCCGCATTTAACGCCCTACTGTGATTACACAATATGGCTCATTTACATAATCCCGCCCCCATAGTGAGTGGCTCAGCGAAAGATGCTGATCAGGTTGCGGAACACTTTGACGTAAAAAACTGAAGCACAGTTACATTCGGGCAGCATCCCAGGATTAGCTTCTGGTTTACAGATATTGTATTGTAAATAAACAAAACACACCCTCTTCGTCACTGTACTTAAATCGATTTTGTTTGTGCTCGGATGTTATTCGTACCACTGCATTGGGTATGTTTGTAAGGGTATTTCTGGTGAATGAAACTTTTTTTTTAACATTTTCCCAAATTATCTGTTCTGACCACCAACTGTGAAAGTGCAGTGAATGAACCAAATATAGATCTATATATAAAACAAAGAAAAACTAATTTCCGGTGAATGAAACAAGTACACTGCGGCGCGGTTGTGGTGACGTCACAGGGTTGGGCAGGTAGTTTCGCGTGGGGGCGGAAATTAGCTACGGTGTTGCGCCGTCTACTTTCTGTCATGAAGAAGAGCGGCAGGAGGAGAAAAAGGAGACAAGAGGACAACAACACGGTAGGCTAACTTTGGACCAGTGAATACCGATGAGCTTTGGTTCGTTATCGAGCGAAAAGCAAAAGTTGACGACGAAAGTGAACCGAGTTAGCCAGGAAGTGCACCTCGAGCCGAGGGAACCGGTCCAACTGGACAAGATTCGAAAAGAACCACTTCGGCATTCAAGTGGTTTTACTTTACGTTAAGTTTGGCGATGTTTTCACGCAGTTCTATTGTGTTAACGTAACTTGTTGATGTAACGTCATCAGGCCTGCAAACAACTTGTGTTGATCTACTTTGTTGTTTTTTTCTGTCGCGCGTGAACACCTTGCATAAATTATGTGCACATAATTTAAACTTTAGTTGCAATATACTTAACCCATTCAAATGTTTAAACTTGGCTTTATTAATCATCGTGGTCTTTCCTTGGATTACGGACGTTTTACTTTTTCAATGAACATTCTTCTAAAAGATTTGGAATGTAAATTTTGTCATAATTTATCGTCCAAATGTTTCAAAAGGATGCGTTCGGGGACCTCTTGAAAATGTCGTAAAAGTCTTACCCCTCGCTATATGTGTATTTTAATCATGGCATGGCTTCCTCGTTATCCATATTTTTATTCTTGCTATTTTACGTATTCTTTCACGAATTACAATCCTTAATTGTAACTCGTGAAAACAACGTTCGTCATAATTTATCGTCCGTAGGTCTCAAAATTATGCATTTGTGAAGCACGTAAACATTGCTGACCTTCATACATGAAATCCTAAAAAAATCATTTTGGTTTCCTCATTATTATTTTTTAAAATATACAGTATATCCGCATTTTTGTCTCTGTACCACTTTATTTATTTACATTTAATAGTACTGTTATTTCATGTAGTGTATATAATGTACTGTGATATCCCTTGCACTAGCTAATATTTATAATTTACATGCTAATTTATTCACATCAATAAACTTATTCTTATTTTTTTAGAGGATGTGTTTTTATTGACCATGTATCTGTGTAGCATGTTTATGACGATGTTACTAACATGAACCATTTTAGTACTAATCCCATATATATCAATAGTCAATCACAATACCATACAATACATGCTGATTTATATAGCGCTTTCACAACAGCGGCAGCTGTAACAAAGCGCTTTACAAAACAGTTAACATAAAGTAAAATAATAAACACAACACATAACATAAAACACAGACAGTCATGCAGTTCTAACCACTTTTCCATCACACGCTTTGTTGTTTGAAGCAGTTTGAGATGAAAGAGGAGAGAATCAAAGTGTCCTTTAACCAGTGGATCAGAGACGTCATGCTCAAAATGTGCACACGTCGGCTACAAGCAAAGTTTCAAAGTCAACAAGAAGCTGTAGCATCCATTGACGAAAAAAGAGATTGGTTCACTTCTCCTGTCGCATGGAAATCCATTTCAATCACGGCCCCTCTTACTGTTGTGTGAATGATGTCTTCTTAGTTATTAAACGTTTAAAGTGGCTTTTATTTACTTTGTACTAAATTGGAAACCCGGGCTGAGCAATTAATCGACTTTATTGATTCATTCAAGTTTATTTCTCAAATATTGACACTTTCATAGTTGAACGCGTGTCTCTGCTGATGGACACTGCTCACACTAACAACATGGCGGCCAACACTGTTGATATTAATTTGGTTATTGTATTTATTGTTTAGACACTTTTTCCAGGCCCCTAGCGACTTCGACAACCCCCCCCCTCCAAAAAAAAAACGAGCCTCCACGAGAGCCAATCAAGACGGGTCAGGAGGTGCTGATTGTTGTTGTGCTGTTTGTGTTTCAGGAGCTAATTGGTGTCACGCAAACGAACTTGGCCCGCGGCAGGCGGTCAATGTAAGTGGTGACGAGTGACTGCGTGTCAGCGAGGTATTGAACAGAATTTCCTATTTTTTGTTTTTGTTTTTTTTTGCAACTCCTCCTCATTAGCTGCCCTTCTAATTGGCTGATCACTGTGCATCCCCGCGCCGCCACCTGCTGGCCGGGAGACGCACTGTGGATGATGGCTAAAGCATGAAGGATTCTGGGTAACTTCTGGTTTCTCGCTCGTGCATTCTGACCCGTTGTCTTCTGCTGCGACTTTTGGCTTTGTGGTGGCGGTGTCGCTCAGCCACGTCAGTGCAAACATAGACATCGAATATACGGCTAATATAAAAAGTCCACACACCCTTGTTAAGAAAAACAAAAACACTTGTAAATAAAATGTATTATTATTATTATTATTATTTGATGTCTATGAGTGTAACCACATTTGACTTGGCTGATTTCTTGCAAATGTCGTTTAGTCTGTGTGCGTATATTTGCGTGTGTGTCTGTGGGTGTTTGTTTTCGTCACTTTTTTGTTTACATATTTTTGTGTGCGTACATTTGTTAGTGCACGTCCACATGTGTGTGTCAATATTCATTTGTGTGAACTAAGAAGTGTGTGTGTGTGTGTGTGTGTGTGTGTGTGTGTGTGTGTGTGTGTGTCAGGGCCCCCCCATTATCCAGATGTTCCATGGTGACGAGTACCTGGGCCGGGCTGAGCATGACCGCCAGGCGCCTCACTACGACCAGGTCCCGCCGGGCACGTTGCCCCGCGACAACTCCTATGAGCTTCAGCCTCTGAGCTCCCAACCGGCAACGTACTTCGCCCGCAGCGCCGACCCACTCCCGCCGCCGCCTCTGCCCAACCAGCCTCCCATCGGACCCGACTACCCCAGCGACGGGTACGCTCGTCATAAAATGAATAAAACCGGAATTGACCAAATCAGCAGAGACATCATTTGTGTAAATAAAAACTCGTTGTTTGAATTTCCTGTTTGCAACCGTAGTGAGGGCCCCCCGACTGAGCAGGATCTGGACCCAGCCCTGGACATCAAACCGGTGCACCGCTTCATCCCCGACTCGTGGAAGAACTTCTTCCGAGCCAGCGACCGCAGCAGCAAAAAGGGGGCGTGGCCCGACCCCTCTGTGGCGTCATGTAACAACAACAACAGCACCAGCGAGGGTGTGCGCTGCTCGCCCCCCCATACGCCGTCCGTCCCCGGGTCCTACCGGGACCCTTATGGAGGCTCGGCCGGCAGCTACAATTCGGGCAAGGAGCTTCTGGACCTTGGCGAGTCGGCTTCGGGCCGCACGTACCGCACCGGGCTGACCTACAGCGAGCGTGTGGAGGAATACCACCAACGCTACGCCTACATGAAGTCCTGGGCGGGGCTGCTGAGGATTCTGGGATGCGTGGAGCTGCTGCTGGGCGCCGCCGTCTTTGCCTGCGTCTGTGCTTACATCCACAAGGACAACGAGTGGTTCAACATGTTCGGCTACTCGTCTCCAGGCGGGGCCTACGGCGGCGGCTTCTACGGCGCCGGCACGGGTGCCACCACATACACGGGTCCCAAGACGCCCTTTGTGCTGGTGGTGGCGGGCCTGGCGTGGCTGGTGACCATCATCGTGCTGGTGTTGGGCATGACCATGTACTACCGCACCATCCTGCTGGACTCCACCTGGTGGCCGCTGACGGAGTTCATCATCAACTTGGCGCTCGCCTTGCTCTACATGGCCGCAGGTACGATGCGGGTGAAAAAACTCAAACCCAAATTCACATCACTGATTAATTGGCCGATTCATTTAAAATGTATATAGCTGTATATTTTGTAACATTCTGTGAATAACAAATTTTCTTGCAAAAAATATATATATATATACATATATATATTTTTTTTTTGCAAGAAAATACATATATATATTTTTTTTTAATTTACCACAAACGGGCTACTTAATTTTCTCAAAAATAAAACAAAAAATACAATCGGAGCATCCAACAAAGCTCACTCTCATCTCTTGCTGTTATGCTGCATATGTTCCAATGGAGCTCAGTGCTGCCCTGGAGTGTTGTGGCCCAACATGGTACAGCACTCTTTGTATACAACTCGTTTCGCACTTGCCTCTTCACTATCAAACAGCCATCCATCCATTTTCTAATACGCTTATTCTCACGAGGCCGTCCTGCTGCCTATCGTGGGTGTCTTCGGGCAGTAGGCAGAGCACACCCTGAACCGGTTGCCAGCCAATCGCAGAGCACACATAGACAAACAACCATCCATGGCTCATAATCACAACCAGGGACAATTTAGAGTGTTCAATCTGCTTGCCATGCATGTTTTTGGAATGTGGGAGGAAACCAGAGTACCCGGAGAAAACCCACGCAGGCACTGTCTTTTTCTTTTTTTGCGCAGGCATCGTCTACGTGCGCGATACCACCCGCGGGGGCCTGTGCTCCTACCCCGTGTTCAACAACGGCATGAGCGGCGCCTTCTGCAGGACGGAGGCCGGACAGACGGCCGCCATCATCTTCCTTTTCCTCACCATGGTCATCTACCTGATCAGCGCCGGCGTCAGCCTCAAGCTATGGCGCCACGAAGCGGCGCGCAGATACCGCCAGAGCAACGCCCAGGAGGTCCCAGCCACATCATTTCCAAATTTAGCCTGCCTCTCAAAATGTCAATTTCAACCCCGATTCAAACTCTTACCTCGAAACCTTCATTTTAAATCCCCAGCCTTGCTTCAAACCCAAATGTGAAGCGCTAACCACCTTTTTTTTTTTTTTAATCATCTTTCAGATGCGGCAGTCCGAGTTTGGAGCAGCACAGTCACTGGTGAGCGTCCCTCTTGTCGACAAGAAGAAACCCCACTTTCTGTCTGGCCGTTTGAATCTCACTGATATCATTCTTCAATAGCTGGTACCCACTGGCGCTCCGGCAGGCATCAAAACCCCCCGTCAGGAATCGTCCCTGGTGTCCGTCCGGGATGCGCCCATCGCCGTTGCCCCCCAAGTCCTGCAGGGGGCGATACCGTCCGGGCACATTCCCAAACCTGTTATTGTTCCGGATTACATTGCGTGAGTGCTTTGAAACTCTCATTTCAATTCACCGCTGAAGCGTCACGATTTTTGGATCACTTTCGAGTCCCTATCAAGATGCTAACCACGGCGCGTGTGTCTCTGCAAACAGGAAGTACCCTACCATCCGCTCGGACGAGGAGCGCGACCAGTACCGCGCCGTGTTCAACGACCAGTACGCCGAGTACAAAGAGCTGCACGCCGATGTGCAGGTCGCCTGCAAGAAATTTGACGAGATGGACGGCATGATGCGGAACCTCCCGCAGCAGGCCAGCAGCCAGATGGTAACCTCACCTGACGTCATTCCACTTCCTGTTTTTGCCACGCCTCCAACTTCTTCCTTTCTTCTCCTTTCCAGGAAGCCGATCGCATCAACAGAATTCTTCAGGAATTCCAGAGGAAGAAAAACGTGAGTGTGTCCTTCTGTGGTGTTCTTGTCACCTCCCCTTGAGGAGGCCTCGTGGATTTTGCTGCAATTGGACTATTTTTATGGGGGGAACCCACAGGACCCGACGTTTCTAGAGAAGAAGGAACGCTGTGACTACCTGAAGAACAAGCTGTCGCACATCAAGCAGAAGATTCAGGAGTACGACAAAGTCATGGAGTGGAACGACGGCCATGACTAAAGGATGCAAAAGTCCACTTGGGGGGTGTGCAAGCGTCCGGTGGAGCTAAATATACCAAACATCTGGAATATCTTCAAGTTGCCCCTTGTTCCCTGTCTTTTACATTTTGTTCTACCATTTCACACCTTTGAAAACACTTAATTTCTCAGTGGTTTGTAATGCTGTCTGCTCATGTTGATATGCACGCGGGTGTTGCTTTGTTTTGTCCTCACATATGGGATGCTGCGTGAACACCTTTGAAACGTGCCACTCATTAAAAACAGGCTAAAACGATGGGAAAAGCCACTTGAATCATGCTGCACGCCATCATTCCGCATGGTTTTAATGATAAACTTGTGAAAACATACTAAATGATGGGTACGCTCATTTAAGCATGCTAAAATCATTTAAATATGATGAAATGAAGTGACTTTACTTTCATGAAATATCTAATATGACATCAAATGCTGTTTTTTTTTTTTAATTTTTATCACTTACTCTACAAATGCCATCATGTGATTCTTTTCTGTCCTGGATACGAAGCTAATGTTTCTTTTTTTTATACGTGATGTAAGGAGTCTTAACACTGAATAAACCAAATGAGACAAGTCTGTTTTGATCATTTCATGACATACAGAATATTACTGAACGACATAGCTGTTCATATTGAGTGTAAAGTATGCAAGATTACCTTTTATACGTGAAGTTTTATCAATAATATTACTTTCCCAGAAAAAAGAAATCCTATATTAATCCACCACACGTTTCACGTAGCTGAAATAAGCAACGTAAGTGCACCCTAGCGATAAAAGTTATTCATCTTTACTTCATGTTAACTGTTTTGTTAAGCGCTTTGTTACAGCTGCCGCTGTTGTGAAAGCGCTATATAAATCAGCATGTATTGTATTGTATTGTATCTTGCTATTGAATGTTTTACATTCGTGTTGTGTTGGGCATTACTGTCAGTACCACCCTCTACCAGTAGAAGGCACTAATGAGTAAGAGACTGGGAGCACACTACGAAGAAGCTGAGAGAGTGAAGTATTTTGTTTGTGAGAATAAAGGGTGGTTTATTTGAAACGTCTCTTAATGTCGTTACCGCTTGGTAAATTGCCTTAACTAGCTAAAATATTCAATGTGGCTAAACTCCATCATTGAATGTTGATTCAGTTTAATCGCATATTTGTTTTTTTTTTCACGGAAATACTAATAAACTTGTTAATTTCCTGAGTCTTAAAATGAGTAAAAACAGCGTCACGTCATTTAAAAAAAAGAAACAAGTTGTGCTTTTTCGACATGTTTAACTTAAAGGCGCGTGTGAAAAGGGATTTTAAGAATTTTCTTGTCAGCAAATTACTTCCGCAATTGGCATTTCCTTTTTTTCCGTGAACTCAGCATTTCTTATTAGGTAAACTGATACCTGTGAGTAGGCGTGGCCAGGCTGCTACCTGTCAAGGTGTGGTTGCTGGCTTCTTTTTTCTCTGTGTGTATTTCACTTCGAGGAAACATCAACCCTCCGACGGACGAAGTTTCAGGTGAGCGCCTCGAACTCTTTCTTCACTACTTTCACTTTGGTGTCTTTGGAATGAAGCTTTTATGTATAGTTTTTATGCCGTAAACATTTGCGGTTTCAATTGTGTTGTTGTAGTCGATGGACCAAAAAGCCTCCACTGATATTTTTTTTTCTGTCGAACTGGTATGATTTATGCGACTGTCTGCGGAAATAGTTTTAATATGAGCACAAATATGTTTCGTGAAATATATTGTCTTGAAAAAATATACACTTAGACTGTTTCGCTATAGCTACAGCGTTTTTTAAATGGTGTTAAGTCGTTGATCATGTCGAATTAACCTCATTTAATATCTGGTAATACCCACACAAATACATGTTTTGTTTGTTTTGTTTTGTTTAATTGAAGATGTGTTTGTGCACTAATTTATATACAGTCTCAAATGCTGTGCCTGTTGATTGACGTGATTGCGGGCATTTTCTGATTGTGGGCATTTTCTACATACCTAATAAAGTTAGCATGATGCTCACCTTGTTTTTGTGTGGCGATGTTGTAAGAGGCACTAATCATCTAGTCTTTGCTGTATGCCTAATTGAGATGATAAATTCTGATCTATTCTTTTTTTTATTGTTATTATTTTAGAATGTCCCACGCTGTTTCGAGTTGTGCTTTACAACAACAACATGGCAATGGGCTAGTTTCAGTTGTGGAAAACAAATGTACTGAAACTGTTCTCCTTGTTTTGAATAATGTCTCGTTTGATCCTGCTACAATCGCATCGAAACTGGAAACTGAATTGTGCTTCAAACACATGCCGCCTAGCTTTACTTCAGCTAAAATTCAATAGTTTTAGAATTGTGGGGATGTTATCAACACTATTTGATTGTTTTTAAATTATATTTTGAAGTACAGAAAGTCCAGCGCATCAGCGATGTCCAGCAGGCCCAACGGGAGTCCACCACCCTACGAGTCCGATGGCTAGTAAGTCCAAACCGCTTTACAAATCATTTTCGTCTAATGTGCGAAATGGGCGACGAACCGAAGAACGTCACTTTGAGGAAACAAAAAGAATCTCTCTTCCCAAATCTGTTTATGTGTCACTCCCATTTGAGTTTGACTGTAAAACCGACAAGTCAAACAAACTTACATGATGTTTTGAAACGCCAAGATGTTGAACCAAAATGATCCTCCTGCCCGCAGCAACGCGCCGCCCCAGCCGGCGTACTCGTACTACCCAGATGACGAGTTCCAGCACTTCTACCGCTGGACGTCCCCGCCGGGCGTGCTGAAGATCATGGCCATCATCGTCATAGTGCTGTGCGTGGCCATTTTTGCCTGCGTGGCCTCCACCCTGGCCTGGGATACCCAGGGGGCGCTCTCAGGCTTCGGCGGCATCGGCGGCTCCTACGGCGGGAGCTACCCGGGAAGTTACGGCGGCGGGAGCAACTACGGCTCCTTCGGGGGCGGCGCCTACGGACCCGGCAACAACTACGGATACGCCGGCCTCGGCGGCAACTATAACGACCCGCGCTCGGCAAAAGGCTTCATCATCGCCATGGCGGCCATCACCTTCATCGCCGCGCTGGCCATCTTCATCATCCTGGTGTCTCACCAGAGGATCTCTGAGAGCAGGAAGTTCTTCCTGGCCGTCATCATCATCTGCGCCATCTTGGCCCTGCTGATGCTGATCGCCGCCATTGTGTACCTGATGGCCGTCAATCCCATGGCACAGTCGCAAGGCTCGGCCTACGGCAGCCAGATCGCCGGTCTGTGTGCGCAATACCAGCGGCCGCAGGTGTCGGGGGCCTTCGTCAACCAGTACCTGTACCACTACTGCGTTGTGGAGCCACAAGAGGTGCGTAACGCTCATTCTTGTTTTCGTAGTTTGTGCTTTCGGGCTCTTATAGTTGATTTTCCGAAATTTCTCAAAGTCGGAACTATACTTACCAATAAGTCATTTGACGGCACCCACGGCACTCACCACTCCAGTATAATCTAAAAATCGGCTTGCGAAGTGCTGCTTTTGTCAAGGTGCTGGGAGTTCTGAACGGTTGCTTTGCACACAAAAACTTTCAGCCATATGCTAGCCCGCAAAAATCATGTCAGGAAAAGACGACTAAAACATCAGAACTTTATTTGAGGTAAATGAAAGGCACCTAAAAGGTCACACTCGTGCAACCATATTTTCAGTTTATTTTGGTTTTCCTTCATGCGTTTTGTGTGCGTATCCGGCAGGCCATCGCGGTGGTGTTTGGCTTCCTGGTGGCGGTCGCCCTCATTATCATGCTGGTGTTTGCTCTGAAGACGCGTAAGAAGATCGGCGAGTTTGGCAAAAGCAACATCTTGTGGAAGCGCGTCAAGGTGCTGGAGGATGCCGAACCGCCGCAGGACGTCGAGGCCTGGGTCAGCAAAATCTTTCATCATCTTTAATATTCATTTCATTGACCAAAACAAAACAATGACACTTATCTGTGGCACGCATTTAAATGCAGTCGGGAGGCTTTTGTGGAAAACACAAATTGGTGGGATATCCCCCGCATATTCAAGAATTTTTCTGGGAGGGGTTAAAATTGTTGTTTTTTTTTCTCCCCCCAGGGCTATTTTAATGGGTTTCAATTATACGCGGATTTTCTCTGTTTGCGGGCCGCCCCGTTTAGTTGTGGAAGTATCGTTTTAATGTGAGGTGTTATGGTGCGGAGGAAGTGCAGAAAAGTGTGTGTAAAGCGATCTTTGAAGCGGTTGGACCCGTTTGGCGGCTCTCGGCGTGCTAAGAAGAGGGGGGGGGGCAGGAATGGGACGGGGTGTTTGGGGGAGGTTGGAAGGCTGCCGGTGTTGGTTTCAAGGCGTGTCGTCGTGTTGACACAAATAGTTTCACTCTCATAACGTCACATTCTCAAGGGGGGGGGGGGTCATTCACTCACACACGCACGTAAGAGGATCTAACACACACGTTGGAAAAAGGGCACGCGGGTTTAGTTGTTTTCTTGGAGGTCGCAAGAGCTGACGTGACGGGTCCGCGCATGCTTGTCATTCTAGCGAGGCAAGCCTCTTTTTATTTATTTATTTATTTTTAACACCGCTGGGGGGGAAAAAAAGCTTAACACAAAACTCGATGATCTTTTCACTGTCATTTAAAAATATTTTGAGTTAACAACAAAAAAAAAAGTATTTTTGACGAAGAAAGTAGCGACTTTGCTTTTTTGTTGTCGTGGTAACGCGAGGCCTTGTCGACAGGTGAACGACGTGTCGGTGCCACCCAATAATGAATTTCACATGGTCGAGGTACCGGAGAAGCTACGCAGCTCGCGGAGTCACCTGGACAATGACGACGACCGCAGCACCAACTACAGCAAACCCGTCTACGGCTACACGCCACCGTCAGTCCGCATTTCACGAACCGTCCACGCTCGCGTTCACCCACACGTGTGATTTCACATCGCTCGCAATGATGTTGATTGGAATGATGATGATGTCATAGAGTGAAACGCGTCCAATGCTGAGTCATTCGTACTCGACAAAACAAAGTCATGTGGGATTGTTTTACAAATGCGTTACGGTGTGTGTTCATTGATCATCATCATCATCACCGTTGTCATTATTCTAATCATGTGCGCAATTTTGTGCGTGTGGCAGTTCGGTGGAGGACGAGCAGCCGGTTCGTAACGGCGTTCCTTACGGCGTCAACTCGGACGTTCCCGGCAGAGCCAACAGGAGGCGCGGGGACCCCGACGCCGATTACGCCTCTTCGGGAGACGAGCTGGATGACGACGATGCCGACTTCTACAGGTGGATGCGCGGCATCGCGCGCGTAGATGGATGGCGCGACGTTTTAATGGCGAATTGTCTTCCTCAGCGAGTTCCCGCCCATCCCCAACGAGCAGGAACGGAACGAGTACAAGCGAGAGTTCGACCGCAATCACAACGAGTACAAAGACCTCCAGGCCGAGCTGGACGCCGTCAACAAAAAACTCAGCGACATCAACCGAGAACTGGATGAGCTGCGGGAGGGGAGCCCACAGTACCTGGTCAGCATCGTACACCGTTCACCACGTTTCATCGCAAAGAACACGCCAAAAATCACGCCTCAGCGATAACTCGGCCATTTTTTTTCCAAAAATGACCAATTTATTGTCAGTTTTGTCACTTTCAGGGGTCTTTGAAAATTCAGCCCTCAGATGGTTTCACTTCGGAACATGAAATTCAGTAGACAAGGAGGAGAACCACAAAAAAAGCCTCAAGAAACCATGCTCGAAAAGACTCGGGGAGCCAGTTTGACTTGGCAACATGAAATTTAGTCGTCATGTCTATCTTGAGAAGGCCCACAAAAAAGCCTCAAGAAGCCATGCTTGAAAAGGCATAGGAAGTTTACAATTTAGTTTAAATTTACCCTCTACGTATCAATTCTGTCATTTTGGGGACTTCTTTTGAATATTTTGGGAAATTCAGCCCGCAAAACCAGTTTCGCTTAGTAACCTGAAGTTTAGTCAATATGTCTATCATGAGGAGAGAGCCACAAAAAAGCCTCAAGAAACCATGCTCGAAAAGACTCAGGAAGCCAGTTTGACTTGGCAATATGAAATTTGGTTGTCATGTTTATCTTGAGAAGACCCACAAAAAATAGGAAGTCTACAATTGTTGTTTAAATTTGCCCTTTACGTATCAATTTTGTCATTTGGGGGACTTTTGTTGAATATTTTGAAAATTCAGCCCCCAAAACAAGTTTCACTTCGCAACCTGAAATTTAGTCAACATGTCTATCATGAGGAGAGCCACAAAAAAGCATGCTCGAAAAGAGACAAGAAATTGACCGTTTTGTTTTTTTAAGCTGCCATTTTAGGCTCATTTCAAGGTGCCGTTCAGAGGACTACATGTTGGCCAAGAGATCCTCGAGGTCAAACTCCTGCACATAGAAATATCATGATAATAATAATAAAATGATGTGCTTTACGGCAGGATGCCCTGGAGGAGTACAACCGAATCAAGGACATGAAAAAGGTGAGTCAGTGTTTTATCTGTTAGAGGAGTGGTTGCATAAAGTTAAATACAACTGAACTGTACAAAACAAATATGGCGTCTTGGATTCCACAAAAAAACGTAAGCCACTGCCATATTATGTCACAGTTGAAACATTTAATTGAGCGATTTCTTCAAGTACAACTAGAAGGAGCACACCGTGACTCTTTGTGCGTTTGTTGCGTTGTGTTTGCAGTCATCAGATTATCGCGCCAAAAAAAGGCGCAGCAAATACCTGAAAGCCAAACTCAACCACATCAAAAAAATGGTCAGCGACTACGACCGCAGAGCCTGAGATGCGGCGGTGCGCTTCGGACGTCGTCGCCATCAGCCGAGCCCGTGGCGTCGTCGTCCTCCGACCGTGTGATGTCATCAGAACAAAATTTTGGATGGTGAGTGCGAGCTGTCGATCGTGGTCGGAACCGACAGCCCAAGTCTTACTGCCTGCTATGAACTCTTTTTATCCCAAAAGCACAACAAGCTACGTTTAAGTGTTTGTAACTTTTTTTTGCATGATACTTTATTTGTATTTTCTCAACTGTGTATGCTTATTTGTAATAATTTGCATGAATTTTACCCGGTCTTTTTCTTATCTCAACTCAGTTCACGTGTATCAAGTGGGCTGTTTTTTTAACTAAGTACTTTTACTCTGGTCTCTGAGTTAGTTTTTAATTTTTTATATGACAATAAAATGTCCACTAGATGTACTTTATTTACTGAAGTTTGTTCCTGCTAGGTAGCAGCATTTGGCGGTTGTTGGCTCTGAATAGGAATGTTAAGATTTTAATGGTGAAATGTTGAGAAAATATGCTACTTGTCATGATAAAATAAATACAGCAGCACATCGTGCGAACATCTGATCTCTTGTTCGAGAGTTATCTTGTAAACTAGACCAAATTGTGATCGATGAAATATTGGACACTAAACATTAAAATAAAGTGAGTAGCGAGTGTAAATGCTCAAGGTGATGTTATTGTTTTCAGAAAGTTTCAGTGTATTATGATCCATCTCATTCAACTTTGGAAGGAAATCAGATTAATTTGAATATTTTCTCGACCAAAAAGTGGATATGATTTTAAATTGGATTTCTCATTTATTATTTTTTTTTCTTTTTGTGGTTGCTGATGATGAGACACGAATGTTGCTCAGTGCTGATGATTGCGTTTGGGCGAGGAGAGGACGCCTTGCTGGCCTTAACCATCTACCACCGATCAAACCACTTGTGTGTGTGTGGTGATCACTAAGCAGCCTAACAGATTAGCAGCACAGTGTGTGTGTGCGCATCACATTGTGTCTCATTTAACGGCGAATTTGAGGTCAAAGCGGGTTCGTCCTTCAGCCGCCAATCAAGGCCAAGGCCAGAAGAGACACACACACACACACACACACATACACACACAGACAACATCTGTCTACATGCACAAACGCATACACGTGAGCATGGGTTTGTCCTTTCTGGCTGGATGAGTTTGAGACGGTCCATCTCGTGTACCTAATGAAATGACCACAGAATGGACTCGTCTGCTCTTCCTGATGAAATCCTTCTTTCAATTCTTTTTTAATTTATTTTTTGTTAACGACTGTCGACGCTGGCGTGTCTCGTTTAATCTTTAGATGTTTGAAATCGGAACTGAAAACATACCTGCCAAATGTCAAATGTGCGCAAAGTGGCAAGTCACATTAGCCGTTGCTTATCAGAACTCTCAAATATTTATATAAGAATAAAGTAGATTCTTAGTGACAGTCATGTATTATGATTCAACGATGACTAATAATACACCCAATATATGACATTAAAAATTTAACTACTGTTTTCATTTTTGCTATGTTTTTTTTTCTTTCGGGGAAAAATAGTTTCCGGAGGGGTTGGAAAAGTTGTGAAATATAATGACAGTGTTGCCAAGTTGGTAACACTTGAAAAGTGCATGAGACACTCTTGCTGGTGACATGTCCGTGTACACATCAAACAAAAGTACAACTTTCAGAATTAAGCCACCGCAATGTTTTGAGTTTATGTGAGGGCCGTTCAGAGACTGTGGGCAGGCCAAATATGCCTTATTTTGCATAGATGTTCACATTTTTAAAATATGGGGTTTAAATTGAACATTTAGGGTTAGGATTTCAAACAAGAGTTACATTTTCATATTAGGGCTTCAAGGCTAGAGTTAGGGTCTGTTTTTAAGGGTTCCGTTTTCAAACAAGGTTTAGAACTTCAAAATTGGATTTTGAGCCGCGATCATGGATTTACAGTTCAACTCAACGTTAGAGTTTCAACAAGGGAGTTTCAAAGTTGGAAAGCAGTGTTCCGATCCACGCCGGAGTTTTAAGCCCGTTTTTCATTGTCGGAATTGGATATCGCCGTCGTATTTTGAAACGGCGGCCCGTGCGGTGATGCTGCTGTCCCTTTAAGAGGACATCAAAGCCGATTAGCGCTCATCCCGCCCTCCCGCCTTTAGCGTCATTTGGTTGTATTCCCAAACGGAACCCTCTTCTCCTTCGCCGTGTATTCATTCCCACTCGGACCACCCTCCCCCCCCAAAAAAAAGTCGGGTGGGTACCCGGCCGGCTCGTCGCCCGGATTCCCGCGACGGAGTCATGACGCGCGCCCTCGCTCTCGCCCTCGGTTGCGCGCCCTCGCCGGGACGACGTGCGAGCTCGAGCGAGTGAAGCGCGCCGCCGCGCGCGCGCACGTCGCGTCCCATCCCGTCCAGGTGCGTCCAGATGCAGAAGAGCGTGCGCTACAACGAGGGCCACGCGCTGCACCTGGCCCTGGCCGCGCGCAAGGAGGGTGCCAAGCGGGGCCTGGTCGGCAAGCGCAGCTCGGAGAACGTCCGCTGGACGGACAAGTTCTTCGCGCTCTACCAGAATCTTCTTTTCTACTTCGACAACGAACAGAGCGCGCGGCCGTCCGGCATGTACCTGCTGGAAGGATGCACGTGCGAGCGCGCCCCCGCCCCCAAAGTGGCCTCGGTCAGCGGCAGCAGGGACGCCCCCGAGAAGATGCAGGTACGAGACCCCGAAAAGAGTCTGCGTTACGGTTTTAAGACGTGGTTCGGCTTTCAAAATAGGACGGGTGTAAGTTACTCTGACTGTTTCAAATAATGGTTGGGCTTTCAAAGTAGGGTTTGGAAGCAGGATTAGGGTTCCAAGTCGGTCTCAAGGTTTCGAGGTGGGGTTTCAAGCAAGGATTAGGGTTCCAAAGTAAGGCTTGGAGTTCAAGTTAAGGTTTCAAGTCAGACTCAGGGTTCCGACGAAGTGTAGTGAGACGGAGCTAGGGTTTCAAATTACAGTCACGGTTTCAAACCTGGGTTAAGTTTTCAAAGGAGTGTTTCAAGCCAGCATTAAGGTTTCAAAGCAGGATTTTAAGGCTTTTAAGACAAGGTCTGAGTTTCAAATGAGGGTTTCAAACCAGGAATAGGGTTTTAAATAAGGGTTAGGCTTTTTTTTTAAGTAAGGTTTCTAGCTAGGATTATGATTTCATACCAGTGTGGGTGCTTCACGACGATGGTCGGGTTTACAGTAAAGTTTCGATGCTAGATTTCGGGCTTAATTTGGGTTTTCAAGTCAGTGTTGGACTTGTTGACTTGTGACATGCTTGTTGAGTGTCATGTGAGTTGTGCTCATGGCAGGACGTGAGCTTAGTGGAGGGGGCGTGGCTCATCGACGTTACCCGTGCGCGCGTGTGTGTCTTTGTTTTGGTTCGGGTTAAATCCATCTGGCTGCCAGGGAAGCCGCATTAGCAGCACAAGCTGCCTTGTTCGTTATGTAAGAACAACACACACATGCACACACACACACACCTCCGTGCACACACACAAGCCTTTAAGCCTAATGCTGGTCGGACGCCGGCACACGCTAGCGAGTGTCTGTCACCCACTTATGTTATGTCATTACTACATATGCGGGCGCACGCACACACACACTTTCTACATGCAGCATACCGGCTGTATAGTGTTAAATAAACAAAGTTGGGTGTAACACAGGAAGTTAGGTGAAGTACAAGAAGTGAAGTGTAACATTAGTAATGTGTGTGTGTGTGTGCGTGTAGTACTACTTCCTGGTGATGTTCGGCCATGATGGGCAAAAGCCTCTGGAGCTACGTACTGAAGAGGAAGCCGACTGCAACGAATGGGTGGACTGCATACAACAGGCTAGGTGCACACACACACACACACAGTCTCATGCATGTGGAGATACACAGGCTCATTCATTTAACTCATTCAGTACCAGCCAATTCTGGACCAAGTCTGAAAAGACGTTTACAAACGTCTTTGGGAGTGAATGAGTTAAACTACTGGAGTCGACACATTGTGCCATTTGTTTGTCTACATGTCCAAAGAAGGGATGCTTACTGTGCTGCACGTAAGAAGAAGCTGAGATATTAATCGTGAAGTCTTAAACATTTCAAGTTTTATGACAACATGAAGTCCGATTTTGGACTGGGTGGGATCAGGGCAAAGTAAAAGGTTGTGGAAGCAGATAAAAATAGAAGAGAGAGAGAGAGAGAGAGAAGGCCAGAGTGTGATGTAAGTTCATAAAGTACCACCATGGCCTAAATGTGAAGCGCTGCAAGCCCAACACGCACACACGATTGCACGCACGACACAAATATGTAACACTGTTGTGCTCATGTAGAATGTGACAGCATTAAAAAAAAATCCCCATTGGAAATAATGTACATGTTTGCCTGTGTGTACGCGTGTACAAATGACTGTGTGTGTGTGTGTGTGTGTGTGTGTGTTCAGCTACTCAGACCTGATCTTGGAGCGGGAGATCCTCATGCAGAAGTACATCCACCTGGTCCAGATCATGGAGACCGAGAAGATCGCAGCCAATCAGCTACGCACGCAACTGGAGGACCAGGACACCGAGATCGAGAGGCTAAAGGCCGAGGTATGCTGCGCTGCAGCACTGCGCTAATGCTAAATGATAATGTTAGATTTTAGATTCCATATGCTAATTCAACATGATAATTCTTCATACTATGCTAATGGTAAATGCTATCTGTAATTCTAATTCTAGTATCTGTTAATGTTTGAAGCTGAATGTGAAGCTGAATAAAACTAATGCAATTGTCCGATGCTAAATGCTATGTTTGAATGCTATTTGTAAAAGGCTACTGCCGCTGTTAGTGCTCAAGCTAACGGCGGTTGTGCGCGTCTGGTGTCCAGATCGTGCTGCTCAACAGGACCAAAGACCGCACGCCGCCGAACCAGAACACCCTGGACGAGGAGGACCCCGACATCAAAAAGATCAAGAAGGTAAGTTGCGCTGGGGTCAATAGGGACACCGGAAGGAGGAAGACTTGTTGAGTGGCTAGCTAAGAGCCATGTGACTTCGGTGTCACGCGACTTCTGAAGTGACTTGTCATGCGAGTTTTTGAGTGACTTAAGTGTCATTTGACTTGTTTACTGACTTCTTAGGTGACTTGTTAAGTGTCGTTAAAAGACTTTCAAAATGTTTTAAGCGACTTGTTTGGTTTCCTGTGACTTAAGTGAGTGAAGTGACTTCCGAATTTAGTTTTAACTTGTAAAGAGATGACTTAAGAAGCACGTGTCATGTGACTTGGAGTGACTCGTTTAGTGGCATATGCCCGCAGGTGCAGAGCTTCATGCGCGGTTGGCTATGCCGGAGGAAGTGGAAGCTAATCGTTCAGGACTACATCTGCTCGCCGCACGCCGAAAGCATGCGCAAGCGCAACCACATCGTCTTCAACATGGTGGAGGCCGAGACGGAGTACGTTAACCAGCTGTCCGTCCTGGTCAACTGCTTCCTGCGTCCGCTGCGCATGGCCGCCAGCTCCAAGAAGCCGCCCGTCAGCCACCACGACGTCAGCAGCATCTTCCTCAACAGGTGCGACAAAAAGTGGTCTGGCAAAAAAGAAGAAACGCGAGTGTTACAGACCACCCTGAGTGAAATGTGCGATATGAATCATCCTCCCTCGGTATGTTTTTTGATTGCATTTACGACACTTACTTTTCGAAGATCTTTAAACACATTTGAAAAATAATACAAAGACATTCTAGATCTAGAACATTGAATGTATTGAGAGGGATCCAGAAGAGCAAGGGATAAGAAAAAATGTTACAGTGTAATGCAGGTGTGTCAAACATACGGCCCGCGGGCCGGAACAGGTCCCAAGGAGGTTCGATCCGGCTCGCGGGATAATTTAAAAGTGAAAAAAATGCATTAAAGACACAGAATGAATATTTTAAATAAAAATGCAATTTGTGGATTATCCACTAGGGGGCACACTGTTTTGATCACAGTAGAAGATAAGATAAGATAAGATGAGATAAGAAAACCTTTATTAGTCTCGCAATGGAGAAATTCCTAATTTACAGTAGCAAAGTAATGAAAGGAAGAAGTAGAACAACAAAATATAGGTCTTTGTTTTGATCAGGGAAGAAAACAGCAGTCTGTCACCGAGATAGATGCAGCAAATGATATGAAAGCGCCAATCAATGCTTCTTGAGACCAAAACAAAGGAAAGAGATGAGATTTTGGTGATTCATAGCACAGTATGGTATCAAGTTAATGGTTCGGCCCACTTCACATCTACTGAGTCCGTAAGTGGCCCACAATGTGAAATGAATTTGACACTCCTGGTGTAATGGCATACCGATCCATGTGTTTAAAGTTTACAAATCCCGTTTTGTTTTTGCAGCATCATTTATCGTCTCACAAATGCATCAGTAATCATATGCAAAACTGCACATCATATAATGAACTTACACTCATCGCTTTCTGTAGGCATAAAACGCAGGATGGGAGAGGATTGAGACATTCTGAAATCTTTCTCTTCAACAAAAATCAGACCGACACCCGTTTTTTTCAACTGCATACCGTGTTGCCGCTAAATGGATGAAAGTGGATTTACACCCCCCAAAATGAATTACAAAATTAAGTTATAATCAACAATAGTGAGCTATAACTAGACAATTTTTTCCTGTTGTTGGGGGAGACTACTACTTAAGTGTTAGCATAAGTAGTAGGACACTTAAGTACACTTAAGCTACTGTACATCTCAGCACATTTGGCTTAGTTTTGTTTGTTAAGATTTTGTTTCTCGCAAATGATTGCCAGGGTGTTTTCGGGACGACCCAAGCCAAGACTTTGTGCAGCTAATGTAGTCCTTGTTTTGACCAGCGAGACCATCATGTTCCTGCACCAGATCTTCCACCAGGGCCTGAACGCTCGCATGGCCAACTGGCCTACGCTGGTCCTTGGTGAGTCATCAGTGTTGCCTCGCGTGTTGTCGGCGTCGTCACGAAACCTGTGTGTGTTTGGCTTACAGCGGACCTTTTTGACATTCTCCTTCCGATGCTGAACATCTACCAGGAGTTTGTGCGCAACCACCAGTACAGCCTTAATGTTCTAGCCAACTGCAAGCAGAACCGAGACTTCGACAAGCTGCTCAAGCAATACGAGGCCAACGCCGCGTGTGAGGGCCGCATGCTGGAGACATTCCTCACCTACCCCATGTTCCAGGTAGCAAAGTGACGATTGTGCCTCTTTAAGTCTTGCGTCGTTCCAAACACACTTGAACAGTCAAAGCACAGCTCATAGCGCATAGCAATACTCACACTTTTCGCACCTGGTAATTCAAAATCAGTTACCTACTTGGAGTACGAGTTATCGAGTTAGCAATACTCGATAATTTAGGTTGTTAGGTGAATTGTTTGTTAGTTAGACAGGTCATTTGTTTTCTTGGAAGGTACTGTAAAAAGAGAGGTAGGTCAATGTTTGGTTATTTAGCAATAGTTCTAGCTAGTCGTAGTGTTAGTTCGGTGTTTTTTTTTTAAGAATTTTAATATTATTGTAGATATTGTTAGTTATGATGCTACTTTTTGTTGGTTAGTGAAACAGATAATTATAAAACAGATTTTCCAATTGGTTACGTAGGTAGGTAGGCAGCTAAGTAGGTGGGTAAATGTAGTAGTTGTGGGCAAAGCTAATAGCTCGTCGCTAGCTAGCGAGAGAGTAGAAGTTGGTTAATTAGTTAGCCTGTTGGTAAGAGTTTTTCTTTGGTAGTTTTTGTTGTTGTTATTGTCAGCTGTAGTTATTTAGCGGTTACTTCTCCGTTTAGGAAATGTTAGTTATTAAAAGTTGCTTAGTTATCCAGTTAGTAGTAGTCAATGTAGGTAGTTGTAGTTCTTATTTAGTTGCCTTGAAAGGCAGAATGGTTGCCAGATTCAGATGTGATGATCATCTCTCCCTAATGAAGTGACCAGCGTTCTGTGTGTGTTTTCAGATTCCTCGTTACATCATCACCCTCCACGAGTTGCTCGCGCACACGCCGCACGAACACGTGGAGAGAAATAGTTTAAACTTTGCCAAGTCCAAACTGGAAGAGCTCTCAAAGTACAAACTCGATCTTGAACTTGATGTACCGTCGCTCTTCTCCAAAGTGACGACATGTGTGTTTTATTGTGTGCGCACGCATATGCGATCAGGATGATGCACGACGAGGTGAGCGACACGGAGAACATCCGCAAGAACCTGGCCATCGAGAGGATGATCGTGGAGGGCTGCGACATCCTGCTGGACACCAGTCAGACTTTCGTTCGACAGGGTGGGGCGCGCCCTTCACGCCGTCTTCATCTTCCACATCGAGATACCCCGGTCAAGGCTCAAGCGAACGTCTGCTTTCCTTCCCGACAGGTTCACTCATCCAGCTACCGTCCAGTAGCGAGCGCGGCATGCTGAGTAAAGTGCGTCTGGGTTCGCTATCGCTGCGCAAGGAAGGCGAGCGCCAGTGCTTCCTGTTCACCAAACACTTCCTCATCTGCACCAGAACGTCCGGAGGGAAGCTGCACTTGCTGAAGGTCCACACAAATCCATTGCAAATGAACCATGCTATTTCATGAGGTCAACCACCATGTGCCGCATAGATAGGCTGCTGTTGAAATTTAAATCAGTTTGTTTTGGGTAGAAGTAATTAAGAAAAAAAGAGAAATGATTGTAAAGAGCGAGTGCAGTTATTCTGGCATAGCTATAGTATATTCCCGCCTAGATATGAAATCAAGACATGTCTGGCTCAGGATCCTTTTGAACCAAAATGTAACAAAGGAATGACTACTAAGTATGGGACACAATTAAGGTCCAATTAGTTTGCTGCCTAGATGGGCGGCTGTTGAAAACAAGACAAGTTGGCTTTGGCGAGCGACCATTTTATAGAAAAAAAAGTTAAAGGAATTGTGGATAGAGGTGACAGTTAATTCTGACCTCTCATTTGCTGCCTAGATAGGCTGCTGTTTAAAACAAGACACATTTGGCTCTGGATAGTTTTTAGCTCAAATAAAACAAAGAATTTTTAAAAAGCCTCAACTAGTGTACTGCCTAGATGGGGGGTACAGTTTTAAAAACCAAGACAAGTTTAACACATTGCCTAAAAATAAGTTGCTCCCTCGTCGGGCTGCTATTGAAAGCAAGGCATAGGATGTAGGTCATAATTAGGCTTTTTCTTTTTTTTGTGTGCTTGTGCTCCAGCAAGGAGGCACGTTGTCGCTGATGGAATGCACGCTGATCGAGGAACTGGACGCCGGCGACGAGGACTGTGAGCGTGCCGTGACTTCCTTTCGAATCCAGTCGCTTCCAAAAGCGTCAGACGTGACACGGTCGCTATTTTGCAGACAACGCGGCAGGTCAAGGCTTCAGCCATTTGGAGTTCAAAATGGTGGTGGAGCCTCCCGACGGGCAGACGTTTTCGGTGGTCCTGCTCGCTCCCTCGCGCCAGGAGAAGGCGGCCTGGACCAGCGACATCAGCCAGGTCGGCGAAAGCCACGGACGAACAACTGTCGCCTAAATTTCGTCTCACGTCTCGTGTTTGTTTGCGTTCCAGTGCATCGATAACATCCGCTGCAACGGGTTGATGACCAGCGTCTTTGAGGAAAACTCCAAAGTTTCTGTGCCGCACATGATTAAGTAAGACGTCACGCATACTCAAAAACACACACGGCACAAAAGTGACGGCTTGGCGTCCAACCCGCAGGTCGGACGCCCGCCTGCACAAGGACGACGTGGACATCTGCTTCAGCAAGACGCTCAACTCGTGCAAAGTGCCGCAGATCCGCTACGCCAGCGTGGAGCGGCTGCTGGAGCGCCTGACCGACCTACGCTTCCTCTCGATCGACTTCCTCAACACCTTCCTGCACACCTACAGGATTTTCACCACGGCCGCCGTCGTCATCCGCAAGCTGGCGCACATCTACCGCCAGCCCTTCACCTCCATCCCCGTCAGGTAGCCCAACCGTCTGTAAGCTGCCACTCAAAGACACGGCTAGACTCGGACTTCGTTTGAACATACCCATTGTCTAAACACATCAAAGACACACGTGGCGATTTTTATATTCATTGGTAAACATCATTTACAACACAGGTGTCAAACACAAGGCCCGCGGGCCAGATCTGGCCCGCCACATAATTTTACATGGCCCGCGAAAGCAATTCAAGCAGGTCAACTTCCATGACGCATGCTAAAATCTATGCCGATTTTCAAATTGTCATATGCAATAAATCATCGTGTTGCGCTACTGCAAGGATTTTCTTGTTTTACATTTTGACAGAAACTTGAACAACAGGACTTTTGATTTCAAAATTTATTATCTGTTAATTGTGTACTGTTTATGTAATAATATGAGGAGGTGATACGATTTCATAGTCATAATGGCCCTCCGAGGGAAACTGTGACTACAACGTGGCCCGCGATAGAAATCAAAGACACGTCCATGGTAAATTTACCACCTCAAATGGAGGGAAACTAATTCCATGATGACTTTCTGTTTTAATTACCCATAGTTGGATACCTAATGGGGGGGGGGGGGGGGGCATCACCTTCGAAGTGTCTTTGATGCCAAGTCGAAGCATAGCTTTGATGCGATACAAACGAGAAACACACATGAGCACATCTTTGATATTATGGACACATGGCCTTTGGTGTGTCAAGTGTTATTAAAAAAAATAAACATCCTCATGAGACTGAATCATGGCCCACATTTTCATCTTCCTCATCTTCATTATATCCTGGTCATCCTCATCTCGTCACGGTCCTCATCGTCATTTTGGCGGTCAGGATCGAGCAGCACTCGTGCGACCGTCTGTCCATCATGTCTCTATGTCCCGACTACACTCTGAAGATCACCCAGCTGGCTCTGGATCAGTCCAAGTAAACTCCCATCAACGACCCCCATAGTCTTGTCGATCACGCCATAGCCCCTCCCCCTTGTGGTGACAGCTGGTCTTGCGTCCACAGGTCTCTGGAGCTTTTCTTCGCCACCAACCAGGGCTCATGGGGCATGGAACCCCTGAACAACAAATCCCCGCGCCTGTGTCGCAAGTTCTCATCCCCGCCGCCTTTGTCCCTCCCGTCTCGCACTTCCTCGCCCGTCCACGTACGCAAATTGTCCCTCAGCTCGCCAGTGGGCCCCAAAGTCCTGGACCTCCCCTCCACGCCGTCGTCCTCGGCCGCCAGCTCCCCAACCTCGGCGCACGGCCCGGGCCTGTTCACTTTGTCGTCGCCGCCCCCCCACACCGCCGCACCCTGCAGGACGCTGTTTGGCTTCTCGTCGTCGCCGCCGCCCACCATTACCAAGGCCCCGTTGGATCTCAGTCGAGGTCCCAGTTCGCCCGAGCTCAGCCCGGGTGGCGAGGACGTCGTCGGTGGCGATCTGCCTCGCATTGACGCCTTCTGCGGGAAACTGAGGAGAAGCATCCGCCGAGGTGAGCCAGTTCAAAGAAAATGACTGTGGATGTGTCTTAATGTCCTTGACATTTGAAACAGTCACGCTCCATTCAAGCGTTGCCGCCATGGTTACGTCTGTGGCTCCTCCTTCTCTCTCCCCCGCCAGCCGTACTGGAGACCGTGTCTCTGGACAAATTTATTCCGGAATTTCCCGCCGCCGCCGGCACCAACAGCAACGAGTCCGGCGACGTGTCCCCGTGTCGCTCACCGTCCACGCCGCGACACTTGCGCTACCGCCCGGCAGGAGGTATCACGCCACGCAGCCACGCTCATTTTTGCGAGATGATGTTGCTCAACGCCGTTTATTGCTGTCTCTCGGCAGGGTGTTCATCCGAGAACGCCCGGTGCGCTGTGTCGCCTGCGTCTGCTTTCGCCATCGCCACCGCCGCCGCCGGACACGGCAGCTCCCAGGGTGAGCGCATGGAACCAAGACGGCCATTTTGTAGCACTATTCCAATCCAAAATATGCATGTCAGGTGTAGGTCTTACTTCTGTCCACTTGGGGTCACCGTCACTGCATTCTACGTTGTTGTATCTGTGACTTTGAATGTTTGTGGCTTTAAAAGGCGGGGCCTGACCTGGTGAGTGATATGGGAGTCAGTATGAGTTGCTAAAAGTGGCTAACCGTGGGGAAAATTTGCTAAAGCTAGGAAGAAAAGTGCTTTGTGTTTGCTGTTGCAGCATTGGGCACCTCGGAGAAGTCCTGCGACAAAGAGTTCATCATCCGCAGAGCCGCCACCAACAGAGTTCTTAATGTGCTGCGACATTGGGTCTCCAAACACTCTCAGGTTAGCCCAGCAGCTCTTTAAAAAAAAAAATCTTTTTTTGGGGTGATATTTTTATTGTTGTCATTATTTATGAAGGACATAAATTCCGAAATGTATTCCATTCATTTGACACCCAACCTTGCACATTTTGCAGATTTATTCAAATTGAAAAAACAAATTAATATTTACATGTTCAGATACATACAGTCCAATTATTACAGGAAATACTTATAGTGTGTTTAAATGAGTAAATAAAAGAAAGTAAATAAAACCCTCAGGTGAGAATAAAGCAGCAACAACCTTGAAGTGAGCTGGCGCGTTTTCGCTTGCGCTTGTCAGGACTTTGAGAGCAACAGCGAACTGAAGGTGGGCGTGGTCAGCCTCCTGGAGGAAGTCCTGCGGGATCCGGACCTTCTGCCTCAGGAGAGGAAAGCCACCAGCAACATTCTCAGGTTACCCCGCCACGTGCGCATACGAACTTGGCTCGATTCGAAATTTAACCGGCGCCGCTTTGTCGTCATCAGCGCTCTTTATCAAGAAGAGCAAGACAACGCTCAGCTCAAGATTGAAGACATTCTGCAAATGGTATGCCATTTTCATCCGAAAGAACATACATAAACAGTTGTTGACCAAATTATCATGAAAATGATCTTTTTACATTTTTTTTGGATGAACAGAAAAGTTGTCCACTTCTTCACTTCATTGCGGTAAGAAAGAATCTTCATGTTCACTTACAGACGTTAAAATAGTCATCACTATTTACGTGTGTGTGTGTAGGCGGAGGGACCAAAGGCAGAGTGTTTAGAGTCCTTGTCTGCGATGGAGCTGGCCGAGCAGATCACGCTACTGGACCACATCGTTTTCAGGAGCATTCCTTACGAGTCAGTGCAATATTTTGTCTTAGTATTTAAAAAAAAAAAATTTAAGGGATGAATGAAAATAATTTGACTCATGCGTCTGCTGTAAGGATGTTGCATTTCATAATATTCCCTGAATATAACTTCATTTTTGATTAGATTAGTTTGAGAGTTATATTCGAATTATTTTATTTTTTACTTTTCTAAGATTTTTATTTTTTTTATTTTTTAAATACTGTCTGAATATCAGGCAGCACGGTGGTCGACTGGTTAGCATGTTGGCCTCACAGTGGAGAGGCGCAGGGTTTGATTGCGGCTCGGGCCTTCCTGTGTGGCGTTTACATGTTCTCCACGGGGCTGCGTGGGTTTTCTGCGGGTACTCTGGTTTCCTCCCACATTCCAAAAACATGCATGGCAGGTTAATGGAACATTCCAAATTGTCCCTGTGGATGGTTGTTTGTGTATGTGTGCCCTGCGATTGGATGGCAACCGGTTCAGGGTGTCCTCCGCCTACTGCCCGAAGACAGCTGGGATAGGCTCCATCACACCCCGCAACCCTGGTGACGATAAAGCGGATCAGAAAATGGATGGATGGTCTTAATATCACCAACAGTCATAATATCATAGGAATAAAATTGCATTTGGGACTAAAAAAGTATGACTCGGGGGGGGGGGGGGGTAAAAATTATTTTTTTTATACAAAGAAAAAAAAACTTTTTTTTTTTTACAAAGCCAAAAATATCATCAGACACAAAACCGATATAAAAATGAAAATATTTTATTTTCCTTGTTTTAGTCAAGAAAAAAAAAGTCAAAGTTGATTGATTGATGTTGTTTCAGGGAGTTCCTTGGGCAAGGCTGGATGAAGGTGGACAAGATGGAGAAGACTCCTTATATCATGAAAACCAGCCAGCACTTTAACAATGTAAGTTGACCTTCAGCGGCGATCCAGGATCCAGAAAACCGCACCCCGCCGATGACATCACCATTGAAAAATCAAATGCCATGTTTTGTTGTCACGGCGATCAGATGAGCAACCTGGTGGCGTCGCAGATCATGACGCACGGCGACGTAGCCTCCCGGGCGGGTGCCATCGAGAAGTGGTTGGCTGTGGCGGACATCTGCCGCTGCCTCAACAACTACAACGGCGTCCTGGAGATCACCTCGGCGCTCAACCGCAGCGCCGTCTTCCGCCTCAAGAAGACGTGGGCCAAAGTCTGCAAGCAGGTACTTCCGCTAACATGGTCAGAATATTAGGAGCCGTTCTCAGCGCGATTGTCAATAATGGAGGATGTAAATTAGCGCGTGTTACAGCTGCGCTGGGCAAATGGACGAAAATCTATTCAGCGGCGTAAAATTGCTGCCTCAAATATATTCATACATTATTTTTGCATGAATTTTCTATCCATTTATAAAAAGTCAGAACATACTGCACTTTCCAGAGATTTATTTTTGCATTTTTCTGAGCTAATTGGTTGACTTTTTTTTCTTTGTGTTCACTTTTAACATTTGAAAATACAGGTAGTCATTATTTTTCTTGAAAATTTTGTTCTGCTCAAAATTGATTGATTAAAATGAATGTATTCATTTTGCATTTTTTCATAAAACATATTTATATTTTTATATTTTTGTCCCCCAAAATGTTTTTGTTATATTTTTCAAGAGTACAGTCAATTTTGACAAAAAAAGTCTTAGAAATTAAGACATTCATATTTTACTCAAGGGAAAAAAAAGTCCTATTTTTTCGACAGCCATAATATTAACGACATTAAAAGTGAACTTTGGAAGTGAAGTGCTGAATTGTTCAACAATAAAAAATGTTTTTAGATTTAAAAAAATCTGAATTTGGAAAGTCATAGAAGAGGGGAAAAAAGTCATTGATTGAGTCATGGCTTAAATTATTGTTAAAATGACAATAAAATACACCCAAAAAAATTATATTTACATTTGTTAGCAATTGATGAAAAAAAAATCATTAAAAAGTGTGTGTATGTGTGTGTGTGCGTTGCAGACAAAGGCGCTGATGGATCGTCTGCAGAGGACGGTCTCGTCTGAAGGACGCTTCAAGAACCTCCGAGAGACGCTGAAAAAGTAAACATCGCCTCATTGCCGTGTCGCTCCACCAGTGTATGTGTCACGTGTGTGTGTGTGTGTGTTTGCAGCTGTAACCCGCCGTGCGTGCCCTACCTTGGCATGTACCTTACCGACCTGGCTTTCATCGAGGAGGGGACGCCCAACTTCACAGAGGAAGGTCTGGTTAACTTCTCCAAGATGAGGATGGTAAATATCACCACACGGCCACTCTGACTCCAAAGGTAACTTGAGGACTCGTGAGGTCTCTTTGTCTCCCCGTCAGATCTGTCACATCATCCGAGAGATCCGGCAGTTCCAGCAAGCTCCTTACAGGATTGAGCACCAGGCCAAGGTTAGCTGGGCGTCTTTCTTTGCGTTCCTCTGATTGACAGCCATCTGTTTGATTGACAGCCATTTTGTGGTCATCCCCCCCCCCCACCCCCCGCCCACTGCAGGTGACTCACTTCCTACTGGACAAGACACAAGTGATGGATGAAGATGCGCTGTACGAGCTTTCGCTGAAGATTGAACCGCGCATACCGCCGAGCTAAGCTAACACTAATTGGCTCGCCTCCGACCGTTTCCTATGCTAGCTTGTTAGCACAAGCAGAAGACAGGCTAATCCCCGCTAATTTGGATCAGGTGAGGCTTTCGTGTCCTGTGCCTCTGATTTCCTTCCATCAATGCAAAAAAAATAAGTAAAGTAAATGGCTCGGATCGTGTATGAATGGACCGATCCAGTTCTACTGGTTAACATGGGTACCGATTACTCGGGTGACATCACTTCAGGTGTGGGATGTCGTTAGCCGTTCAGGCTCACTGGTTAGCATGTTAGCTTGAGTGTCACGCTGTAAGGATCTACTGGATCACAGTGTAACAGCAATTTCTGTATGCAGTGGATCCGCTGGATCGTGTCCTGACATTACTTTCTGCACGGAGTGTCTTCTTAATCCATGTCACTTCCTGTTTTCCGTGAATCCACTGGATCAGTCTTTTGAATCCAGTTCAGAGCACTGTGAAACTTTCCATACGTTTTGGGTGCACTAAAGTTCACCGTGTCCTCATTTTTTGTATCCAGTGCATCCACTGTACCATACTGTGATGTCACTTCCTGTACGAAGTGGATCTAGATAGGACAATGTGACATCACTTCCTGTGGTCAGAAAAGCCACCGGATCACACTTTGAAGACTTCATCCAAAAGTGAATGCGCTCGATCTCACCGTGAAATCTCTTCCTATACGGAGTGGATCCACGGGATCATATTTTGAAATCACTTTCCTGAAAAGTGGAAGCAGTAGATCACACTGTGACATCACTTCCTGTACGTCAATGCCACACGCTTATTTCAAGTGTGTGTTTTGTTCGCGGCAAGTTCGTTAGCTGCTCTTTTGTACACAAACCTTTGAACAATGGACAAGTTTGCTCTTTTTTTAAAAAAGAGAATTGACCGAAAAATGTTTTGTTTTTTTACATAAAACGACAATCATACGTGATGTTCCAACAGTATTATTTATTATTAGTCATATTTGAAAGTTAGCTCTGTGTTATATTTAGTTTTTTCTGGGGTGTCTTCTTTGAGATTAACACCTTTGCACTATGTTGTCATTTCATCTCCCTGTGGTTCGACTGTGAGAAATAATTTCTTGTTGATACTTATTTAGGTTTTCTTTCTTATTAGCGCCTCTTATGTTTTTGTACAGTTTTTTGTTGTTGTTGTTTTTTTTGGTTTCCATTCAAACTGCGCCAATAAAAGTCCTGGTAAATGTGTGGCGTGCGCGCATGTGTGAAAGTCAAACAGATCTTATGACAGCCTGTCCACTTCTGATCGGCCTTCACGTGGTTTAAATGGGGCGGGGCCTAGTACGAGGGGAGCGTGTAAGGCTCATTAAGAGAAGACGGTCGGCTTCAAGGCACAGCAGCGTCTGCACAGGTAATGGATCTCCTTTTACTCTTATTTCACCAATATTTTCACTTTTTAGTGGAGTCTACTCTTATTTGTTTCGATTCATTTTGTCTTGTGTTTGATATTATAGTTTGATGTCGTGCAAGGCTTGATGAATATCATGCCAATTTCAGACTGTCAGGGTTTTTTTTTCTCAATTGATTTGCAGATCTTGCAAGGTTTAGTCAGGAAACTGTGATAGTTTTTCTTGGCTTCTACTTGGATGTACTGGAGGTAAAAGTTCACCAGCCAAGAAGGGCTTTAATGAGGGGGAGGTGTTAAGACCATTAAGTCGACTTGGTAATCAAAGTCAAACCCATTTTTCTTCCTGGTTTGCCTTTTTGTGACCGTCTTGACTTTTTGTTATCCAACATCCATCATCCTTGGAAAGTCGCTCATTGGGGTCTGGTGTAGTGCCCCCCACACGCGGTCTGGTAACCAAAATATCTGACCTGTGTGACCCACGTCCATTCTTTTCTTGGGATCCCGGTGCAACAATGGTCCTGTGATCTGCTAAAAATATGATGGATAAATATAGATGTGGAGATGACGCTGGCGTATTTAGTGCTGCATAGGGAAACGACCTTCTCCAAAGCGATGTCCAGGTGGCTAAGCTAGCTAGCAACAGACTGCCATAAGATGCTAAACGGCATTTTCCACTAA
This sequence comes from Hippocampus zosterae, assembly GCF_025434085.1. Taxonomy (NCBI): domain Eukaryota; kingdom Metazoa; phylum Chordata; class Actinopteri; order Syngnathiformes; family Syngnathidae; genus Hippocampus; species Hippocampus zosterae. Next base: position 9,508,611 of record NC_067468.1, read on the forward strand.
GCTTGTTAGAAGACAGACGCAAATCTGGTTTGTACGTTCCTGCTGCTAAAGTACCACCCGATGACCTTCTCCTCACAAGAAGATTTTCACAGACGCGTCCGGTTATATTTGGCATCATGAACTTTGGTAGACGTGTCTATCACGAGTAGATCCACCAAAAAATGTATTAACAGACCATGCCTGAAAGACACAGAAAATCTGCAATTTTAATGTGACCAGGGTTTTTTCTTTAAATCTTAGGATTAAATTTAGCCCCCATAGCCAGTTGGAATTAACAATCAGAAATTTGGTAGACGTTTATCATGGATAGACCCACAAAAATCTCAAACAGCCATGATTTAAAAAAAAAAAGGCAGACGGGATGTATGCAAATTTATTTTAATCCTTCAAAGAAAGAACACTTCAAGATCACAACCGAAATTAAAGGATGTTTACGATACACAGAAAATAGTAACCGAAGCCTCTTAATTTATTAAAAAAATAATAATTCCATGTATTTTTTTCTGTAGCTCCTCCACGTGTGACTGAAAGCTCAGGTAAAGATGGCTAACTCCTTCGCGCGCCTGATGTCGGGCCGCAACACTGCCGCCCTGCTGGCCACCATGGGGGTGGGCACCTTGTCCGCCGGTTTTCTGTTGAGCGAAGGGAATTCTTTGGCGGCGGAGGCAAGGAAGAAGCTCTATCCTGCCAGGTGACTACCGCCGATAACGATACTACTTCTACTACTACTACTACCACTACTACTACTAAGCATCACTGCGTCACGTTGACATTTTCGGTAAAGTTATCTGGGATGACCATTACTATTGTTGTATGTTGGACACGGTTGGTAGAGTTGGAACAATATATTGTGTCTCGATCGTTGTTCGTAAAAATGCATCGCATGGTCTGTAGAGTTAAGTGAAAGCAACCACGTCACGTAAACTACTTCATGAATTGAATTAGTTGTGTGTGCGAGTCTGAATGATGTCATGTCATTAGTGTGAAAGTCACCACATGGCATCAACTTAAAGTGACCTTCTCAAATGTCTTCTACACTTGTGACCGGCTTAACAAACTTTACGCCCCCCGCCCCCCTGACCCTCAACACTCCCACTTTATATCACCTCTCTACCTCGCAGCTCTGACTTCCCCGACCTTCGCAAACACAACAACTGCATGGCCACGGCGCTGACGCCAGCCATTTACGCCAAACTGCGGGACAAGGTCACATCCAACAATTGGACTTTGGACCAGTGCATCCAGACGGGCGTGGACAACCCCGGGCATCCGTTCATCAAGACCGTGGGCTGCGTGGCTGGCGATGAGGAGAGCTATGAGGTCAGAAGAGGGTAGTTGTATGGGTTTTTTTTAATACAGAAATTAGACAGTCACTTGTTGCTAGGCGGAATTAATGGGACACATCCCGAATGTACAGTATATAAATGACAATACGTTTAGATCGTCACCTGTTGTTGGCAGAATTCTTGGGACACAACTATAGGTGTCAAGAATTTTATTTTAAACAAAGTAAATAACTAATCCACTTGCCATAGTTCATTTAAAATGTTTGTTGATGGGCAGATCTTAAGAAGCACAACCTTTTGTACCTCAAAGTTCAATGTTAAGAACTTTCCCCGCCACCCCCGAGAGTTACTTATTGCGAGACAGCGTTCACGTGGAACAACCATTGGTGTCCGTATTTAGTTCCAAAAGCATTTCTGTCATCACTTGCTTGTTGCTAGGCCGAATTAATGGTGTACAGCCATTGTTGCTCCAAATGTGAACCAAGAAAAAAAGATTATTTTCATAGTTACTTGTTGCTAGGCAGAATTAGACAGCGAGCTATTAGGCGTAAACACTGTAGTACCTGCTATTGTTGGACTTGGTTTTTTGCTTCTAGGTATTTGCTGACCTCTTTGACCCGGTCATCAAGGACCGCCACAATGGCTATGACCCCAGAACCATGACCCACCCCACGGATCTGGATGCCTCCAAGGTGCTCACATGTCACTCCGCCGCCATAATATTGCCAACCATTTCCTCATCAAAAACGATGCTGTCTCCTCGTCTTTTTTTTTTTAACAGTTGACCAGCGGCATGTTTGACGAGAACTACGTGCTGTCGTCTCGCGTGCGAACTGGCCGCAGCATCCGCGGCCTCAGCCTCCCGCCTGCTTGCAGCCGAGCGGAGCGTCGCGAGGTGGAGCGCGTGGCCGTCACGGCGCTGGGTGGCCTCAAGGGAGACCTGGCAGGACGCTACTACAGCCTGGCAGAAATGACCGAGAGTGAGCAGCAGCAGCTCATCGATGTAAGACCGCCATCGTCCACACAGTTACAATTAAAATCTCACCTTTCCTAAGACACTTGTCATCATGCAGAATTCTTGGGCTGCAGTCATTAGTGCACCAAAGTTGTAGTTAAAAAAAAAACAACTGTGCAGTCACTAGTCGCTAGGCAGAATTTGTGGAGCACAACCAAGGGTGCCCCAGTATCAAAATAAATACATTGAATTAAAGAAAATAATTCATTCGGCACAGTCTTTAGCACCCTAGAGTTGTTTTACAAAATTGCCCCATTTTTGCAGTCACATGTTGCTAGGCAGAATACACAGGGCCCGGTTATCTGATCTGCTCTTTGTGTTCTGATCCAATCCCGCCGCACTCCTATCAGGACCACTTCCTGTTTGACAAGCCCGTGTCTCCTTTACTTACCTCGGCTTTCATGGCCCGTGACTGGCCTGACGCCAGGGGCATCTGGTAAGAAGGTTCCAGAAAAAAAAAAATCTCACATGAGAGTTTTAGGATTTAGGTACGTGCAGCGTTGTCGCCCACGACTGGACTGCCCACCGTGTCTTCATCCCTCTCCCCAGTTCTCCTGCTTTTGTCCATTTGAGTGTTTTCTTCTTCCACCTTGATATAAACCCGTAGGACCACTTCCTGTTTGACAAGCCCGTGTCTCCCCTGCTGACATGCGCCTTCATGGCGCGAGACTGGCCTGACGCCAGGGGCATCTGGTAGGCCCCGCATGTGTGCTGTGTGCTGCATCCCCATCCACCTGCCACAGTCCCCGTTTGCCTTCCGCGCCTCCATTGGCCGGCCGGACGTAGCAAGTGTTGAGCCCCCCCCCTCGCTGTTCCTCCTCAGGCACAACAACGAGAAGACCTTCCTGATCTGGATTAATGAAGAGGACCACACCAGAGTCATCTCCATGGAGAAGGGGGGCAACATGAAGAGGGTCTTTGAGAGATTCTGCAGAGGACTTAAGCAGGTACACGGCTTTACAAACGCGTATTCTCCTGGAAATGTTGCCAGGCAGAATCCACACGTGAGAAAGTTCTGAATCCATTTTTGAAAAATCCAGTTTCTGTACTCAGATGTTGCTTGGCAGGATTACTGAGTAGCAATTGGAGGTTGAAAGCCAGCATCTGCATCATCCACAGGTGGAACATCTGATCCAGGAGAGGGGCTGGGAGTTCATGTGGAACGAACATCTGGGCTACATTCTCACGTGCCCCTCCAACCTGGGCACGGGGCTCAGGGCGGGCGTGCACGTGCGCCTTCCCAAACTCAGCAAGGTAACACACTCGCACATGCATACGCACAAACAATAGAAAAAATGGAAAAGAAATTCTGCACCATGATTTTATGCTTTAATGAAATGGGCCTCCTTCCGGTGTGCTCGTCTTGACCACTAGGAGGCAATATAATACACACTTAAGAACAGACAACTAAGCAGCAGTCATAGTTAAGTATTATGACCCATCCATCCATTATCCACCGTCGTGGTCTCTCCACTGAATTGTCAGTCTATGTGTTGCTGCGCCGTTTGTGGTCAAACGTCAAAGCTGGTTTCATTACCCCGTCTGTGGCGTTTTGTATTGTGTGAAGTCAGATTTCAAATACACAACACCCATTCGATACAGACGGCTTTTCATCAGACATTTTGGGAGATTGTCTCGGTCCTGTGTAAGTGAGCAATGGTCCGTCCCATAGGATCCCCGCTTCTCCAAGATCTTGGACAATTTGCGTCTGCAGAAAAGGGGTACGGGTGGCGTGGACACGGCGGCCACAGGCGACACCTTTGACATCTCCAACAATGATCGTCTGGGCAAGTCAGAGGTAAGCTTTCATTTCTTGACATCCCACCAAGTATGCCGTTCGCTAATTGTATTTTTTCCATTCCCTGTCTCTTATAATAAATGATTTATTGTAAAAGGTACAATTTCAGAAAAATGTAATGCATATGCTGATTTTTTTTTTAAAATCAAATAATTCCAAATAAAGTATAAGTAATACTTTTATTACTTAATTTTATTTAAAAAATGTATTTCATCCAATAATTTATTGTAATCTAAATTATTTTAAATGTACTACTAAAATAATTTGTAAAAACTTTATAGACAACTTCAGTATTTTTTAAAATCAGATTTGAAATGCCATTTTCACATAGATCTGTATTTTGTGTATAAATTGGTTAGCAATTTTTGAACCTCCTCTCGCTAGCGTACGGACCCATTTTTGACCTGTCCCATTTCAACGCAACGCGTCTTGTGTATGACCTGCGCGTAGGTGGAGCTGGTGCAGCTGGTGGTGGACGGCGTCAACTACCTGATCGAGTGCGAAAAGAGGCTGGAGAAGGGCCAAGACATCAAAGTCCCGCCTCCCATCGCCATGTTTCGCAAATAGAGGATACATGCAAGCGCAACCCACACACCAGTAAAAGCTCTAGATTATGCTTGGGACTTCCTCATGCCTCTTTTCAATTTCTGCACCATATGCATAGACACGTCACACGATCGCAAAAGATTACATCTATTCTTGGGAATGTCTGCTTGTGGACCACAAAATCGATATAAATCAATCTCCCGGATGCCATGTTAACAACCTGTCACTTGTTGCCAGGCAGATTTATGGCAGTCATCCGTGCCGCAAAGTCAAACTTGTGCTCTCGTTAAGTTTTTCATGAGGCGCACCATTGAAATAAGTTTTAAACACATGTTGCTAAGCAAAATTCATTGGAGCACAAAATATTTAGCAGCCACTTATTGCTAGGCAGAATTATTCACCCCTTGCCAAAAGCCACCTTTAAAAAAAAAAACCTTGGGACTTGTGGAATCACTTGTTGCTGGGTAGGATTGATGGTGCCCTAAAATCCAGTCACTTGCTTGAGAAAATTTAAGGGGCCAATTGAAAAAGTCGTTCATTTGAGCCGTCACTTGCAGTTTAGTTTGTTGGTGTTGGGTACCCCCTTATACAATTAAATCACACATTTCTGCAGGGGGGGGTCATTCCAACTCAAACCACAATTAGGCAGTTACATATTTATTTCTTACTTGGGATAAATGTGTACAGAACTTTTTAATAGTGCCGAAAAGTCCAATTAAATCGCACTATTGCGCGGTCACGAGTTGCTTGTTGGAATTAGTCTGACACAATCATTGATACTAAAATAAAATAAGTCTCACATATGTATAATCACTTGTTACTTGGCATAATTCAGAGAAACAGAATTAACAAGTTACATACATATGAAGAAAGCATTTGACACATTTTGTCAAAAACATCTTTCAGGACATCATTCTGGATACACCACAGCCCGACTAGTTACTCAAAAAACGAGTTTTGGCAGAAAAGGAGATGAGAGGGGGAAGGCTCTTGTGGCGTTCCGGCCGGTCAGTCGTCGGGTCGGGTCTCTCCGTGCCTCCTGGTGAAATCCTCGGCGTTTCTCATGAACTGCGCTCGGTCTTCCGTATACTCGTTGGCCAGCTCGGCCCGCAGGGGGCGCTCGGGCTGGGGCATGTTCACCAGCGAGATCAGACACTGGATGACTGCGCACAAACACATCATGGTAACTGCGCCACCTAGTGGACCGGCGTTGAGGTGGTGAGTACAGTGGGACCTTGCCTTGTTTCGCAGTTTCTCAAACCATCATTTGAGTTGTTTTTCAGTCATTCGACAGAGCTGCGCGCGAATCAGCAGCGATTCAAATCGGAATTGGAGTGGAAAAGCAACCGGTGAATCTGAATTTTCGGACAGACCAAAATCTCTCTGAAAGGAATTTTAGAATATTATACTACTTTAGACTCCTGTGAAAGAGCCGAAACTGTTACAGGGACATATTTACTTCCAAAATTAATAATTTCACCCGAGTTAAATCAAGGTTCCACTGTAAGAGGACTGTATGGCCTTGGTTGACTTTGAAGTCTCTTTCGTGAAGTCAGTGTTGACATTGAGCTGACCTTGGGACGTTCTGGTGGCGGGCTTCCAGTTCTCTAAGCTGATTATGGCCAAGCACACGTGACCCTTCTCATCTACGTTGGGATGGTAGATTTTTGTCATGAAAGTGATGCGGGGGGGCTTGAAGGGGTACTCGTTCGGGAAGTTAATCTCCACCCGAAATGCTCCTTTGTCGTACGGGGGGCTTTCCTTGCCAGCAACACAAAGAAAAACAATCACAAGTAGGAGGGGGAGGTTGAAACAAGTTCTTTTGAGAGAAGTAGACTTACAGGCACAATGAGACCGTGCCAGATTAAAATGTTGGATTCGTCCACTTCGATGTTGCGGAATTCTCGGAATCCTGATTTGCGGATTTCCTCCAGCTCCTAAAAAGTGTATTTGCAAAAAGCGTGAGATTTCAAATGAAACTGGAACCTTGAATCTTGTGTCAGGCTTCCTGAATCACTGGTTCAAAATGGTGCTTTGGCGCTTGTATAATTCTATTCTCGTGAGTAAAGACAGTCAAAGCGCCATACGTTACCGTGCATGTTGATGTCTGGACACGGTTTGGTGGCTGTCTTTGGATTGACAGGTTGCTTTGGCGTTAACTTGTGCAATAACCACCCAATTATTGTACAATCTGCGGTTTTTGTGCATTATTAACAGTGACCAGTGAAAAGCTACGATCAAAAGTCAGGGATTGTTTCGATCGGTAAATGACGTCAGTGATATGTGAACGCATATTTTAAAGGGAGAAAAAAATGGGGAAAGAAGAGGGGCTGCCTACCTTTCTATTATGGAGAAATTATGATTAACAATCTGTGTCCTTTTTTACATACATCGTAATAAAGATGCACAAATATCCAACATATTTGTGAATGAAACCAGCTTTTTTTAATAGCCGACCTGTTCGGCAATTGACCCAAACCTTTTTTTTTTGTGACAAAGACTGCCTTGAGTTCGTTCGTCCACTAGATGTCACTAATGTTGCTTGCATTCGGATGTGTGTCGACACAATTGGAAGAAAATCCTAATTTAAAGAAGGCAGTAATCAAAAAAATGTATTTGACTGTATCAATCTGCATGGCATCTTGAGGTCGCTTTGTTATGCACAGTAACCAGCGTTACATACAAGTAGGAAGAAGTTACATCGTAGGCTACATTCAGTGATTGGAATTATATAAAATTGTTGCCATGATCATAGCACTTGAAGGCTGTATTCGCTTGCATACAATAACGTACCAATTTATTTACACGTATATAATGTATGTGTGCTTTTTAATGTACCTTGCATAATCTCCTTGTGGAAGTCATGCTAACGGAACGTCTTAGATTGTCCGTCTTCTGCTCGTCGCCGTCGTGCTGAATGGCCACCACCCGCTGGCCGCACAGTGTGACGTGTGAATAACAAACACAAAACACAAGGAGCTTAGTGGGCTTGTCCAAAAGCAAACACGTCAAATTTGGTGCAGTATATTTTATGTATTACGTTTTTTTCAAAGTCATACAAGCGTGTTGCCGTTCAGCTTTGAAGAAATTACCCACATTGCCTACGTAGTGCGATGTTAGAAAATGGAAGTGGCATCTCCTCTGTGTTGGAAATTAATTGGATATAATCCACATTAAATTATATTCTAGAAGATAATGTAATTTTAAAACAATTCCGATACCGCCGTTCAGACTTTAGCATCGATGTCAGATCTCATCGATCGGTTTGTAATTAGTGGACTTCTCTGTGTCTGAAAGCCCTTTAACGACCTTTTAGCTTGCGAAACCCAACACGTTAAATGTTTGACTCACAGTTGACAATTTATTAACTTCGGTCGCGGTCTTGTGGGCTTGAAGAGGCTCGAAAGAGGCGAGTTGAGCCTGAACGCATCATTCTGTCCGCTGATCAACAGTTTTATGTGTCCAAGATGGCCGCCAGAGCGGAAACTTCGGACTTGTAGCATCAAATCAAACTTGCGGAGAAAAAAACGACTCTTTCTCCTCGGCCTACATCAACACTCCTGTGGCACAGCAAGCCGAGGATGACGTTTGTCACCAGCAAGACCGCCGAGCACGACGCCTGCAGAGCGATGGCAAACCCCAACAGGTAAAAGACTAACCGAGCCAGGCCCGGAAGCTAACCTACTAGCCACATTTAGCACACAACGAGACGCAAAGGGAATAATGTTGACTCGTTCACGTTGAAGAAAACAACACCCTGCGCCCCTGAAGGCCGTAGCGTGTTTAGTGGACTCGTTCCAAAGGCTTTCGGGCACAAAAGTTGGACTCGCTAACTTAAGACATAAACAAATCGTGCCAGATGTCACAACTGCGACTTTACGTTGCAGTTCAGTTGACGGCCACCCCATTGTCCATGTAAGGATCAGCCTTGACGTCAGTGAACTTGGATTGAAACAAAATTGTGTGCAAATTCTGACCGTTAAAACTCCATTAAAGTATATGGTCGCAAGCAGAAGATCCCATGCAATTACTGTAACATAAGATGCAAATGAAATGAAATAAATGTATGGAAAGGCTAATCTATCCCATCTCCCAACAAACGCACCAACAAAATAAAATAAAAGTGCTCTTCAATTCATTAATAACAGCAGTACCGATTAGTCGATTAATCACCTGCTATGTTTTTATTGGATTAGACAAGAGCACAAATTTTGCTATTGTTTCTATGACAAGAAGGATGGAACATATATATTGACATGGAGGATTAGCCCAAACGCCCACGGATGTCAATCGATTTTTTTCCCTTGATTTAAAATGAGGAACTGAGGAGCGTTTGGTGTACATTATTTTTGTGTTTACTCTCACAGGCAACACAAATCCATCAGATGTTTTTTTTTTCTTTTTTTTTTTTCTTCAGGCTTTAGGAGGGATTGTGAAGCCAGCATGGACAGCTTCTTCAAGGCGGCTGTTTGTGACCTGGACAAAGTGCTGGATGATTTTGAGCTGAGTGCAGGTGAGGTACTGAAAGAAGTGGAATTTAATTCCCATTACAAGATGAATAACGTCGAGCGGATCTTAAATGTCTTTTGTTACGACGCTTTGATGTGATGTTTCGACATAATTCACAAACTCTGCATGGGAATAATGGAAGGTGTTTATGTCCTAAAAAAAAACTAATCAATGCAAAATAATATCCCTCATCGCGGTCATGGGAGGGCGTTACAGTCATTGTAATTGATCCGTTTTTTTCACTCTGGCCAAAATTTGAGTTTGAAATTAGCTTCAGGAAATACGCTTTTCACTCAGAATTGTTTTTTGGTGGCTTGCAGATGAAGTGGACTGCAAGACAGTCTTCCGCAAGCCTCCACCACACAACTTCACCACTCTGGGCTCCTCCGAGGCGTCCGGCGTGCCCTCCAACCCGCCTGACCTCAGTTCTCTCCGTTACGACGTCGCCAGCAGCAGCGGCAGCGGGAGTAGCTGTGCAGATCAAGACGGAGAGGCCAAAGTTCAGCCTCTGACCGGCGTGGACCTGCTCTCCTCCGTAGATCACAGCGCTGCTCAAAGCTCGGCGCCTCCCTGCCCCGACCGGGCCCTCAAACCCGTGTGCGACCTGGTCAACGACACCAGCTCGGCGGTCCTGGTCCGAGCCGACAGCCACGATGCCTTCAGTGAACTTGACGCCGCCGAGAAGCAGTTGGAGGAAAATCAATTGGAGGAAAATGAGGAGGAGGAGCTACTTTTGGACTTTAGCAACCTAGCGCTGGCTGATCCAGACGCGCCCAGTCAGAACTCAAACTCGCACCAGCAACTTGCAGAATCCTCTTTGAGTCTTCTGGATATCATTCTTCCTGCATTTCCTGCAGAGGACGTGCAAAATGAAGCGCAAGATGACGACGAGGCCCAAGATGAAGGCTACGAAGAGGAGACTCAGGAAGACTACGCGTCCTCAGAACCGCGTAACCAGGATCACCAGCACCCACCCAAAGCGAGTGCTCAAGCCTCAAGCGCCTCAGTCGACATTGTCGAACCATCAGGGCAAAGTAAAGAGGAGTCTGTGAAAGATTCTGACGCTGAAGCTTCTGCGGGCAGCCCTCAGCTCCTGGAGCCTGAAGAGCAACATGAAGATGAGGAAACGGAGGCAGACTCTCTGTCAGCTTTGGACAATTCCTACCCTGAGGAACCCCTCGACTCCGTATCCCAGCAGCATTGCCTTTTAGAACCTCTTGCCCTCGTCCCTCCCGCGGAACTTCTGCACTCGGAGCCCAGCCCGGTGGATCCTCTGGAGTTTGGCTTCGAGTATCTCCCAGAGAGCGACCAGGGCGAGCTGCTGGTCACGGATGAGGAGCTGGACGCTTTCCTGCAGGCCCACAGCGAGGCGGAGCAGGCCAGCAGCATCGCCTGCTGCAGCAGCTCGTCTGAGGCCCTCCAGTCGGAAAACGTGGTCTCGCCGAACAGAAATCCGGAGCAGGTGCTTGCGGACGAGGAGCTGAGGAGCTCCAGAGAAGATGTCGAAGGCCTCGCGTCTCCAGAAAGTGACAGAAGCTTGCATGCGTCATCTCTGGCTCAGGACTCGCCATGTCAGGAAGATTCCTCTAGAGGGAGCCATTTCTCCACCAGCAACTCTTTACAGTCGGAGCAGCAGGTAGCCTATGGAGGGGCAAGACCCAAGCAGCTGCTTTCCCCCCCTGCCAAAAATCTCCAATCAGCAGAGGTGGATGACGAGCTGCCCACTTGTTCATCGAAACTGGAGGACGAGGACGAGAGTCCACACACAAGCCTCTCCTTCCTCCCTCATTCTCTCAGCAGCCCGGTCTACGCTGCTCCGGAGCCCCCGGAATACACGGCGGGTTACGACGAACTCTCCGAGCCGCCGCCCTACCCCGGCGAACCTTCCGCCGCGGAGGGTAACGTTCGTCCCAACAGCTGGAAGAAGGGCGGCGCCGAGGAGGAGCTGGGAAGCTGGCAGCCCGCCTGGGTGCCCGACTCGGAAGCCCCCAACTGCATGAACTGCTCGCACAAGTTCACCTTCACCAAGAGGCGGCATCACTGTCGCGCATGCGGCAAAGTACGTACGCCGAAACCCGGGCCGGTAATCCGGTTTGCTCAAACTTCAATTGTCCTTTGGGGTACGTTTCGACCCACTTGGGGAAATTCAAGAGAGAGAGAGACCGTGGAAATATGCTATGCGTCGTAATTTGACCTTCCTGCCTGCTTTGTACACATTTGCAAGTACAGTCTTAAAACGGGGCCCAAGTAAGACTTTTGTACTGACTTTTTTTCTTAGATCGATATCATTCAGTCCGTATTCATTCATTCTTTCATTTTCCGATCCGCTTATCCTCACAAATGTCACGGGGGGGGGGGGGGGGGGGGGTGCTGGAGCCTATCCCAGCTGTTTACGGGCAGTAGGCGGAGGACGCCCTGAACCGGTTGCCAACCAATCGCAGGGCACACAGAGACGAACAGCCATCCGCGATCACACTTGGGGAGAATTTCGAGTGTTCAATCAGCCTGCCATGCATGTTTCTGGAATGTGGGAGGAAACCGGAGTACCCAGAAAAAACCCACGCCGGCCCGGGGAGAACATGCATACTCCACACAGGGAGGCCGGAGCTGGAATTGAACCCGGTACCTCTGCACCGGGGGGGGGAGATCAGATCAAACAAAGGCATCCCACCCCTCCTTTCCGCTGTTGTTTTGAAACGAGAGCTTATCTTAGCATCCGCCGTTAAACATAGACTAGAGGATTGATCGCAGCAGAGAGCATGAGGAAGCACTTCTCCCGCGTCTTTTTTCCGCTGAGCTCCACTTAAGTCCCGATTAAAGAGCATTAAGAGGACCGTTTGGGATGCGCTATTGTTCTGACACACTTTTGCCACTCATCGTCTTTGGTGTGTTGCCTCGCTTGTGTTGACAGGTGTACTGCGCGGCGTGCTGCAACAGGAAGTACAAGCTCAAGTACTTGGAAAAGGAGGCGCGCGTTTGTGTGGTCTGCTTCGACACCTTGCGAAGAGGTAAGCAAAGTCAAACTTCAGGACCCTGGTGGAGATGTTGGGACACATTGGGTCTATCTCTGCGGATATTTCCATCTTTCCCTCGTCGTCATAGCTTAAACCCGTGATTTTCGACGGGTGGCCGTGAACAGTTTGTGTGCTTTTGGCGGGTATGTCAAACCGATTTGAAACCGTGTTGAAAATTGTAATGTACTCTATATGGCGTTTCAGAGGAGGTATTGCACCATTGCACAATTGTTGCTAGACTGTTTCATCGTATAAACGAAACATAAATCTGAAGCTTGACGAGCACAGTGGGACACCTCAGGATACCGTCTTAAGTCCACCTATGTGATTGATAAAGAAAGGAAAACATTCATTGTTCAGATATAAAAGTGGGTCGCGACTTTGCAACAATAGGAAGATGCGAGTTAGAGGGTGACAACAGTTGCGAACCACTGGTTTAGACGATTAAACTTATGGGGGGGGCAGTTGCAAGGGTTGGCAGATAGGGCATATTTTCCACATTTTTGGACTGAAGTTATTTTTAAAAGTGGACTGCTGTCATTGCGGCGTCGCCGCGCTCCATATTCTGCAGCATATTAATATTGAAGAGCACTCGCCCCCACGGCGAGTCTCTCTGAGGCTGCTCGCGAGCCAGAAAAGTCCGCCCGACAGAACCATTGACTCTGCCTGCTTTCAAAAGCAGATTTCACCTTTTCGTCCCCTCCGCTGCAGTGTGAACATGCTGAGAGGCGAGGGGACGAAACGGGTATCAAGTTGGGGGGGCGGGGTGGATGCGCGAGTGTGTATGTGTGTGTGTGTATGTGTGTGTGTCTACTATTTGTTTGGAAAATGTCTCTAATTGCGAGGAAGGTTGTCATGGGGTTTGACTGTATTTATTTGTCCACTTTTGTCGTGTGCTTGTGTGTGTGTGTGTGTGTGTGTGTGGGTGTCTCACTATGAGTGTTTTTTTTTTAAACTTTGTCTGTGTATGCGTGTGTGTTTTGGAGTCCCGCCTCTGTGACGCTTGCAGCCTAAATTAGGAATTTTTAAAAACCCGGAGGCGATGTACTCTTCTGCAGCCCTCAGTCTACAGTGAAGTGACGCCATCCGCCCCTCCCACCCCCTTTCCTCCCTCCCGTCCCTCTGTTCCCTAATATACTCGCTGTGCGCAGACTAGCACAAGCTACATCCATACACACACACACACACACACACGCACGCACATATCCATGCACACACGAACCCTGCCCCTAAGGTTAGCAAGCTCGTGCTGTAAAGACTGAAGCGAATCACCGGAGTGTCTCGAAGGTGGATGAGTGTGGCGAGGTGAGACGCATGCTGCTCTTCACTAACGCAACTTTGACTTCTTGTTTCATGAGAAGACTTAAAGCGTGTCTTTGACATTGTGTAACCCCCCCCCCCCCCACCCGGGGTGGGTGTCGTCTTTATTGTCGTGGCCCTGCGTTGATGTTGTAGGAGTGACAAACTGCCCTCACTCACTGGTGTTTTAATCAGTATAAGGCGAGTTCACGTCAGTTAAATCAACATCGGGAAACCGTGCTTGTTTATATATGTGTGTGTGTGTGTGTGTGTTTTGTGTCTGTTTCCTCTTCAAGTTGAATGTCAGTTCCTCTTCATCAAGTTGAATGTGTGCAATGTCATTTCTTGAGTGAAAGTCAAGTGCAAATGTCACAGTTGTGGTTTAAATCACAATACAATACCACAAAACGGCCTTGCTAAGAAATGTTCACTTCCCAAAAGCAAACATAACCAATATGGCCAGTTAGGCATTTTTTGGCCTACTGCTGAAATTAACTCATTCAGTACCAGGTAATTCTGGACCAAGTCTGAAAAGATGGTTAAAAACGTCTTTGGGAGTGAATGAGTTAAAAACAAACATTCATTATTATTACTGGATAGATGTCATATTTCCCGTTTTATTCTCTGTCGGGTTTTCTTTTCCCAAAAAAATGTGTTGCAGTGTGAAAAGAAGTGGGGGGAAAAAAATCAGATTTTTTAAAGGCCGTTATTGGCCAATGAATTTGACCGGCTTTAGTTTCTACCCCAAAATGTTCAGCCAAACTGCATATAATCATGAAACTAGGCATAGACCGATGATCAGCCGGGTTTATTTCTATTCAACGTTTTGAGAAATCTCAGTAAGTCCTGATAAATGATGAATTAGTTTCAATATCCGCCTTACCCGTGTCTCGGTTGTTGTTGGTCCGCGCAGCCCAGGCCCTGGAGCGGATGATGAGCCCCATGGGTCCTAGTCCCAACCCCAACGTGCCATCCGAGTACTGCAGCACCATCCCGCCCCTGCAGCAGGCCCGGGCCGCCGGCACCCTCAACTCGCCGCCACCTACCGTCATGGTCCCCGTGTCGGCGCTCAAACACCCAAGCAACGATGGTGCGACGACGCCACTTCCTCCGCTTGGCCAGCTTGCGTCCACACGTCATCCCCCCCCCCCCCTTTTTTTTTTGTGTCACTGTTGCAGGTTGCCCTCGCGAGCACAAGCGGGTTTGGTTCGCCGACGGCATCCTGCCCAACGGAGAAGTGGCCGACACCAGCAAGCTGTCACTGCCCGGCTCGCGGACCTCGCAGGAGCTCGCCGGCGCACCGGAGGAAATGACGGTACGCTTGAAGAAGAAAACTCGCAAGGGGCGTGCCGGCGATGATCCGACGAATCCTTCCTGTGTTTTATCAGCCGAGCTCTGCGGGTTTGGACGGCGAAAGCGGCGGCCACTTGAGTCCCGAGGTTCCAGAGGGGGTCTCGTTACCCCCGTGTGGCCCCTGGCACTACGCCCTGCTGGCGGGTTTGGGTTCTGCGGTGAGGAAGGCCTCCAGTCTGCTGCCCGACTGTGAAGACCAACTTCCGCCTCTCCTCATCATCACCGGAGAGGACACAGCAGCGGGTCCGTCTGTCTTTCTGCCTCTGTCCCTTCATCTGTTCATCCCACTGTCTGTCTCTCTGTCTTCCTGTCTGTCCCTCTTGTTCTTTTTCAATCGCTGACTCTTAGTCACCACTGTCTCTCGAGTGAGATTTTGGGTGTGTCTGCTGCGTTTGTTTTGCAGACATGTTGGTGGAGGAAAGCCCCGCCCCTTGCCAAATTCAACGCCTCTTGGAAGAAGGGGGTCCTCGCCCTTTGACCTTTGTCCTCAATGCCAACCTGCTGGTGAATGTCAAGATTGTCACATGTGAGTAAAGCAAGGGGGTCTTATTGTTTTTTTCCCCCCTTTTGGCCACATAATAGTTTCTCTCAGAGGGATGTTCATGACTGAATTGTCTTATAAGTTGTTAGCTTTGTTTTGGAGTCAGCCAACCTTCCCATAAATGTCTCCAGTTGGCTCAAAATGGCACCACTCGCCTCTCAACCCATTCCGGTCTTCAGCCATTGGCTTTCTGTCCATTTTAGGTTTCATTTTAAGATACGATTATTTTAAGTCTGTACTCCTTCACTCCCAAAGACGTTTTTAAACGTCTTTTCAGACTTGGTCCAGAAGTGCATGGTACCGAATGAATTAATGGGCTCGCAGAATATATGACTTATGTCAGCCCCAATGCTTTTGACAACTTGCGGCGAATGATCACCGATGGCATCTCGTGACTTTGGACGGTTGTTTGGGGTCAGACGGCGGGCGTCAATGCTGGTGCTTTGGCTCCAACGGGCTGCAGGCTCTGGGCCAGAGAGAGCTGGTCTTCCTCCTGGAGTGCGTCCCAGAAGACCGAACTCTCCCCAGAGACCTTTTCATGCTGTACCTCAGCATCCAGCAGGACGCCCAAAGAGGCAGGTGGCACTCGCCGGACTCGGGCCGGCACGCGTTTGACCGCACCCGCTCACGTCGTCGCTCTCGCAGGCAAGTTTGTGGACGACCTGGACAACGTGACCTTCACCAGCAGCTTCCTGGGCAGCAAAGATCACGGCGGGATGCTGTTCTTCTCTCCCACCTGTCAGCCGCTGGAGGGCCTCACTCTCCCCTCGCAACCTTTCCTCTTCGGCCTTCTCATCCAAAAGCTAGAGGTCCCCTGGGCCAAGGTGTTCCCCCTCAGGCTGCTCCTACGACTCGGGTCCGAGTACAACGGTGTGTAGATTTGATGTCGTGTCATTTAACTCATTCACTCCCAAAGACGTTTTTAAACGTCTTTTCAGACTTGGTCCACAATTGGCTGGTACTGGAATGCACATGTCCAAATGTATATATTTTTTTAAATATTATAAGAATATAATAAGTGACTGATGTCATGAGCAAATTGTGATTCAGTGCTTGGACCGCTGTGGCCTTTGCAGTGTACCCCACCACGCCCGTGAGTGTGCGTTTTCGGGAATCGGTGTATCGGGAGACGGGACACACCATCATGAACCTACTGGCTGTGAGTCCTCAAACACGAACGCAAATGCAAGTTGTTGCAGGGGGGCCTTTATCAGCATCACAAGGCTCTCCCGTTTGAACGCAGGACCTCAGGAACTACCAGTACAGCCTGGCGTCCGTAGAGGGTCTGAGGATCCACATGGAGATGGGCCACAGCTACATCGACATCCCCAAAAGCAGCTTCAGTGAGGTGAGAGGCGCAAGATGGACAATTCCTGTCTCAAAAGATTTTTGCGGGGGGAAAAAAATTGAGACCACCGAAGGAGAAACTACACGGCTTGGAATGTGAAAAGGTGTTGTTTTTCAGATGCAAAGGGTGGTGAGCGGCGCCAACGAGCACGTCATCAGCATCGGCGCCAGCTTGAGTCTGCAGGCAGACTCCCACTTGGTATGCTTCCAGAACGAGGACGGCAGCTATCAGACGCAAGCCACCAGCATGCCCGGCAAGGCGCGCACAGGTGGACATCATCAGTGCTCCTCCGTCTTTGCGCGAGGCAGGACCGGCGCTGCGAAGCCAAGTGGCATCATTGAAACCTCTCGTTGCTTGTTGCAGTGACGGGGGCCAGCTTTGTGGTCTTCAACGGCGCTCTGAAAGCCTCGTCGGGGTTCATTGCCAAGTCCAGCATCGTGGAAGGTGAGCGTGCGCGTCGCCCCGCTCACTTAACTCGAATCAACATTCAACGAACCGCCCTTTCACATTTCTTAAATGCTGCTATTTACAGTCCTTTGAATATAGAATAACAATAAAATGAAATTGTTTACAATACCAGCCAATGACATCATGATTATTCAGTTATTCGTTGTTCCGTGTTTGTGGTGAACTACTTTTTAACAAACACGATGCAACATCATTTTAGAAAAAAAAAAAACAATAAAATTTACTTCCACTTGCCAAGCCTAATGAGGATTTAACATCATGTCGCCCCCTGGTGGTTGGTTTACTTACTACGTACTGTATTGCGAAACTTCTTAACCTTATTTTAATGCAGAGCCCACATTTTAAACACAACGATCAAGTTATTCTAATCATGGCTGTCTAAATTTTGATCATGATTAAATTATATATTTATATTTTAAAACCGTACGTGTACATAGAGGGTTGGAATATGGAGCTTTAAAAGTATTTGCATTTTTCTCCGTTATAACAAACATGACCGGCCATGATTTCCTTGCCGACTCTTTCTTAAATGCTGTGCTCATCTGTTCATCACTACAGTAGTTCACACACTTAAAATAAAACGGGCAAGGTGAAGCGAATCCCTCGTCCATGCCTTCTTGTTGAAAACTACCGGTACTTGAAGAAAATACGCTTCGGTGGCAGTCAACGGTTGGATTGCAGTTGAATAGAATTGTCCCCAGCAGCGAGTGAGCTGAATTAATTGCGACGTTTTCCCCACACGTTTAGACGGTCTCATGGTGCAGATGCCTCCAGAGACCATGGACGCCTTGCGCACGGCCCTGCGCGAGCAGAATGACTTCAACATCGCGTGCGGGAAGACGGATGAGACAGAGGTCCGGGAAAACGTCACTGTGCGCTGGGTTGACTGGACCTCACCCGTCAACGCCGGGTAACAACGCAACTCAACAACACTTTCCAGTTTAAAGACCTCAAAAACTGGCCACACACCAGATTTTTGTAACATTTTCTGTCGTCTAAAATTAAATACTGAAGAAAAAAAACATTGTTTAAGAAAAAAAATCTGCCTGAAATTCATCTTTAATGCTTTCGTTTCAAAAATTATTTTAGTCATTAACAATTTTTAAAAATTCATAGGTGAGTTAATGCCTTATCACAGGGGTGTCAAACTCATTTTTGTCGCGGGCCACATTATAGTTACCGCTTCCCTTGGAGGGACGTTATGACTGTGAAACCATATAAGGAAGTCAAGAATATGGTTTATTCAACTATAGTTTAAGTTATTGTAATGAGGGTTTTGTTCACAAGAAAAGTTACAAAAGCTGTCTTATACATTATGTATGAGAATTTGAAATTTTGGTTAACATTTTAGCAAGCATCACAGAAATCAGCATGTTTGATTTGCTTTCGCGGGCCACATCAAATGATGTGGCGGGCCAGATCTGGCCCCCGGGGCCTTGAATTAGACACCTGTGGCTTATCGGAATTGTAGTTCGCCAAATACTTGCATTGGCCTCACAAAACCATTCGGACCCTAATGATTGACAACTTGGTCAGAATGACGAGCGGCGTCGACGGGCGAAGTCTGGACGGCGTGCGCAGCATGAGGACCCAGCAGGATGCCGAGTTTGAGAGCGACGGGCGCGTCATCAGGTGTTCGGAGGTGACGGCATCATGTGATTATTTGCGCGGCCAACCGTCAGAGGGTTCTCTTGAGGTTTACGGCGGCGTCCTCGCAGGTCTTCTACCGGCTAACGTCCGCCGAGGGCAGCCTGGCGTCGGTGCTGCCGGCGTGTGCCGTCTTCCAGAAAGAGATCGCCATGGCCGCCTGCGGGGCTTTGACGCACCATCTCGCCGCCCTCGCCGCCAGTGCCATCAACTCGTTTAGCCTGCGCGTGTCCACGCACAACGACATGGTAGATGGCGCATGTTTATTTATTTATTATCCTCGTGTGTGCATGATTCTGTTTGTGTGTGTGTGTGTGTCCACCGTATCTGACGGCGTGTTTGGCGTGCGTTGCAGGTGGAGTACCAGGCCGGTTGGGGCGGCCGCCTCCTCCCTCAGCGCTACACCAACGAGCTGGACAGCGCCCTGATTCCTGTCATCCACGGGGGCGGCACCGCGGTGCCGCCAGCCGCCGCGGAGATGGAGCTGCTTTTCTACATCACGCACGCCATTTAGACACGCACGCCACTATGGCGGGATCTCAGACAAACTGCGGGCGGAGCCAGAAGAGGACGACGGGAAGTCGGAAAAACCTTCAGGCGGACTGGCGAGGGAACCGCAAGTAAACACGAAACACTACACGGTGATTGGCCTAATGTAAGATTGAGGAGCCGAGTGGATGGTGCTCGCCCGCCTTGATGTTTTTGCTCTCATTGACTCAATTTTGCTGTCAGCAAAGTGTCAAAAGCAAACCTGGAGGATGGCAAAGGCTCAAAAACGTGAATGTGATGGATGACATTTGATTGACAGGTGACATGTTTGTGTGTGTGTGTGTGTCTGCATCTCAAAGACCAATGACTTAATAGCTCTGAATTGAAATATGAGGACACTATGTTGAGGGCTCGGCAGAGCAGTTTGTCCAAGAATGACCCAAAAACAAAATCACAAGCTCGACATGTTCACGTTAACATTTTGGATCGTGTACAAGTTTGCGCCACGCAACAAACAAGTAGACAAAGTGTTGACGCGCAAATTTATGGCCTTTGTTTGTTGCTGAAAAACTCAACCAATCAGTGTTGCGGTCGAACAAAAGTAGTGCTTTGGCGCCGTCTTGTGGTACCTTGGTGATGAGACATGTTGACTTATGTGTCGCTGTTTCAGTTTGTCAGGCCATAGCTTTGCTTTTCGGCCATCTTGGGCGATTTTTTTGTGTGTGTGGCAGACGATTTCGGATTTTTGCTCTCATATGTGAACGGATTTTTTATTAATTAAGAAAATGAGGTTGAGGATCAGAAACAAGGATCTGTCTTGTAGTACAGTACATTCAGGGATGACTTATAACGACAGGCGCCACAAGATGGCAGCAAAGCACTACTTTTGACCCAATTTAACAGTATTGAAACGCTCTTGTTTTCTGGTTCCGTCGATTTTGGACATCAGTCCATTTTCTCCTGCACGTGTCTTTTTTTTGGCATGCTTGTGAGAGGACGCCGAGCCCAGCTGACTTTGGAGTGATAGGCAGGGTGAATTCTGGACTGGTCGCCAGCCAATCACAGATTTCAAAGTTCCCTATCTATAAATGACAGGAGATTATATTCATTTGTGGTGATGACCAAGTGTGTGAATTGTTAGCAATCAGCTCAATGCGCTAGTGGTTAGCGCGTCTGCTTCACACTTGGGGCGTTCTGGGTTTGAATCCGTTTGTATGTTCCCTGAGCACTTGCGCGGGATTTTCCTCTCGCTTTCCAAAAATATGAACTTGCCCTTAGGTGTGCTTGTGAATGGTCGTTTATGTCTGGGTGCGCTGCGATTGGCTGGCGACCAATCCCTAGTTTGCCTCTTGGCTCGTCAGATTGGAAAGGCAAATGCTGTGGAAAATGGATGAATTCTATTACAGATTTTGCTTTTGTATTTTAAGTGAATTTGAAAAGACACCCATGATAAATTTTGACGTTTTAGTAGTTTGGGGTGAAGACAAACCAAAATTGGATTTTTGTCACATTTGGACATCTCGCCCCCCTGCCGTGCTGACGGTCTAATGATCATGAGTAATTCTGAATGTAGCAACACAGCAGCTTTAAAATCATGAGAGTTGTAAGGGTTCAAAGGTCATATCGTCACCAGCATCCCCAGTCTCGCCGAGATGCGCGACTGAAAAAATTTGGACCTGAACCGGACCTCTGGGGGATCCCTCGCACTTACTGCATCGTAGTGAGGCCAAAGTTTCTTTTCATCTTGAAGTCTTTGTTGAATAAAATATGCATAAAACAGATGATCTGTTTTTGTTGTTTTTCAATATGGAAGATGGGGAAAAAAAACATGAGCAGAATTAAGATTTATTTGATTTTTTTTTTTTGGATGAGATGTCATGTTGGTGAAGTTTTGTCAGGTTTGTGCTTTCTTTTGGAACAGCTGAAACACTGGGCTTGATTTATCAGATGTCCTTGTGAAAGTGTGTGCATGTATCTGGAGGGCGTGTCCCTGGTTCCCTCCCCTTCCAACTCCACCCCGAAGGTCTGTGGCCTCCGCACCAGCGTTCATCCTTCAGTCCCAGGCTGGAAGTTTTGCTGGCAACATGAGTGGCCGTGTTGGAGAATTGAGTGCCAAACAAGCGGATTCGCTCACGCAGGTGAAAAGCGCACAAAGGTTTTTGTTGTGAATTTGTATTTGTTTGTGGCCGCTTTCCCAACTGGAACCTTTGAAGATGAAAATTGCAATTGAGCAGTAACATCAGTAGGAATTTGTTCCGATAAAACGCTTGACTGTTCAGCTTATTTGAATATTCATGTCATTTATTTGTCATCATCTGTTTGTTCATTTCCAGCTTTTCCTGGGGGTTTTTTTCCCCATGATTTTTTTTTGCTGCTTTTTAAAAAGTTCTTATCGCACCATTTCTCGCTATTTGTTACTTTTGTGTGTTTTTTGTGGCTACCCTGATTTATTTGAATCAGTTCTTAGTTGCGTTTTAGTTTTTTTGGGGAGGGGGCTAGAAAATTCTGTTTCCCTTGACTGTCAATTGTTTTTGCTTCCATCGTGCTTTGTTTTTTGTGGCGATGCTATCCTTGATGGTTTCATTTATTGTTCCAAAAACTTCATTTCTTGTTTTTTGTCAAACACGTCTTGTTACTTTCACCAGCTGTTTGATACTTTGCCCAAGTTTTAACATTTCTTTATGGTGTTATGATTACCGTAATCTGTTGTAAAAGCGCTTCATAAATGGAATTGAGATCATTGTTTACATCCTCGGGTCATCTGTTTAGTTTCTCATTCCTCCCTCAAGTCTTTTGTTTGATGTGCTTGCAGTTTCGCGACCGAATCGGGGACATCCTTCCTGAACTTCCGGCACAACACGACCACTACCTGCTACGCTGGCTGCGAGGTCAGTCACAGGGGAACGCACACACACACACACACACACACGCGGACGGACGGACGGACGGACGGACGTGCTCTGACGCGCTCGGACTTTGAGTAGTTGATAAGATAAGAAGGGCACAGATTTAAGATCAGAAAGACGATCACTCCTTGTTTGATTAAACTCGACCGCCACTTTCCCGGTGACTGAAGCAAGTCAACACGTCAAATGGATGCGGGCGTGCTGATTTGATTCCTATCGAAGAAAACCGAAAACCGACCAATCGCGACCGCATCAATCAGACCGCCATGTCCTACACGTGTTTGTCTTCAGGGGACGTTGTGCTAGCTGGATGATTACCGTGGCACGAGTTGTAAACGCACAATCTTGTTAGGGTGTCTGAGGCCCCGCTCCCCACCCCTCCCTTGAAGAACAAACAGCGTGCGCAAATAAAGCGTACGTTCGCCGAACTTGACATCACGGCCACTCCGTGAATTATTCTTATTCGTTCGATATTTCCACAAAATGGAGGATGAAAGTCCGCGCGGTTGACGCCATACGTGGTTGCGTGCGTGAGTCCCGCACGCGGTTCCTGATTGAAGTGAAACTGAAGACGATACACAAAGCATCGTGCCGCGAGTTTCACTGGAAAGCTGAAGCGCTTTTCTGAACTCGTCCTTGTCATTTAGTTGGACTTTTAGTCATTGTCTAAGATTTCTTTGGATTGTTTTTCTTTTACTTCACACAATAATTCATTTTGGATTCTTACTCCCTGAGATTGATTTATTTTTATTTTTTTACATTCATACAATATTGTTTTTATTTTTGTTTTCAGACGTTATATTAATTTATTTTATATATTTTTGTCACACCTTTCTGTCATTATGATATACATGTATTCTTTTTTTTGTCTTTATTCCAGCCAGAAGCTTCAGTGTCCCCAAAGCTGAAGTGATGATCAGGAAGGTCAGTGGAATCATACATTTTGCCGTTTGCCCTGGTTTTTTTTTTCTTTTTTTTAATATAACTTCTCTGTGTTTATGTGGGTGTAGCATGTGGAATTCCGAAAAAACATGAAGGCAGACACCATCATTTCTGACTGGACTCCACCTGAGGTTTGCGACGGCGCCGCCGCTGCGATTGCATCATTAGCGGCGGCGGCGGCGGCGGCATCACCGTCTCCTGCATTTTGATGGGTCCCTCGCAGGTGATCGCGCGCTACGTGTCGGGCGGCATGTGCGGCCACGACAAGGACGGCAACCCCATCTGGTTCGACGTGTTGGGTCCGCTGGACCCCAAAGGCCTCCTGATGTCGGCCAGCAAGCAGGATTTCCTGAGGACCAAGATGAGGAACGTGGAAATGCTGCAGAGGGAATGTCAAAAGCAGTCGGAGAAGGTCCGCAATCATGTCTCCTTTCTTTTGCTTCACTCCTGTGACTTTTTTTTTTTTCATTTTCTGCATGTATCATTTCTCTTTCTCTCTCTCTCTCTTGTTTTTGTTGTGCTCTCAGTTGGGTGTGAATGTGGAGTCAGTCACGCTGATTTACGACTGCGAGGGTCTGGGCTTCAAGCACCTGTGGAAGCCCGCCATCGAGACATATGGCGAGGTTTGTGGTTCGCCAGCTTGGCGGTAATTTTATCTTTGCGCGGTGTCTAACCCGTCCATGTGTGTGGCCCGTACAGATCCTCACCATGTTTGAGGACAACTATCCAGAGGTGCTCAAGCGGATCTTTCTCATCAAAGGTAGATTTCCCATACTGGCCAGCACTTTGTCGAATGGTGTCGCAATGAACCCTCTTTTTGGTTGCAGCTCCCAAACTATTTCCGATGGCCTACAGTTTGATCAAGCACTTCCTGTCTGAGGAGACGCGGAGCAAGCTCATCATTCTTGGAAGTAAGACATTTGGTGGGGGAGGAGGGCTAAAATTCCACCATTTTCTATGGGACTCAAACTCATTGGAGGAAAGGAGGCCGGAATTGCAGTTTTATGCTCCTTTCCAGGAGCTCCAGTTAGGAGGCCAGCAAGGGCATTTTTCAACCAACTGGAGACCATTGATGGAGAACTAGTTGACGCTAAAATGAAATGAATTACAAGTTACAATATCTAATAATCATTAATATAATTTGAGTGCATGACAACAAAAGATCTAAAGGCTTGTAGTAATGAAGTAGCCAACGAAAATGACTAACAGAACATAAGAGTCCAAGAAAAAGATTTCTGAAAATGGATTTTTAAAAAAGCTTTAAAGACCTCAATCATTCGATATTGGAGTGGGGGGGGGTTAGTTTTCAACCTGAACTGACTTCACTTCTTTTGGCAGCTTACTCACGTTGCGTGCAGGATCACAGCAAAATGCTACTTCACCATATGTGCATTCAACTCTGGGCGCCACTAATTGTTGCCGTGTGAGCAGGCAACTGGCAGGAAGTGCTTCGTAAACATGTGGATGCCGAGCAGCTTCCGGTGGTGTACGGCGGAACTCGGACCGACCCGGACGGAGATCCTCGCTGCAGAACAATGGTGAGCCTCACGCCGACGACGATCTGAGTGATGGTGATGATGATGCCGATGATGACAATCTTGCAGATCAACTACGGCGGCACGGTGCCACGGTCATACTACATCCAGAACTCGATCAAGGTCCAGTACGACACCAGCGTGACCGTCGGCCGCGGCGCCGTCTTACAATTGGACTACCACGTCACTGCCCCTTGCAGCCTGCTCAGGTACGCGACTAATCGCAGTGGTGCTTTGCTGCCATCTTGTGGCACTTATTGGGAATTTAAATCCTTCCTTGGGAGTTCAGTTCATTACTTCCAGATGTTCCCTATTTGTTTACCCCTGTAGTTCCTTGGCACCAAGGGAACACAAGATGCCACCAAAGCACTACTTTTATATTAAAGCTCAGCATACAAGATATTTCTGTAAGTTACACGCCACAGGTGGCAGTTCACCAGCGATGGGGCCGACATCGGCTTTGGGGTGTACCGACGCACGGCGCCGGGTGACCAGCAGAAGTTGGCGGCCATGTTGCAGGTGGTCCCCAGCCAGCGTTACAATGCGCACCTGGTGCCCGAGGACAATATGATCACCTGCCCCGAACCGGGAGTGTGTGAGTGCACCACGCATGCAAAATGTCTGTCTGACGTGCGTGTTTTCAATATTATATATTTTTGCATTAGCGTACACTGCAGCCTAGGCATCCTGTTAATTTCACTTTCACAAAAAAAGTATTTAAAAATGCAAAAAAACAAGTCATTCAATGAATGTGATTAAGTGCTGTGTCTGCTTTGTGTGCGTGCAGACGTTTTGTGTTTCGACAACAGCTACAGCGTGCTGCACTCCAAGCGGGTCAGCTACACGGTGGAGGTGCTTCCTCCGTCGCCGTGACAACCAAGGACAAGGACCATACCACAGGGACACGCCGCGGAACGTTTGCATCCACCTGACTTTCATTGTGACGCCTGGGAATGTCGCCTGTCGCGTGCTTTGTTAGGGACAACTGAGCTCACAGGTGTGCCTAATGGAATGGCCTCCAGGCGTACGTTTGGTTAGGATGCTGACGGCGATGCCACAAAATTGTCAACGACTGCTCCGTTTAATTTATGCAGCAGTTGTGTATACATTGCACATAATTTGAGTTGCTCTCGCCTGTCAATCGGGAATTTTTATCACAACAAGGTGACATCAAAAATAAGAGCACAAACAATAAATGGACCGAAAGATAAAGTATCCTAACATGTTTTTTTTTCCTTCTTAATTGAATAACACGGAAGACACTTGTAACAACAAACTTTTATTCAAGAAATGTATGTAAATGATCCAAACCGTTTCACTCTTGTATTCATACATTCCTAATAACAGCAGACACATGCTCAACTTCAGACACTTTCACAAATGTATACATACATAAATAAGAAATAACACCTATTTTGCTGCCTGCAATCATGCATGAGAAAATCCAACAGTTCCCAAAATGGAATCAGCGATTGAAGGAAATAAACATTACAAACTATGACATATAATTTGGGACATGTTGAGGTAAATTTGGGCATTGAAAGTGAAGAAAAGTTACAGTGAGAAAAATAAAGATTAAAGAGCCCCCTTGCATGGTAGTGATCGAAACGAGCCCGAAGAGGGCGCTAGCGGCAAGGCCACATGCATCAGACGATTACGTAAGAGCTGATTTTGGCGCAACCGCGACAACTCAAGAGTGTGTATGACGTAATTAATGTATTATCAAATGTCATACATTTGAACATATTGCACGCCGCGTATTTTGGCAGGGGGGCACGTGACCTTACATAACAGCTGTCGAGCTTCCGAGCAAGGGAGGGTGACGCAGTGTCTTGTTTACAACTTGTACTTACGTCACGACAGCCGGAAGTGGACATCAACGATCCAGTCGCAGGACACTCATCTATCCCACAATGCACTGCGCTGCTAGCGCAACTTACTGGTTGGTCCTCTTTCACGTTTAAATGGCTCCATTTATATTAAACCTTTCACCTTTATTTATCCAGGTAGGCCAATGAAGAACAGATTCTGTTTTGCAACGTCGATTTAGTTGCAGACATTAGAGTAAAACGTGGCAAATACAAATGTATCAACAAACTTGCAATGCGACGTACACAAAACAAAAAAGTACACCCGTTTCAGAACCATTATAGAACACAACTTTGAGTGATTTGAAAAATGTAATGTTGTTCTATAGAACGTATATAAAATAGAGAAGCGCAATATTTGGACAAATCTTATCTTATAGGACAATGTAGTTTGATAATTACAACCGTTTGAACGCGAGTTTTTAATACAGTACATCATATTCATGTATTAACAGATTTAAACAGGATTGCCGGCGACCGTTAACTGCTGGTATTTTTTTCATCGTCATGGATGAATACAGTATTGCGTATGAAGAATACATTTAAGGTTCGAAAAGGATAACCATACTATATCCGTTTTTTCTTATTTATAAAGTGTCGGTCATGAGACCTCGGAGCGCTCGGTAGCCTCCGCCACACACCACACATGGACGTCCTGAATATCTTTAAATGTATTATGTATGTCCATATGAATGCGCCAGGCCTCGCGGATCACCTGGGCGGACGGAGGGCGTGGCCTGTGGGACTCGCGTAAATGACGTCACCGACGTCTAGCGGCCAGTCAAACAAACATGGCGAGAGAATGGAGAGGCCAGCAGGGTTACATCGTCACTGTCCTCCTCTTCCTGTGCAGCGCGGACGGAGCTCGCTCGGAGGCGGCGGCCGGCGGGGGACGAGCCGGCGACGGCGGGGGAGGAGGAGGCGGCGGCGGTGGAGGTGGCGGCACGCAGGTGCTCGGGATGCGGCTGGAGACGAGCGACAAGCCGGCCAGCACCGGTGACGACGGCGTCCTGCAGGTGACCGAGGACAGCACTGTGCAGCTCCGCTTTTACGGCCTGAGGCTGCACCCTGGCGCCTGGACGCTCATTCGCTTCACGGAGCTTTCCGCGGGCGGGGAGGAGGATGCAGGTGACAGCGGTATCTGCTCAGATTTCACGAAGGACATCGCGGTCGGGACCTTCATGAACGTGAGCGGCCGGGGGACGTCGGGGCTGCTGCGCGTGCACGTCAAGCCGCTGCGCAAGAGCGAGCCAAGCAGCGAATACGCGCTGTGTACGCGCATCGACAACCAGGAGGACGACGACGCTGGCGACCACCGCCGCGGCGGACGCTGGCAGCTGCTGGGCGACCACGACGGGCACCTGCTGGTCGTGGAGGAGAAGAAGTCGCTGCTGCCGCTGTGGCTGCAGGTCAGTGACGGTCCAAGAGTCCCCCCCTCCCCCCAAACATGTTCAGATGTCGAATCTGGTTTTAGAAAAAATAAAATAAAACTTTTTTTGTTTTATTTTCTTGTTTTTTTTTCATTCCAGCATTCTAGCAGGCTCCTATGCAGGCAGTGATTAGAAGTAACGAAATACAAATATTTCCACTTATATTACATTTGACCAATTAGTGTGAACTGTGTTTTGTTGCTAGGGTGTTTTCGCACCCATTTAGCCAATTTTGGGGAGATAAATGTCAAACTACCATTTTTAAAAGCCATTTCCTGGGAATTGAACATTATTTAATGGAAAGCTATGATGCCCGAGGAAAAATATAAACGTTTAGTTTTTCCCTCAGCGACCTTTGTGAAATAGTGAATGACTAGTTTTCGTACTTGACAGGTGATCCTGATCTCGTGCCTGCTGGTGTTGTCGGGCATGTTCAGCGGTCTCAACCTGGGCCTGATGGCGCTGGACCCCATGGAGTTGCGCATCGTGCAGAGCTGCGGCACGGACAAGGAGATGAAATACGCGCGCAAGATCGAGCCCATCCGCAGCAAGGGCAACTACCTGCTGTGCTCGTTGCTGCTGGGCAACGTGCTGGTCAACACCACGCTCACCATCCTGCTGGACGACTTAATCGGCTCGGGACTGGGCGCCGTGGTGGCCTCCACCGTGGGCATCGTCATCTTCGGCGAGATCGTGCCGCAGGCGCTGTGCTCGCGTCACGGGTTGGCGGTGGGCGCCAACACCATCGGCGTGACAAAGTTCTTCATGCTGCTCACCTTCCCGCTCAGCTTCCCCGTCAGCAAGCTGCTGGATGTGCTTCTGGGTCAGGAGATCGGCACCGTGTACAACCGCGAGAAGCTGGTGGAGATGCTCAAGGTGACCGAGCCCTACAACGATTTGGTCAAGGAGGAGCTCAACATGATCCAGGGGGCGCTGGAGCTGCGCACCAAGACGGTGGAGGATGTCTTGACGCCGCTGGCCGACTGCTTTATGATCCAGGTCTGTGTTTGCTGCTTCTTCGGGATGGGGGGTTGGGGGGGGTTGCTAAATCGAGTCATCAGACGATATTATGGGCAGTGGGGAAAAAAATGACTAATGAAGTTCCTTTATTTGTATCTGAAATGACACCACAAAATTCGTTGAATCATAATTGGTCCGGCCCCCGATATGATATGAGAAAAGCTATGAAAAGCCAATTGGGAATTTGTTTGATATTTTCCTTAAGCTACGTGTACTAGTACACTCATTTATAAAACACTTCCATGGACAAGTTGAACAAGCATCTTAAACTTACATTTGTCCAACACTAGTCTCACGTTTGGCCTCGTCAATTTGAATGCACTGTCAGAATAGTTCAGTTGTATTTAACTTTTTGTATGCTACTTTTCAAATTGTGAATCTTGATAGGTCCTTAAAAGCCTGAAGCAAAAAAAAAATATATATATATATATATATATATATATATATATGCCTACTAGTGATCCGGGAATTGCAAATGGATTCCCGACTCCCGAATCAGGAAACGGGAAAGCTAGCTAAATATGTTGCCAAGCAATTCGCCATATGTAGCAATAAACAAAAGCGCTCAATTGGCTTTGGCGCGGCAGGCGGACGCCGTGCTGGACTTCGACACCATGTCCGAGATCATGGAGAGCGGCTACACGCGCATCCCCGTCTACGACGACGAGCGCTGCAACATCGTGGACATCCTGTACGTCAAGGACCTGGCCTTCGTCGACCCGGACGACTGCACCACGCTCAAGACCGTCACCAAGTTCTACAACCATCCCGTTCACTTCGTCTTCCACGACACCAAACTCGACACCATGCTGGAGGAGTTCAAGAAAGGTAATCTCGCACCTTCCGAATGCCTGACTGGCTTTGTGCGTGCGAGTCTGTGCGTGTGTGTGGGTCTTTTGACCCCATCTTGACCTTTGCACAGGAAGCCGTGTTGTGCGTCCCCTGGGGCGTTGCTCTGTTTGGATCGATCGACCACATCATCGACCTGTCTGTTGTTTGTCCCTTTTCTGCCCTCACATTATCAACTGGGATCATCTGTCTGGATGCCACAATTTTGAATATGTAATATATAGTGGACATTAATCACTTGCTGCCGCAGCCCATTTAGGCAGCAACATCTGACCCCTAAATTTCCATGCCGTCCGCTTCTGTTGATTTGAACAAAGCGCTTGTCACGCGGTCTCGTCAGGTAAATCCCACCTGGCCATAGTGCAGAAGGTGAACAACGAGGGCGAGGGCGACCCCTTCTACGAGGTGCTGGGATTGGTCACCCTGGAGGACGTCATCGAGGAAATCATCAAGTCGGAAATCCTAGACGAGTCGGACCGCTACAGTGAGTCACAATTTCTCGCCGGGCAAATATAGAAACCAAAAGCAGCTTTACTTGGTGGCCAGATTGGCTTTGGGATTAGTGTACCATGTTTGATCAGATTTCCTAAAGTTAGATGAGGTTCCGTGACGGGTTTGGTTGTGACACCGTTTCCGTTTGTCCCTCCTGCAGCTGACAACCGCAACAAGAAGCGAGTGGACGCCAACAAGAACAAACGAGACTTCTCGGCGTTCAAGCATGACGCTGACGCCAAGACAAAGATCTCGCCGCAGCTCATGCTGGCCGCGCATCGCTTCCTGGCCACAGGTGGGCGCTTCCTGTTCGACTTTCACAGCAGCCCCTTTAGGCGGCAAACGTTTTCCTTATGTGAGTTGCATCCTTCATCATATAGCGACTACACTACACAACTTTTGGGAACGTATAGTACTACAGTAAATAACTTAATCTCTTAATGTTTCACTACCACGGCAGCCCGTTTAGGCGGCAAACTTTTTGATCATATTAATTTCACCCCTCTGCTTGTTACTGGCTACAGTGATTTTATACAGTGACTACACCACAAAGTTTTGCTTACATGATTTGCGCCTTCCTCTTCCTCCTTTGATTTCACAGCAGCCCGTTTAGGCGGCAACCTTCTGGCTGTGATTAGCTGCAGCATTTGCGGGTTTCGGGCTACTTTGTTTCAGGACAGTGACGCTACGACATAACTTTGTGAGCATACTTTGCTCTTTTCCTGTTTCAGGTCCTCCAGCAGCCCGTTTAGGCAGCAACATTTTGGGCCTTGATTAACTCACGTCTTTATTACTTGCTGCCTACAATGTTTAACCACATAGTAGTACTCTAAATTACTGCACCCTTTAGTAGTGATAATTTATCATACTAACGCACTTTTAGATGTTTCATAGCAACCCGTTTTGGCAGCAAACCTTTGTCTGACCAAATTGTTAATCATGTAAATGGACTTGTGAGGTACGAGGTGTTCTTCTGTTGCGCCTCTTAGAGGTGAGCCTGTTTGGTGGCTTCCATGTCACCGAGAAGGTCCTGCTGAGGATCTTGAGGCATCCCGACGTCGTGCAGGAGCTGAAATTCGACGACAATGACAAACGCGCCCCCCAGCACTTCCTATACCAGCGTGGCAAGCCTGTGGACTACTTTGTGCTTATTCTACAGGTATGTAAAACCACTACATGAACAGAAACCGCCTCGGATTAGCTTTCAGTAAGGCCACACCACAGCCTCTAATACAATATTAATAATGTGGATGTCACTGGAGAACACACATACACAGATGCTGTCACACTTGAGTGTGCGTGCGTGTGTGTCCGTGTGTGTGTGTACGTGCATACATGCGTGATTGTGTGCTCACACGTGTGTATTTCAGGGTCGAGTTGAGGTGGAGGCGGGAAACGAGAATATGAAGTTTGAGACGGGACCCTTCTCCTACTACGGCGTCATGGCGCTCAGCACGCCATCGCTGGGTGAGCCTGCACACACACACAAAGAAACACATCTATTTGTGAACGTATGTTTCCATGTGTTCGCTGATTCCACGGAACGGTTTCTTCTAAAGGAAGCCATTTTGTATTTTTTAAGCTAAGTGTCGTTTGTGATTATGTAACGTTACGTGTGTGTGTGTGTGTGTGTGTGTGTGTGTGTAGACGCGCTCATCCGACATGTCAACAGGAGTGCTCGTCTTAATCCTGCGCTGAAAATAGATAGTTCAAAGGTGGCGAAGCACTTTGATTAAAGACGGGATTGCGATGAGCTGTTGTGCCGAATCAAGTGTCTCGTGAGGCTCCCCGTTGGAGTCTGCTGTCCAACAAACAATCAAACAACAAATAAATCCTCTCTGTCTTTCTCCTACCACCAACCCCCGGCGGCCCCGCCCTCACCTCTCCCCCCCCAGCCGTGACCCCCCCTCTGTCCCCGTCGGTGGCGTCCCCCCCTCCGAGGCGCCTCTCTCTTAAGAGGTTTTCCGTGTTCTCTCGTTTCCCAGGTAAACATGGTGGGGGTGTATGAGGGGGGTGGGGGGGTGGATCGCTCATCCTTCACCTTCGTCTTCATCATCACCGTCATCATCATCGTCACCTCAGCCTTTGCTCAGCAAACTGCTAGCTGTTAGCGTTTGACCTCAACGGCGACATTGAAGAGCAGTCTAAGTGGTTTAATCCTCCAGCGGGGACAGCTGCAGTGCTTAGTTTGTTCACCAGAGGGCAGCTGAGAGTTACATTAAGAAAACATTCCAAACAACTCGGCAGCTTCCAGCATCTGTTTCCGCGGTGATAAATCCCCCCCCCCCCACCCCTTTATCCAAAATGAGCTCAACATTCCAAGTTATTCTTGGCCCAGGAATGCTAAAGCTAAAACCAGCGCTAACAACGAAGCGATGCACTGCTCTTCAACATCCGAGACATTCTAAGGCGCACGCTTTTGAACGGCAAACTACGGAAATCAGCCTTGTGATTGTAATAATAGTGCATTTACATTTTTTTTTGGCAACATGACGTTAAACATCAACGACAGAGACGACGGACGCAGAAAGACCCGCAGCGTCGTTATACAACAGACACGGGGGCGCACAGAGATGTGAAACATGATCAAAGACGGATACTGGCGTGTAGAGAGGCACAAATCCTTGAAACATCAAAGACAGTCACAACACCCAAAATAACTGAAAGAGGAGACATTGGTGCAGGTGCACACACGCGACTGATGTGAGTAAAGAGGCACAGGCGCTTTTTAATGTCCAAACATCAAAGACTGTCACGACAAAGGTGCGTATAGTCACAGCTCGCTTCAAACGTCAAAGACAGCGACACACGTGCCACTTTCTTCTCACGTGCTAACTAAGCTAAGCATGCTAACTTCTGTCCTTTCCTTTACGCTTCCCCGCATTACTGCTCCCCCCCTCACCCCCATTCACCTTGCCATCAAGTAAACTCCCACCCACCCCCCTCACTCCCTCCATGCCATCACCGATGACATCACCAGACCTCAGCCAATGAGAGTCCTGCGCCAAACAATGCGCGGCGGCATGTTTGTCGTTCACCCCCCCCCCACCTTTGTGTTTTGCATTCAAGTAACGTGCCGTTTGTCCGCGCGGGCGTAAATTACGACGACCTTGACGCACACCCTTGCCATCCAATCCCAGAGTTCCGCTCTCCGTCGCATGGGGGCAACCTGAACCGCTCGGCGTCCATCAGCTGTAGCGAGCGCGGCGGCGCCGCGGAGAGCGGCTCCATTGGCGGCAGCAACAGTCAAATCGCGGCAACTCCTTTCCAGTACGTGCCGGATTTCTGCGTGCGAGCGCTCAGCGACCTGCAGTTTGTCAAGGTAGAATGTTTCAACATCGGAGACGGGACGCAACGGGTGCATGTCAAATGAACTTGCTGTTTATGGTCCTCAGATCACGCGAGCGCAGTACCAGAACGGCGTGCTGGCGTCGCGTCTGGACAGCACGCCGCAGTCCCCCGAGGGAAGTCAACAGCGTCTGGACACGGCGGTGCCTCCCGTCACGCCGTCGGGCGGGCGCCCCCTGTTGCCTCTCGCCACGCCGCCAATCAAGCGTCTACAGTCCAACGCTCAACCCATCCGTACCGCTCAGCCGCCACCCAGCGGCACCGCCGCCGGCGCCTTGGCGCGGCGCCCCAGCCAGTCGGCACCTCCAAGCGACCAGGTCATCCAAGCGTCGCCGCCCGGGGACGTGGAGGGCGTCCCGGGTGAGACCGCCACGCTGCTGGGCGAGCAGCGTAACTGCGCGGACCCCCGGCGGCCCGCCCTGCCCCTCACCCACCCACACGCGCATACCGAGAGTACCATTTGACACGCATCACTTCCTGTTCCCCCGTGACGCCACCCAAGAAGAGCGAAAAGGATCTGCATGTCGCCATTGATAAATAATGACCCGATGACCACTTTCTCATCTACTTTTTCCTTGGCGTTTCACCGATGGTGCTTTTCTGTGAGAAAACCACCAACATGGACCAGGTGTCCCGAAGTCGACCCCATGAATTTACCAGAGGTAACAATCGTTGATGAGCAATGACCCAGTAGGCCCTTTGACACTGTCCATCGTATCGTTTTTTTTCCACTTCTTGCTGTCTGAGAGGCACCAAAACAGAAAGGCCATGTCAACGTTGCCCCACAAATTTTCTGGCTTCAGAAGTAATATTGGGTGTCACAAAGGGTGGGGTGGAGGGCGAGGGGTGATAACCATCTAGCCCCTTTCACGCTGTCCATCTCATGTGTCTTTTTCCTGTCGCTGTTCACTGTGAAGACATCAACACGGTACAGTGGATGTGAAAGTCACACTGGCTTCACAGGTGATATCTGACAGAGAGGAATAATAACACTCTAACCCCCTTTCACGCTGACACTTTCCTTGTGTTAGATGTTCATTGTGAAAAGCAACAACAAAGAGCTCCCCAACTTCCGGATAACCGAGTTGAATGAAGGCCCACTGACCCCTTTCACATTGTCCATGTAAGCCGGCTACTTTTTCCGGTGTCACTAGCCTGGGAGAAAGGTACTGATGCGCTTTGCCACGATTTTGATTGATTCTGAGATTGTTACGGAGAAGAAGAGCAGGGCTGCGTTCAGGAACATTCAGGGTTCGGGACACTTGACTTTTGGGGCATTATTCTGACAAAAGGTGTTTATATAATATTTATTTATTTATTTATTTATTTATTTAGGACTCTGGTGATATTTGTTTTATATTGGGCGTGAGGTTGATGGCCCGGCTGCTATGTTGTTAGCATCGTTAGCTCCTCCATCACTGTGATCTGAAAAACTGATGTCACCGTATTTCAACAAAAGGTGGTTGTCGATGTTGCTGAGTCACAAGCTCACTTTAAGCATGTTTGACCACATTTTTTTTTCCATACAAAAGGGATCGTGGCGAATTAGCATTATGTTTCGCTCGCCTTTAAATGTGACGCAGCAGCTAGCGCAGCGTTGCCGAGCATCGTGGTAATTGAAAATGTAACGTCACATACGCCATTATCGGCACACATATGTGTGCAGCCACTAAAAGGGAATTTTTCTTTAATGCTAAGGTTAGCAGGTTGGGCGGTGTACTAGTGGTTAGGACATCCGCCTC
The DNA here is from genome assembly GCF_025434085.1 of Hippocampus zosterae. Lineage (NCBI taxonomy): Eukaryota > Metazoa > Chordata > Actinopteri > Syngnathiformes > Syngnathidae > Hippocampus > Hippocampus zosterae. Next base: position 9,544,056 of record NC_067468.1, read on the forward strand.
ATTGTGCTGAGGTTTAGGGTTCCAATCTAAGCGTGTTCTACCAGTGGGGTCTTGAATCCCTCATTCCAGAAACACAGTAGCTTCTTTGAAGACTTTAAATTATTATAAATTGTGAATGTTGTTTGTCTATATGCTATATGTGCCCCGCGATTGACTTGAGACCAGTACTAGGGTACCTCTTAGTATCTCTGACCAAATGTCAACTTGTTGGCGAAGTTAGCATGCTAAGCTAAACGGCTAATGTCAGCCATGGCTTCATGTTTAACTTGTGGCTGTGTCTTTTGAGACACTTTCTGTGTATTTATTAACTGTGGAGGTTAGGAATTCAGCACGTTTACACACAAAGACTAATGGACAAACGTACCATCGCATGCCGTATCAACCTTTAGCCTCAATGCTAAGCTAAACTGTCATTAGGGTAGATTCATTTACATATACACACACACATTCATAGCAACACTGGAAAGAATGCAAATCGGCTAACAAATGCTAACACTTCAAGCACGTAATCTTATTTATGAAACTATGATGTAAAGGGAAAAATATTTATTTAAAATGGAAAAAAATACATAAGCTAGCACTTTACACTTGTGAGGCCTACGACCAGTCTTACGTTTTTTTCAACTAGAAAATTGCCGAGTTAGTGGGAATTATGCGTGTCCACACTGTAAATAAGTAACATCTGGCGCTTAGTTTTACCCGTCGTTCAACAAAGAGAAATAATTGGTTCCAAAGAAATTATCACTTCCAACTAATTCTAGGAAATTGCCACAGTGGTTGGGAAGCACAAGTCTACGCTTTCCATCCGAAGCATGTAGGATGTTTTGATCCGTCAGTGGGAATGTTGTTTTACAACGGTACTTGAACACATCACAACACCATGAAAGCACAATATTCTTGTACTGTTCGGGAAATAAGCGTTGTCTTTGCTACTCTTGTTGGCTTTATCGGGCGGGCCCTGGGAAGCACTCGTAGCCTTTTACCGTACGTGGCGGAATGAAGCCGCCTGCAGGTTGACTGTGGGTACATGTGTGTCGCTTTTGCAAATTGGCTACTGTGAAATGTAAAAAAACAAAAACAAAAGAAAGATACTTTAGTGACATTAGTGTCCTCTATTTATTCTTGGTTAGTTTGCACTGAATCAAATTATTTTTTTGTGTAAATATCTGAGCAGATGATACTCAAATATATATAAGTATGTATAGAAAAGCTATACAGTGAAGCCCCGTTTATCGTGGGGAAGACATACCTGGTGAAAATCCAAATGAAAAGCCAAGCGTGTTTGCTTTAAGCTGCTTATTTGCCACTCCCAGTTGAAGTTACCTTTTTATAATTCTCACATAACATAACAAAAAAACAAAAACATTGTACTGTATATCGAAATACCCAAATCTTCAATCAAGACATGATTGTCTGCCAGCTTAATGCTAACATATAATAATCACCATGTTGATGTTATGCTACTTCCAAACCATCAAACAACTGCGAGTTTAATGCACACGGAGCAGGAGCCCATACAAACTGATACGGAAAAAAAATAATTCAAGATTGTTTATTGTGACACGAAAATGTTCAACCAAACTATTTCATCAAATGAAAGTTTGCTAGCTTAATGTTAGCCATATGCTGAACCCCCACATAAGGGGAAAATGAAATGAACAACGACATTACGGAATTGTAAATCTTTGAACAACTGCTACTTCACAAACACACGGAGCAGCTACACATACAAACAGTAATAACTAGTAGTGAAGCTCAGGGTTAGTTTACTTCCTGTGTCTTCTTCTTCTTGTTAATGATGCTGGTTGTCTTCCAGTTGAGCTCAGTGCTGCCCGACATCTTCTGGCACAATGTGGTACTACACAAAGGTTTCATCGCTCTTAATTGGGACATGCCTGTATATCCCCAAAAGCCATTAAAAAAAATACTTCAAAAATCTGCGATATAGTGGGGGTTCACTGTATAGAATCAACCTTTATGTCAGATTATTATGGGATGTTCTCTGAGCAATAAATAGCGCACAAGCTTTGACCTCATATTCCCCGCTCATCCTATGTAGCATTTTGACAACCAAAGTTTTGATTTCCGCCGCCGTCTTCCTCACGGTCCTTCTCCTCACAAATATTCAACTTCTTGCTTGATCCTTCTTTCCTCATGCACGTTTTGGCGGCTATGTTGGGAGCACTCCAACCTGAAAACTCTTTGTCCTCATTAGTAAGAATTCAGAATGACTGTGTCTGACTAGTAACTTTTGGTCTACTGTTATGCAATATAACTACTGCTGTGCTGCAGCAGTAACACTAGTAGGCACTAGTATCTTATTGGATCTAGTGCTTCACTAGTAGCACGCTGTTTTAAACTATTGCTCATTTTCCCCTTGCGACTAGGATGCCAAAGTTGCTACTTGTGAGGACAAAGAGTTAACTAATTCGTAGACGTTAAGATGGATAGCAAGGATATGGAATAAATGTTCCAATGGGTTTCCATAGACATCACCATCCTTCCTTGTGCATCGCTTTCTTGTAATATTGACAAATTCACAATAATAAGACCAATGGAATATTCTGTGTTGGACAGTGCAGTTAAGTCGAGTTTTGGATGCAAAGGTCTTTTCGAAAGACACTTATTAACAAATTTGACTTTGCCGGTGAATATTTAGCGTGTCTTATGCAATGTTTGATGGCCGGGAGTGCGTGCAATGTGTACATATGCTGTCCTGTTTTATAAAAGGCATCAGAAGAATCTGTCACGGGTTCATGAATAAACATGACTTCTATTTCTCTACACAACACCTGTGATGTGGGCTCATTCATCTGAACTCTTATCAAATAGAAGTTCCTCTCCCAACCTTGTGTCTCATCTGTATTTAAACTAATATGAAGCTACACTATGTGGTGTACATACATATTTTGGAAGCAGGAGAAATACTACCAAATAAACACAATAGCCTGTTGACAATAAAGTCAATGTCTTTGGCACGTTCGAACAGAGCCAACATGGCTGCCAATGTTCGTGCAGTTTCATAAATGCCATGTCGGCTCGCTCTTGTTAAATTCAATGCCTACCAGAAAGATTTGCGTTTTAATCATTGAGTCATCCACGTTATCTTTTAAAATGCGATTACGGACAATATTTAATTTATATGTCGGTTTACACGGCACGGTGATCAACTGGTTAGCACGTCGGGCTCACAGTGCAGAGGTGCAGGGTTCAATTCCAGCTCCGGCCTTCCTGTGTGGAGTTCGCATGTTCAGCATGTGCCTGCATGGGTTTTCTTAGGGTACTTCGGTTACTCGCACACATTCCAAGAACATGCATGGCAAATTGATCAAGCAGTCCAAATTATCGTTAGGTGTGATTGTGTCCACGAATGGTTGTTTATCTGTGTTCCCCGCGATTGGTTGGCAACCAGTTCAGTGTCCCCCCCCGGCTACAGCCTGAAGACATCTGTGGTAGGCTCCAGCACACCCTCAACCCTTGTAAGGATAAACAGATTTTTTTTAATGGATGGATGTCGGTTTACGAAACGTGCTGCTGCTTAGTTCTTTCTTTGTTCTTTCAAATCAATACAAAATGTGATCACAAATTAGGCATTATGTGAATGACTCGATGAAAGTGTTTTAATTGTATTTTCGATGTATGGTCCAAGTACGTTGACCCATTGGCATGTTTTCAACACGTAAAGCCCTCATCTTTCCCGTGATTTTAATGTGGCACGCGCCCTTGGAGATGAAAACAAACCAACCCGGTACCAAATTGTCCGCTCATCGGATCAGCCTTGTGTAAGCGAAGCCAAAATGGCCGCCGAAGCGCGCAGTTTCCCAAACCCCACGATTGCGACCTTGTGCTGCATTACGTGTCAGTAAGTTTGAGTTTCGAGTCGTTTAGTCGCATTTATTACTCATTGATTCGAGTTAGTTATTCAGTGGTGGATTTATGCTTTAAGTGGAAATGTGTTGAACATAAATGTCAGTAGATACGGCGTGGTACTTCGTATTACGTACCTATCTTAAAGTAAAACGTATCCTGCCCAAAAATTAGCATTATTCTCATCGGTTATATGCGGTTTACTCAATGGAGGTGTTTTAATTTTATCTTCGATGTATGTACAACGTACGCTGCTTCAAATGTTAGTTCTTCGATTTTAGATGTTTGTCTTATCCTTTTTCCCATGATTTGAACGCCGCAAGGTTCCGAGTGGGCGGGGCATGGCACGGAGTAGAGTCACATGACCCGCCCAGGAGCCAGCCTGACCAATTCCAATATGGTGGCCAGCTTGGCAGGTCTACGTTTGCTGTTGATGATATTGTTGATGGTATTGTTGTCGTGCGGGATCCGGTTGGGCTTGTGCGGCCAGGCGACGCCGCCCGTCGTGCGCCTGCGCCCTGAAGACCCCGCGGGCCGTGTGTGTATGAAAGGAGGGATAATCTCGGCGCCCCGCGGAGCTTCGTTCAAGCTGCGGGTCTTCGGCCCCGACCGGAGTAACCGGACCTGGCCGTGGCTGGCCTTCGCGCCCGAGGGGGCGCTCGGGGACCCATGCGAGGACGAAGACAGACGGCGGCAGGCCGCCTTCCTGGTGAAGGAGCCCTTTGCGGCCGAAGAGGATTGCAGCGGACTGCTGACGGTGGAGGTACACCCGGGGGGCGGCGGCGAGCAGCGGGACCTCCATCAGAACCTGCATCACGTGTGCATGAAGAGCGGAGGCAAGTGGACCTCGGTGAGTGAGGACAAGCTGCGCGTCAGCTCGGACGAGCCTTTGCCCGCTGAGCACATTCCTGCGTGGGGCCTGGCGGTGCTGGTGCCGATGCTGGTTCTCGTCTGCGGGCTACTGAGGACGGTTCAGCTCAGCCTGCTGTGGCTCGACCCGGTCGAGCTTTACGTGCTGCACAGCTGCGGGTCCGAGGAGGAGAAGCGCGCCGCCAAGCGTCTGGAGCCTGTCAGGAGAAGAGGGAACTTTATGGTAAGAACAATAATAATCATCATAATCATTTTTGCTGTCAATTGCGCAAGACCGACAAGGACAAATTCTGCCCCAGAAACCGCGTGCCAGCTCAAAGTAAATGGAATGAAGCTTCAAAGTTGTAAAAAATTAAGCCACCCTCTCCGCGAATTCAAAGGATGAGAAAACAAAGTCTGGAAACTTTTTCAACTCGCACCACTGCTCTGTCATTTGTTAACTTGCCAACACTCGCTGTAACAACGAGGTGCTCTCAAGCAGTGATTCCCCCAACCAGTGTGCCGGGGCATATTAATGTCCTGTGAGAGCTCCAGCGGAATTGATCACATTTTATTTTATTGGTGAGAGGATTATTTATTCATAGAAAATAATGCATCTTTGGCCGTCTATCTATACCACTAACTTATAGTTAACGACAATCTTAAATGGCAAAAATTGTGAAGTTGACAAATGTATTCTGTCTTTGTGACAATTTTATTTGGAGGTGTGCCATGCGATTTTTAGAACTTAAAAAAATGTGCCTTGCCTCAATAAAGTTTGTGAATCACTGCTCAAAAGCACAAAGGTGCTCTAAGTGGGGCCTCCTTTAAGCAACGCCCAAAATCTGAGGAAAACTGAAACGGTACAAACTGTACAAACTGTTGATCTTCACAATTCAGTTCTACATAGTCTGAAAATTGGTGACGTGAGTCATGTGCATCCATGACTTTTGTGTTTTGGTTTGGCGTCCGTTGTGTTTGGCAGGCGTGCTCGCTCCTTTTCCTGTCCGTCCTGGGTCACTCGGCCGTGGGGGTCCTGCTGTTCCGGGTGTTGGGTTCGGTGGCGTCGGCCGCCTTCGCCGCCGCCTTCATGCTCTTCTTTCTGGCCGAGCTGCTGCCTCACGTGGTCTGCTCCGGCTATGGCTTCCAGCTGGCTCCAGGGCTCACCTGGCTGGCCCAGGTGAGCATGGTGCTCACCTGCCCGCTCTCTTGCCCCCTGGGTCTGGTCCTGGACCTGGCCCTGAGGCGTGACATCAGCACCTGTTGCATCCGCGAGCGAGCCATGGAGATGATCCGCACCAGCGTCAACGACCCCTACAAGTATGGCCTCCCGCCTTCGATAATGGCGATGTTTTAAAAATTGTATTTACTTTCTGCATTGTCACGCCACGCCCGCGTGTGTCTTGTCGCAGTGAGTTTGTGAAGGAGAAATTCAGCCGTGGGACGCTGCGCAGCAAGACGGTTGAGGATATCTTGACGCCCCTCAAGGACTGTTTCATGCTGGCCAGCTCCACCATTCTGGATTTCTCCACCATGTCGGACATCATGCAGAGCGGCTACACGCGTGTGCCCATCTATGAAGAGGAGAGGTAGGAGATAACGCTTCAACTTAGACTCGACTGCTCGTCGTGTGCACTCGTGTCATTTGGCGCCACCTGCTGACAAAGCTCATTTGATACAATTTTACTTTTTAATTTGACCCCCCCAAAATAATTGACACTAGAATGTTCAAAATGAAATTTCAGGAGTGTAGCAGGCATAAATGTTTTTCAACAACCAGACAGGGGGTTTATTCTTATCATTGTAAAATTACAATGAAAAAAAAAGATGCTACTTCCAAAAATCAACTCCAAAATGTACAGCAAAAACTTGAAAATGTGCATAGTTGTATGATTACAAGAAATAAAAACGAATATGATGAAGTTTTGATGTTAAGAGAAAAAAAATGACAAATGATCCAAGACTAAACTAGAGCGAGGGAAAATGAAGCTTCATGAACCACTGGTGATAGTTTTTTTGTTTTGTTTATTTGTTTGTTTGTTTATTGAACATAAAACATATACAGTAATAATTTGACAGAAAATAAGGTAGATAAAAAAGTAAAAAGAAAGAAATCAGTCATTCAACACAGTTATTATGTTCAAGGGAGTAGGATGAAGTAAAAAACTTATCTAGTCCTACCCCGTTATTGTTTATATCTACAAAATCATTTTTATATCAATCAGAAAAGAAAAAGTAAGAAGAAGTCTCCATTAAGGCTCATACTTTACTCTTAACCGTGATATTTTTACAACTTTTGGTTTGTATCGGGATTATATACATCCTCACCCTGGCACTCTTGTGTCAATTTTCTCTTGTATTCATAATGGATATTTCAATACCTTTCTCTATTTATCAACTTAGTTCTGATTTATCATTATATTTAATGTTTAGAATTTATCATTTTAACTCTGATTGATGTAGGTTGTTTGTACTATTTTTTTTAATTTGTTTTTGAACTCGGCAAGCGATTCAGGAACCACTGGTGATAGTTTTTTTTTCCCCTGCAGATTGTGCTCTTGTCTTTAAAAAAATGTGCAATGAAATCATATTACATTTCCATTGCATCTTTAAATAAAGAATGGCATCCAGAGGAGTAAAAAAAATCACAAGTGCTTCATGAAGCTTCATTTGTGCATTACGACTGGATATTGCGGGATGAAAACAGAATTTGATTATTTTCCAGCCATCGGTAGTGTTGGCGAATGCAGGATGAAGCAAATGTTCACGCTAGCCGGTTTTACAAGCGAGTGATTGTTGCCCGTGCGACGGCGTGCAGGTCCAACATTGTGGAGATCCTGTACGTGAAGGACTTGGCACTGGTGGATCCTGACGACTGCACGCCCATGACCACCATCACCAAGTTCTACAACCATCCGCTGCACTTTGTCTTCAACGACACCAAGCTGGACGCCATGTTGGAGGAGTTCAAGAATGGTCAGACTTGCCGGTTCGCTTGCGCGTTCCGCTGCTGCTTCCTTCGGCACTGACGTTAGCTTGTTGCGTCCAGGCAACTCTCACATGGCCATCGTGCAGAAGGTGAACAATGAGGGCGAGGGTGACCCCTTCTACGAGGTTCTGGGATTGGTCACCCTGGAGGACGTCATCGAGGAGATCATCAAGTCGGAAATCCTGGACGAGTCCGATGGTTACCGTAGGTTCTCTCAAAGCAAGTCGTGATGACGTGTGGATTTGAGGGTTAACCGCCGTCTGTTTCTCGCATGCCTTTGCAGTGGACAGGAAGGTGAAGCGTCCTCTGCCCCCGCTGGAGATCCCCGTGGTGCCTCGCGGGGCCCCCGATGAGTTCTCGCTCTTCAAGATGCCCGAAGGCGAGCCAAAGATCCAGACGTCGCCGCAGCTGCTGCTCGCCACTCATCGCTTCCTCTCCAGAGGTGCGTGTTGTCGCCAAGCGCTTCCCGTCGGCCATATTGGAATCGAGCCCCGCAAGGCTTTTTTCCCCAATGGCGCGTGCTCCTCGGCCCGATTGAAGGTCCTCGTAGTGTGTCCGCATGTGGTCGTGTCTTTGGTGTCGCGCAGAGGTGGAGCACTTCAGCCCGGCGCGTGTGTCTGAGAAGATCCTTTTCCACCTTCTGCGCCACCCCAGTGTCAACCAGGAGGTGCACTTTGACCCTAGCAATCGCCTCAGCCCCGCCCACTATCTGTACACCCGCAACCACCCGGTGGACTACTTCATACTGCTGCTGCAGGTGCGTGCGTGAGTGAGTGTTAGAGACTGTGACATTGTGTGTGTGTGTGTGTGTGTGTTTGCAAAAGCGTGTGTTCGTGGGAGAGTGTGAGAGAGCGAGGTGAGACGTAGAGTAAGTGCACGTATTGTGGCGGCAGGGACGAGTGGAGGTGGAGATCGGCAAAGAAGGACTCAAGTTTGACAACGGCGCCTTCACCTATTACGGCGTGTCGGCACTCACACTGCCCTCCTCAGGTTAGCGTAGGAACTGCAACAACACACACCAGCATGGGTCAGGACTTCAAGTTTGATTTCATATGTTGATATTTCATGATTCATTGTTATTTTGATTCAGATGGTTAGTAAATGTGTGTATGCGTGTACAGTGCATCAGTCCCCGGTATCGAGTCAGCGGCAATCTCCCCGAGATCCGTTTGACGCGGCCGAGGCGACCAGTCCGTCCAGTTACTGTCCGGACTACACGGTCCGAGCGCTCACCGATCTGCAGCTCATCCGGGTACGTACTTGTCAAGTCACACCGTGCGTGTGTGTGTGTCTATGACAGTGTGTGTGAGATTACGGATGTGACCTTGCATGTTTAAAGTCGGTACGAGATGGTCCTTCCATTCATGCATCGTGTGTGTGTGCACGTGCAGGTGACCCGACTGCAGTACCTGAACGCCCTGATGGCGTCACAGGGCGGCGGCGGCCCTAGCCCAGACCCGCCGGAGATCAAGATACTTCCCAACAGTCATACGAAACTGCTCAATGACAGGAACGTGGCCTCGGCCGCTCAAGGTTAGACCAGATGGCGGCGGCGGCCGCGGCCGCTTGTCCGACCACCTGCTCGTGGTCCCTCCAGAGCACACCCTTGTGGCACTCATGCCTAACCACTTCCTGTTTCCTTTTTCCTGTACTAAACAAAACACCCAAAATGGTTCCTGTCTTTTCTTTGCTGACTTTCTTCTCCAGACTTGAACTTCTCTTTCTTTGACACCATTGACAACTACTGCTAAGTGTGGCAGGTGAACGCAACCGCGCACGTTACAGCTCGGCTTACGTGTGTGTTTGTATTAGTGTGTACGTGGTGTATGTGTTTGTCACCGTTCTTTGCTTTCATTGATCAGTTCACACAATGCATCATATTTAATTCCTAATTTGAATATATTTTTAGCGTTCATTTTAAATGGCGGCATTATAAGGTTTTTATTTAATTCGTTTGTATTTAGAGCATTTAACTTTTCATTTTTTTAAACATTTATTCAAATTGTTAATTTTAGCATTATTCTGTTTTTAACATTTAATACTGTTTTTTCCTTTTTTTATCTGTTTTTATTATTTCAGCAATATTGCTTCTTTTATCATTTTTTGGCATCAATAGTTTTAAAAAATGTATTCAATTCATTTAGGATTTTAAGCATTATTTTTTTAAATAAATTAGTTTCAATTATCATTTTATTTTCAAATGCTTTTTTAACATTTATTTTTAATTTTTTTCTACATTACCTTAACATGAATGTAAATTTTTAGGATTTTATTAATTTTTTTAAATGTCATATTTTTGCTTTATATTTCAAACCTTGACACAATTAGTTTTACGATTAGCGGTACATTTTAAAATTTGATTACATGACATGCACTAAATTTATGATCTAGTCCATAGCAATTTATTTTTATCTTTTCATGTAATTTGCTTGGACATTCTTTTATTTTGTTTAATGTTGTGTATAGCATGATGTTATTTGTTAATGTTGAATTTAAAAGATGCTCCTCCATGTTCCTGCCCCCTCACTCCACTGTTCTGTGCTCTCATTGGTCGACTTCTGCAGATGGGACAGAAGACGACGACGACGAAGAAGGTGACGAGGCTCGTGCGCAGCGACAACCTCAAACGTTCATCTGACTGGACAAGACTGGTCTCCATTTCTCTTATGTCATTTTAATTATCATTATTATTTTTCGTCAAGATTATTATTAATATGTTTTATAAACACTGTGTGTAGATTTTTATTATTTGGTTTTGGTGAATTGGGGCGGTGCCTTTCTTCCAAGTGCACCATTGCCATTGGTCACTTTTGCTGTTTGCGTGCCAAATCGTGCGTGTGCGAGCATCCGTCCGTTCAGACAGCGACGCATGTCCTCCTTAGGCTGCATGGTCACGTGACCGCTCGGGCTGGTTTCCGTGGTTACGCCAAGAGGTTGTTGAGGCTTTGGTGGAGCTCACTGCGGAAAGTTTTGCTTCACAAGAATTTTCTTTGCCAAATGTCTCACAGAAAAAACTGATTCAATCTTGATCGACACTTAAAAAACAATTGCATTCCACATTCAAGTTAGCCACGGTAGCTAGGTGGCGTCTCTTTAGTGGTTTTTGTTGATAAATTGATGCTTTAGTTATCTTTGTGACTTTTTCACTCATCCTTAACTGGAACCCCAAACTAGCACCTTGAATCTTGTCCTATTGTCTTCATGTGTGTGTGAGTGAGCAGCATGCCAACTTGGATGGAGAAGTAGCGCGCACACATCGCTTAGTAATTTTATTTTATGATTTTTTTTTTGACCAGCTGACACTAGTTATCAAATGCATGCAAAAACTTTAGCCAAAGCTCATTTAGCTCATCTACCTACCTGGAAGCTAATATGTCACTTGGATGTTGTTTGAATTTACTTGGCCATTCCCTGAAACATAAGCCGACACGCTAACTTTAGCTCCCTTGCCTTGGAGGTCAATACTAAAAGGTACTAAGGCTAAGCTAATGTTTGTCATGCTGACAATGCCTTTTGAGTCGACTTTTTGCGTTACTGGTTCAGCACACCCTAAACTCTGTGTTTTAATTTGGGTATTTAACAGGCTCAGTGCTAAACTAAAATAAGCTAAACAATGCTACGGTTGGACAATCGATGTTTGAGAGGGTGGATTAGCCAATTCAATAAGATTATCTTTTGAGGGCTTTTGTTTTAGTAGTTTTATGAAGAAGAGTAATTAAAAGCCAATAAAAAGCTCAGCGTTATACTCTCGTTAGCGTGATTAGCAACGGGCTAGTTAGCGAAGTATCACGCATGTTCTCTCTTTCCGTACGCGTGTCTGATCAGTTGCTGTTAGAACTTGATATGCCGTCATCTTCCAGCAGAGAATCTTGTTTGATTTCAAGATTTGTTGAAATAGTTTTACTATTTTAATAACGTGTTCCATTTTTACATTTTTTTGGTATGAAAATTGAATGTAAAAAAAGAAAAATGTCAATGAGGAGTGTTCATAAATTAGAGAGTAGTAGACGAGGTTCAAGTTGTGGAATCACTTCCTGTTTGTGTTACACTTTTATAGTTTTATCCGCAGCAGCGACGTTGGCTTTAATACTTTCAAGTATTCAATTTTCCTAGGAAATAAAGTCAATCCTGTTCTAAATACATCTTAGTTTTCTATGTTGTAGCATTGAAACAAAAAGATTATTTTCTTGTTAACAATGTCCTCCTTTGCTTTTTCAGTCTGTGTCGTCACTCGGAGTTGTCATATTAGGTTGTCGTGTCGTCACGCTGTGTTGCATTATCGTGAGTTATCTGATCAAATTGTTATATCGTGTTGTGGTGTTGGCATGTTGGGATTTCATTTCATCTCGTCACGTCATGTTATCGTTTGTCACGTCATCATGAGGCTGTGGAGCACCCAGCAACTCGTTGACCTTTTGTGCACTTTTGTGTGTGTGTGTGTGAGTGTGAGTGTGAGTGTGTGTGAGTGTGCGTTGCCTCTGCCAGTCACATTGCGGGCACATGGCAACAGGATCTAAAAATAACCTCTTCGTCCTGCAGTATCAGGATTCCTTTGAAACTCCCAACATGTTGACACCGTTTCTTCTTCTCCTCCTCTCCGCCGCCTCTCTTTCCTCTCTGCCGCTTCCTCTTCCTTCAATTGCTATTTATTTATTTTTTGCTTTGGTTTTTGTCCAATCATATATCAGCCTGTAATGTGTTGCCGTGTCAATCTAATCTCACAGCTGCTGTCGCAACCAGTAGTGCCGGCTCATGGAACATTAACTAGATTAGCAGTGGGGGCTGTTTCGTCACGTTTCAATTTTAGCCAATGAAATTATTCATCAATTGTAATGATATGTGATGCGCTACGCACACGCCATCAACCTTGCCTTGCACACACCTCAAGCTGGAATGTCATCACAAACAAAGTGTCAGCGCTGATTGAATATTACAATTTTCCCATTGCGAGACTACTGAAGGTTATCGTCGAACAAGATAGTAATAAGATAATAATAAAGTAGTATAGAGGTGTCAAACTCAAGGCCGGGGGGTATATCTGGCCCACAACATTTTTTTTGTGGCGCGCAAAAGCAAATTGTGTTGTCTTCCATGACCCTCTCTAAGATCTCCCAACAAAATTTTACATTGTCATGTGTAATAAATAGTAGGAGTCGGGGTAGTAATAACAGTGTTATTATTAATTTTTTATGACATCATCAGGGGCCAGTGTTGTGGCCTCGTGAGGCTGACCTTGAAATTTGACCGGTTGATGAAAACAATCCCTTTGCAAACATACTTTTGATAGGTGGTGAAAGCCCCTGGCAGATTAGGTTGACATCCGATTGGACAAAAATATCCGACATCCAAGAAGCTCTAAAACGAATGCCAAAGACTTTAATGTCATTATAAAATTGTCAATATTAGAATTGAGCATTTAAATGCTGGTGATGATCTTGAGGCAAACGGACAGCTTCTCTGGCACTGGATGAACGCATCCGGGATGCGAGCACGCCAGACTTGATTTGTCTCGCTGCCTGCTGAGGAATTAGTGTGCTGTGCTCCCACAATGCACCAGTGCCACACTGCACATGTGCTTGCGTGCGCACGCTCATTAGTCAGCGGTCACTGGCCAGGGGTCATGGAGGACGCCGAGCCTCCAGCACGCAACGTCGTGATGAGAATTCAATATGTGCAGGATTCATGAAATGTGATGACATTCACAACATTTAGTTCATGGAATTCAGTGAATGGAATTAGATGAGATATTGTGTTATTAATTTCACTTTACAGCAAAAAAAAGAGCGAAAACGTTCAAAACTAATGAATAACCTAAAGGAAAATTCTACAAAACTGGAGAGCCCAAGATGACACAAATAAATTGAGTATATAATAAAGCAAATAGCAAACTGTGCCATGAGGCGATACTGAAACACAAATGGTGCAGCAACACAGATAGGCAGACAGTATCACTAAACTCAGTGGGATATATTCTTTATGCTCTGTGAAGAATGATTTGTATTACCGCAGCTTTCTGAGAAATTGTGACCGTCTCCATGTATGTCTGTATTCGTCTAACCCTAGGTGGTACTTTTTTTTTAATCCTACATATACCGCTGCTGACAATTCTTGCTGCTTCTAAATACGTTGATTGTTGATGGAGTTTAAGCAGTAATATGTACGTGTATATTCGATTGTATTGCGTTGTAGGCCCTGTAAGTCACAAATGTGACATTGAATGTACACTTAGTAAGAAGCACGAGTAGTAGTAGTAAGGGGGAGGATCATGGGGGGTGTGTACATACTTGTCTAATGAGAATGTGGCGTGGGTTGGCACAATTGTATGCTTGTGCGCCAGCTGACTCCCAGTGCAGGAATGTGTGCGTGTAGGCCCCGCCTACATTCACATATTCTGGCTTTGTTGCATTCTCCATTGAAACGTGCAGCTGCTGAGCACACACGTGAAGTCGGGGACGCCGCCCATGGGGTTTGGGGGGGGGGGGGGTTAACCCCCAAATTTCTTAAATTATTCAATACTAGTAGTAGGAGCTATAGTACTGTGGTTGTGATTGTATAAAAAGTATGTGCATATGTAGAAGCAGATAAAATGGTGTTAGTGCTGTCGTTGCAAGTGGAGTAGTAGACTCGGGAATTGTTTTCGGGGTAAAAGTTGTCATGGAGTTTTTAATGGTAGAAAAAGTAGAAATCGGAGTAGCACTTCTAGAGGTTGTAGTAGTTTTAGAAATTCTAATACGAGTAGCAGGTGGGAGCAGTCGTTGTACAACTGTTGTTGCAATTGTCCAGAATCGGAGTTGCAAGTGTAGTCGTGTACACGGTAGTAGATTTAGTAAAAGAAGTTCTATTAGTTTTAATTGTATAAGTAGCAGTTTAAGGAATTGTAATACAAGTAGCAGCTAATAGTTGTATCTTCTTGCAATTATCTAGAAAGTTATTGCAAGTGAAGTAGAAGACATACTAGTAGTAGTGGAAGTTGCAGTAGTCGTTATAGTACGAGTAGTTGTTGTATTTGCGGGAAAACAATGTTGTTCCATCTGCTCGGTATTTTGTTTGGTCTATGGAAGTCGTGTAATTGACGCCCACCCAGAAAGGTTTGTAATTTCCAATCAAAACCTAAGATGGCGCCAAAGCACTTTTTTCCGCCGAGGCAAGGCCTGACGAATCGAAGCTCCTCCACTCAGATCAACATGGTCACACTTCGTACTAACATGCCACCAGAAGGCACCATTTTACATGAGGGATTGCTTTGGCCTGGAAAAAAAAACAATTATATTGCAATTTCGTTATAAAATAGAATGTAAAGAATTAAATTAACTCAAGCTTGTGTCTGAGGATTAATCTGTTGCGGCTTTTTGTGGTGCACTATAGCGCAGTCAAGCAGACAAATGAGTGCTTATACCGGTTTACATGTGTTGCTGCACCTTTTGTGGTCAAACCTCTTATTGCTGCCATGCTGTTGTTATTCGTTAGCAGGTATGTGCAGTGTGTTTTCCTGACAGTGCCATGTGCTGCTGGATCCGCTGCTCTCTGGCCTCAAAGCAAGTGGAACGCCCATTCCTCTCGCCACGCCTTTTTATGGATTTGGACCAAAACATAACTTCTTTCAGAAGGAAAAGAAAAAAGTTGGGAGTCAACTTTGTTGGAAGAAATTAACATTTTCTTTATTCGTAATCCATGAAATTTTCTTTACATAATACAATTTCCTTTATAAGTATTTGAAAATATCTTTTTTGTTGCTGGTTTGTTATAACTTTCCTAGAATCTCATGTCAATAATATAGTTCTTTTTTGGGGGGGAAAAGAAAAAAAGGAAAAAGAACATCCACGGACGTGTTAGTTGGTGTCCAGCAGCGTCTCTTGCTGATGTTCGTGTTTTTATTTTTATTTTTTTTGTCCCGCGTGAGGCGAGAGAGAGGTCGATGGCAAAAGCGTTTCTGCTGGGGAGCCCCAAACGCTGCACTCCTCTGCCGGTATTGCTAAGAATGTGCCCTGGCTGTAATTGCGGCTGACTTCATCCTCCTCGTCAAACATGTGGCGGACAGTAATCCTTTGTGTGTGTGTGTATGTGTGTGTGAGTGTGTGTGTGTGTGTGTGTGTGAGTGAGTGTGAGACTTTGATTGGCAGCTGCTCCTCCGAGGCCAACCTACAAAACATCCCACAACGTGAACGACAACGAGGAGGACACCGGGAGCCTTCCAGCCTCCACGACACGCACTTAGGTCACGATTCGAACACTACCGAGTCCAACTTGGGTGCTAAGTGACACCGCACCACGAGGCTGATGGACGCTCGTTCACTCTTTCTTCTTTTTTTCTCCAATGCTGTGGGTGTACGTGCGCGCGGTGCGCACGTACGGCGGAGGCGGCGTGCGTGCGCGCGCTCAGTCGTCATCCACGTCGTCGCCCTCCGACTCGTCCCGCCTCTCGTACATCTTGTCCCGGTGGCGCTCCTGGATCTCCTTCATCTCGTCGGCGTAGCGGCTGAAGGCGCCGCCGAACTTGGCCCAGGCCTTGAAGGGTACCGTGATGGAGTTCCGGTAGCTGGGCTTGACTTCGCTGACGCGCAGAAACACCCCGTACTTGTTAGAGCCCACGTCGAAGAAGAAGCGCTTGGAGTCCACCATGATGGAGGTGCCCTCGGGGAGATCACCGAAGCCCCCCGCCGCCATGCCGCCTGCGCCGCCGCAGGCCAGCTCGTCGTCTTCGCCGCCGTAGTCGTCGATGAGCTTGGCCAGTGCGTCTCGGAACTCGATCAGGCCCTGCGCCGGAAGGGCTATGGTCTGGCCGGCCAGCATGCCGCCCACCGGGCCGCCCATGCCGAAGCCGGGCCCCCGGTTGACTGTCTGCCGGATCCGCAGAAACCTCCCCCGCTGGTTCTCTTTCAAGTCCAAGTAGTACTTGCGGTTTTCCCGCACCAAAAACTCGCTCTTGAGTGCTCGCCGAGGCCCACCGTCCTCGCCGGCGGTAGCCTGCGCGATCTGCTCGGGGCTGCTGGGGCCTAGCTGAGCATAGTGCTCGATGAAGTCCCCGAGGTAATCGCGCACCTCAGCGGCCACTGACAGCGAGAGGGTCAGCCGACTTTTGGAGCCTCCGGGCCCGACCTCGGCGATCTTGATGAAGCGGCCCTTACTGTTCTGCTTGACGTCCAGGTAGAAGCGCTTGTTCTGGATGTCGAGGCGCTTGGAGGCCAGCTCCTGGGTCTCCTGGTCCCGCTGAAAGCCCCCGCCACCGCCGCTACCGCCGCGCTCACTCCCGCTGTCACCATCCGCCATGTTCAGTTTCTGCCCATCTCCTCCTCTGTACCCAGCGCGCGCCGCCTTCACGCTCGCCGGGGCTGCGCTCGCGAAGAGGCTCGCGATTGGCCGAGTCGCCTGCCGCTCGGATGCGTCAGCGCGGTTCCAGCCTTGCCATTGGTCCGCTTACCTTGTCAGTCACGCCCTTCGCCAAGCTCTCACGCGCCATTGGTGGAGAAGGAAGTTCCGGTTGCGTTCTTCCCAAACTATTTTCAGCCTCTTGTGCTACTCGTGTCAAACGTCATTTCTATGACGTCATGTTACGAACAGACGCGTCGTTGAAAACTGCAAGCGGACGACGCTGTGACGTTAAAAGCACAAAAGCATACTTCGAGCTTGCTATTTCCTCCCACTTAAAAAGCAACATGCTTATGCCTACAGGGGGCAGCAGACACCAGAGTTCCACCTACATCACAAGTTTCAAACTCGAGGCCCCAGGGCCAGATGTGGCCCTCGACATCGACAGCGTGCAAAGGGAAATAAATCATGTCCTTTGACTTCATGTGTCTTGCAAATTGCATTCACAACACTAACATGAGATACAATACTGGAATATTTCTTGGTGACCAATAACCCCATTTAAACTGAAACATAGTTGAACAAACAATTTACTGGCTTGACTAGTTTGACATCAATTTGTTGTGTAAAACTTAAGAACATTAGGTGATCATAAATTCATGTGGGTTCAAAGTCATAACGGTCCTCCGAGAGAAACAATGGCCAGCGACAAAAATGTGTGACACCCCTCACCTACATCATATTGACAGTACGTTAATAAAGCATCTATATGTAATTCGTTCAGTATTTATGAGAGGCTTCAACATACTCATACACTGTACAGACAGAACAGATACTTAATAGTACAGATACTTGTGTAAAAAAAAAAAAAGACTGGTGAGACTGCTGTACTCTAGTAAATTAATTTATAACTGTCTATTACACTATTATATGCTGTGGCCTTTTTGATTATTTTGAAGACCAAAATGAATTTTTGTTATCAATGAATTCGAGATTTTTGGGTTTCCAGGTGTGGGGTCGCAGATGTTGAAAAAAGTAAGTGCACTGTGACAAAAGCATAGAAATCTGTTTTCAGATACAGGCAGTCAAAGTAAAAATCGTCAGAAAAAAATACAATATAAACAGCATGAAATCTATATACACTTGAGGACAATTATGAAGTAGTAATAATTCGCTACTTCCCATCACTACTGTACTACGTTTGTTGGGGCTGTGATGGAATGTCATGTAGTACCAATAACATCCAGCGGGTGGCGGTGACTCCTGAAAGTTTGCGAACAATACTCAAAGAAGACAATGCGGAAATAATTCGGTCCATCTAACATAGTCACCAAAATGCTAATAACGCATTGTTTAGATATCATGTATTCTTATATGCCATTGAGGGCCCCTCAGAGTGAAATATGGTGCCGCTAAAGCGAAGAAAAGTGTCCTCCTCGACCGGCGGTGCTTCGACGAGCGACAGCTGGGATGACGCGTCCAAGTTCCCGCAGGTGGTCCTCTTCCTCCTGGAGAGGAAGATGGGAACCAGCCGGAGACATTTCCTCACCGAGCTTGGACGAAAAAAGGGCTTCAGGGTCGATGAGTCCTTCACGTATGTTGTCATTTACAGTGAAACTTTAATTTACAAAGCACTTATAATTTGAAAGAAAATCTCAAAAGAGTGTTATTTCAAACTTGTCCGTTGTCACTTAAGAAACATAACGTTACATTACATGGATGACAAAAGCTCACTTTTCGGCTCACTTTTCGCTCACCCAAAGCCTAAATAGTAAAAAATAATGAATCAATTAAATGCATTGTTATAATTTGTTGTATTGCCCTTTTGAGTGAGACAGAGTTATCATTTTATTATGGGGTAAATCATTGGAAATTGAAGGCAGGCGTTGTGCTCATGTCTCACCAGTGAAAATGTCACACACGTCATCTCAGAGAAGAACTCGGGTGACGAGGTCAAAAGTTGGCTGAGTTCACAGGGTCATGACCAGACAGCTGCTCACCTGGTGGACATCAGCTGGTTAACGGAGAGCCTGAGTGCCGGATGTCCCCTCGACATCCTGCAGCAACATCGACTGATGGTACGAAAACACGAGTGTTCCTTGGAAACGGGATATTTCTGTCATTGCTTGCTGCACCACAATGTTGAGAGCAAATTTGGAGCTTAGCTCAGCTTTGTGCACTTCTCTAACATTTGTCTTCGTTCAGCAGGAGCGGCCGGCATCAAGCGGAGATGAGACGGCGACTTTCTCAATGCCCATCTACGCTTGTCAAAGGAGGACCACCATGGACCACCGCAATGCCGTCTTCACAGTGGGTGTTATAGACAGTTTGTCTTGCTGTTGGTTTCTTTTTATTTAGAACATTTTGGAATCCTTTGAATGTGTTTAATTTTTCTAGAACAAAATTTTGAGTGTGGTATTTAATATTTATCTGTGTATTTATACTCTCGACCCGATTACGGTAAAGTGGATCCATGGATATTTTTAAAAGGTTTTTTGTTTTTTGCTGTTTTTTGTTATTTATTTTCTTAATTCTGTTTATTAAATTAAAATATTTTATATTTCTTTTTTTATTTTGTTTTTGTATTTTATACTTTTCATTTTATTTTTGAATTGAAATTTCCACATTTTTATTTTTGTTATTATTCACAGCAGTCAGGGTTAGTAAGTCCTTTTTTGGGGGCAATTTTATTGCTGACATTTTTATTGTTAGATTTGTATTATGTTTGTATATTTAACAAGAAAAAAATACTCATCATGTGACTAATTATGATTATGGTTCACATAATGGAGATCAAACAATGTCTTCCTTTACTGGACAGTAGTCAAACATGCAGGCAGGAAGTTTGTTCTAAATATGTTTTTACTTGTTCAGGAGGCTCTGTCGCTGTTGGCTGAAAACGCTGAGCTCAGCCAGGACGAGGGTCGCGCGGTGGCGTTCCGCCGCGCTGCCGCCACGCTGAAGGCTTTCCCCGAGTCATTGACAGACGCCCGGCAGCTCAGAGGATGTCCGTGCCTTGGCCAACACTCGCTGTCGGTCATCCAGGTGGGTGAAATGCTCCCGCGCTCAAATTTTGTCTCGTAGTGACCAAGTGTTTTTCCGTTGACCAGTACTGACTTTTGTCTTGGCAGGACATTTTGGAAAACGGATCATCCCGGGAGGTGGAGGCCACTAGGCAGTCTCAGCGTTTCAAGGCCATGAAGGTCCTAATGGGCTCAAAGCTGCTAATTCCAAACCGGAAAAGTATGCCAAAAAATGGGCCGCTCTCTTGTTTCATTCACCGTTTAGCCTGTGTTTCCTAAAATTGTTTCATTAACATGTAATTACTAATTATTTTGTGTTCATTTTGCTCATTAAGTAATTAATGCTTAGCGGGGAAGTTGACCTTTTATCCCCACTTACAGTATTGAAGAATTTTGGTGTGGGGGGGTCGAAAAAATAAATATATCTAACATCGCATTGTCAAAGTGAGCAAGTCATTTTCAACATTTAATAATTTGGAAACGTAACAGACGTGGAAAGACCAATAGTCTAGATATGTGGAAAAGAAAATAAATTGCAATTCTAAATTTCGCTCTTCACATGGTTGGCCTGCTTCCTCAATCCGTGATGATTAGTGGGGTTGCATGGTCCATATGGAAAAACCAAAACCAAAACAACTTGATCTGATTTAGTGAGCTGCCCATTTTCAAAACCCAAATTGATAATTGAGCGTGGACGCTTTCCCAGCCCTTTTGGACAACATTTGTCAATAAATCCTCGGCACATCTCCTGTGCTTTTTGTTCCAGCTCCTGACAGGAATCTTTGGCGTGGGCGCAAAGACGGCGGCCCAGTGGTTCCAAGAAGGCATTCGCAACCTCCCTCAGTTACGTCAATCGGGACGCGTCCTCACTCGGGCGCAGCAGGCGGGTGAGTGTTGGCTGCAAACTCGGTGGGATATGTTGTCACTCCCAACGACCTCCACTGAGCGTGCCGATCTGTCTTTGCAGGCTTGGCCCACTACGATGACCTGACACAGCCCGTCACCAGGGCGGAAGCCGACACCATCGGCCAAATTGTGGAGGAAGCCGTTGGCGCAAAGCTGCCGAGCGCCCGGGTCACCTTGGTGGGAGGCTTCAGGAGGTACAATCCACCACTTGTGGTTTGGCCTATCGCAGTTGGTTGTGAGCGTATCCCCGCTCGACGCTTCTTGCAGGGGGAAACCGAGCGGCCACGATGTTGATTTTCTGATCACGCACCCGGAGGAAGGGCGGGAGGAGGGTCTGATTCCAAAAGTGGTGGCGCACCTGGAGAATCGTGTGAGTCGAAGCAAACGTCACGTTGTCACTACATTGTCAATGTCGACTCGCATCTCGCTTTATTGGCCATGTGATCTTGATGTTGTTGCTCCGAAATTCACGCTACCGTATTTTCCACACTAAAAGTCGCACTGGATTATGAGGTGCACCTTCAATGAATGACCTATTTTGTAATTTTTTTCATATATTGGACGCACCGCGTTATAAGACGCAATCTACAATGCATCCACTAGATGAAGCTGCGCTCAAGGAAATGCCAACAAAACACAACACAACACCCTGATTTATATAGCGACGATTAGATGTCAGTAAAACTTATTTAATAAAGAAGCGACACAGTTCACTTAACCAACATAAGTTGTAACATGGAACTCTCTTCCCGCTGCTCTATTTCCGTGTTCAACTGCTCATTCAGTAATAGCCAATCCTAGACCAAGTCTGAAAAGACGTTTCAAAACGTCTTTGGGAGTGAATGAGTTAAATAAATGATTCCCGTAATGACCAAACACAACGCGCATTTGATTTTAAGGCGCGCTGGGAGCTTTCAAGAAAATGGAAGGCTTTTAGGTTCGCCTTTTAGTGCGGAAAATAAGATAAGATAAGATATCCTTTATTCGTCCCACACTGGGGAAATTTACAGTATAAATAAAAAAGTACAGAATAAGATACTGACGCTGTTCTGAACAGTGTGTAATGTTCATGTTGTCAATAAAGTTTGTCGGGAATGACCTTGTTATCCATCAGGACTTCCTGTTGTACCACAAGAGCAACAGAAACTCATACACGGAGGCCAGCGGTACTCCCGCCTCCACCATGGATCATTTTGAGAGATGTTTCTCCATCTTCAAACTTCCAATGCCAGAGGGAGGCGAGCCGCACTCACGCCAAGACGACGCGGCGCTCCGACGCGGCGAGTGCAGGCGGTGGCGAGCTGTGCGCGTGGATTTGGTGGTCTGTCCGTTCAGCCAGTTTGCGTTTGCCCTGCTGGGCTGGACGGGTTCCAAGGTAATGATGCCGGTGGCCCCCTGGTGGTCAAGGGGTGGGGCTGACGCGTGTTTTTTGGTTGTGACGCAGTTGTTTGAGCGCGAGCTGCGACGCTGGGCCACTCAGCAGAAGAACATGTCACTCAGCAGCCACGCCTTGTACGACAACAAACAGGTACGCCAAAGTACTACACCTGCAACATATCGCCGTGAAATAAAACGGTGCATATGCGGATTTTTGTCTTGAATCCATTTTATAGCTTGAGAGAAAAAGCAAATGACATCAATTAAATCAAGTTTTGGCGGTTTTCCACTCTGGGGTTTGTTTTATTTCATTTACAAACTTTTAACTTTTAAGCCGTTCATGCACCCTTTAACCCGATAACATGATAACCTGTCCACTGTCTTAACCGCTGTCCCTCAAAGGGTTAATTTAGAAAACAATGATGAAAATGTTTGCCTATTTTCTGATGTTCCGGACCCCAAACCAAGAACGAACTGATGTGTGCATTTTCTACACCATCCTTTTGAAAAAACTGTTTTTTTTCTTTTGATCGCAGCGTGAATACCTGAAAGCCGAGACAGAGGAGGAGATCTTTGCACATCTCTCACTGGACTACATCCCGCCTTCACAGAGGAACGCCTGAAGAAGCACCGCCGCCTGCCGGACTGCACTGTCATGGACGGCAAAAAAAATCACAAAAGTCAAGAAAGTGGTCGAATGGCCTGGCAAAGAAGTCATCCAGATGAAGGTGACTTTTTTTTCTCCACATTTTGCTCCTTATAATTTGTTCGTTCCTACTTCCGGGGTAAAGAAATGCACTTGGAGTTATGGTAGCGAAAAGGTTTCTGGTTCACTTGATAGTCCGGCGACAACGGAATTCATTAACATATTACTCACTGACTATTTTGATCATCAACGGATCGTTTGGAGACCTTGCTCAATGTAGATCTTCAAATCCTCCTAATTTCTTCCTCTCAAAAGTCCGTATTGTCTCATTTCTGCCAATCCTCATGATAGCAGAATGATTAAAAAAAAAATTGCAAACATCTAATTTGTCTTTGGAAAAACAATGAACAACAAATCGGTTACTCTTTTTTTTTGGTGCATTTTCTACTCTGGCAAATTGAAAAAATCTAATGTATTTATTATTGTAATTTTTTAAAATCCAATTGATTAAAAAAATTTGACAGATGAATTGATTATCACAATAATTGTTAATTGTGGCTCTCGTACTCCATAAATTGCAAGTTTTGGGTAAAGATTTGGCCTGTGTGTGCGTGCATGCTGTTTTGTGTGAGTGTGTGAGTGTGTGTGTGTCAAGTGTGAGTGGTTTGCAAGCCCTGGTGCTAACGGCCTCATTAACCTGAAAATTGCAGCTCCACATCAAAGTGGCATCAAGCCCCACTCGTCCTCCCATCAGGATGTTACTTTTCAGCTTTTTTTTTTAAGTATTACCTACAGAATTGAAACTTGTCACATTCCCCAAAAAACAAACAAACCCCAAAATCATCCACGATACTACGTCACCGCAGACGAGACGGCGTGCTCCCACGTCGTCCAGCCGTCGTCTTGTCATTTCACGCCCCAAAGTGGCAACACACGCAGACGCTTGGCGGAGACTCTGCGTCTGTCACTCTGTCTTTCTGTCTGTCCGTCCGTCCGTCTTTCCCGTCCGCAGGCTAAATGTGGGAATTGGAGTGACTTTGACTTCACGCGGCGCCGAGTACGTGGCACGCTCTCAACTTCATTTTAGCATTACACCCTCATCATAATAATAATAATAATAACAGTCAGCGTGATCAATTAATGGCAACATTTCGCTTTTTTTTTTTAAGTTCGGGGGGTCTACTCAGTTTTACGTAGGAATCGTCAATGTCAGTAAAGATTATAAAATACGTTCACGCTTCCTCTGTCTTTCTAATTAATTTTTTTTCTTTTTTATATTGTGGAGTAAATGTTGAACTGGGTTGAGGGTCAAAGGTCAAATGGACCCAGGAACATTTTTGCTACGCCTGAGAAACCGCCTAACAACACACATAACGAGTGCAATCACTACATAATGAAATCAAATCCCCACAAATGATGTTGCCTAAAGTCCATGTTCAGTGTGGAGACCTGACAAGTGACTGGGGGGACACAGGGGGTCTATTGGGGGGGGGTTGCCGAGCCAGTTCGTCCATTGCGCCGAGTCGCGCCGGCCCCATCAAAGCCCAGGGGAGCCTTTGATGACCTGATAGTGATCAATAGGAGAGGGGAAGCGCTCCTAACGGAGGTCTTTACAGACGGGGCGGGAGCTGGTCCACAAGCGGGAGGGGCAGGGGCAGGGGGGGGGGGACGCATTGACACCAATCATCGGTGTTACCCAATCCACTCTCGCGCGTCTGCCCGGCACCATCAGTGCCGCCGACTGTTGTCGTTTTAGCAACAAACGAAAGCTCCCATGTCAGCTTAATTAACCACGCGAGCAAAGTTCAACTGACTGACCGACTGACCGTGAGTCAGGGTTAATAGTTTGGGATTTTTATTCTCGTTCGTTTTTATTTCCTTTTGATTTTTGTAAATCCAGATAGTTGCACTTAGTTTTTAGAGCAAGTCTGGATGTTTTTAGTTTTTTTTTTCCAAATGCTTCGTTTGAGTTGACTTGTTAGCTTTAGTATTAGATTTAGTTTTTATCCTCACTCAATGATTGAGCACCCGCGAGTGCATCATCATGCCTGAATTGCTGCTTGTAAACATGTGGCTGTGTGCTTGGATGTATGTCAATGCCTACGTGCGTTGAGTGTGTGTGAATGTGCGAGTGTGTCTTTGTGTATCTAAGTTTGTGTGTAAGCGTATCAGCATGCGTGTGTTTGTGTGTGGCTGTATGGTGACACTTGGGGGTGGGTTATTGTTTGTGTCCATAACAGAGTAGCAAACAGGCCCATTTAAGAGATGAAAGACCCCGAATGGAGCCACTCAAAGGATGGCTCAGTGTGTGTGTGTGGGTGTGTGTGTGTGTTTGGCAGCCAATTTAGTCTATGCAAGGGGTCCCGTATGCTCCTGCACCACATGAACAAATTGGCCGATGGTAAAGAAACAGATGAAACCGAGCCAAGTGTCACATTTAAAGGGCCGGTAGAGCATTAAAAACAAACAACGTTTAGACGAGTGAATTGGTTTTCGTCAAGACAAACATTATTCAGAAGCGTGACTTGAGCGAATGGAGCCAATAAAATTGAGCGTCCTTTGATGTCCTCACAGAAGCAGACGAGCCGCTCCGACTTGTCCCAAGCGAAGCCACGGACGGCGGCCGGTTGCTCTCTCGCGGGAGTTCAAAGTGACGTTGGCGTTTCCCGCCTTCTTCACGCAGACGTGGGGTCCGCCATGTCACGAGAGTTCATTGATTAGTCCGAAGTACGCTTCTCACATCATCTCATTGGAAACATCAAGCCCTGCCGACAAAATGGTTTTCGAAATGTGTTGATAAAATCTTTCTCGATTTGATCCGGTTTGGTTTGTTAAGATTTGAAACAAAAATTTAAAAGTAATTTTGGGGGTGAGAAAAGTTCAAAATATTTTATAGTAGTAATTAAAAAAAAACTTTTATTAGATAACTGAGGGATAATATTGTTACAATTGAACTAAAATATTATTAAAGTCATTATTTTAGAAACTAAATTATGGTGAAAACTCAAACGTGATTCTTTTAGGAAATTAATGTTGAGTGAATTGAAAGAAAATCCTAATGTGCTGCATAAGATGAATGAAATAGTAGACTAACATCAGCTGTTTAGAATTTGGAAATAGTAATTTAAATATTGTGAGAATTAAAATACAGTATTAAAGTCCTTATTTTACAACATTGAAATGGAGATACATTTGAAAAGTAATTTACTTATTTAGTTATTTTATATTTTTGGGAAATAAATGCTTTGGGTTGTTTTTTTCCCTCATTATAATATCTCAGCATTAAATTGTCTTTGCGTGTATCGACAGCGTCGAGTCGCTGGCGTGCACGCGCACGAGGTGCCTCAGTGTGCAAATGGCGCTCAGGAAGAAAGGCAGGCCTCCCCTGAAAGGGTTAAATAATGGCTGCGCGCTCGCTTTGATAAGACAAAGAAGCCATGATAACCCCCCCCCCCCCCAAAAAAAAGCAGACGCCCCCCGTCTGCTGTGCGTGTGCGCCAGCAAGTCTTCATCGATTTGCGATTTCAAAGATGGCGTGTGACGTCACAACACCAGTCGTCGCTCATCCGCTTTTTTATAATGATTTGCCGCCAACGGGGTGAAATTGTTGCACTTCCGGTCACGTGGTGGCTTTGCGTTTGGGGACACGATGGAGTGGGGGGTGTGGGGGGAACAGTGTCACTTGAAACAATTGTTTCGTAGTTTGTAATTAGTTTTAATGACACGATGGGTTATTTTAACAAGATATTATACTCCAATTCAACATGTCCTCATTTTAAAAACAAGTTTAGTCATTTAAAGGTCGTATAATTCTTTAGGCTATAAAATAATTTTCACCACATGAAATCCCTTCATCAATTTTTTTAGTTGGTAAGTTGATTCTATAAACGTTAATAAAAGATTTAATGGAAACTATCACTTAATCTCTGAAGTGGTTTTAATTTTAAAAATATACAATAAAAGGGGTTATTACTTACAGCACTCTAAAAGTGCATAGTCAGCTATATTAATTCTGCGTCACCCCTCCCCCACACCTCATTGAATGTAAATGATTGCTGATCATTTATTGATTGAATGTTTGGCATGCTTTTAATCCACTTTAAATTGCTTTCATCTGGGATCATCCTGGGATTAGCCCACTCGCAAATCTGGACTCACTCCCCGGCGTCCATTTTTCATTTGGCTGTGATTTCACTTTTAGGCTGCTACTTTTTATGTAGTAGAAATAAAAGCTCACTAAAAATACACTTAGTCGTGATGCATTCACAATCATTCTCTCATTTCCCGTCTACCACTTTGCTGTTGCTCGTTTGAATGGCGTTTCCCAAGACAGTTGGTGCTAGCGCGTAATTTAGGCTTGTATGGCAGCTCGTACTCTCAATGAGCCTCATGTGGAGGCCTTTTTGTGTGTCTTTATGCTGAATATTGTAGTGAATACTCATAGTTTGTAGTTTATGTAACATGCATTGATGATAGTGTACGTGCTAGAGGTGTTCTGTTGGTGCTTCTGGATTGACGTAATGGAAGATGTAACTCACAAAAATCACTAGACTTTTTCGTTAGCTATGGAGCCCAGTGTTTAAAAAAAACTGGAAAAAAAGTTTACTCTAACTGAGCTATGTCAATTTTTTTTTCTATAATTCACTGTGTGTTATCATTAACTAATTTCTCACTTCCTAATATTGCGAATGTTCATGCATTTAGCTAGTAATTGCTACAGACGCTCATATAAAGTAAAGCAAAGAAAAAGTTCAAGATAACTGAACTCTTCTTTGGCAGTGATGATGGTTTGCTTTTGTGTGATGATGTGGGAACTGTATAATTTCCATAGAGGTGCGTATCTGAGGTGTGTCTATTATCTTTTAGGAGGCAGCAGGAAGGTAGTTGGGGGGGAGCTTTGGGGGGGGCAGACTCACTGGAGCCTCTGTGTAACAGCCTCATTGAGACTGAATGAGACGCTTTAATGACTGCACTTGTAAGGGCGAAGGGGAGGGTGCGGGGGGGGGGTTCGGGGTGGGAAGGGGTGTGCCCTTTGATGTGCATAGGGGCGGCCCGCGATCTATAAATACAGCGGAGCGTACCGCCCCGCCGCCCCACCCAGAGGAAGCTCACTTACCTGAACCGGGTTTGACGTCATGAGGGGACACTTTTCCATCGAGTGGATGGCGCAAAGCAGCCGGCAGCGGCCCGCTAGCATTAGCGGTGGGGGCACTGCCAGGTTGGCGGCGCCCGGGCTTGCCGGCACCCACGCAGAGAGCCTGCCAGGATTCTGCCGGAGGCCTGACCATGACGGTGGAGGAGTCCCGGGCAAGAGGCCCAAGATGGACTCTGGCGACAACAGCAAAATTGGTGAGTCAGACACACACACGCGCGCGCACAAAATATAACTGACGTTGTTATTTCAGAAAACAAGTGGAATATTGTTCACGTATACCAGCAAATATTTTAACAAATGATTAAAATGTTAAATCTTTTTAGAAGGAAAAAAAAAGCTTGAAGGCGGCCCGGTAGTCCAGTGGTTAGCACGTCGGCTTCACAGTGCAGAGGTACCGGGTTCGATTCCAGCTCCGGCCTCCCTGTGTGGAGTTTGCATGTTCTCCCCGGGCCTGCGTGGGTTTTCTCCGGGTGCTCCGGTTTCCTCCCACATTCCAAAAACATGCATGGCAGGCTGATTGAACTCTCTAAATTGTCCCTAGGTGTGAGTGTGAGTGCGAATGGTTGTTTGTCTCTGTGTGCCCTGCGATTGGCTAGCAAGTAGTTCAGGGTGTCCCCTGCCTACTGCCAGAAGACAGCTGGGATGGGCTCCAGCACCCCCCGCGACCCTAGTGAGGATCAAGCGGCTCGGAAGATGAATGAATGAAAAAAAGCTTGGTAAAATCACGTATTGTTGGACTTCAACATCAGATCTTTAATAATCATTTTATAATTACAAATAGAATATGGACATTGAAAAAAAATACTATATATATTGATGTCATTACGGTACTTGAAAATAATTGTGTTGGTAATTTTCAAGGTTTTTTTTTTAGCAAATAATGAATGATGTCAAGTACATGGAAAAAAATTTAAACTATCGAAATGAATAACACAAGACTTTCAACATCAAATTATGTAATTAAATTATTCTATAAACTTAATGAACACTGTAACTGATATGATCAAATCATTCCAATATGAACAAATGTGATTGTTGACAACAACTGAAAATTGTTTTTGTTGTGCCGACAGCTTCAGAGGCGGAGGAGGAGACGTCGGGCTATGAAAGCGAGCGTTCCCTCTCGCCGCTGGGCCCCGCCGATGACGCCGCCACCGCGTGCGCCTCGCCGCTGACCCCGCCGTCGGGGAGGAGGCCGCGCACGGCCTTCACGGTGGAGCAAATCGGCAGCCTGGAGCGAGCTTTCAAGAGGAACGCCTACCTGGGCACGCAGGACAAGGCGCAGCTCTGCCGAAAACTCAACTTGTCCGACAAACAGGTCGCTAGCATCTCCGTTTACTAGCGTGTTAGTTAGCCCAGTTTGCGAGTTTATGCTCGCGATGAGCCTTACCTGAAGGAGGCCAAGATTTGAACTATCAAATACTTGAGTTGATGGAACATGGACTGATGATTGTGTGCCTGATACAAGGATGCTGTCAGTGCTTTGCTGCCATCTGGTGGCATCGAAACACATTCCAACAATAATTCAGATTTATACTCGGAAAAATTACTCAAATTCAGACTCTATTTTAATAACATCAGGACTTATTTTTGCTAAATGACAACCGTCCCCTTTTTTTCCACAAAACGCTGCGAATCTTTCAAGAAAAATGTCAAAATTTGAAGTGAAATTTATTTTACTTTGTACTTTTTTCTGAAAATCACTTTATTCCCCCTCTTCCTTCTTCTCCGTGACGGCACAGATCCGAAACTGGTTCCAAAACCGGCGCATGAAGCTGAAGCGGACGGTGCAAGACGCTCTGGCGCATGCCTGCCAAGCCAGCGCCGCGTCGCACTTTGCGCCCTACCCCGAGCTGCAAGCGTACCGGCCAGCTCCGTACCCACGCTACCACCCGATGCCATTGACGCTTCAGGACGCCAGCGGCGCCACCGCCGCCTTGGCTCAGCCGCCGCACAACCTCCAGTACGCCTCGCCTCTGGACTCGCTCTACCAATACGGCAATGTGGCTGGAGCTATGTTGTCCGCCGCCACGCCGCCTCCCCCTGCCCCTCCTCCTCTAATGGCAGCCTACCCGGCATACCCCCAATACTACTGACAGCCACTCTGTCTTGGTTTGCTCATTGAATCTTTGCGTTGTTTCTGTGAAGGCTTGTGTGCAATGGGGGGTTTGTGTGTGTGAGTGCGTGTGTGTGTGAGATGATAAATTCTGTATTTCTCATTTAATTCCAATAAAATCCAATCAATTTTTTTCCTAGTGCTTGTCCGTATTAGGGTGACCGGTTGCCGCCCAATCACTGCAAGACAAGTGATGAACAGGTCACCAATCAATATAAGGGTGCATATGGAGTGGCTGTAAAAGTCTACCCACCCCCCATGCTCAAATATCAGGTTTTTGTGATTTCAAAAGAAAAGAAGACTAAGATAAATCGTTTCCAAACTTTCTGCGAGCATCGTGAGTCATCAATCAATTCCTCAACAATATAATGAAAAGTATTTGAATGATTGCTCGCCGCAGTCCTAATTATTATTATTAATGTGGCCAGCTTGCCTACCTGTCAACTTTTCGGAGCGCCAACCGGTATAAACTACCAAAAAAAAATCCTTATAAAGAGCAAAAAATCCTTATAACATACCAAAGCATTTTATATGTCAAAATAACGGCAGAAAAAAAACCACGAAATTTTCTATGATATTTATTGTAGATCTCCATAATACAATGTCTGGTTAATGTCTAATCATCATTACTACTTAGTGGCATTACTGTGTTCAGAGTTGTATTTCCTGCGTTACTTTTTTCACCATCTCCAAATGATTTGGAGTTGGTGAAAAAAAACCGGAAATTTTCAGAATCCGTATGATTTGTGCGATACGGCCATATACGCAAGATTCAACACAAAATACGTCTGAACTATGGCTAAACCGTGTGAGTTGACAGGTTGTGAAATCATTGTAGTAAAATCAATATTGCCATTCACCCCTGTCATGTTTAGATTCAAAACACATTGTTTAAAATCTTTGTAAGGGAAGGCATACACGGACAAACGGCACCAAAGTAATTGTCATAAAGTCCGCAAGGTTTTCATGTCGGATTTTTTTTTGGGGGGGGTTCATTCGGAAATGTATTTAAGTTGCTTAAAATTCGACATTCCGTTACTGCTCCGTATACATCCATATATATTTTATTTATTTATTTTTTAAATACAACATTTCTACGCACCGGCACTGGTGGTATAAAAATGGCGTTTGTTGGTAGTTAAAAAAAAAAATCAGCTGACTAGTGTGAATATTTAGTTGAAAGTCCACCCGGCACACCGCGTGTTCTTCACGCCCACCGACTGGCACCCACGTGACCAGAGACACTTCCTCAAACCGCTGCAAGCACGCGCTTGAACGTCTCCTCTCTGCGAGTTATCTGTCGTGCTGTTTTTGGATACTGTCGTTGTCACTTTTGTCCATTGTTTGATCTTTTTTTTTTAGTTTTTGCCGCGGTGATGCTCGCGGGACTCTTGCGCGTGTTCGCGCTGGCCGCCCTGCTCACCTGCGGCGCGAGGCGCGTACTCGGCGGGGGGCTCACCAGCAACGTCCTACTCATCGTCACCGACGACCAAGATGAAATTCTGGGGGGCATGGTGAGTGTACGCTCTCACGTGACTTTTGCACTCATTTACTTTGCTCACTGTTCCTATCGCTTGTCTCGTTTGCGACTTTTCCCAGCGAAATTTCACTTGGCAGTTGGTCTTTGTTGCTGCCTTTGATCTCATTCTCGATATCACTCTTTTATGTTTGTCTTTTTTTCGTCATCAGCATCTATTGTTTTATTGTAAACACTCTCTCAAAAGTTTGAAACTTGACCCCCTTGCAATCCGAAATTACTAAATAAAATATACAAAAAAAAAAAACCTGCCTACCGAATGGCCAAAGTGAAACAGTTTGGGTTTTTTTTTTTCCAAATGACACACTTTGCTATTTGGGAATTTCATTTTACTACTTTGATGTCGATTTGAATTCTATAAATGATTCAGCTGTATTCCAATCTGCACTTTTGACACAAATTGAAATTTCGCTGGTTTGCCGAGGTCCAGTTCGATTTAGTCGCACTTCTACTTGCCTGCCGTTTGACATCTAATTCATAACCTCATTCTCTTTTTTTTTTCTTTTTTCTAATGGTCACATCCTCATTCGATAACTGCACTCGTTCATTTTGAGGATTTCATTTGCCAATGCAAAAAACCATCCCATGATGGATTTTCTGCGCGTGTTTGAGTGTTGCCTTTCCTTGACTTTCACTTCCTGTCCCTCAGACACCAATGAAGAAGACCAAATCACTGATCGGAGACGCGGGCGCCACCTTCATCAACTCGGTGAGCACTCCGTGACTCGGCTCCTCCGCCGATTGGTCGCCGCGACCTCCTTCTTCCTCTCTCTCTCTCTCAGTTTACGGTGACGCCGCTGTGCTGCCCGAGCCGCTGCAGCATCCTGACCGGTCGCTACCCTCACAATCACCTGGTCAGGAACAACTCGCTGTCCGGGAACTGTTCCAGCGCGGCATGGCAGAGCCGAGGCGAGTCGGAAGCCTTCCCCGTTTTCCTCAGCAAGAGCGGCTACCAAACCTTCTTCGCCGGCAAGTACCTCAACCAGGTGGGGATCCCGTCCTCCGACTTGCGCACACTCGTTGCGTAGGCGTGCCATAAAATGACCAGATAAGAGCTTAGTCTGGGGTTGGTTTTTTTTTCCCCTCTCAACACCCCCCCCCCCTGTTGAGCTTAGTTTTTTTGTTTCTGTCTCTTGATTTTTGATTTAAAACCAAGTAGCTTCACAATCGCATGGGCCAGAGCGGATGCTAACACTTAGCATAGCCGGACGATATCCCTGGTGGATGTTGAACCGTAATACAGACACGCCAGGGAATCGAACAAGGAACTTCTGATCTCGAGACCGTTCCTGGATGTACACTTGAATGCCGGTTTTGTCTGTCAACAGTACGGCGACCAAAAAGCGGGCGGTGTCGGCCACGTTCCGCCGGGGTGGGACCAGTGGCACGCGCTGGTCAGTGGCACGCGGGCGCGCACCCGCGCACGTGCGCGGGCTCCTTTTGACGCTCGCGTGTCAACATTCCGCGTATGTCCAGGTGGGCAACTCCCGCTACTACAACTACACCCTGTCCAGAAACGGGGTGGAGGAGAAGCATGGCGACAACTACACGGAAGACTACCTCACCGACCTCATTGTAAGTCTCGCGTGGGCGTTGACGGTGCCTCGTTGGTGCTACGCTAACATGCCTTGGCTCCTCCCCCCACACACCCCGCAGGCCAATCGCTCTCTTCAGTTCCTGGCCAACCGAAGCCCTCAGCGTCCGTTCTTCCTGATGCTGACCCCGCCCGCACCGCACTCGCCCTGGACCACCGCGCCGCAGTACCGCCGCCATTTCGCCGACGTCAAAGCGCCCAGAGATGGAAGCTTCGACAAGTCGGCCAAGGTGAGGCGAAACCGAGGCCGGGTGACACCCCCCCCCCCCCCCGTCTAATCCTCGTTTGCCCGCCTTGCAGGACAAGCACTGGCTGCTGCGCCAGCCCGTCAACCCCATGCCCAACAGCTCGCTCGCCTACCTGGATGATGCGTATCGAAAGAGGTGACGTGGCGCCGCCGCCGCCGTTTGCGTGATAACCGGTTTGACCATAATGAGGGTGACCATCATTATGACGGTAACGAGTCCAACCACCACAAACCACCACGACGAAAACGAGAATGATGATTATGATAAAGGTGATGATGACGCAATGATAATTCGGACGACAGGCGTGATGATGCTTCTGGCAACAATAATGAGCATGATATGGATTTCGGCCTCGATGGCAAACGATGAATTTGATGATGACGTTGGTGAATGTGGTGAAAAATTCCGACAGAGATGACAACATTAACCCTTGTGTGCTCCAAATTAAAAAGGCCTTAACTTACGCATTTTACAATTTTTGTAATTATGTATTTTGTGTTATAAAAACATTTTTTTTTTCAAACACTCAAAATGTTCAGAGGCATCTGTGCTATCCATACATATATACGGTAGTTTTTATTAGTTCTTTGGGATTTTTTATTCTTTATCTTTTGCAAAAGGGAAAAAAAAATTGTGTCTGGAGGTCCCAACCAAACCCTACTAACAATCCTGAGCGGACGTGTTCATGTAAAATGCATTGGTTTGAAGCCTCCTGCAAAAAGGCAAACTCATTTGCGATCCTCTGACGCCACCTAAAGTTGCAAAATTGGAATGACCTCAACCCAACAATGTGGCATGCTTACGTCTGTCCAAGCGAAAACAAAGCGATTGACGTAAAAATCACGTGAAATGCATGTTTACACATTAGGTTTACGATGCATTCAAAAATATGAATTATAATGGGTCTCTATGGTGCAAAATATGTAAATTGTGAAGATTAAGTTATCAAAACGTTTTTTTATTATTGCTGCAATGCCTGAGAATCATCATGATCAGCCGGTGACGTCATGAAATTTAGGCCATTTTAGAATCCCTCCATAAGTTTCAGCTCTCTCGTGTTTTTCTGAATGCCTTTGCCTTTGATTCAAAGACATTATTTTACATTTATCGCAAGCGGTGCACTACGAGGGTTAAGGACGATGACAATAACGACAGCACCCGCGATGCCGGCGACGATGAGGAAGATGATAATGATGACAATGGCGACTATTAGGACAATTATGCCGCTTACGACGATGATGATGACGTGAAAACGAGCATGATGTCGACAATGATGAATCCGATGATATGAACCTCCCCCCCCTTCTCCACCCACCCCAGATGGCAAACGCTGCTGTCGGTGGACGACCTGGTGGAGACACTTGTGAGGAAGCTGGAGGAGCTGAAGGAGCTCAACAACACGTACGTGCTCTTCACCTCAGACAACGGCTACCACACAGGTCAGCGCGACTCGACACGCCCGCACCGACTAACTTGCGGACTTTGCTCAGCGCGGTCCCCCGAGCACGCCAGCGGGTTCCCAATGCGGCGGCAAGTGGGGTTTTGTTTTTGTTTTGCCGGCAGGTCAGTTCTCTCTGCCGATCGACAAGCGTCAGTTGTATGAGTTTGACATCCGCACGCCGCTGCTGGTGCGCGGCCCCGGCGTGAAAGCCAACACCACGGTCAAGGTGATAAAAGAAGTGCAAAAGTTTTTTCCGCTTTGGGTTGGCAGTCGGGAAAAACTAAACGCATGAAAAAAACGATTGGTTCTTTTGCTGCTTTCCCGATAGCTCATTGAAAGTGGAAAGAACAAAGCTCCACGGTTGATCGCATCAAAGATGTTCAATTTCATTTTGTTGTTGTTCTTCAGGCTCCCGTGCTGAACATTGACCTTGCGCCGACCATTCTGGACATCGCCGGCATCAACGTGTCGGCCGCAAACGCGGACGGACAGTCCTTCCTGCCTCTGATGGTCCGCTGACGACGTCGCCCTCCTTAAGCGTCAACGTGAGCTAACATCTTTTTTTGTTATGCGTCAGGCACCGGCGTTGCGCAAGGGCTCTGCGCGCCCTTACTTCCTGGTGGAGCACATGGGCGAGGGGCTGTCCAGCGGAGACCCCGGCTGCCCCAAGACGGGCCCCGGCCTGGCTGTGAGTAGACTGATATGCATGTGGGTGTCGGGTTACTTGAAGATTGATGCTAATTTCTTTTAGCCTGTCTGTGGTGTTTCCCATTTTGCGTTAGCATTAAGCTAGCAGAGTCTTTCCAGGATTCAATTATACGATTTGGTTGATCATTTTGTGTTTTATATGTTACAATGTGGGCAGCACGGTGTCAAGTGTTTAGCACATTGGTTTCACGGTGCAGTGGCGCAGGGTTTGATTCCAGCTCCGGCCTTCCTGTGTGTGCATGTTCTCCCCCGTGCCTGTTTGTGTTTTCTCCGGGTACTTCGGTTTCCTCCCACATTCCAGAAACATGCGTGGCAGATTAATGGAGCACTCTAAATTGTCCCAAGGTGCGAGTGTGAGTGCTGATCTGTCTATGTGTGGCTTGTGATTGGCTAGCAACCAATTCAGGGTGTACCCCGCCTCCTGCCCGATGACAGCTGTGATAGGCTCCAGCACCCGCCGCGAAACCTCACGAGGATGAGCGGATTAGAAAATGGATGGATGGATATGTCCAATATTTACTTGAATTTGTCATTTGATATGTTTGAATTTCCTTGCTTGTCGTTGGTCAGGAATGTTTCCCTAACTGCGTGTGCGAGGACTCTTTCAACAACACGTACGCCTGCGTCCGGACGCTGGATGGACACGACAACATGCAGTACTGCGAGTTCGCGGACAGTGAGGTAATTTCCTTACTTGGATCCTACTTCTCACACCAATTAGCCAACAAATGTGCTTTAGCACTACTTGGCAGATGAGCATCAGAATTACCGTGTAGACATCAAATTGTGTGTCGCATGTCTGACACCAAATAGCTGACTATGGAGTTCCTCGGCCACAACCCCTAGAAAGGGTTAGAATTGCCCACACCTGCCACGAGAAGTGGCACAGTGCTACTTTTGTGGAATCGAAGCTCTTCAGCGCACTTCAGCATAGTTCCTTGGCACCAAGATGCCACAAAGTGGCGGAAAACCACACCTTTTGTCTAAATGTGGCTCCTCAGTGCATTTCAACATAGTTTGGTTGCATCAGGATGCCACAAAATTGGAGCAAAATACTACTTTTGTGAAGATGAAACTGCTGAAATCACTCCAATGTAGTTCCTTGACACCAGGTTGCTATGAAGGTGATATTTGTTGCACCCCTCATGTATTCTTCATTTGCTGAAAGTTGACGAAATCTCCACAGGCAGGAAGTGAGCTAAGCGTGTCGCCTTTATTTATTTTTTTCTGCCCCCTCCCGCCTAGTCATTTGTGGAGGTGTACAACCTGGGCTCAGACCCCCACCAGCTGGAGAACATTGTGAAGAAGG
This sequence comes from Hippocampus zosterae, assembly GCF_025434085.1. Taxonomy (NCBI): domain Eukaryota; kingdom Metazoa; phylum Chordata; class Actinopteri; order Syngnathiformes; family Syngnathidae; genus Hippocampus; species Hippocampus zosterae. Next base: position 9,581,127 of record NC_067468.1, read on the forward strand.
TGGACCCGGCCGTGCTTCAGACCATGAACCAGCGGCTCATCAAGCTGCAGTCTTGCCAGGGCGCCGGATGCCGCGCCTTGTCCACGTGAAGGCCACTCGCGGCCAAGCAAGCCGTCTTGTCATGCTTGGACTCGGCGGTGAACACGTCGGTGAGACGCCTCTTCTTTTTTTTTTTTTTTTTTTTTTCCACCTGAAAAGCATCGAAACCAAAGCTGCCATTTTGATTAGCACCGGCCACGAAGACCGACTTCCTGCGTTTCATTGTCTAAACCTGTGCTCCACTTCCTGTTTAGTCACAAGATGGAAACCCCCCAAATCACTTTTTTCCATTTTTTTTCTTTGACAATTTAGAATTAAAGTTGTCACCATGAACCCCCACAAGATAGCAAACTTAGCGATAGCTTCTCATTTCAATATGGTTGCCTGTCACCAAAAGCATTATTATTATTATTTTTTTTTTATGGGACAGTTTCGTCCTAAGCACAAAAAATGAGAATCGATTAGTTTTTCAGCAGTTAACGGAGAATAGGTTCACTCAGAAAATCTGCCAAAAATAAATCACCAATGTGCGTGTGGGGCCGGAGGGTTCTGGACAACACTCACAACTCTGTGAATGGTCGTCATACGAAATGAGACTTCTTTAGAGTCCTTTTCATTGATTACTCTGCGCCTTTTTTTTTCAAATGAGAAATCCAACTTGTGAAGATGACCTCTCAAAATCACTTGAATTACATCTTCATGCTAGGCCAGCTAATTTAGCGTGTCGACTGCAATGAAATGTTCCTTTTCCAAATGATTTTGTCATCTCCATACCACGGTTGCTTTTTTTTTTTAAATCATATTTTCAATGAAATATTTACAAAGAGATGAAACGGTCTCATTTTAAATAGTTTTGCTGTTATGTATTGCAACTGCCTGCCGGCATCACTGTGAAAGTTTGCACTATGAAAAATGAAAATAAATCGATAGTAGCTTTCTCATCTTTTTTTGGGGGGGTTGGTGGGGGGAACCATCATTTTCCGTTGCGCTAAAGTAATCTTTCGACAATTGATCAGGAATGCAGGAAATGGAAGATTAGGAAATGGAATGTTGGCGCTGAACCGGAAACATATTTTAGCTTCAGGCTAACTAAAGTACCGGTAAGCAGATTTCATCTAAGTACAGAACCTCACATTGGAACTGTGTGCCTCAAGCAAATTTGTGTTGTGACGGGTGGTTCCGAAGTCAGTTGGAAGAAAAGATGGAGAACGGCATGTCAAATATGTTCAATTTGATTACATGAAAAGGGGAAAATACTGATGGTTACAATCAGCAAGTGAGCAACTTCATTTTTTTTCTCCCTTTATTTTTCAAGTAGGCCAACGCAAACAACCTCGTGAGCGTCCCTCGTCGACCGTTTTAAAAAGACATTGGAGAAAAGGAACTGCCGGGCTGCCGTGACAGGAAACTGGGAAGTTGAAGGCGAATTGGCCGTCACAGATATTTATACACTTGCTTCTCCTGCAGCGTCTGCACGTCAAGCTTGACGGGACATTTGTAGAAGTGAGACAGCAGCGACTCTGTGTATCCAATCAGGAAGTAGAACTTGTGCGGCGGCATCTTTTGCAGCATGAGGGCGCACACTGTCAGCACATTGCCGGTCCGCTTGATCACCAGCTCATTGGCGAGGCAGCCGTGAAAAGTGCCGAACATAAAACGGCGGATGAAGGTGTCCTCAATGGCGCGCTCCGCTGCGCCCTGCTCGCCTTTTAGGTTACCTGGCAGAGTCGCAGACAATGTCCAAATTTGAAAAATGTAAAATCATACATTGTATAACGAGGCAAAAATGTATGATAAAGTTGTGATATTATGGGGAAAAAATAACACCTATATAACAAGTGCTACACCAATTCCCATTGATGTCTTTTGTCACTCATACGACAGTTAGGAATGTTGACAGTTGGATTTTGGGTACAGGTTCTTTCGATTTACAGCTTCCCGGAATGAACAGTGACCTTGGCGGAGGTCTTGGTTCAAGACTCACTGGTGTGCTGTGACAGCCATCCTTTGTGGTGGCCGATGTGGTGAGGTTTCAGGGCCTCTTCATAGGTCAGAGGACGGTCGCCTTTCCCCACTCTGATGCGAGCGGCTCGGTTCTGCCCAGTAAAACAACAAATACTTTTAACGTTCATCGTGTTGCTTGGACGTGGACAAAAGTGGGTGTGACGTCACAGCTGTCCTGACCTTACAGCAAACTGCAGTGACGTGAAGAGCTCTGTTTCGGGGCGGACTTGACCTGCTCAGTGCGGCCTGCACACAAAACAAATCGTTTCATTATGAGCAGTTCAGCGGTGTTGCAAAATTCCTGCAACATTTCCCTTTTGGAAGATGCCACCCCAATAAAAGAAAAGCCCTCTTAATTGCACTGGTAACATTCTGGATGTATCTAGTTATGAAGGTGACAGGAAAGGTAATGAAAAAATAAGCATTTTGGAAATTTTTTTCAGTTGTTATATTTGAAAAACGTTCTTTGCGATTGTATTTGTATATTGCCAGTGACAGCTAGCACTACGAACTAATTCGAGATGAGACTAATTGCACCACAGCTCCCAGCACCAAACTTCTGCCTTCACGTTAGTTTGCCACAGGCTGTTTCCATACAAAAACCCTAATAATACTGTATGTTAGCCGAAATGCGTTTAAATCTCTTTACTCACGAGGAACCTCCAGCATCCTGTGGTGCTCAAGGGCGCCGCCATCTTGCTTTCACCGTTTACGACACAAACATAATTTATATTCACTACGTCCTCATTGCGGTCCCCCGTGATGGTAAAGCATTCAAATCACAAATGAAAAAAAATAATATAGTAATTTAATAGAACAAAAGAACTAATATATTTGATCTATGATTTAGAATATTGTAATTAAAGGTAGCAGTTGATGCGGAACTCTCTGTCCGGAACTCTTGTTCCCGGTCCTGAAAAGACTATACATGAAACAACCAGATATCTACAAAATAAAGTATTATATATATTTTTAAAGATGAATAAACACGTGCTATTCAGATGTCAAATATATAATCGCCGTATCTATTTTTCATATGTGTTTTAATTGATTTGTAGTGTCAGTTTGGAGTTTTTTCCTTTTACACTCAACGGTAGGTCAACTTACTTTGAAGGTGTCTAACCGGATGCGTGGCTTTGTTCTGGAAGCACCACCACACACACTAAAGAAATGCAACGTATTTGGCGTAAACATTGATCGTTTTCTTCTGAAAGTCCGCTTCTGTTTTTTTTTATACACGCTAACGGCTTGATAAGGCACTTAGGAGCATATTTGAAGGAGCAACGCAGAAAGCATAGCCATGTCGTCGCCGCTCGAGATGACGGAAATGTATGACAACGCGCTGCTTGGCATTCTGCAGCACGTCGGAAACATTCAGGACTTTCTGCAAGTCTACTTTGGCTTTTTGTACCGCAAGACTGACTTTTATCGACTCCTCACCGGTCCCGGCGACAAGATGGGCTTCCCGCCAGGTGTCGCCGAGAAGATGGTCCTACAGGTGCGCCTACTTTCGACCCAATAAAAGCTTTGTAATGCCTTCAAGTTGTTATAAATGTCTTTCGATTTGTTCTCTATTCGGCTCCGGTGATTCCGTTTTCCATGTTGTCACAAAGCTATTACATTTAATCAATATTTCTGGCGATATTTGAATATTGTAATTACGTTCATACTAACTTTCTTGACAAAGCGAGCCTCTACAGTTAAATGAGTCAAACAAAGGTTGTTACTTTGGAAGTTATTTTTAAAAATTGCTTGTAAATGCAATTTACTTTGGTCAGTTGGTTTCTCTGTGGCATTTTGTCGTTAAAACTCTTCGCCTGCGCAGACGTTCAAGATGTTTGAGAAGTATTCCAAGGAGATCCGCGAGCTTCAGAAGCAACAGGACGGGATGGCGGCAGTTCCCGCGGCGGTCCAGGAGCTGGAAGTCACGTCGGAAGCCACGCAGGCGGCAAGCGGTTCGCCGTCTACGGATACCGTTGCAGAGTCTGAACCCTCTGCCAAACCTCAGTCTGATGGCAGTGATGTCGCCATGGTGCCAGGCGACCAGGAAGCTGCAGCATCCCACCCAGCAAAGTCAGTTTTTAATCAAAGTTGAATAGAGACAAGATAGGAATTGCGATTGCACAACTTTAGTTGGAGTTATGTTTCACAATGTCCCTGAATGCACCATGTGTTGGTTCACAGGATGACTTGGGGTGGAGTTGTGCCTTTTCTTTACGTCATTTATGATAGCATCTGTTGGTGATTGTGTGCCTTTATTTACAGTTGTGATGTTTCCGTGTATCCCTGAACACAACATATTTTGTGACTGAATTGTATGACTTTAGTTCGAGATACCACATTTCCCACTGCCCCTGAATGCAACATGTTGATCAACTCAACTGGATTGTGTGACCTTCGTTGGTCTTTTGATGTTTCCAGTGTCCCCGAATGCAGCATGGATTTGACATTTGGGTGTTTTTTTATTTCAGGCCAAGCCAAAATCTATCAGCGTTGGACTCAGATAGCTACAACGGCGCCGTGCGGGATAAGTACCAGTGGTCTCAGGACTACAATGACGTGGAAGTGCGGGTCTTTGTGCCCAAGGAGGTGGTCAAAGGCAAGCAGGTGAGCGCGGCAGCGGTGACAGTGGCGGTGGCAACAGCAGTAATGACGTGTGTACGTGCGCCTACTCAGGTGAATGTGAGCCTGCACAGCGGCGGCATGCGGGTTTGCGTGCGCGTGGGCCCTGAAGAGCAGACGCTGGTGGAGGGCAAATTCTCGCACAAGATCAACACGGAGAATTCCCTTTGGAGCCTCGAACCGGGAAAATGCGTTGTGGTAACGGACCACTTTGGACCTTATTCACTTCATGCCTTACCTTGCAACTTTTCACCTGCCCAGCAGAACTCTTCATGGCTCCAGATTCTCACTACTATTTCAGCTGTCCCTGAACAAGTCGTCAGAGGTGTGGTGGAAGTGCATCCTGGAGGGCGAGGAGGAGATCGACGTGGACAAGCTGAACCGTGAGCGCTCCATGGCCACCGTGGATGAAGAGGAGCACGCCGTCCTTGACCGCCTCACCTTCGACTACCACCAGAAGCTGCAGGGAAAGCCACAGAGTCACGAGATGGTTGGTGTGCACATTCACACAGAACAGCAACACGGGGCGGCGGGTAAACTTTGTCAGAGCGTGAAAGGGGCTCACACACTTACTTGTCACTTCATTAGGAACACCTAATAATGACCCAATTCGCTGTTCTCTTTGTAAAGTCTTTTTTCACAATATGCTTTTATTGGATAGTCCTGTACCCAATTAAGTGGCTGCGTGATTTGTGTCAATTCGCCACAGGATGGCGCTATTGTACCTCATAGCTGTTCACTGCGTGTCTGCTTTTTTAATGGAGTGTTTTTGCGTGTGTGTGTGTTTGTGTGTGTGTGTGTGTGTACGCGTGCGCCCACGCAGAAGGTGCATGAAATGCTGAAGAAGGGTTGGGAGGCGGAGGGCTCGCCGTTCAAGGGTCAGCAGTTTGACCCGTCCATGTTCGACATCCCGCCTAGCGCCGTGCAGTTTTGAATTTTCAGCGCCACCCACTGCAACTTGTCGACGATTTCCTGTTTGTTGGTAACATCATGTGCCGTCAATCAATCCAAGCAGAAGTACAAAGGTGACACTTTCAACTAAACGGAGGATGTCTTTTTCCTTGTGGATGGAAAAAAAAGTACCAATCAAAAGACTGCACTGTTTATCTCTGTCCGTTTTGGTAGCCAAACACTGCTCCTGGTACCCTGATGGACAAATTTCTTTCTGAAATTAAATAAAATCTAAACTTCACACTTGTGTCCTTTGTCCTCACTGATAAATTCCATATAAGGTTGCTTAAAATCTTGGTTACCAATTTCAGCATCCCAGGGAGTTAGCACCGACTCAGTTTTAAATTTCAAGAAAATGTCAAGAAAAATTAGGAAATTCGGGTTTGCATTTTAGCGCTGTGTACAAAACAGATAAATACTTTCTTCATAAATTACATTTTGTATCAAGCCCGGCTAGCTCAGTCGGTAGAGCATGAGACTCTTAATCTCAGGGTCGTGGGTTCGAGCCCCACGTTGGGCGAGATATTTTTGCTCGGAGTTTGCTGTAATACTGTGGGCCAATACCCGTCAGTTAAGTCTGGACGAAAATAATTATCTATCATGCTAGCTGCTAAATCTAAGATCTTTACGAATTTCCTAACATTTATTTTAAATAAACACTTCAGCGTCATATCGAAGAAATAACGTTGTGTGTGTGTGCGCGTGCTTGTGCTGTCTTCCCTAGAGAAGCCGTGCGGGGGGGTGTTGCCTGACAAACCTCACAGAGTGCGCACGGGCGGGCGTGCATGCGTAAACGCGCACGCGTTTCAAGGAAAACGCCAGTGGGCGGAGTCTTGCTCTCCAAGTCCTCTCCAGTCCGCTGCGACGCGCCGCTCGCTGACTTCATTCGGAACCGGAGACATCAGCTGAACATCCCACCATGGCCACCACCACCGCCACCACCACGTGCACGCGCTTCACCGACGAGTACCAGTTGTACGAGGAGCTGGGCAAGTACGTGCACGCGCTTTGTCTTTTTTTGGCACACTTGCTGTATAGATGTAATATGTCAGGACTTTCTCCCCCCCCCCCCCCCCCCAATGACGCGCACGTGCGCATGCACTTTGGCCTGGAAAAAGTGAACGCCAGGTTGTGCGTGGGCATGTGTGGGACCTCACGGGAACACGTGTGACTGTCCCACTCTTCCCCCTCGTCAGTGCGCGCGGGTGTAAATTTGTCTTTGGTGATTAGCGTGTCCATCTTTGTGTGTGTGCGGCGGGCTGTATCGTGTATTTACCCTAATGAGTGTACAATGTCGGCTCCGGGACGGCTCTAGGATTTTTTGTCTCCCGGCGCTAAAGGGTAGACGATATGTCAGGTGTGTGAGAAAGTAATTTGTAGATATATTGAATGAAATGCTAGAGGGCCGTAACTGGAGCTACACGAATTTCTGACTAAGCTACAGCCCCACCGAGAATGTTTAGCAAATGATAAACGACAGTCAGCTGGCAAACTTCACCACTTTGGGGCTCGCAATGATGATGTCATCGTGGTTTCAAGTTTGCGATTCGAATCTGACGTAGGATTTCAAAAGAAGGTTTTAAGTCAGTGTTAGGGTTTCAAAGAAAGGCTTCAAATCAGCGTTTGGGTTTCAAATGGAGGAATTTTAGATATTTTCGAGTGCGTGTGCTAATAAAGTTGTTGCCCCCCCCCAAGTGACCCCAGGGGGAGTGAAGCCCACTCGTTGTGTCTGTCGTGATGCGTTCAAGGACCGCTGAGAGGCTCTTATTGCGTAACGTCGCTTTGAGAGCATTGAATGAAGTTACTTCCTGCATACGATTTTTTTTAAAAGCTTGTTTTACCTTCCAAGAATGTGAGAGTGATTGGGGATAATTCAATGAATCGTTTCAACCCAAGCGTCAACTTTACTGTCTGCTATGTAAAACTCCTCAATGTATCGTTTAGTAGGGAATGAGTGAATGATTGCCGTCCTTCACGGCTCCTCAATCACTATACATGGAAGCCCCGGGCGGCCATTTTGTTATCTGGTTGAGAGGGAAGAAATTTCATCTGCGCTGTATGTTGCGCATTTGACAATAAAGTTGTACTTGACTTGAAATGCTGAGCCAGCTAAGCCGTCTTCTTGTCCCGTTTGCTTCGCCAGGGGAGCCTTTTCAGTGGTGCGACGCTGCGTCAAAGTGTGCTCAGGGCAAGAATATGCCGCCAAGATCATCAACACCAAGAAGCTGTCAGCCAGAGGTGAGACTAAAGCTCCCTGAGGTTGGGTTTCAAACCAGCGTTCGTATTTCAAGTTGGGGTTTCGAACCGTGCTTTGGTTTGAGCAGAATTTAGGCTTCAAACAAGGGTTAGGCTTAAATTTGGTTTTCAAGCCAAGGTTCAGGTTTTATATGCTCACACAGAATCTTGGTGTTGTTGTTGGGTTGAAAGGTCAGGAGTCTTGATGTCAGCACTGTTGTCAATCAAAAATCCACCACACTCGACTGTTCCTTTCGGTATTCACATCGACGTGCTTCCTTTCCTCTTATCATGTGTCCTTTTTTACATTCGTTCCTTGCCTCCTCTTTTCTCTCCTTGTTTCCTTCTTCCTCGTGTCCTTTGTTGTCTTTTTCTCGTCTCCTTTCTTTCCTTCCTTTCCTCTCTTCTGCTCGTTTCTTACCCGGGAGGCCTGATTTGATGTCAGAAAATGGTGATGGAATGACCTCGACATTGTTGTTGATGAGTGTTATCTTTGTTGATGTTGTTGTTGTCGTTTGTGAGCGCAGATCACCAGAAGCTGGAGCGGGAGGCTCGCATCTGCCGGCTGCTCAAACACTCCAACATTGGTCAGAAGTTTCATTATTCGCAATTACGTATGACATCACATGCCAGTTTGTGTGTGTGTGTGTGTGTGCGCTTGTGTGTGTGTGTGTGTGTGTGTATTACTGTTTGTCTTCCCATTTGTGTGTGTTTCGCTGTGTATTCGTGAGTTACCGTGCATGTGTTTTTACTGTTTTTTTTTTTGTACATCCGTGTTATACCGTGACTGTGCTACTGTTGTTTGTGCGTCTATGTCTTTGTGTGTCTGCTTGTTTGTGTTGCCGCGTACACGCGTGTGTGATATCGTGTGTGTGTCTCTGTATGTATGTTAATTGGCTTGTGTTTGTGTGTGGTGACTTGTGTAATGACATTCAAACTGACTCTAATACTGCACTCCAATGTAAAGTCACATTTTGGCGCTCAAAGTTGGTGTGTGTGTGTGTGTGTGTGTGTGCGTGCGCTGCTGCGGCAGTGCGTCTCCATGACAGCATCTCGGAGGAGGGCTTCCACTACCTCCTTTTTGATCTGTGAGTTCCTCCTCTCCTTCTACCCCATATTTGTTAGTCTGCATCGCTGCTTATCACCCCCCCTCAATTACATAACGACCCCCTCCCACCCCTGCACCCGCTCCATCCCTCCTTTGCCGCTTTAGCATAAACTCCCCCGCATCGCCGGAGTCAGTCGCCATGGCAACACGGCCCCGTTCAGCGGTGCGCTCGGGGTTTCCCCCCTCAGTAGGACATCCCCCTCCACTGTGTGTGTGTGTGCGTGCGCGCGTGTGGGTGGTGCAGATGTAACCCTCTCGGTGTGTGCGTTGTCAGGGTGACAGGGGGTGAGCTCTTTGAGGACATCGTGGCGAGGGAGTACTACAGTGAAGCAGACGCCAGGTATACCCCCAACACCAATGCCCCCCCCCCCTCCCCTTTCACATACACGCGCGCACGCATTTGCGGGGGTGCCTCTGCAGTTTTCCTGTAAATTTCTATTGACAACTTGCTCTGCGATACAATTGAAAATGATGATCATGGCGGCGGTTGGAGGACTTTTTCCGTCGTCCAGACATTGAGACGGATGCCCCCGGGAGGTGCGCGTAAATCAATTCGACTGCGTTTGCGTTGGCGAGCCAGCCAGGAAGGAAGAAGAGGAGGTGGAAGCAAAAAAAAAAAAAAAAAAAAATGCTGCGAGGCTGAAAACGCATCTGCGCCAGGATGATTGACAGCTGTTGGAGCAGGCCAGTAAGCATAAGGCGAATTACACCAAGATGTTAACCCTCTCCCTGTTTGAGCACCCTGTTCCAACAGGGGGCGTTGTGGTCATTCGCTCGAATTCATAAATCTTTCGAAAACTGCCGACAATGTTGCCTTTGAGATGCACGTTGTTATATTTGTTCCATGACCAAGCTTATAACTCAAAAAATCTTAAAATAAATGCATTCATCATGTTTTGTCTACATGTGTTGCACCACCGTTAGTGTTAGAATATCCACTGCTGCCAATACCGTGACGCCGGTGCGATTGGCTAGCCTGTTCATGGCGTAAAGCTAAATGGACTTTCATAAACCCTGCAATGAGTTGTGAGAATTTGCGAGGAATCAACTTCCCCTCTTTGGGTGCACCATAAGAAAAATCCAATTATCTTGCAGTAAAATAATAGTAATAATAAAAATAATATTCAAAGGTATTTATTTAACAATATGCTTGTCATCATTGTGGTGCATTGCAATACAGTGAGGGCTGCTCCTAATAATTAGGTCATTGTTAGCCAGTGTGCAGGTGTACCTAATGAATTGACCACCATATTCATGGCGGATTAGCAGGCGGGGAAAAAAAATAATAATCAGTAAATGTCCCAAAATGCTTCCAATGCATTTTCGACCCTCGTTTCTTGCGTTCGTCTGTGCATAAATTTACTGCTTGTGCTCATTTGTGTTAGTTCGCGTGCGTGTTTCTCATTGACACCTTCCTCTCGTTATCCCATCTGTGCGCTTCAGTTCTGCTGATTTTTTTTTTTACATTCAAATAGGATTTTTAGGGCTCAGATAATACAAAACTTGAAAAGGTCACTCAGTCGCACCTCCTGAGAAATTTAAAAAAAAAAAAGCTCCGGGCATGTCTGTTATATATATATATGTACATAGATCACATCTCTTATTACTGTTTGCTGTAGACTACGGTTGTTATTGGTTCATGTTAAGCGGCATCTATATTGACTTTTATCACAGTGTAGAAATCAATCAATGGATTATTAGTATGGAGTGTGCCAATGTGAATGTGCCCCCACCCCACCCCACCTTCACCATGCGGTCTTGTCTCTACAGTGATTGTATCCATCAGATTCTAGACAGCGTGTCACACACACACCAACATGACATAGTGCACAGGGACCTCAAGGTGTGTTCACGTCACTCATATGTACATTGACGTATATGTGTGTGTTTGTACGTCGTCACCCTTCACTTTTGGACCTGCTTGCCACCAGAAAGAGAACGAGAGCATGTGAATGACTGGTGGAGGGTGGGGGTGGGCTAACCAACACAAACACTTAAGCAAACACAACACGCATACATACACTTAAACACGCTGCACAAATCAACACAGTGGTGAACATGTTACACAAAACACCTTAACACACCACACAAATGCAAAACACACACATCCAAGCAAACATAACACACAATCACGCACAAACTCACGCACATATACACAGAAGTGGCTGGTGGCGCCCAAGCATGACTAACCCGCTGCCCCCCCCTGCTGTCTGCATGCAGCCATTGCATCCAGCAGATCCTGGAGGCGGTGCTTCACTGCCATCAGATGGGTGTGGTCCACCGAGACCTCAAGGTGAGTTGTCACTTGACAGGTCAGGTGATTAGCAGACAGACAGACAGACCGACAGGTGAGTGAGGACCTGGTTGTCGTCGGCATTTTGGCATGGCCGTGCACGAGTTTCAATGTGCCTCCTTGATCTATGAGTTGAATTTATTGTGTGAACAAGCTCTATCGGGGTATGAAACCGACACAATAGTTCTGATATCGCTCGCCTGTTGATAACATCGTACACGGATTAATGATGAAATTCTAAGGAAGCGTTTGTGTCTCTTTATATCAGGGGTGCCCATTAGGTAGATCCTGATCTACCGGTAGATCTAAGACAGGTCCCAAGTAGATCCGAGGAGTGTCGAGAAGAAAAAAAACGAACAACCATTTCTGTGTCTTTGTACATGTTAGTAATATATTTTTGTGTTAATATACACTGCACACTAATCAGTCTCATTTTCACCCAAAAAAAAATTAAATAAAATAAAGCAGGTAAATCTTAAATTTGTGTGTGTGTGTGTGTGTGTGTGTGTGTGTGTGCATGCGCGCGCAGGTACGGGTAGATCCCATGAGGTTAGTTGATCAAAAAGTACATCTTCGATCCAAAATGTTTGGGCACCCCTGCTTTATATTATGAGAAGCTAATTAGCTGCCAAAGTCCCGAGTCCTTAAGAAGCTGTTAGCATTAGCTTGAGAGTTCCAAAACTTTGGGCACCGTTGAAGATTTTGCGATTGGTTAGTGAGCTAACTGTCTTAACGCTAGCATTGGCTAATGGGCCACTAGCATTAGCTTCATGTGCTGGAAAGTGTCTTTAAAATGTGTCTTCTTGCCAAACTGGAGCAAGATAAATGGACAGTATCCAGTTTAATCTCCCTCATGCGTCCTTTCATAGGAAGCTTTCATTAACTATTAAAATTCTGTTTGTTTATTTTTTACGAGCCATGCTAATTAGCTTCTATCATAAAGCTCAGCAATACAGAGCTATTCTACGAGCGTTCTACTCGAATGTTGTCGTGGTGTGTCATTAGTAGCGTGTACAGTTGTGAGGTAGCACTCCTAGCGTCAACTTGTAATGCTAACAAAAACTAATGAGCCGCTACTGTTAGCTTAATTTGATGTAAAGTGTTTTTCTTTCTTTCTGTTGCAGCCTGAGAATCTTCTGCTAGCCAGCAAGTGTAAAAACGCGGCTGTGAAGCTTGCTGACTTCGGCCTGGCCATCGAGGTCCAAGGAGACCAGCAGGCCTGGTTCGGTACGTTGCACCTGTCCGTTTGCCGTTCTGTGGTTGGCGTTGTGACATTTATTTTTTTTTTGGGTGTGTTTAGGCTTTGCGGGGACGCCTGGCTATTTGTCTCCGGAGGTTCTGAGGAAGGAAGCGTACGGGAAGCCGGTGGACATCTGGGCGTGTGGTGAGAGCCGCGTTCACAGCGACACGGCCAGGAGTGGTTCATTCGTGCTGCATGACGTGTTCGTGCGCTTGCATAGGCGTGATCCTGTACATCCTCCTGGTGGGTTACCCTCCTTTCTGGGACGAAGACCAGCACAAACTCTACCAGCAGATCAAAGCAGGAGCCTATGATGTGAGCCTTCATCGTGACCCCCGTGACCTCCTCATCCTCGCCCTTCTAACACTCGTGCGTGTGCGTAGTTCCCGTCTCCGGAATGGGACACGGTGACGCCCGAAGCCAAAAATCTGATCAACCAGATGTTGACCATCAATCCGGCCAAGAGGATCACTGCCCAGGAGGCCCTCAAGCACCCGTGGGTCTGCGTACGTATGCTGCCCACTCATGCACGTACACGCGTGCAATGACCGTAATGAAGTTCCATTCCTGGGAGCGACTACTACTAGTTGCTAGTTAGTGGTTGGTGACTTTCTGACGATGTGGTTCTTGGCGCGCTGACGCTGGCGTTGTGTCAACAGCAACGCTCCACGGTGGCGTCCATGATGCACCGGCAGGAGACGGTGGAATGCTTGAAGAAGTTCAACGCCAGGAGGAAGCTGAAGGTGAGCGATCAGCACGCAGCGCTAACCTTGCAACCTCGTAAGCGTGCAATCTTCTCAACTTCCTCTTCCTCCACGTGGGCAGGGCGCCATCTTGACCACCATGCTTGTCTCCAGGAACTTCTCGGGTGAGACCTCAGATTTATATTTATACTTACAGTGAATATCTATCGTTTACTCTGAATATACTGAATGTTGTGGTTGATTTGTGTTTTAATTATTGTACAGTATTTAAGTTGATTTGAATCGATCAAAAGCTGGCGTGTTGTTGTACCTCTCCCATTTATCCACCAGAGGGAGACAATTGATTTTCAAAGTGGCCCGGTTTTTTTAATAGGATAAATTGCGTCATCAGAGCGATGCATGCTCACCCATTTGACTGAACATTTTTGTTCTTTGACATTCGCATAATTCATGAAACGCACTTAAATGTTTTTACAATTATTTATATATGATGATACTCTTAAAAAATCATTTGATCCATTAATTTGTAATGACTTTTTGAGTTGTTTTATTTACAGAAAATCAATGAACCAATTATTTGATGAAATAACGTCACGACAAAAATGGACTTGTGCATTTTGTGACAAAAAGTCAATTAACAAATGAATGAGATGCACAACACTCTGGTTCTGGACCTTTTTATGTGCTTCCAGTTGGCCGTCAGACCACGGCTCCGGCGTCGGTTAGCAACCTGCCAGCAAGTGGCGCCGGCATCGTAGAACAAGGTCCGGACGGCGCCTGCGTGGCCATCTTGCTCTCGGCCTCCCTCGTCTAACCTTTGTCTCCTCCTTTCTTTCTGTGCCGCCACCTTTCATGACCGCCGCGCTTGCCAAGGTAAGCAGCCTTCGCCTTCACTACAACCGTATGACGAGTATTACAAGTTGGAATGAAGTCATTGTAGTAGAAAAAAAACAATTTTTGTAGACCAAATTGTGAAACAGTCATTCTGTGCACGAGCGGTTTTACAAAAAATGATCTTTTTATGATTTAAACACTTGTTGTAAAATAAACCCACTCTTTTGTCAAGAAACTCTCTTTTTAAAGAAACTCACATGCCGTCTTTGTTATCAAAATCTATTTTTGTGGCAACAAAAGTGTTTTAATCTCTTTGAACAAGCACAAAAAATTGTCTGTTTTTCTACAGGCAAACTTTGAGTTTTGTAAACTCTTGTAAAAGATATTCAAACTTTTTGGGCGTCCAGGTGTGACAACCGGCAAACACCCCCCCCCCCCCCCATGTGTCCAAATTCTTGCCGTTATGCGGTGTCCAATGCCAATGAGGGTGACCGCTGTCATCTCATCTTGACTGTAAAGTGCGCCGGCGGCACTATTTGGGATTATATGGCAAATGACTTCCTGCTGATCCTGGCGCTGATCTCACGTTATGTGATGGAAGGATCTTTCATGTGCGTGCTCGTGTGCCACTTTCATGTGAGGGAGGAGATCAGGGGGGGGAGGGATTTCTTTTTTCTTTTTTTTTCTTTTTTCTTTTAAAAGAGCGCCACCGATGCGCATAGATGGACACTTGGTGTGTGCCGAGCGAGTAGGGTGTGAGCAGGTTGCGCCATGTGCACGCTCCCAGCTGAGGGTGTGTCTTTTTGCCTCTCCGCAGCAGCCAAGAGCCTCCTCAACAAGAAGGCCGACGCCAAGGTAGGACGTCACACGTCTTTTACAGGTGCAGCGCGTCATGGACGACTCGTCGGTGATCAAATGATCAGCAATGAATTTGATCGCCGACGAGTCGTTTGAACTGAACTCTCCCATCCGTGGCGTCCTCTGTGAAGGCAGATTAGATTAAATTAGTTTGGAGTTGTGTGTGTGCTTTTGTGTCAGGGCTGGGGGCTATGGCCTTAAAAAAAAAAGAAAATTGGAAAATTAAAATGTTAAATGCATTTTTAACATTTACACTTGGAAAGAAAAAAAAAACAAACCAAGCAAGTTGATCTTTGTTCCATCTCTGGGATTTGCTTCATTTCCCTTCAACACAAAAGCTTTGCAGAAGTAGTATTTGCTCGTCACCTTTATTTATTTTTATCATTTTTTGATTGGTGCCAAGCAGGAAATGATGAACGAATCATGTTGCGAGTGTCAGCGGTGCAAATCAGCAACGACAATAAAAATGTGCTTTTCATGACGACGACGCATTTATCGCCTCGCCCGTGTGTGTGTGTGTGTGTGTTGGTGTGAAAAGTTCTGTTGTTTTCGTTGTGGTCGTTTTCATTATGGTTGTCATTGCACGCACATTGTCTTCAATGCAAACGAGTTGAAGGGTTATTTTTCATTTTCGTTATTCAGTGCCACAAAATGTAATTGCTGTTTTGTCATATATAATTTTTTTTTGCGGGGGGGCATTTCTCCCTTTTAATTTTGAAATTTATGGTACTCAAAGTTCCCCTTAAAATGACAGACACTTTAGCATGCACATTTCTTGACATACTTATTTAAACACACGCACGCGAGCACCGACACACACACACACACACACACATTTTGACACATGATTCTTGGAAGCACAAATACTTTGACCGTCACGCTTTTACATTTTTGCACACTCAATTTGAAACACGCATTGTAAGGGACACACACACACATTTTAACAAGAGACTCAAAGTTTTCGACACACGCACACAAACTTTGACACTCATACTTTTTGCCACACAAACGATGACATGGTTGCATTTCGAATTTGAAGGTAGTTTATTTTTAGCGTACTGTATTAAGGTGACATACTTTTCCTCGCCCAGTTGGGAATTCTGCGCCTCCCTTTCATTAACCTCCTTCTTCTCTTTCGTCCCGCTTTGACTTCATCCCCTCATCATAGCCCAAAACAGCCCCCCACCCCCAGTCATTCCCCCAACATCACCCAACCTTTGGAGAGTGGTGCTAATCTCAGATTATTTGCCTCCAGATGATTAATCTAACGTTACGTCATCAGTACATACGCACGCACGCGCACACACACAGGAATGTCCTGCTTTGCTGGACTCTGTTTGAAAGTCACATGACTTCCACACAGTATGTGACATGTCTTCAACTCACATACAGTATATAATATATTAATTAAGCATGTGGTGTTCTTTTTTTAATGACCAGCAATTTGTGGCCAGGTGTGCAGATGACACCTCTCTTTTGTCGTTTTCATGATTTTTAATAAAAGGCACGGCAATATATGAATGGACTAACACTGCTTTGTGTTTGCCACTGGCAGCCATTTTACGTTGCCACTCGCGAAGCCTGTGTAACTTATACTTTGATTTCACCTGTCAGGACAAAACTCTCAATGGACTTTGAGAGTCTCTCGGTACTCTAGAGAGCAATGCTAGCGTGAAACACCGCTGATAGCAAGGCGGGAAAAAAAGTTTTCAGGAATCAGCGGCAACACAAGATGGCTGCTCTCTGGTTTCAGACAGACTTCAATGTCACATGACTAACTCACTATTTGTATGACATCGCTCACTAGTGGCCTGGCAGACGAGTTTATTTTTGTTTTGATTGGTTTATTTAGTTATTTTTTTTACTACTTTGGCATCTACACAAAACATTTTTAATTTAAATCGTAGACTACCCACAGACTGTCCTGTTTTTTTTTTCCCCCGTTAGCCACAGCGTTCCAAATTGCTCCACAAGTGATATTGCACGCTCGGCATGAGTTGTGGTTTTTGCGTGGCGCGTGTTCAGTGTGTTGTTGTGTCACACCTGATGCTGCTGCCTTGTTACCATGGCTGGGGTTGATGTGAGGAAGTTAGTGGGCGGGACCGAACGGGACCAGTCGTGGATGCGAGTTAGTCGAAAAAGCCCTTTGCCACTTTTTTGTGTTTCCTGCAGAGCAACAGCAGCAGCAGCAGCAGGAACAACAACAACAACACAAACAAAGTCACCAACTCGGTTACATCTGCTGCACTGGTATGCCCTGTGCGTGTGTGAGAGTATGTGGAAGAAGAGAGATAAGGAGACCGTGTGCGTGTGTTGTATGAATGCGTGCATGTATTTTGGGAGGACACTGCCCTTGAGTTTTTTTGGGGGTGTTGCAAACGGTTCCTAAACATCCCATCTATTGTGTCAATCATTGATTTGAACATTTGAGCGGCAGTTCGCTCATGTGACGAGTCCCTATACAGTCACCTTGTGCTCATTAGCATTAGCATGACTAATCAATGCTTCTTCCTCATCCAAATTAATCTTTCACAAATTTCTCCCTCTTTCCAATTCATTACAACACTCCACTGCTCATCCTCATCTTCTTCCTCTTCTTCCCCTTTTCATCCTTATCTTGTTCCTGGTCATCGTTCCTTCAGGAGCCTCAGACTACCGTAATCCATAATCCGGTAGATGGGATCAAGGTACTGCATTTTCCCGCCATGTCGTAGTCGCCGCTTGCCATTTTTTTTTTTTTTTGTGTGTGCGTCTGCGAGGACTTTTTTTCAGGATCTCTGCCCTGCCTTCCTCGCTCGCTTGCCAGCTGTGTCGTGATTTGGGAGAGACTTTGTCGTTGTAGACTCATGTTGTGTGGGTGTGTTTGGGGGTGTTCTTGTCCTCGTTAACATGTGTGTTGCTTGCAGGAATCGTCAGACAGCAGTAACACAACAATCGAGGATGAAGATGTGAAAGGTGAGAGATGCTATGCTAACCGCTACATCCAAAATGCAAAAATGTTATAATCATTGACGTACAAAGTAATTACCCATATGTCATTTAGTTGTTGTTTTTTTTTTCCTCGAAAACTCGAGTGCCGTTTTCCTCATTACAAAACACACTCTGAACATTTTTCTCAAGGCGACACTGTATGAATGAATCTTGAATTGACGGATGTTCGGAAAGCCACTCTGGTTGTCATTGAATGCTTCCGACATGTCAAAAGAGTTCTGTGATTGATAATGCAAGGGTGGTACCGCCCCCCCCCCGGAGGCCACGCCCCTTGCGAGGGAGGAGCTGAGTGAGCTCAGCCTCCCTGGGAGTGGCGAGGAGGCAGGAAGGCTCCTCCGCCGGCATGGCGACCACACATGCGAGCGAGCGCTGGCGCAGGATAACCCGAGCGGGGTGATGAAGATGAGGGTGAGGAGCGTTTGAGTGTAGAAGCAGGGAGCGGAGTCCTTCCATGGAGGAGGGTACAAGTCACTCACTTGAAACGTAAAAATGGCTCACAAGCTCTCGGGTGAGTTGACACCGCGTTTTTTTTTGTGGCTTTTGTCAAATCGTAAATCAGTTTGCAACTCTTAAGTCGAACAAGTTTTTGTCGTCGCAACACACCGGAGGGATGACAAAAGAGCAACTTAAAGCAAATACGCCGCGCATCTTATTTTGGAGAAGCGCGTCTTTTCGTTTCCTCGAAATGATGGTGTATGATGGCCTCATGACTTCATCTTCATGATTTTCAGCAACCTTTCTCGTGCTTTTGCAGCTCGCAAGCAGGAGATCATCAAGATGACGGAGCAGCTCATCGAAGCCGTCAACAACGGCGACTTCGAAGCCTACGCGTGAGTTGTGAGATTGACGGGTTGGGTTGGGGGTGTGGGGCGGGGGTCGATCGGGGGAGGGGGATTCGAGCACCATTAGCGCAGAAGCATTAGCGGGATTGACGTGCAAATGTATTTGTCCTCAGAAGATTAAGGAGTAATTACAGGCCGGCTTTGTGAATGTGTGCCTGTTCTTTGTGCTGCGTTCAAAGTCACACACAAATCCCCACAAAGTCACGTCAAAATATGAAAGGTGAACATTGGAATGCATCAAAAGACACCAACAGATGGAAAGGGTGTATTATTTCGAGTGGCGTCTTACTTGTTGTTTGCGATAACCTTATTAGACTGAGCTTTTTTATTTGCGGCCATGTTGATGCTTCTGCTGCTGCTGTTCTTCATTTTCTGGGTTATTTGTGTGTGTGCGTCTACAGAAAGATTTGCGATCCTGGCCTGACATCCTTCGAGCCCGAGGGCCTCGGCAACCTGGTGGAGGGGATGGACTTCCACCGCTTCTACTTTGACAACCGTGAGAAGAAAACGGCTACGTTCGGACAAACGCAGCTGTGCACTTTTGTAACCACAGCCGCAACTCCCAAACACGACTCCTTCTGATTTGACCACAGAATGCAACACAACTACCGTAACAATCGGACACCACTTCCGCTAAATCAAACGCATCTTATCCTTGGAACATCAGACACAACAATTAAACAATAAAACAAGAATTATAAAAATCAAACGACAATAACCAAATACAATGAGAACAACAATCAGCAATGACACATAACAATCATACCACTCAAACACAACAGTCATAACAATCAAGCACGACGAACATAATGAAACCAGTTTTGTAAAAGTCAACCACAACCGTCATGACAGTGAAACACAACTTTGACAAACATGACAGTCAAACAAAAAATAGGCTTGTAACATTCATTACAACCATCAAACAGTTAAACGTAACAATCGCAACCACCAAACATGACAATCATAATAACCAAATGCAAAAATCCTAACAATCAAACGGAACGATCATAGAGATCAAATAATACATAAATCGCCGCGATCGAACAAAATGATCATAGCAATGAAACGGCACTTATCCAACTCAAACACAGCACCCATAACAATCAAACGCAGTGATCAGAACGATCATAAAAATGAAACATAACTAGCATACAGAGTCACAATTTCTACTTTAACAAACATACTCAAACACGAATTATCCAAGCAACATCCACCATAATCGAAACAATCGCAGCTCTCATAACCATCAACGAAACGAACGATAGTTCCTCCGAAGCATAACAATCCGGCACCTCTGCCAACAGTGCTGTCAAAGAACGTGAAGCCCATCCACACGACCATCCTCAACCCACACGTTCACATGATGGGCGAAGACGCAGCCTGCATGGCGTATATCCGCCTGACGCAGTTTGTGGACGCCGGCGGTCGCCCGCGCTCCAGCCAATCGGAGGAGACCAGGGTGTGGCAGCGCCGCGATGGACGCTGGCACAACGTTCACTTCCACTGCTCCGGAGCGCACGCTGCACCCCTGGAGGCTTGAGGTATCCCACCGCCACCCGCGCCCTTTCCACACGCTGCATGTCAAACACCGTTTGCACTGTCTGCGTTTACACCAGCTTTTGAAATAGGCCAAAATCATTTTTTTTCACGCATGAACACTTTTCGATATAAGATAAAGATAATGGCATTCAACCCCTAAAAAAGGGAAGAAAATCTGCAGGGTTATGAAAAACATAACTAAAAGTAAAAAACATTTTTGGTCATGAAATAAAATAAATGAAAATGCTTTAAAATTTTGAAATAATAAAATTTTAAAAGTATTACAAAATATCTTTTTTTTCATTCATTATTTCATGTTATTTATTTGGGTATTGCTTACATATGTAGCTACAGAAGGATGCTCAGCTATTTGAGAATTTTACTCCACACTACTTAGCTATTTAAAAACAAAAAATTACATCTTGCACCCAAGAAAATCTCCATAGATTAAATTAAAACCAAAACTAATACTAAATCTAATATGAATGGAACTAATACGAAGCAAAATCGAATTAAAAAAAACTATAATGAGAAATGCAGAACTATTATAACCCTGAAAATCAGCTGATTTTTGAACATTCTTCATTTGGTTGTCAAGTTAACCAAATAATTGAAGGGACAGACACTGAAACACGTGTTGCGGCTTTGCACAATGAGAGAATTCCATACATGGTAACATAGTTAACATTTTATTGGAGGCATGTTGGTCCCTTTCAAAAAGGGGCGTAGCCAGCAAGACTCGGGGTGTTCAACTTCTCACTGTCTTCCAGTTTGGGGTTATAGCGCCACCTGCTGAAGTGGCCTGACAGTGCCCCCCCCACTCCCCTTTCTGTGCTTCTCAGTATCACATTTTGGAGATGGGGAGTGGCGGGGTACCTCTGGAATCACCTCTCGACACCCACCAGACTTCTTTCTCGGATGGGACACTGCCGACTGACGAGCCGCCCCGGTCCCACCTCGCCACCCCCGCTTGTCTGTTTTGTTCCCGTCTCAGCCCCCCCCCCTCCCCCAACGGACTTGTTGATGTTTACGCCTCTCTTTGGTGCTCTTGTGCATTTACATCCCCACGTAGACACCATATTGGATGTGGAAAAGCGGAGCGATCAGAAGGACTTGAATTTACTCTATGCGCTCAAACCTTCTCCCTAGAATATAACCTTCAATTTGGAATAGAACCTTCCCTCGGGACTACATCTTGATTTATCTCTGACGAGAACCTTCTTTAGTGTATGGAGCTTTTTCTCGGGACTCGAACATTCTCTAGAGACGATAGCCTTCTCTCAGAAAAGGAAACTCGCTTTATAGGGACAAGGGGATTCTTGAAGCTTCTCTTGTGACTACGACCTCCTCTTGGGACTAGATGATTCCCTTGGGACGAGTACTTTCTCTTGACACTCGTGCCTCACTCTAGATTAAAACCTTCTCTCCATCATAGAACCTTTTTTTCGGTTGAAAACTTTCCCTTGTGAGGAGAGACGAGTACTTTCTCTCCGGACCTTCATTTGGGACATGACCATTCTCTTGAGACCTTCTCTTGGGTTGAGAAATTTATCTCGGAGTAGAATTTCTCAGAGGACGAGAACCTTCCCATTTGGATGAAAATCTTCCATCTGAACTGGAACCTTCTCTCAGGACAAGGAACTCCTCTTAGGACAAAAACCTTTCCTCAGAGGTAGACCATTCTCTTGGGCCTTCATACGTCCCCAGAGACTAAACCTTCTCTTGGGGCGAGAACATGATCTTGGGACTAAAACCATCTCTCATTGTTTATTACCGTTATATACAGTATGTGTATATATAATATATATATATATATATATATATAAAAAACATAATCGGAAATTATTTAAAATCATCTGATTAAAAGTGACATACGAGTTCAGTCAACTGACTTGCATGAGTTCACAAGCAGGTTTCCCACATCCAATATGGCCGACACACTGACGTATAGCCACTATGGTGTTTCCTGTGACCAGCATGGCTTCTCTTCCTGCACGGCTGCTGTGTGACGTCATCATCTCCTCTACACTTGTGTGGTGTTGTCATCATGACGACAGTTGGTGCGTGTGTGTGTGTGTGTGTGTGTGCGCGTGTGTGTGTGTGAGTGCTCACGCGTGAATGAAAATGAGTTGAAGTGTATTAAGTCGAGGTTTTTCTGGGGCAAGTTGCAGCTGATAATTTTGTGTAGCTGAAGAACAAGACAGCATTCAGAGAATCCCTGTAAAAGTACGACATCGACCACAATGCTTCGCTGGCATTGTTTGTATTAAAAAAAATACATTTGAGTCATTCTTTCCTTTTGGATCAAGAAGAAGGAGACGTATTATATATTTTTTCCAATTTTAGTTTAGTGACATAGTCATAATCCCCCAATTCCCCCAAAGAGGGCGCTCATGTCACTAATGTCCCACCTACGCAAAATCAACATACTGTTTTTTATTTTTATTGGTCTTTTTTTGGTGGGGGCGGGGTTAAATCAAATCAGCAATCAAAATGCAAAGTTTACATAAAAACCAAAGAACAAAAGGTGTAGAATCTTATCCTGTCTCCCATCTCAAAATGTCCACAATCTAAAACGAGCAGACTACCAAAATATCATGCTACAAATATTGCCATATACAGTATATCTATTTAATGTCTGCAATTTTTCCTCGACATTTTATAGATGGATACATGTTTACACAACTTAATAGACACATAATTTCATCAATAATTTAGCTACGGTCATTATAGTTTTTTTTTTTTATATATAACTGCAGTAGACAGTAATCCCTCGCTATAACACGCTTCATCTTTTCAGGATTTTTTTCCTGCAATTTATTTCTTATGTATTTATATATTTATTTATGGGGCCAGTGCATTTTGTTCTGCATCCTGATTGGCAAAGTGTAGACTAAACAGTTTTCGCGTCGCATCACTATAGAGCTTGCCAAATTTTCTCCATGACAAAACACGCAATGTTGACGAAACGTACAGTATGTCTAAATACAATACCAGTTACCGAGTAAATTGTTTTTAAGAAAGCATTTTTTTTTTATGCCTGAAAAACAGTTTAGTCGTTGGTGTCATTCAATACAATCTTCTATATATATATTGCGCGTCGTCCCGCTCGCGGTCTGTCCTTCCGTCTGTCCCTTTTCAAAACGTACCTACTTCACCGCGCCGGTGCGCGCCGCTAAGGGCAGTGGCTCACTACGATCGCGCGGGCATCTTAGCGAAAAAATGTTGTCTACCCACAAGCATTGCAATGAAATTGTTAGTTATTTAGTACAGCTAAACATCTCTTTATTTTCGCGATAAGCAATGAAGATGAACAAAAAGTTGAACCAAGCAACAACACTTTTGTGGGCCAAAGGTCCACCTTACCAGCCTTCCGCAGGAACTAGCTGATGAGCCGCCCGGAGGGCGGCGAACCAGCTAGTACTCTATATGAAATAATTAAAAATATATATATATATACTGTATATATAATAAAGATGATTATTTAGCAGATTTCACTTATCACGGGTTCTTTTTTGGAATGTAACCCCCACGATAAACGAGGGATTACTGTCGATGTGTTTTTGGACATGTATTGAAATAATTTGATTGAATGACACCTTTTCAATTTATAGTCCAAGTTATCCCAAAAGTTGACTTCTTTTACTGAGCTACATCTCTGTTTGACATTAATTCTGTTTATTTTTTGTTTTCCAAAACAAATCTTCCTCTCAGTTCATTATAACTGTGTCTTTCAGGGACAACGGTTACCACAGTGGACAGCTTGTCAGGTTATCAGGTTACAGGGTGCATGAAAGGGGTAAGGGAGCATATTGTTATTTACTTTGAACATGAACTGAGCAGTTTTAAAGTCCACCAGATTGTACAATTTAAAGATAAGTGATTTTACGAATAGATTGATGGGTGCACGATAATACGAAATGTTTATTACTCCTCATTGCCCTCTTTTGTAGCATAAGAATGGCATTTGTTATTGTTTAAGTGTGTTCCCAGACTGCTACAAGTTAACTCGTGTATGGGACGAAGAATCAACTGAATAACAGTTGTAGGGAATACTGCTTCAGAATGTCTTTTATTTGATGTAATATTCCTATGGCTTTGGCTAATTTTGTGTTGAAATGATTTACATGCGACTTTCACGGTACGACACGCACACACATCTTGATGTCATGTTGTTGATGAACTCTAAAGCATCCCAGAAGTATGCCAAGTGTTTTGTTTACTAATGATGACGGAGGAATGATATGTATTAAAAACAGGACTTATATTAACCTGTGCTATTCGATCAATAAAGTGTCAGTGTGGTGACATCATGGGTCCGACCAGACCCGACACGTTGGCTCATTGTTTACGAAAAAAAAAAGTCAGCCGTCGATCAAGAAGGTCGACGGCTTCGACAACCGGAAGAAGAAATCAATAACCAAATAACGCGACATTCAAAACACGCTGTCATCAAGTATATCTAATAACACGAGAATGGTCACATAGAACGTAACGAATAACACGCCGATCATAACGGTCAACGACTATAATGAGAGAAATTAGATTAGCATGGAGTTAGCAGGATTGAAATGTTCTTTTCTCGACTGCAACAACAGGCATTGCCACATTGTTAAAGTCTGTAGCTGCCATAAAAAGCGGACTCGCACAACCAGTTGTCATGTAAATAAAATGCCAGCTCCTCGTTCATGCCAGAAGTGGCACATATTATTCAAAGCACAGTGTTGCAGGTGGATGGCTGAAGGCTCATTGA
Organism: Hippocampus zosterae; assembly: GCF_025434085.1. Classification (NCBI taxonomy): domain Eukaryota; kingdom Metazoa; phylum Chordata; class Actinopteri; order Syngnathiformes; family Syngnathidae; genus Hippocampus; species Hippocampus zosterae. Next base: position 9,606,140 of record NC_067468.1, read on the forward strand.
AAGCTTCATCAGCAGGTTCATATTTTAAATGACTTTGTTAGCTTGGCAGCTAACAGCATTAGCACAAAAAAAGATTCAAGCGGAAATACTTGAAGTGGCTTTCACATTCTGGCAAACTTTAAACAAGCGATTTAAATTCATATTCCAGGCTAGGGATTTCATAGTGAGACAAATTCAACCCAAAATGTGAGGGGGAAAAGCAAAAAAAAAAAAAAGGGATTGGCTCTCATCTCCTGTCCCATGTAAATCTGCTTCAATTCTGAGCGGTGACTTCCAGTTCCACAAAGGCATCTGCGCTCTGCGCCGACACTCCTTTCTCTTCGTCGTCGGCGCCACAAATGCTTTAATTTTGGTATTTGCTCGTGTTTTTTTTTTTTTTTTGCCCCCCCCCGACACTTTTAATGAGCCTTTGGTGTGAGCATACTTGAAAATCTGCAAATTGTATGTTAGTATATAATACAGGAACATCAATATTTTTCAAGGTATATTGTTAAGAGTCATTAAGAAAACCTTTATTAGTCTCGCAATGGAGAAATTCCAGATTCACAGCAGCAAAGTTATGAAAGGAAGAAGTAGAACAACAAAAAAAATAGGAGCTGCTGGAAAGGCAGCCACTCTCGCGGCGCCATTTTTAAGTCAAAAATAACAAAAATAACACAAGACAACACATAGGACAGAGACGGTCGTGCAATCTTCACCACTTTTCTGCATACACTTTGTTGTCTGAAGCAGTTATAGATGAAAGAGGAGAGGATCAAAGTGTCCTTTCACCAGTGGATCAGAGACATCATGCTGAAAATGTGCACACGTCTGCTACAAGCTAAGTTTTGAAAGCAAACACAAAGCTGTAGCATCCATTGACGAAAAGAGATTAGTTCACTTCTCCTGTCCCACGTAATCCGCTTCAAACTCCAAGCCGCGACTCCCAGCTCCAAATCCGCATCGGCACTCCGCGCCAACGCTCCTTTCTTCTCATTGTCGGCTCCTCAAGACCTCCATCCATCCAGCCGCAGACCGTTCAACAGCACCGATCTCTCCGCTGAACAAAGCGGGGCTGTGAAAAATGCTGCCCATTACAGGCGCAAGACACAAGCGCCCCGGGACTGTCCAGCAACGACAGTCAAATGTCGCCGACATTCCTCCAGTCAAAAACAGTGCTGGTATACCCATGCTGCCGAGAAGGCGCAACCACCAAGCACAGAGTCTCCTCCTTGATGAATGTCGTGGCCAAAAAAAAAAAAAAATTGTATTAGGAAAAAAACAAATACTGTAACCAAACCCCGAATAAAACAAAGAAAAGACGAATCAAAGAAAGAAAAAAAATAACCCATAACTTTCTACAAGAAATATTTCAATATTTGGAAGAGAATTTGAAATCCTAATTTTGTGTCAGTAAAATTTGCCAGTTAACAGCCGAAAAAGACTGGAAAGATATGTACAAAACTCGTCATTAGACCAAAGTTTTTCCACACACATATTTTTCAAAATCCATCCTAAATTTTGATGACATGGTCCATATACAAAACAAATGTTGAAATGTCTCTGACTCACTCCTCCCAAAGGAGGATGACTGACAACAAATCATCGATTTGTTTTGTTGTCAGTCATGCGTTCGTGAACAACCCCCCCCCCCCCCGCCCCCGCCCCAACCATGCGGTGAGCGCGCACACACACTCACGCACCAGACGCGACGGGACTCACGCAAACACACAGATACAGAGGTAAGTCAATGAACGTTCCATTCAAATATTTCCATTCTAGACCAGTTAGCTTGTTGCTAAAAATGTTGATGACGTACAGTGCGTGCGTGGAGCGAACCGCTCACGTGTGGATGCATTTTAAGTGCACTTAAGGACGCCCTGTTTGTTGTCAGTGTGGGTAGGTGTCGTTAAAAGAATGTCTTAGTCGCGCCTTGGGCAACTTTGAAACATTTAAAGTTTGTTTGCGTTCCCTCCGCTTACAAATACTGAGTATTTTCCCCACCTGGACGTTGCGCCTTCAACGTCACGTGACGCAGGGCCCCGCCGGCCTTGGTTGGGGGGGGGGGTATTCGGAGATTGGGGAAGGGGCGGTGTAACTCGTTACAGTCGTCATCAGGAACGGACCCCATAGTTGTGTGACGTCATTTAAAGGGCGGAGTCAGGCAAGTGCATGTAACATGATTAATTTTTCAATGTATCTCTAAATATTGATATTACATAAATAGCGATCGATGGCATTTCCACATGCGGCGTCTACGGAAGTGTAACTTTTGTGTTTGTAGCAGGCAGCATCTGGAGGGCGAGTCGACTGGTCGCCAGTTGACACCTCATTCTTCATCCAAAGGAGGAGCCAGGATGCATCGTTTGATGAGTTCAGCGATGGCCAGGCTCCCGCCCTTGACGGTGGCCCCATGGAAGTGCTGTTTTGGGCCGGTCCAGAGAGGACGCAGGACAAAGTCGGCAGCTGCGGCAGAAACTTTTGTCAACGGCACCAATGGAACCTACATGGAGGAAATGTACCAGGCGTGGCTGCAGGAGCCCGCCAGCGTACACAAGGTACACAAACTTCGTCACGTTCCGTTGGGACTTAGCCGACTTACTCCAACTCTAATACCACCGCTGACACAATATTGCAACTTCTCGCAGTAGACAAATATTGACATTTATTCATGATGAATTATTACTGAAATCTTCATCAACCAAAAATCTCACAACAAAATTGCAGTCGATGTATTTCCACTCCAGTCCTACAGGTGGCAGTGATGTGCATTGACATTATAACACATCAGCCTCTTTGGTCAACTCTTTTCCACAATTATAAATGTATATATATTTTAATTTTTCTGGTTTATTTTGGCCCTTGTTTGTGCATCCACCTCACAGACAACCATCTCATGCCCCCCCCCCCCCAGTAGACAATCATGAATGGAAGCCTTGTAAACATCAGCCCTTTGAAACTGATAAGAGCAACCTCTGCCATGTCTTGTTAGACAATAAAACACTCTCCCGTGGAAAACAAGAAGATAGCACGGTCTTTGTAAAGTGGAAAAAAAGATCTTGTAAATTTGACACAATAGAAAAGGGTGTTATGAACAACCCTGCCAAGTTTGATTGATTAAAATGGACAGGTCTATAAAATTAATTCATTCATTCATCTTCCTAACTGCTTATATCCTTACTAGGGTCGCGGAGGGTGTTGGAGCCCATCCCAGCTGTCTTCGGGCAGTAGGCAGGGGACACCCTGAACTAGTTGCTAGCCAATCGCAGGGCACACAGAGACAAACAACCATTCATGCTCACAGTCACACCTAGGGACAATTTGGAGTGTTCAATTAGCTTCCAATGCATGTTTTTGGGATGTGGGAGGAAACCAGAGTACCCAGAGAAAACCCACGCAGGCCCGGGGAGAACATGCAAACTCCACACAGGGAGGGCGGAGCTGGAATTGAACCCGGTACCTCTGCACTGTGAAGTGTACGTGCTAACCACTGGACTACGGAGCCGCCCCAGGTCTATAAAATGAGGCTTGAAAATTGTGACAATCGAAGCCATTTTTCTGCTCTGAAATGCTTTGGGCTAGACTGCTAAATGTGCCGAAATCACGCCACGTCAGCTGTAATCAAAGCCTCGGGTGGCTGGTAAGTATCCCGTCAGGTTTTTCCATGCCGTGACAACGAGGCGCTCTAAAGCAGCCAATTCAGCGTAGAGCCTCTGTCCATGCACTGGAGACTCATGTTGGACATCAAAAGAAAAATGTTTAAAAACTCACCGCTTCTTACCATTCCGCCTTGACATGCGCACACTCACTACCGACAATGAGGCGCTCTAAAGCAGTTCTCTGAAGGCCCTCGGGATTATACATCTTCTAGAAACTTGCAAAGATTGATTTTTTTTTTCATAAAAGTATGTGAAAGCCTATCCTTTGCCCCTCCGTGCAGTCGTGGGATGTTTTTTTCCGTAACGCGCATGCCGCCCACCAAAGCCCACCGCCTCTTCGAGGGACCCTTCCGCTGAGCACCGAGCCCGACGTGGAGAAGTTGGTGCGGGATCATCTGACGGTCCACACGCTCATACGCACCTACCAGGTAACCTGTGCCCGATTTGGCTATATTTCGCTTGGACAGTGACTTTTAAGTGTTGATCACAATGGGTCTTTGATGTTGTTGCAGCTGCGAGGCCATCACATTGCCAAGTTGGACCCTCTTGAAATCAGCTGCGTGGACCTGGATGATTCCCCCTGTAGCATTGGCTCCCAGAAAGTGGGTGAGGGAACTTTTTTCTTGTTTTTATGGCATTCATCCGTTTTCGGCAACCCACCGCTTATCCTGTAATCATATTATATTTTATACTTGTAGTTTCATCTATCTATTTCCATAGTTTCTTCTTTACATCATTGAATTGAAGTGAATAAAAACATTGTATTGGTCCACTTTTCATTGTGCAACCGCACATCATGTTCTCCACTCACTTGCATTTTTATCTGCCGCTAGCCTGAGCCTGCTAACCAAACACTGCGATTCTTGCTAATGAAATATAAACATGCTATTTGCTGTTCAATGACCTCGTTACGCAGCCATTAGCTTTCCTATTAGCTAGCCTACTAATAAATCTTGAGCCCATGTAGCTAATCAGTGCCTAGCTACACATACAGCACATTTGACAATAAAGTTATATTCAATTCAGTTAACGTAATGCTGTTACGGCAAGGCAGCCAAAATTAGCGGGAAGCTAGTGGGTTGAGCTAATCTACTGGAAATGTTATATGACATTTTTGGATGTGAACACTCCTTCCAGTGTTGGGGGCAAATTGTGCATTTGTGCGCCCCAATAGACACAAAGCGCTTAGCGCCACTAAAGGCGGGGCCCCCTTTGCTACGCTAACAATAACAACACAATAATGCGATTAACGCGGAATGTTAACCACGGTGTCCCTGGGAGAGATAACAATTGACTTTCCACACCAGTTTTAGAAAGTACGAAAGAGTTGACATGTTTGAAGTCATTAGCGTGCTAGCCACCTGACTGTGGTCTGAACACCACGTCTTGACATGTCTGATTTCAGTAATTACTTTTAGGACCTGGGACTTGCTTGGTGAAAACTTCGTAAAGACTCGATATGTCTTACACTTGAACTATATGACTCAAGTCCTGTTTAAGTATGAGGTTCTTGGGGGGGAGAAAATCAACTTGATTTGAATTTTTATGGCGACTCTTGGCTTGACACTTTGGACATGCTTGAAACTTGAAAGTTAAAACTTTAGACAGATGACTCGCAGGCACAGTACATGACTAAGTCCCAACTCGACTGCACTGTCTCATTTATCTGTGTTGTGATTCAGTCATAACTTTTCCTGTGAGTTGTGACTGTATGTATGTGAGGTGGACCCCATGAGGCCTAATCAGCATCAGGTTCAAAGGTTGCTTATCAGCGTCTCCTTGGATGTACTGTAATGCAATTGCATTGCTTCTATGATGACGGGGCGGGATGGGTGGAATGAGAGAAGCGCGGGTTAAAGTCTAAACGTCGTTTTAAATAACACAAGTTGACGCAGCCATATTGTACTATCCCCCCCTCACGTGCTGGCAGTGCAAGTTTCTTATCTGAGGTGCTCACGCAACATTGTGATAATCGCAAGCTGGCCTCCAGCAAGAACACAGACAAACAGACGTGTCCCTGCTTCATACGGTTCCTAACTTTGTTGACCGACTTCACATATCCCACCCTCATAGGTTCCAACTCTCCACGTTAATCTCCTACTGCCTCCTCGGTGGTTTGACGTTGGTGGTCGGAAATGAGAAAATGGATGGCATCTTCATTCATTTTCCTGGAGGATATTTCACTATAATGATCCTGCCTCTCACCAACAGGTTTTTATGGTCTGGATCATTCAGACTTGGATAAGATGTTCCGCCTTCCCAAAACCACTTTCATCGGCGGCAACGAGGATGCGTTACCCCTCAGGGAGATCATTCGACGCCTCGAGGTGCTGTATAAACACGGCCGATAAGACCCTGCACCACAACGCCAGGGTTCTGAGCTTCAAACCTCCCCGTCGTGTAGGAGGCATACTGCCAGCACATTGGCGTGGAGTTCATGTTCATCAATGACGTGCAGCAGTGCCAGTGGATCCGAAAAAGGTTCGAGACTCCCGGAATCTTGCAGTTTAGCGCGGAGGAGAAGCGGATCATGCTGACCCGGATGATCCAATCCACCAGGTGTGAGGACGATGAGGTCGGGAGAGCATGACGCAAGCAGAGGATGCAGCTTCTGTATCTCTTGACAGGTTTGAAGAGTTCCTCCAGAGGAAGTGGTCGTCTGAGAAACGTTTCGGCTTGGAAGGATGCGAGTCGCTCATCCCGGCTCTCAAGACCATCATTGACAAGTCGAGCGCCAGTGGCGTGGAGAGCGTCATCATGGGAATGCCGCACAGGTTCTGAAAGAAGGCAAAATTCTTCATCGGATCTTCATGAGGTCTTTGACGCTTGTTGTTTTTGTCCAGAGGGAGGCTCAATGTTCTTGCAAACGTCATTCGCAAGGAACTGGACCAGATCTTCTGCCAGTTTGATCCCAAATTGGAGTCAGCAGATGAGGTCTGGGACCAAAGCGTTGTCATTGTGAATGCTCTCGCCAAACTGACATTGACCCCTCCCCTCGCGTTGCTGTCAGGGCTCCGGTGACGTCAAATACCACCTGGGAATGTTCCACAGGAGGACAAACCGTATCAGCAACAAGATGGTCACCTTGTCTCTCGTGGCCAACCCGTCCCACCTGGAGGCGGTGGATCCTGTGGTCCAGGGCAAGACCAAAGCCGAGCAGTTCTACAGCGGAGACACGGAGGGCAAGAAGGCAAGTGTCACCCCATGCGTGATCGCCACCGTCCGGCAAGGCTTTTTGTTATCCTTTGGCGTGTCCTTTAGGTGATGTCCATCCTCATTCATGGCGACGCCGCATTTGCCGGTCAGGGGATCGTCTACGAGACCTTCCACTTGTCGGACCTGCCGTCTTACACCACGCATGGTACCGTGCACGTGGTGGTCAACAACCAGGTGCCAGATTCACGCCTTGCCTCCAACATTTATTGGGGGAGTCCTTAGCTCGAGGGTGGTAAACCAGTTTCGGATTCAAAGGAACGGTTCAGTTGACAGTGCTGCAAAATATATGCGACTTTTGTATTCCTACACCGACATAAAATGAGCCGGAGGGCGGGATCTGGCTCGCAGGCGTTAGAAACCTGCGCTTTAGCTGACCAGCATGTCTCGGCACAGGTCGGTTTCACCACAGATCCCAGGATGGCTCGCTCGTCCGCGTATCCCACAGACGTGGCTCGCGTGGTCAACGCTCCCATCTTCCACGTTAACGCCGACGACCCCGAGGCGGTCATGTACGTGTGCAACGTGGCGGCCGAATGGAGGAACACCTTCCACAAAGACGTGGTGGTGGACCTGGTGGGTGACCCGCGCCCTCCGGATCGCTCCGGTGTCCAAAACGTTTAGATTTCAATACTGGAAGCGGTGTGTCTTTAGGTTTGCTACCGGCGGAACGGTCACAATGAGATGGACGAGCCCATGTTCACGCAACCGCTGATGTACAAGCAGATCAAGAAGCAGAAGAGCGTCCTGCACAAATTGGCGCAGAAGCTCATCGGAGAGGGGGTGGTCACCGTGCAGGAGTACGAGGTCAATGTCTTCCACGGAAAGTAAACGTTTCACTTTTGAATCGGGTTTCCAGTCTTAGCCTTCAGGTTTAAAGCCAGTTACGTGTTCCTGTGGCAAAAATCGAGCAGGTCGAGTGCAGTCATACGATCTTGCTCAATCACAACATACACATTCACCATCCAAATCTGTACCTCTGTGACATCCACAATCACCTGACTATTACCGATCCCAAACCGGTCTGTGTTCTCTTGATGACTTTATTCTCTTCCCAGTTAAGCACCTAACCCACAAGGGGCCATTTTGTGTCTCAGGAGGAAGTGGCTAAGTACGACAACATCTGCGAGCGAGCTTATGCTCGGTCAAAAGATGAGAAGATCCTGCACATCAAACACTGGCTGGACTCGCCCTGGCCTGGTGAGACCAACATTCAGGACCGGTTTCACACCGACAGCATCCCTCGATGACTGTTATTAATGTTTATTTAACCCTCACAACATATAAGTCAAGAGGCTGTTTTCTCAACTTCTCGCTAGATTTTTTCACTGACGATGGCCGTCCCAAAACGATGAGCTGTCAGTCCACTGGCCTGACTGAGGACGAGCTTGGCCACATTGGACAGGTGGCCGCTTCAGTCCCTGTGGAAGACTTCACTATCCATCCAGGTATTGGCCTTCTTTTCGAATGTTTACATGATTTTAATTCTGATCATGTTTCAAATCGGTTTCAGGTTTGGCTCTCGCAGGCTTTGAGTTTTTTGCATTTTAGATAAGAATGATCATGTTCCAGGTTTGTGCCTTGATGTGATTTTAGGTTTGCATCTTGTCCTGTTCCAGGTTTGTATTTTATCAGGTTTAAGTGGCTCAGGTTTGAGTCTGGATGTGTTTCAGGTTCAAGTTTTGACATGTTTCAGGTTTGTGTTTTGTCATGTTTTAGATTTGGGTCATGTTGTGTATTAGGTTTAAGTCTGGTGGCGTTTCAGGTCTGAGTCGCATCCTGAAGGGCCGAGCGGACATGGTGAAGCAGCGCGTGTGCGACTGGTCGCTGGGTGAATACATGGCCTTTGGCTCTCTGCTCAAACAAGGCGTCCACGTTCGTCTCAGTGGTCAGGACGTCGAGAGGGGAACCTTCAGGTCGGTGTAACTACATAATCTCAAAAAAACGTTTCCACCGTCACCATCTGACTGGTTTCATTTGCATCTCAGCCATCGACATCACGTTCTTCACGACCAAAACATAGACAAAAAGGTTTGCATCCCCATGAACCACATCTCCAGCGACCAGGCCACATATACCGTCTGCAACAGCTCACTGTCAGAATATGGAGTCCTGGGTAAGCGGTGCACAAATATTCCTAACACCCAAGCCTTATCCAAACTCGAATCTCTATCCACAAAAACCCAGACCACCTAACCCTAAACCTAAAACCAAACCCAACATCCTGCAATACTCACATTAACTCTGAACCCCAATCATCACCCTGAGCCCTAACTCGAATCGCTAACCACAAACAACGAACCCTGAACAGCAATCCTCCAAAATTGAATCGACCTGAACCTCCGCTGTATCCTTGTTCTCCTGTATGCGGTCAGGTTTCGAATTAGGCTTCGCCATGGCCAACCCCAACGCGCTGATTCTGTGGGAAGCCCAGTTTGGAGACTTCCACAATACGGCTCAGTGCATCATCGACCAATTCATCAGCTCGGGTCAGGCCAAGTGGGTCAGACAGAATGGCATCGTGTTGCTGCTTCCCCACGGGATGGAGGGAATGGTACGTTCCAATTTCGCAACTCGCGGCTCTTGTGTACGGTATAAGGAATACTATCCTTTTTGATGCGACATGATGGCGGCTCAGGGTCCCGAACACTCGTCAGCCCGCCCAGAAAGATTCCTTCAGATGTGCAAGGATGATCCGGATGTGTTTCCGGTGAGTTTCTGTCCTGCTGTCGCCTCGTTGACTTCAGTAAATGTCAAGTTTTCATCTCGCCTAACTTCTCAGAAACAGCACGACGACTTTGCCGTTCAGCAGCTGTACGACTGCAACTGGATGGTAGTCAACTGCTCCACTCCCGCCAACTATTTCCACGTTCTTCGCCGACAGATCCTATTGCCCTTCAGGAAGCCGGTCAGTGGCTGCGTTACTTTGCTCTACCTTGAACCCAAATCAGGAACCCCGGAACCCTATGAAGATCCCTGGACCACAACCCGCGAACCATATTCCCTAACCCTAAAATTAACCTTGAACCCAAACCCCCTACCCAAAGCCTAATCCTGAACTGTGACTTCCTAAACCTACCCCTGAAAGATGAACCATAATCCTCCAACCCTGACCCTTAACGTAACCCCAGATTAATAATCCCCTGAACCCAAACATCAATCCATAGCCAAACCTGAAACCCTATCGGAACATCAACTTCTTCTTCTGTCATGACAGCTGATCGTGTTCACTCCCAAGTCACTACTGCGCCACCCGGAGGCTCGGTCCAGTTTTGACCTCATGCTGCCAGGTGAGCACAAATACAAAATGTTCCGTTTCTGGGGTTTTGTTTGATTTTTGTCGTGACAGCAATTACTGAGCTGTGGCGTGACATTTTTAAATTTTTTTTAATACTTTCATGCATCCTGTAAGATGATAACATAAGCTGTGCACGATAGTAATCGCTGTACCTGAAAGGATTAATTGACTGAACAGTTCAATATATCCCGATGTATTAATTCGGGAGATGTGAATGAGTTAAACATTCCGAACGCAGTCCCTTGATCAGAATCATTCACACCTACCCTTCTTCATTTCGTCAACTATATAGTCCCACTATTTACAGTAACCCCGCAGAGTGATTAGGGACCCTTACTCTGCCCCCTTCCACAGGAACGCACTTCAGGCGTTTGATCCCAGATGAAGGTCCAGCGTCCACCCAGCCCACCAGCGTGAAGCGAATTGTGTTCTGCAGTGGAAAGATTTACTACGACCTGCATCGCGAGCGTAACAAGCGAGACCTGGACACCACCGTGGCGCTGGTCCGTGTGGAGCAGGTACAGCCGCACCCGGTCTAGCACGTCACCTCGGCCATTCACGAGTCAGGGTTTCTAACGTGACTGGTCATCGCAGCTGTCGCCGTTTCCGTTTGACCTGGTGCGGACCGAGACTGAGCGCTACGCACAGGCGGATTTGGTCTGGTGTCAGGAAGAGCACAAGAATCAGGGCTACTACGACTACGTCATGCCCCGCCTCCAGACCACTGTTGGCCACGCCCGGCCCATTTGGTGAGAGGGCAACCTAACCCGTAACCTGATCTGTTACCCTCTCCCAACCCCTTACTTTTACCCCAAACACCGAACATTAACCCCAAAGCCAATCCATACCACTAACTACTCACCATAACTCTAAATCCCAACCTGTAAGCAACCTAACTCTGAACCTGACCCAATCCCTAATTGGAACCCCAAGGCTAACCGCTTGGTTGTGTGTATTCTGTCAGGTACGCCGGCCGCGATCCTGCAGCCGCCCCAGCGACGGGAAACAAACAAACCCACCTGGCGGAATTGCAACGCCTCCTCAACACCACCTTTGACCTCAACGCTTTTTCAGTAAACCATAGGTGACCACCTCCAAGGACCTTGAGCCGCTCACAGGGTCCGCCATCACGGCCCTGTAGCATCGCCGTAAACATGGAAACCCATACGCACAAATCTGTTCATCCAAATCTAAAGAAGACTGTAAATATGAGGCAAAAAAGGGACGGAAGCTGGTTGTGACTCACAGTTACGACAAAACAGAAATCAGTCAAGCCAAATTTGCCAACCAAGCATGTCAGTTAGCCTAACGAGGGCTGCTATCTTAATGCTACTCTATAATGTCACCATCAACGGGCTAGCGTAAATTAGCAATAGATATTTTGATACTTTGTGATCAATATGAAAGTGAAATCATTTTTCACAGTCTTAACTGTAGTCCAAGGGACATTTCTCAGGGATTTTAAACTTATTTTTAACCATTGATGATGTGACTAATGATGCCAAAGTGTCATTACCTCATAGGATGGACATTTTGTGATACATTAGCAAAATAAATACAAGTTTGACTTTTGATGCAAAGACAACTGAAATGTCAGGTATTTATTTAGAATGTTTCACATTTGGCGTCACTAATTAAAGAATGGTATTGATAAATGTCAGAGGTGTGATGTGATCCTAGCCCATTGTACATGTTGTGAATGCTAATGCGCTTAATTGTGATTGGCTACCAATCAGTCCAGGGTTTGCTCACCAAAATTCAATTTCTGTATAATGAAGACGTAAATTGTCTTTAAGTGTGAATGCCAGGGCGAACCCCACTTTTCGCACAGAATCATCCTGGATATCGACTCCAGCGATGGTTCAAGGTCGCAGCGATGTAATTTCTTTTTTCTGGCACTAGAGGGCATCATGCGTCAATTTGAGGCTCATCAATTGAGCATGTAGCAGGAAAACATGACACAAAGGCAGACGCTTGCTGGATTTTTAAATGTTTTTTTCTTTGTGTTGCGAGCCAAAATTGGAATACAATCGAGTGTCCAGATATGCCTTATCTGAAACTCGTTCAAGTCACTCACAAGGCCACACCCCTTAAAGGCACACCCAAATACATTTTGGTTTAGTTACACTTTATAAAAGCTTTTGATTTCTTTACTTTTTTTGTCTTGTTTATATTTCACAGGATAGTTTACTCTACTTTTAAGGTTTTTATATCCTCTCATGACCACATGCACACACTTGTTGATGTGGTGATGTCATGAGAGGTCATTAAGTTCAGTCCCTTCATCCTTCCTTGCCTCCTTCCCTTTTAGCCTCCCGTCTTGCTTCCTCATTCCCTCACCTGGCCCCCTTGTAACCTTTCTTACTCCAAATCTATTGCTCCCTTACTCCGCTCCCCCATCCTTTGCACCCCCGCCCCCCTCCACTCGTAGTCAGTCATGTTGTGTGTTATTCTAGGTCATGAGCAGCAGCCATTTCCCTGGAATGTTCCTGCGCTTGCCAAAGCCTCCCTATTGGAATGCACGCACACACACATGGACACACACACACACGCACATACACTCAAGCTCAGGAAGCAGGCGTGTGCGCTTCTCACCATGGCAACCGGCTGCTTCACGCGTGTGCGCAGTTGCCGTGTGTGTACTTAGTTGTGACAAATTTCGAAAAACCACCCCCAAATGTTCCACCTTTCTCCTCCCCTTCCCTGATGGAGGTTCAGCCCAATGAGTCGCTCCCCCTTCCTCCGTCGCCTCCACCCCTTTCTCACTGCTGTTGTGCTGTAAGTGACATTGTGTAATGACTGCAGTAGGTCGCCACTATGCGGCAGGTCGTTGGGGGGTGGGGGGCTGATATGATAGTGTGGAGAGGAAAATGAAGAAATGGGAAATCTCTGCACCTGTTTCCACGGCAACCCGGCTATGGAAAAAAAACAATGGGTTGCGACATTGCTCTCTCTCTCTCTCTCTTTGTCTCTCTCTCACACACACACTTGCACAAACTACAACGTACACGTCCACAAAAAGAAGCACACTTTCACACATACTTCTACAAACACCCTTGTGAGCACCAAAAATACACACTTCAACAACATGACAGTTGCAAGGACTAAAGAACACACACATTTACAAAGACATTTACACGGACACTCCTCAAAAGCAAGACACACTTGTAAGGACAAAAACAAGCGACACATACTTCAACAAAGGACAGACCGAAAGACACAGATTTGTAACGACACACACAGACGTCAACAAGACTGATTTGCAGGTATATCGCACACTTGGAAACACTCTCAATCCTGTACAACAGGACATGCACACAACAGTAAGGACTACAATACGAATGCTCACACAAAACACGCTATAACGCAAACCTACATGCGATACACATCTTTACAAGACACATTTTTGTGAGTACTGTACTACAACACACACACACACACACTTGACTAGAAGTAAAGACTAGAGAATACGCACGCACGCACACAGAATCGTAAACATTTTCAACATATTTTTTTATTCTCTTCCCCAAACTGTCAGTACCTTTCCAAGATGGCGGACGTAAAGACGCACGGCCAGTACCTGTACGCTTCCTCGTGACGCCATGCTCGCTTGGAGTAGGAGGGGCAGGCGAGTGGGGGTGACGTCATGAATTCATTATAGCTTGTCATTGTGCAATGGTCTGTCTTTACTAAAGTGAGCTCCGCGTCCTCGACGAGCTATCTGTAATTGGTTCGCCGACTTAGCGTAATTAAACGTGACGCCGACCGGAAGTCGCCCCGATTTTAAACACTTGGGATTGCGCCGCCCGGCTCCTCCTTGTGGACACAATGAGCGCCGAAAGGGGAGACTTTACGGCCAAACTTGACAGCTAGTCCGGCGTTAGCCGACTGCGACACCACACGAGCTAGCTATCTTGCTATGCCGAGCTAAGCTAAGCTAGCTCACCGAGGCGTCTGGCTTCGGGACTTGGACGCCCGCGTACAGACAGGTAAGATGCGTGAGAATGTCACGACGCGAGCACGGCGGCATTGGGGTCCCCGCTCAACCCAACGCCGCGTTCGCGCGTTGCGCGAACACGCGCACAGATGCACGCGCCGTTACCGGGGTCGCGCGCACGTACGAACGGCACGGTCGCACCAGCCAGGTAGGCGGTACCGAACGCGTCTCTTGCGTTGGTCGCGAAAAGTCGCGTGCACGCCGCTTTGTTCCGTTGTGCCGCCGAAAGCCGTGAGCGCCCGTGGCTGGAAAGCCAGGAGGTGTGCGTGCGTGCGTGTGCGGGTTGTGCAGACTGTTGTCGCGGGCGTCACGCACAAACACACGCGCAGACATAGGTAATAGGCTCTAAGCAGGCGCGTGCACACACTTTCTCATTGTCTGACGGATTCATGTCTGGCCGGGTCGTGCGCGTGCACAAGTGTGTTTGTCAGTGGAGCAGGTTCGTGTTGTTTTTGTTTTCGGGAATTCTTTGTGTTGTTTTTTTATGGCTCTTTATTGTGTGCGTTGGCATGCGGCACCTGTAGCGCCTTCCACGGGTGATGTTGTGCGCGTGAGGAGTAGACTTTTGCTTCGTTTCCATGTGCAGGTTCGCGCACATACATTCACCTGAAGATATTCCACCGTGTTGATTTCAAATATGACTTTTGAGCTATTAATTGTAATTGATGATCACGGTCATTCAATTGCTTCTGTTTTCCTCTTTTTTGAAAGCAGAGCGCCACCTGCTGCTGAGGATAGTTATCTCACATGGTTCTTCAACTTTGCATTGAAATCTGTAATATCTGAACATTTCTTTGACATCCTAACCTGCGCTTGAAACCCCGACCTTGGCATGGCACCCTAAGTTGTGTCAACTGGAAGTTGTGCGGTCGCGCCCTCACAGCTGGCGCCGTCTTCTGTCGTCTCAGTTGACGTTTATTGTAAAACTCACGCATAGAACATGAGATTCATGATTATTTATTTTAACACAAATTGTTGAACCAAACCTGGTAACTCTGCCAGTCATGCTAACATATAATGCAAACCACCATAAACGAGTTCGCGACACTTGGCATCGTTTGATGCTTCGAAGCGCTGTTACATCTTGCAATTGTGACGAAAATGTTTTTTTAACAACACTCGATTTTCAGTGTTGTTAAAAACACAAAGCACAAACTTTCCTTAATCACGGTATAACTTATTCTCGCTTCACCTTTTTGAGTAACGTTGACATTTTAACATCTAATAGTCTTGCACGTTTCACGTTGCACGTTTCACTTCATTCACTGAACTCCGACCCAGTTCCAATGCATATTTGACATTTTTTTTGGCCATGAATGTCAGTGAATGGAAATCTTGTCGATAACGCACGCTGCTCCAGTTATGTGCTATGCCAGATTGAACACTAGGGGCACGATGCAAAAAGTGTACTAAAATGAGAGACGAAGAAGAGTCTGATGGCTACACAAGAAGGAATACAAATGTCTTGTTCCCTCTGTGTGTTTTTGTGGTATATTATCATTGCTTTGTTTGTGACGATAGCGCGGCCTGCTCGATATCTCCACATGGCAGACATGGCCTCTACTCCACCAGTCTGTTTGGTGTGTTCATTAGGTTGGTAAAATGTCTTCTCTGGTATCTGTAGCATTTTTCAAGTACGAGATGCCCGGATATTGATTCTGGTATTGCTATGAATGCATCCCTGCAAAAATTACAGGAAGAAATGTCAACATTAAATCAGAAAGTGTTTCCTTTTGAAATCAACAAGATAAATCTAGCTCCATACATCATCCCCTCCCCACCTCCCCTCAGGCCCTCGCGGTCCCCGTGTGAGGAGGCGAGCACTCGTCGTGTCCGCGTACAGTCACACATGAAAGGCAGTGGTGTCGCTGAAGCCGACGGTGACCATGGCGACGCCAAAGTGGCTGACTGAGCTTCTTCCTCTGTGTGTTCGTC
The DNA here is from genome assembly GCF_025434085.1 of Hippocampus zosterae. Lineage (NCBI taxonomy): Eukaryota > Metazoa > Chordata > Actinopteri > Syngnathiformes > Syngnathidae > Hippocampus > Hippocampus zosterae. Next base: position 9,622,221 of record NC_067468.1, read on the forward strand.
TCTCTCAGGGGCGCTCCCCAGTCACCCCCATGCTCCTCCAATGAAACCCCTCAACTCCATGAAACGAGCCCCGCATCCCACTCCTCAAAGGTATGTGCACACGCGCACACACGCAGGCGACCCGCAACAATCCTCATTTAGGTCACAAACACTTTGTACACCTTCATTTTGGCATTGGGTCTTCTCGACATGGCCATAAATCTTTTGTCAAAACTGTTCAGAGGTTCAAATTGTAACTCATTCAGCGCATTCTTTGATACTCCAAGCCGCCAGGGGGCACCATTTCCCGAGGAAGATTGTATTCTATTCATCCATGAGAAGGAAGGAAGTGTTGACTTCCTCTTGGTTAATTTGCTACGTGGCCGTTTTCAAAATGAGAGGTCTAAAAAGGTGACTGGCTGGTGGACGTAGCTTAGCATTAGCTTAGCATTTAGCAATGAAAGAGCTAAACAGATGCTCATTGAAACAAGTGAAATAAACATGGCACAAAAATAAAATAAGATATCCTTTATTTGTCCCACACTGGGGAAATTTACCGCCTCCAGCAGCAAGAATGTTGTTTATTATTGCGCCCCAAAAAGTGATGTGTCCATTTCCTGTTGATGGTTACAAGGAGAGAATGACTGTCAACCCCTGCCCGTTTCCGTACAAATGGGTCATAACCGGCTGCTGATTGTTCATTAATAATTTCATAATTGCACTTGAACACAGCTAGTGGGGAAACTGTGAGGAGGTCCTGGTGTGAAAGAAGCACTAAGGCCACCTTCATGGCCCTTTTTTTTTTTTCTCTCTCTCTCTCTCTCTTTCTCTCCCCCTCGGCAGCGGTGACGGAGCCTTCCTCCATGAGCCAGTCTCCTGGCAACCAGCAGCCAATCAACACGCAGGATCTCTCTCTGTAGTAACCACAGTGTGGGGCGTGACCAATCCCACGCACAGCCAGGTAACATGTGGCATCGCTTCATCAAAATAGGAAAGGAAAGGAAAAGCTACGACCAAATGCATTTTTACGATATACTAATGAAGTTTGGCAAAATGGAGCCCGTGGGCCTCCTACAAAGAAAGCAATGTGGCAAACCAGTGAAGAAATGCTAATGTTGACGCGAATGTTTAAAGCTAGCATTGGAAACAAATGTCGGACAACGTTGAAAGTGATGTCCTTGAGCACCATTTTTTTTTTTTACCCAACACCACGAAAGTGTCGTTGCAATGTATGTGTACCTAATAAAGTAATAAAGTGACCTGGGAATGTAACCCTGTTTTCTGCGCAGGTAATCGGAGCGCCACCCATGGGTCCTGGTGACAGCACTGGTGGTCACATGATGCCCGGCGGTGGCGGAGGCGGCGGCCCCGGCATGGCTGGTGCCATGGGGCCGCAGTTCATGAGCCAGCAGGGGTACGGCGACGCCATATCCAAAGGTTACGGCCAGCCGCTCATGTATGGCCGCCCCAATGCAGGGTATAACCCTGCAGCGACCTACGGCAGCAGGTACCGTTCCTGCCAATAAATGGGGGGTTCCCTGTAATGTGGTTGAATGCTGTCTTACAAGCACAATTTTAACAAAGGTTGAAGCTAACTAGCTAACTGAAAATAATGTTTGGAGGCGACATTGGATGCTAACGCTGCGAGCTAAGTCTTCTTTTAGCTCGAATGTTAGAAGGTGACTCATTAGAAAGCAAACATTGGAAGCTATTATTGGAAGCTAATGTTAAATGTTTTTCCCTTGCGCGAACGTTAGCGAAAATGTTCCAAGCCAACGTCAAGCTCACATAAAAGCTATTATAGGGAGGTAACTTCATTAGCTAAAGTTGAAACTTACATTGTAAGCTAGCAGTGGGAGCTAACAGTCTCTTTTAGCTCTTATGAAAACCGTTGACGCTAACGTCACACGCAAATATTGGTCATCCAATAGCGGTAATGTCGGAAGCTATTTTTAGAAGTTAAGAGTGAAATCTAATGTCCGAAGATAATTCTGTAAATTCACGCAAAGATAACGGCAATCTCACGTCACAGGAAATGTTAGAAGCTGCCTTCAAAAGCTAACCTGCAAGGTTTCCATTGAAGCTAACATGAGAGACTTGCAGTCTTCGTAAGCTTAATGTTGTTTAAGTAGATTTGTGTCTGTAAATATAACTTTTCCCCTCTGTGCAGTTACTCGGGTAACAGCGGTGGGATGGGTGTGCGCCCCCCCTCAGACTTCACCACCGCCGCCGCCGCCGCTGTGGCCGCCGCTACAGCTACCGCCACTGCCACCGCAACCGTGGCGGCCATACAAGAGAAACAGCACCAGGACATTAGCTACGCGCAGGTACTCGGACACTTCAAGCCAAAATATGAAACTGGTGCTTCAAATCCTAAATTGAAACCTTGTTCAAAACCATAACAAATTTGTTGAAACCCTAACCCGAAGCCGTACTTTGAATACCTTGTTTAAATCCTGAGATTAAGCCCTAATTTGAAACTCTAACTCTTGATATCAGATCAAACGTGAAACCCAAACCCATGTTAAAAACCGTCACCCTTGCTTGAAAGTCTAATTTGAAACCTTAATCTTGACGGTAGCTCTCAAGCCTTGTTCAAGTAATGGCCACCAGAGGGCAGCATGACCCCGCTACCGTTCTTCACTTATTTTATCTGTTGTTGTTGTTTCCCTGGCAGATGGGCGGACCCTCCTCGTACAGCCCCCAGTTCATGTCACACGGGGGCCCTCGTGGACCCCCGGCCATGAACCAAGGAGGTATGGTCTCAAGCAGGTCGGGACTGGTGCCACCCTCTGGCGGGGGCTTGTACCCCTCTCACCCTGGACATACACAGAAGATGCACGGCGGAGGAGGAGCAGGCGGGGGATATCCTGGTGGAACGCAGGGACTCAAACGCACTTTCCACTCTGAGGTACGAACCCTACCAAAACCTGATTCAAAAACTTAATACAGGCTTGACATCCTCAACTAAAACCCTTAATCTTGCCCTCATAGTATCATTTGAAACCGTAAACTTTGAAACTAGTTTCAAAGCTGAACACTTGTTTGCAGCCCTACCCCTGCCTAAGTTTGTTTTGACTTGTGACGGGCAGTTCGGCGGCAACGGCGGTGGGATGTCGTCCATGTCAGCGTATCCTCAACAGCCTCTGCAGTACCCCCCCGGACCGCCGCAAAGGTGCGCCCCCTCGCCCTCGTACTCTGCCGGCCGTATGCCCCCCATGGGCCAGTACGCCTCTGGGTCACACAGCAACCCGCCGCCGTTCCCCGCCGGCGCCGGACAGCCCAACCCACCGCAGTACTACAAGGTAAACACCCCAAAAAAATGGAGGAATGTTTCCAATGCTCACGACAACAAATGAATGATCAATAAGCAATCTTATAAGTACTAAAATACATAAATACTGATGGTTATGTTACGACCCTTTTTTTGGGGGGCTGGTCTTCAGTCTGAAGTGTTTAATGGGCAGACAGGACTGCCCCCTGCAGGCCCAGGAGGATACAACGCCTTCACTCAAGCAGCGGCCAGCGGGGTGAGTGGCGCGAAATGCTCAATACAAAATTCAAAAGAATTCTTGATGCTGTCCTGGGGGCTGGGCAATATGGCTCTAAAATAAAAATTTAAAGTAGTAGTCAACCCAAAAATGTCTTCATAGTACTATACTCTTTGCGCCTCCAGTAGTCTTCTTCTGAACAGCTCGTTACCTGAGCTAAATATTTTGAGTGCACCCAAGTTGTTTTTTTTTTATTCCTCCCTCCAAGATGTATCAGCAAAGTCCCAACTGTGATTGTGAGTTTGCAAACTAACTCCTCTGTTTGCAGCAATGTTGTTAGTGTAAATCATGCACATCAGGATAAGACATGCTTTTAACCGCAGACTTCTGTTTACAAAAAAAAAAAAAAAAAGAGCCTCATAACGAAGAACAAAAAAAATCTCAAATTAATAGATGAAATGGTTTACTTGCCCTGCCGGAGTGCCATGTTTGCACGTGAACGCTTTCTAGTCATTGATCCATAACTCTCAGCCGTTGTCTCCACTTCACAGCCCGGGCGGGGCGGAGGAATGCCCGTGTACCCCAGCTCCCCCATGGGCGGCAATCCCACACCTCCCATGACACCTGGCACCTCCATGCCGCCTTACCTCTCCCCAGGCCAGGAGACCAAATCTCCCTACATGCCACCCGATGTAAAAAGCAACATGGGTGGCCCGCAGACTGCCACAGGTGAGGCGTTACAGTTAGCCTGCACATGGCAGCAGTTGGGGATTTTTCATTATATTATCATCACTTATCCCCCCGCCCCACCCCTCCAATAGCGTAGATGTCATCAGACCAACAAGTGTTCTTGCGTTGTTTCTTCCTGATGAAGGTAACCCTAGTGACGATCTGCGCCTGACCTTCCCGGTGCGTGACGGCGTGGTTTTGGAGCCTTTCAGACTGGAGCACAACTTGGCGGTCAGTAACCACGCCTTCCAGCTTCGAGACTCCGTCTACAAAACGCTCATGATGAGGTGAGGCGCCGAATTCACTTTTTCAACTCCGATGCCACCATTCCGTCGTGACGCTCCGAATACGATGTGATTCCCTCTCCGACGTTGCTGCGCGAGAGAATTGCCATCTCGACGGGAAATATGTTTGACTCCATTTCCGATTCGATGCAATGTGCGACTTGAGTGCTGTTTTGTGTTCGCCGCCCAACGCAGGCCCGATCTGGAGCTGCAGTTCAAATGCTACCACCATGAGGACCGGCAGATGAACACCAACTGGCCAGCCTCGGTGCAGGTGAGCGTCAACGCCACGCCTTTGTCCATCGAGCGCGGCGACAACAAGACCTCCCACAAGGCCTTGTACCTCAAGCAAGTGTGCCAGCCCGGCCGCAACACGGTCCAGATCACCGTCACCGCCTGCTGCTGCGTAAGTTTGTCGAAGCGCCGCCGCCAAATCACAATTCAACTCGTGTTCAATCATCTACACGTTGATTTTCTCTAAGAGCACGTTTGTTTCCGCAGTCCCATTTGTTCGTGCTGCAGCTGGTCCATCGGCCCTCCGTTAGGTCGGTGCTGCAAGGACTCATGAAGAAGCGGCTGCTGCCCGCAGAGCACTGCATCACTAAGAGTGAGATGCACACTCAACACTACATTCATATACCGCCAAATTTAAAGTTGAAGTTGTGACAAAATTACATTTTTGGTATGTTTTCATGTCCTAAACCAGTGCAGGATTTTCTTGAATGTCATTACAAACAGAGCCAGAATACATATTTCTATATTTAAGTCAAATACAAACTAATTCTACGGATATTTGGTTTTCATCTCATGCACATTTGTTGAGGAAAATGTGCTTTTTGTCCTAGCATATTTTTTTTTGGGGTAAATATTTGTGATGAAATTGTAGCTGTGTCCTTTAAGTTTTTAAAACTTCTATTGCTGGCACCTACAGGTCAGGAAAATACAATTCACTCTCATTTCAATGTGCTTTCCTTCACAAAATGTTTTGTTTAACTTTGTTTATCATCAGAAATCAAATTGTCTCGCAATGATTGATGGAAAAAAACTAACTTTAAAATATTAGCTGTGGCCTACCCAAGTTCACAATTTTTCATACTGCCACCTACAGGCCAGGAGGCTATAGTTCATCCCAGTGTCTTTCCAATTACATTAAAAAAGTACTTTTTCGTTACAGATAGTACTATCCCTTTTGATTTGTTAACCTATGATGTAAAAGGTTAAAATGAGCATTAGTGCCACCTACAGGACTGGAGTGGCACAGTACCAACCAGCGCTCAGTGTCAGAAATGATCTCTTTTGCATTCTGTTCAATGTCAGATTAAAAATGGCGGATGTCATTGTGAAGGGGTCGTTCGTATGTTTCAGTCAAGAGAAACTTCAGCAGTGGCACCATCCCCGGGACTCCCGGCCTAAACGGAGAGGACGGTGTGGAGCAAACGGCCATCAAAGTGTCGCTCAAGTGTCCAATCACTTTCCGGCGCATCCAGCTGCCGGCACGAGGACACGACTGCCGCCACATACAGGTTCGGACACGGCTCAAATGCCTGATTCACACGTGCGAACACGTAGCTTGGCAAATAGGAGACAATGATTGAAAAAAATTAGGCAACAAACCGTTTGATACTACTAACAGTTGAAATCAAGCTAAACATCACATGAAACATTTTGCATCTTGTGTTTAAAAAAAAAAAAAAGCCAAGTCTACTTAGCTTAATGCTAGCAAACAAGGCATAAACCACCTATGGGTTCAAATAATAGCTGAGGTGTTGCAGTGTTACAACCTTTTAAGATATGGATATTTGAACACAAACGGTGGGGCAACACAGGTAAACGGAGAATAAAAACACCTCGGTGCATATTCTTTCTTCTGTGTGGAAAAACAAATATTACTTCAGCGTCATGAGGAGCTGTGAAGTACATCTCGTTTGTATCATACCGCCTACATACGGCCATGGAAGAAGTATAGTGTCCAGTGAATGAAAAAAGTGCAACTTTAAAGATGAAAAAATTGCAAGGTTATTTATTTATTCTCAGTTTTTTAAACTCTTCTTTGTAGTGTTTTGACCTGGAGTCGTACCTGCAGCTCAACTGTGAACGAGGAACGTGGAGGTGTCCCGTCTGCAAGTAGGTGCCCATGGAGCATGATGATGATGATGATGACCAGGGTTTTTCTGGGCTCAAATTGAGGCTAATATGTTCGTGCCCCACTGATATGGTAAAATATAATGCCTAAACTACCTTCTTTTTGATCTCTTAATGCGTACAATAATAAAAAATCGGAGTGACAGGTGGAACGGTTGACTGTTTTTCAATACCCTGCAAAACTTTACAACAAAAAGAAAAATCAACCAATTCGTATTTTAGGTGGCTGTGGTAATGATTGAACATCATTGTTTGTCGTATGCTTTAATGTGCAAGCAAAACAAAAAAACCAAAACGGATTTAACCCTTTTGGGGACAGCAGTTACTGCAGTGGACAGCTTATCAGGTTGCAGGGTGCATGAATGAAAGGCGTTAAAAGAGCTTGACAGATTTATCTGCCGGGTCCGGGAATTTTTTTTTCCATAATGTCTGAGATTTTAAATCAAAGGTGGCCCAGAATTAGGTGAAGCCGGTAGGAAAACTGAACGGACCGATGATGATGTAATGGAGCGCGGTGCTGTCTTTTCAGTAAGACGGCTCTGCTGGAGGGTCTGGAGGTAGACCAGTATATGCTGGGGATCCTGGTCTATATACAGAAGTAAGTCCTCATCCCGCTCCGGGATTGCCGCTTTGCCGTGCGCTCATTTGCGATGTCGGTCCGCCAGTTCCGATTACGAGGAGATCACCATTGACCCGTTGTGCGGCTGGAGGCCGGTGCCGGTCAAGCCTGACCTGCACGTGAAGGAGGAATCTGACGGGCCGGCGCTCAAACGTTGTCGCACCGTCAGCCCCAGTCACATGCTGATGCCCAACGTCATGGAGATGATCGCCGCGCTGGGGCCCGCCTCCTCGCCGTACGCCAGTGCCGGGGCACCGGCTGGGGGCAACAGAGGCAGCCCAGACTACAACAGACCTGGTGAGAGAACTGCAACCAGCAGCTTTTACCCACTTTTTTCGCTTTTTTTGGGTGGGAGGGGTTGTGGCTTTCTTAAAATGTAGTTCAGAATTTTTTTCTTTTTGCCAGAAAACCACTCCCATCTCATAAAAGTCCTTAATTTGCATTATTTGTTTTCAGTGAAAGTCGAGGCAAATCGAGCAACTAAAATATTTTTTCCCCCTCAAAGACTGCTGTAAAAATAAAACACTTTTCAGAATGTTTTTTCTTTGGGAAATTCCATTAAATATTTTTAGAACAAAAACAATCAAATCTTTTTTTTTCTTGAAACAAATGATTTCTTTTTCTTGGAATTTTTTAAATGTATATTGTTGCATATTTTTTTATTTATTCTGGAGAAAGATGACTAATCTTAAAAACGCTTTTAACTCATTTAGTACCAGCCAATTCTGGCCCAAGTCTGAAAAGACGTTAAAAACGTCTTTGGGAGTGAATGAGTTAATAGATATTTTTTCTCATTTTTTAAAAGTTTTTTTTTTTTTTTCGACTAGTATATCTTTTTGTGAACAGTCAACTCATTCTCATAAGAATTTGCTTATTTTCACATTGGGGGGAAAAAATGTGTGAACAAGCGTCATCATGTAGTCGGAACATCGATGAATTAAAAGAAAGGAAGCTTTCAAGTTAAGTAGCACGATCCGCCGTTTGATGCTACGTGACCCGGAACGTTTTCTTTCTTCTTTTCTCTTTCTTCTGACATTGTTGCTGTTTTTCCTCAGGGAGCCGAGGCTTTGCCAGCCAGTCGGGTTTCCCCGAATTCCCTAACACTCCCGGCACGCCGACCCTGGGGGAGTACCCTTCCTCCGGCCCGCCGCTATCTTACCAGCACGAGCAGGTGAGCCAGACGAAGCGGTCTTACGTAATACGCACATCATCAATGTTGACGCTTCGGGCGGTGCCGGACTCTTTCTTCCAAGTGCTTAAAAGCCTTGCCCGGTGTTGTGTAACCATCACGGTTTTTACTGCCAGCGGTCCAGACACGTTCCTGCATGCTCGTATATTAGCGTTTTCTTATTATTATGAGGAAATGGACACTCAGAACTGTTAAGTGAAGACGGATTGAAATAGTGTCTTTGATTCCCAGCCATCTTGGTTGGAATTTGCATTTTCTCCTTGTGCCTGCCTTGTTTTCCTCCCACATTCCAAAAACATGCATGGCAGGTTCATGGAACACACTCCCTATGTGTGACTGTGAGCGCGAATGGTTCGTCTATGTGTGCCATGTGATTGGCTGGAAAACCAGTTCAGGGTGTGTCCCCCCCCCCCCCCGCCTGCTGCCCGAGGACAGCTGGGTTGGGCTCCAGCATGCCCGTGACCCTCGTGAGAATAAGCGGATTAGAAAATGAATGAATGGATGGATGGATGGATTTTCACTTTACAAGTTTGTAAATTTTCAAAATGAACTTCTGCTAGCTCAATGCTAACATGAAATGTGAATTGCCATAGACTGGATAACAGAAATTAGCATCGTCATTCTAATGCAGTTGTTGTTTCATGGCATGGTATTGCACTGAAGGCGCGCGGCTCTGAGTTCAGACTCGCCTGTAAAAATCTATTTTTTAAAAAAAGCGGCAAAATCTGTGTTACAGCGAGATTTGACTCTCTTACAAATTGAACAGCTGACTGTCTCTCCCTGCTGCCTCGTTAGTGCCGCCGAGAGCCATTAAGCAAGCATTCATCCCCGTTTCGTGAGTTTCCGATTGTCGCGCGCAGCTGCTGGCCAACTGTCGTGCTTCCTCTCACCCGCCATCCTTCATTGCGCTTCCTCTTTCCACACGGCCAGGCGGCGCACCCTTCCCACAATGCCTTGCTCCCGCAGCACGCCAACCAGAACCTCGGCGAGGAGAGGAGCGGGGCCGCTTCCCATAATGCACGGCTGCACGCCGAGGGCTCCTTCGGTCTGGGGGCCCCCCAGGGAGAGGCGGCCGATCACTCGCTAGATGTGAGCCATTTCTTTTCATTCAATGCATTGATGAGGTTGAGTCGCAATTTGGTTTTCTAGAGCACTTTAAAAACAACCTCATCTGAAACAAATTGCTGTCCTCGAATACAAATTAACTGATTGATTGATGTACTGCATTTTTATTTTCTTCTTTGGGTGACTTTTTCCCCAAATATTTGTTGTAGCTTCTGCCCGAGCTGACCAACCCGGATGAGCTGTTGTCGTACTTGGGTCCGCCCGACCTGCCCAGCAACAGCAGCGACGACCTTTTGTCGCTCTTTGAGAACAACTGAGCGTCTCTCCCCGCCTTCCTCTTCCTCTTCATCTTCTCCTTCTTTGTCATCTTTGTCGTCGTCATCTTTGTTTTGTCTTCGATGTCGTCGTCTCCTCCCTCTCAATTTGTCACTCGAATCCGAATTTTTCACGTAACATTGGAAGACTGCGGCGTTCCCAGTCCAGATTGCGCAGCACAACCATTATATTACGAGTAGCATTTTCCACTCGTAGTAACATCTTTGGGCTGCTAATATACATTGAAACCGTTGTAGTAACTAACCGCTGTCCTGCAGTAGTAACACTACTCGGTCCTTCGGGGACCACAGAAGAGGTGGCGGGTTACTCGCTGGATGTGGACAATTAAATTTAATTCAGTTTAGTTAAAATATCTTTTCACCATGTTAAATTGCGAATAATTCCTCACCCAAAAATGTCCCTAAAGAGGTGTTCTCTTCCATTCACACATGTTTGAGCAGTTCCTGCTCTCAGCATCGCCCAATCTAAGAAAACGGTTAGCTCCTCAATCCTGTATATATAAGATTAAGGAGCCCCCCCCCCCCCCCCCGTACCACTCCCGCTGAGTAAACACATGCTCGCTTTCTCGAGCAGCCAGTGAGACGCCCGACAAGCGTCTCCGGCAGAGTCTTTATGAGCAGCCACTTCAGCCGAGGCGCCCTACGCGGCGACTTTCTTACCATTTCCTGCTTTGTGGGCCGGTTGAAGGACAATGTTAAGAAAGGGGCGGGCAGCCACATGGCGAGAGGCGGGGTTTCAGTGAGCCAGGCGACTGACTTCCGGGTTAGCAAAATAGCCATCACAATAACTTTTATCTCCTAAGAAATTGGATTGCCATCGTGCCAAAGGTCATCGATAATCTTCTGTGCCTCGAGTTAGCTGCGGAAATCTTGAGGTCCATGTACACTCTTTGTCATCACAAGTAGGACAACTTTGGCTCATTGGGAGGACAGCTGCATGTTACTCGTGAGGCAAAACTGTTCACTAGTTCACAACTGGGATATCGCCGATACTGACTCGGTGCTCCAATGGCTTTCAAGGATCTTTGAAATGAAACAAAATGCAAAATGCTTTAGCTAATGAAAATTTTACGGTAACTACGTTAATGTAGCACAAATGTGTCAAAGTACTACACTGAAGTGCACCACTCTAATATTACTAGTAACATGAGAAAATTCTTCTCGTAACCAGCTAGAGCACAGGTGTCAAACTCAAAGCCCGGGGGCCAGATGTGGCCCACCAGATCATTTTATGTGGCCCACGAAAAGAAATCATATGTGTCAATTTGCATGATCCTTGCTAAAATCTGTAACGAAATGTCCAATTGTGTGTCAGAAGTAGCTTGTCCTACCATTGTACCAAATTTGTTGCATGAAAGCCGTATGACAATTTATGACTTGATATCCATCTTAAGGTTCACGTACTAGTATGCAGTTTGTCCTCACAAGGGGAGCAACTTTGGCATACTAGTTGGATAACTACATGCTTCTAGTAAGGCAAAATTCTGCACCGGTTGACAATTGCAGACGACAAGCACACCCAGTGACGTCACATTTCCATTTCTAAATTCCGTACTATATACTGTAGAGTAGTGACATCCAGCACTTCACTGGTTGTACTAGTCAAGTACAGAAGGTAAGTAGAGCACAGTTTGTCTCACGAGTAACATGGAGTTGTCCTTCCAGTTATTCAGCCTTGGTAGTACATGGCCAAGGAAAAAAAAAAAGCTCAAACGGCTTCCCATGTTGGAGGCGAACTTGTTGAACCGCTGAGACAACGCCCACATTCCATCATTCCTGTTTGGCAATGTCGCCTCATGTGAATATTTCCCTATTTTCATCGCATTACGTGTGCTCTTGTTCTTCTTCCTCCTGTTCATTATTGTCCGTGTTGAACCTCCCAATCTATTTTTTATTCCCCTAACAGACACTTTGAGGTTCCCAAAACGGCAACATAAATGTTGGCTTTTATTTGGGGTTTTAAAAAAAAAGTGACTATTGAACTGCAAATTTACTAGGAAACACGTTTTTAAGATGTAAACTATTGCACATATTTTGTAACACATTTTAATTGCCATTGTTTTCTATTTATTTTATAATCATTATTATCATTGATTGTACCTGCGATTGCTTTGTTCATTTGCTGGAGCTGGAAGATGAGGATTAAAACCACATTATTTCAACAAACATCTAATATTTGTTGACTGCACCGCCCGCTTGAGTAATCAGAATAGAGCACATTAAGACAGCGAATACTTTTGACCACAGATGCCAGCGCAACACTGCAGTGTGTGTGTGTGTGTGTGTGCGCGCCCGCGTTTGCATGAGAGAGAGAGAAAAGAGAATGCATTTAACGTATTTTTACGTTTCTTGCTTGAAGAAGGTAAAGACTATGACATTGGTGAGATCAAGGTAGATATAATCAAAATTGAATCCGATGTTTTATCATTTGAGTTTTGTACTTCTTAAAAAGAAAAGTTAGCTTTGTTTCTTTGTTTTGCCATAAATCCTTTTAATACGGAACATAAAATGCAACACTAGCCTTTTTTTTAAAGTGAAAACGTTAAAACTTGAACGGGTACGTTTGATTCATTCACCTAGTGACGCCGCCAATACAAATGGGACAACAGGCTGTGCAGTTGCCAGCATCCGCCCGCACGGATTGCTGTGACTGCCAAATCTCATCTTCACGTTTTTACCCTTAAAGCCCGCCCATCTCTTGCCGCTATTGGTTAGTTCTCTCCTAGGACCCGGCTGTGATTGGCCTCTGATGACAGTGACGTTGATCAGGTTAGGATAAAATTAGTCCTGCATCGATTCTGTCATCAGACGTCTGTTGTGGTTCAAATTTATTAAAGATAAAATCATCTTATTTTCCCAATTAAAAGATGCCAAACCCCGTAGTTTTCTTCGACATCACCATTGCTGACGCCAAGGCGGGGAGGATCACAATGGAGGTAATTAATTAAAGTTATTATCTTACGTATTTTATTGATTGTTTGTCTAAAGTCGCTCGTGTTAGCGTCGTGCACAGACCGTAAATCAAATGGATAAAAAAACAGAAAATGTAGCAGCTGGAAGAAATATGGAAGCATCTAGAAGATTTATTCAGTGTCATCAACGTGAATAGGTGACGTAATGTGTTCCCAGTGAAGAAAACAATGTTCGTTAAGAAAAACAACACGTTTTGATCGTTACAACAATAAGAATGACAATAATAGCGACTGTGTGTTTTGTGTTGCAGCTTTTCGCGGACGTAGTTCCAAAAACTGCTGGTAGGTAAACGTATTCCTCTGCATGACCGACTGTCAATCAAGACGGGTGGGGTGGGGGCAATATCCATCTATGAACTATCCTTAGCGATTAACATCATTCTGTAATGTTGTTGCTGCAGATTAGACAAACATGGCAACACGATGAGGCTCAAATCTGATTGAAAAAAAAACCCACACCAGAGTGGAAGCAGTTTAGCCAAGTTGAGAGTAAATTAATACAATTTCATGGAGCAAGATTCCATGTTTGGGCTGTCAGAAAAGAATGAAGACACAAAATAGCCACCGTGTTGATGGACGCTTTTTGATTGACAGAGAACTTCCGGGCCCTGTGTACTGGCGAGAAAGGTTTCGGGTACGAGGGTTCCAGCTTCCACCGCATCATTCCCGGGTTCATGTGCCAGGTATACACTCTTGGGGAACTTCAGGCTGCATTTAAAGGTCCTTGAGTGAAGACTGTCACAGGAGCCTTCAAATGTAACCCTCTTTTCATGGCTCGCTACTGTGCCTGTGTTTCAAAAGTGCATGCCGCCTTATGTGACATTCATGTTTTTGTTTGTTTTTAATAGGGCATGTTCCTCTTTTCATGACGCGCCTATGTAGTTTGCAGCCCCTCTCTTCAAGATGCGGCTAATGCTAACATTTTGGGGCGCTGCAGGGCGGCGACTTTACCAAACACAACGGGACGGGAGGGAAGTCCATCTATGGTGATGCCTTCGATGATGAGAACTTCAAGCTGAAGCACTCTGGCTTTGGGACACTTTCCATGGCCAACGCCGGACCCAACACCAACGGCTCGCAGTTCTTCCTCTGCACAGATGACACCGACTGGTGAGTATCCGATGCCCACACAAGTACACACACAGGCCATCGAAAAGAAAAAAAAAAAGGCAAATTCCTGTTTAAAATGTTTTTCAGGAAAAATCTCTATTTTTAGGAACAAAGAAAACATATCTGAAATTATATCAATCTTTATTTGTAATGTGACGTGGTTACAAAATATTACTATCCTTGGAAGCCACCTCACAGTTCCGGCTTTTTGTTGAAAAACAAAATCGCATACTTTTCTCCTAAATGAAGACTCTAATGTTTTTGTGTCAATTTGCGTGCAGGCTGAACGGTAAGCATGTGGTGTTTGGGAAGCTTCTGGAAGGCGGCGACGTATTGAAGGCGATGGAGAAGCAAGGCACCAAAAACGGAAGCCCCAAAGCCAAGGTGGCTATCGATAAGTGTGGCGAACTCAAGTAGCTCCAGAATGCCCCCTGCCCGCCGTTGCGTTTCCACAAAATCACGTCAGCGCTTTTGCATCATGTCTTCTTCGCCACTAGACTTGGGAATGCTTTTCTCCTCAGTCTTGCCAAGCAAAAAAAAATGCTCGCCAAAAGGTGGCAAATGGGATGTTGTTTTGCCGAGTTTTTTTTTTTCAGTTCAAGATTTTTTTTCCAGAAAAAAATTGCCTTCAAAAAAATTCTTTCTCTGCTAAGAAATTTTGACTCCACTGGAATTTTTAAAAATTTCCTTCTAAAGAGATGACTTGCCAAATAAAAGTTTCAGGTGCCCCAAAATTGGACCTTAGGAAGATTTAAAAAAAAAAAATCTGCACACACAAAAACAACAACTTTAAACTCACTACCACTTGACAGTTATATATGTCAAGACAAAATTTTGAGGTCATGATTTTATACCCCAAAAGGTCAGGATTTTCAACAAAAAAGTGTCAAGACATTTATCGTATAAAAATACAATTGTATTGAAAATATTTATTTGTAAAACGAACACGGCCTACTTGCCATCATGGAAAAGAGAGTCAACAAAATGTCATTTTGTGACGAGCGGGAACTGTTTATTGACAGCAGGCAGTTTGGAATTAAAAAAAAATGTTCACCATAAAAGCATCAAAATGAAACAAACAAACAAACAAACAAAAAAAAGGAAATCAGATTTAAAGTGACATTTTATCACGGTACAGAACCAAACACAACACGTTTGACATCCACAGATCAAGACAAGCACATTTGCTTTTCAGGCTAAAGTTGAAACATGACAAAACTGTGTGACACAGTGGAGCACCACATTTTCATTTTACAAATATGAACATTTACTCGTGTGTACAAAAAGAACATATGTTGGTCCCCAAGTGGCCAGCTAATACAAACATCAATCTCGGCAGTTTTAAGTTCCCCAATAAAGCAGGAAAGCTAATGAGCTAACTAGTTAACTTGCTAACGTACAATCTGTCCTCAGGCAATTAGCGATAGCGTTGAATTTCAGTTATGGGCATATTTCTCGAAATGTGAGTGTGTAAACCCCCCCCCCCTCCCCCCCAAATTGTTAAATTTGTTTCGAACAAATTTGCCCTCACGCCTCTGTTCAAACATTTGCTTTTAGAATGCGAGCTACTCCTTTGGTTTCTCGTAACTTTTTGAACACTGACCCCTGCTGGTTCGAGTCGGACATTACCCCATAATATTTTTTTGACCCTTTTGTGTCATTGTTCTGATGAAACCTTGAGTAAAAATTGAATTTTTTTTTACAGTGCTTCATGTAGTAGTAAAATGTTTAAGTACTCTTCAGTTTCGTTTTCAATAGAGATTAACTGAATTGAACAATATTGAAAAAAAAAACCTGATAATTGCATTCAAATGATATTCAAAAGTGTATCGGAAATATATTTTTGCCTTATCGCCTTGCCCTACTCTTTCCTCTTAAAAACGCTTGAATGGTTCTTGCTAGGTTTAGAGCTAGCATTCCACGTTAAATTTGTTCATATCTGTGACACGTTCGCCTGAATGAATGACAACGTAATGTAAGTTTTAGCAAGAAATAAGGTTAGCTTGCGCTGCGCTATGTTCGAGTAAACATCGGCGCCGAACTTGACCACGTGAATCTTCTGGGGGTCAACAACAATCAAATGAAGATTTCACTCTATTAGCATTGATTATACTGTACAGATCCAGCTATTTGCTTACATGATGGCTAATTCATTCATCTGGTCTATTTTGATGTCGCAACGTTAACCGGCGGACCAATTAGCTGTGAACATTTCCTCGCGAACAGACCTGCAGGCCTCTTCAAAGCACTTTGTTATTCTGCTAACATTTAACATTGCTTGTTTTCGTGTTGTTTGTTGACACATTTGTTGACCCACATTTTTTCTTATAAAATAGCATGTGAACCAAAACAGTGACACATTAGTATTCAACATGATCTAGACAAATTTGAAAAATCCAGCTCTTTGTTTGTTCGCATCTCACAATAGAAAACCGTCTTATCAACATGATCCTGGAGGTAATTGTGAGATCAATTTTTCTGTCGAACTGATGAAAAAAAATTAGCTCAGGCGTCTTTTATTTTCCTTAACATTAGCCTTTAGCGGTAATCTGACTGAGCTTGGTCATTCAACTGTCATCATCTGGGCAGTTTTTAGCTGTTTCATTTTCAGTCGTGTGTATGCATGCTGTGACGTTAGCCATTAGAATTATCTTAGCATTAGCCGGTCTGCGCGGCGGCCGCGCGACGGCTCTCACGCAGGATGCCGTCCAGGCCGCTGAGCTGACGTAGGAATCCTCGGTTGGGTGTGACCCCGCGGTGGTCCTTGACGGTCTTGATGGCCTCCACCAGGGTTAAGTTCTGCCGGATCATCAGGTAGGCCAGGACCAACGTGGCCGACCGGCTCAGGCCCACTGCACAGTGGACCAAAACCTTACCTGTGCGCCACCAGAACCACAACACAACTGTCAGTCACGACGCACACACACTCATACACCTCCACACAGTAGCAATATAAACATGGCACACATACATGACGTGTATACACACTCACACAAACACACGTTTTAAAGATGGGCAGCGAGATGGTTTGCCGAACGCACCGTCGGAGGTCATTCCAAAGAAAGGAACCAGCAATGGAAAAAGGCTCGATCGCTGTGAGCCTTCGCTAAGTTTTCGGTACTTCTAATAAAGTCTGGTCAGACCTGAGGCACCGAGGCAGACGCGTTGTGGCGGAGGGGCTCAGAGAGGTAAGTTGGGTGAGGCCATTTAAAGATTTGAAAACGAATAATAGGGGGATCACAAATACACACGCACAAACACAAGCACAGTTCACACAAACTACATACCTCCTCCAGTGAGCGCTTTGTGTATGAATTCGGCGGCAGGATAGAAGTTTTTGCTCATGTCGAAGGCGGGCGAGTCGTGCGCCTCGATGCCGAGGTATGTCACGTTCATGCCAGCGTAGCAGTCGGCGGCGCCGCGCCACCGGCTCTGCGCGCAGTTTACGATGTGAGTGATACCCACGCGCACCAGCTCCCTGCGGTCCGATGCCATGTTTCTACAAAAGGTAAAATGTATAAATCTTTCAGGGACAGCAGTGACTACAGTGGACAGCAGTGACTGAAGTGGACAGCTTATCATGTTTTTTGCTTCAAGGTTGGTGGATGAAAGGGTTAAATTGTTGATAAGTATTGAAGTGGATGCTTTACAATTTCCATCCATCCGTCCACTTTCAAATCCGCATATCCTCACGAGGGCAGGAGGCAGGGGTACTTTCTGAACTGGTTGCCAGCCAAATATACAGTAAAAAAATACCTTTAAACCTCATTAAAACATGTAAAACATGACAACCTGGTCATGAAAAGAAAAAAGACTGACTATATACCTGGTATAAAAAACAATGAAAAGACGACTTTAGTAAGGGGTTTATAGCCGAAAATAACCGACCATGTTTAGTAAGGCGTTTTTAGCCCCAAAAAACAACCATGTATAGTAAGGCGTTTTTAGCCGAAAAAAACGACCATGTATAGTAAGGCGTTTTTAGCCAAAAAAACGACCATGTATAGTAAGGCATTTTTAGCCCAAAAAAACGACCATGTATAGTAAGGCGTTTTTAGCCGAAAAAAAACCGACCATGTATAGTAAGGCGTTTTTAGCCCAAAAAAACGACCATGTATAGTAAGGCGTTTTTAGCCAAAAAAACGACCATGTGTAGTAAGCCGTTTTTAGCCCAAAAAAAGCGACCATGTGTAGTAAGGCGTTTTTTGGTGAAAAAAACGACCATGGATAGTAAGGCGTTTTTAGCCGAAAAAAACGACCATGTATAGTGAGCCGTTTTTAGCCGAGAAAAACGACCATATATAGTAAGGCGTTTTTAGACCCCCAAAAAAACGACCATATATATTAAGGCGTTTTTAAACGACCATGTATAGTGAGGCGTATTTAGCCGAAAAAAACGACCATGTCGTGCCGGTCGTTTTTTTTCGGCTAAAAACGCCTTACTATATATGGTCGTTTTTCTCGGCTAAAAACGGCTTACTATACATGGTCGTTTTTTGGGCTAAAAACGCCTTTATATACATGGTCGTTTTTTTTGGCTAAAAACACCTTATTATACATGGTCGTTTTTTTTTCCGGCTAAAAACGCCTTACTATACATGGTCGTTTTTTTTGGCTAAAAATGCCTTACTATACATGGTCGTTTTTTTTGGCTAAAAACGCTTACTATACATGGTCGTTTTTTTCGGCTCAAAAACGCCTTACTATACTGTCGTTTTTTTCGGGCCAAAAACGCCTTATTATACTATGTCATTTTTTTCGGGTAAAAACGCCTTACTATATATACATGGTCGTTTCATTTGGCTAAAAACGGCTTACTATACATGGTCGTTTCTTTCGGGCCAAAAACGGCTTACTATACATGGCCGTTTCATTCGGCTAAAAACGCCTTACTATACATGGTCGTTTTTTTCGGCTAAAAACGCCTTACTATTCTATGTCGTTTTTTTTCGGCTAAAAACGCCTTACTTTACAGGGTCGTTTTTTGGGGGTCTAAAAACGCCTTACTATATATGGTCGTTTTTCTCGGTTAAAAACGGCTTACTATACATGGTCGTTTTTTTGGGGCTAAAAACGCCTCACTATACATGGTCGTTTTTTTTGGGCTAAAAATGCCTTACTATACATGGTTGTTTTTTTGGGCTAAAAACGCCCTACTATACATTGTCGGTTTTTTCGGCTAAAAACGCCTTACATGGTCGTTTTTTTTTGGGCTAAAAACGCCTTACTATACAGGGTCGTTTTTTTGAGGGGGCGAAAAACGCCTTACTATACATGGTTGTTTTTTGGGGCTAAAAACGCCTTACTATACATGGTCGGTTTTTTCGGCTAAAAACGCCTTACATGGTCGGTTTTTTGGGGGAAAAACGCCTTACTATACATGGTCGTTTTTTTGGGGCTAAAAACGCCTTACTATATATGGTCGTTTTTCTCGGTTAAAAATGGTTTACTATACATGGTCGTTTTTTTCGGCTAAAAACGCCTTACATGGTCGTTTTTTTTAGCTAAAAACGCTTTACTATACATGGTCGTTTTTTGGGGGGGCTAAAAACGCCTTACTATATATACATGGTCATTTCGTTTGGCTAAAAACGGCTTACTATACATGGTCGTTTCTTTCGGCCAAAAACGGCTTACTATACATGGCCGTTTCATTCGGCTAAAAACGCCTTACTATACATGGTCTTTTTTTTCGGCTAAAAACGTCTTAATATACATGGTCGTTTTTTTCAGCTAAAAACGCCTTACTATACTATGTCGTTTTTTTCGGCTAAAAACGCCTTACTATATATACATGGTCGTTTTTTTCGGCTAAAAACGCCTTACTATATATACATGGTCGTTTTTTCGGCTAAAAACGCCTTACTTTACAGGGTCGTTTTTTGGGGGGGCTGAAAACACCTTACTATACATGGTCGTTTTTTGGGGGTCTAAAAACGCCTTACTATACATGGTCGTTTTTTGGGGGTCTAAAAACGCCTTACATGGTCGTTCTTTTGGGGTCTAAAAACGCCTTACTATATATGGTCGTTTTTCTCGGTTAAAAACGGCTTACTATACATGGTCGTTTTTTTTGGGCTAAAAACGCCTTACTATACATGGTCGTTTTTTTGGGGGGCTAAAAACGCCTTACTATACATGGTTGTTTTTTTGGGCTAAAAACGCCTTACTATACATTGTCGGTTTTTTCGGCTAAAAACGCCTTACATGGTCGTTTTTTTGGGGCTAAAAACGCCTTACTATACATGGTCGTTTTTTTTGGGCTAAAAACGCCTTACTATATATGGTCGGTTTTTTTGGCTAAAAACGACTTACTATACATGGTCGTTTTTTGGGGGCTAAAAACACCTTACTATACATGGTTGTTTTTTGGGCTAAAAACGCCTTACTATACATGGTCGTTTTTTGGGCTAAAAACGCCTTACTATATATGGTCGTTTTTCTCGGTTAAAAATGGCTTACTATACATGGTTGGTTTTTTCGGCTAAAAACGCCTTACATGGTCGTTTTTTTTAGCTAAAAACACCTTACTATACATGGTCGTTTTTTGGGGGGGCTAAAAACGCCTTACTATATATACATGGTCGTTTCGTTTGGCTAAAAACGGCTTACTATACATGGTTGTTTTTTGGGCTAAAAACGCCTTACTATACATGGTCGTTTTTTGGGCTAAAAATGCCTTACTATACATGGTTGTTTTTTTGGGCTAAAAACGCCCTACTATACATTGTCGGTTTTTTCGGCTAAAAACGCCTTACATGGTCGTTTTTTTTGGGCTAAAAACGCCTTACTATACAGGGTCGTTTTTTTGAGGGGGCGAAAAACGCCTTACTATACATGGTTGTTTTTTGGGGCTAAAAACGCCTTACTATACATGGTCGGTTTTTTCGGCTAAAAACGCCTTACATGGTCGGTTTTTTGGGGGAAAAACGCCTTACTATACATGGTCGTTTTTTTGGGGCTAAAAACGCCTTACTATATATGGTCGTTTTTCTCGGTTAAAAATGGTTTACTATACATGGTCGTTTTTTTCGGCTAAAAACGCCTTACATGGTCGTTTTTTTTAGCTAAAAACGCTTTACTATACATGGTCGTTTTTTGGGGGGGCTAAAAACGCCTTACTATATATACATGGTCATTTCGTTTGGCTAAAAACGGCTTACTATACATGGTCGTTTCTTTCGGCCAAAAACGGCTTACTATACATGGCCGTTTCATTCGGCTAAAAACGCCTTACTATACATGGTCTTTTTTTTCGGCTAAAAACGTCTTAATATACATGGTCGTTTTTTTCAGCTAAAAACGCCTTACTATACTATGTCGTTTTTTTCGGCTAAAAACGCCTTACTATATATACATGGTCGTTTTTTTCGGATAAAAACGCCTTACTATATATACATGGTCGTTTTTTCGGCTAAAAATGCCTTACTTTACAGGGTCGTTTTTTGGGGGGGCTGAAAACACCTTACTATACATGGTCGTTTTTTGGGGGTCTAAAAACGCCTTACTATACATGGTCGTTTTTTGGGGGTCTAAAAACGCCTTACATGGTCGTTCTTTTGGGGTCTAAAAACGCCTTACTATATATGGTCGTTTTTCTCGGTTAAAAACGGCTTACTATACATGGTCGTTTTTTTTGGGCTAAAAACGCCTTACTATACATGGTCGTTTTTTTGGGGGGCTAAAAACGCCTTACTATACATGGTTGTTTTTTTGGGCTAAAAACGCCTTACTATACATTGTCGGTTTTTTCGGCTAAAAACGCCTTACATGGTCGTTTTTTTGGGGCTAAAAACGCCTTACTATACATGGTCGTTTTTTTTGGGCTAAAAACGCCTTACTATATATGGTCGTTTTTTTTGGCTAAAAACGACTTACTATACATGGTCGTTTTTTGGGGGCTAAAAACACCTTACTATACATGGTTGTTTTTTGGGCTAAAAACGCCTTACTATACATGGTCGTTTTTTGGGCTAAAAACGCCTTACTATATATGGTCGTTTTTCTCGGTTAAAAATGGCTTACTATACATGGTTGGTTTTTTCGGCTAAAAACGCCTTACATGGTCGTTTTTTTTAGCTAAAAACACCTTACTATACATGGTCGTTTTTTGGGGGGGCTAAAAACGCCTTACTATATATACATGGTCGTTTCGTTTGGCTAAAAACGGCTTACTATACATGGTTGTTTTTTGGGCTAAAAACGCCTTACTATACATGGTCGTTTTTTGGGCTAAAAACGCCTTACTATACAGGGTCGTTTTTTGGGGGGGGGCTAAAAACGCCTTACTATACATGGTTGTTTTTTGGGCTAAAAACGCCTTACTATACATGGTCGTTTTTTGGGCTAAAAACGCCTTACTATACAGGGTCGTTTTTTGGGGGGGGGGCTAAAAACGCCTTACTATACATGGTTGTTTTTTTGGGCTAAAAACGCCTTACTATACATGGTCGGTTTTTTCGGGTAAAAACGCCTTACATGGTCGGTTTTTTGGGGCTAAAAACGCCTTACTATATATGGTCGTTTTTCTCGGTTAAAAATGGCTTACTATACATGGTCGTTTCTTTCGGCCAAAAACGGCTTACTATACATGGCCGTTTCATTCGGCTAAAAACACCTTACTATACATGGTTGTTTTTTGGGCTAAAAACGCCTTACTATACATGGTCGTTTTTTGGGCTAAAAACGCCTTACTATATATGGTCGTTTTTCTCGGTTAAAAATGGCTTACTATACATGGTTGGTTTTTTCGGCTAAAAACGCCTTACATGGTCGTTTTTTTTAGCTAAAAACACCTTACTATACATGGTCGTTTTTTGGGGGGGCTAAAAACGCCTTACTATATATACATGGTCGTTTCGTTTGGCTAAAAACGGCTTACTATACATGGTTGTTTTTTGGGCTAAAAACGCCTTACTATACATGGTCGTTTTTTGGGCTAAAAACGCCTTACTATACAGGGTCGTTTTTTGGGGGGGGGCTAAAAACGCCTTACTATACATGGTTGTTTTTTGGGCTAAAAACGCCTTACTATACATGGTCGTTTTTTGGGCTAAAAACGCCTTACTATACAGGGTCGTTTTTTGGGGGGGGGGGCTAAAAACGCCTTACTATACATGGTTGTTTTTTTGGGCTAAAAACGCCTTACTATACATGGTCGGTTTTTTCGGGTAAAAACGCCTTACATGGTCGGTTTTTTGGGGCTAAAAACGCCTTACTATATATGGTCGTTTTTCTCGGTTAAAAATGGCTTACTATACATGGTCGTTTCTTTCGGCCAAAAACGGCTTACTATACATGGCCGTTTCATTCGGCTAAAAACGCCTTACTATACATGGTCGTTTTTTTCGGCCAAAAACGCCTTACTATACATGGTTGGTTTTTTTCGGTTAAAAACGCCTTGCTATACATGGTCGTCTTTTTTGACTAAAAACGCCTTACTATACATGGTCTTTTTCTTCGGCTAAAAACGTCTTAATATACATGGTCGTTTTTTTCGGCTAAAAACGCCTTACTATACTATGTCGTTTTTTTCGGCTAAAAACGCCTTACTATATATACATGGTCGTTTTTTTCGGCTAAAAATGCCTTACTTTACAGGGTCGTTTTTTGGGGGGGCTGAAAACACCTTACTATACATGGTCTTTTTTTGGGGTCTAAAAACGCCTTACTATATATGGTCGTTTTTCTCGGTTAAAAACGCCTTACTATACATGGTCAGTTTTTTTGGGCTAAAAATGCCTTACTATACATGGTCGTTTTTGGGGCTAAAAACGCCTTACTATACATGGTCGTTTTTTGGGGGTCTAAAAACGCCTTACATGGTCGTTCTTTTGGGGTCTAAAAACGCCTTACTATACATGGTCGTTTTTTTGGGGGTCTAAAAACGCCTTACTATATATGGTCGTTTTTCTCGGTTAAAAACGGCTTACTATACATGGTCGTTTTTTTGGGGCTAAAAACGCCTCACTATACATGGTCGTTTTTTTTGGGCTAAAAATGCCTTACTATACATGGTCGTTTTTTGGGGGGGCTAAAAACGCCTTACTATACATGGTTGTTTTTTTGGGCTAAAAACGCCCTACTATACATTGTCGGTTTTTTCGGCTAAAAACGCCTTATATGGTCGGTTTTTTTTGGGCTAAAAACGCCTTACTATACAGGGTCGTTTTTTTGAGGGGGCTAAAAACGCCTTACTATACATGGTTGTTTTTTGGGGCTAAAAACGCCTTACTATACATGGTCGGTTTTTTCGGCTAAAAACGCCTTACATGGTCGGTTTTTTTGGGGCTAAAAACGCCTTACTATACATGGTCGGTTTTTTGGGGCTAAAAACGCCTTACTATATATGGTCGTTTTTCTCGGTTAAAAATGGCTTACTATACATGGTCGGTTTTTTCGGCTAAAAACGCCTTACATGGTCGTTTTTTTTTAGCTAAAAACGCCTTACTATACATGGTCGTTTTTTGGGGGGGCTAAAAACGCCTTACTATACAGGGTCGTTTTTTTGAGGGGGCTAAAAACGCCTTACTATACATGGTTGTTTTTTGGGGCTAAAAACGCCTTACTATACATGGTCGGTTTTTTCGGCTAAAAACGCCTTACATGGTCGGTTTTTTTGGGGCTAAAAACGCCTTACTATACATGGTCGGTTTTTTCGGCTGAAAACGGCTTACTATCCATGGTCGTTTTCTTTCCTGGCTAAAAAC
The DNA here is from genome assembly GCF_025434085.1 of Hippocampus zosterae. Taxonomy (NCBI): domain Eukaryota; kingdom Metazoa; phylum Chordata; class Actinopteri; order Syngnathiformes; family Syngnathidae; genus Hippocampus; species Hippocampus zosterae. Next base: position 9,646,845 of record NC_067468.1, read on the forward strand.
GCCTTACTATACATGGTCGGTTTTTTTCGGCTAGAAACACCTTACTATAAATGGTCGTTTTTTGGAGGCTAATAACGCCTTACTATACATGGTTGTTTTTTGGGCTAAAAATGGCTTACTATACATGGTCGTTTTTGGGGGGCTAAAAACGCCTTACTACATGGTCATGTATAGTACCTGCATGTTTTCCATGTCTCCCTGCTGCAACACACCTGATAATCAGGCGCCAAAAGAGTTTGTTGATGAGCTGATCACTTAGATCAGGTGTGTTTCAGCAGGGAGAGTTGGAAAACATGCAGATTGCGGCCCTCCAAGACTGGGATTGCCCACCCCTGATTTAGAGTCTTGTTTTTGGCATGTGGGAGGAAACCAGAGTACCCGGAGAAAACCCAAACAGACACGGGGAGAACAAGCAAACTTCACACAATGCAGCCATTGTTTTCAGGGTGAAGTGAATGCGTGTGCATGTGCGAACTGACTGGTCTCCGATGTAGAGTCCTGGCCAGACTTGATCGGCGTGGTTGCAGGCCGTCTTGCCGCTGCTTAAAAGTCGTTCCAGCTCCGATACGCTGACGCGCTCGCGGGAATCCTGGCGAGCAGGCGAACGCGAGCTGCTGCGCGAGCGTGAGAAGCCGCACATGAACGCCATCCCGCCTGAGAACACGCACACGCCAAAATGGCAGACATACTAGTCAATGTGCATGTACCTGTGAACGTGTGTGTGTGTGTGGGGGGGGGGGGGGTCTCTTCCACTGGGTGAGAGACGGCCCTCCCAATGACCGTTTACAAAATGCATTGATTTCATAACCCTACTAGCGACTAATCTGGACGAATAAATGTGTGAACGTGTGCGTGGGTGAGCACGTACATGTAGATGTGTGAGCGTGAGTGCGTGCGTGTGTCACCTGCATATACGTTTGTTAGCTAGCGTCGACGTCGTCCTGTTGTGTCACAGGAACGGATTCACACCTGCAGGCCGGAAACCACACTAGCAAATCCACATTGCCGCCATCTTGTGTTCATCATCTTCATCATTGGCGTCATCATCTTCATCTGTTTCTGGTCCACAAGTCCTCCCAACATCACAATATGGCTTCCGTTCGGCGAGGCGCAGCATCATCTGCAATAAATGACGTTGGCGGAGGCTTGCTGCGCGCTGGCTCCCCCTGGCGTACAGTTATGAGAAGTGACCAAAAACAATCGCATCGAATCCTTTTGAAAAAAAAATAGCTAAAGAAAAAACGAAACTGAATGTGAGAAGAAAAAAACGACGATAGAGTAACAAAAAAATCCAACAGAAGATGAAAACATACAAAAAGCAAAAATAAATAAGACAAATTCTTCAAAACCACATATATTAAGAAAAATACGACTGTAACAACAAAACAGATAAGGAAAACAAAACCTTACGAAACCATAACAATGCAACTCACTAATTACCTAACTAGAATAAGGACTGATAGAAATCAAAATGTACGCTTCAAACTGGAGTTGCGTCGATTAACAATACTGTTATGATAGCTGTCATTCACGAGCGGACATTTTTTTTTTTTGCAACCCCGTCGGTCCTGATGATGCATGCGTACTATCGAGGAAACGACGAGACCAACGGAAGAGCTCGGAAATGGAAAAACAGTCGTCGAAACGAGTTCTCAGTGTCTCTGTTTGTGCGTGGAGTCATTGTACATCGTCGAAACGAACATTCTTCGCTTTGGCCCTCACTTGAAATTATTTTTCTGATGTTGGTCTGACCTCTTATTGATTCATCTGTGAAACTGGGAGGCCACCTGCCGACTGCGTCATGCGGAGAGCGTCGAGCAGTTGATCTCCTCGTCGCTCTTTTTGCACTACAAAGTTCCCAAGAACAGCCCATTTGGTGCACCAAATTGAAGAAGCCTGCTCGTATGAGACATGAAAGCTTCAGTGCTCATTGCTACTCTCGCCAGCACACTTGTGTCTCTTGAGCACGTCTTTCCGTGAGAATCTTTTACCACAGACTGAGCAAGGAAAAGGTTTCTCTCCCGTATGGGTTCTTGTGTGCGCACTTAAATTAGCCTTTTTCGGGACGCTTCTGCCACACACTGAGCAGACAAAAGGTTTCTCACCTGTGTGTGTTCTTGTGTGATATATTAAAGTTCCTTTATGAGAGAATCTATGGTCATAAACTGAGCAGGCAAAAGGTCTCTCCCCAGAAGCGTCGACTGCAAACCGAGCAGCAAAAAGGTGTCTCACCGGTGTGTGCCCTGCTGTGTATTTTCAAGGAGAGATTATGAGAGATTTTTTATCACACACCAAGCAAGAAAAAAGTTCCCCTCTATTGTGTGTTCTGGTGTGTTTTGTTAAGCTTCCCTTCTGAAGTAATCGTCGACCACAATTGGAACAGGCAAACGGTTTCTCCTCAGTGTGTGATCTTGCGTGAATGTTGAGATAGGCCTTCGTAGTGAATCTTTGGACACAAACTGAGCAGGCAAAAGGTTTCTCGCTAGTATGTATTCTTGTGTGAATGTTTAAATGTCTCTTCTGAGAGAAGCTTTTACCACACACGGTGCAGGCAAAAGGTTTATCGACAGTGTGTGTCCTCGTGTGATTTGTTAAGTCTCCCTTCTGTGAGAATCGTTTTCCGCAAACTGAGCAGTCAAATGGTTTCTCACCCGTGTGAGTTCTTTTGTGTTTGGTTAATTTTTCCCTTGTGAAGAACCTTTTCTCACAATTGGAGCAGGCAAACGGTTTCTCCCCAGTGTGAGTTCTTGTGTGTTTTGTTAAGTTTCCCTTCTGAGAAAATCTTTTACAACAAACAGAGCAGGCAAAATGTTTCTCTCCAGTGTGTATCATCATATGCCTTTTCAAATCGGAACTGTAGCCAAAGGTTTTGTCACACCGGGAACATTTCCTGCGTTTGTCTTCAGTATGACATCTCATGTCACCTTCAGACTCCTCCCCCTCATCATCATTATCACCTTCATCAATTTGAGGAGAGTGTGACATTGTGTCGTCACTGTCAGACATTGGCCGAAGAAGTCGTATGCTGATGATGGTCCATCACCTTCTGTTGCTGTGTTTTGATTTAAGGTGTTGCTGCTGGGAGGCTGCGCCCTTCATCTTCACTCTTCAGAAAGTCAACAGTCAACGGAACCTTGATGATTTTCTCCTCCGCCTCCTCTTTCGTGCTTGGCACCTCTTCTTCCTCCTCTTTGACGTGAGGCGGCTCTGGCTCCTCCACATCGTCGTTGTGGGCGGGCTCTTCCTCAGCCACTTCCTTTTTCATGGAAGGAGTGTCCTGCCGCCCAGGAATAAGATCGTTATTGATGTCTTCAAGACACAAGGAAACAAATGCACATGCTTTGGTCATGTCCATTTTCATGTTGCATATTATTGTTTGGACTGAAACTTAAGGCTTGTTGTCATTTAAGGCTATTAGAACTATAAAGTAATAAGGCTCATTTTGTAATGGGGTCGTCAACCGCTGAGTTAAAAAAAAGTCATAAATAAGCATCAAAATGAGAAGCAGGTGGCAAACAAGTGAGCGTAGGGAATGGAACAAACAAACCTGTGTTACGAGGTGGCTTCTCGCTGTCGTCTTTCGTTCCACCAAGTTGCTCCTCGTACTTTGCTGTACTTCTTGCACGCATTTTCACACGCCCAATCACAACATTGGATCACTGCTGAGCGGTTACGGTGAACCAGCTAAACTAAGCTAGGCTAGGCTAAAATAAGCGAAACCGAGCAGCTCCAACGTGCACCCAGACGACTTTGAGCAGTCACGAAGACCGAAAGGACGCCAACCGTTGAGGCTTCGGTACGTTCGTGAAGGGTTGTTAAGCGCGTGCGGTTGACAGATCCGCACAATGTACGGCAAATTCACTGGAACATTTTATAAGGTCACCAACGCGCGATTCTACGGTGGCCCTCGAGTGCAGGCCACAACGTCATTAATTTTACAAAAGTAAAGAAGAGGGCAAATACCATTGTTGTTTATGACGTTTTTGCGGGTTTAAGATACGCAAACGAGATACGTCGAGTACAATTCATTTCTATTCAACTTTTAGTGAGATGGACGGGGGAGATGGTTAGAAATTCTTATTTCCTTGAAGGACAGCAGCACATCTTGTTCAAAACGACTTTTACTTGGATGGAGCAGAGTGTCCTGTTTTCAAGACGAAAACGTATGCATGCAAAAACTATTCAAGAATAGACACAAACAGAATAACTATTTGACAAAACAGATGGCGCCCAGCGAATTAGTGACTCACTGTTTACAGAGTTGCATTTTATTCATTGACATCAAGAGTCCAAGTTTTTGATTTGCGTGTAAGGAAAACATTGCACAAAACAGATGCATTGCTTTACATGTTTCAGTACAAGTGCTCAGGCAAACCCTTCTCGAAGACACCTAGAAACATCCACTTACAGTTCAACGCCCTGACATGTAAACGTCTACATTAACATGGCAAAGGGTCTCTCTCCAGCGTGTATTCTGGTGTGTGTTGTCAAATGTCCTTTATTAAAGAAATGGTTACCACAAACTGCGCACGTATAAAGTTTCTCAGAAGTGTGCGTCCTTGTGTGGTTTGCCAAATGGTCTCGCCGAGTGAATGTTTGCCCGCATGCTGAGCAGGCAAAAGGTCTCTCCCCAGAGTGGATAAATGTGTGCGTTGTCAAATTTCCCTTATTAAGGAAACCTTTACCACAAACTAGGCATGTATAAGGTTTCTCACCAATGTGTGTTGCGGAGTGCTCTCTCAAATATTTGTTTGCAGTGAAGCTTTTACCACAAACTGTACACAAATAAGGTTTCCAACCCACGTGGGTCATCGTGTGGAGTTTTAAATCTTCCTTGCGAGGGAATTTTTGACCGCAATATGAGCAGACAAAAGCTCCAGTATGTGTTCTTGTGTGTATTGCTAATTTTCCTTTCACTGAAAACCTTTTACCACAGACCGAGCAGACAAATGGTTTCTCTCCAGTGTGTGTCCTTGTGTGCGCGGTTAAGTTTCCCTTTTGAGTGAAGCTTTTGCCACAAACTGAGCATGCAAACGGTTTCTCTCCAGTGTGTGTTCGTGTGTGTATCGTTAAAATTGCCTTGTGAGAGAACAATTTACCACAAAATGTGCATGAGTAGGGTTTCGAACCAGTGTGTGCGCTTGCGTGCTGTTCTAGATCTGCCTTCTGAGAGAATCTTTGTCCACAATACGAGCACACAAAAGCTGTCTCTCCACTGTGTGTTCTTGTGTGTTGTTCTAATTTTTCCCTCACAGAAAACCTTTTGCCACAAACGGAGCAGGTAAAAGGTTTCTCTACACTGTGCATTCTTTTGTGTATCAATAAGACTGCGCTCTGAGAAAACGCTTCATCACAAACCGTGCATGCGTAAGGTTTCTCATCGTTGAGCAACATCGGATGCGTTTTCAAACGAGATGTGGACCCAAAAGTTTTCCCATTCTGAGAACGTTCACAGTGCTTGCTGTCTACATGACATGTCATTTGGCCTTCAGACTCTACATTATCATGAGTGCAAGGAGAGTGTGACGTTGCGTCGTCATTATCTGACAGAGGCGCAAGTAGTCCGCCTGCTGGTGATTGTCCGTCACCTTCTGTTGTCATGCGTTTGCTTGACTTCCTGCTGATGGGAGGCTCCGCCCCTCCGCTGGCCCCACTGGGATCTTCATATTCATCTTCACTCTTAAGGGGGACACGAACGCATGGCGGCTTGGTGACGTTCTCTTCTTGCTCTTCCTCCTTCATGCAAGGAGGCCCATCTTTCTGGTCCTCTGCACACCCCGATGAACTATATTTAAAAAGACGGGGCAAAGTATAGAGAAACCATATGAGGAATTTGGCTGATGGAAATACTGTGCCATGCATGACTTAAAGAATATAATTTAAAAGGGTATCAATAGCCCCAGTGTCGTCAGGAGACACTGCAACATAAAGCTCTGTATCATCAGAGCAACACACAGCAAATGCTCTCAAAATTCTATTTGTCAGGGTTATCAATTTGACAATCATTCATCAAAACCTTTAAATAATATTAAAAAATAATTTAGTTTTGCTAAAGGGGCATACAATGCATTCAGAAAGGCTTGCATTATTACATTTGCGCACTTACATCTATGTTACGATATGTACCATGACCATGCACGGTTTCCATTTATACTGTGTAATAAATCACTTCCGCTTACAAAATTTTACCAGCGTAAACAAATAAGTGGATTTTCTTTTTTTCCATTTGGTTTTCCTTTGAAATGTTGTGTTTGTGATCATGCTAAACTCAAACCGTTACCTTGCGTTTGGAATGCGCTTGACAAAACCGGCTGCCTTTAAAAAAAATGCTGGAGGACCAGTCCCATTAAAAACAACACAGGAATATTGCGAACAACAGAAAGTAGTGCAGTTAGGAAACACGTGAGAGGATAAAAGTGAGCAAACCTGCAGTGCCAAGCACAATTCTTGGCTGCTGCATCTCGCAAACGGTGTCGAGTCGTTGGTGACATTGTCGCCCTTTGTTGTCTTTTGTCCCAAGTTCCTCCTCGTACCCTGTTGTACTTCTTGCGCACATTTTCACACCATTTCCATTGCTGAGCGATCACAAACGCGTTTCTTTGTTAGCGGCGAGCAAGCCAGGCTACGTTAAACTAGGCTAAAATGAGATGGGCTATGGAGGGAAGCGTCAAATTGAACCGAAACGACTTCACCCAAAGCCCAAAATTACCAGTTAAGTAGTGTTGGGCGTCATGCGTCGATGGTACAGCGCGTCCGTTTCATTTTACGTCATCAAAGCGCGTCTGGTGAATTAACAAATGTAATATGTTTTGTTAGGCGACGTTCGAATGCCACGTAACATTTTTATGCAATAAAACATTTGAAAAGAAAATGTTGATCAATTACCTATTCGTGGACATTGAGTATAAAAAGTAAAAATAAAACATTCTGGCCAAAACCCTTATACAGTACATTCAAGCTTGAAGAATCGATTCAATTGAGAGTTGTTATATCAGTTTTTCATGTGATATTTAAATATTTTTTCGTATTTTTTTTTCACGCTTACTAGCAATTGTTTTTTTCTTGTAATTTATAAATATATATACAGTATATATATTTTCATCATAATCATATTTAGGAGTTACGAAATAATGTCACTTCCGGCGTCAGAAATCGGCCGCTGCGTTTATGTTCACAAGGCTTCGTAAGCTTTAGAAATGCTTAAAAAAATCACCTAAAATCTACAACCAAAAGTTGTGATCATAAGAGTGATTATGTAAACACCCAAAGCAACCCTACCTAAATAAATCACGTTGCACATTCAGCGCATTCATCAGCCCGTCATTCTCCGAGTTATTGGCGTTTTGTAAGGCGTGTTTCCCGATTCTGACGCTGCCTGAACGCAGCAAAGCGTGGAAGCAAATATGGCGTCGATTCTCTGCAGAGCGACCAAAGGTGAGCCGTATTCCGCCTTCAAGGCTCACCGTAACGAAAACAAGACTTCGCGAGTTAGGTGTGCCTCAACGATGTGTGGTATACTTATCGCCTGTTAGCCGAGCCCACGTTTAGGTGCGAGGCTTCGCACATCCAGGCCATGTTTATTCACAATTAAGTCCAACTATTAACTAACAAAATAAAAAAAAGGCAACTTTCTCTGCAACTTAAGCCTTCGTGGCCCTATCCCTCGTTTCAAGCGTTGACTGATTGGTGTACACATTTTGGCCTTGTTGCAGTCACATAGCTTCAACTTTTAAACTTAGTTTACAATGGAGACTGTGACGTCAAGTGTATTTAGTATGACATAGCATGAATATTTGTAATATTTATTTCAAGTGTCATACTAAGGCTCGCCAAAGTGACCATGTTCGACCTTTCACCTAGTTAGCATGAAGCTATTTGTTGAGCTAATGGCCACAATCTGAGGTTTTCTAGCTAACGAGACTCCAATCTTACGCTAAAGCAACGTTAGATTTACAGTGTCACTGTACTATTTGTACTACTAATAAAACTTGGGATTGTGCTTTAGCCTTCAAATAAAATCTCCCATTTGTAGTCAAATGCAACAATGTTGAAGTAGTTCCACTCATTTGTTGCTCGGGCGGCCCCAAAAGTTTGGCAACACTGACACAACTGCCACCACAAACTTTTAAAAATGCATCACAGATGCTATTCAAAAAATTGATTAAAATAAGTCCTGACAAATAAGACGGAATGATTCCCATCAAATGGATCATTCAAACCATTACCTTTTGACTGGCATTGACTTCCATGTAGCCATTGGCGGGTGCATGCGTGGCTGTCGCGGCCTGTCTCAGCTGGCCGAGCTTCCGGAAACTCATGATATGCTGCGTCGGACGTGTCGCGACTTTGCCGACCGGGAACTCACACCCATCGCCGCCCGGCTGGACAAAGAGCAGACGTACCCGGCTCAGCAGGTATGTTGATCGGTCACTCTGCGGGTGAGCTCGCCGCACTGGTCATCTTGGCAATGGTGGCTCATGCGTGTTTAGATCTTGGAACTGGGCGCCATGGGCGTGATGGCCATGGAGATCCCCGAGGAGCTGGGCGGCGCCGGAATGGACTACTTGGCGTACAGTGTGGCCATGGAGGAAATCAGTCGCGGCTGCGCCAGCACCGGCGTGGTCGTCTCTGTCAATAACGTGAGGCGTTTTCTGTGTTAGTGCAGGACCCACCAGACGCAACATGCTGTCTTGATGACGTCATGACTGTTAGGCTATACGTGTCATGTCTCGTCGGAATTACCAAATGACTCGTCATGACATTCGTCCAGTCATGTATCACGACTCTAGTCGAATCTTGCGTCATGATTCTTCATCTATGTCATGGTCATGGGTCCATATGTCGCACGTGTCTTTCCTCTTATCGACTGTGCGTTAGTCTCTCTACTTGGGTCCGATCCTGAAATTTGGTACCGAGGTCCAGAAGCAGAAGTGGATCATGCCTTTCACCAGCGGCCATCAGGTGGGCTGCTTCGCCCTAAGCGAGCCAGGTAAAGCCAGCCACCAGTTGCACACGTGAGCCCGCCTCCTGACGATTTGACTTCCTGTGACGCGGCTACGCCCCTCAGGCAACGGCAGCGACGCAGGTGCCGCGTCTACGGTGGCGCACCAGGACGGCGACCATTGGGTCCTGAATGGCACCAAAGCGTGGATCACCAACAGCTGGGACGCTGCCGCCGCCGTTATCTTCGCCACCACTGACAGGAAGCTCAAACACAAGGTAAGAGGCCGGCGCTCGTTTCGGAGCTGGTTCACGTGGTGCTAACGCTAGCCTGTTCCGTCGCACCTCTTAGGGCATCAGCGCCTTTGTGGTGCCCATGCCCCACCCGGGCCTGTCGCTTGGCAAGAAGGAGGACAAACTGGGCATCAAGGCGTCGTCCACAGCCAACATCATCCTGGAGGACTGCAGGATCCCGTTAGAAAACATGCTGGGCCCCCGCGGCGCCGGATTCAAGATTGCTATGGTAACCAGATCGCCACCATCTCTTGTGTACTTTTTATCAAGTCCATTAGCTTAATGCTAACATGTCATTCAAAATACCAAAGACAGGTTAATGGAACATAGCCCAGTAAAAAAATATCAACAACTGCTTAAGAATCATACTTTTGTGGGGAGTTTTTTGGGGTGTGCTTGTGTGCTCAATCGACTGTGGGTTAGCTAACGCGGCGTTTGCGCACCTTAGCAAACTCTGGACAGTGGGCGCATCGGCATCGCGGCTCAGGCGCTAGGTATCGCTCAGGCGTCGCTGGACTGCGCCGCCGATTACGCGCACAAGCGTGAAGCCTTCGGAGCACCCATCGGAAAACTGCAAGCCATACAGGTAACCGGTTTGGGGGGCCCCCAGTGGTGAAAAAGTATAATGCGATTTTAAAACGTGTTGCACTCACAGTTGAGCGTTTGGCTTCGCGTGATTTGTTTGTGGCGTAGTTCAAACTGGCTGACATGGCGGTAGCCATCGAGAGCGCTCGCCTGCTCACATGGAAGGCGGCCCTCCTGCGCGACGCCAAGAGACCTTTCACTAAGGTAGGCAAAAGCCGTCACTACAACTTCCTGTCCTGAGCCCTTTCACACTAAAACCCTCGTCTCCAGGAAGCCGCAATGGCCAAACTTGCCGCCTCCGAGGCCGCCACCTTCTGCTCCCACCAGGTGAGGCCGCTAAAACTTAGCAGTTGAACTCCTTGCAGGACTGATGTCACTGACAAAAAAGAAAAATCACCCAATTTGTATTATGTTTGTTCCAACTGTTTTTTGAGCGCAATCATTAGTCATGAAATCTGTGTAAACGTCCCCAAATTGTTTAATTGTGGTGTGGCGCCCATCAGGCCATCCAGATTCTGGGCGGGATGGGCTACGTAACGGATATGCCCGCCGAGCGCCACTACCGCGACGCTCGTATCACGGAAATCTACGAGGGCACCAGCGAGATCCAGAGACTGGTCATCGCGGGACAGCTACTCAAGGACTACACGACCTAGCCCCGCCCCCACCCCAGCCGCTGACTCGAACATGAACAACGGCAACAAAACATGAGCACTTGCCATAACTGAGACCATGCAAGCTCTGCTCATCCTGACCACTTGGACAAGTGATGTGTGCCTCAACCACAATCATGATTGTGAACGTGCAAAATTAAATGAAGTAGAAATATACATTTGTGAAAATCGCCTCTTTTTGACTTTTTGGGGAAACACCAATTATGACTGGGGAGGTCAGGTGTGACACCCTGAACTGGGGGCCAGCCAACGCAGGGCACACACGGATAAACAACCATTCACATTCACACCTAAGAGCAATCTAAAGTGTTCAATTAAACTACCTTGCATATTTTTGGAAGAAAAAAACAAACTTACAGAGTATGTTAAAGTACAAACTAGTCGGGAGAATGTCAACGGCGTGGTAGAGTCCGAGGCTAGCTCGAGAAATCGACTGTTGATGACGAAGCCAAACAGCTGCTGAGAGACACCAGCGCGCCCACCTGGAAAGAATCACGCCCAACAACAACAAAAAAGTTTATCGCGATGCTTCAGGCGTTTCCATCATTCACAGCTGGCCCCGTGGTACATTACAAGCGAGAATCCGAAAGGATGCCTGTTTGAATGTCTGTAGTGCCGGAAATGTCCGCCAGGTAGCAGCAAAGCACATCACAAGTGAATTGAATGTCTGCAGTGCCGGATATGTCCGCTAGGTGACAGTAAAGCACAGGATAAGTGACGAACGGCGACGTCAAAACATTCTCTCACGTTTAATGCATATTTACGTCATAAAATCTCAAAAATGCAACTTTATACGGGGGGGCTAACATGACTTGGAGAAGCGTGTACAAAAGTTAACATGTATTCACGTATACGTTTTTATAAATATCCTGCATATATCGCACACGTATGTCAATTCAGTCATGCGCAGCAGCAGCAGCAGCAGCAGCTGCCTGGTGATTGACAGCTGGAAGGTTGGTTGCTAAGACAACACTGGGAAAGGTTTCTTTCTTTGTGCAAGCTAACATGTTGACACATGCTCACGTGGGAATATAACGTGAATAAAATGAAGTGACATAAAAATGTGAAAGTAAAAATATTCCGTTAGGCACATACAAATACATTGATCCATCAAGTGAAAAAAAAAAAAGTAACTTCTATTTTCTTAGGCAGGATGCAGAGCAACAAGGTTCTTGGCCAACAAAGTCATCAATTGGAAATAGTATTTTGATTTTGTTTTGTTATTGTTGCATTGGGTCGCATGTTAGAATACTAGCTGGGGTCGGTCCTCTTGCGCTTGCTCGGAGTTTGACCCACGTCCACCACCAGCTCGCGATACTGCATCTGCCGCACACATGCGCAGTAAGCTAGCATTAGCATTACCCAACATACCTGCAGATTGTGCCAAATAGCATCATGTGACACGATGTTGACAAAACGTTAGGAATTTGAGTCCAACTGGTCCTGCACAATGTTATGCTAACGTGCAATGTTACGCTATGATATTAGGACTCATTTTATTTTAACATAAAATATAGAAACATGTACTATTCTTAATTAGCTTCTCCTTATGATTTTCATCAACAGTTAAGGTAGAAAAGAGGGGAGCCAGGACCCTGCCTTGAGGCACATGCTAAATAAGTTATCCAATCATCTTCAGTTCTAACTCTGAATTAATAAAATTTGCCACTCAACTCACCACCTGAATGTCGGACGGCACGCGTGACAGGAAGTTCACGAGCTCATTGCTGTCCACAGCGTACGGGTCGCGTAATTTCTTGGTGAACTTGTTGATACCTGTAGGGGCATCAAGTTGTATAACACCGTGTGTGCACGCATGCACGGTTGTGTGCGCTCACCCCAAGCAAGCACGAGGTAGCGCAACGGCACGAGGTAAAGCAGGAAGGCCAGAAGGCACAAGATGGCCACGGCCAAGCAGCTCAGGAAAGGCACTGTCCAGTTTAGCACACTGAGAAAAAAAAAACAAAAGTGAAATCATTCGAGATATGAAAAAGATAGAAGATATGAGTAGGTCTGGATCTATGAAGTTTTTTTAGAGGTGTGTTTGCACACGCAGACTGATAAATATAACGGATATAAAATTACTCAAAGTTACATATTCTTCATCCTCTGCAAAGAACAAAAATGATTACTGAGGCTATCTGCGCATTAAGCTTTATGTCTGTTTTACGCTGCCCCCTGCTGGCCAATGTGCATACAGCAAATGCAGCAGCACAGTGTCCATTGAAATGAAGCAACAAGGGTGACAAAAAACGTTTAGTTTTTTCCATTGTATTCAATTATGTCATTACTACTTGTGTTTCTAAAGTAGAATATTACAGAATACTTTTGTCGTCATTTAAAACCCCATAAAAATTTGGAGGGAGGGCAGCTGGAGAGGCATTACCATTTATCCCATTAATCCACCCATAAAACATCAACAGTTGTTTTTAATACAGAAAATACCACAAACTTGAATTTGAAAAAAAAGATAAGAGAATGTTAAGAAATACTGTTTTTATAAAGCAGTATTTGTGTACAGGGGTGTGACTTAGTGAATGAAATCAAAAACATGGCTGGTAATTCTCTGCGTGAGTGTCTGGGTGTGACTAGTGGCCTACAGCAGCCCTTGCAAGTCTTCTCATTTTGCATTTATGTGTTTTGACTGTTCAGTTCAATAAATTGGGGCTCTCCTTGCTCACGGTCCAGAGCACAACTGTACCTTAATTCCTCCCTTTTCCACTGAACCTGCTTGCGTGTCTCTTCGACAACTCTCGGTGACTTGTTCACGGTAACAAACATTTGCATCATGAAATTGGTTGATTTGAAAAAAAAACAAACAAATTCGGGGCCCACTCTAAGCATCCTCCACACCCGAGGCGACACTTACTTTTTCAACCTCTCGCCGTAGGACGCCACCTGGTCCAAAGCGTTCTGCACGCTGATGAAGACGTCTTGGATGGCGTTAAGTTTGTCGAGAAAGCCACGGGACTCCGTCTCCTGGCGGGAACGCAACACACAGATCATTGCATGTGTCAACGTTTCCAGCCAAAGTGTGTGACGGCGTCACCTCTTTGTCGTCCTCGTCCCACTCCAACATGGCCTCCATCGACTGCGGGCAGACACAAGCGTATACGGACACGGAGTGTGATTTCAAGTGCTTGACAGGTGTTTGATGTGATGTCACGCAGAATGTCACGTGTTTGACGTGTGGCGTTTGGGATTGACATTTGCGACTTTAGATTCTTGTACGCTGTGAAATGTGGTGCGACCGGCGCAGCAATTATGCGCCTTGACAACGCCGGGTTTTGGTAATTCCATGGATCCGACAGGAGGGCATTCTGCGCTACTGTGGGTGTGAACACAATCAACTCAAGTCATTGCCACTCAAAGCGGCCCCTCTCAGCCTTGGGTTGCCCCCTCACCCCCCCCTCCCCTGGAGGAAGTGGGTGGAGAGAAGAATATTTGGGCTTCCCTGCTAAAGCTGTCGCCACCACGACCCCACTCCAGATAAACATAAGAAAATGGATGGATGTCACATTTTGTCTCACCGTGTCGGTAGTCTCGCGGGTCCGCGAGAGGAATAAATTCCAGACGAGCAGTAGCAGGAGCGCCAGCGGTATCATGAAGACTTGGAAGTTCCATACAACCGCCACAAAGACCTGAACGCAAGGTCGAGTGAGCACCAAATCATGCTAGCGTACGCGCATCTGTGCGTGCGCTTACCAGGAACGCGATGAGGCTACGTTGCGTGGATTCCCACTGGAAGCAGCTATTGATAAACGAGGTGAAGTTGAAGAGCACGGTGACGCATCTCCTCACGCGGACGATGTTCTGATACAGCAGCTGAGCGCACGCGTATGACAACGACATGGGCGTTAGCATGTTCCAGGTCATGCAAGCGATCATCATCAGGCCCGTCAAATGTTGACGTACATCTTTGGACACTTTGGGTTCATCTTCGATCAACTTCTGCTCAGCGGGCAACAGTGTCCTCAACGCCGCCTTCACCTGTCCGCAGACAACCGGGTCAAGTGACTCCAAAGAGATGACGGGGCCATTTGACATCAAAGAAACATGGCCGACTCACGGGGTTGAAGACGACGTAGACCTCCAGGAAGATGACTCCTTGACTGCGACCTTTCAACTCTTTGTTCTTCAGCACGTACCTCTTCTGCTCGCCACCTCGCGCCTATAACCCGCACACACATCTGTGACACACGAGACCCAGGCGTCATGAGCCTTCCGAACGACACGCCAGACTCACGTGCAACAACGGGATGGCAACTTTTCCCAGGAAGTCGGCACTGCGGTCTCTGTCCTCGTCCAGCACAGTGACTTCCAACACCGAGTGAATGTCCTTCACCTGACTGACACCAACACACCCACGTTATACCACAACACAGGTATTACTATGTAATAACATGCTATTATACGTAAAAAGTTGCTCTACTCACAAAGTGAAGACTTTGTTCCAATGTGGGTTGAGGTTCTTGTAGACAGTTTGCGTCTGTCGGCGTTCATTGTCGAGCTCCACCACACAAAAGGGGTCGCTCTTTCCTGAGCAGGACAACAAACGCGTAAAAAATACTAACATCCGTTCCTTCTTTGATTTGAGTCTTGTTTCTTTCTCACCAGTCACGTCGGCCGCTATGAGGCCCTCTGCTCGCAGAACCTTTACCTGCACCACCCCCACGTCCTTCATGTCCGAGAAGGACTTCAGCACCCCCTTTGGGACACCACTCATTAGCGATTCGCTTGTTAGGGTCTGAACTCATCCCTGACGTAGCGCTCACATAACTCTTGAGGATCTCGCCACCGTCCTGCAAGTCGTCAGGCGGCAAGGTGGTCGGGTTGGCCGCGGAGCCCGTCAGTGTGACCAGCAGCACCAGGTGGCCCCGGGACTCCTCCAACGGAAGCTCCAGGTGGTGAGTTTGCTCTTTGGTTAGCGTGGACAGGTCCAGCTGGCAACTGAAACCAAAACAATTTCATTAGCATCATGCTAAATCGATGCGCTTTTATGGATAGAAATGGGGTAAAACGTTTGGTGGACAGTGCAGTCAACGCTTGATTTAACAGACCGGGACAGGAGCCATTTTGAATGGAGCCCCAAAACCCAACGCCGTCACGTTTCAGGAGCTTCCCCGCCTAACATTTTCTTCTCACGTCAATTTTTAATTAATTGAAAGAACTGAAGCTCATATCTCAATGCACTGCTGGGAAAGATTATTCAAGATCCGACAAGACTCCCAAGAAGGAAAAGTTTGTACTCGCCGCCCAATGAAGTCGTCCCTGAGTCCGGTGTCGTGGTCCCACACGGTGGCCTCCAGCACATCCGCCGTGTCCTCCGGCAGTTGAAGGACAAACTGTTCCCGCCACTGCGGACTCAGCGTCTTTGTAAGCGTCTGCGCCACGGGGGATGAAAAGTTTTCACTGCCTGCTTGTCTCTGAAACGCACAGCTAGCTTGATTTACGAGGGCTCCGACTTGAATTCTGTTTTTTCCGACCGGATATTTGAGCTATAAATACGCCGTTGAGCAAATTCAGTTTGGTGCAGTTTTAGCTACAGGGCTGAGCAATCGATTGAAATCGATTGGTGATTTCAAAACTGGGTTTTCACAACTTTATAAACGTTATAAACCTGAGCGAGCTTGAAATTGTTAGAGTTGACCGTCACATTAAACACACACTTTTAAATCCAAGACATACTTTGTTTGACAGACTTCGCCTGTGCTAATGCTAGCGGTCAATGGGACTCGGTGCTTGCCTGCTGTTAGCGATAGCGGTGGCGCTCTGACGTGTCGGTCGGTTACCTTGCTACGGTACTTCTGTGCCCCCAGGCGGAACTTGACGTAGGGGTCGCTCAGTCCGTTGGGGTCCATGGGTATCAGGTCGCGCCCCTCAATGAGAGCCACGCTGATGACACCCCGCCACCGCTGGGACGCCCCCAGGACCTCGGGCAGATGAGGAGATGAATAGTGCTGGGGCAAAGAATGAATTTGTGATTAAAGTTCTTGGATGGATCTGGCACATCCTCCTCCATTACGAGTTCAGAGCTCTTGGTCCTGCTATTTCACATTTTCTCCAGCTATAACCCTATGTGTTTTTATTTTGGGGTGCAATTTCACCTTTGGACAGTAGGCGGTGGCACATGGTTGTGTTTGACATTATAAATTTGAGAAACAAATATGGACCAAAAATGAAGCAGAGAACATGACTTTGTCTTCCTGATGGACCACAAGATGTGTTTATCTTGAGGGGGGGGGGGGGGGGGTAGCACGCAAAACGGTGAAAACTAGCTGACAAAATGAGCACAGCAGTTAGCTTCCGTCAAGCAGATGAAAGCAACAACACAGCAGTGTTAGCCTGTGTGCTAATGCTAAAAGACCAAAACAACTGACAGGAACAGCAAAAACAAGTTAGCTTGCTTGCTAATAATAAGTGGGAAAGCTGAAAAAATTGGAAAGCGTTCTACGCTCACGATGCCCTCGTACCATCGAGTCCCTGCACTGCTCGGCTGGTCGGTTTTTGTTCGTGAGCTTCACGCTCAGCTCCAGCGAGCCCAGGTCCTGCTCGGGGTGTTGCGGGTCCTCCAGAACCAAGGTCACCAGGGTTAGCCTGACGCGCAAAGGCACGAATTATAACGCATCTGTCATGTGACCTAAATAAGGTGCGGATCGTACCTGTGTAGCTCCAGAGAGTCCAGGTGGAGGACGGCTGAGCCGATGAAGTCATCCTGAAGACCAAAGTCGTAGTCAAACACCTACGACAACACCACAACAACAAGCACACATCAAAGACACGCGAGCGCGCCGCCTTGTGCAGTCCCCCTACACTTCTAAGGGACCATAGCGGCAAAGCACTACCTGAACATGAAGCTCCTCGACTCAGTTCGATGTAGTTCTCGGCACCAAGATGTGACTCTGAATTTAAACATACCAGTACAATCCAAACACACAGCGGCGCCTAGAGATGCAATTTTTTTCTTTGGCTGACAATAATCTAGATCGGAGCGCTGTATGCGGACGGTCAAGATGTGAAACGGACTCACTTTTCAAAGGCACGAGTTTGGCAAATTGTCAGTATTTCAGCTGGTGACGAATACTTAGATGAGAGTCTGCTTAGCTTAATGATAACAAACAATGCTAAACATCATAGCCAAGAAAATAAATAGCAGCAGTGCTTTGGTGTTAATGAATATCCTTAATACAAACGGACAATATAACTATACTCAGTGGCATGTATTCTTTATCCTCTCTGGAAAATGAGTGATATCACCATGGCTTACCAAAAACAATTGTGATCATCCGCAGTAGTGTTACATCTTATGAAATGTGTGTACGTGTGTACATACCTTGACGTGGAGCGGTTCACCAAGGTTGTGCGTGACGAGGGTGGTCTTGTGGTTCCAGACGGGGTTGAGGTTCTTGTGTACGGTTCTGCTTCTGAACACGTCCCTCCCCGCCATCTCGAATCTCACATACGGGTCGCTGCTTCCCGCTTAAAAGAACAAGCAAACAAAAAAACGCGCACAAATGAATATCAGCGTACATGGTACTGTTCCTCTGTAAAGAAATCGTTTATCCGGTTATCCTGCCCAGAGAAATGGCAAGCGAAACAACTCTACCTCGTTTGTCTCGGACCGCCAGGTTGCGCCCTCGCTTCAGCTCTACCTCCAGCTCGTACTTCCCAGCGCGCTCTTGTGCTCCGCCCGAACCCTGCCAGATGGGAGCATTTTCCAATTAATAACACCAAAAGCGTGGGAGGGATGATGCTCCATGATGCTCCACTGCACTAGCCTGTTAGCGTGCTAGCTACTGCGAAATGTTGCACACCAGCGTCGGTGCAACACCCGCAACCGGTGGCGAAACGGAAATGTTATGACACAGGTTAACTTGCTGCCACGCGGCAGACGCCAGAGAACAACACTGGCATGTGGTTGTGCTGTATTGAAACAACACAACTGTTGTTGTCCATTTGTCAACCAGATTGCGCGACAGGAAGTGAAGCGGCGGTGTCCAAATTGAATCGGGTTACACACAATCCCATCACACCCACACACACACACACTCACACATGCCCACACAACTAATCCAAAATGTACGACAACTTTTCCCGTTCGTGTGGTCACACAAAATATTAAAATAAGAAATATTTCATCATTCTTTTAAAATGTTACACACGCATGAATCAAACATCATTTTTGATCAATCGTTTCGAGACATAGTTTGATTTCAAATTGGCCAACTCGCCTTTCAGAAATAAAAGAATGGGAATTACAATTGAAAAAAAAAGGTTTTGATCCGGCAAAATGATTGACAGATTAATCGATTATTAAAATAATAGCTGGTTGCAGCCCAAGTATACATGTTTACATACAATGGGGTGAAATTTTGGTGTACAGGAGTGCGACATTGGTGAAATTAGTAACATATATTAGGAAAGTATTTTTACATTTTTATTTATATTTTATTTTTAATAAGTCTTGTATGTGTTCTCTCTCTCTCTTTCTGTCTCGATAGATAGATGAGTCAACTTCATGTATTGTACATTAAATGATTGATTAATTTTCTGGGATCGATGTCGACAATACGAGCATCCTTACTGGCCCACATTACTCATGCAATTGTGCTCCAGTTATTTTACTCGCCTGCTCTTCTCCGCCACTTCCACAAATTCGCTCCATGGGGTCCAGACCGGCAGAACCAAGCGAAGAACTCTTGTTATAGGTCGGAACCACTCCTGCGTGGTGGTCTCCATCGGCAGCGGGCTGTTTGGCGCAGCGCGCCCGCGCCGAGGGCTCCTCATCCCGGCGGGTGGAGCAGACGAGGTCTGGCTGCGAGGACGAGAAGACTCGGTCCAAAACGGGGTTTCCCCTCCGCTTAATCCTGCGGAACATGCAGCGGATGAACGGACGCCAAGTGTCAGCTCTCTCGGTGTCTCACATCCGCTCACGACGCGGCCCGTGACGAGATTCTTCGTTCGAGCCGGTGCCTAGCAAAAGTTAGCAGCATTTTGACCGATTGCTGAAAAGTGTAAACCACGCCTCCTATCATCCCCTCACCATTTTATCTCCCCAACTCAACGTTGGGACCCGTAGACATATGTACATAGCGACGATTGACCAGTTGATGCTATACGTCAGCCCCCCCTCCGCCATATTGGATGTGGCTGACCTGCCTCGGACTGATACCAGTACTGATATTTACATTGGAAAAAAAATAAACCTGTATTTTGAGGGTTGGGCTGGTGGTCTGTGTGTTGGGGGAGGGGAGCGATAAGACTGTAACTTAAATTAGAACCACATTCAAATATAAATTAGTGACAACAATGTTAGTTAGCACAAAAAAAGCAAGTGAGTTGTTATCTCCAAAATGAATTTGTTGAGTTGTTATGAACTATCTTTCTACTGGGCGAAAATAGAAGAGATAATTAGTTCTGTAAACTCACATTTCTGTGTTGAAAGCTAATTTCTACATCAGCAAAACTTTAAAATATTTTGTGGACTTGCCCAACTTAAAATATGTCAAAGTGTGTTGCCTTGAAATTTTGAGTTCGCCCTTTTTTTCCCTTTTACAGTGCAGTAGTGAAGTAGGTGTACAGAATCAAAACGCTGGTACACTACTCAAATAAATGTTTCTTTTTTTAAAAGTGCACACTGTGAAATGTGTTTCAGTACTGAAAGGAAACAAAAATGTTGAATGTCATATATGCCAGGGCTCAACAATCTTTTAAAAAGTGAAAGCTCTTGCAGTACTGCTAACGACCACCAGTTTACCACACTGCTGCAATCACAAATTTGACTTCTTTGTTTCAGGAGCTGGTGTCACTGTAGTAATTTACAGTATTATCCACACGCAGTACCTATTATTAGCTGCAAATATAGCAAAATCAAATCATAACATGTTAAAAATGCCAAATACAATTAACTCATTGTTCTAATTGCCCCACGGGGATAAATAAAGTTTTCTGAATCTGAATCAGCCTTAATCCCGCGAGATCTGGCTTTGAGTGTAAAATGGTGTCAGCAAATGAATGAGGCACTTTGTTGTCCTTTTCCCACCCATCGCTGCGCCCTGCCACATCGAAAATGGTGAAGAGGTCAATGTACGATTCTGTGCTCATCGCGGCGTCTGTAAGCTTGCGTTATATCTGTGTTGTAGCCCTACTGAGAGGCTACAGACGGATCCTGCGGCTGTTTGTCCAGCCTGCCGCTAAAGTAAATATGAGGCTTGTTGAGTTATTGAAATTTCACATTTGACTAAGGCATTTAAATATCACGCGCTACTGAAACACATAATAGACAAACACATCTCTACCCATTAATGTGTTTTCAATGGAAGCTAGTTTGCATGCCTTATGAAGAGGTAAGAAGTTGGTGAGCACAGAAGGTAACGCTGGTATCCGCTATGACTGTATAATATGCATGGGCGGGGGGGGGGGGGGCAGGCAGCCCCAAGTTGCTGATGAAACGATAAAATACACAGAGACTTTTGTTGGCGGAAGATGACACTTTTTTGAACAGTAGCGAGGAATAATTTGTTGCATTGGTGCTGAAATCCAAAAATATTAGGGCTGCACGATATTGAAAACACGTGATATTCAATATTGGCGTTGAATACTGCAATTTTGATGTTATTGAGATGTTTAGCATGTTCTTAAAGAAATGACGTTTTTATTATGTAATAAAAGAAATACATGTTTTCATGCAGGAAAATGAAATGAGCGGCAATAAGTTATTTTGTACTAACAATGACCCCCCAGATATTGTTCGGTTCTTGAATTCTGATTCGCGCGTGTGCACGTACGTGTATGTGGAATGCACCGCAAGGTTGACTTCCGGGTATTCGCACGCGAATAACGAAAAGCGCGTCTTTGTCGGGTGACGTCACAGTCGAGCGGTCCTCTGATGACGGCTGGTCGTTGGAGCGTCGCAGCCGTCCTCCTTTGCCCGCGTGAGTGCGCACGCCCCCCCTCCCCACGCACTCTCGCGCGGCACGCACATGCTCAGTGAGGTTATTTTTGCGCACGGAGCCTTTTAAGACGAGCGTGCCAGCCCGCACGCGGCAGCACTCGCTCGAACCGAACCGGAGCGAGAGCATCAGACGAGCGGGACCCAAACCCCGATGAGCCAGCACCGACGGCGGGCGGGCTCCGTCCGGGCCACACGGGAGCTAGGGGCCACTCGGCTCCGCTCTTGAATGCCCGGCCGCGAACACTCTTCCGCGGGGGACTTTGGCTCGTCGTCTCGGTCGTCGACATGGTTCGGGGTAAAGTTCGGGCGCTGGCGGTGTGCTTCGACACTCTGAATGAGAGCAACCTGCCGGTGTTCTCCGGCGGGGAGTTGGTGTCCGGTCGCGTGGTGGTGGAGGTGGCCGGGGATGTGCGCGTCCGCAGCCTGGACGTGACTGCGCGCGGGGTCGCCAAGGTCCGTTGGACCGAGTCTCGCAACGCAGGAGCCAACACGGCCTACACGCAGAACTACACAGAGGAGGTTGAGTACCTGCACCACCGGGATACGCTCATCGGCGAAGAGCGAGGTGAGGCGGTCATCATCATCATCATCACCAAACAACTCGCATACAAACTACCTTGGGATGTGACATCCTCATCGTCACACCCAAAATTTTGCCAACCGAAGTGGTTGCGTGCGACTTTGCAGGCGACTTTTTGGACCACGCAAACGTTCCACAAACACAAGTTATATGACATCAACAACAAGGCAGGAGGAAGCAACTCCCTTTTGTCTGCTCGAAGCGGTTCAAACCTGATCACGCTGGGGGGAACTGGGGGGGGGGGGGCTGCTAATCTCGTAAAAAAACCAAAACGAATTCATTTCACTCGAATTCCAAAGTGTTTTTAAATCACAAAGGCTGCATTGTCGAACGTTGGCGCAAATTAACACGCAGACACAAACTTGGAATTTCTGGCAGGCGGATGCCTTTCAAGGTGAGAACGACGTGTGCAACATGTATCAACAGCACACAGAACTTTAGAAATCACGGCCAGAAATGACGTTAGAAAGTCTTAAGCATGAAATGTGTGCTTACCGAGCTGTGAAGGACAAACAACGTTGACGTCTGGCAGAATGTGGGCTAAAACTCTCCTCATCGTCCTCTTACTCGTTTTGCCAACATATTTGAAATATTGCTAAATATCATCAATGTCCTCCATTTGCTCCTCTCGTCAGCATCAGGCACGCACACTTTCCCTGCATTTAGTTATACGTTTGAATTGCATTATTTCGGGGGATATTTTGGGATTATCGTTTTTTCTCCGTTTAGTCAAACAGGTTGACGATGGTCAGAAAGGTCCCCTGCATTATTTGCACCCTCCTGATGACAAGTGTGCAACAGAAACGGCAGACTGAGAAAACACGACCAAAAAAATAAGAATGTCGCGTCCAATGTTGGAATATTACATTCCAAACAAGCTTGGCCTTGTTTCGGCCCGTGTCGTATCGACGTTTTGGAGGCTGACGAGATGGGAGAGCAACCGCTGTTTGGATGAAAAACAAGAATGTCGCGGGGGGCTGTTTTGCTCAGGACACTTGTTCGCTACATTTGAGTATTTCTTGTCGTATTTAGGCGGCAAACTTGCAAGGTTATGGTTCCAATGTCTTCACTTGTTCTTCTTGATAACTTTTTTTAGGTTGTTGTTTTTTTTTTTGTGTGTGTCGCGTTATCAGCGGACGTCCTTGCGTGACACTTTTGGCAGCGAGTTTAGTTTACTCAAGGGTTCCTCCTTCTCGTGCCACATGGCCGTGAGGGTGGGGGGGAGGGCTCTCGAAGGCTTTGCACCAATCAGGAGTGAGCACTACCAGCCCCGCAGCCAACGGCGGGGCGAGTTGCCGATGCGGGGGGCGGGACCTGGCTGGTTCGGCGAGAGGCTGCTCCGGCTGGTTCAAACTGGTCTACTGCAGACTGGGCCGCACCCGCCGCGTGCGTGTGCGCGCGCACGGGTCTGCTCGAGGAAGAAGGAGAGTGTGTGTGTGTGTGTGTGTGTGTGTGTGTGTGTGTGTGTGTGTGTGTGTGAGAGATGCGCGTGACCCTCACGGAGACTTCCTGTTACATAGTCGCGCGCGTGCACGTGTTTGGGAAGAGGGACGGGCAGCAAATGTAAACAAGTGGTTGCTTTTGAAGGGGGAACTGGTTTGAAATTTGGTTGAAAGTTGTTTTGTGGGTCATGTGGCAGGCAAGGGTAGGGCTTGAAATCGGGTGGTTTTAAAAGTCTATTCCAAGCTTGGGTTCGCGTTTCACGCAAATGATTATGGCGTCAAATGAGGGCTTCAAGCCACGGTTGAGGTTCTGAGCAAAGTGTTTCGGGAGTCCGTCATCATGGTTTCAAAATCGGGGTTCAATTCATTTTGATTTTACATGTGGGTTTCTTGCCTATGGTTACGGTTTTAATCAAGTAGTAAGGTTTTTAAATTAATGTTTGGAGGTAGTGTCGTACCTTTCAATATTAGGGTTTTAAGTCAAACTTTGGGTTTCAAATTGGGGATACAGGTTGGCATTTAATAACAAAAGTTCGAGTTTCAAATTACCCTGATTTAATTTGCAGTACCCAGACAATCACCATTCTAGTTTCAAATTAGGGTTTCATTCAGGGTAGGGTTTTAAACTTTTTAAGAGTTAATTTTTCTAATTGGAATTTGAAGCAAGACTTAAGGTTTCTAATTAGGCTTTTTTAAAATGTTTGTTTCAAACCATCTTAAATAATGAAGGTTGTAAACTGAAGTTAGGTATCGAGTCGGGTTTTCACTGTTTGAGTTGTCTTTTGTTTTTGTTTTTTTTGACAGATGATGACATGGCAGACGAAGGCATCACCGTGCTGCACAGCGGCTTGCATGAGTTTGCCTTCAGCTTCCACCTGCCGCAGATGTGAGTCACGCCGCGTCACCTCACGTCGGGCCACATCACGTGATATCACGTCACTCCGCGCTGGTTGTCACGTCACATCGCGCGTCGAGAGGCCTCAAAGTCAATCAATAGTCAATCAAATCAATAAAAAATGAACCGGAAGGCCGCTGGCCCGTTTTGACTTGCTTGATTTTCGCCATCGTCGAGTTGATATTTGACACTTAACTCGTGCGCTTGTGTGCGGGTGTGCGCGTTCAGGGCGTTGGCGACGTCGTTCGAGGGCAAACACGGCAGCGTGAGGTACTGGGTGAAGGCGGAGCTCCAGCGACCTTGGATGCTTCCCGTCAAGGTTAAGAAGGAGTTCGTCGTCTTCGAGCACATCGACATCAACACGCCCCTGCTGCTGGTAGGCCACGCCCCCTACCCCCAACCTTGACTTTCCACTGCCGCAGTGAGTGATAGGGTTTCAATTTTGAGTAATGTCTTGGGGGCTTTACACAAATTGGGGCTTTTTTATGTTGGGGTCTCCATCTTAAGTGGTTTTTAAGCAATGGTTGGAGTTTTAAAGTCGGTTAGGTCAGATTATATTTTATATTAGGGTTTGGGTTTTGAGTTTTGGTTTCAAACTAAGGTTAGGGTTTCAAGTTAGGATTTCAAGGCAGTATTGGGGTTTCATGCCATGATTCGGGTTTCATGTTGAGGTTTCCATCTTGGGATATGTTTTTAAACGGGGTTTAGTCTTTCATATTAGGGGTTCAAACAAGGATTGAGGTTTTGAATTTTTAATTTCAGGCAACGGTTAGAAGGGTTTGGATTTCAAGAGTAGGTTTGAAATTAGGGTTTCAAGCCATCATTATGGTTTTGAAGTAGGCTTTTAAGACTGTCGGGGTTTCAAGTTATTTCAAGCCTGGGGTAGGGTTTCAAGTTTGTGTCGGTTGTGTTTTCAGGCTCCTCAGGCGGGCAGCAAGGAGAAGACTTTGTGCTGTTGGTTCTGCGCGTCCGGTCCCATCTCGCTCAGCGTCAAAGTGGCTCGCAAAGGCTACACGCCAGGTAGCGCTGGATGCCCGGCCGTCCTCACCTTGCGTCCTCTCCGTCCTCGTCACTTCACGTCTTCACCCAACCTCCTCTGCATCCTCTCAGCGGGTCTCCCCTCACATCCTTCCCATCCTCGCGTCCTTCTCACTCGACGTCCTTCCCGACCTCTAAGCCTTCCTCACCTCACGTCTTCCCCGTCCGCTTGTCCTCTCTTCATCCCCCGCCTGGTCTCCTGACAGACTGACGCCTCCTGCCTCTCCCTCAGGCGACTCCATCCAGATTTTCGCCGAGGTGGAGAACTGCTCCACCCGTGTGGTGGTGCCCAAGGCGGCGCTGTACCAGACGCAGACCTTCTTTGCCAAGGGCAAAGGCAAAGAGATCCAGCAGCTGGTGTCCAACCTGCGAGGGGAAGCCTTGGCTCAGGGCAAGAGTCAAAGCTGGGAGGGCAAGATGCTCAGGATCCCGCCCGTGTCGCCGTCCATCCTCGACTGCCCCATTATACGCGTGGAGTACGCCCTTGTGGTGAGCCCCGCAACCTCCACCCCCCACCCAATCCCCCTCCCACCACCACCCATTAGCACGCTAATGACGTCAAGGTCAGAAACCATCTCTTTTCACAAGTCAATCAGTAATATTAGTAAACCCAGCGCCATCATGATTTGTTTGAATCGTTTTACAATTCAGCCATCAAAGTGCGTTATAACCCATAAGCAACATTAACATCGGATGCTAATGACACACCGCCATTGTCCGTAGGACGAGCGCGTTGACGTCAATGTCACAAATCACAGACATCTATTTGGATTTGAGCCATGAGTGCGCTAACCCGCTAGTCACCTTAGCTTCGTACGCAAATGACCCATTACGATGCATCAATTTTATAAGCCGCTTCTCCTCACGAGGGTCGCGGGAGTGCTGGAGCCTATCCCAGCTGTCTTTGGACGAAAGATTTACATTGTCATAATTCATCCGTCAATGTGTGCAAACCTGTAAACGAGCTTAGCCTAACTTCTAATTACATACATTTATTAGCTATTAGCATATGAATCCTGGTGTAAAAAAATAGGATTCAGTGGAATCTAATCGGTTAGCAATGTTAGCTTAGTAAGCTTTTTTTTTTTGGCACTCTTAATTGAAATTGATTGTAAAACAAGAATAAAACATGATACAGCTGAACATCAAAACATTTCAAACAGATCATCAGAGGTATTGTAGGCATGTCTGCTAGCTTATTGCTGAAGTGTAATGTGAAACGCCATAGATGAGCTAACAACAAAACTCACAGGGATAGATTAGCTGAAAATATAATTTTGAATTATATCAGGGCTTTTTTTCTTCTATTAGGTGTATGTGGACATTCCCGGCGGTCTCAACTTGTCGCTGTCGTTGCCTTTGGTAATCGGGACCATCCCGCTACACACCGCCGCCTCCCGCACCTCTAGCATCAGCAGCCATGGCAGTGCTGCTGGCTGGCTGGGCGTGCCAGAGCACCCTGAGGGTAAGATGGCAATGTGTGTGCGTGTGTGTATATTTATATGTGCGTTTGAATGTCTAATTATTTGAATGGTTTTAGCTCCGCCCAGCTACAGTGAACTGGCCATCCCGGAGTCGCACCGCCGCCACTTCCTGCACGGCGTCCACGAGCACGAACAAGAACATGCTAGCGCGGCGTTGCTCACGTACATCACGGAATTCCGATATCTGCCGCCTCCACTGTACGCCGAGGTGAACACAAATACACTTCCTGCTTCCGTTCAAAGGATTGACGGCATGCTCCACTTTTTGTGCAGCGTGTTGTTCAGCGGACTAATTATATCGTGCGTGTGCATGCTTGTTCGGAAACTCAAGTGTGTTTTTGGTTGCAAGTGTGTAACTTATCGCCACTCATCAGGTGGACCCATATCCTGAGCCGGTGGAGCCCGGCCGCCCTGACACGTGTCCGTCACGCTGAAAAGGTGAAAACCTGGAGCTCATCTGCTGTACCAACGTGACACTCTGCTCCTCCCCATATCCAGCCGAGCCAGGATCACATGACCGCTTGTTTCATTGATGGGTGGAGATTCCTGGGACGGGACAAGACGTCGCCACCCGCTTGCCACCTTCCTTCTTCCTCCGAACTTTTTGGACACGTCTGTAAACACACCACCCGAAACCACCAAACAAATATGCGCATGTCCATGCTCACATGTGAAGTCACATGTGGGAGAGTTTGGAAGTTGGCAGTGAAAAAAGACTTGACGGAATGTCACCCGAAGCACTTAAACTTCATCATGAGTGTGTGTGTGTGTGTGTGTTGGGAAACAAGAATGCGAAAGTGTGTGTGTGTGTGTGTGCAGAGCTAAAAGCACAAACGACCAACTTCAAAGAACCACAAGTCGCCTGTTTTGATGTTTGCTCAGAGCTAAATATTATTATTCATAATAATGAGAATACTTTTTTTACGAGGGCGTTCCATGTCCAAAGAACGCCGAAATACGACGAAAAAAATGTAAGAAATGTTTACAGGAAAATTTGGTCAAACGTCCTTGAATGTTTGGAAGATGACTAAAGTGCAATATTTTTTCATATTTTTATATTTGTCCTTTGAGCACGACTTTTCCATATCTGTTGCTCTTTCCATCTTTGTGCTTTATTATTGTTATGATTATAATATGATGATCTACTTGCTGTCACGAATAACTTTTGATAAAGAAAAATAAAAGTTTATTTTAAGAAAAAATGTCTTTCGCCTGTGTATTATGTCAATTTGCATTTTATAAATGTGGCCAACATTCTCTATTAGCATTTCACTAGCACGGCCAACATGTTAACATGTTTATGAGCATTTCCCTCAGCATTGGAACACTTCCTATTCGCGTTCCAATAGCGCGGCTAAGATGTTTATTAGCATTTTACTAATGCGGCTAACATGTAAGATGTTCCCTTGACGGCCCTCAAAGATTCGCAGTTCCGAAATAAATACTGAAAAGTGTTTGGAATATATGCTTCAGATATTACAGAAGTGTTTTAAAAGCATTAAATACATTTAGATAGCTCTAAAAACATTTATATCTATTACTGATAAGGCGGCACGAGTATGAATAAAACTATAATAAATTGTTGTGGTTTGAAATGTCTTAAAGAGCCAGAAAAGTTGTTTTAAACTCTTAACGATGTTGTTTTTTTCTGATTAAATGCAATATACAGTATTTGACAACTTTGTCACGTGGGCGGCACGGTGGACTGCTTATGACGTCATCAAGCCGCATCACGGTGACGTTTTTGTCCGACACTCCGGTTTCCTTCGTGCACTGTAGGTTAATCGAACGCTAAATCGTGTAAATTATTGTATGTCTATGTGTGGCCTGCAAAGTTTATCAAGTTATTAGAATGTGATAAATTGATTAAAAATTATTTGTACATTAAATGTTTAGAAATCACGAAAACGTTAATAGATGTCATTAAGTCATAACAGCTAATTCGGTCATAAAAATATAAGTTCTTCAAAAGCAATTAAATGTTAAGACAATAAAAAGTCATAAATGTTGTCATGAATGTCACCAAAGTTCTTTGTTTTGAAGTCATATAAGTGCGGTTTATTAACACATCAAATGTCACCTTAAGGTAAACAAAGACCCTAAAAATCGATCGAAACCCACGAAGTCCAAAATGTTGCATCGTGACTGCTGAACTTTGTCTCTACCTGGTGGCGACTGATTGCAGCTGCCTGGACGACCTCGTTGGCACAAACGAAACAAAACAGCAAGATTTTGAGCAGAGCGGTAATATTTTATTTTTTCGTATGTATGCATGTGTGTGCGTCTGTTCTGTGTGTGATCCCAGCAAGTTCTGATCCAAAACATATTTTTTTCAACTTTTTTTTTTTAGGGGGGGAGGGTAAACTGGCGGGCTCTGCCCTTAATCTTCTCTTGAACGTCAAGCGACATTGCGACCCGTAACGCGGTTGGGTTCTACCTCTTAACCGGTCGGGTCCTGGCGACTTGAAAACAGGGTTGGGCCTCCAAATATACATTTTTGATCAGCAAAATATTCAAATTTCAACAACCCTCAGCTTCAACAAAACAAAATAAGAAAACAAAAAGCTAAGCAGAAGCACGAGTCAGAATCTCTTGCAGTTACCATGAATACGCACGCGGACACTTGAATTATCAATTAAGGACGACCTCACCCAATGGCGTTACTTGTGGCGTCACCATGGCAAACGCGTGGGCTCTGACTCCAGGACACAGAAAAAAAAAACATTTCAAGTCGTCACTGTCCCGCAGTCCTCCTATACGAAGCTAAAGGCTAATGCACGACAAGCTAATAGCTAAAAGCTCACACACTGCATAAATAGGCCTCGCTTGCAACGCTGCCGTCACACACAGCCGGCTGCCCATTGGCTCCTGCATCCAGCCTGGCCCCGCCCCTTCACTTGTCACTTTTTCCCATTTTCCTGGCAACCTTCTTGCGAACCCGAATGTGCTTCCTCTTCCTGTCACTCTCTCACTTCCTGTCAGCTCATTGACCTTCGCTCTCTTCTCGTCTCAACGTTGTTCCATCTTAATTGACGTTTAATAGACTTTTATGAATGAAGTGGTAGCGAATGTCCTAAGTTGGACCTCGTTTTGGTTTTCATATTTGTTGGTTTTAAAACAAAAACAAACAAAACTAAATGTGACCACCACCCACAAAATGGCCGCAAATCTGCATGAGGTGGAAACGTCAAACTCATCGGAAAGTCGAAATATAATTAGATCCCAAATAATTGTGAACTTATTTATCAGGTAAGAAAAATAAGTTCATTGTAAGTAGTAAAAGTATATATATATTTTTGTCTCTGGCAATGTGTCCTAAATTGTGGTTGATTAAAGTCTTTCGAGTCCAAATTTGTTTGTAAAAAAATTGTTGTATAGAATTTGAATTACAGTGTAATAAATAAATTAATAACTTCTCGGGATTAGTTTTCAAATTTCCCCTTCATAAAGTCACATTTGATGGTTGGGGTTCCTCTGTTGGAATTTTGCTTTGATTGGTGCATACACTACAAATAAGCATTAGCTCTACTCAGCTGGCACTTAACCAGTCATTTTTGGGGGACATTCTTCTCAGCGATTGTCGATTTTTACAAATGAGCTTCGACTCACAAGTGCTTGACCGCTTGTTGGCCGTTTTGTCACCGGCACCCTCACAAACACAAAAGCATAACGGGATTAGGAATATGCTCATGGACTGTGTTTAGAATTTACTCATGACCTCATCATTATAACGGGATCTTTAGGTTGTGAACCTAGATATTTCCTAAAAAGTCCACTAGAAATGCAAATGTAGTGATTAGGGAGTCGAGAATAAGTGAAAGATTCCATCATCAATCATTTGCTCACTGCAGACTCCTTAATCGCTACAGCGCATACAGATTTGGAAATAACAGACCGAGATAGTGCCACTAAAAATCCCCTGTAATGACCAGTGATACATTCCCAACACAGCCAATGAGATGATTCTTGAATAAACACTCCAAGGTAACCTGTGTGACAAGCCCCGCCCCCTCAGCATCATGTGGCCCAGCCCTCCGTCAGCCGCATGCGCTTGACGGATGGGCTCCGGCGTTCATCCTGATTGGACGGCGGCCGCAGGAGGAAGTCGCCGCAACCGGCGGCGTCATGCTCCTCACCGCCGTCGTATGAGCTCCCGCAGCTGGAGGCGCTGCCGGCGGGCGAGCGGCCCGGACGTGCACCCACCACGCTGGACCCAGGACGTTCTCGAGGGGGCGAGGCTGGCTCTGACTTGATCTGGAGGTTTTGGTGGCCCGATGGGAAGTGCAGGTTGGTGTTCTGACACAAGTTGCTGCAAGACACAGACAACCATGTGTGGTGATGTAATCTGACATTATGAACGATTGTCATTGCTTTTTTTTGCAGTATGTACAATGGTTGTAATTTGGTTTTACAAGTGCTTCCCCAAGAGACTTGATTTCATTTACTCTCTCTATACATATTTACAATCACTACGATCTTTTTTTTTGGGGGGGGGGTTGATATTTCCATTTACAGTTATCAAGATAAAATGTCTTCATTGCTAACTTGTTTTCATCAAACTATGTTTTTACCTTCCTTAATTCTGGGGGAGTGATAAAATTTACACAATTTTTTTCAACGGAAACTAGAATTTTTGTGTCACAAACTTAATAGTTGTTAATTTAGGATAAATGACTTTGGCTCTAACAGTGACCCCTGGGGGACACCATATACAATGTCCAAGCAATCACAGTTCGACATACTCAGCTTTATAAACTGCTATCTTTTTTTTCTCCAAGAACTCCTCAGGCAATTAGTCATATTCACTGGCCAATCTGTCATGATTTAGAGTATCAAATGCTTTTTGCAGGTTAATAAACAGCCCTATTGTCATTCTTGTAGTCTATGCAGTCCGTAATGCTTTCCATGAGTTCTGTCAAGGCTAGTAAAGTTGACCAGTTTCTTAAGATTGTAATGCTACGAGATTAAACTGCTTATAAGTAGAAAAATAGGCATTTTGTTCTGGAAACTAATTGCAGTATGAACAGAATAAAGTGTCTTTTTAGTTTTGCTCACCCCATGTGAGCAAGTGGCACACTGTGCAGGTTGTGCAAGTCGTGGACGTGCTGCTGCTGGTGCTGCTGCTGCTGCTGCCAGCCACCAACGGAGCCCAGCCCGGCTGACCCGAAAGCCATCAGGGAGGCCACCTCGCCACCCAGCGAGAACTCTGAGGAGTACACAAAGGTTCCGCTTCAGCTTTGGCTCGCGCTGGTGCCATCTTGTCCAGGATGAGCAGACTCACCTGTGCTGAAGGAGCTCAGAGAGGATGGGTAGCCTCCCATAGCGGAGCTGGGAAGAGATGCGGCGGCGGATACACATGCAGAGGGACTGGACAGCGTCTGTGCCGTCTGGGAGTGATTGATCCGAGCGTTCTAGAGAAGCACAAAAAACCCCCCAAAAAACGATCTTCATCCTGATTGCTGGGACACAGTGTTAGAAAAATGAAGCCGACATGTCCTGTGGCTGTTAAAAGCAGAAGCAAGGAAGAGTTGACATTCAGTCATCTTCAGCAAAAACTAGGGTGAACTTGAACTATGTCCTCTTTTAACTCTTCCAAATGTACAGTGTCCAATGTAATGCTGTGCCACCCACTACTGGCCCACAGTGGAATTACACACAAAACAAGACAGTACTAGACAGAACAGAAGAGATAGAACTAAATAGAAACTGAACTGAAACCCCCTCCTCCCAAAAAACTGACATAGCAGGACTGCAAACCCGGAATCTGCAATGGAGAGTGGTTAGTTTAAAAAATAAAATGTTTATATACTATATTA
This sequence comes from Hippocampus zosterae, assembly GCF_025434085.1. Taxonomy (NCBI): domain Eukaryota; kingdom Metazoa; phylum Chordata; class Actinopteri; order Syngnathiformes; family Syngnathidae; genus Hippocampus; species Hippocampus zosterae. The sequence continues at coordinate 9,679,547 of NC_067468.1, forward strand.
TTTTGCATTATATTGTATTAAACATGTTTATTTATAAATGCTATATTTTCAAAAAAACAACACTTTTTTGGGGGGGGTGTACACATATATATTTTTTTTACCCCCCAAATAAATAAATAAAATCTACATTTTACAAGAAATAAAGTTGTACTTCAGCATCCTTCTAGAAAACTTTGAGAATGACGGGCGAGTTCACAGAAAGTAGTTTTTCATCTGAAGGACTAAAAGCATCAAAATGAAGAGGAAGTGGTCTATTCTGACGCCGGAATACTTGATTGACAAGGCTGAATTTGGTAGCTTTATTGCTCAGGCCACCAAATGTGGGCGGAGCTTGGCATCAAAGTCTGATGGTGATTTCAAGAATATTTTGGAGAGTTAAAAAATGAATCATAAACCTCTTTGCATTGGTCAAAATTTCCTGATACTTGATTTAAATGCAGTGTTGAAGTTGTGAGGATGTCACCGAGAACTAGCTACCACACAAAGAACAACACAACGTCAACGTGTGAGACTTACCAACATCAGGTCAAAGTCCTCACACTAGAGGGCAGCAGCAAGTCAGGTGCAGACTGGCATTAGTCGGTTAAAGACACCTTTTACTCCAGTGGATGCAATGTGTCAAAACACTCACGATGGTCGGCATGTTGCTGCACTTGTTGGCGGGCGGCATCAGGGGTCGTAGGTCGGACTTGCGGCTCATGATCATTGGCGGACTTTTGCTCTTAGACGCACCCCCCGGTGACATCATGGGAGGAGAGGGGCACTGGTTGCTGTAGACGCCGTTTCCTGCTTGAGGGGAAACATTTTTGCATTGTTTGTTGTTCCACTGTGATGATGATGATGATGATTACGACTTACCCACACTAACAGTGCTCGTCAGCTCGGAGCCCAACAGGCCTGAAAATACAATTTTTAATTTTCAAAATGTCACGTTGCTGAAACAAATGGTTAAGTTGTGAGGTTTTTTTGTGGCTCTACTTATGACAGTCATGTCAATCAAATTTCATGTTGCTAAATCGAATAGGCTTTGGGAGTGGTCCTGGATTTTGGTAATGATTCACATGCGGTCACAGACCTGCATCTTCGCCGCTGGGGGGGCGCTGGGGGGACATGGCGTTCCTCTGCATTGAAGCGTGGTGGATGGGCAGCAGGTTGTGGTTGGCTGCGGCGCCCCCTATGCCAGGGTGCGAGTACAGCAGCGGAGAGGCATTCAGGCCGATGTCGTAGCTGGATGCGGGCAGACCCTGCAGGTCGGGATGGGCGGGGTAACATTTTTTTTTTAAGTTGCCCTTTAGTGAAGGTTTTTTTCAAGCAAGTTAATTTTTGGAAAAATAATTTCTTTGTTTAAAAAAAAGGGGGGGATTTTTGTCGGCAAATGAGAACTGCTGTCAGCACTGATGGCTTGTCGTCATGGCGATGGCAACTCACGCAGATCCGCTGCCTGTTGAGCATCAGGTCAATGTCGTCGCTGATTTTAGGGTACTTGTCATCCGTCTCGGGGCTCTGACCGGCAGAGTCGTCCGCCTCCATGTCGGGACTCTCACTGCCACTTAGGCCTTTCTTCCGCAACGTCTGGAAATACATTCACATGCACTAAATTGGAGGATCACACCTTCAACAAGCTCGTTGACAATACACAACTTTTTGCAGGAAAATCCATCCATCCATCCATCCATTTTCTGAACCGCTTAATCCTCACTAGGGTCGCGGGGGGTGCTGGAGCCTATCCCAGCCGTCTTCGGGCAGTAGGCGGGGGACACCCTGGATCAGTTGCCAGCCAATCGCAGGGCACACAGAGACGAACAACCATCCACGCTCACAATCACACCTTGGGACAATTTAGAGCGTCCAATCAGCCTGCCATGCATGTTTTTGGAATGTGGGAGGAAACCGGAGCACCCGGAGAAAACCCACGCAGGCCCGGGGAGAACATGCAAACTCCACACAGGGAGGCCGGAGCTGGAATCGAACCCGGTACCTCTGCACTGTGAAGCCGACGTGCTAACCACTGGACTACCGGGCCGCCCTTGCAGGAAAATATTAAACTTTTTTCATGAACCACAGCTAAACATTTTTTTCTTGGAAATATTTTTGGGGTAGAATTTTTTTTCATTACATTTTATTTTTTGCCCCTTACAATATGCAACTCTTTTGGAAATATCGTTTTTTTAAAACTTTCTATCCAATATACAGTGTAATACACAAATCTATTTTTTTGTTAAAAATACACCCCAACTTTCTTTTCGAAAAAAAAATTCAAATGTTTTCTTATGAGTCTATTTTTTACTTGAAATGTACGGTTAAAAAATATATATATTCACATATTCCTCCCACATTCGAAGAACATGGATGGTACATTAATTGAACACCCTAAATTGTCCATAGATGTGACTATGAGTGTGAAATATTTGTGACTCTAGCACACTCGAATACTGGATGGGTGGATGCAAGTTTCATAAGGCTGAAAGTAACATAAAAAATATGGCTCCAATGACTAGTCTGCCCACGAGAGGGCGCAATCGTTACACATAATAAACTCTTCAAACGACCCCCCCCCCTCCCCGCTACTTTTCATTTGGAAGCTTTTGGAACATTTTTGTCTGAACGAAATCACATGAAGTCATTGAATTTTCCATGTATGTCATCAGGCGGTCACTGATCATAGAAACACAAATACACAACATAGACGAATTTAAAAGCATACAAATACTCACGCACACACACACACAGGCACACACAGTAATGCCACTCCTGGGTGACATGCGCAGCTGTCGTTTAGTCGATGGAGGACACGCTTGCGCTGGTGGTCGGTGGCTGGTTTGTATGCGATAACGTGAGACTGGCTCGGTACCCACGAGCAACCGAAAAAGACTAAGGAACGCTGAATAAATGACGAAGGAGAAGTTTAATGGAGAACATTTGTGTGTTTGGACTACTGTTCAATTTAGTTCTGGGGTCATTTCTCAGGGTTGAAAACAATAGGTATTCCAAATGGGGTTGTACTTTCAAGTACAAACAGGAAGTGCCGGGAACTAGAATAGTTCGTTCAACTCCAAACTTTTGAAGGACTGCAAGAACTATTGGCCACGTTAGTTCTGGAGTAATTCATCAAGGGAAAAAACAACAACAACAAACTTATGTGACGGAAGTATAATGCTTTGAAAATGTCTGGGAATATATGAAAGGAAGTACTGAGAGTTGAAAATTACGGAATTTAGGTGCAGATGAAACAAGTTCAGGAACTTTACAAGGAACTAAAATATTTTTTGGTTGGTCAGCAATCAAAGAAAAGTGGTACGCCTTCATTGTTTCTTGTCTTTATTCTTTCCGTTGGCATGTACACACACACACACACACACATTGACGCCACAGCCACGAGTGCTATTCTTAGGCGTTGTGTTCTATTTTTAGCAGTGCGCTGCTTTCCAGCCATTTAGCAGGAGGGAGGGAGCGCCGCCAACACAAACCAGCTACACTTGGCGCGTGTGTGTGTGTGTGTGTGTGTGCGCGTGTGTGTGAGTCACACAAGGCAAAACAAGAGGCACACCAAATTCTTGACCGTCATTGCTTCATGTCGTCAGTCAGCGACTTTTAAATGTACAGCACATTTAAGATTACACGAGACAACAAAACAATAACAGACAACCCAACAGACCACAACACGAGAACCAAAAAAAAACACAGCACGCGATTGAAGAAAACACAACTCAAAACATAACACAACAGAAGACAACGCAACACAAGCCATCATACAATAACACAATTTAAAACAGCACACCGGGAGGCAATGCCAGAAACACAACAGAAAAGCGCACAACACAAGACAATACTACACAACGCAAATTGAGAATATACACACACGAGAATACAACACGGCACCAAACCCAAACCGCGGCAACGCAACGTCGTTGCCTTGCTGGACAAGTGGAGAAGTGCACTCTGGCGGTCTGGAAGTGTGGCCCTGAGGCGGCACCCATCCCGGATTACGCTAACAAGATGCAATCGGATAGCGTCAGATTAGTCCCGATTAGGCGGGATTAGGCAAAATTAAGGCAGATTACGCAGCCCCCGAAAGATGCCCAAGTGTGTCGGGCCATGAGGTGGGCCGCGTGGAAACACACACCTGCACATAGGACACGTGTGCACACACATTGTCCCAACATTGTGTCAAATCACTCCAAACCTGCACACAACCACTGTCAAATTGTCATCATGACGCGAACGTGACCATTGTTGTGTAGCAGTGTGTTGTTGTTACAGTGCGGCGAGTGCTTTCCTAAAATCGTGTTACAATGTGTTTGTTGCGTTACTGTTGCAAGGAGTTGATTGTTGTGTTACAGTGCAAAGACGAGTAATGGGTTTTATTTTACAATCTCTGTTATTTTAGTGTCTAATAAATACTATGTGGTGGTAGAGTGTGACGATTGTTGTGTTCATGTGTGTCGCGTTACAGTGTCCCGAGTGCTGTTGTGTTACAGTCGTGGTGAGTGTTACATGCTTGTGTTGAATTACTACGTGATGGGAGTGGCGTTAGTGTTGTGTGATACTGTGACGTGTTACAGCGTGTTGTGTTGAGTATTACGTTACGGTGTCGTGTAAGCAGCGTGATGTTGTGTGTTGGATTTTGGACTTGTGTTACTCTGTGATGCCTGTTGTGTTACAATGTTGTGTTACATTGTGATGATTATGTTCCAGCGCTGCGTGACTGGTGTGTCATACTATGGCGTCGTTTTACAGAGATGAGTGTTATGATGCGGCATCAGAACATGAATATCGGAATATGGCAGCGCTGTCCTGCAGGTGTGCCTAATGAAGTGGGCCCCGTGCGTGCGTAAAGGTGCGACTCACATCGACGATGTCGGCGTTGGTCCTGCTCTCGTGGGGCTCGTTGTACTCGGTGTACTTGAGCAGCACTTTGTCCATATCGGTGCTGGCGTACTGGAAGAGTTTGTTGGTGCTGTTGAAGATGATGAGCGCGATCTCGCAGTCGCACAGCACACTCAGCTCGTACGCCTTCTTCATCAGACCGAACTTGCGCTTGGTGAAGGTCACCTGAGAGGAACGACGCAGCCGTTAGCGGAATTGCGGCTAATGCTAACAATCATATAGGAGGTGGGTCGGCCATGAGTCATAACCGTTAGACGCCTGCTTAGTGCGGAGCTGCGCGTGTGCGTTTTAGTGTGAGTTGTGGTCTATACCAGTACCTATAGTGAGTGTTGCCATTTTGCATGTGTCCATTTATTTGGCTCTCCTTGCCCATATACCAGGGCATCAAGGTACATCAAGCGACTAGAACGACAGTCACGAAACTATTGATTGACGTGTGACAAGCGTAGTCGGGAAAACACACACACACACTTGGCATGTTGTGTGTGTTGGCGGGGGGGGGGGTTGCAGCAGGGTCAGTGCTGCCCCGCCATCAGGAAGCACATGTGCCTGCATTTCCTGTCATAACAGGAAGGGAAAAACCATTCACAACAGCCAGAAGTCACTCATGTCTGTGGGGACCACACACACACACACACACACACACGCACACACACACACACACACACGTGTACTCTCATTCAAGAGTTTACATTGACTTAAGGTAAAGTTTGCAGTGATTATAAAACCCCAACATCCTGTCCTATGTGTCGAAAATGCTTGTATGATCTGACAGTGGTAATTATTTAATTGAAACCTGACACACAAGGGTTGCGGGCATTCTGGAGCATTGTGGGTATTGTAGTTGTCTTGAGTTAAAGTGTGATGAGTGTTGCGTTCTAGTTATTTTTTTTTATTACTGTGCGATGATAGTGGCGCTACCTCGCGTTGTTTTGACTGCGTGTGTGGCGTCACAGATACGCTACAGTGTGGGGTAGTTGTGTTTGTGCTTACGTGTCTGTTGCGTTCGTCCACAATGCGGGCGATCTGAATCTTCTTCCTGCCCATTTTGGGTGTTTTCTCTCTTCTTCTTCTATTTGTCTTTCTTTGTTGTCGTCGCGTCTTACTTTTGACTCTGCCACCTCACACGTCTGAAACACAACAACCATGAGTTACAATCATAGTACACCCGGGCAAAAGTGAAGACGCTGTTGCCACCGCACGCTTGGACAAGCTGCCACTCATCCTGGGGACACGCCCCCATCTTACTGCCTCCGATCGTCTTCTGAGGTTATATTGGCACACTTTCAGAGACACGCCTCAGTTTTGGGGGCGTTTGGAAAACAGAAAATATGACAGTAGCAGCAGAAAGAATGAAAATAATTCAGATTCAACCAGGAAATTTAGAAGATTTCCTGCTTGGGGTGCTGTGTGTAGAATTATGATGGGGAAAAATGAATGTATTCCATTTTAGTCCTATTAAAAAATGAGGAAAAATGGAATACACCTAATGTTGAAGTAGAGAGAGTTCTGAAACAGGCAGGATATGGCACCAGAGTTCAGCTACCCGTGATTTAGAGTGTTCCCTGAATCTACCGTGCATGTTTTTTGGAAGGTGGGAAGAAACCAGAGTACCCGTAGACAACCCACGCAGGAATTAGGCAGAAAAATGTTACATCTTGAAAATTGTCAATAAAAATAAACGCGTGACTGAAATGAAGCTCCATGGTCGTCTGAGCGTGCGCACGCCATGTGAGCGGCGTCCATGCACGTCTCTTAAGCGCTCGGTCGCCAGGTTAACAGGATGTACACACACCAGCACAAACACGCAGGAGCAGCTTTACTTGGCAGCCGCCACCAAACCTGGCCTCTTTGCTTCTCGCCAAACTCGCCAAAGTACAAACAAGCAACAACAAAATCAAGTTGCGGATTCACGTCACTTTTTGTCATTTGTATCAAACATCCATTCGTGTTCATACGTTTCAGCTCTTCCAATTTCAGTTTTATCGCAAAGGTCGGCACAGGTTGAGGGGAAAAAAAAAAGACTGAAGAATATTTTTTTGTTTGATAAAATACTGCTCGTGGTTCAGCGCCTCCACTGGAATAACAAAACAAAACAAAACCTTTTTGGGCTGAAAACAGCAGTTTCAGTTGGGAAAAGTTTACAATATGATTGATATTTATGGCAACAATAATCAGAGTGCACAAAAATGCAAGCAAGTTATTTGCTCCAAATCAATTTTCTTTGTCTTCTACAGTATCTGAAAATTGGTTTTCAATTCAAGGTTTTTTATTATTTTTTGTGAAATGTGCGAAAGATGGTTTTGGGAAAATTAAAACTTAAAACATAGCCCAAACTGAGATTGTTGTTGTTCAACAAATAAAACAAAATATGTCTAAAATCTACTTTTACTTTGAAAAACAATCAACATTTTTGCTGATTGTCTGATGGCTGTTACAGACCAACCCCGTGATAAAAACTTAATACATTTAAGTTTGTGCATTTTCTACATGATAAATTTGAGATAATATCCTGTTTTTTAAATAAAGGGTTAACATTTTTTTTCCACATTCATCGGAAAATCAATATAGCAATCTGCAAATGAAGTGATTATTGAAATCACCGTTCAGTTCAGGCCTAAATGACAATGGCGTAGTTGTGGATAAAAGAGCAAGCGGCCTGCATCGACTTCCTGTTTGGCTTGAATGTGTCAGCACACGTAACACAGTCACGTGTCCTCAAATGACGTCTTCTATGGTTTGTAAACACATTAAGGTGGCATGTCCAAGGAAGGAGCACCGGCAATCTTTTCTTTTTTTCTTTTGAAAACGCTTTGTTGCGTCGTCGTGATTTGGGGTAAAAAGTTCACTTTTTATTTCGGGAGGTGTCTAAAAATAGCTCACAAGCTGCCTTGCTTGGCTGTCATGGACGATGATCAAGTGGTGCTCAATTGATTTACGCAGGGGACTCATGCTTCACATATTCCTGACATGTGGCATGTTTACTCTCGCCCGGCGACCAGTCACCAATCAGACCTCCTGATGATGATGACAGCATCATCTGAGGACCAGACATAGCTGCAGATTGTGTCAATGCATGCCATAGCCTATTCAAATGAATAATACACCATGGACTGGTCACCAATCAATGAAAACATACATATTGACAATTGATGGTCACCAGTCAGAGTCAGGGACTCCATTCGGGGTCTGACATTAACGGTGGCCCAATGGCCTGGGGCCACCACATAACGGTCGGGCCACCCTGCAGTTCACTGATGCTGACCCGATTGGGCCAAGAGTCGAACTACCACTATTCACTATTTTGAGTTTTACTGTTGTTCATCTTTGCTCGTTTTACTCCGTCCGCTATGCGTATTGCATCGAGCACACGGACTGGTCGCCACTCAATAGCAGGTTACATACAGATGATAAGCGTACACTTTCACACGGTCACTCAATTTACAAAAATAAAATTCTCTGAATAGTCAGCGCAACTCAGAAGTTGATTGACACCACGAGAGTGACGGCCATGGAACATGTGCACACCGCATGTACAACAGACACCAGTGACACGTGTGTGTGTGTGTGTGTGTGTGTGTGTGTGTGTGTGCCTGTCTAAGATGACTGGCAACCTCAAGCGTCATCCTCACACACGTGTTTCAGGAATACCCGGCTAAAGGCTAACCACGCTAACAACTTCAGCAAGCCTGATTGAACACCAGTACTCTTCATCATCTTCATGATGATGATGATGATGATGTACATTTTTGAAGTCATTCAGTTGCCCGTAAAGCACATTTGGTGAACCATAGAGGGAAAGGACAAGATAGTGTCATGTCATCAGCAGTGCAGTCATCATATACAGTACATGCAAGTAATAATAATCATCATCCAAATAACTTTTGCTTTGAATGCCTTTGGAGGGACTTCACTAATATTCCATGAAAAATGTCAAACGTGTGTGTGTGGTGGTGGCGGGGCGGGGGGGATCTTGCTCGAGTTTTCCCCAAACCACTTAAGTACGCTACTGAAAATGACAACATCAACAATAGCATTACATATATCTCCTTTTTTAAGCAGGCAAACTGTTTCAACTTGATTATTGATAATGATTGCGTCTCCTGAATAACTGACTTGCAGTCGACTCACCGAGTCAAACTTGTTCCGGTCGGCATGTGTCCGAGTCGTGCCGGAACCGAGGGTTCCGATCCCAGCCGTAGGTCCGCGCAAAGCCGGGCTGGAGAGCTCCGCAATCGGGACGCAAAAAGTCCCAACACTCCACCAAACGAATGAGCTCCACGGACGGACGCGCTTCAACACAACACGCGATGCGTTCGCGGACCTCTCGAACGCAACGACGGATTAGCCTTGATGAGGCGCGCGCGTGGGAGTATAATCACGTGCACGCGCTCGACGGGCTCACCTCTGACGCGTGTTTTAGTGCAGCATGACTTTCCCGCCACAAGTCTTTGCTCGTTCCCGAGTGTCCGTCCAGCGGCGATCCAGCCCGGGCACACGCGCGCGCAACCACCTGGACAACACACGCACGCACGGCCACACACATCCAGGAAATGAGCACACGCACGCACAAGATCAGGGACGTCACTCAAGTTGCGGGAGAAAACAAGTTTCAACAAGTGAAACTGATAATAATAATAATAATAATACATCACATTTGTAAGCGCCTTTCACAACACTCAAGGACACTGTACAGCCAAGACCAATAATAAAACACAGATAAAATAATAAATAAAGAAAGAAAGATTTAAGGCGGGTAGGCAAGTCTGAATAGGTGGGTTTTGAGCTGGGTTTTGAATAAGGAAAGAGAGTCAATATTACGAATGTTGGGAGGAAGTGAGTTCCAGAGTTTGGGGGCAGAGCGACTGAAGGCTCTGCACCCCATTGTACTGAGACGGGCAGAGGGTAGAAAAAGGTGGAGGGAGGATGAGGACCTGAGTGAGCGAGAGGGAATGGAGATTTGAAGAAGATCTGACAGATAGGGGGGCGCAAGGTTATGGATGGCTTTGAATGTATAGAGAAGTATTTTGAAGTTGATTCTAAGTTTGACAGGAAGCCAGTGGAGCTGTCGGAGGATGGGGGTGATATGATGGAAGGAGGGGGTTCTCGTGATGATCCGGGCTGCTGAATTCTGAACAAGTTGAAGTTTATGGAGGAATTTTTGATGGACACCGAAGAGGAGTGAGTTGCAGTAGTCAATACGGGAAGTGACGAGACTGTGAACAAGGATAGCGGTGGTGTGCGGAGTGAGTGAGGGACGGAGGCGGTTTATATTGCGAAGGTGGAAATGAGCGGACCGGGTAATGTTATTGATGTGGGAGTGAAAGGATAGTGAACTGTCAACTGTCAGTGATCAACACTTTTGATTGGTGCACTGGCGCCACTCAGTGGACACATTCGACCCACAGATGCATTTACTAGACATTTCATTAGGTACACCAAGGGGCTGGAAGCCAATCATTGAAGTATTTGCTAATTATCATTCGTCGTGTTCTGTTCAATTTAATGCTCATTGGATAGCAGCTTTGACGTGTTGCCATGTCAATGTAATCTGCCTCTGGGCTTCCCACTGAATCACACATCTGTACATGAAATGCCAACTACGATGAATCAATAACTAATTAAATAATAATTATTAAACACCGATTAATTATTTGGATATTTTTATTTGATTAACAATACCACAGAATTCCAGCTTTTTCAACAGTAAATAGGTTCACATTTCCAGGGGCGGAACTACTGTATGTGGTGGCCACAGGTGGCCATACCCACCCCTTCTCACTCCTTGGCCATGTGTTCCCATCTGGGTTGATGTGCATCACATTGAGCTGCATTTGTAGTTAGCTTGTTCATTTAGCCAAAACAGCCATCCAAATAACAGGAAATGATCCAAAAAAGAAACTAATAATTAAAGTACATCAAAAGTGGTAGAAGTAAGCTAATTTTCTTGCTCATTTATCTTGAGCAGAGTAATGAGATGGTAAATCATAAAAAGTTTAGTTACCCGTGTCTCTTTGTTTAACTTGAGTAGACATGATCAGAGAATATATGCTGTCATCACAAGAAGTCAGCTAATTACTTTGTTCGTTACCTGCGAGAATAGTCTTCCTACATGGACAATATGATACGAAATTTAGCTAAGTAGCTCATGACTTTTACTCAACCATCTTAAAGAGACGGTGTGCAGTAGTCGCTTGCAGTTAACTAGTAAACCTGTTCTCTTAAAGCAAGAGTTCATCGCAAATACTTGTTTAAGAAAGCTAGTTGACGAGACAGTCCACAGAATTCACTTCCACCATCAAAAAAAACAAAAAAACATCAGATCCAAACTTGAGTGACATCATGTTACCATATATAGTCAAACTGTAACAATGGCATCCTTTGTATGTATGTGTTCGTAACACAAAATGGCGGACTAGCTGGCACTAGGAGCATTTTTGGCTAATTGCTAACTATGCTAGCATGTTATCGTGATGACATTAAAAGACCTTTTTTTGGGTCACTTCCTGTACAGATGAGGAGTTTGGCACATGGACTCACCGCTGTGTGGTCTTCACCAGGAAGAGGTGCCACCAGGTCCAGCTGTGGGTTCCCTGTTCGATTCCTCGTCTCAAACAAGTGGGCAAGCCAGACCAGCTGGCTTGAGGAGGCACGATGCACAAGTGGTCAGCGTTCCGAGCCCAGTCGTCAGATGTAGTCCAAACCCGCCGCCCCTCCCTGAACAACACACCCTGTGACCCACCCCTCCCACCCCAAAGTACCCCTCCGCACACACATGAACCCTCACCCTCCCTGACAGAAGCTCACCTGTCGTGGTCACTCTTTCTAAATTTAGCTGAGTCGTCATTGATGCTGTGTGTGTGCGTGTTGAATCTCAGTTGATTTTAAACGACTTTTAACAGTTGAGGTGGCCAAGATCGAAGGAATTTTTTTAAATGAATGTGAGCATTGCGATCAATCATGATCAGCTGGACGCCAGCAAGAGCCCGATTTTATTTTGAAAGGCTTTGGGACAGGAGAATCACATCAATTTATTTTCCTTGATATCACAAAAATATCTCAAACGGCTTCACACGCCCACAAAGTTTCGCGACACTCCACCCCCAACCCAGCAAAGCCCCAAATCTCATTTGGCAAAACAAGAGGAAATCTCGAGAGTTGTGTTGCTTTTGAGTGACATGGCAGCCATGAGCAAGTTTTGCAGGCTATAATGGCATTCAGCACTTCAACGGGTGATTGAAGGATTATCACCAGAAGAATTCTGCGGATTTTTGGACCAATCATGTGGTCCACGGTTTCGAGTTGCGCTGACAGCCGCGCGTCCGGCGTAAACCAATCTGGACGGGGGGACGAGTGCCGTGCGTGGCTGGCAATCCGAAAACTCTCAGACTTGGCCGCCAATGGCCGGACGACATTTGCTTTTGTTTTGGTTTAACATGAAACAAAGCCCAGCCGACTTCTTGAAGTTCGATGCAGACTTTAATTTTCCTGACAAATCCACTTTAGACATTCAAAATAAAGCACAGTTGGCTTCCTTGCCTTTTATTTTGATGGGATCCACTTGCTACATTTCATAATAAAGCTCAGCCGGCAGGCTTCCTTTTAAAGCCACATTTACACATTACGTTTTGATGAGCTGCCAGGAAGACATTTTAAGCATATGTCCTGTGGAAAAAAATGCTTAAATCTTGACTCAAGACTTATTTTTACACTCTTGCTTATAATCAAACCACCTGCAGGCCTGTTTACTGTCACTTCTCCTTTCCCTCCCCCCTCCTCTCCTGACGAAGCACTTCCAAAGGCATCTACATCCAAGAAGGCGGCTCGTCCATCACTTCTTAAAATTTTCCTCAATTCCTCAAATGGGGTTTGGAACTTTTCCCTGTCCCTTTTGGGGGTTTGCTCCGGGGACGTCACCAATGTGTGCCAACTGTGCGCCCTAAGAGGCCCTTTGGGACTCCTTGGTGATTAAGAGCTGTACAAATAAACTCGACAAGACTTGAGATGTGATGTCACTGCCAGTGATATTGAGGTTAGAGGCCAGCTTAAGAGGGTCAGGCCCTTCACTGAACATGGCTGCAAGTGATGCGTCGCCTACCTCATTTGTCTGCTGCCTCTCTTCTACTTTGTGGTCACCTTCGTCTCATGAGCCAATCGTCACTGAACAGAATGCCACAGGCCACGCCCCCCCCAATCGAGGCTCGCTTTGATGGCGATGTCAACCTCGCCAAGTTTGCCCCACTCAAGGTCAAAGGGCAAGTGTCGTCACATGGTTTGGCATAGCTCAAACTATTTACTGCCAGCTGCTCACATATACAAACTGTGTGTCCCACAACGTGCATTTGTGCGGATTTTGTTTTGGGCTGTGTTAGTAGGGAGTCACTAGTATGGTTTGTGTGGCGTCTAGCGCGCACAAAATCACATGTGCTCAGGCCTCAGGTAACAACCAATCACGGCTCGTGTGATATTCGCAAGCTGAGCCTGAAAATGGCTAAATATGTTTAGAAGGAGCAGCACAACGGGCTGGATTGCAGCATTAAAATCATGATACACAGTTTTTTTTTTTTTACATTTTATGGGATTATATTATTTCTGTTTTTAGAAAGGACAATTTTTATCGTGTTATTTTGAATAAAGTAATATCACCAGTGTGCTGAATTTTCTTACTCGTGAGGGCAAAGAACGTACTCGTACAAGAAGCTGAAGCTGGGTCAAATAACTTGCAAGTGTGTGGAGTCATTGCGTGGAAAGTTGGGGGGGGGCCTTTGAGGGGGGTTCTTAGAGGTCGTAGCCGGGGAGGAACTGAAGGCCGGGTTTATTTCTGGCCTTAGCCTCTGACAGCTGAGCATGTGTGAGGGCAAGTCCCGACCGACGCAAAACACGGCCGCTGACCTTCAGCACCACAAGGGCTAGTTGCCATGGCGAGGTGCCACGGAGGGGGGCTCCACAGCGCCCCACCAGGGACACGGACCGAATTTCACATTTATCATGGGTGTATTGGGTGGGGCGGGGGTTAACATGGTAAGCAAGCTTTTGGCAAACTCTCGAGCAGGGATTCCCAACCAGTGTGTGCCATGGCATAACAGTTTGACGCAAATTATCCATTATCGGTTAATTTGGATGAAAAACTATTTCCAGTTTTTTTGTGAATTTTATGCACCTTGGTTCAATTAAGTTTGGGAAACTCTGCTCAAGCAAACACTTGTTGCAATTCATTTAGGTATGAATTAGTTTTTAATATTTCACCGGGAATACGTTAAAATAACGATGAAAAATGACATTTCTGATGCAGCAGGTTTAACTGGTCTGCACAAACCCAAATAAAAACGTTTTAAATGCTTCAGTACTTTTTTCACATCTACTGTGGAATCACTAAGAATTAAACATGACTGTAATTAATATTTATGTGTGGTTATTTAAAAAAAAAATAAAAACAAAAAGGCACTGCTGGGATTCGAACCCAGGATCTCCTGTTTACTAGACAGGCGCTTTAACCAACTAAGCCACAGCGCCACCTGTGAAGTCGGAGCACGAATTCGAATGGTACAGCGATTCAAGAGTGGGTTCAGTCACTGACAAGGATCATTTATTCACTTCACTTCAATAAATAAAACAAGTCACTACCGTCCGAGCACACAAAACGAAACCGCACAAAGATTTCCTCCCACAAGGATGACAATGTTAGGCTTGTGACATCATCACATGCAAAGTTCATCAGCGTGCAACCTTGAGGGGGGAATTGCGGCCGGATAACATCTTCACGACGCTCCGCTCATGATGGACAAGAACTCCTCCTGGTTAACTGTTGGACAAACGCACGCCGTCACTTCCTGTTTCGAACTCATTGCCATCCAATGCAACACCCGCCGGCCGCATCATTAGGTACACCATGGAACCACGTTCAGTTGCGAAAAAGGCACGCTTGTTTGACTCTTGTCAGTTTGAAAACATCGACTCTCTCATGTAGCCATGTAAGAACTCTGGTCAAGTTAATAGACAATTGTGGTACTTCCTTATTTTGAATTAAACAGTTGGCGATCACAGTAAAAAGATATAATACCTTAAAGTAGTTACACAGAAACATGCTGAAGGAAGAGATATTCTTGGACTGGCCCGGTACGAAGAAATTAGTCGGGAGTTAAGGGCCAAATATATTTAGCCTTGATTTTCGATGTTTAATGTTGTCAGTGTTCTTGCCATTTGTATTTCCATTTTTCATGCAGACTTGAGCGCAATAACCCTGAAACAACAATTCGTTCATCTCGACGTAGGAAATGAAAAGCTTAACCAGCTTGTGAAAGTTGACATGGGAGGAGACCAAGTCACCAGGCAGTCAAACGCGGCTAAATAATGCGCGGAAAACGCAACGGGCGAGACTTACTTTCGCCGTCTCCATCGCCGTCGAAGGCGTCAATCATACTGCGCAGTTCTTCGTCGCTGGTGTTCTCGCCGAGCTCCCTGGCCACGCGCTTCAGGTTCCTCAGGCTAATGGTTCCCGACTCGTCGTCGTCAAAGAGCCGGAAAGCCTTCAGGATCTCCTCCTTGGGGTCACGCTCCAGGATCAGATCACTGACTGCACACACGGTGCCCCCGGCCCAACGTCACAAGTCAGTGGGTACCCCTTGTACGCATGTTGAGGGATGGTTGGTGGTTACTCACCCACTTCGCTAAAGTCCTCAAAGGCTATTTTGCCCGTTCCTTGTGTGTCATAGTCCTTCAGGATCTGCATGACGTCCACCTTCTTCACCTCGAAGCCCAGCGCTCGCATCGCCACCTGATGACCAAACAAATAATAACCAGTGAGAGTCCACCAGAGCAGGGAATGTCGACAAGTGATCAATGTTTTGCCCTAGGAGCTGATTATCAAAACCACTGCACCATCTTTTCTTTTTTTTTTTAAGTGTGTGTTTCAACATTATATCACCCACTTGAGAGACTAGTACAACCCCTGCACTACTTGAGGATGAAATTTTGTGGCGTCAAGTCACCTTCAACTCGTGGTAGTCAATTTCATTGTCTTTGTCGGTGTCGAAGAGCTCAAAGGCTTCCCGTATTTCGTGTTTTTGCTCATCGCTCAGCTCCTTCCTCTTCTTCCGTTTGCTTTTGTCTGCTGAAACGTCACTGCTGCTGCTAAACAATAGGAAATATATGTTGAAACTGGCAGTCAGATATTATTGAAATAGACTTTTGAAAAAACATTTCTCTGGCCCCATTCTCATGCCTCTAATTTAATTGCAACAATCAATTTTAAACTATTTCTGAAGGAGAAGACCAATCCAATCAGAGGCTGCCATTTACAACACTTTAAATTGGTCAATAATTCGAAAAATAATTTTACACACACACACACGCGCGTGTTTAATGACCCAATAGCATGGATTTGTGGAGAAAAATCCCAACTTTACCAAATTGTAACATGACAGGTTTTGGCTCAAAGTTAGGAATACGTCAAATGACATCCAAATATTTTGTCTACTATGAAAATATTCGAGCTTTTGCCACCGGGAAATACAAGTGACGTCACGGAAATATATGTAGCTCCAATCACAAGCTCACTGTAAACCCATCACGTCCATTAGATTTTTAAGTTTCGCATCGTCAACAGCGCCCCCGGCAGTTTCCAGTTGTACTGCAACATTTGACCCGCATCACGAAGACACAAATCCGCCCCAAATGGACAATTGTTCCGAATAAAAAAATGGTGCGTGTGCAACATAAGCATAATTTAGCCTTGTTGTCTGTCAGTCTTATCTCACGTTTGCGATATGTCTGCGTCTTCGTTTTCTTCACTCATCGTCCTGCCAACAAGTCAACTTCGAGGTTTTCTAATATTGTTTTGTGGTGTAGGTCGACAACAAATCGTCCACCCTTCCCTCGACGTCACGCCATTTAATTGTGACATTAACAAGACATTTGTCTCGTCCGGCAACGTGTGGCTGACGTCAGCCAGATATCGCGAGCTAGCAGGCTAGGCTAACTTTAGCTTCCGTCAGTGGCGTCAAACAGACGCGCTTACCTTAGCTTCACTTAACGTCACCGCACAACATGTGGCGTCACGTTGACCTACCTGGAGTCGCTCATGCTGGCGGCTTTGGTGACGCTCGCGAGGCCACGTCGCGTTTAAACTTGAAACATTCTCACAAACAAAAAGCGACACAAGCATCGCCATTGAGCGACGAGCCAGAAAACCATTTGTCCGCGCTCGATTGGAGGCTTCCTATTGGCCGACAAGTCACTAGGCAACAATACGAAGGGATCTGATTGGTCGGTGGCATTGTTGTTGTTTTTACATTAACAGCATATGACGCGATATATTATTACCCTTGAGTTGGGATTTAAATACATTTAAAACAAAATAAATAATAACAGAGGGTAAATAATAGATATACAGTATTTATATTTTTGTGAAGGACTTATAGCAAGCAAACGCAGCTACAATAAAATGCTGTACAATTATCCCTCAGTAATATTTCTATAATGAGTGCAAAGTGGAGAGATGTTGGTATTTTATGGAATACATAATTATTAACAGTGATCTATAATTCTAAATTATAATTGAACAGAAAGCCTTTATTGTCACTGACTGTTGCAATTCAATTTGGGGATGTAATACACCCAGTATGTGTTGATATAAATTTGTATGTAATGTAGCAAAACTCACCGCCATATATTCTTTATAGACTGATGAAACGACTAATATTACTGCAATTTACTGAAAGGCCATGAGTGTACTGTATATTTATCAGTCAGTATGTCTGTATTATAGTGCCCCCAGGTGGCCATGGCGTGCGCTAGCGCACACACACACACAAACACACTACGCGCGCACACACGGACAAACACACACGCGTGGATGGAACGGCCTTGCATTGATCTCGATCATTGTTATGGATTTCCACTGGGATGACGTTCCCACTGACGCTTATCACCTCCGTCCTGCGTCGCATGCGTGTGTCACCAGATAGATGCAGGAAGCGGCAGCTCAGGAAAGACTCCTCAAAGTCTCCCCGCTTGTCGCTCACTTCCTGTTTCCAGAGCGGCACCCAGACTATCTTTGTGCTGATAAAACTCAAAAGTTGAGGATTGATAAAAACGATAAGTGATTATTTCAGGGCTTTTAAAAAAATGGTACACAACTGTAACACAAAACACGCACGCCCAAGATGAAGGATGAGCTCCCTGGGGTGCACTCAAGCGGTTTATAAAGTCCCGGGGTGGGATCCTTTTTGCACATGTGTGTTTTGGTGACGCAAATGTTGCTCAACATCTCATAGCCCCAAAACATATTTCTGAAAAACAATGCTAATTCGTTTTTTTGTTCTTTTTACAAGAAAATGAACAAGAACAAAATAAAGCCAGCAGTGCCTAGTTTCAGTCGGCCTGTCTTCACTAACGCACTATTCTGTCCAGTGACTTCAACTAACTAACAGCTAACAGCTACAGCTAACTACCGCTGCCTTCTTTTCCAGGTTCTTCCCCCGTCAATTTCTTCGTCACACATCCCAGTAATATTTTCATGAATTTATAAAACTTGTCCGGACGTCCTGTATAGGGTATAAACATGTGGACATGTCCAGGCTAAATACGTTTTGTCACTCTAATTTCAAAAGTATGCCCTGAAGCTAACATTGGAAGCTAATGTTAGCATTCCAAACGTCCTTAGCATTGACGTGCATTGTTAGCTCACAATGCTTTTCTCAGCGTGTAGCAACAAATGATTTTCTGCTTGCTGTTCTTTACCTACATGCGTGCTATACACATTTTAGCGTATATCACATGCCAACAACTCGCCCCCCCATGCTCACACTTGACGTAGAAACATGACAAACATGATTAAAATCCAAACTAATTCCAATTAGTCCCAAATGAAACATACCTTTTAGTTGTTGGGTGTGTGCGCTTGTATCCTTCCTTACCAAACTCCACCCTGAGTGTGCACAAAGACCCCCTGTACACACACACACACACACACATGCGCGCACGTAACAAAAACAAATCAAATGTGTCGAAAGGTGACAACGTGGTCTTTGTGCTTCCACAAACTTCTACTGTGCTCCATCGGCGGCCCTTTTGGCTCCGTTTGGAACTTATGGCTGCTTCTATTCACTTCGTTTTTTTTTTAATATGCATTTCTAAGCGTATTTGATCTTGTTTTATCTTCCCTCATTTTATTCTTTCCTTGTTTTATTCCGTTCCTTGTTGTCCTGATCTGTTTTATTCTATCGGGTGCTCCACCCTGGTTGACCTTGTTGCGAGCAGTGCACGTGCGTCGCCGTGCCTTCGTTTGCGAGGCTCGTCGTCGTTAAATCCAAGACGGCCTCCCGATAGCTGACCTTTTTCAAAACTGCTGGCTTGACCTTCTGCTGTAAAGGTCACTGCACAAGCAAGGCCTCATTTGTTTTTTACGTTTGTCTGATAGCAGCGTTGTTGATTTTGTTCAGGGACGACGACGACGACTTGACATGTTTATCTTTTTTTCATTTGGGCTCTTTGGCTTTTATCATTATAATGCATATGTCAAATTGCTGCTTTTCCGCACAGTTAACACCTCCCAATCTTTTATTTTCATTTTTATTTTTTGGGACCTGTTGACAGCTCTTCAGATTTTTTTTATCCTTTAACTGCACTACCCTAAAGTGCCACCCCAGCACTCTTTAGTGATGAAAGGACTGGTAGGCATGTTGATCATGAGTAGACCCGCAAACAAAGCTTCAAAAAGCGCTGTCCTAAGAACGAGACAGGAAGTCTCCCAAGTTGGATCAAATATGCCATTTTAGGGCCAATTTGGACAGTTCGAGGGGCTCTTCAAAAATGAATTGGTCCCACAATTAAAAAATAAATTAAAATCCCCAAAGCCAGTAACTTAGCAACATGAAAAATGAGTAGACATGTGTAGACGCACCAAAAAAGTTTCAAGAAGCTTTTCCCCTAAAAGACCTACAAAAAAAAAATCTGGCATTTTGCTTCCAATCTGCCCATTGGCTGATTGTAGACTTTCAAAAACATCAAAGATAGAAAAAGAAAAGAGATTTTGTGCAATTGGGACCAAACGTCAACCACATACAAGAGAGGCGGATGACGATAAATTGAAGACTTCTGGAGTTTTTGTTACCGTGTGTGGTCGGAGTAGGATGGTGAAGTTTGATGAGAAACCGCCAGAACTCTCATTAGTCAACTTCTTTGTAATGTAATAAAACCACTGTCATAATGCTTAGTCCATTTGCACACCTTCACTGCGTTTGCAGCTACCCCCACCCTCTCACTCTCCTCCTCCAACTCTTTCTCCTCCTCCCCCTCCCATCTGCGCCTCACTGGCTTGGCATTCAGTCGCGTCTTGGCCACCACAGAGGAAGCTGCAGGTTCTTCACACACTCCCCAGGTAACAAAAAAAAAAAAAAAGGGCGATTTCATTACTTTATTTGATGCTGACTTGACGACGACCTCTGAATGTGTGTGTGTGGGCGTGAGTACAGATGTAGATAGAACGGAACCGGCGCATTAAGGCATTGATCGACGTGTGTCACAAAGAGATGACTCGTGAACTAAACGATGGCGGTAAACCTTCCAACCAAAGTTGTCGTGACAGTTCATGTAAGCGTTGCTTCCGTATTTTTGATTGCTGTCACTCAAAATGAATCAAATGGCAAAGTATTCCGATTTTTGGTGTGCGTCGTCTAGTTTGGCTTGCGCGTGCAGGGCCGCGTATAGAGATGTGGGGGGCTTCGTGGGGCCGCGGGCCCCTTTTGGACTGCGGTTTTCAGAAGTATCAGAAGTATTGAAAGAAATTTTTTGTCCGCTAATGCACATTTTCTAACGATCATTTCGATGTCATTTGTTATTAACCGCGTTTGGGAAATGCCGTGCTTTCCGTGGTCATGCTGTCTCATCGTCAAACGTCAGGGGCAACATCGAGATTTAAATCTCTACTCAAGGCAATCATCGTCATTGAAAAGGAAAATCTGAATTTCAGAAAAAAAAATGTCACGATCAGTTGGTTGAAAAAGAAGGAAGATGCTTCACAAAACATAAGAGAAAACTTGAGCATTTGGATAGATTATCGAAATTTTCAGACAATATCGAGATTCAGATACAATGTTGAAATTCGTAGATAGTGTCGCAATTTTGAGGCAATGTCAAAATTCAGAGGCAACGTCAGAATTTGACGGCGTGGCCGTTTGGACAGAATATCGGAATTTACAGGCAATTTATCAATCGTAGGCAAAGATAACAACAAACACTTTTGAGGCGGCATCCAAATTCATTATCGGAAATTAGAGATCGTCAGAATTTTGAGACATTGCAATTTCAGGAAAACAACTTTTCTGGCAACGTCTGAGTTTCAGGACAACACTGTAAAATTGGAGACATCATCACCATTTAGACATGAGAATGTTTCGGAAGAAGATGGAAGAGTAGCAATGGGGGTACATGAAACTTAAAGAAGTCAAGTGAGAGTTCTTGACAGGCAACAAGAAGTCTCTGTATACTGCCCCCGAGACTTTGTGGCTCCACCCTAGCCCCCACCCCATTTCCGTCCGTAACACACACACTAGCCCGATTGACTTTGTGTAATTGCCGCGTGCAGGAAACAACAGGTGGAAAGTGTTTGATTTTTTTCTCTTCTGAGGAACTTTGGAGAATTGAGATGTTATATCCACATCACCAAAGAACGCTTGTGTGACCTGTGTGTGTGTGTGTGTGCTCAGTTTGCATGAACCAACGCGGCCTTTCTTCCAGCTGTTTCCACATGTCAGCACGCAGAGGCTGAGCCTGCGTCACGTGACTACTATGACATCACCGACGGCAGCCATTGGCGGCGCTGCAGGGAGGGTTCAGCAATAGTCGAGGTGGTGGCTAGTTGATTTAGCCTCCTTTGCTAACGCTAATGCTAATGTCACAATTTTGGAGTGTCGTCGTAGATGTGGACTCAGATGGGTGCAGTTCGTTCCAGTTCAAATGAGTTCGCTTCTGTTCAGTCCAGTCGAATTATTTTAATCCAGTCTAGTCAAATTCAGTTTTTCGGTCCAGTCCAGTGAAATCCAGATCAGTTTACTGCAATCGCATCTATTCTGGTGGAATTCAGTCCAATAACCTCCAATTAGTCCAGTCTAGTCTATTCTAGTTCAATCCAGTCTAGTCCAGTCAAATCCTGTCTCATCCAGTTCATTGCAGTCCCATTTCGTTTGCTCCAGTCCAGTCTAGTCCACTTCAATTTAGTCCGTCCTCATCTTGTTTCGTCTGATCAAGTTCATTTCTTGTCCCATTGAGTTCATTCTCATCCAGTTCACTCCATTCCAATCCTCCCCGAGCTCATTTCGGATCTCTTCAAACCAGCCTAATCTGGTCCAGTCTGACTGAAGGTCATCGTGAGTTCAAACAGGAAGAGGAGTAAAGCGTGTGGATTACGCTGACATGAATGTTGTGCTGAGGTTCTTCCCACCTTTAACGTTCTTTCTTTGTTGGCGATGTCACATTACTCCAAGGCCAGGCGTAGCTTCCTAATTGGCTGCCGCTCGGAAGCCACCATCGAAGGGACACACTCACATATGCGCGCACACACACACACACAGACACACACACACACACACACACCCTGGTGAATATTTGTGCCCGATGTGGTAGAAATAGTTTGAGGTCTGAGAGCAGGTGTTCCACCGTGCCTTCCTGTGACATCACCACCTTGTTGTGCTACGTCATTGTTGGCAAAATATTCAACCAAATCAAGTCGTTGCCTCTAATGAAAGTCTTAACGTACAAACAGAAGCGACAAATTTTCTGTTCGGCTGCTTTTGCACTGACTCGGCGTCGGTGTCACGCTGTGTGTAATACACAACATATGTTTACCGAACACACATTCACATAATGTCCACACACACACACACACACATATATTTAACACACATTTACGCAGTCACATACGGCCAACGACGGAAGTTTACGTTTGCCACGAAGAGCGCTGACTTGAAGAAACCTTAAAGTAAACAAAGCAAAGAAGAAGAAAAGAAACCAAATAAGGAGAGGAAACCCTTCGGTCGCTTTTCCTGTCAGCCTGTAAAAACGCACAAATCGCGTTGTTGTGTCACACTAAAGAGGTTGTTGTCGAGGTTATTGTCTTGCGTCTTGGAAATGTTGCCGTGTTACTGCGTGAGGTTTGCCTTACGAGTTGTGTCATCTTTCAGTGGACCTCCGTGAGTGTGTTAGTGTAGATATCATGCAGAGGGCGTTTCACACCGATGAACACAACCTTCAACACTCACATAAGGACACGCACACACACGCACTATCACACACACACACACCGGGGTTGTGAAGATTACCTCTGCACGGATGGACAACGAGTAGTCCTTGTGTGTGCGTGTCACGCGCACACACTGATGATGTCATAGTTGCACCCCCCACCACGCCAACCTTTTCCCATACATTGTGACCTCTTCAAAGGACAGATTCAGTTCACACTGAAAATGACTAAGTATTGTTATTATGTGTGTGGGGGGCGGGGGGGGCGTGAATGCGCAGTGCAGTGTTTGTGCTGATGTCAGTGTGTCCAACTGGCAGCAGCAGGAGCACATCAGCAAAAAGTAATTTGTGTGCATAAATCCAACTCAACCATGACTCAACATCAGTAGCAAATATTCATGACGAGAGCAGACATTTAAAAATAAAATAAAATAAAACGCGGGTGTTCATAAGCGCTCGTGTGCTAGCATGGTTGCACGTTTTTTTTTGTGTGTGTGAGAGTTTGTGTGCTGCTGCGTGTGTTTGAATTGTGTGGGAGATTGTTTTTGCATTTTTGTGCTTTCGTGTGTGTGTGCCTGTGTGTGTGTGTGTGTCTCTTCTGAATTTTGGAATTGTGTTCTCTTTCACAGCGCGTTCTTGTGTGTTATTTGATGTGTGCGTGTCTGTGCCACCTTTGCATCATTGTGGGCTTGACGTGAGGACGAAGTTCCTCCAGGGACGTCTGATTTGGATTTCTCACATTTGTGTTTGTGGTGATGTGTGGCGTGACCACAAGGGGGAGACAAACCGTATCAGCTGGTTTTTGGGAAAGCGAAAGGGCTAAAATCTCAACGTGAATGGGGGACTGTTTGCCGTTTACTCGAAAAGCATCTTGCGCAGAGTGGTAGCTTGCAATTAGAATCCAAGTGCGCCCTCGACCGCCAGCAGCCACCTACAGAACACGTGAAAAACAAAAAATACAGAAAGGAAAAGTTTTCGCAAGTCACAGAAAACAAGTGAAATGTTTTTTGGGGGGGGGCACAGCTAACTCCATGAAACTTTGACTTGATTATTTTTGCAGTTAACGAAATCTGCAAGTGGCAAAGATGTTTGGTGCGATTCCTGGGCTGATGTTCGCCCTGATGTCGCTAGACGCGGCCGACAGCTTCAAAACATTTCATTCCGAGCTTGAAGTTTCTCGAAACTTGCAGGAAACAGGTAAGCCATTCCTGAGTTGGCTTTGACACGTTCCTGCGCGATGTCTTCGTTTGCACGTTATCAGCCGGCATGCCGATAAACGCGCTAAGTGGGGAGCCAGCGCGCTTATCTTATCTCTCAAATGAAGCTCTGGTTCAACATTTCAAACACTCCCGAAATTAACTTTACCCTGAGAAAAGAGATGAATTGCGTCATGTTGCTGTTCAGATAAAAGGGCGATGCTCGAATGAATCTGAATTATGATTTTTCTTTCAACATTGCTAACCAAATGAAAGAGCCAAAGTGCAAAGCAACAAGGTTTTTTTTTGTTTTTTTTTAACATCGAGAAAAAGAGTACTGGAACGAAACTAGGCTGTCTTTGGGTGTCTTGAAAGGCGCTTATAAATAAAATGTATTATTATTATTATTCAATTTGATGGAAATCATGATTTTGGCGACCATGATTACATCACGTGATTTGGGAGTCCAATCGAGCTAACCACCAGGGGGCGAAGGCATACTTAAGGCTTCATTATGCCACCGAACTAACTGTGGCATGTTTGCAAGAATGTGTACAAATTATATATTTGTGCATGGTAGAAAACGGGCACAGGCTGTCAGTGACGTCACATCCTTCCCGAGTGTTATCGCGGAGCGGCGGCAACGTCACCTTACCCTGCACCATCCACCGGGACCAGTCGCTGGAGCCCAATCGAAAGATGAGGATCAAGTGGACCAAGCTGACTTTCGACTTGCTGACAGAGGTTCATGTGTTGCCAAATGCCACTTTGCCTATCCGTGACTCTTCCGTCTCTCTGTAGCGACCCATTTTCTCGTTGTTTGTGGCTTGTCACGGTCGGTCACGTGACCGTTAGTACATGTTTGACGGCAGGTGGATGTTTTGGCGGTCATGGATTATCACAAGAGAAGCTATGGAAGTTACCACGGCCGCGTGCACCTGTGTGGCTCCTCCCCCTCGGACGCCTCGCTGGTTATCGAAGACATCACCCTGGATGATTACGGGAGATACAAATGTGAGGTCATCGACGGCCTGGAGGACGCCACGGTGGTCGTGTCGCTCGACCTGGAAGGTGAGTTGCTCACGTAGGCCGTGAAATTACATGTCGCCGTGTCAAATTAGTTTCAGGGGCTGAATTTTCATAACATTCTTCAAGAGTCGTGAAAATGACAAAATTGACATATTTTAGGGGTGGTGTTCCCGTACTCGCCCCGCTTGGGGCGCTACAACTTCAACTTCCAGGACGCCGAGCGGGCCTGCCGGGAGCAGGACGGCGTGGTGGCGTCCCCGCAGCAGCTGCGCGAGGCCTGGCGAGGGGGCATGGACTGGTGCAACGCCGGCTGGCTGAGCGACGGTTCCGTGCAGTACCCCATTACCTCCCCCAGGGAGCCCTGCGGTGGCCAGAACACACCGGCGGGCGTGCGCACCTACGGCCTGAGGAACAAAAACACGAACCACTACGACGTCTTCTGCTTCACGTCGCACTACAATGGTGAGATATGTATTGCGCCCCACCTTAAAAAAACATTTAAATTATTAGTTAATTATTTTATTTTATGTTTAAAATTAAATTCCGTTTAATTAATTTAAAAAAAAGAAAAAGAGGAAGAAAAACATATGGGGTACTGTCCTCAACTTTTTGCCGTGGCCCCGCCCTTCAGGTCATTTCTACTTCCTGCCGCACGTGACCAAGTTGACGTACGACGAGGCAGCGGCGGCGTGCAAGCGGGACGGGGCCCGAATGGCCACGGTGGGCCACATGTACGCCGCCTGGAAGTTGTCCGGCTATGACCGCTGCGACGCCGGCTGGCTGGCCGACGGCAGCGTCCGTTACCCCGTCGCTAGGCCCCGCCCACGCTGCAGCCCCACCCGTCCTGCCGTCGGCTTTCTAGGATTCCCAGACAAGAAGCACAAATTGTACGGCGTTTACTGTTTCGGGCCCGCACGCTGAGCGCCCATCCAACGCAAACACACACACATAACACTAGCCGATTTTCGATGACTATTTCGTCGACCAAAACACAACACAATTTTCTGTGTAACAGCAAATCTAAAACGAACGCGCCACATTTAGCTCCAAAATCCAATGTCCAAAAGATGTCTGGTCCTGGGTGGGTTACACACACACACACACACACACACACACAAAAGAATTACAAAAAACTCGTATACAAAACTCACATGCTCAAAAGCACAATATACGCGCAGCCATGACTCATATGACACAAAACAACCACAAAGTAAACACACAAATAAAAGCAACGACCAACACTCTCACGACACAAGATACACACGTGCGAGACAAAAAAACAAAAAACAAAACAAAACAGGAGCACGTTGGCTTTCTCGCAACTCTTCCTCTTGGGCACTTACCTGCTTGGAGTCAAATGCCACAAGAACAGTTACATTCTCTTTATTTTCCCCTTTCATTGTGTGTTGTTGTTACTTCAGGTACAACGATGTCATGTTTCTCTCTTATTTATGCTAATTTTTTGGATACATGTTAGAATGTAGTAATGTTTTCTTCGTTTTAATGTCCATATGCTGTTTTTGTCATTTTTTGGGTTGTGACGAAGCGTCCGGAGGGAACAAAAGTCTGTTAGGACTTTCTTCGGAATAAAGATGCAAGCGGGACTCAAGTGTGTGTGCATTTGAGTAGCGGGCGTGGCGCTACACTGATGGTAGGGGGCGCTAGAGCCCCGTCAGATATCTGCGAAACGCCACTTATGCATTGAATCTGATATTTTACAAATTACAATTTGGTGAGCACATCAGTCTATCCCTCTCATGTCATATTGCACAATTGTTTAGTTGCACAATGGTTTTAAATTACAAAAGAATAGCAAAAAAAAACAAATAATTGTCATGGAAAAAATGGCTTTGCAGTATCCTTTAAAGCCCAATAAAATGGTGTGTGATTATCCAATAGAATAACCGATTCTATGAATATTCTGATAATGGCGGTTCTTCTTCCCAATTTGTGTGGTAATGAAAAGCAGAGCCAGAAATTCATGTTATAACTTTATTGACGTCGCACTTGCAGATTTCTAGCCATGCATCTCAGTGAAAGGTTAACATCTTGCATCATTATTCACATGTCACAGTCATAATAAGTTAAATTTGGATGGCTTCATATCCTTTATATCACAAAACAAAACATTGTCGGCAACTTTCAAATGAAATTTACACAGCAGGCGCGTGAGTGGGCTGTCTCCTCGGCGGCGGCTGATTGGTTGACGTGGGGCCTCGGGTGGCTCGTCTCGCGCCTCGCAGGATTCCTGGGAGTCAAAATCAAAGTCGCAAAAGGCGCCATCCCGAAGTGCACTGGAGCGAGCCTCTCAAAGGAGCCATGTGTGAAAAGTCATCGTTCCAGATCCAGCAGAGGGTTCAAGAAGCTCTGCTGGCCGTCGTAGTTCTGCCGCCGATCGCCATGGTGACTGGTTGCGTGGTGGACGTGGCGGTGGGTGACGGCCGAAAGTTGCAAGCGATAGGTGGCCGCTAAGAGGAAGTACAAATGACCGCTGTTGCTAAGACAACGAGAATGCAGGATATTTCCAAAATCGAAAATGTGGAGGTGGGTGCATTTTTTGAAGTTGAGGCAGGAAACAGGCTGAGAAGGCGGTCGGCGGGGGAGGGGGTAACTCACGGCTGATGCAGATGACTTTGGGGACGTCCCATCGCCCATCGGGACGGCAGCGGATGGTGGGCGTCTGCTTCTGGATGAAGCCCGCCTTGCAGTGGTAGCGCGTCAAGGCGTTGACCTCGTAGCGGGAGCGCGGGGCGCCGAACACGCGGGCGTCCCTCACGGCTGGTGGCGGCCCGCATGACACTGCGAGGGAGAGTTAATTGAGATGGTGAGGCGGGGTTGGCGGAGGATAGCGAAAGGCGGAGACGTCCCACCTGTGCCTTTCTTGCAGGTGAAGCCCAGGTGGTAATTGCACGGGACGTCGTTCCACTGGCCGCCGGCGTGCCAGATGAGGACTACGCAGTCTTCGCCCCTCTCAAAGAAACTGTCGGGCTGGTAGGGACGCCAGTGCTCGTATTGCTGCGCACGCACAGTTCAACGCCATCGGCATCATTGTCATCCTTGCTCAGCAGTTCCTAATAATTTCATGTGCGTCATTCAGCCTTTCACACACCATGACTTGTTTTTAACATGAATGACAACTAAGGTACCGATCAAAGCAGAGGGCATGATAATCCATTTTTGACCTGGAGTCAAAGTGGGCAACCTTGAACGTCACTCGACAACTTGCAGTACGCCGAGTAAACATAGGATGGCACTAGTGAGACATTCAGGCATGATGAGAGCATCACTTGCTTTGTTTCAACTCCGTCTTGTAAGAGGAACAACGCAACTTATCCCGCGGATTTCCATCTAGGAGCCGCCACATGCTGACGAAACTCACCATCGGATTGTGGTCGCTCCAGCGGAAGTCTCCCTCAAACATTTTGTCGTTGAGGCCGATCCACTGGTAGTCGTCGACCAAACCTGCACACATCAAGTCCAAGTTCCGGGACGGAGCGTAAAAAGTTTTAGTGTGGGCCGGCGTGACTCACGATTGACGAAGAGTTGCTCTTCCAGTGACAGGATGCTTGCCAGGTGAGCGCCATGAAGGCGGCACTCCCGCTCGGCCGCGTCCCAAGTGCGACGTTGGGGGAAATGTTTGTAGCAGTGAGAGTGGAACTTGTGCCAGCCTGAGCTGCACGACGCCGTGTCTGCGGGAGCGGGACAAGACGTGATGAGGAACCGCGAGGAAACGTTCACGCCCTCAATGCCACCCAAGCACCCTGAGCTCACAGTATCCGGTTTGTGTTTGTCTAACTTTTAAAGCCAGCATCCATTCAATTTAACACCTCTCGTTGAATAAATGCAATCTAGACGAGATCAATTAGGGTTTGTCACATGCGCACAAAGTTTGAGCTATCTTGTTCCCATCGCATTCCACCAGAGTGAATCACTGTGAAAGACAATAATCAGCTGGACAAGTTCTTCAAAGGACTGTCACGATTGATTAAACATGAAGTTGGGGGGCTTTCGATGTTTCGACTTCTTTTCCCGTTGTGAAAGCGCTACATAAACCAGGATATATTGGATTGGATTCTTGGGAGTCGGGGGCTTCAGATATTTAGAGTTCATATAGAGGGAAACGTGAGCCCTGAGAGGACGTCGGTGCTGTTGACTCACACTCCAAAAATGGAGGCGGGAGCCATCTTCGAGGGGACCACGCCTGACCGCAGCTGACGAGCAAAACACCCCAAGACCCTCGCCAATTGCGCTGAACACACGCATACACCTACTTGTACAGCACGATACTTTCTAAGGATCTCTCTGTCTCTCACATGCATACATACCCCCCCCCACCCCCACACACACATATACACAGTACATGCTCTGCCTTGTTGTCCTCACGTGCTAATGCTAATGCTAATGCTAGAGCTGACCTTGTTCGCACAGCTTTCCGGTATAGCTTGGCAGGCACAGGCAGGAGAAGCCGTTGACTGCGTCCAGGCAGGTGGCGCCGTTGAGACATGGGTTGGACTGGCACTCGTCAACGTCTGAGAGACAAAAAGAACATTATTGTTATTCCCATAGGCCGCCGATTGGCCTTGGGGTCGGCCCGTCATCCCCAGGTTAAAAAGGCTCACCTGTTTGACAGCGCCCCCCGGTGTATCCCGGTGCACACGCGCACACCCTCTCTGAGCCTCTCCGGTAGCAGGAGCCGCCATTTTGACAGACGTTCACAGAGCACGGCTGGATGTCTGTGGTTGTGTGACATCATCATAACGTGGCATCATGACATGTCATCGCCACGAGGTACGATGGAGACACGACAAAATATTTGAACGATTCTTCCTGATGCTACATTTAGCACCGTTGCAAAAAGTCATCCTAAGTTTCGACTGGCACATTATTTTGAAGGAGGCCCTCCCAAAAAGTTTATTTACAGATTTTGACTCTTTAGACATGATAATCCTGTCATGGAAATGGGGGGCGTTAAAATAATTGAGGGTCGCTGTACCTGTGACATTGATAAAAGTGGCCTCCAGCAGGTCAGGCTGGTCCATGGTCTCTTCGGGCCAGGGGAGCTGCGACTCCACCAGCTGGGGAGTCATCTTGCTGTCGTGGTCCAGGAAGTCTTCCGGCAGGGTTGGGTTGGCGGCCGAGTCAAGGCTCAGCGCCCACTGGGGGACGGCGTGGTTACTGACGGTGTGCGAGGGTGGAGTGACGGTGGAGAGTTTTTGTTGGGCCGTAAAGGATGGCGTGGACTCCTCTTGGTGCAGGTTGGCGGGCTGAGGGTTCGGCTGAGCCTCCCCGTTTCCTGACAGCTGCTCGCCACTCAAGCCGCCAGGGGCGGGGGGCATGGGTGCCAGCGCGGCTGGCTCCTCCTCCATCTCGCCGTGGTCTCGGCCGGATGTGGACCCCTCGTCATCCTTTGTGGGGACATTGGCTTCCCGTGTCTCAGTTTCCGAGGCGAACGAGGGACCCTCGGAGCCTCCGAGTTCCATCTCGTTGGTACTGACGGGCGACGCGTCGAGGGTGCCGGCAAGGCCGTTGTCTTCCCTGGTGGTGTCCCTGGACGAGGGGGAGGGGCTGGGGGTCCTTGTCGGTGATGCTGGCGTTGAGAAGTAAGAAAGAAAGTCTCGATGGCGACCGTCCGTCACTGGACCCCCAGCGGGCTCCTCCCCAAAGGCGTCGTAGTCAAACGGCATCACGCTTGCCTCTTCCTCCGACACCCGAATGGGGGCGGCGGTCTCAAACTGATCCCCTCGCGCCTCCTCCGGCGGCCGCGCGTCCAACGTCACCTGATGTAAGAAATCTCGACTTCAAAACACTGTCAAGTGATGACAAGAAATGAGCCTGGAGGAAAAAAACTTGAAAAACCAACATGTAATTGTCACTTGCATTTTTGAATACGCAAAGGGGGTAAAAAAATGGCTAAAATCAAGTTTTGTGGGGGTGAACAAAAAGAGTTTATTTGAAGGCCAAATCTCAAAACACAAGTGACATTCCTACTTTGTGTTTCCCGTTGATGAAGCTGATGGCCTGCAACGGCGCTTCTGCGGCATCGGGGTCCCCGCTGCCGTGGACTAGCTCGCCGATCGACTGAGTGAGGTCGGTGATTTGCGGGAAGACGACAGCATCGCCCGCGGGCGAGTTGAGGAGCTGAAGGATGCGATCGACTGAAAGGAAAGCAGGAAACCGGGAAACTGAGTTGCCAATGTTGCTCATGGACATTGAAAGTTATTGTTTAGTTTACTGCTAATCTATTTTTCCCACTTTGCTGATCGAAAAAAAAAGAAAAGAAAGATTAGTTTAGTCATCAAGGTGTACCTGATTGATTTTTGTCATGCACGTTGACGATGATGACGTGGAGCGGCGGCCTGGCCGTGGACCCGCCCTCGCCGGCGGGTAGAGCCACCGATTGGTCGACACTGAAGCTCCCGGGCGAAGCTTCCTCTTTAAAAACCAAGGCTGTTTTATGTGTGACGCTCCCGTCGGGGAAAAGCGGCGCTGGAGTGACGCCTTTTGCTTCTGGGTCGGCGCCGCTCGGCGAGTCTTCGTCGCTGCTGTCAGACTCGCCGCCGCCCGATATCCCGTGTGTAGTGTGGAGGGCCGACGCGGTGGTGAAAAACGACGACTCCAGCTGTGTCGGATGCTTCTCTGTGATGACATCATCATCGTGCGACGCTGGAGGAGTGACGGGATTGGTTTGAAGCTCGGATGTCACTGGGTGGGATGCGGGTGAAGTGTGCTGAGCGTTAGTAGCGCTGGGTTGCAGTACCACTCCGGTGCTGGTTGGACTCGTTAGCGTCGCTTCTGGAAGCTTGACTGCAGAAGAGCAAGAGGAACAGGGGAATGCAACTTCAAAATAAACCCAAATGTGATGTATGCTGCGCTTATTTGTTTACCAAGTGATCGTTTGATTTCATGCGAAAATATTTACAAAAAAAACTAAAATATCCGCAAAAGAGAAATTGGAAAAAGGTGTTGAAAAGCCGTGACGTTGGCCAGGACCAGAACCCCCGATGACATCAGTCAAAGTCAACTGGAATGTTTATGTTCCTGACACGTTAGCTCACGTTCACCTTAACAGTGTTGATGAACGATAGCAAAGATGGCTGCCAGCAGGCTGGCCGCATGTTTCTGCTGGAAGAAATAACGTCATGACGGGTCCCGTTAAGAATCGAGGCTGACAAGTTTTGGCTTTTACGCAGGACTCTCATATCAAACTGAAGGCGAAAACAAAAACGACTAGCGTTGCTTTCTTAGTAACGCTAACGTCACCGTGCTGCTGCTTGCAGTCGGTCCGTAAAAGGACAAAAATGGAAAGCTGTTTGCATTAGGTGAAATGAAAATAAATTGAGTGAAACTAAATAGAGATGAGTTACGTTGAATTAACGCTTTCGCACGCCCTGTAACCCGATAACATGAGAATCTGTCCACTGTAATAACCGTCGTCCCTGGAAGGGTTCAAGTGGGTATCCAAAGAATTGCTGATGAGCGACATTGTCATGTAGTATTTGAGTAAAGGTCAAAGGTGGCCGTGATGAGTGATTTTAGAGTTGTGTCATGTGATCCTTTCGGACTTGTGACCTGCTGTGCGCTTCAAATTCTGCTCTTGAGCTGACCGAGGATGTCGCGAGCAGACCCGCCCAGCTATGATGTCATGCGTTTGGCAGGCCAAGTCTCCTCTCGCGTTGCCGCGTCGCATTCAGGCCCAGAACCAGAAGCGGAACCTGTCACTTGGTTCAGCGGGTCCTGGATGTGAGCGACTGGTTACAATTACCACTTGCGACGTCACAACTTTCATAGCTTGTCAGTGACGCAGCGCCAATTCCGTTCTGCTCTGTGTGTCTGGGCCCCGTCCAGCTGTGACCCATTAGAGACACGTTGTGTTTGTCTTAGCGAGAAACATTTGGGTTTTCCCCTCTCAAACACCGCCAGCGCATACAAACACACTAACCTTTTTACTCTTCGCTCTTTTTTGTCACTTTCAAACCGCGCGGCGCAGATGTTGCGTTGTCTTGTTACGCAAACGTGTCGCGCAAAGCTGCTTTGACTCGTGACACACAAAGCTGATTTCCGACATGCAAAGCTTCCAATTGCCATGGAATGTCCACAGCGTGGTAAAAAGAGCAAATATGATTGATCGATGTAAGGGGATAAAACAAAAAAAAATGGATATCAGTTATTCAAAAAGCAAAAACATATTTTCATCACACTTATTAATGACATTTGTTGTACCGGCATCAGCAGTCACGTGCGGCGCTAGGCCATCAGGCCATCATTAACGTCGCACCCTGCCATTTAGCTACAACTTGACACACAAAGCGACACGTTTTGTCACACCAATCTGCGACAACGCTAAAATCGTTTTAGCATTCAATGCTTTAACTTTTTGACAGAGAAAGCAAAAACGTTCACCAGTTGTGACGCAGCGTATTCCGACTTTAGACACACAAAAGACTAAATGGACAACAAGTGAGAATGTGACATCTGCTGAAGAGCTGAAAGAAGTGAAATGCTGACCTTTGAAGCAGTACCCTCCGTGCCTGTCCTCTGGGTCCGGGTACCCCGTCTGGTTCTCGTACTTGTAGAGCGTGCGGACCCCCAGCTGGCCTCCGCCGCACTGCGGCAAGGGGGTATTGATGGGGTAGCGGACGCTGCCGTCCGACAGCCAGCCGAAGTCGCATTGGTTCAGCCCCGCCGCCCAAGCGGCGAACAATTGCCCGGGCGACGCCAGCACCGCGTCGTGTTTCCGACACTCGGCCGCCGCCTCCTGCAGGGTTAGCTTGCCGCTGATGGACGGCGGGTAGAAGACTTCCCCTGATGGTCGTGTAAACACCAACAACACCAGATCAGTCAAGAGGTATCAAACGTGACATTTACACCTACGGATTTGAACATCCGCTGATTATTAACGTCGGCTATACTTCAGCTACGTATAAACAGAGTGAAGCGTCGCTCTTTCTGTAACGCCACAAAATGCCGCCAAAGTAGTAATTGATGCTGAGAAAATACGTTGCTGGCATACATTTCCATTGGCATTCCATTCCATCCAGCATCTTTGTATGCCGTTACGGAGCGTCTTGGCTGCAAGTTTTGGGTTTTTGTTACGCTGCGTGGACAACAGAAAAGTAGAACAACTAACAAATGACGGAAGTCTTATTATTGCTTGACAATTGAACAGAACTGAAATTGTCATTTTTTTACTTGGTACAGTCATCAAATGGATTTAGGTTGGGGTTTTTGTTTCAATACAACAGGGCTACAATTAAATATTTTAATATAATATTTTTTTTTCAATACATGAATGGGACCAAAAAGAACACGTTTTAATTTCCATCCGTTTGTTCAAGCTCAGGAAATTATTTTAAATTAACAAATTGATTTTGATTCAGTCACCGGTTTGGTCATGTTTTCAACATCCGTCAGAAATTGGGCAAAGATGAGGATTATTGTTTTTCAAAATAAAAGCGAATGTTTGCAAAATCTCGTTTTGATTCAAAAACATACCCCTGAAAAAAATACAACAGGAAGCTGAGCTCATTTACTGTACTTTAATGTACTTTATATTTCGTAAACTGGTTGAACCTATATTGGAAATATAACTTTACGAGTTACCAAGACGTTGCTACTGTTGAAAAATGACAAAGATGATTATGGTCTTCGGCTGGGGATATATCCACATTTAGTACGAATACTCAGGTTTGAAAGGGTTTCAAACATATTCAGTTGCATTACCGTCTAGCTTCTCAACGTAGCAAAAGACGTCATATTTCTCAGTGGCTAATTGGACGCCGTACGTCCTCACGCCGGGTCGACTCTTCAAATCGCCTTCGCAGCCCGGACGAGGTTGTGTGATTGGATATCTGGAAGAACAATGCACGCACATTATATTGCGGCCTACATCGTAGATGGTCCGCTTGCATCAACAATTTGCCAGCACGCCATCAGCGGGCCACCTGACACTGCGGTCGGCGAGCCAGCCCGCATCGCAGTGGTCCAGCCCGTCGTGGAAGGCGGCCGTCAGCTGCTCCGGCGTGGCGATGGCGGCGTCCACCGAGAGACAAGCTTCCGCTGCGGCCGAGAAGTCCAAGGAATAGCGGCTGGTGTTGGCCCGGTAATGGAACACCACACCTGATGGACGCCACACAACCACACACCAAAGGGTGTGCACACTTTTGTACTAAGGCCCACATTTGAGTTTAAAAAATGGATACATTGTACTCTGAACAATTGATCAAAATCGGGATGGAGTAGACTGTAATTTTCAAATCACAAGGATGAAACACTTTGGGATGGTCACACAGACTCACCTCTGACGCTGAGGATGGCGCTGCTGCGTCTGTCCTCCATCCCTTGCGTGACCTCGCATTTGTAGCGTCCGGCGTCACTCGCCCGCAGCCCAGTGACGGCGAGTGCTGCCTCGCCCATCTCAGGCGCATCACTGGGCAACGACACGCGGCCCATGAAGTCCTGGCCCACCTTGACGGCGCCGCCTTGGGCCACCAGTACCACCTTCTCTGTGCCGGCCTCGACGCGAGTCCACTTTACCCTCAGCTGCTCATCGGCGGCGGGCGCAGACAGCGCCATTGGCAATTTGCAGGGCAGCAAGGCCGTGTCCGCCAATGAGCCTTCCACCCGCCAGGTGTCCTCCATCTTGTCCATTCCTGCGTGGGAAGCCGCTGCAACGCCAACACGCACTTTTACTAAGAATTAGTGTGGCGTCAATAACAAAGGCTAGTGACTTTCCACACTCAGTTATTGTTCCCATTAATATGAAAACAAACGTCACCTGCTTGCGGCCAAGCAGAAGACGCGCACAACAGAGGCAGCAGGATGGTCAGGACTGAAGCGCGCAGAACCATTTCCAACCACCCTGAAAACACACAGTTGAAAGAACCACGTTGTACTTTTGGTTGCTAGATGGGTCGGTCTAATGTAAAAAATAAATACATTTTTAAAAATTGCCACCATCTTGGGGAGCAGGAACTATTTTGAAGTTAGTGGAGGAGCTTCATATAGTCAGGCCATAGCCTTGTTTAATGTAAAAAAAGGGCTTAACCCTACCTTGTGGGATCTATAAATATATACAAACCTTTTTTAGCTACACATAATAGAAATCACAAGATTGCAATAAATAAACTACTTTTGTCTAAATTAAACAACTTCAACTTAGCTCCTGGACATCATAATGCTGCAAGATGGCAGCAAAGCAAGGTTCTACTTTCACAAACTGAAGCGCCTCAATTCACATAAACATAACTCCTTGGCACCAAGATGCCAGAAAATAGTTGCAAAAGACCAGTTTGGACTGGACTCCAAGATTCCACAAGATGGCAAAAAAAAGCATTAACTGGACTCACTCCAAAATAGTTCCATAGCAACAGGCTGCCTCAAGATGGTAGCAAAGCATTAATTTTTGTCCAATTGAAGCTCCTCAACTCATGTCAACACGATTCCTTGGCACAAAGCTGCTGCAAGCTGGTATCAAACCGCCTACTTTGTATCGAAATTAACCCCCTTGATTCACCTCAACATAGTTCCATGACACCAAACACCAAATTACTATTTTTATTGCTTTGTCCTGAGCAGATAAACATCGAAAAGGTGAGTTGTCAGCAAATGATGGAAGACACGTTATCAACCCCCCAAGAAAAACAATATTGCAAAAGTTGAATGCCGAATAGGTGGGAGCTCCCTCAACATTATTTTATTATTCATGGATGAACAAGTCCTCAGAAGGTGAGAATCTGAGGGAACACTTGACTCCAGTGCAGGCCATTCTACAAAAATATGCACCAAATTCATGTTGCAGTGCGTACATCTGGCACTTTCTATGTTTTCCTGGTCCGGCCAATTTTTTGCGTTCTGCTAGGGTGCCAAATGCATCTTTGGGGAGTTGCTGCATGTGGGCTGGAAAAGTTCATCCCGCCAAATACAGTACAACACATTAAGCAAAATCAAGGTAGGAAAAAAAATTGCTGTTTAAATGTTCACATTTGTTGGGTTCAGCTCAAAAATGATACTCAAGTTCTTCAATTGAAAAGGAGACCCAAAAGGAGCCCAGTTGAGGATGCCTCCAAAAAAGCAGAAGGATCCCAAGCGGACTCACCTTCAGGAGGTTGACAAGCAGTTTGGTCCACAATGTGGTAGAGTAGATGCGGTCAGGAGCGAGGACGCTGACCAAGTCTTCGTCCGCTGAGAGCCGCAGCGACTCCTAATGAACTTCAAGACCACAAGTGAGCCACAGGAGGAGCACGCAAGCACCACCCAGTCAATGGAGGCGGGACGAACAAGTGAGAGGGTGGTGATGAAAACAGGTTAAAGGGCCATTCCACTTTTTATTTTATTACTATGGAGACATCACAGTTCAACCCCCCCCCCCCCAAAAAAAAACACTACTGTGTAGCCACTCAAGGGGGATCCAGGATCATGTTTAT
Organism: Hippocampus zosterae; assembly: GCF_025434085.1. Classification (NCBI taxonomy): domain Eukaryota; kingdom Metazoa; phylum Chordata; class Actinopteri; order Syngnathiformes; family Syngnathidae; genus Hippocampus; species Hippocampus zosterae. The sequence goes on from NC_067468.1 coordinate 9,717,318, forward strand.
GTATGTTCACTAAAATACAATACACATTTTGCTCTTTTGCCCCAAGATGGTGCCAAAGTCCTGATAAACACAAAAGTAGTAATTGGTGTCAAGGAAGTATGTTGAAGTGATAATAATTTCTTCTTCATGTCAATGGATGAATTTTTATGATGTTCCAACATTTTGGGATCATCGTTGATACACTTTCAACGATTAATATAAGGGATTAAAATACAGTGTGTCTATTGTGTTTCTTTGCTAAATGGGGTTGTTCTTCACAATTTGGCAAAAATGTGTTGATAAAAAAACGTGTTGATAACAATGTTGCAAAGGCAATTTTGTCAACTTCACATTTCGGACATCGTTTGTTACTTTTACGCATGATGAATCAGTTGTAAGTGTTGCAAAGAGTCTGAGAAAAAGACAAAACTCCGCCTCTTTTTGACTCTGCGTGAGCCGTGTGGCATTATGTTGCTTCAAGTTTTAAAGCGTGGATGTTGCGGCAATCATCCTGGATGGTGGAAGAAGTTAGGACAAGCATGCTGGAGATGCCTTTCCTCTGGTCCACACAGTCCCAGGGCCCATCTTCTGTGGAACCGCGCCCCACCCTAGTCAAACAGCAGGGCAATGCCCTGGATGGATGTCACCAAAATTGTGTCTTTTTCTTCATCTTGTAGGAGTCAGAAGTCCTCGAAAAGGTCATCGGCTTCCGATGCCGACACATCCCGCCGCCGCTGCGGTGGCGACTTTTGCTGATTGGTTGCTGCCGGGGAATCACTCCTGCCACGCACACACGCAAAGAGAGCAGATCAGTGGACTAATGAGTCCAGTTTACAACAGCCATTTCCTGTTGAGACAGGAAGTGGATCATGTGGTTCACAAGTGGCAAAACTGCAAACACATGGACAACTGGAGACCTGGCGAGTGTGCGCCAGCGACTAATGAACCAGGAGCAGATGGATGGATGAATGCACTACGCGCGCTTGTTCAGCGAACACACTATAGTTAGGATGCATGTGCCTCTAAGAGGCGGGGGCCCGGTGGCATTCTGCACGACACTGATGAGCGGGCACGGGAGCGTCTGGCGGTGAGCTGTGGCCGACAGCAGGGCTGGGTAAGAAGTGTCTTCATGTGGCGTTTGATAAAAGTACATTGGAGACTGTGGCCCGCCTTTCCCAAATGTGAGGGTATCACACTCAGAAAGTAGTACACAGTGGACGGCTGCAAACTCATGACAATAACCCCCATGGTCCCTCGCTAGTTGATGACATCATCGCTGATTAGCAAAATCGGCAATCGAGCGCCGTGGCAACTTGCAGTGTGGTCGAACAAGCAGAACATCAGCTCGCTGCTGGGACCAGTTAGCAGGAAACAGGAGATGTGTTCACCGGGGGGCAGGCGAGGGATGAGGTTAAGCCCAGTCAGGGACACTGGGAAGCCCCCCCACCACGTTGCGCAATTACGCACTTAAAAACTCAAGCCAGTCACCCGCCCACCGAAACCATCTGGATGGTTCCGAGGGTTCTGCAAGCCAAATGCATTTTTCCCTCTCTGTATTGACCACACACACGCACATCCAAGTCAACACAAAGCAGTGTGACTGTATTCAATTTACTCGATCTTCCACTGACACAATAAGTCTTGGGAAGACTTTCCAAAACTTAATAATAATAATAATACAAACAAAAAGCGTTATGATGGGCTTGTTCTTCCGCGTCAAACGTAACTGACCAGAAAAGAAACTAGAAGAACTAAAGCGGTAACCTGCGTTCTTAAGTCCTTTTATGAAGTAATGGGTTATTTGTAATTGTTACAGAACGTGAAGAACAGACAAACGCCAATCGAAAATGAAAACGCTGGCAAGGTGCAGATGCTCACATTTCCAATGTAATTATAATGGGGGACAATGAGATGCATGTTTTTGCCATTTGTCCCTCATTCTCTATATGACTATTGGTCACAATATGCTGTAGTGTGTATTAGGGATGGACCGATTATCGACCGGGGCACTTGTTATAGTTGTTATTTTGAAGCATATTTGCATCGGCCTTTTTTAAAATTCTGACCGCTGATGAGAGATCAATTTGAAAGTGTGTTATACTGCCACTGGAAACGGTATCGGATGGTGTGTGTGTGTGTGGGGTTTGCAGACAAACATTTTTTCAGTCTCTAGTCAAAATACTCAAAAACTGCTGTCCATATACACTGAAAACGGCAGGTAGCGAAGAATTACTAACAGAACGTGTGGCTGGAACGGACTCATGGCATTTCAATTCATTTAAATGAGGAAACTTGATTTGATATAAGAATGGCACCAGCGTACCAGTAACAAAATCAGAGATTTTGCACGGTGAAGGCGAGCTCTCGCGTCTTGTAGTGATTATCTGCCGCGGCCGGAAGCCATCTTTGAAGGGGCTGTCACGGCCGCTTCCTCTATGAGAATATCAGGAGGTCCGCGACAGCGTCTTACATAACATCTGAAGCGGACAACAGACAGGTCAGAGACACAAGCCAGAACCAGACCAGATGGACTGAACAGCATCTGGGTTGGTTGAGGTATTTTGTGTTTCCTGTGCATATGATTAAAATGATACAGCTGAATAATTGATTGACAATTTATTTGCTAGGGGCTGCTGTTGGATGGCGGTGGTTCAGATGTTTTTCAAAGAAAAGCTTTCAGGCACATTTGAGAGGTTTCAAGCTTGTAAAATGCCTCGTTTGAGTTGAACGTTGCAGAGGGATCAGCGAGCACATCGCCTTACATTTAAACGTTCCTCATAAAGTGTTTGATGAGGACACTTAGGCTTCTCGTGCAATGGCACAAGTTGACCTGGTGCCAAAAGCTGCTTATTATGAGCCCCCCCCCCAAAACGCCTCTACCTTGCGTGCGCTCGCTTTAAGGCCGCATCCGAGGCTCCCAGGTGACGCAAACGCCGTTTTCGACTGGGCGCCACATCCGTGAGGTCACTCAGGCTGTCGTCCAATGGGCTAGGAGAGCACGGCCGTACCTCTGAAAAGAGCAGACACATCATCACATTTTTATACTGTCAATCATGTCACGAAAAGGAGAACGGGGGGGCGTCATTTGGGAATCACAGTATGTGCTTATTTTTTTATTTTTCAAACCCTTTGCTGTTGGACACCGCATCTTTTATCCATGCATTGACAAATGCATCTCTGTTTATCATTTCACCTCATTTCTTGTTGAAAAACCAACTAGGAGTTTTCCTGTTCGTAGCTTCATGCGGCACTTTTACCGACGTACAGAAACAGCCAAATCACAGAAAAAAATAAAAAATTAAAAAATAAAAAGCATCCTGGACCTCAAGCATGATGATATGGTGGTCTCCAGCCATACATGTGTTTATTTAAACTTGCAGGTGGAAAAAACGTTGAGCAGACATGGCTGCTAAGGACGACCTATCTTTGGTGTATCTTCACCAGCAGCTCGTCTGGCATGTTTAGTCTGATGTCTTTCTTTGGCACACCAATAAAAAAAAAAAAAAAAAAGAAGAACAAATGTCCTCCTATGTGTCCGAGTGGCCTTGCTCTGGTCACCGTGGCAACTCCACCACCAACACGTCTTGCCCAACATGGCTGACAAGTGGCGGGGGGGGGGGGGGGGGGGGGGGGGGTCGGGTGCTGTGTGAGAAAGTGGAAAAAGTGTGGAGGGGCTCAACATGCTCATGACAGGTATGCCGGAGTTGTGTAAGTTTGCGTACAAGGTAAACAAGGGGAAAATGTCTACAACTGCATGGGGCGTGACGTCAGCGTAAACAGCCAAGGCCCGGCGGCCATGACGACTTACATCATTGCGCAGGTATGTCATGTCGCCTGTTTTTCACCAACACACACACACACACACACACACACACACACACGCACACACACACACACACACACACACACGTCATTTCTCGCTATTTTTGGAAAAACAAGAAAAAACAAGATTTTTAGAACACACATTAGTATTTTTTTTTAAATCAGGTCTTTTTCCTTTCTCTTACTTGTTCACCCATCTCGTTTAAGTTTTTGTTACAATATTAATTTAAAAAAATAGTGTATGCTGTAAAAAAAAAAATTATTGTCTTCCAAAAATACAGAAAAATGACTTTAGCAATTTTGCTATGTGGACAACGATGTACAAGCAAAAATAAACAAATAAAGCAGGGCCGAGTGACCGCAATGGAGCAAACTTTTTTTTTCCAAAAATTGCATTCTGCTACATTGCAATGTCGATTTGAATTTAGTGACTTGTTCATCCAAACATTTACCAAGCCCTTCACTCCATTATGGTCAGTTTTAATTGTGCCACTGAGAACCAGAGCGGGCTAACACTATTATTGTCATTTTGAAGTTAAGTGTAGTAATGAACAGAGAAAAGCTTCAGATGAATACTGAGCTACTGTACCGTGAGAAGGTGCAACGGTATCCGGGGTGGGCGTGGCACCCTCGTCATCAGTGCTGCCACCATACTCGTCTTCCTCCTCCACCTCGGTCGCTTCGTTTCCTTCGACTGGGTCATTCTTCTTGCGCGTCTCACTGCTCATGCCCCAAAAGCGAAAGTCACTGATTGTTCGTGACAATGTGCGGAGCACTTGAAAAGATCAGCATACCCGACTTCCTGGAGCTCCTTCAGCGTTTCCTGTAGGCTGCGGATCTTGGCTTTCTTCTCGTTGAGGACCAGAACGAAACGAGAGTAAAGCTCCGACTCCAGGTCCTCCTTCCCGTTAGCGTAGCGCTTTAGCCTGAAAAACAAAACATCAGCAATAAATAAAGTACACAATCGAAAAAATTATTTATTGATGATTTATTTGCTAATTGACGAGTTGTTAAGCGGTTAATTGTTTCAGCTTGAAAATATGTGAACACACGCGCACTCCCACTTCCCACAACCGCAATAGATGGAGTTCACTATTTCATACTAAGCTACGAAACACCAAGTTTCTCGTGATGCTGACGCGAGCAGGTCATTGAGCGGCTAAGGTGGACATCCTGGTTACGCTAGCGTGGTCACTTTGTTGGCCAACATTTGCAACTTCAAAAGGAACTGAAACTAACACCACTTGATTCCGCTGGTGACAGATCATCATCTACGTGTGGCAAAAAAAACCTCCAGCCAGATTAGCTTCCGAGTAGTGTCAAATTTCTGAAACCAGCGTGGGAAAAACAATGACCTTATATCTACGTGTGTAGCTAGGCTTGTTAGCCTAGTTGGCAAACACTTGCTTGTGATGTCCTCTGTGAGTAACCCAAGCACGGACGGGTGTATTGCAGAGCTTATGAACAGCTCACGCGCTCATTACTATCGTGGTGATTCGAGACAGTCCAATATGTTTGACCAAAGACACCTATTTACTCTGCGATAATGCGTTGATGTTCTTGTCGGAGCCGTTGGTTGTGCTCCTGGAGTTCCTGGTTGTGCTGCTCCAGAGAAGTTCCTCTCTCCAGACTGTGAGTCAACAAAGCCCTGACGGCCTCCGACGGCTCCGGGACAGGCCTCAGCGACACCGAGCCCAGCCTGAACTGGAGCGTGGAAACAGGAAGACATTTAGTACCTTGTTTTTTTATGTTAACTGTTCTCTAAAGCGCTTTGTTACAGCTGCGGCTGTTGTGAAAGCACGATATAAATAAAGATGAATTATATTGTAATGTATTGTATTGATCACAATAGTTTCTGGGAAAATTCATCATCCGGGAAAAAATATATTTGATCGTGACATGCATAGATAATGGGCTGCCAATCAAAACGTAGCCATTCGTAGTGATCATGGTTGTTCTTTGCAGAGGATGAATAATCAATGCATGTGAATATTGTAACATCATCTGACTTGACACGTCGCCTGACCATTCAAAGTCAAATAGTCGACTGCGTAAAGTATTGTGCCACAGATGTTATTTTGCCAGGTCAGCTATAGCGTTTGCATTGTTTAACACTGAGCTAAAGTGCCTTAATTAGGGAAGAGCTATCTTTGTGTCTTTTTTACTGGGAGTAGCAAAATTAAAATAAATAAATAAACGGCACCTTGAAAGTTCTTTTGGCAGAATTGTTGCTTGCTGCAAAGTGAATTGATTCACTGCCACAGCTCATCAAAAACTATGCTTGCAAGTCAAAACCTAAATTTTGAAAAATCGGCTGAATGATGTAAAGTTCGGTCACTCATATCTCATGGTACCATTGAAGAGGGATATTTATATCATCAAATACATAATGTACTTCAATAAAAAATCCCTACATAATGCTGCATAAACTGCTAAAGACCTTTGGTCACGGCCGCTGACTGACTCGACGGGTTTGTTGTTGTTGTTGTTGTGGAGCAAGAAGACGCTCCGCACTTTCCATTATGTTGCAAGTCACTTGGAAGGACAGAGCTTCGACCTCTTAATCATTGGTAACGTCTTGATCCACTTGTAGTCCGTCATCAGATGTCCGCTGAAGCGCAAGACCGTCCCAGCTGTGTTTTACGTCGCCTGACGACGGAGTAACTCGCTTGTTTCCATTCGTACGCAGCCAGTGCCTCATGAGCAACGCCATCCAATGGCATCCAGTCATAAAACAGACGCTGACTTTTGATTGATGCTGTCTTCATTATTAGTTTGTATTTTGCTTCTTTTTTTTTTAATATATATCTCCATTTGTCCAGTGCAGCGTTTTCATTAACTTTATTCACAGACGCTCACAGGAGTCCGGGCTCACCGAGATGTCCTTCTGCACTTTGTCGTAGGTCAGCGTGAGAGCTGCGCCATCATCGGGTGACGCCGGCACCAGGGCGAAGCGGTACAAGTCGGCGTTTCCCATCGCCGTCAGCGCCTCATGGAGGTCGTGGACATACTCGTCCTTGGACATCTCCAGCTCATCCGCCTCCTGGCACACACACGCCTCGCTCACTGCAACAAACGCCGTCGTCGTCAAAATCGTCAACCGGTTCGTTGCAGTTTATCAAAAGGCCGGCTCAGCTTGTCTCTTGAAACCGAGCTTTTGAAAGTGTTGTAATGACTAACAGATCCCTGCAGATGTCAGCTTTGCATCGCTTTGGATTTGAGATCAGTGGAGCTTTTGAGTAGAACAGTTCACAATTCATAAGGTTCTAGACTTGTGAACGTTTTGAGTACTGATGATTTTTACCTTCACCTCTCCAAGCACGTCGTCCATCGCTGAGCAGCAGGTGGAACCCAGACGCCAAACCCTGCCCAGTCCCATCCACACGCAGGAAGTACGAGCCTGGTTCCGATGAGACGAGGATTTCCCTAATGGTCGAGTGCATCACTGTAGGCAGAATATGTCATATATTTGTCATGTTCCAGACGAAACACTTGTTTTTTTTTGTGTGTGTGTGTTATTATTATGGTGTCAGGACAGCCTATCAGACAGTGCACATCATCAATTCGACAAACTGTCGCATATTGATATGTATCTGTCTCCTAATAATTGTGGTAAATAATTAAGACGATCAGTTTTCAGTGATTATTAATAACATAAAACTGTTAAAGGTAAATTTGTTGTTTCCCGTGTGCCTCATGAAACGTCACATCCGGCAGCTGGCAAGTTAGAAAAAAGGGAGGGAAACATGACAGCAGCAGCAGTCAAGCGAAAGACAAAACGTTAATCTCGTTATCATAACACGCGCTGAGACATTCCACTGCGTAAATTTGTGACATTTACTGTATTTATAAGAACACCAGCGCGCCAGCGGTTGGACTCGTGGGAGAGCTTTAGCTTTTCCCTGGCTATGCTGTTAGCACGAGTCTTCGCTACCTAACCGCTGACAGCGGGTAGCTTGTTGCTAATTGACGAGAAGCAGTTTGTGGGCTGTTTAAAATGACTTTTATCAGCTGTTGGCTGGATGCTAAAGCTGTTAGCTTGCAGACGTAAACACCGCCAGCTTCGACGCCCGCGTGCCGTGAGATGAGCGAATAAAACACCGACACACATCATTAAATAGTTTGTACCTGTTATAGCGTACTCGTCTGTGTTTCCGCGTTGCCAACTGGCAAAAAGTGACGTTTCTGGTCTACAGTATATGGAGAAAAAAACTTTCGCGTTTGTCTTTTCTGGTCGATAACTCCGCAGCTGTGGTAGTCAAAATTACGTCATCGCCAAGCGACAAACAACGCATTACGTCATCAATACTTTAAATCAGCAACAACTATAACGCAATGTCACATCACTTGAAAAGGAATATAATATAGTTCATATTATCATGTTTCTTTAAAATATGTTTTTGGTGAATATGATATCTAATTTGTATTTCTCTCATACGCATGTACAATCTGTTAATAAAGTTTAAAAAAAACAATAACATAATGTGAGATAAGAATATAACAATAAATAAAATAGTATTCAGTTTGTTATGATCACAGGACTATTGTCTTTTACCATCAACACAAGTCTAAATGTATTTGAGTGTTCTGTTAATTAATCATCTAAAGCAAAAGTCATGATCATAAACAAAGCAGCAGAAGCTACTTGTACGTCTCCTTATTGCGTAAAATACTGCAGTGATTCAGAAGTACAAGTTGAACATGATGAGTCGATAAGTGATGGGAATTCTTCCTATGTGTTGTTTTGTTTCACTTCCTGCTCCTAGAGGCCAAGGCAACAAGCTGCCTACCACATGTCGTTGTGAAGGGAAATGAAGGGATTAGGATGAGCTCAGGACCAGCTCGGGACTAGACTCGAGCAAACACGCGTCCCTTCCAGGAATCCTTGCTTGCGTTTTATTGCTCTCTATGAAGTTAACACACACATTTGCAATACATGTGTGATTGCCACTCACAGGAGGCCCCTTGTCAACAGCACGGATGGATTGCAGCACATTTTCATGGTGGGGTCCAAGAATCTGACAGCAAATTGTGATTATTTACACAAAAATGGGGAAAGATGGACAGGGACTGCAAGGAAAAGCCCACTCTGCACAGAGACGACACTCGGGGGACCAGAAGTCAAAAATGTGTTCACAAACCTCTGATTTATTACAAAACCATTTCCCCCGTAGCAAATAATGGAAATAAAAACTATGCATTCCAAGGTCCAAATGCTTCCATCACAAAACTTGTTTCCCCTATAAAATATAATGGGAAAAGAAATACTATGATCCAGGGTCAAGTTGTGGCCATTATCAAAGATGTAGATGAGCTTCAGGCTGGCATGGCAACTCTAGAGCGCCTCGTTGTTGGCCGTGAGTGGCTATTAGTGCACATAGATCACGCAGAAAAAGCAGTATAGTGCCCAAGTAAAAAGTCCAACATGTCCATTATTAACCATCCCAAAAGTATCAAATTGAAAAATGAAATCAATTGCTATTATGATGCAAGACAATTATTAAAGTGTTTCTCTTTGGGCTTCTAACCTTTGGATGATGGAACACAGAAGCCAAGCTGGGAAATGTCACTAGAACCTCGGGAGTTCCCCGCGAGGCCTTGTCGGGTCCAACAGAACCTCCTTCAGTTTCTGCTCTCTGTCAGTAGCTGAGGTTTTCCATTTTCATCTCCCTGAGTTGAGCAACATGTTGGCAGAGCGCTGCTGAAAAAGCAGAAAAGTTCCCTGTAAAGTCGAGTCCATAAAGGTGGATGTTGGCGTTTACTAGCAGCGGTGGCCTAGTTTTGTCCATGAACCGCTTGGGGGTTGCAGCTGGGGGGAGGTCTTGCTGATGAGTGAGGATTAAGTGATGTTTGTTATGGAACCCAGCCTGATGACATGTCTCGGCAAGTTCCTCATTCGGACCCCCTGGCTGGTCAAAATACAAGTCTTAGAAACAGTTGTGTGTACCTAATAAAGTGTCCATGGAGTGTGTTTTTATTAGAATTCTCAAAATCCAAAAAGAGACTGGCAGGTTGCGTTGTCGTGGCAATGTCGTCTGCATGAAATTGCAACTTTCTTCCTAATCTGTGCAAAGTATTGAATCGGAAATTTACACCATCGCTTTTCGGTAACAAACTTTCACAATGTACGGTTTTCATCATATTTCGTTGGCGAAATCCTCACATGTCCAAAATCCCTAGTTTTCAGGAAATCCAAAATAGGCCATCGTATCCTGAAAAAGATTTAATCGAATTTACTCCAATTTATTTCATCAAGTGGTTGCTGTGGTTCTTGAACTGTCTGTCTATGTGTATTTTTTTTCCATTTGAGATCCTTTGAGAAAATGCATACATTTCCCCAATTTGACCACCCCCCCTCCCCCCGGCGACTAACATTATTTTAACCAAATATTTATCATCCTGAAAGTCAAACTGCAAGACTGCCTGGTAACAGAGAATAAGTCTTTTTTATTCATTTTTTAGTTTAAATGTCACAACCTTGACATCAAAATGTTAACCGTGTATAGTTTTGAAATGCCCTTAAACATTCTACTTTGTAAATAACGGCCGGGGCTTTGTCTCCCTTAGAACCAATTTAACTCAAGTAATGTTTTACTTTCTGCAGAGACTTCAGAGCATGCTAGAAAAGAAGGCTAAAGTCACCATTGCAGGCCTTTTCGCAGTTTTCTCAACGGCTCTCCCAAGGTCAAGTGACATAAGAGTTTGTTTAGGAGTGTTGCTACCTGCAAGAGTACGTGACATCAGGGTCAAATTTCTTCGTGGGGTCCCTGAACATGCGTTGCCAATATTGATTGTGATACAATAGCTGCATTGAGAAAATATGCTCGTCATCATCGCTCATTTTTTTTTTCTTCTGGTAATTTTTCCTCTTTTATGTCCAAGTGCAACCAGGTGGCATCAGTGAATGAAGCCTCTGTGCTAGTCTTACCACACACACACACACACACACACACGCACGCACGCAGTAATCATTTGGAAGCAGGAGTCTGAAGTTTTGTTTCCTGAGTTGACTTCACAAGGTTCTTATTGTTCTTGTGAGCATTCATGAGACGTAAACGTCTGCACTAAATTATGTTTGGGAAAGTCTTGTCAGGAGGTCTGAGCGTCATATCATCAATGATGTCACAACTTCTGTTTCGAAATGCTAACACACACAAACAAACACACATGGAAATTTCTGGAAAATGAAAGTGTTCAGCTCACTCTTCATTGTTTGGACTGCTTGGTGTGTGTTTAGACACATGGCATGTTTGTGCCCCTCAACCTTAAAGTGACACTCATCAAGACCTAAAAATAACCCTTACCTGACCCTTCAACATGTACCCCCAACCTTAATTGTAGCATGACCAAGAGTTCACCACACCTTAACTCTTAAAGCCTAGCTAACCCTTACACTAATCCCTGTCATGTCCTTTTACCCTAATTCTTAAGACTTACCCTAGCCGTTAACCCCAACTGTTAATAATAATCTTCAATTCCATTCCAATTTTTTGAAACTGACACTGACCCAAAAGAGATGGGTGAAGCTTCCCGGAGCCTTCAACTCCGGCCTGTCGTCAGGGTCCACACCCGGGAAAACGTTACTCTTAAATGCTAATTATAATCCAAGACCATACCTCTAACACAATTTAAATCCTAATCCTTAAAATTACACTTTAATGTCATTTCAATGTCACCCGATGACCTTGAACCTGAATTCTCAGTACTTTCACTTCAGGCTGCACGATAGCGCCGCCATGTGACACAGTTCTCATGTTACAACAGCAAGACAAAGTTAAGGATCAAGTCAATGGATATCAAATAAATACAATCGTTACAAAAGGAGGTAGAAAAACAACGTATGTTTTTTTTTTAATTGAAAAGATTATTTACGTCACATAATCAAAGAAAAGAAAATGACAGAGGGAGAAAAAAGTAGCCGAGAAGAAAAGGGGAGCGTTCCCTTGGCGGCATGATCAGAAGACCACCACTTTGCTTTGCTTGGGTTTGGTCTTGATGATGGGAACGTGGACGTCCTCGTGGTCGGCGCTCATATTGTTGGACAACCAGCCCAAAGTTAGGGTATGACCTGCAAAAAAAAATATTTTAATGAGAAGCACTTTTGCAAATCAACATTTCAACACTAGCTGCATTTTTAAATGCTGCTGAACTGTGTGTAAACTGTGTAGCGTAGTTTAAAAAAAGACTATATGCATGAAAGCCTTTTTCTTCTCTTGCACCCATGTTCCATTTTTCCTTCCTTTCCACCCCGCCCCCATCTCTTGCCTGAAAGCAAACTTTTTCCCCAGCCCAGAGAACAATAGCGTGTAAGGTTCCAAAGTCCACTAGGTGGCGGCTTTGGACTCACTGGAAGCTTGATGTTCTGGACAGTCCTTCTGGAAATGTTCCACCGATCCGCAGACTCGACAGCTACCACCTGGGAACCAAGTAAGAAAGTCAAAATGGGAGTCCGCACAGAGACCCGATGAGGGCCAGCTGCGATAGAATTCAAAAACCGAATGAGTGTCATATGTAGGTCATCGCATGAACGCAACTGTGCACAGATGTCAAATTTCAACCATGTCACAGACTAATTTTCATTCACCTCGGTTATGCATCAAAGGTATGCAATACAGAATGCATTTTGGTAATTATGTTGAGAAATCATTATCTTGTGCAGTGTCTTCACATAGATGAATTTCACTCTTTATTAATACGAGACCGATCAAGGTAATTTGAACGCATTTCACCAGAGTGTATCAAACCGTTAACCTTTTGCGTTTTAATCAGTACCCACAAAGTATCTCTCAGTGTTTAAAAGGTTGATGACCACTGTTAATGTAGTACTGTGCTTCCATCTGGTGGCTGACAGTGAAATAACATCCAAAATAAAAATATATATAAACAGTAACAACAACAACAAAAAAATACAATGTCCCAGTTAGCAGATAAAAACTCCTCAAATACAATAACTTAAACTTCTACACTACACAGAGGATGAGTATGTCGAACCATGACATAGCGGGGTAAAAACCGTACCTTGGGCGTAGAGGCCTTTGGGATTGTCAGGGCAGGAGCGTGACAAATGTCCTGTCTGGCCACAAATGAAGCACTTGGCGTAGGGGTAGTCGCCTGCAAAAATAAAAGTTGCATTCAACTTTTGTTATTTACCAAAGGAGGACTAAGAGGAAAGAGGAGGAGACGGGGAGGGCGTGTCCTGACCAACGGCGGGGTCCACTTTGGCCCGGCAGCGCTGGATCTCGTGCTCGGTGGAGCCACATCGGTAGCAGATATCACGACCCATCTCATGGTCGTGCTCGGCTTCGGGACAGTCGGCCAGGCCGTGGCCGGGCTTCCTGCAGTTGAAGCACAGCTGCAAAGAAAAATCAAACAACTTGATTGAACAACACAGAGTTACAAAAAGCTGGGCGGTATGACCTGAGAGTAAAAAGTAGAATAAAACCCTCCAAATCGTCACCAAAATCTTTATTTTTTACTATTTTAGCATTTCGCACCTGCTTTGCTTATTATAGAAGAAGCAAATGATCATGACATAATTTTTTCACACCATTAACTTGCATCTCCTTCTCCAGAATTTTCTTTACAACTAACGTGAAAATACAGAAAGTGCTTCATCTTGGGAAGTAAAGGCCCTTTAGTCACAACAATGCAAACATGTTCCTTTCTGACTTCTCTCACCATTTTGTTCTTCTTATCTGTCTGCCTCTTGACCCTCCTGTTTTCTCTCCTGTGGTCCTTCTTCAAGGCCACCTCCACCGCCCGACGCAGCTCCTGCTGCCCGGAAGTCGTCGTTGCTGGAGTTTGTCCGCTCTGTTGCAGAAATTCGAGGAATCCATTGACGTCTTGGTCTGTGTATTCCTTCTTCTTCCTGTTGGCCTTCTTCACCGCAGAGCCACCCAGTTGGGTTCCTCGAGAGTGGCTACTTTGAGGTGGTCCCCCTCTTCCTCCTCGTCCTCCTCTTCCTCCTGCCCTCAGCTGACTCCACGGGGTGGCCTCGGCCTCCTTGTGCTTGTGGACATTGTTGGCCCGCGCCCACCTCGTCATGGTGACGTCGTCAAACTGTCAAGGGCTGAGCAAAACAGAACAAACTTCATTAAAGGAGTCGACGTGCTGACACAACTCATCTGACCCCCATATAGTGGTGCCTTGACGAGTGGTGCCTTGACGTTCGAGTGCAGCACTTTGTGTTTTTTCGAGTTACGAGACGCCAACATCCGACTTTGAGTTGGAAGCTAAATTTTAAGATACAAGCCAATTTAAGATAATTTGGCAAGTAATGAGTTAGCAAATGTACGAATAGGTTTGTGTGCTTGAAGTTTTTACTCAAATCACTGAATGGTTTGTCGATGTAATGTGCAGTTTTGTCAAGTTATAACCACATTCACGGCGATTTCAAATAACATTCTGACCACCTCTGTTCCCTGTTTGTTACCATATTAGCTCGACGGTTAGCGCGCATCATTATCATGAATTCAGCAACGTGACACATCCCCGCTGTCAACTACAACCAACTACTTTAGATTAAACACCAATTATTGACGGTTTGATTCATCCTTTGGCCAAGCATAAAAAAAAATACAAGATTACCTTTAAAAAGTTGAAGCTCCATCCATGTGTTGCTGCTTTCCCGGAAGTTTTTTTTCCTTGTTTAAAGAAAAGAGGCAAAAATGGCGTTCCATCGCCACCCTCTGGTTCGGGGGACGTTACGCGCAGTGATTACTTTCCTCCGAATAAAATAAAAGATTATCGGCGAATTATTGTTCAGAATTAATTTTAATTAAACCATTCATAAATGGATATGGCAGTTTTATATGCGCATTGTCCTAACAAAATGTCCCTTTTCCACATTTCAAATTGTCTTCATCAATTACGTCGCTCGAGACGAATTACGTTAGCGTAGCATGACGACAACAAACTGCGACGCGAGCGCAGCACAGTGTAGTTTGTGCGACGCGCGTGTGCGTGTAGTGGAGCTGTAGAAATGGCGACCGAGCGGCTTCAATTCCACCAAATGGGCCTTGACGACCGTCTTTTAAAGGTAACAAACCTTCGCGGTGTCTTTTAGTGCGTATTACACTCAAGCGGAAGAGTTAAACTGCAGAGTGATGTAAATGTACTTTTCTATGTGTATCGCGGTCCCCTTGTCATTCGTAAACGTGTTACGAAAATAACGCGACGATTTACTTATCCTCCTCAATCAGAATCGGATTTATTGACCAAATATGTAAAACACCCAAGAAATTTACCTTCACGGTTGCAGCCCGTCCAAAAAGTTGATTTGTTAGGGCAATGCATAATTAAATAGCAAGACTTTGTCCTAAGTACGTCAGATTCGGCACAATTCTATTTTTTCACGACCATTTTCAGTGTATAGGGAACAGTTTACATCGGACACAACATAAAAAGGTTCAATGACGTGTGATAACCTGTAAATAAAATACAATATGAAACAAGTGTAATAAAACTACTACATGACACCTAACCTGATGTTAAATGGCTTTTTAGTCAAGTTCTATCAAAAAGCACCCGTGGTAAGGGTCTTCAGAGGGTTGAAGTGTTCCCAGTTCACACAATGGATGATCTGTTTAGGCGGTGGCAGATCTGGGTTGGTCCCAGCCCACCTTGATCCAGGAGAAGGCCATCCCCCTGGCTCTGGAGGGCAAAGACCTCCTGGCTCGAGCCCGGACCGGCTCTGGAAAAACTGCCGCTTACGCCATACCTGTCATCCAACGCATCCTGGCTTCCAAACAGGTGACAGATGCAAACATCCAGCCCCTAATAACCGAGCAGAACAGCTGTGACTACTTGTTTCTTGTTGTCATCTTCAGAGTGTTAGCGAGCAGGACGTGAGAGCTCTGATACTGGTGCCTACCAAGGAACTGGGGCGGCAGGTCCAGACCATGCTGAGGCAGCTGACTGCGTACTGCTCTAGGGACGTCCGCATGGCGGACATCTCCGGGAAAGCCGACGTGTCTGCACAGAGGTCACTTTGGTGTCTTCAAAAGAAGCGCATGTTCAGAATTAGGAAGCTTTAGTACTCTGATATTATCATACTTATCTTATTATAGTCAGGAACATTTTGTCTGCTGCACATTTCGGATGTTTTACATTTAAAGTAAAAGAAAAATCAAAGTCCAAAGTGGGATGTGCATTCAGTCTTTATTTTGTGTCCCAGCAGTTGCTAAATAGTGTTCCAGTGCAAGATGAGTAGTTTTGAGTGACTGAAGCGGTTCTTTCCTCCTTGGCCCGCAGGCCCATCCTGATGGAGAAACCAGACGTGGTGGTGGGCACGCCGTCCCGTGTGCTGGCCCACCTCAACGCGCGCAACCTGAGCTTGCAAACCTCACTGCAGATGCTGGTGGTGGACGAGGCCGACCTGGTTTTTTCCTTCGGTTTCGAGGACGACCTGAAGAATCTGCTATGGTGAGAGAGGGCATGAGAGCTTTGTGTTGGTTACCCCCGGACTCCCAGACGAATCTGTTCGCACGCAAAGAGACTTGACTTGATTTCAACTTGAACTTTTTTAGTGGCTTCCTTAGATCGAGGTGTTTTTTTGACCCTGCCTCTCCAGGCATTAACAATACGCCAACTGGTTAAACTGTTAACAGCAAGACGCGACCCTGAGCTCACAACAGTCAAGTCTACATTTATACACTGATGCCCACGTCTCTCACAAGGCTAGGCCCCGCCTTTGAAATTATTCTGTAAATGAAAAAAAAATTCTATTTTTTTTTTGGGTCGATGTTAATGATTGAAAGCAAAATGCTCCCAAAAACAGTTTCAAAGATTATTTGATATCAGAAGAAAAATTTTGCTTTGTTTTATGGTCATTTAATTTTTCTACAAATTGAGATTTTTGCAAGTTGCTTTTTTTCCCCCCTTTTATTATTATCGAGCCCTGGCGATATCCATCTGTGATCATTTCACTGTATTGTTGCGTGTGCTAAATGCAAATCTTGTATCCGACCGTCCTGCAGCCACCTGCCAAAGATCTACCAGTCCTTCCTCATGTCAGCCACCCTCAGTGATGACGTTCAGGCCTTAAAGGAGCTTCTGCTGCACAATCCCGTAAAGTCCTTTGCACCTCCTTCACCATGTTGTACCTATAGTAGATGGTTTTAGTCATTTAAACCTTTGAATTCAATCAACTGCTGTGCAAACACACCGGGAGCAACAATGGATACAAACAGAGCGTTCAACACATGCATTTATTCTTTCCATTCTGGAGGAACAACAAATATTACTAGAAATTATTACGGTATCTTCTTTGTCTCTTCTTCTTGTTGTAATTTCCCTGTATGTCTATCAGTCGATCTCAATGCTGCCCCACATGTTGTGGCACAATTTGGCAGTGCACTGAAGTTGTGCTACTCTATATGCGAACTTGCCTGTCTACTTTTAAAACCCATAAAAAGCACTCACCAAGAAGTCTGTTATAGCGAAGAAATGAACGATGAAGCAGGGAGTGGCGGAAATCACAATATGTGGTTGTGATGGCATATGTGCCCACCCCCCCACAGGTGACGCTGAAGCTAGAAGGTTCCCAGCT
Organism: Hippocampus zosterae; assembly: GCF_025434085.1. Taxonomy (NCBI): domain Eukaryota; kingdom Metazoa; phylum Chordata; class Actinopteri; order Syngnathiformes; family Syngnathidae; genus Hippocampus; species Hippocampus zosterae. Next base: position 9,734,668 of record NC_067468.1, read on the forward strand.
GCCAGACAGCAGCCAATTGCATCAGTTCAGCATTCAATGCGAGGAGGAGGACAAATTCCTGCTGATCTACACGCTGATAAAGCTGCAGCTGGTGAAGGGCAAGACGCTCATTTTTGTGGGAGCCGTGGACCGATGCTACCGCCTCAAGCTCTTCCTGGAGCAATTCGGTATTCCCGCATGCGTGCTCAACTCGGAGCTACCCATCCAGTCCAGGTCAGACTCCAGACCTCAACACCCTTCTCAAGTGACATTTTTAGGAAAACATACTCTATTTAGGTATATATAACCTGATGTCATCTGCTTTTCTAGGGAATTTGACCTTATTGTAACATTTACCAGTTAAACAAAGGGGGTCCAAGAACTGACCCTTGAGGCACATCCTTGTCAGGGCCATTAGATCCACTTTAAAAAATTTGTAGAGCTTTTACACGGATTTTACTAAGTTTGAATCTGATTGACCACAAAACTATTCCACAATACCGAAAGTTTGGGTACCAAAGTCAAGTCGCCATGACCGATGTTGTTCTTACTGCAGGAGTCACATCATCACGCAGTTCAATCAGGGATTCTACGACTGCATCATCGCCACGGACGAGTGCAATATGGCCGACCCCACCGCCACTTCGAAGGCTGCAGGAAAAATAAAAAATAAGGGGGGAAAGTGAGTCCTCATTCAAACGGGACTTGAAGTCAATCTTTTGGAATCTGGGCCGAATGTCATCAAATGGGGCTTTTGCTGTGTTGCTAGGGCTAAAGAGAAAGAATACAGCGTCTCCAGAGGTGTGGATTTCCAAGATGTTGTCAACGTCATCAACTTTGATTTCCCCGCCACCGTGGAGTCGTACATCCATCGGGTGGGAAGGTAAACAAACGCTCTTCACACCAGAGGTCTCAAGGACCCAAAGTTGATGTTTAGGTTTCATTTAGGACGGCGAGAGCTGACAAACGGGGCACGGCTTTGTCCTTTGTATCTCATACGGAAACCGCTTTGCTCTCTGAAGTGGAGGAGATGCTGACAGGAGGTCAAGATGAGTGATCACTTGTGCACATTTCCTCGTTTGATTGGTTGTGTAACAATCTCTTTGTTATCTGCAGATAATGCGGAATCGTCCCTGAAACCCTACCAGTTCAAGATGGAAACCATTGAGGGCTTCAGGTACAGGTGCAGGGTGAGTCTTTTTTTTCCCCCCCCAACAGCGCCTGAAATATACATCGACACATAGACACTTGGGACAGATTTTTCTGCTCGTATTACTCAGGAACCCCACAAGTCATTGACACGTTTGAGGGATGTTTTATTTTTTATGCTTGTCTTCCTGCAAAAAAGGCATAAAATACACAAAATAGAAAAGAAAGAAAGACTAGTTGGCTCAATTAATTAATGATATCCTTTGTAAAAAAAAAAGCCACAAAAAAATAAATATCAGGGCCCGGGTAGAGATCCCTGAAGTACCCCATTCATACTGTGGATGGATGCTTTGTCTTTTGCTTGTGTTGGTGCACAACAAAAGTGCCAGAAGACTACGTAGGCCTTGTAATATGAGCATGAGGAACCTCACAACTTAAGCCAAACAAAAACATTCCAAATTTCATGGAAGAAACAACTTTTGAAAACCTTTTTTTTTTTAAATCTGTTGCCGTGTCTTCTGAATGAAGAGCAGCTCTGCGTCTGTTTGTTCCGTGTTATTGGAGTGTTGTTAATTGGGGATTTTTTTTCTCCATCCAAAGGACGCAATGCGATCGGTCACCAAGCAGGCGGTGAGAGAAGCCCGACTGAAGGAGATCAAGCAGGAGCTGCTCAACTCGGAGAAGCTAAAGGTAATCCACAGCCTGCTCAACGAGAGATTTTTTTTGTTTGTTTTTTGAGGTAATGTGCGAAGGTCATGTTTGGTCGCCTCTGCTTATCAATCAGACATACTTTGAGGACAATCCCAGAGATCTGCAGCTCCTTAGACATGACCAAGACCTTCACCCTGCCGTCATCAAGCCTCACCTTAAGAACATCCCAGATTACCTCAGTCAGTCACGTTAGCTCGTTAGCATTGTAGCATTCTAGCATCTACTTCTTCTCGCTGACTAAAAGTTGACTTTGTGACCTCGCGCAGTCCCTGAAGATCTGAGGGGTAGATTCAACCCGCTGACCAATAAGAGGAGGTTGAAAAGGACAAACCAAAAGCCCAAACCACACGGAGTCACCAAAACCAGCTTCAAGGTAAGACACACCCGCGTTTGCTCCATCCTGGCACGTCACAACCTCAGGAAGTCTTTTTTAAACTAAAAGTGCATAATGATGTTTTTGTTCAAGGGGAAGAATCCGTTAAGGAGTTTCCAGTACACAAAAAGGGACCGGAACAAAAAGCAAAGCAACAAAAAGCAAAGCTGTTCATAATAAGTTTGGATGAAAGGCGATCAAAAATGAACCTATATTAACTTCGACTTCTCCAAAAAAGACAATAATATCATACATTGCCTTTTTTTCTTGTATATTTCCATTCATAATAAAAATGTTTCTACCCAATTCCCCAAATCAATTTGTTTGTAATTTATTTATTTTTTAATTGAAGCGCTTTTACTTTGTACACAAAGAACATTCTGAAACAATTAGCAACCTTGTGAATTTGTTTTTACTTGGGCACTGCAGCAGAATTGAATACATTTGACATTTTATTGTGCTTTTAGACTAAAGCCAAATTGTACCAGTGGATGTTTTAAAGTAGTCTTTTTCATCACTAAACAACCAATAACAGTTATTGATTAATAAGCAGTAATCAGGAAAAAAGAGTTGCACCATACTATATTTAGCAGTCGGATTCAAACTATTTTGTGCTTGCTCATTGATTGTGACTGTTCAATAAGAAGAAACTGCTAAAATGTCTTATTTTACTGCATGCTTTTATTTTGAAGGTCTCATTTTTGAGGTTGTTAGTCAAAGTTTAAATGCATTGATTCTGAGTGGAATGAGGCTATTTTATTTATTTTTTTTGGTACAGAAACCCGGACATATTTTTCATCATCGAATATCACACAAAAATATTGGGCATTCCTCTGTAATCTAGAATTATTCCCGTTGAATTGAATTGCCGTTAATCCATTCCAACCCCCCACCAAAAAAAGCACAACAATGTTTTAGTTTTTTTAATAATGCACAATAGCACTGGTTTGTATAAAACACGAGATTACAAAAAACGTTTTATTTTTTTATGAATATAATTACTGTCTAGTGTAATATTTGAGTGCGAGATGCGTGGCCTCTTGGAGTCAGTCAGTCTGATGGTGAGAATCTGGCTGTGGGTTGTGGCCTACAACCGCTCCTTGTGAGTGTTCTCGTGTCGTATTTCTGTGTTTGACTCTTTGTCCCATTCATTAAATGGTAACGGGGCGCCCGTTGACTTCAAAGTGCCTTCCTTGGATAAAATCTGCTTCATTCTCATTCCATGAACGCAGTGGGGACGGGGGGTGGGGGGTGTCACATAGAACACATTATTACAAATGACATATTTTCATCAAGTTCCTCTTTAAGAGGTCATCTTGTCCCTTGGAAGGGGCACGTGGTTGGCCTTCTCTCTAGATGCTCCTGCACGTGTCAGTCGATGGTGAAGTGAAAGGGGTAGTCCTCAGTGGGCACAGAGTCAAAGATGATGCTGTCAAACGGATTCTCGGTGGACAAGTTGTCCACAGGGAACCAGGAGTCATACCAGGAAGTGGTGGTCTGGGGTTTCCGTGTGGTGGTGGTGGCTGTGGTGGTGGTCGTAGTGGTGGCGGCGGTGGTCGCGGGTGTGGTCCTGAGGCCGGCGCGTTGCTTCTGAAGACGCAGCCGGCGCATCCGCAGGATCCTCAACCGGCGCAGCCGCTCCGCCCGCTGGGCGGCGGCGTGCTGCTCTTCCGGGGAGAGGGTGCTGGCGGCGGTGGCGCCGGGCGGCGTGGCTTTGGGCTTGGTGACCACGCGGATGGGCCGGTTGCCATTGAGCGCCATGATCTGCTTAATTCGGTCCCAGTTGGACTTGGCCAAGGTGAAGCTGCAGGACGTGGCGCCCGAGTCGTAGCCCACCATGCACAGCCGGGTCTGCGGCGTGTAGCCGTCGGCCTTAGCCGTCACGCGGTACTCGCCGGGATTCAGAAGGCGCCAATAGTCACCGCCCGAGGCTGCAGATAGAGACACTTAGCATTTTTTTCCGAATCAAACAATCTGTGTAGTTACCATTGAAACTATTAACTCATTCAATCCCAGCCATTTTCACTGGAGAAACCCCTTAAATGCCAGCGTTTTACTGGATTTTGACTGATCTTGCAAGGCCCACAGAATATTTGGTTCTCATATTATATAAACATGGAGCCTACCAAAATAAAATTTGGACTCTCTTCTTCTATTTATTTTTCCATTCTTCAGCAATCTACATTACAAAATGGCTAAGTTTCATGACAATGGGCAAAAAACTGAGAAAGAGCTTTTTGTAAAAGCATGCAGTTCAAGCACATGAGGCATCGCTGCCACCTACTGGTCGCTTTTTAAAATGATTTACAATGGAAAAGGCTTATTCTCATTCACAGATTGCATCAGAACCTCCTCTCTGTGATGCAAAAAAAAAAAGGCTTTGACGTACAAGTACGTCCTTGGTAGGGGGGGCCTAATTTTAAAATGACGTACAAATACGTCTTGTGGAATGAAAGAGTTAATATGGGCATTTCCAAACATCATGGAGGGACTGTCAATTCCGGATGATTTTTTTAGTATTCACGGCAGGTGTCTGTTTACCGGTGATGACGTCGTGGCGTATCCCTTCCACGGATATGGTGGCGTTGGCCAGTGCGTTTCCCTCTGTGTCTTTGACCACACCCTTTATCCCACGATGCACCTGGGACACAAGACAGAAACCAGAACTGGAATGACAATCGGGAGGATCAGTTCTTTCCCAAACTTTATTCAGCCAACATATATCAGCGTTGATTTCCAGTCCCAACATTCCCAGTTCGGAGCAGCTCGTTATGAGCTGTGTGATTATCGTCGTGATTGTCATTTACAATGCCGACCTGGCTGCCCACGGCAGAGATGAAGCTGATTTGCGTGTCCATCGGCGGCCTCAAGGTGTCACCGTGGTTCTGACCTGCTCAATGAACGACAGCAGAGCCTCTCGGTTGTTCTCCCATTCCAGAGGAAGTTCGCTCTCGTGCGGAAACTTGTCGCAGCCCAGGAAGATGGAGATCTCCAAGCAGTTGGTGTGCAGATAGCTGAAGTCATTCATGCCTACGGAAGAGTGGTCACATTAAGCAGCTGGGTTTGGAATGAGACAATCTTGTGGGGGAAGGTGTCAAGACGTCGGCAGGCAAGAAGTCTCGGTTTTCTCTAATTTGACATCTATGGTTTCTTTCATACCTCTTTCAAAACAGCGGCCTTATGCGTCTCTAATTTGTACACCCTCATTTGACCTCATTTATTTATTTTGAAATCTGAGCGATGTTTTATTTTGAAAAATTACTTGATTCTCTTACATCCGTCTACAGTGTGTCATTCTTGATGCAAGCACTTCTCGGTCACATGATAGGTTCGCGCGAAAACGAAACCCAGGAGCTAGCAAAATTAGTAAAAAAAAACAAGCGTCTTTGGAAGGTTTCTATGGGAAGAGAAAAAAGGCCCGGCCAGGAGACGGAAGAAGATCCTACGACTTTCAAGAAAAACAAGACTACATTTACTAGACAGTGTCAGGAGTCCGAGTTAAAATACGGATTCATCACAACGGGAGATTCCCACGCGCCGAGCCCACTCTGCATTATATGCGGCGATGGTGAGTCGTATTTTTCATGCACTTTGTATTTACGGTGTATCTTATTTTGAAGGCACGTTTAAATGTGACTATAGCGCGGCCAGATAGGACGTTCCTTGTGTCATGATTTGTGTTTATGATTATGTTTCGAAAATACCAGTTTTCATACGGGTCGCATCATATTATTTTGTTGTATTTATTCGTCACACCTTAAAGGCTGGTCCCTGAAAATATTGTCTGACATTAAACCGGTCCGTGGGGCAAAAAAGGTTGGGGACCGCTGTATTTCAACAAACAGGAAGTCTAATTCTCTTCGTTCAATTTTTGTGGATTCCCAAGACTGAGAATGGACACAGGGTAATATTCAAATCGACGTGGACACGTACTTCCCACCATGGGCTTCCAACTGGCGCCGTTGGTGATGCCCTGCCCCCTGGTGACATCGTCACCGTGGCAGGATCCGCGCTGGACCTCGGTCATGGTCAGGTGACTGTGGGCGTACGACATGGCCAGCCAGCGGAACATGACCTCGTCAGGCGTCTCCCGCAAGGCGCCCTCGTTCTGACGCTGGATGCGCGCCCATGTGTCCTCACTCATCTCGTCGTTGGCCCTCCAGCGGCGGTTATCACTCATCTTGGATAACACAAGCCCGTCAGGATACCAAAGTCATGATATGGCTCTCTTTCCTGACATAGAGCTTTGATGAAGTCACATGTGCAAGTTTTAGCCGTCAAGCAAGTCCCGAGTCACTATTGCAATAAAAAGTAGAGTTGACCCAAAGTCTTGCTCATTTAGAATATCGAGAGCAAATGAGCTCCTTTCCAGTCAGTATTTGTTCGCTAGTGAACTGCACCCGCCGTTTTCTAATGGTCCCAAAACAAGTCTTTCTATGACTGTACATGTTCTTGTCAATTGTCCGTATGACCGACACGAATCTTATTTCATGATTGACCATCTCGTGGTGAGCTAAATGGGACCGTCCATTCGCACTCACACTCACACCTAGGGGACAATTTAGAGTGTTCAATCAGCCTGCCACGCATGTTTTTGGAATGCGGGAGGAAACCGGAGCACCCGGAGAAAACCCACGCAGGCCCGGGGAGAACATGCAAACTCCACACAGGGAGGCCGGAGCTGGAATCGAACCCGGTACCTCTGCACTGTGAAGCCGACGTGCTAACCACTGGACTACCGGGCCGCCCGGGTTAAATACATTTGATTTCAAAAACAACACTACCTTGAAATATCTGATTTAATACGCAAACAGGCAAGACTCGTCAAGTAAAGTAGTTCAAGTAGAGGTCAAGTCGAATCTCGTGAGTATCAAGTCAAAGACAACTAGAGTCCTTCACTAGACTGTCTTGAGTCGAGCCATGTGACTTGAGTCCCAGTCTCTGCTTTCCCGGTGGGCAGCCTTACCGAAATCTGCGGCCGCTGCATGTCGAAAGGGAACGTGACCAATTTCTCGCCACCTTGGAAGTTCGCTCCCAACACAAAAGGGTTGCGCTCCATCCAGGATATGATGGCTTTGGTCTCCACAGCCATCTAATGGCCGAAAAGAAAGCAGAGAGTTTTAGTTTTTGTAGTTTGTGTTGGCAGAAGTGAGCAGTGAGTGTCCAAAAGGCCATCTTTGCGGGTCCATTCCCATTGACCAAAATGCAACGGAAAGCGCATCCAACTCACGGATCCATTGAGGAAGTTCTCCGGCATAGGAATGTGATGGTTGGGAACAAAGCGTGGCACCCAGCCACGGTCCTCCGCCCCCCACAAAATACTGTTGAGATCCGGAAAATTTTGGAAAATGTCATAACCCTCCTCAGTCCAGTGGCCCAAAACCCAGTTTCCCATCTCAGACCCCTAAAGGACAATAAGGACGGAAAGACAATGGTGTCAAATCTTCAACCTGACCCAAAAGTGGCACAGGGTGGCTTTTTCTTGGACGTCGTACCGCCTCAAAGGCCAGCTCGTATGCGTCGGGGTTGAGGGATGGCACCAGATGGATCCTCACTCCGTCCACCAGGCGGCGCACACGAGGGTTTTCATCCTTGTACTCTTTGCATAGGAACTGCATCAATAAGAGGAGGAGCTCCCGGCCCAGCACCTCATTACCGTGGAGACCTGCCGTGTATCGGAATTCTGGTTCACCTGGACGAAAAAAAAAACCCACACACCTCAATCAATTTATTTGTTTACATTTTTTGACCACAGATGAACTCAAAAGCATTCCCTTACCCATCTCGTGTTCCCCAGGGTTGTCGGAGATCTCCATGGCGTACATCTTCAGACCCTGAGAGCTTTTACCGATGTTGTAGATTCTGGTGATGTTGGGACACTCCTCATTAATCACCTTCATCATCTGGAGCCGACGAGAAGATATTGAAAACTATTTTTCAAAATGGCCTTAGAATGCAGTAGAACCTGTTCAAGTGAACTCAATCTGATCTTCTGTAAACATTTTGAAAGAACATGCCCGACAGCTCAGTGTTTCAGGTGTTTCCGATCTTTCTGTTGAGCTACAACATCAAAGCAAGTGACCTGTCTCATGTCCTTGTAGTTGTGATGTCGGAAGTCGAGCTCATCGGAAGACTTCACTTCGTTCTCGCCGTTGTGGCTACCTGGAAGGTGACAGTCACGGGATTACAGCTTCAAAAAATCTGACATCCTTCAATTCTGGGAGAATACATCTGGATCATGATCCGGTGTAAGGAGGAAAGCCCAAATGCGGCCGTGCGGGAATGTTCTTGGCATACTGACTGGGAAGTTGACAGGCCAAAATCTCTGCCCGGAGACACAAACTGCCGTTCCAGCTTTGCGGCAAGATTCGGATGTAGCGCGCCACTACTGGCCAAGAAAACTGGTTCAGAACCGGAGTGTCTTTATCCACATTCCCGTAGAACAACTGGAAGGAAATATTTTGGGGTTTTTTTGGGTGTCACTTTTGTACGAGTTGGAGGTCCCACTACTCACCCACTCGGCATAGCCATCGTGAAGAATCGTCCAATCGCGGCTGTCGTTGCTGAAGGCCACGTAGTAAGACGACACAAAGTCCTCACTACAAGAAGACACAAATAGAACAATTGTACAACATAAAAAACGAACAAATTGTGTTTATTGCATCTGGAATGCATCCCCATGCTAAACGGGAGCTCAATTTTAGAGTTATTTTTGATGTTGAGGCTCCAAAAAAATGTTTGGGAGACCCACATCTGTTCGGAGTTTCTTCCCTGTGTGATGACACCTGAGAACTCCACCTCGCGTCTGGCGTCCACCTCAAACCAGCTGTTGGTCTCCTCGGGCTCTGCGCACCACGCACCCCCATACAGATCTTCATCGTTGGTTGAACCCTGGACGTAGAACAACAGTTAGTCCAGTCTGGTGCAGTCAAGTGTGGATTTTGGTGGTCTAAAGTTGTCTGAAGTTCCAATAAAGTCCAATGTGGTGTCGTGGTCCAGTCTGGTTCGGTCCATTGTAGTCCAGTGTGGCCGCCGGTCATTCCTCTAGATTCTGGTTGTCCACTGTCATCTGAATCCAGTAAGGTCCAGTTTTATCTGGCGTAATCTGGTCATCCAGTCTTGTATAGTCTGGAGGTCCAGTATTTTTCAGTCCATCGAAGTCCGGTGTGGATCCAGGCAGTTCATTGGGTTGTGGTCTTCCAGTCTGCTGTAATCTGCCGTTCCACTTTGGTACGATGGTGCGGAATGACGAATAATGACGCGAATGTTACCTGCATGTTGAGTCTTCCCCGCTGAACCGCGAATCCGTGTTGGGACTGCGACGAGGCCAGCAGCTGGTCGTCTTGCACCCGGTGAGATTCCAATCCCAGTGGAGGACATTCTGGATGCAAAGACACGCTTCAGATAGTTCCACGCCGGAAGACAACCACCGTGTTTTAGTGTCGTCATCTTACTTTTGGGTTCTGGTGGCTCTACCATGTTTTTCAGTCTCTCTTCTTCTTCCTCCTCCCATAACTTCCTCTGACGCTCGGCTTCGACGGAACCACAACACAAAGACGTGTCAGCATCACCGTTTCCACAAAGTACTTTCAGATGTACAAACACCCACGCCGCATTCTATCTGTGAGAGTCATGTGATGAGGCCATGTGTTTTCAGTTTTTCCAACTTCTGATAGAGTCAAGGTGCATAGACTCAACAAAACGCGGGATGTGAAATTTCAGGACGAAACGCAAATGGTTCTGTTTGGGTGGATCGTTCCAAACCTTTTTCCGCCTTTTCTGCCTTTTCTCTTCGCGCTTGCTCCTCCTCTTGCTCTTGCTTCTTTTTGGCAACTGCAGAAAAAAAAAACCATAAGCTGATGATGTCTACTTGTGCCTCAGCGCTTGCAGACACATGCTGGCGCCGGCGCAGGACGTACGGTCGTCGTAGTCGTACTCCTCGTACCAGGGGATCACGACGGGGACGTCCGTGGTCTCCTCTGCGAGATAAGGAAAAGTTTCTTCCAAAGGAACCACGAGTCCAGAAAGTGGCGTGAGAGCGGGATGCGGGGAATACCTGGGATGTACATGATCACCTCCGGAGTGGTCAGCTGATTTTTGTCTATGCCTGAAATTCACAAACAACATCTAAATTATGTCTCAGGATCGCAAAACAACAAGCGAGTGGACTATTTATTTATTTTTTACTTCGATTTCATCGATCTTTGTATTTGTCCTGCTAGAAAGCAAAACAGTTGACTTAAGATAAGATAAGATAAGATAAGATATCCTTTATTCGTCCCACACTGGAGAAATTTACAGCCTCCAGCAGCAAGAATGTATGTAGAAAGAAGAAACAACTATGTTCCAACTGACCCGGGATCCTTCTGACCAGGTCTGGTTCTTCTGGCTCCTCCCACTTGGGCAGCAAGGTGGTTGCTATGGAGACGAGAAGAATTTTGTTCCGCGTCACCACTCCTCCGTTTCAATGGAAAAACCAAATTGAAAACCACACACTTGTCTCTGTGGCGGGTTGAGTCAGCGCTTTGGTGTCTGGCAAAGGTGTTGTGGTGGTTGGGGCGGCGGTCGGGGTGGCGCTGACTTTCGGTTTTTTGGGCGCTTTAGGCTTCTTGGTGGCTTTGGGCTGTTTGGGCCTCTTGGTAGGTTTGGGACCTTTGGGCTTCTTGGTGGGTCTGGGCATCTTCTGCTTCTTGGCCTTGGCCTCCCTCTCCGCAGCCTTCCTGACTTTGGCTTGAGAGAAGCACAACACGCGGCCGATCACGTCAAACGGGCTACTTACGTACTTGGGAAGTAAGGAGTTCATTTTTTTGTTAGAAGCAAGTCACTGGCAATGCTTGCTCAAATCAGGGTTTCAAGGTATGGTTAAGGGTTTTAGCAAGAGTAAGGCCTTCAGACATCGAGTTTCAAATGCAGTGGAAAGTGTTATTCCATCAAGCAAACCACAAACCGTCTGCGCCTTGCGGAAAAGCAAACATTTTCTCCTGTTCACAGGCCAGCAAACTTATCTGGACTTTTAGTGTTTGGCACTCACCCGCGCTTAACGCCTCCCCTAACGCCTTTTTTTTTTTTTTTTAATCAGTGATTGGCTCCGGCGGCCCGGTAGTCCAGTGGTTAGCACGTCGGCTTCACAGTGCAGAGGTACCAGGTTCGAATCCAGCTCCGGCCTCCCTGTGTGGAGTTTGCATGTTCTCCCCGGGCCTGCGTGGGTTTTCTCCGGGTACTCCGGTTTCCTCCCACGTTCCAAAAACATGCATGGTAGGCTGATTGGACGCTCTAAATTGTCCCTAGGTGTGAATGTGAGCGTGGATGGTTGTTCGTCTCTGTGTGCCCTGCGATTGGCTGGCAACCGATTCAGGGTGTCCCCCGCCTACTGCCCGGAGACAGCTGGGATAGGCTCCAGCACCCCCCGCGACCCTTGTGAGGATCAAGCGGTTCGGAAGATGAATGAATGAATGATTGGCTCCAAAATCCCTAACGTGTAAATTTATTTCCGTAGCTACAGAAGAAGGATTGTGAATGGTTTGAGAATTTTTCTTAACTCCAGTTCATTACACAATACTTAGTGAGTTCTTTCCCCCTCAAGCACAACAAATAATCCATATGTGACACAAAAAAAACCTAAAACTAACATTTGTGGGGGAAGAAATTTTAAACTTGCTTTCTCTAAAAATGAATTCCAGCTAATTGAATTTTTTAAAAAGTCAAAATGAAATCAAAACAAGCTTTAATGAAAAATGCCAAACTATTCCCAACCTACTGGTGGACAGTCCAGGTTGGTTCTGTGGCCAAAGCTCATGTTGCGTTGAGCCTTCACGAGCTAGCGTGGCTTTTATTTTGAAAATGCAAATTAACTTCCTATTTTGGGGACTTGAGGGTGCTCACCTGCCTCCACCTCCTGTGGCGTTTTCTTTTTCTTGGCTTTTGGCTTGTTCACCTCCACTGACGGATCGTCTGCCGCCTGGCCTTGGGGATCTCCCCGGGGGTCGCCCCAGGGGTCAGACAGCTCTGCTAGCCCCTGGGCCTCCCTCACCTGAGCCCCCTTTCCCCCGTCGGTCTGGGCGCCGCACAGCAGGATGCCCAACATCGCCAGAAGCAAGCAGGTCGCCACCAAAAGGCTCCTCATGGCTGCAGGAAGAAAAGCAAAGAAAGAAGCTGAGCGAGCGAACTGCGTCCCAGGCAGGGCCCAGATGTGCTCCCCTGACAAGGCAGACGTGAGGCCCTCGCAGGGGGATCCAGACTGCTGCTGATTGTTTATAAGTCTGAGAGCTCCCTCCTCCACCTCCTCCTCCTCTTCTTGTTCTTCAGCACATTTTTTTCTCTGTCCTGGCCAAGGGTGGAGCTTGTGGAGACACATGAGACATTCCAGCCGGGAAGAAGAACAAAAAAAAAAAGCTGCTGAGTCATCTGGAAAAGGGAAAGCCATTTTCAATGAGTTATGTGATGAGCAGCTTTTCTCGTTAACGGACTGCGAGCCTCATCTGGAAGTTTTCCTGTTATTATTCAACAGCACATCACAAAAAAAAGACAGACAAATGAAGAGGGTGAAGGTTAAAAAAAGATGCCCTCAATTCTAAATTAAGGCTTCAAATTCGGGCTTGAAGCCTATTTTAGGCTTTTGAGGCAAGGTGTCTCTACTCTGGGTTAGCCTTTTTAGACCGGGGTAGGGTTTCAAGTTAGGATTAGGGTTTGAAATGAGGTTTAGCCCAAATATGGATGTGTGTGTTACACTGGGGATGGTTTTTGTTGGATTCTATTGGTGCACGTCTGCTCAACGAAAGGACAAGAAAGCTTTTTATTTTTTTTTAATGGCAAATGTAAAGTGAACATTTGACTTGTGCGTGCAATCGTTTTCTTTTTTTTTCCTTTTTCTTGGCCGCTCACATCTTGTCTTGCAGCCAGTCAGCGTCTTCGTTTACTTTGGCGTTCATCTGTTTCTCGTTGCAGACTTTTTCTGACTATGCCAGAGGAAAAAAAAAATCTGAGCAACATTGCACAACTCGCACATACACAAATATTCTATTTCTCATAATAACAACACATTTTAAAGTCTTTAATTGCAGCTTTAAAAAAAACGTAGGTCTAAATTGTCATGGTTCTGTTTGTCTCAGCTCAGAATGGATGGATTTAACTACAGCGCTACCTTGACTTTCATAAAAATATGACTAACGGGTAGAATATTTGCCTGTTTTAAAAATGTTGTCCATTAGAAATTATTTATCTTTAAAAAAAGAAAAATAACACACACTCGCATAGTCATCATTTCCAAGTTAGCCAGTCAAATGTGGTGCACAATAAGGGCAAACAAGCAAGAGTTCAAAATATTAATATTTCTCTTTATTAAAAATAACTTATTTTACATCATTACAGTTCTAAAACTGTTGACTGCACATCTGCATTCAGGTTGTCATCCCTGGTTGTCGCTTGATCAGCTTGTCGATCATGTCCATGTGATCACTTGATTATTGTTCTTCATGTGGGTGATTAGTTTTTCTATTGATTAGTCGATTATTCAGCTCGACTTCAGCGATAAAAAAGTGGTTGTGTCATACGCGACGCTAAGGGGCGGAATTGCCCGCAGATGATTTGACGATTGAAGGCGATTGCAGGCGACGGCCACCAGGTGGAGACGTTGAACACGGTGGAGCGGTGGGTGGGGTGGGCAATGTGGTGCTCCTGCACCCGCATGCCCTCCTCCTTCTTCCACTTGGTGCGCCGGTTCTGGAACCAGATCTTGACCTGCGTGTGGGTCAGGCAGAGTGCGCCGGCAAGGGCGTGGCGCTCCACCGGACTCAAGTAGTGGCAGCGATGAAAGCTCAACTCCAGAACCCGAAGCTGGTCCAGCGTGAAGGCTGTTCGCACGCGGCGGACGCCGCACTTTGAGTTTGCTGGCTTTTTGGTCAGCTTTGTAGGCAGTGGTCTACGGATGCCTGCTGAAAGATATTGCTTCGTGTTGGGACCTGGGAAAGGAAAAGAGTCAAAACTCTCGTCACACATGTCGAAATTGAAGTAGTGACGCTCGAAACGTAACTCGCTAAAAGTTACAAATACACAATTAACCAAGTCATAAAGTCTCACAAGTAACATGGAATTCTCGAGATACCGGAATGTTTTGTAGATTGCCCAAACGTTTTATAAACCTACCGAAATACTCACAAAAGTTACTGAAATATTTTGCTCTCCTGAAATGTCTTAAAAATGACCTAAATACTCTTAACTCTACTAAAGTACAAGTGGCCTGATTACCAGGTGCACTCAAATGTTTCATAAATGTCACCTAAACACTCTTAGATGTACTCAAATACTTATTAAAAGTAAACTAAATAGTCTTAAAAACGTGAAGACACTCCCGAAGTTATCTAAAAACTCCTCAATCTACTAAATATTTTTGTCAATATATTAAATGAAGCAAACGTGTATTATTGTGGTGCTCGAATATTATCTTGATGATACGTAGGCGCGATGACGTCATGGGACGGCGTCCCTAATGGAGCGACTGACCTGCGGCGGCCTTCTCGGCGGCCCCGTTGAACTTTCGGGGGTGCAGGATGTCCTCCACGGAGAAGGCGGTGTTCCCCTTTTCGTTTTTGCGGCTGCTGAACGTCACTCTACGGGCGGGAGGCTCCATGTCGTGCGGGCTGAAGTGAGGGCTGAGAACGCTCCCGGCCTCCGCCGCCGTTTAAACAGGCCACCCTACGTTTGCGCGTGACGTCACAGAAGCCTTCCTCTCCGTGGAGGGCGCTGAGCTCAGTTATTTATTGTGGGACATCTGCTTGAAATGTTGCCTTTTCTTGAAGTGCGTGTCACGTTTTGTGCTTCAGTTTGTCCCGACTGACGTCCGACTATTCTTAGTCGCTTCTTATGCTAATGTCTTAGCTTGTAATGCTAATTGATGGACTCGTCAAAGGGAAAGTGTGTCACCATTGTCCCTTTGCAAATGGGAAACAATTGTCCTTTTCTGCCACAAAACTTAACTGCAATCATCTGATGGGCACAGGTCATTCCAAGCAATCATCAAGGATAATGAGAGGGATGTATTGGGCAAAAACAACAAAAAAAACAAAAACAACAACCATTGGAGTGACACCTGTACTGCGATGTCTTTGCATCTCATTGAAAAAGGTTTGTGTTGATTTACTCAACTTTATTTGGTCAAGTAGTTACACAAAATTATATATCACCTGGATCCAGATGCATATTTTAAGTAGATGAGTATCTGGATCCAGATGATTTTATTTTGTGCAACCACTTGATGAAATAAAATAAGTCAATTCCTTATGCCTTTTTTTCTGATATAGCAAAAAATCAGCAGGAATTGGCACAGTCTCGGCCTCAACTCGACAAAGCCCAAAAGAATTTGGGTGGATGGATGAGTTGGTGGTAAAGTTTTTTTGTTGTTGATGGAGTGTCACAGATGTGCATCCATTCAGAGATGAAGGGGAGGAGAACGTCTCGCTCTTATGTGGCTAAACAATAGCCCTCAGCCATTGATGGTCTCCCCCAGGGGGTCTTGCTCATTGCCCTGCTCCTTTGTGCACCTGCAAGACCCTTCAAATGCATGACGCTCCGGTGGTCTTGCACGGGCACGCGTCGTGAACAATACTCACAGTCATCAAGCATGTTTAAAAAATCAATTGATGGCAATCACATTTGTTTGATGCCTTTCATGGTTTACTTTTGTGCTTTTCAGGCAAGTAGCTTGTTGATGACATTTTGACAGTTGTAGTCACAAAATGTAAAACAGGACATCTAATTGCTGAAGGAGAGACTTGAATGCAAACCTATAGATCATGTCATCGGCCTCAAAAATTGGCATAATTGTCATTTTAAACAAATGTTTTACAGAATGTGTTCAGGACAATTTGTTCCTGTAAAGAAAAACAATTTGCGATTTGAGCAGTGTGAGCAAGGTGTTTATGTGTGTGTGTCAAATGATATATAGTACCTAAAAAATGCTTGCAGTCGGGGACCATTTCTATCTCAGTGCTATTGAAAGAGGACATTTTGAACGGTCACTGAGAATGGAGGAGCTCTCCATTAAAAATGTTGATTTCTTTTTGTTTGACAGCAGATGGAGACCAGCGGAGCAGAATGGACTCTGCTACAAAGGAGGACAATGCAGGAGTCAATTTAAGGAAGAGCCAAATGTATAGATAATAATGATGAATATGTGAATTTTGGGCAGCACATGCAATGTTGTTAACAGTCAAAAGACACGAACAATTGACTGGCTCTGATGACAATGATGATATCATTTAGAGGCCTCGAGGAATGAAAACGTGAGTTGTCATACTATTGCAATTTTGATGAAGGATATCATTAATTACACATTTTGTGCATAAAATTATGTCTTTTTCCTTTGTGATCCATTTCATGCTCTTAAGTGTCTTGAACGTGAAGATTTTCCAAATCTCTTCCAGATATTTCTTGTCAAATTTAATCTGTATGCTAAAATTTTGAATTAACAAAGAACAAGAAACGTATTTGTACGTTGCAATGGATTAGTAAATTATGTCTAATAGACCTTGAATGAAAGCCTACTATGCTATTTTTTGTTGTTTTTGTTGTGCGTTGCTTATTTGTTTATTGTTTATTTATTGTTTAATCACGTTTACATATTTTGTTCTACATCAATTCTCAATAAAGATTTTGACAAAAGAAAAAGGGTCAGTTGGCCTCCGTGCCAACAGTGTCGCTGTGGAGCCGGGTGGGGCTCCAGTCCCCCGGTGGGCTCTCGCGATATTTCCTTTGGAACGAATTCAAACATGGCGTCAGAAGAAGAGGCGGGTAGCACCGTTGTGGCTGAAGCAGACCCAGCCGGAACGTAAGTGGTCTTGTTTTTACACATTAGAACACTCTTAATGAGGAAAACATGTAACTTTTCTGACGGTATACTTCTGAAGCAGGCTCGACGCTGTTTGGCCACAAAAGCTGCCCGCGAACTGGCGAGTAGAGCCAGTCGTAGTGCAGAAGGGTTGGCGAGAAAGGGGCAAGCTTTGTTTTCGGCAAACACGTTCACGTTTCCTATTTATTCGTCTTGAGAGGCCAGATATATTTCAGGCAATATTAGTAAAGTTGACGCTAGATTTAGCAAAACTCAACGTGTAAATCATTGTGGCATAATGTAGGATAGACATAAAAAGACCAAAAGTTAATCTGAAGTCGTAGTATTACGATAATAAATATTCTGCAAAACTCAAATACTATATTTCTTCATATCACGTGAACATTCATGTATAATAAATATTGTTTTTTGGAATACAGATGGATTTATTGTTTGTTAAAAAAATACAAGGACCTTGATTAAAAATATTGCTAATAATTTACAATATTGAGGGAGGAAAAATTGTAATTAGATAATTTTTCGAAGTTCTTCTGTCCTACTTTTTGTACAAATTAATGATTTTTTTGTGTTAATTATTGCACAATGTCCAAAGTAATACATTTTCATTCATTGTTCAACTCTTAATGAAAACTGTTACTACGTAGCGAGGCGGTGTTGACTGAGCTTCCTGTCAGCATGGACACAGAGTCTTCCAGCGGCAAGGAGGGCCTGGCAAGTATCGAACGATGATCACCGTGTTGCGATGATGTCACGTGATGAAGTGCTGTGATGCTGCAGGAGGCGGCAGGTGAAGCATCGGAAGCTGCCGACACGCTGACCGGCTCCGGGGATGAGGACAATGGGCGGCAGCTGGGTGAGGTGGAGCTGCAGTGCGCCTTGTGTACCAAGTGGTTCACCGCTGACACCTTTGCCATCAATACCGCGTATGTAAACCACGGCGCGGCATTGCGTTTGTGGAATATGAATGATGTCTATCTCACAGGCTGGGCGGCCATTTTGTTTTGTACCGACACTTGCTCTCGACTGAAAATTACGATCCGCTGTCTGTTCTGTAGGACTTGTCTGCCCTTCATGACCAACTACGTGTTCCACTGCAATGTCTGCCACCATAGCGGCAACACCTACTTCCTCAGGAAACAAGCCAGTATGTGTCCATGCGCCGCTGCATTCCAATCCAGTTCGATGCTGTCCTCATCCGTTTTTTTGGGTTTTGTGATTGTAGACTTGAAAGAGATGTGTCTGACAGCGCTGGCGAACCTAACCTGGAGATCCAGGAGCCAAGACGAGCATCCCAAGACCATGTTCTCCAAAGACAAGGTGAGCAGCGACACAAACGTCTGGGTACAGATTAATTGTCAAAATAATTGATGGATTAATTGATTAAAATAATTGAGGTCTGGCTCCTTGGGTGCAGGACATCATTCCATTCATCGACAAGTACTGGGAGTGCATGACCACCCGCCAGAGACCCGGCAAGCTGACGTGGCCCAACAACATTGTGAAGACCATGGTAGCGCGTCGCCACCCGGACACACCGCAGCCCACATCGGCTGCTTCGTGATCTCACACTGCTACCCCCCGCCCCCTACCTCTCACCCACCTACTCCCAGAGCAAAGAGCGCGACGTTTTCCTGGTGAAGGAACACCCCGACCCCGGCAGCAAAGACTCTGAGGAGGACTACCCCAAGTTTGGCCTGCTGGACCAGGTATTAACCTTGGGCTGGGCAAACCTTTGCGCACAAGAGTCACATTTGATTTTGAAAACTGATAAATGGGCCAGGTCGTCTGAAGAACAACACCAGGGGTTTTCTTCCTCAAAGAATCCAACATTTAATTAATTAGAAACATTCAAGACTCTGTGCTTTTCCTAAAAGGAAAAAAAAGATTATTCATTTCTTAGCGACTCACAAACACTGGAATGGTACGATATGTATACGACGGTGTGGTTTCATGAAAAACATCAAATCATTGTGCAGGACCTGGGGACCATCGGCCCCTCGTACGACTCCCAAAAGCAGTCGGCCGTCACGCCCACCGCCGGAGGCCTCAACGGTCAGTAAAAGTTTCCTTTTAGCTCACTTAAGGTCGGACGCGAGACGACGCAGTTGACCGTGATTGGCGTTGTGTCTTCCAGGTGGATCCTCTTACTCAGGTGAACACTCGCTTTTGTGGCGGCAGACAGCTGCTATTGCTGCTGCTCTTGTTGTTGTTGTTGTGGATGGTGGTGTCATGTGACCGGCTGGATCGAAGTTGGTTTCAGTTCGATTCCAAGCCAACTAGGGATGGGCATGAAAAATTAATTTTTGATAAGGAAAAAAGCGCATGTGGACTTGCTATCGTCGTCCCTCGCCATATCAGGCTTCGCTCGAAGTGGTTTCACTTGAGCGACCATTTTAAAATCTTGCATATCTAATTTTATCTTGACGATTTTTTTTCGTTGTACCACACTGAGCCATGTCGGTTTAAACTGGCGCAGCAAAAAGCGTGAGCCAGGAAGAAAGAGTTTGTAAAAGACAGAGAACAAATACAGATTCTCAGTTAATTGAATGGAGGACTGGATGATATGGCAACAATGGTCGAACAATAGATTTTATTTTTTTGTCCACTTGGGGTCGCTGTCGTTTATATTCTTAACGATAGTCATGCTGACTATGAGCGCCTTTTGACGAGGAAGTGAGGAGGATGTGCAGTACTTTTCACAGGCTCTTTCCTGGCTAGAGCTGAAGCCACTCTGGCGTTCATTGACGGTGTGAGTTGAGGCTATCAATAGCCGTGCCAAGAATGTGCTTTTGTTTGTTAACGTTTATTTAATTAGCAAACAATCACCCGCGGCTGTTTCCACCCTCTTCTGACTGTATCTGTATCACATGAGTAGTTGTGCTGTGGTGTACTCAACAATAAAATATCCGGATGGCACTAAATCAGGTAGAAATGAACTGCGACATAGCCAAATATGACTCGATTACATTAGGTGTGTATTGAACTAGTAGTTCTTTGCATTCATTGGAATCCAAGTCGCTCTCACTTTGAAAAGAAAATGCTCCACAGGAGATTGTCCCGTGTTGGTATTGTTTGAAGTCCGCAGGTAGCAAAAATGATAAAGAGATGACTCACAAAGTGCAATTACGTACAGGTACATGGTTAAAATACAGTCGGAGTTAGATTTTGAGGGGTGGAGGGGTTGCAAGACAGGTTTTATGTCTACGTTGTTCCCACATCGCCCAATGCCCATCCTTAGTGGAAAGAAAATGGCCGCTCCTTGATTGTGCTCACTGTCGTGTGTGTCCAGCTTTGCTCGCTCAGCCTCCTTTTGTGTGGCCCGCTGCTGCTTACGGCGTCCCTTGACCCCTTTTCTTTTCAAAGTCCACGTCGGGCCGCGATGGTTTTTCACGTGGCACTTCCTGTTTGCCGCCCTCCAACGCCTATCAGCCTCTTCGTGTGCCTCGTTGGTTGAGCTGCATTCCTGATGTTCCAAATAATGAGCTCGAAAGGCTTGTAGCGTTTGGAAGATGCTTTACTGACTAATTCTTACCTGTCTCGCCCCCTGTTCACACAATGCCTGATACCCTGCTTTACGCTGTGCGTGCGTGCGCGTTCGAGCCTCGCCCCTGTTCACATAGTGCCCGATACCCTGCTTTATACTCTGCGTGCGTGTGCAAGGAAACCAATGTGAATTGACGATGGCCAGAAGTTGTGACGTGTGCTGGAAGGGCTTTGAAGCGCCCACACTGCAAGACAAAAAAAAACAAAAATAATCAGCCGAGCATCCACTTGTACCTGGCAAAACTCACAGGTTAAGGCACAATTTGAAAGTGTTGCTTTCGTCAAATCACGATCCTTGAAAATCATCCTGACAAATCAAGTCAAAATTAATTTGTGAATGGCGGAGGCCTCCTACGTATGACTTTTTTTTGGGGGGGAAGCAAATCCCGCATTTGGAAATGCAAGTGTTGTGACTTGTGCTGTCCTCCATCCAAGGTGCTCTGGCGCCCGTGGCGGGCAAAGGAAGAGGAGCCAAGCGTAAGCAGCAGCAGCAGCAACAGCAAGAGGGTGCCACCGCCGGTGCTACCAAGAGGACACGCAGGTACAGTGCGGTGGAAATTTCAGCTTGTGATATTACCGTGAGAAATGGAAGCGTAAAAAAAAATCACAAAATGCTTTGAAGCGATGAAGGTTACAAAGATGAATTGAGCCCAGGTAGGACTTTTTAAACTGCATTGGGATTAATTCCAGGCTATATTAATTTCTCTCTCATCAATCAAAGAAATAAAATGATACCGTAAAAAATGTTTGGCATTTCAATTCTATTTTGATTAAAAGGCGTATGTGAATATTACGAAATCAATGAGGAAAAAAAAAAACATTTTCCGTCAGGCAACTGCATACACAAACAACATTTAGAATTGGAATCAACTTATTTACTATAAGGCAAACAAGCCGCAATTGATGACAAACATTCAGCGTACTTTTTTTATGACAAACTTGGGGGATATCCCGGAAAATATGCACAACCCCCCCCCCCCCCAAAAAAAATCTGTGAGTCTATGGGTGCTGAACCGCAAGTCTGCGGTGGTGGACTGTAGCCCTTTGAATGTGACATGACTTTGGTGCCTCCCCCCCACCGCAGCGACCCGTTGTTCTCGGCACAGCGGCTGCCCCCCCACGGCTACCCTCTGGAGCACCCCTTCAACAAAGACGGCTACCGCTACATCCTGGCCGAGCCGGACCCGCACGCCCCCGACCCCGAGAAGCTGGAGCTGGATTGCTGGGCCGGCAAGCCCATCCCCGGCGACTTGTACCGGGCCTGTCTCTACGAGCGCGTTCTGCTGGCTCTGCACGACCGAGGTCGGCATGCAAACTTCAACTTAGAACAACAACGAAAACTCAATTTTATGTACATGCGGTATGCTTTTGGAATATTCAGTCTGTTTGCCTGGCACCGAGATGCCGACAAAGTACTGCTTTTGTCTAAATGGAACTCTTCGATTCATTTCAACATAGTTCCTTGTCACCGAGATGCGACAGGAAGGTAGCAAAGCACTAGTTTTGTCAAAAATGAAGCTGCCAATGTCCTACTTTTGTCCAAGCGAAGCTCTTGACCCCACTTTGATGTAGTTCCTTTGCCCTCAAGATGCCAAAAGATGGCGACAAAGCCTGACTTTTTGTCTGAAAGAAGTTCCCTAATTCACTTCAACTCAATTCCTTTGTCACCAAGATTCCATTCACGCGACGGCCGTGGCTAGCGGAGTGTAAAACCCAGTGACCGAATTTCTACTCGTGTGGTATATTCTTCCCCCTCTTATCTGTTGGGTGTCATGCAGGGACTTGATTTTGTGTACATGTACTCGCCTTGCACGTAGCACCCCAACTGAAGATCTCCGACGACCGTCTGACGGTGACGGGCGAGAAGGGCTACTCCATGGTGCGCGCCTCCCACGGCGTGCGTAAGGGCTGCTGGTACTTTGAGGTTTCCGTGGAAGACATGCCTCCCGACACGGCCGCCCGGCTCGGCTGGTCCCAACCTCTCGGTGAGTTTTGTCACTCTGCCAACTTGAGCACCACGCATTTACTGTGAACGTGCAACATTTCCTCATTGGAATAAGGTGTGGCAGTTGCGAACGTATTAATTGTGTTTTTGAATTGCGCTGCGGCGTCCCGTGCGCCCTTTCCAGGTAACCTGCAGGCGCCGTTGGGCTACGACAAGTTCAGCTACTCGTGGCGTAGCAAGAAGGGCACCCGCTTCCACCAGTCCATGGGCAAGCACTACTCCACAGGCTACGGCCAAGGGGACACTCTGGGCTTCCTCATCGAGCTGCCCGACCGCACCGAGACGGCTCGAGCGCTGCCGGACACCTACAAGGACAAGGTGACGCACCCAGCCGGAGCGGAGCGCCCCCTGGCCGCCTCACCTACAATCTGACGGCTTGCTGGTGTTGTTTGCAGGCGCTCATCAAGTTCAAGAGCTACTTGTACTTTGAGGAGAAGGACTATGTGGACAAAGCCGAGAAGAGCCTGAAGACCATGAGCCCCAGCAGGGTGAGAACGAGCCTGAAACAATGGGCAATTACACATGGACAGGAGTGAGGAGATGGAATTCAGTCCACCCGGTTCATCACAAGGCAAACACACACAGTGGAACCTCGATTTGGCGGACGGTTAAGTCCAAAGTCTGAAAGTCCAGGTTTCAGTAAGCAGGAATACTGTCTGTCACCGGTAACGAGCTATTTTTGGAGAGGACGTCGAAGCGGGGCACAGGATGATTGGCTGCTTCTGCGGAGTTTGTAATGAATCGCGCCAATCACCTTTGTTTTCCTCTTCCTCCTCCTCCGCGAGGAGAGAGCAGAGCTGCTATGCAAAGAGGAGGAGAAAGGGGGAAGGAGCAAAAAACGAAAGGCACACTCAAAGCGGCAAGCAAAGAATGTTCATATTCATGTTATATCCAACATGTTTCTTCATTCACCAAATAGTCGATTTTGTTGAGGAATAAAATGGAGTGTGTTCAAAAATAATGTTTTTGAGCTGTCATTTTAATACGGTCATATTTTTTAATCGTACGCAAAATGTTAGCTTCACATCTGCCATAGGGACATAGTTGAGGCCGCGTGTTGTCTGGCGTACACGCCAATGATGTGTCATTTCTAAGATAATGACTTCCAAGAAGTTTGAGAAATGATAGCCGTCCGTCTATTGAATTTACAGTAAGCCGACGACAGAACCCGGCTAATATTCGGGGTGCGGCGTCTATCATTGGCGAGCCAGTATCTGTTTGAGGAACTCTCACTGATGCTTCTGATGTG
The DNA here is from genome assembly GCF_025434085.1 of Hippocampus zosterae. Lineage (NCBI taxonomy): Eukaryota > Metazoa > Chordata > Actinopteri > Syngnathiformes > Syngnathidae > Hippocampus > Hippocampus zosterae. The sequence goes on from NC_067468.1 coordinate 9,758,519, forward strand.
CCCGCTGGTAGATGGTGTTCTACAAGAACGGCGCGAGCCAAGGCGTGGCCTTCGAGAACCTGTTTGAAGGAATCTATTTCCCGGCCATCTCCCTCTACAAGAGCTGCACGGTGAGTGCCGCCTCTGCCGCCGCGGCTGCCGGCGTTCACTTTTTACACGCTTTCTTCCTTCCTTCCTTCCTTTCTTCCTCCCTTCCTTCCTTCTTTTCAGTAACGCCTGGGCATAGTATGGCCCGCTAATTGACATCATTAGATTTTGTTCTCCTAAAATTGGGTACCGGTATGTTAAAATGGTTCATTTATCTCAATAAACAGTCGGTTAACTTACTTACGTCGTATATTATTTTTATAAATATTGCTAAAATAAACAATTGAAATGAATATTTTACATTTTTGTAGGTTTTTTTTTTTTTGTTGTTGCTGTAAAAACCATCAAATTGTTTTCCAAGAACACAAAAACATTCTTAAATGGAATACTTGGTTTATTTTTTGTCAATAAAAATGACCGTTCACGTGGTCCTTGCCATGCCTCCAGGTGTCCGTTAACTTCGGGCCACACTTCAAACACGCCCCCAAGGATGTCGCCTTCCAGCCGGTAAGCGCCTCGCCGACGCCCTCGCCGTCGTGCATTTTTTGACGCTTGCTGTTGGTCCGCAGATGAGCGACATGGGCTGGGGTGCCGTCATCGAGCATACGCTGGCTGACGCACTGTACCACGTGGAGACGGAGGTGGACGGACGCCGCAGCCCGCCCTGGGAGGGATGAGCCGCCCGCATGCATCCGTGGAAACAGGCAGCTTCTTGTCTTTATTTGGACTTTTGACACGCGGTAGGGCACGGGAAGATCAAGTCAACAGTGGTCAGTGCCCCCCAATCTTAACAACAATGTCCACTAAAAGTCAATTAGCGGGTTAATTATTATTATTATTATTATTATTATTATTATCATGGAAGAGATTTTCTACCTATCGTTATATGTCATTTGCATAGATTAATGAACAAGGATCCCCTTTTTATGTAGTTGATACTTTAAGATCAATTTAGTGAAATTGGATCATTTTCCACACACTTCCTGGGCGAAGTGCATCGGTCGGGCATCACTGAGTTCTATCCCAGTTCAAACTTGAAACAAATGATGCAGAGCAAGCATTCCTCAATTTGGCCAACGTTTGTCATCATTTTGATTATTGATTGACAGGCGACACCGCACGACACTCTGAACGCCAGTTTGTTTGTCGCATTAGAGTGCCACGTGGTGCTTCATTCCACCGCACCCGCCGCGTCGTCTCCTGTACACAGTTTATTTTTCTTTTAACGGACTGAAATAAAAATAGGCTACGTGGATGACATTTGGTTCATCAGGCTGTTCTTGCCATCATCGACAAATGACAAACGCTCAATCGGATTTAGGTCTGGAGATATGCTTGGCCAGTCCATCGCCTTTATTAAACTGCTCAACTGGCTACTTTACATTGTAGCAGACAGACATTTCCTCACTGTTGGACCATGAATCAAATATTTACAAAAATGGAAGGAATGTAGTCACGTGTGAACAATTGTAAATGCCAGCGTCCTCGCACTTGGAATCCAAATCCTTTATTTGTCAAGGTAATTTAGTGAGACGAGATTGAAATGATATCAAAACGTTTGGGGATCAGTTTGGGTATGCTTAGGGTTTTAAAAATGAATGTAAGCAATTCATGACAACAAAAAAATGTTTATGCGGCGGGTATTGGTCCCTAACCCCCGGCGGAACGGGGAGGGTTCACTGTACAGTACATTTACAAAACAGAAAACAGCGTGCGATTGGCAGTCTTCAGTTCGGCGCAGACAGAATTCCTGACGTGATGAAGTTGTTGGGCAGGGGGCTCCGTCCCCCGTCCTCGTTCGCCTCAGAGGGGTGCTGTGGGACCAGAGCGCAAGTTTAGCATGGATGCGACGAAGCAACGTGGTACCGATCTGCATGAATCTTTTTTCAAATTGACACAGTAACACCATTGCTGATCTTGATAAGACACTGTTCCAGAAATTGAGAAGGAGTTTGGGACACTTTTGGACAATTCAACATGCCCTGGGTCCAACAGATTTGGAGATGCTAATTCTCGTCCCGACCGCTTTACATTTGGCTGGGAACAGCTTCAGTGTGCGTTGGAGATCACTGAAGCCCAACAAAACTACATCATCTGCAAAAAGCAGAGATGCATGACTGAGGCCACCAAACTGGACCCCACTCAACACCTGAGCTGCACCTAGAAATTCTGTCCACAAAAGTGGCAAAGGGCAGCCTTGGCCGGGTCCAACCTCACAATAGTTCAACAATACAAATCGTTCATTATTGTTACAATATGCCTGATTAAATAAAAAAAAAAAACTAAATATGAACTCACAAATCTGCGGAAGATCTTGTTAAACAGGCCGTTCTTTGGACTTTCGGGCGCTTCCATCCACTGCAGGTCTTGAGGTCGAGAACCGTTGGGTCCAAAAACGTTGAGCTCATTGAAGCAGCCCGTCTCAATGAGCTGCAGGAGAAAACCGAAAACGAAGAGGAAACTTTAGGTGGGGCTGGACTGATTGCTGTGTGGCTCGCGAGTCAAAGGTGACTGGCCTCGTTCTGCCAGGTGATGGGAACGCTTCCCGTGTTGAATTTGGCGTAGAAGCTGCTGTCGTCTTGGTTGAGGGTGACGCCCTTCACAGAAGCAAACTCCTCGATGTCCTGAACGTCGCTGCAGTAAACCAGCCTGGGCTGCACAGCGCCGCAAACGGACGCGGTCACAACTGGGCAACAAACTAAACAATTTTTGAAAAAAATTGTGGCTCACGTCAGGTTTAAAGGGCGCCCCCAGAAGCCCCGCCTCCAGCATGCGGAAGTTGATTTCTTTAAAGAAAGGATGTGCCTGAACGTCTCGGCCTCCTGACGTCTGACAGCCTAGCCTCCTGTTGGGGTCTTTGACCAGCAGCTTTTGACAAGACATCAAAGTCAACATCTTGTGTTTCATCTGTGAAGATTCAGTCATTCAGGTCATGGCAACCCACAAATGTTGAGTGGAGGCAACTGAACTTCTTGATTGTTTCACCATGAATCCAAATATTGTCGCTGACAACGTCCTGATGGCACTCCCCCAAAGATTTTGGGAAAAGTGGCTGCTAATGTGTCATTTTGCCACTGGACAGAACAACCGGTTGTCATTCACGCTTAACAACCAACCAGTTGCTCAACCAACTAACCAACAATCTAATTATTTGACTTATCAAGCAACCAGTCATTTGAACATCCTATCAAACCATTTGACCAATCAATTGGACAATTGGTTAACCTATCAATCAACTCACCAACCGTCCTCTCAACTAATCAACTAACTAGTTGGGTAAATTGAATGGTTGGTTAGTTGAGTGGCCGGTTGGTTAGTTGAGTGATCAATTGGTTGGTTGGTTTTGTGGGATGGTTCGTCGCATGGTTGGTTAGTTGATTGGTTGGCTGATCATTTGATTGGTTGCGGTGTGGTTAGGGAATTTGATAAATTGATAGGATGGTTTGATAGTGTTGATTAGTCAATTGGTCGGTAAGTCAATCGGTCAAATGGTTGGGAGGTTAATTGTTACTTTGCTTGGCGTTTTGGTCATACAATCAGCTGGTTAGTCACTTGATTCATAGGTTAATTGTTGATTAGGTTCAGTTATATTGATTAAAAGTACAGTGTGTAGAATTGAGGGCCATCTAGTGGCGAGCCAATAGAATGCGATGAAGGGCACGCATTTTAAAACACGCAGACTACGGCGCCTCAGAGAGCCCACACTTTGATACCGATTTCTTCAGCAGAGGTGCAAGCAAAGTGTCATCCCAGACGACTTTCTTGCATTTCCTCAAGTGGCGGAGTACGTGCATAGCATCTGTTACGTGATGCTCTAAGTCACGATGCCGAGGAACGCTGTTCGCTAAGTTTGTCTCTGTCAGGTATCCGTAGCAGAAAGATGGCGGCGAAACATTGCAGCCTCCTGTAGGGGAGGCGCATTTTATGGAATATAATTCGCCATTACGTCACCTATAATTACATGACAACATTTATGTTGATGTAGCAGAACAGATTTTTTTCTCCATATTATTGAAATTAAATAATGTTAAGAGATGAGCACATTTTTACTCACTGTCCCCTTTCAGCTGAAAATTGAAGAAGGATTTTTTTTCCAACTACCCTTGCCACCGTTCAACTTTTGCATCTATGGTTCCCATGAGAACAAGAGTGATGGCCTTGAACCTGCGAGCAGATATCTTTGGCTTGTGGTGTGAAGCGCTCGCCATACTCCTCTTGCTTGGTCTTGATCCTTTCCTCCATGTCGACCTTTTTGGGATGCTCGCCCTTCATTCTGAGGACGGGCTGGCCCGCCGTCATCTCGTAGATGAGGCAACCCAGACCCCACCAGTCGGCACTCACGCCGTAATATTCATGGGCGATCACCTCCGGGGCTGTGCACGGGATCGAAGGAAGATTTTGGTGAGGGGAGAAAAAAAATCAGGTTCTGCTGTCACAAAAAAAAAAGGCCGATAATCATTTGGTACCAGGCGCTCACAACGAGTGCAAACGCTCAGTTGACCAGCTATTTTGCCTGAATTGAAGTTGTGTTAGGAAGAAAAAATGGATTAGTGTTAGTTTGAAGATAGAGAGAAGGCTTCTTGAAAGAAAGTGGATTCCGATCTTGTTGGATACTGACCCATGTATCCCAGCGTGCCCACGCGGCCTCGCACCACCCCGCTCTCGGACACGCGAATGGCGAGGCCCAGGTCGGAGATCCTGATGTGTCCTGTGCCAACAAAACACATGAGACGTTTTGTTTTGGTTTCTTTTTTGGAGACAGGGCGTAAAACTGTAATTAACCAGGAATTCATGTGTAGGGTGTTTTCGAGCTCACACATTAAACAGAGTAGGCCACCACGCCCGGCTGGACCATTTAAGCGGTGATTTAAAATTAAAAAAAAAAAAAGGCAACACAACCCGTTGTGTCGTCGAGGCTAAAAATAGTTTTGTGTTTGCATACCGTGTTCGTCCAACAATATGTTCTCCGGCTTCAGGTCCCTGAAAGACAAGATGGCCTTTGATGTCAGAGAGTGGTGGAATGGACATAAGCATGTCATGGGGATGTGGAGGCGGGTGTCCCCCCCCCCAAAAAAAGTTGTTTGTTTTTCCCCCCCAGACCCCGTAACGATGTGTTCATGATTAAATGTTATCAAGTTAAAGGGTGCATGAATGCATTAAAACCAAGGCAGTTTATTTTTTCCAGTTCAGTTATAATGACGGTGAATTATTGGCGAATCTTTCCTTTTTGCAGGCTGGCCCAGTCTTTGTGTATAAGGAGGGGGGGGGTCACTGTAGTCTCAACAGTATATGACACTTACAGAGGAGACGGGTTCTACATATAGTCAAGTCAGTCATCAACAAAAGATGAGAGATGAGAAGATTCGATACGTTTCTCGATCTGTGCAGTGTGTGATATTCCCGGATACAGTGAGTCGTATCGTTGATTCTGTTCAATTGAAAATCGATTTTTCCAATTTGAATTGTTTTTGTTACACCCCTGATGCAAGGCTCTGAATGTTTTTTTTTTTTTCCCAGCGATACGCAGTGCCCAAACACCTGTAGAAATGAGTGCGAGCAGTTCCCAAAGTCGCGTCTAGTCGTTAGGGAGTGGCCCCACGCCGAGCAACCGAATCCCATGGGCGTGTCTCTCAAAGCACGCTTGTAAACCAATGCTATCCTCCATACACATTAGGCTCGCCGCACACACCGAGCGACGCGACAGAAGTGGACCATCCTCAATAAAATGATAATTGGTTGCCGACTGCAACACACCCCAAGCGAATATGCGCCGCGCATCCGCAGGCTTGCTGCAATGGAAAAACTGTGACACAGTCTCGGGTTTTCAGGCTTCACAAACACTAAACTGGACCGTTGTCAAGGAAGAAGCAGATTGAGGAAAGGAGAGAAGATCATTTCAGAAGCCTGATATTTCAGGTTACGTGTCATTCTGTCGTAATATTTTCTCAAAGGCTTCAAAAAACGAGTGTGAAGATGCCATATCTGAAATAATTATCGGAATTTAGCAGATTATGCCACGAATATACAGTATGCAGTACGTGAACCGGTTCTGAGAGGGCCACAACAACCTAGCTCATATTGGCACCACATTCCCATACCTCGAAAAGGCTTCGTGTTATGCCAGGGTGGCCACACTGGGTGGGGGGGGGGACTTGGCTATACAGAACTCGATGGATCTGACCGTCGGACCCACCCACTCTCCCTGCCGAAGGGCATATTAGCTACAACTAGCGAGTCCATGATCCATGGCAACTGGAAAAGGAGCTTGGGAAACAGACCCTCACCCTCCACCCCCCTTACCCACCTCCCAGCTTATTACCAGGTCTGCAACTGACAAATGTGACTTTGTCTGACATGTTGGTGTGGCTCACCTGTAAATGATAGACTTCTCGTGCAGGTGCATGAGACCGCAACAGACCTCGGCGGCGTACAATCGCACTCGTTTATCGTCCAATCCGGCCGGGCCCATGTTGTAAATGTGAAACTTGAGGTCTCCCCCGCTCATCATGGTGAGAACCAAGCACAGGTCGTGTTTGGTCTCGTAGGCGTATGCTAGATTCACCTAAGGCATGACAGCAGCTGCGTCAGAGTCTCAAGTTTGAAGTCGCTAACTTTGTCGCACAGGAGATACGTTCGATAACACAAACGCAGTGTTGACAACTTTACTGTTCGCTGGGGCTATATTTAGCAACTTGTCAGACTGCTCGAGCCACCGTTTTTCAACAAAAGAAACTAATAACTTTCCGCGAGGAACCAGACATGAGCCAAATAATTTTTCACATTGTTTTCGCGTATAACAAGGAAGAACCGCTGTTGTACCCATTCTGAACTGAAACAAACTTGGCTCAATACGTAAGGAACCTAGATGTGGTTTCTCCGTGATAAGCGAACCTTTACTATGTTGTCCGCGACAGGGAAAGGTTTCTCACCACAAAGCGACTGTTCACGCTCTCCAGGATCTCCTTCTCATTGAGCGCCATTTCCTCACCTCGCCGCTTCTTCACATGCGTCTTCTGCAGCTTCTTGCAGGCGTACATCATCCCCGTGGCCCGCACCTGACACGCCCATACCTGGTCGGGAAGCAAACCATTGGAAACATCTTCCCAGGACGTGTGTGGCAATCCTCAGGGTTCTGTTCTTGGTCCTTCACAGTTAGATTTTTTTTTTGGGGGGGGGGGGTTCCAAAGACATTACATATATCTATAATATTTGATCGGGGAGGGTGGGGGTGTTCTGATAAACAGCGACGTTTGGGCTTATCTACACGAAGCGCACTAAGGACTCGTATGGTTCTTCAAGGTTCTGGTCACAGTTGTTGAAAGCTTCAACGAGACTTTGATTCAGGACTCTTGAGATTCCTCAGGAATCTATTCTTGGTCCTTTTGTATTTATAGCCTAAACCTGGCTTCAAACCCCTTCCTTGAAAACCCAGTCTACAAACTCTAACCTGTAGGCCTTTTTTTTAAACCCAAAACCTTTTAAGGGTTTTTGGTATCACCAAGTATGACGCTTAATTTTCAGCCAACGTTGAGCAGAGTTTTGAAAATGAAGGGAAAAACAATGAAGTCACCTCCCCAAAGCCTCCTTTGCCTAACACTCGGTATTGTCGGAACTCGTTCTTGGTGACCGGCCTCCTGAAGGACAAATATGGAGGAAGTTTACGAGCCAGGCGACTGACACATGTCAATCGATCAATTCACCAAATCGATCACTAACCTTTCTAGCATCTTCCACTGCAGGAAGCGGTCAAAGTACATGCTGCACTGGTACTGCTCAAAAGGTTCTCCGCTGAGGAATGTGTGAAGATCACTAAACACAACAACGCAGCTGTCAATCACAGCCCGAAGCCCCGCCTCCTCTGGGCAGCAGCGGTGCATGCTGGAACGTACTCTCTGCAGTTCTTGAAGATATCAGTCCAGGGTTCGCGATCTAGACTCCACATGCAGCCTCGCTTGTGTTTGGACACCTCGGGGATAAACTGTGACGTCTGAACACACAAATAGGTGAGGACACACACACACACAAACACACACATACATACAAAGTGAGGCCATGTGCACGCGCTTACACACACACACATTAATGGTGAAGAACTCTTGAACGATGTGTAGTCCAACCGCTCGCCTGTCCTCATCTCGCTGCATCTCAAATTCGTCCTGAAGACAAAACAGCATATCAAATTACCTCCACCAAGGAACTTGTTGTGTGGCTTTGACAAAAGGGATTCAATCGGTGCCAAGGAGGATGAAGAAGAATCATTTGTTGCTGATGTGTGATTATGTAACAAGCCCAAATCATTAGAAACGCGTCCAAGTGGCAGCACAAAAGTGTTGTGCTCTACACGATGTATACACGCCCACACTGGAACGCGACAGACAAATGTCAGCGCCAGGCCGAAAATTGGATGGAGAACATTTTTCCCCCCCAAAAAATAAAAGTTGAAATCAAATTAGAGTGCGACTACAGTATTGTAATCAACTCGGCTTGAAATCCTTATCCTAAGACGTTTAAAATTGTGATTTCAAACCCTTGTTTGTGGAAGTGAGAATAGTAAGTGTGTGTGAATGTTGTGCGTGCGTGCATGTATATGTGGTACCAGAGCCTGACGCAGCTCCCCGTACTTTCGTAGTTTGTCTTGGCTGTAACAGAACTGGTCAAAGAGCTTTCGGCCGATGGGCTGCACCACGCATATGTCCCAGAAGTCCCGCACTGAACACACACACACACACACACACACACACAGAGTCTCTCGGTCACATCACACGCACACTTCTCACACGCCGACGCAGCCGAGGCGCACGCACCTATGTTGGCGGCCAAGTTGCTGCATCGGCTGATGTGCGGGAAGCGAAGCATCTCTTGCCATTTCCAGCTTCGGCCTTTGGTCCCGCCTCCTACGTGGACACGCACACACACACACACCCTTATGAACATAATGAAACACGTACACACAAGTTGAAGTGCGCGCACACTTCACGCCGCTGGTACACAAAACCAGATGCACACAAAAATGTATTCATATGTATTTATATATGTATACATGCCCACAAAGACATGGCTACATGTGCGCTCACGTGTATACGGATGTGAGGGATATTTGGCTTTCAGTCGCCTTTCTACCCGGCGACTCGGCTGATCCGAAAAAGTTTTCAATAGGATTCAGGTCTGGAGAAAGTGCAGGTTGAGGTACACCAATGTCCGCCACAGCCGTTGCCTGATGATGTCATTGCACATCCGGGTCGACGAGCACTCGGACCGTGCTGATGTAAACTCTTTCGACTGGTCTGACATGACACTTGTGTCTCTCACAACGTGCCCGGAGTTGATTGGCGTTCATCGTCCGTTTACTCGGGGGCATTGTTCCCAATATAGCGGTCATCAGCATGGGATGTGGCCAAAGCGCGTCCACTCCTACATCTTTCTGTGACTCTTCCAGTCTCTCTGTGTCTCTATTGCAACCCGCCGATGACACTCTGCGACACCCTAAGCTCAGTGCCCGCTTCCGTCTGAGAACGTCCCCGTTTGAAGCATCGCCATGGCGACATAATGTTGAGTCACCGTTAGCCGTCGTCTTGGTCTCATGATATCAAGAATTGAAACGGCATGATGAGGACGACTGGTTCAACACCAGCTCGAATTGAACCACGACACTTATTGGTCGATTCGAGGGTGTCGTGAGTTTTGCCGCCCAGCTCCTCGTTGGGGAACAGCAACTTGTGCAAAATGTACTGAAACGTTTAACAATTGGACATGTGCATTCAAAAGCTGAGAGAAGCTCACATTAAGTTCACCTGTAAATATTTGAATACATTTCAGGTTAGTTCTGAAATTTCATCCGAAAGCCAAATATCCCGAACATTTTGTGAGGCGTGTGTGTGTGTAAACGTACGCACTTCAATAGACACGAATGCGCGTGCACACAGTAAAAATGCACATCAAATCTAAATTACAAACGTGAATACACTCAGGATAAAAGCACACACACTAACATATTTATGTGTAAGTATCTACGCTTAAGTGCACACAGACACACACACACAAAATTTTGGCTGTGCCCATCCTATTTTTAGCCTCTCAGGTCGAGCCTGCATTACCACATTTTAGTGTCGTTTGACGTCCTCTCCTGGCAAACGTTAAAATGCAAATATATCCTTTGAGCACCGTGTGAAACGAAACAAGGTGAAAGGTCACTGAGATCTGGACCCCGCGAGGTCGTGACCCCCCGAGGCGGCAAACGCTCATCGCTCTTTGTCAAACGCAATCGCAAACGTGGGGGAACTTCACACAGTTCTGTGAAGCCTCCAGTAAAGCTTAGCTTAGCATTAGCATCGCAACCAGAAGACCAATCGACCAAATGACGTGCGTACCTTCTCTGGCCCTCACAAGAGCCCTGTTGGCCACCAGACTGTCAATCTCCATCAAAGCATATGCGTGTGCGTGAAAATGTAATACACATCGCACTGAAATACCTCCACCAGGGAAGGGGAGGAGTTTGTGCAGGTAGACCACGCCCGCCCCGTGCCGTCCTCGGCCGTGGAATGTTTTTCTTGTTTTGTTCATTGTCGTTCTTATCTCATCTTGTGTGAAACGGGCGACCTCCGAGTTTGCTTTCCGAGTTATTTATAGAACATTCCACCGGAAACGCTGGTGGGATTTTCCATCTATTTGTTTTAAATTTGTACAACACTTGACGCGCAGCCCATTGTTCTCATCGTGTACTGTACACCTTGGGACAGATTGGCAAGTGGAGATGACAAACGTCGGCTATCAAAAGTCTACACACCCCTGTTCGAATGCAGTGTTTCCAACATCCCAAAAAACCCCAAAACAAAGCCAAGATGAATCATCCCCAAAAGGTTTTCACCAGTAATGTGAACTCTGACCTGTACACAAACATTTGCATATTTTCGTGAGAGAAAGGCGATGTTGTGACGTGGTTTCATAAGTGCGCACACCCTCATAATTGCCAATGTGGCACTTGGAAATGAACCACTCACATACAGATACTTGGGAACAGAGTGCTCTAAATCACATTCGCATGTTCGAGAAGGCTTTCCAAACATGTTATTGCACTTTTTGGTGGGGGTGTCCTGAAAAGTGAATATTTTGCAGGGTACGAGGATTTCGCCTCACATTAGTGATATACTAGTCGGCTCTTTCTACTTGGTAGTAAGACAATTCAACACACCTATATAACTTTTCATGCGTTTGTGTGTGTGTGTGTGTGTGTGTGTGTGTCACTACCAGTGAAATGCAAGTACTGTAGTAGGATTCTACTATGCATGTGCAAAATGAAGTAAGTAAACTTTTATTTTTGTGATACTTTTTGAAACACACAGTTACCAAGTGCTTCACAGATACAAAATTGTTCACTGTTTGTTTTAGGTGTCTCCCTCCTCCAACACACCTGATTCAAATCCTGAACATTTTGAATCAGGTGTGTTGGAGGAGAGGACAGGTGCCCTTAAGAACCGGAGTCAGTCCCTGAACTTGACTAAACGATTTTAATGTTTGTTTTTTTGGGCTGGAGTGTTTATTTTATTACCTGGTGGTGTCAGCAGATTTGTAGCTCGGAATGCGCTAATGCGCTAAAGGAAGAAAAGACCCCAATTCACTGAAATAATTTAGCTGAAAGTCGGAAACGATGAAAATAAATTGAGACTGCTTTGCTACATCTGGCACAGCGTGCCTTGAATCCATGCAGACGAGGATGTAAATGAAACGTCGAAGCTTTCGAGGTAGTGGGGCGTGCCGTCAAGTATCAGGAAGTTTGATCTTTTTACGTCTTTGTATTTATTTATTTCACTTCTGTCCGTTTCATGTCATTTCAAGATTCTCTCGTTTGACCAACAGTTCATTCCAGGCGTTTGATACTCGTGTGCAAAGTTCAAATAGTGCACAGTTTTGCTTCGCGACTATGACGTCGGCAGAAAGAAAATTTCATTAATTTTAATTAGGTTCAGTCTTACAAGCGAGAACAAAGACTGGTATAAAAAGGCTCGAACGTCTTTCGCCTCTTTCGGACGTCACAACGTCGCTTCGCGTTTCAACGACTGGATTGCTGTAATTGTGGCAATTTACAGGAAAGCGTTTTTGTTTAAATGTCATTTCATTTTGTATGATTGCGGTTACAATGAAAAACATGCGGACACTTGAGTCATGTCCACGCTTTGGAAGTGTTTCGGACGCCATCTGCTGGCGAAATACGACTATAGTCCGTCTTTGGTGATTGGAATTTTTTTTCTTTTTTTCACCCCAGCACACGGAGACAAGAAACTAATTTACGATTTAAAATTAAGTGTTAAAAGGCAGAGGGAACATGGTGTTCAATTATGGGCACTCGAGTTTGACATCACTAGCCAAGACAAAACACGTTAATTTTTCTTTTTTTTTTTTTACCTTAACAGAATTTCGAGTAGCCGTCCAAACTGCTGAGCGGCAGCGGGGAACATGTAACCCGGGATTGAAGACGCAAATTTATTGGCGACAGGACAGCCGCAACCACTAAATGTTTTGCTTCGCCAAAGCCTTTACCAACTCGACTCTTGCTTTTGGTAAGTTTAGCCGATCACAATAATCTGAGGCTTTTAAAAGATCAGTCAAACTCATCCAAGGTTCCATCAGCTTTTATTCACTATCTCGTGTGGACGTTTCCATTCCACCGGCGCAGGTCAAAAGTTTTTGGGCCATCTATTTCAATTGGTCACTCGCTCATTTAACATGCACATCATAAAATATTTGACATAGCGGTCCAGTGCTTTGCTTTAATTGTCATCGTTTGTCCACACGAGATCAAGTAGAATGCACGAATATACAGGAAATACCAGAAAGTTGATCCAACACAAGAAGGCAGACGAATTCAACTCCCACAGAAATTGGTTTCAATATTTAACACTTTCATTTTCAATCTTTATTGCTCAATGCCAAAAAAACTCAGCAGGCAAATGCTTTCCCTCCACTGTGTGTTCTTGTATGTATCTTTAAGTTTCCCTTTCGAGAGAATCTCTGACCGCAAACTGAGCAAGCAAAAGGTTTTTCTCCGGTGTGCGTTTGGCTGTGGCTTCTCAAGTTTCCTTTTAGAGAGAACGCTTGGCCACAAACGGTGCATGCAAAAGGTTTCTCTCCAGTGTGCGTTCTTGTGTGGGATTTTAAATGTTCCTTTGTAGCGAATCTTTTCGAGCAAGCTGAGCATGCGAAGGGTTTCTCTCCGGTGTGGATTCTCATGTGGATTTTTAAATACCCCTTCACAATAAATGTCTGGCCACAAACTGAGCAGGCAAAAGCTTTCCCGCTAGTGTGGGTTCTTGTGTGTATTTTCAAATATCCCTTCGTAGTAAACCTTTGGTTACAAACTGAACAGGCAAAAGGCTTCTCCCCAGTGTGGATTCTTGTATGTGCTTTCAAATGTCCCTTAACGGAGAATCTTTGACCACACACTGAGCAGGCAAAAGGCTTTTCGCCAGTGTGCGTTCTTTTATGAATTCCTAAATGTCCCTTCTGAGAAAATCTTTTACCGCAAACAGAGCAGGAAAAAGGTTCCTCACCAGTGTGCGTTCTTCTGTGAATTCCTAAATGTCCCTTCTGAGAAAATCTTTTCCCGCAAACTGAGCAGGAAAAGGGTTTATCTCCTGTGTGCGTTCTTGTGTGACTCGTCAGGCTCCCTTTTTCAGAGAATCTCTGACCACAAACTGAGCAGACAAAAGGTTTCTCTCCAGTGTGCGTTTTAGTGTGGGCAGTCAAATGGTTTCTTTGAGCAAATCTCTGGCCGCAAAACGAGCAGACAAACGGCTTCTCTCCAGTGTGTGTTCTCGTGTGTGTTGTCAGACTATTTCTTTGAGCAAATGTCTGGCCACAAATGGAACAGACAAACGGTTTCTCTCCAGTGTGTATTCTTGTGTGTCTTCTTAAATGTCCCTCTTGCGTGAATCTTTGACCACAAACTGAGCAGGCAAAAGGTTTCTCTCCAGTGTGCGTCATCAGGTGTTTTTTCAAAAGACACTTGTAGACAAATGTTTTCCCGCATTGAGAGCATTTCCAGTGTTGGTTGTCAACGTGACCTTCGTATTCTTCATCATCATCAGTGTGAGGAGAGTATGACATCGCGTCGTCACTATCTGACAGTGGCGCTATGAGTCCGTCTGTCGGTGATTGTCCTTCACCTTCTGTCGTCTCATGCTGACTTGAGCTGTTGCTGCTGGGACGCTCCACCCCTTCGCTGGCCTCACTTTGATCCTCGGAATCTTCACTTTTCAAAGGAGCACCTGTAAATTGCAAGGTGATGATGTCTTCATCTTCTTCCTCTTTGATGTGCGGATGCTTGGACATCTCACTGGCTTGAATCTGAGTGGCTTCTTCTTCTTCTTCCTCCTCTTTCATGGAAGGGCGCTCCAGCTCATCCTCTTTTTGTCCGTCACCTCTCTCATCCCCCTGCTGCTGCTGCCCGAAGACACCAAGGTACGTTTTGCTCATGTCTGCAAGACACAAGAAGACAACAGTGTGTTTTGGGCACATCAAGTAGGTTGTGACTTCCACGTTTGCAATTCTGCCTCGATTTAACATGGTTGGGCGAGCCAAAATAGTCAAAGAACAAGTTAAGATAGATTTGTAACGTGAAGGTCTGCCCCTTCCCGCAACATAATGACTTGCTTTATACAGCATAAGTCCCATGATCCCCACGTCAACTGTCACTGGCAGTTTAGCGACAAAAACAATCCAGCACACGAACCGAGTCTGCGAGGGAGAGGAAGAAGTGAACAAACCTGCTGAGTTTAAGCAAACTCGAAGCTTCTCACAAGCAGCGTCGCGTACTTGATGAAGTTGTCGCTAGTTGTCGTCTTTTGCTCCGTGAAGTTCCGAAGTGTACTCCGTTGTCCTCCTTGCAAATATTTTCAAACGATCATCACCAAACTTTTCGCTAATATTTGACTTCCGTTGAGCGATTACAAACGCGTCTCTGTGTGCTTAGCGGCTGGCAAGCTAGGCTAAGCTAGGCCGTGAAGGGTCATCGGCGCACCGAGACACCAAGATTTGCTAGATGCCGTTTTAGTTCAGTTAAGTGGCGATAGAAGACATTTGCGTCAAGTCTTCAACACGTTCGTTCGACACAAAATTAAAAAAAAAATATTTGTAGAGCGTGTGCGGTTGCGTCAAAAGAAAAAAAACACATAAAATGTACGGCAAATACACTTGGACAAATTTAAAACTCATGCACCTATCCAACGCATAAATAAGGCGACGGGATACAGAAGTGAGCAGGGAGCCTGATCATGAAGAAATTGATATCATGACAGCTGCAGACAGTTTATCGAGCCTTCATTCAGAAGTCAAATGAACGCGGTGTAATCTGGACGCGGGACGACTATCACTACTCGACTGGACCGCATTGGGGAAATGTGGTTCGTCTTTGGTTGAGGTCGTCTCGGTGCATTTTGACGCTTGTCGGCCTAGCTTGGTTTAGCCTAGCCTAGGTTGGCTCGCTAGCCGCTAACAAAGAGACGCTTTGTGATCGCTCAGCAGTGAAAATCGTGTAAAAATGTCAGCGGGGCGGACAGCGGGGTACGAGGAGGAACTTTGTTGGGCAAAAGACGACAAGGAGCGACGACGTTGCAAACGACTCGAAGCCGTTTGCGAAACGCAGCATCCGAGAGTTGTGCTTCGTACAGCAGGTTTGCTCCATTTCTTCCTCTCACGTGTGTACTAACTGCGGTACTTTCTAATGTTAGGTTTACGATTTTTTTATTTGTTGTCTTTTTAGGGAAATAAAGAAAGCAAAGCAGCTTAATTTATTTGTCACACGGACGTGCACAGAGTATCTTCCTGGATTGCGGCATCCACAGGGCAGCCGCAGCCGTTGCTTGAAAATGTTTCAGAACACGTCCGTCGCCAATTGTTGACGAAGGGGCATCAGTTTCGGGTTAGGGTGAGCGACGTGCAATTTGCACGAGTGTAGTGGTCCTAGACTTTTTACACCGAGTACCCAATCAAAATGTGCTTGGTTCATTTACCACCACAATACAGTCACATAGTAGGCCCAAGTGTTCATCTAAAACCTGATTTTTTTTCCCTAATAATTGTTTATAACATTAACACGAGGCTTTAAAAATACACCCACTACTTAAATGGTTAAATTTAAACTGTATTGCATGCGAAAGTTCCGTAAAAATTGAACTTCATTAAGATTTTAAAAGCATATTCTATTGTGCATGCTTTTTCTCCCACTCAAGCCAAATAGCCAAATAATCACCAGAGAGTACAAAAGAGAAATGTGAGCTGGTGTTTTTCCTGTATTTTTTTTTGTCAAATTGCAATACGAGCCGCTATTGGGTGGGGGGGGTGCAATGTTATTTTTCCAATGTCATGCAGCCCTACGTCAATATAATTAAAATCACACCACATCAAAGTAACAACATAACTTGTATTCTTCCTTGTGTGTCCTGTAGACGTTGGTGAAAAGTACCCTGATCCTAGCCACCAGGAGACTCCGCCCTTTCCCATTGGAGGTGAAAAAGAGGAGCAGGAGTCCCCTCACGTGAAAGAAGAAGAAGAGGAGGAGAAACCAGGGCCTCCTTACATGAAGGAGGAAGAGCAAGAAGAGGACGTCACAAAGTTCCCATGCCCTGGTATTTCTCTCAAGACTGAAGATGAAGAGGACGGTCCCAGTGAGGCCAGAGGAGAGGCGGAGCCTCCCAGCAGCAGGAAGTCAAGTCAACACACGACAACAGGAGCTGACGGACAATCACCAGCAGATGGACTCTTGGCGCCACTGTCAGATAATGACGACGCAATGGCAAACTCTACCCATGATCAAGATGATGACGAGGAGGAAGAGTTTGAAGGTCATGTGACATGTCACACTGACAACAAACGCTGGGAATGTTCCGAGTGTGGGAAAACATATGCTTATAAGGGAAGTTTGAAACAACACATGCGAACGCACACTGGAGAAAAACCTTATGCGTGCGCAGTTTGTGGTAAAAGATTTTCAAAGGCGAGAATCTTGAAACTACATACAAGAACACACACCGGAGAGAAACCTTTTGCATGCACGGTCTGCGGGCAACGATTTTCTCAGAAGGGAAGTTTAAGCAGTCACACCAGAATACACACTGGAGAGAAACCTTTTGCATGCTCCTTTTGCGGCAAAAGTTTCTCTCACAAGCGAAGCTTGACAACACACACGAGAACGCACACGGGAGAGAAACCGTTTCCCTGTTCGGTTTGTGGTAAAAGATTTCCTGAGAAGGGAAGCTTAAAACGTCACACAAGAACACACACTAGAGAGAGATCTTTTGGCTGCTCGAATTGTGGTCAAAGGTTCTCTCAAAAGGAAGATTTAAAACAACACACAAGGACACATATTGTTGAGAAACTTTATACATGCACAGTTTGTGGGAACAGTTTCTTTAATAAGGGAAATTTGACAACACACACCAGAATACACGCCGGGGAGAGACCTTTTGCCTGATGGGATTCTGAGCAAACATTCACTCGAAGAAACCATTTGGGCACCCACACAAGAACGCACACATACACGCTTGAGAAAATTTGGCCCTACTTAGTGTGATAACTTCTTATATTCTCCGGACCTTCTCCCAAGCTTCCTGCAGACAAGAGCAGAGAATGAGCACTCATGGTGAAAGGCTTCATACTAAACAAATTAAATGCACTTCAAATACGGGATGATGATTGACACAATAGGCGGCAGGAAATTTGGACCCTTTGTGGCAAGATGTGAATGTCATCCTGAATAAAATACACCTCTTCACGCATTGGGACTCACTCACTATATTAATACTGTAATCTTACATTGTGAACGTGTCTGAAAAGTGAAAGTAAATGTCTTCCTAAATTTGGAACTTCATCGGTAAGACTGCAAAAACCCTGCCAGATTGGAATGGTTAAAAAATACGGCATCAAAATCATGCTTTTGATCCTGCTGTCATAGCCAAAAGGACTTTTTAGTCTTCGTCAATTATTTCCGTGCGTGAGCTTGAAAGGTTAATTTGATCTAGACTGTGCTGTTTTACGACATCTAATCGGCCTTTCTGCAAAGCCGGGTTCCAAAAGTCACTTGGGAATTGTAGTTCTTTTGTCGTGTGTCGCCTTGAAGTGACGTCATAGCAAGTGCCGCTGATTTATTTTTTAAGCCTACACTGAAATTATACTGCATTGTACTTGACGGATGTCTTTCGCTTTACTAATAAAAATAGACGTTTATTATCGTTATTGAAGCCACTTAACATATATCGTATAGCCCCTTGTTGTACTTATGTGTTTGGACTGTCATGGTGTCACATATTCTGACTTTGTGTTTAGTTTATCGTCAATTTCTTCCGCGCTTATGGGCCACCGTAGTATGGCGTTTTGTTGACAGAACAAATTTGTCCAAAAGACTTTGCCGTACAACGTCCACTGCAGTTATGACGTGTACTGACCAACTTCTCGTAAACCACACACGCTTCACCAAACTTTCGTAAAATTGGTGAACGACTACTTCGCGGACGTACCGAACCCTCGTTACTGGACGCCCGTTAAGACCTCATTCGTTCAGTCTTCATGTCCGCTTAAGAATTGCACGTTAATGTGAGCGCCTTATCTTATTTTAGCCTAGCCTAGCTTAATATAGCTGGATACCCGCTAACAAAGAGAGGTATTGGTGATCGCTCAGGAGTGATCAAGTGTTGTGATTGTCGTGTGAAAATGTGCGCAAGAAGAACAGCAGAGTGCGAGGAGGAACTTTGGGGAGAAAAAGCCGACACCGAGAAGACAGCAGGTTTGTTGATTGTTGTCTGAAGCTCATTCTTTTCGCACATGCTTCTCTTTCGGTTTTCATTCACGAGTTGTATAATTATCGCCACGAGGGCAACAACATGTGAGAGAGACACCGCTTAAAAGCTACTTAAACTTTCAACGCAATGTCGAAGGACTTATTTCACAAGCGCGTCAATACATTTCTATTCACGCTTGGTGGCTATATTTTGGATTTAGCCACTACACTGCTTGTTTGTTTTTGTTTTTTTGCTTTTCACATGAAACATTTGTATCACAAAGGCTCTCGAGACGAGCGATTTTCCATCTTTCACAATATCGGGAAAAAAAAGAGAAATACTCTATGGACATGCTGATAAAAGACACTTGCAGCCTCATCCAAGTTGCAGCATGAAGACAACATCGATGTCATAGCTTGCGTCTTATTATAACGTTCCTTTTCAAAAGGAATATCTGAATTGCAAAAAGGCGGCACGGTCGTCCAGTGGTTAGCACATTGACTTCACAGTGCAGAGGTACCGGGTTCGATTCCAGCTCCGGCCTCCCTGTATGGAGTTTGCATGTTCTCCCCGGGGCTGCGTGGGTTTTCTCCGGGTGCTCCGGTTTCCTCCCACATTCCAAAAACATGCATGGCAGGCTGATTGAGCACTCTAAATTGTCCATAGGTGTGAGTGTGGGCGTTCATGGTTGTTCGTCTCTGTGTGCCCTGCGATTGGCTGGCAACCAATTCAGGGTGTCCCCAGCCTACTGCCCGAAGACAGCTGGGATCGGCTCCAGCATCCCCTGCGAAACGAGTGAGGATAAAAGTGGTTTGGAAGATGAATGAATGAATGAATTGCAAGAGCCAATTAGGGAAAACTGTCATTTTCTGATTCAGCGACATAACAATACCTACCATAACTGTTACTAGAGAAACAAAATCACACAACATCAATTTCATGTGAGCATGAACTTGAGCGAACCGGGTATTTGTCTTTGTGTGTCCTGCAGACATCAGTGGAAAATATCCTGATTCTGGCCACCAAAAGACCCTTCCCGTTCGAGAGGAACGGGAGGAGCAGGAGCCCTCACTTATTAAGGAAGAAGAGGACAAACAAGGGCCTCTTCACATTAAGGAGGAAGAGCAAGAGGAGGACATCACCAGGTCACCGTGCGCTGGCGTCCCTCTCAAAAGTGAATGTGAAGAGGAAGAAGATGAAGGTCCAAGTGAGGGCAGCGGAGGGGCGGGGCCTCACGGCAGCTGTAAGTCAAGTCAACACGTGTCAACAGAAGGCGATGGACAATCACCAGCGCACAGACTCTTGGCGCCACTGTCAGACAGTGATGACCCGTTGTCATGCTCTCCTTACACTCATGATGATGACGACGATGATGATGATGACAGTCATACAACAGTTCACACAGACGGCAAACGTTGGAAATGTTCAGAGTGCGGCAAAACGTATGCCTCTAAGAGCAGTTTGAAACAACACACGAGAATGCACACTGGAGAGAAACCTTTTGCCTGTTCACTTTGCGAGAAAAGGTTCTCTCAGAAGGGGGGCTTAACAATACACACTAGAACGCACACTGGTGAGAAACCCTTTGCCTGCTTGGTTTGCAATAAGAGATTTTCTGAGAAGGGAAGCTTAAAACTGCACACGAGAACACACACCGCCGGGACCGCTTTTGTCTGCTCAGTTTGTGGTCAAAGATTCTCTGGCAAGGAAGATTTAAAAGTCCACACAAGGACGCACGTTAATTGGAAACCATATTTATGCACCATTTGCGGTAAAAGTTTTACCGCCAACAAATATTTGAGAGAGCACTCAACGACACACACCGGCGAGAAGCCGTACGCGTGCACAGTGTGCGGTAAAGGTTTCTTCAATAAGGGAAATTTGACAACGCACACGAGAATGCATGCAAGAGAGAAGCCTTTTGCCTGCTTAGATTGTGGTCAACGATTCTCTCAAGAGGAAGATTTGCAGCAGCACGCAAGGACGCACACGGGCGAAAAACCTTACGCGTGCACAGTTTGCGGTAACAGTTTCCTAAACAAGGGCCATTTGACAACGCACACCAGAATACACGCTGGGGAGAGACCTTTTGCTTGCTCGGATTGTGGGCAAACGTTCACTCGAAGGGACCATTTGGCAAGCCACATAAGAACGCATACACGCTAGGGAACGTCGGGGCCTGCTCGGTTCCCGCTGTCCCTCACATTGGATGGTGTATTTACAACAAGGAATCACATACTATGGATTAGACCTGTCTTTTTTTTCCCCGCTGCTTTTTTCCCTTTCTGACATTTTGTACAAGTTTAAAATTCTGAAAAAAAAGTTTTGCCTCTCATCCGAGCGAGCTTCAAATTCTCCGGCATTGACGTTTAACCGTAAAACTAACGATGGGGACATTTGATTCTGAGCAGCCTCGTAATCCTATCGCCAATATGTTCTTGTAGTCTCTGGACTTTCTTCAAAGCCTCATGTCGGCAACTGCGGCAAAACACTTCAGATAAATGAAACTTCGAATAAAACAATCACGAAACAAAGAAGTGCAAGAAGTAGATAAACTGAAGAAATGGTGGAAAGATGGAAAAGTGTCAATGGGATCCTGAATAAAATAAAACTTGAGTGAGGCTCAGTGTATTCGTGTGAATATGTGTGTGCGTGTATTCCAGTACCGGTATTATACATAACACTTAATTATAGTACATAATTAGAATACTTTAGTAATATTTTGTGTTCGATATTCCCCTTCATCTCTTCCTCTCGGCAAACAGACGACAGTGTGAAATAAAGCGACATTACCGTCGGAGCGTCAAACGTCATTGCAGGTAACGTGTTACGTCATTTCCGTTCACCTCCGGCGTCTCTTGGGGGCTGGCCGCAGGTATGTAGGGATTTTTTTTAATGTCGCGTTTTATTGTTTGTTTTTTTCTTCCTAATGTCTGCATTCGCTGAAATTGTGTCAACTCGTACGCGACTCTGCCATTTTTGTTGCCGCTCACGACTGACGAAGAGAAAAAAAGTAAATTGGGGCGTTTGTATTAGCATGCTAACTGCTAGCCTCTCACTTCATGCGATGTTGCTGAAAGAGGGTCTCGCGTGAGAGTCACCTACGAAAAGCGCATTTAAACAGTTTTAAACTCACAAAAATAACATGAGTGTGTATATCTGGAAGTCTTTTTTTATTTATATAATATTCCTACACGCTGTTTATGTGGTCCCTTTTCCCTGGCTTTGGTTCCTTGTCATTCTGTGCTTTATTTGCGTCGTTTGAATTTAGCCGTTAATTTACTTCACCTGCGAAGGGTTGACTAAGGGTGACTTGCGTTTTGACTACGCTTATCATAGTGAACTAAAATTAACGAAATAACTCAGACTGAAAACAAAAGTTAATGAAATAAAATAAAGAAAATACTTTTTTTAATGAAAATTAAACGAAATTACAGTTTAGGTTTACAAAACTGACCAATTGGAGCGAAAATGTCTTTCATTTTTGTCTTTGTCTCAATATCAGAGTTGATTTTAAATATATTGATTTAAGAATTGTTGTCCAACAAAGTCAGCTGTTTTGAGAATTCTAGTTTACTTTATTACACAACACTTGGTTACTTTTAAGTCATCAAAAAACAAAAGGACTACAATTAATACAAAATCGAATGAAAACCAAACGAGAATGAAACAATTTGGAAAAATTAAAACACCCTCTAAACTAGAAATAAACTGCCTGAAAAATTTACTGTTTTGAATAAATTCATAAGTCAAAACGCAATCAAAGCATGCAGCGTATGGAGCACATCCCTTCATTGACAATTCAATCTCGACACACGAGTTAAGGTCACACAAAATGGTGGAAAAAAAGGTTTATTGGCCATGAAGCAACAGGCAGTATCCAACAACGACCATTCCTTCTTTGAGTCAGCTGCTCGTGTAGCTTCCTGACTCATTCTCAAAGTTATTCAGCAATTTCATTGATTGTTTGGATTTTCAAGCTGTTATTTGTCCAGGTAAGAGTAGTGAGAGCAGATTCCCATTTGCAATGGGAGGACTTTCGGAAGGCATAATTGTCATTGCCACATGAAGTCTGTTCAGAGGAGCAACGAAACCATCAGCGGTCGTTTCTATTCTCGCCAGCACACTTGTGCCGCTTGACATAATCCTTGCGAGAAAATCTTTGGCCACACACTGAGCAGGAGAACAGTTTCTCACCAGTGTGCGTTCTTGTGTGTAAGTTCAAGTTGGCCTTCCTCGGGAATCTTCGACCGCACACGGAGCAGAGAAAGGGCTTCTCACCAGTGTGCGTTCGAGTGTGATAGATTAAAGTTCCCTTCACAGAGAAACTTTGACCACACACCGAGCAGGCAAAAGGTTTCTCACCGGTGTGTGCTCTCAGGTGTGCTTGTAAGTGAACTTTCTGAGAGAATCCCTGACCACAAACGGAGCAGGAAAAGGGCTTCTTTCCATTGTGTGTTCTCGTGTGTCTTTTCACGTCTCCCTGCTGAGAGAATCTTTGTCCGCAAACTGAGCAGGCAAAAGGTTTCTCCCCGGTGTGTGTCCTGCTGTGCCGCCTTAACTTTGTATTGTCACCAAATCGTTGACCGCAATCGGAGCAGGCAAAAGGTTTCTCTCCGGTGTGCGTCGTCATATGACATTTTAAAATGCTCTTAAAAGCAAACGTCTTCCCGCACTGATAACATTTCCAGCATTTGCCGTCTGTGTGGCCTGTAATATGACCTCCATCATCATCATCAGTGCATGTAGATTGTGACATCACGTCGTCACTATCCGAGAGTGGCGCCAAGAGGTTATCTGCTGGTGATTGTCCATCACATTCTGTTGTCACGTGTTGACGTGAGTTGCGGCTGCTGCTCAGAGGCTCCGCCCTTCCGCTTGCCGACCTTGAACCTTCACTCTTCAGGGGAACACCAGTGGATGGCGACTTGATGTCCTCCTCCACATCTTCCTCTTTGATGCGAGGGGGTTGGCACTGCTCTTCCCCCGGAATGCACGGCAGCTTTTCTTCCTCATCTTTAATATGCGGCAGCTCTTCTTCGTCTTTCTTGTCAAGGGGTTCCTCTTTAATAGGAGGGGCCTCCTGTCGCCCGGGACCAAGGTCTTCACTGGCGCCTTTCATAGACAAGAAGACAAAACACATGACTTTGTAAAATCGGTTCCCCTGTCGCAACTTTGCTGTTTGTCTATAAATGGAGGGTCATGAGGGCGGCCAGATTAAGTTAATAGCCGGTAAAGATCAATAAGAAAATAGACAATTTGACAAGTAAATGATCGTAAAAAGTGTCAAATAATTCAGTACACAACACAAGATTCAATTCTGACAGTCGTCATCATGACTTTCACACCACAGCACCCAAATACGATGGCTGAGAAGTCATTATTATACCATCCAGTCATGCTTTCACGAAATTATAGATTTTATTTAATGAACTGTGTGGACTGTGGATGGTATGACAAAAAATGATGGACTCAGGCACGTCAACACCTCAACGAGGCGTTTTGTCACCTTGGCCAAGCCACTGAATAAAATCTGGTTGCACTCCTGATGGCACAAACAGTAGGATGGCCGTCAACAAACCTGCGGTGCGTAACTCATCTCGAAGCTTCTCGTTGTGTTTTGGGCCACAAAATTCCTCCTCGGACTCTGTCCGACTTGCGTACATATTCGTTCGCGCGATCATCACGAAACTTCAGGCTCACACATAGTCGATGTCGACGGAGCGACGTGTCGCGAGCAACCGCTTCTCTTTGTCGGCGGCGAGCGAGCTAAGCTAAAGTAGCCCGTGAAGCTTCAACAGGTGCCCAGGGATGACTTTAATCGGACACGAAAATCGTTTTAGTTTGATACGGTAATGCTGGGTGTCTTATGTCGAGGTTTCAACGAGGTCGGTCCAAATTTGGGGCAAATCCAATGCAGAGCCTGAAAAGGGAAAAAAAAAAGTCGAACGATAGCGGGCAACTACGGCAACACAATTTGAACAAATTTAATACCACGCGCGAATCGCCAGGACAGTCAAACAAAACCACTTAAATGAATTCGCGTAAGAGCAAATAAAAATGCAATAAACTTATTTTATTGAATTTTTACGCGTCAGTTCGCGTTTTAATTACCCATGTGGGATTTCCGTGCATTGTCTGCTCTAGTGCAGATTTTTGTGTATGTTGTCTGTTCTGTCCGTGGGGTGAGGGGGCGACTTACTTTTCCAGTCATGGACAACGACTATCCGTTGTCTCTATTTTACAAAAACACACCAACAACCGATATAGGATTCTTTTTTTTCGCAGACTGGGGAGAATACATGCTTCTATTAATTTTACCAAGTCTGTTAAATGTCTCCATTGATTTCCCATTGGTCCGTTTTCCAGTCCAAACTGGAGTCTCATGAAGCAACCCCAAGCAGGCTGCGGCAGGCAGCAAAACATGACGAGCCAAAAACAAAATAGTCGGCCCCACTCTGAAGGTTATTGAATTGGATCGGTCAATCAATCGCAGGCCCGACCCGGCAGACTAGCCTGGCCACTTTCTCTCCTAGTCCGATTGGACCAGTTCGGCCTCCAAATCCTTGAAGAAATCCCGCCTCTCCAGGGCGATGTCGTGGATGATGGTGTCCAGCAGCAGCCTGGCCGAGTTCCTCTTCTCCAGGGTGTTGTTCACCTCGGCCATCAGCCACTGGAAGAAATTCACCTCGATATCTCGCTCCACCGGATCATAGAAGTAACCGTGTCTCCTCAGCGAGGCGAAGACGGCGGGGAAAAGTTTGGAGAGGAACTGCTGCGCGCACGCTTGGGCGGCGATCATCTCGGCCGTTTCTTTCTCTTTCCTCACCGCCTCCTTCTGCTGGGCAATGCGGCACTCCTTTTCCTCGTTGCGGCGGCGCTCCTGCTCCTGCAGTCGCTGCACTTCGGCCAACTCGGCGTTTCTTAGCTGCTCGAAGGCCCTCTGCTGGGCTCGCAAACAAGCCAGCTCTTCCTCTTCCATCACCTCCAGGAGAGACTGCTCGATGGTTTTGCCCACCAGGACCTCCAACACCGGTTGCACCTCCCTGTCAAAGTCAAACAACTCCCCCTCTTCGATTTGCGTGGCGACATCTTCGCCAGATTTGGCGGGGATGAATAGCGGCGTTGCCGGCCTGTCCAAGAAACGATCCGTTTGCGAGTCGATATCTTTCGTCACCAGGATGTTACTCAGCTCCTCCAGATAGGAGTCGGTTTGCACGTCAATGTGTTTTCTACCGGGCAGGTTGTCGTGAGTCTTGAACCAGACGTGGTCCCTGGACCTCATGAACTCCACCGACCTCCTCCGGAATCGGTGTTGCTGTTGAATATCGGCCCCCTGCATCGTTGTCTTCGCCGGCAACATGTGTTGACCGTGAACGTTCCCGCGGATGACCCGTCGGTCGTACATAATATTTCCATACTGGGGACTTTCCGTGGGGGACCCGCTGAACTTTGAGCGGCTCTCGACCGGCCTGGGCCGACTGGCGAACACGTACGTTGCATTTTTATCCCGTTGACTGACTGAAGTCATCGTGGCAAATGGGGGACACTAGCCGATCTGCGTTAACACTTTGTTCTTGTGGCGACTTTCTCAGTTTTTCATACCAGGACTCGGCTCATCGGGGGATGGAATGTGGCGAACGATCAAATTCAATACAAACGATCACGATGGTCAAGTTCTGCTTCTGATCGGAGCTTGCTTGAGGCTGAGATAGTCGTCTTGGACGCTTCTTCACCGCCATTCGTTTTCTTGAGCTTTAGTTTGTGTTTGAACTCCTTACAGGAGTTGACAACCCCTTTGACCCGATAACACGGTAAGATGTCCAGTGTAGTAATCGCTGTACCTGAAACGGTCAAAGGAGAAATGATTACTTAAGACTTGGTCCAATGCTCGGTATACAACAGTTTGCAGTGGTCAAAAATAATCTGTTGTTGTTGCCCGGTGTGCTTTGTGAAATGACTGTGCGGCATACCGCTTAGTTCACTTGTCTTGCGGTAAAATACCTTTTTTGGGGTAGAGGTGTTAAGATGGCGCAGCGTTCATTTTATGAAATGGACTCTTGCATGATTCTAATTATCTTTTTATAGCGCCATCTTGTGTTCAATAATGCCCACTTGGCCTCCATGGGAGCCCGCTCATCCTGGAAGGGGCATGCCCCACCTGTGGCCCCTTCTCAAGGCTTATCTCATTTTCCCCAAGTGAGGTTTTGTGAGTTTTTCCCTTGAACCTCCTGCGGGACTTTTCTGTGACTAAGGGCTATCATAAATCAATTTGGCTAGATTTTCTGTCTGCCTAAAAAAAATTCAACATAAAGATGACCTCATTTTATCGAAAGAGTGGTTCTTAACACGAATGAACGACGACTGATATGCACACTTTTGTTGACCAGTCCGGCGAGGCATTAACGGGGGACACTCCCCATCTCGAATTTAGAACTGACAAAGCCTTTTGCATTTAAAGGTGAAACATCTTTAACAAAAAACAGTCCAGTTGCCTTGATTCAACCTTGGACAGTTTATCTTGACCCGAATGACTAACAAGCCAGTATCAGTATAGTTTTCATCTACCTAAGACTTCAAAAATAGTCATCACATACCGGCAGCATCCCCCAATTGCTTTGCTTTTAGCTCTATTCATCTCAGTTGGTCGTAGTCTTCCCAACCCGACGCTTTGATAGCAACACGCTTCACGAGGATGATTAGCTCTTTTTTACGCGACTGACGTTATCGCTAATCCAAACCTTGTGACATCATTTGATTGCAAGCAGGGTCATAAACTGCAAGGCCTTGTGACATCATTTCTGATCAGTCACATATACAATTTCCAAACAACGAGCTCGGTCATTTTTTTTTTTTTGCCATTGACCCTATGTTCAAACCACCAGTTAAAAAAAAAAGTACTTCATTACTGTAGTGTAAAAGCAAAACACTAACGTCGTTAGCTTCCACAGTGTGGGCTAAGCCAAATCATTGGTGATTTTGTTATTGTGATGTTGACGTGTTAAAAATATATGATGTAATGTTAGTCTTACATCATGATGCATTCTTTTTGGGTGAGTAATCCTGTAAAAGACAAAATGGATGAAAAACAATTACAGCTCTGTAGTTGAAATAAGCGCCCTCTGCAGGCCAGACCTGGAACATGAAGTATTTCATCGTTTTTTTTTTTTTTTTTTTAATCAACGATTGCAAAAAGTGCCAAAACGAAATCATTCAATGTCTCTTTTAAGCATTTTAACTATTTTAGTAAGTATGGAATTATTTGTTTATTGTTGACATTTTTGATTTCAATATTCACTTGTCTGTGTCGAATTATATTGGCATGTATTTCAATATTATCAATGTATTTCAATATTTAATTTTTATTTTTTTTGGTCACTTGTCCCACACGGAGGTCTTGGCATCAAATTAACAAATACATAAATGATTGGTTACATTGCAATAAAACTAATATCGAATATTTCAAAATTGAAATTAATTCTGAAATAGTTCTTGATGACACATTTAACTCTTTAATCTCGGCACTCTCAGTCCTCCATGTGAGTGCATATATTTCTTCTCAAAAAATCAGTTGACGCTGACAAGTAAAGTAAAACAGAAGCATTTGAGCAGCAGACTTATTTATTTCATATAATTATCAGGGTTCTTATGATAATAACAACGCTGATATCGACCAGAGCAACAAAAATGTTAGCAAACACAAACAGTATTTTTTTTCTTTGTGTTAATCTTTTGTCATCGATATTTCAAAAAGGTCCAGAAGCCTCGCTGGCCACCATCTTGACAGTTAATGCTAATTGCTAACAGGTGACGACTGCTGCATTATTTGTTTTGATTGGCCAGGGACCTGTCGATAATCTTCAACTGTCTCAGAATTTTTTTTTTGTAATTAACAGTGGACATCTGATGTGTCTGCTTCCCCGCTCCCATCTGTACCATTTCTGGCCCCCTTGACCATCCAATAATACAGTCAATCTTTAAGCAGCACTCATTCAACATCAAGGTTGTACTCGTAGGTTGAAAAACAAAGACTAGTATCAGAAAGAAATAACCAGTACGTTTTTCTACTGCTGCGGATAAAGTGCGTACTGGTTGAATAAATACTCCAAATGCTTTCCATACAAGAAAAAAGAAATGAATAGCAAGCGAGTCATTCTACTAGTGCGCTAATTTTCTTTTTTGTAGGAGCGGAGAATTTCATGAGTCTTACTAGTGAGTCCAATGGGAGTGCTAGTCCATGGACTTTGAACTGGGTATCAAGGATGTCAACTTTAAGGCCATTTGTGCAGCCGTTTCATTGCTATCCTTGGTAGTTATCTTTCGGTTGAACGAGTGGGCCAAAAGTGGCACTGGTCGTGGCAGCCATTTTGTGACATAGAAAACTTTGGAATGAAACCGTAGCGAATAAAAAAAAAAGGATTTTTATTGACACATGATGTCATGTGCGCCTTCATGTGGCGGGAGCAGTCCTTAGCGCGCGGAGGGTGCGGGGCTGGAGGGAAGGTGGGGGCTGGGGGCAGTTCTGGGTTTTTTTAGGGCGACGCTGTCCTAGAAGGTCTTCCTGTGGATGGCACGTGCTCTGTCTTCCTCATACTCCCGCTTGGACACCCACATCTTCTTGAAGGTGTCCAACGACGCCAAGATGGAGCCTCTGCGGGTGTGCGGGGCCACACAGTCACGTGTGTTACTTGCAGCATGAATGCAACTAATCTTAACTCATTGACTACAGCGCACGTTTATGTTCCTCCAGAACATTTTTTCAGCGGCTAGACCAAGGAAGAGAGTCCTGCTCAGTTTGTATGAGAAATTCGAGCTTCTACGTGATTGTACTTACAAGCAAACGCCAGTAGATGGCGGTGTTGCATCACTTCAGATGGGATTTTTAAAAAATATATATATATTTGTGGCGTATTTGTTGAGTGCAAGATGGAGAAAAAAGTCAGGTGTTGTGCAATAACGTAAACAACCGTTGGACCTACAGAACTAAATGCATTTCAAATTAACCCCGAAAGCACACGTATGATATGAATTGACAAAAACGTCAACGTTTTATAAATGTGTGTATAAACTCTTTTGCCATAGCTTAAATTATATTATTTGTATTGTTACTAGATGTGAGTAGTGCCAACAGAACTCTGCTTTGAAAATGTCTGGCAGCCCACGAGTTAAAAAGAACAAGAAATAAACCAAAATTACCCGATCCACGTGGAGTACAGTCTCTCCTGGGGGGCCGAAATCTGCACAAACACACGCATTAGTCAAAATACGTTAGCAGGGAAGGAGAAGAAGGAGAAGTCTAACCTTGATTTTGACATCTTTGGGCGCAAGCTTCTTCACTTCAGTCAGTAATCGCTCTCCAAAGCCTGCGGGTGGGGGGGTGAAAGTGAGTCACACGGCGTTTGGCGACAGACGGACAGGTGGCGAGCGCTCGCACCTTTGATAAGTGTGGACCCCCCGCACAACACGATAGTGGAGAAGAGCGTGCGCCTCAGATCCAAATCTGACTTCTGGATGGCGTAGGCCAGAACCTCGTGGATGCCCGAGCTCTCGTCGCCCACCAGGTCGGGCCGGAACAGCAGCTCGGGGGCACGGAAGCGGGCGGGCCCAATCTGTACGCAACGGCGGGATTGGTCAAGCGTCGGAAGGGGGCGTTGATTCGACGGCAGACAGGGGCCTACTCACATTTAAGGCGCTCCCGTCGGGGAGGACGTACTGAGCCTTCTCAGTCTCCAGAGTCTCGTCCTTCTGAGGGTTCAGCGACAAGTAGCACGCCCTCTGGTGGCGAACACGAGCACTACGTCATCATGGGCATTGGACTACTATTTATCCAATTGTTTGCGTCGAACTCAAAATTCTGACAAGTTTCATTGTTAAAGTAGCAGTTTTGCAAAACGTTTTTGTAAAGACGTGTTTATGTACATACTGTGGTGCCTTGAGATACGAGTGACTCATCTTTTGGGTTTCTCAAGAGACGATCTGATGACGCGCCAACTTTTTGACAGATAATGTAATTGTAGTCAAGCACATATTCTTTATCCTCTGGAAAGACCAGGTAATATTACTGCAGCTTACTGACAATGTTCATGTGACTACTGCCAAAATGGTTGAATTGCTCACATTATATTTAATTATACCTATACGGTTTGTTTTTTCAGAAAATGATCTTGTTCTTAATTTTTGGACACCACAAACGGGCCGAATATCAATCAAGCCACCAACACGCCGCCTCACCTCCTTGATGGTGCGCACCACCTCGAACTCGGCCGAGGTGTTGAAATTGTAGCCTTCCTTGCGCAGGAGCAGGCGCAGGTAACGCGACACATCCCTGCCGGCGATGTCCACGCGCATGATGGAGTGCGGGATGGCAAAGCCCTCGTAGATAGGCACCACGTGCGTCACGCCGTCGCCCGAATCCAGCACCACACCCGTGGTGCGTCCAGTGGCGTACCTGAGCAGGACGACAACCCTGTCAATCTCCACCACAGGTACTCCACGAATCCTTTCCGCTCCACGCTGAACTTTACGACCATCTCAATTTAGTGAAGAGCGCATTAAATGGCGCACTTACAAACTAAGCACCGCCTGCATGGAGATGAAGAGCGCGGGAACGTTAAAGGTCTCAAAGAAAACCTCGGCGGCCTTCTCACGGTTCTTGCTGGGGTTGAGAGGCGCTTCGGTTAGAAGAACAGGATGCTGAGGAGCACAAACAGAAACCGCTTGACAAACGCCACTTTCTTCTTGTTCGTCAGGAAGAGCACGACGAGCCCACCTCCTCAGAGAAGGTCTGCAGCTGCTCCTTGGAGTAAACGTACTGCCAGATCCTCTCCATGTCATTCCAGTCCTTCACGATGCCGTGCTCCATCGGGTAGCGAACTGACAGCAGACCGCGGTGCTCCTGGCACACGTAAGCAAATATATGTAACATGCGTACATGTACTCAAGACACCCTCACGTCGGCGCTTACCTCTGCTTTGGGCCCGATAAAAAGATCTCCCTCCAAGGCACCCGCCATGACACGCACATGTTTAGGACGCCCAACACTGCACCACACACACAACAATATTAATTGTTGCTTCACAATCAGTGCACGCTTTTGATCAAACCTGAAGAAGAGCCACCGGCACGACTTACTAGTTGGGAAAACAATATTTGGGGATCTGGTCTCCAGCGAAACCAGCCTTGATGACCCCTGAACCCTGCACACACAATTATAAAAAGCAGCAGCGTGATTCAACATGAAGAGTTTTGAGGAAGCTCATGAGACAGGGGCTTCAGGACACGCAAAACAACAATCAACTACTTTGTTTCACGAACATCAGGCCATCTGTGCTGGATCACCACCCCGGTGCAATTGTCACATACACATGATTGGTTCTTCTCCACGATTATTCCATACAGTCGTCATATTAAGGCGTGTGCAAAAATATTGATAAATAAATACATTGCAATATTCTCCTCCACAATTACATTTCAATTCATCACTTTGTGTGAGGGGCACTCAAGTGTGATTTATAAGAAATAGGGCTGCAACCAACCATTATTTTAATAAATATACGGACCGATGGTTTTTAGTTTGCGGTTGGTGGATAACTTACGGTAAATTTGGCTCTAATTTCATGACTAAGGGCACTCCTCATAGACACCGACTTAATTATTTGAAAGTAAGCTTCAACCAAGCAACTTTTTTCAGAGTTCAACATTTTTTTTTTTTTTTTGTAAAATGCAGAAACAACATTTTGGGTTGTTTGGATTCCTTACATTTTCTACTCTAGTTTCTTATCCAGGTTTTGGTTGTTAGTTTTGTTTTAAAAGAAAAACGATACATGCCATGGAATGTTTTTCCTATTGTGGAAGACGACATTTCTGAGCATTTAAGGTTGCCCAGCCCTGATGTAGGCGAATTAAAAGCGGCATATACAACTGCAAAGTATTGTGATGATGAATCTAATTAAAAAATATATATATTCAACATTTTATTTTGAATATATATATTTTTTAAAGTGGTAAGTGTGCAGCTAGGCAGCATTTGCCATCTGTCATTTTGCAGGTTCATTAGCAGCCGGGTCAGCTAGCATTTGTTGCTAGCTCTCATTAATGCTAACTGGCTGAATAAAAAATAAATCCCCGTCGATCTTCCGTTTCTGTTCGCCGTCAGTTATCGGTACGTATAATAGCTGAAAATAATAATAAGGTGGCGGTCTGGATAAGCAAAAGGCTGCGACTAGCACCAAGACAAAAGCGCAGCTAAGCTAAGAGCTAGTCCGCGACGGCCTCAGTTTGGGTGTGGGGTTGAATGACGTCAACATACTCACGTTATCGATCACTACGGGCTGATTAGCTAAAATGTCATAGGACTCCATGACGGACGAGAATGTTGAGGCGCGCGTCTGTCGGCGTCCACTTTCGGTGCTGAATGACGTCCAAGGCGTGAGGGGAAAAAGACGTCCGCCCGTCGGTTCGTTCGTTCGTTCGTTCGCTGCGCCGATGAGCAGAGCGACCGCATCCGCCGCTGCAGTCCGCTCCGCCGCGCCTCTCCTGTCACGTCCCGCCCTCCGGCCACGCTATATGTCAGCACGGTGGCTGACAGCTGCTCTGGCGAGTCACAACAAAGCATTTGATGACAGACGGGAGTCTGAACCAATTGGAATTAGGTCCAATTTACAGCCAGTGTTTGGATTCCGCCCAGGGAACTGGGGGGGGAAATTTCCTGTCGTTAAGTAGATTTTTTTTTCAGGCGTCTGTTCTTAACTTGACTATGTACTTTTCTTCGAGGCCTAATGGAGATAAAGATTTGTTTCTTAAACGTATGGTAGCTTTAACTCCGAACTACGAGTGATTTAATAATAATAATAATACGCTTTATTTATAAGCGCCTTTCAAAACACTACAGGACACTTTATAATCAAGAACAAAAACAAGAAAACCGCAGATAAGAAGTCTTGGATTTGATACAAAAAATTACGGGTGAGCAGGGGCAGCCAGACGCGCCAGCGTTCACTCAAAACGGATACTCACATACAGCATTCCTAATGAAAGCATCATTTGTGACACATAGGATATTTTGCGGGTACAAGTTAATATCATCATGACACGCATTTTGTGCTCTGTTCCTTTTTCATTCTTTCCTTGTGTTGTATTGATTTCGTGACTAAAATCATCCAGGATCCCTTCAACAGCCTGACCACCTTGTTTTTGTTTTCTACCTGTGCGGATAACATCTTTTTGAACCTTGACACAGTTCAATACTTTGCTATATGCTACTGGCGGAAATGTTGCTTTTATTTTTGTTTTCTTCTATCCATTTATTAATGTATACTTTTTAAAATCAAATCTCAACTAGATTTCCCAGTGTTTTGTTCCTCGTGGTCGGTGCTCCCACTTCCCACACTCATTTTGTGTCCTGAATGTACCGGCCGACCAATCAGTGTAAGATTTCCAAAAGGGGGCGTGTCTCAGGAGAGATACCGTCAAGCCCAAACACTGTAAAACTAGCTCAGGAGATTTCGAAACAAACAAAACAAATAAATAAATAGACAAACAAAACCCAAAGAGTGTAGAACTGAATGTATCGTTGCTTCAAGGTAGGTTTTGTGGTCGGGGTGTGTTTGTCCATCGACTGTGTTTTATTCGTGCTGTTTGTGAGTTTGCTTAGACCTCGTCGTTGACCCGAGCTAGCTAAAATAGCTTAGCTGTAAATTGTTCGCACTTGAAAGTTAAAACTTGTGGAGGGGAAACCACTTGTGATTGTGGCCCATATAAAGTTAATGGTTGTTCGCGCTGTCACTTAGTTTTGACCTAATATCAACTTACGGATTTTGCCACATATGAAGCCACTTGCTTTCATTTCTCAGAAATTTCTTAGCGTTTCACTTTTAGTTTGTCTGCGCCCCCCCCAAAAAATTGAGTAAATATTTTAGAGTTATAGTTAAACTGTGACACTGATGTTTTTATAATTGTACATTATTAACTCTGTCAAGGCAAGTTTTGATTATGGGTTTGATTTACTTTACTCCAACTAATGTCTCTAAAGGGTTTACTTAATGAAGTGTCTGCTGAATGTGCGTGTGTGACGTCGCGAAAGTGTCATGAAACATTGGTTACTGATACCTTGGTTAGGCTGGCCTGACCTTATCCAGCTTAATGTAACCTCACCTGCTTAATGTGACGTTCCCACAGATTCTCTGATGGATTCATGCTAATGTGAAGAAGGAAGGCATCATGGCCGCCGCACTGGATGAGGAGCAGCCTGAGCAGTCGGAGAAGTAAATCCACCACCGACCCCCACAAACATCCATTCCATTTTTCTTTATGTTTTCAGTTTGGCAGGAGCCACCACCCTTTACTGTACCTCATCAAAAGCGCTTGTTGGCAATATACAATTAAAAGTTTGCCGCAGACTGTTCTGACAGACTGGAAATGACACATTTTACCGAGCAAAGTGGTGGCACGTAGTCACTTGTCTCCAGTTTGTCTACATCAGAAAATAATCCTAAATTGATTACTGTGTAAAGAAAAAACATAAATGCCATGAGTGATCACCACACATCTTTCTGAAGACCCCTTAGCTGGCCAACAAGGTGCCTGTCATAAAATACCATAAGTTACACATCAAGCTTTAATGTTGTGTGTATGTGTGCTTGCGTGTATGTTTGTGCGCATGTATGTCAGGCACTGCTGGGTGTGTTTTGCCTCGGAGAGCGACGATCACAGCGCCCAGTGGCTGAGTCCATGCCGGTGTAAAGGCTGCACCAAATGGATCCATCAGTCGTGTCTCCAGCGCTGGCTGGACGAGAGGCAGAGAGGAAGCGGGCCCGATGGTGATAGGAGCGGCGTGGGCGTCAGCTGCCCTCAATGCGGCACGCACTACCACATTGTCTTTCCTAAAATGGGTACGACAAATTTTCTTTCAGCACACAACATAGGGACAGACGGCTGTCGCTTTGGACAAATTGTTTCAACTGTCTCACAGAGTATGCCTGTTGTAATAAATATGAGCGTTGATTCATTGTCATCTTCTGCCAGGTCCGCTGGTGTACTTTCTGCAGCAGGTGGACCGCGTGCTATCTCGGGCCAGTCCGCTGGCTGCCTTTGGGGTGCTGGTGGGCACAGCATACTGGTCCGCCGTCACCTACGGCGCCGTGGCCGTCATGCAGGTGAGTTAGGAAGTGTGCGTGTGCTTTTGTGTGTGTGGTCTCACAGTGTGTGTATGTCGTGGCGTTCAGGTGGTCGGACACAAGAAGGGTCTGAACATGATGGAACATACCAACCCTCTTTTCCTGCTCATGGGTCTCCCTGCCATCCCTGTCATCCTGGTCTTGGGGAAGATGGTCCACTGGGAAGATTTCCTGGTGCGCCTGTGGTTCCGATATTCCTACCAGCGCCAATACGGTACACGCACACATGCATACATACACGTGCGCATGCAGTGTCAGGCTGCGTTGTCATTGGTGTGTTGTTGTTGTGCGTCGTTAGCTGTGAGAGGCTACATGCCTCCCCTACCGGCGGAGGGAAACCACGTGTCAATGTCGCGGATCCTCTGCGGCGCTCTGGTCCTCCCGTGGATCTCCAGCCTGCTGGGACGTCTTCTTTTCCGACGTGTGTCCTCCAACCTGAGGCAGAGCCTCCTGGTGAGCTCGCTGCGATCGATTCAGTGACAGTACTTAGAAGCATATACTGTAGTGCTAACAGAATCGAAAGCAGTATAATACAGTCATACGCAAACGAAAAGGAATTGCACAACTGCTAATAGTGACTCAGTGACTCTATTTGTTGTTTTTATCTGTTATCTGAACCGCTTTATCCTCAATTTTTGACAAAATAAAGACCACAGGTGAAGTTGTGAATTTCCAAACCTCGTTTGCTGAACACGTTCAAGGACAAGCAAGAGAAACAAGATGTATATTGTCCTCCGTCCACAGGGGGGCGCTACCTTTGTGCTGCTGAAGGGGTCGCTGAAGGTCTACGTCAAACATCGGCAGCACGTCACGCATACCAAGCGAGACATCCTCAACTACCCGGACACCCGCGACACCGCCACCAGTCCGTGACAAGACCGCCGACTGAAATGAGAAAATTCCTCCCAAGTCGTGTTGCGTTGCGTAAAACAGGTTCAAGAAACTGAAAGGTGTATTACACAATCCGACTCAAGGCAATAACAAGCCTCTCGGTCCATTCGGCAACACTCAGACAAGTTGCGGCAAAATTGGCAGTGTTTTTATGCAGCATTTTAAGTTGACTTTTGACAGCATATGCTGCCACATTGTTATTGAGCAGACGGGTCAGCCTATTGTCAGAATTCCAAAAACTGAAACAGCATTTGATTGGACCAACTTGTCTCAAATCATCATAGGAAAGGTTTGGTATACAAATTCCGCTGTATGGATTTACTCACCCAACGTCGGGTGTGGAATTTTCAGAGTGACCCAAATTGCACATTTGTAGGTGAACTTCATTCCATGAAAATACATTTAACAATGGATGTACATCAGGTTAAATGTACATTTGTTTAAAATCATGTTTGAGGTTTGTTTTATGAAATAAGGCATGAAGTCAAAATGTGAAATCGTTATTCAGCATCTGAAGATATAGTTTCTGTTCTTTGATGTTGAAAGTAGATGAATATGACGGGACTTTTTTTTGTGCCTTCTATTTGGAATTGTGCCTTTCTCCAAAGTTTTATTTGAGTTGGATTTATACAATAAAACCACAGATGAACCTGTCTATGGAATTTTCCAATATTCATTTCATTAAATTGGTTTGTTCTTTCGTGCGTCTTTCTTTTCGTGGTTTTGGTGTCGTGTTTTTTACGGAGGGAGCAATCCCAATTGTTTGTGGCAAACGGACGGAAGCACACACAATTTTCCCAATGTACTTCAGTGTTTTTTTTGGGCTGGGGGTGAGGGATTTTGTCAATATTAAAAATGGACAAAATTTTTGTCCGTATTAAAAATTGACAAAATACGTGCCTATCGTTCCCCCGTAGAAAAATTGTGCGAGGTTTGAAGGAAGGGGGCAGCGTTTTCTTTTTGCGCGTGCGGAACTTTCGTTTGGTGTTGCAGTTTTCCACACGGAGCCTTTTTGTTGCGTCCCACTCAATTTGCCTCTTCCTCTCGCTCGTCTCGGCCGTCTCGGCCGATTTGTTGTCTTGGTCTCTTCTTTTCCATTGTCGTCGTCTTTTTCGGCTTGAGTTCTGATCTTGTCGGCGTTGATGGCGGGGTCAGGCGGAAGTTGTTTGTTTAGCGGCTTCCGGATTTTAGGGCTTTATTGCAACCATGTGCCGCACGTGCTTCGCTATCATCGCAAGCATCGGGAGTTCTACATAGTGACGTCAGTCGGGAAATGTTTGCACACGTACAACGTAAGAAACAAAACTTTGGCTGTTACCCCTGATCAAATTGAGAAAGTGTTTCTGAGTTGACCGTTTTGTAATGTCTATATTTTGCATTGTATCCTGTCTGCAACTGGACGTGTAGGGCTGTATGTTTGTTATGTATGTACAACTGTATGAAAAAAAATCCATATTGTCCTTGGACGTTCTCTATACAACTTTCCAATGTAACAAAAATGTCGTGAAGGACCTCATTGGTGCACTGACATCATTTTCATTTTTTTCTGTGTTCCAGGTCAATCGTTTGGGCATCGTCGCCGTCAGTGAGTATTTGTCTTTGTTTTGCTTGACCACAAAGTGAAGCGTGCCCCGTGGACCCCGATTGATGATGATCTGCGATGGGGTCAAATAGGTAACAGCCTCCAGGATGACATCACTTGCTTGGCGGCAGACAGGATGTTGACATTCGCCGCCGCGGGCTCGCTTGTGTACGCCTTCGCCAAGAACAAAGAGGTCAGATGACATGGCTGTGGGAGAGGGTGGAGCTTAGAATATGCGATGGGCGGGGCCTTGAATATTCTCTGTGAGACAGGTGGTGATGTGTTACCGTGGACACAAACACGAAGTGCGCCTGCTGCTTCCTTTCGGTGACCAGCTGATCTCTGCTGATGGCAGTGGGCTCGTCATCGTCTGGGACGTTCATTGTGGTGGTGAGGTCCTCCGTCCATCTTTCGTGTACCTATGTGTGTGTCTATGTTTATAAGGGTGTGTGTTTGTGCTTGTGTGTATGTGCATGCGTGTTAGTTTGTCTTTCTGTATGTTTCCATGGGTGTGATTTGTATGACACGTTTTCTGCTTCCTCCGGCAGACGTGTATGTGGAGCTGAACTTTGACCCCGCCACATTCGACATGTCGGCCATGATGCACCCCAGCACGTACCTAAACAAAGTCCTGCTGGGAAGTTCCCAGGGTGCTTTGCAGCTCTGGAACCTCAAGACCAGGTTAGCTACGAGCACGCCAACCCACCATCCAACCGAGGATGGGCGAGACCACCTGCAAATACAAATCTGCAACGTGTGCTCCACAAAAAAATGTAGCAATGAATATTGATGCTTTGCACGTTTTTGAATCATCACGCTAACTTTTGTGTGTGTGTGTGTCTTTTGTGTTGTGTTCCACTTGTGTCTTGCGGCGTCCAGCAAGTTGTTGTACACATTTGCCGGCTGGTCGGCAGGTGTCACTGTGCTGCAACAGGTGAGTTTGTGCGTTTGCGTGTGAGCGATTTGTGTATACTCTATGTGCTAGATATTTGTATACAGTGTATATGTGTGTGAGTGTGTGAGAGAGGCCTGCTTGTTGTTGTGTAGTGATGCAGTGAACCCCCACAAGTTGTGCAGGATGCATTCAAGACCCACAAGAAAATCTGCCATATTTAAAGAACTCATTAAACATTTTTGAAAAAAAATGTTTTGTCCCCTTTAAAAATGTTTAAACAAAACGGTCTTTTATCTCATTGCTCGTGTTTCAATCAAATGTCACAGACAAGTTAAGGGAAATGAGCATGGCTTTTTGGTGTTATTCCAAACCTTCAAACAACTGCTGCTTCAGTTTATCTTCAAGAAGAGCTCAGTGCTCAGTGCTGCCTTTTGTGGCTCAAAGTGGTACTACACTGAAGGAGTCCAACTACTGGACTTTCAGACTATCCTACATTAAAAAGGTCTGCAACTTAGCGGGGGTTCCCTGTACTTGTTTATTTTGAACTGGACAGAGCCCGGCGGTGGATGTGGTGGGCGTAGGCACGGCAACGGGCCGCATCGTCATTCACAACATCCGACTGGATGAGACGCTGATGTCCTTCATGCAGGACTGGGGACCGATCACCTCGCTGGCTTTCCGGACAGGTGAGTGTGCGAGTGTGTGTGGTTTCTATGTGAATTTGTTTTTTGGGTGACGTGGGACTCTGCCTTCCCCCGCAGATGGGCCACCCACACTAGCGGCGGGAAGCCCTCAAGGTCACGTGGCCTTGTGGGACCTGGAGCGGCAGCAGCTGGCGGCTCAGCTAAGACACGCCCACAAGACAGCGGTCAACGCCAGCTTTCTGCACAATGAACCGCTTCTCATCACCAGCGCCGGCGACAACGCGATCAAGGTTGCTGCCGCCGCCGCCGTGGTTAGCGCCAACCGGACGTCCGACCGCTTCACACCTTTTCGTTTGGCTTTTCTTCAGGTCTGGATCCTGGACCAGGAAGGGGGAGGAGCCAGGTTGCTGAGAAATCGCCAGGGTCACAGTGCTCCACCCACCACCATCTGTCACTATGGTAATGACGGCAAAAACATCCTCAGTGCAGGTAAGCAAAAAATGAGGAAGAATCAGGACGGCAGGAGGTTCTGTTTTCCATTCTGGTGGTCAAAAGAAAATGTCTCCCCCTTCAGGGCAAGATGGGACACTGCAGTCCTTTTCCACCGTCCATGAGAGATTCCACAAGAACCTTGGACACGGTCTGACTCCAATTACACATAACTCTGTCATCACTTGATTGGTTCTTCAAATGTATATGTGCGTGTGTGTGTTTAGGCTCCATCAGTAAAAAGAAAGAGCAGAAGAAGAAGAAGGGCTTGTCGTATGAGGAACTGCGGCTGCCCGCAATCACTGCCTTCTCCTGCGGTTGGCGCTCGCACACACATTGACAAATCCTCTCAGAGTCAAGATGTGCCGACGTGACGTCGCTGTTCGCCATGTTTATTGACAGCTACAGCCCGCCAATCAGACTGGGACGGCATCGTAGCATGTCACCGCGGTCGCCTGGCAACCACCACTTGGAACTACCAGCGCTGTACCATGGGGGCGCACCACTTCAGACCGCCGGAAAGCGGCAGCAACGCCGTCGCCGCGGTAATGGCGGCACTCACAACACTCACCTAACAGCGACGCGCTGCCGGCCTTTGCACACTTACGCCACTTCCCGTGTCATATCCCAGGCGGTTGACATCACTTCCTGTGGAAACTTTGCAATTGTGGGGTCTTCGTGCGGCCGCGTTGACATTTACAACTTGCAGTCCGGATTTCATCGCGGTTGTTATGGAGACGAGCACAAAGGTGATTCCCGCCACTCTTCAACCCCCCCCCCCCCCCCCCAGTCTCCCTCCCGGTAACTCCGCCTTTTCCCAAAAGCTCACATCGGCGCAGTGCGAGGCGTGGCCACTGATGGCCTCAATCAGCGGACTTTCACCACCGCGTCTGATTGCCTGCTCAAGTTCTGGCGCTTCAAGACCCGCAAACAAGAAGACCAGATCAAGCTAAGTGCGGCGCCCTCGACCATGAAGCTACACAGGGACAGGTAACCACATGCAACCCCCCCCCCGCCCCACACACACACACACACACACACACTTACAAGTGTCTTCCTCTCAGCGGTATGCTGGCAGTGGCTCTGGATGACTTCACGCTGCTGATCGTTGACGTTGAAACCAAGCGAGTGGTCCGCAAGTTTGCGGGTCACCACGGCAACACCAACGACATGGTAAGTGACTTGCGATCAAATGATGAACCCCGTACACATCCTTCAAAGTTTGGGCGGAAAAAAATAAATAGCACCAGATCAAGTCATTTGTGATCTCACCTTTGAACCATAGCATTGACAACAACAAAACAAAAAGTCAAATGGGCAATAATGTACATTGTGCCTCGTACAAGAAATAAAGGTGCTCAAACAGCCATTGGGCTTTCCATTGATCCTTTGATATTGTTTGTTGTCAGACTTTCAGCCCAGACGGTCGCTGGTTGATCACCGCTGGGATGGATTGCACCATTCGTACGTGGGACCTCCCTTCAGGAAGGTCAGAGCCTAATTTCTCCCCGTTACAAAACTAGAAGTGCTAACAAAACTAAAAATCTTGTTGCGTGTGCAGCCTGGTGGACTGCTTCCTGATTTCCATGACGCCAGTGGGTGTGTCCATGTCCCCGACTGGAGATTTCCTGGCAACGTCACATGTGGACAGCCTGGGCATTTGTTTATGGTCAGCCGACACATTTTCACTTTCTCTTTGCGCAATTGACAGCAGCCAATCACAAAGCGGGCTCTCCTCCTCAGGACCAATAAAAGCCTGTGCGGGCCTGTCGGGCTCCGTCCACTCCCGGCCGACTACCAGCCAGAGGCGGAGACTCTGCCAGGCGGAGGGGCACTGGAAGCCGAGCAGGAAGTGATAGAGGAGGAAGAGGAGGGGCCTGACGATGCGTACAGCTCGGCAGAGCAGCTGGGGGCGGAGCTTGTGACGCTGTCGCAGCTACCCGAGTCGAGATGGAAACATCTGCTGTGCCTGGACACCATCAAGGTACACGGATGGTGTCATGTGACGCACGATGTCATGACCAAAAGCACACGCTCATGTGAATCAGGTGGTGGTCATATGTTGAACAAGTAACAAATGATGGCAGAATATTTTCAGAGGAGGAACAAAGCAGTGACTCCGCCCGTGTCAGGAGCGTCAGCGCCCTTCTTCCTGCCCACTGTGCCAGGCCTCACACCGCGCTTCTCCCTACCGCAGGATGAAACGCAGGTTAGCATCCATCGCACCATTTTACACCTTTACATTCATCACAGTCGTATTAATAATCGCGTGTTTGTTTCAGTCAAAAGTGCTGAGCTGCAGTCTGCCCTCTCAGAGGTCAAAGTTCAGTTCTGCTCTGGAGGCGGGTCTTGACGCAGGGTCGTGTGAGTGCATTCACTCAAAACCGGATTACATCTATTATAATTCCATCATGAAGATTTTTTTTTTGTTTGGTCCATTCAGTCGCAGTTCCCATGGAGCTTTTGAAGAGTTTCGGTCCATCTGCTGTGTCAGTTGAGCTTGCGGGTCTGTCACCTGAAGGGGGTGGAGCCAGCAGCCTCTTTTTGGCCTTCATTCGCATGATTGACAGCATGCTGGCCAGTGGGCGAGACTTTGATCTGGCACATGCCTATCTGTCACTATTTCTCAAGGTAACAGACACTGCGTTCAGAATCATTCCCTCATTTCCTGCTCCCCAATCACTCTACATATATATGTATTATGATGCGGCGAACTATGTAGTTGACTCTCAGGTCAGAACGATGAATTGAATCATACCTAATCACAATAGATATTTATGTGGCATGTAGGAAGGGATGATCGGATATGATACATTTTGACTTCCTGTTTGACAGCTTCACCTCCGCTCGCTGGCTCAGGATGCCGTCGCTATGGAAGCGTTGGTCGGTCTCTCCTCACGGCTGGAGGCGGGGTGGGCGGATCTCCGGGCATCCTTCAATCAATCGCTTTGTTTGTTGACGTATGCCAAGAGTGCACTTTTGTGAACACACACTCAGGCATAGTACATGTCCATGTTTTCCTTTGTTCACAATAAAAAAAGCTTGTTTTTGACTTCAATGTATTTTATTAAACCCCATGAACACCTGACAAATGGCTTTATGCTAATGTTGAACTTCAAGCATGAGTATTGTCAAGAGGTTTAATGTGTGCAAGAACTTTTATAGACAAGTCATTAATCAGTAGACAGCAAGAGTGCATAAGAATGGTGCGTTTTGGAGAAACAAGGTGAAGAAAGACATTAAGAGCATTGCTATTTTCATTACGTTTATTTTGAATTCATTTGCTTCAGTCAATGGCAAACGTCAAGGAAAACCGAGGGGATTGACAATTACTTTTATCATGTATGCCAAAAAACCAACATGGAACGATGAATGAAATAAAAGTTTTAAATTCAGAAGAGGATATAATTGAAAATGATTTGTTAGTATTTGATTTAACATGTTCACAACAACGCAAACACATTACGTCATTAAACGTCATTTCCGTACACACAAGATGGCGGCGTCCTTGTGGACCGTGTGCGGCCGGAAGATTTGCAGGTATTTTGAATTTCGGGGGATTTTTATACTTTTGAAAACTTGAAACACGTGTCAACATGACAACAGTGCGATTAAAGTTGTGACGTTTTTGAAACGCGACGCTTCCATTGTGTACGTGTGGACATATGACGTGCACAGTGTGACCAATTTCATGATGATCACGCTATCGATCAATATTGTCGTTAGAGCTTGTTTAAGATTAAGATATCCTTTATTTGTCCCGCAATCGGCAGATTTACAGTCAGAACTTTACCTTAGTGTACTTTGTGACAAAATGGCATAAAAACTGAAGGGACCTTGAGTAGTAATTACACATTCGAAATGTTTGGTTCTTCTCTCAACTT
Organism: Hippocampus zosterae; assembly: GCF_025434085.1. NCBI lineage: Eukaryota > Metazoa > Chordata > Actinopteri > Syngnathiformes > Syngnathidae > Hippocampus > Hippocampus zosterae. Next base: position 9,802,932 of record NC_067468.1, read on the forward strand.
CCTGTGATTGTTACGTGAACAGGTGTCGTCAACCTCACGAGCTCATTCTGCTGCAATCCTAAACGTTGTTGCATTAAGTGATCAAGCTCGGTCTGACGAGAGGCCAAACCCCTTCTTTTGTGCTCTTGGTAGCTCTTACTCAACATTCAAGCAGCGCACGGGGGTTCTGCCATAAAATTTCCCTTTCATAATTTTCTGAAAATACCAAATTTGAATCGCAACAACACAATGTGGCCACTGTAAAAATTATAGCCAATCATAATGCACCGAATCTTTCACTTTGGCACTGAAGGGGAATAAACTGCAAAACACCTCTGTCCATGAAGGGTGTTTTAGTTCATTCACAACATCGAGCGCACACAAATCACTCATGAAACACAAAGTTGTTTTCTCCTGTGCTACACTAAAGCCATCATACAATTGGAAGTGCCATAGACGAGCTAGCAGAAATGATCGGTACCAAACAAACGTGGGTGTCACTTTGCTAGTGCTGATATTCATTTGGATGTTTCAGATTTCGCCCTGTGAACTGTAGCCAGCGACGTTTCTTCAACTCTGGTAAGTTGAAAAAAAAAACGTATTAAAAAGTTATTTTTATTTGAAAACCTTTAAAAGGAGGCGGGGCCTACTGAGGACCAATCAACTGTCTCCTTTCTGTCAGGGCGCGGCTTCCTTTTGCGTCCCCGGCCCCTCCCTCTCCTGGTGGTGACAGGCGGTGGTTACTATGGTTACCAACATTACAAGAGGCGGAACCGGGAAGATGAAACCCCACCGGCACTGGCCACGCCCACTCAGGTGAGAAGTTGCTGCCCGCGAGCGAAATCAAACAACGGCCGCATGGTGAGCGGCAGCTCTTGTCACCACCACCGCGGGGTGTGTAGTAGGCGTGATGCAGGGTGTGGTAAGCGTGACCCGCTGCGACGTGTTGGCAGAACAAGGGAGGGAGAAAGAGGGGGAGCAGGTGGAAGGGTGAAGCGAGCAGCAGCTCGACTCAGGTAATATAAAAACTTGTGTGTGTGTGTGTGTGTGTGTGTGTGTGTGTGTGTGTGTGTGTGTGTGAGAGATGGTTGGTGTGTAATTGGCATATTTTGGGTGTGAAATAATTCTGCCTATACAGTGTGTGATATTTGCGTTGTGTGTGTGTGTGTGTGTGTGTGCGAGCGCAGTTGGAGCATGAGATCCTAATTCTGCTTGATCCTGTGTTAACCCACTTAGCACACACACACACGCCCTCAGAATTATCCCCTTCATGGATGTTTGCGTGAGGGTGTGTGAGAGACCAGCTCATGAGTTAGTTTTTAAGTAAATAAGATGATTACAGTAGTCCCTCATTTATCATGTAGGTTACCGAACACCCCGCCATTGACAAAATTCTTCAACGTTGGGACATCTAGCTTTATTTTTCAATTTATTTGAAAGTTTGATGCTTAATACTGTACCAAGCCAAAATATATACAGTATGTGAGGTGTTATTATTTTTGTCCGCTTTGGGTTGCTATCCTCATGTTCTACACTGTAGTATCAGTGCTTTTGAATGCTTGTGGCTTAAAATGGCGGTGAGTGACGTGGGTGTCAACGGATGAGAGCCTGCACTAGGGGCTACTAACCGTTAGCCACACTGACTTTGTTACGGCCATGCGAATGGAGCATCAATGTGCTTGTGATGCATTTTTAGAAGCAAAAAAATATCCGCGACATGAAATGAGGCAGGCAGACATAAAAAAATCTGCTGTACCATTTGTCCGCCCAAAGTGAACCGCGATGTGACGAGGGACGACTGTAGTTTTTGGACGTTTTCTAAGGTTTCGCTTCCTTCCTGTCCTCTTCCTCATCAAATGAATGAACGAATCAGACTGCAGCTGCCGCATTTGGCGCGTCGTCATCTGAGTGCGCTCAGCGCACGCGTGCGTGGCTCCGCCTCTTGGCGTCGCTGGCCAATGTCATTCCTCTGCTACTTCCTGCCTGTCCGCACGCTGCAGCCACTGGCCAATCGCGTGAGGGCCTCATTCTTATTGGAGCCAGACCGCATCTGACCGCTCGCCCTCCTCCTGTTCACGTGCAGTGTCGTGTGCGTCTCACAGGTGGCGCTATATCGCTCCTTCCCCACCCGCCTGCTATCTCGAGCTTGGGGTCGCGTCAACGGGGTGGAGCTTCCGACATGGCTACGCAAACCCGTCTACTCGCTCTACATCTGGACCTTTGGAGTCAACATGCAGGTCAGGACAAAGAACATACACACACGCACACAATCGAATATCTCACGGCGCTATAAAATCGGCATCGTTATTTGGGGAGTTTGTGTTGATTGGACCGGAGCCACCTTGTGGTCACCGTGCTGTTTCGTCCAATAGGAAGCAGCAGTGGAGGACTTGCGTCTCTACCGCAATCTCGGAGAGTTTTTCCGGCGCCCTCTCAAAGAGTCGGCGCGGCCGCTTTGCTCCGCCTCCTGTCTGGTAAGACTTCCTTAACAAGCTCCTCCTTTTTCCCCACTTTCTTATAAATATGATGATGATGTCACTGTGGCGAATGACTGTTGACATGTGATGTCAGGTGTCTCCAGCAGATGGCAGGATTGTCCACTTGGGTCGCGTGTTGAGTTCAGAGGTGGAGCAAGTGAAGGGGGTCACGTATAGTCTGGAACACTTCTTGGGGCCGCAAGATGGACACGGCGACCGTGAGAAAAACAACACCCGCATCAGAGCACACATGTCACTCCACTTCTGACTCCCAAAACAGATCACCATATCGATTCCTGTCAAAACAAATTTGACTCTGGGACTACAAAATTCACTTTAGGATGTCTAATGAAAGTGACCCTCAAACTCACTCCCAAATTGACTCCAGTAACAAGTCCTATCGTGACTCCTGTATTGATTCGTAAAATGACTCCCAATGTGACCTGTGAAAGGACTTCCGTGGAAACTGCAGAAGTTACTCCCAAAGTGGAAGTGACTGACCAAGTGATGCCAAAAGTGACCTTCAAAATGATTCTAGTAGTGACTCTTGAACTGACTCCAATAATGATTCCTGTAATGACGTATTCAGTGACTCACAGCATGACTCCTGAAGTGACTACCAAAGTGACTCTTTAAAACTGACTCCGAATGTGACTCCCTTAGTGACCCCGGCCATGAGCACAGAGTCGTCGCCATCATCGTCGTCGTCGTCCTTCCGGGACGGACTCCTGACGAATCCCGACAACGACCTGTTCCACGCTGTTGTTTACTTAGCCCCCGGTGACTATCATCGCTTCCATTCGCCCGCCGACTGGACGGTGGCGCTCAGGCGACACTTCACAGGTCAGCGCGCACGGCTACCACTTGTGTGTGTGCGACGTTAATTAAATGAAACTGCATGGTGGTCAGGTTCGCTGCTGTCGGTGAGTCCGGGCGTAGCGGGCCGGGTGAAAGCGCTGTTTTGCCTGAATGAGCGCGTGGCTCTGAGCGGACGATGGCGACATGGCTTCTTTTCATTGACGGCCGTCGGCGCCACCAACGTGGGATCCATCCGCATCTACTTTGACCAAGTCAGTCGACGGTCGCGCGCACACACACTCGCATACACACGCATGATTCTCAAAGTCACCCCTGAAGTGATTCCCATTGACTCCAATGGTGACCCAACTCCAATTGTGACTCTCGTAGAAAATCCTAAAATGGTTCACAAATCGACTCCAGGCGTGACTCCCGCAGTGACTCCTATCAGTTCAAGAAACCTTCTCAAACTGACAGTAATAGTCTCTCCAGTAGTCTCTTTCAAAGTGACTCCAGCAGCGACTCCCAAAGTGATTCTGATCAAATTTGACTCCCCACATGTTTCCAAAAAAGACTCTTACAATGAATCAAATAGGTGATACTTTCCAAGGGTTGCCGGTCATGACTCCTTCAGTTATGCCATCGCTCGAGGGCAGTGGAAAATAAATATGCATAGAATGCACTCCAATGCCCTGCCAAGTGGGCAAGGAGAGCCACGGCCGCTCATGCACTTTCATTCGTTTCTTGAAACACACCAATGCAAAATAAATACACTTGAACGCTGAACTAGCCGCATGGTAAACACCCAACGCCACCGCTTTGACTTGCGTACGTCGCTCGCTAGGTCACGCCCCTTAAAGGCAAACATCTAACGCGTACTAAAAAATTACAAGAAGCATAGGGGAGACCCAAAGCTAATGTGTTGTTTGCTATGTGCTATTGGTGCCGCTTTCAGGAGCTGCAGACGAACGCGCCGGGCGACAAAAAAGGCCATTTCCACGACCTGCGTTATGCTGCGGGGGCGGAGCTGGCCAAAGAGGGTGTGGCCCTGCAGCGGGGGGAGGCGGTGGGCGAGTTTAATTTAGGCTCTACAGTGGTGGTACTCTTCGAAGCCCCCAAAAGTTTTGCCTTCAGCGTCAAGCCGGGACAAACTGTCAGAGTGGGCGAGGGGCTGGGCAGCCTCTGATTGGCTGAGCCAGCTGGGTTGAACTTGAACTTGGGGGGGGGGGGGGCAAGAGGGGACACTTGCCCGTGGGGAAACATTGAGGACATATCCCACAATGCCTTGCAGCTGCTGTATTGGAAATCTTGGAAATAATCATGTCAAATCAAGTCCTTGTTTTTTAGTTTTTTTTAAGAGGTGGAGGAAAGTTATGTTTCAACCGTTTCTGATTTAAGCCTCGCCCTTAAAAGACTCCAATAATCAGCGGCTGTTTGTTTGAGTTGTACAGTGGACCCCCGCACATTTGCAGATTTTTGGGGGGTGAAACCCTTTGTTGTTTGGTGTGTAACAAATTCGCCTGTTTGCATTTTAAATTAATTGCGTGGCCCGGTAGTCCAGTGGTTAGCACGTCGGCTTCACAGTGCAGAGGTACCGGGTTCGATTCCAGCTCCGGCCTCCCTGTGTGGAGTTTGCATGTTCTCCCCGGGCCTGCGTGGGTTTTCTCCGGGTGCTCCGTTTTCCTCCCACATTCCAAAAACATGCGTGGCAGGCTGATTGAACACTCTAAATTGTCCCTAGGTGTGAGTGTGAGTGCGTATGGTTGTTCGTCTCTGTGTGCCCTGCGATTGGCTGGCAACCGATTCAGGGTGTCCCCCGCCTACTGCCCGAAGACAGCTGGGATGGGCTCAAGCACTCCCCGCGACCCTAGTGAGGATCAAGCGGTTAGGAAGATGAATGAATGAATGAATGCCCTTCTTATTTGCAATTTGAAAAATAATGAACATCAAATTGCATCAATTATTCTTGGATTTTTTGGGGGGAGAGTGGCCCACTCCCATCCCTGATTATTGCCGTTGGTTTAATGGTTATTTTTTCATTTTATTTCACAAAAACATTTCAAGAAAATGCTTTAAGAAATTGCCAATTACAATGAACATCAATTATTTGCAGATTTTCGCTGCTAGCCGGGTCCTTATCCTCTGCGAAGAGCGGGGCTCCACTGTAACTGAATTTCACAAGCTGGCTTTAAGCAGAGACATCTTGACATCTTTGGTCGTGACCCATTCTGATCTAATTTAAACGTCACACGATTTCTAAAGATGGACCTCAGTCATCTATTGTGCACTAGTTGCGATTGTTTTGACATTTTTATTGCAGGATTTTATTTTAAACATGGCTCCATGGAAACCCGACTTCTCTGTGCCAATGAGGAAAGTTGGTTACTCGGGATTTCAGGTCAAGGCACCATGGGAAAATATCAGGTCCATTTAAACTATTTGATGCTTCAATAGTGATTAGACACCGCCCCTTATTTTATCCCCGCCCCGGGCAGCAACAGCAGCAACACAACCAATAGGAGAGCGGCTTACAGCAGTTGGCGTGGCGATGAAAGCGAGGTTCTGCGAGCCCCCCGTGCGACCACGCTTCCTCACAGGCCACGTCCTTGGTCGCCCATGTGGTCTTCTTCCCGTTCCCGGCCACTGCCCCCTCGCCGTTTGACCCCGCCTCAGCAATGCAGGGGGCGGAGCCAGCGTGCGTCTTGAGTGCCAAGAAGCAGGTCAAGTTGAGGTCTAGCGCGGCAGCGCCCCCGCGGGGACGAGGCGTGTTCTGGCGGCATTGAGGACACGGGATCCACACCTGACCAAGACCAAACGGGAAGTAAGGTTGGTTGACACGCAATCCTTCTTTGCACACTAAGTAGCATCTCAAAAATATGAAACCACGTATGTGTACGTGTACTGCGAATAAAATCGAATTGACTTGGGCGAGTGGCCAGCTGGTGGCACGACTTCCTATGTCGGGGTCAGGAGGTCACCTGCTCGTTGATGACGATGTCCAGTCGCTTGATGCACGCCTGGCAGAAGGTGTGGCCGCAGTGAAGTTGCCGCGGCAACCGCGCTGCCAGATCGTAGCGGCCGAAGCACACGATGCAACGCAGGGATGCCGCCGCCATCGAGGCTTCCGCTTCATGGGACATTTTCATCTGCACACGCACAAGCCAGTGGCATTAAGTGCAAGAGGCAGAGAAAGTCCCCTACAAAGCTCAATAAATAATTCCCACGTCAAAAAAAACATTTTCCCCCTTCTCAAATTTTGTTTGCATAGTTTCCCCACTTGAATGCTGAAGATGATCGTCAAACAAAGATAACCCAAGTAAACATTAAAAAGCAAACGGCGATGAGGGAGGGGCTTGCTTCAAACTTACCTGATGATGTCACATCCTGTCTGTTTTGGACTTTGCGCTTCTTTATGCCACGGCAGCGTCTTGGTTGCCCGCCGCTTGTGGTCGTCTTCGGCGTCACTTCCTGCTCGCCTTCAAGGTACTTTTGTCGGATTTGGATGAAATATTCAACACGTCTTTTTCTATTGGCTGCCGCTGTCGCTGATCAGGTTGCACCGGCGGTTGCCTAGCAACAGGAATCCACGCTGGGCTGATGTCAATGGTGATTGGACGCTTTTGTTTAGTGTCACTTTCATGCGGGCCTCATGTGGAAGTTGATCATTTTTCACCTTCATTTTACCCCCCAAAAAAGGCTTCTATTTAGTTTTTACACATTTCATTTGATATTTTAAATAGTTTAAAATAGTGTCATTTAAAACATTTTTTTTCAATAATGTTTCATATTTTTTATGAAAAATATAGTTCACAAATTATGTGTGTGTGTGTGTTTAATTTATTCACATAAATTTTTTGCTTTTTTACATTTAAAAATCGTGTGGTACCATTCCATCTTTACTCCCGTCAAGGTCATCGCAGGACTTATACACCGACCATCTCATCATGCATCTCCTGATGACGCAGCATCCGGCGCAGTATCTTGCTCAAGGACATTTGGGAATGGAACCTGCAACTTTGTTGGAAGAAGAACACTGAGCCACACTGCCCCCAAGTTGTAATACCCCAGTGATGAAAAGGGCAACATTCAATCATTTTAATCAGGTATTTATATATGCCAGTGTCAACATAAATGTTTACAGATGTGTGTTAGAAGAGGTTATTAGAAAGAAACACAATTTGGCTTGTGCTGTTAAAAAACTGTATTCATGTACAAATCAGATATTGTCATTTTCCATACGGACTATAAGATAACGTTTGATCATAGAAAACATTCCTCGAAACGCAACAAGTTAGTTAGTTGTTGCCTTGCGTGGCCTCCTGCACTCTCCGTTGACCTTCATTAACCTTGCTTGACCTCAGCTCTGTTGCAGTTCGGGTCAAAGTTTGATGAATGTTTCAACATCTTGAAGGATTAAAAAAAAAAAAAACGAGGACACGACCGATATGAACTCTTTTGGAGGCCAATCCAAGTACTTGATTCACTGAAATAAGGTCTAACACCAATACCCGATATCAGTACTCGCTAGCCTTAATTTGAATAATGAATTAAACCGCCAATTATCTTTTGCAGAATGTTTTTGCGTTTTAGTATTTACAGCAGATGGCATTATCTTGGTGTTATGATGTGAGGTATTAATGTCGGAAAAAAAATCTGCCCCCCCCCCAAATTAAGCCCAAAAACATATTTCTTGGGGGGAGAGGTGGTGAAGGCAGATTTTTTTAAAAGCCCAAAAAAGCATCCTTTTTTTTGGGCGGGGGGTGGGGACAATTTGAAAAGGTCTAATATTAATTCAATCGCCGATTCATCGGTCAAGCCCTGATAAAAACACTCACAGTTGACAAAATAAAAGAAAACCACAGATGGCAAGTTCCTTCATTAGTTGTTTTGGTTTTTTTTAACAATTGACACCTTCAGTCTTTCATTTTCAGTTTTCCAAGTGTTAAACGGGAGGCTTGTCGGTTGTGTGAGGCTAGCTGATAGCGGATAGTCGCTTGTGGCTAGCTGAGAGCGGTTAGTTGTTAGTAGCTAGCTGTTATCGGCTAGCTCGTAGTGACAAGTCATTAGTGGCTAGCCGTTAGCGACTCGTCGCTTGCGGCTAACTACGAGAAGGTCACCCTAACAATTCCATTCCATTTCTCTTCAGTCAACATCTTCCTTTCTCGGAGCCAATCAGTCACGGCGCAGTGTCCCGGCTGTGACATCACTTCCTCCTCCTGCATCTGTAGCAGCAGGCGCAGCGCCCCCCGCTTCCCTCGTCCTCCACTTCCTTCACCAAATACGGCGGCGGAGACACATAGGGGTTGTGGTCGTTTCCGTTGACTACCGCCGGATTGGCGATCACCGTGGCGCCGTCTGTCGACGTACGCAGGTGGGCACGGGGGATGGTCACCTGACCGTACGGGTTGTCCAGCGACACGTGGATGTTGGACGACATTGCGCCGCCTGGATATCTGACGGCCAATCAGAAAAGGGAGGAAAAATGTCAGTAATAAACAATACGTCAGCAGAAAATCACAGTTCTTTAGAGTATTGTGCTAAAAAGTTCAATAAAGCTCAAGTGGGTTTCGTACGGGTGTAACGATTCATTCACAAACATAAATTGTGATATGAATGGAATTGTAAATGAGATCATAATAACTCCTTGTGTTTAGACAATGAATGAAAATTTTAAAAATGTCTGCTGTCGAGGAGGACTAATAGTGTCCGATTTTTTTCTTTTTTTGCTTTAAGTATCAGCAGCAGGTATTGGCAGCCTCTTCGAGTACCGATACATTGGAATGAGACCGGTATCGGCCTAACACCGATACCTGGTATCTGGACTTGCTATACCTAATTTTAATAATCAAGCTGGCAATTATTTTTTTCAGTTCAATTTCAATCAGGATTCAGTTACTGGATTTGTTTAGTCCAAAAATGTTGAACATTGTAAAAACTTATTGCGTGTTTGTAATTTAACTTTCTACTGAATTCATTGAAAACAATTAATATCATTAGTAGGTTTCTGTGTTTTGAAACCTCTCTGATGATACCAACTTTTGGAATAAAGGATCAGAGATTAAGAATGTAAAGAATGTTAAAACATACACATTTAAAAAATGTTACGCCTAAAATCTTGATCCCCATTCCCGACTCTCCTCATTTTTACACAACAATACCCGGAATATCAGTGGCGTGCGGTGAGGTTCATGGTTGGTGAGGCACCGACTCGTTTAGTGTCAGATTTACAAATGTATCAACCAAAAACAGTAGCTTATTCAATTGGCTACTGGTTATTTCATATCCAAAATTTGACCCCATGGGTAAAAATACAATATTCTATTGTATTTTTCTTAGACTAATTTATTTTGTTATAAGATTTTGACAGCCTCTGCAGTTTGGTGTCATCAAAATGTTGTGACATGTCATTAAATTTTGTACAGTCGACCAAACCGAGGAAAGCTAGCTCACAAAATGATCAAACCTAGCTTTCATCTGAACACTGATGTTGACCATAATCTTGTCGAACATTAGTTTTCTCTCGTCTCTGACCGACTGATTTCTTCCACTGTTGTTTCGGCCAAGTGTGCTGCATTTCTGCTCAAATCGCTCATACAGTGTGTTAAAGTCCCGTCTCATGCGTTCAACAACTCCGATGGTGTCGTGGGTCGCGCACAACAATATCCAATGTCCATGACTTTGTTTTGCAGCACTCTAAAAAGTGCATCAGTTTCACTGAAAATGCCCTCATATGCCATCATTAAAAAGCATGTCGATGCTTCTGACAGCCATCGATCATATCCAGTGACCATCATTTGAGTATCATTGTCCCAGCGATCTGGATCATAGGTTTGCGCTACTAGTTTTTTAACACAGCTGTTTTCTCCAACACTTCCAAGACATACGCAGCTACAGCAGGGGCTCACCTATCATCACTTACATCATCAAATCCTAAAAACGCTTCCACCACCACAGTCCACTTCACTTTTGGCAACATAGCGCAAAATAACAGATCTGTGCTTTGTTTGTGAGATCCGTAGTCTCGTCCAACTCTATGGAAACAAATGGGGCAGCATTGATCTCCCTTTTTAGATCATTTATTATCACATCACCGAAAGCTTCAATTATATCGTTCTGTATTCTATTGGACAAGCCAGAAAGCACACTGGATGAGTCCAAATGTCTAGCTAACCTCTCATCTTTCTCATCAAAAGCAAGTGATACTTCTACATAATCGCCACGATTAGAAGAGCTTGCCCTCTCGTCGTGACCACGAAATGCCAACTCCCGTTTAGCGAAAAAGCAGGTTGCATGAATGAGGTCTTTCACAATCTCTCGCTTTTCCCTTACCTTGGCATTGCGGATGCTAACGTTGAACCTCCACTGTTCGTTCAATGCCAAATCGATCCTTGCGCTTTTTATATCACAATATCGAGACAAATTGAGAACAAAAGGCAGGGAAAACAGTAAAGACGCGTTTTCGAAGGACAGCCACATCACCGTTCTTTTCGGCTTTACCACTCCGTTTGAAAAGTTGTCCGGGCTGTCCCGTAGTTTGAAGCAAACCTTTTCACTCCGGCGTTGGTCTACCTGTGTTAATCACGTCCACTTTTGACTGAAAGTCCAGTTTTGAGAAGTTTTTAAGCTTCGATATATAATCCTTTTCTTCCATTTTGGCTGTCCGACGTAGCAAATTTAAAAAAGGATCGCACTTGACTCGCCTGGCGCCTCTGCACAGAAGAAGAGCGCAACGTACCTGTTTGCTCACGTACGCCCTCTTAATTGCGGCAGAGAACGATCTGCCGCAACCTATGCCTTTTCACTGCGGTTTTATTTCCCATCAGCAAATCTAAATATGTCACAAAAAAACATTAAACTTTAATGGTTTAAAAACATTAGCCAGACTTAGGAAAAGCAGATCAAATAAATGTATCTGCAAATGTTATATTGCTGATGTGCAGATGTACGGCAAGCAGGACGTGCCAGTTGCATGTATCAACCCAGTTTGTGATGATTGCGCAATGCAATGCGCGTTGAGAGGTGCGGCACTGCCTCACCTGCCTCCCCTGACCGCACGTCCCTGCGGAATATAACAGTATTCCCGGAATCGTTAAAAAATATATATGTCTGGTAAAGGTGGACTGAATGCAACTCGGTTACAATTGGATATTTTATTCCCAATAATCAGAAAGTAGTCTGTTAACGAACAAACAAAAGGATAAACAAACAAACCCAAATACACTAATGCTCAATGAATTGTAAAAGTTGCGCCTTGGCCGAGGTCTCTGATTAGTGACCTCCTGGTCCTGAAGCACCATGATACCATTGCTCAAACAACAACTGGGCAAATCTGGCCTCAGATTTGATCAGCACATTGTTGTCTAACGGTACGCTTGGCCGAGTCGTGGTGTGACCTCGCTTTTCAAAATCAGTTGAGAAAAAGACGCGATTTGAAGGAGAAAAATGTGACTTGCCTGTTGAAGCTAACTTGTCTTGAGGACAAAAGTTGAGCTGTGGTCAAAACAATGGAAAACTCACAACTGCTCTCCCTCTCTGTCTTTTTTTTTCAGCGTTCTTGAAGCTCGCTTGACTGCCCAAACCTGTTCAACTGGATGACACGCCCTCCGGTCCCGCCCCCTTTTGTTGAACAGTTGGAATGTTGACAAAATGAACAATTACAAGGTTCCAGACCACAAAATCATATTTAATGTCCTTTGTCGGGTTCACGAGATAACTTAGCTTTGAAATGCCCGGAATGTCATTGTTCAAGCTATTTTCGGTTGTTCTTATAGGCGTTTCATTTTTAACTCATGAATATGCAATATATAAATAAGCTTCACTCTGATTGGGTGGCTGTTTCTCCTTAATTGGAGGTGGAAAACGTTTTTCCTCTGATTGGTAACTGCAAAAATGGCTGCGGCTTGCGGCCACCGTGTCGCTTGTTTTGGAAATTCAGTGGGAATTGTACCCCAGCAGCCTGCTTGCGCTGGAGGAAACCCTTTTTTTTCAAAGCCCACCGAACAACTTTGCAGTCGCCCATTAAGCACCCTGATGTGTGATGAATGTCTGATGCAAAACTTTGCCTTTTATCGCCTATGCAAACAACCTGCAAAAAATCCCACAAAATTGGCAAAATGACAGTAAAAAGTATGTTACAAAGGCTATTTACAGTCAAAAGTAATTGTTGCGTTGACCACATGAGTATAAAACGGTTAATGAGGCTTTCACTTGACACATTCAATATGGTGGTGATGTCTCCGTATGTATGGGTGCAATCATGAATATTGTATTTCAGGTCGTTTCTCAATCGTTTACCTGCACTATATCTGGGCGTGTCTACGTGTTGTACGGCCTTAATATGTCTAAGAGCTTTTTTTAAAGTTGTGTTTGTTTTTTAAAAGTTTTTGCTCGCGGCTCCAGAGAACGCAAAATGGCGTCTTCCTATCGTGCTTCCTTTTCCGGTGAAAGCCCCTCCCTGTTAGCCTTAGCTGTTAGCTCTCCGTAGGACGGGACTGGGAGAAAGTGGAAAACGGAGTAGAAAAGTTGGTCCCAGGGCGAAATGAGCGCGGACATGGACCATAGAGAACCGCGGTGACCGGACACCGAGTGTGTCGTTTCCACTAGTCGCCTCTCGGGTGGGTTCGTGGGGCACAAAAAAGCCAAAATACGTCGTTAATCCTCGAAGACCCTCCAGTCCCACCCGGGGACTCCACTCGCTCCTCGGTCGCCTTCTCTTCTCTCGCCTGAATTTGCGCTCAATTAATCGATAAAAGTGCGGACATGCCAAAGAAGACTTCCGGCGGTCACCGCTCGTGTGCCTTTTGGCTTTTACCAGAGTTTGCCAGCAGCACTTTAGGATGTTTTGTCCGCTCCAATGTTTCTTAGCAAGCTAGCTTCGATTTTCCGTTTACTTGAATGGGCTACGGCTGCTTTATGTTAGCGTTACTTTGTACACGCAGCTATTGTGAGTTTATCCAAGGGTTTTTCTTGTAATTTGGTTTTGCATGGTTTATAAATTTGTATAACTGGACGTTAGATAACAATTTACACAAACGTAACGTTGACACATATATGAAGAATGAAGGGTGTGTTCATGTCCTCAAAACCACTGGAAGTCAATTCCAAGTACAGCCCAGAAAGTAAAGTAAATGTGAGTATTGTTTTTGTTGTTATTCATTTTTGTTCTCCTGTTCCTCCACAGTGGATCATGCAAACTTTCCTCTGTCGACTTCGCCGTTACGCCGCCTGACACATGATGGGTTTCGGTCGGGATCTGAGGAATTCCCATGAGGGATTACTGAAACTACAGGATTGGGAATTAAAGGTACTCCTTTTGCATTCTCCATTTCCTTCTTGGAAGCAGAAATTAGGTCTGTGATTTCAACAACAAATCCAAGCGAAATGTCTGAATGTTCCTGCAGACTGGCATGGAAACAAGTGTGTAAAGAATGCACACTTTTTTTAAAATTGTGCATTCAGCCCGTCGAAATGTACCAAAACCAACAAAAACAAATCCTTGAGAATACATTTAAGTGTTGAGGGACCCAAGAAAAAAGTATTTTATTAATTGAACAAAAAAAAATCTTCGTCTGGTTGATTGTGTGAATTTTGTTCTTTCAAATACCACCCGAAAAAAACTCCTCATTGGTCGGGCCTAACATTTTTAAATGATGACCTGATGATCAAAATAGTTGTTAATTTGATAACTGATCATTTATTTTGACATTTCCAAGTCAACGTCATGCTTACTACAGTGCTGAACGCGATTATGGCGGCCCCTACTGGACAAATATTATGCCTGCGCCTCACTGGCATATTGGTGTTGCTGCTGAATAATGGCAACTGAATGTTGTGTGGGTCTGGCAGCTGCTGGAGACTGTGAAGCGTTTCATGACACTGCGCGTGAAGAGCGACAAAGAATACGCCGCCCTGCTTCTCAACATGACGCAGCAGATGGAGAAACAGGAAGCGGCCGATTACGTCAGCACCGTCAGTAAGGTGAGCGCTGCCACTTGCGTCGCCGTTGCTCCTCGCTAGCGCGCTTTCTTCTCATGATGGCCGCACTTGCGCGCGTGTTGTGTCAGTCGTGGTCGCAGGTGGTGCGTCAGACGGAGGCGCTTGGTCGCGTCATGAGGGGTCACGCCGACGACCTGAACTCGGGTCCGCTGCACCGCCTCGCCACGCTCATCAGAGACAAGCAGCAGGTGAAGAAGAGCTACCAGAGTCTTCATCAGCAGCTGGAGAGCCACAAGCACAAGGTCTGCTGCTGACGAGCGATGGGCACACGCGCGCACTGAAACTTACATTTATAGAACTAACTAATTATCACAACGTCCTCACCAGTCGACCACCACCCTTATTATTTTTATTATTATTATTGTCACCCTGACCTTGTATTCGTTGCTAGGTGACTCGGAGTGACCTGGACAAGCTGAAGTCGACATATCGCCAGCTGAGCCGCGACGCCAACAACGCCAAGGACAAATACCGAGAAGCTCTCAGCAAAGGTTTGACTCGGGCACCCTCAGGTTGAGAAGTTATCGCAGCCGCCCTAAAAACCTTCCCTAACTTTGCGCGCAACGCACCAGGCCGTGAGGCCGAGCGCGCTCACGAACGTTACGACAAAGCCACCGCCAAGCTCCACAACCTGCACAACCAGTACGTGGTGGCCGTGTGCGGAGCGCAGACCGCGCAGGAAGAACATCGGCGGTGCGCGGCGCCTGCGCTACTCGACGCCCTCCAAAGGATGCAGGAGGACATGACGCTCGCTCTGTGAGTAACGCGGAGACAAATGTTGACCCAAATATTACTCATAATCACGACCCAATCCATTCAAAAATGGGGGGGGGGAATGTGCCATGCTAGTCGTGGGATAAGAGAGCTGAGGGACGATTGCTCATCAATGCCTACGTCTGTGCAGGAAGAACATTTTGGAAGAGTACTGCGAGATCAGCAGTCTGCTGACTGACGAAGTGGTAAAAGTCCATCAAGAGATTTCTGCGGCGGTCCAGCAGATCGACCCGCTGGTGGAATACCAGCACTTCATCGACGCCTACAGGTCGCCGTGGTGACAGCGGAGGTTTTTTTTCGGCTTCCCGGTTAGTCCGCTGACTTGTTGCATTTGCGTGAAGCAGGTCTCCGGAGAGCCCCGAGGCCAACGTGGAGTTCGACACCTCCCTGCTGGACGAGACAGACAACCTGTCGGCCAATGAGATCCTGTGGAACACGCTGACGGCCGACAGTCTTCAGGCCATGTGAGGACGCGCCCCCTGGAACTCACCTGTTGCGCAAATATACCCCTTAGCAAGCTTCTGTGATTGGTCTCACTGTCATTCCGACTCATTTGCGAGGAAAATGGCCATTCCTGCCACGTAATCAATCGTTCACACCTCCAGAGGCGTGTGGAAAAATCATCTTTTATCTAACTGTCGAATCATAAGCAAATTTTTACTTAATCTTTTTAGGCCTACCTAGAATCGACTATACAGTCAATTTAAAAAAAAATCATCCAGAATTTTGTGTATCGTCTCATGTTCAGGTTGTCGTCGGCCACAGAGGAGTTGGCACTGACTCAGCAGAATCTGAGGACCAAAGAGGCTCTGGTGGTCGACCTCGATGCCAAGATCATCAGTAGCCAGCAGAACGCAGACAGGAAGTCCGAGTTGGTGTCGCCCTCTCCGCCTCCGTCTCTCTACCGGCGTCATTTGTCTCGCTGATCCAAGTCTGTCTGTCCATCTGTCCTCAGCTGCGTGCTCCTCCTCAGTCAGAAACTGTCTCTCCTGGAGCTGCGCCAAACCGTCCAGTCCCTGCGCAGCTCCGAGGCTCGCCTCTCCTCCCAGAAAGCCTTGTTGGACACCAAAATGGCGGAGGCCCCGTCTCCGCCTCCCCCGCCACCGCCGCTTGCGATGCCCTACGAGGACGACACTCGCTCCGTCAGCTCCACCGTAAGAACTGTCGGCGGAGGGTTGGGCTGGCGCGGAGCCCATCAAAATAAAAGCCTGCCCTTCCTGTTTTGTCTTGTGTTTTCAGGAGAAAGGCAAGGAGAAGAGCTCTCGCTTGGACACGCTGCGACACTCGCTGGCTGGAATGATCCGCTCGCCAAAAGCCATGTTGGGCTCGTCGTCCTCGGTGAGCCGTTTCACCTGTGGCTTTTCCACATTTCTCGACCGATTGACCAATACATCTTGAAAATGGTCATCACAATACCCGTTGCCAAACTTTCAGAATAAAAGACCAAAATTAACAATTTGACAGCAGTTCTTTGACGTCATTCCATCATCGGAGCGCCCTCTGGCAGACCAGGAGTGGTACCACGGTGCCATTCCTCGCACGGAGGCTCAAGAGCTACTTCGGCAGCAGGGCGACTTCCTGGTGAGGGAGAGTCACGGCAAACCGGGCGAATACGTCCTGTCCGTGTTCTCGGACGAGCAGCGGCGACACTTCATCATCCAGTTTGCCGACGTACGTGCTCTAGGACGCACCACAGCACACCGCGCCCCTCCTTTGACGTCGGCCGTCTCTCTCTTCCGTTAGAATCAGTACCGCTTCGAGGGGACGGGCTTCACCACCATCCCGCAGCTCATCGAGCACCACTTTTCCACCAAGCAGCTCATCACGAAAAAGTCTGGCGTGGTGCTCCTCAACCCCGTTGTCAAGGCAAGCAATTGCAAACGGCTTGATGACGTTGCAGAGTTTTCCTGTCTGTCATGTGTGTGTGTGTGTGTGTGTGTGTGTGTGTTTCCCCTCACGTGTGCAGGACAAAAAGTGGATCCTCAACCATGAGGATGTGGCGCTGGGCGAGCTGCTGGGCAAGGTGAGCTCACTTCCTGTTTGTCAGAGTAAAATTGCCATAAGTGATGAATTAAGAAAATATATTGTGAATAAAATATTTTCGTTTTTTTGGGGTCCCCTCCACAATAAAAATATGAATTGCAGACAGAACATTTTACCATGTTACAATACTTTCTACTTAAATAGACAGACTTGGCTACATTTTATTTATTTATTTTTGCTTTTTCCCTCGAGTGTCTTCTTCGTTCTCTTACGTGTGTCAGACCACCGTGCCGATCAGCCCGCAAGCCTCTTTTAATGAAAGGAATCATTTTTCAAAAGCCTAATATTGAACAATGAAGTGGGACGGGCCCTATTCATCATGTTGTGCTGCCTCTTCTTCCAGGGCAACTTTGGCGAGGTGTTCAAGGGGACGTTGCTGCGAGACAAAACAGCGGTGGCCGTCAAAACCTGCAAAGAAGATTTGCCTCCAGAACTCAAGATCCGCTTCCTTTCGGAGGCCAGGTGGGCATCGCCATAATTGCCCCCAGTTGGTGGTGAGGCAACTCGGTGTTTCCGAAAGATTTATTTACATATTACGTACAGTATTCCGGAGAAAATTACCCTTTCAAAATAAAGGGCAATTTTGACCTAATACAAATAAAATGAACCTTGAAAAAAGGTGGCGTCCCTACTGTATTTCCAACCCCAAATTATTTTGCAAATCAGATCAAATGAGTTTAGGTTATTAAAGAAAAAATACTGAGGCCCAAGTTTGAATTTGTGGGATTCCTAATTTATCCTCCTAGTTTAATTTTGCAGGCCTAATGTGCTGAGCATTCACGTGTGTGTTCAGAATCCTGAAACAGTACGATCACCCCAACATCGTGAAACTGATCGGCGTGTGCACTCAGAGGCAGCCCATCTACATCGTCATGGAGCTGGTTCCCGGTAAGCGGGCACCGCATGCGCGCCTCTGTTGACTCCCGTCGTTCCTGAGCCTGGCTCGCGTCTGTCCGACCCGTTAGGCGGCGACTTCTTGTCCTTCCTGAGGAAGAAGAAAGACGAGCTGAAGACCAAGCAGCTGCTGCGCTTCGCCGTGGACGCGGCCGCGGGCATGGCCTACTTGGAGAGTAAGAACTGCATCCACAGGTGAGTTGCGGCGAGGACCTATGCGGGTCGCCGCGGGCTCGAGCTCACGCTTGCGTGCACGTGTGTGTCAGGGACCTGGCAGCCAGGAACTGCCTGGTGGGAGAATGCAGCTTGTTGAAGATTAGCGATTTCGGCATGAGTCGTCAGGAAGACGACGGCGTTTATTCGTCGTCCGGACTCAAGCAGATTCCCATTAAATGGACCGCTCCAGAAGCTCTCAACTACGGTAAGGATGAATAAGATGCCTGCTGTCACAGTCATTGAAATCTCTAAAATAGACACACGTTGCATATATAAATACACAACACACGTTTAAAAGCGAACGGAATACACAGTAGCAGTGGCGGTTTGCCGTATGTGTTATTTCAACGTGCAATCTGTGTTGTGCTTTTTGTCATGCCATAGCTTTTAAAATGCTTTTAAGTGCTTTTAAAATGATGCAACAATGGAGTTGTATCTTGAATTTAAAAAAAGATTAAGTTACCGGTAGTTATATATGTATATATATAGTGGTAGTGAATTGGGAATTTCTCCATTGTGAGACTAATAAAGGTTTCTTATCTTATCTTATTTTTATATTTTACTTTGTTTAAAAAAAAGTGTTCTGAGCTTGAGTACATAACAAATGTGAGTGGCACTCCTTTCATCTAACAGGTCGATACACGTCGGAGAGCGACGTGTGGAGTTACGGCATCTTGCTGTGGGAAACCTTCAGTCTGGGGGTGTGTCCTTACCCGGGGATGACCAATCAGCAGGCCCGTGAGCAGGTGGAGAAAGGTAAGCGCGCCCAGCCACGCACGCATGCACGACAACCGGTGACGCTGTGGTTGCTAGGTTACCGGATGGCGTGTCCTCAACGTTGCCCGGATGACGTGTACAAGGTGATGCAGCGCTGTTGGCAGTACAGCCCGGAGGAGCGACCCAAATTTGCCGAACTGCAGCGAGACCTCGCCGCCATCAAAAAGAAGTGACGGGGAAGCGTGGTCGGTTTTTTTAATTTAATTTTTTGGGGGCTTGGCATTTGAACACTAAAAACGTGTCTCGCGGCTACTCATCCACAAAAGGGCGTTGGCGTCGCTCGCTGCCTTAGCTCAGCGTCAAGCAAACGTAAAAAACGGCGGTCAAACAGGAAATGTGCATGCTTGCATTACTAATTAAAAAGAAAAAAGAACCAGTATGTTATTCCCACATGAAACGCATCGATTTCACTTCTAATCCCGTAACCATAGCAACCGGACTAATATCCTTATATATGTACATTATAGCTTGACTTTTTATTTGTATTTATACTTTTTATTTCTCAGCAAATCCAGCATCTTAAAATAAACTTTTTTTCTTGTTTTTTTTTTTTTTTAGACAATCAGTAACAATGTTATTTATTTGTGGAAAGATAAGATGCGCCTGCGTGAGTGGAGTTTCTTTAGGCCCACCCGCTGGTTCCTTTTTGTACATAAATCACTTTGATAGTACCATTGATGAAACCCTTTATAAGACAGTTGATGCATTTATAATGAAAATAAAACACCAGACAACATTTTCTTGTCATGACTGTGTGGAATTTACTGCTTGGTTTTGAATTATGGAAGACAACCCCCAAAAGTAATCTTTTTTTTTTAATCTAATTTATTTGCTAGGCCCTGCTAATACGAAATGATTCCATCATCTTTACACACATGAATTAAGTTAATTTATTAAAATTGTAAACTTCCAAATAGTGTGGGCAAGGTGGTAGGTTTGGGGTTTGGCTTGTAGCCGATTCGCTCGTTAATAAGCTCCGCCCTCGACGCAGTGGTTGAACATGAGGGTAGAGTTTCTCCCCCAATCACTTCGCTGCCGACCACAGAGTCTCCACCTCCCGACTCCACCTGTTCTCGTTGACGTTTCCGTGCCTGAAAGAAAACGAGAGCCAGGGAATATAAATCTTGGACCAGTATTTTACCCAATGACAGCCAGATGATAAAATTGAAAAATAACCTCAAGCTCCTTTTTGATGCTTTCAAATTCATCAGTGTCATCGATCTTCAGCTCCAGACGAGTAGGTTTCCTCCTCAACATCTTCTCTTAGACACATTCACTGAGAGGCTGAAAAACAATACCCCCACACACACAAATTCTGCACAAGTTGAAAAGTATACCCCTCCAAAAAATACAATTTGTTACAGTGACCTTCCTTTTCCAACAATCGATTTAATCGACAAAAACTACGGTCATGTTTAGATACCTTGTTTAACTTGAAATTGTCAAAATCCTCAGAATTTCACCCTCTCAAAAATGAAATGCTCTCACACTGAATATCGTTGCAATATGTGCAAGCGTCTTTTACTTTGGGGAAACATTTTTTGCCTGTTTTCTGACATATGTTACCAAAACAATAAGTGAATCGTTATTTCCCTTTGTTCGTTTCCTAAAACTAAATTTGAAATGGCTTCCTGTTTTTACGAGCGGTGGGTGGGTTGTTTTTTTTACATAGCCTATTCGATTAATCAGAAAAGTAATCAATTATCAAGTTTCAGTCTATGTTTTTATCCACTCATGATCATTGATGGAGTGAAATTTCAAGGGATTTATCTGTTAGGCTGAATACATTTGTGTACGTTATCCTTACGTTATATATTTTACGTATATTGCGCTTATTCACGTGTCTAATCTTGACGCTTGTCATTTAGCCAGGAAAGAAACGCAATGAAA
Organism: Hippocampus zosterae; assembly: GCF_025434085.1. Taxonomy (NCBI): domain Eukaryota; kingdom Metazoa; phylum Chordata; class Actinopteri; order Syngnathiformes; family Syngnathidae; genus Hippocampus; species Hippocampus zosterae. The sequence continues at coordinate 9,823,775 of NC_067468.1, forward strand.
TGGATATTGGCAGTATTTTCTGCAGTCTTTACTGAACTTTATTTTTAGTACTCGATTATTTGAGTAACCGACCGTCAACCGATTTGTTGACTTGGTAAGTAGCTGATATTGTAATGCTTTGAATGAACGCGCAATTTGTAGCGTTTAAGTGTGCATTCAACAAGACTCTAATGCTAAAAGCTATGCGACTAAAAAGACGGCGATCAATGTTTCTATGGAGGTTCTCACCTTAGATGCCAATAATATGCAAACATTTACCTGCCAGCTGATTTCAAGTTGCGTTGTGTCCTCTGGAATTAGTTTTGTCGTCTTTTGACTGTTCTGTAGTGCGAAGTGTAGTTGTTCCGGGGCGTTACAGAGTGGACAGGAAATACAACCCCTGTACGCGGAAAACGTCATTTACATCCGGGTTGTTTTACATCCGGGTCTTTTCCTCATTCAAACATCGCCGAATTGCTCTTGTACCAGTGTGAGTTTTATCACTTTTAAATCTTCATTATAGCGATTACCGTCCATTGTTTTGGTGGCTACAAGCCCAAAGAAATGTAACGTGTGGCAAAGTCATAGTTTGTTACTACCTGGACGCTCGTTTGTGATAAAAACGCTAGCCGCGAATAGTAGCGGCGGCACGTTTGATTTGTAGACTCGCGTTTCATTATTGCCATCATTGGTGCTCTACAAATATATGAGTCTTGTTATTGATGGGGTTTCTTTTAGGATTATACACCCTGTGGTCCTCGGTTTACGTTTGAGTTACGTTCCTGCGGCGGCTACAAAACGGAATACGTTCATAGTTAAACACGAGCCAAATTTGCACTGAGTATTTTTATTCACAGGAATGCAAAATTAAAAACAATCCAATGATCAACGGTAAATACCGCACTGACTAAGTGTGACGACCAGCAAATTGCTCCACTTACTCGTATGTCGGGACCTTCGTTCAGGGCTCCTTATGTTTTCATGATCAAAAAACATCCATCACGAACAAATGATCACATGGCTTTAACATGACTCGTTTGTGACAGGTTATGTATCCATCTGTGTGATTATCATCACGAGTGTCATCTTATATCCTTTCGCAATAATTTTACAGAATCAATAACATAAATAACAAAAATACTACAGAACACATTGTGAAGTGTGACCTGTTAGCCCGGTTGTATAAATCAATTTATTGTGAAGTGCTTCCTGTTGGCCCAGGTACCAGGATGTCAGACGACGAGGACTTGGCTCCGGCCCCGAAGAAAGGTCGCGTGTTCTATGGAAGCCTGGAAGAAAAAGAGCGCGAGCGCCTCAATGCAGAGATTGCCGGCGGCCTGCCCCTCGGAAGTGATGGCGTCAAGGCAGGAATCGAAGCAGGAAACATAAACATCTCGTCTTGTGGGTGACACATTTTTGAAGACGGGCTCCGCATCACGCCCGCCACCTGACCGATGTCCCGCGATACTTTGCAGCCGAGACCCTGGAACTGGAAGAGCACATAAACGAGAGGCAACAGGAAGCGCTCGCCGAATTTGAGAGGAGGCGGCGAGCACGACAGATCACCGTGTCTACCGATGACACCGAGGTCAAGGCGGGGCTGCGAGCGCTCGGGGAGCCAATCACCTTATTTGGGGAGGGGCCGGCCGATCGGCGAGAGCGGTAGGCTGCGCCCTGTAATTTTCATCTTGTCCTCTTTTACTTCTGTCTTGTTTACTTTTACTTTTATCTCGTCTGCTTTTACCTCAGTCTTGTCCACTTTTCAGGCTGCGTGGCATTTTGTCCGTGGTGGGTCCAGATGCCCTGAAGAAGTCTAGGAGAGATGAAGAGCGAGCAAAGCGTTCACAGGAGGAGGTTGGCAATTGGCATGACAACACACACACACGCGCGTGTCCATGTGTTCCGTAGTTACACATGACGATAAAGTGCCTGAATTTTAATTTTTTCTTCCCGACCAATTACAGTGCCATCAGACGTGGTACCACGAAGGGCCCACCTCTCTCAAGGATGCACGTCTCTGGCTGGCCCGTTACTCTCTGCCCAGGTGAGTGCCCGCCGACTGGACCAATGAGTCCAATGTGAAGTCAAGAAACCCGGAGTGGGTGTGTGTGTGCGCGCCTGCCATGTGCTGTGATTGCTGTGTCAGGTCGATGAAGCGTCTCGAGGTAGCCCGGGCTCAAAAGGAAATTTGCGAGGCGACCAGAACCATCCGCCAACAGGAGCTGAACAAGAGCCTGAGAGTGAGCACAAATTAGTATTGGCAGCGTGATGAAATTATTTTTAAATGATTTGGATGATTTAAGAAAAGTGTCACACCTCCTCTTTTAGAATTTGAACAACTTCTGCAGTCAGATCGGTGACGATCGACCAATCAGCTTCTGCCACTTCAGCCCCGATTCCAAAATGCTGGCCACTGCCTCCTGGTGATGCTCGCGCACAAACGCAAGCGTGCAAACAGCTCGTGCGACACTAACGTGACGTGTACCCCACAGGAGCGGTTTGTGTAAGCTGTGGTCCATTCCCGACTGCAACCCGATTCGTACTCTAAGAGGTGGGCGGAGCCTTCAATTTCTCGTACCTTGACTTATGATACTTCACCTGGTTGGACAAAAAAAATATTCTCTTTTTGGATAAAAAAAATATTCTCTTTGAAGTTTTTAGGGCCATGTCCAAACCGCCGACAAGTCCTGGCTTCAACACACGCAAATCCAATTGAGGGGGGAAAAAAAACTGTGGCGCTTGTTGAATTGCAGGTCACAACACCAACGTGGGCGCGGTGGTCTTCCGCCCGCAGGCCGGCTTGTCTCTCGACCAATCGGACGTCAGTTTGGCCTCATGTGCCGCGGATGGGTCCGTGAAGCTCTGGAACCTCCTCAGGTATAGTAAAGGAGGCGGAGCCAAAGAGGAGCAATCAAAGTGAAAAGTAACAAACCCTTTTTTGTGGTCGTCGTAGCGACGAGCCGGTGGTGAGCATAGACGACCACACCGAGCGAGTTTCTCGTGTTTGTTGGCATCCGTCTGGAAGGTTCCTGGGATCTACATGGTAAACCGGCGCACACGCTCAAAACACACAACTAGCACACATGCTATCGACTGAGGCCCGACCGATTGATTGGCCAATATTAGCTCTGATTTTTAGCACATTAGCATTACAGCATGAGACAAAGATTATAACATTCAAATGTTTGCTGCAGTTCCCCCCACCCCTTTCAAAAAAATAATTTTGGGGCAATTTTTATCTCTATCATTAATGTTAGATGAATCCTTAATTGCTCGGTACTGTAAGACAGTCAAACGTTTGTCCAATAATTATCTTTATTGTTGTATTGTTTTCGGTATTGAAACTGTGTAGGTTTTTTATTTATTTTAATTGATCGCTGATTGGAATCCTACTCTGCCAAATCCGAATTGACATGGCCGTCATCAAATCCATATCGGTCGGGCCCCAGACCAGTGACGCCGAATAACACGTGTGCTAAAACTGTGTAGCTACGATCACTCGTGGCGTCTTTGGGACATGGAGGTGCAGGAGGAGATTCTACATCAAGAAGGTCACAGCAAAGGTGTTCATGACCTTCATTTTCATCCTGACGGATCGCTGGCTGTCACTGGGTAAGCGCTACTATGCTACAAAACAACAGCGTACGACTACACTGGAATACGATACACATTGTCGTCACTGGAGTAAAGCATAGCGGAAAATATTGCTTCGCTTGGGGGACCAATTGATCTTCGCGAACCAATTGAACTTTGCTAACAGAGGTTGCACTGTAATATGTCGCCCGTACGCTCAAGTGAACTTTTTCTTACTAACCAGTGGCCTGGATTCCTTTGGAAGAGTTTGGGATCTTCGCACAGGACGCTGCGTGGTCTTCCTGGAAGGACACCTGAAGGAGATCTACAGCGTGCATTTCTCACCTAACGGGTCAGTCAGTCACGCGACAGCACCTGTAGAATCGGGATGCGAGTCCAGACTTCTATTGAGTGCCACTTATACAAAATGGAAAAAGGTCACGGAGTCACCTATGCCTTGTTTTTAGGTAACGTGCTAAAAGCAATTTGCGATGCTGGAGGTCGACAGACATCTCGTCAATTTCAAAAATGGGTTTTCTATCTTTCAACACATCTACTTTTTCCTCATAACCTTTTGATTTTCTTATTAAAAGACGAAAAGAGAAGGAGTCCCATTTGCCTAATCACGACAAAGCCATTTTTAGATTGTTTTTTTAGGAGCCACGGGTGTCTAGGTCCACTACATTAAAAAACAAAAAAATCCCTAAATTGTGATTGTTTTCTCACTCAGTTACCACCTGGCGACAGGAAGTGGAGACAACACCTGCAAAGTTTGGGAGCTGAGGAACAGGAAGTGTCTTTACACAATCCCCGCCCACCATAACCTGTTGTCAGGTGTCAGATTCCAACGTAAGCACGCTTTGCCTTTCTTTTGCAAAAGCTCTTAATCCTAAAATTACGCACAACAGGCTAATGGAACGCTCTAATTTGTTCATCGAGTGCGATTGCGAATATTTTTTTTCGTCTGTGTGTGCCGAGACATGATGACGCTATTGAAGTATTTGCGCTCAGTGGCATTCCAAGACTGAATTTACTCGACGCGCACGTATATGTCTGTGCGTGTACAGCGACGGACGGTCAATTCCTGTTGACGTGCGCATACGACAACATGGCGAAGGTTTGGAGTCACCCTGGCTGGATGCCGCTGAAGACACTCGCCGGCCACGAGGGGAAGGTAGACCTTTTTTTCTACATTTCTGATAGTTGCACAAATCGGGACATAGCGATGATCGAGTTTTCAATTCAAGTCTTTTGTTCGGGGATGCCGAATGATTTCTTCAGCATTCCCTGTTCACTCTGTTGGGATTTCTGCAGAACTATCAAGGTCCACCATATAGCGGAAAAAAACCAAAATCATGACGCCTTTTTTTTTTGTTGTCAGGTGATGGGTGTGGACGTGTCTCCAGATGGCAAATTCATCGCCACATGCTCCTACGACAGAACCTTTAAACTTTGGGTGACGGAATGAGACGGTTTGTTTCAGCTCACCTCATTCTTTATTCAATAAAATGGTCTTTTAGCAAAAAGTTTTCATATTAGCATCTCTGCTAACGTTACGATTTGGCGACTTTGACTATAGACCATTTAACAATGTTTATTCAAGGGGCTTCCAGGTTTAGGTTTGAGCATGTTTGTGCTGTTAATCAGGAAATTAGAAACAAGTCAAATCACCAGTTTTTCAGTGTGAACTTTAAACTTTTTTTGAATATAACTTGACAGCAAAATGTATGCAATACACCTCACTTAATATCTGCCCAGCGGACATCTCAGATTTCAGTTTCCCTCCATTTCCCACCAAATGAAAACTTCATAGCCACAAGGTTTAACAATTAGCATCTCATTGGAGGTGCCCCCAAATATACTTTATCCTCTGCAGAGAAAGACTAATTTGTGCCATATTGATGTCAGATAAGCTACTCAATGATCAGTGTATTCGTCTAGTACCCACAGTTGACTGAGGCAAACCCATCAGAAGGAGCAACACAATGTGCATTTCAGAACAAAGTGTCGAAAAAGAAAGATTAATTGTTAATGTCTTTATAAAGTAGCGTTTTTCCACTCATCAAAATACGTGTTACTCATTTTTTTTCGTGTATTGACAGAGGAATAGTTCCTGGTTTGATTTTAGTCGCGAACATGATTGCAGGGCAGCGCTCCCTGCGATGCAAATGTTTACACGCCATCAGTGGCGCGCGAGTTACTGCGGCGCCTTCTGCTGCTCCACGTGTACCACGAGACCTTTATCGATCAGGTCCGGGACCTCGACGGCGAGCCAAGGGCCGAGCCCGAGCGCCATAAGGTGGGCCAGGCCGAAGCGCGGCGCGTTCCGGGCCCACAGCGGCGCGAAGTGTTCGGTCAGGCAGATCTTGCCGCCGCGGTACATCTTAGCCGTTTTGCCATCCAGCTCCGGCAGTGCCACTTCCGGCGCCGTGTCCGGGTACGTCACGGGGATGTCGAACTCCAGGCGGAACTCGTAGCGCAGGAGCTCGTGCACGAACCAGCACGTGCCGGTCCAACGCGTGCCGTCCGCGTTGGACTCGAGGCGAAACCAGTCGTTGTCGGCAGCCTTGTTGTTCTCCACGAAGCGGATGAGGGCCAGGTACTCCTCCTTGAGGCGCTGCGGCCACAGAGTTCGCTCCCGCGGACCGGCCTGTGTCTTAAGAAGCGGGATCTGAGACACCGCTTTGCGCGTGCTCTCGTCCGCCATCGAGACGAGTGGACCGGCGGACAAACTCGTGGGCCAGTTGAAACGGGGCGATCGTTGGCGACACTTGCTGACGTGGACCAGACATCCGCTGCGTTGACGGGCTTCCGGCTTCTCCCTCTCTTCTTTGGCTTGCTGCTTTAGAGTGCATTACCGCCACCTACCGGACAGGGCTGTGCATGAAATGAGAGCGTTGAAAACTAGTAATTATGAGTTGACAAACGTTCACCTCAGTCTAACTGCAACACGATTCAAAATAAAAACCCCAAATGAAGAATTTAAATTTAATGGCTTTATTTTCTCCTTGTGTGACCGATTCAAACAATTCCAACGTTAAACAGCTCATCCGACTCCAAAACTTTCCAAAATAAAAGCTCAGAATTACGTATTTTCTTGACCAATTCAACTGTCGCAACTTTGTTTTTTGATTTCTATATATATTTTGACCGATTCAAAGAATTTCAACTTCAAAGTCCAACAATGTTTGAAAGTAAAACCCTCATCATTTAAACATTTATAATCATCAAATGCAACGTAACATTTGTAATTTCGTTTGCCCGTTTCCGATGTACAGTACACTATGTGAATGAATATCCATTTATATTCATTACCTTACTGTCACATCCAACATGTCGGAAAGGCCACGTTTCATTTCAAAACAAAGTGGGGAAAAAGAGTAACGTCTACATTTCCGGATTTGTTTATTATTGATGGGACATTTCGTTTTTGAACAATATCGTCACAGTACCAATTTTACGTACGTCAGTAGCAGTAAAGTATTGAACACGTCACAGCAGCGCCTATCACTTCACGGAAGCTGTCACCATTACACCGGAAGAACTTCCGGTCCAGACAGCCATCTTAGCATATTTTGCTTCTCGTCGTTGCTCTCAATTTTGTGAATCGTTGACATTATCGCTAATCTTCGTCAATAGTTAAACACTTTCTCCGTCGACCGCGTCAGGAGCACAGTCGCCCCGGCGCTAAGATGGCGGCCGACCGTCGCGAGGATAAAGGTACAAGTGAGCTTGGCTAGCTCGATAGCTTGGTTCGCCAGTTAGCTTGTCTTTGTTATGTGGAGCCTTTTGTGTCGCCAATCTTGCTAATCAGGTTATTGATTTCTTCTTGGTCGCTCGTCGGTACGCGTCCCCAAGCCTAACGGCAGCGGGTGATTAGGACAATTTCCTCAATTTTGTTGCCTTAACCGCACTTGGACTCGTTTCAAGGAAGGAATGATGGGACCTACCAGCATGCGTGCTAATGATGTTGTTGTTTATACAACAAACCTATATATCTGTTCAGAAAAAAACATTTCACACTCGAACAAGTTATAAATTAGTAGTCGTAGTAACTTTAATATGTTCTTATAATTAATGGACAAATTGAACTATATATTAGAGTACAGATATCAATGTGTTGAGATCTGAAACGCGACGAAAATGAGCTCTGGGAAAAAATGGCGGCCAGTCACCTGGATTGTCTAACATGTTCATCTGAGAATCCCTTGGTTATGTTGCTCAAGTTGATTTTATGATGTGATAGATGGCGAACTCACCGTTCTGGAAGACATTTTGACCGAAGCGCCGGATCAGGATGACGAGCTGTACAATCCTCAGACGGAGCGACACATCATTGATAAGAAAGGTAGCACCTGTAACATTGTGTCCTCGATCCATCTTTTCTTATTTTCCATTCCTCACTTTGCTGTCTTTACCTTCCTGACATTCTTTGAGACACTTGGACATATTTGTGTGGTAGGAACAAAGCGGAAGAGCGACCATTCAGAGTGCCATGATCGCAAGCGGCTACGGAGCTCCTCTGGTCACCCCCCTTCTAGATCATCTTCGGCCAATAAGAGAGGCTCAGGCGCCCCCCTGTCATCATCGTCCTCTAAGAGGTCAGCTACCAGTCCTCACAGACGCCACGTGAGCAGCTATCGCGGCGGCGACGACTACGATGAAAGAAAGAGCCGCCGGGGGACGAGAGACGTCGGCCGTAGCAGTGGAGGCGAAAGAGCCAGACGGAGACGCTCTCCCAGGAGCAGCGACGCCACCAAGCAGGTGTGCCAAATTTCACAGCTTTGTATGACGCCGCTGCCATTAACGCGTCGTGGCAGACGTGGGGTGGCGGACATTCTATTTCTCCATAAGCAGACATTCATTCAGTTTGCTGCAATGAGGATTTTTTTTTTGGCAAAACCATGAAACATGCACTCAAAAAGTGTCACTGTTTTTTTTCCAACTATTTATTTATTTATGCGCACGCAGAAACGGCAGAGCAGTCCCTCCCACCATCGAGAGGACAACCAATCAGACGAGGACGCAGCGCCAGAGTATGTGTCAGAGCAGCTCTCTGGAAGCTCCTCCCCCGCTGCTTCACGTGATGATGACCAACAAGAAGAGGAAGAAGAAGAAGAAGAAGAGGGGGAGGAGGAGGAAGAGGATGAAGGTGAGGAGGAGGAGGAGGAAGAAGAAGATGAAGAGGAAGGAGAGAAGGAAGACGAAGGTGAAGAGGAGGAGGAGGAGTACGAGCATCGCGTTGAGGGCAATGACTACGACACGCGCAGCGAGGCGGGAGATTCACGCTCGGCCTCCTCCGTCAGTTTCTCAGATGAAGGCGAGTCGGCGCACTCGGCCTCGGGCTCCGACGTCTCGGGTAGGAACTGCTCCCGTTTGCGTCGCCTGGCGGCGCTGCCAGTTCATACTTGTGACTGCCTCATGTTGTTGTCCAAACAGGTTCCGAGAAGAAGCGGGAGAAGCTTTCGTCGTCGGTGCGAGCCGTCAGTAAGTCCGCCTTCCACCGTTGGGCCACGTCAGTCAGTCGACCGCGCTTCTCGTTTTGGCCAACCGTGCATCCATTTTTCTTGCAGATCCCACCAGTAACCTTCGCTACATCCTGCGCGAGTCGCGCTTCTTCGTCATTAAGAGCAACAACCACGAGAATGTCTCACTGGCCAAAGCCAAAGTACGTCACCTGCCGGCTGGCAAGCGAGGAAGGCAAAGGTTGGCCTTCCTCGCTTGCACATTCCTTTTTCTATTCCTTCTTCCTGCCCGGCTGCCTCCCTTTTCTCTTCCTTTCTTTCTTTTCTTCCCACTTTCTTTCCTTTCCCCTCCTGTTAGGCAATATGAACAGGTGAGGTCAAAGCACAAACAACTTTTAGTAACCATCGAAGAACATTTTGGAAAAAGTCAAAGCACATTAACTATCAATTAATGCATTGTCAAAAATATCAACATCCCAAAAACTAAGACCCAAGTTACCCAGAAGCAATTTAAATATCTTTGCCATATCTTGGCTCCATAATAATAATAATAATACCTTTATTCGTCTCAAAATGGCAAAATTCCCAATGTATAGCTGCGAAGTTATGAAAGGAAGCCTCCTTGACGACTATTTAGCCATATCGCTCTTTCTTTTCTTTCTGTCCTTTCCTTGCTTCCTTTTGTTACTCTCTTTCTTTCTTTCTTGGTCTGAGCTGAACTCCACCTCATCTCCTCGTCGTTGTCGTTCAGGGCGTGTGGTCCACGCTGCCCGTCAACGAGAAGAAGCTGAACGCGGCCTTCCGCGCGGCTCGCAGCGTCATCCTGGTCTTCTCTGTCCGGGAGAGCGGGAAATTCCAAGGTGAGAGGATGAGGCAAGGGGTTCGGGGGGCCGGGGGTCAAGTTGCTCATCAGCCACATGACTTAAAGCCATACCTCACACTTGTGCTAGGTTTTGCCCGCTTGGCTTCCGAGTCTCTTCACGGCGGCTCTCCCATCCACTGGGTGCTTCCTGCCGGCATGAACGCCAAGATGCTGGGTGGCGTTTTCAAAATCGATTGGCTCTGCAGGTGAGCCCCCCCCCCCCCCCCCCCAACCCCCTGACATCGGGTTGGCCACCCACTTCACCTCACTTCTTTGGATGGCTCTCCGCAGGCGGGAGCTCTCCTTCACAAAGACGGCTCACCTTTCCAACCCCTGGAACGAGCACAAGCCCGTCAAGATCGGCCGTGACGGACAAGTGAGATTTTCATTCTACATTGCTTTTTTTTAAATCAAGTGACACCTTAACCCACAATCGGTGAAATCGATGCTGTAGGAACTTGCAAACCCTGTGTGTAATTATGGAACCTACAGTAGGTATGTACTAAAAGCATTTATGGCATTTTATTTAGATTTTTTTAATAGTCTTTAAACACACTTCAAATATTACAAACTTGAATGAATTGAGCAGTGGGTCATGCAAAAAGATGAGCCGTGCCAAACACATTTTGCGCTCGTTTCCGTGTTGAGCTATTTGTGTGCGGTTGCCCTTTTGTCAGGAAATCCAGCCGGATGTCGGCGCTCAGCTCTGTGCGCTCTTCCCTTTGGACGAGAGCGTGGACATCCACCAGGTGGCCCGGCGCGTTCGTCACAAGCGTGAGACCCCTTCGGAAACGCGACCCCGCGGCCGTCCGCCGCTGCGCGAACCGGGAAGGTTAGCCAATCGCCAAGCTCCTCCTCCCACTTCCTGTTGTTCTTCCGCTCCCACCGCGGCGCCACCTGCCGCCGGACGTCTGAGACAACGAGCGCCGCGGCTAATCCGCTCGAGCTTGTCGTTGCTCTTGCCACTCGCTCTGGAGTATTCCCGCTGGAGTGCCACCGTGAAGGTTGCTCTGTGGGGGGGGGGGGGAGTTGACATGGTTTCATATTTGTTTGACTTTCTCTCTTTGCAGGAGGTTCACTCGTAGCGAGTTGAAGCTAGCCAAATCTAGATGGACTTTTCAAAATAAATGCATTGGCTGGACTGATGGAAGCAGGAAGGGGCGAGGGAGCTTGAAGGGAAAAGAGAGAAAGAAAGAGAGAGGGACTGTGATCTCCACATGGACTCTTTTGTTTTTGTTTTTTTTTTCCAAGGTGGTGCAGGGTGATCATTTGATGGGGAGGGGGGGAAATCACTGGACTGTCCCATGAATGGTGGCGGGGGGGACAATTTGTCCAATCAGGTAAAAGATGGAACTGATCAAATGACCCTGCGTCCACCCCTTGGGCGGACACTTGAAAAAGTCTTGAGACAGACACACACGCACTGAACGAGGACGTTTTGTTGCGGTGTGTGTGTGTGTTGCTCTTGAATGAACTCTTAAGTGCGTGTTTGATGGACTCAAAAAATGTCTGGAGGGGTTGGGGCTTTTCTTTGGTGACTGAGAGGACTGCACCACCAGCACCATCATGACCCCTCCGCCCTTTCAAAGTAAGAGAGTTTGTTTGAAAAAGCCTTTTATCATGGACGCAGATGTGGAAACAAACTTTGTAGAATCCAAAGTCCACTTTTACATCACAAGCGGTATGTTGACCCCCCAGCCTTTGATATCTTTCAAAGTTTGTACATCTACTATTACTTTTTGTTTTTTTTTGATCACGTGAATTTGGAAGCTTTTACATACGCTGGATTGTCGACCGAGGGACCAACCAAGTAGACATGTAGCACCAGTGGGACCAACTTGCTAGACATGAGGGACAAGTGGGACAAAGACTTAGCAATCGACAAAATAGATTTCAGCAACAGTGAAACAATCCTGGAAAACGGAGAGATGAAGTAAGTTGATTTGGGAACTGACTGGACAAACCAGGAAGACTCACGCACCAACAAAATTGACTCAAGCATCAGAACGAAATACCAGGGAGACTTTGAGCCCAACTAAGTGGACTTCACGACCAATGGGACAGCCCAGAAAGACTTGAGGAGCGACCGAGTAGATTTTAGGACAAGTAGGAAAAACGGGGGAATCTCGGGGATTAACTAGGTGTACTTTAGAACTAGTGGGATAAACTGGAAAGACTTTTGGACCATCTTGGTAGATACTAGGACCAGTTGGGCAAATTGATAAAACTCAAGAGACTGAGCAAAAAAATAATAAAAACTGAGACACAGATGGGAGACTGTGGGACCACCTAAGCAGACTTGAGGACGGGTATTACAAACTGAGGTGACTCGGCCGACCAATTTTGTAGATCTGAGCATCAGTTGGACAAAGTCTTTTTCGTGCCAAGGCTTGTCAAAGTGGTTTGAAGGTTGAGTATTTCTTTTTTTTAAAGTGTGTTACTGCTACCACCAGCCTCGCATGTACTAGCGAGCATCCGTTTGTCTTACGTGTCAACTTGTCCACGTAGGCGTCGTCTCGAAGAGTACGACCTTCACGGCAGGAAGCGACCTCGGGCAGAATGTCCGGACTTCAACCAACGATCAGGTTGTGGAAATGAAAGTCCAAGAGAAGAAGCTGCAAATGTTGTCTTTTTTTTTGGATTTTCCAGTGACCATCAGCATGTCCTCGGGACGCTCGCTCATATGCGCTCGCGCTCACGGAACAATCTCATTTGGTTTTCTTTGCAGGCTTTATCCCAGACCTGCGTAACCAGCCGGTGGAGAGGTGAGGACCAAAAAAAAAAAAACATAGCAAATGATGAGGGGGAAAAAATTTCACTTCTCTCTGTTGTTTTTTTGGCCCTTTTGCAGGCGTTTCTCCAATGTGAGACGGGACATTTTCCTCAATGGGGTGAGTATCCCGCTCAGGCGCAAGACTTTCCCGCCGCACAGCGAGCCACGTCAGCCGAGCCGTGCGGCCATGGGCAACTCCTTTAGAATGGCAGATTTAACGGGCAGTCAAAAATTCCACATTTTGGGACAAAACTGATGCCTGCGTATACCAAGTCGGATCCGTCCACCCAAAAAGCCTCTGCAGAATTTCAAATCCATTTACTGTTGTCCGAAATAAGCGACAACTCATTCTGGACCAAGTCTGAAAAGACGTCTAAAAACGTCTTTGGGACTGAATGAGTTACGAGCAGTCAGCAGAGCATTAGCAAGTAATGCACGATAGAAGAAATTTCAACCAATACTGAGAACCAATCATTTCCTGCTTTTTACCGGCGATACAGAGAACTGATAAAATGTCGCAGTCCTAGGACGATATTAAAAAAAGTACAGTTTTTCCTGGCGATGAGCAATCTCAAAAGCTCTGACACAAATTGTACTATTAATGAAGTTGGTTGCTTTTTGTCTTGACCGGTATCATGGCTTCCTGTTTCTCGCCAGTCCTACGACTACATGCGAGACTATCACCACAACGTGGGACCTCCGCCTCCTTGGCAGACGTTGGTAAGCCTCATTTGTTCCTCAGGCTCCCCTTTCGAATCCTCCGCCGGGAACTGATCATGTTTCTGTGTGTTCAGGCCGCATACCCCGTGGAGCAGCCGGCGCCCCACCACCCTCCCTACTACCACCACAACCATCCCCCGCCACCCCCGCACCAGGCGTACCACCACCATCCTATGCCGCCGCACGAGGGGCCGCCCCCTCGCTTCAGAGACAAACAACGAGTTGCGGCGCCGCCACATCGCGCCTTCGCGTCCAGTCCGGTGAGTCTCGGGGCGGGGGGCACGCTTGGACTGACCTTTAGGACTGATTGGCGTCGACTTGCTCGGGCAGCACGACTACGACATGCGCGTGGACGACTTCCTGCGGCGGACGCAGGCAGTGGTGAGCAGTCGGCGGGAACGCGAGCGTCAGCGCGAGCGGGAACGAGTCGGACCGAGACGAGAACGAGAGCGGCCCAGGGACCGAGACCGGGAGAAGGAGAGGGGGCGCTACCGCAGATGAGTGAGCACATCGCTTCCTCTTCGGGCTTTTATTTGACTGCCGCGACAGCATTTATTCTTTTCGTGGGAAATAGATTGTGATTATTTCCTCCCTCTTATTTTGACGATCCCATGTAGGAGAAGTGACATCACGAAAGGAAAAAAAAAGAGGCACATTCTCTTCCAGGAATCCTCTCTGCTGCTCTCCACAGAAAACATGTTTGTCAGTATTTCAGGCCAACAGGAAATAGACTAGTCTCCACTTTTTTTTTTTTGTGAAATGTCCCACAAAAACCAAATAAATAACTTGTGTTCTTTCATTAAAATATTGTGCTCTTTTGCTTTGTTTCCAGCACACGTCTTAAGTCCTCCCTCGCTATGGCGAAACGTAGCTCCATACCAAGTCATGTGACTTGAATGGGAGTGGTTGCAGTCTCGAAAGTCTACGTTTAGTGTAAAGTGACAACATCCACCAGCAACCGACACCCCTCTCCATAAAAGTTTTGACTTGAGATGTCAGCGGATGGTCATAACACACCGTTTTTGTTTGACTGAAACTCCTCACTCCAACTTAGTTCCTCGGCACTGGAATTCCCGAGAGTCAACATTTTCAAAAGTGAAATAATTTTGTCTGAAACTCCACTCACTCCCAACAGTTCCTTTGCAACAAATTCTTTCAAGACCATCACAGGCACCGTTCATTCTTAACTGGAACCCCTCAACTCACTTCAACAACGTTCCTTGACACCCAAATGCCACAAGATGGCTTCAAATCACAGATGGTGTCATTTTTTTCCCTAAAATAAATTCCTGTAACTCACTTTAATGTAATTAGCTGACAGACACCACAAGATGGTGCCATAGTAAGACTTGATTGCTTTTCCCTGAACACACTGAGGAAATTAGGGTAAGTGCGTGTGGGGGTGCACGCGCACGTACGTTTATATATGTGTGCGTGCATGTGTCACATATGTGACACACGCATGTTATTTGGCACGACGGTGTGACAAAAAAAGTGCTGAAAAGCAAAAGTCGAAGCTGCGGCTGCTGAGAAATTGTTGCGGAATCCGTTGGGACGACACCAGAGTCATGGAGGATTTGTGTCGGCTGGGCGGTTTGGATCCCTTGTGGGTAAGTTAAACACGGCAAAAGTTTTTGGCATGTGGGGGTCATGGTCAGAGTAAATTTGAACAACAAAGACTTGTAAACAATTGTTTAAAAAAAAAGCTTAAAAGTTTGACACCGTTTTAAGTTTGGCTTAATGCTGACGGCAATGAAATGTGCCATAGACAGGCTAACGAAACTAGCATTGACGTTGCTATGAAACTGATATTTGAACACAAACAGTGCATAGACACACATCAGATTACTCACAGGCAGATTTTCATCATCCATTGCAAAGGAAGATTTATTCGGTAATTTCCAATAGTTGTGACGCTCTTTGTTTGCATGACTTGCGGTGATACTTTTTGAACAGCGTTTGTGAAATCATGTGTAACGGTGCTTTTTTTTGTTTTTGTTGTCAGGACTGGAACGTGACTTGGTACACCAGCAAGCCCGACCTGACGCAGTGCTTCCAACACACCGTCCTGGTTTGCTTGCCATGCGTTTTCCTGTGGACCTTCTGTCCCCTCTACCTGCTTTACCTGCATCTTCGACCCCGGCGACAGCCCCTCCCGCTCTCATTACTGTGCTGCACCAAGACAGTAAGATGGCCGCCTAGTTTGAAAAGCAGCTGTGGGGGCTTTCCAAATTTCGGCATGTTGTATTGTAAATAGGTAGCTAAAATGGGGACGGGGTGTCCGTCTGAATTAACAGTCAGTTTGGGCCCAAAGAACGCGCATGGTGAAAATCTCCGAACAATTAATGCCTCTTTTTAAAAAAAAATCATGAAGCAAGAAAGCGATTCAGGGTCAAAAAGTACAGATATTGACAATCCGACAACAACGTATGAACCCTTCTAATAGCCGCAGAATGGAAATCTTTTTTTAATGGAAAAAAGTTAATAGGCGGCCGATTGGGTAAGAAAAAAAAAATCCACGAATAATGTTGAATGAGTTCAAAACAATTAAATAAAATCAACAATTAGGCGAATACGCAAGGCTCCATCACATGAATTTTTCCCGCGTAAGTACGTGACGTCTGTTTGCAGCTGCTAAGCTTGAGTCTGGCGTCGTTGAGTCTCCTGGAGATTTTCTACCTCCTGGTGAAGAAGAACGACGAACTCCACACTCACGCCGTCTTCTTGCTTGGCCCGCTCGTCCGATCCTTCACTTTCGTGGGTCACGTCCGTCGCCGGCCGACGCCACCATGCTCCAAAACGGCATTTGAAAACGTTGTGTGCGCGCCAGGTGCTGTCCGTCGTCGTTGTCCACGTGGAGAGGAGAAAAGGCACCCGCTCGTCAGTCCTGCTTTTCCTCTTCTGGACTCTTCTGGTTCTTTGCACTGTCCCTCCTCTCAAGGTTATCGTGGAGCAGATTCTTGATCAGGTCTGGAAGAGTTTTCAAATTGACACGTTCTCCCTTTTTTTTTTTTTTGCTTTAATTTGACAAACTGAATCT
Organism: Hippocampus zosterae; assembly: GCF_025434085.1. NCBI lineage: Eukaryota > Metazoa > Chordata > Actinopteri > Syngnathiformes > Syngnathidae > Hippocampus > Hippocampus zosterae. The sequence continues at coordinate 9,840,187 of NC_067468.1, forward strand.
ACAATGTGTTGCTCCTGTGTGTACGCATCGTGACCTCCAGGGGGCAGTATAATTGCGACGTGCCAATGCGCGTGTATTCACTTACAGTTAGCCGCAGCGAGTTGTTGTGCAGAAAATGACAAATACATATTTTGACAATTGCGACAGTTTGTGTTAAAATATTCGTTTTTAACTTCGAAACGAGAGCTCCTGTGACATCAATGCTAGTTTTGTTAGCTTGGCTATGATGTTTTTCATTGTTTGTTAGCATCAAGCTAAAGGCTTTTGCCAAAGCTGTATGTGGTTACGTTCAATCCGCTTTGTTTTTGGTTTCGTTTGCCAACTGGGAGTGCCTCATTCATAGCAACAGTTGTGATACGCTGACTTTCCCTTTTGTCAGCTGCCAAAAGTCACAGAAGCCCGACGGGCAATTTTCCATGTTCATTTCACGCGGGGCTCCGAAAACCTTCATGTGCGCTTGACATTTGGCTGCCAAGTCTGGCACGCACGTGGCTACACATGCTCGCAAAATAGAAATCAAAATTCAATCTTGGTGAAGCCATTTCTTTCGGCCATGCTAACATGCGCTCTTTTTTTTCAGAGCTTTTGGTCAGACGGCGTCCGTTTTGTGGCCTTTTTCATCTGTTTTTCCCTTCAAGTCATCCAAGTGGTGCTGAGCGGCTTCTCGGACCGGCGACCGCTCGGCGCCCGCCGCGTTGAGGTAGCTAAAAGGGCGATTGGGTTTTTATTATTTCTATTGGTGGCAGATTCCCGCTGATGTTTTCTAGTTTTGTTTGGCTTTCTCATTTCAGAACCCATGTCCTGAAGAAGATGCCTCCTTCCTTTCCAACTTTTTCTTTTTTTGGTTCAGCGGGTAGGAAAATCACAGACGGTTGTCGCGATTCCCGTGGGGTGTGTTCCGTGTGAAAGCCAATGCTTGTTTGTGTGCTAGAAACATCAATCGGATGACAACAATAATGTCAATAAATATATGGCTTTAGCACCACAACCTTGTATCCCAATGCCGAATTGAATTTGACGAATGATTGCGCGCGATCTGAAAAACATCGTTTTCCTCCGAGCAGTCTGGTGATTCGGGGCTTCCGGCGCCCCCTGCAGGCAGACGACTTGTGGACGCTGCGTGACCAGGACTCGTCGGAGCGGATCATGAGTGAGCTCGAAGCCGCCTGGACGCAAAAACGTGCCGAGCAGCGGTAAGAAATTAACTCTTGAAACTAACTTTGACACGCACTTAAAAAAAAAGGAAGTCACGATTTGAATTGACAGATTGTTGCTGAAATGAATAGTTGAACAAAGGGATGATTTGGAGTGAAGAAAGTATGAACAAAGTTCGGCCCAGGGTACACTTTCAAATTCATTCATTCATCATCTTCCGAGCCGCTTGATCCTCACTAGGGTCGCGGGGGGTGCTGGAACCCATTCCAGCCGTCTCCGGGCAGTAGGCGGGGGACACCCTAAATCGGTTGCCAGCCAATCGCAGGGCACACAGAGACGAACAACCATCCACGCTCACACTCACACCTAGGGACAATTTAGAGGGTTCAATCAGCCTGCCACGCATTTTTTTGGAATGTGGGAGGAAACCGCAGCACCCGGAGAAAACCCACGCAGGCCCGGGGAGAACATGCAAACTCCACACAGGGAGGCCGGAGCTGGAATCGAACCCGGTACCTCTGCACTGTGAAGCCGACGTGCTAACCACTGGACTACCGGGCCGCCCACTTTCAAATTGAGAAAAAAAATGTTGACCTCAAATAAGTTTGTAACACTTTTCAATATCACGAACTACTTGGTTAATGAAATTTGCCGGACGAGTCAACTGCTGGCATCCTTCAAGGATCAGTTTGCAATTTTCCTGTCAAATGGCTTTTCATCATGATCATCAGAAGGCCGTCGGCGACGTCGGAGAAAAGCTGGCTGCTGAAGAAGCCCCCCAAAAAGCGCAGCTATATTTCCTCGTTCCTGCGTGCCCTGGGGCGGAGCTTCGGGCCCTACTTCCTGACGGGGACCTTGTGCCTCCTCCTGCACGACGCCTTCATGTTTGCTGTCCCGCAGGTGCTCAGGTTGGTCGGCGGAGATCTATCTATATCAATGTTACAGCAGTTATAAGACAATTTACTGCCATGGCTGTAACATTCAGTTTAATACAGCCATGTCCAAAGTCCGGCCCGGGGGCCAAATCCGGCCCGCGGTCGAATTTCATCCGGCCCTCGGCCCCTGTCATAAAATCAGTGCCGTCTGGCCCGCAGGTTGGGCGCAATGGAACACGTGTTGCATTGACTGAGGTCTCGTAGACTGGTGAGTGATGTTTCATAGAGTACTGCTTCCCTCTAGTGGCTAAATGAGTAATAGCATTCACTAAATGAGTAATAGCATTTAGACATTAGAGGGCATCACTCACGAGTTAACAAGACATCACTCTGTGTTTATATTGACTGATATGTCATATTTCAAATTCCTGTTTCAAATGAACCAAAAGAAATTCTTAAGATTGTTGAAATTAAAATAAAGATGGAAATGTGAAACAGACTGGCTTACTAAAATTTGTTGAACAATATTGTTGTTCAATGTAAAGAATGTCAGCCAAGGTTGGCCCCCCGACATTTTACCACATAAAATCTGGCCCCCTTGGCAAAAAGTTTGGACACCCCTGGTTTAATAAATGTGAAAGGCGGCGTAATTGCTAATGCTAATGCTATTTGGGCGCAGTCTTCTGCTGGGCTTCATGCGGGACGAGGACCCGGCCATGTGGAAGGGCTTCCTGTTCGCCGGCCTGCTCTTCCTCTTGTCTTGCCTCCAGTCGCTGCTAAACCATCAGTACATGTACCGATGCTTCACGCTCGGAATGAGGCTCAAGAGCGCCGTCATGGCCCTCGTCTACAGGAAGGTAAGCGGCGGCTCATCGGCCTCGAGTTGGCAGGACCCTGCCAGCGCCACCGGAGTGTGAGTTGACGGAATGCACCGCATTAGAAATAAAGCCGTATTGTATTGTATTCCCTTTAGCGTAGCTCCATCTAGTGGATGCATGACGCAACTGCAACCGCTATTGTGGCTTCTATTCATTCTCTGCGCCTTGTGTACACCTTTTGACCTTTTGGGAAGCGATGCAAACTGCCGCAATGTGTTTATGTGGCGTCAGTGTCTGGTGATGAGCAGCGCCGCTCGCCGGCAGTGCACGGTGGGAGAAGTCATCAACCTGATTTCCGTGGACACCCAGAAGATGATGGACTTTGTGGTTTACGTAAACAGTGTGTGGGTGGCGCCCATCGAGATCGCTTTGTGTTTCTACTTCCTGTCCAACGTAAGCGAAATCGCCCTCGCGGTTGTTGTACAGTATTGGGAGGGGGGGTCAAAATAGATTTCCGAGCCACAAGTCCCCATCCGAGGAACCAACAAGTTTTGTCGGCTGATCGGCAGCTGCTGGGTTTGTCCGCGTTGGCCGGCATCGGCGCCGTCATCCTGATCTTCCCTCTGAACGGACTCATCGCGAAGTTGCGGAGCAAGCTGCAGGTGAGGTCGCCGGGCAGACGGGGGGGGGGGGGGGGGGCGTTATTACCGCGGCGACGCAGTCTGACGGGAAAGCGCTGCCCTCAGGAAGTGCAGTTGGACTTCATGGACGGCCGCATCAAGCTGATGAACGAGATCGTGAGCGGGGTGAAGATCCTCAAGTTCTACGCCTGGGAGAACGCCTTCTTGCGTCGCGTCGGCATCCTGCGAGACGGCGAACTGGAGGCCCTGAAGAAGTCGCAAGTCCTCTATTCGGTCTCGCTTGCCTCCTTCAACTCGTCCTCCTTCCTGGTGAGCTTCCTTGCCAGTATGAGTCCGACGACAAGTGGCTTTTGGTTTTGGAGTCGTGGTGAATCTGCCGTCTCTTCCAAGATCGCCTTTGCCGTGTTCGCCGTTTACGTGCTGATTGATGAGCGCAACGTTCTGGACGCGCAGAAGATTTTTGTGTCGGTCGCTCTCATCAATATCCTGAAAACTCCTTTGAGTCAGCTGCCTTTCGCCATGAGCACCACATTGCAGGCAAGTTGGCAAACGCAAAAGTGCCCCCCCCCCTTCCCCGGCCAAGTCGTTTCTGACTCTGTGGGGCCATCAGGCTTTCGTTTCACTCCGACGTTTGGGGAACTTCCTGTGCCAAGACGAACTGAATTCGGACAATGTGGAAAAACTTCCCCTTTCCGACGGTACGGAGCCACTCGCTCGTCTGCTCCTTGCCCGTCTTCGGATCTCACCGCGACACAAACGCACTTTGTCCTCTTCAGACGGCGACGCAGTTCTGATCCAAGACGGGCACTTCGCTTGGTGCCATGACGGAGCGCCGTGCTTGCAGGGAATCAACTTGAAGGTTGGTTTACATTCTTTGCTCCAAGCCGCCATCACGAGGAGGGTCACCCAGACATTTTCAGCTTTTGCTTTTTTTCCATCATCAATATGCACGATTTATTCGAGTGAGTCAACGCAATTTCGATGAATTTGTGTGTACTCGGGCACTTTGTGTTTTTCCCCAAGGATGACCATTGTAATACATTCCGGTTCTATTATTTGTTTGAATTTGGTGAATGAGCCACATGGACACCAATGCACATGCGTGATATACGTTCTCGTGTGTCGGTGGGTAACTCGCCCCCAAAGCATCGTCGCCGGAAATGTTTCAATCTTTTACGAAGGTGAAAAGCAACACACTGGTGGCCGTGGTGGGCCACGTGGGATCGGGAAAGTCTTCGTTGCTCTCGGCCATCTTGGGAGAGATGGCGAGGAGGAGGGGCTCCGTCCTGATCAGGGTGAGTTTTGCCCCCCTCCCCCCAAAAAAGTGGGCGGTGCTATGGAATGAGCTTGCATCACCATTTGTAGTTTGTCTAAAATCGGGCCAATTTTCTCTTGGCTGTCTCCGCAGGGTTCCGTGGCGTACGTTCCTCAGCAGGCCTGGATTCAAAACGCCACGCTGGAGGAGAACATTTTATTCGGCCTGGAGAGGAAGGAAAGCTGGTATCACCGCGTCCTGGAAGCCTGCGCTCTGTTGCCGGATCTGGAACTACTCCCGGCCGGCGACGCCACCGAGATCGGGGAAAAGGTAGAAAGCCGCGTTGCGTCTGCGCAGGACGGGTGAGGATGACACTTTAGCCGCGACGCAGGGCTTGAACTTGTCCGGAGGTCAGAAGCAGAGGATAAGCTTGGCCCGAGCAGTGTACAGGAAGTCCGACGTGTACCTGCTGGACGACCCGCTGTCCGCCGTCGACGCGCACGTGGGCCAGCACATCTTCGATCGAGTCATTGGACCCAAAGGACTTCTGAAGAGCAAGGTGGAGCAAGGCCTGATTTACTCACACCCTCGAGTTTACGTTCGCTCTAACAGAAAGCAACCGTTGGAAGTGGAAGTGGAAGGCAAAGTAGTTAAGTTACGCAATCATGGCTGCAATCATTTTGGTGATGTCAGAGAGAGCAAAATAAAAGCCAAGTTTTGTTGATTTGAATTACTCAACAAGTGCTGAAACAAATCGGTCACCAGGGTCTGTGAAATTAGATGAAATTCACGTTTATGGACCAGCAGGCTCGAGCCGTCACGTGGGAACAGCGTTTTTGCCTTTTTGTTTTGCTTTAGACACGAGTGCTGGTCACCCACAGCCTCAGCCTGTTGTCCAGGGCCGACTTGGTGCTGGTGATGGAGGACGGCCGCGTCTCCGAGATGGGCTCGTACTCGCAGCTGTTGGAACGCAAAGGAGCTTTTGCCAAATTGATTGACAATTTTAGCGGGAATCAGCCCAGAGAAAGCTCCGCCTACAAGCGCGGTATGAAAGCACGACGGAACGTGGCTTTGGTGAAACAGGGAGCTGCTTCTTAAAAATTTTTTTTTTTTGTCTTTGCAGTCAGCAGGAAGTCGTTGTCCCGCCTGAGTTTCACCGACTACTCGATTGATCTTTCTCAGGAGCAGCTCATCAGGTAACAACGTATTAGATCCTTTTACAGTTTAGACAACATGCGTATGGCATTTGTATGTCCGTCCCTAACTCGTCCCCACGCTTGCCCTGCTTTCAGCTGCGACATGAGCGGCGCCAGCGTTCAGGTGGTGGGACTCCACGAAGACTTGCCTTCGGATTGTTCCGGCAAACTCACCCAGCCCGACAAGGCTCACGTTGGGAGAGTGAGTCGTTTTCAAGTCACAAAAGCGCAACGTCTGTCATTCGCAAAAAAAAAAAAAGCACACTAAACCATTTAGGAGCCACGCGTAAACGTCAAGAGGCAGATGGGAAGTTAACATCGACAAAACGGACACGTCTGCCTTCTGTTGTCAGGTGAAGCTGCAAGTATATGGCGACTACTTCCGAACCGTGGGCCTGTCCTTCATCATGACCATCGTTTTCCTGTGCGCCTTCCAGCAGGCCGCCTCGTTGGCGTACAGCTACTGGCTCAGCCTGTGGGCCGACGACCGCCCCGTCAACGGCACCCAGATGGATCATATGCTCAGACTCGGCGTGTTTGGAGCTCTGGGCTTGACTCAAGGTTCTGATGTGTCGCATATTCAAGAATGTCGGGAGGAACAACGTTTGCAAGATCTCAGCATTGGGCAAAAATGCCTTTCTGACTTAACACTTTCAGGCACAGCGCTTACTGCAGTGAAACTCCTCTACAACAAAATCATGTTTGCAGCAAGAAATTTTTCAGAACAGGGAGTTTTTCACTGTAGCAAATTTGATCTCAGATGTAAACACACACACACACGTATGTGTACACGCCCACACAAACCTAAGTGTACTCTTTATTTTATTGTTATATTATTTGACACATCATATAGTCGGTGTAGAAAGAAAAAAAGGGGAAGAAATTGCGAAATTTACGATCAGCATTCACTTTCACTGACATCAATTTCTTGGATAATAATATTTTGCTTACTCCGTCTTTCATTTTGATCACTTTTCTCCTCTCTTCCATCATCAGAGCTCTTCTTTTTCTTAGCTGGTGGTTGCTGTTGCCGTTTCCGAACGAAGCAGTAGAGGACGCTGTTGGATTACACTTTGTTGTATTGATTCTCGTCGCGAGGCAAGAGCAGAGAAAAATATTTCGTATAGCGCAACAGGGTTTTTTTTCGTTGTATGGGGGGCATGAAAATGGGAATGGTGTTAATAATGCATGAAGATTTTTTCACACTAGGGGGTATTTCCGCCCATGTAGGTTTTCGTTGTAGAGGAGTTTCACTGTACAGTGTACAGCTTGTCGTGTTATCTCAGGTTACAGGGTGCATGAAAGGGTTCAAGACACAAAATCAGCCATGGCTGTTTTGTTTGCAAATCGAAAATTTCCTGACATCATTTCCAAGTTTGACAGTCAGCCGGTTGTTCAGGTCTGGCCATGTTTGGGACGACGCTGGCCGTGGCGCTGGGCGGGATCGTCGCCTCGCGCCACCTTCACGCCGATCTGCTCTACAACGTCCTGCGTTCGCCCATGTCCTTTTTTGAGACGACGCCCAGCGGGAACCTCCTCAACCGCTTCTCCAAGGAGATCGACGCCATTGACTGCATGATTCCCGAAGGCCTCAAGATGATGCTGGGCTACCTGTTCAAGCTCCTGGAAGTGTGCATCATCGTCCTGGTGGCCACGCCCTTCAGCGGCCTGGTGCTGCTCCCGCTCGCCTGCCTCTACGTCTTCATCCAGGTGACCTTCTTTTCGCGCCTCGTCGAGGAGGACGCCGTTTTTCACTGTGCGGCTTTGCAGAGCTTCTACGTGGCGGCGTCCTGTCAGCTGCGGCGACTGGAGGCGGTCAGTCGCTCTCCCATCTACAGTCACTTCAACGAAACGGTGCAGGGCGTCTGTGTCATCCGAGCCTTCGGCGAGCAGAAACGTTTTGTGCAGCAGGCCCAGCGTCGCATCGACAAGAACCAAGAAGCTTATTTCCCGCGATTCGTGGCGACCAGGTACATTGCACTACAACTTGCATTTTGAAAAAGGTCCACTCTGTTGGTTTTCCGAAAAGTCATTTCTGTCCGTCAGATGGCTGGCGGTCAATCTGGAGTTTCTGGGCAATCTTCTGGTTCTGGCTGCCGCTATCTTGTCGGTGCGAAGTCGGGACGAGCTCAGTCCTGGCGTGGTGGGTTTGGCGCTGTCTCACTCGCTTCAGGTTCGGACACGCAACTGCTTGATAAGACACTCGCCGTTTCACCAAATCCCCCAAAAGTTTCTATCCATTTGCTTTTGCGATGCAGGTGACCGGGATCCTGAGCTGGATCGTTCGGTCCTGGACTGACGTGGAGAACAACATCGTGTCGGTGGAGCGAGTCCAGGAGTACGCAAACACGCCCAAAGAGGTTTGCTTCTGCACCGCGCCGATCTGCGCCGCATGCGGTCCCAAAACTGTCCCCAACTGGCTTGCGACTCTTCAGGCAGCTTGGCTGACGGAGAACAATCACCTCACGGGTGATTGGCCGACGACGGGGAGCATCCAGTTTGAGGACTACGGGTTGCAGTATCGGAAAGGTCTGGACTGGGCCTTGAAGGGGATCTCCGTCAATATCCAAGACAAAGAGAAGGTGACGGAGCGGAAGACGGCGAACCACTTTTGGAATGTGCTTGAGTCGTCATCGCCGGTCAAATGTGTTCAATGTGATTGTTCATTTGGCGCTTCCTTCGGCGGCGTCATCCCGGCTCAAGTGCTAACGCTAACGCTAATGCTCTTGCCATTGCCGCCGACAAGGTGGGGATCGTCGGTAGGACGGGAGCGGGGAAGTCGTCTTTGGCTTTGGCAATTTTTCGTATTCTGGAAGCGGCCAGTGGGCGCATCTACATCGATGAAGTGGATATTGCTCAGCTCGGCCTACGGGATCTTCGCTCCAGGATCACCATCATTCCTCAGGTGAGCCTCCATATGGACGACTCAACTCGCCAGCAAATTTCACGGCGGCCAAAGACTTTTTTACCCTGATGCTCCTCATTTATTGCCTCGTGGCCCTGAGATACGAGCAATTTGTTCCGTGGTCATGCTCCTAACGAAAATACCAATAAGCTATTGATGAATCTTGACCGCTGATTTTTGTGACCCCGCCCCCAACACCCCCCTCACCAGGATCCGGTGCTGTTTTCCGGCTCCCTCAGGATGAACCTGGACCCTTTCGACGACTGTTCCGACGAGGAGCTGTGGCGAGCGTTGGAACTCGCTCATCTCAGCGCCTTTGTGCGGGCGCTACCCGACAAGCTGCAGCATCAGTGCTGCGAAGGAGGCGAGAACCTCAGGTACGAACCGTTCGTAACCGTGGCCGCAACACGCCAAAACCCAACGGCAACCTGGCGCTCCGGCAACGGAGCTGATGATACTTTGCCCAAGGTTCCTGCCAATCTTTCAAAAGTCTTAAAAGGACATCGATCCATGAATTGAGAAACAACGGAATGGGCACTCCTTTCTTATCCGAACACCATGACAAAACCTGCAAAATTATAATGACCAGAGCATCCATTTTGAGTGCTTAAAAAATTGTTTTCAAACTGTGTGTATGTGTGTGTGTGGGGCGGGGGGTAGTGTCGGTCAGCGGCAGCTGTTGTGTTTAGCGAGAGCTCTGCTGAGGAAAAGCAAAATCCTCCTCCTGGACGAAGCCACGGCCGCTGTGGACCTGGAGATGGACCAGCTGATCCAGTCCACCATCCGGACTCACTTCAACCACTGCACCGTCCTCACCATCGCCCACCGACTCAACACCGTCATGGACTGCAACAGGTCAGGAGAAGACACTCCGAAATGCAGACACAGACAACATGCGATAGAAAAAAAAAATAGCGTATTGCAGCAAGGTAGCAAAAACTTCCTCCGGTGGCTTTCACGCTACGGACAGCTTGAGTGATATGGCCAACAAAACCACAAAAAAAAACTAAAAAAAAGACACAAAGATGGATTGGGCTTTGTTTTCATGGGAAATCGGAGAACATTTCTGAATATCCAACAATGCCATTCATGTCTTCAGAAAATGTTGCAAATCATGAAAAAAATAAAAATAAAAATCCCCTTTCGAAACAATTGCTGAACTTGCTTGTGAACGTCCCACGACCAGAGCCAGAAAACCGGTGAGCCATGACGGTTTTGCTACCCGAGCAATGCTGCATTGTGATGACTTGGTGCTATGCAAAGCGAAGAGTGTTGAGCCTCCGTTCTGACCGTAGGATCATGGTGATGGAGCGCGGCGCCATCGTGGAGGTGGACGCCCCCGCCCGGCTCATCCAGCAACAAGGACACTTCTACCAAATGTGCCACCAGGCCGGATTAGTCTGACGGCGCATGAGATGTGTGCTTGTGAAGACGCGCGTTGCCGTTAGCGCGCGTTGCCGTTAGCGCGCGGTGCGTCGACCCTTGACCGGCACAGGTCGCCGCTTCCTGTTGGCGCCGCTGATAAGACACAGCACTTTTTCCACGCTCACATGACAACGGAGCACGACCGATCTTGAACTCTGACCACGTTTGTTGCGTGTTCTCTCAGCGGCCCCTTCATTAGGTACGCTCGATCTCTCTTGACGATTCGTGCCTTGGGTGGATCGTTTTTACATCAGTCAAAAATATTCGGAACAACCTCTATTAGCGATCAAAATAAAGCGATAAATGTGTGAAGATCCAAAGTGCCTTGGCCGTGAATGCATTTGGGAGAGAATCTCCACCTTTTTGTGTGTGTTTAGGTCTATAGGACTGTTTGTGGCAGGGGAGGCGGGCGAGGCAGAGCCTCACCTCTGAATGCGCATTGCATTGCGCAATCCTCACAAACTGGGTCGATACATGCAACTGGCTCGTGTTGCTTGCCGTATTATCTGCATGTCGCAAATATAATGTTTAGCCGATTGAACGAGCTACACTTTTTGCTCTATATATTTGTAAATCTGACACTAAAGGAGTCGGTGCCTCACCCACCATAAACCTCAACGCACGCCACTGGTTTGTGGGTGCACGTTTGCTGCGTCGTGTGCATTTTTCTTTTTAGCCTTTAGCAAATCGTTAAAAGTGCCTTTGTGTATTTTTGTTGATGTATCCGTGTGTGAAGGGCGGCCCGGTAGTCCAGTGGTTAGCACGTCGGCTTCACAGTGCAGAGGTACCGGGTTCGATTCCAGCTCCGGCCTCCCTGTGTGGAGTTTGCATGTTCTCCCCGGGCCTGCGTGGGTTTTCTCCGGGTGCTCCGGTTTCCTCCCACATTCCAAAAACATGCGTGGCAGTGCTGATTGAACACTCTAAATTGTCCATAGGTGTGAGTGTGAGTGCGAATGGTTGTTCGTCTCTGTGTGCCCTGCGATTGGCTGGCAACCGATTCAGGGTGTCCCCCGCCTACTGCCCGGAGACAGCTGGGATAGGCTCCAGCACCCCCCGCGACCCTAGTGAGGATCAAGCGGTTAGGAAGATGAATGAATATCCGTGTGTGTGTGTGTGTGTGTGTGTGTGTGTGTGTGTGTGTTTGTACGGGCGAATGGGACTGTTTCAGTTTGCGTTTGTGGGTATATGAACGCCTGTCGTTTGACCGTGAGTGCGTCTTTCAAGACTATTTTGTTTTTGTTGGGAGTGTGTGTGGATCATTTTAGTGATGTACAGTATATGTGAGTTTTATTGTGTGTGAGAACGTGCGTGCGTGCAAGGCCCCCGATGTGGTTGCACTCCAGCGGACCAAAGCCACGCACCCCCCACCCCTCTCCCGAGACGAACGTGAGCAGAATGCAAATGGCCGGGATGTGACGGCCACCCAACGGAACATTCTTCCCGCGACGTCACCAAGGAGCCTTTGGCCGTCCGTCACCGGGCTGGAGCCGGCGTCCTATAAAGGGAGGGGCCGCGTGGCCGGCAAACCTTCATTCTGGTCTCGGGTCCCAGTCCTGGTTGAAAATGTGGCACTCGTCGTGGTGTTGTCGTCTGTTGATCACGGTGGCGGTGGTGGCGACCTCGGCGTGGTGCTCGGAGCCGCTGGCCGAAGAGGCGGCGACGCGCCGCGCCCGCTTCTCCTCCAACAGCCCCGGTGAGCCACACCTTCTCGTGTCCTGTGAATGAATGGGGAGTTGCTTTTTGGATTTGATGCGAGTAAGGTGGCGTGCGGCGCGTTTTGTTTGGCAGCGGAGGTGGCGCGTTGCTTGAACGGCGCGGTGGCGGTGGGCTGCGGCTTCTTCTCGTGCCTGGAAAACTCCACGTGTGACACGGACGGGATGCACGAGATCTGCGAGCTTTTCCTGCAGGCCGCCGCCACCTTCAACACCGAGGTGACAAATCCTCATTTCAAGCCCCAACTCCACCTTGAAACCTTAATTGCAAAGTTTGAAACCCTAACCTGATTTTTAAAAACCCTCATTTGAAATGCTAACCATAGATTGAACTGACAATTTCGAGAACTTGATCTTACATTAAAATCTAAATTATTATTTTTTTGACAACCTGACCCCACTTTCAAGAACTAATCCTACTCTGGAACCCGAACCTGAGTTTGAAACCGTAATTTGAATCGATATCCTACTCTGAATTCGAAACCCGAACGCCCATTTGAAACACTAGCCTGAATTTGGAAGCACCAGAATTTGAAACCATAGATCTGATTTCAAAACCCTACTTTGAATTCCTAACCTTAGTTTGAAACCCTAATTTCAAACACGAATCCTACCTTCAAACCCTAATTCAGAACCAAAACCCTCGTTTAAAACCTTGGATTGAAACGCCACTGTTAGGTTTGTAAAGCTAAGTCAAAGTTCAAACCCTAAACTTAATTTGAAACCCTACCCTAAATTTCAAATCCTACTTGAAACCATAAAGTGAAACCCTACCCTAAATTTGAAACCTTAACCCTAAATTAAAACGCTACGTTGAATTCCCAACCCTAATTTACAACAGTCCCCTATTAAAAACTCTCCCCTAATTCTCAAACCCTAATTTGAAACCCCACCCTCTGTTTGAAACCCTATCCCAAGTTTTTTTTCCTTTTCTTTTTAAACCCTCAATTGAAAGCCTAACTCTCGTGAGCGGCGCAACGCAACACTGCAAGTCGTGCAAGCAGCGCCGTCCGTGGCTGACGGCCACACGTCTGTTGCGTTGTTGGCGTTTAGGGCAAGATGTTCGTGAAGAAGAGTTTGCACTGCGTGGCCCAGGGCATCGGCAGTAAAGTTTTCCAAACCATCCGCCGCTGCAACATCTTCCAGAGGATGATCGCCGAAGTGCAGGAGGAATGCTTCATCACACACGACATATGCAGCGTGGCTCGTGAAAACCCGCAGGCCTTCGCAGATGTCGTGCAAGTGCCCACGCACTTCCCCAACAGGTTGCCACGCTTCCTTCACCTAACATGCTTATAACTTGTAAAACCGTTTCTTGTTCCATGTCACTCGTGATCACAAATGTTTTTTTCGTAACCTGTAATGTGACAAGCAAAGCGTTATCTGCGTACCGTCACATCTTGCTGTGCAGACGTCGTCATGGCAAGATGTAAAGTGTGTCGCCCCCTGCTGGCGTGGAGGGAGCTTCCCCTTGTTTGTGATGCGTTCAAGTGCACTAATTTTATGCTATTTTTTTTCCCCCGTTGCCTGTAGTATGTTACGATGATAAAATATAATGTATCGGTGTGTTTTACGCAGGTACTACAGCACGCTGCTGCAGACGCTGCAGGCGTGCGACGAGCAGACCGTGGCGGCGGTGCGTTCGGGCCTGCTGGGTCGTTTGGGGCCCGATATGGAGACCTTCCTGCAGATGGTCCAGACCAAAGAGTGCAACGCGGGGCAGGCCGCCGCCCCATTCGATGACCCATCCGCCTGGAGGAACGTGCCCGTATTCAATGTGCAGCCCGGCTTCCGGGGTCGCGATCCCACCCACCTCTTTGCCCGCAAGCGCTCGCTGGACGACCAGGAGGCGGCAGTACCACCAGTAGACCACCAGTAGACACTCCCACCCACGGCCTGATATTTCCTTTCCTCTTTCCGCTAATTTATGCATCGGACAGCGTCTTCGTGCCGGTCACGAAGCGTCGTAATGCTACCTTTGTCTGCCAAATAAAAATGTTGACGCATTCAGATGGCCTTGGCGTGATGCAGGTGTACTACCCAAACTAGCCACCGGAGGGTGACAAACATATTGTGCGATCCATGGATCACACAATATGGCGGGACCGCTCAATGGCTGGGCACATTCTGAAAAATTGTGGATTGGTCTCTCAGGCATCTGTACCGCCTGCGGAAAATGAATGTTCCTTGGTTGGATTATTTGCATCTTTGCAACTTGAAATATTTCAAAAGAAAATTCGATCAGTAATATATATATATATATATATATATATATATATATATATATATATATATATATATATATATATATATATATTTTATTAATTAAGTATTGACAATATTTACACGTTATCAACAAAAAACAGCACAGAGTACTTCCTGCTTTAAAGCTCCACCTCCTGGATGATGATGATGATGATCCAGGGGCACATCTATGTGGGGGTACAGGAAGGGCAGGAGACCAGCAGAGAATTGTGCGTGCGGGGGGCGGAAAGGTCAAGGTAGTCCTGGGGGAAAAGTCAAGTTGATCACCATGATGATGATAAAGACTAACTACCCAGCAATGCAACAACAGAAGTGGAAGGGCATCTGCGATCCTGTTAGCAATATTAGCTGTTACTTAGCAATACTAGCTGTTAGCATCATTAGCTCTTAAATCAGCACCATCATCATGAGCTGTTGCTTAGTAGTGCTAGCCACTTGCAACACTAGCATCACGGGCTTCGCGGCAGCGACGGCAATTACCTGCTTGGCTAGCGACGTTAGCACCATGTCCAATCGCTGGACGAGTGTCGGGAAGGTGGGCCGGTGGGAGGGGACTGCGTGCCAGCAGTCTTGCATCATCTCATAGCTGACAGACCACAAAAAAGTGCTTTTAGCCTCGTTTTAATATACAATAGAGAGCAACTATGTGAGCGTGGAAGAGAGAGGCCTTCATGGACGTATTCAGAAATTCAACACAGGCAACTGAACCTAGCTAAACACGCTCAGATTCAACTGGAAACCTCTCACAGGCACTAATGACAAGATCTCATGTAAATAGCAGGTGCGTACGTTTGCTGGCGGCTACTCACAGTAGTGGTGTGCAGCCATTTGGCTTGTCCATCCGGTGGCCTTCCTTCAAAAGTTTGAAGAGATCCTCCACTGGGACGCCAGGATACGGAGACGCTCCCAGCGTGAAGATTTCCCACATCAGGACGCCGAAAGACCACCTGAGCCACAAGAAAAGCCCAGTTGAACGCCATTCAGTCGACTTCATGTCTCCCAAGCTTTGAAATGCTCGCGTGTGCTGGCTGATTAGCATGCTTGCTAATGTTGAACTCACACGTCACTTTGGTGCGTGTAGATGCGGTCAAACAAAGCTTCGGGCGCCATCCACTTGACAGGCAAAGGACCCTGGACAACAAAAACACAAGAATCAAATTGGTTTTGGTTGTTGTGGTCGAGTCTGGAGTGGTTTTAGTTGGACTCTGCAGGTCTCTTCTTGGCTGTTTTGGAGCAGTTCTATCTGATCTGGAGGGTTCTGCTCCTCAGTGGTTTTGTCTGGACTGTTCAAGTTTGCATTGTTCTGGTCTGGTCTGCAATGGACTTGACTGACCTGATCGGGATTAAACTGTTTGTGTTTTGTTTTATTAAGTTCTGGTCTGGACTACTCCAGTTTGGACTGATCTAGTCTACTCTTGTTTCATCTGGATTGTCCCAGGAATGACTGTCATGTCCGGTCTGTGCTGGATTGTTTCCGTTCTGGTGCTGGATCAGTCTGCTGTGGCTAGACTCTTCAGGTTTGGATTGTTCTGATCTGTTCTTGTCTCATCTAGACTGTCCTTGTTCAGAATGCTCTAGTCTTGACTTGGCTCGGCTTGTTGTAGTCTGGACTATTCTGTTCTGTTCTGGTGTGTCGCAGACTTCTCACATTGGTGGTCTTCTTGTAGTAGTCCAAGTGGTGCACGTCTCTGGCCAGGCCAAAGTCTGCGATCTTCATGACGAGGTCTTGCGTGACCAAAACGTTACGGGCCGCCAAGTCTCTGTGGACGCACTGAACAAAGAAGTTATGTTTTTGAATCTCTCTCCTGATTTCGCGAGCGTTCCTGATGAAACCAGTTCCTGCCACTCTTGGCTCTGCATTGATGATGTCATCAAATCACCTTCATTGATGCCAGGTAGGCCATTCCGCGGCCCACCTGGTACGCCGCAGACACCAGATCTTGGAGATCCAGGCTACCCCGCGGCATCTCGGCTGAATGGCGCCAGTACTCGGAATCGGGCGGGCGATGTGCGCGGAGATGCTCCCTGAGGTTCCCCCGGGCGGCGTACTCCACCACCACGTACAGCGGCCCTGACCAGTGGAACACCACAAAACACACAGACCTGATCCCATCTCCACCAAGACCCAAGACAAGTCCCCTTGCGGTCAGGTTATCTCAAGTGGACTTCAGTCAACGCTTGGTGTCCCCGTCTCTGCCAAACGCCGTTGGGCTTGACGACCGGCTCACCGTCGCGCGTGCAGGCGCCAATCAGGTTGATGATGTTCTTGTGGCGACCGATCATCTTCATCAACTCCATCTCGGAGATGAGGTCCATCAGGTCCTTGTCGCTGGCGTCCGCTGTGGTAAGCGCAAGTCAGGACGGGACCACGCACACCAGCGTAAGGCCGGCGCTCACCTTTCAGCATCTTCACCGCCACCTTAGTGACACATGTCGGACGTTCCTTGTCCAGGCCGATGGCTTCGGCCAAGGTCACCTGGCCGAAGCAACCCTCGCCCAGTGGCTTGCCCAGCGTCAGCCTGCGGACAAGAACGAGATCAGTTTTGGATTCCACACCCAAAATTTAGGTAAAAACAATTCTCTTACTGATTGCAGCGAAAATTGTTTGACTAATAATTAAGTGAATGACTCCTCACAAGTAGGAAACGCATAAATCGCAATAGGTAACAATTTGGCGCCATCTGGTGTTCACATTGAGAATCTTCAATTTAGCTTATGCGCTAATGCCAACAAGTGTTTGGAACGTGCCTGAAGATTTCATGCAAACTGCCCACAGGAAGCAGCGTACCCGTCACTCACCTATCACGAGGAAGTTCCCATTGAAGGTCGTACGGCAGCTGGTAGTCGGCGGACGCGGCGGCCGTGCCGGCGGTGGTGGTCCCGCTGGAAGGACAAGACGGACGCACGGAAGACTTCTTGGAGCAGATGGACGACGAAGACACCAGAGACACCTGCGAAGAGCGTTTTCGGCTGTTAGCATGGCGCCGGGTACGTGGCTAATTTTGAACAATTGCAGTATGTCTGACTCGTGCTAAAGCTAGCTTACACAGACTAGCTTAAAATTTCGTGAATCTTGAAAGTTCAGAATTGAGACTCCCGCATGTGATTGGCGCCGACGGCGGCGGTCACCTGTCTCTTGAGCGCCACCCTCTTGGCCAGCTTGTGGACGGCCAGCTGGTTGCCAGCGGCGACGGCCTTCCCCGGGGCGGCGCACAGCTTGCAGATGACGGCGGTGAAGGTCACCGTGACGGCGATGAAGAAGCCCATGCAGTAGAAGAAGATCTGAGCGTAGCTGTGGGAAAGTTGCGGGCCTGGAGAACAGAGCCATAAATCAAAACACTGGAGGGAAGACAGACCAGAGGCGCCATCTTGCTTTTGGCGGCGAGTTTCGCTTACTCTCCAGCACGGTGAGCCAGGCCGACTGGTACGAGATGCCTATGTCGTTTTCGGCTACGCACGCGTACTCGCCGGCGTCGGCGGCGCTCACTTCGGTCAGCGTCAGGAGCTGCGGGTCTTGGTCCCACGCATCCTGAAGGAACACAAACGCAACTGACCTCGGAGCCGAGTCGGTCATACGACGAGGTTGAAGGGAAACGGACAAAACTGAAAGGGAGCGGCAGCGCGGACGGCACCTTGACGACGGGGCCATCGGGCGCTTCGTGGGGTCCGACGAGGCGGCTCGGGTTGTCCACTTTGATCCACTTCACGTGAGGCTGCAGGTCGCTGAAGACGCTGCAGGCGAACTCCACGCGGGCGCCCGCCACCGCCGTCTGATTGGCCGGAAGGCCGGGCTTGAGGAGGGGCCTGTGAACGTGGCGCTCTGAGGACGGACCGCCGCCACCGCGTTACTCGGATACGCTCATCATCAGATGATCACGTGATCAGGCGGCCTCTTGGTCATGTGATCTTACCCACGACGTCCAGCACGAAGAGCCGTTCAATGCGTCCATGCGTGTTGTGTGCCACACACGTGTAGTTTCCTTCGTCTGAGGGCAACACCGTCTCCAGGGTGAGTGTCCACGCGCGTTGTTTGATCTGAGGTGAGTCCGTCAGTCAGTCAGTCGGCAGCCGTCCGCACGTCCGCACGCACGCGTCGACTCACCTTGAAGCCGCCGAGTCTTTGCAGTTGTCTGACATCTTTTCCGTTCTTGTACCAGTCCAGCGTAGGGGTGGGGCTTCCCGTTGCCCGGCAACGGAATTTGGCCACGTGGCTGGCGGGAAGGGAGTAGATCGTCCTCGCCATGCCGGGAGACGACCAGCCGGGCGGCGACGCTAACGACGACGCTACGGAAAAAGGACAGAGAGGACGTCTTGGCGCACGCCGCGGTAAGTTTGACTTTTGAAGTGAAGCAACGTCGTTTGTTCTGAAATAGCCGTGACGTCATCTTTGTGTTGACCGGCTCGTTTGACTTTTTCACGCTAGCAACACTTTTGAAAGAGTGATTGAAGACATTTGAATGCCAACGGAGGCCGTTAAGAATTTTGACGGATGTGCGGGGACGAAGATGAAGATTTTGAAGAGGATGAGCAAAAAGATACAGGAACAGGAACGTCAGGTGTCAACACTCACACTGCTGCTGCCAGTTTTCCTTGCTGCTTGTCACATCGTCGGCGTGCTCATTTTCCTCCGATGACGACTCATCTTCGTCTTCGTCATCATCCTCCTCATCCTCAGACGATACCGTCTCCGGATCGACTGAGAGGACAAAATTCAAGTGTCAGCACTTGTTTCCAGCTGTTTGTCCGCTTCTCTCATGTGACCGTGATGACCAATCGTTGCTCATAAGGCGTCTTCGCTTTCAAAATGGACACGGCGGCGCGCACATTGTTCATGTGTCTGGACAGGAAGTCTCAGTGGGCCAACACCCTACTGACAAAGAATTCTTATGAGTACTTTCAAGAAGTTTCTTTGCTAGGCCTGCAATCTATCCCTGGATTGGTCGCCATACATTTTCCAGGACACGTGGAGACAAACAATGGACTGGTCACCTGTCCACGTCATGTAAAGAACGGACTACCCGCCAATCCGTGTCAAGCCACAATGAACCAAACGGAGTGGTCTCACCTGCGGGTGGGCGGTGGTGAGCGGCGGAGGGGCGTGGCCGGGCCACCGGAAGTAGAACCATGAGCACCAACGGCAGCAGCAGCAGGCGGCCCCACAGCGCCATCTTGTGTCAAACCAGCGTGCGGTTGTCACTTCCCGTGCCCACAAACTCCAAATCAAGACAGCAGATTCACATTTTCACGAAATAGAACGAATACAGGTCCGGCCACGCCCATATCATGCCGAACACCCAATAGAAAGGCGGTGGGCGGAGACATCAAGATGCGAAGGACTGACGCGCACACGCCAAAGTATGTGCGCGCACCTCACATTTTTTTTGACTCTCAAGAATGTTAAACATTCGCTGCGTGGATGACGTCACGCCAAACCAAACAAAAAAAATGCAGTTGAATCTTGTTTCTTAGTCGTTTTAAGTTATTTTTAGGTTCAGAGACGTACCTGACCGTCGTCCAATCAGCTGCCACGATGCCAAGCGCGCGCCGGACGACAAAACATCCACTCGGGTTTCTTCTTTTTCTCGTCTTGCTTCACTTGTGCGGGACGGGGTTCGTCCTCATCGTCAGAGAGAGAGAGAGAGAGAGAGAGAGAGAGACACACACACACACACACACACACACACACACACACACACACGGCGGGCATGCGCATGTGGCGCGCAAGAGTGCCCCCCCCCCAATCTTCGGGGGAGGGGCTATCTGTCGGTCTGTCAAACCATCCAAGTTTGAATGAATGATTTATTTCGAACGTGTGGAAGTGACACGAGAAAAGAATAACCAGGCAAAAAGTAGTTGCAAGGAATGACAATTTTTAGTTCTACTCCTTCGACATAGTTTTTAAATGTATAGACTAATAAACTAAATCAGAATTGGTTAAAAAATATTGATACACATTTATTTATTCGCCTATGCACCAATATTTTTTCATGAGTTCTGATATCGCAACTACTTTTTCCTCCGATTTGGAAAAAAAAAATCATGTATTTTTGTCATTGTTTTCCCCAACTTGATGCAATTTATACATTGTTCCAGCTCCGCCCCTCAGTCTGTTGCAGTCTCACTTTGCTTTTTACGATTTTTGTTGTGGTTCTGCATTTTTCGATGAAAAAAAAATTGCCATTCATTTCCATACCCGATCTTTTTCCCCAAATCGTCCATGCTAAATGAGTAGCCTGCAGCAATGTTTTGAAATAGTTTACTTGTGATGGCACATTGTGAATTTCTTTTTTTATTCTAAATGCCCTTTGCTTGACTTTGCAGTTAACAGCTCGCGCACGTGAGGTCGTCACCGCCAAGGGTGGGTGGGTCACTCCCGCACCACAATGTGGACACATCTGGAACATTCCAGCTCACCAAACCCTGACCAACACTTCCTGTTTTGCTCACCGCCAAGCTCATTCGAGAGCATGCAAGCGTTGGAGCATTTCTTCCTGATCCAGAGAGTCCACGTACTGTTTTGGCCTCGCCACTAAATTCTTGACTTGCGTTTTGAGGAAAAAAGAGCGGCCAAATGTCAATCTCGGCGAAATGAAAAAAACGCAAACTGATAGGGGGGGGGGGGGGGGCGACTGGAAAACATCAATTGACTCCCTACAGAATCACATGAGCTTTGTGTGCGCGTGCTTGTGTGGCCGAATCCAAATTAAGACAGCATGCGCGTGCGCGATAACATTCCAAAGTTTGTGGTGTGGGAGTGCGCGGAGGGAGGAGGCTGCCGAGTGTGTCTGTGCGTGCTTTTCTGACAAACATAATGACACACACACCCTGGGAAGCTACAAATCCCTTACGCGATAAATAAATTTGTCACTGAATAATGGATGGATGGATACAAAATACTCCAGGGGCTGAACTGAGCGACATAAATTACAAACTATTTGACAGAACGGTGACTTGGATTCTTAGCGTGCGTGGCTTTTATGGACACAGACCGCGGTTGTCTATCCCAGAATAGATCATTGTGAAAGATTCTTTTATTCCAATAGGCGCCTTGCAAATGTAAAAAAGAAAAAAGCAGTGCAGACAATCAAATCTCAAATTACAGGTTTCGCCCATTCCAGCTTGAACTGGGATGCTTTGCATCACATGAAGCAGGAGTTGCTGCTGCTGCTGATGATGATGATGGCGGCGATGAAAGGTCAGGTGACGCAAGCGGTCTGTCGCGCGTCCGCGAAGACGAAGAAGGCGAGCGAGAAGGCGGGAAGGTCCACGCGCTCCGAAGCCACAAGGGGGCGTCCTTCCAGCTCGGGAAGGCTCAAACCGGACAGCTTCAGCGGGACGCCGTTCAGCGTCACCCGGCTTCCCACGCAAAGCACAAAATACGCTCAAAAAGTTGCAAAATAAAGTCACAACAGAGCTTGGAAAAAGAATCATTGATGCAGAACTAACCGACTCATCGAACACATACTTTTGACTGATTGATAAGTGCAAAAAAGTGTTTCATGTACAATTATGCAGACGAATGTCTCTAAACCTGACCTGAACTTAACACGAGTCTCCTGTCCTTGTGAATTTGAGCATTTGAGCTTTTTTTTTCTATGTTTGGGTTATTTCAGCTAATGAAATAAGCCAACTGTTCTGAGAGTGTAACCCCTCTAACAAAAGGTGTTTGCCCGAAACTGTCCCCCAAGTGCACCAGTAAAAAAAAAAAAAAAAGCATGCACATGTCGGCAAGAGTGCATCCCTCGCGTGAAATCACCTGGACAAAAGTCCATCCCGGCCCGGTTGGTCCGACTGCAGCACAAAGGCGTCGACGTCCCCGCTCCTCGCCAGCCACCTCGGGATGCTCACGCTAACGGGTATTTCATTGAGGTTGAGGGCAATCAGCGTGACAGCGCCCTCTGTGTACCTGGAGGAAACATACAACAACTTGAGCGTGAAGAGGCGATGGCGCCATTCCATCAAAGGCGAGCTACCTGGGGGCTTTGGCGCAGTGCAGGTACAGACGAACGCGGCCGCGTCCTGCCCGTGCCAAAAAGCCAGCGGGGCGAAGGACGCCGCAGCCCACCACACGTTTGTAAAGTAGTGTAAGCCAAAAGTCCTAAAAAAAAAACAAGGTCAGGGATGGCAGGCGCTCAAGGTGAGTGGGGTCGGAGGCAAAAAGAGCAACGATGGAGAAGAGCATTTACAGGAAGAGGATCCAGATGGTCGTCCAGAAGATGATACACTCCTGTGCCTATCAGAACCTGCCGCATCACCACGGACACGCCTTCTTTGGCCGCCACTCCTAATTTGTCCAACCACCTGACCAACCGACGGGTGACATATGAAACCACAGGTGTAGAAAAAAACGACCATGTATAGTAAGGCGTTTTTAGCCCAAAAAACGACCATTTATAGTATGCCGTTTTTAGTCCAAAAAAAAAGACCATGTATAGTAAGGCGTTTTTGGCCTGAAAAAAAGACATAGTAAAGCGTTTTTGAGCCGAAAAAACGACATAGTATAATAAGGCGTTTTTAGCCGAAAAAAAATACCATGTGTTGTCAGGTGTTTTTAGCAGGAAAAAAACGATCATGTATAGGAAGGCGTTTTAGCCCGAAAAAAAAACGACCATGTATAGTAAGGCGTTTTTAGCCCCCAAAAAACGACCATGTATAGGACGGCATTTTTAACCGAAAAAAACGACCATGTATAGTAAGGCGTTTTTGGCCCGAAAAAAACGACATAGTATAGTAAGGCGTTTTTGGCAGAAAAAAACGACCATGTAAAGTAAGGCGTTTTTAGCCAAAAAAGACGACCATGAATAGTAAGGCGTTTTTAACCTAAAAAAACAACCATGTATAGTAAGGCGTTTTTAGCCGAAAGAAACGACCATGTATAATGAGGCGTTTTTAGCCAAAAAAAACTACCATGTATAGTAAGGCATTTTTAGCCGAAAGAAACGACCATGTATAGTAAGGCATTTTTAGCCCAAAAAAACGACCATGTAGTTTTTTTGGGCTAAATGAACATGGTGGATTGTTTTTTAAGTTGATGCCGATATTTGGCAGAGTAAAATTACAGTAACGAATTGGCCGCTTGATTACAATACTATATCGTGGTCCCTTAACGCCTACAACAATAATGATCTGAATTTCAGGCAAACATTTGGTTCTGGTACTCATTAGCATGACTGCATTTCATATTTGTGCGTGCGACTCACATGAATCCTGCCGCAAAGGTGTCAGAGAGGCCCACAGCGCCACCTCCGTACGCTGAGCTGGTCTCTCCCAGCCACACGGGCTTGCCCGGAGACACGGTCCTCACTTCCTGTGCACATGGGAAGATGATGCACGTCAAGACGTGTTGGTACACGCGACGCGCGCGCACACGCGTGGCATGTAGCAACTCACCTTGATGACTCGTTTGGTCTTTGCCACCAGTGAATCCAGAACTTTAGGATCTAAGAAGTCGTCCAACGATGTGTCTCGACCGTTCACATAGTAACTAGCACATACGGCGACAGGTGTGTGGTGTGTTACGTCATTTTATGTGCCGAGTCACATCATATGTCATGTCAGAGGACAGGTGATGCATCATCTTGGAATAAATGTAACGTGTCCCATTATGGGTCATTGTCGATGTCATGTGACCTGTTTGTCATGGGCAGTTGTTTGACTCCTTCACTCCCAAAGACGTTTTTAAACGTCTTTTCAGACTTGGTCTAGAATTGGCTGGTACTGAATGAGTTAATAGTCTAACATTTTGTGTAATATATAACAGGTGGAGTAACATGTCATTCGTCACATGGTGTGTCAAGTAACGTGACATGTCACACATACTCACTGGTGCCATGTGCAGGCGTCGATAGCGTCGGCCCCGCTGTGCAGGAACCTGCGATGAGGCAAAGGAGTCACGACAAGTCAAGTCGATTGAATCGATTCACCAAAGTTTGGAATTGTTCTGACCCATCTAGCAAGTCCACTGTACGTCCTCTGGGCTGGCCGACGTCAGGCCCGTAGAGGCGAGCGGAGCGGTGCCACGGCGACTGTGACATAATTTCCCGCAGACGCGTAAAGTCCCGACCCAGCTGGTCACCGTTCACGTGAAACCCCGCCTTCTTCTCAAAGCTGTTTGGTTCTTAAGGTCACACGTGAGTTCACAAGGTCACAAGGGCTTTTCGTTAGCTTCCTGTGCTAATATAAGCCAAGCTAACTGGCTGCTGTATCAGGTACCAAGAGGAACAGGTACAGAAAAGTGAGGTCGGGAAATTATTAGCAGCAACAGGAAGGGATGAGCTGGAAGCAATGAGTGGCGACGGCAGGAATTATACCGTTGCCGAGCTCCCATGAGAGTCGATAGCGCCGTTCCTCGCAGTAGCGCAGCAGAGCTTGCGCGTTGCTGCTGTTCCAGCTGTTGTCGTCGTTCCTGAGCAATGCATTGAGGCCGAAGATGAGATCCAAGCCGGACACATTGGCGAAGGTGTAAAGCTCGTCCAGCGTGCTCTCTGGCCAGCACAAACGACGACAACAACATGAAGTGATGTGCCTGGTCACACAAGAAGTAGCCCCCCCACCGACGCTACCTGTGAACTTGACCTGCCGGTACTTCCTGCTGGCGTCTTCTTCGGTGAGCCGCTGTTTCTGTTTGCGCCAGAGCGCCAGCAGATGCTCCTCCCACCAACCCGAAAGAGGTTTGGGCTGTGACTCTGTAACGCAGTTAGCATAGCATGCTAGCAATGACATCAGCAAATACCTTCTGTTCATTTTCTAAACTAAGCTAACGTGCATAATCTTTGAAAATTTTCATGATAAGGAAAACAACTGTTCCTATGTTAGCATAGATGTTAACCTCTTCCAACTAAACTCCGTCGCTTTGACAGATGCCTTCTGACTGAATAATTTGATTTTGACTCAACCCACTCGGGCCTCTGGATTTGCCCTGGGGCTGGAACTCCATGAAGTCCTGCCGGGTTCCTCCGAAGCGGACGAACGCCGGAGATAACGCCTTGGCCAAGACGCGTACTTTGGGAGAGCTGAGGCAAAAACACTCAATTACTTTCTACATTCACAGCAACACGCATGCGAAGAAACATGAACATGAATCAATCTTCGCCAGAGGTCAGCAACCGCTACAATACAATCACTAACTGAGAGAAACGAATGCACACTACCCATCACACACACACACACACACGCACACACACACTCAGTCAAAACAGTAATAAACATCAAAACTCAAAACTATTATAACAAGTGTTATCAATTGGCTTATACAAAAATATTTTTTAATCTGCGCACAAAAATCCACAATAGATGCCAATAAATAATAATTGATGATCAAAGGGTACATTATCAACACGACCGAGACACCCCATCAACAGAAAGCCTCGTCAATGAACGCGCTAAACACAAGACGAGCTACGATTGGTGGGCTCGAGTCACGTGGGCTACTCCGACCTGAGCATGCGCATGAACAGCGGGTCTTCAGCGAGGCTGGAGTCTATAGTGACGGACACGAAGTTTGGGTCCACTCGGTGCAACAGTCGACCCGGTCCTTGTCCCCTCAGTCGGACGCGCGCCTCGATGGAACCCGAAATGGTGCATAGCACACACATCGCCCATAACGGTCGCAAGTTGGCCGCCACTTCCGGCATAGTTGCTCACGTCCTGCCCGCCTGTTATCTGTGTGGGCATGTTTTTGAGCGCGTTAGCCTGACTGAGGCTCATAGCCCCGCCCCTTGCGTCACACAGCAAACATAATTAGGCAACTTCCACAGTTTTTCATTAACGATTCACAAATAGACAAAATTAACATCGAGAAGCATGAAGAAAGAACATACTTTTTTCCAACAAAAATTGAAAAAAAACCCAGAAAAGCAAGAGCTTTGTTGAGGGAATATGGTCCAAACATACTACTAATTGGTCTACATTTCAAAAGTGACCCCAACAACATATATTCATCGATTCTTTCATGACTTTACATTGTATAAAAACTCAATTTTTTTGGGGGGGGGGGGGGTGCGATTGCTTCTTTTGTATCTGGTCCTGCAACACAAGGACTGGTGATAGGAGATAAAGATTCAAGATTAAAAGATTCTCATTTGCGCTCGCACACACACGCACAGTTTTTTTTAACAGACATTTATTTTGTCATCGACATATTTCATAAGTGTACATGTGTTTTAAAAAAGTGAAATATAAAAAATAAGACTTGTGGGTGTGCTGTTTTCTTCCAATCGTAGGAAAATCTTGGTGCATTAGTGGCTACGCTAACCTGACAAGAGGACATATTGGCTACGCTAAGCTAACTTGAAGACGTAAACATCGATGGTTGTCCTGCAACATGTTGTTCAGTCAGGCAGGTCAGGCGGCGCGGCGAGCAGATGATCCACTTCTTGTTGCAGCGCGGCCGCCTTCTCAATGAGCAACATCTGAAACGCAAACGGTGGTTACGCACGTCGTCCTCCGATGAAGGCCGAAGCATGTGCTCAGGCCACACCCACTTTGGCTGAGGCCACGATGAGGGTGGCCTGTTTCCTGCTGAGGCGCTCCACCGCCCTGACCAGCAGGGTGGCGTCGGTGTTGGCCAAGTGCGACAGTGTCGTGTATCCGGCGGCATGGAGCTGCTTGGCGCGAGCCTATCCGCACACGTTCACAGAAACACGCACCAACAACAACACACCAGTGCAACAACACACACACACACGTGACAAAAGAGCTTTCGGCTTTTGTGGTCGTGTGCGTATGCCGAGCGTGTGATGACCTCCATGACCCCCGCCACCTCCATCAGTGGGATAAGCTCCGCCTTCACGCAGTAGCTGAGACGACGCGTCAGCGTTTCCAACAGGGAACAGTAAGGCCACAAGGTTTCCAGCTCCTACACACACAGAAACTCACGCGTGTGAGCTTTTAGTGTGTTTCTATGTTTGTGTGTGTGTGCGCTCGACCTGCGTGAAGTGCAGCACGCATGAGCAGAAGGCGGCGGCCGAGTTGAGCAGCGACTGGATGAAGCCGCGAGTGAGCTGGAACTTTTGGGCCACGCCCCAAACGTCACCGTCCTTCAGCAGTGACATCAGAACCAACGACAAATACACGCGCTTCACCACCCACATGTTGGCACTCTGTACACAAATGAAGACACTTATACATACACAGAAACTTATAAACACACTCACACATGCTTACATTTACATCCACACACAAAAAAAAGCAAAAACATACACTTATACATAGACACACATTCATTCATGCACAAACACGCACAAAAAAACACACCCACACACACATATATCACAGTATGCACGTGGGTGCCTCCTGCTGGCCGTGTTAGTGATTGCATGCCTATCATTTGGCAAACTTGACCTTGTTGACGCTTTGTCCAGCCGCCTTCCTGGCCACCAAACTTTCCGGAACACCCACCATCGCGCACATTTTCAGCTCCGACGATGACAACAACGACATCTGCCACACAAAGCGCCTCTTAAGATAAGATAAGGTATCCTTTATTCGTCCCACACTGGTGAAATTTACAATTTAAGTAATCTCCAAGCGACATCTGGGTGACCTTAGAAGTTTTTTGCATGTGTGTGTGACCTGCGTGTAGAAAGTCATCCAGTCCGGTGTGCAGGCGGCGGCGAGGTCATACGGGGTCACCAGGAAGATCAGGTGAAGAAAACTGCTGAGCAGAAGGCCCTCCAGGCCTTGCTGGAGGTCCTGGTACAGAATTTCACTGTGACTCACGTCCACGCAACCTGAGCGGGCACATACAGACCACACGCACACATACACGCATACAAACAGAACCACATCGCCAGAAAATCTTTGAGCTTAATGATAACACACAATGCAAAACGCCATAGAGGGGCTAACGAACGGCATCACGAGCACGTGCGACGCATCCGCTGAAAACGACGAACCTTTAAAAGTGGCCCGGCCCAAATGCGTGACTTGTAAGGCGTGGCCTTGCACATGCAGAAGACCTTTGATCTTGAGAAGGTCGACGCTCTCCCGCAGGACATCCTCCAGACACAGGCCGGCCCGCTCGCGCTGCACAAACAGCAGCGTCCCGCGCGCAAAGTCCTCCAGATCCTCCACGCGCGACGCCACCTGGCGCGCAAGGACGTTTGTATTTAAAACTCATTCAGTACCAGCCAATTCTGGAGCAAGTCTGAAAAGACGTTTCAAAACGTCTTTGGGCGTGAATGAGTTAAGCATTTATACATCGACAGAATATACGGCATACTCCCCCACCCACACACACACACACACACATATATACGCACAGGCGTAACATGCGGACGTTACTTTTAAGCCCACGAGGGAGAGGATGAGGCTGAGCAGGCTTTTGCGGTCGTCGGCGAGGAGGCAGCTGTAACAATTCTCCACGGGGGCGCACAACAGCGCCTTGGCCTGAAAGCGCACCCGCAGTGTGAGGTGACAGGGAACGAGGACGTCAACCCGAGGGGAAGCCGCGGGCGAACCTGTTCCCGCTGCGCCTCTTGCAGGATGAGGATGCTTTCGCCCTCGCTGTCCAGCCCCGCCCGCCCGGCGCGACCTGCCATCTGCTTGTACTGACTGGTCTTGACCGCGTCCCGCGCCACCAGCGGCGAGCGTACGATCACTCTGCGTGCGACAACGTCGTCGTCACTTCGCGATGAGCGTGGAACAATTTCCATCCCTTGATTGAAAAGTAGGACGTCGTTTGAAATCGGGAGGGCAGAAATTGACCTTCGCGCAGGCAAGTTGATGCCGGCGGCCAGCGTGGACGTGCACGCGATGAGGCAGAGGACGCCGGCGGAGTAGGCGTCCTCCAGCAGTTTCCTCTCGTCGCCCGTCAGGCCGCTGTGATGGTAGGCCACGCCCAGAGGGACCGTCCTCCTCAGAATCGGGCATAGCTGACCGTTTCCGCACCCCTTCAGATCGCGCAGGAGCGCTTCCTTGTCCTCCTGCCGGTGCTGCAGGAAGTCCCTGTGGGGGACGGACGACATGACGGAGGCGGCAAAGATGGCGGCAAAGATGGCGGCGGCGGCGGCCTCACCGTCGGAGGTATTTGCAAATCATGACAGCCACGTTCTCGCAGTTCTTCTTCGTGGGACAGAAGACCAGACAAGAATGTTTGGGGATCACCTCCGTCACAAGCGCGATGATGTGGTCCGGGTCCACCTTCTGCATGGCGCTCGAGTACTTCGTACACACACACACACACACACACACAAAAAGAAAACTTTTACACACCCGAGAGCAACACGCAAAAGCGTGCGGCACATACCTTCAACTCCACACGACGACACAAGCGGAAACACTCCTCCTCCTTGGGGTCCACCTCATAGATGCCGTCGCCCAGTTTCACGTACTCTTTCAGACGCACCTGAATGCAGCACGGAAGACATCGCATGACATCGGCGCGATAAAAGTGAAATGATATTGGACTTCTTTTCTTTCAAGAAAATTTCGGAATCGACTCACAGGTCGAAAGTCGTCGTGGTAGTTTTCAGCCTTGAGGAAGGTTTGCAGCTCAGCGATGTTCCCCAAGGTGGCGCTCATGCCGATGATCTGCGTGTCTTCTGTCGTGACCCCCCCAAAAAAAAAAAAATTTTTTATGTGACGTCATCGTCGACGCAGCAGCGACGGCGGCGATGGCGCACTTACGGCTGAGATGCAACACTTTGGCCAGGGTGATTTCCAGCAAAGCGCCTCGACTCCCCTCGCCGAGCATGTGCAGCTAAACGGACACAAAAGGAGTGCGACGGGTCAAAAATACACATTTGGAAAAAAAAAATTTATCTCAATCAAGTGAAATTAAAAGTACAGACAATCAACTGTATGTGGACCTTCAAAACCCAAAATTTAGGACCTTGCTCCTTTCTTTCCAAGCTTTGAAGACGTGGCCGCAACTCACCTCGTCCACCACCAGGAGGCCGACGCGTGACAGCGCGTCCTCCTCGATGAGCGCATTGACCAGAGCGTGCGCCTTCTCGATGGTGGCCACATAGAGCGAGCGCTTCCCCCTCCTCTTGACGGGCGGGAACCTCCCCTTGCTCCCGGCGTACTCCTCCACCAGGAAGTCCAGCTCCAGACCCAAGCCCGCCAGCCCGCGAACCTCCAGGGGGCGGGGCCGTGTACATCGGGATCTTTTTTAGACATCCCGCCGAACCAGTAGCTGCGCTTGTGACCTTTACCTTCTCTTGGACGAGGGCCACATACGGCAGGACGAAGATGCAGTTGTTATTCCTGCACAGCAGCTCGCGGATCATAAGCAGCTCGGCCACCAAGGTTTTGCCGCCGCTGGTGGGAAGCGTGTAGATCAGGTTCCTCCTTGCCGACACGCAATCCAGACCCAAACACGTCTCCTGCCATGCTGCCAACGCACACGCAAATACACATTATGGCCCGATGACATCATTCCACAAATGATTGCGGTCATTCACGTCGTTTACGATGATGTCATGTCGCGTGGGGTGATGATGTCATGTGCTTGATGACATCATGCGATATAGTATGCGACTTCATTTTTGTCTTACACGTCATGTGAAGTGTGTCGTGTCACGGAATGTAATCCCGTTTTGCGTGATGTCGTATCGGATGTTCTACATGTGATGTATGATCCTGTGACATCATGTGTGATGATGGCATGCGGCGTAGCGCAAGGTGCGATGTCATCAGTCGTCGATGTGATGTCACCAGGCCATTTGTTGTGATGTGACATTAGGTTATGTGTTGTGTGATGTCATGACACACGGTGCGAGCAGTGACTCAATGCCGTGTCACCGTAGAGGCTGCGGATTCCCCTGAGCGTGAAGAGGAGGTCTTTGACTTTGGCGGGGAGTCCAAAAAAAGGTCCCAAGTCGTTGGCGTCCGCACGAGCGGCCTCCACGGCCCGAACGGCGCCGCCGATCTCGTGACTCAGCGCCGCCTCCTTCATGGCCGCAGAACGGGAGGGGCCGGCGGGCGCCGTCGCGTTGCTTCGCAGCATCATCTTCACGCGCTCGCTTATGCTTCTCCTCATCGCGCCGCCGTGCCGCTTCCTGTCCTCTGGGCTTCCGTGAGGGGTGGAGCTTCCGTGTACTTTGCGCCTCTTGGCTTTCTGACAACCGTGCGGCGAATTCTCCCGCGCCGCGTCTGTGTCCGGCGCGTCCGCGGCGAGGAAGCAGTCTTCTCCGGCGGGTCCAACAGCCACCATCTTGTCGGCCTGCTCCAGCTTGGCCAGCAGGGACTCGTCGTCCAGGAAACTGTCGTAGTCGCCAAACAAATCCTCGCTGTCGCTGTACTGATGGACGTAACAACAACATGTCAAGACAATTTCAGTTTTATGGACACCCCACACTGAGCATGCCAAGAAGCGCAGGCAGTCTTGTCATCTTCTCTGAAGCACTTTTTGTGACATCCACTTACCTCAGCTGTCGATTCTGCTGGTTTGATTTTTGGGGCGGAAAACGACCAAAAGTTTTTGTCGTGGTTGCAGTTCAGTCATTTACTTTCCTGTCTCCTTCTTATTGTTTACTAACCTTCTCACTTGTTCCATTAAGACATACAGGATTTGATCAATACATTGATATTCATTCAAGACCAAACAGAATTACCTCCAGCTGTTGCTTGTCATCCATGATGATGATGATGATGATGATGATGAAGCCCTTCTTACTTTAAAGCCGTCTTTCCTTTCTTCAATTTGTTTTTGTCAAAAATTAAGTTCATCATTTCGTTTTCTTGCTGTGCACGCGAGCCGCCGGTACCCGCATGCTACAAAGTCAGCGGAAACGTATTCGTTACCATCATTATACGTGCTAGACCTCATTGTGCAGCGAAGCCTAACATCGTGCAGACACACAATTGATAAGCTAGTAATTTTTATCTTGAAATTTGAATTTTAAAAAAAGACACCATCACGGGTTTAAACGAGTCTTAGGTAACACCACTTTGCTGTTGTTGAACTCACAAAACACCCACACCACAATTCTGTCCGAAAGCCGCAAGAACCTTCGTAAAATATGCACATATTCCCGTGGCAGGTGGTAAACTGGAGGTTTTCGTGAAATGTATCGAGTTATTGTTGACAAATGAATGAAGTCAGGGCTCACTTCCGGTCTCGTTTCGCGATGGTCATGTGGTGCCTCACTCGACAAACCAGACGGTAGAAAAATATATTTCAAGAAATAATTTCGAATAAATGATGAAAGAATAATAAATAAAAAAAGAAGGAAAGAGGTAAAATATCAGGGACTAAAAAGTACCAGTATGAATATGAAAAAAATAATCCGATGGGAACTTGAAAAAAATCTAAAGTAACGAAAAAAAATAACACGGACTTAAATATATCCGATGGACCATTAAAAATTCATTATCGGATAGTAAAATACATATCTATAGGATTTTTTTAATTAGTAGGAAAAACAAAAGTTTGAAATGGGACCATACAGGAAGTATATGAGTAAAACTTCCGGGTCGCATTCGGTCAAAATGTTCCATCTAAAGCAATCGCGTTCATTATTTAGTCTCTTTTCACGCCTCCGAAACGCAACCAAACCGACAGGTTAGCATTGTAACTCATGGAAAATGTCAATGTTTGTTGTGTTCGCTCCAATGCTAATGATAACCTTCCGTGTTATGTGCTGCAGCTTTGACCATTTGCCAAGACCAAGTCAAACATGACCCGGTGAGTTGCCCACTGGCTCTTTCGTCTCTCTTTCGACAATATTCGAGACATGACAACACGCTCCCCTTGTCATCTACTATCGTAGTTCGTCAAGATGGACAATCCCTACAAGGAGCCGCAAAAAGGGTGCATCCTCTGCAACGTCACTGTTGACTTCAAGAACATCCAGGTAGGTTCTCAATTTGGTTCTTGTGTAGTGTAGAATGTGAGTATTGCGACCCCAAGTGGGCAAAAATAGCACCTGCGACGCACATCCATATTTCGTATCGGTATTCTGCCGAAAGCATAAGGTAGATGATCATCATTTTCCCCGCGAAAATCTAAACGTGGCCTTTGTGTGCAGCTTCTCTCTCAATTCATCTCGCCGCACACGGGAAGGATCTACGGCCGCCACATCACAGGTAAGCCCCGCCCACAAGTCACAGGAACCTACCAACATCTGACTGGATGTGATTTGATCAGGAACCAACATCCGAATGTGTTAATTTCAGGCTTGTGCGGGCGCAAACAAAGAGAAATCTCTAAAGCCATCAAGAAGGCGCACGCGATGGGTAACACTACAACACAATGTTTCGTATAACAACTAATTTTATTGCAAAGCACTTGACAGCCCCAAGACTGCAAAGGCGCACAATCTCCATCGAATTGATGCAAAATATGTCATTTTATATATATATATAGCGCAATTTTCTCATTAAAACCCTATCACCATGTTCTTTTCTGGAAAGTCACCGATGGAATTCAAGTTTTATCTTAAGGCACTAGTGTAAATGCTACAAGATGGCGCCTAGGCATAACACAAAGGTCACTTCAACATAGTTGCTCAGCATCAAGATTACCACCAGAGGCCCTAACAAAGCAATTTGGTTTCTAATTAGTGTGTGTGTGTGTGTGTGTGTGTGTTTAGGTTTCATGTCGGTGACACACAAACATCCCGACTTGATGCGAGACCCCAACATCTGCAGCATCAAACATGTGGATTAACCCCGCCTCCTTTTGTCCATCACTAGCCAATAAATGTAAATAAAGTCCAAAACTCCTGACAGTGCCATCTTTCTTGCTGGCACGTCATCATTATGTGGCATCACCCTTGCGCCGCTTCCTCCTGCTGGCCAGCAGCGCGACGGCTGTCCTTTTCCCAGCCGCAATTGGTCGCTGAGGGCGGAGCTTCATCTCGGCACACGCGGCGTCCGGCACGGGGAAGGCATCCAATGTTAACGTGCAGGAGCCGAAGAGCGGCGAGCGGGCCGAGAGTGCGTGGATGGCCAGCTGGAGGCGGGCATTCCTTTTCACGACAGGCTCGCCCTCTGCTGGGGACAGGAAGTGCATCATGTTCACGTTGACCACATTTTCTTCATCGCCACATTCAGGATGAAGGTTAAGGTTTGAGGGGAAAACGGTGCGAATGAGATCTTGGGATGACTTCATAAATTCTCCGAGTGCGCACGGCTTTCAGACGGGTTGTTTAAATGTGCCGCTCGGTTGTTCAGAGTGCCGATGCGTGCGCCAAGCAGGGACATGGTGCATCCGTTCAGAAATGAATGGAATGCAGTATTTTTTTGCAATCTTTCCCGCTCTCGTTTTTTTATTTATTTACCTTTGCTGGTTATGGCCGACTTGCTGTCGCTGAGCTTCTTCCTGAGTGCGCAAACATCGGCGAGCGTCTTCTGCACGGCGTGCTCGCTGTCCATCACGGCACCACATGCCCTCTAATTGGTCCAGGGAGAAAGGAAGTGGGAGGGTGAGAAAGTGATGGACAGAAATCAGCTTTGGAATAGTTCCTGGTTCGGTTTTAACTATGTCAGGATTTGTCTGAACGTTTGAGGTCAATTTTAATCTGGTGGCTCCAGACCTACTTTCTAAAATCAACAGCTCACCTGAAGCTCGTCCTGCAGCGACTTGTTCATGGCGTTGACGGCGTCCACGTATGCCAACTGACCACTGGCGTCCAACAACTTAGAACTTGGAAAGAAAACAAACTCACAAGCTCCGCATGCAAGCGTATGTGAGCCTGCATTACCTGTGCCGGCCAATAGCACGCCGGTAGCCTGGCGCCGAGTACGGTGGGGAGGCCGTCCAATAGGCCTGATGGTCCAGCGACGCCATGTTGGTGACAACCACGGCGACCTGCCTTCACGCCACAATGATGACATCACATCAGAATGACATCTTCACACCACTGTGACATCATCACCTGTCAGCGGAGAGGAACGCGGCGTATTCCGTGCGGTGGGTAGAGCCGGCCTCTGTCAGAGCGGCGGGCGTCACCAGCAGGAAGATGGCGTGTGGCATGCGCAGCGCCTTCTTCAAGTTCTCGTGCACCGCCTTCTCGCGCATCGTCATTCGCTGCTCCGAGTTCCTGCGTTGGCGGTACCAGCCAATCACACGCTCAGGATTGTTGCCCCCCAGGAGCCTGTGGATCGCCTCCATGTTCACCCTTCCTGCTGCATCATACCAGCTATGCGCATGCATACACACATATAAAGACACACACACTCTCATCATGTCATGTGTTTTTTTTCTGGCCCCAGTCATGTGATATGACAATTAGAACTCACGTGTGGAGTTTGTGGCAACACACGTGTTTGTGGATGCCTGCAACACATCAGATGAACTATGACGTCACGTGAGGAGAAAGTGGATATATTCTGATTTCAAAAGTACCGGTACTCATTTTAAGCCATAAAAAATAAGTTTTGCACAATGAGTGCAATAACACTTTGTGCCACAACATGCCAGGGCAGCATTGAATTTTACTGGAAGAAATGCAGCATTACCACGACCGTAAAGAATACATTGTGGTCTGAGCAGAGCTCAGCACGCGTTCATGGGGTTGTGCTTACTGGAAGTTTGTCGGAGGTGGACGTTGTCGTCTCGGTTGTCGCTGATAGTCACGTACTCTTCGACGTGGTTCTCGCCCAGGATCAAACCTTCCTGCTCAACAGACCGACACCAAATTCAGCTCGCCCCGATGCTAACAAATGCTCTTCAGTTTCATATACAATATTAAAACACGCCATTGCGAGTAAAGATGCAATGAAGTGTGAGGGACCAGGGGGGGCTCTTTGTGTCTAGTGATGTGTAGTTCGCGAACGAACCGGCTCTAGAGCCGGCTCCTAATAGGGAGTCGCTCATAATAGGAGCTGACTTTTTCCCCCCCCTTTCGGTTAAAGCCGCACGTGATTGGTCAAGATCCGTGGTAGAAGAGGGAGGGGAGGGTTACACACACACACACACACACACACACACACACACACACACACACACACGCTGCAGTGAAGAGACATAACAGCAGCACACTGTGAGCAGCACACGAACAGGAGAGACAGGGAGACGAGAGAGAGCTCGTTTGCGCTACAGAGAAAAAACAACACAGTGGAAAGTGGAAAGGTGAGAAAATGGATGGGGAAACGCAGTGAAATTTGGACTAATTTCAACTTATTTGATAGTTCAAAGGCAGCGTGTAGACTGTACAAGGTTAAAATATCCAATATCAAATTTTAATTTATGATTTGTTGTGTGGTAATCAAAGCTTACTTATGTCGTTTTACTGTAAATAGTTAAAAGCTTATAAATATACACAGAGATTGGAACTTTTTGTTGACCTTGTTTTGAGATGGGTCTTACTAATTTATTTTTTGTAGCACTCCATGTTGAGTATGCTCAGAAGAATATAAATAAAGCCATATAAATAATAAATATTTGATATTCTGTATATTTTTTACATAAGTAATTCATTTTACACATAATTTTACATTATTTTTGGTCGTAGATTAATTTAAGCAACAAAAAAAAACTGAGGAGCCAATTGGGAGCCGAAAGAGCCGGCTCTTTTTAGTGAGCCGAGCCAAAAGAGCCGGAATTCCCATCACTAGTCTTAAGAGCAAACCTAACTGAAATTAAACATGCTGATGCTAACTAGCTACTATGGTGCCAACCGGGTAAACACTGATGCTATCTCGGCTTGGACGCTGCGAGAAGCTCCGACCCTAGGATGACAAATGTTCGGCTGTTTACTCACCACGTCCGAGTCCTTATTGACGTGCTGAAACATTAAAGAAGTCAAAACTATTCCGGAGATCCGAACTGTGGGCTCCGCCATCTTCTTGTGGGTTGGGATCATTCAAGTGCGTCATTGAACCGCAAGAGAAACGCAGTCAACGCTGCACTACGTATACAGTATGTTTTTACAAATAAGCCGTCTGTCGTAGAAGAAGCCGTGTACCCTCTATAAAAGAAGTTTATTTTTCGAATAAAATAATCACGTCTTCAACACTATTCATGCGGCACGTTCACAAAAACCGCAGCTGTAACCTCAGCTCTAACGTAAAAAAAGAACGACAAGAAATAGACTCATAAATATATTACAATGTTAAAACTAACTTTTAAAATATAAATACTATAAATAATAGTAAAAAATATAAACGTCAAATAAGTAAATACCTCTATCCGTATATTTGTTAATTTCCCGAATTAAATATGTATGTGTACAAATAAAACTCAACCAAGCAATTATTTAATGATATAAATGAAAGAAAAACTGAAAATGACTCAATACAGTCGAAAAAAAAGGAAAATAACATAAAAATACAGAATTATTCTCTTTGAAACTCACTGCGTTTGAGCGCTTTAGGTTCAGCAGATGGCGCCACAACACCACACATGGGTCACATGACGTCTGCTTGCGTGAACATGACAAATGATTGTGTGGCGGTCTTGAATTTTCATCCCAGAATAAGTTTTGAGTCTATTCTGCAGTGATTGGATCATCAATTCCTACTATGGGCATAACACACTTACTACATGGCAATAACGTGTGGACTTGACATGATTGCTGGGGTACCTAGAAAAAACGTATATTAGTAAATTGGCTTCACTGAAGAGTAAAATTTAGAGTCCTTGAGTGTGAGTGTGTTTGTTTGGGTGTTTATACCTTCCTACGCATCGGATGGTTACCAGTACGGGCTTTGAGACATTGACAGGTGACCATTCCATTGTTTGTCAATGTGTGCCTTGACAATGCCTGGCGACCGGTCTGCTGTTTTTCTTTATCTTGCCTCCAATTCATTTTCATCCTGGTCTTCCAGGCACGGCGCCGTGTGGTGATGTCACGGCCCAGGAAACATCAGCTTTGGCGTCTTTTCATTTCACAGCATGACACCCCTCCCACCCCCCGGCCCCACAGGCCCTTCTGATGGATGAAGTTTTAATGCTGCTCAAAGGATTCATTCGTTCATTCATTGGTTGGTTTCACTTGCTTGCTGCATTTGCATAATGAGCGCCCTTCCCCTAAGGCCCCCCTCAACCTCCCACCTCCCTTCCCGCAGGTGAGACACCGCCGCCCCTCGGGGTGAATTAAGTGGTCCAATCGGACACTAACAAGACGTTCGCTGTCGGCCATCTTAAATGATTGGTGATCACTTGAGATGTCTGCAGGAAGTGGCGGTGACCGGGAGGATGCTTCTTTCATTTTTGCGCCAGATTCATCATTAGCCGTGGGCGGGGGGTGCAGTGGGGGCGTTATGGGGGAGGTGGTGCGTCCTTTATCCCGGCCAGCATGTTTTCATCAGCAGCGGCCCGAGTGAATTATTCAGATTTGTGCAAATGACGACTTTTCAT
The DNA here is from genome assembly GCF_025434085.1 of Hippocampus zosterae. Taxonomy (NCBI): domain Eukaryota; kingdom Metazoa; phylum Chordata; class Actinopteri; order Syngnathiformes; family Syngnathidae; genus Hippocampus; species Hippocampus zosterae. The sequence goes on from NC_067468.1 coordinate 9,878,684, forward strand.
TTTCCGCCGGCGCGAGTGGAAATTGAACGTGACCCCGGCGACCCACCGCTATACGGCTGCCGGCGTGTAAGGTCGGCAAGACGGGGGCTTCGTCGCCGAGACGCTTAACCCGCTTTGTTAACCCGAACCCGACCCGTGCTTCGCCTTTTATGAACACGCTTTAAATATTCTTGACAGAACAAAAGCAATCGTGTTGGCACACTGCCGCCGGGTTAGGGGGCGCCGCCCGACACAACCCGCACTTACGGACAGGAAGGTGAAAACGACAACACAAAAGACGGCGCGCGACGCGCGTTGGCCACACCAAAAGTGATTGCCGTAACCATAGTTACCCGCTTCACTTTCATCTGTACACCACATCTTCTGATCACACACCAGTCAAGCCGACATAAAAGTGACATTTGCTGGAGTGGCGTAGCAGTGTTACATTTGTTACTTGTAGTAATATAGTAGCAAAAGTGTAACCATCTTACATTTGTCTACCATACCATGTGTAATAGTGAATCTTAAAAGTCTAACAAATGTTAGCATGTACTAATGAGTCATAACAGAATAGCGCTTAGACCATGTATTAACATTGTGACAAGTTTAGATGTGTGTAACAGTGTGTTAAGTGTTACTAAGTAGTAATATCATTACCGGTATTAGCATGTTGTGACAGTGGAGTTCGTCAGTTACATGTGTGGTAAGAGAGTTCCATATTTTAGTATATAATAGCAGTGCAACAAAGGTTACAGCCTATTTACACTGTAAAAGGTGCTAACCTTGTAGAGCTGTCTACTGTTGCTACAATGTAGTAACAGGGCTACGAGTATTACATTTGCAATAACTGTGTAATATGTGTGTCATTACATAGAAACGTTGATTGCACGTAGTGGCAATATAACAAGTATTAACGTCTAATAACACTGTCACAAGTATTTGTGTACAATGTAATGACTGTGTACCATTTGTTACTTGATAGTAACATGGCTGTGTTAAGAGTGACGGACCAATGTAATAATTGTTAGCATGTGGTAACAGTGTTATTGGTGTGTTACATGGGGAGTACAAGTGTTACAAGTGTTTGCAGCAAGTTAACAGTGTTGCGCGTGTGACAGCTTGGTTACACATCTTAGATTGCAGAATAGTATAGTACATACAGTATGTAGGAAGAAGTGTTCTCGTGTAATAAGAATGTAAAAAGTCTGTTGCGTGTTGTAACGTTGTGACTCGGGTCAGCAAATATGATCAGAGTGATACATGCAGATAACAAGTGTCATAATTGTGTTGTGTGAAGTACTATTTGTATAATACGTGTCAATGTATTATAACAAGGAAACAAGTGTTATGGTGTTGTAACAGTGTAATAATAGCCATGTGTAGTTTCATGGCATGATTAGACTTCACTAGTGTTGTCTGTTTACAAGTGATGACGTCATCGCTCCCTATGGCGGCGGCGATTGGTTCCTCGACGAGCGCCACACCTTGGGGGTCAAGTAGCTGTAATCACCTCAAATGCGTGGCGGGGGTGATGGATGAGACGCGGCGCAAAACAGGAAGCAGAGCGGCGCAAACAGGAAGTGAAACGAGGTGTCTCATATTAAAAAGGGAGGGGTCAGCGTACGGCGGGAAAGACACTCACCTCGCCCGCCGACGAGACGCTTTCACGGATGCTTCCTTCCGCCGACGTCAAGTGGACAAAGTGGCGGAGGAAATTGGAGCGCCTTGTAGATCGGATCTGGCCGCCTGCCCGTCTGCCCGCCTGTCGCTCCACCAACGCAACCAGGCCGCTGCCATCAAACACCCGCTATACGGCATCCATCCGCACTCGGGTGACATTTTAGATTGCTTCTGCAAAACACACGCACACAGAAAGATTAAACACCACACACACAGAATCACTGTGACTGCGGTCGCTGTCATCCTAATTGTGTTGTGACTGCGTTGTAGTTGTGTAGTCATGCGCCTGTGGTGGCCTCGGTGTAGCAGCGTGTTTATGTACGGTAGTATGTCTGCCAGCATGTCAGTGTTGCTGTGTCGTTCATTTTTGGTTTGATTTTGTTGACGTGTCGTTGCGAGTCTGCTAACATATTAGCAATCGTGTTGTGCTTGTGCATCGACGCTTGAGTCAGTGTGGCTGATGCGTTGTCTCTGCTGCTATATGAGTGTAATTGTTGTGTTGTTTGCTGCTTTTGTGGTTGTGCATATTTTGGGGTCTGCCAACAGCTGATTGTAGTTGTGTTGCTTATGCATCAGTGTCTGTTGTGTGTTTTTGTGACATATAAGCGTACTGTGCCGTCGACGCGTCGTTGTGCTGTTGCGTTGTGTCTGCGCTGCTGGCATGTCACTGTCGTTGTTGCACTTGTGTGTCTGCGGTGGTGTCGGTGTAGTTGGGAGTGAGCAGCATGTAATTGAATTTGATGCAGCCTGGAACATTTCATTTTACACCCCCCCCCCACCTCACCCACTCCATCACTCTGCAACTGTGTGTGTGTGTGTGTGTGTGTGTGTGTGTGTGTTCATGCGCGCGAGCAGAGCCCCTCATAACATATTTATTCTTTCTTCTATCTGACACTGTGTGTTTGCCCATCTTGTGTGTGTGTATGTCCTGATTATGTGCAACTAATTTGTGCGTATGTCTTGGGGGCGGGGCTTAGTGCGGCACATTTAGAGCACAGATCAGCGCAAATGGTGCTTTTAATTTGGAGGGCCGATCGATGAGGAGACTTGAGCGTTCAATGAAGCTTCTGATGAGGTCTTAAGCCGCCTGGGCCCCCGGGGGCCCGAGGGGGAGCCCAAGGGCGGGGCCGTGCCGCGCCGCGCCACGCCGCCCGCGGGCCGTAATGAAGTGCGGCTATGCGGCGACATGCGGCGGCGGGAAAATAGATTGAAGATGACGAGCTCTCCAAAGTCATTTCTCCGACTAACCCCCTCTACCCCTCACCCCCCATCCCGCCCCCAAGGCCCCCACCCCTCAGTTGCCCCACCTGGCGCGGATTTACGGCAGCGTTCCGGAGCGAGATGCAATTTTTATGACCTTATTGCTTTTCTAGCACGCTAATCGCTTAGCGTCTGCCAGCAGACATGTTGCCCCCCGAGACCACCGCTGGGTCATCCCATCATTGCCCCCCGCCCATCGCCACAATAAAAGCCTTGTGTGTCCGCTTTCAAATCGATGGCTAACACGCTAACGCTTCCTTCCATAGGGATCCCGGTCCGGGTGTCCCCATTGATTGATGCATGATTGATTGATTGATTAATTGATTGCTGTCAAACATAGCGGTTTAGCATTAGCCACATTCGCATTAGCCGCACTATAGATCATCAGGCCCACTCATGTGATGGCTAATCAATGGCTAATTGAATCATTCGGTCACCAGGACAACCGGCACTGTGGCAGGGCAACATACCACATATTTTTAAGTTTTTTAAGTTTAGTGCAGTTACATGAAGTCTAACACAAAGCAAAATGCTATAACAGTGCTGATGCAACATTAGTACTATGTTAGCATAGTAAAAATTCACGAGCCTAACACTGACACAACATTAGCACTGTTAGCACAATTGTATCACAATATTAGAGCATGGATAGCACAATGCTAATACAACATTAGCACCATGTTCGCCACCGCCGAGTGTCTGCATGCCAAAGGACAATCTGGTTGCCAGGACAACCAAGCAAGGGGCGGCGCTACGTGTTGCATATCTTTGAGGTCAGCAAAGGTGAGAGTTCGACTCAGGTCACGTGAGCGGTCGGCCAATGGTGAGCATCGACCTCCAAGCTTCCCAGAAGCTAATGGCTAATGAGATTAGAGCGCTAACCAAGCAGGCAAATGTTATTAAATCACGCTAAGTGCTTCTTAATTGATTGATGGCCGCTAACGAGCGCCGCGCCGCCACTTCGCCATGACATCATCTCGCATTCCTGCTTGGCTTACCCACAATGCAACGCCCTCGATTGCGATGTGACCACGCCATGCATACACACTCATCTCACTTCCTTAATATACACAGAAAATATGCTAATACTCCAACATGTAAACATTAAAATAAAAACGTTTAAAATGTTCCTATTTTTTTGCATTTATTTGCAACTGAATAGATTACATGTTTACGTTCATATTCAATTTCAATGTGTTTGTGAGAGAATGTGAGTGGGTGTCCATACATACGGTGTGTGCACAGACGTATGTATGCATGTGAATACGTATTGTGTCGACGTGATTGTGTGTATGCAATCATAGGGGTGTGAGTCTGTGTGTGTGCGCGAGTGACCTTCAAGTATGTGTGTAAGTCAGAGGTGTGTGTGTGTGCGCGTGTGTGGGCGCGTGTTGATTTTTGGCACATCTCTGATTTTCTTCGTGTGTGTTATGATTGGTCCATCTGGACTCTGACAGATTGTTAATGTGTCCTTTTACCATAAAACTACAATAACCCAATGGGAACTCAAAGAGTACACTGTGTGTGTGTGTGTGTGTGTTTGACAACACGTGTCCATCACTCCATGAGGCCTGTTGAGACGCGCATGACTGGCAGCGGCGGTGGCCAGCATGGGAGCGAGTGCTTGTGGGCGGCGAGCGTGTGTGTGTGTGTGTGTGTGTGTATGTGTGTGTGTGTGGTGGGGGGGCAACGGCGAATGTGTGTGTTCTGTTGACTCTGCTCAGCTCATTCACGCCAAGTTTGACGTCAGACATGCAAAAGACACAAAAGAAGTTTATTTGACCAACACTATGGTGTCGCGTGTGTGTGTGTGTGTGCGTGTCCGCATGCTTTTGTGTGTGTGTGTGTGAGTGTGTGTCTGTGTGTAAGATGGTGTTTAACAAGAACACAAACTCAAATAAACCATCTTTGTCTATGACTAAGCATGGTGACCCGTGGTGAGCATGACTGGCTCGCAGTCGGGAGGTTCTGGGTTTGATTCTCAGCTTCACATGCCCTCTGGATAGTTAATGTGTGCTCGTTATTTTTTTTCTTCTTCCACATGGAAAAAACAAACGTGTTTGTTTGTCGATATGTGCCCTGACGTTAAGTGGCGACCAGCTGGTCATTTTTGTTTGTGGCCTTTGATTGGCTGGATGTCCAATCCATTGTTTGTACATGCACTGATATAAATTGACGACCAATCAATTGTTTGTCTTTATAGGATATACTTGGACACTGACTGGCAATCTGCAATTTGGCTTTGTCGCCTATGATTGGATGGCGACCAGTCTATTGTTTTTCTGGATGTGCTTTGACCTCGACTGGTGAGCAGTTCATCATCATCATGGCCACATGGTCACAATAGAAGTCAGACATGTTTTTATTAGCCTCTGTTGCTAACATGCTAGTGTTTGTTAGCATGCATCTACATTTGTGGTTGTTTCAAAATAACAGGAAACCAACTAAGAAAAGGACAAGTGTGTGTGTGTGTTAGTCGCCATAACAACGTGTGATTGCATTATCCCTTTAAGAACGTGGTGTCTTGGGATCAAAGGTGACAAGGTGGTCATCAAGCTCCATTTTGCTTAATGGTGACGAGCAGAGTTGAGTGGGCGTGGCCTAAGGTTAACGTCCTACTCGTGGAAATGTTTCATCTTTAATAGGTCGATTAACGCCAACGACGACTTGGAGCGGCGCGCCTCCGCCGAGAGCTGATGGTCGTCCGTGACGGTCGTCCGTGATTGGTTGTCCCGCCACGTCTACTTCAACCTTGACGGGGCGGCGCGGAGGTGCTAATGAACAAGCTAATGAACAAGTGGAGCGCTAATGAAGATGGACGGAGCCTTAATGCAACTACAGCGCTAAGCTTAAAAGCTAATTCGTCTTCTGCTTCATCTGCTTGCTAAAAGCGAACGCCACGCCACACTCGACCTTTCGTGTTGGAGGGTTGGCAGACTACATGAACAGAGCAAGAAGGGGCAGTCCAGCCAATCAGAGTCCAATGCAACATTAGCACAATGCTAATATAAAATTAGCCCAATGCTATCACAAGATTGGCAATATGCTAACACCACATTGGCTAATATGCTAACATTACATTTGCACAAAACTAGCATGATACTAGCATTGCTACCAACATATACCAAAACATTAGCAGAATGCTAACACAGTATTAGCACAGTGTTAATATAATGCTAAACACATCAAAACATTACCTCTACAGTAGCACAATATCGGCATCGTTACCAAGATATTCACCCTATGATAACACGATGCCAGAGGAGAATTAGCACAAGACTACATGTTAGCATGTTTAGCTGGCAGATACGGTCTGTCGGTGCGGTGATGGTGCCGTCCTGTTGTTAGACATTTGTCACGAGCTGCTGTCTAAGCATTATTTTAAAGTTATTGTCTATTATGCTCACATAGTGCTAATATTGCCGGAGTTTGGTGCAAACATTTGTATTATTAGTTTGATGGTTTTATTGTTGTTCTAATGTTGTGTTACCACTGTGCTACCATAGTGATAATGTTTTGCTAAAATATAGCTGTCAATTTAATATGCTAATTTTATGTTGGCATTGTTCTAATTTCATGTTTGCATTGGGCTTACATTATACCGATATACAGTATGCATTCGTATTAGTGCGAACTTTATGTTTACAGGGACCGAATATAATGTTAGCATTTTGCAAATTAGCGAAGTTAATAAAGCACAACATTAGCTAATGTTGTGCTCAAGATATGTTCGCATTACCACGACGTAAAAACAACAGTTGCTCGAAGGTGATGTGAGCTATGTGTAAAGAATTAGGAGGCACTATTGGGGCCGTGGCAGTGGCGGCGGAATTGTGAAAAGATCACAAAGACACAAAAAAAATCAAGTGTTAATGTTTGACAAAACTGGACCAAGCGTTTAATGCTGTGCTCGTGATAATAATGAAACGAAGAAGACCACAACAGCAGCTGGAGAGACGCTTAATAGGACACGTCCATCATTGTCAGCATGGAGATGTGAAGATGTAGACATGGCCGTGTGGGTGGGCGGGCGGGGGGGGAGGGGGGTTGCTGCCGCCGCCGCATGGGAGAGATAACCCCGCTAAACGTCGCTTACGCCGCCTTGAGCGCTTCCTGTTTTTTGGCAGCAGCTGTTTGTCGTCCTCGTTTGTACGCTTGCTAACGAGCCTGCTGCCACTCTGCCCCACCCCCACTCCTCCTGCCCGGCCCCGCCCCTTTTATCGCCCGGAATCTGCACAGCACCACCGAGGCCCGAAGTTATCTCAATCCAGAAAGTGTCATGGCGGACAATCTGCTGCCATTAAGATCCTCATTAATGGTCTACACATTTAGCAATTACGCATGCACACATACACACACACACACACAAAACACTACATGAATACACACCCAGTGCTCTGGACAAACCTGTACCCTGAACAGACACAAAACACTCCATACACACTAAAGACTACACACATTAAACACATTGAGTTATACCCGAGTGTGTATTGCTACCGTTTGAATACTACTACATCGTTGAAGCTTGTTGCTGCGCTGTTACCGTGGCGACGCACTAACAACAAGTTTATCAGCACTGCGCAGGCGTTTAGCGGGGGCGTGTCCCGCCGTTTGCCCACAATGCACTTGTTGTCGCGGCTAATTAGCCCCCTAACGGGATAACAAACGACACTGTTGGTCGACGGCCATTTTTATTGCTGTGGGAGGGAAGTTATTGTGGGGTCGGGGGGGGTCGAGTTGACTGGACAAAGGGCCGTCAATCAACATGTGTTCGTCTTTGTGCGACTACATGGCAACACGACTGATTGATGACCTCGGCAACATTTTGTTATCTTGTCCATTGTTGGCCATTAGGCAAGGGTGTCCCGATATACTGGCTGCCATTTTCAATGTAGTATGTAGGATAGAATCCTATGTAGTATTTAGTGTAGTGCTTCGTGTATACTAGAAAAGTTTGTTTTTGATGTATACTGGGTAGAATATGTACATATACATATATATAGATATATATAAAATGTGTAGGTCACAGGTGTGTGTGTGCGTGTCAAAATAAGTGTGATTGTTGTTTTGTGTGTGAGAATGCGTGTGTGCGCGCGAGTGTATGTGTGCACATGGGTGCATGCATGTGTGTGTGCACATGTCTGTGCGTGTGTCCGTTCGTGTGTGTATTTTGGGGTGAGAGCGATTGCATTAGTGCACGAATGTGAAGAGTATGTTTGCGCGCATGTTTCTGCACGTGCGTCAGCGTGTGAGCGTGCGTTTGAGGGTATTGATTAATGAAAGATTAATACTGAGCGTGTCAATTAATTGTCATTAATCATGTCAGTAAACATTTTATACACACACACACACATACACACACGCCATGTATGTCGTGCTTCTACTTGTGGGTTTGTCTGCCGTTAGGGGGCGTGCGTTGGTGTGTTCTTGCCGTGTTGTCGGCGCTCATGCTAATCCACATTTTGATTTATGCGCCGTTGTGGAGATGAAGGCAACATTTAATTTCATTTTCATCCTCGCTCGCTCGCTCGCTCGCCTCCTCGCACACGCACGCGCCGCCGCTGCCGCCGCGCAGGAATTCATTACTTCCTGCACAATCTGCGCCAGGCCCATTTCAATACGACATTTGTCTCCTTCACAACGCGACACAACACACGCGCACAGGCCGAGACCCGCGCGCGCTCGTTCCTCGACACAACTACTTCCTGCACTTCTTCTTCTTGTACTTTCTTCCTGTTGGTTTGTTTGTCATGTGACGGGCTTTTAATGATCCTCATCATCAACATGTTAGCCACTCGCCAGCTGTTAATTCGTGCGCAGGTGAATGTGTGTGTGTGTATGTAACTATGTGTGTGTTATTTGCATAGATGCGCATACAAGTGTAGTTGAGGGTACATGTACTTATGTGTGCATCATGTGTGTTTGTGTGCACACAAATGTATTTCACTGTACAGTATATGTGTCCATTTTCTGCAAATGTGTCCATGTGCATATGCTGGATCGGTGCTTGTATCTGTTGTGTGTGTGTGTGTGTGTGTGTGTGTGTGTGTGTGCGCATGCACAAGTGTACATTCAGTTGTTCATCATGTAAAGAGAAAAAACATGGGGGGTGATGCTCTGTGGTCAGCTGCTTTGTGCTGTCACCTGATCTCCAGGAGTCCCTTGGGGTCCCAAGCTGCGGTGACAGTGAGGATGCGTGTGAGTGTGTGTGTGTGTGTGTATGTGTGCGCGCGTGGATGCTAACGACTTTGCAAGGTCGCTCATTAACTTTCTGTGAGCACAAGCGTTAACTTTATTATTGACTACACAGAATACACAACACGCAACCTCTGACTCGCACACTCCATCGACAGCGAGGAATACACACACGAGAAACGCACGCGCCATCTACACACACGCACACATTGCCCACACACTCAACAGCATCCTCAACACATACTAAACAGCCATCTAACTGTCTCTCTTCACGTGTTTGTGTGTGTGTGTGTGTGTGGGGGGGGGGGGTCACATGTCTGCCCTGTTTGACAACGACGTCATCACTTACATGTCTCTTCACTGAATGACTTTTGAGCGGCCACATGCTAACCGGGATGAAACACATGATGGACAAATCATTAGGTACACGAGCCGCGCCACAACGTCACAGGGTGCGATGTCGTGTGACCAAGCGCCAATCGGAAGGCGGTGCTGCGTTGATGTCGCGCCCCCCCGTTCTGGCGTGTGAAGGTCGGCGCCATCAATGAGGCGTCTTCACGCTAATGGCCACCGAGCCGGGCCGGCGCCCACCGAGGCCGCTTCCTGCCAAGCCAATGAACTTGGACACCGCGTTGGACAGGTCGGCCCCATCGGGCTGGCGTCCGTCGGGAGCCCTGCTCCGTTCTCATCGCCATCACACACACACACACACACACACACTCACAATCACTATCACACATGGTGGCACCGTGCGTCACAAACACACACCTCTGACCTACGCGCTCACCTGAAGGTCACAGGCCCACACAAACGTACTTCACGGCAATCACACAGCACACACAAATGTGCACACATGCACGCACAAATACACTCCCACATTACACATGCGCACGCGCACACCATGTTCGCTCACTATATTCACACATATGGACGCGCACGTGGTCCCACGCACGCACAAAGTTTGTGCGGGTTTTGGGTAAAGTGACAGAATTGGTGGCGTTGGCAGCAAGGCCTCTAAAGAGGCACTCCGGCGGCCATTCGGAGAACAAGGGCGCGAGAAAGCGCAGAGTCTGGCCTCCATCAAGCGTCCAACTTTGGGGGCTAATGGCCCCCCCCGGCGGCGCGATGACATCATAAACACGAGACCTCCCGGCCCAGCCTTGTCGCCAAACGTCCGTTAACGGCCAAAGCGCTCACTAATCGCCGTGAGCATCCTCCGCTGATCGCCGCCGTCCTTCAGTACATTAGCCGCCGAGCGCCCGGGGGGGGCCGTCCGTCTTACTCACGAGCCCCCATGGGGGCTTCAAGGGAGGCAATCCACCCGAGACACTTTGACACCCCCCCACATTACAGAATTGAGTGGGAGGGGCATCCTGCCTGTCAGTCACACTCACTTCTGTCAAGGACACAACGGCAATCATAAGTGTGTGTGTGTGCGCGTGTGTGTGTGTGTGTGCGTGCGTGTGTGTGTGTATGTGTGTGTGTATATCAAGGTTATTATACTTAACGAAAACTAACAGAATTGGAGGATTGTAGTTTATTACAAAAGACCTTTTTGGTTTATCTTCCACTCTACAGACAGTCCATGAATTAAAAAAAAAACTAAAACTAAGGAATTAAAAATAGAAAAACAAATTCAAATAATGTTTTTTTCTAAAAATTAATTAGAACTAACTGAACGGGGGAAAAAAAGGCAAAACAAAATTTTAAACTGCAATGAAAAACCCTAGTGTGCGTTTATGTGTGCGTGTGTGTCATAGCCGGGTTTCGAACCCGACAAACCGCACTTACAACTAAGCCCCACACACACACACACACACACACACACACACACAGTATCACTGGCACGCTGTTGGCTAAATGTGTTTGTGAGCTGCCCGCGAAACGTTTCGTCTTGTTTTTTTCTTCTTGCCGTCTTTGGTGCAAACCACAACAAGCGCTAGTGTTAGCGTGGTTAGCGCGAATGTTGTGCTAGCGTTTGATGATGACACGCTTTATGGCAGCCGACGGGGGGGCGGGCGACGGGGGGGTCGCGACCTCCCACGTCCATAGTGATGGACGCTGAGAAAGTTGCTGCGTGTCACATGACGCTCAGCACATGAAGCGCGTTAGCCGCATTCTCACGTTGGCCTCGCTACTTTTCCCACGTACACGCGTGTGTGCGTGTGTATATGCGTGAAGTTGTGTGCGTGTGACTGTGTTTGTGTGTCCGCATGCGTGAGTGTGTCTTTGCATGCGTGTGTGTGCGCGGTTTACACAGCTTGGCGGCACACATGGTGTCGAAGCCCATGGCAGCGCTGAAGGCCAATTGTAATATTTGGACAAGTTTTCAAAGTTTTGGCAAGACGCAGACAGGAAGTGACACAGCGTGTTGACATCAAAGACCCAAAATGAGGGTGAGGGGGGGGGGGGTGTCGGGGCAAGCAGGCCATGTCTTTACACGCGTGTCATTTCCCGACACGCCGCCCGCGTCACGCTTGGTGGGTCAGCGGCGGGTCACAAGGACGTTTCGGATGGTTCCCAGCCTCGCTACAACACGCTCTTCAGTTCAACTTTTACATATTTGAAGAAGGATTGGTCGCCTTGCACTTGAAATTAAACCCCTGTTGTGCTGCTCATCATGCATAACAGGTATTGGGCTAGCATTTTGCTCATAGTAACATAACATTTTAGCATTGTGTTAACGTTGTTGAATTTTGCAAAAAATGGCATTAGCATTAGGCTAATGGTATGATACAATTATACTGCCGTTGTGCTAGTATTGTGCCAATGTCCTGTTAACACTGTATGTTGGTAGTATTTTGATGGTGTTCTATTAGCATGATACTAATATGTTATTCATTCATTCATTCATTCATCTTCAGTACCGCTTGATCCTCACTAGGGTCGCGGGGGGTGCTGGAGCCCATCCCAGCCGTCTCCGGGCAGTAGGCGGGGGACACCCTGAATCGGTTGCCAGCCAATCGCAGGGCACACATAGACGAACAACCATCCACGCTCACACTCACACCTAGGGACAATTTAGAGTGTTCAATCAGCCTGCCATGCATATTTTTGGAATGTGGGAGGAAACCGGAGCACCCGGAGAAAACCCACGCAGGCCCGGGGAGAACATGCAAACTCCACACAGGGAGGCCGGAGCTGGAATCGAACCCGGTACCTCTGCACTGTGAAGCCGACGTGCTAACCACTGGACTACCGGTCCGCCCCTCGCCTAATATGTTAGCATTTGGCTTATGTTGCGTCAACCTTGTGTTAATGTTTGGAAGGTTTGGAAATTACGTGTACTACTCTTAGAGAGGAGAGGCAGAGCGAGCTGCCCTCCCATTAATTTCGGAACGCAGCCTATGTTCTAAACCAATCAGCCGGCCGAACTTCAACTGTTTTGATCTGGAGGGCCTGGCACTCATTTTTTTGATGAATAGTGAATTTCCGAACGGCAAAGTACTGAGTTTGGGCATTGTCAGAGTGAACAAATGCGCGTTTGGAGCCTATTTCTGAACGTGCCATTGTAAGTATTGTCGTAAAGTTGCTTTAGCATGGTGACACTAGTGTGTTAGCATCGTGGCAATGTCGCACGCATGAGTATTGTGCTAATTTAGCGTGCGCGTGTTACTCATGATGTGCCAAAATTTTGATAATCGTGTGTTTTCAGTTTGCTAATGTGACAGATTTGTGCTAACGTTGTGTTTGCGTTGTGCCAATGTTAAATTATCATTGCGCCAATGTTATGCTAGCACTGGTTGAAATTGTGTTAGCATTATAGGAATGTTTTGTCCTTGTTGTGTTAGCATTGCGCTAAGGTGGCGTGATCATTGATCACTGATGTTGTTTCGCATCTGTTGCATGCGCCAGGTTACAATTGCCCGTGAAGTCATTGACCTGGCGCTACTCGCATGTTAGCGGCGTCAGCGTGTTGAAGATTAACGAGGAAAGTCGGAGGCTCGTCTTGGCCAAAATAAAAGGTAACGATGATGTTTATGGAGCAGCTGTGAAAAAGCCGCTGAGTCGTTCTTGGATTTACGATGCGCTAACGACCTTCATTAAGTTGTTACACCGTTGTGACACCGACAACGGCGGATTGTTGGTGCCCGGGCGGTCCCGTGGCGGCAACCAGGAAACAGGAAAAGTGACGCCACGTATGAATCCAAATGAAGAAAAGATCATTTCCTGTTTGAAGACGAGTGATGACTTTCCTGATTGGGTTGGGTTCCTGAAAAAAAAGCGAAAAATCCCACACGTTTTTCCTTGAACCCAAGCGAGCGAGTGGGACCCCCCCCAACGCGGCGCTTGATGTCGCACCGCGCCCCTGAGCTTTCCCGCCGGAATTGACGGCGTGCTGATTTATGAGCCTTATTGCACCGCATAATTAATTTTATGCATATGACTTCCTTTACAATTACCATGGCGACCCACGCCACGTACATCAACGTTTCCTTAATTGCACATTCATCACACAAACTACGCGACCTACATCCCGAAAAAAAAGTCACCACCCGAGACTCACTTTTGACTGAGACATACCATACTGTAGCTATGCATTCTATTTTATGTAGTACAATGTATTAATTTTTCATTGCTATGTATATATAAATATATGTTACATTTTATTTGTTTTCTGAAAACTGGTCAGTTAAAATGTATTTTTTATATGTATGTATTTTATTATTTGTATCTTATTTCTTGATCTCAATTGTTAGTCAAATAATAAAACAAACATGGTTAGCTACACTGCATATTAATTTGTTTTTTATTTCATGAAATAATTAGTTCTTTAATTAAAATATCATTTTGGATGATACAATTACAATAATTTACAATTCCAATGTTAGAATCAACTTTCTCTTCAGCGCTTCATTTTTACATCCATGTTTTCACATTGGGAGCAATTTGATGAATTTCATGTAATAGGTGATAACTAAAAATAGCGTCATCACAAAATTATTTTTTTAAAGAACTTTCCTATATTTTTATTTTTAATCAGCAATTTTATGAATCAAATAACAGATTTATTACTTAACTAATCCAATCATGAATAATATGACTACCAATTTGAGTAAATTATACTTGTATAATTACAATAAACCAAATACATTTTTGAAAAAATTCGATTATCAATTATAATTCGTTCCATTTAAAACAAAAAACAAAACCACGCTTCAAACATTTGACTGAATTGCAGTTGTATGATTCAAATCAATCCCTCCATGATGAAGATGAGGAGGAGGACCCTTCTCGGGTCAGAGGTCAGAGGTTATGGTGATGAGGAACATCAACCTGATGTGTGCTCATGCGTGCCTATGTGTGTGTGTGTGTGATGAATAATTGAACTTTCACTAAAGACGGAATCTAAATGCGAGCGAGCGCGCGCACACACACACACACACACACACGCACACGCACACGCATAGCCTTGGCGATGATGAAGAAGATTGTCACATGAATGTTTGATGGCTCGCTAACATGTTGCACGTAATGCAAATGTAAACATCCACACGCTCCCCAACGCACGTGTGTAAATGCCTACATTATGCTCTCAGTCCCGCCCTGGTGCGCAACGCAACATGCTCGTAAAATGCCCCCCGATCCACCAACAGCATACGGGCAGCTTCAAATGTCCGCCAAAGTTCTGAAATGTCTCCGTGAATTCAGGTCCCCCACCAATCAAAGCAACGCGTCCAATCACTGAGGGAGCAAAGCGCTCCCAAAGCATGAGGCCTCCCTCCATCATAATTACATTGGCAACAAAATATGTCGCCACGTGGATTTGTTGCAAGACTCTTTCGAAGTTCCCACTCCTTGTGAAACCTCGATGTGGATTGCGCCTTGCTTGAGGCATCACGACCCGTCGGTTCCCGCGCCGCACGGACCGGCCACCGGTCGAATTCAAAGCAGCATCCGTGGTGTTGACTAATTGACTTCAAGCTATATTCGACAATGTGCGCGTGTCAATTTGGAGTTTCGAGTCGTCAACTAGTCGGTTCGGCATCGTTTACAAAATCCATCTCATTCCAAAGAGTTGACGTTATTTTTCATGACAAGACATTTTTGAGTCTGCCTCGGGTGACTCGTCCATTAACACGCCGTCATTAACACATGCTCCTTAATTAGCGCGTGCCGCTTAACAGGCGTGTTAATTAAGAGGCGCCGATGTGTGTTCCGACCCGACGGCGTACGCGCCACCTTTGCGGGCAGATGCTTTGTTTGCATATAAATCGGCGCGTCGCCGTGGCGACCGGGCGATTAATTAAGCGTTGGCGCGGTACGAGCCAGTGCTGCCCCCTGTGGGCTACGCTCGTCCGGCGTGAAACGTCTGTCAATGACGCACATGCACAAATACACGCGCGCGCGGTGGGTCCATTCATCACTTAGGGGGGCTGACAGTGACGGATGGTCCTTAATGGGGGGGCGGGGGGGTTCCCGCCCCCTCCACTATGGCCACGCTGACAGGCGAGCGACACGAGGGTGCCGCTAGCGAGTGCGGCCATTAATAATAGCGGTGGCGGTCACGCGGCGTCGACGTGTCGGGCCTGTCGGCGTGTGGCCGCAGTCACGGCATGTGATCTTTAATCAAGTGAGCGGCGGCGAACGAGCGGCGCTCGCTAATGAAAAGATGGCGCCCAAATTGGAGGCGCGTGCTCGCCGCACGCATCGGCGAGCGTCGGCCAGGCGTGAGACCGACTGACGACCCATCTGTGCTTCCTCGTGACCCGGCGGAGGAGGGGGAGAAAGTTTGGGTGGGAGTGGGGAAGGGGGGTGGGGGGTTGTCTCCCAGACAACACATCACAAAGCCCCCTCCCATCCTTTGCTCATCTGATTGCTCTGTTAGCGAAACAATGACACCTGCTGCCTTTTCGCGACTCTTTGTACGTTTGCGATGCAACGCGCGAAGCGCGTACGCGTTCATGCTACATGCGTTACACAATCACTTCAAAGGCTCTATTTTTTTTATTTAAAGCTTATCGATTTTATTTTGGGGCATGTTCGGGTTCACGTTGTTGTATTTTAGGTCAGGCACCTGCTTGGGCAGCTCCGGCCTTGGAAAGACAAGAGTTTAGTCACATCATAATTCTCGATTTTGTTTATACAGTAATGATTGTGTGATTAATTTTATTAGGGACACACCAAATATGCTGAGTTAGCTTTTTTCCAAACGGTGCGCCGTCCAGTCAGCTAGCTTGGGGATCTCGGCGGTCAACATGAAATCTAAAAAGTCAAATATTGAAACGACAGCTATATGATCAAAAGGAACTTTGTCATCATTGTGCCACCTTGTGGGACACACTGAAAGTTTAACTGCATCTTTTTATGTTAGCCTATCAAAGTCGAGGTAGCTTGTGTTGATGTTGAGAAAGAGAAAGTGGATGAAAACAGGACGACAAACAAACATTTGTCGCCTCAAAGATAACCTTCGGACGCAGATGTTGGATGCAAATGAGGACGCCGGGACAAAATGTTTTCAAATCCAATTGCCACGCTAATGACAATCGCCGCACGGTGGCTAATCCCTAAGTGACGCCGCGCTCTGCATGTCGTTAGGGGGGGGGGGGCTTCTCTTAATCACATTGCGCCAAGCTAATTGACTTAAAAGTGCCGTTGCTAACAGTTCGCTAACGCCAGTTTCTCCGTCTGTGGCGACCGACCTTCAGCGAGTGTCCTCCAAGGCTAGCGCGATGCTAACGCTAGCAGAGCTTCAACATTCCCAACGTCATGTGATGACATCACAACTTCTTTTTTTTTTAATCAACTGATGGACATACACTAAAAAATAAGGCAGACTCTTACGAAGACGTTAAAAAAGTTTTGAGATAAGGAGAACGTTATTAAAAAAAGAAACTTCTGAAAAAAAAAATCATTTTTAAGTGTCCCCCTCATAAAGGACAAATTATTGAAGTTACTTTTGTTGTACAAAACAACGAGAAGTGCTCATCAGCCAATGAGAGGAGGCGGCAGTCATGTGACGTGATTGACGAGTGCGACATCGGCGCAATTAGCATCCATTAGCCTCAATTAGCCTCGATTAGCAACGTTGTCACGGCGACGTGCCTCCACCACTTTGTCTTCTCGGCTCGTTTGTAAACATTGCCACGTCGGACCCCCGCCCCGCCACCCCGGGAAGAGCGTGTCATCGGGACCGCTGGGACCACCAAGGACCAACCGGACCATCTGCCTTAACTCCCGCACTGGCTTCCTTTAACTAAGCCGCCGCCCACTTCCTTTAACTCACCGGCCGCCATCTGTGCTTGCTCTTTTGTGCAGGCAGCTGCGGGTCCCGCCCCACCAGCACCCACCCACCACTATTCAAACACACACACACACACACACACAACCTGTTAGCAGCACTCATTTATTCATTGCCTTTTTCACTCACACGCACGCTGTGACCTCTGAACCCCGACATCCTTTTACTCGCTACACTCAGCCCTCCACGTCAAGCCGCCCCTACAGCCCACCCCACTCAGCGGCAACGCCAACTGCCACCATGTATCACCTTGTAACCATGGCAACGTGTCATCAACATATTAGGAGACACCATGAGTTGTGGTCACATGACTTCCTGCGAAAATAAAAGTATGAACGCAAGCGTGTTCTTCAACTGAGGCAAACATGCTTTTTTATGCAGGTCTGAACATAAACAAGTGTAGGCGTTGGTAACGTGACGCCAGGTAACTGGAGGGCCACTGCGAAAAAGGGGCGTGCTCTGGGCGCAATCAGCCTCTAATTGGGCCTTTTTGTTACTGTTGAGGATCGCAGAGACGAGCGAGGACGCCCCCCCCCCCCCGCCCCCCCAATGCAAATGTTGCTCCCGAATCAAGCAAAATTTCCATGAAAGCTTCCGGAAGCTTCTAAATCCTCCGTTCAGCAAATGAAAGTCATCTGAGCCATTGATCCCGCAATACGGATGCCTGTCAGGAGCCTCGTCACACATTATCATGACAATCACACAAGCACACACACACACACACACACACACACACAAATGTGAACACATGCACTCACTTGCCAACCACAAATTCAGTAACGCATACAAAAAGACACATACACTCCAACATAAACATAAAAAATGTTCGCACTTGTACAACAAACTCACGTGCATGCTCACCCCCTCAGACATGTGCATGGACATGGACACACACACACACACACACACGATCGAACATCCACCCACAAAGACACGCACACACACAGCCGTGTGCGCACTCATGCTAGCCTTCATTAGCATGTCAGTGTTTAGCTGCGTGTACAAAATGTTTTTGATCGAGGTAAAATGAGGCGACTACTGCTTCTTCTTCTTCTTCTTGAGCTCAGTGACACTAACGAGACTTTGATGCGCTCAAGTAACAACATCAGCCACCTCTTCATCTTCCCCTTAAATGTGCGTCCGAGCGTGCGTTAAGCAAATTCGCGGTCACGCGCAGTGAAAGCCGTTAATGGGCGGGGGCTGAGCCATGTCGGGAGGCTGATGATGGTAAAGGTGAGGGTGTGTGAAAGTGCTCATACGTGTGAATTTGTGTGTGCATCCATGTTTGTGTTTGTGCCTGTGTCCGGAGGGGTCAACAAGGTTGTTCAGTTTCCCGGGGTGCTTGTGTTGCGCCAATCAAAGCGTGACGTCACGCCGGGTTTCCAAGATGGCACCAATTGTGGCCCCGAAGACACTGTGACCTCATCACATCACTATTGAACACACGCGTGCCCCGCCATACAGGAAGTAGCCAAGCGGCGACAGGAAGTAGCTGCGTGAAGACAGGAAGCAGTCAGAAAGTGAGGCGGCGGTCATGAGAAGTTCATGAGGTCAAGTTGTGGCGTTTTGGGCGGAGCTTATCGATCCCAGTGAGTGCCTCTTGCCAAAGGTCAAAGGTGAGAGTTCCTACAAAGCTTTTAAAGCACCGACGACCGATCGCCTGATCAATACGGCCAGACCGCAGCACCCGTGATGTCATCTTGTGTCATGTGGTCTCAACATGGCATTGGCATATGTGATGTTCAGAAAGAAATGAATCTGGCTAATCCTAGCAACCAGCCGCTATTTCGATACCAGCATGTTTATGCCATTGTTTTCCCCACAGTTTTCACATTTGATCAAGTTAGCATGCAATGCAAACGACTGATGCGTGTGTGACATTTTAGCGCATAACCCTAGCATAGCGTTACTATGTGCTATTGATGAAAGAGTTAACGGACTTCAATTGTGTAAAATCAACACGTGACTGTAATAAAAGTGCTAATGCACTAAATTAGCATTTTAGCTTGAGGTTAGCATGAGGGTAGCATGTCTTGATGATGAAAGAACATAATTGTATACCCTTTATTAGCATGATACTTGCATCTTAGCAGAACGCGATAGTGCGTGCTCTCTCACACACACACACACACACACACACACACACAGACACACACACACAAACAACCCCCCCCCACACACACACACAGAAACGTGAAGACAAGACACAAATGCTGACACCATACTAACACACACACACACACGTGAGCACACATTAGGAAATGAATGTGCCCACACACACACACACACACACACACACACACATGCAAACGCAATCGCACAAACAGAAATCTGCACACACACACATACACACACAAATTCATACTACTGTTACTTTTACCAGCCATTTAAAAAGCAATCTCAATTTCAGTCCAGGTGCAATGGCGCTTCTTAGTTTGTAATCACATTTAGTCAATCTCATACCGTTTTAGTTGACAATAAGTCAAGCATTTTAGTTTTTATTTTACTCCACCCAAATAAAAACTTTCAACATTGTATTCTTTGTTCTGGTAAAGCCAATTACTTTAACCTTTTACATTTTTTGTCAGCAGATAATATTGAACATTTTCATGTTCATACGCATTTCACGCAAGAAAAAAAAGTTGTTTTCAATTTATTATTTCAGATTATTATTTTATTTTACTTTAGGTATACCAATTGTTTTTAGTTTGCTCCCGAGATGGTGTGTGTTAAGTATAATTGGCTTGGAGTTCCTGGATAAACTCATACTTTGCCCGCTTTTACTAAACTCTCATTTCAATTTCAACCACGCACCGCGATCAGCACAATTTCAACTTCACACCCAATATCAACAAGTTGCTAATATCGCTACATGCTACAAGATAATAAAGTAAAGTAAAGTAAATTAGGCAGCATCGGTTTAACGTGATTGTTAGAGCATTAAAGCAGCTGTTGGTTTAAAACAACCACCATCAAACTTTTTCGGCAACTTACCACGACATCTTTGTGGTGTCTCTTCGGTGTTGTTTCGTCCAGACCTTGTGATCACATTTCTTTCCTTCGTTTAAAATCGAGCTGAATTATTTTTTTTTCTCCCTCCAACGTAGTAGCGCAAATGTTTCCATACATCAGGTCTTCTCTTTGTCCCGGGCCCGGTGAGAAGTACTGCCATTAATGTTTCACTTAGCAGTGGTTATTTTGCCGTTACCGGCAATTAGCAAACAAACGTAATTTGCCGAGAATCACGCGAGATCTTGGTCGAAGGAGCTCTCATTGACGCCCAAACCGAAAAAAAATCATATAATTTCGTCTCGTTTTTTGCTGATGAATTAATATTTTACCCTAGTCTTAATTTATTGAACTACATGTTCGTCTCGTCTTCATTAAAAACACATTTTGATTTACTTTCAGTGAGTGATGATTAATGTCGATTTTAGTCTCGTCTAGTCTCGTTTTCCTCCGGTCAAAAATGTGCGTTGACGAAAATATTGTCGTTAATGTTAACACTAATGCACATACTGTCCTAAAACACAATCACACACGTTCACTTAGCCACAACCACGCACATTCCACGAACACGACACGCGCACACAAATACACTTACACGCTAACATTACTAAATGTACACACACGTACACACACGCACACAACAATCCCTCATCCTGCTGTTTGACTTTTGTCCTCCTTTACACCGGCCTTTACACCTTCATAGCAACAAGTCATAACTGTTAGCATAACGCTAGCTGGTTATGTCTATATTTACGTCTGAGCATGATGTTGTTAGTATGTGTCACTTATGGACTTGACGCATGGTGCAGTGCAGGGGAGGGGGGGGGCACCAAAGATTTGGCTGTCATTTCCGGAATGTTTGCCTCTGCTGACCCAGCCCACTTGATGTGTTTCACGCCCGCCCCGCCGCTGCGTGTTTGTCGCTTTATATCGGAGATGTTTTAATAAAAGCCTTTAATGGCGCGGCGCATATTTGCATAGAGATGAATTACGGCGCGGCGCCTTGACGTGACTTTTAAAAGATGATTGAGGGCGTTATTAGGGCTACGCTAACAGGTTATTGTAGTGCGCCGGCGAACGCACAAAAGACTGCGCTGACCTTTCATTACTTAGCCCCGCCCCCCGCCGTCCATCCGTCACCGAGAGGCCGCGACCGCGAACGTCGCCGACGCCGCCGACGCCATCCATCACTTTCACGACCCAGGGGGGCGGGGCCAAGCGATCATGTGACAAGATAGACACAAAAGCAACAATGAAGGCAGATATGAGCCTGGAGAAGCCCCCTAACCCCACCCCTCCAAGCGCGCACAGACAGACACACACACGCACACACACACACACACACACACACACACACACACACACACACACACACAATGGCCAACAGGTGCCACACACGCTAACCGCTAACCCCTAACAGGTGGTAACCAAAAAAAAAAAAGATTTTACACATCCTCAAAATCAAGCTTTAAACAGAAGAAACAACATTTTGACGGAATAAATAATTGAATGATTGCATAAAATGATTTATCATTCATTACTCTGAAGTATTTTTCAACCCAGTCATGCTTTTTAAATAACTTTTCCCCACCCAAATAATTGTCCATGTTTTATGTAAATCATCCTAAATCTATTTTCAAATTGTGTATTGCAATTTTGTATTTCTTATTGAATGCAAAAAATAAGCAATAGATAAACAACAATATGAGCATGTATTTTACTTGTTTGAATTTGTTTAAAGTTTTGATATTTGACGTCAAAATGTTGCAGTTAAGTGGGAGGAGGTGCTGTCGACGTCATGTCGAACCCCTCAAATGGAATTCAAAGAACACCTTCAGAATACAGGATTTAATATTCCATTTTCATGGCCGTGACCTGATGAGGTCAGTAGAGCGTCAATCGAAGTTCAAACTTTACGTTATTATTATTATTATTATTATTATGATCCGCAGCATTATGTTCAACGTTGCTCTCACTTTATTTCTAAATTGATTTGGAGGGGAGTGAATGTGAATATAAAAATGAATCAACACTTCAGCAATGTTTTTGGGGGAGCGTGAAATGGCCCATAGTTTATCCCTAATAAGTATATTTAATTTTGAAAAATAATCTTAACTGGCAAAATTGTGTAATAATGATAATGATAATAATAACCATATACAGTAATCTAAGGCACAGTGGCGCAAACACGATTTTTCGGATTAATTCGAATTTAAATCATGATATTTGATCGTGTTAATAATCATATTTAAGAACAATGATGATAATGTTAGTCGTAGTAAAGACTGTTTATTGAGTGAAAGTGCTGACGTTACATGAATTAAATTAAATTGAATCACGTGTTGCGTCCACGTGTCTGTACACTCATAAGAATAATTGTCGTAATAACAATAATCCTCGTCATAGTAATCATCATAATAATAATAATAATAAAAGAGGGCCTGTGTGTTTCTATTTACAGTCCCAAAAGTATTTACAAGTCAAACAAAAAGAAAAAGTTTTTGTTTCTATTTTTTTTCTTTTTTTTTTTTTAGGAGGAGGAGGAAGATGAAGCGCCTCGTTCGGGCGCGTGCACGACGACGAGCGCGTGCTTATGGAGGAGGCCGTTGAGGTGGGATGGGTCATGTTGGTGGTGGTGGTGGTGGTGGTGTGGGGGTTGGTCAGGGTCCAAGGGTTTGTCGTAGTCGTCGTCGTCCTCGTCGTCCTCCAAGTCCGTGCTGACCTTTAATCTTTCCGTCTGCGAGTCCTGCTTCTGCTTGGCCGAGGCCATCTCGGCTGCGTGCTTTTTCCGCCATTTTGTGCGACGGTTCTGGAACCACACCTGGCACGCACACGCGCACACACACACATTTTTTAATTATTATCGTCATTATTGAAAAAAAACATGGAGTCTTTCAGTTTTGGTCACAAATATTCAGCTGGAACCAATTCGCCAACCCGCCATCTCTTCAACAGCATCTTTCCTTTGGTGTTACCATAGTACCAAAAACACACACACACACACACACACGAGCGCATATCCATACAATGCACACAACCACACAAATGAACTATTGTTATTGGTATTATGATTATTATTAGCATGGCTAATAGTTATCATTATATATTATAATTGCATAATTGGACTGTAGTGCGACCACGACATCAAAACACGTGTCCTCATTTGCACGTTCATAATTCTAAATCTGATAAATATTTTGACATTCTTAATTTATGATGACATTTCAGATCCTCGGGTTAAACGAGGACACTCTATGATATGGAATTCTGTTTTTTTTTTGTTTGCGTGTGGCGCTTACCTTGACCTGGCTCTCGGTCATCCCCAGAGAAAAAGCGAGTCGCGCTCGTTCGGGTCCCGCCAAATATTTGGTTTGTTCAAAAGTTTTTTCCAGAGCAAAAATTTGCTGTCCGGAGAAAGTTGGCCGCGTGTGTTTGCGCTTGCCGTCTTTGCCGTCCACCACCACACAACTCTGCTCTGAAACGTCAAAAAAAAAAAAAAGAACACGAAAAAAAATCATTGTGATCATCAACATCATTCTCATCAGTGAAATATTTGCCCCCCCCCGCCCCTCGGAGATCAACGGTATTATTATAAGGATGGATGTGCAGCATCATCAATAACAAACTTTTGATTTACTCCAAAATAGAACAACGTAGTATTATTCATATTTGTAAAAAAATAAAATAAAATCTGTCTTTTACCACATGATCATTCTTGTCGCTATTAATCATGAAACGTATTTCTTGCTTTTGTCCTCCAATAACAAAAATCTCAATTTCCAAACCTTGAAATAAGTACTCATTTTTAAATCCATCGTTGTCATTAGGATGATGATGATGATGATGACGATCATCATGTGAACAAGTGTTTCCTATCATCATCGTCATTGTCAATGTCCAAATTTTCATCCAGCACAATGCTCTGGTGTCCAAAAAGTTATCATGATGAATAAACATTTAAAACAGCTATTTTGAGCACCAGCACCACCACCTTTATGGCTTATTATTATAAATAATAATACACAATTTAACAACTTTTCTCGACCATCGCCATCATTGTCACTTTCCTTTCAACAGCCCTCAAACAAATCAGAATTAATAAAACACATTAGCTATTTCCTAACTTTGTCGTTTTATTATGACTAATTATTAATGATCATCATCATTACAATTTTAAAATAACATTTTGATATTCATCTTATATTCACTTTCCGTTTTTTCCCCCGGGAACAACGCACACGTGTCCCCTTAAACACACTTTCTTTTTTTTGGGGGGGGGGCGCGGGTTATCATAAAAATAATGGCGTAAAAAATATTTTCAGTTTCCATTATAATTAACAACAAGAAAAATAACGAAATGTACTTATTAATTTGGTCATCATTTGGAATTCAACATTAGAATAACGACTTGCATTTTTATTATCATTTGTAATGTAGCTTTCGGGAAACATTAATACACGATGAATTAAAGAGAAAATATGAGTGTACTCAATATATTGAATTTGGTCGTAAATTATTATAATGAGAGTTTAAAATGTTCGAAACAGTCCTGTTTAAACTATTCATAAAGGATCGAATGAGAACACTCAAAAAAGTATATAATGATAATAATAACAACAATACTAATAAAAAGAGACAATGCGCAAGTAGAGGCAAGACTCACGGGGCGAGCACGCGAAGCGCGCGTCCCTCCAATGCGGCCCCTGCATGACCCCCGGCCAGAAGATGGGTGTCCTGCCGGGCAGGTCGCTCAGTGGCTTGGGGTACCGGACCATGGCAGCGGCGGCCGCGGCGGCTGCTGCGGCGGCGGCGGCGGCCGCGGGTGAGAAGTAGAGTCCGGCCGAGGGCGGCTGAGGTGTAGGTGGCGGCGGTGGACTGAGGCTGCTGAAACGCGAGGGCAGGGCGCTCAGGACCCCCAGGGCGGCCGAGGAAGGTGCCGCGCTGGGCCGGTTGAGGATGTCGTTGATGCCGTGGGGCGTCGCCGACGAGCACAGCTGCGGCGAGCCCAGGCCGGTCGACTTGAGGCCCGGCGACGACGCCGCCGCCATGCCGCCCGGGTTGGGGGAGGTGGTGGCCGGGGAAGCGCACGACGAGGCGGCTGCGGGCGCCCCGGCGGAGGGCAGCGGGTAGGCCGGGTACTGGGATTGGGACTGGCACCGGGACCGGGGCCGGGGCTGTGGGGTCTGCACGTCGGCTGCCATACTGTGCAGGGCCGCCAGCGGGGGGGTAAGGCGAGGAGGCGAGAAGCCGCCGAGGCGGCATGAGGTGTCCTGCATCCCGGGACTCGCCGCGAACATCACCCGCTCCCTGCCTGCGCCGACGACGGGGGCAAAGTCTGCCCGCGCCCCGGCCCGCTGCGCGAGCGACCGCCGCGGCTCGGGGTGGGGGCGGGGGGTGGGGGTGTAGTGGTGGTGGGGCGGAGAGGAGCAGGAGAACGCAGAAGAGGAGATGAGGCCTCCTTCAACAAGTTGGGAAAGTGACGTCCTGGAGCCTCCCAGGGGCGGAGGGGAGGGGGACGAAGCGGCGAGTAGGGGACCTACTTCTTACGCTCCTCCGCGCTGATAGGACCGCCTCCACCTGACGTCACGTGATACAATCAGTATCAGTATCTTGATCACTATCAGCATCGACTTAAGTCATTAAGCAGACAAGCGGAAACTCATTACTGGACGGGGGACATTCAAAATAAAAGTTAATAACATGATGTACTTCCTTCCAATGCAGTTATTTGGCTCTATAAAGTCACTGTAGAACGGCTAAAGGTCATCAAGCCACTGTTTAGAACACTTTTTCAAAACGAAAATCACCAGATCAGGAAACGGCCGGTTTCTTTCAAAATAAATGGCGTAACAGGACGCGTTTGCTTTTATATGAATTTTATCAAAGTAGAGGCTTATTTCAAAATAAGGTTATCAATATAGGCTGAGCTTGCTTCAAACTAATAACTTTGAAGTCTTTATACGGAATGTTTCCTCCAAGGTGAAATTCTTTCAATCATTGTGTCGGGCATGCTTCCTTCAAAAAAGTTTCATCGGGTGACTTGGATGGCTTTCCTTCAGAATAAAAGTCAAGTCTTCACAGGCATAGTCTTACTCAAAATAAAACTTGTTGCAGGTCATGCTGGGTGCAAAGTCACATTTTCAGGTCATTACACTGAACTGGAGTCCCCCCACGTGACACCTTGGACAGACAGGCTCCCTTCAAGTGGACAGTGTGTAACGTTGTACGTCGACGGCGACGAAATTGAAGTTGGATGGAAATAATTTGCTGCGCTCACGTTTCTTCGCCATTGTGATGCAGCAGCGCCGCCTGGTGTCCACGTGCTGTCACTACATCTTTCCAGGCATCAGAAATCATCCTCGTTCTTCTTTGGTGGTTTTTGGGTGGACAGACCGTGAGCGGACCATGCAGCGAACTCAAAGTCGTTCAGTTCAAAAAGTGACACTACTGGAAAATATCAGGACAAGTCATCCGTCATTGGTCTATTAGATTATTATGTTTAGAAAGCGTTGTGAATTCTCATTTCTATGCTGAAGTCAAAATCAACATCAAATATAACCGTTCATTTAGACTCTTTCGGTGGTTTTCATGCTCAACTCATTTTAGGACACACTTCAAAATAAAAATCACAGGACCATTATTTTCATCAAAAGATTACATGACGACTTTCCTTCAAAGTAAGAGTCTCCTAATTATAGATCACTGTCCTTCAAAATAAACGCCCAACAATTAATATGGACTTTCCTTCAATATAAACGTTCCCAAGTCATAACAGGACAGGATGAATTACCTTCACATTCAAGTCATCATAGGACATAAAATAAGTCAAGTCCAACATGAATGAAAGCATTATGGGAGAGGAACCCTTCAAGTCAAAACAGGCTGACTTTCCCTAAGAACAAGTTATAAAGTTATGACAGTGTTCTATCCCCTCATTGTAAAACGATGGTGGCGACGGAGGACATGCTCAAAAATGTTAAATGTTTCTCTCAAAATCAATCCATCAAAGTATGTCATTTGCTTCAGAATAAAAGTCTTGACATTGCATGTTCCTTTCATGTGTGCAGTGAACCCGCTTTCACATTTTCACCACAATTAAGCTGAAGTGAAGTCAATATTTTCATTCATTGATTGATTGGCTATGTCTATTTGCAAACCCCAGACCCCAAATTCTTCACCGTCTTGTAGTTGGAGTCCATGGAAGCGTTTTAATACTTTTGACACTAACCGTGCAACGTCACGATGACATCACCACACAGGAGGAAGGAAGATCAGCGGAAAAGTGCTTCATGGGCCGGAGACTTTTTTTTTCTTTCCTCCAAAAGCTTGCAAGAAAAACTTGATTTGACTGGACAAAATGGACAAGCACAAGAAGAACTTGGTGGCAAGAAGGTTCTCTATTTATTGCAAGTTACTCGCGTGACATCAACTTTTGCTTCTTCAGCTTCTTCTGGGACACCTGAAGAGACACACACACACAAGCGTTAACACACCGGGTGTTATGACATCATCGCATGCCGGTTGCCGTGGTGTTGGTCAGATCTTTTGAGTGTTTTCATTGGTTGATCCAAAGGTGTCCTAAGTAGTCATCACGGCAACACAACAGCGCCACCTTGACTTACTTTTTCTTTGAGATTAAAGTAGAAAAAAATTTGACTAGCGTTTTTTTTTTACATCCAGTTAGCTAAGCTAATCAGCTTGAAATGTATGTTATTTTTTAATAATGCTTCATTTTACATTTTCTTGTAATATACAGTTAATCTGTCCACTGCAAGACTAATACAAAATAAATAAATTTAAAATGATCCCTGAAAATCCATGTATAATCTTGAAAAACAACGGGCATCGTAAGTCAAGGCAGCGCCGCGGCAAACGGAGCATCCACTTGGTGGCGCCGGCGGGCTAACCTTCTTCTTCTGCGCCACCTCCTCCTCAGGCTTGGGGACGATCTGCTCCTTCTCGGTGAGGATCATCTCGATGTGGCACGGCGAGCTCATGTAAGGGTTAATGCGGCCGTGGGCGCGGTACGTGCGTCGCCTCATCTTGGGCGCCTTGTTCACCTGGATGTGCTCAATCACCAGCGAGTCCACGTCCAGACCCTGCGCACACACCCCGCAACATCACCACCGTTGCTCGCTGCGACTCATTTTCAGAAAGTCCACATCGACTAACAGCTGACGTCACTGACAAGCAAGTAACTAACATCTGAAGTAACTAACACTCAAGGAGCCACTCAATTAACAGTGCCTTGAAGTTGCAAAATGCATACATTACTCTACCAGCCTACTATGCCTTTCAAGGAGGACATGCTGTTGCCACGTCAACCAACCTTGAGCTCAGCATTGCTCTCAGCGTTCTTGAGCATGTGCAGCAGGAACTCGGCGCTCTTCTTGGGCCACCGGCCTTGTGTCCAACCGAACTGTTTGGCCTGAATGAGAAAATAAAATGCGTAACTAAATCATGAAATCGCAACACTCGACTGGATGCGCGTGGACGGGCGGCCGCTCAGACACGAGTTTTGTTTCATGGTGAATCCAAAGGTGTCCTAAGAAGGTCATCACAGCGGCCGCCGTCACTGCGTAGCCCACACCTTACTTACCTGAGCGCACCTGCCCACACCGCCGTTGTAACGTCTGAACGGGACGCACTGATGTTTGACCACGACATCCCGCAGGTACTTGTTGGCCTTACGGATGTGCATGCCTTTGATAGCTTGAGCGGTCTCGCGCGTATTCTGCAACACATTCCAAAAAATCTTCAGTCAACTCAAGTCCATGACCGTAGTCATGTTCGTGAAAGCAGTGTACTTATAACTATTTGAGGTACTGCCGTGATTAGGATTCAGACGCTGGGGGGGGGGTTGCCCAGAATTAATGTCGGGTCTCACCTTGAAGTGGACTCGCAAGTTGGATCCCCTCGACTTGCATGCTATGAGACAAAAAGTGCCGTCAGCAAAGAGTTTGTTTTATTTTGAAGGTATGCAGGCAGGTAAATGATTTTCAAGGCGCTCAGCCATCACAGTTGTTTTCATGGGAATCCAAAGGTGTCCTAAGGAGTCATCAGCGCGCCCGTCTCACTTGGAGGAAAAGAAACTTGAAAAGTCTTTTGCAAATACTCACACTTAGTGGGGTTCTCGGGGTCCAGAGAGTAGCGGACCATTTTCAGACTTCTGGAGGAAAAAAGGGACAAACCGGGTCAAACACTTCCGCCATCCACTCAGCAGCACAGTTATTCTGTAGTGCAGGTAAACGACTTTAATCGACTTGGCAAACGTTTTAGCACAAGACGCACAATAGAGAACAATGTTCCTTTCCTAAAGCGTCGTACGGTAGCGCAGAGAAGCTTCAAAGGAAGCTTAACCGGTTACATGGAACGTGGACGAAATCAATCGAGTGCGGGGGCAGCCAACATGGCGGCCCTTCACGAAATTATAACTTTACAGCCACAATTGTAACATGCCACACAAAATTAGGACGCCAAATGGTGCGTTTGTGTCTTGTAAACAAACCGAGAGAGTTTACAAGAAAGGATGTAGCCGATTTTCCGAAGATTTAAGATGGATTGAGTAACAACTCAGCTGTTAGCCGTCCTTACCGAAGAGACCGCGACGGGAAGAGGAAGAGGCGTAGCCACAGCTAGGCTCTTGTGCGCCACTTAATCGGCAGCGCACCCTGGCGGCTGGAGGACAATACAACTTCGAACTTCTTATATTATATTCACTATATTATTG
Source organism: Hippocampus zosterae (assembly GCF_025434085.1). Classification (NCBI taxonomy): domain Eukaryota; kingdom Metazoa; phylum Chordata; class Actinopteri; order Syngnathiformes; family Syngnathidae; genus Hippocampus; species Hippocampus zosterae. Next base: position 9,908,782 of record NC_067468.1, read on the forward strand.
TGACAAACAATGAATCACACTCGTTTTAAAATAGGACGTAGGTTATGTTTGTGTGAATAATGTTTTCGAATAAGGACGTGCAAAATTTGACACTGCTGAGCATTTACAATCAGATGCAACTGGCCTAAATTGACAAGTTACCTACATTTAGGGGTGCCACCTTACAGATCTGGAAATAAGGTTCACTCACTGGTCACGGTAAAACCAAAAGAAATTTGTGGGTTTGGCTCCTCCAACCCCGAAAATGCATAGACGCACATGTATTTTTTAATATAAACAGACTTCCTGCACTGCACCAATATTAAAAAAAAATACGATACAGTAATATACGGTATATATATATATGTTTCCATAGTTTGTTGCCATGTGTCTTGAAAAACACGAACATTTGAGTCAGTGAAGTGGTGATTGAGTTATTTATTTCTTATTTTATTCATGTGCCTCTCTTTGCCTTGTGTAGAAAAATAAAGGTTTTATTTACATGAAAATGCGAGTCTCAGTTTGATGATGTCGTCGTCCATCAGGGGACCCCCAGAGTCTGTCAAATGTGTTGCCACGGTAACAAGATTATATCTTGTTGACTCCAGACACACACAAAATCAAATTATTGCAACTTTGCTCATCTTTGGACACAAAACGTGATGACTGATTGATGGATCGATTGACAGCTAGCTGAAGAATAAATAGTCGCATCGCATTGTGGGGCGCGGCAAGCCTCATCAAGCGCATCCGGAACGGATCCAATCATATCCGAGCATGTTTTCAGCAGTCCAACATGCTTACGTGGCCTTCCTGAGAAACCACTCCCAAGGCCTTCCCAGCAAACCAGCAACCTGAAATTGACACAAAATGAACATGTGATAAAGTGCAGACTAAGAAATATGATGTGACCACTCTGTAAATACACTAACAAACATTAGCCAGAGCAGTGGAAATGCTAACAAATAGATGTTTGCTCTCCTGACAACATAATTGATGCATTGGGAAATACACTCCAAGCGTTCGCAAACACAAAGTGTTGTTGAAAATTGCTGTCGGGTTACTCAGAGTGCCCCAAAAATTAGTGCCGGAGCATTTCAAATGCAACCATTATGTTGTGGAGAACTAACTGCTTTAAATGCTTTTTTTTGCTTCGGAAATGCATCTTCATATTCCTTTATTTTTTAAAACGTGTTTTAATATTTCATTCATCTTTTATTTCCTTGAAGAAAAAAAACTTTTTTTAAATGATTAATTAATATGCTTTTGTTTTGACCATGTTAACATGATGTTAACCAACACTGCTAACGGCTAGCATCGCTAAATAACATGCAATTTGTACCAGGGTGTGTCAGCGAAGGGGGTCTCTTGTGTGCGAGCCAGAGTCACTTTGGGCAAATCACGGTGGGCGTGGGTGTGGTCGGCGGTGTGTCTGTAGGCGTCGGCGGGTAGACCAAAGCCACATTCACTCGCTCGGAAGAATTCTTGGGACAAGTCAGCTCGCTCACGCCTTCCGGACGTCGCTGGGACAGAAGCTCTCCTGAAATGCGTTTACATGCATACACGGGGGTCATAAAGTACCTTTATGTGTGTACTTCTGCATGTGAGTGAGTATTTGACATGATCAAGAAAACAGACATCATTAATCACATGACCTCACGGACGCCCACGTGAGCCGCATGGCAACACATTAAAAAGCGGCTGTGCATGTGTGCACGTGACAAGTAAATCCAGCACGCGTGTATGTGTGTGTGTGTGTGTGTGTGTTGGGGGATCAAGGCATGTTGATGTAACAGGATTGACTTGCCATCAATGACACGTGGCTACTATTTATTTGAACTATTGTTCTCATTTACACCTTCCCTAATGTTTACAGTGGCTCTAAAAAAAAAGTCTACCAACCCCTGTGTGTGTGTGTGTGTGTGTGTGTATGTGTGTGTGTGTATGTGTGTGTGTGTGTGTGTGTGAAATGCTATTCTTAGTTGATTTTTTGGGTGGTCATGGCCGAGCAGCTGAAAAATGAATGGTGGGCCCCAAATGGCCCCCAGGCCGTAGTTTGGAAACTGGGCCGTATATGAAGTATGAGCGGCAACATTAAGAAAAAAAAAGTGACAACAAGTATTTGTGTAATAAAGTCAAGTACAATTGGCAAACGATGGAATCATCTTAGCTAGCCGAGTCCTTCGGTTCTTACCGGGGAAGGCATGTGGGCTGCCCGAGCCTCTTCGCAGGCACTTAGCGCAGAGGATGTGCTTGTGGTAGAGCAGCCCAGGCCAGTCCTCGAGGAGGGCGTCCAGCTCGCGCAGCAACGGCGTGACGGCTTGCCACGCCGTCCACATGTTGGGTAGCGCGGCGCGACTGCTGACCGACAGGGTGCCGGCCTGCAGCCTCCCCGTCGAGGGCCGGTGGCTGATGACCACCGGGACTTTGCCTCGGTACGCCCGGATGCGGCGCCGGTCGTCCGACCTCTGGACCACGTGTCTGTTGATCCGGGCGGAAAAGCGGGCAAAGAGCCCGGGCGGGAACAGGAAGGGAAAGCTGTACCGGATCTGCAGCTGCTCCGCGGTGAAAGGGGGACTCGGCGGAACCCAGACCCTGTCGGGCTCAGTCTCTGAGCTCCTGTTGGGTTCTATCTCAAAGCTGATGTCGGATTCGGTCTCGGAGGTCCCGTCGGCTTCCGCCTCCTTGACGTCAACGTGTCCGGGGAACTTGTACCAGAGCTCGGTGCCGCCTTTCAAGGGCTTGCCTGCGCGGGGTTTGTTGACGCAGTAGCAGACGCCCATTTTGTCCAGGAGCTCCAAGATCATGTCCACGTCCTGTCGCGTCTGGACCAGAGGCCGCATCAGCTGGAGGATGGCGGAGGACGGGAGGATGCCGTGGCTATGGAAAGCATCCAAGTGACGCTGGAGCTTCTCGGCTTCCTGGTCAACCTGCCGGGACTCCTCAGCCGCCGCCGCCACTGCCCCCGAGCCATCTCCTTGGAAGAAAACATTGATGATGGCGAGGAAGCGTGGTGGATTGTGAAAGACGTAGTCCTTTAAGGCGGGGCTGTCCTCCAAGTGCAGCAGCATGCCGCTCCGGTGCAAGTAGGACAGGGCGCTTCGCAGGTGCTCCTCCGTCAGCCCCACCTGATGCCCTAGACGTGCCGAGTCGCGGAGGGTCAACCACAATTTTTCTGACTTGAGGTGCAGCTCCTCCAGCGTCTGCCACGACCTGGGCAACACCCGGTACAGGTCGGGGAAGATGTCCGGGTGCTGCGCTACGGATGTCAGTTTCTCCCTGAGGTGGCGGATGTCAGTCCGGTCGGTCCGCCCGCAGCCGACGCTCAGCAAGGGGGACAGAATCTGCAACCGCCTGTCCAGAAGAGACCGCACCCGAGCCTTCTTCCGCCGCAGGTTCGTGTCGGAGACGGCGTAAAATGAGGCGTGGGGATGGGAGGCACGCACCGAGTAGCCCTGCTGCAACGCCTGCTCCACCTTCAGCGCTAAGCTCTGAAGAACTTGGACGTCCCTCCTCTGCTGCAAACCGACCTGACGATGGATGTCCATCTTCTTCTCTTCCAGCTCCGCCTCCCCGCACAGATCGGCGTGCGTGCCCACCAGCAGGACCACAGCTTGGGGCACCTTGGCACCGAGCAGGTGCAGGAAGTAGCCTACGTGGGTGTAGAAGTCGCACGGGGAGTAGGCTTGGAGATTGACCACCAGGATGTAGAGCGCAGACGGGGACAAGAAGAAGGGCTTCACCGGGTCCAGGTTCTGCTTTCCGGACAAGTCGTACACCAGGAAGCCCAGGCCGCCCTCGTTCAGCGAGCTGGTGATTTGGATTCCTTCGCTCGGGTGTTGGCCTTTGCTCTCACTCAGCAGGCTCCGCCGCAGTCGGGTCTTCCCGGCGTCGTTCAGTCCGAGCAGGACCAGTTTGAGTCTGGGCCTGGCTTCCAGCTGCGAGTGGGGCGAGTTCTGCTGATAGGCGGCGATGTGCGGGATGCCCTTCATGCACACTTCGTATGGAGGCTGGACCAGTGGGTTGTCCTTCACCTTCCAGATGTTGACCTTGGACAGCTTTCCAAAGTTGTCGGGAAGGACGGCGATTTGGTTGCCCTGGAGAACCAGCTCCTCAAGCTTCGCCAGGTCCACCAATGACTCGGGCAGGTACGCAATCTCATTGTTGTCCAGCCAAAGGTTGGCCAGGTTCTGCAAGCGTCCGATTTCTTGAGGGACCCGAGTCAGTTTGTTCCTGCTCAGGTAGAGTTCCTCCAGCCCCGAAATCTCCAGAAGAACTTCGGGGAAATCCGTGAGCTGGTTGGAGGACAAATTGACCATTTTGAGAGTTTGCAGGCTGCCGAAAGCTTCCGGCAGCGTAGCCAGGTGGTTCCCATCCAGCATGAGGCTCTCCAGCTTCTGCAGGTGGCAGAAAGTGTCGGGTAAGAACCTTAAGTGGAGGTTGCTCAGCCACAATATCTTGATACTCTTCAGCTTCACCACATCCTCTGGCAAAATTTCAAACTTGTTTCCAGAACAGTCCAGTTCTTCCAAGTCGGCCAGCGCCAGGATCTCAGGAGGGAACCTGCTCAGTTTGTTGTGGTCCACGTCCAGCGTGCGTAGCCTGGCGAGGCCGCAGAAGGACGCGGGCATATCGTGGAGGTCGTTGAAGCTTACGTCCAGTTCCTCCAGAAACTCCAACGCGGCGATGTGCTCGGGTAGCTGCTGAATGCTGTTGTGACTGACACTCAGTTTCTTCAGCGTGCTCAGTCGGCCCAGGCCCTCCGCCACAGCCCGTAATCGGTTGTGGCTGAGGTCCAACTCCACCAGCTGCCTCAGCTCGAATACGGCGCACGGCACGGTGGAGAAGTGATTCCTGCGCAGCACTAGCACACGCAGGTTGTTGAGACTGGATGCCAGGCCTTCGGGTAGCTCTTGCAGGAGGTTGTTGCCCAGGTTCAGGGCCTCCACGTGGGACAGGTCCGCATCTTTGGGATAGGGGGGCAGCTGGCGCAGGTCGCTGCGCAGCTTCCTGGAGCGGAGGGCGGCGTCCCGCCACAGCTGGGCCGCCTTAACATTGTTCTCCAGGGGGGGTGGCCCGTCTCCTCGCCTTTGCTCGCCCTCCCCCTCCGCCCACTCCTTGTTTTTTTCATTCAGAGTCCTCATGGGTTGCCCCTCATCTCCCGAACCTCCGCGCGAGTAGCCTGCTGACGGGAAACGGGGACGCCTTGAGCGAGAAGGAGGCGGGGCTTCATGGCCGCCGTGGCGCCGATGTTTGGCGGCGGTCACGGAAGGAGAAAAAGAAAACGAAGAACGACGAAGCTGAGGGTCCGCGTCGGCGTCGACATGGCGGAGGGCGGCCGAGAGGCGCTCCGACTAGGATATTCCTCCTCTTCTTCTCTTCCTCCGTCTCTCTTCCTGCTGCTGCGGAGAAAGTGAGGAAGTCGTCGTCATCATCCCCGCCCCGCCCCGCCCCGCCCGCAGGAGGAGGAGACAAGGAAAGTCTACTTCCTGTTCACATATTTTGATTCGACATAATCCGCAATTTTTTCGTTTTTTAAATTTATTTTGGTGCAAAACGACGTGCAGAAAATCTAAGCCGCTATATAAATATTGATTTCATACCCTTTATGAAGTTATTTTAAATTTCAGTTCATCTTACACTTTTACTGATAATATCTACTTCATATTTGCGCATTTTAATTCTTTATTCCAATTCTTTTTTTTTCTTTATTCCAATTCCACATTTTGTATTTCCCAGTACGTGACGTATACTTATCCACGCGTCATTGACGTCTTTATGATGAACAAATTTTCACGACTTTCACTGAACGTAATTCGACCGCTTGAATGAGGAGTCATGAAAAACGTCACCTTATAACTTTATACCACGTCAAATGCAGTTATGTAATGTGCCCGCAGAAAATATACGGTGATTTACTGCATCCCTCTCGTGGGCTTCGCGTGTCATTGTCGATCAAAAGTAGGAAATGACGTCACCCGGGAGTCATTATTGGTTTTTCAACAATTCGGAGGATGTTCGGCTGCAGTTTGAGCGTGGTGGTGGCGACGACTATCAAAACAGTTATTTTGAATTAAGCCCATGTCTGAGTGGTTTATTTATCTGTCAAACCTTGCACAACAGTCTGAATTATTTTCTTCGTGTGAAACGCTCCCTTCTTTACTCGATACACGCTTCAACACAATTTGTTAACATCACTACGAATAAACTTGGAGATCATTCAGAAGCAATAACTTCAAAAGTTTTATTTGCAACAAGTAAAAACAATAAGGAAAATATAACCGTGGTCAATCCGGTGGACTTCCAACACATTTAAAAGAGCTCGTCTTTATTATCAAAAAAGCTTTTCGTTCACTTAAAACATCCAACATCTTTTATTTAAAAGACCACACAAATGTCACGTGATGACATCACCTAGCAGCGTTTTGGATTTCAATTCATCCGTGTTTGTTCTTCATGTCGAAAAACATGTCGGTGACCTCTGCCCATTTGCTCAGGTTGCAGCCCCCTTCAGTAGTAAGGTCCCACATTCTCATATCTGGCATAGCTGGGCCACTCCGGGAGGATTCCGTGTCCGCAGGTGAGGCTGCCGAAGGCGTCCAAGTGAACGCCCAAGTCGAACTGGCTATCGCCGTCCCGGCGCCGCTTGTCCTTGGACCAGAGGATGCGGTAGTTGTGCCCGTGGTTGCTGTCCCAGTACTCCGCGCCGGCCACCTGGTAGCAGATGGCGAACTCCACGTGGCGGTGGGGGGACAGTAGTCGGGGCAGAGCCAGGCTGAAGCAGAATGTGTCGCTGTACGCGCTCGGGTACGAGTCCTTGACGTAGGCGCACTCCACGTCCGAGTGGCTCTCCCAAGAGTCGAAGGTGACACGCAGCCGCACGCGCTTCTCGAAGGACAAGTTCTTGACCTTTACCGTCCCCGCCAGGGTCCGCTCCTTCAGAACGCAGTTCTCCAGGCACACGCACTTCCTGTCCAGATTCTGGCGGAACAGAACGTAGTCGGACGCCGGCTGGGTAAAATCCAGGACCAGCTCGTCGTCGTCATCGTCCCGGTTGGATGGCACGAGGCGGACGCTGGAGGGAATGCGGATGGCGTCCTTGAACTGGGAGAAGACCTTGACCCGAGTGAGGGGCAGGCCTCGATGGTCCGCGAAAGTCACATGCTTCTTGGTCTTCTTGGAAGTGAGCTCACGGCAGCTGGAGGCGGGGCTCCGGTCTTGGGGGCTTCTGCGGTAGGCAAAGTCCGCCTGTGACAGGAAGAGGGGCAGTGCCATGTCCGTCGGCATCTTGACAGCGCGTTGCTTAGCGCCTTAGCTTAGCATCACCCTGAGAAACAAACTGGGTCAAAAAAAAAAACTTTTTGTGTGACCTTTCGCAACATGAACTTTGATGAGATAACTTTTGTTTCACAAGTGGGGACATTTTCATCATTTCAGCAGTGATAGTGGAGACTGGAACTAAACCCCCCCCACCCCATACATGTTACTCAAATGTTTTAAATTTAAAATAATGTATGTATGACTTTAAAAATGACATCATGCGTCTACATAAATACCCTTTCGAGTTTTCTTTGTAACCTGTTCCGTTTTATGCTCATAATATTGCTTTGGTGCCATCTAATGGCATCCTGTTGCTGAGGAACTATGTGGAAGTGATTTGAGAGCTCTTATCAGACAATCAATCGCTTCTTTGTAGCATCTCGTGGCAATTACAAACCCATCATCTTTTTGTACGAATGAAATCTCACATTTGTGTGAAAGTGGGGCGAGTAACCAAGTACAAATAATTACTTACTGTACTCAAGTATATTTTTTTCCGATTGTCTGAACTTTAACTGATCTTTTTTTTGTTGAGATTTTAGATTCTGTACTTTTCCATTTCAAGCAGTACTTCTCATTTTACCGGTCTTTTACTTTTTTTCTAACTGAGTGGCATGCAAAGTGGCATGCAAAGGGGGGGAGGTGGGGCGGTTTGCGCATGTGTGTGGCATCTCACTGACAGGTTTGAGGGGGGAGGGGCACCACAGCCGTCACCCATGTGACTGCGAATAGAAATACCTTTTCACAATAGCATGCCCCCCAACCCCCCACCCTCAAAAAAGTTACCTAAACCAATACTATTGGTCATTAGCGAGTAGCATTAATCCCCCCCCCCCCCAAAAAAAACGAACATCATGTTTACATAGTTGGACAAAGTTAGGAAATGGGACAGTTTGCAACACTTTGAAAGAAGCTTCACATTGCTTAATAATTGAAAACCGGAATCAACTGTCACCAAAATTCTCAATGACTTAACGTCAGAAAGCTACGACCAAGCCGTCCCTCAAATTTATGTGCACATCTCGAGTCATGCCCACTTCAACATATGAAAATATAGAAAAAAGAATCACCCAAATATTTGGGATTTTATGCACATCGTTTTCCTCTCCGTATCCAAAGCTTCATGTTACTTGATGTCCGAAAACTGCAATCGATTTTCACCAAAATAGACAACTGGACTTTGACTACTTCAACCACTGCAAATATTAGAACGATCGGCCGCAATATTTTGGACATGATGCACATTAACGTCCTCTCAATCGGTGCTCGCTACAGTTTCAATGGCTTCATGTCTGTAAAAGGCCAAATATTGAGTCGATCATTTGAATGTTCGCGCGGGTTGAAGTGGGCATAAGCACAGATGTGCATTTACATTTTGGTGATGATCGCTGACAATTTTCTGATAAACTTGTATTTAGCGTTTTAAACTGTTCCGAGGAAAGTTTTGAAACTTTGACCCACCCTTCAATCAAAATCTGCCCCCATTGCATAATATTTCTCACAGGAATGAAATATTTGTAACCAGTGGAGGCGTCTTGGAAAAGGTCCGCCTCAGTCAATTCATTTTTGGAATTCGACACAAGGCACCTGCATTACGTTCAAGTTACGCCCCCCCCCCCCCCCCCAAAAAAAAGTCACTTAAACTCGAGTTGGCCTCGCGTCCGCGCGTCTTCCAAAGGCACAAGTCAAACGCAGGCGTGCCGCTAAAGTGTGACAAAAGTGCAGTCTTACCTGCGCGGCGTACGTACGTGCGTCCACTTTTCCCCAAAAGGTCCTCTGCTCGGAGCCCGCGGGCACGCGCAGCTCGACGGGGCTGAACGCTCATACCCGCGCGCCCATCCAGCCGCGCGCGCGCGGCTTTCGAGTCACTCGTTCGCCACGTGGACAGCCCTGAGCGACCAATCAGGAGAGGCCCCTGGCCGAGTGATCGTGACGTCACCCCACCCACGGGCACGCGCGAGGGTCAAAGGTGAAAAGAAAAGAAAAGTTCGCAGGAACGTTTGGTGGCCACTAAAATAGGAACATTCAGCGCCGGTTGTCAAGGTGCGCCATCGACCCCCCGCCCCCCCCCCCCCCCCCCCGTTTTGGAGGTGCCCCCTCCCGATTCAAATGAGCAGCTCGGAAGAAAGGTGTGAAGAAGCCTGATCATTTGAATCAGGTCTAAAACTTGCAGGACATTGATTGACCTTTGGGAGATTAAGTTTGGACACCGATGCACTAAAAGGACACAAAATGTCTCCATGTGCATTGGAACTCGCCTTTGAAATTCAGTGGCATCAAATGCCAAGAGCTCTGTAGGAAAGGTCTCAGAAGAGAGCAGAGCGTTTGAATGGCGGACAGAAGAAATCGACTAGTGAAATACCGGCACAGTTGTTGAGTTTGTTGTGCAGACGAGAGGTCAATATTTGTGCACGGGTTGAAGTTCAAGAGAAGAAGGTCCACATGTCGTCCAGCCATGCCGTCCTTGAACGCAGCGCTCACCCAGCTGCTCAAAATAGACACAGGTGTCAATCATTAGTCAAAGCCTGAAGTCATGTGGGCGTATGCAAATTAACAGACGCTGGCTTGGCCACGCCAGCACACTGTCAAATGTCACTTTTCGACTGTATGGTAACTCACTTAAAGTACTGCGATTTGCCAAAGTATCTTACTGCAGCTAAAATTTGCAGTATAATTTTGGGGGGTATTTTGACGGTATTCTGACTATATTATTTTTAAAAAAGCAATATTTGAAATTCTTCAATTCTAAATAGGAGCCCCACCCACATTTTTGTTTGTTTTTCTCTTCTAACGTCTACGTTTTTTGCCACCTCAGAACTGTTCATCTTATCAGGCCTCTCTGCTGCATGACAAAAGTCATGAGGCCAGTTGGAAAAATTGCGAGTAAGACTAAAGAGTTCAGTTTCTACTCGGGAGAAGTTGGCTGTGTGCTGGGTGCCAAAGGGAATTTCTGCAATGAGCAGACTCAATGGCAGCCTCACTTGCGCCAACAATTGTGCACGTACATGAACATATGAAATCATGCTCAGCAAATTTAGGAGGATCTTTTTTTCTTCCGCAGTGTGCCTAGTCAAAGTTTTTGCACGTTTCATCATTGAGAATGTAGTTATAAATTTTCTCTTACAAGAATCCCCAACAATGAAATGAAAAACGAACATAAAAAAAACTGAAAAACACTGAAAAAAATAAAAACATCAGACCTTGTCAATCAGTAGTCGTGGTAACTAACGTAAGAAGGCTGTCCTTTGGCTTGTGTTGCGGGGTGGATGTTCAGGCCGAAGCAATCGAGCGGGACACTCAATGGGACTCAGTGCGCACGCGCGTCAAAGCGCTCCTCCTTTGGTTTACTTGGCTCGCGCGCTTCCCGACGCAAACATCAGGAAGTCGTCGATTTCATCGGGCGCCGGACCCCCGTGGGCCCCCCGGAACTCCAGCTGACCTCCGGCCCGGCCCGCCAATCGGCGGCGTCAAATTTGGGCGAGACGCGCGGACCCACGGCTAGCGCGTCTAGCTCCTCGGCTAGCCCGGGCGTCCTCTCCCGAGTTGTCTTGATTTCTTTGGGTGCAAAATGTCCGTCAAAGAGTACAAAGTGTCCACCACGGAACGGCCCATTAAAGGTGACCGCTGCATGATTCCGCTACGTCTTCTGCGACGGGTTTGTTCTTATAGCCTAGCTGCAAGCTATTCTACGCCCATTTTAGGCGCAGTGTGATGACGTCACCGTCATCGCTTGGCACGCCTGTCACTTGTATCGATACAGTAGCTGAAATTAATAGACATCCACGGAAGCGCTTAGTTTCGTGTTATGTGAGAAATTTACATTATAGCTATATTATATAAGTTTATCAACACTAAGAATGTGAATTTTCATGTTGTCATCTGCATGTCTTTTACTGGGGTTTTAATTTTTTTTCCGCGCTACACTATTAGTATGAGGTGGTACTCCTGGCAGCTAGTGAACATATGTATGTGTGTGTGCGCACACAGCGGTGCCGTACCCTCCGGGGGCGCGTCTGTCTGTGTCTGAGCTGTACGTGGACGAGCGCCCCAGCGTGGAGGTCCTAAAGGCGCACCTGCTGAAGGAAGGCCGGTTGGAGGAGGAGGCGGCCCTCCGCATCATTAACGAGGGCGCCGCTATCCTGCGCCAAGAGAAGTGCATGCTGGACGTGGACGCACCTGTCACGGGTACATGCACGCCCATAACACTGCACTTTGACGCTAGTTGTTTTTCTAACTTATATTTGTAGTCACTGGATGTTATGATGTATGGGTGTATGAAAAAAAATCAAGCGTGCGGGAAGAAAAAAACAGCTCGCAGCCTGGGCCCGCATGTTGTAATGAAGGGCATGTGTTTAGTGTGCGGCGACGTGCATGGACAGTTCTTTGACCTGATGAAGCTTTTCGAGGTGGGCGGCTCCCCCAGCAGCACCCGTTATCTGTTCCTGGGCGACTACGTGGACAGGGGCTACTTCAGCATCGAGGTAAGCGCTGACCAGCCTGCGCCTGCAACCAGTGCATGCACACACGCACTTCCTGTCAAGTGACGGCGGGGCTCGTCTTCTCAGTGCGTCCTGTTCCTGTGGGCTCTGAAGATTAACCACCCGGACACGCTGCTTCTGCTCAGAGGAAACCACGAGTGTCGACACCTCACTGAGTATTTCACCTTTAAACACGAGTGTGAGTTTTGAATTCCGTCAAAATCCATCCAATGTTGTGACGTGAACTCCACTAACCTTGGTCGTGTTCTCCCTGCGCCTGCGCACAGGCAAGATGAAGTACTCGGATCGCGTGTACGAGGCGTGCATGGACTCTTTTGACTGCCTCCCTCTGGCAGCGCTGCTCAACCAGCAGTTTTTGTGCGTCCACGGGGGTCTGAGTCCCGAGATCAGCAGTCTGGACGACATCCGCAAGGTCGGCGCGCCGCATGCTAACCCCGCCTACGGCCCGGCCGCCTCCCTTAACGTACGCTCGCTCCTTTTGCGTGTAGCTGGAGCGCTTCAAGGAGCCCCCGGCCTTCGGGCCCATGTGTGACCTGTTGTGGTCCGATCCCGGCGAGGACTACGGCTCCGAGAAGAACCAGGACCACTTCAGTCACAACAGCGTGAGGGGCTGCTCCTACTTCTACAGGTAACGCAGCGGGCACTGATGGCGAGACGCCACGCTGCAAGTTCGCGGGGCCTCATTTCACTTTTGGGTGTAGCTACGCCGCCGTCTGCGACTTCCTGATGAACAACAACCTGCTGTCGATCATACGGGCGCACGAGGCACAGGATGCTGGGTAAGGATCAACATGGCCGACTCTCCATGCGGATGTTCACGTGTGCTTGTCCGTGTGTGTGTCAGTTACCGCATGTACAGGAAGAGTCAGACGACGGGCTTCCCCTCCCTCATCACCATCTTCTCTGCTCCAAACTACTTGGACGTGTACAACAACAAAGGTAAACTTGACAGACCCTCGAATATTTTTTTTCCATCTTTGTGTTTTTCCCTCATAATCAGCCGATAATGACTTTTTTTTTGTCCTGCTCAATATGGGTCAGGCCATAGTGACGGCAATGTTAATGATAATAAAGAAGATCGTATGTGTGTGTGTCAGCGGCGGTGTTGAAGTACGAGAACAACGTGATGAACATCCGTCAGTTCAACTGCTCGCCGCATCCTTACTGGCTGCCCAACTTCATGGATGTCTTCACGTGGTCGCTGCCCTTCGTTGGAGAGAAAGGTCAGATCGCCTCGCGGTTGACAACCTTGTCAGATGAGCGCATATCACATCACAGCTGACCCATCCGGTTGCTGTTCGCGCAGTGACAGAGATGCTGGTCAACGTGTTAAATATCTGCTCCGACGACGAGCTCATGACCGACGCCGACGACCCGGGAGAAGGTGACTTTTGGAACTCTTAGTGAGCGCTGAACCGCGGCCGCCTTTAAACTTAAAGAGCACATACACTTCCTGTTGCAGGCGGTGCCCCCGCTGTCCGGAAAGAAGTCATCAGGAACAAGATCCGGGCCATTGGGAAGATGGCCCGAGTGTTCTCCGTGCTAAGGTAAGTCGGTTGAAAAAAAAAAATGGCGGCAACGCTAGCTCGCGGCTGATTGGCTTCCCTCCCGCCTTGACGTGCCTGCTTAAAGTGCTAAACTAGCATAGCGCATATTGCCATTCGTGTCCTTTTATCTCTGTTAATGTCACATATCCCTTTGGCGTATTCGAAAGCGTATTAGCATCCAAGTTGAAGCGACAATTATCCCCCCCCTGACTATTTTCTCAATTGTCATCCTCATTCCTGGTGTAGAGAGGAGAACGAGAGCGTGCTGCAGCTGAAAGGGTTAACGCCGTCCGGAACGTTGCCGCTCGGGGTGTTGTCGGGAGGACGGCGCACGCTGCAGAGCGGTGAGACTTAGTTCGCCTTAACTTAACAGCACGTCGACCTTTTGGCCACGTTTCCTTCGCCTAGCGCGTCTGACCTTGGACTCGTCTTCCTTTCCGCAGCCACGGAAGAGGCGGAGGAAGCTCGAGGTAAGCGCGCCGCAACTTTTGGATCGTCCGTCAACGGTAGCAAATGGCGAGAAAGCCACCAAATTTCAACAGCGGGTTCGGTTACCTGACGCGGGCGCGTCTCCCCGCAGGTGGCGACGACTTCAAGCCGCCTCACAGGATCCAAAGTTTCGAGGAGGCGCGAGGCCTGGACCGCATCAATGAGAGGATGCCGCCGAGACGAGACACCCCGCCGCGCAGCGACAATGGAACGGACGAGGCCTAGCCCCTCACCCCGGCTTCCTGTCCTCTCTTCCTCTTTCTCATCGACACCCGGACGGTGCTGGTGGACTTTTGTTTTGTTTGCACGACGCGACGCAGGGGCGGGGTTTACATCCTCAATAAACAAGGCAAAATTACTTCTTGTGTTGACTTTTATTCACGTGATGACATCATCTTTACCTGATGACATCACAGCTTCGACATGCGGCCCATCATCTTCTCCAGCTTCAGGGCGAGTGCCATGTCGCCTTTGATGCGAAGTTTCCCGGACATGAACGCCATGGTCGGCTTCAGCTTCCCTGCGTGCGCGCGGGAGCATGTTACCATGGAAACTGGTCAATCAACCTTAGCAACTTGTAACCGCGTAACGCGATTGCCCTGGAAACTGGCTGACTGCGACAAATGCATTACCGTAGGTTACGACAAGAACACAGTCGCTCCAATGGGAACACGTTACCGCAGCATGTAACCACGGAAACCAATTACGCAGAAACATGTGACCGTGAGAATCACCCTGGAAAGCGGTTAACACAGTAGCCGCGCAATATTGTTACCACAGGAAGACACCATCGTAGAACGAATATTACCACCGAGACGACAAACAAAGCTTCACCCTGCCCACATTTTATCTGTGGAGGACACGTAATCCTGCTGAAGTGTTACCATGGAAACCCCTACCTGTAAACATTTTGCTAAAGTCGGCCGAGTCCATGGTCATGACGACATCGGGCTTGGCGTGCGGCTGGCCGCGCCCTGTACTGCCCGCGCCGCTCTTCAAGTCCAGGAACCAAACACCCGCATGTTCTCCTGTCAGGTAGAAAAAATAAAAAAATACAGAATAAACAGGTGAGACGCCTTCTTGTTGTACAGGTGATGGCGTCCGACCTTGAGCTCACCCGAGAGGTCAAACTGGTAGAGCGCCTTGGTGGAGTTGACCAGATCCTCAGTGAGGACGCCTCTGATCACTTCAAATGTGCTTTCGATGGGGCCGCCAGGAGAAGGCGTGGCCGACGAGGATGGCGACTTGAAGGCGGGCGTCGCCCCTTGCAACAAAACGCTCGGTCAGCTGTCAATCAGCAAACCGGGAGGGGGTCGAGCGGGCTGCTCCCCATTGCGGGAAAACTTTTACCGTGTTGTTCCATCTGCTGGGCCAGCACCTCGGGGGCATCGTCCAGGAAGAAGTCGGGCAGAAGCGGGTGACCTGCGGACCAATCAGAGAGCAGCATGAGACTGCAGGATGCCAATCTATGTGTGTGTGTGTGTGTGTGTGAGAGACCTGGCTGGACAGCGTACTGATCCATGTCTTGCACCCCCTCCTCTCTCAGAATGTCCTCGTCCACCACAAAGTGGCCCGTGAAGGTTTTGGGCCGTGTCAGGATGGCGTAGGCGGCGTCCGCCATAATATCCACCGTACGACACTGTTTGGCCACGCCCGCGCCGCCCAACATATCCATGGCTGCCGTCTGGATCGCTACGGCGACAAAATACCGGTTCCTGTTAGCGTCTGAGCACATGGCTGGGTAACGCTGAGCGCGCGTCACTCACCGGTTCGTGGCCAGAGGGCGTTGACGGCGATCTGACCTCTGAACTCTTCCGCCATCCCCAGGACGCACATGGACATGCCGTACTTGGCCATCGTGTACGCTGAAAGCGACGTGCATGCATCATCAGGCCGCGCGTCATGCTTGTCGTATTACCCGTGTGTTGGCAGGTTGGTTGCTATGGTTACCTGGGTTTATTTAGCTCACCTAACCCGTGTATCAGACTAAGGGTACCAGTGTTGGTTGCCGTTGGTTACCTGTGTGGTTCTTGAACCAGATGGGATTAAGGTTGAGAGGCGGCGACAAGTTAAGGATGTGGGCGGACGAACTCTTGAGCAAGTGAGGAATGACCATCTTGGACCTACCAAACGCACACATAAACGCACACTCGTTACGCCCCGCTGGGCTCTAACAAGCACGCATGTGCACGCCAAGGTTCATAAGGTTAATTGAAAAAAAAAGTTAATAGTGAAAAAACATTTTCATTCAGAAAATTAGATTAAAATGAGTGCTTACAAAAAAAAAACACCAAGAACCCCCCACCACACTAATAATAAAAACAAATGAAAAATAAACAGCTTTTTTTTTTAAACTAAAATTATAAAGTAATGAACCGCTCAATTTAAAAAAATAAGACTCCAGTTGAAATTTTATTTTTTTTTTAAGTAAGTGGAAATCTCTCAAACTGTTGCAACAGTGGTGCATGCGTGTTGGTTCGTACGTCATGTATGTTCCTCTCAGGTTGATTCCCAGCATGAGGTCCACCTTCTTCATGGGCGTTTCCAAAGTTCCCGTCAGGTTGATGGCGCTGGCGTTGTTCACCAAGATGTCGATGCCTGGTGATGGCGATGATGATGTTGATGATCGCTTTCTATCCACTATTGGTCTAGATTGTGAGTTGACCATTTTGTAAAAATCCCTGTTCACTGCTTTCCCGGTATTCGATTCATCACTTCAGCCGGACAGTAAGTCAACAATCTCAAAAATCCCTATGTACGAATTTCCAAACCCCTCAACGGGATGTTCAGTCAACTTTGGAAGAAGTGTCGAGAAAGTAGAAAACAATGCCAACCTCCAAATGTGGCGATGGCTTTCTGAACGGCGTCTTCAACTTGTTTCTCGTCTCGGATGTCCACCACGCATGGCAGCGCTTTGCCGCCCGCATCCTCCACTGGAAGAGCAAAAAAAAGCCAAAGGTCATGTTGGCGCATGAGCACTTTAGCGCGTACGCACGCATGCACGCACGCACCCTCCTGCGCGGCGGTGTAGATAGTGCCAGGGAGCTTCGGATGAGCTTGCGCCGTCTTGGCGGCGATGACCACGTTGGCGCCATCTCTGGCAGCTTTGAGGGCGATGGACTTGCCGATGCCGCGGCTGGCGCCCGTGATGAACAGGGTGCGGCCTGCCAACTTCCTGCGCCGTGCAGAAAAACAACCAACCATAAATTGCCATCCTTCTAAACATATTGACAACATTTAGGCACACTTTCTTTTTTCAAGTTCTTTTCAGTGACATTTATTTCGAGAGGAAAAGCCAAGTTTTGAATCTGGATTTAAATGCATTTAAACTTGGGGCTTACTCCACCTTTGTTGACAGCATGACAGCTCAATGTAGCTTCACCGCGTTTACTTTGAACTCTGGGCTCCACTAATTGAGTCTGCAGACGTCAGAGCCCTATTGGCTTGATTTTTAATAAGTATTTCTTGAATGTAAATATGCTGCATTTATTTTGTGCCCCATACCTACTACATGTGCCCTGGCATTGTATGGCGACTAGTTAGTTGGTCTATGTGCCCTGACGGTGATTGGCGACCCGTCCAATGACGTAACTCAAATGTGACAGACCCCACCTGAGCCTAATGAGGACCAACCTAACGCTAACAAGGCTAACCTAATGACTCGATGCGAACGATTAGCAGCGGCACAAAAATAATTTCCCTTGCAATTAAACATGTTTTACTGAAGAAGTGGTTTTTTTCCCCGTTTAATGAGGAGTCATCAAAGAGGCTGTTGGCGAACTCACCCGCTGTTTGGAAGCATGACCACTCCGAAGAAAACAACCGCGGCAACAATTAAGCAAAACAAATGGAAGAGGGGGGGAAAAAGGCACTTGAGTTGTCGTCCACCTTTCACCCAGTGAAGGAAACCGGAAGACCCTAACAACGACCGGGCTCTTCTTCCGGTCCACTGCCAAAGATCCTCGCGAGCCGTTAAGTCGTTACTCATGTTTGCGAAAACATCAAAACTTTTTACAAAATGGAACGAAACAATGGGAATAAAGGCATCAATGGTTTCTATCGGAGTTTAATATCCCGCCTCTCGTTTGTGACGTTGTGAGTTCAAATCCCTCCTGCGGCCTTTCTGTGTCAAGTGTCATCGCACAATCCAAAAAAACACGTTAGCATAGCATTATAGCTTCACGGAATATCCAAATGTCGACAAGCGAGACCGGCTGGCGAAACGCGCGCACACACACACTCACACAATAACAGAAGAGTGCCGTTTTCAAAGATAAAACTTTATTGTGTGAACAAAATGTTGCAGTCTGATTGGTCGATGAGCTGAAACATGAAACGTCTGATTGGACGACATCCTCGCAGGTTCATCCGACATCACGAGCGATGTCATCATCGAAGCTTGCGGGCAATGCTAATTGCTATTTCTATGCTAAGAGCCAACACTAGTTAGGTTGAGTGCGTTGTGAAATTCACTGTGCTGCTCTAACAGCACTCCGAAAGTATGTGCGTGAGTGTGTGCGGACGCAGCTTGTGTTCTAAAGCAGGGGTGTCCAAACGTTCTCGTTTGAGGGCCACAAACAAACATAGAAGGATCCAAAGGCCGCTTTAATTTATTATGGTGGCGAAAGTCCATCATGCAAGCAATTCTATATCATTTTCACGTTTATTTGATTGCCTCGCATTTTTCAGTTTAAAAAGTTTTTTGATTTGAAACTTGAATCTTTCCTCACCACATTTTGTGAGGTCATTTCAGTGAAAAAAAAAACCTGAACAAACTTTTATTTGTATCTTTGCATATCTAGAAAAGCCCCACTGTATATGAACCACTTTATTAGTGGTGATAATACCCGTTTATTTCGACACCCATCTCAGGCTTACCATCTTGAAACTATTTATTTAAACTAGCCTTATGGATCGTGTGAAATATCATTTTTAGTGTATGCTGTGGGCCACTGAAAAATGGATAGCGGGCTTCAAATGGCCTCGCAGCAGTAGTTTGGACACCCCTGTTCTAAAGCAATCTGCAGCTTGTGCTTGGACTGTTTCTGTCAGCGTGGCTCAATGTGCTGGGTGAACAAGCTGTGTTTTGGGGCTTTTTGTCTTTACTGGACAGGACAACTCGAAGAAGAGCCAGAAAGTGGGACGGGGGGATTGACAAGCAAGAAACCAGCCATGATCCGAAACGGGCTCAACTGCAACAAGGACTACTGCCTCAACACCCTGCTTTAAAAAAAACACAACCCCCCCACCCCCCCAGCATAGACCACCATGATGTTTTGGTGCTAGTCTTGCTACTGTCACCAATTACCAGCCCGGCAACAACAGCATGTTGGACTTGCTTTGGCTCAGCTAGTAGAGCGGGTAGATCTTGACTGAAGGGTCAGGTGTTCGAATCTGGCTATTTCGTTTTTGCTCTTCCAGGTGCATAAAAACACAACCAAACCTTGGTGGTCTGTGCTGTTTTTTGGGGGGGGGGGGCATCTGGGCATGTGCACTACCTGCTGAGCTAAACACCACCCGAGGCACTCCTTTTTTGGTGTGAATAACCAAACAGCAGATTTGAACAATGCTCTGTGTTTACGAATGGTCGAGTGAAGCAGTGTGCGCTCAGAGAGTATTTCTCAACGCACCCGGTGTTGCGGAAAACTCTCAGTCTTGCTGGCTGACACGCACGCACTTGTTAGTTGACATGAAATGATATGACATAACACTGTGGCGGTCACAAGGAACAGACATTTTGTCACGTGCACGCTCATAACACTGTTTGATGTCGCCGTCGTCGGAATAGTTCAGTGACGGAGGGACCCCCACCCTCAAAAAAAAAAAGATAGGCGATAGCGCCACCTCCTGATTGAAACGCTTTGGTGGCGTCGTCTCGCATCACCTTAACGCGAGCGTGTTTCCACGGAAACCGGGAGTGGCCCAGGGCTCCGTTGTCATCCCGCTGCTTCTTCATTAACGTTAGCACCAAAATGAACATAAATAGTCATAAAAAAATACACACGAGTCTCTAGGACGCCGGCTAAACGTCCAGGATCTCCTCAGCAGTGCCGCCGCATCGGAGCCGGTACCGGCCGGTCCGCCAGCTGATGGTGGGATCCCAAAGCGCCGAAAGGAAGATCTGCACCGCCATGGACTCGCGGATGAACCACGCCACCGCAAAGTCAAGCTTGGAGAAGCTCGGCGGCCCGCCCTGCCCATCAAAATACGGACACGTATAAGCTTGATAAAACACAAGTCGAATGAACGCAAGAATTTAGCGTCGATTAAAAAAAAGAGCGGCGACGTCAACTGTCGCCATGTGTTGATTTCAGTCAGTCAGACTGACGTCCAAATTCAACAAATAACCATTTTCAGTTCTTCACAAGCAATAAATTATCTTGGTGGAAGTTTAGTACCTGAACTCCGGTGAGTTGAACATAGTCAGCGATGAACCACGCCAGACAATGACACATGAAGAACACCATCATGTCCCACCTACACGCGCACACACACACGCATGCAGTGTTAATATTTGAAAGCACATACGTGCACGTGCACGTACGGTCTCGTCCTTCGGTTGTCACAGCAGGTTTGCGGCTGTCATCTGCCTCGTCATGCAAAGCGGCGCACCCTCCCCCACCACATCTTGCCTTGTTTTATTGCTAAGTGATCATAATCAGATAGCGATAAAGGAACAAGGGCTTGCCGTCGTATGCTCACTCCAACATAAGCGCGAAGAAGGATATGTTTTCCAGGAGCTTGTTTTTTTTTTTTTTTTTTTTTAGCAGCCTGCACGAATGACAACGTGACGGGAAAAAAGACAAACGCTTTCAAGTCAGGTGTATTTGTTATCATGAGCTAATTTTTCATTTTCGGTTATTCCGTTCACATAATAACAAAACTACGCAACGGCATAAAAGTCAAGCCGATGCTAGCTCGGCATGATTTGGAAATCACTTTCCCCCGCCCCCCAAATGAACGTTCTCCACGAGTACATTAGCAAAGACGGAAAGAAAATAAGCAACAGAATTTTGGAAAATTAAATCAGAATGTAGTGCAAGAGAGAAACTAGCTGTCTGAAAATGAGCAGCTCCTTTTCTGTAAGGTCAGAGTACAAACAAACTGATGTTAGCCCTGCTAGCATTGGCTCCAAATTTGAACATTACCTTAAATTCAACCAAGAGTGACCGGTGGCGGGTAACGTAAACGGCCATTTTGTTATGTACTTTTTTTTTTTTTAAACACTTAAGTGGAAGATTAGTAATTCAGTAATGACCGCAAAAAGTACAAAGTTGATTTTTTTCTCCAATCTTACTGAAGCATTTCAGTCATAACAGAAAAACGTCATATCTTGAACAAAATTGAATGTGTCATTTTGAATACTTTAAAAACAATTAACAGTAAACATTGAAGTTGACTTTTGTACTTTGCAAAGTCTGTTTTTTTTATTTTTTTTAACTTCACGTACTGAAGTACTTGTAGCCAGCTCAGCTTTTTTGTCACTGAAGAAGTGCAGCGAGCGTGGCAACAGACAGGAGACAAAGAGAAGGCGTCGCCTGGCGATTGGCTGCTGACCTGAATACGTAATGCGCGGCCCAACCAATGATGAGGCTAGCCAGGAAGCACTCGGAGACGGGCTCCAACACAGTGCCGGGAAGCATGTTGATGCGCAGCTTGGTCCACCTTCCGGCAAAGAAGGGAGCGAGTTACACACCTCTTCATCATCAGCATCATCATCATCATCATCACGTTAGCCCAAGTTGGCGTGGAGGAGCTGGCGTGGTGTTCACCTGATCAAGCGTGACTGGAATTGGCCGATGGAGTAGGAGCCTGAATTCTGCAAGGCCACCTGCGTCGCCATGGAGAACTTCCAGCCTCTATGGAAGACCAATCAGTGAGCTTCATCGGGCCCCGCCCACACAGACACGCCCAGCGGTCTGCGCAAGAGCTACCTGTCTGCGATGGCCTTGGCCATGAAGTAATCTTCGGCGATGTATTGCGCAAAGGCCACCAGGCCGCCAGCCTGGTCCAGGACGTCTTTGCGCATCAGACACGACATGCCTGTCACGCACTTGATGCCCATCACGTTGGCTGAAATGTACGACCGAGGGTGGGACGTCCCGAAGTAGACCTGCCGGCAGATTTTCGTTCCGTTAGGCTTCCGCCGGTTAGTTTCGGCCGCTCCGTGAAGCTCATGCTAATCAGCTGCATAATCATGAGCCTGGCATTTGTTAGCATAGCGCTAAGGCAGCTCACCTGGTCTGTTATCCTCATACTAATTAGCCTTGCGCTACTTAGCCACACGATTGTTAGCTTATTGCTAGTTGGCCTCAGTCAGTCAGCTTCAGCTGCTCAGTTACCCTCATGCTAGTTAGACTAGACTCCGGCCTTCCTGTGTGGAGCTTGCAATAACTCCTCGTGCCTGATTGGGTTTTCTCCGGGTACTCCGGGTTCCTCCCACATTCCAAAAACACGCATCGCAAATTAATGGACCACTCTAAATTGTCCCCAGGTGTGATTATGAGCGCAAATGGTTGTTTATCTGCGATTGGTTGGCAACCAGCTCAGGGTGTACCCCGGCTACTTCCCGAAGACAGCTGCGACCCCCATAACGATGAAGCGCTTCAGATAATTGGATGGACGGAATTGGCCATCTTTGTCGTATATGTTTGCAACTGGTACAATCCAATTGGTTTAAATCATCCTTCTTGCAACACAGCATAAAACTCAGCTGCACTGTTAGCCTGGAGCTAGTAAGCCTCATATGTGCCATTAGCTTCATGCTAGTTAGCCCGGTGCTAGTCAGCCTCACCTGCTCCAGCGTGGCGGCAAATCCCTGTCGGTCGGCGACGTACGGCAGACCGTGCACCAGACCCACTTTCTCAGTCATCTGATTGGTCAGATCAGTCAGCGTGTCTGCTTTCACTGTAGCGCACAAACACAAACACACAGTTATCATTAGCGTTAGCATGGGGGACTCAGATAGTCAGTCAAGATGGCGGGTGGTGACCTCGGATGCCGCTGTCGCAGATCCACACCAGGCCATACTTGGCACCCTCGTAGCCTGGCATCAGGTTGTTGATCTTGGGGTTGATGCCCACCTTCTTGCCCCCTGCCAGAGACGCAGAGTAGGGTCTACATCAGGGGTGTCCAAACTTTTTGCCAAGGGGGCCAGATTTTATGTGGCAAAATGTCGGGGGGCCGACCTTGGCTGACATTCTTTACATTGAACAACAATATTGTTCAACAAATTTTAGTAAGCCAGTCTGTTTCACATTTCCATTTTTATTTTAATTTCAACAATCTTAAGAATTTCTTTTGGTTCATTTGAAACAGGTATATCACGTGCAACTGCTTATTCACTTGACTTTTTCTTAAACAGAAGTCTCCTGAGTGCAAATTGATTGATTTGAAACATGAAATGTATCACCATGACTTTTCAATAGTCACAAAACCTTTGACTCGAACAACAGGGAAATGAACAAGCAATACACATATCCACAACTGCAAGGATCATTTGAAATATGACATATCAGTCAATATAAACACGGAGTGATGTCTTGTTAACTCTTGAGTGATGCCCTCTAGTCTCTAAATGCTATTACTCATTTAGTGAATGCTATTACTCATTTAGCCACTAGAGGGAAGCAGTACTCTATGAAACATCACTCACCAGTCAATGCAACACGTGTTCCATTGCGCCTAACCTGCGGGCCAGACGGCACTGATTTTATGACAGGGGCCGAGGGCCGGATGAAATTCGACCGCGGGCCGGATTTGGCCCGCGGGCCGGACTTTGGACATGCCTGGTCTACATTTTCTCTTTGGTTTTTGCTTTTCAGTGACTAACGCCTGAAATTCAGACTTGAGTAAAGTCATGTGGGATGGCTTAGCTCGCGTCTAATTGAAAGATACATTTTGGTACAACAGCAAAGCCTAGAAGGGCCGCAGCCGCTCAACACACACAAGCCAAACAGAGTCAAAGAGAAAGTGGGCCTGAGTGCGTTTGTGTGATGTGTGAGAGTGAAAACGTGCGCGGGTGAGAGGGTGAGCGATGAAGGTGCAAGTAGTTACCGATGAAGAGGCGAGCGTCCACGTTGGGATATTTGCCCAGCAGTTTCTTACAAACGTCAACGGCCGGGTCGTCCTGGTCCTGAACGCACATCAGCACCTCGTACTACATGCACACACGCAAGGTTACACTTATGCACATGGGGTTCAGAGGGGTTAAAGGTCGGCTACCTTGGGGTAGTCCATGGTGAAGAAGGTCTCCAGGTTGGAAATGAGGTTGGGATCGACGCCCTTGAGCGGCTTGAGCAGGGACACGCCCGCCGGCTGCTTGACCTCCGACCTCTTCTTGTGCAGATGCAGGCGCCTACCGATGGGGTCAGAGGTCATTTAGAGGACATGTGGTCAAATATAAAATACTGTTATGTGCTGAAAATTAGGCAATTTTAAGCTAAATAAACTCTCGAAATGATGACCGGTAATCGATGAAATTTAGTGCATTTGACAAAGTTTAATCCAATCCAATGATCAAAATATTTATTTTTAATATTTATTTGTCGATTTGTTGTTGAATTTTTGCACCATTTGTGACAAAATAAAACAAACTTGTTAATTCTTGCAAAATATATAATCTGAAAAATACAACTGCACTCAAACCAAACTTCATTTTTTTTAAATATTTGAAAAGTAAACCAGAAAAACTAAAAATATTAAAAAAAAAAAAAAAAAAAGTTTAAGCGAATTTTATGCTTTTCAATGAATGCGGTTTTTTTTGGGGGGGGGGTCCAAATGCTGCTGCCTCTTCATTTATCAACAACTATATTGTCCTACTTATTTTTACTTTAATTTAAGTGTCTTACCCATATCTGTTGTGTTTCTGTCACAATGAGAATTGAATGAATGCATCAGCACTTCTTCAAGAGGATTAATGGAAAAAAAATAATCATGGACATTTTTCAACAACTATTTTATGTGACTTTTTCCACAAGACGTCCAAAAGCAAAGTGTGATTGCAAAGAGTTAGTTTGGCAAGCTTCGAAATGCGGACGTGAAACCAATCATATTTGAGAGCTAGGAAGTGGCGCAACTGTTGCCAACATTAACATGACATCATCCGAAAATCATGTTCTTATTTTCTCTGGGACCAAGTCAAAATGTATACTTTTACTATACCCAAGTACCGGTACTCAATTATTCAGTCAAATGTATATTAAATTGTATATTCAAAGACCAGGTGTGACGATAGTTTTCTTTCTTTTTTTTAATAGAATTATGTTTTAATTTCTTAAATTCAGAGACGAACAACCATCCATGCTCACATTCACACCGAGGGACAATTTAGAGCAGGGGTCCCCAAACTACAGCCGGCGGGCCGGATGCGGTCCGTCAGCATATTTGGCCCGGCCCTCTAACCGTCCTGTTGTCCTCGGGTCAAAATTACCCGCCACTGTGTTAAAAACGCCCCCAAACCCCCCTAACTGCAAACAGCGTTGTCTACAAGCCTACTGGAACCTACAAAAGGATTATAACGAACACAAGAACTTTAAGAGACTGCTCATATGTGTAAGAGAGATTCTGCTCTGACAACTGAGCTGAACTTTTATCTGTTAAATTGTGCATGGCACAACAGAAACTTAATGTTCCATGGCTTTTTGTTCTATGAAGAACCCAGAGAGAGTTATTTAGTTATTATTTATTTCCTGTTTTTTCTGTGAAGAACTCAGAGAGGGTTATTTAGTAATTATTTATTTCATTAATAGTGTTATTATTTGTCTCCTGACTTTTTTTGTAAAGAACCTGGAAAGGGTTATTTGATTATGTGTGGCTTTCTGGAAAACAATATTTTTTAAGCTCCCCTACGATCGTCATACTTTTTCTGTTACAAACTGACACCGGCCCCCCCATCAGAAAATGGAAAAGTTATGTGGCCCTCACAGGAAAAAGTTTGGGGACCCCTGATTTAGAGCGTTCAATCAGCCTGCCATGCATGTTTTTTGGAATGTGGGAGGAAACCGGAGTACCCGGAGAAAAAGTCGGGACTCTCGTGGAAAAAAAAATTACTGATAAATATCTCATGCTACATTAGTTTAGTTACAGTTTTTGACCACCCCCCCTCTGACGTACACCGTAGTCGAAATTAATTCATTTCTCCACACTAATGAATCTGCCTCCTATTTTGGTGTTCTAATTTGGATGTTCTCCCCTTAACGCAGTTGCAGCCTACTTTATACTTAACTTTTTTTGTATATACTTATTAATGCTACCCAAATCATACTAGAAAGAAGAAAAAGGTCGATCAGAGCTAACCTGGCGAGCTATCGTACGCCCACACGCAAATATTGACGTAATGACACTACATTTTTTTAAACTGTCTATTTTATCCAAAATCTTTAAGGTTAGTTTAGTTAGAACAGAAGGGCTGAGCACTTCCACACAGCCCAGTAGTATCAGGATCCTTGCCAGTTAGCGTTGCCGAGCCAATTCAGGCTAGGCTAAGCTAAGCTAAGCTAAGCTAAGCTAATGGGCTAACTCACACGTAAATGATGGACATGAAGTGCATGAGCCACAGCACGACGAAGAGCAACAAGCCGAACACGGCCAGGCCTTGCATAACGACCTCCACCAGGGCCATGGTGCTCCGCGGCCGGCGGGGAGGGAGCCTCGCCGGACGAATGGACGGCGGGCCGGCCGCCGCCGCCGGGGGCAGGAGGAGGGCGTTCACGCCCGGGGCAAGGTGCGCCGAGCTCAGGTGGCGGCGGCCAAAGGTCCAGCCGACTGATCCAGTTTAGAAATCCCCTCGACACCAACCAGGAACCCTGGAGATCCGATATCCCGGAGAAGAACGACGATGACGGCGAATCCGTTGAGGAGCTCCAGAAGGCGGGCAGCTCTCAGTCTCACCGCGGCCTCGACGGACGAGCCGAAGCCGCTTGACAGTCAGCAGACCGGCCGACGGTCAGCTGACCAGAGGGGGCGGGAAGGGAATTGACAAACCCGCTTCCGGTCAGTCAGCGTCATCGTCAATCCGTGTGAGGGGCATCACATCATGCTGCCTCGCCTTTCTATTTACACGCGCATACGCACACGTACACGCACAAAAATCCGGAGTGCGACGAAGAAGCCGAAGAAAGCCGATCGACGTCCCAGGTCGACTTTTCCATTCTTCCGAAGCTTGATTTACTTTTTCGCCGCTGATCATGATGATGTCGACAAATTGACCAATTACTACACTGGTTAGCGACCATTGCAGAACATCAAGGGAGTGGTTGCCAAACAATGTGAGAATAGATAAACAATAGTTGCAAGTCAGGTCTGGTTGCCAATTAATGTCCTAAAGCATATAGGTGTATAAAGGACTGCTTGTCAGTCAATGTCAGAAGGAATATAAACAAACAACACAATCAACATTGCACAGACATAGAGCGGACTGATTACTGGCTAATGCCAGAGCCTATATAATAACAATTGACTGGTCGGCAATTAAAGTCAGAGTATATGTGGACAAAACGAATGGTCGCCAATCAATGCCAGGGTCCATGTAGAAAAGAGAACAGTTGCACAGAATGACAGGATTGTGTTCTTTATTGACCAATCATTGTTTGAGTGTCATGGTTTCCATGGCAACTGGCCCAGGTACATTCGGCATTCTCTTTCCAGCTGGCTTTGCGGTCCTCGTACACTTCCTGCAGAGAAAACACGACGGCGGAGAGCCGGGAGGGATTTGAGGGGGGTGGGGGGGTTGTTGAGACAGGAGCGGGAAATCCTTCCTGACCTTCTTCCACACAGGCACGTTGGCCTTCAGGCCGTCCAACAGGCAAGCGAGGGCCCGCTGGCCCTCGTGGCGATGAGGAGACGAGACGGCAGCTACCACGCTGGCTTCGCCAACCCGCACCCACCTAAGGGTGGAACGAGGGTTAAAAGGGGAGCGGCTAGCGCGATGAGCGTGACGAGGGTGACGTGCGCGACCCGAGGCGGTGGTGCACGCAGATGTGCGCGAGGTCGGGCCAGCGCGCCCGCAGGCGGTGGCACAGCTTGGCCAACTCCGACTGGACCATGGGCTCGTACGCCTCATACTCCAAACCGATCACCTTCCCGTTCTCCGACTGGTCCTCGCGCGTCGTACCTGCGGCAAGGACAAAACTCAGCATGGCCGTTGGCAAACAGGAAGTGATGTCACAAGTACCTATAAAGAGAGAAATGGCGCCGCAGGAAGCGCTGCCGACAGCCGCCGCCACGTCTTCAACAGACAGCTGATGGTGGCTCAGCTTGAAGATGTCCCGCCCCTTCCCCGACTCCCCCAACTAGCCAGAGAAGATGAGGAGAGAGAAGATTATTTTTATGCTTCTGATTACGACCGTGGTTACGGCACTTCTTCTGTTTGTGATTATGTTAAAACGGTGATGATGATGTTATTGTTACAAATGCTTGACTTGATGGTTCCGCGTGTTTTGACGTCACAAATGGATCGTTAGGACGACGAAAGCTCACGGTTGGCGACTGGCTGCTCATCCTCCGCTCAGCGGCGGCACCACGGCGACCTCGTCTCCGTCTCGCAGAGTCAGCGCCTCCTGGTCGTCGATGGCCACGTACTGATGGCGCACCGCCAAAACCACGTGACCCTCCAACACCCGCAACCTGTGCGCACACACACACACACACACGTATTACGTCTTGCGCCGGCAGCCCATGGAAACCGTGTAACAGTCCGACCTGGGGTGTTGCCCTAGCAACCGAGTCCAAAGGTCCTGGCTGTTGATTGGCGTGTCCACTTGTAAAAGCTCCTCCCGCACGCCACTGAGCTCGGCGCTCTTAGCAAAGTACAACACACACACCTACAACACACATATACACACGCACAAATTTAAGAAACACGCTAACACAGGGGTTTCCCAGCTTTTTGGAGCCTCCAAGTGAGATTCATTAACTATATTATTATATAGCATTTATAATATTTAATATGTATTTATGTGAAGAGCCCACGTCAATCATTTCTCACAATAAATAGGGAACAGATAAAAATAAATGTGCGAAACAGCCAGTTTACTTTTTCCAATGATCACTCCAACAATTCTAGGAAACCACAACGTCAGATCACTGGTGAACTTTTATTTGAAGAGGCCTGCCATTGAGTCATGTGGTTCTCGGGTAACCACGTCTGTGGCCTCCGATATAGATTTATTGCAGATTATTTTGCACAACAGCGAGCAGAAACACACACGCGCGCGTGCACGCACGAACACTTGACAGTCACAAGAGGCGGTCACAAGTTGACGCTCAACATCAGATTGTGCGCGCGCGTTTGCGGATCTCGCGCTGATCTCGTGGTTGGTGACGCCGTCGGCGTGACGTCGGTTAGCATGAGCAGAAGTCGTTCGGAAATGTCCAAAGGATTTAAAGACAGTTGTAACGACCCACAGTGCACGTCTGTGGTCGGAGTTTCGGCTGCTGGTTCATTCGGCTAACATCGGAATGCAGTCATGAAGGGACGGGGAACATTTTAAACGGGTTTACGGAAAGTTTATCTGCTAACTCGCGTGTTGAAAGGAGGCGGTTTGGCACTCACGCGCGCGGTCATGGAGAATCAAAGTGCTCACGGTCATCTGGAGACTTTGATGTAGGAATTTTGTTTGGACTTGTCTTTTTTGTTTGTATCTGGGAGGACTTCAAGCGTAGAAATGACGTCATGCCAGACTGCGTTTCTATTGGCTCGCTCAATTTCTTCCTCGACGCCATTTCAGATAACAATTGGTAAAACAGCGCTACCTGCTGTTTAGATGAGGAACAACGCCAACTGAATGCAGTTAAGCCAATCCCCGCGTTTTCATTTTTTTTCCCACACCCTCCATTTGTCGTGGAAAACAAAAAAAATGAATGAAACAATATTGTTGAGTTGGGAAATATTTTAAGGTTTAATCCATCCCCGTGAATGCAGGGTTCGACTGCAGTGTCGACGAGTGACAATTACAGTCCATTGTTTGTCAAAATGAAAATTGACTGTTGCCGAGTCCAATTGTTTGTCTGAATGTGCCCTGACATTTTTTTCTGAATCTGATGGACATACTTGAGATCAACAGCAAATTTCAGACCACTCGAACAAAATGTATTCATTCCAAAAATATACATGTTTCAATCTGTTTTTAACTACATCGGTCAGCAGGAAGGGATGTCACACATCCAAACCCTGACGAGTCAGGAAGTCTTCCAGCGCGCTCAGCCTCTCCACCAGCATCACATCCAAGTCCGACGGTTCGTTGTCGCCGGGCCCTGTGCGGTACTGACGGCGGACTGTGCGTTTCCTTGGCGCCGCCGCGACAGGAAGTCCAACACCTGCAAACAAAATGTATGCCACCGAATGTTCACTGACAAAGACAACGCAAGTGTTTGTCAGTTTACGGAACACATGATGCGTGTGGATTGATTAAAAAAAAATCATAATAATTTGAGTTGAGTTGCATTGAATTTGTGAGCATTGTGGATTTGTGGGCGCGCTACCTTGGGGTCTCTTCCTCTTCCTGGGCTGAGTGAAGTCCGGGAAGAGGAGGAGTCTGCGCCGCCTTTGCTGGCCAATCAGAAGCAAGGCTCCATCCTTCTCCTGAGGCTCTTCAAAGATGGTTTCCAGACTCCTGTGGAGCAAAACATGCTGGCAATTGGAGTCCCCGATGCGATGCTGGCGGTCCCGGTTTACCTGTTGTTGCTGGGACTTTTATAGTTCTTGTTGGTGTAAATCTCCTCCACGCTGAACTCCTTCTTCTTCAACCTCAAAGCACACAAAACGCTCGTTTGACCTTTGCGTCGTCATCGTCGCCCTTTCTCGCGGCGATCTCGCCGCTCACCTTTTGACCTTGGGCAGCCCCATGGGTGTGAGAGGCGTCTCTCGCGGCGGAGCTCGGCGGATTCGGATCTGCGACACGCGCTTGGCTTTCTAAAGACGCAAGGTGGGGCTCGTCAATGCCGCTCGCACATCCTCTCACGCGATCCACTCTCTCTCACTTCTCCCCAACAGCCTCACTTATTGAGACACCCAATTCCAAACACTCACCAAGGTTATTAACGTTAATCAAAACTAATGAAAAAAAGTCATTTTAATTGACGAAATAAAATACAAACTAAATGTTTTTAAAAAAACAAAAATTGAATGTACATTAATAGAAACACACACACACACGCACCTCCTTGGAGCCAGCTGATGTTTGGGTGATCGTGACCTGAGGTGAGGCTACGTTGTCGGAGCACGCAGGAAGAGGCGGGGCTAGGAGGGGCTTCCGAGGACAGTGATTGGATCTTTTCCTTGCCCTTGTATGCCTGCAAATCACACCACATGGCATGAGCCGATGAACGGTTGCAAATGATTGACAGGTCGAAAGAAGATGCTTGAACTGACCTGAGATCAGCTGCTTGGATGTAACTGCCGACAAAAACAAACGAGTCCGTGAGTGAGCACGTCAGTGGCGCTTGCGCTAACGAAGCGGCAACAAGCAACCAACCAGTGATCGATGGTGAGACTGGGCGTGGCCGTCAAGTCCCTCAGTGCCCGCCAGGGATTCCAGCGAGTCCAGACCCCGGAAGCCGCAAGAGTCGCCACGGCCACCATGGACAGACGCAGCATGGGGTTGACATCTAGCCGAGAACCGCGGCTGAAGCGGGACGACAGAGGAGGCGTGAAGTCGGAAAAGCGCCATTGGCAGTGGGAGACGGACGAGGCATGCCATTGGTTGCTCACGGCTCGCAGAAAGTCAAAAGCATCCTGGGCGGAGGAGCTATGAGGACCAAAAAAAAAAAAAGATTTCTTTTTTAACTTTTCATTGAAGTGAATTAGAGAGATTTTCTCAAGTTTTGCAACGGCGCGGTTTGTTCTTTGTCTAACCACTCCAGGCCTTGATAGACGTGAATAAGGGAAACAATCAAGTTGCCATTCCCACCTGTAACCATTCCGCCCAACAGCAAGACTGACGGCCTTCACCGATTGGCCGCCGTCGTCCTGTCTTCTGGGGTCAAATTTGAAGAGTGTGAGGGGCGCGTGGTCAGAAGCTTCGCCTCCCGTTAGGCGGATGGCCATGCGGCCGACGAACCTCGCGCGCTCAACGTCCTCTTTGTCGCCACCTCCGCCGTCTTCTCTTTTCTCTTCTTCTCCTCCTCCTCTGTTGCTCCTTTTCCTCCTCTTGATGCCCCTCCCCTCCAGTCCATTCTTGTGCTCTGATTGGCCGGAGCTGTGCCAAAGAGGCGAGCTGTCTAGAACTGACGATGGCCATGGATGGGAAGAGCTAGCGACATGGAGGCTACAGGAAGAGGAAACCAGGCTGGGGAAAGCATCCAAATCTAAAGAAGAAGAAAACACGCACACAAACACACACAAAATCAGGACACGTTTTTGTTTGGTTCAGGTGTTTTTTTTTATCCCTGCGATGCCATGTAAGCTCTTTACATACCAAACGTGACTATAATTTTGTCAAAAACAGCCTACTAGAAAAACAGCTTAATCACAGAAAGGTGCAGGAAAGCAGAGGGAGTTCTGGACTGTTCCAAAAAGGAACCCAAAATCATCACAGATTGCTGACATTATTTTTTTTTTGCTTCCTACCAGAAGTCTGACAATTTTGTCGGTCAGGAAAAGCCGACTAGAACATCTAAACTTAATCTGGGGTCAATCTGAAGGCCTTGAAAGATGTTGCCTCCCATTGAAGCGTGTGTTGAAGGCAAACCGCTTCATTCTGAAACCACTCCCTCAGTTTAGGAGGGTGTGTACACTTGTGCAACCACATTAGCCGAGTGATTTTTGACCCCCCCCTTGAAAGCGTTTTTGCAAAGTTGGCTTTGTTTGGGGGGCGTGACATTGCCGTGTTACCTTTTTTGTGGTCTGCTTGCGGCGTGACGTGACTCGTGTTCCTCTTGCGGCTCCTCCTCCTTCCAACGCCTGTGCCAGCCGTTCGCTCCAGGGCGTCCACTCGCCGGCCCAACGACACCAGGGCGCCTCGCAGGAGACGCCGCACCTCCATCCTGTGAGCAGCCAGGAGGCGGGGCAACAGCGACGCGCAAGGACAGCTGAGCTGAGGACTAGGATGCTGCTGCTGCTGCTGAGGGTGATGGTGATGATGATGATGATGAACGCCCTGAGGAGCGGCTGCAAAACGAACGGTTCATTTAGCAAATCTATTTTCGCCATTGAAATGACATTCAACGATACAAGACCCCTCAAAAACTCCATCAGTATCTTCACATATATGAATATCGTTCAGTATTAATAATAACAAAATTATTTAAAGGCATTGTGTTATTTTATTTATTTTTTTATGAGTTGCTGACACCACAAAACAATCAATCGAAGTAATTAGGTCTTTAAGGCAGGAGCTGTTTTGTTCCTTGTTACAGTCTCGCAAATGCTGTTGCAAATGTGGGTTTGCGCACACGTACGCGTTTCCGTGGCTGCATAGACATCCTTGTCAGCCAATGGGAGCGCAGGAGCCTGAGGCGTCACTCCCGGAGGGGGGAGGGACAGCATGACTACTGGGGGGCGAAAAGTGACGTTATGATGACGGCATACTTTAAAAACAAAACGTTCAACGTTATACGGCGGAGACTTATCGCGACAGTTGGTTCCCACTAAGCGGCTTCAAGTACCACCGAAGCTAACATGCTTTAAAAGAATGTGGGTAAAAGAAAAACGACGCGAGAAGAGGTGAAAAAAAAACACACACGCTTGTCATTTGTGGAAAAAAAAACACAAAGCGTTGGGCTAATAGCCGGGGTTGGCTGCCAATAGCATTCGACATTGTCAACGTAAAAAGCTTGACTTATTGGAATAAAAACGTACCTTACTCTTTCCTGGCGAATCAGGAAACTTCCCGAATTGTCAATGTCATTTGAAGATGGTCGTGGGAGGCAAAGCGTCAAATGGGAAAATGATTTTTTTCCAGAAGACTCGGCCACTACGGCAAAGCGGCGTTAAGCTCTTCCCAAACAAAGAGAACTTCCGCTACGCCTTGAAAAATAAAATATTTACCAAATTAAATGCTACGACAAAAAGTAACACTACAAACACAATTAGAATGAACCTATACTGTTGAACAAAAGCAGATCTTTGTTATGAAACTATCAAATATTGGTCATAATTACAATTCAAGATTTTGTTTTGTTTCAGGAAGGAAGCGTACGTTTCCAAATGTCGGGCGGATATCTGCACATGCGCAGATTACACCAGTGTTTCTGCAAAAATTCAACATACCTTTACACTGCTTTTCTGTAGTCCTCGTACGTGCGACGACGCGATCCAAATGGTTTTATTTTTAATACTGTCGATATGAGTCAACGGTTCCGCATGCGTTTATAATACATAATTATTAATGCCAACACAATATATGTACATATACAGTATATATAGAACATTACATATACATCGTGGCGTTGATACGAATCTTCATTTGTCAAAATCTGGGAAATCACGTCCGTACGTGTGTGTCCGTGCGTGTGCCTTGTTTATGGATAGGTAAAAGAAAAAAATTAATCGAGTGTTGGAAATGTCTTGCTATTTTTGATCATGGAACAAACCCAATTGAAACTTGGGGTTTTGAGAAGTGTGATGATTCCGCACAACGCCGGCGATATTATTTATATATTAAACAAACAAGCAAACAAAAAAAAAATCCCCAAAATTTCACACTTCTCTCCCATATCGGGAAATGGAAAGTGAATGTGCTGTAACACTTCATGACTGCCAGTCAAAATCTTTTTTTTTCCAAATAAAAAAGGCATTAAATATTTAGGTTCAAGAAGGGAGCTCGACTTCTCAGTTCACACCAGATTTCCGTTCCAATGAAGGCCACGTAACCTCAATTTGTAAGGCAAGTCTAAACGGGTCGTACTCTTAGTCGATCACTAACCTACCATAACTCGGTACACGGCAGGCAGAACAATCAAATTCTCTTCCACTAGAAAGCATTGTTATCATTTATTCATCCAAGTTAGTCATGGCACATACTAAATCGATTGATGAATAAATTGAGATATGACCATTCCAGTATGGAGGGAACCCCCCAAATTATTAGTGGATTGGAATTTGGCATGTTACGTGTTTGCAGAGGGAAAATGTTTAAGTGTGTTTTTATACACTTTTTTTTGGAGTGGATGCAATGGATCATTTACATTCCATTCATTTCAAATGGAATGCATCTTGGAAATAATTTGACTCGTAGCTTAAGGCACCACAGCAGGTACATTTGTTTGTTGGCATGCCAGCCAACCAAAAGTGGTCCAAAGATGTTATGGGTCCACCCCTTTGTGAAGGGCGACTCGGAATTTGGCGCCCCCAGGATGCACGACAAATGTGTTGAGAGCTAAAATGTTGACTTTTATTCTTGTCTTATGTTGCCAAAAACATTTAAATTAATAAGTTAGGCATTACAGTGTTTGTCAGTGAAAACATCAACAACGTCCACACGAACAGCATCCGCTAAACAGCGTCTTCTTCTTGGGAGTGGGTGGGAGGGGGCGGGATGGGGTGGGGTCTCTCGGGGGGGAGTTGCGGGAGCATGCGGAAATACGAGCTAAGCGCTACACATCGTTAGTGGTAGAAAAAGACAGCCAGCCTGACTGACTGATGGCTGAGTCTGGCCAATAAGGGGGAGAGCGGAGTAGATAGGGGCGGGGCTTAAGTAGAGTGGCTTTCATACGGACGTGACAATATAGGAGCCGCGTTCACCGCCACCGCCTCCTCCTTCGCCGCCCTTGGGCTCCCGCTTTTTGGTGACAGGAGTGGGAATAAGCGAGGGCCGTGTGGGCGTGGCGGGGGCGGGTGCGGCGGAGGCTGCGGGCAGCGCGGCCGAGTCAGGGTTGCCCTTCCTGGGACTGGGCGTGTAGTTGAAGGGGCTGACCCTGGCGGCCACGGTGCCACTACGTTGCTGAAGGCGTTGCTGAGGCGGCGGCGGCGGCTTGTCGTCTAGGCTGTCACAGCTACGGCGTAAGTTCAGGTTGGAGGAAGCGGAAGAGGAGGAGGAAGAGGGGATTTTGGAGGGGGCGGGGCCGGGGATGACGGGCGGCGCGTTGGGTGAGCGGGCTGAGCAAGAGGAAGACGAGCGCGGGTTGTTAACAGGACAATCCTCCAGACGCACCCAGACTTCGTCGGAGTTGTCGGCCCGGCCGGCGCCGTCCGAGGGTTCTCCCACGCCGGCGCTCTTGGCCCGTCGCCACGTTCCCTTGGATCGGAGGCCGGCCTCCTCCTCGCTTCGGCCCTTCTCGCTCGACTCGGACGAGGCCGAGAGAATGGAGGAAGAACTTCCGGTTCGCTTCCAGGTGCCCACTCGGGGCAGCGAGGTGGAATGTTTGCTCTCGCGCTTCCAAGTTCCCGTGCGACTCAAGCGTGACGACGACGTGGAGGCGGCGTCCTGAGGGCGAGACGGGCTCTCCGATTGCGAGCGGACGGCGTCCTGTCTGCGAGAGGTCGCCGCAGATGCGCCGCCGCTGTCGCCCGAGCGACACGTCGCCCCGGTGGACTCCTCCAGCTTCCTCTTGAGCGTAGGACTGGGCGCCTCCTTGATAAAAGTGGACTGACGGACCAGTGCGGGTTTCTCCGCATCTGCTTTCTCCTTCTTTGGGACACTGGCCAGGCCCTTCGCCGCTCCTGCGGCAGGTTTGGCGGCTGCTTTTGGGGCGGCCGGGGAGGCCGTACGCGGTAGCTGTGAGGGTCTCCCTCCTCTCTGAGAGGAACGCGACGGTGTGGAATCCCGTGACGAGTCGCCGCTTCCTGGCGCTTTGGCCGCGGCGGCCGTTCTCGGTTTGCTCCTCCCCCTGGCCGCTAGCTCCGTCCTGGGCTTGCCGGTGATCAGACTCCGGTACACCTTCTTCCCACCCCTCAATGCCTTCAGCTCCTCTTCGTCTTCATCTTTCTTCTTTTTGTCATCCGCAGACGGTTTGACCACCCTCGCGCCTCGTTTGGACTCCCCGCCCTCCTCGGGGGGGTCGCTCACGGGCGGTGGCAGGCGGAACGGCGAACCCACGGATTTGAGGGACAGCACAGAATCGGAGTCCGATGACCCTTGGCGGGACAGCGACGAGGCGGCGGCGGCATTGAGGCTGCTGACGATGGAGTTGGCGCCTTCTTGAATGGCCTTCCAATCAAAGGATTCGGAGTCGGGGGAGGCGGGGCTACGCGGTACTTCCAATGGCTCCTCTTCAGCTCGGATGTCATCCTCCTCTTTGGGCGCAGGAAGCGGCGCGGCGGGAAGAGGCGCGGCGGCGGCAGGGGGCGGCGCGGCAGCGGCGGCGGCGGCACTCTTTCTCTTCTTCTTGGGCATGGCGGAGCTGATGCACTCCTGCAGGAGGTCATCTTCAGAGTCGATGCTGAGGGAGCTGAGCGAGGAGTTCCTGGAGAAGCAGACAGGCGTGTCCTCCACATGGAAGGCTTTGGGCGTGTAGCCGCACAGGCGCGCTTTGGGATGCGCCTGCGCGGAAGGAAGCGCCGCGGACCCGGCGCCGTCGTCGTCCACCTGGCGCGGGGCCGCAAACTCGTTGTTGTTGTTCTCTTGGTCGATGTCGCTCAGCGAACTAAGCGACGAGTTCCTGGAGAAGCAGACAGGCGTGTCCTCGATGGCGAACTTCTGCTTCTCGTCCAAGGCGGGCGGGTTGGCGCCGGTTTTGCTTTGAGGGAAGACGGCCGCCGCCTTTTTGTCCCGCTCGTGCCGCTTCCTGTCTTCATCCCGTTTCCTGTCCTCGTCGCGCTTCCGGTCTTCGACTTTGTCATCGTCGTCGAAGTCAAGTGAGCTCAGCGAGTCGTTGCGCGAGAAGCAGCAGGGCGTGCCCTCGATGGGGGTGTAGTGATGCGGCGAGTCGAAGGCGAAACCCGGCTTGACTTTCGCCGAGGCCGCGCGCTGGGTGGGCTTCACGGGCGACGTCGGCTTCACCGGCGCCGTGGACGAGGGACGTCCGGTGGGTCCTGCGGGCTTCTTGTGTTGCTGGGGGGTAAAAAGGGGCGGGGCTGTAGGAGGAGGGGCTTGGGCCGGCTCACCACCGGCGGACGCTCTGACGGGCTTCCTGGGTTTGGCTTTGGGCATGGCGGCGCTGATGCACTCGGCCAAGATGTCGTCGCCATTCTCCCCCTCTGGAAGTCCGGTGCGGCGTGCTAGCGAGGCGGCGGGCGGCGCGGCGGCAGGCGGCCCGGCGTTGGCCTCCTCATTGGGCGGCGAGTCGATGGTGAGGTCGCTGAGGGATGTCGCGGTAGAAAAGTTGAGCGGCGTTCCCTCCACGCAGTAGACTCGCGGCACCTCCTCGGCGGGCGGCGGCTCCTTCCTCTGCGGGGGGAGGAGCTTGTAGACGGGAAGCTGGCTGGCTTTGCCTTGCTGCGGCTGCTTCTTTGGTTTCCGTGACGACTTGGGCATGGCCATGATGATGCACGCCTCCAGGATCTGCGTGTCGTCGTCGTCGTCGGACTCTTGGAGGCCCCGTTGAGACGCCGCTTCCTCTTTGCGCAGGTCTTGGCCGTCGTCCCGGCCGCCGTCTTGCTTCATGTCGGTCGTGATGAAGGGTTCGTCCAGACTGAGCGCGCTCAGGCTGGAGGCGTAGGAGAAACCGTGCGGCGTGCTCTCCGTCGCAAAGTGCAGAAGGACGTCGGCGCCGCTCTCCTCCGCCTCCTTCTCGGCGGCCTTCTCCTCTTCCTCCCCCTGGGCGGGAGGCGGCGGCAGCGGCGGGGCCTGCGGCGGGGGCGTCTTGGCGCGGCTGGGGGGCATGGTTTGGCCGGGGCTGTCGGGCAGGTCGCTCGGGCTGACGACGCCGCTCGGCATGCCGCTGCACGGCTCGCTGGAGCGCACCGAGCTGGCGATGGAGGAAGTGGAGAAACTATCCAGGGAGCTGACCGACGTGCAACGACTGAACATGAGCGGCGTCTCCTGAGCGTAGGGCTGCTCCGGCGGGCTCTTCGGGGTGCGGGCCCCCGACGTGGCCTGAGGGTGGTGGGCGTGAGCGTGGTGGTGGGCCCGCCGTCCGCGTGCGGCGGGGGCGCCGGCGAGGGCCGTCTGACTCTCCACTTCTTTGTGCTGCCGGCGCCGTTGCTGCTGCCGCTGCTGTTGCTGCCGCTCCTCGTCGCCGGGCCCTCGTCTCTTCCTCGCCGCAACGTCGGCATCCTCCTCCTCTTCCTCTGGCGACAACGAGGACAGGGAGCTTCCTCCGGAGAAGCAGATGGGCGTGTCCTCCACGCAGTAGGTCTGCGTCGACTCCTGGTGACCCTTGGGCGGCAGGTGAGGCGGTTGCGGCTTACCAGCAGAAGACGCCGGGGCCGGCGACCGGGCGCTATCCGGCGCGTCTTCGACCTTGAAGAGGGGCTTGCGTGAAACGTCGCCGTATTTTAAGCTGTAATCGATGGGCTGCTCTGGCGCGTGGTCGCCGCCGTAGTTGGATGCCGCCGCCGCGATGTAATGCGAGGCCGGCGCCTGCGGCACTCGACCGTTGGTCGCGGCGCAGGCGGCGCCGTCGCTCCGCATCCTCGGACCGTCGTCGTCGTCGGTCTCGATTCGACTGCGGTGGCTCGGACTCTGTCTCCCGGAATTCAGCTGCTCGTCCGAGTACTTGAGGCTGTAGTTGATGGGCGTGTCCACCTCCGTGCCGTCATCGTCCGCCATGTGGTTGACGCTGCGTATCTTGTGAGCCAGGTCGGCCGGGTACTTCCTGTAGACGCAGCACCTGTTGGCGCCGCTGTCATCCGAGGAGTAGAGCGGTTCCGACGACGGCTTGGTTTTCCCGCGGTTGCCGTAGCCGTCGGCGCTGGTGACGCTGTTGAGGCTGTCGCTGGACGCCCGCACGTTAGCGGCGAAGACGGGCCGCGCGTACGCCGCGTCGTCCGCGCTTCGCTTTGAGCCGTCTGCGTTTTTGGGACTGGACAGGACCGGCGTGTTGGCGTACGAGCGCGCGGCATTCGGCGCTCCGCCCCCGCCGCAGCCCCGCCCCTTCCTGTGCGCCGCCTTGGGGCTGAGGTTGTCGATGTTATCGAAAGTCTCGGACAGCTGCTGGGCGTCCAGCTCCTTGAACAGCGCCTTCTGCTTGC
Source organism: Hippocampus zosterae (assembly GCF_025434085.1). Taxonomy (NCBI): domain Eukaryota; kingdom Metazoa; phylum Chordata; class Actinopteri; order Syngnathiformes; family Syngnathidae; genus Hippocampus; species Hippocampus zosterae. The sequence continues at coordinate 9,948,627 of NC_067468.1, forward strand.
GGGCGTGCAGCGAGGGCGCGCCGGCGCCCGGCGAAACCACGCTGGCGTCCTTGTAGCGAGCCGGCCGGTTGGCCATCAGGTTGCGCAGGGCGGCGGCGCTGCCCATGGCGATCATTTTGTGGCGGGAATGGATGAGATTCCGCAGCATTCCCACGGCGCCGAGCTCCCACAGGGCCTCCTGATCCTTGGCGTCGCGTGCCGAAAGGTTCCAGAGGGTTCCGCAGGCGTTTGACACGATGGTCAGGCTGTGCGACTTGAGATGCTGCAGCAGCGTGGGCAGGCAGCCGTGCTCCCGCAGGACGTGCCTGCAAACGAGACGCGCCAGTGGTCAAGCCCGTGTGGGCGCGGCCGGGCGGAGGAGCCGGCTCACCTATACGGCTCGTTGGTGGCGATGAGGCTCGAGACGTTCCTCAGGATGCCGCCTCCGCTCTCGATGATGGCCAAGGTGTTGGTGTGGCTGCGGTGCGTCAGCGTTCCCACCAGGAAGGCCAGCGCGCCGTCCACCGAGCAGATGTCGGCCTTGTTCTCCGTGCAGTGCGCCGACAGGTTCCACAGCGCGCTCAGTACCGATTTCAGCGTGGACTCCTGCCCGAGTGGGTACACCGAGACGGTCCCATTTCAAGGCGTTTGGCACGCCCCCGCCATTCCTTTCGCCATTCCCGCAACTCACCTTCTGGACGTCCAAGGCACAGCCCATGAGCGCCCGCACGCTGCCCACCTCCCGCAGCGTCTTCTTGCTGTTGACGTCCGCTCTCCACGACAAGTTCCTCAGCACGCTCGCGATCACCTGACGGATGATTGACATGTGGGCCTGCGACAAAGAACGCTCGTTGCCACCCGGCGACGAGACAAGAGGTCGGTCGCACCTGTTGCAAGTCTTCACTCTCAGACTTGAGCTGTGTGACCATAGCGCGCATGCAGCCCTTCATGGAGCACAGGGTGGCCTGAGGAGCACAAAAGGCAAGCGGAAGAAACTCTCACATACAAGACGAAAGCTACCGACGCGGAGCGGTGGCGTCTACGCTTGGTGACCGCCGGCCAACCTTGTTGGCCACGTCTCCGAACGTCAGGTTGGTGAGCGCCATGCCGGCGTAGCGGCGCAGCGTGTTGCTGTAGTGGTCGCCGCTCAGGCCCAACATCTCGCAGTCCACCTGCAGCAGCTCCGCCACCGCCTGCAGACCACCTGAGCGCAGGGGGACACGGAGTTCGGAAAACAATGTTGAGAACCATTGGTTTAAACTAGGAATGCAGGCAACATAATGATCACAAATGTGATCACGTTTAGAGGATGTAAATGACCGTTTTGGCCCGAATATAAGACACGACCCCCTCTTTTTGAACACCAAATTAATTTTTATACAAAAAAAATTACAGTACATCAAAAAAAGATTCAAATAGTATATTTGAGAGAAAAGCATGTTATTTTGCCTCATTCAAATCTTAATATCTGAACATTTAAATATGTAAACTAAAGTGCAATCACATTCGTAAATGAATGGCTTCTGGTTTTTCAAATGTAAATGACATCATAACTTCTCAGCTGCCGGTTAACCTGGCCGATCTTCGATTGTCGCTACGCTTTCCCATTTTCTGTTATCTCTTCTATTATTTTCATCTCTTTTCTTCCTTACCGCTATTTTCTACTTTTCTTCTTCGTGCTACCGCTATTTTTATTTTTATTCTTTGTGACGGGTTCGCTTTGGCCTGGGGAGTCAAGTTCAGCATTCGCTTCAATGCTATCTGGCGCCATCTAGCGTCGTGAATGTGTATAATGTCTAGATCCCGAATACAAGACATCCTCCACTTTTTCAGTCTTATTTCAATACAAAAAACACTGTCTTATATTCGGGCCAATAAGGTATACGTCTTTTTAAATAAAGACGTATTGTACACTTGGACAACACCCCGGGAAATAAAAATATCTTTTCCGTCTCTTCGCAATGCATCATGGGATACTCTGATGCCTTTCTGGTAGCTCACCAAGCTCGTTCATGGCGTGCCGATGTTCCTCGTCGAAGGAAAGTTTCATGAGGACGCAGACGGCGGGACAGATCTGGTGGTCAACGGGCGAGGGCACTGCCGCACGAACGGACGCGCACGTCAAGAAAGACAAGCGAGACGAGCTCTCGTGGCTGCCGGCGGCGACCGCTCTCACTCACTGGGGTTGTCCTCTTGCTCCAGACCCCTCTCGTGGTTTTCCTGCCAGCTCCAGCAGGCCTCGCAGTAATGCCGCACCTGCTCCAGCAGGTGGAGCACGCGGATCTCCCGCCGCCCCCGCTTGTCGTCGGGCTGACTGTGTACGATGTTGTGCAGTGCGGCCGAGGCGCGGGCGCGGGCCTCCTTGCTGCCGCGGGAGTTACCTAGGCAACAAAAGGAGGACGTGAGTGGAAGGGCCCAGGCGGCAGGTGAGGAGCTCCCTCCCGGCAGCCGCTACCTAGCAACAGTGAGTCCTTGTCATTGCCGTGCAGCAACTGGATGAGCAACGGCAGGCAGCCCGACTGGCGCATGGCGATGCACGAGTCCTGCGAGCTGGACATGGCAAGCAGCGTGCGGGACATGTCGTCCTTGTCGTGTGTCCCCAGCATGGACAGAAGGCTGTACACCATCTCCACCTGCAGGGGGACATGCGCCATCAGCGTCGGATCGAGGTCCGCCGGCACGGCCGGGCGGGAGCTTACCTTTGTTCCAAGGTGGCTGGTGATTCGCCGAGGCACAGGGTAGGCCGTCTCATTGGCCGGCTCGTGTTCCAATCGAGCGGCTGCGTTCTGCAGACCAATGAGGAACGTTGGATTTTACCGTTCGCCCTTTCCACGTTGAATTCCCAATTGAAAAAGTGACAGACTTTGATTTTGAATCCAAAACAAAAACTTTTAGCTGATTAGCCCATCGGTAACATTTGGACTGATTTGACAGGACCCACAAAATACTCTGTCACAATATATTCATTTAAAAGAGTTTTCACCCCCCACACCAAAAACATTGTCTCCAGTTCCAAACTGCTCACCCCTCCCCTCTCTGCTCAGCTGAGAAGGCAGGGGAAGAAAAAAAAAATCTGTTGGCCTCTCACTAATTTTAAAGAGGCGGCTCATTTATCAATCGCTGCAAGCAGCCAATCAGAGTGTGCCCTGCTTAGAAGTCCCCTCCAAAAAGAAAAGAGCTCATTACCGGTGATTGAGAGTTTCGGTATTTGATGCCGTGTCTTTTGAAAACCACAGTAATCAACCCATGCCTATTCAAGTGCCGAAACTTGTCTGACCTCCGACGTGTTGGCGTTTCTCCCCCTCCGAATTCACACGACAGGACTCTCCGCCTAATATTTATCTTCTGCTTAAACCGTGCTGATCTAAACTCCAAAGCGTTTTGACACCACCACCTTCTGGGATCCGTCTATCATTACAACATGAATTTCACAATGAATCAAATCCCCCGGTCTTCTTTTCAACTGACCTGAGACACCCCCAGACTGCCGCCGCTCTCATTGGAGCCTTGAGAAGCTTCCATCTGCACAGACGAGCACCAAAGCGGATGAGCAAGCTTCACGCCTCCTTCAACACACAACCTCAGCGAAAGGGTACCTGCAGTCGAGCTCCCAGCTTGACAATGTCTCTCTCGATTTGGTGGATACGAGCCGTGCGAGCCTGCAAACGGGCGCGCATTTAGAGCCGAACGCACACAAAAAGGAGCTCGCGCGCGTGCGCCGGTGACGGCTGACCTCGGCTCGCTTCTCCATCTCCTGACGGGAGCCCAGCTGTTCCTCCATGGCGGCGTGGATCTGGCGAGCTTCAAACTCCAGCTGACGACGACTCATGTCTGTCTGCAGTGTGAACTGAAAACATGCACACAAGTCTATTTATACAGCGTATGTGAACGTCTCGCTGTAAATGCAAAATTGACATTGTATTATTTTTTTCCTGATACAAAATGAAACGCGGCACTTACATTTTCGCTGAGAGGCAGACTGTCGATCCTCTTGGTCAGGTTGAGAAGTTGAGCGTAGTACCAGCCTTTCTCTTTCTCCTCCTTCTCCAGCTCAGCCAATAGGAGGGCTCTGTCGACAGACACAGCCAATCAGAGAGCAGAGAACGTTTTGGTATAGGAGGCTTTCACAGAGTGCTCCCTACCTCTCCTTCTCCAGATCCTCCAGGCACCGCGCGTGGCCATCTCTGGACACAGACGGCGGCTCCCTCCGCGATGCCGACATGCCCGAACCGGCGGAACCTCCGCCAGATGAGGCGGAGCTGGATGAAGAGGAAGGTGGCACCGGAGGCCTCGGCCGGCCTTTAAATCCGGCAGGGTCCAGGCTCATCTCTGTGTAAAAGCGAGTTGACAAAAAAAAAAAAAAAGTAGCCGCTTTCAATTTCTCGGCTCATTTCCAGAAAAAAATAAAATAAAAAAACAGCACGTGACTTCAAATTGACCGCGCAGAAAATGCGCAAAACCAGCGGAGGCGCCGTTTACCTTTCAGTCTGACGATGAGCTCCAGCTGAGAGCCTGACGCCTCCTCGGCGTCTTCATCTATGGTGCCCTGAAGCTGCTTCAGCACTTCCTGGTTCGGAGGAAGAGAAAGGTGACTTCCTGTGCGAGAGTCAAGTGAGCGTGGTCTCAACTGCCGCAAGACTAAAGGTTTGCGTCTGTGAACTTTAGCGGCACCCGAAGGACACGCGTGACATTCAGAATGAACATGGACACTCACTCACTATTTTTTTTTTTTTTTTGCCAAATATTGGAATGGCCCCCACCCCCTTAAAAAAAATGCGGTATGCCCACCAGGGGGCAGCAGACTGCGACATGTATTCGCATGACAGAAGGAACAAAAGAACGCATAGAAAAGTCGTGTTTGCTGGGGAAAAAAATCAGCTGACTCCTTACAGTGATGACAACCGCCGTCTGACACACAGCCATCCAGCGCAATAATTCTCACGAAAAATCAATGTGTGTTGTACAATAATAAAACGATGCGACTCACCACAATCAAGCGACAGCGTTCATAAAGCGCCATGGTGTCGAGTAGCAGCGACAACAACAACAATACAGGGGTGACGCCACACGTGAAGGCAGCGCCGCCCAGCAGGCAGGAAACAGGACGCGGAGACATTATGTGCAAGTGTGTGTGTGTGTGTGTGTGTGTATCCGGGCAGGAAGCAGGAAAAAGCACCAGGAAGTAACAGGACAAAAGGAGCGTGTGCAAAAGTGGGACAATTAAAGGTCACGAAGAAGGTGTGATGGATTTTGAAAGATTGGTTTAAGCAGCGGTGCAAGGATGAAACGACAACTGAGACAGTCGGTGGCAATGAAGGGTTTTTTTTTCTATTTAAGAAGGATGATGGGCTGAAACTCTGCTAAGTCAAAGTAGCCCCGCCCCCCACCACGCGCACCTTCATGTTGGACGCCTCGGTCTCCAGTTTGGTGAGGTGGTTGGAGTTGTCCTGCAGCTCCTGTCGCAGGTTGGAGTTCTCCATCTTCAGCACCTCCACCTGCCTCAGCAGTTGGTCGTACGACGCCCCCGCCGACATCTTGTCCCGCTGGCCTCTGACCTGACACGGCCGCATGCATGCGTGCAAATAACGACGGCATCAACAAAAAAACGTGTCAAGGTCAGCGACGTGGTCACTGTGCGAAGCCTGTCATCAAAGCGTTGCTGTGACCTCTTACACACATCAATGGACAATTCTGTCGGCATGCAACGGCGACCGTCGATGTTCCCCGGGGGAAGTGCGGCATTGATATACAACTATGGACTGGACTGGTCTACAAACACGGACACCCTGATTAGGAAAGGACAGAGCCGACTCTTCCTACTCAGGAAACTGAGGTCTTTTGGTGTTCAGGGGTCACTCCTTAAGACGTTCTATAACTCGGTGGTGGCCTCGGCCATCCATTATGGCATTGTCTGCTGGTCAGGCAGCATCTCAGTCCGGGACAGAAAAAGACTGGAGTGACTGGTCAGGAAGGCCAGTTCTGTCCTGGGTTGCTCCCTTGACACTCTGGAGGAGGTGGGCAACAGACGGATGCTAACTAAGCTAAAAGCTATGATGGCCAGTCCCTCCCACCCCCTCCAGCCCGCCCTGACAGCACTTGGTAGCTCCTTCAGCCAGAGACTGTTACACCCGCGCTGCAAGAAGGAGAGATACCGACGCTCGTTCCTACCGACTGCTGTCAGGCGGATGAATAAAAAATAACAATCATAATAATAATAATAAATAATGATGTGAAGGAAAATTGTAAATAGTACTGCGATTTATCCATTTTGTGATCATATTGCATTTAATTGAAAGATGTTTGTTGTTTTTTTTCTCTTTCTTCTTTCTAAATACATTCTTGGGCTGTAAATTGCCCCAGTGTGGGACGGATAAAGGATATCTTATCTTATCTTATGTGCGATATTAGCAAAACATATGCGAACCACTTCATGTTTCTTGCTCAAATTTGTACCAAAATTGTCTTCAATCTGAATGATGTTGACACACATGATTTGCTGTTTTTGAAAATAAACAGAATAACAGTTCAACTATTACTCTTAACATCTGATTTCCAAAAACACACGCACACACAAAAATAAAGTGCAACGCATCCATCAAGTGTGGCAAAAGACCCCTCGTCCGTGTCGGCCTCACGGCTGACGTATGTGAGGCAATTCCAAGGACGTTCTTAACCAAATAATTTCAAGGCTTTTGCGTGCAACCGTAGCTGACGCCTTATGAAGTGAAACATTTGATTTTATCTTACTTTGGCCAGTGAATGTTCATTTTGTCCGCCGTCGCTATGGGTTGCGACGCGTGTCGCCTTTCAATGATGTGTCGGTCGGATGAGCGTCACCCGAGCATGTGACTGACAACACCCACATGTAGAAGAGGGCTGGGTTGAATTTGAAACAAATCCGAATTGACGCGAAATAAATTAACGTTTTAAAAATCGGATATATTACATCGGGAGGGGGGGGGGGGTGTAAATAGATCGGAATTGTGAACGTCTTCCGTCTGTGTGGAAGTATTATACTGCCACCTGGTGGTCACGTCATGTACACCAGAAGGACCCGCAAACGAAATCTGGACGTGTAATTCTCTGCATTCTTTCGAATTTTGTGATTACGAGACATTGCTTGAAAACTGAAATGTTAACTATTTCCTACACCGTTGTCTTAAGAGAGACATTGGAATGGGAAATGAATGTTTTGAGTTGCAGGCAAGATCACGGAATGTAGCTATTGACAGACAGGATGATGTGACTTCAAACCGATTGGATTGCAGTTGCCTTGAAAAAAATTACGGGCATTGTATTATTTTATGTCAAATGTTTTGTCAAGCACTTTGTTACATCGGCAGCTGTTGTTAAAGCGCAATGTGAATAAAGATGGATCCGTTTCAGGTTTGGACTCTCTGCAACACGCATCCACCCATCACATACGCGGTTATAGGAGGCAAGGCAAGAAGATCCTTCATCTCCTCCCCTTCGTCATCCTCCATTAGTGGTCGGCCATTTTCTCGGCCTACATCTTAATCCCACCCCCACCCCCCCACCCCGATGGTCCCCTTCGTGGTGGCTTATTGAGGCTCGCAACACCGACAGAGAGAAGAAGCAGAACGGAGACAATGACAGGAGGTTGCCTCGCCACCCCCCACTGCCGCCGCCACCCCCCTCCTTCACTATCCGCCCACCCTGCCTTCCTGCAATCACCAACCCCCTTCGCGCTTCCTCCCGGCGAGCTCGCCCAAGAACAAAGAGCCAAGGAGCGGACGCCGGGCACTGGAATGCGAGCAGAAGGCGAATAAAGAGAGAAAATGGCAGCTCACCCCATCGCTGTTGCCTCCATCAGCTCCTCCGCCGTGTCTGACACAAGCATCAGCTGGGCCGAGCGCCGGCCAATCAGGAGCGACGCTTGCCGGGGAGGTGGGAGGGGCATTACCCCTAGCCCACCCCGCCCGCTGCTTCTCCCGGCACGCTGTGCCTGAGATGCAGCCAGCACACTGACGGGGTTACCACGTTATGTGCGTGTGGATGTCACAGTCAAGTGACAAGTCAGTTTTCGTAAAAATGGATTACAGGGGACCTTGGCTATTGGCGGGGGGCTTACGCACCAGGGTGGCCCGTAAATGTCAAAAGCCTGCGTATAACTGACTCCCATTACAACGGCATTGGGGGTGGGGGGGCATTGATTTCATCAACGCATGGCAAGCATTGTGACGATGTAACAAAACAGTAATAATTTTAATGCATCAAGGCGGACAACTGACTTGCTAAAGAGGGCATGAACTTGATTCATAAGAGACTAACAAACGCCATGACAGACACTTTTACCTTTCACTGTCTGAAGACTTATCGGCATATGACCACGGATTGTTGAAGTCCAGCTAAGTGTGCGTAATATCTGTAATCGTTTGTTAGGGTTCATTTCGAAATATATTGTCGCATAAAACAGTCAGTTGCACTGAGGAGTTTGGTGACCACTGGCTAAAGCCTGGATTACACGTTACATTGCATAATGTAGTGTTCTATTGTGTTTTCATGTTTTATTGTACTAGGGCTGCAAACTAAAAATTATTTTGATGATCGATTATTCTGTTTATGATTTTGGCACAAATTACTGGAGATTAAATTGTGGGTTTGGTTCGTAACATGTCAAGAAAAGGCTAAATAGGTATTCGAGGATAATTGCAGATATTTGCAAAATGTCTTGTTTTGATTCAACACAAAAGATAATCAATCCGTTGGTTTTCATGACGGATGACAGAAGCCGCAGAATATTTATTGCTGAAAGGGTGGAATTCACGGGGTTTGGAAATGTTTTGGTGAAACACGGTCACTAAACGATTCATGAATTAAGAACAATAGTTATCGATGAATCAGATAAATGATTGTCGTTTCACCAATTAATCATTGTAGAATATCATGTATCGATTTGTGCATTGTATCTTATCTTATAATGTGTTGGTTGTATGGTATCATATCTTTGTGTGTTGCATTGCATGATATGTTGGTGGCTTCCCAACAGCGACTGGAAAAAAAAAGTTTAGTGCCGCTATTTGAAACAGAAAACAAACATGCCAAATAAGCAATTTGCCTTTCCTAAAATATTTGACAGTAAGAAACACTGATTAGACATTCACTGTGGGACTCGGATGAGAACCATTTCGTATTAATAACAATACGATGACAGCAACTCTTTATCTTAAAAGAATTTGTCAATATTTTCACACCGTCTACGTATTGTCGTACAGTAACAACAACAGCATGAGCATCAGAAGCATTTAGCAGACAGGCTGCCAACTACTGCTAACGACGAGCAGCAAGTGGAGCACCAGAATGCAGAAACACACGTTTAGTCTCTCAAACGTGCACGTCGCTAGAAGAGTGTGACGGTGTTTGTTTCATCCGAACGTCTTAGCACACAGCTATGCTAAAGCTTAGCCGATGCTAAGTTAAACTAAGCTAAGCTAAGAGCATGATGCTTCTTCTTACCTTGTGTGTTCCCGAAAAGCATCAAAGTGTCGTTCATCGACGACAACATCAGCGACAGGTGGCCAAAGCGTGGATGGAAAAGCGGCCAAAGCGCCGGCGGCGGCGGAATGTCACGCCGGCATACAAACGCCGCGCTAGTCCAACTTTTCGGTCAACTTTTCACTTTTCAACTCGGACCGTAGGCGGCCCGCCATCTTGTTTCTGAGCGCGTGCGTGTAGGGGTTGTGAGAGTGTCCGCGCACACGCACGATGGATGAGGAGGGGCGGGGTCAAAACGACGTCACGCTCCAAAGTTATCCCCTTGAGATACAATTCTTGATATGCAGCTAAATTAATGTTGATTACTTCGTGGATATTTACCCCATGTCGTACTTCATTTTAATTTGGGATTTGAAAACTTTATATATACTGCATCTCCATCCATTTTCAACACTGCTTATCCTGAACAGGGTCGTGGGAGAGTGCTGGAACATTATATAATACTTTATTTGATTACAACGAATCCATTAAGACATGATTTATTGAAACGAATAAATAGAAAATAACACATATTTCAACTAATCCATTTTCAAAAAGAACTGCTTCATTGGGTACAGTATTTGAATTGAATTTAACAAAAAAAGGAAGAAAGCGGAAGTGACCGATTGTTCATGCGATGAACAAGATGGCGACCGGCTGAATCTCGGCGACGAGTTTTGGAGTTCTGTTGCGGTGCTTGCAGCCGAAGCCGAGCTGGTGTTCCGGCGGACATGCGGCGCAAATGCCTCGCATGAACCGGACGACGCTGCTGTGGCTGTTGGTCGCGAGCAGCCTAATTTTTCTGCTTTTCCAGCTCCGCTACTACCGGAACTACGCAGGCGAGGTCAGACGGCGGAAGCTATGACGTCATTTCAGGGCGACATGCAGTATTATGAGAAAATAGAGGCAACGTTCGCAGTCTTTAACGCAATTTCTACTCTAACTACTACTTTTTAACCATGCGTGGTAATTCAACTAAAGGGTCATTTGAAACCCAGCATGTCTCCATATAAATGTTTTGGATGTGAAACGGCATCACAAAGACAAACTAAGCCAGAATGGGGGCCTACAGGCCCAGGTACTCATGATGTGACAAGTGATGTCTTTTCCAGACTGGGCCGCACATCCTGAGACGCACGCCTGGTCACATGACCGCCAGTGACTTCCAATGGGTGAGTGGAGAATGATGGAGATGACAGACGCTCTGTTCATCACGTGCCCAACTTAAATTCTCACAGCAATAACATTCGTGCGTACAGTAAACCCCTTAGCCTCCACTCTGGTTACTCTCCAGACCACCCCCTCAATAAGTGAATAAGGTGGAAAAATGTGAAAAAGATCCAAGAGGTGTGAAAGCTTTCCCAAAGTGTCATATTGAGTCATGTGAGGTGTTTGCTCAGCAAAGCATAAAGACGTTCCTGCGGTTGTCACGGCGTTTCCAACTGCCGCTGTTCCTGGCCGACCCGACCCTGCTCAGGCTCCTGACACAGGATGCCTTGCTGGAGCGCGAGCGGTCGCTGCGCGAGGCTCACTGCAGCTTCCTGTGCAACGGCCAAGCGGTGGCGTCCTTCGGCCTTCTGGCTAACGCGTGGACCTACAACGTGAGTGCAGCGCCATGCAGCCGCTCCCGCCGGCTCTACCATCTGATTTCCCCGACTTCCTCTCTTGGCAGGCCGCCTTCCGATTGGCCGCCGAGGAGAAAGGCTTTGAGCTGCTGGAGGTGCGAGGGGAAGACCCTCGATTGGCCAGTTTGGACCTCCTGTCAGGGGAGGACATCCCTCTGCATCTCCTGCTCCGCCTCCATGGCTATATCATCCAGGTGGGCGGGACCACACGTTTGCAAACATGGTGTCTACAGCTGCAACAGTTAATTGACAACGAATTTATGAACAAGTCAATGGACAACTATTTTGATAATTTCAGAGAGACCTTGATTCACTTCAAATTGTCCAAATCCTTAGAATTATCATGTCCAAGATGTTCTTTCCAATGATATGTTCTATCCGCCCCACTAGTCCAAACACAGCATTCTAATGAATGAAGCCGCAAAATCCAGCCTTTTTGATCCAGTATGTTGCATTAGCTTTAATGGAGCGTACTTTTTATTTCTACTCAGACAAGTTCAATTAAGCCAATATGTGACTGTGACTGGCTTTCACTGTTGAACTTTTCCACCATTAGAGTACTTTTATGGTTTGTAGGTGGTCTTCCTGTATGAGCGTAGCGGCGACTACTTGTGGCACGGTCCGCTGCGACTCAAAACCAACGCGGACCACGGCTTTGCGCCCTTCGCGCAGATGGACTTCGGGCGCCATGCGGGCGCCTATGACAGGTCATTTCACGGCAGTGGCACCGAGTCCAGTGTGAAGTGAATGACACCTCTTTGCTGCCCCCCCCCCCAACCCACAGGCCCCAGCTGATACTGACGGTCGTGGACGGTCTGGATATCGCCATCCCTCTGAACATCTCCGGCTTCCTAACTCAGCATCGGCACGCTCGCTTCCTAGAGTGTCGTTACCGAGACGCGCGACGGTTTCTGCGGGTATGACCTTTGAACTTTTCATTTGGTCACGTGATGCCAACAATGATGCATGTGTGCTTGTGTGTGCGCAGCTCTACCCTGAAGACTCATCTCCCGAGGCGCTGGATTTTCGTAACAAAGCCAAGTCTTTGCTTCAGGTGGCCGCCAAAACCCTCGCACGTCTGCACGTCCCCTTCTGGATCAGCAGCGGCACCTGCTTGGGTAGAGAAACACAGACTGTTCAGTCACGCTGTGTTGACAGACAATTTGAGAACGTCTCCTCGGAATCGTGAGGTCACCTTAAGACATGGGGGGGGGGGGGGGGATTTTTGCCCTTAGAAGTGTTACCCCTCGAAACATGTTTTTGTATGGGGCTTTCGTTGAAGTTACCCCATGACGTGGGACGGAACTTCAGCAGACTGCTAGTAGCCTTCTAACATGAAGTCCGTTTAACATGCTAACAGTCATGCGCCACAGAATCAGCTAACATTGTAGCTGTGGCCCCCTGCAGGCTGGTTCAGGCAGTGCAGCTTCATTACGTACAGCCGCGACGTGGACATTGGGATTTTCATCAGCGACTATCGCCCTGATATCATTGCGGCCTTCCTGGATGCCGGACTGTCACTCAAACACAAGTTTGGGAAGGTGATCATTTTGTCACCGTTAAGTTGTGTTCATTTGATAAGTTTTATTTTGAAAAGTCTTCATTGTGTGTGGGGGTTCCTTTTGGCGGTCAGGTGGAGGACAGTCTGGAATTGTCCTTTGTGAGGGATGGCGTCAAGCTGGACATCTTCTTCTTCTATGAAGATGGTGACCTGATCTGGAACGGCGGCACGCAGGCCAGGAGCGGCAGGAAGTTCAAGTAGGTGGACGGCGGCCATGTTTGCGATGGCAGTGGGGGCAGCCACATTGGTGACGGCGTTGGTCCTTTTTGGCCTTGTAGGTACATATTCCCTCGCTTCTCGCTGTGCTGGGCCGAGCTGGCGGAGGTCCGAGTTGGAGTCCCGTGCGATACGCTGGATTATGTGGTGGCCAATTACGGTGCGGCATGGGACGTCCCGCAGAGGACATGGGACTGGAAGTCGTCACCCAGCAACGTCCAAGAAAATGGAATGTGGCCTCTCGCGCAGTGGGAGGAGCTTATTCAAGTGTTTTGACACTCAATAAATTGAAAAACAAACACTGTTTTTGCTTTTCTTTGTTGACCTGTAATCATATTTTGAATGACTGTATCATTTGTATCAAACAATGACGCCCAGGACCGGCCTGTAAATAGATTGTTTTTTCTGGAAATTTTACATTTTCCTGAAATTACAGATGGCCACCCCACCGCTGTGTGTTGTGTTTGTAACTTGTGTCATGAATGGATACTAGTCAAATGGAATACAGTCAACTGCTGCTAATTTCAGGTGGGAGGGACTGGGCCGACCCACTAAAAGCGAAAAATCCGCAAAAAAAATCTGCGTTTTAAAATGGGGCGTGGCTAGAAAAGGACCGGGGATTCGTGAATGTCTCATGACCGATCACGTGACAGAAGTGGTGACGCGTGTCAGCTGACTGCGGCGCGCCGATGACGTACAGGCAGTAGAGGCAGAGGACGTGGCTTAAAGATTCGTTGACATTGGGTCGTTGTCATTGTTTCGTCTGATCTTTTTCTCACAATGGCGAGTCAGTCGCAAGGCATCCAGCAGCTGCTGCAGGCCGAGAAGAGAGCCGCCGAGAAGGTGGCCGAAGCCCGCAAACGTGAGTGGAGCCCCTGCGGCCTAGCCCAAAGCCAAACGCAAGCCGACCCGCCTACCCTAGGGGAAGCATTGCATCCGTCGTGAGCTCGTCTTTTGCTCTTCTTACCTTTCTAATGAACTGTCAATCATTTGTTTCAACATTCGTCGCTGTGCAGTCCTCACTCGGTTGGACCCGGTCGAACCGCTCGGTGGCCATGAGCACCGTTCCGAACGAGACGATAAACGGCACCGAGACCGAGGGGAAACCTTTGCGTCGTTTATTTCTGTACGAAATATGTTCTGTGTTCTTAATCGTCGAAATTCAGGAGAGTTTTGGATGCGTCACGTGAGCCTGCTTCCCTCTGGGATTCGGCTCCGTGACGTCACGCGCTACCAGGGCCAGTATTTAGTCGAATGAAAAAAAGATGGTTTCAAAATTAGTTGTGCAAGTGCATTTGCCACTAATTGGAGTAAAAAAGTTACTTTACAAATTTAGTTGAATAAAAGTAAAAAATAACTACATAATAATAATAATAACTACAAGTATCCAATGAAAACTAAAAGTACTTTAGTATTGAGTAATCTTGAGAGCACAGTAACAACGTTAATCAGCGCATATTGAAATTCACTTGAACTATTGCAATTTCATTCACTGCTATTAATAAATGTGTATATGTATTATGTTGATCATGCAAACGATTATACATTATAATAAAACTACTATAAAATGACTTTCAGTTTGAGAAAAATCCCGATGTAAAACTAAAATTAGTGAGCGCAAGGAGTATAAGTACTGCCTATAGACAAAAATACTCAAGTAAAAGTAAAAAGTATGTTGCATTAACTGCCTGTGACAAGTACGAATGGTCCTCAAAGTACTAAAGTCAATTTAGCGTGTAGCTAATTGCCCACCTGTCATTCGAGCAACCCAGTTGCATTTTTCATGCGATTTGTTGGACGAAGAGATCCGCGCGAAGATGTCACAGCAACACCCACGGCGTCATTGGGCCAGCCTGACACAATCCGGTTGATATTCACGATGATGTCGTTGCAGGTAAAAACCGACGTCTGAAGCAAGCCAAGGAAGAAGCTCAAGCTGAGATTGAGCAATACCGCCTGCAGAGAGACAAAGAGTTTAAGACCAAAGAGGCGGCGGTGAGGACACGCTCATCAGCGCCATCGTTTCAATCCCCGCATGCACAGTTTGGCTTTCGCGAATACCTTGATTCACACAATTTTTATTAATTCTTGCTTTTTGTGTCTGTTTAACAAAGCAGTACTGTGGCACTTGCATATTGGTGCAAAGGAACTATGTAGAAGCCACTTAAGGAGCTTCATGTAGTTCATTGCCGCCATCGTGTGGCATCTCTTGGCATTAGTCGATCCCAGCAGATGCAGTGTAGTGTAATTTATACTTGTGCTATTGTGTAAGCTTGGCATGTGCTTGTGTTCAGGCGCTGGGTTCGCACGGCAACAGTGCAGTGGAGGTGGACCGCGACACGGCCGAGCGCATGGGCCGCATCCAAGCCAGTTACCGTGGTAACCGTGACGTGGTGCTGGGTGACCTCCTGCGCCGCGTGTGCGACATCCAGCCTGAGTTTCACGCCAATTATCGCGTGGCCGGCTAACACGGGATTGGTGGCAGACTATGTAGTGTTAGCGTTGCTAGCGCAATTCTATTTCCTGTGTGTTTGTTGCTGTTTACAAATGTTGACAATTTGTTCAGTTTAGTCCTCATAAATATTTCCTGAACATGTCCAATTAAGTTATTTGTTTCTTTTTGTCTCTGCTTTCTCCTTGTTGGCTGCTGATATGGGCTTTTATTGTGAAAGTAATGTCCTCCTCCACAGCTCAAAGTGACTTCCTGCATGTGTTTGTGGTGCTGATTTCGGGAAGTGTCAATAAATATGAACAGTGTCACGTTGTGGTGGTGATACAAAATGTAACAGAGAAAAATCATTCGACTCTATTCACTGTCTCACAAAAGTGTCCGTTGCATCTCGAAGGGAAAAACGCTGAAGAAGTGAATTGCACAACTGTAAGCGGAGGAGCTAGTACACCCAGTGCGTGTTGACTGTACCCTCTGAGTAACTCAACATAGCCATTCACGCCTTGCCAACTGGCAACGAAGGTGGGCACGCCCCTTTAAACACCAAATTTAACCTACCCGCTCCCAATTCGCAACGGAGTTCTTCTAACACTAAGGAGTCACGTGACACCAGGGAAGGAAACGGGGAAAGACTGACCTACATTTTCCCTTGAAAGAATACTTGCTTTTCTTGGCAGCTGTGTCTGTATTTATTTTGCCAGATGTATGATTTTGGTGAACGCATTGTGCTTGAGTATCAAAACAAAACAAAAATAAAAAAAATGCCTCACAGATCTGAGTAGACTTCCAGAAGTCCTGAACCCCAAGACAATGTCCAGGAAAGAAAAAAATGCGTGTTTGTATCACTGTCTACAATATAAATTCCATCATGCATAAATATGACTTTTGGGGAACTCCTAATTACAAGTGTCACCTGGGCTTCTTGCGCTTTTACGGTTGGTCTTTGCTGTTGTGCCAACTTCGGAGTGCGCTGTTTAGCAAGCTAGCTCAAAAATATCACGACTTCGTTGTGAATTTCTCCATTGCGAGACAAATAAATGTTTTCTTATCACCCGTCGTGGTTAAATCCTTCCTCGCCGGACCAAGGCCACGTGATTTCGCCGTAGCTACCGGGCTACGTGGCTCCGATCAAGACACGCCTATTATTGGTAAGCGTGATCCAATTGGTCCATTTATTTGTCGGGCCCCTCATGTGAGCGCTGCGTGATGACGTCACCTACGGAAGTGACCCCCCCCCCACCGTGCCCTCAGACGGGCAACAGAACCGACGACGATCCTAACTGCACTACCACATTGTCTTTTTTTCACAATTTTTGCCATATTCTTCTATCCACATCGCTTTTTTCTTCCGTTTTTTGTCTGCCTCGTGGAAGAATTCCCGGAAGTCTTCCAGGTCAGTGGAGTTGGTTTTCATGTCATTGACCTCTGCAGGCTTACTTTGTGACTACATAGTTAGCACACCTTAGTTTGTCCAGTTAAGATAACCCAATTTAGTTTGTCACTTCTTATTTATTTGTCCCTTTTACTTCGTCAGCACATAAATATAAATTAACCATGAGACAAATCGATGTAACACAATGGGGAGAAGATAAAACAATGTATATTTCTTGATTTAAAATGTGTTTTTTGTCTAGATTTAAAATTTATTGATCCTCGTATGGAAATTGAGAACATATTTTTGTTTTCACTGTCGACGTGGGTAAAATGAAACATGAAAATAACATGAAACAAAAAATAAATACCGGCAATATGCCAAGTTCAAGCAATGCCCCCCCCCCGCCAAACACACACACACACACACACACACACACCATTTATATAGTGCTTTCACAAGAGCTGTAGCTGTAACGAAGCGCTTAGAGAACATTTAACATAACAAAACTACAATCGAACACATTACGTAATGTATCGACAATAATACAATCGTAACAACTATTTTTTTGTTCACCTTTGTACTTTGAAGCAGTTAAAGATGAAAGAGGAGGGAGTCAAACTCAAGCTACAAGCTAAGTTTGAACGTAAACAAGAAGCTTTCCATTGACGAATACAGATCTTTGTTCATCTCCTTTCCTCTTTGGATCAACTTCAATTCCAAGCGCCAGCACTCTGTTCAGTGTCTATATATTTATACACATACACATACAGTATGTGTGTGTGTGTGTGTCAGTGTGTGCATGTCTATGTAGGTCAAAGGTTGATGCAGGAGTAGTTAGTGCGCCTAAAGGTCAAAGGTAGGTCGACCAGCAGATGAATCATTCACTCATTCGCTAGTCCCTGATCTCTACAAAATGATTTTTAGGTACTATTTCAATGGACTGTATATGAAATAAGTGACTGATTCTCCAAACAGCCCTACTTTGACCTTTTTAGTGCACAGAATGAGGCGCGATCTTTTCCCAATAAAGGACAACTTGTGTTAACGGTGCTGCTCCGCTACAGAAAAGCGTCATCTTCTCTGAACAAGCTCTGATTTGATTGGCCATTGCCCTCTTTTTTTGCCTGCGGCCACTTGGCCAATCGGATTACAGCCGAGTGCCTGCTGACCGTCACTGAAGATGCAGCTTCACTTTCATTGTCACGGCAACAAGGGTGGCCTGATTGCCTGCTAAAGAACAGACATTGATGTGAAGAGTCAGTTTTGTTTTTCTGCGATACAATTGAAGAGTAGGCTGCTTGGTGATTGGTCCACGCCTTGTTGGCATTTTCCTGTTTCTATTTTCCAACTTTCAATTACTTTTTCACTTGACGTCAATACTAGGGGAACTGCACTAGTCTGGGCTGAGGTTCATACTTGGTCCAAGACTCGACTCTACTGGCCTGCCTAAAGGTCAAAGACTAGACCGGACTCCACTAGGCTCTACTAAATGGGACTAGACTAGTCCGGACTAGGCTGTACTAGACTGGACCAGACTAGTCTTCGCTAAACTGGATTGGACTGTGTAAAAGATTTAGACTAGACTCTACTAAACTGGACCGTGATCCACTGGTGAAAAGGAGACTTTGATTCACTCCTCTTTCATTTATAAGTACTTCAGACAACAAAGTGTATGCAGGAAAGCGATTAAGAGTGCACGATTCTCATGTGTTGTTTTGTATTATTTTGTCTTTTTTTGGTTAACTTTTCTTTTGATGGCTCCTCTTGTTTTATGTTGAGAACGAAGAAATTTTGAGGTTTTTAATTCAAGTTGTGTATGTGCTTGCATCAGCCATGAATCACAGCTTGATGCAGATGAGCCACGACCACCACCATGAACACCACCCGGGTCACGTCATGGTGGCCACGCCCATGCCTACAAATGGGGGCGGACATGACCACGGAGGCGGAGCTGCTGGAGGGGGCCATGGAGGACATGGTGGACACGAGGGACATGGAGGCATGGTAGGGGACGTTCTTATGCGAACACGCTAACGTGGAACATCCACGTCACACACTAATGCTCATGCGGTGTCCTAGGCAATGACATTCTACTTTGGCTATGAGAAGGTGGAGCTGCTCTTCAGCGGACTTCTCATCAACTCGCCCGGAGGTGACGTGACGCCACCTTGACTCCTCCTCCTCCTGTTTCTCCCTTGACTTGACTCCTCCCCATCCTCTCGTGTACTCCAATCAGAAATGGTGGGCGCATGCCTGGGCGTGTTCCTGTTGGCCGTCCTGTACGAGGGTCTGAAGATGGGCCGGGAGGCGCTGCTGCGGCGCAGCCAAGTCAACGTGCGCTACAACTGCATGCCGCTGCCCGGCGCGGATGGAACTATACTCATGGAGACGCACAAGACTGTCGGGTATTGCATGCCGAACACACGCTAATGCTAATATCATCACGCTAGCCTATGTTGAAATTGATAACAACTGTTTGCGATAAAACTTATCCTCATTTGGGTTGCACTTAAAAATTGACATGCATTAGCTGAGCCGCTTATGTTAGTCGTTACTAAGTCACACGTATTCGCAGCACTAGCAGTGGATATACTCCGGTGAAGAACCACCCCACGTACCGTGAAAACGAAAAGATATTCCATCGTATTCTTTTCCTTTCAGTCACCAAGTTGCCTGCTAGGGGACTTGGGTTACTCATGCTAAGTACTAATGCTATCCTGTTTTGTTGTCAGGCAGAGGATGCTAAGCCCCTCCCACTTCCTGCAGACGCTGCTGCACATCATCCAGGTGGTGGTCAGTTACCTGCTGATGTTGGTCTTCATGACATACAACGCGTACCTGTGCATGGCAGTGGCAGCGGGCGCGGGCGCCGGCTACTTCCTGTTCAGTTGGCGCAAGGCGGTGGTGGTGGATATCACGGAGCACTGTCATTAGCGATTTCCCGTCATTAACACTTCTTGTCATCAGTTTGTTTAGCTGGCGGAGACGCCGACAAACATTGCTGTAAGATGGTTAGCACGAAAACCTTGGGATGATTGGAAGTGAGGTCCAACCAATGCGATGGGAACTGTAGTATGTAGCTTGATTTGCACGCACGAGTCAGCCGCTGATTTGTGAACGTTTTGAGAAGTGTGCACACTCGTGACATCATGTTAGTGGTTAATTGTGTTAATTGTGAGTGTTTCTAAATGTGTTTATTTTTTTTTGTTTGTTCTCAAGTGCCATGACATCAGACGCTAATGCTAACAACCTGCTCCTAGTTTCAATGTTAGCTGTTAGCGTAGCAAGCGGCCATTACACATTTTATCCATTTGTTTAGCATCTTTGATACAATCAGACTGACTACATTTTCTTGTTTGGTTTTTAGTATATGTAATGAAGAGACGTGAAACCAAAATGTTTACTTTTTAGGGGAGGTTCTGAAAGGTTATACGGGCCTTAAAGACACACACTGCCTTAACAGTCTCTATGTTCAATGAGACAAATTGTCTTGTCAAGCGAAGGGACCAATCTTGATGGAGAAGATTAAGAAAGAAAAGTTATGTATGCTGGAATCACTTAAACAAATAAAATTTGTAAGTGTCCACTTCCTGTTTGCATTCTTGCCCACTTGTTATCAAAATCATGCAAAACGGTTCGGTTTGATTTGATACATGAATGTTGTCAGTGGAGATGATTATTTTTTCAAACAATATTTGATGTTGTTTATAATTGCTAAATTTTCATGCTTTTTTTCCAATTTAGTTTAGACTAACCTGACAAACTGGGATACCTCAACGTTCACTGTTTTTATGAGATGAAAGAAGGGTTTGACCTAATTTGGTCTTGGCTCAATGCTGTGTCCCACAGGACAGACTCGCTTCCTCAGCTCACAGGGCATTGTTTGGTCACATTCCATGAGTGCGAAGCGCAGCTTCGGAACCACTATGGAAGTTGTGCATCCATGGCCCATACAGTATTTAGACAGAAGAACAAACCCACTGTGAATTGTTTTCCAATTTTCCTTACTTACTGTACTTGTTTCTTTTTATACTACATACTATACATTCGGAGAAAACAAAAGGCTTAAGTCTCCTACCAGTGCACAGGATGAGAAGTTGTTCCGTAGTCCGCCACAGTCTGCTACTTGGCGCTAAGCAGTGTAGGACACACGCTAGATTCAGCTACAGGTTCCGGGTCAGAGGTGCCACGGGTGACAGGTCGCCGTCCGTCCGGGTCGTCCATCAATGTTTACGGGCTGACAATTTGCGCCGCGGTGGTCCTCGTTGGTTCTCTCGGCCCCCCTTTCTCATGGCGTCCAGACGACCGGACAGCTTCGACGGGCTCACCTACCGCGGCAACCGGGATGAGCCGCACTATTCGGCGGCTTACTCGCTCCGGAGCGCGGAGCCGCAGCAGCCTCTCCACTGGGTCACTACGCCGCCAGATATCCCCGGGAGCCGCAACCTCCACACCGGAGAGCGGACGCCGCTCTACGACGAGCCGCCGGGAGCTTCTGGGGGACCTACTGGGGAGCGCGATTGGAATGCGGCAGCGGCGCAGGCTGGCGGCCCGCCTCCGCCTGGTGAGTAGCTTAGCTTAGCCTAGCCTAGTTAAACGCTTTTTACTTTAGCTCAGCCTAGTTTAGCGTCAGCCCATCGTTGTTTAGCTCAGCTACCTTAGTCAGTTTACTTAAAATAGGTTAGGTTCACTCGGTTAATTAATTTCAGCCGTGAGGTGAAAGGGCGGGGCTTCGTTTTAGAACTACAAATGTGTACCTGCCGGCGTCTTGCCCTTCGTCTCCTGGTCCATTCACCCCCCCCCCCCTACACACACATAACGGGAGTGGCCAATGTCTTGGCCATATTTTCTCCAATTATTGTATTAAAATAATTTGTGGAAGTAATTCACTTTTTTTTGTACGTTTGTGATTTTAGAGCAGCTGAATCGCCTCACAGGTTTTGGGATCGGATTCGTCAGGTGATCATGATGATGTCACGATGATGACCTGTTGTCAATGTGAAGGTCGGCCGCTAACGCGCGCGGTCGCGCAGTCTGTTTGCAGAAAACGTGCTGACTCATCCGTGCGTGGTCTTTCGCCGGCAGTGTCAGGTGACCCTTGACCTCGCGCCTCCTCCCCCACATCCACCTGAGGCCGCCCGCACCCACGAATTATTTTGTTTTTCCCCGCAGGTCAACTACCACGCGCGCTGTGACCACCTGATGCCGTTCAGCGCACTCGCCGTCATGTACGCCATCAGCAAAGCTCAGGTATGCCACCCGTGATGTGAGCGATCACCCGGCCAAACGATTGTTAAAAAGCCAATCTTGAAGGTGAAAAGTCCAACTATTTGGTTGTTGTTGTTAATTCCTGTGCAAATTCTGTCTGGAAAAAAAAAATAAAATATACAAATTTGTACAACCATGGCGACTGAAGGTTTTGCTGTACAGGGTCCCAGGGCATTGTGGAAGGGGATGGGCAGCACCTTCATTGTGCACGGCGTCACGCTGGGAGCTGAGGGCATCATCAGCGAGTTCACACCGTTGCCGAGGTAACCGGCAGCAGTCATGCCTTTTTCTTTTTTTTTTTTTTTACTGCTCACGGCGCAGCCTTGATACCAAACGTTTGTGCTCATAGGGAGATTCCTCACCGCTGGAGCGCTAAACAGCTGGCCGGTCATTTCCTACTCAAAGGGTTTGTATTTGTTTGGTTGTTTTTTTTTTCTCTTTTTAGACGTATTAATCGGAAAACGGCAACAGTTTCGTCAATCGCCGGAGAGCATCACATTTTGTATCGACCATCGCCGGTACCTTTGTTTTGACACCAAGTGTGACTTCCTGTTGGCAGTTTGACTGCGGTGGTGGCGCTTCCTTTCTACTGCTCCAGCCTGATCGAGACCGTGCAGGTGAGGCCTTCATCCATTCCTTTCGTTGAACTGCAAAGAGTGGACGGACATGTGCAGAAAGGCTTCGCTGAGGAATTTGACATCTTTAGCATTTTTGAACAGTTCACGTAGTTTTTATCATATGCCGTCACATGCCATATTTATGTGGGGGCGGGGAGATGATTTTTCAACCTTGGGAGGATGGTGATGTGACTTCCCGTGACTCCGCAGAGCGAGATCGTGCGCGACGAGTCGTCATCGGGGCTGCTGGATTGCGTGCGTGAAGGTCTGGCCCGCCTCCTGGGCATGGGCGCCCCACACAGTCGGCGCCTGCTCCCTCTCAGCTGCCTGCTGCTTCCCGCCGTGTGTCACGCCGTCCTGCGCTATGCAGCGGCCACCGCCGTGCAGCGCGCCGCCCTGTGGCTGCACCGGCGCGCCAAGCAACGGCGGCAGGGCTCGGCCGACCCGCCGGCGGACCCGTTGGAGACCCACTTCCCGGAGCTGGCGGCAGCGTGGTTGGGCTCATTAGTTGCGGACGCGCTGACCTTCCCGCTGGAAACGGTGTTGCACCGCCTCAGCCTGCAGGGCACCCGCACCATCATCGATGCCACCGATGGCGTAGCGGCGGGTAACGGCGGCAGCCCGCTGGTGCTGCCGGTCAACACGCAGTACGACGGCGCGGCCGACTGTTTCCACTCCATCCGCCGCAAAGAAGGTTGGGCCGCCTTTTACCGTGGCTTCGGCGCTCTGGTGGCCCAGTTTGCGCTGCACGGCGCTTTGTTGGCCGCCGCCCGGACACTTCTGAGGCTGCTGCTGCTGGAGGCCAAGGCGGGCTAGAGGCGCAGTCCCATACATCCTCCGCGTGTCACCGTGGAAACGGCAAAAGATCCTGTGTGTGTATGTATTTATTTGGCTTGGACGAAAATGGAGACCGCTGCAAAATGATCCGTTTCTTTAGGTTTTGGTATTGTCGGCGTAGCCGGAGGCGACCCAGGTGAGCGCAGGTTCTCCGGCGACTCCCAACACCATGCCAACCTCCATCCTCACCAGGGCAAGGAGAGCCTGGCAACTACTGATGTCACTTCCACCTCCCAATATTGTAATTTATTTACAGAACAAAAAAAAATGTCGGTCTCTTATTTTTCCCCCCCGCACTGTAAGTTAATTGTATATATAGACATGTGATAAATATTACGGCGTTAGATTTGCTTAGTTCAGCATAAAGACTTCACTTCTTGTCTCCATGAACGCATGAAGCCAATAAGCATTTCATTTGTATAAACTTGTCATCAAACCAAAGTGGAAAATAACATCAAAAAAAATTGTTATCCGAAAACTTGCTATTCCGAAACATTAAAATTCAGATCTAAATCTCTCGTCTATCTCTTGTTTTTAATCCTAAATCATTTGAGTAATTTAGTTACAAACAATAATGCCTTGAGGTACGAGTGACTGCACTAAGAATATTTTTGAGATACACGCCCTCGTCCAGTTTATTTTTATTTTTTGCGGGGGCGGGGGGGGGGGCTTTGACCTCCAGGAACCGCTGGCTGGTTCGCAGTACTTTGAAATGGCTCTAAGTCATGTGGGACCCAATTTGCTGCACTAAGTACAGATTTCAAGATCAGGCCTCGTTTGTTCATTGTTTTGTTTTTCGCAAGGAGGTAACTATTGCGCATGCGCGTCAGTAATATTGACGTCAACCCCAACCCGGACGTGACGGCTGATGACAGCGGCGCTCCAATTTGCGGTGTTTTTGCGCTCTCCGTCGCCTTAATTTTATTCGATTACCGGCGAGCGTTCAAAGGGGTGACTTAGTCGCCTTGATACAAGCGGACAAATAAGGAACGGTAAGAGTCCAAACGTCTCCAGCTGCTATTATTCCAGGCCGTGCCAACTAGCTAGCGAGCGAGTTAGCAGGAACAATCCTGACCCTTTTCTCCTTTTACTAATTCAAACGGAATCGTTTGCTGCTGCCTGCTTGTAAACATTCGTGCGAAGCTACTGAATAGTTTCAATCACGTTGTCAATCATCTCGCAGTGACGTCAGGAAAGATGTCGCTTGTCTAGGAATGTTAATGACATGCATGCAATTAATGAAAACACGCACAAACGATCAAACTCGGAAATTAAAAAAAAATGACGTGATGCACTGGAATCTAAGTTTTGTTGTGGTGAACTAAAGAAAAAAAAGTGCCAAGTTATTCTTGAGCCTTGATAAAGTAACTCAACTTTAAATACAACCTCAATAGAAAATACATTTGGAACAGGCAGAGGAATATTGACTATATTAAAATAATTGCAACCAAAAAAAAAAAAAATCATTCATGCAGTATCCTGTGTTCCCGCGCAGTGTGCACTTTGGCCTCTTAGTGGCAGTGTGGTGCTTGCTTGGAGATGCACTTACATGAAATTAAAAAAAGTAAAATGAGAAAATAGCGCACTTTATGCATGCATTTGTTTTTTGTTCATTAAGAAGGATCGTTATTGTCGTCTAAATGAATCCATATAGCATTTGTGTGTGAAGATTTGTTATTTGAAAAGATGATGCTAATCCTAAATTTTTGCGAGCCGGTCAATTGGGTTTTCCGTAGAGTGTTAGCACCCCGCACGTTTTTTTTTTCTGGGGGGGTCACATGAATCTTTTTTCTTAGATTTCTTACCGTCGGAGGCGTGGCCTGAGGCCGGCGCGTCAGGATGAGCGGGGCGGCGCTGGGCGTGGAGATGGTGGTGGTGTTCTTCCTGGCACTCTTCCTGCTGCATCGCTACGGAGACTTCCGGAAGCAGCAGCGGATGGTCCTGTTTGGAACGCTGCTGGCCTGGTACCTCTGCTTCCTCATCGTCTTCATCCTGCCGCTCGACGTCACCACGGTCGGCCCGAGCATCTCTCACGGCACGCCGGTTGTCAGTCGCCCGTCTAAACTCCGCCCTGTTGCAGACCATCTACAATCAGTGCCGCACGGACCGCCAAGTTCACGCCACGGGCCCTCCCCTGTCCAATCAGACGTCAGGGAACGCATCCGCCGCACCCACTCAGAGGTTGGCGCAGGGCCGATGCGTTTGTGTGGCCTGCCTTCCGACTTGGCGTAACCCCGCTTCCTCCCCGCAGTTCGCGATTGGCGTGCTATAAACCGTGGAGCTACATCCCCGACGGCGTCATGCCCGTTTTCTGGCGGGTGGTCTACTGGACATCCCAGTGCTTAACCTGGTCAGTATGCGTGACGGCGGCAATTGTTGGGGGGTTGAGTGGCGATCAGCGGGCGGTGATCAGGAGGTGGGGTGTCATTGGTGGGCAGCGATTGACGGGCTGCGGGTGGCGACCGCCGATCGGCCCGCGATGACGGACGCCGCGCTGATGTCGCCCAGGTTGCTGCTGCCATTCATGCAGTCGTATGCACGCTCGGGCGGTTTCTCCATGGCCGGGAAGGTTCAGACGGCCCTCATCGAGAACGCCATCTACTACGGAAGCTACCTGCTCATCTTCGGCTCACTGCTCATCTACGTGGCCGTCCATCCCGATTGGCACCTGTCCTGGTCAGAGCCCGACTCCCAGTTGGCGTTAACCCCCCCGCCGCCGAATCCTATAGTTCTGAAGCCGGTGCGCGGTGATCATCAGGTACCAGCTGCAGACCATCGGCATCACGGCGGCCAACACTTGGGGTTTGTTCCTGCTGGTTTTGCTGCTGGGCTACGGCCTGGTGGAGATCCCGCGCTCCTACTGGAATGCCTCCAGACACGGACACATGCTCCTCAAGACCTACTTCAAGGCCTCCAAGCTCATGACGGAGAAGGCGGACGCCGAGGAGAACCTGGAGGACGTCATGGAGGTGAATGAAGGTCCAGATTATACGAATAATGTCTGCTTCCGATGAGAAGAATTGTTTATAAGTGTGCACGAACGATACTTTTTCCAGTAAAATCCCAAATCAAGAGTCCTATTTGGCACACTTGCCAAATCCCTCATGTAAAATTCTTTCGGAAATCAACTTTCCTCCAGAAAAAATTCTCGAACCCCCCCCCTTTTTTCCCCCTTTCCTAATTGTGACTCGTGCGCTGTTGCCAGGAGGTGAGAAAAGTGAGCGAGGCCATCAAGTACAACCACCCTCTGAGGAAGTGCGTCGACACCATCCTCAGGAAGGTGAGTCGCGTCTATGCCGTGACACCGCGCCGCCACCGCCTTCCCTCACCCGTCCGACCCTGGCCCCGCCCCCTCAGTGCCCGACGGACTACCAAGACAAGTTGGGCCGCAACATGGACGACTACGAGGACTTTGAGGACAAGCAGACGTTCCCCAGCGAGAGGAGTCTGGTCAAGCTGCACAAGCAGGTAACAACAAGCGGCCGACGTGTAGCTCGGGCGCCGCCTTGACGCGTTTTCGCGTGCAGGTGATCTACGCCGTTCAGCGGCAGAAGCGTACGCGCGTGCAGTGGCACATGCTCCTGCAGGAAGCCTTCCACTTGGAGGACGTGGCCAAGAACGAGAGCAGCTCTTCGCGGCGCTTCGTCCGCAGCTTCCCCCCGACCGACCCCCCGGGGTGGTTCTGCAGATACGTGTACACGCCCACTGCGGGTCCGTATCCCCCCCCCGCAGTTCGCAAATCCATCCACTCCTGGAGAGCGGCCGGGGAGCCGTTCCAAGAAAGCGCGATCAACAAAAAGTCCAACTTACTTGTCTTAGAGTGGTACTGGGAGTGCCTGCTGAAGCGCGGCTTCTACCGCGCTCTGGCCGTGGTCCTGGCGCTGTTCAGCGTTGCCGTGGTCTGGTCCGAGTGCACCTTCTTCAGCACCAAACCCGTCCTGTCGCTCTTCGCCGTCTTCATCCAGCTGGCCGAACGCGACTACAACTACGTCTACATCCAGGTGAGAAGCCAAGTTGTCCGCTTGCTAGCTAGCTAGCTAGCAGGCATCGGCTTCTGTAGGCAGAAAAAGCAGGATTGAACAGGATTCCACATGCAGTCGTCTTCAGCGAAAATTAGCCGGCACTTTAAATACTACTGTGTGCCACCATTTAGTGGCTGACAGAGGAATTACACCCTAAAAAAGGCCGGTAGAGGAAAAAAGGTGAACCTGAAACGTTCAATGGAGCCCGATTTTACCGTAGTCACAAACCTCCGTGCGCTGGACACAATCCCGTCTCACCCGTTACCTTGACAGCTAGCTGCTGCGCTCTGCGTGTCCACCAGGTGGCGTGCTTCATCACCATCTTCTTCCTGTGCACTTGCGTCTACTCCACCGTGTTCCGCATCCGCGTCTTCAACTTCTACTACCTGGCGCCGCATCACCAGACGGACGCGTACAGCCTGCAGTTCAGCGGCATGTGAGCAACCCGAACCTTCAACCCCAGCGCCCCGAGGTCATCTCTGACTTGGCGGCCATGCCCTTTAGGCTCTTCTGCCGCCTGACGCCGCCGCTGTGCCTCAACTTCCTGGGTCTCATCCACATGGACGCTGCCATATCGCACCAGCACAAAGAGCAGACGGCCTACACCTCCGTAAGCCGCCCTTCCGTGACTTTCCTTCCTGCGTGGGCGGCGGCCTTCACCTCTACTTCCTGTCTGGCAGATCATGGGCTCCATGCGCGTGCTGTCCTTCGTGGCTGACGGCTTCTACATCTACTACCCCATGCTCATCGTCATCTTGTGCATCGCTACCTACTTCAGGTAAGCAAACTGGACTGTTATGTACCACGTGTCAAATGAAGACGCTCCTGCCAAATGGCGATGTCAGAGATGATACGGGGTCTCCCGTCTGCTGCGCTCAGCCTGGGCACCCACCTGCTCAACCTACTCGGCTTCCAGCAGTTCATGGGCGACAGCGAGCTGACGTCGGACCTGGTGGACGAGGGCAAGGAGCTGATTCGCCGAGGTCGGTGTCGTGCCACTCCGCCGTTGCCGATGCTTAGCGCGCTCGCGCAACAGTGAGCCGTCAACCCCCCCCACCCCCTTGTGTCTGTGTGCCCGCAGAGAAGCGAAAGCGCCAGAGGACGGAAGACGGCGAGAACAGACGACGTGTGAGTCAACGCCGCCTGAAGGTCAGAGAGTGGCCTCCAATTCGTGGCTCTGATGGCGAGGGTGGCCGTGCGTGCGTTTCAGGAGTGGAAGGAGCGCTACGGCAACGCAAGGGAGGAGCTGAGCGCCAGGGGGAGGAACAGCCACGAAATGAAGGAGACCAGCTACTCGGACGGCGCCAACAACAGACGTCAGCACTCATTTGCTCACATTGCCTCCTTTTTCCAGATCGCTTGATTCAGTACACTACAGATGTTGGAAAACGAACGTCTACTGGTTTTCGATCTGTGAATGCGTCCGAGCTTCAGAGCAGCAAAAAAAACTTCCGATCCCGCTGATGCATTCCAAAGGTTTCTCTGACTAGAAGGAATGACTTTCTCTGGAGCTTTCTCTTTAGCGTTGTTGCTGATGAATGATGGCGAAAAGCAGCCGTTAGCTTGCGTCGCCCAGTTAGCATTGACGCCGCCATGCGCTTTTTGTGTCCAGCGGGCAAGTTTGGCCGTTCTGCCAATCGAGCGGACCGTGACCGCATAGAGCTTCTCCAGGACCAAGAACCTCTGGACTTCACCGCCGATTCTTTAGCGGACGACACAGACGATCGCGATCCAGGGAGGTAAACGCATTATACCCATTTTTGTCAAGAACTTTTTTGGGGGTTGGGGGGGGGGGGGGTGTAACAGGCCTTAGTTATGCAGAATTTTTCCTCTTTACGGCCCCTGGTTGTTGTTTATGTTGCGGTCCAGACCCACGGGCGGACGCTACCTGTCCATGTCGTCATCTCGCAGCCGCATCTTCGACGACGTTTGAACCTGCAGAAGGCACCACACCGCGGGTGGCGTCTCCCAGCAGAGCGGCGACCCGACCCACTTTCCACTGGACTCGACCACCGTCTGCCGGGACCTCATCTGCAGGTCCCGCCCAGGACGTCGGTGAAGTCGAGACATCCCGCTTCTTGAATGACGTTAAACGTGGACACGTGCTAACAGATGAGAAGTTTGGATCTGCTG
This sequence comes from Hippocampus zosterae, assembly GCF_025434085.1. NCBI lineage: Eukaryota > Metazoa > Chordata > Actinopteri > Syngnathiformes > Syngnathidae > Hippocampus > Hippocampus zosterae. The sequence goes on from NC_067468.1 coordinate 9,978,204, forward strand.
TCCCTTGTTCTATTGTCCATGTGCCACACAAGCTATTGTATGATCGGATATTTATAGGCAATATTTATGGATGTAGTTTGTCCTCTGTGCAGTCAATAAATCGGGTCAATGAATGGTTGGCCGCTAACGAGCGTCGTCTCTCGCCATGTTCTTGCTTCAAACGCCTTTGAGCTCCCGCACGCGGCTCATCCAATGAGAAGGGTTAACCTTCGTACGATGTCCAATCAGCGCTCGTTCTCCGAGAAAGACATCTAGAGGGCGTGCTCAAGCAAAATAGCTTGGCGCGATTGGTCACACTGCACCTGGCGTTCATGACTGGCGCTTCTTCACAGTACAATCAGCGATCGTTCCGAACGAGCAATTCAAAGGGGGCGGGGGGCGAGGAGGAGGGTGGTGCGTCTCCGTGGCTACGGCGGCGTTTCAGGCAACTCTTGTACTCACATTTCACGCTTCCGTTCGTCGTGTTTTCTTTAGGGTGTTGGGAGATTTCCCCTCCGCGGGAGGCGCTTCCGGTGTGTGTTGAGTGACAGGTGAGTCCAGTAGGGTCAGAACAACTAAATGTTTTGCAAAGAAAGAAAACAAACACGCAGGATCCTCAACTAGCAGGTTATGGTTCTGTAGTTTTGCTTTGGGAATACTCGGACGTGTCGGAAAGACATCATCCTGTTTGTGCGATTGACAGTGACGACATTTGTTGACTTCATAATATTTTTTGGGGGCAGTGACAAGAACTTTTCTGCAGAAAAGCAAGAGGAGCGGTGGTGGGCGGGGTTAAACAGACATCGTGGTGGCGTCACAGATGGCAGGAACTTCCAGGCACGACCGGGAGATGGCGCTCAACGCCAAACGGCAGCTGACGTCATGTTCCGACCCGCTCGAGAGACTCCGCCTCCAGTGTCTGGCCAGAGGCTCGGCTGGCATTAAAGGTCTCGGAAGGTGAGACTTGTGCGCTTGTTTTTAAGTCAAACAATCCAATCCAAAAAAAAAAAAAACCCAGCATAGACCAACACAGTTTTGTTTAACCCGGCAAGTCACATCCACTAATGCTGACATCAGACTATATAAATGTCGCCCGATTTTGATCCGATAGAAGTGTCGCGGACAAATGTAATATTTAGTAGCTGATTTTGAGTTGTTTTGTAGCCCGTCTAGTGTGATATAATCAACGATGAGTGTAATCACTGACCTTTAAGGGTTTGAATCCAGTCCAGCCACAACTAAGTTAGCCTGTAATTGAATTGATGGAGTACAGACTCAAGCGGGGGTGTCAAACTCAGGTCGGCATGTTTTGCATTTCTCCCTGTTGCAACACACCTGATTCAAATGAACAGGTTCAATGACAGGCTTCCGCAGAGCTTGATGATGATCTGATTATTTGAAACAGGTGTGTTGCAACAGGGAGACTTGGAAAACAGCGCCCCCTCCAGGCCCTGATTTTGACACCCCCGATTATAGTAAGGTGTTTTTAGCCCCCCCAAAAGCCACCATGTATAAGAAAGGCGATTTTAGCCCCAAAAAACGACCATGTATGGTACGGCGTGTTTAGCCTAAAACATTTATGCTAACTGGCTAGCATCAACATGTTGGCTAATTAGCTTTGGTTTTGAGGAGCATGTACACACTCTCCGGTTGTCCCTCTTCATTGGATTTTTTTTACTTTGTCCCTCAGAGCGTTCCGGATCATGGACGATGACGCCAACCGCTCCTTGGACTTGAAGGAGTTCCTTAAAGGCATCCACGAATACGGCCTCCTGATGGACAAAGAGGAAGCGCTTGCCATCTTCCAGCGCTTTGACCGCGACGGTAACGGCTCCATCGACTTTGACGAGTTCCTAATCACGCTACGGGTAAATGCGCCATGCCGACCATGTCCCCAACGCCACTCCGCTCTGTTGCGACTGATGGCGACCTGTCCTTGGCAGCCTGCCATGTCCAAGGCTCGCAGAGATGTGGTCATGCAGGCCTTCCACAAACTGGACAAGACCAAAGATGGCGTGATCACCGTAGACGACCTTAGGGGTGTCTACAATGCCAAGTATCACCCCAAATACCAGAACGGCGAATGGAGCGAGGAGCAGGTGTTTAGGACCTTCCTTGACAACTTTGATTCGCCATATGACAAAGACGGGAAGGTAGGAAACACACATAACAGATGTTGTGGAACTTTGTGTTCCCAGGGAAAAATGTACATTAACCCTCACGAGCTGCTGCCATTTTGACCTCACGCAGGTGACACACGAAGAGTTCATCAACTACTACTGCGGCGTCAGTGCCTCCATCGACAACGACGCTTTCTTCATCCTTATGATGAAGAATGCGTGGAAGCTCTGAAATTTCGACTCCTCACCGGCACAGGGATTTTTTTCTTCTTCTAAGGAGTGGACCTGGAGTTCCAAAAAAGTCCACTAGAAATCCCCATGTAGTGATTGTGGAGTCGGGAATGATTGCCAACGGAGTTCATCGTTGCCCACTCCCCGATCGTTACAAACGCATTTTCATTCAGGTGAGGTGGCCGACTTACAAATGAACTGACGCCATTCATCCAATACACTCGAGTCAGGATTGTTCTACAGTGGACTGACTACATAGTGGACTGCAGCCCATTGGACTAGTTGACTCGATGGCTGAAATGATCCAACTAAAATTTGCGCATTAGGAATTGTGATATGGTTGACTAGGATATGCCCAAAGGATCTACTTTAGGATTGACGTTTACATAGTGCAGTGGATTTAATGATTGATTGAATAGTGCACCATCTCTGGGGGCAAGTTGACAGAGGGCAGAAATCATGAATCGTATACTCTTTCATCCTGCGAGGTAGTGGAATATTTGGCTGAAATGAAAACAGAAGTTGTTATCATGGCAACGTCCTTCCGTAACAAATAAATTCAGTTGCGAAAGGAACGTCTTGTTTCAAACTGAATGTATTTTACAAAATGAGTACAAACGTTGACTTGTGATCAAGGTCAACCAAACTCTTCACGTTGAAATCCGTCCATATAAATAATGGTCACCTCCCGCTGGCGGGGAAGTGAGGTCAGACCCTGACCAGGAAGTGGAGTCCCAGCGAGGCGGGAATGTGGAGTGTCTCCAGGCCCAGCGAGGACGGCGCGTATGGGAAGAGCAGCGGCAGCGTCTGCTTGGTGTCCACCAGCAGCTGGGGGGCTTCCTTGGCCACGCCCCCCTCCTGAGTCGCGCCAGCCGCTTCGCACTCCTGGAGTTGCTTCTGCACGGACACATTCCCGTTACATGCGCGCTACTCACAAAGACCCTCACACGTATTTTCAGTGTTGTGTGTGTCACCTGTATGTTCCTGATGAAGGATACGGTGACGCGCTCTTCAAACTCATTGAGCGGCGTATACAAGTTGAGGATCTTGACGATCTGCACGCAAGCACAAAGGAGGAGGAGAGCGTCAGTCGCCTTGATTGACTGGGGCTGGTGGGCATTCGGGGGTGGGGGGCCACCTGCTGGGAGTTGAGGGCAGTGCACAGTGAGCAGATGGCGTCGGCGTCCTGCGAGGTTTTCTTCTTGACTTGCAGCAGCTGAGCAACTTGAATGATGGGACAGAGTGCCTGCGCTGCCCCCGTCTGGTACAACTTGTTAGCACGCAGCCACTCCTCCATCTGGCTCGTGTTGTACCTGCACACGCACCAACGCCAGTCAACACATTCATAGTATATCTCGCGCACGCTTTTCGGCAAACCTGAGCTGCATGCCGGTGCTCCAGGAGCAGACGTCCTTGCGCAGCAGGATGTTGTTGAGCGTGATGGCGTTGACGCAGTGGAAGAGCTGGCGGACCACCTGGCCGGCGATCTCGGGGTCCAGGCCGTGGTCGCGCATGACACCGTCAAAGAGGCCCAGCTGGCGGATGAGCGCCTGTAGCGTGTAGCCGCCGGCTGCATTGCCGGCGCTCCCGTCCTTGTCCACGCTGGATGAACGGTTCCGATAGCCGGCGGGCTTGACCCCCGCCAGGCTCGGGATGCTCTCGCTCTCCAACATGGCAGAGACTGACATGACGCATAAGATGAGACAACAGAAAAGGGTCCCAAAAACAGGCTAAACAAGCACAATTTTGACAATCGACTATGCAACTGCGCTCATTTCTTTGGTTCCGTTGCTTTGGCTTTCCCATTGAAGCGTGATCCAAGAATACTAAGATGGAGATGTAATTTTTGGACTCAGCATCCAAAAAAATGCTGTGGCAAAATCGACATATTCAAGGTTGTCAGGCTTAGCGAGTGGCAACGTAAGATGGCCACTGGCGGCTTGACTGAGTGACAATCTTTCAGGAAGTGGAATAAGTACTGACCAATCATGGGCTGTATGGTGGCCTCGGCGATGCGTATGAGCTGCTGGTAGATCTGAATGGAAAGGTCGCTGAGAACTTGTCGGTACTCGGCCAGGTCGAAGTTCTTCAGGCAGTGCTCGTTCTGCTTTGACGTATTCTGAACCATGAACGCCTAACGCACAACACACACTGTTCAATTTCTTGTGCAGTCAACTTCAAAGTGTCAAGATGGCGTCAACTTTCGAAGGCGGCGTTGCAGTCACCTCGTCGCCGCTGTACTGTTTGAGGCAGTGCAGGAGTCGGCTGGTGTTGGCCAGCCAGAAGGAAGTCGTCTCAAAGTCTTCGTTCCTCTGCACGCAACAAGGATGTCAGCTCAGGCGTGGGAGCGGGAAACCGTCACGCCAGACATGCACGTGTGTGTGTGTGTGGTGCTCTCACCTTGAGGACGCGCTTGATGGCGTTGATAGTGGCGGTGAGCAGAGACTCCACCTTGCGGTCGTCGTTGACGTAATCAGCGTGGCGGACGCACATGAAGAGGATGTACGCCGGAAGACACGGGACTGTGCCTGACAACATGCCAGGACGCATATCTGTAAAACACATACAGGCCAGGACGGGGCGCTAAGTGGGGGGGTCATTACCCGAACACGTCATGTTGTTTAGGGAAAGTTCTGCATTCTTTTCTTACTATATCCATGACAGCTGTCAAGTCATGTGTTTGACATAAACTGGCTGATTAAGAAATAAAGAGTATTGGCCAATGGGGCCATCCACCCAAAGAGGAAGCGCCGTGTGACCTGTGATGAGCGTTTTGATGAGCATCACTTCGTCTTCCTGATCATACTCCAGCATGCCCTCAAAGTCTTTCTCCTTGCGTTGAAGTGTCACATGGCGACCCAAGTCGGACCTGGTGCGACTGCTGCTGTGACTCACTGAGAACACGCACCGTGACAAGGGAGTACGTTACTGTCGTGGTGATGGCGAAGGGCCACGCGTTCTACTTTACCTTCCAGCTCCTGGACCTTCTTCATGTAGATCCTCAGCTGTTTCTTTAGCTTGCGCTCGTTCTTCTCCAGTTTCTCCACCAGCTCCTTTAAGTCCTGCGCGAGGAACATCACACGTCACACGCACAGCCAACATACAAACGCCTATCGCACACATACACACTACAAGGTATGCGCACGTCAGGGCACACGCTTCACACGAGTTACATGAGCGCCCCGTTCCACGAGGTGGCGTTACGTGGCGAGTGCAACATTTGCTTTGCACTGACCAGGTTGTCGTTGGTGAGCCTGGTGATCTCCAGCTGCACGCTGTACTCCAGCAGGGCCTCCGGCGACAAGGACGTCGTGTAGTTGAGTGCCTCCTGCTTCTTCTCCACGTCCTCCTTCAGCGTCTCCACTTCGGCCCGCAGCGCCTCCACCTCCTCGCCGTGTTGGCGTGCCTGAGACTGAAGCTCGCACTCGAGGAGTCTAACCCGCAAAAAAAAAAACCCACTGAGTATGGTGCAGACACTCAAAGGCGCCACCAGGGGGCGAAATGCGGACCACGGCAGGTCCCCACCAGCATGACAAGGAGCAGAACAAGAACAGGAAGGGGGGGCAGAAGAAACAGCAGCAAATGTCAACCTGGTGACTTGTTTGAGACCGGCGTATGCCAGCAAAACTTCTCCGTCCTCGTTCAGCTCGGCCCAGTCAGACTCGGGCCAGGAAGTGACGTCGGAGAAAGAGGAAGAGGCGTCAGAGAAAGAGGCAAGCAGGCTGACAACGAGAGGGCTGAGATGTTAGGGACAGGAAGCGTGCGGGCGGGGCTTAGCGAAGAAGCGCAGCTGGATACAGAATGAGGTCAACCTACTTTTTGGACTGGCACACTTGCTGGTAGACCATCAGAGCCTGGTCTTTGTCCGAAGGTAGAGTCCCCATGTCAACTTCATCCGCGCTCTCGTTCTCCTGTAACGCAAAAACACCACATGATGAATACACAGCGCCACCCCGCTGGACACCTCCGTCCACACACCTGTGCGTGTTTGTTGTGGTCGTGTTGCTGCGCGGCGCTGACGATCTGCGTCCTGAGTATGACCACTTCCTCCTTGCGCGCGTCCAGCTCCTCAGTGGCTGCCTTCAGTTGACTCATCAGGATGTCGTAGCCATCGCGCAGCTGTTTGGAGGCGTCGGTGTCCGCCGCCCGTTCGCCTACGCTGCGACGCAACTCGTTGAGATCGTTCTTTAGCTGCTGGTTCTCCCACTCGAGCTCCTGACGCTGCGGACGCCCGGTTGATACGTCACAAAAGATGTTTTTGGGGAAAAAAAATTGAATTCATAGTACCTTCAGGCTATTGTAGGCCAAGTCTGCTGCCTCCTGCTCTGCATCAGCTGCGCTCTTGAGACGCTTGGCTGTCTCCTCCTCGCAGTTCTGGAAGTTGCATTCGGTTGGCGGCCAGTTCATATGATTTTTCAAATGGACAGATGAGCCATCTCATATTAAAAAAAAAATAAAAATCATCCCACAGATGAATGGATTATGAAAATAACCGTTAGTTACAGAACTAATAGATATACTGGAGATAAAAAAAACGTGAAAAGGTGAATCGACAGGACCCAACTGGGTCATATTTTTTTCCATTCCAATGAGCAAACGGTGCTAACGTGTTAACGCGCTAACCTTGTTCCTGGCTGCTTCGTCGATTTTATCCAGGCTGGCCTGCAGCCGCTTCCTCTCTTGTTCTAAGTCGCGCACGCGCTTCTGAAGCTTGATGAAGATGCTGATGTCCATGGCCGCCTTGTCGGCGCCCATCTCCTGCGGGAGCAACATGCACACAAGCATCAATAAAGTTCTCCAACAGGCACGCACACACATACAGATGTCACACAGACCTCCACCAGCTGCAGGGCGTCATCGGCGTCTCCCGCCTCCGAGGTGGAGATGGACGTGTAGTTAGAGTCCGACTCCAGGCTGCTCTGATTGGATGAGGTTCGGTGGTGGCCCATCTGGAACTGTGCAAAAGTCAAACGTGTCCTTTGTCCAAAAGGAAGCAACAAAAAAAATCCAACCTTGCCGAGAGAAACTTCTTCCTTCAAGTTGTCGTATCTCTGCTCCAGTCTGGAATATTCTTTCAGGAGGTTTTGGTAGCGACGTCGCTCGGCGTCCATTTCGGCGCGCAGCAAGGCGCTTCCCACATCCTCTGCGGGCGTACACGCACAAACACGCATATGCAATACGCTGGCTGTGAACAGCTCATACTGTGCAACCATCTCACCCACGACGGGCCGGTGTACCGCGGTGCAATTGGCTGACCTTGAGCGCGGCTGGACTGTTGTTTGATCTTCTGGTTGAGTTCTTCCTTTTGGCTCTTGAGCAGTGCGTTTTCTTTCTCCAGTTCGGCCACCCTCTGCCGAGAAAGACGTGGAGCTCGATCACACGGCGGATTACGAGCAGTGTTTTTTTTTTTTTTCTTCTACGACGCTCTCACCTGGGTAAGCACCAGCTTCTCGGAACGGTGCTGCTCCTCCATCTGGCTCTTCTGGGCCTGGGCCTCGTCCAGCTGCACGCCGAGCGCCTCCAGCTCGGCCCGCATCGCCGTCAGCTGAGTGGCGCTTCCCTGCTGGCTGCGCGCCTGCTGCAGGTGCTGCAGCTCCTGCTGGACGCGACTGAGCTCTGTGCCGAGGGTGGTGTTGGCGCGCAGGAGCTGCTCGTTCTGCTCGCGGTACTCCTTTCCCTACACATCGGCGGAAAAATTGAAACATTTTGAACATCTTAAAATAGACGTAGTAATACGCGAGGGATGTCGTTAACATTTGTCAACCGTGGGTATGTGAAGAAATGTGGTGGCGCGGGTGCAGACGCGTGACGGTACCTGGTCGTCCATCTTCCTCTGCAGCTGGACAATCTTGTTCTCCATGCCCGTGTTGAGCTTCTTCAGGCCTTTGGTCGAGCGCGCCTCCGTCTTGAGCGTCTTGAAATGGCGCAGCGCCAGAGTGCGCCTGTAGGCGCACTGCAGCACCACGGCGGCCCGCCACATCCGCTGGTACTTGAGCCTCTGCAGCCACCCGCGGACGCACTTCTGGATGATCAGCGCCTTGTGGTGCAGCAGGAACTGGAAACGGGCAGGAGAAGGCGTAAGCGTGACGTGGCTGGCCAAATTGACAACGTCAGGCCCCCCATCTGCTCACAAACGCTACTTTTGTCCACCCCAAGCACACAAAAGCGCATGCTTTCATGTTACCGTGACCTCATTCACATGCAAGTCGCTTATTCGTCGACATGTTTGGTGACTCTCATATTTTGTTGTTTGTACTCACTCTTGTGTGTTTTGTTTGTAGCCCATTGCATCCATGTGTGTGTTACCTCCTGGTAGATCCTGCGTGTGAACATCCCCCGCGCATAGGCCTGGATGGTGACTGTGGCCCAGCGCACGTTCAGGAAGGCGCGGCGCTCTCTGGCCATGCGGTAGTTCTTCTGGCACACCACGGCGGCGCGTGTCAGGCGCAAGTATTCCGCGTATCTGTGGGCAGAGGTTATGGGGATGTAAGATCATCAGCGAGCGACAGAAATGAAAACGAGGTTTACGAATATGACGACGTTCGAGGATGGGAGCGTGGACTGACCTGCGCGCCAAGTATCCTCGCCCGTATCTCTGCAGCAAAATGACAGATTTGCGGATCTTCTGGTAGCGGACCTTCTGCAGCCATCCGCGCACCGTCTTCTGGACGGTGATGCAGGCGGCGCGGAACTTGTCGGCGCGCAGCTTCTCCAAATAGGCCACCTGACCCGCCCGGAAGAAGATCTTGCTTTTTCCCAACTGGAACATGTCGCCTTCCTGGCCCGCCCACAAGAATCCATCAATCAATCCATTCATCAGTCAAACAAAACGACGGTCGCCGTCAAGCTGTTTGTATCTACCCGTTGAGCATGTTGGCGTCCTGACTGTCACGCGAAGAGTATTTCACCACCACTATTTCACCACCATTTGAGGTAAATGAAAATAATTGTTGTTTTTAATAACTGTACAATCCTATCGAGCGCCATTTTTTGTTATGAAACAGGAAATTAGAATTGCCCCGCATTCTCTCAATGCAGAAAGATGCTTTTCCAAGCGAGCGTGGCCGGAGAAGAAATTGGATTTGTATCTCGAGGGGTGACAGAGTTTCAGTGAGTGGCGAGGCGTGCAACTGGAATTTGTTGGCAATTGTGCAGTTGAGCGGCGTGCGTTTGCCGACGGCATTTTTTGTAGCTTCTCACCTTGATGAGCGTCTCCAACAGCTTCTGACACACTAACTTCTTGTCTGGGCACGACATGTCCGACTTGCGCATCAACACGCGATACCGGCTGAAGAAGTCGTTGTATGTCCACCTGTACAAACAGGATTCATTTCAGATTTTTCTTATGCCAGCGACATACAGTGACAGTCCCAATTACAGGCGTGGTTCACCCGTTGATTTTTGGGCGGGATGAAAAAAGGCCCGATTGACTGGGGTTTTTTTTTGTTTTGGTTTTTAGGCTTTGGCCTCAAAATAAAAACAGAGGGTGAACAATTCATTGGGAACTGATTGACTTTCAAATTAATCAAAACCATCATAAAAATTCATCAACGGTCAGAGGGTGTGACCTGGACGGGTATCCAGCGGCGCTGATGCGGATGGTCTCCAGAACGCCGCACGCTCGCAGCTGCTGCACTGCTCGACCAGAGTCAAACCTGCAACGCGCACGTTAACAGGACGTGAACTTTCATGTGACGCGCGTCAGCAAAAGGGAACGAGTACGTGACACCCACTGGCTTTCCTCGACATGAAAGCATCTGCGTTTGTGCTGTTAACATGGGATGTTCCGCTTCTACGGTATGTCGCGTGCGTGCTTCACTTGGGAGATTTGTACAGTAGGTTTGACTTATCGGGATGTGTGCTTGTCCTGTCGGCGTGCAGGCTGTATTTGTGTGTTTATTTGGTGAGGCATTTCCCCTTTGTGGACACCTTTGTGCTGTCGACATCGGAGGAGGAGGGGAACCCCCGATAATTGACTTACGAGAAGGCCTCCTTGACGTCGTTGGGTTTGATGCAGCGTACGTAGTGAGGCGTGGTGGCGTTGAGTGTCTCCATCAGAAGATGCAGAGAGCTGCGGAACTGAACACAAGCGCGCCGGGCGAGATGTGAACAAAGCCGTTGCGGGCCATCGCGCGCGCACCTCCGCCATTGCCGAGCAGGGCGGGCCAGGCGCTCACCTGCAGGCCGACGCTCTTCCTGTGTTCTTTGTTGGGTGGTTTGGGGGCGGACTTTGCGGGCCGCACGTTGACTCTGGCGGATTTGGGGGCGCCGTCCTCGCCGCTGAACAGGTCGGCCACCAGCTGAAGCTGGGGACACACTCAGTCGATTACGGCCCTTCAAACATGGGCCAAAATAATCAGCTAAATGGCCAATGTTTGTCGATTGACTTGACCTTGATGTACTCCAAGCAGTGACCGCAGTTGGACACGAGTAACATCGGTTTCATTATTTGTTATGTCTCAAAAGTATATCATGAAATTTGGTGATATGCTCATTCTATGGATGTGGCATTCAAAACAAAGCAAACTTTAATTTCTACAAGCAATATTAATCAAATATAAACGTGTTAAGTATGACACAATTTTAACTACGGGCAGCACAAACATATCTGACGTGGATTAACGTGCTTATAATTTCATTACCGTATTTAAATGCTTTGCACCACGCAATGCACTCTGAGAATTGAAGTGACATTGAAGCGGAGAACGTATTTTATGCAGTTTATATTTTTTTTTAATCCATCAGCCGATTAATCAGTAATTGGAATTTAATAATTTAATAAAAATCAGCTGCGGCCTATAAAAATTAAATGTAAATCTCACGTAATCTATTTCAACTGAGATTTTGGATATCTTCAGAAGGGCTGATGTGGATTTTTTTTAGGCATTTCAGATCACCAATTAATGAGCTGATTAATTGAAAAGAAAAAAATGCTGGTTCCTTAACGGGCAAATAAAAGCCAACGTTATCGACTGACCAATTCATCTGTTGGGCCCTGATATGCATCATGTCTTGGGAGGAATTTGGATTCTCACCTTACTGGCCTTGAGGATGTTGATCTGCTCGTCATTCACGGTGTCTCTGTTCTTCTCCAGGAAGCCTGCACACTCGTACGCCACCTAGGGGCAACGGCGTGCGATACATGCAAGGAGCTCAAACGCGGCAGCAACGCAGAAGTGATTTTCCATTTTTTTGTGACAGATTTGGGAAAATCAGGATTTTGGAGTCCATCAGTGAGTACAAAAATAATGACAATCGATCACTAATGCGATCAGAAGATGGACCAATCTATCCAATGTATTTCAACAACTCGTTTAGTTACTGTACAGTGGTCCCCTACTATAGGCAGGGGATTTGGGTTAGGATGGGGCCAGCCCCACGAATATCCAAAATTAGCATATATTTTTAAAAAAATTAATAACACTAAAACTTGCAGGCTCTGTCACTCGCCTTATCAGCAAAATGGACGATGATGAAAGCAGAGTTGGACATTCGAGGTTTCTGAAAGTGGGGGCTGGAGGCATGTTGCCTGTACAGCTTCTGAGCCCAGTTCTGATCTGTTCCTTTGGGGACCTGCAAGTGCATCGACAGGAAGCGCATCATCAGGAAGTCCACGGAGGTCGTACACAGTACTTTGGGCGAGAAAGTAGTCAAGTTGATGCGTCGCAGGATAATGTGAGAAATGTGACGATTAAGTCCAGAAAACCCCAAAAATTTTGATGAGAATCCATGACAAGAACTGTGCGGAAAATGTTATTTTACCTGAAGAATCATATCAGAAAAAGAGCTGTAAAAACAATCACGTTATATTTCAAGAATAGTCATCGAGAATAATTTGTAATTTCATGAGAATAATCAAAAAACAAGAGAAGCAAGTCAAAATTTTACAAGACTAAAATCATTCCAAGAAATAAGTAAGCCTGCTATAAAAATCAACACACAACTGTGCCTCAATGGGAAAAGATGACTTGAGATGTGAGAGCGCTCACCAAGCAAATTTAACTCGGATGCTGACGCAAGACTTTAGTCCCGCGTCACAAGTCAAAAGTGTTCATGTTCTGAGAAGGAGAAAAAGTGACTGACTTTGCACTCTTCGTCCAGAAGGTCGAGCACGCCGAGTCGCGCCTCGATCAGGTCGATGCACGGCTGGTTGTCGTGGAAATCGATGAGGGTCCACGGGATCTGCTCTTTCATGTACTCCTCCTGCTCCAATTTGAAGACGTGCTGGACACGCATCACATCATGCACACACCATTAGCACCCACTGCCAAGAAAAACACGGCTTCCTCCCTCCCACCCAAACCTTGGTTGCCTTTTTGTTCATTTCTCCCCCTTTGCAGGGCAACTTCAATGACAGAGGGGGCCGCGATTTCAAGGACAGCCCATGTCATTAAGAGTTTTATGACAAAATTGCCATTTTCCGTAAGGACCAAAAGATGCGCACGTCTATATTTTGGGGGGGTGGGTCAACCAATGTACATCACAAGAACGATCCATTTAAATGCTGAAATGGAAATCAAAGATTCTCTCTTCAAAAAAGGAAGCAAACAAAAATTTCCCCTATTTGACGAGTTCAATACCGTTATTTGGAAGATTTTTTTTGTTCCTAATGGTAATTATTTTGTATTTTGTAATTTCACTGTCAGCGACTACATGGCAGCACACTATTTTGCCTGACACCAAATTTGAGAACACAAGAAGGAAAACAGTTTGTATTTCAAGCGCACCCTAGTTTTCACTCAAGATGATTGAATGTCAAATCCTGCTTTTTACGCCTACACAAAGCAACGGCTGATGGTTCATTTTGTAACTCTGGTTCCAATTCATGCCTTCTGCCCGCCCCAGAGTGGTCAGTCCCTCCGAATCTTTGTGTGTTTGCAAGAGAATTAAGCGACTCGTGACATATACTGCCGTCATTCAAATCTCATCGACGCTCAACTCAACATCCTAAGTCTAGGGGGCACCTCACCGAATTGAACTGCTGCTGAAGCTTCTCGTTGGCGTAGTTGATGCAGAACTGCTCAAAGCTGTTGATCTCAAAGGTTTCAAACCTGCGGGCGACACGATTATCAGCCGGGACCTGATGAGAGCAACTGAGATGGGGGCAATACCCGTAGATGTCGAGGACGCCGATGAAGGAGTGCTGCTTGGAGGTCGTGTGCAGCGCCAGGTTAATGTGTGACACGATCCAGTCGAACATGCGGGCGTAGATGTGCTTGGCCAGGGCGTCGCGGGCATTGCCTGCCTGCTTGGCCGACATGTTTTTTACGTAGGTCTCGGACGCCGTCACCAACTTCCTGTGGCACAGCCAGTGCTCCATTTGAGGATGCTCCAGGCCCAGAAGCCTGCAGAAGTGAGCCAGGTGGACGTCGTCACTCTGAAACGACAATCGGCCGTCAGGAGCGTCGGGGGGGACTTGGCGGCCCGTGATCACATGACCACGCAATCAAACTCTTTGTTTTTACCGGGGATGCTAACATGTAAAACAGGCCAATGCTTTTATTTGAATATTTTTTGTGTGCTTATTCTATCAAACCTGACATCAAGTATGCAATTCTGTCCATATTTGTTGGTTGTGTCATTTTTTTCCCCCTGCCAAACATCGATTCAGTAGCGGAATTTAAAAAAAGAAAAAAAAACTATCTGTTCGACCCTGACGTCCAACAGTTGAGACATCATCACCACTGACGAAAAGCCAAGAATGAAACCAAAGCGAGTACTCACTGAGACATGGCACGACTCGCCGTCCCTGTCGGCGTAGATCTCGATGTTGCCCAGATGCAGGACGGCCGCCAGGACCTTGAAGATGGCGTTCTGGCTGGCGTCTTTGATGCCTGCACACACGCATCGTGAGGACGGCCATGAGAAGATGTCAAAGTGCGATATCAGTCGGAGGAACTGCTCACATCACTAACCATCCCAACAAGCCCGACTAGGCCAACTATCTTTATCACTACTTCTTACAGACTTCCTCAAACTACGTATTTTACCCAAGCACTCATGCAAACTGGCTTTGTGCACTTTTTTTTTTTTTATTCAGTTGCTGCGCTTGAATGGATGTGACATTCTTGTCAACTGCCAAGGGACTACGTGAATGCCAACAAGCGTCACACAATTTACAAAGGGGGTTGTGAGTGAGGGAACCAGGGGGTTCAGGGCGGGGGTGGGCACTCACCCAGTAGTCTGAAGGCCTGCCTGGTTCTGTCCAAGTCGTCAGCGTCACTCACGCCGTCGATGAAGATGTTTTCGCCCATGGACGTGTACACAAAGTCTTCGGCGCTGGCTGGCAGCAAAGGACAGAAATAGGATCATTGTGTTTTAGTGGAGATCAACTTGAGTCACGTCATATTTCTGCGGGCGAGTCGGGATCAAGTCCTGTGATGACGGCCCAGCTGGGCCTGGCCAAGTCACTGCAAAAAGAAGCGGCGTGTTCGGAGTGGAGAAGACTCACTGAGGCTCAGGTCTCGCAGTTCCGGCAAAGAGGCGGACGCGCACAGCTGGTAGAAGATGTGGTAGTTGCGCTCATCTTCAGCCTGCAACACCAGCAACAAACACATCAGACCGCAGCAATCCCCGCTCTCTCCCCTCTGCTTATTTCCGACAATCGAAAAAACATATTTACACTTTTGATTGCTTCCTTTGTCCTTTGTTTACCTCTGCATATGACCAAAAAAAGCAACTTTCCGACATCTGACCCACCTGGAAGACCACCCGCGACTTCTCAAGCAGGTACGTTCGCATGTTGGCTCCGATGATGTGGTAGCTGCGGTTGAACCCGATCTCGATGTACTTCCCAAAGCGACTGCTGTTGTCGTTCCTCGTGGTCTTGGCGTTCCCAATGGCCTAAGCCCAGATGAAGTACAAAGAACGGTACCACGAGTCAAGAGCAGGAAGATACTTGTAACATTGGCCACCTTCAAGTTCCTCCCCACTGTCCCAAATCGACCAAAAAGGACTCAACTCACTTCAATAAACCATTTGGACTACAATCGCCTCCATGATGTTGACTAAACCTGGCAAATTAACTAGGCTAGTCCAGACTCGTGTGGACAAGACTGGACTAGATTCCGCTCCATGATAGTCTGAGACACGACAGTGCATTAATTTGAGTCGTGTTGATCTGACTTGACTCACACCCGTGACTGGAGCGACTAAACTGGCCTCATGAGGCTTCCCCGTAACATCGGAGTAGACTGGAGTAATATGGAGCGTCCACGAGAATGGGCTGACCTTCCTGATGGGACTGGACGAGACTGACCTCCATGATGGGATTGGAGGCGAGGACTTTCTCCTCGACATTGGTGTCGTTGGCAGCTCCTCCAACGGTGGCAAAGAACCTCATGGCATACTTAGCAGAAACAGTCTTGCCTGCTCCCGATTCTCCACTCACGATGATGGACTGGTTCCTCTCGTCCCTGAGAAACGCAACCCAGTGGGGGGGGGGGGGACGGACGTGACTGCCGTGCTCCTGCTCGCGGCGACGCTAACGCTTTCCGCCGCCGTCGCGCTCCCACCTGGCCATCTGTTTGTATGCTTCCTCGGCCACGGCGAAGATGTGCGGGTCCATGTCGCCCATGTTCCGACCGCTGTAGGCGTTGATCACCTCCTCGCCGTAGATCTGCAACTCCTCGTACGGGTTGATGGCCACAAGGACGATACCTACGCACAGCGACGCAACACACTCAGCACTGTGGTAAGAGTACAAGAAGAACAAGAGCCACGCGGGAGAGATTTTCTTTCTGACTGCAAATGCGGTGGTAAGTTTTGGGGAGGGGGGGCCTTCAAACAGGTGACGATTACTCCAGGACACGGAAGCAAGAACTCTTTTCCCCTGAATTTGAGTCAGGAAAACCTCAGGAGGTGGCAGCACTAACCGCAGTAGGTGTAGATGTGATTGGACTCCAGGAAGCGCACTCTGAGGTTGTGCAGCACGGCGGGCTCGTGAAGGTAACTCAGCGCCGTCAGGTCGTTCTCACCCACCAGGATGTCGGGGTTACGCAGGAAGGGCATGGCGTTGCTCGAGGGGCCCACCGGGTATTCCAGCGGCTGGGACGAGATGGTGACGCCAAGTCAGCCATGTCACAGACGAGATGTCACGATAAAAGCGCTTACTGTGCCATCCTCCAGGCTGAGGTGCAGCACGGACTCTCCTTGCTTGAAGTCTCGGGTGATCTCCGCCGCCTGCCATATGTTCTCCTCGTGCGGGATCCATACCCGCGTGTACTGAAATACACCCACGCACAGACACACATTCAGAGATAAAGACACACACAAAAATTAAAAACACATGTACACGTGGAGACACAGACAGACACACACACACACACACACACACACACACACAGAGTGACATATAGAAAAACACATGTAAACAGACATAAACACGCACGCAACAAGTCACCCACGACAAGCGATGAGTCATGAGTAATCAGTGCTTACAGAGCAGCGGGTGTGCAGTCAAGACATGGACTAATACAATGCCAGTGCTGCGCCAAACGTGCGGCCACGGGGTCACTGAGAGGAGCTGGGGGCCTCTCATCAATTAATCCCCCAACAAAAGCGCGAAACAACGGCGGGGGGTGGGGGGGAGGGTATTTTCACAACAACAACAACAAGAACAAGAAGCTGTTGTGCAGGTTTGTGTGGAAGGAGAACAAGATTGAAATGTCCTGCGATGGGGGTGAATGGAGGCAGGGGTAGAGTTAGACACCTGCATCTGGCATATCAAAAATACAGAAGATAAAAAGAGGCGTGGCCTGATAGGCAACTGGGCTTCATATCTCGTACAAAGTCCACAATGGAGGCATGGCAACAACTAAGACAGAGAAAGACAGCCAATCAATCAATCAATCGTTAATACTCACCATTAATAATCATCAATAAACAAAAGACTGATTTGAAAGACTTCCTGTTTGAGGAGGCCACGCCCCCGCAAGCTTCCTCATAGCAGGAAGCTCCACCCACCAAGAGGAGGCTGCGGATCAAGATGTACAGGAACTACACGCGCACACTCACGTGCACATAAGTCATGCACATAAAGATGCCCACACACACACACACACACACACACACACAAAAAGTCCCATACGCACATGTGCAGAAACACACACAAACAAACACAGATTAGCACACAAATTTAAAAATGCACGCATGCACTCACTTTTGTGCACAAACTGCCTAACACGCACGTGCAGACAATTGTACACAAACATACACACGCTTGAACACCAACACTCACACACAAAAGCGCAAGCATTAGCCTAGCTAATGTCGCACATGTGCTGCTCATGATGAGGTCACCAACATGCAGCATGTCGAACTTTTGTGAGTCATTGTCGTTAGTTATGAGTCAGTGGGGTACGGTTGTGCGCTCGTGTTGTGTCTATCCAGCATCTGTTGTGAGGACCCCCAGACTTGGTTTTAATCCTGCGCTGCAGGTGGCAGAGGAAGCAGATGGAGGTGTGTGTGTGTGCGTGTGTGTGTGTGTGTGAGGACTTAAGGAGGCAAGTTTGGCAGACCGCCGAAATGTCTGCTTCTGACAATAAAAGGTACTTGCTCAAGGAGCTTTTCAACTCAGCTTCAGTTGTTGTCCTCTTTGAAAACGGCAGCATGTCACTTTAATAATAATAGCAGTAGCAAAAATAATAATAATAATAATAATACGCAATAAAGATGAGGGCTACTGCAAAAAACATGCTCACAGTAGCAGAATGAATTCTACATCTGAATACATGATGAGATCAATGTTTGCTACCCTCGAACGGCTGCTTGCGACATTGACAATCAATTTGAGGACTCTTAAGGAGGTCACAAAGAAAGCCAAGTTGTCCAATTTGGAAACAACTACAGGCCTCCCTCACCTGGGCTCATTGAAGGTCAGGGTTCATTCATTCATTCATCTTCCGAGCCGCTTGATCCTCACTAGGGTTGCGGGGGGTGCTGGAGCCTATCCCAGCTGTCTTCGGGCAGTAGGCGGGGGACACCCTGAATCGGTTGCCAGCCAATCGCAGGGCACACAGAAACGAACAACCATTCGTACTCACACTCACACCTAGGGACAATTTAGAGTGTTCAATCAGCCTGCCACGCATGTTTTTGGAATGTGGGAGGAAACCGGAGCACCCGGAGAAAACCCACGCAGGCCCGGGGAGAACATGCAAACTCCACACAGGGAGGCCGGAGCTGGAGGTCAGGGTTCAGGACTCAATATTATTTTCTAAAGTCACAAATGGTGCAGGTTGCACACTCCTGATCTGTGTTGATCCTTTCTCACAATAATCAGGACAATGACGTACCAAGGTAGGAAATAGATGACTATCAATATGCAACATTATCACCATAAATCTCTGCAAGTGTTTCCATATTTGAAATCACGATGTCCATTAAGTGATGAACTATATTCAGAACATACAACTCATATTTTCACTGGATGTCAGTCATATTGAATGATATTGTTGTAGAGCAGAGCTCACCAAGCTCCAAGAACCACAGACTGTGGGCCTGCTCGAAAAATGGCTCAGCAGTGATTTGGGAGACTTGTGATTTTCTCGGAATACGGTTGAAGTGATCATTTGAAAATGTAAACACTGGCAGATTTCTGTCTTGGATACTGACAGATATCGGTGTCCTGATTATTGTGAGAAATCCTTCACTTTAATGAAGCACATTAATGATTAAGAAGATCATGATCGTAACATTAATAAAAGTCATTTGAACAAGTAACTTATTTCAAGCTGGTAGACCTTTGAGTCAATCAGTACCGTGACTCAAGAAGTCGCTCTCACTTTCACAAAGGTTGCTGACCCCTGTTCTGGAGTAACAGTACAGTACTCTTACTTGACTATAATTTGAATTTAGGTCAACGCTAGTCACCTCTGCTCACCAGTTAGTACGGGAGCAGTTTTTTTTGTAGAATATTTAGTTTTACTCTTACTTGAGTCCTATTACACTAGAGGAGTTACTTGAGTAACTCCAAATAATTTGTAGCTACTCAAGACATTTCCATAGAGGCAACACAAGCAGCAACTTCCTCGTCCACACAACACCGAACCGAACTGAGCCGAACCGAATCCAACCAAAGCGGGAAGCATGGCGTCATCTTTCTTCCCCATTCGCGTCGCCCATATCACTGCAGGTAAGCGACAGGTGCTCTCGCGCACTCTTGCGTCACCAAGTTGGCCCATAGGCGTCACTAAATAAGCGAGCGACAACGTCTTCCTTCCCGAACCAACCAGCAGGCAGGCTGGCTGACTAACTAACCAACTAACTAATTAATTAATGGAGTACTCGACTGACTCACCGTCGTGTAGAGCTCGTTGACGGACATGTTTCTTTTTACTTCCCGAGGACCGCCAAAGTCCACACGCGCGTACGCGTCCAACCCGGAAACGGCCGCCGCTCACGACAGGTGCATCTTGGCAGGTACTTCCGCAACGGCGGCCGTTGCGATTTCTTCTACCAACTATTCTTTTCTTTGTAAGAGAAGAGTTGACCTGATTTGAGGTGAGTGTGCAAGACCATCCGGTTGCCGAGTTTCTTTCATGGATGGCACCGGGTTGACTTTGTTGACGTGCACGCGCACCGCTTAAAGAGACAGTACAACCTCGCCACGCAGGTGCTGCATTGACGTGCGTTGTGATTGGAGGCGTGCTGTGACGTCATCGCTCGACGTAGACACGATGACGTTATGGGACTCAAAATAAACTGCAAAAATTCACTTTTTGTTTGCTCTCCTTTTAACAAAAGTGGTCACCCATCAAGTTTTAACTCTTTATTTTTTGATTGATCGATTTATTTTTCGACTATCCTCAAATAAACTTTCAAGTTTCCATTCTTGATGTTCACATTGTTTACTTTTTATTTTAAACTGAGGTCAACCGACGAATACTAGTTTTTTTTCAAACAACTTTTTTTCAAAACACTTTCAACCAGTCCTTTTACTTTTTATATTATTTTCAAATTATGTATAAAGAATAGTTCAACCTCCCTCGACTGACAAAAACGTTCATAACTTTTGATCTTGTTAAAACTTGCAAAAATTACCCTCAACGAGCATTTGAACTTTTTCTTTTCTTTTTTAATTACCTATTTTTAGTTGAACTGCCATCTACTGACACATTTTATCTAACATGTTTAACAATTCCAATTTTCTCTTTTTCGAATTAAATTAATCTTCAACCACCTTTTCATTTTCTTTTTTAATTTTCAAATGAATTTTTTGTTGACTTTCTAACTCAATTTAATCACTTATGTTTTGGCCTTATTTGAACTGTCCTCAGCAAACCTTTGGTCATTTTATTTTATCTTAACTTTCAAATGTGCGCCCTTTTAATGGATACTTATTTAAACAGCTATCAACGTATTTTTTTAAAGACACACTTTTAATCAAAACACAAATATTTGTATTCACTTTTAACCGATTGAGATGTTTTGGAGCTGCTAACCATGTTGCCGCGCTGTAATAAACCATCTTGTGTTTCCAAGCACTTTGACCTAAGAAATGAAATGAGCGCTTACCTTTTTGTAAGGGTTATAATGTGAGCTCATATTTCTTCATGTGTGGTCTCGATATTGATGTGACGTGTCTCCCGTGTGGGGAAGTGGGAAGCCGACAAAACTCTCCCTTCCTGAACACTCCCTCTACAGGTATGAGCTTCCAGCCGTCCCGCCCAGAACTGCCACACTGATTTTTCAGCAAGATTAATCCTAATGTCACATCAGCGCCATCGACTGGTTTGACATGTGCACTGCGTAGGAGGCACGTGCATAGATTATTTTTGGATGCAGGTGCTCAAGCCAAAAATTGATTTTGAAAGTTTTTGAGGGTTCCGACTCGGAACAGCTAGTAGTTGGTGTTTTTTTGCATAATATTTCACCATGATAATTTTCGAAAGTGTAAAGATTTTAATGACTTTGCTTCAAATTCATATTAACCTTACATGTCACATCTACACAGTAAAAATGATAAAAGCAAACTTGAGGTTAGCATGTTGGTTCGGAACCTCGGTAAGCATTCCAGTTTTTCATGTGGCTTCTTGCATTTCATTGGCCACTCCTACCCCGAGGGTTTGTGGCGAGCACTTGACGCAAAAAAGCTTTTTCACTCTTGCTTCTCAACGGTGTCCGCTTTCCTGAACGGGTGCAGGACGCCGTCATTGGGCCTGGCCATAACTTCGTCTTTCTTCTCCAGCTTCTCCTGCTCCATCTGCTCCAACCGCTGCTGCTCCCTCAGCTCCTCTTCCTCCTTTTCCTTCCTCTCACGTTGACGCTGCTCCATCTGCGCCCGGAGCTCAGTCTGGTACGCCGTGTACGCCTGACGCTGCCTGCGGGGCGTGCCGCAAACGTCGCGGAAAATGCCCGGCAACCGCGAACAAACGGGAGACCCGTCGGCGCACGCACCTCTTTGCCACCTCCTCGTCGGCCCGCTTCATGTCCCGGAAGGCGGCGTCCAGCTCCACTCGCTCCTTGGCGAGGTCGGCGCGTCTCTGAAAGTCAAGATGCTCTACGCGTGCAACACAAAAATGAACTTCAACAGTACAATGAGAGCAATAGGAAATATGTTCATCCAATTTCAAGGCTTGATGACTCAAAGAGTCAACGACTAAATGGAAGGTGTTTCCAGTTCTTACGTTTCTGCACGTTCTGCAGCCGTCGGGACTCCATGACCTCGCTCATCAGTCGGTTCCTGGCCTCCTGCTGCAGGAGGTTCTGTCTATCCCGTTCGTCCCACGTCTCTTTCATCTTAGCCGCCATCATTTGCTCCATCTGCTCCTCATCCTTCTTGCGTTTGATCATCTGCTCAGCCAAATACTGACGGAAGCGGAGGTCCTCCTCTCTCATGCTCGCCTGCCGGGGTGACACCCCCCCACAAAAAATGAAATTTGTGGCAACAATGGATACACAGTATTTAGTCTCCATAGTGGGATGGGGGCGCGAAAGGGGTGTACCCGCTTGTCGGCCGTCTCCTGCTGTGCCTGAGTCTCGTCTTTCTGTGACTGGTGTAGGATTTTGAGGCCCATCTGGAGCTCTTCCTCCTGTTCTTTGGCCATGCGCTCCATCTTCAGACGGAAACTTTCATCCAGCAGTTGGCGTCGGGCCGTCTGGCTGTCCCGTTTGAGGTGACGCTCGCGCTGAACTTGCTCCCGCAGAGCCTGCATTTCCTCCTCCTGCACGCACACACCCACACAGCAAGTGAGGACAGGACAGACACGCACGCATGCTCGGACAGCGGTTGGGCCAAAGCTGGCCTCTAAAAAGGTAGCATAGATGCACAATAGACATTCTCTCAAAATTTTTTGAACATCATACAAAAAATAAATAAATAAAATCACAGCTGACCTCCTGCCGCGCTTCCTCCTGCCTGACCAGGCGCTCGCGCTGCCGCAGGCGCTCGGCCGCGGCCATTTGCTCGCACAGAAAGTCCATCTGCATCTGGTTGCAGTGCCGCGCGTCGGACGCCTCGCGCCGTTCGCGCTCCTCCTTGGCATGAGCGTCCGCTTGCCACATCTGGTGGAACATGTCTTCCTCGCGCTGGCGGGCAAGGGCGCACTCCTGCTGGCTGCGGATCTGGGCCGCTCGTTCCTCGGAAATCTGCAAAACTCGCCGCTTCGTCTGGGCCTCGCGGAGTTCCTGGCACTGCTCCCTGAACGCAAAACAGTTTGTGTCTCAATCGAGCGGAAACACATACGGTGGATCTTCGTCATTCGCGGTGATAGGCATCCAACTAGCCTATTGGTAATGCCGTCATGTATAGGAGTTGAGCTGAAGGCACTTTGTTTTCACTCTTTCAAATTTAATGTCTCATATACATGTGTGGCGCCATCCAGTGGTCGACAGTGGAATTACACCTAAAAGCAGCATCAGCAACAAAGAGGTTGGATTTCAAGTGCCATGGTTTGTTCGTTCTGTTTGCTAAGTCTACAATATTAATCGATGAGACGCGTTATTTTGAATCGGTCGTTGCTCAATGTCAGATCATATAAAACCACGAGTGGTCGACCCCCGAGGAATGGCTGTGGATTTCAGTGTAGCCCACCTGAACTGCTGGTCCAACTTTTGTGCAACCACCTGTCTCCGCTGTGCCTCCCTGGCGTCGATTAGACTTTTAGCTCGCTCGCGCATCTGCGTTTGCCTCTCCAGCGGGGTCACCCGGTTCAGGCGAGCCGCCAGAACAAGCTGCCGCTCCTCCTCGTCCAGAAGCTCTCGGAGCCTGTGGACCCCGGAGACCCATCTGTTTTAGCAAACTGATTTTCATTCGGTGCCCCTTGTGGTATTCGCTATTCCAAGGTTCTGAATTTGAATCTCGGACACACTAAAGACATCAATGATTGGTCCCAGGTGGGAATACGAGCTGCAATGGGTGTTTGTCTGAGTGACACCAGTCCATTGACTGGCGACCATCCAATCGTTATGTGTACTTGACGTGAACCGAGTTAAAGTCAGAAGCCGAAATGTCTCCACCATTGTGGGCATCACCTTTGTTGGCGTTGGTGGACGGAGAAGCGGTGCTGCATCATGACGTCATCCACGTCCCTCCGGACGGTGTGGCCCACATAGCGAGCGTCGCTGGACAGTAGCCAGCAATTGTTGACGCGACAGGCCTCGTTCTCACGCGTGCCCTCAGTCGCACGCTCACGCAGCTGGTCCTGCTTCTGCCGAAGCAGCATGGCACGGCGTGCGGGAAGCATGCTTGCTCACGCTTCAGATTCTTGTGAATTCTTCTTGGTCGTACGCCGCTGGTGTGGCTACTACTTTTAAAAAAAGCGTTTTTAGAGAGAGGTGAGGGGAATTACGAATTTGGTTCTGCAGGTTTGCATTTTGTAAGGCCTCACTGTGGCATTCTCAAAATCGGCCACAGTATCTCCCTCTAGTGGTAGACAACAGCGTTACTCCCCAAGTCGTGTTCAGAAATGTTCTAAACAGCATTAATTACCCTATTTGTCTAAACACGGCACTGACACACACACACATTCTGAAACCTTGATTTACAAACGACCCTTTTTACAAACTTTTCAAGTTATGTACAGGAGACTGAAGGGAGAAACCCCCATAAACAGTCTTGTACACCATCAAAAAACAAAGAAACTCACCTGGGTGTTCCAATACTTTCGTATAAAAAGAACGTGCGAGCAGTTCTCCGAACGCGTAGTCGTGGAGTGTGATGTTCCCTCCAACAAGCATCAAAAAGTGCTTCAACTATTTTTGACTGACTTCAATGCATTCAGCTGATAATTGACAAGCAAGCGGCCTTCTTTCTTTCGTGTCGCGTCATACGTCGACACTTTTTAAGTTCGACGTTCTTGTCGTGTTAGTCTCTCTAAATATATTTTTTTCATTTTCACAGTGGCTTCGAGGCAACTTGTTAAATTTTCGATTGGCTGAGTAAAAGGGAAAGGTTTTAGCTACTTTCAGCTCGGCCGCGTCGCCGAGGTGACGAGCAAACAGGGCTGTGACGTCACTGAGCCCAAAAGACACTTGTGAGCGTCGCGTCAAGATCACGTGACGAGAGCGCAGGCGTTCTAGCGAGGCGCACGCATGTTTTTTTTAAACATGTAAATTTGTTTTAGCTGTTGTTAATTTGTTCAAGTCATTTAGGTGTTTCAGTTTGTTAGTGTTTTGTACTTAACAGCTAACGCAAAAACAGGGCAGTGTTGATGCGCACTCGTTTTCAGTGTTGACATCTTTAAACATGCCCAAAAGTGTTTATTAACCAAATCTGCAGCAGTCACTTTCTGATGAGGGGGGGGGGGGGGGGGAGAGAATAGTCAGCAGAAAACTAACATTTGGGCCACCTGTAGTTAAGGTAGCACTATTCATCACACCGTAAAATATAGTATTTGATGTATTGATAAACTCAATATAGGGCGGCCCGGTAGTCCAGTGGTTAGCACGTCGGCTTCACAGTGCAGAGGTACCGGGTTCGATTCCAGCTCCGGCCTCCCTGTGTGGAGCTTGCATGTTCTCCCCGGGCCTGTGTGGGTTTTCTCCAGGTGCTCCGGTTTCCTCCCACATTCCAAAAATATGCATGGCAGGCTGATTGAACACTCTAAATTGTCCCTAGGTGTGAGTGTGAGCGTGGATGGTTGTTCGTCTATGTGTGCCCTGCGATCGCCTGGCAACCAGGGTGTCCCCCCGCCTACCGGAGACGGCTGGGATGGGCTCCAGCAGGCGACCCTAGTGAGGATCAGGCGGTACGGAAGATGAATGAATGAATGAATAAACTCAATATACTCGTTTCTACACTTTCTTTTAGTTGCTTGCGAAAGAACGGAAATGCGAGATGCACGAAAATAACACATGAAATGGTTTTTAGTAAATTTATTTATTTTAAGAAAGTAGCAGGCCCCCCAGCCCTTGTGACTACTACGCTGCCCACAAGCATGACCAAAGTAGTAGTAGTCAGAGATGGGGCAGGAAATATTTTGGAAAGGGACGTTGTTTACATGATGTAATGGGCTTTAGACATACAGTAGTTGTTTTTTCTAGATTATGAGACCGGAGATTCAGTCAGCAATTGGGAGGGAGTTTTTGAACGGCGGGCACTATGACCTCAGCACTGTCCTGGGTCTTTGTGGCCCCAGCAATGTTCCTGACCCCTAGGAGCTGAAAAAGATGTTTTATCTGAAGAGAATGTTGCTTAAAGCAGAGAGGCACCCTTCTAGGTGTTCCAACCATTTGTGTTACTAGAGAACTTTTCCTAGGTTTTTTTGTCACTGGAGAAGTTGTCATGAGAAAAGTGGACATTATTGCTCGGATTGGAGTGGTTTGAGCTAGACTACTTGTTAGTGCCCCACTCCCTGGAGAAGTTGTCCCAGATGTTGCTATCACCGGAGAAGTTGTGATTCCTGCTTGGGAGGCAGCTCGCGTAGAAAGGATTGCAGTGGTTTGAGCCGGACTACTTGTTTCAAGTTTAGCTTTCATTGCAGAAGAAGGCGTCTGAGGTCCAGGGGGAGGTTTTGTTCCCTGAAGGGTCATCCGTGCACGGTATGGATTAATACCAATACTTGTTACAAGTGTTTCAACCCCTGGAGAAGTTGTCATAGCTGTCACGGTCCCTGGAGCAGTTGTTGTGGAAACTTGGGGGAGAGATGTTGCTAAAGCGGCTGTTGTAGACAGGACTGCAGTTGTTGGACTACTTGAGGTTCTACTCGTCGGTGGCACTGAGAAAATGATTGAAGGGATTGTCGTTTCTGAAGGAGATGGTGTCGATAGGATCGCAGTTGTTGGCCTCAGATCACCGGCTGTTTTAAGCGTCGACACCGCAGAAATTGTCTGAGAAGGGGAGGGAATTGCGGAAGCTGTCAGTCTACTGGTTGGGCCTGATGTTGACACCGGAGAAGTAGTTGGAGCTAAGGAAAGATTTTTCATGGCGGAATTGGACCCCGTGGACAGAATTGCAGTGGTTTGAGATGGACTACTGGTTGACCCAACTGTTGCTGTGAATGCAGAATTTGTTCTAGATGTTGTTGACATGAGAGAAATAAATGTAGCTTGGAAGGGAGCTGCGCTTCCTGAAGGGGCTGTTCCAAGCCCAACTGCGGTGGTTTGACTCAGACCAATTGTTCCGACTATAGAAGCCGACACAGGAGAAGTCGCCGTCTGAGCTTGAGAAGGAATTGTGCTTCCTGAATGGGATGTTGTCAGCTTGATTGCAGAAAGTGTGGTCGAGGTTACATCAATTGGACCAGGAACGGTTGACGTAGGGGTCCGAGAGGTTTTGGGTACAGGAATTGTGACTGGATCAGAAGTGACTGTCGTGGGGATCGTATTTGTAGAAAATGTAGAAGTTGTGGTTCCACTCGAAGGCAGTGCAACGTTGGTTTTAGGTCCAGGAGCCAGAGCGGTCACAGCAGCTGTAGAAAGTGTCGTTGAGGTTGCAGTAGTTACGGTTTCAGGAATAGTTGAGGTCAGAGCAGAGGTCGCCGTGGGTACAGAACTTGGGTTTGGAGAGCGAGTTGTACGTGCAGGTGGAGTTGCGGGTACAGCAAAAGATGAAGTGGAGGTGGTCGTGGGTATTTCAGCTGTGGTAGGAGTTGGAACTGCAGTCGAGGTTTTCGTTTGTGAAGGTACCGAGGTGGTTGTGGGTGAAGGACTTTTACTTGGAGCAAAATTGGGCATTGTGGTCGAAGATGGGCTGACTGCGCCAATTATAGTTGGAGGATGAGTCGTCGAGAGTCTCTCGGTGGCTGTAGCGGTTGTGTCGTAAGTGGTTGTGGGTACTGGAGTCTGAGCAAAAGTGTTCACCATTGGAGGTAATCTAGTTGTTGGCATAGTTGTGGTTTGAGCAAGAGAAGTCTTTACGGTTGGGGTTGGCAGTTTTTTTGCTATACCGGGAGTCAAAGATTTCCTAGTGACAAAGGCAGGAGTCATGGGCACAGCAGAAGTCGCAGTCGAGGCAGAGACGGTATCAAGTACAGGTGGGACTCGAAATGCTGTAGTTGAGGCCAGTGGAGTTGTGTGTACAGCATGAGAATGTCTAGCAGAGGTGGCGCTTGGCATTGTTGATAAGGTAAGCGCAATAGCGTTTGGGGGCATTTTAGCAGTTGCCCTCCACGCAGAGGTTGTTGGTCCAGAACTTGTGGTTTGTGAGGTTGAAATTGTGTCCTGTGAAACTCCGCGTCCAGCAGTAGATGAGGTTTTAGCACGGTTAGAAGTCGGAAGAGGAGTGCTCATCGTTGGAGAAAGCGTCGTCGAAGCTGGAGCCGTGTTGCTTTTGTTGATAGCTGAAGTCAAAGTAGGAGTCGTTTTGGCTAAGGGACTTGTTTGAGCGGGATTTGTTCTCGTTGTCATAGTACTTGTGATTTGGGTCATAGGGACGACTGCGTGGATGGGATTTGTGATTGGGGATCTTGTGGTTTTGGATAGTGTACTTAGAGGCGCGGTAGCAAAGGCGGTGGTGTGTATTGTAGCATTCATGATTCTGGAACCGACAGTCGAGACTGATGTGGTGTGTGAGGGGCCTAAAGTGGTTGTGGGTTCATGGTTCCCGGTTGGAGCAGCCGCGTTTATCGCGGCAGATGAGGTTCTGTTCGGTACCGCGGTACTCGTGGTCAAATCAAAGGTCGTGACCAATTCAGGAGACGTTGACATGGTCATTGAATGTCCCGCGATTGTTTTTGGCACAGGACTTGTGATTGGAGCAGAAGCGGTCGCCATCACAAGAGAGGAGGGAGGTGTGGGTATTGCGGCTAGAGCGAGAGTAATATTTCTGACGGGTGCACCAGAGCCTGGAAGCACCGCGGTAGATCTGGTCAACGCATCGGTCGTTGTAAACGGAGGATATTGTATGGTTGGAGCAGACATTGGTATGGTTTGTGAAAGACCTTGGCTTCCTACTCGTTTAAGACTTGTGGATGAGGAGACTGAAACGTTGGCCTGTGTGGTTGCAGGTACCACACTAGATGTCTTAGCTGAGGTCAATGGGAACATATTTGTGGTTGGGACAAGAGTGGTCATCGAGGGAAGAGATGAGGTGGTTGTTGGCGCTGCAGTCGTCATGGTCATGGTCCAATATGTCATTAAAGAGGCTGAGCTGGTTGTGGGTACAGAACTTATGGTTGTGGCTCTTGTAGCAGGAATGGGAGTTGGTACTCCACGCGTGGTGGCCATAGTAAAGGTTGTTGTGCCCAATTCAGGAGATTTTGATATTGAAAGAGTCCGGCTGACTTTCATTACAGTACTTATTGAACCCGATGTGGTCATGGTGGTAGGAGGTGAGGCGAGTGTGGGCATCATGGAGTCGGAAAGTTCCCTTGAGGCCGCAACAGTTGTGGTTCCAGTAGATGTTGGGGTAAGAGAAGAGTTGGATGTAGGTGAAGAACTTGTGGTTGCAGAGGTAGGTGGAGGTTTGGGTAAAACTGGATACGCGATTGTGGGCCGTGCAGTTGGCACTAATAGTGTCGTTGTCCTTCTGGATTCAGCTGCAGTGACCGCAACAGTTGTGGAGGGGGTTGCAGGCACTGCACCTGCAGGAGCAGAACTGGTCGTTGTGGGCTCCTTACTTGTGTAAACTTCAGTTGGGGCTCCCGCAGTTGCGGGTTCAGTCGCGGTTGACACAAAAGAGCTGCTTGCGGATGACGGCGTTGTGACGGGTGCCGTCGGGGTGGTTGTGGTTGGAGGCGAGGTGGTCGTCGGCATCGCAGCAGACATGCTCAAAGGTGCGTCAAATCTAAACACCCCACCGGGTACGGCAGAAGTTGAGGTTGGAGTGGCGCTGGTTGGAGCTCGAGGCGTCGCGGGAGGGGTCATCGTCGCACATATCGGGGCGGCTTCAGAGGTTCTACTTCCAGGAGTCGGAGTTAGAGCGGAGATCTTTCTTGTGGTTGGAGCGACACTGGATGTTGGAGTTGTGGCGTCGGTGTGACTCTCACAAGCAGGAGCTGGAGAAGGTGAAGTTGTTGTGGCGCACGGTCTTAAAGTGGTGGCACTCATCGTACTTGACCGAGTTGGTGCAAGATCTCCGGTAGTGTCCGCCGTGTCATCTTCATTATATTCACCTGAAGGAATTTCATCATAACCCCACAATTCAAAGATGAGGGAGTCCCGATAAAACACTGATATTGGAGCGGCGGTGGTGGAACACTGTAGTTCCTCTGCAGCAGCTCGAGAGTCAGAGTCCACTTCATCCCGCAAAGATCTTGGCTGAACTTTGTGTGGCCTTTGAGTGTCCGCGTTGTCGCAGGCTGCCAGCATGGTGGACATTTCCCCCAGAGAGTCCAAATACACCACCATTGAATACTGCAATGAATAAAACCCATTCAATATTATCAAGCCCGAACTAGGGTCGGATCTTTTGTTCGGTTCCTTTACCGTGTGGGCCGCAGTGGAGTTGAGCACAAATACAGAACCTGCTCGAACCATGCTGACTGCAGAACGGATTGGAGCTCCATCACAGATATTTTTGATCTTCAGAACTTTGGAGCCTGAAGGCAGCTGGACCAGGATTTGCGAGGGTTTGCAGAGCATCAAGGGGGGCGGCGGATGAAGATCAGTGGCCAAATCCTCGCAGGAAGCAAGTGCTACCATATTGGTCTGTAGCAGACTGTCAAAATAAAAGACCTGCAGCTGGTGGAAGCGTCTTCCATTTGCCACCTGGAGAGAAGTCGGGAGAAAATTTGTCCCATGACGAGGGCTTAACTTTCACAAGAGGCGACAACAGCTTAGTGTAGGCAGAAATGATTCCCGTTTTCTTTTGGAATGAGCAGCAAGCATTAGATTGGAAATGAGA
Organism: Hippocampus zosterae; assembly: GCF_025434085.1. NCBI lineage: Eukaryota > Metazoa > Chordata > Actinopteri > Syngnathiformes > Syngnathidae > Hippocampus > Hippocampus zosterae. The sequence continues at coordinate 10,008,759 of NC_067468.1, forward strand.
CCAGTGAGATGCTTTCAAGACATTGTTGGAGAAGAATCAGGCTGGGCACACAGGGACAGTCTGGATGTCGTCCTGACTGATGTCTCTTAAAATAAAATGATCCAATCTCGTGTTAAGAGTGGATTTTTCTTGATAATCACGACGCTTAAGTATTAAAGAAATTACTCAACATGAAATAGATGACCAAAAAGCATGATATAGGGAAGGCCACTGACGGTCATTTGACTCTGGAGTGAGATGGAAACTAAATGGAGCCAATCAAATAAGCACCCTGACTAATGAACAATGCAACAGTCCGACCCTTTTTTTTTTTTTGCAGCCAACGTCTTTTATCAAAATGTGCAAAATGAGAACGCGGTGAAACATGGGCCAATAATAAAATCAGTAACAAAACAGGAGAAGGTCAGCATATGCGATGGCCACAATGAACGCCCGTCAGATAGCAAAACACTTGGAGGGAAATTATTTTTTTTTCAATTTCAATTGACGGGACAGGCGTGCAGGAGATTGGACACTTTTTCCATCATGCAGAGGGAACTTGGGGAAGGTCTCGAGGAAAAAAAAAACACATTCAGACAATGCGTTGAACCAACTCAAACTTGGGACTTCCTTGTGCATTCTCTCCAAGAAAGTCGCTGTGGTATATGGTGTTTGCTGCTTCGCTGGTCTTCAAAAAACACTCGGTGATCGGTGGCTGTTTCCCGACGAATGAGCACTTCAGGGACCACGGCTGATTGGGAAAAGATTTTATTCTACCAATGTCCGAGTGGAATCGATGCGGGCTCCTGTGAGTCTCCGATTTTTTCAGGCCGCCCCGAAGAAACACATTCATGAGATTATATAGAGACAATATGATAATGAGAGGCGGGGAGGTACGCCTCTCATGCAAATCCAGAAACAAAGAAAGTAACATGTCATCTGACTCGTGTGGCCGGAGGAGACCAAAGGTTATGAGAGCCAGTTCTTTAAAAACATGTCCCGTGGAGGGGGCCCCAGACTTGGTGGGGCCGAGGGCACCAAAGGTTATGAGGTCCAACTGCAAAAGCATGTCCCGTGGAGGGGGCCCCAGACTTGGTGGGGCCAGGAAACCCCTCGGGGGCTGCTAATCGACCAAGTGAAATAGGGTCCAGACTTCACACTACATTCTTTGGTTTAAGTACACGCAGAAGCTGAATTCTCCCTGACCCGCAAATATAGAATAGAATCGTGTCACTGACGCCAGGTGGACATTCTAAGGCCATCTACAGGAATAGAGAGGGAATTCCAAATTACACTTCATCGCCTCCCTGGCGGAGGTCCTCGCTCCAAAAGCGCATCGAGCGAATAGCATTTGACGCATGAAAAAGTGCCGAGCACGAACGAGTGCGTGCGTCCACGTACCGCCAGCTGCAGGTGCGCGCTATCGTATGGCAGCTTGAGCAGCAGCACCGGACCGAACCTCCGAACGGAAGCAGAAGAACTGTCGGGCAGCGCCAGCAGCCGAATTCCGTCTGCACGCACGCAAGCGTTCACAAGATGAAACGCGCACACGCACACGCGCACACACACACACACACGAAAGCCACTCACTTGTCAGCCGCGCTTTGGAATGTCTGACGAGGGACAAACGGACCCAAAGCCTGTCGTCGCTGCAGCGGAACTGCGGCCGGTTCAGGTCGAAAGAACCTTCACGTCCTGACACTGCATAACGCGCACAGAGCAACAACACTCACAACAGATTTTTCGGCTGTGTTTGTTATGGTTGTTGTGCGCTTTCTTACCTGCCATAAATTTCCACACGGGGACCGGGAAGAACCGCGCCGGGTTGCGTCGACTGGGACGCGCGTCCCCGCCGGTGCCCTCCGCTGTGTCGAGGTGGACTAGAGTCACCAGGGTGACCAAAAGCCAGGCCTCAATCCGCCCAGAAGGTCCCGACATGGTCCGGTCGGGTTGGATTGGGTCGGCTGAGTACCGGTTTCTTGTGTTCTGTTCGGTGGTTCGTCGTGAGCGGTGCTGCCCGGTTCTGCTTGGCTCTCCGAAGAAGATAAAAAAAAAGGGGCAACTCGCACCTGTGACTTTTGAAACAAATCACGACTCTGCCGATTGGATCATTGGAACCGGAAGTGGGCTGGGTCAATGAGCCTCAGCTCCTCTCACACGATTTTTGCAGGGTGTTCGATTTTAATGTTGTGATTTGTATATTGAACATGAATAATTTCACCAAAAATGGTCCATTATATTATATTCCGTTTTTTTCAACCTTTAAAGCTGTTTGAATACCTGCAAAAAGGCTGCCCCGCAAACCTACAACGCACTCTCACACGGAACCGGAAACCGGATCCAGGTGTGACCCGCGAGCAATTAGCGACGCCGTGCCTGCGTCGGGACGCACGTCGCCAATGTATTGCACACTCAATCTCTGTATATTTCTCTACAGAAGGTGAACTTTACTGTATAGTAAACGCAAACTGCTTTAACTCCTGTACTTAAGTAAAAGTTAAAATAAAATCAAAATTACAGTTGCTGGGGACAAGGCGGTGACAGCAAGCAGCGAGTGTTTAGCGAGTAGTGAAGTTACTCTGTCGCGTTCGGTGACGTCACTGTTGCAGTTACCGGAGCAGTTCGCTCAGGGATGGCTAATGGGGGCTGAAGCACCGTCAGGAATCTGCGGAGCCTCAATGAAATCACTACAGCATTTTATTTCATTTTCTTAGCCCCCTTTAGTCTCCAGTAAGTAGCAAATAAAAAAGAAAAATCATTGGAGCTGTCCATGGTACCAATCTGCTCGAGCATGTAGAGCGACCTGAAAATTCAACTTTATGTCTGCCCCCCCGACGCACCCGAACGGAACCCATGAAACGCCTCGTGACTTTGAAATGACCAGCAAGCGCTTTTCGTGCATTTGTTGTGTTTATGGGAGTTTATTTGTGGCGCGTGCGTACACGGTTGACATCGATGAGCAGACAGACGCCAGGAAACGTGAGCAAAGAAAAACAACAAACAAACCTCGGCCCTTCAAAGTTGAGCAGCGACACGTCGGCTTCTTTGGGCTGCCTCGTCCCTCATTTTCCTTTGACGCCACCGCGGGACACGTGACGTCACATGCACTAGTAACCATGGCAACGCATCACACGTGTCTGAGCGCGTATGGTTAGGCGTCTTTGTGAATGTGTGTGTGTGTGTGTGTGTTTGTAAATCGCAAGCACTTGTCGGGTTCCTCAACTATTTTGATGGAAGCAGGTCACCACGAAGTAAGCAGTGTGTGTATGTGTGTGTGTGAGAGAGAGAGCAACAATGAGGAAATTATATTCTTCTGGTAGGTCACTTCCTCTCAGAAAAGCGAGGCCTTCTTCTTCAGTTCGTTCCGTCTCCATAGTGACAGGCGCTCGAACTCCGAGGCGCTCATCCCGAAAACTTGTTGGAACTGCTGAGGGTCCAGATGTCGCTGTGACACGCACACGCACGCACACACACACACACACACACACACACACACACACACACACACACACACACACACACACACACACACACACACACACACACTTGCACTGTTAGTGGGTGCCATGCTCATTCCCTGCTGGTAGCCCCTCAAGCTTTGCCCCTCACCTCCAGTCTGGTTCGGTCCACTCCGGGTGGGAGCTTGCAGCGCCCCCTGTGGGTCACCACCAGCACTTCGTAGGGATAAACCTGCTGGTGGGAAACAACGGCGTCACGTCATGTTCTTTTTTTGTGCGTGTCTCAAAGTTACTAAGTGTTCTGGGCGTGTACATGTGTGAGGAGAAGGATCCCACCAAATCAAGATGGTGGCTTCGTGCAGTATCTCACCTTCTGCTCCAAGATGCTTGGCAGCGATGTCCCGCGGTCCAGAGGACCACGCTGTGGGCCGCCGTTCTGTCAGCACACAAACACACAGACATACACACACACATGCAATACAACAGAATACAGATGCATACCAATTCATACACCCACACAACCACACACGCATCTAAATGTGCACACCCAAACAAAACACACACACACACAAAAGACTCCCACGCAGGCACATTGAGCTGACATCAGATACACACACACTTACCTGAGCCACTGTGGAGACACAAACACATCAATCAATCAATCAATCAATCACTCAAGAGAGCTTGACAGATGAGATGAAAGAGGAAGCTGCGCTCAGTCCACCCACCTGCATTGTGGCCGTCATTGGAAAACTCGGCCGACTGCCTCTGAAAGCGTCACCAATCGACATCATGTCACATGACATCATACTCTTGTCAATCATCCACAACATAGTGAAGGACCAGCTCAATTCTCACTAATGTACATTGAGGAACATCGGAACAGGAAATAGTGACAACAGCAAGTGGTAAAACCAAGCAGGAAGTGACCACAACAAACAGGAAGTGGTGCCAAGAGGCAGAAAGTGGTGACAACCAGGAAGTGGCGAAAACACGCAAGTGCTTGCAGGAAGTGGCGAAAACACGCAAGTGGCAAGCACAAAGGGGAAGGACTCACTCTGCTCAGACCGGAGCTGGAACGCGACGGCGACTTCGACGCATTGACTGACAGACCTGCGGACAGGAAACAGCAAAGATGCCGTGATTCGGGACGGGCGGCGCCACTGAGAAAGTTGCTAGCTCGCCAGCGTCATCTCACTGCCGTGTGCGTGCGTTCTGTCGGGCAGCGAGCGCGTCTTCCGCCGGAAGTCGCCACCTCTCTCCTTCTCCTCGCGTAGGATCAGACGGCCCAGGTTGGACTTGATCTAGACACAGCGTTGGTCAGGCGCGCTCCGCGATGATGTCACCGGCCCTATTTGTGATGTCATCATGCGCCAACCTTTTCCAGCTCCTGCTCCTGCAACACCTTGGCCTCGTCAGTCAGGTCCTCAAAGTCATCATCTTCTTCCTCCATTTTCTTCTTCTGCCACTCGATTTCTGCCAGACCGCAACAGGAAGTCATCGTGGGCAACTTCCTGTCGGGCTCTTTCTCTGTCCTTGGTGTGAGAGTGTGTGTGTGTGTATTGCTGTGGCTAACAGAATGTGAGTAGCGATAAACAGGAAGTGCCCGTAACAAGCAGGAAGTAGGAAATGGCGAAAAGTAACTCGAAAGCAGGGGTCACCGAGAGGGCCCCCAAGACCACATGAGGAGCCTGCAGCCCTGTTCCAAAAATAACTCACCGGTGATTGGACATTGCGATTTTCTAGGACTGTTGTAGAAGTGAGTGGGTGACACTCACCCATGGCAGCCAGCGACGGGGGGCATGGCCAGAACTCTGTCTCGATCTTGGACGGCTGCTTGGGATCGGGAGGCTGAGCGGCCGGGAACTTGGCCGCTCGGATGACGCCGCCGACGCTCCCGCTGGTGGACTTGGAACCTTCTAGTTCAAGTTTGCGAGGAGGGGGCCACAGTGAGGGAGGTGGAAACGTGACCACAATGTGTCAAGTGGTACTCACCTTGTTTATAGATGGGAGGCTTTCTGTAGATGTTTGTCCCATTATCTGCAATTTAAGAGGTGCATATGTGAACTTGCTCAATGGTGTGTGTGTGTGTGTGTCTGTGTGTGTATGTGTGTTTGTGCAAGAATGGGCGTGCGTACCTGGCCGGTGGAAGTGTTGCAAACTGGCGCTGATTTTGCGTCCAACGTGCAGTTGCAATGTGGAGCCTCCGGGGGAGCCACTGTCGCTTTCTGCTCGCCGCCCTTTGACCTGACACAGGGAGTCGTAGCCCTAAAAGGTGGCATGGTGGAATTGTGTGGGCGGGACTCTTACCTCAGGAGACATGGTGGGAGAGGTGGCGGGCGGAGAAAGAGAGCGCTGAGGGACACAAACACAAAATGGACGTGGGTACAACTCATCATGCGGCTGTGATGATCGTGTGACGATGGCGTGCCACCTGTCTGCGCGGCGGGTCCAGCGGCGAGAAGCTAAGGTGAGGCTGGTAGGTCATGAGGTCTGGTCGCTCCACCTGTAGGATGGCTTTATCGCGGGGTATAGCCGCCAGATCGCGGTATGCCACCACCTGTTCGTCCACGCGTGCCTGCGCCACAAGCACGCACATAAAGACACACAATACAAACACGTACAGATATCACGCACGCACCACCAGAGCCTCAATTAGAATAGTGAAGTTTAGCTTCACATTTAGCATCGGTTAGCTCAGCATCAGTTAGGTTAGCATGTAGCCGTTTACCATGATGGCGGCAGTGGCGGGAGATGACGGGGCGCTGGGCCCTTGCGAGGACGACGAGTTCGCAGGAGCGACGACGTGGCCCTCCGCCTGACAGGAAGTCACATGACTCGGTGCTAGTTAATGATGCTAATTGGTTCATGTGGGCGTGGCTACTTACCTTGTTCATGATTGCCGATCACCGGGAGCCTGCAAAAAAAAAGTGTCACATGACAAAACAACAAAATATGCACGCAAAACACATCAAGCAAGAAAAAAACACATACACAAAAAACACTAAATGCTCACACCACACACACTTATACACACACGGGACATATCATTTAAAGTACGAAGAAGTTGAATCGTGAAGCGGATGTTGTCCCATGACAACTAACACGCTGTGATGAAGATCACCATACACACACACACACACACACACACACACACACGGGGCGTGTGCTGTAACCACGGCGATACTTGCAGAGGGCGTCGGCCAGGCTGGCTGAGCTGAGCTGATAAACAGGGAGGGGAGGGGGAGGAAGAAGAGAGAAAGATGAGAAAGAGGAGGCCAACAGGAAGAAGTCGACCCGGCAGAACAAGCGTTTGCTTTAGCCACACCGGCCACTTCCAACCACATGGATGTGTCAAGGGAAGAAGGCGTTCATTCACTCACATTAAGACATCCCATTAACGTCAAAAAATAGGAAAGGGAAAAAAAATGGAGATACGTGTTTTTCACAGGACATTTGCTTTTTTGGGAACGTCTTTGCTTGCCTCTAACATAAGGTGAAGCCGAAACCCCCAAAAATGATTCAACGGGAAGCTCCAAGTTATGAGTGGCAGGTGTGTGACATTTTGGATTTTGGACCTAAAAGTTGTTGGAAGAGGTTTTCTGTACGATAAGCAAGATGGGACAATTGTATGTGCTATGAGAGTTTTCAACCATTGCAAAAGGTCGTAAACAGTTTTCTTGTCGCAAAGAAAATGTGTACATGTTCAAAATTTGATGTGAGTGTATTTTAGTTTAAAAAACAAACACACTGACCGCCAACGCTTTTTAGCGCAGCTCAGGCAGCTTGGGTCACAGGTTCCAAACCTAAATATTGCTTGGAAGGTGCCACCGTTGCCCTCATGTACGGTCAAACATTGGAGAGACGTGTGCTTACGATTACAGTATCTCCAGGAACAGGGTTCCCGGTCTGCGGCTGTTCCAGACGGACACAACCGCTCCGTCGAATTTGTCCTATCAGTCCAGGTTGGACCATTTATCATTTTCTGAAGGTAAACGACAAACGTGGGAATGCAGAGTGAAGCGAAGAAGTAACTTGAGCCATCTGGGAATAGTAATGCGCTAAATGACTCAGTGCCAAAAGATATGATGCTGGAGTAGCTCCCGCCGGGGACGGGCCTACAGGCGGGGAGCTCAAGTGGCTAGCACGCTTGCCTCACAGTCTGCAGGTTCTGCCACACAATCTGGCCTCCAGCCCTGCTTGTGTGTAGTTAGCATGGTGTTGTCCTCCCACATTCGCAAAACACGCTAGCATCGTTAATGGAAGACCAATAAATCGGCCATCGGTGTGCGGTTGTCTTAAAGGTTGGTGTCTAGAGCATTTGTTTCTTTACCTCTCTCGTCATGCAATAAACACAACCTCACTGTACATCCACAATACATCATGGTTGGTGGGGAAATTGGTCTCTTGATCAAGGATTGGATGAACCAAAAGAGGACAAATCGCGACATGAGGCATAACGGGATGAATCATGCGTGCGCACGCGCGCGCGCATCAAGAGCATCGCGGGCGTCACGTGACCTTGAGCACAAATGCAAAGAAGAAAAAGATGCAAAACATCCCATTCACTCGCGCGTGCATAAAAGCCATCTCACCTGAGCTGATCCGGACGGACACACGCGTCAAGGCTCGTGCACGCGCGACAAACGACGCTCAGCTGTCACGTGACCGCATCCAGAGGCGCGGGAGGGAGTGGGGGCGGCGGCGTTGTGACGTTACGTCTGCGCGAGTCAGTAAAGGGGAATTGTCCGCAAAATGTCATTTTGGACTCATTTCAATTCAGTTTCTGAATTAATAGTTGGAAAAAAACTGCACCAGCGTTCTCGTCCGAAAAAATCGTCGTTAATGTCATTCAAGTAAGAGCAAAACATTTTGAATGAAGTCCAGTCGGGATGTTCTGAGAAATAAATGACCCAGATGAATTAATAGATGAATATTCAAAACCACGGTAAGAAATGTACAGGTCTTGTTTGTTTTTTGCGAAACTAATCCTGATAAATGCTACGTGTTGTCTCTTATGTCAGTAAATAAGAACCCAAGAGTCTCTGTCCAAATATGTGACGTTGTATTGACGTAAAACACTTTTGACACACCTAAAAAAAATTGTATATGAAATCAATTATGATAAATGAGACAATTTGGGCCGGGTCAAATCTGTGACGTCACTCACTGGTAATAGTTGGATTAAAATGAAGACGTTTGCTCGCACATAAAAGCGGCTGCAGTCACAAGTACACATTTTCCCACATTGTCCTTTCAAATGACAAGTTGAATAAAAAAACAAACAAGGGTGTACAATGTCAAGGAAAACAACACGAAGAATGTCGTTCTCGTTCGCTCGCCCTCCCCTCTCAAATCCGGCTGCTCCTCACGCATCTCTTCGCTCAATAGACGAGCTTTCCCCTGGCAAGATGGCGTCGAGCGATGGCCTCTCGTCTCTGGTAAGACGACAAAAAAATGTCCACAAACCGGCCAGAACGTGTCCACAAAAAGTCCAGGCGCGTCACGACGGCGGTCGGTCAATCGTGTCGCGTTATCGACAGGAAACGTGGCTAATGCTAACCGGCTGAGAGGTCGACACGTGGTGTGCTGGAGGCATATCGTACCACCACAACATCGCCCACCGGGAAACCCGAGGATCCTTCCTTACCCTTGTTTTTTTTATTCAAATGGCGATTGGGGGAAAACAGCTTATGTGTTTTCGGGTATAACCTTTCTCACTTCTAACTCTGTATGGAAAAAAAATGGTGAGACAGTCGGAAAAAGTGCGCAAAAGACACAATTTCCAAACTTTGGGATCATTACACACCTTAAAAAGAAAACTCAACAATCCAATGAATCTACTTTAAAACTATTTACATAACAGTGCGTCTGCAGTTTGGTAAAGTTGTCCGGTAACTTAGTATGGTTTTGCACTGCTACCTAAAACTTAATTGTATTGCACAAGTTGTCAAAAACAGGCCTCACATTATTGTGAAATGGTGGGGCGGCCAAGTAAACAAACGGATCTCGAGCATACCGTCTACTGCGGTAAGCAGCCAGTCAACACTGCCTCCCACACCATTCCAAAAGCCATACGCACTCAAAGTCACAGATAATACATTGTCAAACATGAGAACTGTGACCCCATGTGACAAAAACAAACCCACCTGTAGATCACATGCATGCCTTTGCGTTTGAAAGGACAACATCAACTTTTGTCCGATGAATCAATGGCACATTTGGTAATCATTTCCTACCTCCAATTGATGATGTCAAGCTGAAGTCATTTTCCATCCTCAGGGTCCGGATGGAGCTTCAGCCGCCGCACACGCTCTGTCACTCCCCGCCGAGGCGTATGGGAACGATGTGAGTATGGTGGCGAGGTTCATCAGAACATTTGACGGTCGTGAAGGCGAAGCCGACGTTCACTTTACGTTTCAGGAGCACCTGGAAGTTATGTGGGCCATGAAGGCCTACAACCACGCCGAGGTTTATTTCAATGTGAGCATCGCCGGCAGGAAAGCGCCGATGACATTGAAGACCTTGAAGAGTTTTTGTTGTCATTGTCATTCAGCTCATATCTTCAGTGGATCCCAAGTTCCTGAAGTTGACCAAGATGGATGATGACATCTACTCCACCTTCAGAGAAACCTTTGAGGACCTGGATATCAAAGTGCTCCACCCGGACCAACTCAAGTCGGCGGAGGCCAAAGAGGTCGGCCACGTTTATTCACTCGGACGACTGACCGCAATTTCAAGATACCTGTATTGGGGGGGGCAAGAAGCAAACAGAATGTCATTTTGCTTTTCTTAAATTGATAGGGGGAAAGTGTATTAAAATCAGAATCGTAGTGGCCTACTTGTTAATTGGTGGTTTGGTTTGTGTCCAGAGATGGCGGCCCTTCTGTAACCGCTACGAAGGCCTGGTGGAAGACTTCAACTACGGGACTCTGCTGCGACTGGACTGCCAGAAGGACTACACTGAAGAGAACACCATCTTCGGTGGGTGCGCCAATTCAATTACATTGTTCTTATTGTCTAAATCCACTTCGGACTGCTGCCTTCGTAATCACTCCAAAGGGATTGTGAGTCGGTCCTATTTTTCATAAGCTTTTCTGTTGTTATTCCAGCCACCAGGATCCAGTTCTTCGCTGTGGAGATCGCCCGAAACCGAGAAGGGCTCAATGACACAATCTTCACGTCAAAGTCCTCTAAAAGTTAACCTACAACCGTGAGCTTCCCCCCACCTCCCCACCAAATGTTTTGTTATGCTGACAAGTGATAAAGTGTGTCTTTGAGTTTGTGTCTTGTTACTCAGGGGGGAAAAAAAGCAAAAGGTTTGGGATTCAGATGAGCATTGCGCTGGTGGAACAAGAAGTGAGCATATTAATCAGTCCGTTTATAAACCTTCTGATGTTTAGGCCGGTTTGTTGTGTATCTGCAGTCAAAGTGTCCCTAGGCTCGCATTGCCAGCCGACGTGGCCGAACCCAGAAATGAGGACTGGATTGTTAAACTGGTTAAATCTGAAGATGATGAAGCATATCTTGTAAAAAGGATGAGGTTTATTTGCAGTCACGACACAGCAGCTAATCCACATTCACGTCAGTGACAAACTGGGAAATCGATGCACACCTGAGCGCCTTCCTGCCTCCAGGGGGCGCCAGTGTTCCACACAGCACCGTGACACACACACATACACACACACGCATACGGGACCACAACCTGGTCCCAGGAATCCAGGAAGTAAACAAAAAGTTGGAAGAAGCACTCAAGTAGCGACGCGTCCGCCCGCCCGTCCGTCCGTCCATCTTTGGGGAAAGGACCCGGCCCGGTAGGGTACCCAGCTGACCTGACCCGATCCGCCCGACCTCTGCGCAATTCTGTTTGTTTTTCTGTGTTTCCAAATTGTTTGAAGGAGTGCAAAATGGGACGAGCAAAACGTGCCTTTGAAGATTATTTACACGATGCAACACTTTTTGATTTCTGTTTACCTTTCCTTGCTTCCATGCGCGTGAAGCGACGACAGCGTAGAAAGCTCAATCATCCCATCAATATCATATAAACATCACTGAAAATGTTAGCAAACAAAATGTACACTCGACTTTGTCGTCTTCTATACAAGGCAGGCGAGCTCGTTGGACTATTTGGCCCCCCGCCCCTCTCCTTAACCCCCCGCCCCAACCACCCTGTGATTGGCGTTAAAATAGATCTGTATATATTTATATATGCTCGTATCAACAAGGGGGCGACGAAATGCGCGGGACGGGACTGGTGCCGACCTCCCGCAGGTGGTGGGCGGGCGGGGCCGTGGTCTGTCGCCGGTTTGAGACGCGTGGGCGTGGAATGTCAGCTCATCATGTCGTTGCTGTTGACGCCGCACGTTGAGTTCTTCATGCTGTCGTTCACTTCCCGCCGGAACACCGACAAGTTCTGCGTGAACCTGCACCGGCACCCAACATGTTAGGGACACACCGCCTGCACGCTATGCGAGCAAGCAATCAACGGAGGTCATATTGAGACTGCTCAGCCAAGATGCTAACAGAACAGGAAATTCATGTCACAGCAAGAATGAGGGTAACTGCAGCCAAGTAGAGATTGTGGAGCTGTTATGTTTCGATAGGCTCACATAATCAGCGAAGCTGCCGTTAGCAGCTTAGTGACAGTTGGCTGTCGCCCAGTCTCCCCACCATGCAAAGACGAAGGGCAGCTGCAGCCACATGGAGACTCTGGAGGTCGGATGCTAACATGCTAAGCTATCAATATCACGCATGTTTGCTTGTTCTGAAGCCAAATGCTTAACTCCGGGCACACGGGGATCAATTGTGGTATGTAGGAAGTTAGTTAATATATGCTTAGTCGCATGGCTAAGGAGAATTGGCAAGAAGTATGCCGGCCTGACTCGTTCATTGCTCGGCTGATTCAAGTCTTTTCAAAAGTAATGATACACGGCTAAAAATTTTGCCAAATGAATGCAGATGGATAGTTTTCTTCCTTACTTCGATTGTGTGAATTTTATATCTGGCAAATCTGGACGAGGCCTGAGAAGTCAGCGCAGGAGGGTTGCTCACCTGTCTCTGTTCTTGGTCAGCAAGTTGCGTTCGATTCCTTCCATGAGGTTCTCAAAGCAGAGATGCATGGCCTGCTGCTTCTCTGGAGGTTGGCTATTCACGATGCTGTTGCGCACGTCCGCAAAGTACTGCAGATCACAACACGCTCCGCGTCAACACACGCTCGGGAGGTATGCGCACACGTAACACATTACCTTCTCGTTAAGGAGTATGAGCCCCAGTAGCGGTCGGGACATGGACCACTGGTTGCGGCAGTCCTCGAAGATGATGATGTTCAGCACAGTGGACAGCATCTGCACCGGCCGCCACAAAAGACACGCGGTCAACCAGGCGGCCGACGATTCTTTTGTGACTTTTTGCATTTTACCTGCTGGATCATCTCGGGGTGCTGCTGCATGATGTGCAGGAAGCGCTCGTCGGTGGCCATGGGCGTGGCTCGCTTCTTGGTGGAGCGCGACAGCTGCTTGAAAAGATACGTGACCATGTGGTCCAGGCTGGAACAGCAGCCCGTGCACACCATCGTGTCTGCGGGGGACACGCAGACTAAACGTCAGCTGCTTGAGCCAGCGTCAATTCATGTCATGGATTTTTGTTTGCCACGCTGGGAAAGAAAGAGCGGCTACCTCGAAACTGTCGTCAAAGCGCACTACATACCGAGTGCGGTGAGCCCTTCCGAAATGGACGACAGGATGTACATGACCATGTGAGGCTCCAAGCTGGCGATAAAGTTCATGTGGTCCTGGGTGAGGACCTCCAGCAGGGAGTAGAAGGACTGGCTGAGCTTGGGGTAGTCCTATGGGGGTCACAGCGTTACTATGAGGTCACGAACTAGAAGGTTCCGCGAGGACGCACGCACGCGCGCACACACCAGCAGGTCGCTGTGAGGGATGGACAGCAGCAGCTTGATGAAGGTCTGCAGGGCGTTATCCAAGGCGTCGTCGCCGTACAGGCGAAAGACGCCAAAGTTGACGTAGTTGCCGCTCAGCACCGCCTTCAGCATGGCGAAGCACACGCTCACACCCTTCAGCTTCACGCCGTACGCACGATCCTTTGGTACGTCGCCCAGCGTTAGGATGCGGTTGCCTGGGCAACCAAGCATCAAATCACGCAAGGAAAAACAAAAACAAACAGGTTTCTAACTCTTGAAATTATTTTCTAGGACATTTCCAGGACTCCTTGATGCTGTCCGAGTCAAGTTACATCCGCGATGTCAGCAGTTCTCACCGTAGGTTGTGATCATCTTGCTGGTCTCCCGGAAGAGCAGGATGCCATTTGGCGAGGATACGTCAAACTGCAGCCTCTGCGACCTGCAATGCAAAGTCATCACAAGGTCACACACACACAAAGAAAACATACAAGCGAGGACAACACGCACACAAACTCCTGCACTCATAAAACCAGAGCATCATACAAGGTTGTCCAGATTAATGGCCGACAAAGCGTACGATTATGGCGGCACACACGCCCACCTGTTGTGAACGAGCTCAGCCATGAGCTTGAGCACGGGCGTGGTGCACGCCGGGTCGTGGTACCACAGCTCGATGGCCCGCTGCAGGATGGGCATGTAGGCCGGATATCTGGCCATGCGGGTCAAGGGCCCATCAAGCGCTACCATGGCAAAAATACACACACTCCAGCTAAAAGAAACTAAACTCATCTCAGAAGACCGCGGAAAGGATACATCCAGTCGAAGAGCATCATGAAGCTGGTTTTGGCGTTGAAGGCAAACGCGATCCCTCGCAAGTCTCGAACCAGGCCCACCAGAGTCCTCTGCAAGACAAAGTCCCACAGGGCTCCACGTTAGGACCGCTGACGCTTAATCTGACCTGGTGTATGTGGATGCGCATCACCTTGGCCTCCTGCTCGTTGAAGGTGTTGGTGCTCAACATCTGGGCCACGGCTTCGAAGGCCACCGTCAACGGCAGCATGAACTGCTCAAACTGCTCCTCGTCCTCCCCTGCATCAATACATGCACGCCAAAATGCTGCTTAGGATCACCAGAGAGGAGTTCAGTTACACTGAGCGTGCTCGTATCTCAAGTTCGCAAGCCAAAATCATACAAAATCCGCCCGAGCGAAAGCTCGTGTCTCAAAACACTTTGGGTCAAATCACTCCCCTCTCAAGGTGCCACGGAAGTAACCTGGCAGCGCCCAAGCACACCTTTTCTCCCCCCCAAAATTTGCCAAAATGCGGGACACGGCGCTTACCCAGATCAACCATGAGGAGGCGCCCCAGCGCGGTGTAGAAGGTGGTGCGGCACCTCATGTCGCTCAGGTTGGACTGGTTGTTGACGCCCAGGAAGGAGAAGTGCTCGCTCTGCTGACAAAGCACAAGGAAAAGAGCCGTGGTGGCGGCGGCACTGTCGAGGATGGAGACGGGGACCAAATACTCACGGTGTGATTGTTGAGCATGAACTGCACGGCGCTCAGCTTCACCAACTTGCGGACGCTGCTGTACGTGCACGTGGCCGTCAAGGACAAAGCAAATTCAAGCAAAGACCTCAACCTGTTGACGGGAGCTGAACGCCAACAGGATGATCTGCCTCGAAAATAATCCAATTGAAATCAACCCTCCCCCATTTTGTTTAATCAAAAACAATCATCCCAGGAAAAAGTCTCGTGTCGGTTTCCGTGACGACAACGGCTGACCCTAACGCTCGCTTTGCACCTAAAAAAGGCAAGGTGAACATGCATGCGCTCGTCGATAAGGATATCCCAAGGAGAGGTCGTTGAGGAGCTGCAGGGTCTTGGAGGTGATGGGTTCACACTGGCCCCAGTACTTCAAGTTGGTGATGCTGGAACGAGGGGGGCGGGAGGGGGCATTTTCAGGAATGTTAGCATTATTATGACCATTAGGAATTCCTTCGATAAGGGCAGGAGATGAAGAAGGAGTAAAAGGAGTAGAATAAGCCGCACAAAGAGGAAGTAGAGGTCGAAGAAGGACACGTAGTAGAAGGAGACGAGGTAATGAAGTTGAAAAAGAGAAGCGATGCCGTCACTCACATTTTGCCGATGAAGACGCTCAACACCATGGTCTCGTCGTTTAGGCCCAGCACCTCCGACAGACGACGATACAGCTGCAATCAAACACATGGTGAACCTCAAGTTAGGCAGCAAAAATGAGTTTAAAAAAGAGGAAAAAAATAAAACACACGAAAAGAGAAAATTTTCAGTAATGCTGGTTGTCAACTTCAAACCGGAGTAAAACAGTTGTGATTCTGCATTTTCTCCGCCGGGGAGTCGTTGGCGAGCCTCCTCACCTTGGACGATTTCTGCACCTGGTCACCGATGTAGATCTTGCGGAACTGCTCGAAGAAGCTGAGCATGGCCAGCTCCAGCCTCTCGTTGCCGGCCTGAGCCAGCCGCGAGTCGGTCAGGTTCATCAGCTGCAGCACCCTGAGCGGCACAACCAGAGGGAATGTCGGCGTGCGGGGGAAACCCACCACCAAGGGGGGAGGACAAGACCAAAGAAAACAAAAGAAATGAAGGGCTGAGGACGAAGAAGGAGATTGGGCGAGCAAATGCAAAAACGGCGGCGCACCGGCAGACGAGCTCCCCGTCCATGGCGTCCTGCTCGTCAGTGCTGGCGAAGGACACGCGGCCGCCGATCACCGCCCCGATGATGTAGACCAGCCAAGTCAGGCGACCTAAGAGGTGGGAGGAGAGGAGTGAACGTCAGGGGCAACGATCGCACAGCAACCTGGCCGGCACGTCGGCAAGCCACGCACCTTCCTGCACGGTGACGTCGGCGGCGCCCGAGTTGGTGGACTGGAGCAGCTCCTGGTAGCTCTGCGCCGCCTGGTCGAAAAGCTGCACCAGCAGAGCGCACGTCTTCTCATACTCGCACCTCCCGATGGTGGACAGCTGGTCCAGCTGCTGCTGAACCAAGCCGGCGTCGTCCAGGGGGTCCTCCAGACCGTCTCTGCGACCACACAAGACCGTGAAAAAAGCTATTCAGGTTTTTTTTTCTATTTTATAAAATTAACCCTAAAAGCCTATGCAGATAAAACAGTGAGCCCCCTGCTGGCTCAAACTAGTGCTTACACGTACACTGCAGGGAAAAAAACACATTTTCAAAATACAAAGCGGAGGAACACTAGAACTAATAAAGTAATTCAACTGTTGATTAGTTCTTTCACTGAATCGGATACAAACCTTTTTTTTCTTCATTTTTTTAATTCAAAATCAGGACATTTTCAAAATGACTTGCCACTTTTGGCTACTTTGTTCGGTTTTATATGCATGTGTATGTAATACATATACGGGGGGGGCTGACCTGAGGATGACATGGACCGACTCCAGCCGCGACGTGATGTAGGCCTTGGTGACCTCGGGCGTGTAGGTCTCCAGCAGGTGTGGCTCTGTGGCCTTGACGTACGGCACCGAGGCTGCCAGGCGTTGCCACAAACTCAGCAGGTAGTGCACGCTGTTGGGGGCAAACTCCCAGTGCTGAAACACGTCAACACAGACCTCATTTATTTTTATTAATTGTCACAGAGACACAAAAAAAATAATCGCTGTCCACACACAGTAAAACTGTACTCGGTTGTGAGTTTGTGGCTACATAGAAGGACTTATGTTTTTAAGACTTAGGTTGAAAATCTTTTGACATGCTCTGCAGTGAAGGAGTTGCAAAATTTGAAAGAAAAACTCAAAACAAAAACCAACTCTAAATGTTGGGCAGGTGGTCCGCGGCTGGGCGGCTCACCTGCAGGCTGGTGACGGTGAAGTTGGCGATGAGGCGGATGACTTCGGGGTAGTTCTCCACCTTAACCAGCTCGCCCAGCTGGTAGTTGCTCTTGAGCCGCGCCAGCAGCCGGCAGAACTCGTGGTAATTGTTGGGGTCGGGCAGACACTGTGTGGGGGCCACGCGAGCGAGGGGGTCACAAACGCACACAAAAGTGCACACGCGCTTCCCGGCGGCGAGACGGACCTGCGGGTTGGCCAGTATCCTCTTGACGCCGTCCACCAGGTGCGACAGGAACTTGGCTCTCTCGGCATTGTTGAAGAGGGACCTCCTGACGGAAGCGATCTGGACCAGACATGACAGCACCTGCGCGGACACGGAGCAGAGCGGGGCGGGGTCAGCGCCGGGCGGGACTGGTTGACGGCTGACTGCTGCTTGTGCCACTCACCAGCGGGGAGAGAGAAGGTGGGATGGAATGATAAAGGTTGAAGAAGAGCTGCAGGGTGGACGAATCCAGGAAGGCTGCGCCAGCAATTAAAAAAAAAGTACAATGTGTGTAGGGCTGAGAATCAATTATTGATCTTCAACCGAGTTGTCAATTCAATTGAGCATTGAAGAGTTGTTGCACCACAAGAGATGTTAAATCTCGCGCCCGAAAGCGATGCCAAATGAACGCTACCTGAGCGCCAGGATGTGGGGATCTGCACCGTGCACAGGTCGTCGGACGACTCGTCGGTGGACGTCCCGATGAAGTCGTAGTTGAGGCAGTTGTAGCTCAGTTTAAGAAGCTGCATCAACAGCCCGTGTTGCGACTCGTCGTTCAAGTTCAGGTTCTTGCCGGACGCCTGCCGCGCAAATCGCAACAATCGGACGCACGCCCACACATCCTTTGAATAAAATTTCCTCCTCTGTCTACATGCCCCCCAGTCGATTGGGGCTGTGAATCCAAATTTGACTCGACATGAACTCCTGCTTGAAGAAAGGTCACCTTGCTGGTCGCTACCGACTGACCTGTTTGAGGAGGTTGCAGGAGAGCGTGAAAATGTCAAAGAGGGACGAGTCCCTGAAGGACGATGCGATCTTCCTGTGCTTGGTCAGCGGGTGCGCCGTGTCCGCCTGTCGACAGAAAGACCGTTAGGCGTCGGTGTGCGTCCCCCCCACCCTCTTGCCCGCCTCCGCACACCCACCTGGTTGATCTCGTTGGTGAGCTGCGACAGGATGGTGACGCCGATGATGCAGTGCTCCACGCTGTCCTGCAGAAAGCGCGTGACGTCGGCGATGACGTTGCGGAACACATAGTCGTCCTTCTGCGAGTCGAACCAGCCCAGCTTGGTGATGCGGGCGTACAGCTGGATGAGGGCCTGCGTCACGAAGGCGGCCAGCTTGGGCCGCGTGGCCAGATAGTTCAGCACGTAGTTCCCTGTCGGCACATGCTGCGCGTCACAAGTGTGGCGAAGCCACGACAAAATGGCAACGTGGATGCTACAACTGCTCACACGCACTACTTTTAAGTCATTCACTCCCAAAGACGTTTTTAAACGTCTTTTCAGACTTGGTCTAGCATTGGCTGGTACTGAATAGGACATCAAGGACAAACCTTTGCAAGAATATGATTTATTCGCCTCTTCTGCTGACTATTGCGTAAGTGGAATAAGAATGAAGCGGGCGAATGGCTGTTTTGACCCTGTAGTGCCCTCGGCTTTCGACTCCAGCCGTCCTGGCTGCTCACCCGTTTTCTGGGTTTCGGGCCCGGTGCCATTGGCAAGTCGATCCCCATACGGCGAGGACTATGGTGTGCTATTGCGAGGGTGGCACTCACGAATGTCGATGCGCTGCTCCAGAGGAAGGGGGTTGCTGGTCCTTGACACCAGTTTGGACAAGCAGGTGGCCGCCAGCAGCTGCGAGTACGACGACTGCAGGCACACAAACATGCTACATTACAGGACACACGATTGTCATTCGGGTACCAGGTCGACGCGGCCTTATTTTAAGCTACTCGTAGAGGCTGCCGATACAAATCACCGATACTTAAGGGGAGAAAATTGAATAAATAAAATCAAAACAAGAAATCGAACATTGAGTAAGTCCTTCTTGGAAGTAGTTGGAGCTTTTCTGGGGGACTTTGAACCTACAGGCGAATTGCAATGTGCTTCAGAAAGAAAGGACCAGCTGTCAATTGTGGGCCACCACAACGGTCCGAGGTGTTCCGCACATGTCCAACCAAGTCGAAATAGTTGACATCCATTTTCGTGCAAACAGCGCGTGACCGAGCGTCGAAAAAGACATCATGTGGTAGAACGATTTGAAAATGGAAGCGCCCTGCTAAGTCATCATCTATTTTGCGGATAAACATGTTGTTTCATCACTGATTGGTTTTATTTTTCGAGCCCGTCTCAGTCTTGTTTAGGTCTTGTTTTAGTCTCTGTTTCGATTGAGTGAGTTCCGGTCTGAGACAGTGGGGTCTTAAATACAACACTAAGTCAGACGTTCAGTTCATCTGAAAGGGTGTGTGTGTGTGTGTGTGTGTGGGGGTTCCTCCTCCACTCACAAATAAAAGCAAGCTTATGTGGCGTGACGATACTCACACTTCCTCTCTCGAGCAGCAGCTGACACTTGCTGAGGCAGTCCGGCCCATTGGTGAACTCCACCAAGGCTTTCTCTGCTTGGTGGCGTACGGCCGTGTCAGCCGTCTCATACAGCTGCTTGCACAGGATCTCCAGCTGGGCGAGGCCCTGCGGCGATACACACGCAGCGCTTATCAGCACAAAACACACTCATGCAACCCCATGCGTGGAGGACGGTGGAGGTGCGCCATGCGTGCGAATTTCGCCGGCGGCAGTCGACATGATTGCAGTTGGATGTGTCGAGTCGCACCGTCACGTCGCAAAAGATGCCGCGGCGCCGAGTTTCAGCACGGGCGATGTGACAACCGGGGGTGAAAGAGATACCAGGCAATATCACAAGTGCAGCTCTAAAATGTTATTTGTGAAATCTTTAGATAAATAGCTTTTTCACATTCAACACTCATGGGTAAACAGAAAATAAATAGGAGGTCAAACAATTAATTTAGAATCAAATCAATTTTGATTATCAATAAATTGGTTTGAGACCTTGATTGATTTGGAATAGTTAAAATCTTTGGAATTTCAGCCTTTCAACAGTAAATCGTGCCAATTTTCTGTAATTCTCCATGGAAGCAAACCGATTATCTTTTGTGTTGAACCAAAATCAAGCAGTGGCTCTGACTTTGGACAGCAAAGATCAATATTTTTTGCCAATTTTCTGACAGACGTTAGAGATCAAATCAGGAAGCTGAAATAATGTGGTCTTTTTTTAAATGAAAGTATGGCAATTAAAAGTTTTTAATCTGAACAATGGCAACAATTACAGGCTAATTTGATAGCAACATAATCATTAATTGTATCCCTATTTCAAACAGGGTAAATCCATTCGTGAGTAAATTAAGATTATATGTGGCTCAAGAAAATTTGGGCAATATTATTGGGACTGAATAACCCATGCGAAAACAACCGTCCATGCCCAAGTTGATTGAAAGCAACGTGGAGCGTTTGGGCGAGCCGCGAACGCAGACGGACGCGTTTGAGGTGACGAGTGCGTGGACATTCCTGGACTTCAATCGACGTCTAGTGCCAGAGAGCAACAGTCGCGGAGGTTAGCTTAGCCACCTAGCGGGCTAAGTGGCCAACACGGCGCTGCTTAGTAACCAACATAAACAACGCGACAGGAAACGGAGTCGATTCGCTCGCTTCAAGCTCACGCACGCGCCCAGAGTTTTGTCCGTTTCTCCATCAAAAACGACAACAACGAGAACAACAAAGAGGGTTGTTTGCAACCCAGCGGGCGGGAGGAGTTGTTGATGGCTCAGCTTATGCTAACGTTAGCATGGCTAGCTGGCATCTCTGAAAGCGCAGCAAAATATCCCGGGAGGAAACAATAGCAAAAAAACAAAAGGGAAAGAAAACAAAGGAGTAAATTGGAGGTTTCCAATGTCGTTTGTAAGCGTTCGCCAGGCGACCGAGGTAGGCTGCCGGCGGGCGGGCAAAAGAAGGCACACGACCAGTATGCTAGCCCGCCACAGTCGCCCTTAATTGTTGTCTCCCGATACTACCATTAAAAAAAACGGGCGGCATTATTCCGCGCGCAACACGCCTGCCTTCTGCCCGGGGACGCCTAGCGTCGAGAGCCCGCGCGGCGACGCCATCGCCGGGCTAACGTTGCGACAGCAGGCCACGCAGCGGCCGGTGGAGTCGGGCGACTGCAGAGTCCTTCGCTGCTCCAGCGGGCCCGGCCCCCTCCGTCCGCCCGCGGCCTCCTCGCCGGGACCCCCGACGCCCGCGGCAGCCTAGTGGCTCCGTTCGTCCGGCGCGTGCCGACGTCGCGGCGGTTGCAAACACGCCAAGCCCCCGCTCACCTGCACATGATCCGCCATTTTCCCCCATTTCATGCACCTCTCACTCCGCTTATGGCTAGTCATGCGCGCGACAGCGCCCCTGACGGCGGCCCCGCCACTGTACCGCCGACAACCAAACTCGATTTGGATTTGAAGCCATTAATTAATCCCATTTCATTTTTATTCGTTTCGGGAGTGCAGTCACTTTTGTTTCGTCCAATCGTTTTTTAGCAATATGAGATCATTGGATGAAAAACGGTTTACCTGACTACGATTAATCCATTGCTCTTCATTTGTGGCAAAACGCTCTTCCGAAAAAGCTACACCCAAATTTCTCCACCTTCAACTCTCCAAATTGAGGCCTGTTCTATAATTATTCTATTAAATCATGATATCTATTAATACTACAACACATTCCACAAGTCCCCATTACCACATTTTCCACGTTAAAAGTCGCTCTCTGACATTATTGCCACCCACTACAATAATGTATTGACATTCTAAATTGACAACATTCTAAATTCAAAATGTGTTCCGTGTTTCATAATTCCAAAATGAGTTCTGGTCAGCATTTGCGTGCAAGTCCTAAAAAATTGCAAAATAAAAATTTGGGTGGATTTTTTTGGGTTCAATGTTCCCCGTTTTTATATTGTTTCGTCATTGTTAATGCGTTTTTATATTGTATGAAGTTCAACACATTTCCTGTTTTTTTTGCAGCTTTACTTAAGTTGTATCATTGAAGGCGGCCTTTCCGAACAGTTTGAACAAAAACGACGACTCGCAATGCCGAGTAGAGCCTGTGAGAGGCGGCGTGTCGTCGCTACACCGACAGGCCAGTGTGAAATGTCCCCGAAGAAGAAGCGAAACCGAAAGCGAGCAGCGGAAACGTCTAACACTCATTTCAGTCATCACTTTAGTTTATTCCTGCAAACGTTTAAATGATGTAATCTCGAAATTATTTTAGTTACATTCGCTTCTGACGACATAACGCATTGTTACAAGAATGGTGCCAATGTCACTGTGGTTACATTACAACAGCAAAATATCTACACTACTCCGCTTAATGTTATGTGAGGGTAATGGCATTTTACACTTTTTGGAGGCCAGTGACATCTGGATCACACAGAAGCAACTGCTGCCAGGCCACGGAAAAAAAACCAAATTTAACCATTTTAAATTAACGTTTTATCGTGAGAAGTTTAAATGTTAAAACGTGAGGTTTGACTAATGCACTGAGCAAAACAAAACGAAACAATTGTTTCCGGTTCAGGTCCGCCGCTATGAAACGTGACATTCATCACATTCAACATTATAGTCAACAAATATTAACAAAATAACCAAAACTAAGATTGAAAAAAAATATATAAAATAAACACAATTCTATCAAAAATGTCCTATGTTTTCATCTTTGTCAATAAATTTGATACACTCTGAGCTTTTGGGGTTTATTTTTATATTTCAGGATAACTGTTTGGCCATAAAGAAGGGAGATCAAACAGTTGTTTGGGAATTGTAGTTAAGTTTATTAAACAATACTTATTGTGACCTTTTTTATCCTGC
The DNA here is from genome assembly GCF_025434085.1 of Hippocampus zosterae. Lineage (NCBI taxonomy): Eukaryota > Metazoa > Chordata > Actinopteri > Syngnathiformes > Syngnathidae > Hippocampus > Hippocampus zosterae. The sequence goes on from NC_067468.1 coordinate 10,031,904, forward strand.
ATTCAACAAATACAGTATTCCATATACAAAAAAATGATGTTTAAAACTAATAAAAATTGGAGCATTGAAGTGAAGTATTTATTAAATACTTTAAAATCTAATTGATTTAAAAAAACAAAAAAAGGATGATAAGTGATCCTATAATTATCTTGTATTTTTCATTAAGTTTAAGGCATATATTTAAAATTCAAAACAAGTTAGTATTTGTTCGTGGGCTTCTTAACAACGCTGGCCGCCACATTGAAGCAGAAGCAGCAGGGTGTGTCCTACCTGGATGGGGCAGCCAATCATATTGCAGCGGGGTGTTATCTTACTGCAGCCAATGCTTGCTCTAAGCATGGCTGCATCACGAGCAGTCCAAATCCATCCTAATCAGGGGACAGACGACTTCATACAGAAATGGAACCTCCCAAGACAAATTTCAGAGCCCGATCAAACCAAGAAAATTGAAAGAGCTAGCCAGCAGCTAATGGCTAGGTTGGCAGCCTTGGCAGAGGTCAGGAGTTAAGACGCTTCTTACGGTCCAAAAATCTAGACTAAAAACGTTCTCATTCCGTTTTAGCCCCACCCTTCATCCTCAGTGCTCTGGTGGTTGGCCCACTGGGGACAGTAACGTGGGAGGGTGGTGGGCGGTGGCGGTGGGCGGCCCCAAACGCACGTTGGCTGTGCATGGTCCCGAAGGTGCGTGGGCCCACCCTGCCAGTTGGCAGCATGGGGAAATGCCCTTCCGGAGGGGATGGAGGCAGGATGTGCAGGCGGAAACGGAAGCAGGCTGCTTCTTGGGGGCCGGTAATGTTGGGCACTTTCATGTTGGGGCCGCTCATATTGGGGACATTCATGTGGGTGTCGGCTATTGCCTCCTTTTGGGAAAAATCTGCAGGAAGTAGGAGGAAAAAAAACTGTAAGTGTCTCCTATCACGCACGCACACGTACACACACACACACCGGGGGCTGTCATTTCGGGGCCACTCAGGCGGTTGTTGTCTTGTAGCTCTTGGTGAGAAAAATCTGAAGGAAGTGATAAAAAAAAACGGTGAGTGAATCCCTCTCTCTCTCGTACACACTCTGTGTAAACAAACAAATAACATTCGTGACCTTATAGATTTTCAATACCCCCCCAATCTTTGAGTTGTGTTCTTCCCGGCAGCTACACGCCGCAACGTACTGAAATTCATTTCCAGTTTGCAGCACCTGTTTATTAGCCAGTGCAGTATTATTCATTCGGATGTATATCCCTTTCTCGAAAAACTTGGACACGCTCAGCTTGAAGGATTACGGTGTCAATCTTAAATTAATTTAGCAATTACAATGGCTTTTCCGTCTGCCCCCGTCATCCCTTGGTGAGAAGCACACTTGTAGCTCCGATGACTGAGTGTGAGCGTGAACTTGACGCCTTAGAGCCTGCGCAAACCGGTGCCCGTACCTGCACCGACGGCCGCCTGCAGGCGCGCTACCGGCAGCCGGTGTCCGATTGACGGCTTGTCCAGGCACCGACGTTGGCGGATGATCGTCTATGCCCTCGTTGCTGCCCGGACAAAAGCATGTGTGAGCGGGACAGGCGCGCACACACGCAATAAGTATACAAGCAAAGACGCGCATGCCAATCGTAACGCTTGTGCTACCTTCTCCGTGGGCCAGTGAGAAGGTCATCGATGTAGTTGCTTCTCTCCATGTTGTGACCGCGACTCGAGTTAAACACTGAAAAAACACACACACAAGGGCACGCAATCATGTCCCATGCAAATGCACCACGCGTGCGCTTGTGTGTGTAACTTACATTTTATGGCCTTGGCAGGATCCATCTCGTCCACGTCTATGAGATACCTGACACGTAGGAAAAACATGCGGCAGCGGTAAGACGGTGTCGCCTGGGATACCTCAACCAACCACGTACGCACTCGCACGCCCAAACACATACACTCGCTCTCCGGATTTGCCACACACACTTAATGACTACGTGGAGCACAGGCACCTGCAAATCATGTAGCCAGTACGGTTGAGTCCGTGCGTGCAGTGGACACCGATCAGCTTGTCTGCAACACAAAGTGGAAAGGCGAGGTCAGAACAGCAACCAAAGGCGGTTGCGACGGGTAGCAGCAAGCCTGACCGTTGTGTATGTTATCTCGAAGGAATTGGCGAACGGCTTGTTTAAAGGCCAGGATGTGACCGTCGGCGGGGACCACGTGACCCTCCGTGGGGATCTTGACACAGCGTAGTGAAGTTGGGAGGTCCTGCAGCATGGGTCGGACAGGGGTGGCGATCGAACAAACCATACTGATTGGCACACAAGATCCTATGTTGTCTGGCAACATAGAATCTTGCCATACAAACCGTCGCGCAGAACCAGACGGGACTGCTTTCCAACGAGAATAGTGGTCCAATTCGGCTTGCCATCCCACACAGATTTCCAGGAAACTTTCCCATTAAATGACTTCATTAAATGACTTCAAAAGGCTTAAAAACAACCCACATTTGGTTGCCTATAACACACCAATTATTTGCTTATTATTTATTTTTATTATTATGTTTATTTATTATTATGTTTATTATTATTATTTATTTATTATAGTTAATGTATAATATGCATTCCCACTAGTCTAAGCTCAACATTCGGATGAAAATTGCCTCCTTTTAACTCCCATGCAAAGTTTCCAGGTTTGCGTGAAAAGGTCGAGGAATAGAAGGTGCCGGTCAAACGGGCGATACCTGGGGCCCGTAGTAGCGCGTGGTGAAGGTCAGGTCAATAACAAGTCCCAGTTCTTGTTGGTCTTCCTGCATGGCGTCCAACAGCTCCCACGGTCCGAAGACCTGAGCGGGCTCTAGGCCTCGGTTTAGAGACTGAATGGGAATGATGTTAGCATTTGCAACAGTTTACCAGGCATGACGTCAGATGATGACACGCTCACCTGCTTGAGAGGAACCTTGAAAGCCACAAAACGAGTCCCGCCGAGTCGCTTTCCCACCGCCTTGTAGTCCAGCCATCTGTGCGCGTGTTCACGCACGCACGCGCACACACACACACGCACACATCTAGCCTAAGAGTAGTTCTCAAAGTCAACCCCAAGGGTCTGCAAGCTATGGAATATATGTTCAAACGTATGTGGAAAATAAGCCAAAGAGTGACTCACCCATTAGGAAAATCTTAACGTGGCTTTATGTTCGAAAACTACAACCAATCGTCACCAAAAATCACGTGCACAACTCTACCTATGCCCACATCTCGATCTATGAAAATATTAAAACAATATCTTCTGAAATGAAGTGACATTCACCTTTTTTTCACTCGAGGGGGGGACACTTAATGCCCGTAAAATCCTATGTCATTTGCGATTTTTAAAATATGAAGCATTTTAAACTGTCTCACAAATTTTCAAGCTTGACATGAGTTTTGAGCTTGTGTTCAAGCAAGTCATCTCACCTGTCCGGAATTGGATTTTTTCGGCCGTAGCGGGGCATTTTCCAACCTAATGTGTTGCCTCCCGATTCCAAACAAATTAAAATTAAAAACAGTTTGCAAACGAACTTCTATTGCTCGTAGATGTTTCTCATGGCCGCTGAATTGCTTCCGTCATTTTCATTCGTGTTCCATGGCGAGGAGGCGACGCGCGAAGATGACGTCACCAGATGGTGTCCGCAGCTGCTTCAGGAACCACACAAATCGTGGGAGTTGTGTCACTTCAGTTTGTCATTGTTAATCGTAAATACGATGATTGGCGCTGCTCTTGATGTATTCATTGTTTATAGCCTTCTTTCAAATCAACGTCCTGTGAGTTCTGATCATGACTAATCTGCTACTCGTACCAGAGTGGGGAAAATGTTTACGAAAAGCACGTGAAAGACGGTTAAAAAAGTTCAGTTAATCTCAGATCAGTGAACGCGTCATTCGTCACGTTCTGAAAATTGCAACACGTGAGCCACGTTGAACTTCTCGTACTTCCGTTTCTTCGAAACAACACACGGCAATTATGCGTTTTTACATGTAGTTACAAAACAACAACAAAAGCTGCCATTCACAGCAGTCTGCCCTGAGCAGCAAAACAAGAGCAGTAGAAAATCTTCAACATTTTTTTCAATCACTTTCTTCACGAGGACAATGAAAGTTAAGGGTCATAAATGTCACCTTGAATTTTTGCTTGCGGAATTATTTTGATCAACAAGAGCACTTTTGTTACCAATTTAATAGTAAAGGGCTTCTTGGATCCATATTTACTCACCAAACACCTTCAAATAAATTAGCTTTCATCTGCATTTAAGCAACTTTGACAGTGAGTGATGACTCACACTCAGTTGTTTACCCATGCGTGACAAGTTCATCATTATCACGTGCTTTGAGACTTGATGACACAGCATGGGGTGAAATTGAGAATATTTATTTGTGTTTATAAAAGTTTGCAGTTTGTAAGTGAAAATGAGGCAAAACGAATCACGACAAAGTCAAATATTGACCACAAACTTGTCGTTTCCCCCCGACAAGAATTTTTTTTTAAACTTTTTTTTTTAAACACCTTGATGGCTGATTGACCGCCGCCACTCAAAGCCGATTGGCTTATCTATAGGAGGAGGAGGAGGAGGAGGAAGGGTCCAAGGTGGATGTGGGTGGAGCAAGCGTGCTACGCGGCGGCTTAGTGGTGAGGGCGAGCGGCTGGTCAGCTCCCGGCGACAAGCGGCCGCCGTGGCCGCAGGTGGAGTATGCGTGAGAGTGTGTGTGTTCAGTGTACGTGGGCGCGGGGGCGGCGGGTGACGCCAACGCCGCCGTGGGCGTGGCTGGGGAGTCCACGGAGGAGGCGGGGCTGGCCTGGGACAGGTGCGTGTGCGTGAGATGGGAGACTGTGTGAGGGCGGGACAGGTGAGTGCGTGTGTGCGCACTGGAGCTCGATGTGTGTGCGCGGGTTTGCGTGAGGAGGGCGTGTGCGTGAGGTGCCTCGTCGTGCATGGGGGACAGGTGCGTACGCTTGGGCGGCGGTGGAGAATCGTCTGTGGCGGCTGAAAAACAACGCGTGCAAGGGTGAGTGGCAACAACATATCATCACTGCCTGTTAAGCGTTGCCATCACAACACGGCTGCCTTACTCTCTTGATGGCTTCCGCCCTTGAATTTCTTCCTCTTCTTCTTCTTGCCCTGATCATGCACAAAAAGACGCACACCGACAAAGGATTAATAACATCAGTGACGAGCGGTGTACGTGGCGTACGTGGGTATACGGACGTAGTTGTCTCTGGCCGACCATCCGGGGTAAAGTTGCGAGTGCAGCAGCCGCTCTTTCCGGGCCAGCTCGTAGTATTTGGCCTGCTCGTCCTTGCTCAGAGAATGCCACTGTAAACACACACATTAAAGCATTACCACACACACACACACACTCTGGGACATCCACACGCAGGCAGCCACTGACCCGCTGTCCCAGTATCTGGTTGATGGTGGCGCTCTCCTTGACTTGGCACTGTGCAACCACTTTGGGCCTTTCGTCCCTCATAAACAACATGAAGGCATTGAGCGGTTTCTTGATGTGACCTTTGGCCTTCTGATCGCTGCTGCCACTAACATCTTGCGCTGTCGCCACTGGCTTCCTGGGGGTGGAGGAGACGGCAAAGGCATTTGATTGACTTGTAGCCCACCTGCCATGGGAGTGTGACCACCATATTGGATGTGGTAAAAAAAAAATCAGGTTTGCTGTCTGTGATACCTCAGCGGGCTGTGCTCTCGGGCCTCTTCGGGTTCCTGCTTGATGGCGACCCCTAAGAAGGAGCTGGGCGAGGGCACAGGCGAGGGTGAGGCGCTCACCAGGCCAGGGGATGAGCTGCTCCAAATCAGAATATAACACAAGAAGTACACAATGATGTCACTACAAGACACAACAACCAAATTAGAAAACCTGTCAAGAAAGTAGAAACGAGAGTGGAAAAAAAAGATTCTTGTGAGAATCGACAATTACAATTCAATTTCTATGAATTAACCAGGCCCGGCGCCGCCTGCCAGACCCCAGCTTGGACAACACACAAAGTTTGTACTCACAGCCAATCAAAGGCGTGCGCCATCTGAGCCACGTCGGCGGGCGAAACAGGATAGCGCGCAACGTGGGGCAGCCGGGACGAGCCTGCTGGAGAACACATGGGCGTGTTAGAGTGCGGGCAGGCCGGCGGGCTTGTTGGCGACTCTCACCTGCATCGGGCGAGAAGCTAGCCAATGCCCTTGGAGGCGGCGAGAAGGCCTCAGGCCGATAGGACAGCAGCGGGTGAAGATGAGCCATGTGGGCGGGCGCACCGCTAGACTGGAGGCGCACACACGCACGGCGAGTCACCTTATTGGCTGCCATGGTGTCATGTGACTTGTAGGCATCGCCGTTGTCTCTTACCAGGTGAGCCGGCGTGGCTGAGTCTCTCCTGGCTGCTCTTCCAGGGACGTCCAGAAAGGGCCACTGCCACGGCAGATACTATGCATGTACGTCCATCCAACCACCAGTAGAAACAGGAACACACACACACAGAAACATAGAAACAGAAAACAGACACAAACACATGTAACCCCACACACCAAAGCGCCAGCCAGACCTCTCACCCTAAAAGCCTGGTGGTCATGTGCCGACCGACTTACCGCATGGGCGCCCGCCGCCGCCAGCCCTCCACCAGTTAGATACGAGCCGCAAAGGTCTGGAATCATGAAGAAGGGGTAGCCCATGTAGGCCGGGTGCTGGAAGAGACCCCTAACCCCGGTCTGCCTCCTCAGCGCTGTCGCGTGACAACACGTGAAGGAAACATATATCATCACCAGGGTCATAACAGTTTGGAAGTTGTCATTCATTTTTTTCCCCAACCCTCTTAGTTTTGACTTTTTAGAGAAGGTTTATTGTCTTATAAAAGCACTCGTTTTTATTTCGCCAATGATGAAATTTTTAACTCTTGTTTTGTTTTCAGATCACATTATGTCAAACACATTATTAACATATCGCAACACAGAACAAACAAGACTATCCATCGATCCAATCAGCTATTTTAACATCTAAAACATATTTTGTGATTGGCTATTACTAAAGTCTTAAGTCGCAGATCTAATCAAGAACAACATCAACCGAATTGGCCAATTAAATGCTTCAACATATCCGTTCACCTGTGACGGCACACCACCGACTACATTCGGCTACAACTCACAGTTTTTGGTGCAACCTGTTGATATGTAAGAATTGTATTAACGTGCAATAAAGCGCCTCTTTGATGACCGATTAATTGTTGATGAATCTGTTAATTGTTGCAAATCTACAGGGAGTTGAAGATGGATGGTCGATGAATCGCTAAACCTCTAATCCATCCAATGTTTGTTTACACAATGGGGTGTCGTCTGGGATGCACACGGGACCTTGTCCAGGTTCAACAACAACAACAACCGAAACACCAACAACAAACACCACGATGCGTTCAATGACTGGAGCGATACCTTCCCCAAGCAGCTGGCTGCTTCCAGCCTGGACGGCAGAGTCTGACTGACGTCTGGCTCGTCTGTCTGCAGCCTGCCCGGACACACGAGACTGAGAGAAGATAGAAAAGCAGTGCAAAAAAAAGTTGGCAGGCCAGCGGCTCGCTCACCTCTGAATCCGACGGGCTGTTATTTGTCTCGGATTCGTTGACTAGTGACGACTTGACGTCATCCAGGTCCCGCTCGGCGGCGGCGGCGGCCGCTGTGGTCGTTTTATCGTCGTTTTCGCCCTCATCCTTGAACGGGATCAGCTCGTCGTTGGCGCCCAAGTCGCCGTCGTCGCTCAGCTGAGGCATGCTAGCGAGTGTATTAGCCTCGGACGGAACACACTTTTTACAAGAACGCGTCGACGCCGGCCGCCCGCTCCGTGAAGTCGACTAGCCGCTTCCTTGAGCGACGGCGACCACATGCGGTGCTCCACTTTTTCGGCAAACGGGCGCAAAAAAAAGCGCGTTGGAAACACTTGCCAGCGGCAGCTAGCTAGCGCTTAGCTGTTAGCCTTTAGCTTCCTGCGCGTCTGTCTGCCTGAGGCGTTCATTGACGGCCTGACGTCGCTCGGTGTGCCACAAGTTACACACGTAAACTCATCAAATATGAAACGTAAAAGGCGTAAAAAAATTTAAGTTGGCGTATCGAGGTAACTGGTGAAAAGTTTCCGCCCCTCGGCATTCGCTTCTAGTTGCTCCTAAGAGTAAGGCAACTTTCCTACATTGTTGGCGCCGTGTGAACCTCTCACGGTGTTCCCGGGAGCCTGCGCGCGCCCGTACGCGGGCCGTGTTCCAAACGAGCGTGCACGTACGCGCGTGACAAAGGCACGTCCCAGGGAAGTGGAGGGTGGGGGACAAAGCGGAGGCCCTGTGCTCACTGACCCGGGATCAGATGTTGTCATGCGAAGCAGATTTCGGATTTCCCGAGATCAGCTGTTTTAATGCAAAGCAAATTTCGGATTTTGTATCGCACAACAATAAAGTCTATCGCTCGATCGATCTATATATCATCAGTCTGAAGACATCAGCATGACAATATTTTCATTTGTTTTTTTGACAGACTGTATAGTTCCCCCTCATGGTGACAACAATTATCATCACCTGATTTTTTTTAAAGCCTCAAGACGTTTATGCCTTCTACACCTCTCCAGTGGGCAGCGTGAATTCTGATGCTTCGCCATTACAACAATGTAGATGGTCATATATATTTTTTTAAAATCATACACTTGCTGGGAGGCGAGCCCACACCTAAAACCAGTTACTGGCATTTTTTCATCATGCACAGTATAACGCCACTTACTTGCGCATGGGACTGTCTGTGTTCTCCTTTCAGTAGGTTAATTATATGTAGCTCTTATTCGCTACGGCCTTCATAATGTTACATTTTCTCACAGTTACTAAAACACAGGCAAGTTGAGGCCAGCAGTAGAAAATATTGGAAGTGAAAGGCAGAGATGGTCAGAAAAAAAAGAACTGAAGCAAAGTACACACACCAGTCAAGAGATATTTGTACTTTATTCGTGCTTCTGAGCAACACGCTACAGACCCGATCAACATGTACCACAATCCTTTTATTTGGAGTCATGTGACGCGTCTCCCAAATACAAAACGGAGTTACAGGAGTTCAACATAATTGGCGGGAAACATGCCGTAATGGCCGTCGGGGCCATAACCTCGCCACCAGCCTTCGTCCACCATCTCGATGCCCGTGATGATGTCATCAGGATCGAAGGTGATCTCCGTGTCGTCGGCTGCAGAGGGAAAACTGAGCTTTATGGGAGGAGCTTCCGTGCGCATGCGCCTGTGTGTGTGAGAGAGAGTATATATACACACACGTACCGGCCTGGTAGTCATATACGGCCTTGGCGCAGATGTTTTGTTCTGCGTTGGCGGTGGCATTGTCGTCTTGGCCCTGAAACGTAATCAAACCTCATGAGTGTAGCGTGAAAAGATGAGCGACACGACAGCCGCAAATGCGTCCTCATTTCCACTTCTTTCCAGTAGAGACTTGTGCGTTTGCATCCCGCCCGACTGACCGTGTTAGCGTCCTGGCCGGCGTCCTCAAAAAGGACAGCTCCGCCCGTGGGCGCCGGCACCGTGTACTCTCTTTCTTGTAGATCTGTAGGAAACATGGCGTCTGCGAGCGATTTCATCCGCTGGCCGTTCGGCGCCAAGCCTGGTACCACCTCGTACAGGTCATCGTCAAATTCATCCGACCAGTCATCGTCCTCCGCTGTGCATACCGCAGAGACGCAAGTTACTTCCGGCTTGGCTGAGCTCGTTAGCTACAGTATATGGTAGAATTTGGTGACAAACCTGCAGCCTGGCCCCACCGCTCCTGTCCTGTCCTACGACGACACTGTCTGGTTCACTATCCCAATCCTGTCTTGTCTTATTTACTACTTTGAGCAACCCTTCCTTGCAGGATGTAGCACTCCCTGTCTCAAAACACTTCTCCAGTCCTGTCCCATTCTAGTTCTCCACTTCACTCTCCCAGTTCTGTTCTGTCCTGTACCATCCTTGTTCTCTTGTCTCATTCTGTCCTGTCACATCCCATAGCTCGCACTGCTTGGTTTACGATCCTGGTCCTGGCGAGTCCTATTTGCTTATTATTTGTCCTTTCCTGACAGTGTGTAGCACTGCCCGAGATAAAAGACTTTTTCAGTCCCACCCAATCCTGCTTGTCCTGTCTTCTTTCCTACTGCTGTCCTGTCCTTTCATGTCCCTCTCAACACATGAGGCTCTGTACTCATTCACAAAAAAAAAATATGCACCTGCAGCCTGGGTGGGCACAGACACTGTGGCAGGCATCACGGGCAAGGACACCGCCGGCCGTGAAAGGAAGTCGTCAATCGAGGTTGTGTCGGGACGAGGCGAGGAGGATGTAGTCCAAGAGACCGGGACGGACGTTTGGTCGCTGACCGCAAAGTCAGAGGGCTGGTAGGGACTGCGGGTAGGCGAAGTCTCAGGTGTCAAGATAGACGTGGGCGCCAAGGGTTGAATGGCTTGGAAGCCAGGGAGAGGCTGAGGGCTGTCAAAGCCTTGCTGGGACAAAAAGGGGCTTCGGAGCTTCCCTGAGGGACCAACACAAATGTAGGCGCTAATACAGGTACATAGACATTGGCCGTAAAGGACTCTAACTGACTATGCTCACATAGGAACAGTAAGGAAGTAACTTGATCAGTGATTAAGGGCTGTTATTCAGATGATTAGAAAAGTTCTTACCCGCCGTGTGGGCGGAGCCTCCATAGCCGTGGTCAAATGCGGTCTCCTTCTGCTTGAAGACGTCGCGAGGGTTGAAGGAGCGCTGCGAGATCAACGCCTTGGCCTCCTGCCACACAAGCGCCTCCGTTAGCCAAGCGTCATCGTTCATCGATAACACTCACGCGCCGTTCAAGTGTTAGCTCTCACGCTGGCACCCTGCGCTGACGTGGCCTGCCTCATCACCACGGATGAAGTCTCGTTCTTCTGCAGGTTCTGGAATGCAAACTACAATTTCAAATGCTGTTTTAAATCACGCGCACCCCCCCACACACACACACGAACAGATTGCACACTGGCGGTCAAATTTTGCCTTCTGCTTGTCGAAAGGAAAAGCCCCGAGATGAGCTAACAAAACTATCATCAATGTTGAGGTAGTTAGAGTAAAAATCTTTATGCAATTACGGGCGTATTTTCTTTATCTTCTCCAAAGAATGAGTAACATTACTGCAGTTTATCAAGTAGTTGTGAAAGTCTTCAAAACTGGGTTATACTGCCCCCAGTGGTCAAATCAGACACAATTAAGTCATCATGCACAATCCGTTTTCAGCCTTCCATTCTACTTCATGATGTTATTAATCCTAAAGTAGAATTTTGGCAAGCGCTGTTTTCCTTTTCAAAAAAACATCATGCAACATGAAAGAGCAGCTTTCGGGGCGCGTATAATATCCGTGTGAATGGGTGTGGTGCTCCAAAAAAATTCTGCTGTGCCCACAACTGTAAAGTCAATTAAAGTTTTTAGAGGGAGCGCTCACCCGTCGCTGTTGTTCTTTCTCCCGCTCTTCTTCTTCCATTTGCTTCTGCAGTAGTCTGATCAAATAGTACACACACACACACACACACACACGCATACACAAACACCTTCTCAGATTGAGAGACGGCAATGACTTGATGTTCTCATCTGTTCTGGAGTCTCTAGGAGCGCATGGAAGAGTTTTTGCTTCCGTCACCTGTTCTGGTCGATGGCGATGTTTCTCTGGTGTATTATTTTCTCTCTTTCCACGGCATGTTTCTCCTCCAAGTCGCGGCGCTCCTGCTCCACCGCTTGCCTCTGTAGCTGCGCCTTCTTCACCTCCTCCTTACGCCGCATCTCTTCCTCCTTCTGAACACACACACAAGACAAATACACGATCTTGTTTCATTGAGATCCTACTTTTTCAGACCCACTCCGGAACGACTATTCACATTTTATGCATGCATTGAATAACAACAGGCGGCCCGGTAGCCCAGTGGTTAGCACGTCGGCTTCACAGTGCAGAGGTACCGGGTTCGATTCCAGCTCCGGCCTCCCTGTGTGGAGTTTGCATGTTCTCCCCGGGCCTGCGTGGGTTTTCTCCGGGTGCTCCGGTTTCCTCCCACATTCCAAAAATATGCATGGCAGGCTGATTGAACACTCTAAATTGTCCCTAGGTGTGAGTGTGAGTGTGAGCGTGGATGGTTGTTCGTCTATGTGTGCCCTGTGATTGGCTGGCAACCGATTCAGGGTGTCCCCCGCCTACTGCCCGAAGACAGCTGGGATAGGCTCCAGCACCCCCCGCGACCCTAGTGAGGATCAAGCGGTTAGGAAGATGAATGAATAACAACAACTTTTCCTTATTCTCAGCTGACAAACGCAACCAAATGTCTCAAGTGTATGCACGAAACTCTGTAAAACAGGGACTCGTCATGCCAACCAAATTGTGTAATGATGGTTGATTGCGGTTAACATTTCAATCACAATGCATTAAATGCATTAAATGCATTAAAAGCAACATGTATATGTGTGCATATTTTTATTATTTAGCAAAAAAACATTCTCACCTATGCAGGTCTTACATTTCCTGGCCACAGGAGGGCTTCAAAACAACACTCCAGTCCAAACAGGCCTTTCCACAGAAGTGTGAAAACCACAACTGGGTTCAGTACAGCCAACTAGTGCCAGTGGCCAGGAGCACTTATTCTCAGCAAGTTTGTCACATCACAAATTTTCTTTCAAACAACCGTTCTACGCGGCCCCGCTAGTCTAAACACGGCACTCGGATCAATATTGCATTTGTATTTTATCCATCTCAGTTGGCCGCCATTTTTCCACTTGCCGTCGACTAAAAATGACATCACAGTTGCTGAGTTGATAGTGTTGTGATTACCTGCGCTTGGCTCCAAAAAGAATCTTTGTTGATTTGTTGAATTTCCTCCATAGCGTTTGTTTTACAATAAACAGAACCCTGGAGAAAAAAAAATAAAAAGATGCGATAAGCGATGTGTATTTTACTTTGGTGTTGTCTTGCGTGCTTTGTCTCACCACAGCTCCTCGGGGGACGTCCCCGGGCTGGGGGTTTGCAGGCTTGTGGAAGTTGTAGTTGGCTCCTGACGCTTTGGACACTTTGGACAGAATGACGTCGGGGTCCACGTCGTCCTCGTCGCGAGCGTTGATGGTCACGTGGGCCCCCTGCGCACAAGCGCATAAGTTCAAAACGGCAAGCCGGTACTGGCCTGGCGTAAAGAAAGCAACGATTAAAAGTGGCTCTCACCTTTAGGAAATTGGCCACTGTACCCAAGTGATTGGCACACAGTCCTTTGCGTGACTCCTTCACACCTTCGCCTGTCTGCCATTCGCAGCAGCAACAACACAAAACGGACACAATTTTGCTGAATATCATAACGAGCGTGTACGCACGCAGGCGCGTTTCACCCACCCAATTGATGAGCACGTATTTGGGCAGGCCGGAGTTGGGGTCTTCCACTCGGCAGAAGGCGTACATCACCTTGCCGCTGTTCAGCTCTTCAACCATCTCCTCCAGACCGCCGCCTACACATGCGGAGGTCAAAGGTCACGCTACCTTCCGCTAAGGATCACATGACTGTCCTCACCTCCTTTTCCCGCCACGCGCATGGTGTTGCTGTTCCCCTCGTAGGTGAACAAAACCCTAAGGCGCACACGTCATACATGTTACACACACACACACACACACAGACAGACGCACAAACACAAACGGTAGGCAGCGCCACCAACCAATTGATGTCTGAGTGTCCGTCCACCACATCCTTGTAGGCCGCCATCAGCTCGACGCCGTTTTTGCTCATGTTCAACGCCATGTCGCCCAGACCGATAAAAAACTGACGGTCTTCACTCCTTCCTTTCTTCCCGTCCGGAATAAAAAAAAAACTAAAACCCAGTCCTGTCAGCTGAGTTGGACTGGTTTGGGGAGAACCTGCTGAGCTGCATTCTCCCAGCACAGAGCGAGGCCTCTGCATCATGTTCAGCTCTGGGTGGCTGGCCGGCGGCTCCTTTTTACCTTTCTGCTATTTACTTCCTGCTACCACTTGTCCACTCCTGCATGGACATAGTGGCATGAGTGTGTAGCATGTTTTTGTTCCATACGGACAAATTTTCACAAACATATTTTTGCCACCTTCATTTGTTTTGGAACAATGACATGCTGAAAGAATCGATTTATTATATGAGCAAGTGGCTCAGCTATCACATTCAGAATGGCTGGAAGGATCTTACTCCAAAAACCATCGGCACCAGGTGTTTGTGAACATTTCATCATATTTATAAAATAAGTTACTCCTATTTTATTAGTAGGTTGAAAACAACAGGAAATGGGATCAACGGCATCGCTTTCAAGGTATTTTACGATCATTCAAAACCGCTTGTTTCTTAGCCTCGTATTTGTTAACGACTGATTGTCACGCATGCGTAGATGAGATCTGCGAGACCCAGTTTAAGAGACCCTCCCTCCTCCGACCGCTTGGTGGCACTGTTGCACTCTGTTGAACGGAAAACGGTTGCTTGGAAACGTAACTTTTGGGGTCGAGGCTACCCCGATTTCAGACATATATAGCGAACACAAACGCACAATTGTTTTACTAATGTAGTGTAATTTGGAATTCCCTCTCTATTCCTGTAGATGGCCTTAGAATGTCCACCTGGCGTCAGTGACACGATTCTATTCTATGTTTGCGGGTCAGGGAGAGTTCAGTTTCAGCAAGGTGTGCAATCCTATAGTAAGGTATTGTGGCTGTTGCCGTCCATCACTGTTAAGGAATTATTCCGCTAGAAGTAGTAGTAGAACATTGTTGATGAATTTCATCTTGCTGTGAGAACCATTGACACTAGTCTCTGTCCTGAACATCTGCTTGTACTTGGAACAAAGAGTGTGTTGTGATGTCTGGGCCCTAATTTCCCTTTGGTTAATTAACAGCCCCCCAAGGGTTTTTATTGCCTCCACTTCCTCATAAAAGTCCCTGAAGGCTCTCAAGTGCCCTCGGCCCCCACCACTTCTGGGACCCCCTCCAGGGGTCAGGTTTTTGAACAGCTGGTCCTCATAACCTTTGGTCTCCTCCGGCCACACCGGGTCAGATGACATGTTACTTTCTTTGTTTCGGGATTTGCATGAGAGGCGTACCTCCCCGCATCTCATTATCATATTGTCTCTATATAATCTCATGAATGTGTTTCTTCGGGGCGGCCTGATAATATCTGAGACTCACAGGAGCCAGAATCGATTCCACTCTGACATCGGTAGAATAAAATCTTTTCCCAATCAGCCGTGGTCCCTGAAGTGCTCATTCGTCGGGAAACAGCCACCGATCACCGAGTGTTTTTTGAAGACCAGCGAAGCAGCAAACACCATATACCACACTAACCATCGTAAAACTTCGCTCTAAACATTAACAAAAAAAATGTAAAAGTTAAAAAGCACTATAGGTTCTTGTCATTTGTACTGTTGTATTTTTCCAGTTTGTAGTTGTTTGTTATGGTTTTGCCCGTCTTTATTTTTGTTTTCTAGGGGCCTCCTTTACCAGTTTCTAGAATTATTTAACACCTGCAGAAGACATCAGAGAGCGACTGTTTGACTTTATTAGTCATTAACTGCCTCCCTTCAGCAATCAACGTGACAATGTCAATATTTCTTTTCACACGTAAATATCATTATAAAAAACAATTTATCTTCACCACATTGTTGCTTAGTTTGTGTTGTCCAAGAAAAGTTTTTTTTTGGTTTGGTTAAAAAAACGATTTGAAAAATTTCCATTTCTTTATTACAAATCATGACATGCTTTCGAAGTAACAAGGTTTCTCATTCAGTCAGAAAATGGTTTCCTCTTTCACTCCTGGGGCTTGGGGAGGTATTTCAGGGGATGTCACTGTCACCTGAAGCCCTTTGGGACTCTTAAGTTGAAGAGCAAGAAAGAAAATACACTTATCGAAATTACTGATTCAGTTCCTGTTTAGGCCCTTCACATGCCAGAAAACAAGCAAAAATGTTGTTTATTGTTTTCCAAAGTAAAAGCAAAGACCAGGGAGCACAAGAGTAGTCCATCAGCCCCTTTTGAAAATGGCTCACTAGATTTATTAAGAATATAATGCTGCAGAAGTCTTCACTTGAAAATAAAAAATGGTGTGTGTGCTTTTAAGTCAAGACATTGGGTCGAGAGAGTGCCAGGCCACAACAGTTTTCATTGAAATGTACATTGTACTTTTTAAATGAATATGACAATGAACTAAAAAGTCACAAATTAAAATAAAGAGCTGCCTCTTGCTATTTATTGAAAGAAACATTAGCACGAGCAGGCTCTTCCCAGGAATAACTAAAAAGGTGATTTGGACAAATGTTCTTTCCGAAGTGCGCATCCAACTGGTAGCCTTTCCCATGGGTCAAGAAGCAAAACGACGGGTGAGTGGCCATGCACCCCATACACAAGTGGAGAAGCCATGACTCGAATGATGTCTCCCCTTCAAACGGTTTTTGCAATGGTATCACAGTGCACTGACTTCCCAATACAAAAAAGTAAATCCGCAATGACCCTCCCCATTCCCTCTTTTCTTATCAATGACAGAATGTACACACTCGGCCAAGGTGTCCAAAAGTAATGACTTGAATAATCCACAGTCAGTACAAAGTGAATGTAGGAAGGGGGAAAAAAAAGATGATTTGCGGGGATCACTGGTCGCCCCTGCGACTCTTCTTACGACTTTTCTTTGCGCTCTTTTCGGGGCTCTTGGAGTGGCTACGGCGCCGGTGGCTCCTGCGGTGGGCCGCCGGCGACTTGGAACGGCGTCTGCGCTCCCGGTGGCGGCGTGGGCTTTTGCTGCCGCGGCGGCGTTCTCTGCGAGCTTCTGGGCTCCGGCGGGGCTTGGGCGAGCGGCTCCTGCGCCGGGGCGAGCGACTGCGGCGGCGCCGGGGCGAGGGCGAGTGTCGCGGCCTCTCATCACGGCGGGCTCGCCTGTGTGGCTCGGGTCCGGGCAACCCATCGAGCCGCTCACCACCCCCGCCGCCACCGGCGTCGTCCTCGTCGCTGCTGCTCTCCACCTCGTCCAGGTCCTCATCCAGGTCTTCCTCCAAAGCGCTGATGCGTGGCTCCAGCATCTCGGCCTCCTCTAGGACTTGACGCTTCTGCAGCCGTGGCAGGATGATGTCACATATTCTCTCCGAGTGCAGCAGCTCGTGGATGAACTCGTCCACATGCATCAACTCAAACTCGCCGTTACGGTTCTGGGTCTTGATTTTCCTGTGGTCGTTTTGGATTTCGAGACATAGATGAGTGAAAAGGGCGATCCCGGGCAACTCACATGGCCATTATACAACAGTTAGCATTTTCCATGCAAATTTTCATGTCGGAAAAGAACACATTGAAATGGCAAGTCAGGTCAAAATATTGTCGAGACAATAATGCACTCTATGTGCACCCACTAGTTCAAAGATGACATTCTGATTAATATTGCCTTTGTGAAATATGAAGAAAGCAGCAAAATCCAGCCATTTTGATCCATCTCAGGGGGACGAATATTTTTACTTAAAAATAACGCACCGTTTCTCAAGTGACGACCACGTTATTGCTACCTGAGCCCTGGGCAACTGTGAGGGCTTTTTCTTGGAAGGTTGATTTTCATTTGCAACTTTCGTGCATCTGCTGTGTTTTTCTGCGCATGCCTGCGCGTGCGAATGCACAGAGTATATATAGTATGGTGGAAAGTTGTAAGTTACTGTTTTGCATTTGGACAGATCCGAATTGCCATGCGAATGCAAACTAAGCGCTGACGGCCAAACAATGCGGAGCAGTAGACCAAAATGTTTATGCAAGTAAATACCTGTAATCGTTGTAAAGCGGCTCCAGGTACTTGTAGCAGTCGACCGCGGTGCCAGTGAGGCGCATGTACATGGCGCCGAGCAAGCGCACGTACTTGAAGTCCTCGTTCTTGATGAACTCAACGATTATGTCCTTCTCGGGTTGAATCTGCAACAACTTCAGCGCGAGGCACAAGAACGGCGTGGGCTTGATGTTGCCCCCGAACACGCCGCCAACGTACTTGAGCTCCATGGCCTTGTCGACCACCAGCTCGGCGGTTAGCCCGAAGCATTCCTCCTTCCAGTACTTGCACTCGTAAATGCGAGTTCGGATGATCTTCTCCACCAAGTACTGCGGGTTCGTCCCGTGGATGCTGTTGGCGTCTTTCACCGTCCTGTTCGCCATTTTGACGCTGGAGCAAACGTCCGCCTTCGTCTGCTTCGCGACTTCCGCTTCCGCTCGACTGGCGCTCGGTGTATCGGCCAACCAATTCCAAAATTAAGACACCCGACGCGCAGCCACTTTCGCCTCAGTCTAAAATTGAAAGCTTTCAATCGCTCTTTGCTTTGTCACATTTTCAGAGAGGAAGCAATTCAAAACACGTGAGGAAGAGTTCCCTTACACCCGCGTTGAGCTGCACTGCCACTTAGCGAATTGGAGTGTAAATGGGGAGAAATTCAGCTTCTTCCTTTGTTTTGCTTTTTATTTTTATTTTTTTTATTTTTGCTTTATTCAGACACACCGCCGACGGTACAAACCAAAGACCCACACTGGCTAGACAACAGGGTCCTACTACAAAACACACGATAAAAAACTAAATGGTGGAGCGATTACGTTTACTGCGCAAAGCCAATAAAATGCCACAAAAACCACTGCTACGCATCTATTAACCACATGAAATATTATTTATATTCCCTCAGACAGATTATTTAAATATATATATATTTTAAATATTCACTTTTCTTCTTCGTGTCCCTTTCGTTCTTCGTGTCATTCTTCTTCTACGCCCGTCCACTCCAAGCAAGCAGAATCAAAATGTCGGCCGCAAGGTTACTCGCGCTTTGGTCGGTGAGAGCTTCACCCTTTTCCTGGCGGGCGGTGGGCCACCGTCAGGCCGCCCGGGTCCCCGCGCTGAGCCGTGGAATGGCTGCCGGAGGTGAGCGAATAGCCGCGGAAGCTGAGACAAGCCGAAAGGGAGCTTTGTCCGTGACAAGGACGGAGCGACTTCGCTCGTATTCGCCTCAGCTG
The DNA here is from genome assembly GCF_025434085.1 of Hippocampus zosterae. Classification (NCBI taxonomy): domain Eukaryota; kingdom Metazoa; phylum Chordata; class Actinopteri; order Syngnathiformes; family Syngnathidae; genus Hippocampus; species Hippocampus zosterae. The sequence continues at coordinate 10,050,920 of NC_067468.1, forward strand.
GAAACTAAGAGACGAAGCATTTGAAACCAGAAATTCACTGTAGGTCCACTGTAGGAAAAGGACTTTCAGGGCGATTGCATTTCCTTTTAAGTAACGCATTTATTTAGCGGCTTCATTTTGCTCATCAATGACATTGTATGTCAGCTTATCTGAAAAAAAATCTAGGTTTATCAGACGCACCTTGTAGAGGCGATAGTTGGATGGGCCGTCATTGAAATCTCGTTTTCCTCATTATAAATGATGCCAAGGAAGCTGGGACTCACAAAATGCGACGTCTTCATGCAAAGTCGAGGCGGGGTCGAGCTTTGAAGGGGTGACCTTTTTTGTTCAATCCGAGTTTCAAACCTTCATAACTTTCTTTGTCAAAACATCGTTGTCATTGGAACGCCTACTAAACCCAGAAACACACAAGAACAAGCACGTCAAATCATACGAATTGAAATATGTGTGGCTTCAGGAATTCCCACAGATGAGGAGCAAGCCACCGGCCTGGAGAAGATCATCATGAAAGCCATGAAGGAGGGCACGGTAAGAATGAACGATGATGTTTGTTCTAGTTGAACGTGAACTTTTTTGGGACTTGGCGCCTATGTAAAATAAATGTGTGGTGTGTCGTGTGCTTCAGGACCCGTACAGCATGATGAAGCCCAAAGAGTACGCTGGTTCCAAAGTGGACCCTCACCTGGTGCCCTCCATCACTAACAAGAGGATTGTGGGATGCGTGTGTAAGTCACAACTACATAATAGCAATGTCGATCAGCTGTTTGCGCGCTTTGCCACATTTACAGACTGATGCTCATACTTTCCATGGGGAAACATGGTGTGAATAAGCACGAGATGACAATAGCGCAAATAGCAACAGCAAAAATCTCAAATCGGGAGAATCTGCAAATATTTTACGCTGATTATAAGTGCCGCTTGAATTTCTCTCGAGCCAAAGCTAATAATGGCAGTGGCAAGCAAGCGCGGCTAACCAAGGCAAGTGTGTGCGCAGGTGAGGAGGACAACACGGCCGTGGTTTGGTTCTGGCTCCACCAGGGCGAGGCCCAGCGCTGCCCTTCGTGTGGCGCCCACTACAAACTAGTCCCCCACGAGCTTCCTCACTAGGACGGTCGGCCCAGAACCTCGCCGACTCACCTCATTTCACTTCCTCTTTGGGTTTACATATTCGCAAACGTTCCGTTCGCTCTTCTTCCCGCAGTAAATCAATTGTTTCATTCTCCCGTGTGATGACTTACAAATAAAATGGGAAATGTATGAAATGTTTTTCTCCCCTTGGGTGCTTTATTCTCACCACTATTTGCGTTAGCATCATGCTCGCTTTAGTGTACGTATACCACCTTTCCTTTCCGATCCACAGACTGCTATTTGAATTGACTAACGGTGTCGCTTATTTGCTGTCGGGAGAAGTGATGCCTCCGGCGGCCATCTTGCGTTGCCACTTGGTAAGCCTGCCTAACTCCGTGTGCAGGTCTGCAGACCAGGTACCCAGGACTAAGCGAAGGGCTCAGACTGGGTCCAGCATTTTCTGTATGCTCTCTTTCGCAAGACCCGAGTTGAGAATTTGGTAGATGGCTCCTTCACAAAAACCTCAGTGAATATTAGTTTGTTTGTTTTTAACTCGTTCTAGAAACACTTGGCATGGATCAAATCTGTGAATTCAATGAAAGATACTTACGGCATTTTATTATTCACCTAGTAGTTTGAGATCAATTCGCAAAAAGGGATGTTATACGCTGTACATTTGTGTCCTGGAGAAGAAAAAACTTTTCATCTCTCCTTGCCCTCCAACAAAGTCAAGGAAAGGTGTCATCGTGGTTTGGCGATTAGACTTTGCACAGAGGCCTGCTGGGAAATCTTGACCTTGCGGATACCACGGGAGAGCGCCCCCCCCCCGCCCCCTTGGTAATTTAGCTGAAGTCACGTGGTCACATAATTGACATCGCAGTGTGACCTCGAGGGAAAAAAAACTCGTTGCTCGCCATTGACGTCAGGCTGTTGTTCGTATCTATGGCAACAAGCCACCTATAAAGAATTTGGTGACTTGACCGCTAGAGGGCGCCCGAAGCACTGCAATCAAAGAACGCTGATCGATTCACCCATGGTGAGGACGCAAAGTGGCCACCTGGAGGCGTCAGGCTCACTTCTCAGTGCAGGGAGCAGTTTCCAGACTATTAGCATTATCAGGCGAAGCTTGTTGTACTTTCATCGGTATTGACATTCGTATCATGCTAACCAAAGTCTACTTTAATCATTAATAATATTAGTCGCAAGCTAAGTATGTTGTGCTTTCATCACGATTAGCAGTCAGCTGTAAAATTAGCTCTTGTTATTTAAGAATTCAAATATGCAAAGTCAGAGATATTTGAAACAACAAGCGTTCTCGAGTGTTTGTCTGTTTTTCCAAACATGTTTTATTAATTATCACCATAAAAAGCCAGCCAGCGAGGTGAGATGAGAGCTGGATGATCGCCGATGGATGAAGGAGTCAATAAAAACGCGCGTGGGCGTGGCCCTTTCACTTACTGCCGGCGGCAGCGGAAGTTAAATCGAAGCACCCCCTCTGGTGGAACTGCATATCGCGGATGCGGCGCACCGACTGGATCTGAGGCTGGATGGCCGAGAAGTCATTGCAGTGGCGGTAGTCGCCACTCTCCAGCAGGTACTGGTATCCCCGGTAGCCTGGGTACTGGTAGCCCACCCACCTGCGGACCGAGCAAGCGAGGCGTTCAACTGCCACAAGGGGGCGTCCTCTTGCTCCTTGTGCGCCCTCATTCACAATGTTGCTAAAAATGATTACCAGTGCCTATGGATGCCACAAGATGGCACTAGTTTGGTCTAAATCAAGCACCATAACAGTTCAGTTGCACTCAGGAGTAATATTACACACACACATACACGCAAGCACACGCACGTCTATCTATCTATCTTCAAAATCATACCAATGCAACATTTTCCTATTAGCATTAGCAAAATGCTCCTGAGCCAATGTATTTCCATCACTATTCACCATGAGCATCATGCTAACTTAGTGCCCTTTCAATGCATCATGCTAACCCAGTGTACTTTGATGACATATAGCATTAGCTTCATACTAACTTAGTGCACTTAGATTAGCGTTAGCATACCCATGCATTTCCATCACTACTGGAGTTAGCATCGTGTTAACTCAATTCACCTGCATTTCAAGTAGCATTAGCGTCATGCAACCCAGTGTACATTTGAGACATCGCTGTGAGCATTGTCTGTCATTGTGACAGAAATAGCATTAGAATTGCATAAACCTCTCTCAGTTTACCACTCTTAGCATTAGCATGTGGAGTTTCTGCATGCTTTTTTTCTATTGGTGGAAGAGCAAACATTATTTCAGGAGAGATAAAAATGTCAAAAGTCCAAAAATACCTATTGGTGTGTAAACAAGAGCTAAGCCAGTGTGACTGGAGACCGCGATTTGACGCCTTGTCACGCTCTGGCAATATTTGCCATGTTCAGCAGAAGCGCCGGCGGCTTTGTCGTCATCTCTTTGGTGGTGGAAGCTAAGACACATCAACGCTCTAAAAAGGGCATTCACGTTCCCCTTGTGGGCACAGTCATGCTGTCTACACACACACACGCACACACACACACACAAACACACAGAGGCTAACCTAGGCTAGGCTAAGTTAAGCCACTAGACTTACGCTCCCCCTGGAACCTTTACGCTGCCCACCCGGTCGGAGAAGCCGTGCGCCCACAGGGTGGGAACGTCGTCCTCCTGGATCTCCATCTTGTTGCCCTTGAAGTCAGAGAGCTCATGCAGGCAGATTTTGTGCTCCAAGCTGTCCTGTCAACATTAGCATCAATGCAACATCGCGCTAAGTCAATGTCCTTTTCATTACTATTAGTACTAGCAAAATCCAGTGAACGTACATACGTTCATCACCGTCAGTATTAATGTCATGTCAACTCAAGATACGATTATTACTACAAGCAAGAGCATCAAGCTAACTGAATATACTTTCATCATTATTAGCATGAGCAACGTTCTAGGTGAGTATATGTTCATCACTATCAGTATTATCTTTATGCCAGCTTCGTGCTAATGTAGTTTTACTGCTATTATATACATATAATAAAAATCAGCCAAATGATGGCTCGTATCTTGAAAAACTTGCAAATAGCAGTGATTCAGGGAGTAGGGAAGGAGTCCATTGCATGCACTGCATTCGGAATCCTCATTTATTTCCCGACTCACCAATCGCTACAGTTGGATTTACATATTGGGAACGATCCATGACGGCGCTGACCATACGTACCATGTGGATGGGCCTGAGCGACATGAGGCAATCGCTGCGGTACGAGTTGCTCCAGGTGTCCCAGCGAGGATACTCTCCCTTTTCCAGGATGAACATCTCCCCACGGAGGTTGGTCTGCTCGAAGGCAACAAAGCTGGAAGAAGGGGGTAGGAGTGGGGGTGCCACGAGCGGGGGCGGTGGGTGGGGAGGTCAAGAAGGAAGGCCAAGGAAAACGAATGAGTGGCGAGGAAAAACAAAGTGCAACATCAATCGACGTGTGGATCTTACGGGCCGTTTTCCACGATGATGCTCCGCACTCTCTCCAGGCCTCGGTCGCAAACGTTCAGGCACTCGCTCTGAAGCTCCAACGAGCGGCCCTGGAAGTTCTCCTGGTCGAACAGTGTCAACTGCAACACAAAATGCATGAGGGGTAATTACTGTAATAACAGAACAAGAAAATACTTGCAATGTCTCAATGTTATTATTTATTCCATATAGCATAGTGAGCATCATGGAAGTTGACATGCTTGATTTGCTTTTGGTGGGGCATTTAAAATGATGCGGAGGGCGAGATCGGACCCCAGGGCCGCCAGTTGGACACCTGTGTTCATGGGAACTTGCTAACTCGATGAGCAGAAAAACGAGACAATTTCCCATTTTTTCTTATGATGACTGACTGGCTCATAGCAAAGTGCGAAGAGAAAATGGCATCATGTGCATGCCAGGCCACTAGTTGGCGTTGTGGCACCCCAAGCATGCTTTCCAATAGACACCATCGACGTCACAAATGTTAATTTGAAAAATGGTGTCATATCTACTTCAGCGGTGGTATCCCTAATAGCTCTGTGGTTACCGTGATGTCTTGAAGGCATCAGAGTGATATAACCAAACTCACTTTGAAGGTGCCCAGGCTGGGCTCACCGGTCTTGGTGGCCTTGCTGGAAGCGGCGGGAGCACCTCCCTTGTTGTCCTTGGCGTCGGCTCCCTGGCTGGAGGCGGACTTGGCGGTCTGAGACATGGCGAGGAGGGAGCTGGCGGGGCGGGGTGAAAGGAGGAACAGGAATTGGTGACATTAAAATTGACAAACACCAAAGATACCAGGGAAAGGCTTCCGCATACCTGCGACCCTCGTGAAGACAAGCGGTTCGGATAAAGGATGGTTTTATTTTCAAGACGTGAATTAGCAGGGATTTATGAAAATGTAGTCGGATTACGGCGTCGATATTCCCTGCAAAAAAAATAAAATAAAATAAAATCTGCAAAAATGACACTCATTGTAATTTGTCATCAAGAAGAAAATATTTCAATTGCGCATGTTTTTTTTTGGTTTGTTTTTGTCAATAATAACAGGATAGGCTCTCCAAAACAATTGCAGCTCGTTATGATTTTCCATGAGGGTGAAAAAAAGTGAGGGGTCAGTAATAATAAATCAGTGAATAGTTGATGTTTATACATGCCACAATTTCTTTTCCTGAAAATTTTTCTTTGAGCAAAAATTCAAATAAGCAGGAGATCAGGAAAACAAAACCTGAATAGCAGTGCATTAATTTCATCCCTAAACTCTCCAAATAGTTGACACTAATTATAATGTGGCATGAAGAAAAAATCCACAAATAGTTTTGTGGCTCATTAAAATTGGCATGAATTTGTTCAAATAATGAGTGGGGGATCTACATGAGGGATACAAATGGAAAAATCTTTGAATAATGAACACATTATAATTGCAATCAACGTTTCTTTTTTTTCAAAACTTTTGGATGCAAAAAGTGTACAAATTATGTATAATAAGCGGGACATTGACATAAAAATACTGTTGATCAGTGGGGGGTAAGGGGGTGTGAAGGTGCGCCTCTAAAAATTTGTAAATAATATGTGATGCTCACATTAACTGGATTGGGGCACAATGTGTTTGGTTGAAACAAAAAAAAATGAAAATACACCGGGGATTGAGAGAAAATAAATACTAAAAGATTTTGGGTTGACTTTTGGGGTAGGGGCTTAAATGGAATCATCCCAACGTAGCAAGTTTTCACATAATACCGGCGGGCCTGGAAAAATACCCCCAACACCCCGCGATTAATGGGGACTCACACCGATGAACACTTTTTGTGATCTTTAAAAAAAAAAATTGACAGTGAGATTTTGCCAAGGTCCAGTCGGGGCAGGGCTCGGTTTTGATTCGCGGGTGCGTCGTCTTACCTGCGTGTGGCGTCGAAACGGGCTCACCAGCGTCGGTCACGTTGGGTGCCGTTGCGCTGCTTTTATAGGCTGGCAAAGGCCGAGCGGCCCAAAAAAAAAAACAAACAAATGCTGCGTCATCACAGTCCGGCCGACGGTGCGGCAAGTCCTGGAAGCCAGTTCGCCCCCCATAAAAGCCTCCCCGTAAGCATTTTAAATGCAAAAGAAAACGCTGATGCCTGTTGGAGGGGGCTGGTGGGGTCGGGGGGTCTCGACAGGCACAGGAGGAATGTTAAGGGGGCCTGTGTGGGGTTGGGGTCACCGTGAGATCAACCCTCCGTCACCCACGTCACACAATACGCACAAATATTGTCTTTCTGCTCAACTTCTTTCACAATTGACAAGCCAAAGAATCGAATAAATCCCGCCCCCTCATCGTGAAAATCTGCAAATAATTGACCATCATCACAAATGATCAAATCAGTTTTTTTGACAAATATGTTTGTTTTTTTCAAGAAAACCACAAATAAGCAGCACTTAAATTTCAACGGGAGAAATAACACTAAAAACCGAAGCACACCAAACTGGCTCCCAAAAAAGAAGGAACAAAGCTTGATTGTCCGTCTTCAGTTGAAGTGTGTTTCAAACATGGAGCCGAAAGTCATCAAAAAGTTTGTTTGCCTTAAAATGGGTCACGGGAAACCAAGTACTTTTTTTTGGACAATTTATAGAAGTATTTTGTACTTGATGTAATTCCACTGTCAGCCAATAGATGGCGGGACACACGGTCAATTGTTGGTATTGTAAGCACAAAGGGATGGGTTTGTCCAATGCTTTTGTCTTCTCTGTTGCACTCTTAGCAAGATATTCAACATGCCAAAATGTGGGAGACTGTTTCAAGACCTTTAAAAATGCAAGTGGCGTAAATCCTCCCGAAACATTGCCGGCGAGTGGTACAGGGGGCCCTTAATGCGAGTGCTGGGAGCACCGTAAACCGCGCCCACAACTGCGGAGGACGCTTCCTGTCCTGATAGCAGTGACGGGTCACCGTACCGTGGCTCAAAAATTTACACCTGTGCTAGATCCTCACCTCATCAGTCTTGCTACAACATTAGCACCATAAAAAAAACAAATACACGTAGCAGCCGTGTATGTTGATACTTAATAAAGCCAATAATATTGAAGCAAAATTGTACATTTGCACCTCTGGCGTTCCCACTTGACCAAGTGAAAGTCACACAAGCGCGTTTCATCGAAAGCGCGCTCTGATATTCCTCGCTCGGATTACAGTGTACGTCGGGATTAGTCGATGCCTAATCTTCACAAACACCACACATTCATCCTGTGTGTCAATCAGCAATGATCACATTTCAAGTAATTGACGTAATCCCCGTTTGTAATCCAACAGCCGCATTTGGCATAGCAACACCATCATTCGGTAAACCCGTAGGCAAAGCTTAATGGTCAGTTGACTTTGAACATTTTCTCGTCGATCCAGTTCGCCAAAAAATGGACTGGTTAGAGTGTAGACCCCAAACTCATGGCTGATAATGTGGCGTCGGCACAAATGCCCGTTCACAGATGAAAGTTGCTTTAGTCAAGAATGGCGTCATGGTGATTGCTGTGGGGGAAAGAGAGAGAGCGAGAGAGAAAGAGAGAGTGAGGCCAGTCCTATTGCTGAGCGGGGCCTTTCGTGGTGGCCCCCCGCCAGGGAAGGCTTTAAAAGGGAGGGCGGCGCCCGGCTCCTCTCACTCACCCTCACCAGCAGCAAAGAGCACCGCCGGCAGGTGAGTCCTTCGCCCAGTTGCATCCCCACATTTGAACATTTGCACTCATCCAACCATACAGCCGTTACCGTGTTACCATGGTTTAAAGTTTAAACTTCTGACTATTTTTTCATGTATTTACTACATTGTAGCACATGCTGATGTGGCGATAACCATATTATATTTAACAGAGTGTCACGTCAAATAACGTGAAATATTGACATGTAATAACCATGTAACATCACATTTTCACATGTAATACTCACATAATGACCACTTGTGTAACATTTAATAGTCAGAAAATGGACGCCCGTGTCATAACATGTAGCGCCATTACAAATGATGTGAACCAAAAAAAGAATCAAAACCTCTTTATTTTACCAAGAGGGAAAAATGATGTGGTGTCAGGAGCACATGGACAAAGACACGATAACAAAACAACAAAAGAAAAGATGCAATAATTTCCTAATGACCATGTTCCAACGTGTGAAGACAATGTGCAAACTATGTCACCCCTCCTCACAGATATGACGCACCAGTGCACCAAGTTCTCCGGCCACTGGAAGGTAAGTAGGGCATAATGCTGCTTCATTAGTTTGCTAATGTTATGGAGGACCAGAATATTGAAACCCGAATCCTGGCGAAAACGATGACCTATGTAACAGTCTCAGAACAATACTATAAGAATAATGTAATAATAATTAACAGCAATAACACATTATAAGAGTGATGACCATTTAATAATGTGTAACATACGAATAGCCATGCGGATGTTAAGTGGTCATAGACATGAAATAATAATAACGGTTTTTGGCCTGTAATAACCATGTAATAAGTAACAACAAGTAGTAAGGGATAACCTTGGCGACCCCGTAATAACATGAATATTTTTGCTGATGTCATGGAGGACCTGGTTATTGGAACCTCAGCTTGTACATTACAAATGAAAAAATGATGACGATGATGATGGTGATGATGACGATGATGATGGTGGTGGCGAAGGTGATGATGATGTGGCCGCGCGCCCGCGCAGATCATCGTGTTCGACGAGGAATGCTTCCAGGGTCGCCGCCACGAGTTCACGTCGGAGTGCACCAATGTGATGGAGTTGGGCTTCGAGACGGTGCGCTCGCTGCGCGTGGAGAGTGGCGCGTGAGTGCGCGCGCACTACGCACGTCACGGGCACACACGGGCAACCCGCGCTGATGGCCTCCATGTTTGCCGTCTTGCAGCTGGGTGGGCTATGAGCACGCCTCCTTCCAAGGCCAACAGTTGGTCCTGGAGCGCGGAGAGTACCCGCAGTGCGACGCCTTCGGTGGAAGCAACGCGTACCACATCGAGAGGTTGACCTCCTTCAGGCCCATCGCTTGCGCAGTGAGTGCCCGGCGACGCCCCCCCCCCCAGCCTTCCGCGACAGCCCGGTCTGAGTGTGCCTTGTGTTCGGCAGAACCATCGAGAGTGTCGCATGACCATCTTCGAGCGTGAGAACTTCATGGCTCGGAAGGGAGAGCTGAGCGACGACTACCCATCCCTGCAAGCCATGGGCTGGTGCAACAATGAAGTGGGATCCCTCAAGGTCCAGTCTGGAGCGTGAGTCCCCCCCCCCATCCCTCCCCTCCACAAATTCTGAACTTACTGTTAGTGCACAGGTGAAATACTGTAATCACATTCTACTTCATGCATGGGGTAGGAAAAGTCCTCTTTATCTGTACATGAGTACAAAAGTGGGAAAGTAGACATTTAGGGGGAAAAAGTTCTCATCCTCTGGACTTTGAGTACACAGGTAGAAAAAGTACTTTGGGTCTTACCGGTGTGTACGAAGCGCAGAGGTGCATCCTTGGGTCACGTGACCTCTTCGCATTGTGTTGTGTCGCCAGCTTTGTGTGCTACCAGTACCCTGGTTACCGTGGTTACCAGTACATCATGGAGTGCGACCGCCACTGCGGCGAGTACAAACACTTCAAGGAGTTCGGCTCGCACTGCCAGACACCTCAGATCCAGTCCATTAGGCGCATCCAGCAGTAGAGGCTCGGCCTGGCCTGGCCGCAACGTACCTCTCCTTCGCCCCAGTCTCAACCACAATAAAGTGTCCTTCTTAAAAATGCCTGCGCTTCTTTCCTATCAATCTTTGCGTGATTCATCACGTGGGCTGTCGTGGCTTGACGTTCCCCAGACCATCCAGGGCTGTTTTTATCGCCCCTTTGCAGGTGCGCCAAAACTCATCTGTGATCAAATCAAATTGGCTCATGGCTTTTAGACGTGCGGCCATCAATGGAGGAACCCTCCCATTCTGATGGCTTCGGCAAACTCCACCTTTTGTGACATCAGGAAACAGGAAGCTAATCGACATCAATTTCTGTCAATCAGGAATCCTGTCCTACTTTTCAATGTAGAGACACCAATTATAAACTAACCAACAGAAATGTCTTGGTATGCATTTCACCAATTCATTGAAAAAACACCAAAGTTCAACACCAAACAACAAAATAAGCTATCGTGCTGCTTTTTTTTTCCGGTGGAAAGGCCTCGTGCATCAAAAGAACCATTGAAGGATGGCTCGAAACATAACATTTCTCCATTGTGAGAAAAATAAAGGTTTTTTTAATCTTAATACGTTATTTGAAAAAAAAAACAACTAATTGTAGATCAAGTGTACAGTATAGTGTAATACTAATCTGATTCGTCTTACTGTTTATTGTATATGTTAAATCGCTCCATGTACAGCACTTTGTATGCAGCGATGGCTGTTTGAAAGTGCTCTATAAATACTGTTGACTTGACTTGACTTGTTTCATGGAATAAATACGATTACGACGGAGATTATGAAAATATCGACTGACATCAACAATGAGGATTCATGATTCGGCTTAAAACAAAGAATTTGCTGCTGTTGGTCATGTCCATGAAATATACTTGGCATTCGACATACAAATCGCGTTGTTACAATCGATAAAAAGTTGCCTGGATGTTTTTTTTTTCCATATGTGCTATACTGCCATTTCATTATATTAAATGGTGTTTCCTTTTGTTGTCTCTCAACGGAATATGCGAGGGAAAACAACAACCCGTATACAGTATAGCGTCCACACTGGTGAGCAGGAAATCGTTTATTTGCTGCCAACTTCATGTATTCAAGAACCAGACAAAAATAAAATAAAAATGAGGCTCCCTTGAGGGCCTGAAAACTAGTTTGTCCTGTGTTTTATTTGTTTCTTCTTGCTGTATTGACAACTGTTTCCAATATTGAGCTTTCTGTGTTGACTTTGCTGAGTGGCAAAATGTTGGAGAAGTGTTCCTCCGACTGGAATGACTGACTCACCTTTAAATTGGGAAGGGAACAAGGAACCCATGTCTTTTTTTACCTGTACCAAAGTGTTTGGATGGAAAAAACAAACGCTCTAAGATGACGTCACCGTTGTTATATTGCAATTGTTCGTCATCAAAGTCTTAATTTCACCTCGTGTGTGTCTGATGACCCCACCCCCCCACCCCAACTCCACGCCCAGCGTTTGCATTCAAGCGTTTTCAGCCGAAACGAAACGAAACGAGCCGAGCTCCGGCTCCATTAGCTAAGCCGTTCCGGGTTTTGTCGGCCTCTCCCGCCGCAGTGGGAGGAAGTGAGGCCACCAGAGGCAGAAGCAGCCGCCACGCTATCGTGCGAAAATCGACAAAAACACGGAGGACAGCAGCCGCAGCCAGCACTACCGTGACATGTCCGTTCCCAGAAAAGGACAGCGACCAGCGCCTGCTTCTTGAGGCCTACGGAGAGAACCGACTCCCCGCGTTCCGGACATCAAACCGTCTCCTCGCCGTACGGAGGTGCCCGCAGCTCGAAAGGAGTAGCGGGGAGCTGGCGGAAACACGAAGATCGACCGCATACCCCCGCACCTCCCCTCTGTGTGCCGAGTCGCTTCTACCCAAGTCCCGGTGGTCTCCCTGTTGGCTCTTTCTGCCGCCTCCGCCATTTGCCTTGCGGAGGGAAAGTTGAGCGAGCCAAGTGCCGCCGGGCAGCCGCGCGCGCCCCCTCCCCTTACCGGATCCTCCAACCACTCCGCACCGGCTGTCGCTGAAGCTCCGTAAGCCGCCATGGAAACTCTCGGACCCCGTTAACATCGCTTCGGACGCTCGCGGGTTGTTGTCTTTTTCCGAGGAGGGAAGCCGCCGGATTCCCCCCCTCGAGGGGGGCACGCGTCAAACTGCCGGCTAGCCCGCTATCTTAGCGCGCTAGCTCAGCGGCGAGCTTTTTTCGGTGCGAAACTTTATTGACAGCTTGAGTTGCGCGTCGCTGTCGAGGCAACGGCTCGTTAGCATCCTGGCTATCCGAATGCTAAGCCAGCATCGCCGTTGTTAGCATTTACCATCCTGGGTAGCCGCTTGCTAAAGAGCGCAGCGAGCATACTACAGTTAGCATTTTAGCATCCTGACGTTAGCTCGATAAGAGGACAAGGCGGCGGGAGGCAGCCTTCGCTTCACCCGCTCGCGGGAGCTCGTTTCACGGCCGAGGAGGCGACGTCGTCGGCTAGCGGGCAGGAGTGCGTGCGCGTGTGAGTGTGTGTGCGCGCGCACGCTTGCGTGCGTCCGTGTGTAAGTGTTTGTGGATTGCGTGGAATGCAAACGAGGCTCTCTCGCTCGTGTTTGCTCGCTGGGAGACATTTGCTTTGCGACCAGAATCTTTCTTTTAAAGCTGAAAGGAGCAGCAGCTGACGGATATTTTCAGCTTCTCGGCCGGAGCAAACGCGCGCCGTGTGAAAACCCCCCCCGCCAGCCGCCCTCTGCTCCCCGCTCGGCCGGCCTGGATTTTGTCTTCTGGGGTTCGGGGGTGGGAGACAGGACACATGCTGCATTGAGCCGGGGGGATCCCTTACGGCGCTTAATGGGATTACAAGATCATCAATTGAAGGTTTGCTGAAGACAGCCACCAGCATGACACGGTGAGGCGGCCGCGGACATTCGCAGTCCACTCCAGCAGCAGCAGCAGCAACAGCAGCCGCCCTCCACCCTGATGCTGGTCCCATCTGGCGTCGGAGGAGTCCCGCGTTTGTGAACGACTGAGCGAGCGAGAAAGCCTGAAGATGGCGGACCTGGAGGCCGTGCTGGCCGACGTCAGCTACTTGATGGCGATGGAGAAGAGCAAGTCGACTCCTGCCGCCAGAGCCAGCAAGAAGATCATCCTGCCAGAGCCCAGGTACGAGCATGAGCACGCCACTGCACGTGGCCTGTGTGGCAAGGTCATTTGCATATTCATTGTTTTGGTGCCATCCTTGCTTTATCGATGAAGGCGCATGTACTAAATAAGAGGGAGCATGCACACACCTTCACACCTTGACACACATCACAGAAACACATCATTGGGATACAGGCATCTACACATACACACATTCACACACAAATTAAGACAACCCACACAGGCCCGGGGGTAATCTGGCGATTTCCCGGTGGGCTCGGCTGCCTGTACAAAATAACACTTTGAATACGAGGGAACACGGCCGCAATTGTTATAAATAACGGTGACAGAGCACACATCGAAAGCCACCTAGCGATCGTAAAGTTAGCATCAGTCCAATAAGTTGTGCACCTGAAGTGCCGTGGACAGGTTTCAAATAAGAGTGCAGTCAGAAAATTAAAAAAAAAAATTTGCTGCTCTAACCAGCGTTTGGTAAATGGGCCTTGTGAAGTGCAAAGTGTCTTCTTGCATGTTGTTTACACATGCCTGTTGGTCCCTCTTTTGTCAATTTGAACTGCTGTATTGATGTTCTCTTGTTCAAATAAACACCAAATATCATTGGAGGGAATGGTCAATTATTTTAGACTGAGAAACTAATCAGGATTAAATTGTATATGTTCATGAAAGGGTTGTGACCTAAAATCTGCCGGTCTGAGGCTGTCCGATGTCAGTAATGCATGTCGATGACATTTTTGTTACCCCCGGAAGTGAATTAGGAAGTCACTGCAGACATCAGCTGTGAGGAGGAGAGTATACATTGCAGTAATATAATTGTTTAGTCCCTATTAATTTGCATGATTTCACCAGCAATAGCGGACGCGGGAAATAGAAGGATAGCCTGTCAGACGAGACGTTTGGTCAAATCCATTGCGCAAAATCCGAACCTGAACTATTGTCGATGCGTCAAGAATCGATCAGCAACGTTATTTGTTAATTTCGCGCGCCGATGGTTCATTTTGATGTTTGACATCCGATTTCTTCATGGCATAGTCTCGGCCAAGGGCCGATTCAACCATGAGCACCGTCATTTGAATAAGTTCTAGAAGACTCACCCGAAAGCCAATTGGAGCGTTTTTATTTCAAATATCGGCAGTGTTCTGCTTTGTCTACACTAGTGCAATTCTCACTTGAGATTTGCACAAAACATGCGATCCAAATTCATCTTTGCTTGAGTGCTATTGATTTGCTCAATTTAGCTTCTCGACTGGGGTCATTTCAGAAATGATTCTTTTTTTTTCAATTCTTCCGAATGACAACTCTTTGGAGCTTTGGCTATTTTCTGACAATAAATCGATTCAAGCGCGATGACACGAGGGGCTGACCGATTCAATTACTGCCCTTCAAACATTGACCAATTGCACTTTATTGCGCATGATCTCGTCTCCTTAAATGTACGTGATGCAATGTGTTGATCAGCTCGTTCTATGAGGCTGTCATTCAACATAAAAGCGACGGTTCGATGAGCAATACAAGTTGTGTCAGCAATTGACATTGAATGACACACAATCTCAAGTTCGGGGGTTTGTTATGAAAACCAAATCAACATCAATCAAACAAAAACACAACACATTGAACGATTGGTAACACAAATGTCATTTCATTCATCAAATGTTTTGCATGACGCAATGTATTCTGGGAACCGAAAAGTAAAGTCATTTTTACAGTTGATCGTCGCTGCTGCCAGAAATATGAACCAGGCCGGCTTGCGAATAGGGAAAATCCACATTTACTTGACCCCTATTGAAATGCATTGGACCTTTGAGGTGGACGGGGGGTTAATTATTTTATATATTCAATATATTTTGAAATTAATTGTCCAATTATATGATAATTGTTTTTTTTTTCCCTGCCAAAAATTGATATCAGTCACAAAAATTCCATGTCAGTTGGGCCCTTTTTGACGCTTTACAAAGGATTCTTTGATGATTCTAAAAGGAGCATTTTTTTTCTGTGATGTCACATGTTTTTGCGCACACAGTATTGTCGGATATTCTGAATTTTTGCTTCGATTTTAAAATTTGTTATGTTTATTTCTTTCTTTTATACGCGGAAGATGATTTGCTCAGAATTCGGTGACCTCAAAATACCCCAAAGCCCTTGTAATGTTCTTGTCACCCCCCCAAAAAAAAGTCTTTTGGATCATTCGTCGTCATGGAAACGCAGGATGCCTTCTGTCTTTCCAGCTCGCGCCAGCGGTTGCTCGCGTTGCTGGCACTCAGACACCGCAGCACATAACTTTGAGCCAATAACGTGCGACAGGTCGCCGGCGTGTTTGTCTAAACGCGATACAGGGATTAGCCGCTCGGCTCGCGCTAATCGACCTCGCCCCGAGACTGACTGCGCTGAAGTTAATCCTGCCTCGCCACGGCACGCCGCTCTGCGCGTCCTTTTCCTTCATTCCTCCGTTCCTGCTTTCAACAGCTAAAGCAACTGAAATACGTTTGTCATTTCCAATCATAACCTGTATACAAACCAAAAAAACCCAACAAAATAAAAACCTCGCAAATGCCATTATTCGTTGGCCATTTAATTAGGAAGTTGGCCCTCGGCACCCCATGCTGTCTGAAGCACGCCCTCGATTGGCTTCCCGACGCTTTGGCCATCAATGCCAGAAGCGTCTGAGGAGGTGCGCTACATGCTAATTGCGCTTGCATCACACGCACATGACGTGTTTACCCAGGTCATTCCGCTCACGTGGTCCGAAACCGTGCCAACATGCACATCTTTGCAAATTCGAGTTATCATACGCACGAGAAAAAAATCTCCCCATTTTCAAATGCAAACACAACAAAGACAAGAACTTTTCACTTCTGCCAAAAAACCCAAAAAATCACAATGCAAAAAAAGGTGCCATGTATCCGAAACTCAAATTGTCCGAAAATCCACCAAGTATGTTATCGCCTCTCAGCGATTTCCATGAAAGCACCAATGAAGCGATAACAGCTAATCTCAAATCAATCACCGATTATTTTCATCTAAAATCGCACATCATCGCATTCCTCAGCAGCTATTTGATGATCACATTCATTGACGTCTATTTTAATGAACGGAGTCATCGTTTAGAGACGTTTTTTAGATTTCATATTATCCGAATCATTGGAATTTCAGCCTCTCTGCGGTAAATATTCTCCAATTTTCTAGTCCTCCGTGAAGGGATGTAAATTGAAACGTGTTAAGAAAAAAAATCGCTTAATCAATAAATTGGAAGAATTACTGATGCCTTTTGACCACAATTATGCTCAGAAAAGGAGATTTCCTTTCCGACGCTTGCGGCCGTTGATGCCAAACGCCACCAAGAAGTGGTTGAATACGAAAAAGTTCAAGATGTCCCTTTGGGAATATTTTTTGTGATTGCAAAGTAGTCCGTGTGACTTGCTGCCTTGACGTAAGCGTTAGCGTGGAAGCTTAATGTGTTTAACGTGTCAATATTGAAAGACGCGCCGCGTTTACACAGCGACTGGTAACTCGGCACTCGGTGGCTTTGGGCTGTTAGCGCTCAGCACTTCTCGCTGTTATTATGACGAGCACGAGTCTAGCCCGCTCGCTGTTTGTCTACGTTCAACATCTTTAGGGGAAGCCACCATTTTATTGTACATGAACAACAAGACATGAGAACTTCCTGAAATGACCGAGGTGGGGGGGGGGGGGGGGGGGGGGTTGGGAGTTGATGAGCAGACGCCATGACTTGGCACAAACGCAAAGAGGAAGAAAGGCGGCAGTTTATTCAGTTTCCGCTCGCCTGCCGCGTCCCATCACGTGACCTTCTCGGCAGCCTGTCAATCAAAGGGCACTGCTGGGCCGGACTGTTGCCGTGGCGACAATCTGGGAGTGGTAAAGAGGAAGTCTGTGGGCGGGTCGGGGTACACAACCAGAAAAATACTTCGTCAGCTCATCAAATAGTGCACAAGCTCGTTAGGATGGGCAATATTTTATCGATTTATTGTTACTTTTATTGATTTTTTTTTTTTGTAAGTCTTTGCACACAACATTTGCAGCATTTAGCATTCGCCTTGGGAACTGATCAAGTATTTGCTCCAGGGTTGAACTTTGGACATCATAAAACAATTACTAGCATTTCTTCACTCTGTTGAGTGCTCACCAAAACCGTATAGCGATACCACGAATACTTTTCATGCATCCAATTTCAGTGAAAGCTATAACTTTATTGATGGAAAACTTAAAAAAAAAACGGCAACGGCGGCATACAAAGTGCTGTACACAAACTAAAAATCAGGCCTATTAAAAACTACAACGGTTAAAACACTTAATAGCAGTTAGAGCAAGGGTGTCAAACTCATTTCACATTGGGGGCCACATACGGACTTGGTAGATGTCAATTGGGCCGATCCATTAATATTATACCTTACTGTGCTATGAATCACCTAAACATCATCTTTTTTTCTTTGTTTTGGTCTCAAGAAGCATTGATTGGCGCTTTCATATCATTTGCTGCGTTCTGTCTATCTTGGTGACAGACTGAGACTGCTGTTTTCTTCCTTGATCAAAACAATGTTGTCTTCTACTGTGATCAAAACTGTGTGCCCCCTAGCGGATAATCCATGAATTACGTTTTACTTAAAATATTCATTCTGTGTCTTAAATGCATCCCCCGGCCCCATTTTTAAAAGATCCCGCGGGCCGGATCGAACCTCCTTGGGGGCAGGTTCCAGCCCGCGGGCCATATGTTTGACACCACCGAGTTAGCGCAAACACCATAAAACCAAAAGCAATGCAGTCGGTCTTGCGTTTTACAAATGTTTTGTGGGAGGACGCACAGGAAAGAGGCCAATGGAGCAAAAGCATCCCGACCACCATTTGGCGGCCATTGTGTAAAATAAATAAAAGTGTTGTCACTGGACATATATAGAGCGAGGTGGGAGAGTGTCTGCCTGGGTGCCACGGACACGAGTAGCTCGCTCGCCAAAGGTGAAGTCCGGATGCGCTGGCCAAGAGCGCTTGGCGGCGTCCCGCGTGGCGCTAACGTGCTAATTGATTCCTCCCGCTGCCTCATTAACACCTGTTCCTCCGGGGTGGTGTGTATCTCTCTTGGGTGGCAACATGGCACCGATGATTAATACGCTTCCTGCCGTTTGTCCTCAGCATACGCAGCGTGATGCAGAAATATCTGGAGGAGCGCGACGAGCTCACCTTCGACAAGATCTTCAACCAAAAGATTGGTGAGTACACCGGCAAGTTAGGGTTGAGGACACCCGAGTATTGCGCCACCTGCTGTTGCGTCGATGCAAAATGTTGGCCGCAAAACTGGCACTTGACATCACAGTTCCCTCTGGTGCGTTGCAACTGGCGGTTGGTTGGTCGACGCAAGGAACAGAGCTGACGAGAACAGCTGGCCGCAAACAATATCATAACCTGTGGTCCATCAATTTCTTGTGTAAAAATGATGACATCAGGCATGAACACATTTTCTGTATATGGGTTCAAAGTCCTAACCGCCCCTGACGGAAACCATACCTACAAGGTGGCCCGCGACCAAAATCTGTTTGGCACCCCTGCCTCAAACCACCTCAAAACATTCATCAGGGAACTACACGACTTTGGAGAGAGTTTTGACCTTTTGACTGATGGCATGTGCCAGAAATCATGATGGATCAAGTGATGAGAAAACTAGATGAAGCGCCGGAGGATGCCAGGCAGGGCTTTCGTGAGCCGGTCCGCTCGCTGGCCGGATGCTAATGTTAGCCTGGAGGAAGATGAGGCTCCCCACGCGCTTCCTTCCGCCACAGGAAGTGTGCCATGGGACCACAGCTGGCCCTCGGGTGGGCGGCATAAGCGTTACTTACTCTTGTTCTTCACTCTCTCGTAGCCCTCCAAATCTCCATATTGCCCCCCCCCCCCACCACCACCGTCCCCCAACCTCCGGGAATAGACGGCCTTGATTCTCATTGCCTGCGTGTGCAGGCGTGTACTCTTTTCCGCTTCTGTAATGAGTGTAACAACAGGAAGTTGAAGCTGACTCTCGTTTCTCTGTTTGAAGTCTTAAACGTTTGACACTAGGAAGCCCTTTCAAATGTACCGCGGCTCTGATCATCATGACCGAAATTAAAATACAGTAGCGCAGCACGCTTTAATGTTCCTTTAAAAAAAAGTGCATTTCATATTATTGTACTACTGTAATGGTGTATATATATATTATATATATGGTGAGGCATCGACTCGGTTCGACTTCCTGTCGAACTGCAAGCGAGCCACCTAATATTCGAAATCTGTTGTCTGACGGCTTCCTGTTGAAGCCCCCCTCGCCCGACGTTCACATAGCACTCGTGAACGGCAAACAGGAAGTTGACTTTTTGCAGGCAGCGGTTATGCACATGACCAGGATGTCGACAAAAAGGTGCGCGTTAGCGGCTCGAAAAACGTTCAGGGGAACCTCTCTCCAGTCCAACCGACGGACAAATGATTTAAGTATGGTAGAGATGTCGAAAGAATCTGTTGAGAAATCCATTTTTCATGTTTGAATGTAATTGCAGTGAAAGAGAACGGGAAGCTTTGGCTACAGTAGGTCAACTCTTATATTGTCGCTGTCCTGTGAAAAACATGTCCGAAACATGGGGAGCCATTAACAAAAAAAAAATTAAATGATAAAAATGGACATTCATTTTTCACAGGACAGCGGCTTTTGTCAGTTAAAAAAAAAATTTTTTTTAATTAAAAACAACACCTCGTGACGTACTTCTGGTAGAACACAAGTCGGCCCGGCCCTTCCCTGTTAAATAACAATGGGAGTTAGCTGGCTAGCTCGCTAGCTAGCTAGCTACTTTGCATACATGCCACAAATGCATCTTCCCTTCTGATAGTCCACTGGTGACTTGTCAGCAGCGTCACACAGAGAACGACTAGAGAAGCGACGATGGCGTAGGGGGAAAAGGTCACCATGTGGGCATGACCTTCGTGGCCACTTCAGCGCTCCCTTTTGTCAACCATGAATGTGCACACATCACGGACAGATGGCAGAATAGCGAGGGAAGGAAAACAAAGTCCAAGATAACATCCAGCGTGTGAACCACAGCTTTACGCTTGCGCCGCTGCTACAGAGCGCCTTGTTGTTGCGACAGGGGAGAAAAGCCTTTTGACAATCGGCTGGACTGTGTCACGGGTTGTCGGATATGATTGCACGCAGCGTGAAAGACGAAAGAAAGGAGAAACGGCTTCCAGTTCCAAGCGGGGGGCAGTATAGTACAGACATAAGGCTATGGCTACACATGAAGGAGGTCACAGCTCCTCGGTAAGCTGTAGTATTCATGATCAGCTTCTTTGTTTTTGTTGCAGAGGATAAAGAAGATACGCTTTAGAGTATTGTTATGCCTTCCGTCCCCACCATTTGTGTTGACATGTGTGAAGCTAAGTGGACTTTCGTAAGGCAGCGCTTGTCTTTTATGATGATTTTTTAAAAATGTTTTTCTTCCTGATTGTGTTCGTCGTCGTGTTAGTTGAATTGTCTTGCCTTGGGAATGTTGCAGCAGCGCATCTTTTCGTTCACTTCGTAGATGAACCCTCTTTCTAAACTGCCCACTCCTCAAAAAAAATCCTCTGGTTCTTGTTGTTCTTGTTCTCAGTCTGCCTTGGCGTCCTCTCTCCCCATCTGTCAGACTTGTGGAATGGATGATGGAGAGTTGTGTGTTGCCAGGCAACTGCGGTTGCCACAGCGACGGCAGCAGAAGAACGTGTACGCGTGTGTCTTTGCTGGCCGACTGGGGGAAATGAAATTGATGGAAATAGACCATAAACCAACATGCTGAGAAGGAAGGAGAGAGGTGGGAAATGGGGCCGTGTAGGTTTTTTTTTTTTCCTCAAGTAATTCCCATGATGCACCTGTAAGCCTGGCCACACCTCCAGCGACACGTGGCCCTCGTCATGCCCCCCGATCTGCGCTGACTGCATTCAGCGGAAACGCTCAGCGTAGCCGTTACGTAGCGACCTTGAAAGCCGATACTCGGCGATTGTTTTTTTTTTTTTTGTTTGGTTTTTTTTTTTAATAAATGGGCTGATATCAGATGAATCGGTCGAGGCTGATTAAAATCATTCCCAGGAGTAAAAGTCAGTATTTACCGGAATGAAACACTTTTTGGTCTTGTATTTGGAAAGGACCAACAAAGCTTAACGTCGTCACCATCCACGAAGTTGAGGTTGTCGACGTCATCAGTCTTCCTCACCGTCCTCTTCATCGTCTCTATCGTGTTTCTTTTCTTTTCTCGTCCTCCTTCTCAGATTCGCTTTTGAGTGCGATGGCGCCCTTGAGTGTCGTCATGTGACTGCGGCCTCACCAGCGAACGTGTCGTTTCCTCTTTCGCGTGCGAACACACACACACACACACACACCCCACCTCCATGGAGGCAGTCGCCATGGCAACAGCAAATTTATCTCGATCGGCAATGTGTGATCTTTTTATTAGCCCCGCCCCTTTTGCGCCGATCATCTCCCGTTGGCTTTTGTTATACACGTGTGTGCCTATTCAACAACAGTATCAATCAGGCTTTTTTTTTCATTCGTGTGTGTGTGTGTGTGTGTTTGCTGGTAAAAACAAAAAGTGGAATTATTTGGACTCTTGATGTTTGTGTGTATGCGCGCATGTTTGAGTTTTGTTGTTGCTGTTTGTTTTGGTGTTTCTACATGTGTGTTATTGTGTGGGGAGCATTTCTACCTATCAAGGCACTCACAGCACTTCACACTGACATTTATTCATTTCATTCATTTTATTCATTTACTGATGACGCAGCAGCAGCTGGGGGTTCAGGGCCAAGGATCAAACCCGCAACTCCCGTGTTGGGAGACGACCTCTTCCCCTGAGCCTAAAATATGTGTCAGCATTTGGATGCGTGGGTAGACTTGTCTTTATTTGTGTGTCTGCGTGGTTATGTGTGTGTGTGTGTGTGTGTGTGTGCGTGTGTGTGTGTGTGTGTGTGTGTGCTTGGCGTGTGTCTGGTGGTTTCATTGTAGGAGCGTCTTGATCAGAATGTCTTCTGCCAGCTGTCATTAAGTGAACTGGAAGTACAGTATGTGTGTCGCATAATGATGATGTCATCTGACCTGTCGGCAGGCTTCCTCCTCTTCAAGGACTTTTGCATGAACGAGATCGACGAGGCGGTCCCGCAGCTCAAGTTTTACGAGGAAGTTAGTAGCTCACTGTTTGGCGCTATAGAGTGGGGCAGGAAGTGACCCGACGCTCACTTCCTGTCTCTGTTCTGGTCTTGTCTTGTGCTCACAGATAAAAGACTATGAAAAGCTGGACTCGGAGGAGGAAAGACTCAGTTGCAGTCGTCAGATCTACGACGGATACATCATGAAGGAGCTGCTATCGTGTTCACATGTGAGTTGTACTGCTAGGTGTAGTCACTGGTCTGGGTCCTAGCCATAGCCCCGGTTCAGGTCCTGAACCTGGTCCTGGCCCATACGCTGGGATTGGTCCCTGTCCTGGCCCTTGGACTTGTTCTTCCACGTGTCCCTCGTTGTTATTGTCTCTGCACTGACCAGCTTGCACCTTGGTTTCCTTTCAGCCGTTCTCCAAAAAAGCCGTGGACCATGTCCAGAGTCATCTGGCCAAGAAGCTGGTGCCCCCAACCCTCTTCCAGGTAGCCCACACCTCCAAGCCTCCAACATTTGCATTACGCCAATTCGCCGACTGACGTGTCCCCCCCCCCCCCCCGACAGCCCTACATCGTGGAGATCTGCGACAGCCTACGAGGGAAGATCTTCCTCAAGTTCATCGAGAGGTGAGAGAGCAACAGCGTCGGCGTATAAGCCGCGCTAGCCGCTACTTCGCTGACTCCGCCCCCTCCGTCTCTCTCTCACGCACAGCGACAAGTTCACGAGATTTTGCCAGTGGAAAAATGTCGAGCTCAATATCCACGTGAGTAGCGCAACTTCACTTCCTGGCAAATTTCCACAAGAAAGGACAAACGGGACCTAACATTGGATGGAGGCTTTTAGTTGAAGAATAAGCCCTTGCTGCATTGACAGGGACCTTTCACGATTAAAGCTCACTTAAGAGGATGACATGCTTTGAATATGAAAGTAAAAGAGGGAGGGAAGTTGCTGGATACAAAATTAACCCACACTTTTGTTTTCCGAGATTCAAGTTAACTCTGATGCTTTTAATTTCAAAGTAAAAGAGGGGGAGAAAATGCAGATATGAATTAAATGCCATGAATATCTGAATTAGTCAGTCATAGTCCCAAAAATAAAGCCCGCTGTGTCAATTGACAACTTTCACAATAAAAGCCATTTCAGGATGAAAATGACGTGTGTCACGCTTTTAACCTGAAACTCAAATGGGAAGTGTTTTTATGTGCTTCGCGTGCAGCTGACGATGAACGACTTCAGCGTCCACCGCATTATCGGCCGCGGCGGCTTCGGCGAAGTTTACGGATGCAGGAAGGCTGACACGGGAAAGATGTGAGCGTGTGTATGTGTACATCTCTGTGTGCAAGTTTGTCTCCTCACGTTTGTTGTAGGTGTTGAATTTGCGTGTTAGTTTGCGTGTGCACATGCGCGTGTGGAGTGTATGTTCATATGTGTGTATTCGTCATGTGTGCTCATCTTTGTGCGTCTGCGCGTGTGCATACGAGTGCGCGTTGTGACGTGTCCGTGTGCGCCCCTACCACAGGTACGCCATGAAGTGTCTGGACAAGAAGCGCATCAAGATGAAGCAAGGCGAGACGCTGGCGCTCAACGAGAGGATCATGCTTTCGCTCGTCAGCACCGGGGTGAGCGGGGTTTAGCCGCGTTAGATTTCGGTGACCGGGTCACGGGCGGGGCTAACCTATGACATCTTGGCAGGATTGCCCGTTCATCGTGTGCATGACATATGCCTTCCACACGCCTGACAAGCTCTGCTTCATATTGGACCTCATGAATGGTAACCGCGGCAACTGCAGCCAATCACACTACAGCAACTTTATTTAGAATAACAAACTTTTTGGCTGAGACTTTTTTGACAGTCGGGTCATATTTGTCATTTTACAGCAAAATGTAGTTATTAAAAAAATATATATATATCATGAAATAATATTGATTGTGAATATCAAAATGTAAAAAATATGCATTAAGAAAAGCATTATTTTGAATTTGTATAACATAATTGGTAAATTAATAATTTGTAAAAAACTATATAATATACAGTATAAAAAGTGTTATTTTTTATATATTACAATTTTTAAAAAGTTGTATTCCGAAATGGATTCATTATTGAAACATGAACTAGAAATAACGCAAAAGCGCGTGTTTTTGTTTTAACCCCGACTGCACTTTGTTGTCAAACTTGGATGCGTGTGTGTCAGGCGGCGACCTGCACTACCACCTGTCTCAGCACGGCGTGTTCAGTGAGAAGGAAATGCGCTTCTATGCCGCCGAGATCATCTTGGGCCTGGAGCATATGCACAACCGCTTCGTCGTCTACAGGGACCTCAAGGTCGGTTGTGCCCTTAGGACGTTCGTCCAACGCTGTTTATCCAACACTGTTGACACCGCCTCCCCCACCCACAGCCCGCCAACATCCTGCTAGACGAGCACGGACACGTTCGCATCTCTGACCTGGGCCTCGCCTGCGACTTCTCCAAGAAGAAACCGCACGCCAGCGTGTAAGTATGGCCCGGTGCAGTCGAGTGCGAGATGTCATCATTTTTCCGGCCTCTGATTGGTTTGGTCTGAGGAAAACTTATCGCGCTCAAGTTGGACAAGCAAAAGACATTGGAAGGGCTTGATTAGATGAGAGAACTTTTGCTTCGGTTTGATCGGGTGACGTGTCTAATATTTTACAAGTGGTGGCTGGGAACCCTTTGAGACTTTTGGGGTGAAGGGTCACACAAATGGACCTGACTTGAGTGATTCGTTCTACAATGGGGAACACGAAGACATTTCATTGTCAGCGTAATCAGCTGGTGATTGGCGATCATATTATTTTGAGCGATGAAGGGGGGTGGGAGGAAGGAGGCAGAGAAACAGGCCAGATGTCAGGAGGTTTGCCAAAACACGAGCTTGGTTTAAGTAAAGTCAAAAATTAAAGTAAGGTGTTGTTTAAGTGTACGTGTAAGTGTTTCTACAGATGTTGCCTCCCTAATTTCCATGTGTAGGGCATGGCTCAGTAAAGAATGCCCTCCAAAGGGGGTGTCAAGTGTCTGGGGGTCCAGTCTGCCTGCCCTGAGGAACTAAAGAATGCGTTGGCTGCAGCTTTTTTTTTTTTTCAGTTGAGGTACTTGTTGTTGCGACTTCTTTCCACTTGAGGGCGCACTTCCCACCACTTCAATGACCTTGTGAAAAACTCCGTGAGTCGTGGAAGGTGTCCAGCAAGTTGCCGATTGACGTCTCTCCGTACAACCTGTTTTCTTGCCTTTGGTGTGATGTGGTACGAGGCGGTTTCACAATGTGGCGTCGTCTCGAATGTAAAGTTGCGCCTTGGCGTGTTTTCAGGGGCACCCACGGCTACATGGCCCCAGAGGTGCTGCAGAAGGGGACGGCGTACGACAGCAGCGCCGACTGGTTCTCGCTGGGGTGCATGCTCTTCAAGCTGCTTCGGGGGTAAGTCAGCATTTGCCTCGCACAAGTTTGACAACGTCGCTTTTCGTTTGGGCCCCCGTCTACCGCCATAAATTACGGTCTGAGGTTTTTCCATTGAGCTTCGTCCCGTCATATGCAGCATGTCGCTCGACTGGCTTCCTGTCTGGGACCTCCGCGCGCAGCAGTTGGGAGTGCAACGTTGATGCCTGTGTTTGTGCGTCTTCCCCTTCAGGCACAGCCCGTTCAGGCAGCACAAGACCAAAGACAAACACGAGATTGACAGGATGACGCTGACCATGGTAAGACGCACCAGCACAACAAAAAACCGCAGGTCTTTCCATTTCACTTCATTTATGTAGTATTCATTTGGAATGGAAGTGGGGGAGGATAAAAACGAATCCATTTTGAAGTGCAGCAATTGATCCACAAGTGATTGATGATCTTGTTTCATGTTGGCAGCTATTTCGATCAAGGGTCAAGCGTTGAGAGAAGTTGAAGCGTTCTGATTTCAGCCGCTCAACTATAAATGTGCAATTACCATGAAAGCTGCCAAATGATCTTTTTTGCAAACGGATGCCAACAATTCTTTTTGCAGGTTTTTCTGACGCAACAAGTCAGCTAGCCATCATAACATTCATATTTGTGCATTTTCTGTCCCGCCAATTTGGAGCTGTGTCTTGTTGTATAACTCATTCATTCCCAAAGATGTATTTAGATGTCTTTTCAGACGCCTCACATTTAATCCCTACATAAAAAATGGGGTTCAAATTCAAAAAGTGGTGTTTGATGATCTTTTGTTTTCAAGAACAGTGGATTGTTGCTGGTGTCCTCAATTGTCTTTTGACGCCATTGTGATGTTCTTGCAATAGCAGGGCAAAGTGTTCCCTGGACAACTTTTTTGTCAGTAGGCCAGGATCATGAGCACCAATTTTCATGTCAGGATCCTGTTTATTCCCCCCCCCCCCCCCCCCCCCCCCCCCCAAACCGAACGCAGGGGTGGCGAGTGAACTTTTTTCACGCGTGCCTCTGCGCAACCCGGGTGATCTTTGACCATTGGCACAAATCTGATTACGCCAAATCGTTTCATCCAGACGAGTAATCGCATTCAGTTGATAATCCTCCCGCTTGGGCGGGATTAAATAAAAATAGCTGTTTTAATGGCGCTCACGTACGTTGAAAGTTCCCATCATGGAATCACATTAGTGACAACCTTCTTTTATATTTGTGTTCTTCTCCTTTGTCTTCCTCTTCCACTTTTTCCATCCTCTTCTGTCTCTTCATACTTTCTCAATCTTCTTTTTTTCTCTTTGTCTTGATCAGAACGTGGAGCTCCCCGACTCTTTCACGGCGGAACTGAAGGAACTTTTGGAAGGACTCCTCCAGCGCGACGTCTCCAAGAGGCTGGGCTGCCAGGGACGAGGGTAACACATGGCTGTCACATATAAAACCCGCTTTACATCAGCTCTCGTGTGTTTGAAGTTATCCCGGTGGTTTCTGGGTTAGGATCAAACTGGAGCAGGCTGCCGTTGTCAGCCCCTCTATTGGCGACCAGCAAGCGTTTTATGTTTGCTTGAATCTGTGCCTTTTTTTTTTCGTGGGAGGGGCTGGGGTGTTGAGTACCGGCCGCGCATGCGAGCCCAGCGCGCCCCCTGCTGGCCGCACCCGGAGTAACCCCACGCTTGTGTGACATGTCAATCAGAGCGGTGGAGGTCAAGGGGCATCCCTTCTTCACGGGCATGGACTGGCAGCAGGTCTACCTGCAGAAGGTACGTGGCCGCCATATTTGGCTCGCTCGGCGGCCGCTCACCCGAAATGTGTCTACAGTACTCGCCGCCGCTCATCCCGCCCAGAGGTGAAGTCAATGCCGCCGACGCCTTCGACATCGGCTCCTTTGACGAGGAGGACACCAAGGGCATCAAGGTAAACACACACACACACACACGGTGCTGCGGTCCAAGTCTTTGGTCCCGAATGTGGTGCATGTTTATGTCAACAGCTCCTGGACAGCGACCAGGAGCTGTACAAGAACTTCCCGCTGGTGATTTCCGAGCGTTGGCAACAAGAAGTGGCCGAGACCGTCTATGGCGCCGTGAACTTGGACACGGACAAAAATGAGGCCCGCAAGAGGGCCAAGAACAAACAACTGGGCCACGAGGAAGGTCAGGAGCCACCTTGAACACAAACTGACACGCATTAAAAAGAAATGAATAAAACCAATAACAATATAAAGATTCAAATATTGTATTTCATTGAAACACCATAATGAAAACCATTTGCTAGCTTGATGCTAACATCTAACCTGAAACTCCATGGACGGGCTAAAAGAAATGAGCATTGCTATTTTTGTCATGACATTCAACCTCCTTTTCCCTCCACTGGTGTCGTCACGGTGTGATGACCTCACACGTTTGTCACTTTTGTGGTTGTCGTGCAGACTACGCGCTGGGCAAGGATTGCATCATGCATGGCTACATGCTGAAGCTGGGGAACCCCTTCCTCACGCAGTGGCAGCGGCGCTACTTTTACCTCTTCCCCAACCGAGTCGAGTGGCGGGGAGAGGGCGAGTCACGGGTCAGTTGCTGCCGCCGCCGCCCGACACAATGCATCCGGGTCATATCCGTCTTCGTGTGTCTGGAAACGCTCTTGTTGTGTGTGCGTGGAAACGCTCTCACTGTGTGTGTGTGCGTGTGTGTGTGTGTGTGTGGTGTGTTAAACACGCAAAGGAAACATGGTTGGCGAAACACTTGACGCAGCTCAAAGACTCGGTGAGTGGCGGCTATGTTGTAGGCTCCGCCTCCTGCCTCTCCTCCCCCTGCTACTGCTAGATAAACAGCTGCCTGTTGTGTCACCTTTGAGCTCCTCAAAGTCCGAGGTTGACTTCTCGCATCTCATGGGAAAAACAATAACAGGGCTGATCTGCTCGTCCCAAGACTGTAGTGTTAAGTCATCAGGTCCAGGTGTCCAGTGTGGGTCTAGATCTACAGTAAGACCCAAGTTCTGAAGTCCTATGACTCAACACTATAGTGTTAGCCAATCTTCAGTGAGACCCAAGTCTCCTATCCCGAGTCCTCAGGTCAAGGTGCCTCATCCCAAATCTTCAGTGACACTGAAGTCCCAGGTTTGTGGTCTAGGATCGTAGTGTCAAGTTATCAGGACCAGGTGTCTAGTTGCAAGTAACCAAGCTCAAACGGATCCCCGAGTCCTGAAACGGCAGTCCGTGTGATGTCACAGGTATGCGTGCAGCGACGTCATCTGGAGCTTTCTGCTGCAGTCAAGCGGCTGAAATGTTAGCATGTCGCTAGGCTTGCCGTCGCCCGCCTCACGTCTGCGCCTCCCGTTTTCCCCCCCGTGATGCTTTGCGCGAGGTGACTTGTGCACACGTGACTGATCGTGTGACTTTTGCCCTCTCAGCAAAACCTTCTGACGATGGAGCAAATCGTCTCGGTGGAGGAAACGCAGATTAAAGACAAGAAGTGCATTCTGCTGCGCATCAAAGGAGGGAAGCAGTTTGTGCTGCAGTGCGAGGTAACGCACGCGTCGTCACATGCCAATGGAGCACACACACACACACACACACACGCTCAAATCCACATGCATAGACACGAATGCACACAAACACACACAGTAACACACTTGCATGCACAGACTTGCAAATTTGTACTCACACACACACACACACACACACATGTTGTCCGCAGAGCGACCCCGAGTTGGTGCAGTGGAAGAAGGAGCTGACAGAGGCGTTCAGCGAAGCTCAGAAGTTACTCCGGCGCGCACCCAAGGTCATCGGCAAGAGTCGCACCGGCGGCGTGGTGGAGCTCTCCAAGCCCCCCCTGACGCACCGCAACAGCAATGGCCTGTGAGTGCACATGTGTGTGTGTGCGCGCACGGACAAACACGTACATACACCCACACACACGCGTGCACACGTCACGACCAATCCTCATTTTTCACACCGCGTGGACCTCGCCAGTCGTGGAGCGGAAGCAGCATGTGAAGAACTTTGCATGAAACCCCTACCCTTAGCGGGACAGCCTCAAACACCCCCCTGCCCCGCCCCCACTGCCCCGACCTCCATCCAAGCAAGGACCAGGGGGCATTGCGCACACCCTCTGCCCCCTTACCCCTCCTTACTCCATGTATTCCAAGTGCATCAAGTGCCAATGCGCACGATTACTTAAGGGGGCGGGTCAAACATTCCCCTGCAAGAAGCAGGAAGTCAATGGGCTCACCTCTGATTGGCTGCCGCTCAGCTAACCGGGAACGAGATTTCACTGCGGCCTGTTGATATAATAACTGCAAACACTGTGGTGATATTGGTGGTGGTGGGCTGCATGTGTGGGTGTGGGGGGGTTGTGTATATACATACATATATATATCTATATCTATATATATGTATATATATGTATATGTGTTCAGTGTTTGCATCAACATCTGTACGGGGAGAGGGAAGAAAAGACGGGGCTGAGACGCAAAGTAGGCCTCAGTCACCGTAGCAACCCCGCGCGCCTCATTTGGACTGAGTCACTGTGAGGGAACTGGGGAGGGATGTCAAGTTGGCATTTTGGACGCTTCCACGGGAAACAGGAAGTGAGCTCTGGAATGAGGTGGAGCCTATCTTGGTGGCGGTCACTGCTAGCCACGTTAGCATTCTAACTAATGCAAAAAAACAAAAACAAAAAAAAAACTATAGAGTTTGTTGGTCCCCACAGCGATGGCAGAGTTCCAGATAGGAGCGTCGGATTCTCTACAATGTCTTGCCATGTTCTCAAACTCCAATGAATGTGGTAGAATGTTTCACAACATAACATTATAGAGTGATATTGGAGGTTTTGCAAGGTAATAGAGCATTCCAGTGTTTCATAAGGAACCTTTTGTACGGGTCTGCAATGTTGGAGCGCCCTCGTGAATGAACTAGCAGTCTAAAATGATCTCGATTCCTCTAGCCTCTTAGAAAACACTCTTGAAGGATTGATGGGGCTCAGCAACGTTAATAGATCGTTGCAGTGTAAGTTAGCGAATCTACAAGTTTCTGCGATTATTGCAAAGCAGGGTGTCCAAATTCCGGGCCCCGAGAGTTCCTAGTCGGCGCCTTTTCGACGTCTCCCTCCTCCAACACATCTGACTCAAATGATCATCTCAGAGCGTCATGTGCTAACTCGCTACACGATAGACTCGGTGATCAGCTCTGATCATTTGAATCAAAAAGGACGTTCTGCAACATTCTCGAATGTTCTACAATATTGTAGCTCACACTATGTTCTAAAACATTCCGGGATGTACGGTGTGGTAGAATGATCCAAAATTCATGTACGGCGACATTCTAGAGTGATGTCAAACGTCAGAAGGAGTGTTGTACAAATTTGGAGTTCGATCTACATGGATTAAAATGTACGAGATGAATAAGTCAGGATGAAACGTTCTACAAGAAGCTACAATGTCGTAGAATATTCCAAATTGTATGTTTTGAAATGTCATGGTCGGTGAC
Organism: Hippocampus zosterae; assembly: GCF_025434085.1. NCBI lineage: Eukaryota > Metazoa > Chordata > Actinopteri > Syngnathiformes > Syngnathidae > Hippocampus > Hippocampus zosterae. The sequence continues at coordinate 10,082,361 of NC_067468.1, forward strand.
ATTCTAGAAGGATCTACGAGATCATTTTAGACTGTTTTGAAATTGTTTCAATGACCTATAATTGGCGAGGTTTTACATCCCAAAACACTTTCTAACAACCCAGAGGACGTTAAAATGTTGGTGCATTTTCTTCATTCTAAGACATTCCAGCATGATGTCGAGTGTCGGTGAATTTTACAAAATATACTATTACACTCTAGAATGTTTAGACATTCTGGACTGAGCTATGATCTCCTGGAATCTTCCAAAACGAAAGCTCGACATTATTGTCGTATGATCTTAAAATGACCCATACAATCCGAGAGGACCTTACTTACTTTCTAGAATTATTCCAAATTCATGTTTTCGATCGAGAACTCTTGTTTAATAACAATCTTGTTGCATCCACATAAATCCTGCAATGTTCTCCGTCATTCTAGTCCTTATCAGTGAATCGTCTGAGGTTCTGCAATCTTGTCGTACATTTTTGAGCATTTAAAAAAAAAAAATCCAACCATGAAATTGTATGTTGTCAAATGATCCAAAATGAACTACTTCTATTAGTCGAGAATGATTTGCGACATTCTAGAACGCTTAAAAAAAAAATCACACAAGTACTAGAAAGATATACCAGCACATAATTTGAGAATTTTCCAAAAATTAATGTTTTAGAATGAAATCAAAGCTGTATAACATACTAGGGAGTCTCCACAATATGGTAGCACATTTTACATGTTGTGAAACAATCCGGGATAAATGTTTTTACTTGATTCAAAATCAGTCAAAGCGACGGTGAGTGCAACCCAAGTAGACAGCGTGGTTAGCGTTCACTAGCTTGTTTTATTTGTGCTGGGGCGCGCGGGGAAGGGGGCGGGTTTGTCAAATGTTGTCACCTCGAGGTGTCTTTAAAATTTTTTGGAGCGTTTTTATTTTGCGTTCGTGCACCTTTTTTTTTTTAAAGCATCATGTGCTAACTCGCTACGTGCTCGACTCAATGTGCCAAACGGAGGGGGGCGGAGCCAGCAGGAATCCCTGCACGTACCGTCGCGCCAACAAGATGGCGGCCCAGGGGGGGGACCAAAACTGTGACCAATCAGGCGCCGCTGCCACCCGCTATTTCCTGTTCACGCTGTTCGGACGCTACAAGAGCACAGTGACAAAAAAAAAAAAATCAAGCTTAAATAAATGAAAGAAAAAGAAATATATGTGTATAAGAAAGCTTTAGGTTTATTTAAAAGATATGTAGGAAAAAAAGCTGAGAAAATTTGGGGGATTTTATTGTGATTTTTTTTCTTTCTTTCAGATGTTTGTGGTGAACAATCTTGCACATAAAGACTTTCAAAACAAAAGCCGCCTCTGCTCTTTTTATTAGGAACGTCCCAGGTCCAGATCTCAAACAAGTCTGTCGTCTCAAGTCATACTGTTTATGTGTCCCAAGTCCTGATTTGTCAAGCGGTTTCGTTTCATGTCTTCTGAGTGAGGTTCTGACATCACCTAGCATCTCATCTTTTATTTATGAAACATTTTGTCAATCAAGTAATCGCTCATGACCAATCACATGCCTGTTTTTATGTTTGCATGTGAGAAGTAGGGCGCCTCAGATGACCCCGCCCTCCCGTGAGACTCCGCCGCCCCTCCAGATCAGTTCAGCTGCAGCTGTCATTCAATGTAAACCTGCGACCCAACCGTGCCGCTTGACACCCCTCGAAAATAGGAAATGCGTTCCAGTGATCGAATGTTTGTCCAAACTAGATGATGACAACCTAGAACATTGAAGAATGTTACTTTTTGTATCGTTGACACATTCACGTTTGTAGCAGAAGCCCCCCCCCCCCCCCCCCGCACACACACACACATCCAAAGTGCTCTCGGCAGCCCTTCCCCCTCAGATTTTATTTATAGGACATGTCGCTTGTCAAGAGTCACGCCGCTTGGACACTCTAAGGCAGCAGACCGGATCGCAAAGTCCAGTCCTCAAGTCCTGTCCTCCTCGAACCTTGTGGACGTCCTCATAGGTAACCTTCTTCACTTAATTCCTGATTCACTTTGACTTCACTTCTCGCTTTGACAGCTTTTGTTGGCTTTTATTGGGGTGGGATTCATGGCGGCCTGAGACGTTGCCGCCAGACAATCCGAGGCCAAGATTCTGATTTTTCTGTGGCCTTAAGTCAGGCATTTGTCCGGTTCTGGTTGTGGTTTCTCTGTGGAGTGGGAGGAGCCAAGTGTCGGTTCTCTAATGTCACATTTGGAGCAAAGACTTTGCCTGTGGCCTAAATGGAACACACACTGCTTTAGTTGCCAAATTCTTGCTTTTGTATTTATGAACACTTCCCACTACATCAGGGGTGTCAAACTCATTTTTGTTGAGGGCCACATTGGAGTTACCGTTTCCCTTGGAGGGCCATTATGTCAAACCATATGTAGAAGTCGAGAATAATGCTTTATTCAATGACTGTTGAAGTGACTGATGAGGCCTTTGGTCACAAGAAAATGCTTACACTGTTATTTATTACATGTACGATTTTAGCAAGCATCAATCATGGAAGTTGACCTGTTTGATTTGCTTTCGCGGGCCACATAAAATGATGTGGCGGGCCAAATCTGGCCCCCGGGCCTTTACTTTGATACCTGTGCTCTGCATCATGACCAAACTGAATTGCTCTGGAAGGAAATGTACAAAATGGACAAATGCCTGGTAGCAAACAAAGAAAGAGCTTTCAGGCGGCTTCAGACGACTTCCGCCTTTCGTTCTCGACCAGACAAACTGGAGTCACTTGTGTTTCCACTGATGCTATTTGACTGCAAGATTGAAACTTGGGACTGGCCAAAGATTTCACACCATCCTTCATCCACTTGAGTGTACTTGCAGGAATTCTTCATCCCATTTAGGTCTGGGTGAAACACTTGAGCACTCGTCCACAATCAAAAGTGCTCCCACCCTGACATCTAGCCTCACCCGATTCCAACTCCGACACGTCCCTGCCAAAAACATTTTATTTACTGAAACTTGAGCAGCGTGAGTGAGATGCTGTTGATGTACTCGTGTCTGTCGACTTGTCAGGTGTCCCTCTCTGACATCACACCAGGCTGCCGTCACTCTGACCCTGCCCCTCCTCCCCCCACCACGCACTCCTTAAACCCCGCCCACCATTGCCACACAAACATGGCGCTGTCCTCACGCTTAAAACTTTGGGAAAAGAAGGTGCGTTCCATGCATGATGTGTGTGTGTGTATGTGTGTGGGTGCGCGTCCACAGGAAATCAGCTGGCAGCAATCTTAACTAGCTAGCATGGTATGGTTAGACACAAACCACTAACAATATATTTACTAACTATAGTATTTTTTTTTTGTTTCCACTCCCTGCGCTTTGTGTCTCATTAATATTAGCATGCTACCAAAAGAAATGGTTTGTAGTCTTAACGGGTCATGTGACCCCCCCCCCCCCCCACCCCAGATTCAGGAGGAGAACCATCCGGCCCCCATCCCACCGCCATCCCTACCAGCCCTCTCGGGCGGCTTCCTCAAACAACTGGTCCGAGATTCAGAGAAAGAAACCAAACAAAAGGAATCAGACGTCAAAGATGAAAAACCAGTGAGCGTTTTTCGGTGTTGTCACAAGCATACATTTAATTTATAGAGCATTGCTCCAAGCCATCAGAGGGCAGGGTATCAAAAAATTGGAGGTCTTAGCATTAGCATACAATGTTAGTTCGTCAAGTGTGTTTTGTTTTCGCTCCAGCAGCCAAGCAAACTAAGTGACAACTTGGTGCAGCAGTTCCTGCTTCCCGATCAGACTCCACCCATCCTGGAGGCGGAGATGTTGCTGCGAGCCGAAAAGCAAAGCCACTCTTCCAGCCCCGCCGTCTCGCCCCATCCACCCTCACCCCAAAGAACCGCGGTCATCCCCAATGGGACGGAAACCCGACGGGAGGTCACACCGGAGCTGTATACCCGAGGAAAGGGCGAGACTGAGGAGGTGAAGGCGAGTCTGCAGGAGGAGGAGAAAGTGGAGGAAATGTTGGAGAAACGTCAGGAACCGGAAGGAAGACTAGCGGACGCCAACGTGATGGAGTTTGACAGGGGGGAGGTACTTATTGTTTTAATTGTGGGCCAAATGTTGTCATCCAGAAAGAAGGCTCTGGTCTAGAGAGGTTAACAGTCCAGAGAGAATGGTCTGGTACCGAGTTAAGTTTCTTGTTACGCTTAAAGGATTTATTTCAGAGAGGTTGTAATTCAGTCCTAGTAGAGCACATCAAAACACAGAACAACAAAGCGTGTGATGTGCTTGTCAGGTGAAGGATGTGTGGTACGAGGCGGACCCCGTTTGGTACGTGCATAAGGACGGATTCACGCTGGGTAAGTCATCCCCCTGCACAGGAGAGCGAGAATGATGTTGTAATTGCTCGCTGACGTTTCAGCCACTCAGTTGAAGCCCGATGAAGGGACGCCCGACCTTCCCCAAGGCCGCGTCAGACTGCGCCTCCACACCGACGGATCGCTGCTTGACGTGGCCGAAGACCAGATTGACAAAGTCGGTCAGATTATGCAAATGTTATATTCTTTTCTGAAAGTCTTTCTTGTACCAACGGCAACCCCTGAACCCCACCAGTGCAACCCCGCCCACCTGGACCTGTGCGAGGACCTAAGTGAACTCCAGAGCATCAACGAGAGCAGCGTCTTGCACACGCTAATTACCCGAGCTAAGGCTAACATGCCGCTGACGCACGCCGGACCCAACCTGATCAACTTCTGGCCACCGCTGCAGACCCACAGCAAGGTGACGCCGCTTTGTGTTAGCATCTTAGCATTGATGTACTGTATAGAAATGTGATGTAACTCTGCTTGTCTGCCATATTGGATGTGGCAGATCTGTCCTTTAACGAGTATTGTCAATGTCCCATTCCGGAGAAATGTCGCTACGCAGGAAGGAATGGTCGAGTCTTAATACAAGTTTCTTGAGAGGTGGTAGTACTGAGAGAACGTCAACATATAACCCGCCTCTCAGTGCATTGTTTACATATTTAGACCCAGACCACCTCATTTTCGCTCATGTCAGTGGCCATCATGTTTGATGTTGGCATCCTTGTGCTCTGCTAGGCTCCAAAATCCCGGCGCGGCGAGTCATGTTGGGACGCTCCACCCGCTCTGTCAGCCCTGGTCAAGCGAGTATACGTGTCGGTGGTGGACTCCCGTCGTGACCACTGCATCTGCGCGACGGGTCGCAGCGGCACCGGCAAGACAACCGCCTGCCGGGCCTTCGCTTTGGCGCTGCTCAAGCAAGCCGGAACCGCCGGACCCAACATGAGCGGTCAGTCTGTGGATGCAAACAGGAAGTGTGAATGGACAAACAGGAAGTAAAGCGCAAGCCTGTTGTGTTTGCTTCCAGTGGATCGCGTGCAGGCAATGTTTACGGTGTTGAAGTCTTTCGGCTGCGTGGCTTCGTCGCACAGTGACGCCTCGTCGCGCTTCGCCATGCTTTTCTCGTTGGACTTGAACCACGCTGGGCGAGTCGCCGCCGGACACCTACAGGCATGTCACACGCACTCAAATACCCAAACAGCTACCACCCTACACGTGAAGACTGACCGTGCATTTTCCCGCCTCAGACGATGATGTTGGACAAATGGCGAATTTGTCACGCAACGGCAGGAGAGAGCAACTTCCTGGTCTTCTCGCAGATGCTAGCTGGACTTAGTACAGAGATGAGGTAAGTGCTAGCAAATCCTGCCGTAACAATGATGATGATATTAATTCTACTGAGGCCAATATGACACTCACGAGGATGCTGCTGGCGAGGGTGTTGCTCACGATAATGTTGATGAATATGCTGACCGTGACTAACAAGCGCAGTATCGATGCTAATGATGATTCCAACAATGATGCTGTTGTTGTCGAAAAATACATTTGTAGTCTGAGCAAAATGAACTTGTAACGATACTGATGTGAATGCCAAGACTAATGCCAAGGCTTCCTCATCAGGTCGGAGCTGCAACTTCATCATATTCCGGAGCGCCATTCCTTCGGCATCGCCCCTCCTACTAAGGTACCCGGTGGCTTCATCAGCGTCGCTACCCGTTGACCTGCCGTCTGTCCGTTTTTCTGTCTTCAGGTGGAGGAAAAACAGCGAGCGTCCGTGGCCTTTGCCAAGCTCCAGGTTGCCATGGAAACACTGGGCTTCAGCACCAGCGAGCAGAAGGCCATCTGGCATGTGCTAGCCGGGATTTACCATCTGGGGGCTGCGGGGGCCTGCAAAGGTAACCTCCTGGTTGCAGGTTGCTTAGGCGAAAGACAGGAGGTGGAAGATGATTGGTCCCAAGGGAGGAAGTCAAGGCTAATTGTGTGTGTGTGTGTGTGTGTGTGTGTTGTCAGTGGGGCGGAGACAGTTTTTGAATTTTGACAGCGCTCAGGCGGCTAGCTGCGTGCTAGGCTTCGATGCGGAGGAGTTTCACACTTTCATCTTCAAGCATCACCTCAGGCAACTGCTGCAGAGGGCCACCGGGAGCGCCAGAGAGCACAATAGCGTCCCCCAGGTGGAAGAGGGTGAGACAAGCTAATGTGCTAACAGGCTAATATTGCATTTGTGATACCATCCAGTCCGAACAGGGTGACACATGCTAAGGTGTTTGTGCTAAATTAGCTTAGCATTTAGTTCGGGTTGGGATGCTGCGTGATGATCATGTAATGCCGATTTTGCGATCAGGTCCCAGGATGACAGCGGCACAGTGCATCGACGGGATGGCATCCGGTCTTTATGAAGAACTATTCACTGCCATCGTGTCACTCATCAACAGGTGTGTGATAAAGTGCGTGCGTGCGAGCGTGCGTGCGCGCACCAACTAGACTACACCGGTGGTGTCCATGTGTATTTCCAAGTTTTTTATTGGCCCTATTACACTGACTGTGTGCATGTGTGCCTGCAGATCCCTGAGCGGCCAGCAGTTGGCGCTGGCATCCGTGATGGTGGTGGACACACCAGGCCTGAGGAACCCTCGCCACGCGGCGCACCAACAAGCGGCCAACTTCAGCGACTTCTGTCACAACTACCTGCAAGAGCGACTTGCGCAACATCGATACGCGCACACCTTCACAAACACCATGGACAGATACGCACAGGTCTTGCACACACATATCAACAGACATTAAAAAAAAGCACAAACTGGCAAACACACCAAATGTTTACACATACGCACACACATTCAGGCACCCACGTACACACCTTGATACACGTGCGCGTGTGTGCAGGAGAACGTTCACGTGGAGCTGAATTGTCCTGAAGCGAACCCAGCTGATGTCGTGTCCGCCATTGACCAGCCAGCTCCTCAGGTGTGCCCCTCGTGCTAGCTTATTAATATGCGCTCATTATTTCACACACTGGTGCGTGTTAGGTGCGCGCAGTGGGCGACGCCCCTCGCGGTCTGCTCTGGGCGCTGGATGAGGAGATGCTGACGCCCACGTCCAGCGAGGACGCCGCCCTGGAGCGCGTATGCCGTCATTACAACAACAGCGGTAACGTGCGCGATGGTGACGACAATGATGATCATGACCATTCCAACGATGATGATGACCATGCGGCGCGTGCGTCCGTCCAGTGCGTCAATGCGAGCAACCCCTGCACTGCGAAGTTCAGCATCTGACGGGAAACGATCCCGTCCGCTATGACCTGAGCGGATGGTTTGACGTGCTGCACCACAACCCGGCAGGGGGCAACGCCGCCGAGCTGCTGCGCAACTCCGCCATGTGAGTGCTCGCGGGTTCGCGGCTTAGCGTTGCCTCGGGGTTGAGTCACATGGTCATAATGGTTATGTGTTGTGCGCACACCTAATTATGAGCGATTCGTTCGTTTTTGGACCTCACTTTTGCGATTATATCAACACAGCAACAACACAGTAATGATTTCCATGACTATAATTTCCTCTTTTCTACAACTATAGCGTACCGGTGAAGTCGCTGTTCACACCGAGCGCGCGTGTGGCTCCTGCACGCGGCGGCGTGTGCGGCCTGGAAGGCTGGAGCCAGCGCTCCCTGCAGAGAAGCAGCACCATTCGTAAGACGCTGAGCGCCGGGTCGGCGGCCCTGCGCAGACACTCGCCATGCATCGCCATCAAGCTGCAAGCCGTAAGTGCCCGCTATAAGCTCCGCCTCCTCTGCGCCGAGTTTCAGAGTGTGTCTCCGCCCTCTCAGGACGCGCTGGTCAACGTGATGCGCCGCGCCAGGCCTATCTTCCTGCAGTGTTTCAGCGGCAAGACGGACGCCAGCGGCGCCTTCGACGTGGTCCAGCTCAGAGCTCAACTGGAGGCCGCGCAGACGCTGGCCATGCTGCGGGTGTACCGTACAGGTCAGCGCCACGCATGCTAACCAGTCGACCACCGCGCTGCCCATTTGATATATGTTTTCCATGAAAAATGGGGAGCAAAAACAAGACACCCCCCCCCCCCCCCCCAGGACAACAACAATATTATTGTTAGCATCATTGTTAACATTTACCATCAGGGTCATTCTTTGCATCATTCATATCACACTTGTTAGCATCACTCTTAGCATCAATCATCTCAAGGATAATTGACCAATGTATGTGTGTGCGTGTGTGTGCATTTCCCATTAGGTTACCCGGATCACATGACCCTGAGCGACTTCCGCTGTCACTTCCAGGCATTGTCTCCGCCCATCATGAAGCGTTACGCCTCAATGTTTGTCAGCCACGACGAGAGGAAGGTGGGTCACATGACTCCTTCAATGCGCTTTGTCCTCCCGCCAATTCTGCCTCCTTGCCTTTTTTTCAGGCCGTAGACGAGCTACTGGCCGACTTGGACCTGGACCCCAAGAGCATCGCAGTTGGCGCCAGTCGGGTCAGAACGCCGGCACTTCCTGTTGCGTGCTAACGTGCTCACATGGGTGTTTGACTTCTTGTTTGGCTTCCTGTCAGGTGTTCATGAAGCGTGGCGTGCTGCGCCACCTGGAGGCCCGGCGGGACCTTCAGGTCGCGGGATGGCTGGTCCACCTTCAGGCGGCCTGCGTCGGTCACCTGGCCAGACACAAGTACCGCACGCTCAAGGTCAGCATACACCTACACGCGGCGATGGAAAGACACGCACCAGTGTGACACACACACACACACACACACACACGCGCGCGCTGGCAGAAATTAACAAACGAATGACAGATTCTCATAACTATGACACGCACACACACACACACTCATGCAAACGCCCCTTGATCTTTGGCCCCCTCGTGTGGCCCTTTGGAGAACTACAGAAACACAATTTCACCGTCCGTCCAGTCACGAACGTGAACAAAAGTATAAAAGTCAAGAAGTGGCCATCTGTATGTGGGCGCAGGTGCAGCACATGGCTGTGCGGTGCCTGCAGAGGAACCTGCGAGTGCTGCGCACAGTGTCGGAGTGGAGCTGGTGGAAGCTCTTCTGTCGGGTGCGCCCCCTGCTGGACGTCAATATGGACAACGAGAGGTTGCGCGCCAAAGAGGTACACACATACACGCACACTCACGCAAAGAAAAAAGTAGTTAACACTTCTCTATGGCTGGCTCATAAAACTGGAATCGATTACCCGAACACAAGTCATGTCAACATGTGTCTGTCCGTGTGTGTTTGTGAACGTGTATTTTCATGTGCCTGCGCCTGTGTTCTCAGGACGAAGTTTTGGGGCTCAGACGACGTTTGGAAAAGTCCGAGAAAGAACGAAACGATTTGAGACAAATGGCCGACGCCTGCGAAACCAAAGTTTGTACTCAGTGCACGCACACACACACACTCAGGCAAGCAAGCACACACACAATGACGTGTTTGGCGTGCACGCAGCTGACAGCGGTGACCGCGGAGCTGAGCGACGAGCGCTTCTGCGGCGACGCGTTGGGTCAGGCTCTGGATGTTGAGAGAGCAGAGAGGCTGAGGCTCAGCAAGGAGAACAAGGATCTGCAGGTGAGCCTCTCAACAACACTTGCTGTGCCCAGTTGCTTCCTGTTCGACAAACTTCCCGTCTCCCAACTTCCTGTTCATTTCCTGTTCCCAGTGTCCAAACTTTTAGACCATTTGCTCTCCCTAGCCAGCACCCAACTGACCACTTCCTGTCAATGCACCACCCCTTCTTCAGGCTCGCCTGGACCAATGCAAGGTTGCCATGGAGACACTGGAGAAAAATATGGAAGAGGAACGTGAAAAGATTCGCACGCTGGAGAGTCAGCAAATGGCAGGAACAGGTTGGTTGTTACGTCCTCTCCGTGCCCCGATTGGACGTCTTTGTTTGGAACGTAACTTGAGTATTGGAAAAGTTCTTGTCTGCAAAGTTTTGCTGAGGAGTCTCTGATGGAAATTGGCGATGTTCCTCAAAAGAGACATCAATGCCAACTGTTCTTTCTTGCTAGCTGCTAGCTGTTAGCTTACCAGCTCGTAGTGTAGAAACTTTGGGGTCCAGGACTAAAATTCTCAAGATACTTTTTCATTTATTTTGAATACATTTGCCGCCGTGAACCACCGGTGTGGACTGTGTCGAGTTTCGAGAGCGGTTTTGCCGGCCCACAGAGAGCGAACTGGCCTTGCAGCTGGAGTGTTGCCAGACGGAGGTGGACTTCCTTCGCCGACGACTGCAGCAGACCGACGAAAAGGCGGAGGCCGAGCGGCAAGCGCGGCAGCAGGTGGATGCCAAGGTCAGCAATGACGCGCAACAATTTCATGGCCAAAATAAATAAATGACCGAGCTCTAGTAGTAATGTGTCCCGTCGCCTCCAGGTGGCGTCATTACAGGCTCAACTGGACGAGTCCAAGCGGACCGCGACTGACCTAAAACGTCACAACCGGCGCCTGGCCAATGAACTGCACGACGCCAGGGTGATGACGGACAACCTGCACAATCGGACGCACCAACTGGAACGCAAACGACGACGGTGACTTAGAATAACGAGCCAATTGAAATGCGCCTTTGCCGCACCGCTCGACATGTTAATTTGCGTTTAATGTTGCGACTACAAAAAAAAAATGTCAACTTTAGCTTTCTAAGGCACATGCAATGAAATGTAAACATTAGCTGTTTGTTGCGCGTGCTAACAAGATGCTAATGCCCTCAGCTTTGACGGCGAGCTGGCTGCGGCGTTAGGGGAAGCCGAGAGCGAGCGGGAGCTGAAAGACAAAACTCTGCAGGAGAACGCCGCGCTGGGTGTGCAGATTTTCACACTGCGTCGAGACCTCGAGGTGAGCCCGACAACACCCGCCGGATCTTGTCGGAAGGCGGGCGCGCTCAACGATTTGTGTTGGCAGGAGAGTCGGGCGGAGGCGCGCCGCTTGCAGAAGCAGAAGGACGAGTTGTGCAGTCAGATTCGCGACCTCAGCGTCAATCTGACGCCCGACTCGGTGCCTGAGCTGAAGAGACAAGTGCGCCACCTGGAGGGCGTGGCCGGCCAGCGGGCTGAAGAGGTGACCAAACTGACGGCTACCGTTGAACAGCAGCAGCAGGTCAGGGTTATATATTTGATTTTATTTATGTGTTTGTTTGTTTTAACAACTTGTTGAATATTTTTGCTCTCCACATGTGGACAAAATTGTTTTTGCCTTTAGCCATTCTTGTGTGTTTTTGGGGTCTCGATTCTATTGCAAGATTCAACGCTTGTGACTGAGAGGAACCTTTCTGACAGTGGGTAGCACGTTTCTCTCTAAAACAACTTTTGTCTTGTGACTCTGTTGTACCCCGCACAGATTCAAATCATAATTTGCCAAATTTAGCAAAGCAGCCCCAGAACATTCCAGAGTCTCCCCACCATGTTTCACAGGCAGTGTTCTTTTCTTGCTAAGCTTCATTTTTTTTCACCTTAGGGCGAGTCGCGTTGGCTTATCAACATGCGTTTTGTCGAATTCCAGTCTTGCTTTGTTACTAACAAAGCGGTGTCCTCTTCGGTTGTCTCTCATGAAGACCACTTTGATCCAAAGGACCACGATGTACCTTGACCTTGGAGTTCACCTTTATTTTATTTGCCGCTTGTTCTAGGCACTTTTGTTATCATTCATTAATTTTGAGAGGATTGGAAGTAATAATGTGTGAGGATGCTGCTGCCCTTCAGGTTCAAGTGCGTGTGGAGTTGGAGATGGCTCGAGTGAAGCAGATGCACCAAAAGGAGCTGGAGGACAAGGAGGAAGAGCTCGAGGATGTGCACAGGTCGTCTCAGAGACGGGTGAGCGGGCGGCCACGTTTGCACTTTGAACACATTAGCTTCGTTAGCATCCGTCTCCTGAAAACCATGATGCCATTTTGCCTCCACGCCAGCTAAGACAACTGGAGATGCAACTGGAGCAGGAATACGAGGAGAAGCAAATGGTCATGCACGAGAAGCATGACCTGGAAGGACTGGTCGCCACACTGTGCGAACAGGTCTCGCACGCAGATCAGATCCGGGAAGAGGACGAGTCGTGATGGGTCACGGTGTCTCGCTTATCATCCAGGCGGGCCACCGCGACTTCGACGTGGAGAAGAAGCTGAGGCGAGACCTGAAAAGGACTCACGCCCTGCTAGCCGATGCCCAGACCCTGCTGGACGCCGTCCACGGCGGAGGACAAAGCGGGAAAATCCCCGACAGTGGGACCAAGGAGCAACTGGAAAGACTTCACTGTCAGGTCTGCGATGGGGCGTTGCCCGGTCCGTAATGCGCTACATACATTGTGCGATGGGAATTCACATGGATCTGGTTATGGCGTATGTAGTTGGAGGAGAGCGAATCCCGGCGGCGTGAGGTGGAGGACATCCAGACCACCTTGACGCAGGAGCTGGAGGATGTTCAGATTCAACTGGAGAACGTCTGCAAGCAGAAGACTTTGGTCAGAAACATCTTCCTCATCTTCAGGCACACCTACACCTACGTCACATCCGCTAAGGTCGCCGCTAGCTAGTTACGCTAGCAGGTCGCGGATCAGTCAGTTCAAGTACCAACTCCACGAACAGAAACAGTACCACTAATAGCAGTTACGCTAGCAGATCGCGGATCAGTCAGTTCTAGTACCAACTCCAGAAACAGTACCAGTCCTAGTATCAGAACTATAGGGATACTAGCTTCATGACCAGAACGAATACCGCGATCCCCATCTCAACAATAAGAACCATTTATAGTACCCGTGTGATGACTGATTATAGTTTTAGTTCTAGCACCAGAACCAAACAGTATCAGAACCAGAATTGATCAAAGAAACAGGACCAGTGCCACAATCAGGTCTAGAACCAGCATTAGTACCGGAGTCTTTACCATTTCTAGACTAGAACCTGTACCAGTACTTATTCCAGAAACAAGACCAATACAATACAATACAATACAATACATGCTGATTTATATAGCGCTTTCACAACAGCGGCAGCTGTAACAAAGCGCTTTACAAAACAGTTAACATAAAGTAAAATAATAAACACAACACATAACATAAAACACGGACAGTCGTGCAGTCCTAACCACTTTTCCGTCACACGCTTTGTTGTTTGAAGCGGTTTGAGATGAAAGAGGAGAGAATCAAAGTGTCCTTTAACCAGTGGATCAGAGACGTCATGCTCAAAATGTGCACACGTCGGCTACAAGCTAAGTTTCAAAGTCAACAAGAAGCTGTAGCATCCATTGACGAAAAAAGAGATTGGTTCACTTCTCCTGTCCCATGGAAATGCATTTCAATTCCAAGCGGCAACTCACGGTTCCAAATACGCATCGGCGCTCTTCGCCAACGCTCCTCTCTCCTCATCCTCAACTTCAGCGGCCATCCATCCAGGCGTACCAACGCCAACTGTCCAACAGCGCTGACATAGTCACTGAACAAATCGGGGTTGTGAAAAATGCTGCCCATTACTGGCGCAAAAAACACAAGCGCCCCAGGTCTATCCAGCACCGACAGTCAATGGCGCCGACATTCCTCCCAATCAAAATCTGTGCTGGTACAGGCGTGCTGCCGAGAAGGCGCAACCACCAAGCACAGATACTGCTCCTTTGACGAATGTCGTGGCCAAAAAGCGCTGAAAACAGTCCATATCAGGTCCACACAATGAAACAACAAACAACATGTGACAAAACAAAAGACAAAAACAGCAAAAAAGAACAAAAAAGCAAGGCTCTTGAAGAGCACTTGCCGAAGGCTGCCTACTCGGGCGCCATCTTGGAAAAAAAAAAAAAAAAAAAAAACACACAGACACATAAAGTCTTTTTTCGCCCCTATTTTCTCCTCCCAACGTTCGCGCTCGACTTGGGACCAGTCCGCTCCGCTCCAGGTCGATCGCGGCTGATGTATTGGACACCCATGCCTTAAAATCGGAGGTAATTCGCTGACTCTGACTCAATACCGTAATAAAAAACTGTCAGTACCAGTCTTAATATCACTCACTAACCATCAGTAATACAAAACCGTCACAATCCCAGACCATTGCCAGAATAAGGACCAAACCTGGACTCGGTATGATACTGGATGTATAATATACAGTAACAGTCCCACTACCAGTTGGAGTACCAGATCCAGTACAAATCGTAGTAGCAGAACCAATAACAGAGCCAGCTGCACCAGGAGGACCATTACTCGATGAATTATCAGGATCAGAAACACAGAGAACCACAGTACCACGAGTTCTAGAAGCAGACCCAGCATGTAGCGGTGCTAGCATCAGTACTGGAGAACCACTTCCAAAATGAGTATTAGCACAGAACTATAACACCAGGACTATAACTGGTTATAGTTCCAGATCCAGCACCAGAACCATTACAAGCTGTATCATTCATAGAACCAAGATCAGAACCATGACCAGCATCAGAAGAACTCGGAGCCTTTGAGCCAATCAGCTACCGGACCACCAATGAATGCGAGTGTTTGTGTCTCCAGGCGGACGAGGAACTTTGCGTCCTCCGGCGAGAGAATGTCGACCTACTCAAACGTCTGGAAGAGGACCAGGACGACCTCAACCAACTGATGACGAAACATAAAGCTCTCATCGCGCAGGTGTCGCGCGCCTGAACGTTTGTCGTCTCGCCTTTTGTTTTTCATTTCACGTTTATTTTTCTCAAACGTCACCTTTGTCCTTTCAGTCGTCCAGCGACATCTGTCAGATCCGAGAGTTGCAGACGGAGTTGGAGGATGTGAAAAAGCAGCGACACGGCCTCCAGGAGGAGGTAGCCACGCCCCCTCCTTCATCATAACGTCATTTTCATCCCGCGGCTTCCCGTTTGTCATTAAGGTCTTTCGTGCCACTTTTTTTTTTTCTTGTCCGGACCCACGTAGCTGCAGCGACAGGCGTCCAGGCTGCGCTTCATGGAATCGTCCACGGTGGAGCGCAGCATCGTCAGCAAGCAGGAAGCGCACGTGTGCGACCTGGAGAACAAACTGGAGTTCAGCAAAGGTCAAGTTAAAAGATTTGAGGTGAGCCAGTTGGAGTTGGCGCCACCGCCTCTGTTCTGCATTCAGTTGTTTCTTGTGTGTGGGTGTGTCATACACAGTAATGTTTGTGTGTGTCTATGAACGTGTGCGTGTGTCATGTACTTGTGTTTATGTGCGCATCGTTGTGTCACGCGTGTGTGTTTGCGAACGCGTCTGCGCGCAGGTGCTGGTGCTGCGGCTGCGCGACAGCGTGGTGCGCCTGGGAGAGGAGCTGGAGCAGAGCACCCAGTCGGAGGCTCGCGAGCGTGACAACGCTCGTTACTTCCAACAGCGTCTTCAAGACATGCGCGTGGAAATGGAGGAGCTGAGCCAACGGCAGCAGGACAGCGCGAGACGCCGCATGGAGCTGGTGAGGCGGGCAACTTGCCGCCCGACTCACTTCCTGCCCTTCCTTTCGGGCCGCAACACAAACATAAACATAAAGAAAAAGAAAACAAACAAACTTTCCATGGCGTCTTTGGGAGACAGCGCCTGACACGTATACGGGTCACGCCCCCTTCTTGCTAACAGCCAATCACCTACCACCTGGAAACACAGATGGGCAATCCTGTCAAATACACACACGCTCGCACACAGAAACACGCTAATGTTCACATTTAAGGACACACACAGCAAAATTATGCACGCACAGAACAAACGCACACACACACAGACTCTCGTCCTCATTGACTGTTCAAGGTGAACACGGTTGGTGTTGTGTTATTGCCGTGACAACAAGAGTCATTAGCAATGACATCATCATTGTGCATCGGGTAGGAGATGCAGGTGGAGGAGCTGACGGCCATCCGCCAGACGTTGCAGGCAGACCTGGAGACGTCCATCCGTCGCATCGTCGACCTGCAGGCCGCCCTGGAGGATGTCCGGTCCAGCGATGACAGCGACACCGACAGGTAACCCCGCCCCCGCCCTCCTCCCCGTTTCCCCGCCGCCTCACATTCCGGCCACGTCATCCTGTCTTCTCCACCTCAGCGGTCACGAGATGGCGGCGGCCAGCAAACCTCTGTAAGAGAGTATGAACGTGTGTGGGCGTGGCTTGCATGCGACTTGGCTGTCCGTCCGTCGACGTGCGCTATACAATATTCGTCACGCTTGAGTACCAGCCATCAAATCCTGAAAATTAGTGGTTACCAAATACCGGTGGATGGCCTGCTATTGGTAGGCGGGGCGTTTGGTACCACAGGGCTGCGCTGAAGGACAGCCAAAAAGAAGTATATATCAAACTTTTTTTGTTTTAGGATTTTTTTTGGGGGGGGGGGCAAGAGTAGTTGCTCACCATCATGTTGTTCGGCGCAATGTCCGAAGCCCGGTGGAGCCGTTGCGCAACGTTGTTGAATAGTTAAAAGAAGCGAAAATGTGAGTTTACATGACTGTATACATTAGCTTAGAAGCTAGCTTGAGCACATGCTAACCGTGTGATGCTTAGGGGACAGTCTAAAACGCTTCATGTCAAAAAAAAAAAGGCTTAACGTCGCCGAATGTTTGAAAACTGTGCACATCCCTACTCATGCCCACTTCAACCTCTGAAAATAACGTCCGTAAGAAAACATCGGTAAAATCTAAAATATCGAAGCGATCGTGAATTGGCAATTTCTCCATTGCGAGACTAATAAAGTTTTTCTCATCTTAAATAATTTGAGGTTGAAGTGGGCATAAGTACACATGTCCACATTTATTTTACTCGGATGTCAAGTGTTTTAGATTGTCCCAAACTTAGCACCGTTACATTTTCATAGTTCCATCTGTCATGATTTCTCGGGTCAACCGAGTCTGCTGGATGTCATCAGTGACATCACGGTCGCGTCGGTGAAAATCTTTGTTGCGGCAGTAGGGAATCCAGCAATGGCTCCGTCGGGACCGAGGAAACGGGCGAAGGTGTCCGAGGGCGCCGAAGAACGGCCATAGGAGACTCGCGGGCCGGTGGATCGCCCTGTGGCGGCCCCCGGGGGGGGCGCACGTCGGCGGCCGACTCCAGCAGCACATACAGTTTCCGGTAAGGCAACGTGGGAGTCGGGCGTCATTTGTTGTCCGTGAGGGTTGCGCGGGTTGCCATCTGGCAACGTTTGTCGGGTGTCGTGAGCGTCGTTTGTCACGTGTGTCGGCCGTCATTCGACGATCTCGCAGTTTGGGTGCTCGTTTGTGCAGCTCCTGCGACCCAGATGAGGACGACTCAGCCGCGGGGCTTCCGGGAGGAGGTCTGGCCCGGGCAGCATCCTCGTCTGCGCTGTCCGAGCTTCTCGAAGGACTTCGCAAGCGGCGAGCGGGCACTTGTGGCGATGCGGGCAGCGCTGTTTCGCTTCCCGTTTATCAAACCACAGCGGCATGCGCCCTGCGCCGCCGGGCCTCGGCGCTGTCCCTCGCATCAGGTGAAGTTCCCGAAGCTCGCCCGGGCATCCTGAAGCCGACGTCGCCCCTCCTACCGCGCTCCGCCAGCGCTCGTTCCGTTTGTGACACGCCAACGGCTGCCTCCTCTGCTACGCCGTTGCGCTCGAATTCCTGCGACTCGCCGGCGCCACTACCATCGCTGCCCCTTCTTTCATCTCTCGCATCCTCGCACGTCGCCCGCCAGCCTCCCCCCAGCCGACATGCCTCTGCTGAGCGCTCCCCAACCCGATGCCTCCCCACCCTGGCCATCCCGGAGGAGGACTGGCAGGGACCTCGGCAGTTCGTGTCGACCCTTCAGCGATCCCCGCAGGCACTCCGCCGTTGCACGCAAGGAGGTTTGCTTTCGGAGGACGTCTCTGAGAACACCCTGGCGCCCGAAGGCGGGGCGTTCCGGGAATGGCGCCACCCGGGCGAGTCGGACGCCGGGTCTGTCACGTCTGACATGTTCGACGTCCCCCCCGCCATCCGTAGAGCTCAGTCGGCTGGCAGCCTGGCCGGTTCGGTGCGCGGCGGCCGCCGGGCGCTCAGCGTCCACTTCGGAGAACTGCCACCATCCACCCGGCGCCGCAAGAGCTCAGACTCGGAGTCGTCCGGGACGGGAAGCTCGGCGGGAAGTGGCGAGCCAACGCGGCCCCGACGACGCACGGACCGGCCAAGTGGGGAACGACTTGAGGCGGAGGGCAGCGAGGGCGGAGACGGCGGCGACAATTGTGCCGACGACACCGGCAGCGGTGACGTGGCCTCCGTTATGAGAAAGTATCTCAACAAGGAAATCAACTGAGCACCTGTTTGCATGTTAGTTAGCGTTAGCACACGCTAGCTAGGTGCTATTCACAGGTATTATTTACAGATATGTCCAAGCCACTAGCCGCAAAGTTGGTCCAAGTGCAACATGCATTTTCATTTACTTTGCAATAAACGTAATGGCACTTTTCACGACCTAGTAGATTGATATCTTTTTTCCCCGTTCAGTTTTTATTTAAAGTATTATCGGCAAGGACAAACTCCCTCTGTGGAAGAAAACTGGAGTATCGTCTGGGTCTGCGACCTCCCCGTGTGATCCTTGGGGACTGCCAAGTCCCCATGGGACCATGTTGGTGACCTTTGACATTGGGTTTTGGCAATTGAGAGCCACTGGAAGGAAGCTTTAATCATGCCTTGGCCCCCTGGTGGTTGGCTGAGTATCCGTTCATAAGGGGCTCAATTGGACATGAAGCACAATTTGCATTTGAAATGTAAATCTGGCAAACCATCAGCTTAATTTTTTTTTGTGGGTGCCAAACTTGTCATCAGGGTTCAAATTTGATTCATTGTAGAGCCCCGTTTCTTTCTTTATCCGGTTGTGTGACCTTCGCCATGCGCTCGTCCTGCCGCCAAGCAAGATGGCAGATGGAAAAAGAAGAGATGAAAGAAGGATTCGATGGAATGAGAGAGCGAAAAAAAAGAAAGAAAGAAAATGAGGCTGGAGATGATGAAGAGCATCTGGGGGAGGCGGAGTTCATCCACATACATTAATGATGCTACGCTGGGGAACTTCATGTTATCCTGCTAGCACCTGCTGATTGTTATTGTGAGCTATTTGCATGTTTCATGGAGCGGGTTCCTCAAAGTCGAATGTCAGGCAGACTGAACCTTTTATCCTGTTAGGGCAATTCCATCTTTCAAAAAGTAGCATTATGTGGCAGGAATGTGACCACGTGACCTCTGAGATGGAACAAGAAGTGAAAAGGATGGAGAGAAACGGAGTGAGGGACAGAGAGAGAGAGAGAATGCCAGCAAGACACGGAGACAAAAAGAAGGAGCTGGTGATGCAGAGTGAGCAAAAGATGGAGAGAGAGAGGGAGGGTGAGCGAGCAAGGAGGCTGCGGGAAGCTGTTGTGGCACGGGGATATTCGAGTTGCGCTCGCACATGCCACCGGAGCCTCCGCGTGTCCCGAGATTAAGACCCCCGCGGTGAGGACACCGCCGCCCTTGACGACCCCCGCAGACCCGCCTCTTGTCTTGATGTCTCGGTGCGCGTGCGTGTTGCTGTGGTTGGCGTGCGGCTGCGTCACGCCGCGTGCAGGTAAGACGCGCTCGGCTTGAGTGCGTGTGCGCGTGCGCGTGAGTGCCCGCGCGTGGCTTTACCTATCGTCTTTTGAGTGTGTGTGTGTGTGTTGGGGGGGGGGGGGGGATCCCGCGTGGACAACACAACACAACCCCCTCGCCTTCCCAGGCAGCATGGCTGCTTTGTTCTGCGGTGTGTTCACCGCAGCGCGCGCGCGGATGTCAACACGCGCTGCGGAGTGTGTCTGAGCGTGTGTGCACGCGCGCGCGTTATCAAGTTGCTGTTGAGAGGGTACAATACACTTCTTCACACACAAACGCAAATCCTCCACTGGTCACAAGATTAGGAACCCCTCGATGACAAGCTGATGGCCTGGTAGCCATTTTCATCATTAGGGCAAGAAATGTGTTAGACCTTGAAACAAACTGTGGATTAGTCGCGGAGGATATAAAAAGTCTACACACCCCTTGCACATTTTTGCAACCCCACTTGGGTTATTTTCAGTTCCACTTCTCGAAAAGCCTGCATTTGATGTATCAATGAAGTTGAATATAGGTCAAAGGTCACAATTTTGGTCATGATTTCTCTTGCTCTCATTTTTCTTACAAGATTCTGGCCATTGAACAGGGGCGTCCAAACTTTTCTTGTGGCTTCCTTTTTGATTTTGCAAGACGAGAAGAAACGAAGCGGAAATCGTTCGGGTTGAAGAGCCTTGGCGGGTTGCGCAACACTGGCCCGTGGCGGAAAACTTTGCATTGAGTTAGCGTCAATTTAGCGAGAGCGAAACGTGACGTGTTAAATTAAGCCGAGGATGACAACAGCATCGTCCTCTCCTTCCTTCAGCCATGACTCGGGTGTTCGCGTTGCACAGCGAGTACGCGCGCACGCAAACACACACACAGGAATCGGGCAAGTACTAGCCTTATTTCAAGAAATCAGGTTCTCGTGATTGCTGCCAATACCAGCCACCCAAATTTAAGACAATCAGTCTGAAAAAACATCCCTAATAAACACAAATGCGCACATGGCCAAAATGGATGTACAGTACTCAAGGATAATGCTGAAGCAATCTCTGACAGTACATTTTCAAACCGCGTAAAAAATGTTTACTCCACAAAGTTAAATTTGAAGACCCCCCCCCCCACACCACTCCCCCCGTAAACCCCACCACACTAAATCCCCCAGTTGCTGTCATGGATTTGGGGGTCTGAAGGAGGTTGTGGGAGGATTGAGGAGAGTGTCATCACACACACACACACACACACACACACACACACACACATACATAGTTTTGCAGCGTCTTTGCTTCCCCCTATTCAGGAACTTTAGAAGCACTAAAAGTGACATTAACGCTTTTTTAAATCCTTACTAATCTCGGCTAACACTCACACACACGCACACACACACACAGAGCACAAATCTTTGGTTCTCTTTTGCGACCGTAATCCCCGAGAGGATTAAAATGTACGATGATGACAAACTACTTTCACTTCTTCTGGCTGTCATACACTCTTCAGACAGTTGCCACGACGACCACTCTCAAGTGCGTGCAGGCACACACAGACACATACTTTGATATTCAAACTTTTGTGGAATCTTATATTTGTTCACGATCCCGTCATCGTCATCTTGCTTGTTTGGAGAACTGTATGTGTGTGTGCGTGTGTGTGTGTGTGACTGCGTGTTTGTATGTTCATAAATACTGTTGTGTATATACTGTATATGAATATGTATGTTCAAAATATCGAAAGTATTTAGTGTGTGTGCACAGAGCCGAGCGTGGCGAGGGTGCGGTCTGTAAGTTGGCCAGCAGAGAGCGCTCAACAGCAGGCAGGGAGCGTCTTATCTTCGCCGTATCCCTTCCATGATGAGGTGGGGGGCAGGCCCCCACCTCCGGGACCAACACTCGAGCTCATGCCCACACCAACACACGCGCCCAGCGTCGAGGATGAGACAAAACTCCCTGAAGTGGACGCATCAGCATCGCCATCACCATCATCAGGTGTGATGTCAATGGCAGAGACGTTGGCCACGCCCATCCCTTCCTTTAGTACAGTGCGAGAAAATATCTAATTTGGGAATCACAGACTCTTTTCCAAATTCTGAATCACCGCAACAGGATATGATCGTCAGTAATATCTATATCTATCCACTACATAAGAGACTATTTTGGTTCTTCCAGAAACATCCAGTTGCTCTGTTACCTTCAAACAGCCTGAGGGTTACATCGACTCGTCAGACGCGCTTCCCCCGGCTGGCCACGTGCGCTGCACGTACACCATCACCGTCTATGCGGGGTACGGCGTCGAACTGCAGGTACATGACACACACGCACACACGCGTCTTTTCCTACCAGCGTCCCAATATTTTTGTCCAAGTGTAACAAATTGTGACTGGACATTTGCGCGTTCAGGTGAAGAGCGTGAACCTGTCGGACGGCGAGCGGCTGTCCATCAGAGGTGTGGCCGAGGGCGGGGCCTGGCTTCTGCTGGCCAATCAAACGTTGCTGGTGGAGGGACAGGTCATCCGCAGCCCCAGCAACACGCTCGCTGTCTTCTTCAGCTCGGCGCGTGACGACGACGGCGTCGGCACGTTCCTGCTGCACTACCAGAGTGAGCGCGCGCGCGCGCACGCACATGCAAAACGCGCACGTAGATAGATAGATACGCGCGCACACGCACGCAAACTGACGTAGCACTAAATGGCTGTTTGCGACGATGCTAATGTGCCAATTACATGCAGTCAACACATGACTTAACACGCTTCTTAACGAGCTCATTAAAACTTTCATTAAGTTTGCGCTCGTTAAACGCCTCCGGTGTGTTTGTGTGTGTGTATATACGTACGTGTAGCAGCCATGACACGTAGGCTATTAAATACATTAGCACTCGACAGAATTAGCATTCGACAGAACCTAGCGGCAACACAACCTAACTAACCATGTACCGTAAAAGTCGTTGCGTCCGAGGACACAAAGTGAAAATAAATGCTAATTGTTGTTTTTGTGGTTGTTCCTTGATGTTTGTCAGTCTTTCGACTGAGTTGTTTACTTCCTAAGCGGCCCCATTTTGGGGAAGTAACCGTGTTGGACCTCTTGCCTGGGGGAACGGCCCGCTTCCACTGCCACATGGGCTACCACCTGCAAGGGAAACCGCTGGTCACCTGCGTCAACGCCTCACGGCCGGCATGGAGCAACAAGGAGCCCACCTGCAGAGGTCAGTGTCTCGAGGGAGGGCTCTGGTTTTGGTGCGCCCCCTCATTTCTATAAGTGATATCCTCTCTCTAGCGCTCTGCGGCGGTACGGTGAAAAACGCCACGTTGGGCAGGGTCCTGTCCCCCTCGCCTCACCACGGGCCCAACTCCACACAGGAACACTCGTGCTCCTGGTCTCTTGAAGCCGCCCAGGAGCGGAGGCTGCACCTGCACCTGGAGCGCCTGCTACTTGGACCCTCGGACAGGTGGGTCAGAACTACACCCTTGGAACAACAGCAGGAAGTTGATGATGATGTGTTCCGATTAGACTGGTTCTGTGGAGCGGCCTGGATGCCGGATCCGTGGTGCTGTTCGACTCGGGTCGAAGCGCGCACGTCCCCTTTGAGGGAGTGATCAGCGAGGGCCCTGCCGTGAGGATCCAGTACTTCATGGAGCAGCCCGACCAGAACACGGGATTTAACATCCGCTATGAAGGTTCGTATCGAGACAAACATGAGCATCTTGGACCAAATGTGTCCACCTGCTGCCATTGATTGGTTTTCACGATTATGCTCCAGCCACAGCATCATTAACAGCACTCAAGTAGACGTCCAAAGCGTAGTTTTTATTTGACTGATGGCCAACTGTCTAGTCTACTCTACCCATGCAGCTTAGGGAATAGGTAGGAAATAAGTGACTGTTTCTAAACGCAGCCCACTTTGTCCTTCTTTTGCCCCTATGCAGCCTTCGAGCGAGGTCACTGCTATGAGCCGTACCTCCAGAATGGCAACTTCACCACATCGGACCCCCTGTATGGCGTTGGCGCGGTGGTCCAGTTCAATTGCGATCCGGGTCATGCCCTAGAACAGGGTCCTCCCATCATCGAGTGCATCAGTGCCAGAGACCCTTATTGGAACGACACTGAACCGCTTTGTAAAGGTGACCAACAGAAATCTAGAACAGCCTCACAACTCGGCGTCATGGAATGTAAACGGTACAATTCGCCAAAGCAACTTAACCAAACTAAGCAATGCAACCTCGTAGTAACCTCACAACAAATGTAAGCTAAGAACTTGTGCCCAGCACAACCTAAAAAGTACAAAGGTGCCAACGTGAGTTTTTTTGTTATTTTTATTTTAGCTCAGTGCGGAGGTGACCTGAGCGGACCGGGCGGCGTCATCTTGTCGCCCAACTGGCCCGAGTGGTACGGTGAAGGGGAGGAGTGTGCATGGAATATCCACGTTGGAGAAGACAAGCGGGTGCTCATCGACGTGCAGCTGTGAGGACAACAAGTCCTGGTTGATTGACGGCTAACCGGCTGATAGCGGGACTGACTGCCTTACTGACTGACTGTTGCACGGACGGATGGATGGACAATTGGATGGACGGAGTGATGTTCAGACTAATTAGCATTAGCATGTAGCATCTCTGTGAGGTAAACTGAGCGCTAGCTTTCTCTCTCTCTGGCGCCAGTCTCAACATCAGCGAGGGGGACTTGCTGACGGTGACGGACGGAGACGAGGGTGCCGCCCACTCGCTGGGCCGCTACTCGGGGGGGCGTGCCCCCTTCAAGCTCTTCTCCAGCACCCCCGACCTCAGCGTCACCTTCCATTCGGATCCGGCCGGACTTGTGCTGGGCAAAGGGGAGGGGTTCATCATTAACTACATGGGTGAGGCCGGCCGCACACAACATCGACATCACCTAGCAACCTCCAAAACCTTCCAAGCAGCACCGCCTCCTCCGTTTAGCCTTGCTGTCCTGCTGAGTCACTGCACAAACTGACAAATGCGCAGATTATCTTTAAAATAACTCTGCACAATGGCAACACAAACACTGACTCATTCTCTGTGCGTCACAAACACTGACACACACACACACACTAAATTGTGCAACTGCTGGTGTCTTCAATTAATTTCAAAGCACAAAGATGACAACAGAATGCTAAGTCTGACGCTAACATGCTAATACACCAACGATGCCTCTGTCGGTCCACAGAGGTCTCCCACAACGACTCGTGTGCCGACCTGCCCGAAATCCAAAATGGCTGGAAGACACGCGTGGACGGCTTGGCGTTACGCGGCGCCCGCGTGACCTACCATTGCGACCCAGGATATGACCTACAGGGCGGCGACACCCTCACGTGCCAGATGGACCTGTCGTGGAGCACAAAGCCGCCATTTTGTCAGAAGAGTCAGTAGCCGTTTCTCAATTGTGGTATTCTTGTCCGTTCTTATGTCCTCGCGATCTGGGATGACATTATCAGTGCCGACCTAAGTCCTCTTCCAATTTAAAGTGCACTTAAAGCAAGATAGCATCGAATACCCGGATGTTGTCCTTTGTCTGCTCACTTGAGGAGTACGTTCTTAGACGGACAGTACTTGGGCGGTTCGCTCTGCCTTCTTCATATTGAGAAATGGCAACTCACTTCCTGTCTTCACTTGAGAAATTCGGCCTTTGTGTATGAGCGATGGAAAATCTGGAAGGATTTCGAACACTTCCCACGTTTCTAACCTTGTTCTTCTTCTGCTTTGACAGTCATGTACTGCTCAGACCCAGGTCACGTTGAGCACGCCGCCCGCTCCCTGTCGGATCCCAAACTGCTCGTGGGGACCACTGTCCGATACCGCTGCAACGCCGGATACATTCTACAAGGTGGCGCCACCATCACCTGTTATGGCCGTGAGCCTGGGACGCCTGTGTGGACTTCACACCTCCCACGATGCGCCCGTGAGTCACTTTTTGTTTGACGGAACGAAAATATGACTGGAATAAGAATTGGTCCTGTGAGATAGGACGGAACACAACATGGAGTCTATTACATGCAAACAACACAACCTACGAGTGACGCATGACAGCGACACAACAGCTTTGTGGCGCGCTGTCTTTGCCTTGCAGCTGAGGACTCGCTGTGCGCCAACCCCGGCGTCCCCGACAATGGTTACCAGCTGACGTCCAAGCGCATCTTCTCGCCCGGGGAGACGCTAGCCTTTGTCTGTTACAACGGTTACCAGCCGGTCGGTGACGTCACCATTAAGTGCGTGCAGGGAAGCCCCTCCTACTGGAACGGACCATTGCCCATCTGCAGAGGTGAGACGGCAATCAAAGTATTTCTTGATGAATGATGAAGGGTTGATGCATTAGTGACTGTGCTAGGATAGCTTGAACGTTGATTTTTTTGCGTCCTATTTCAATCCTACAAGTAGCTGAGTTGACTTATGGACGAATGAGTACTCAAGTGACGAATCGGTGAATGTCAGAAAGTTGTGTCTGGGTTTTCGAATTAGGATTTGGGCTTCAAAGTAGGGTCCCGAAGGAAAAAAACATCTAGCTAACTTCGGGATGCTTCTGCGTGGCAACAGAGGCGGGCTTAGGCATTGTGCACGGGGTGCCAATAATGAACACAAAGTATCTCACTTGACGGCTCGATGTCTTGCAGCTGACCACGCCTGCTTCGCCAACCACGCTTTGGAAGGTGAGTGTGCGGGTGCGCGGCGTGGAGGTGCGGCCGTGTTCACAACTGCGTGCGCGTGTCAGTGTCGCACGCCAGTGGTGGCGTCGACGCGGCGGTGGACGGCAGCAGTTTGCCGTTGGCCGGGTTGGTCCTGCTTCTGCTGATGTCGGCGCTCCTGGGAGGCATTTACGTGCTGGCTACACGGTGGGAATTTCCGACGCTTTGGACGAAAATGTACGATGTTTGCGTCAGCGAACACTTCTCTTAACTTTCTGTGCGTGATGTCACTTCCTGGCAGGTGCCGTCCTGGCTCCGACCTCGGTCTGCCTCTGGTGTACCCTCACCCGTACCGACAGATCACCGCGGAGACGGAGTTTGAGAACCCAATCTATGAGGTGGGCGGCGCGATGAGTGAGCAGCTCCTTTAGCTTAGCTTAGCTTTGATTGAGTATTAGCTTAGCTTTAGCCCCCTCGTGTGCTTTGTGTGCAGGACTCTCGTGAATATGAAGTGTCCATTTGAGAAACGCCAAAAAGACCCTGCCACACGCTTCCCGGGAGCAGGTGATGTAAATAGCTTCGAAGATGTCTTCAGATGCCCACTTGGGTGGTGGTGGTGGGGAGGGGCGGGGGGGGTGGCACCATGACCAAGCTGCCATTCTCATCATTTTCAGCCAAGGAAATACAGGAAGTGGAACAATGAGGGTTTTTGGAAAAAAAAAATCACATTTGTAAAATGAACCTTTTTTTTTTTCACACGTCAATTTGTGTAAATAAAGATGCTTCCTATTAAGCTGTCAGTCTGATGAAGCAATCGATGCTAAGCTAACAGGAATGCAAAAACAACGTTCACGCAGGTTTTATTGTGTAAATATGCCAAGCAAGGAGTTGATTCCTTTCCCGCACTCATGTTGTCATGAGATTCATAATGATGTCATATTCGTATCGTGTGATGATGACTGGTGTGTTGTACCTTTTTTTTTTGAGCAGGAGACAAAAGAAATAAATGTGACTTGTTTAGAAATGTGGATGGTGTCAAAATAAGAGAAACCGAGCTTCCTTGATCATGTCACGAAGCCGAACGACGTCAAGAAAATGTGGATGACTTGCACATGAAAGACATGAATTGAAGACGTACAAGAATGAATGACAAAACCACTTTGAATTATTGAATGAATGGCTGAGTGGTGAACACATGCCGTATGAATTAATTAAAAGATATGATTTGTTAAGACATGACTTATTGTCAAGACAGCTCGAGGCCCTATGAATAATTGAATATGAATGAGAAGCAAAATGAAAGTAATAAATAAAAACACATAACGTATGATTGGTACGATGAATAAATGATGCAAATATTTATCTTATGAATACACGAGACGAAGCAGCTAGCTTAGCGAGGGACTATGCGCAATACATTTTAGTCAAAGTGATGCTAGCACGCGTGCATTGGCATCACCGATTTGCACTGTTGCTGTCGTCGCCGTTCCTGCGTGCCGCCACCGCCATGCCAGGACAAAACATCAAGTCGGTCTGGGGAAGGTCAAGGGTCAGCATGCAGTACCTTTAACAACAATCCTCATTGCTGCACATCACGCGCCACCATGAGGATGCCTCCTGCCGTGCACACATACCAATATACACGATAAAAAACACACACACACACAGAAATGCATAATGCACACAGAAACGCATCACACAATATACACACAAACATACACACACGATACACAGATGCAAATGACAGACATGCAAGTTGTCCTAATGTTCATTTCATGAAGTCACATCAATATATAATAGTTAGCATGTGCCGTGAACCGCTACAATGGTGTAAAAACAAAAACAAATCTTTTTTCATCTTTAGAATTTATTCATGAGTAAAATTAAAGGTGAGCAGGGGGCGAGGGGGTTGTACTCACAGGCCGAGGTGGGGGCGGGACAGTAATTGTGGGCCAAGTTGTGTTGCTCCATGGGGACCTGAGGAGGTATGGTCATATATAAAGGGAGGAGTCAACATGCTGGGTTCAGGTAAGCTCCGCCTAAACAGTCATGCCGCCAAAGCAAAAAAAAAAAAAAAAAAAAAAAAAGGCCATCATCCCTTTTTGCCACTTGTCATTCAAAAGTGGTCTACGCCCAATTTCGGGTGACATGACTCCATCTTTGTGACAATTTTCTTGAAAAGCGGGAAGTCATCAAGGACGTGCTTCTTTGTTGTTAGTGATACAGGTGCAGGCGGAAGGCATTAGCGTTGTGCTCAGCGAGCAGGAACAGGAAGAAGTGGAAGAAGAAAAGGCAGGAAGCGTGAAAGTCAGCAACACTGCATGAATAAGAAGACAAGCTTCATGTTAGTCAAACTCGCACACACCATTCATTTATTCACGCATGTTAGAGGGCAGTGGACCTCAAAGTAATTCAGAGATTTATGACAGACATATCAAGGCACACATACACATGTATGTCCACATAAATACGTCTGTCCATCTGTCTCTCTATCAATCAATTATGGAAGGGTGGAGCTGCCAACGTGGAGTCAACATTTTTGACTGAGAAACTCATTCGAACCTACTTGCAAATACGTTTGAACGTGTTTGTAGGCTTCATGCCAAAAACATAGCATTATTTCCCATAAGGATATTTACTTGCATATGGGGTCAAAAAAGACAAAGGGAGAGAATAATAAAACCATAACAATTACTCATAACAATGTTTACTGATGTAATTTTAGCATCTATTGGTAGGCCATTTTTTACTTGTTCATATGTAACAGAGTGATACATAAAGTTATTATATTATGACGGAAGTGACGCAACAGCGCACAGTGTGGCAACTGCTTCCCGCCGTAGCATCAGGCAGAGCTATCCGGAAGTGGCGTTGGTAAGTAGTACTGAGTACCAACTCGTTGATGGTTCGGACTAATTATCAATTTCATAACAATATTTCACTTGGTTTTTCTTTTTCTAATGTGTGGTGTACTCAATTGGTTCACCGATTTGTTACAAGTCCACATTGCTTAGAGTGTTGTTATTTAAAATACGTTTTGTCGAGTGACACATGGAGTTGATAGCAAGTGCTCGTTTGTTGTGTAGCAATGTACAGGACTGAATGCGGCTTCACTAATGCTCCAGCCACGCTGTGTTGCCGGTAATGTTTGTTTATTTTCAGTTTTGTTGTATGTAGTTGGTCATGTTGTGTTTTTTTTTTCATTCAGTCGATTGTGTTAATGGTGTGAGCCCGCAGTTCGTCGCGGCCGCCAATCTTGTTCGATTCGCAGCCGTTTCTGCTGCGTGTGATGTGTTCAATGACATCTTGTAAATAAGAGTAATGTGTTCTTTTTTTCTTTTACTGTATATAGTTACTATATTATCATCACCCACGTTGTGTATTTTGTTTTCTTATGGAGGATGTTTTGTTAGACAGCTACAAGGAAGTCACATTGCAATGTACAAGACTGAATGCAGCTTCACGAATGCTCCCGCCATAATGTCTTGCGGAGTTGCAATAAAAGAAAAGCCACAAAATCCACCTCAGTGTCAGTGTTCTTGAAAACTGCCGCAGTCTTGTAGTGGCACCGTTCATACATACAAAAGTCAATACCCCATGGCATTATGGGAAAAAAATGCTGTTATTAGCATTTAGTCTACAAGTAAGTTTGAGCGTTTTTGCACGTCGCTTCAAACGAGTCTCAAATATTCACATTGGCAGCTCCCTGCTTCCGTACTCTATTTATCTATGGAGAATGTTTTCACTCGCCTCCTCGTCGCTCTCCGTGTCGGCCGTCGTCATCTTCTTTTGCTTTTTCTTCTTGTCATCTTCATTCTTCTTCTTGTCTTTGTCGGGCAGAATGTCATCCAGCCAGGCCAGGTCGTGCTGGGAGAACATCATATCCAGTAGCTTTCGTACCACCATCAGACCCAGAATCTGCACACGGGAACCCAGTGAGCATGCATGCACAAACACACTGATTCCCAAACACATTAATGTCCTCTTTGGCCCCAAGGAAAATTTCACATTTGATACATGTATATATCACTTTGGGTTCCACCTTCGTAGACTGTTTATCAAAGACCTCTTTAAAACGCTTATGGTCTGGAATCTATCTCCACGATAAACGGAGGTAAATCGTTTCTGTCAGTGTACTCACCATCACGGGGAAGATGATAGCCAGGAAGGTGGACTTCAGGACCCAGAGGACAGCCAGGCAGGTGATCTGAACCAAGGTGAAAAGGTGGACTCGGCGCAGAGGAACGTGACGCAGGAAGGCAAAGTCCGGCTGGTGCTTAGGCGGCATCAGGTATAACTTCATGCGCTCCCAGAACTGAAAAGTAAACGCAATTACACACACACATACACAGAAATGTGCTACCTGAAAGCTAATGCTAACGCCAACCTGGATGCCGCTCAGTGAAGCCACGCCCATGTACAGGAAGACTCCGTACAGCACCGGCATTGGGATGTACTGCAACGTGAGAATTTGTGTTAGCTTCACTTGTACACATTAGCTTCAGTGGCATGATTAGCATGCTAACGTGTGGACGGACGTAAAATGGAGTCAAAAAAGAGGCAGTGTGTTAGTATGCTATGCTAAGTCATCAGCATAATGGTAATCAAAGAGTTGTTTGTCGCTAGAATGCTATGTCATTTGTTTCGTGTTGTGAAGGAGCGAAAAACGATCAGATTTGTGAAGCAAATCATGTTTCAGAAGTAGAGTAGCGCGGGGAAGAGCAGATTGACTTGGAAATGCAAGACTGACCTGCAGGACGGGCGCGAGGAAGACAGAAAGTCCCGTAAGGACGAAGACGAGCGTTCCGGTCAGCCTCTGCTCGCTGGCGGCGAGGAAGAGAGCAACCGAGTCAACAAGGAAACAAAGAGGTCTTTGGGTGTGGCGGCGATGGGTGGGTATTTTACCGGACCCCCAGAAACTGGGGCTGCTCGCCAGGGGCATTGGACTCGCTCTCCATCTTGAGCGAGTCGATATGCGCAATGGAGATGACGGTGGCGGCCACGTACCATGGCAGACCCATGAAGGAGCACACTGCCATCAGGATGCCCACCCAGAACAAGTCCAGGTGGTACCCACAGCCTTTCTGCGGGGGAGGGGGGAGCGGGGTGAGGTGGCGGTGGCGGAGACACACTTCACCCCATCCATCCTTCAAACAGCAACGAGAGTGCAGTGGCCGAGCAAATAACCTTGAGTTTATTCTCCTTGCGGTTGACGATGACAGCGCTGATCTGCTGGTCCATGAAGATCAGGATGGTGACCAGAAGTGCCGGCACAAAACTGGCCAGGTACCACCACCATGGATTCTTACCGAACGGCATCACCAGCCATCCACGGTCGGCGCGTGTGGGCTGCAAAACAAGTTCCACTTCAGTTGGGATTTACGCATGCGCTGCATCTGGAAAGAATTCACACAGCTTCACTTGGGGCAGATTTTTGTTTGTTAGTAAGGATTCCAACCATGGATTTGAACTCCCGAATCACTACATGAGGATTTTTTTAGTGGACTTCAAATATAACTCCAGCCTTCCTTCTCAAAACACAAGAAGGCCAGGCCTGGATTCAAACCCACAACTTCTGCACTGCGAGGCGGATATGCTAACCAGTCAACCACTGAGCTGCCCACTTATGGAAATGAAAGTTTTTAAAAATACAATTAATCGATTAACTAAAAGAAAGAAAAAAAGACATTCAAATAATAGCTAGTTGCAGCCCAAGGGGTAACCTATCAGCTCAAAATGAGGAAGTGAAGCACTGTGAACCCTTTCGCGACACCATAATAATAATAATAATAATAATAATAATAATAATAATAATAACAGAGTGAAGTTGGCATGCTGGCTGAAATGAAGAGGTGGTGTACCTTCAGCTCAGTGGGAACGATCAGTTTGGGCGTGTCTAAACCCATCAACATATCCAGAGCCACAAAGGACATGATTGACATGAAGATGGCAAAATCACTGATTAGCTTCCTTAGCTTAGCATTGCACAAACACACAAACACAGTGAAGAGGAGAAAGCCAAGATTTGTTGGTTAAATCTGCACAATCAACGTCATGAAATACGATTTTGCAACACTGAGGTCGATGCGACGTGGGTTGCGGGGTTTTCTATACAAAGGGCATGTGATGCATTCAGGGACCTTTATGTGCATGGGAACGTGCAGTTTGGGCGTGTCCAGTCCCAGAAGGACGTCGATTCCGCAGAAGAGAAGGATGGAGATGATGATAGAAAAGTCGCTGATCAGCTGACGCAGCTGCGGCGGGAAAAAGGGGCAGGGCCACGGAATAGGGTCAGCATGCTCTCTTGTACGATCGCTAGGTGACGGTAGCATCTGGCTAACGTGCTACTTATGTTTCTTTGGTTGTTAGCCAAATTAGCTAACCTTTCCTGCGATCTTGTTAACATGCTCAGAAACGCACGGATCCTTTTCATATCATTTGATCAGTAACGGTCAAGACCAACCATGCTGAGTTTCATTCTGGAAATCAATTCGACTGATGTGAGAATTTGAATTATTTACAGTTATAATTGAAAGGGTAAGATTTGTGAGTGAATTGCATTGTTCAGATGACATTTGCTTTGGACTGCCATAAATATGGCGTATTTATCTCTTGTCGGTTACAGCCTCAAATTTGAAATCATCAATAACGTTTGCAAAATAGGACTTGAAGCTCTTTACCATTATTAATGGAATTATATAAAAATGATCCACATGTCATCTTAGTACATTCTTGGTAAAAGCTGCCCATGCTGGGGTCGCGTGCAGGTTGTCCGGTGGGCACAGAAGTTCCGGTCAGGTCTGTTTCTCACCTTGGTGGGGAAGTAGCGGCTAAACTTGAACTTCTTGAGTGTGACGGTCATGGAGTATGTGCCGAAGAAAAGGATGAAGGACATGAGGGCCAGGTCGGGCACATACTTGCATGCTTTGCCCACCAGGGTGCCGCCATACTTGATGCACTCCTTCTTGCTCAGCTGAGTCCAGTCCAGATCGCTCACGTTAAACTGCGGTGCCACCCGTGAAACAATCACTCATTATGCCCATGACTTGCTCACAAAAATTGTCACTCACCAAAAGTGACATATTGTCATCGGCCAAAGGAGCTGAAATGTTCCAGGGCCGATCTGCAGAAACGGAAACCAGGTAACGGGAAGTGACAATGATGTCAAAGAATATTCAATTACAAACAGGAAGCACAAAACAAGAAGTCACATTGATGTCACGGGAAACAGGAAGTGACATGCAGGAGAACTGAGAACCAGGAAACACAAGGTGACATCGATGATGGAGAAGATTCAGTTCCAAACAGGATGTCATTCCTCGATTAGGAAACAAGATGGAGGACAGAGCGGAGATTTTTACTTACGTTTTCAGGCCACACCATCGTGAGGGAAGGGATACAAAAGATAAACATCAAGACCATGAAGAGCAGGTCTTCAGGACCTGTAAGAAGGACTCACCTTGGTCTGGAGGGACACAGTCGCACTTGTAAGATGTGACGTAGTCAGGCTTGAAGGCGCGGTTGATGGGGTAATACTTGAAAGCTCCCACCTGGATGGAGGACGAGGGTAAGACCTGGCTCGCAAAAGGAGGTGCTAACATGTCGGAGGTGTGTAAGTAGCAGCGAGATGGCTGCTCTGTGACAGGTTACCGTGTGCCCACTGGCGGGTTAGTGGCAGCTAGCGTGGCAGGGACATGGCAGGAAAGTACTCTGCATGGGTTGAGGAAGGTCAGAGGAAAACACATGACAGGAACGTGCCAGGTAGGTAGGAAAGTGGCAGGGATGCGGTTTGTGCAGGTCCAGTGGCAGGCCGGTGACAAGAAAGTGGCAAGTAAGATGACTGTGTGAGTTCAGTGGCAGCGAAATGGCAGGTAAGAAGCAGTTGGCGGGTGATGGAGGGCAGTCAAAGGTGTATTATCATTGACAGCCAAGTCACGGGCGGGTGTGCGCTTTGCATGTGCGAGGGAAGCAGACCATCTTTTTGATGGCGTCGGAGATGAAGATGAAGGAGATGAGGCTGGAGAAGCCTTCCTCTGTGAAGCGGGTCATGTACTGGATGATGTAGCTGGCGTCCGACAGCACCAAGAGGAAGCACTGCAGACACGAGTGAATCCCGATCCAAAGGCGCAGCTCCATGTAGTCCACGCTGTTGCTCCTGGACACAAACGTGTCGTCACCGTGGTCACGCGTGTTCACTCGCTCACCTCCCTCAGCCTTGGTCTTACTTGCAGAATTCATAGAGGAGTTTCTCAAAGATGAGAATGGGTCCGGTGGAGCTGAGGATGATGAGCGGCTGACCGCCAAACAAACAAAAAACGGTTCCCGCCAACGCCGTCCCCAGGAAGCTCTCCATCACACCCTGTGGAGGAAGGAGTCACCCAGGCCTCAGAGAACGCCTCGGACCGCAAAGACCTCAGGACGAGGCGCTTTGCTCACCTGGTAGTTGTCGGTGGCATCGCCCAGCAGGCCGCCAAAGGTGATGGCGTTGGTGATGCAGCCCAAGTATATGAAGAGTACGGCTGAGATGGTCTGGATGTGGAAGCCGTCGTAGATGTCGCTGCAGTACCATGGGATCTTCCTCTTCACATCCAACCACAGACCTCCGCCGATCCTTCAGGCAGGAAGAACAAAGTTGGAAATGGTCTTGGAGCTGAATATACTCCCAATTACATCAAACCCTAATCCTAAACCCGGGTTAAAAACCTACTTCAAATCCCTGGGATTAACCTTTAAATAATTCATTCATTCATTCATCTTCCGAGCCGCTTGATCCTCACTAGGGTCGCGGGGGGTGCTGGAGCCTATCCCAGCTGTCTTCGGGCAGTAGGCGGGGGACACCCTGAATCGGTTGCCAGCCAATCGCAGGGCACTTTAAATAATTTGCTCTACCAAATTAAAAAGTTGCTCCTGAAGTTGTTGATTCGTAAAACTGCTCCACCCCAAAAAATACTACTAATAATTTGAAGCTTTGGATTTCTAGACCTGAACGAGTTGTTTTATAAAAAGCACGTTAGATTTACTTCCGATTTGTGCCTCGTTGTCTAACAAGCTAGCATTTCCCATCTCCGTCCCCTTTCCCGCTCTGGACCTCCAGACGTCTTACCGGCCAGTAAACTTAAGCTCTTCGCCGATCTCATGCTGGACAGGAAGTTGCTCGTCTTCCCCGCCGACCGGCCCCCCAGCCGAGCCATTCATCTGAGCCAGCTCATTTAAGTTTAGCACAGACTTCCTGGAAGGCACAGAACAAGACCGGGTTGAGGGCCGTGTTTGGCAGCGATGGAATCATAAGGCGGCACACGGAGCTCCTGCCTCATCTCTGCCGACGGAACCTTCTTGGGGGGTTCAATACGGATTTTGGGGTCCCATTCTCCTGGAGGCAGGACGATGACCTCGTCCAGGAATTCATCCACGCCTGCAATCAGGTCCTCGCGGTCCCTCGCTTTATAGGCTACGTCACTAAACAGCTGGAGGTCCGAGGATAGGCAGAGTCAAATGAGACGGCGGCCAGAGGCTGCACAGGAGCCATTCGGGGGCGGGGGGCAACTTACGTCGTCCACCATCAGTGTGGCGATGGCACGACCGATCTCATTGTAGGACTTGGTCTTGCCGTGAGGGCCCAGCAGGATGAACAGGAACCTGCAAGGCACGTCCTCCTCACAAATACTTGTAGCAAGCTCAAACATGGTGGTCCTGAACCCACAGGTTCCACATCTATATTTCGCTTTGTGCTCTGAGACAAAATGTGAATTGCGGGCCTGGACAGTTTCTCATGTAATCAGGTTACAGGGTGCATGAAAGGGTTATGCAGAATGTGAGTGTTGTCAAGGCACCACCCACCTGGTCG
Source organism: Hippocampus zosterae (assembly GCF_025434085.1). Lineage (NCBI taxonomy): Eukaryota > Metazoa > Chordata > Actinopteri > Syngnathiformes > Syngnathidae > Hippocampus > Hippocampus zosterae. The sequence goes on from NC_067468.1 coordinate 10,118,645, forward strand.
GCACCGGAACTTCGGTTAGGCCACCGAGCGTCGTGGCCTGAGCCAAACGCACGAAGGAGACGAAGGGTTTGTCCAGAAAATCCACCTCACCAATCAGCACGTTGGATGCCTCAGCATCGCGGGGAATTTTCTTCATGAACTTGTTCTTCATCTGCACAAGGAACAACACCCACAACTTGCTGACGCAGTGGTGCAATACCTATATTCTCCACAAGGAGGTGCCACCAGACCTTCCTTGGATCTTTTAAGTCTAATTGGAAATGTGAACGGTCGATATATTTGATGACTTAGTTAATTTTTGTTATGACAGGTTTTTTTTCTCTAGGTAATTGGAACACAATCTCATTTGCAACGCCAACCTGGCAGCAGACGGCAGGCACAAACAAAGAATACCGAATGAACATGTTAATCTCCACCCATCTTTACATTCTCCTATGATCATGATCACTGCTCAGAAGTTCATGCGTGCACACCAAAGTGAAAACAAAAGCGCCGACGGACGACCTGAATTTTTGTTATCGTTCCCACGATCGTCCGGAGATTAACGCCGCCGGCCCTGCCGGTCACCAGCCACCAAATCTTCAGCGCTTAACATGCCAATGTGGAGGGGTGGCAGCAAAAGCGCAAGTTACTGCGGGTTCACTGGCAGGTTAGTGGCAGCTTGGAGGCCAGGAAGGTGACAGTTAGGTAGCGAAGTGGTTTGTGTGAGTTCACTTTTGGCAGATTAATGGCAGGTGAGGTGGTTTTCGTGCTTTTGGCAAGTAAAAGGCCAGTTCATGATGGCTTTGGTGTCAGATAAGCGGCGGTGGGTGAAATGGTGGCAGTCGACAAAACCGAGGGGGCACCGGGGCAAGTGATGCAAAGGTGGCGTGCAGGTGACACACTCGTATTGTTGGGCTTTTGCTGCAGGACACCTCATCGGCAATTCTGCTAGCTACTTGCCAGGACAACGGTAATACAAAGTACATACAGGCACGCACACAAACACACACCCATATTAGCTTCAGTGTTACCTGGTCCGAGCTGGGCGTTTCCGAAATGTCATTCATGCTGCGACTCTGCGCATGATCTGTAAATGCAACACAAACACAGAATGTTCATTTGAGGACCAACAAAGAAAGCACTGACACGTGCACACGCAAGATTACATTCTTGATGATTTAGAACCTCAGGCAAATTCCCCCCGTAATCCTTTTCACGCATTGTCCAGAAGAAACACACAAAAATTGATCAAACACAAAAAAGAAAAAGACATTTACAAAGTAATAAATGTTATAATTTTTTCTCTCATTTTTTTTAAGCATTCCCTTTTTTTTTTGTAAGAATTGTATTGATCCATCAATTCCTTTTTTGGGAGCTAGAATCAACTCAATGAGTAACTGTTCTTCAAGCATGTGAGACCCCCTGGCTGAAGAGTCCTCAAGTCGCAAGGTTTAGTTTTGCGTAACGGACAAAACTAGAACTAATGTGATGTCACAAATGAACAGCAAGTGATTCAATATCACCTCAAATATCCCCTTGATGCTGTTTAAGTGAGACGAAATTACAACCAAAGAGGATCCTTTCAAAGCCTCTCTCCCCGCTCACAAATGCACATATTCTGTGTGTGTGAGTGTGGTTTGTTGCTATACGAATTATTTTTGCTTTATGTCCAGCACTTTGTACACAGAAGTGGTTGTTTTAAAGTGCTCTATGAAAACAGCTGAGCTGATATATCGTTTCAATGCAATTGAGTGTCCTAATTTGAATATATGAATATGTCAATTTGCCTTTTTTTTTCGCCCCAGGAGGTCCATTTAGCCAGAGTTGGTCACAGGTATCAAATACACGGGGAAAAAAATGTATGCTGCATTTTCAGGTCAGAGTTAAAGAAGCAAAGCATTACAGTGTTAGCGTTGGATGCTAAGGGTAAGGTGATCAAAATGAGTGGGTTGCGTGCGTGTGTGTGTGTGTGTGTGTGTGTGTGTGTGTGTCTACGTGACTCACGCAGGCGTCCCAGGCTGCTGGCATGTCTCAGCAGGTCGTCGGTTGAGCGACGGATGGCGGAGGCGGAGCTTGTGCTACGACTCAGGTTGGCCTGAGGACTACGGTCTAAGCGAGCAAGGGGTGGAGTTGGGGTGAAGAGGCGGAGCAAGCAGGCGGCACCATGTTAGAAGCCCGAAAAGCGTTAAGACTCAAGCGCAAAGCGGCGTGCTACATGCATGATACATACGTAGCGTATACGTGTGTGAACAGGGAATGCGCTGCGCTCGCTTACTGGCGGCGGCGGCGGACGACGACGACGACTTTCCGATGTCGGCCAGCGAACGATGGATGGGCTTCTTGGTCTGGTGACGATGTTTCCGCAGCAGGACAAAGACAATCCTGTCCTTCACATCCTCCGAGATCAGACCGTCAGCGATCTGACGCTCCACCATCTCGTCTGCGGAGACACGGTGACGTTATCACGTCACGCGTGAGTTTTATTTTCACCTGACATTGTCATTTTCTCGTGTAGAATTTTGAGGGACGCAATAAAGTCATTCCATTTCGAAATGAGACTGGATTACGGACCGTGATGACAAAAGCTTTGCATCTCACCGACAATCTGAGGGAGCGAGAAGGCCTCCAGGTCTAGAAGGATGCTACCGGTCTGCAGACACGTGCGCAGCTCGAAGAGGCTGTGCAGCGTCAGCGTGGACACGTGAGGTTTGCTCCAGCGCTCGCCGCCCTCTTCCACCTTCTCCTCGAACTTCACCCACCTGTCAATCAAAATGGACAATGCCCGTCAGTCCCCGCCCTGCTACCAAAAAAAAAAAACAGCATGGTTTTGTTGTTTCATACTCGTCTTGTTGGTGTCTTCCAGCAAGACCAGCATGAAAACACGATAAAACCATGCTGTTCCATCTAAGCCGTTTTTGATTTTAGCAGGACGCCGCCGCCCGTAGCTCACCTGGCCGACTCTTTCCACTCCAGTTCTCCGCCCTCCTGCTGCAGCGTGTCCATCTCTGTGAAGATGGTGGGCGTGGGCCCGCCATCGTCCTCCCCCAGGATGTGACGAAGCCGCTCTGCCGCCGGCGACACTGCAACATGGCCGCCGCAGCACTTGTGTCAGTAAAAAAAAAAAAAAAAAGGCGCATGCAAGCTGGCGGCTAAGCGAATGCCTTTTATAGCCATTTGAGTGTGCTAAAAGGACAACAGAGGTTATTTGAGTAACTCTCCACTTGGAGCAGTTCTACAAGCTCCTCACACTTGAGCAGACCAATCGAACCATCGAGTGTAACAAGCAAGTTCCAAACAAGAATGAGCATCAGGTAGTATCGTGTACACCAGGCTAACATGAAGTTCCCAATTGCAGCTTTTAAAATTTTTGTGTGTGTGGATAAAAAAACTGCCATCCCCAGCTGCGTGTCATGGAAATATCCCAAGCAGCTTCAAAGCGCCCCCTATTGGTTCAGATGAAAAAGTTGCAATGATATATGCTAATGTGTTGACATTTTGACCAATCACATGCCATGATGTAACGTCGGTAGGATCCAGGGAAGCCTGTAGCTGCAGTACAATGCTTTATCCACTAGGGAGCGATTCTTGTGGTCAGGAGCAGTCTGCCATTAACGAGTTGCTCTAATTAGTCTCTGCGGATCAATCTTCATCGATTAGCCAGCCTGGAGGGGCTCACCACTTCAAGCTAATGGCATCCGCCAATCATGTCGCCTGACTTCCCTCACAAAATGTCAATGAAAAAAAAACCCCCACAAATTTGGCTTTGATGCTAACGGGTACGATGACATCATCAACACGGTGCAATCTGAAAGAAAAACAAATCGCCCCATGAAAGGTCCTTTTGCTGTCGGATATTTATAAACAGCTGAGCAAAGCTAATAGCGCCATGTAGCAACAATGAATCCAACAGAAAGTTCAACATGAATCACAATAATTTGATAATCGATCAGTCATCGATTATTCCATGATGAAAATAGTTGCCGCTTAATTTGACAATTCAGGTTGTAAAATAAATCGATGAATGATTATTTATGAATCATATGTATATATTCTGTTGTTAGGTTGGGACTTCCTCATTGGTCATGGTCGTCGTTACCTGTGTGAGAGTCAGCTAGCGTCTCGCAAGAAGAAGCCATGACGCCGGGCTCGTCCAAACCCCAGACCGCTCGATCGGTCTTGATTGCGGCTGGTCCGCTCAGCAGCATGAACGCCGCCAAAAGAAGCAGAAGCAGCAACTCGCGAGGCGGCAGGCAGCCCGAGATGTCTCGCTTCACTCGCTAACCAGCTATTGAGATTGCTGCCCTCACCATCTTGGTCGAGGGTCCCGCAAAGAGCTGTAAGTCTTACTCAGGCGGCCGTCACGCATCAAAGGCCTCAGGAGAACTCTCCTCCTCCTGCGTACGCACACAACCGATCCACGTGCACGTACACGTCTTTAATCAGCTTAGGGCCTGAGAGAGACATTTGGGCCCCCACATGGGCTGGCCGCCCACCCAGCGCCGCCCGGGGTGGCGGAATGTGAGCCGGGCGCAAGCGGAGATTAACTTTCCACACGTGAGGTTTATTTTGTATTCTTTTTACTCAATTTTCTATCTGATCAAGGAACGATGAATGCTTTGCCCATTCCCTATTCCCTAATTTTGATTTATGTTGGTGACAGTGATAAAAAACTGCTGCCCATTCCAATACTAACCAGGCATGAATGAGATTGCTGTGAGACCAATTCCATATACCGGTAATACCAATTTGTACATATTTGAAAACATAAAAAACTCTTGATGAAGTGCATATGTGTTGTAGTTCCAAATTACATATTATCAAACTATACATAACAAATGTAATTTATTGGATTAAACAAAAGCTGAAACCGACTAGAATTGTATGCACACTTTCTAGCTTTCACCCAGTGATTTCTTTGCGTGACACTAGAGGGAGCCCGCGTACCACATTTTGAGAATCCCTGGCCTCTTCCAAACCATCGCTAAGCTGCACAGCGCGTCGCGGACGGCCGATGTTATGCAAGAAACTTGGATTTGGACGGCACGGGGCAGGGTTGGATGCGGTTGACAGTTGTGCAGACGAAAACCAAAGACGGCGGCTCACCCGAGGGGTCAGCGTGGTCCACCGTTTGAGAGCAACGGTCGTGCTCATTGCCGCCGCCGCCGTCATCGTCGCAGTCGTCGCTGTCCTGGTAGAAGGCCGGGTGGGCGTGCTGGCGGTGCTCGTGGTAGGCGCGGTGCTCGTAGTGCGAGCGTCGGGCGGCGCGCTCGCCATCGTGCTGCTGATCGGACGAACGGTGGCGTCGTCGTTTCCGCCGGTGGGACGGCGGAACGTCGACGTACAATGCCTCCACATCTGCACAAGCCATACGCGACAATAAGTCACTTTGGGTTTTACCTCGAATCCCAAAATGCAGCGATCGTCGACCAAACGTATCCTCATTTCGTCCGACGCCGGTGATATGAATCTGATGTAACGTGATAATGGAATTCTATCTATGTGATTAGCATTTAGCTGGTGGGTGCGCACACTCACCTTTGTCGCCATTGTCGTCGTAGCGCCGGTGACCTCTGTCCCTGGCACGCGGCCACTCGTGGTGATCCATCCTGGAAAAGACGATGGACATGTGACGCCCGTCGTCGCGATAGGTCGATGTGCCGCCACAGTCCAATTTTTCTCATGCAGTTTACCTAGCCCCAGTTATTTTTCAGTACTATCTCTCGTTTTTGAAAACTGCTCATTTTTTAAAATCTCTTAATAGTTTTGGTATCGCTGGAGAGCAACAAGCAAAGTAAAAAATTTAATTGGCCTGTGATCCCATCGCATTTTGAAGGTGTTGACTGGACACTCTGATGGTGGAAAATGACCTCCTGCCCGACGCCATGACTTCCTGTGTGTGTGTGTAATCAATAGATGTCATTCGGGATGGCTAAGCAGCTGTTTGAAGCCTGATCAGCCACTGTGAAGGTCACAGGCACTTTTCCATCACTTGAGGCTTGACTTACATTGACTTCCTGTTGGCTTACCTCCTGCTAGCCCTGTCATAAGTCGTCATACGCACGCACTTGCGCATGAAATACACAAGGCCAAAGGTCAACACTGAATTGAGAGGAATGTGAAGCACTCGGAAGGCCTTCAAGAAATTCGCGTGACAGCCATCACTGAAAGCATTGGCACTGTCACACCCCAGTGGATGGGACAGCCACCCGATGACCCGGCGTCGGTTTCCACGGTGATGAAAGATGAGCCACGCGCACGCAGATGAGTTGAAATATTTACAAGAAAACCCGCCACAATTTGCACTAAATGACATGTTCATTTTTGATGCGCTAAAGAGAATCAGACAGAGTGGTGCTTACCCGAAGAAGTAAAAGAACAAAAATGACGCGTGCCAAGTTAAAAAAAAAGCGGAGCAGACTGGCTGAGTCGCGTATTCATCCGACAGCAGACGACAACTGACGCGACTCGCACTGATTCGACCACACTGGGTGCGCCACTGGGCGCGCTTGTGTGCACGTACCTGCAGGGCATCCATCGACGTGCACTTTCCATTTTGGACTACATCAGTCACCCAACATTGACAGGATTCCACTCCAGTTGCTATTCCAAGAGACACAATTTGTGTTCCACTGAAGACTTCCAGCAAACATGTCAAAATGAGCAAATGAAACATTTTTAATCCCGAACGTTTTCAACACGCAGTGTTTTATTTTGTAACCGATAATAATTTATCCATTTTTTTTGGGAAGTGTGCCCGTGGCCAATCAATGAGTGGAAGGGGCGGGGCCGTGGTGGAATTTATGCTTCAAGATGGCGGCGCTCTAGCAACGCCGCCATTTCGCTCTGTAAAAAAAACAATTTTAGGACAGTAAAACAATGGAGTTATTTGCTCCAAAACAATTTGCTGAGCCGGGAGACAATCTAATTCTAATGGTAAGTTCTGTGAACTCTCATTTGTTTGTTGAATTTAAAATGTTGTTGATTTGATATCTGAAGTTCTCATTTTTTTTAAATTGTGCATTTTCAACACGAGATTACTCAGTAATTCATAAAAACCAAACTTGCTTGTGGACGGATATAGAGTATCGATTTTTGATCAAACATGAAGTTTACCAAAATTTATAACGGATGTAGAACCACCTTTTTTGTGCACTACTGTAGTTGGAAATGAGGGAACAAAATGAGTGTTCTTCCTCGTCATGGCATGAGTGTTACACAGCGCCACCTTGTGAAAGCGAGGGGAACTGCTTTGATCACATGACCAGTCATTATGTACAGGAAACCTTTTTATTCTCTTTTCGGATTGTCCCTTTTTTTTGTTAGTGTCTCTAGACCATACATCATGGCTGGCCTCACAACTGTTCTGTAAACTTTTCCCTTCACCTTAGCTGACACTTTTCTATCACAAATCACTCCTGACCCTTTTCTCAAGCTGTTCCATTCACTTTCATTTCAACAAATTCTTGTTTTTCTTCAACTTGTGACACCGACTTTGATGTGCAAGATGTGCGGTTGTGAGTGTGTGTGCGCGGCAATCAGTGTTAGTCTGATAACAGGGGCAAACGCCGCCTTCAGGTCTCCTGTACAACACATAAAAACACATTAGCGCACACTTCTGGCATTGTCATCACACCATGTTTATTGTGCCTTAGGTGCAGAAACAGGATGTAATCCATATGAACGTTACATACAAAAGGAACAACAAAGTCAAATTGATGTGGCAGCGTTTTTGTGCAAATGTCTTAACACCTTCAAACAACTTTCAAAAACAGCAAGTGGGGCAGTTGTTTCATCTCCATGACGACGGTCTCAACTCCCGCCAAAAAAGAGAAAACCCCCCCCACACCCAATCAGCGATTATGAAGTCGCTTTGGCCTGTGCTTGTTTCCATGGCGACAACAAGTCAGGCGTCAGGGTGCCGAGAGACAAGTGAGTGTGGGCTGTTCGTGGCGGTCATCTCGGGCGGGCGGACGCATCTGGCGCGGTGCCGCCAACAGCTTCACTTGTCTGTCAAAGACAACAAAGCTGCCATGAAGGAGGCTTTCAAAACATCACTTGGCCACAGCCCACGTCTTCAGGGCAGGAATGCAAACTCTCAGCAGGCAATCTGGTCCATTTTTTTACTACTAACTGTATTGGAGTACATTTTAAAAGTAAGCCTCCCAACCCCGTTAATGGTGATAGGAAGGTTTGCTTGCACATGTCCCCCAAAGCTAAACTCAAATTTTTAGTAATTTTGCATCGTCCATCTGTCCAGCCTAAGCGATTTCAGTTTAGTAGCAACTGGAGAAAATTTCAAATTGGCCTTTGTGGAAAGCCTGGAAACACTTCAAATCAAAATGGCAGACTCCCCAAGTCTTCTCAGGCATTTTTTTGTCCTCGGGCATACTGTGATCGACAGGCCTATCAAATTTCAGTTTTCTGAGTAAAAAAGGCTTTTGGGGCCTGAATTTTCAGAAAGATTCCTGGGAACAATTGCACATGTGGACATGTGCCACACGAATGCCTCTGCTTTAATTTCCGTCATATTAGGATACAGGAAGCGCCTGGTCTCCGCCCGCCGATTAAGAACCCATCTGCCGGCGCTCCTTCTCGGCATTCAGCCTGACGTTTCTGCAAACCAATCTTCATTTTTCACAAGCTGACCTCATTCAAACTTCCATCAACCTTCCACTGTCGTCAAAGCGGCTTTGCTCTGACCAATGATTCAGATGATTCATATAAGATAAAGTCTTTACAGCGAGCTGGCAAATTTGAAATAGGATTGGGAGGGGTACATTGTTGGGAGGGTGGGTTCATAATACAGATAATTCCCCTTTTAACAACATGGAGACGTGCGACTATTAGTCCTAAGTGGCTAATATACAGAATCTACAAATTAGTTTTTACAGCTAAATCTGGCTTTTGCGATTTTGAATCCGGTGCGTTTTGTCGTTGGGAAATTACAGTACATGCAGCAACCAATCATAGTGGGTAGTATTTAGAGTTTGGTTGCCCCCCCAACGAGTTGTTCCGATGTCTGCATGTTTTTGTGTGTGTGTGTGTGTGTACACCCACCCGAGTCTCCCTGCATGCTTTTCGTTGGGGTGCCGTTGCCCTGAGTGGAAGTTTCATAGGTTGCCTAAAAGACAAGAACGGCATCTCAGAATTCAGGAATTGAAAAGGATGTGCAACAGATCAAACATGGATGGGGGAAAAAAAAAAGAAGAAAGCACGCAAATGCAGTTTGTTACCTTACGGATCCTGTGCCGGACAAGGGCGGCGACGATGACTGTGGCGAGGCCGAGTGCGATGAAGCCGTACTGCATCACTTCCATGATGGCGGGCAGGACCACCAGGTTGGTGTGGAAAGTGTCCAAGATGGGCCCGTCGATGAAACCGCTCTGAGGACAGCAAGCGGGGCGCACGTCAACTCGCGCTCACCGTGAAAAACAACAGAACACGGCGTCAACTTGGCCTGTGTTGGGAAGCCCTCACTCGATGCAGTGGGGAGGCCATTTTTTCAAATCCGCCTATCAGTGGTGTGAGCTTATGTTTTGTTTTAGTTTTTTTCAGTGGAGATTTCTAAAGTTGAGCCACAAGTGAGCGATTCCCAACACAGCCCTACTCGGATGAAAGGTGCGAACAGGAAGGAAGGCGGCAAGCACTTCCTGCGGTCTCTTGTCCCACCTCCTCAAACCAAATCATGGGCATGATGGTCTCTGGGATCTTTCCAGTCTCGCTGCAAGAAGAGGAGAAAGAGCAAGAAGAAGCAGATCAAAAGAAGGGTGTCGATAGGCGGCAAGGTCGCAAACAGGAAGTCTCTTTGATGGTGGCGGCAAACAAAAGGCGGACAAAAGAGCTTAGGGAGCGGTCGTACGTAATTCCTGACACCCGCTTGATGTAAAGGTTGAGCTGCAAGCGGATGGACACGTTGAGAGGGACGCCCGTTTGCTGCAAAGACAAAAGCACAGCAGCAAAAATACGTTAACGAGACACGCGGGACACGCAAAAGCGCCGTCAAATAGCTTCGTGTCAGGCGATGACCGCTCCCTGGCCCGCGGTACAGTACAATCGTGAGAGAGGAAGACCGACAGTTGCGTGTGATTGTTACTTCCTGTTTTGCAGGCTAGTTTTTTTTTTGTTGTTCTTCTTATTGCTCTTTTCCTGTTCGCGTTCACACATGTTTCACTCGTCAACGCCATTGGAGAAAGCTGTTCGACACGCCGGCTCGCGCTAACAAGTTAGCATTGACGCTAGAGCCGGGAGACCGATCCATTGCCGCCATTCCTTCAACTTTATTGCTCGGCTCCAAAAATTGTCCATTTTCAAGACTTTATGGGCGTGGCCAAAATGGCATCCAGTATGAGAGGACCGTCTGCCACTATAGAAAGAACTAAATGCCGTTGTTGACACGCGCCGCATCTCATGATCAGAGATCGCACGCGCGTTTCCAACTTTGGACACGACGCCAGCGCCATGACCCGAAAACTGCAACAATCGACACATTGACATCCCGATCGCTCAAGCGTACGCCGCAATATTCGTAAATCCTGGCCACTTGAACGCCTAAGCTGCTAATTTCCAGCTTCGAGCACGCGCACAAACGATTTCTTCCACACTTGCTAGAAGTTCGATTAAGGACACATTTCTCATATCCTCCTCCTCCTTCATGACGACAAGAATCTCTTAATCATCAACCTGTCATTGAAGTCATTTCAATCTGAATGTGGTTGTAAACGCATTAGCCAATTAGCTTATCTGCAATATACTTTTATCAACAATCAATATGTGTGTACGTGTGTGCGTTTGTCCAACATGCCACAAAGAAGATTACAAGTGTGACAGAGACGGTCTTAATGTAATACGGCTTGTTTTATTGTTGCGTTCTCGTTGACATGTACAACAAGGTGCTTGTGATGTGATGGTTTAAAAAAAGAAGAAACAAAAAAAAGGTGACCCTGACACTAAACACAAAGTCTGCATGACGACGCACAACTTGGGACAATTTATCTCCTGACATTTATTCACCCACAGCCATAAAGTGCTCCATTTTATCTGGCCAAAGATAACATTTCACTGCCGCACCGAAGGTGTTCACGCCTCTACTCACAGGGTGGATGTCTATGAAGAGTCCGTGCTGGTCCTCGTTGGGATGGAGCCCGTGCACAAAGTTCAGCAGGACGGGATCGGCGTTGAAGAAGTGAGGATGCGAAATGAAGACGGGAGAATCTGATCAAGATTGAGGAGAAGAAAGCATCAAGTACGTTGTTTGTTGACCGCACCGCAAAGTCTCATCCTGGGGATACATTCTTGGGACTTATGTGGGATATACAGTATATATTTAAAAAAAAAAAAATCAGTTTTTATCCTTAATGCATTTCAGATTGGCTCTCGAAAATTGTGATCCAGATGAAGAAAAATGATCGCAGTGGAGGCTCATCCGTTAACTCAAAACAATGACATCCACACGTGGCGGTGGGCATGACTGACTATGGCGGCAGCTGCTGACGTTGAGCAGACCCGACTGGCGGCAGGGGCAGAATCCCTCATTCGGTGCGTAGTCACTGCCATTGGCGAAGAGCGTCTTGGGCGCCACGTAGCGGTACAAGGGGATGCCCTTCAAGCTGCCCGGCCGCTGGTACACCAGCTCCATTGACCTGGGAGCAAGAAAAAAATAAAATAAAAAGATGAAGATGATGATGAAGGCTGCGCTATGGCGATAACTGGCAAAGGGTTGGGAACCTGCAGGCATCGGGACTGTAGAAGGGCAGCGTGGAGCGTTTGGTCATGAAGGGCGGCCACATCTGACCCGCCGTGCCGTTGATCATGTTGCACTGAGGCGTACGCCAGTAGTTCAGCTGACAACAAACAGTGGTGCGGATACAGAGAGGATGTCATCATGTCACGCGGCCACGTAAACCCACATGTCCGTCATACGCGTCAACTACAGCACCGATTGTGTTGAACGGAGGCAGAACCTGCAGTTCAACTGACTAACAATCAGGCGATCACGATAAAAAGCCCTTGACGCCGTCTCTCTGGCCGGTTCTGTTAGCACGGCTCTTTGCTTCCGTCTCCATTTTAGTTGGAACAGCTACGCATTAGCAAACACAAGCGTTTGCGAGAAAAAGAAACCAACACCGAGTCATTGTGTGCACAAATGTATTTACGCGTGCGTCGTACGACCCGATACTTTAACTCATTCAGTACCAGCCAATTTTAGACCAAGTCTGAAAAGACGTTTAAAAACGTCTTTGGGAGTGAATGAGTGAAGTGACTGACCCACTCAGTGCTGAAGGTTAAAAAAAAAATAAAAAAGCATATCAACGTGGTTCCCATTTATCAGCAGCAACTTGAAAGCTTCATGCTAACCACGCTGCTGCAGCCAACAAGCTAGCTTTGGGTGAACGCATTTGATTTTCAGATCACAGGGCCCTCAAGGCTCCCTCTTGTGGTAGTCACAGGAAAGACAGGAGCATTCGTCGCATAATACAGTGCATCCCAAAATGGAGTTACCAACTTCAGAAAAACATGCTGGAAATGATTAACTTTCATTTGGGACACAAAGATAGACATTTTGGCACTACATTGATTACTTTATACCGTAGAGTGAACAACTTTTTTTTAACTATTCCCTTTTGAATGATAACAACCATCAATCATTGAAATGCTCATAATTGGTACACAGAAAGTTCCGATGTGCGTTTTTCACATCGCGTCATCGTTGTCATTTTGTGTTGCAGGCGCTGGCACAAGGTAAACGTTGGTTACCTCCCTGAGGCCGTTCCACGAGTCCACCTTGTGCACGTTGCGGATATCATCCTGACCCGTGAAGATGGTGAACAGGCCCGAGTCCGAGTTGTTGAACTGCACAACGATCCCACGTCATTCGTGCTTGCGGGGGTTATCCAGGCGGCGGCGGGGAGGAGGGGGGGGGGGACCTCACCTCGCTGAAGAGTCCGAACTTCCCGGAGGAGGGGAGCATCCCAGGCAGGTACTTGTTGAGGAAGTCCACCAAGCCGCTGTCGTAGCCCCACATGAGCTCACCCACCGTTTTTGTGAGGAAGGCCCCCTCTTTGAATGCCTTGAAGGTGGCGCTCATCATCAGACGCACGGTGAACGGAAGGTTCTCCATCATCACCGCCGCGCCCTGAGGGACGCCCGCGCCGCACGTCACTCAAACAGTCTCCGAGTGAGTCGGAAGACATGGCCAAAGAAGAAGTCATACTCTATAACCATTCGTTCACTAAAACCGACCAGAATCCTCCTTTTTCAAATGATTGACTCCTTTCTGACTTACCGATCAGTTGTCATAGTTTTGTTTCAAGCACTCATCAGTCAAAAGCTTGACGTCCACTCTCTCGACAATTTTTTTTAGACATTCTGGGGAGTTGCCAACAAGTGCCAAAGTGTTACTCACCAGTACCAGCATGTTGGGGATGGTGACCACATCGGACTCGTTTCCGGCCGACATGCTGGGCTCGAAGAAGTAGGTTCGGTACTCTCGGTAGGTTACCGTGTTGTTGGCGTGGAATGTGACGTTTTCCTTTTGGATGCGCTTCCTGCGCGAGCCCGGACGACACGGTCAAGATCACTGCGCACGCCGTCATGACGTCATTGCCCGACATTGGAATTGAGGAAATCTTCATAATTAAACCAAAATAAGCCTCGCACGAGGCCTTTCGCTGGCCTCATGTGAACAGCCATGAATGTGCCATTCTTGCGATTATTTTGCTTCCAAAAGCCATTTCTAAACGTTATTTAGCCGCTTTACAGAATGAAACCACTCTTCAGATGTTAGAGATGTTAAAAAAAAGCAAAAATGTGCATTTTTTCTCCATGATAAAAGAAGAAAGTTTATTCTTTCCTGTGTGCATGTCTGCAAGGTTTAAAGGTGCGCGTGGAGACGAACTCTGACCTGTACACGTAAGGGCCTCGCTGCTCCAGCATGGGCTTCTCGCCGCTCAGGACTTCCTTGGGGTTGAGGACGTTGAAGAAGTAGACCGACATGTAGAACGGCACCGGGACGTCCTTCCACATACGGTACGACATCTCGTTCTTCGGGTCAATCACAGTGTTCTGCGCTCACGACACACTTCACGTTTATTTGGACTGATATATTAACGACAACAAAAACAGGTCGTAAGAGTTGCATTTAAGAGCTCATTGAGACATTTCCCAAAAGGTTTTCTTGACAATAACCAGAACACTTTACAAGTTCCTCCATGAAAACAATGGAGCTTTTAGGCATTCCATGTTTTATTTTGTCAGTTACTTGATTCACTTTTCTTGGCATCAGACATTAAAATGAACAATAAATTGGAGAAATGTTGGGCTCTGGATTTGATTTCACGGCAACATGTACTAAGAATGTTTTGACCTCGTTGATCTTTTTACATGAAGTGGCATAACTGATAACACTTCGAATAGGAAAACGATGTTTGAATATGAAACGTTGATTTCAAAATCAACATTATAAAAAGGAATGGCATTGATAGCTATTTTTTTTAAATCGTATAGATTTTCAATGTTTAAGTCATTATTCATCCACATGGGAAGATTTCAAGCAAAATGTGACGTTTTCAAGCAAATGACTAATTTTTTGAGAGACCACCGACTGAAAAATATACCTTGAAAAGGGAATAAAGTTGTGTTGGAAAATATATTTTTGAAAAGGACAAATCGTGGACTTGATTGATTTGTTGCGTTCACGTGTCGTCGGTCGGCCGGACTTTGTCACCTGTGCGGCGTTCAGCGTGCATGGGGAACGCGGGTCTCACCTTAACAATTTGCTCATCGATAATGAGCGGACCCACGATGGCCAGGACGGTCCCGAATACCAACGCGAAGATCCCCGCGACCATGAAGCCCAGCGCCACTTTGCTTTTATTCACTCTCATCGCCGCCGTTTTCCCTTTTGCCACTTTTCCGCTTCTTGTTGTTTTGCAGGATTGCTAACTGTTACCCTGCTAGCTGGTGACGGCCACACGGGCCGGCTGAAGACGCGTGCGCGATTGTGATTGTGAGCGCCCAGCTGGTGTCCAAATTGCCTCACCTTCCAGCTGATAGTGGTCGGACGGACGAGTTTGAGGTACTCGTCCGTCTGCCATCTCATTTATAGCCCCTGTAATCGCACCGTTTAGTTTGCCGCTCCTGCTCCACCTCCCCGCGAGGCATTTTGGGAAATGTAGTTCACCCCCACTGCGCTCGCGTATCTCCGACGAAAATCAAACTGAAACCGCAACGCTGATAAAAGGCAAGAGCCACTTGGAGAGCACTCCAAATATGAGCTGGGAGTAAGGCTGACTAGGGAGAATTCACCTACAGAAATTACTTATAATGTTGTATTTATTCATTCAAATGTAAATATAAGTTTTATATGAAATGTTAAAATGACATTTTTTTAGGACAACAGTGTAAAATTACACCACTTTACCACATTTTAAACATGTATAATTGATCAAACGGTTTTCAGTGTAGTATTTATACTATTTTCGCAATATTGTACCATTCAAGTCATCTAAAAGTACATACATTAGAAGTTGGTTGAAATGCAACATTTGAAAAATAAAACACAGCCTCCGACCCCCTCGCCCTCCCCCGCTTTTGAAAGTGGTTCGTTCCACTTCATCCTTCGAACCGACACCAGTTCTCGCATTTACCCATGTAAATGTCCCCAAAATCAGTGAAAGTCACATTTTTTGTGTTTTGTTTAGGCTTAAAGTGTCCTTGGGTGTCTTGAAAGGCGCTTATAAATAAAATGTATTATTATTATTATTACTCCCAATAGTGGGCTTTTGTATTCCAGAAAAGTACCTTCAGTTTGTGTATTTTTGAGGTGCCCCCCTAACTTCAAAATCCTACAACCGCCCTTGTTTTGGAGGGCTTCTCTCTCTCTCTCTCTCTCTCTCTCTCTCACACACACACACACACAAACACGCTTGCACGGATACCTTAATGATCTGGTCCTTCATGACGCCCTGACCCACAAAGATGAGGATGAATCCGGACAGCGCCGTGAGAACTCCGGCCACCATGAATCCCAAGGCCACCTTGGACTTGTCCACGCCCATGTTGGAACGGCAGCGATGGAGATGTGGAGATGACAGATGGCTGCAGAGCTTCTCTTCAGAGGACTGAGGCGCCCGCGAGGCCGTCGCGCCGTCTGCTTTATAGGAAGGACCCCATGGATGGCAAGCAGCAGGCCTCGCCCCAGACATCCTGCGAGGAGGAGCCACCTCCAAACTTGCCAGGAAGATTCTCTCCTCCAGAGAGCAAAACTTTTGATCACACCCCTTTTGCTCGTTCGTAATTCATCAAGCAGACGGTCCGATTGGTGGCATTGCTGATTCATCAACAGCCAGCGGAGAAACATTTCAAGTTGAAAAATGAAAGATCACATTCTACTTTTAGCACCTCAAATGATTGAAATCAAATCGATGGTTGTGTTGCAATGGTTGCCTTTTTGACTGTGGTGCCCATTTTTTTTCCCAGTGATGTCAGTAAGACCCTCCTCCAAGACGACCCCTCTTCCACGCTTCCAGCAGTTTGTCTTGCTTTTTCTTTGAAGTGGATCGCGGTCAGCCTCCTCCCAGGTGAAGCGCTTGCAGATGATGGTGGAGCAATTCGTGTTTCGTGCATCAGGTATCAATTACGTTGCGTTTGATGCGCGAGCGCATTCTGAGCAGAAAACTCATTTGTTGACTTGTAAACAGACGGTCAGCGGATTGCCTTCACAACAAGAAAAAATAAATGCAACGTTGTGAATGTTGTGCGTGTCCTTGCGTGCGCATGCCTTCCGGATGTGGTGAAATGTGGTGCGGTCATCAATGTGCCCCACAAGACCAGAAAAAGAAATCCTCTTCCCTTTTTTTATTTCCATTTTGTGGAACTTTGCTGATTGGAAAGAAGGAAGTCACATTGAAGTCAGATGACAATCTCCAAATGCAACGAAAGCTTTCTTCTTGGAATTTGTGGAGATATGTTGCGATACCATGAGCATACCTTTCATGTGCCTCACAGGAGCGGTCAAGTTGACAAAGAAGGAATTTTCGCTCCAAAGAGCCCACGCATGCAGATCAAAACAAATTTGCTCGTAGCTTGTGGCGCCTTCCAGTTCTCTCAAGGTGAGAGCATATGGCGAAAATTAAAAAAAAAAAATCCTTCTTGCAAACGGATGTGGCCACTTATATTGAAAAACAAAACACCACGGACTTCAGGAAGGACATGTTTTGCTTTCTTTACAATAGGATGCTTCCTGATCGGCTACTTTCTCTTCACCAAGTCATCAGCCCCAAACACAATTCAAATTGTCAGCCTGATCCGTTTGGGATAGCGATACACCGATTATATACTATTAGTGACGTCTGAGGGCAAATTCTTGGACATTCTCGCATTTTTGGGGGGAAGCAGGCCTTAGAATTTAAACAAATAAGTGAAAGGTAAAAACCTCAGTTACATTGAATTGTTGGAAAACTTGATTTATGTTGCTATAATAAATTGCACGGTGGCATTGTCGCCATGACAAGTCAACATAATTCCATGCCATGACATAATAATGCGTGATATTATGTTGGACTTTTGACAATTGTTGATCCTGTCACTACTGCAGGAACTCCAACCCAGAATGGAAGCGGCTGGCCGGCCACTGTCCCCTCGGTGAGGAATGCGACTCTGGAGATGCGAGTCGGACGAGAGTCGGCCCTAAAAGAATGTGAAGCGAGAAAAAAAGACATTTGAACCGATCCTGCAGGTGTGTTTCTCGATGACGGGACCAAATTGTATCAGTTTGAAAAGTGCAGTTGTTTGTTTGCCTTCAAACTACATCTTATAAGGCAAGTGATCGCTTGCACAGTGATGGTGAGCATCCCGGCCGGCTCCTAATCATCGTCTTTGATGTTTTATGGCGGAGTCTTTTGACAAAGTCTGCGGCGGGTGACGGAAGCACCTTTCTCGGACGCTCCACAAGGAGCCAAGCTGTGACGGTGTCAGCCCGATTGGCGGTCACATGCTTTCGGCCGGCAAATGCAAATGCAAATGCACAAAAGGGCCGAGTGTGCGCCAAAACCTCAGCATCTTTCTCCACGGATGCGGCGCATTTGTCAATGAAGGGCTCCTATTTTGGACACTGCGCACATGACGCTCTCCCCACTCACTCATCTGACGCCGCCGGCAGGAAGGCCAGTGCGGATGCTCCCAGCCTTCTTTTGTTCCTTCCTTGCTTCCTTCCTTGCTTCCTTCCTTTTCACCCTCAAGAAAGAAAAGCAAATTCCAGGAGCCACGAGACTCTCCACGACGAACGGGAACCTGATTTTGGTGAGATGGTGTTCTCCAACCTGGCTCTCTGCCATACTCCTCCCTCCGCCATTACATTTCTGGTGCCAGGTGCAAGCGTGTAAACAGAAGAGCGAGGAGCAAGGAGGGAGGAAATTGTCGTTAGCCAAATGAGATGGGCCCTTTGACATTCACACAACAGAGCAGGTGATCCAAGATCCGCGTCCAAAGTGTGTGACGCACAGCAAATGGCTCCCGCGGGCAAGTTCCACCGCCAATAACAGAAAGATGCTTCCTTCGTCCAACGCAAACCGTCGAAAACCAACAGAGCGCCATTGTGGCAGCTCGCGTGAGATGTGCCGTAAAATATGGTGCTCTTTCAGAAATCAGCGGAAACAGAGGAAGGCTCAGTGGAGTCAGGCCCGGCCGAGGTGTGGATGGATCTCATGCACCTCGAATGAACGCAATGGAAAGAGGCGAGGAATAGCCGTGAAACCAGAAGACATGGCGGATGTCTCGAGCAGCCTTTCAAACGTACGCACCTTCACCATGCCTGGCTATTATATTTTCCACTTTTTCTTCCATTCAAACCTACTTGGTGTTAAAAATCGTTTGCACCTCAAATGATTATTTGAGCTTGCAGTGCAGTCTTCCAGCCAGCAGGGGGAAGAGGGAGCCCTATCCAGTGTTAATTAGCAAATAAGGTTATTTAAGGAGGTGGCGCACAGGTGTAATTCTCGATCGCTAACGAGCCGCCGTCGCCATGTTGCTGCCTTTTGCTGCGCTTCTCTGCTGGGCCACCCTTCCGCATGCGGGTAAATTTCGCAGATGTCAATTTATTGAGCTTTTTTTTCTCCTCCAAATGGCCTTTTGATGACGCCATCTTTTGTTTCAGGCCGTTGCGTGCCGTTGCCGCTCCAGGACGAAGGTACTCTTGGCATGTTAGCATGTGAGTGCTAGTCGGCGATTTTGGCTAATGGCGTGTCAATCATCCCACGCAGATTTGCTCGCCGATGCAGTCGAGTACACCGAGAAAAACCCGGAGACACTCGTAGGCCAGTGCACGCTTCTGCCTTTTCTTCTTCCTCTTTCAATTATTATTAACAATTTCTACTGTGGAATGCAGGAAATCACTCCATGTCATTTATATACTCAGTCACCCATTTTTGCAAGCGTGTGTGTGCTAATGTTTGCTTATAAGCGGACCCCAAAACGAACTCTTTAACTCGCTCAGCACCCACCACCTCCAAAGTTAATAAAGTGAAAAAACGTAGACACTTTCTATTAGCAAGACAAAAGCAGAGTGACTGTATGTAGTGGCATTGTTAAATTATGGGACACTAAAAAAAAGTAACATTACGGGAGGGGGGTTGTTTAGATTACAAATCGGTTGAGTAAAAATTTTTTTGCAGTGTTACAATTTTAATGTTAGAGGGCTGTGAGTGGTATCTCAAGCTAGTGGGAATTGCTGTCAATGGCTACAAAGTTTTTTGTAATGTCAATATGTCCCTTAGCTTAAAGCTTGGAAAAACGGTGACAAGTTAACGGCATACAAAACATTTATGCCATCTCATATGGATGTTACATTGCATTGGATACAACTTTATTGTCAAATGTGCAACATACAGCACAGATTAAATTTCTTCACTCTCAACATAAAACATGGTAGCAAAGTTAAAATTTTGGATAACTGAATTTCAAGTATGTTGTGATGATCAAAAGAGGAAAAACTGCTGTTGTGCAAATGTTTGGACAGGCTTGGTGGATGAAGATGTGATGGAAGGTGACATGCTCGTTTCAGTGAGTGTTTGCTAGACTTGTTTGTTTGAAACCAAAGTGTCATGAAGACCAACTGACAGTTACCTGCGTTCTCCCTTGCAGTATGACCGTAATGCAGTGGACAGACGGTGGCCTTCCACACGCATCCCATACACCATCGATTACACCCTGAGTGAGAGTGCACGCATGCATGAGCATCTCCAACTTTGAGCCACAAGCTAAATGCTAACTTTGCGGCCATCCGACAGGCTACCGCTCCGACGACATCAAGACTGCCCTGAACATGATCTCGCGCCACACCTGCTTGATCTTTCGACAGCGCACTAACGAGCCTGACTACATCTTCTTCAAAGCCGCCGTTGGGTGCGCCGAGCGTCTCTCGTGTTTGAAAATCTATTCGAGATGTTGTAAGCTGCCATACGCGTTCAGGGGATTGGGGGGGCAGTTCATAAAATCTAAGCCAAAAACGGTGAGCCAGATCAGGGAAACAAATGGCAAGATGTAAGTGGGTAAAGGGGTGATATACTGCCCTTTTCATTTATTTATTTTTTGTAGAGGAAGTGGCAGTGACTCGATAAATATTGCTCTAGTGTATTCCGCTCATATTAAGTTAGCTGTCTGAAATTAATGGAGCCGTAACAAATTGAAGAATGATACAGAATAATGATACATTATTAACATTAACAATTAACATGTTACCAAGGTGAAAAAAAGTCTAACCAGCATCAAAGACAGACTGCAATAAAATCCAAATATTGACATGCATTAAAAAAAATGCATAAATGTCTTGATGGTTGTTTGGCGCGCATGGTTTATTCGAAGTGGTTGCTGTGATGCTGCAGGTGCGCCTCGTACGTGGGCTTTATGGGCGGCCAGCAGGAACTGCACGTGGGCATAACTTGCACTGTGGGCAACATCGTCCACGAGGTCCTCCACGCTCTGGGCTTCTACCACGAGCACACCAGGATGGACCGGGACAAATACATCACCATCGTGCCTGATAACATCATGCGAGGTCGGAAAAAAAATTCATGCTCTGAACTTTCTTTGCATTTGATTGAATAGCCCCTTGCGCGGCCGTCAAGCGACTCCAGCCTCTGTTTTTATTTTCAAGGACATCGGAGAAACTTCTTTATACAAAGGGGACAAACTTTCCAGCTCCCGTATGACCTGCCCTCCATCATGCACTACGGCAGGTAACACGCGCACGTGCGCTCAAGTTGACATTCCGGTGATTGAGCTGATTGTATGCTGGCGGTGGGCGCAGCACTTTCTTCTCAAGTAACGGGGAGCCCACCATCGTGGCCAAGGTGCAGAACAGCAACATGGGCCAGCGCTTTACCATGACGGCCACCGACATCCAGAGGGTTCGTCTCCACTACAAATGCGGTGAGTTTCTTCTCTGACACGGTTAGCCGCTAACGTTCCAGGTTGCAATTGACTTGTCCGCTGTATTTATCAGACCAAGTGCGCAAGGTGGCGAAACTGTACTGGTGGGAACCTGAAGTCACGCCTGAGCCAGTCTACAATGTGCACATATTTGACATCAAAGGCCTCCCCCACAATGCCACACAATCGCCGCTGGGGGGTGCCAGAAACGATAGCTCAACAGACTCTGGTGTTTAAATAAAATGCGCGATTTGTCATCACTTTAATGGTGCCTTTGCTTCATTTCCAGAAATATAAGTCGTGCGCTTAAAAATCGAACAATTAAAGTACAGTATGAGGAATTGTAGGGTTGACAGGGTTAGGATTGCTCGGCTCCCGTCCAGGTGAGGTGAATTTCACCGTTTTGGACATTTGAATGTCATTGGCGGCCTGGTAGTCCAGTGGTTAGCACGTCGGGTTCACAGTGCAGAGGTACCGGGTTCGATTCCAGCTCCGGCCTCCCTGTGTGGAGTTTGCATGTTCTCCCCGGGCCTGCGTGGGTTTTCTCCGGGTACTCCGGTTTCCTCTCACATTCCAAAAACGTGCGTGGCCGGCTGATTGAACACTCTAAATTGCCCCTAGGTGTGAGTGTGAGCGTGGATGGTTGTTCGTCTCTGTGTGCCCTGCGATTGGCTGGCAACCAATTCAGGGTGTCCCCCGGCTACTGCCTGGAGACAGCTGGGATAGGCTCCAGCACCCCCCGCGACCCTAGTGAGGATCAAGCGGTTCGAAAGATGAATGAATGTCATAATATTGCCACTTTATGAAAGAGCAGTAACACGTTTGGAGTAAGGCTGACTAAAGCGTCACATCTGAAAAAATAAATGTTGAGCCATAGTAAGAAAGTCAGAATGGATTGGTTTTAGGTTATTTTTGACAGAGGTCTGAAGGTGCATGTTTCTTCAAATCTGTCACTTAATAGTTTTGTTGGCACAACCTGGAAAAATTGCATTGATTTGGGGTGTGTGTGTGGGGTGGGGGGGGATTACTACCTCACGGAATAAATTAAAACCATCCCATCCAACAACAAATCCAATTTAAAATTCTTCTCACCTTCAAGGCCCTTCACAGCTTTGCTCCCTTCTACATCTCTGATCTCCATCATCATTACAACCCCACTTGGAATCTTGGATCTGCCCATGCCAATCTCCTCACCCCTCCTATCCGAACTAAGTGCCGGACATGGGGAGACAGACCCTTTTCTATGACCGCACCCTCCCTCTGGAATTCTCTCCCTCATCACTTCAGACATTCCCCTCTTAAACCTGCACTAAAAACCCCCCATGTTCAAATATGCTTTTACTCTAATACTGTACATATGTAACAATCTCTCATTTTTTTGTACATACTGTTGCACCCGTATATTTTTTTCTTTTAAATGTCATTACTGTATATGGCTTCATCCGTTTTATTTTATGTAAAGTGCCTTTGAGTGTTTTTAAAGTGCTATACATATAAAATATATATTTTATTTTAAGGTGCCACTTTTAGTATTAAAAAATACATACTGTATTGTCCTGAGGCATGTGGATGTCATTTAATACATCCGGGTTGAAGCCATTAATTATGAATGCACGCCTCCTCGCGTTCATGCTACGTGTCCAGTTAATATTTTAAAAAAAACGACTAAATCCACGTACAATCGTAGACTAGGCGGGGCGCACTTCTTTTCCCGCGTAAAATTTCGTCAAACAGGAAACGGAAGTGGCAGCAAACCGGAAGTCCATTACTGTGACGTCCACACGCCGTAAACAAAACAACGCTTCGTGTTGCGACATCTTCATTTGTTTTGTTTGCCGTTTGCTGCTCTCACGTTGGCTTTGAGGGATTTCCACCCCGCAACTGTCGCGACGGACAAGTTCCGGCGCCTTGTCGCAGCTCATGTGAACTCACTTTCGTAATTGTAGCAGCTCACTTGAGCTCACGGTCTTTCTTTCTTTCTTATAGCAGCTCACTTGAGCTTAGCTTCAGACAAACCGGTGGCGAGTGAAGCGTCGAGACATGGCCCAGCGCAGAGGAGTCATCAGCCTGCAGTTCAACCAGGACCACAGTAAGGAAGACTTTGTCGCCCCACGCACATTCAATGACGTCACAACCTCAAGGCCTCGATCTGAACGCATTTGAATGTTTTGAAACTAGATTGTGCTTCCAACCAATAATTGTAGTGTGGCATGTAACGTTTCAAAGATGAATTGTTTTACATGTGACCGGCATTATCTGATCTATCTTTGGGTGAAAGGCAGTGGTGAAAATGCAGGGCTGGATTCAGAACATGTGCAGAAGGAATGGTGTGGAGAAATGTCTCTGCTCTTGTTTCAGGTTGCTTCTGCTGCTCCATGGAGTCGGGCGTGCGCATTTACAACGTGGAGCCGTTGATGGAGAAAGGCCACCTGGGTAGGCTTCTGCCCCCCCCGGCCGCTGATGGCTGCCCGACCGCGGTTGGCTGCTTACGTGGCCTTCCGTCTGCTTTGCAGATCATGAGCAGGTTGGCAGCGTGGCGTCGTGCTCCATGCTGCATCGCTCCAACCTGCTGGCTGTGGTTGGAGGCGGAGTCAGTCCCAAGTTCTCCGAGATATCTGGTGGGTAACTTTTAAATCCTCCGCCGTCAAGTGATGATGATGAGGGGAACTGGCATGGGTTTTTAGTGCTGATCTGGGACGACGCGCGTGAGTGTCGGGACGCCAAAGACAAGCTGGTGCTGGAGTTCACCTTCACCAAGCCGGTGCTTGCGGTCCGAATGCGACACGACAAGTGAGTGGCAACCTCTTGCAATTGAATTTAAAGCTGTGCCACATGGACAACGTTTGTTGCGTTTGAACTTTTCAACTTGAAACGCCGGGCAGGCGATTGCTGTTGAAACTTAATTTGCCAGCCGGCTCCTTTCAGGATCGTCATGGTGTTGAAGAACAGGATCTACGTGTACAGCTTTCCCGACAAACCGCACAAGCTCTTTGAGTTTGACACGCGCGACAACCCCAAAGGTGACCGCTCATCCTCCGCACCAGCCGCGTCCCCCACTTTGCAGGTCGGCCATTTTGTATCGTTTCTTCGCCGGCAGGTCTGTGCGACTTGTGTCCGAGTCTGGACAAGCAGCTGCTGGTCTTCCCGGGACATAAATGTGGAAGTCTGCAGCTGGTGGTGAGTTGCTCTTTCCGCTTCCTGTCGCCAACTCGGGCCGCGCCTTTCATTCCTTCCCCCCCCAAAAATGAGAATGGACCTACAGTGCAAACATAGCTGAAGTGACGGCGAGTCTGGCTTACCGTCACATCTCGCCTGGATCAGGATCTGTCCAACACCAAGCCGGGGACGTCGTCGGCGCCGTTCACCATCAACGCGCACCAGAGCGAGATCGCCTGCGTGGCGCTCAACCAGCCGGGAAGCGTGGTGGCCTCGGCCTCTCGCAAGGGGACGCTCATACGGCTCTTTGACACCAACAGCCGCGACAAACTGGTGGAGCTGCGGCGAGGCACCGACCCCGCTACCCTCTACTGGTAAGAGCACCGCGGCTTCCTGTCTGCCAGTCTTATCGACTTCCTGTTTTGGATCAACATCCCGTCTGCTCCACTTCCACTTCTTTTCAACGTGCTCAATTTTTGCCATCCATTCATCATCGACTTCATTTTCTGCCTCCCGGCCGCTCTTCCTGGCTTCTTCATTGTTCATTGAGGCCACGTTTTTGTTTGCGGCTGACCATGTCCACTTCCTGCGCGCAGCCTCAACTTCAGTCACGACTCGTCGTTCTTGTGCGCGTCCAGCGACAAAGGGACGGTCCACGTCTTCGCCCTGAAAGACACCAAACTCAACCGCCGCTCCGCGTAAGGCCGCCGCGCTGGCCCGCCTCAACCCTCAACCCACCTTGACTCCGCCCGCTCATGTGTGTGTGTCAGGTTGGCACGTGTGGGCAAGGTGGGCCCCGTGATCGGTCAGTACGTGGATAGCCAGTGGTCGCTGGCCAGCTTCACCGTGCCCGCCGAATGCGCCTGCATCTGCGCCTTCGGGAAGAACACGTCCAAGAACGTCAACTCCGTCATCGGTGAGCAAGCGCCGCTCGGCCCTCATCGGTGTTTTATTGCCGTCCCGCGAGGTAAACGTCAATCCTAACGTTTTGTCGTCGTCCCTCCCGCAGCCATCTGCGTGGACGGCACCTTCCACAAGTACGTCTTCACGCCCGACGGAAACTGCAACCGCGAAGCCTTCGACGTCTACTTGGACATTTGCGATGACGATGACTTTTGAAAATGACGGAGCGAGAGAGGAAAGGATGCGAAGGGACGTCGAAGGAACGGCAGGACTCTGTACTCAGTCGTCATGACAACAGGTGGATCAAGGTGTCATGCGTGTGACTGATTTGTGCGAGACATTTCAACCACTTGGCGTATCAGTCACAGCGCCCCCGTGATTGGATTTGTAGTTTTTGACAAAGTGAACAAATAAAGGACATGGTTCTAATAGAACAAAATTAAAAAATACACTTTAAAAATAGATATTTTATTTGATCCAATGAAAATTGATGTACTCGCACATGATAACGCTGCAGCATAGGACAACTATGAAAACATCCAGACAAGAAATAAAACAGGCCTCACCCCAATGCAGAAAAGGACAATTAGCAGAACAAAACAAATGGAGTATTTTTCATATCCTGATCAAATTCATAGTGACCGAAACTTTTCCAACCAGTGAAAGTTCAGGCGCCGGCAGAAAAGGCCTGCATGGTCTCCAAGACGAGGCTCAGGTGGTCCAGGAAGGAACTGACGGACACGCGCAGGACCCGAGCTTCGTCGGCGCGCCACTTCCTGAAAAGGTCACAATGCACAAATGCGTCATTGGCGGCAATGTGACGGGAGCGACGCGGCCGAGGCAAAGACTCCTCACACGTTTAGTACACTTCCAGTGAGCGTCAGCCGTTTGTGAACGCCACCTCGCCGGGGCTCGCGGTCGGGACTCAGCGAGCCAAGAGCCACGGCGGCCTGACGTGCCGATGGGAAGGGGACGTCTAGAGAGCTGGAGGAGGGAGAGTCAAGGAATCTTATGGAACCAGTCACTGCTCTAGCGTCACCAGCAGTGGCTGGGAGGAGTTCCAGTGTACATTTAGAATCCCACGTACAATTACTGTAATAAGTAGAATTTGTCTCATATTGCTGGATTTGAAAAGGAGAGTTCTTGCATCACTTTGTCAAACTCAGAGGATGACAGGACATAAGATGGAAACAGAGAGAGGGAAAGTCATCCGTCTATGGTTGACTTCTTGACAGATTTTGGGGTCACACTGTGGTGCAGTGTGCAGTTTTTTTAATTGGATTGGTACTTAGCTCTGATTGAATATGAATATTCTCCAGATTTTCCCTTTTTTCGCAAAGGCAACATCCAAAAAGTGCAACAAGACACCGTTTGCCCAGCATTCGTCCAAATTTTTGCTGTTACGCTATATGAACGACGAGATATTTTCATGGTATTCCTCAATATGAACCGCTCCGATTGCAAACCAACGGCAGTATGTAGTTGAATGAAAAGTACAACGTTCGACGATTCAGTCTTAACTTAAATCGAAGGATACAACTCCAGTTTGCTCGCTTGGTCGTCGTTTACGGGAACCGCCATCTTGTTTGTTATTGGAAGTCTTCTTCGTCCGAGTCGTTTGAGCACCGTCATTGTCCGCGGCTGCCCCCAAGTGGTAGAGGACAGCGCGCAACACTGAAAGCGTTCGGAGGTACCGGTATTTATTTTACGCGATTGAGTTGTAGTATACTGTATTGTAAATATTTTGCTCAAGTTTTGCCCAGCTTGCTTGCTGTTCATCAACACCAAGATTTGTGGCAGATTCTTGACCTTTTTTTGTCTGTGTAGGCGCTGTCAAAATCAGCTGTGCCCGTGCATATGTTGCCGTTTTTTGTTTGGACGTGTTAGCAGATCCTCGAGGAAGCGCCGACAGAAGTTCCTTTCAAATCTTCTTAGACACCTTCTGAAGTCACAAGACACGGTAAGGCAGGCAGTGGTGTTTCTTTTTCAAAGTCAAACACAACAACTAATACATAAAAGGAGGCACCTTTTGAGTGTCCCTCGGGCGGCGAAATACGCGTCCTGTACTTTCATAGAAGTGCAGAACCAAAAACAGTGTTGTGTAAATTACCAGCCTTTTTAAATTTGAGGGACTTTATTGTGGTATTGGTATGATACATACTTCTAAAACAACACAGCTCAAATTGCCTTTAATGATACGTTGTTTAATGGTATCGTTAATTGACATGCATTTTAAGTAAAGACAGGCTAATAATGTCTGACAAGAACACGGAAACCGATACATATCAATATTTATCAGTTTGTTTGCTTTTTTTTCCAATAGTACATGTCCACTCGCTGATGGCGGCACCAAAGAGAGGCGGCGGGATGCTGCGTGACCTGCAGGTGGCGCTGCAGCTGAAGATCGACGAGCTGACGGAGCGAGACGCGCTGATCGACGAATTGGAGTCGGAACTGGACGCCAAAGAGCTCCTGATTGGACATCTGCGGGCCGAGGTGGACCGACATCGCAGCTTGGCGCCGGGGGCCGACCACACCCCCACCGAGGTGCAAAACGCAGGTGGGAATGCCTTCAAGAATCTTTTCATTTTCATTCATGGGTGAATGTTTTTATTTGTTGGCTCATCAGTAGAGTACAAGTAGAATTGATGGCTGAGGTTGTTGTTGTTTTTTGGCACCCAGCAGGTGGCGCTGCAATAATGACGGCCGCGTCACTGGACGAGCCTCAGCGTACCAAGAGACAGGCCATCTCTGCTGAACCCAGCGCGCTGGATCCCACCCAGCTCACTGACGTCACGCTCACCAGCTATTGCAAGACCAAAGAGTGAGATCCCCACATATGAAAACGTCTAGGAATTTTTACAAAATGGTATCTAGTGTCCGGGGAAGGATTTCCAAGGGAAGCCCAGACAACCCCGCCCACAAAAGTCACCCCTGGAGCCAGAGCATGTTGGCGTGTTTGCGTGCAGGTCCAGCGAGTTGATCCAGAGAGCGCTGATGGACAACGACTTCATGAAGCACCTGGAACACGGACAGGTGAGAATCACGCTGTCGTCCATTTTTTTCTTGGCCGTGACGTCCGCGCTCTTTTCCCTCCGCCGGTCCAGATCCTCACCATCCTGGACTGCATGCGGCCCACCAGCCTGGACAAAGGATGCTGCGTCATCCAGGAGGGCGACGACGGATCCAGCGTCTACGTTCTCGAGGGTGAGTTTTGCTTCTGCCACTGATTTCTTCTTTTTCTCCGCTGTGGGAAGTGCCGTCGGTTCAAAGCGTCTATTGGCTCTGTTCACTCACTCACTGGGTCCTTCGAAGGCCGCTCCTCATGTAGCCTACGTGGACAACATAAAGCGAGGCCGATGTGGACGGGCCTTCAGTTAATTTCAGCTGAAAACGGAAATGTGAACGTAAAGTCTGTCTAAATCAGGCATGTCCAAAGTCCGGCCCTCGGCCCCCGTCATAAAATCAGTGCCGTCTGGCCAGCAGGTTGGGCGCAATGGAACACGTGTTGCATTGACTGAGGTCTCGTAGACTGGTGAGTGATGTTTCATAGAGTACTGCTTCCCTCTAGTGGCTAAATGAGTAATAGCATTCACTAAATGAGTAATAGCATTTAGACACTAGAGGGCATCACTCACGAGTTAACAAGACATCACTCCGTGTTTATATTGACTGATGTGTCATATTTCAAATTCCTGTTTCAAATGAACCAAAAGAAATTCTTAAGATTGTTGAAATTAAAATAAAAATGGAAATGTGAAACAGACTGGCTTACTAAAATTTGTTGAACAATATTGTTGTTCAATGTAAAGAATGTCAGCCAAGGTCAGCCCCCCGACATTTTACCACATAAAATCTGGCCCCCTTGGCAAAAAGTTTGGACACCCCTGGTCTAAATGATAAATTCGGCCTTCGGAGGACTCCAAATTTGGACGCGGCTTGTCCAAAGCCCAACATGGCGGACCTCAGCCAGGGAGGAGGAGGACATGCACGTGACCACTTTTGCGTTTCAAAACGACAATGGCAAAATGATCGGCCTTCAAAATAAAGCCTTTGCTTGCCCCAAGCCCAGATCATAACGGGCGGCTTGCGTCCCGTGTATAAAGCGTGGCCCACGCCCGACGACACGCCCAAAGTGACGTTTACATCTTTCCATTTGGCATCCATCAGAGGGCATGGTGGAGGTGAGCAAAGAAGGCAAAAAGTTGTGTACCATCGGCCCCGGAAAAGTCTTTGGCGAGCTCGCCATCTTGTACAACTGCACGCGCACGGCCACGGTGACAGGTATTTGACGTCCAGCGTTCTGTGACGCGCGGCTGTTGTGAAAGCGCTATGTAAATAAAAATGCGTGTCTGCGCCCAGCGCTGACCCACATCAAGATGTGGGCCATCGACCGTCAAGGCTTTCAGACCATCATGATGAGGACCGGCCTCATCAAGCATTCCCAATACACGGACTTCCTACGAAGGTAACCTGATTGTGATGATGTCGCACGCTATGCTGCCTTAGTGACGTCGCGCCTCCTTGCCGCTAGCGTTCCGTCTTTCCAGACCCTTCCGGAGGACATTCTTAGCAAGCTGGCCGACATTCTGGAAGAGGTGACTCCGGACCCATCTGACACATGTCAAAGGTCATCTCTGATGATGTAACCCTGCGTGTGTGTGTGTACATCAGACTCACTACAACAACGGCGACTACATCATCCGGCAAGGCGCCACGGGCGACACTTTCTTCATCATCAGCGAGGGTCAGGTGAGCAACGTCCACTTCCTATCTCCGGTTTTGCCTCGGCCGTTTGTCCACGTGGGCTGCAGCAAGGTTATCGCAGTTCACAAAAATGAACGATTGCGAAGAAAAAAAAATCGTCCATAAATTCAAAATAAAAGCAGAAGTTGAAGCCAATGAAATGAAAAGAAACAATAAAAAAAAAAGACGTAACGTGTGGATAAGCTGACCTGATGGAGCAAAACAAGACTAGCATGATGGTGATGGCAAAAATTGGGGCAAAAAAATATAATAAAATATATTTATAATAAAAAATATATATAAAAAAATAAAATATAAAAAATATTTAAAAAAATATTCCACAAGACTTTTGTCTTGTATCTGCCAAAGGTTTTCTTTCATTTCTCATCTTGTGTTATTTAAAAAAAAACAATGCTAAAACTATTAAGGTCAACTAACTTGATGGCTTAGATGAGTGAATCCCAACCAGTTAATTAGTCAGAAAAATTACTTAGAATAAATACCGTATCTTTCTCCATCTATATTTGGCCGGCGTCTCAATCGTGTTAAACCAAATAAAAGATGATAAAAAGACTGGATTGTCATGTCTATCCAGTTGGTTTGGAGATTCTTCAAATTCAGTGTGCGCCTTAGCCATTATGAGCGTGTGCATCCCATAACTGAAGAAAAAAAATCGAATCAACAACCTCAAGTATTCCAACGTGGGTGCGCAGGTGAACGTTTGGCAGCAGAGTGCCTCCGGCGACGAGCAGGTGCCAGTGAAGACGTTGTCGAAAGGCGACTGGTTCGGCGAGCAGGCGCTGAAAGGGTGAAACGCCGCCGCGGCGCCGTTCCCGCCATTTCCCGCCGGCGCCGTTCCCGCCTTCCAACTTTTTGTGGCCTTTCGCTGTCTCGCAGGGAAGACGTGCGCACAGCCAGCGTGACGGCAGAGGGCGCCGTCACCTGCCTGGTGGTGGACAGAGAGTGAGTGGCTTGCTTTGAGGAAGGGGGCGGAGCTACGTGATGGCTCGTGGCGGGAACATTTAAAGATTGGTGATTTTTCCTGCCGTTTACGCATGGATGAGCTATTCTTTAAAACCTTTCTTTTTATACAATGCCACAACAACAATAAACACAAATCAACGTAAAATTTCTTTTTTCTTATCCCCCGCCAATATTGAATGACTTTTTAGCCCTCGCAATGCGGCTAGCCATCAAGTATAACATTCCAAAGGCACATACATCAGTTGTCACGTCGCCGCGGCGCGTTGGTTTCACACGTCTCTTTGTCCCTCAGGTCCTTCAAGCAGCTGATTGGCGGCCTGGAGGAAGGCGACACCAAGCAGAGTGACGACGACCAAATCCAATCCAAGTGAGCGGCGGACATCATTAACTAGCTAGTAGCCGCCGCGTCAAGCTAACGGCAAGCTAACAACATGCGCGCAGGCGTCCGGCGGAGGACGACTTCTTCTCCAGCGTGACGCTCGACGACCTCCGCGTTGTCTGCACCTTGGGCATGGGGGGCTTCAGCCGCGTGGAGCTGGTGGGTGCGCGTGGTTGTTTGCGGCACGCTAACGGGCTTGCGTGTGCGGTGACACGCGGCCGGGACCCTTTCAGGTGCAGCTGAAGAGCAACGCCGGCCGCTCGTTTGCCCTCAAAGTGTTGAAGAAGCGCCACATCCTAGACACCAGGCAGCAGGAGCACATCCTGTCGGAGCGCCGCATCATGATGGAGGTCAACAGTCCCTTCATCATCAGGTCACATGACAGTCATGCAATCCTAAAGTAGACCGATGAGTAGTACAGATTTGACTCCTTTACCTAATTCGTTGCCTGGCAGCTGTGTTGCCCAAATTCAAATTCCCAGCAGCCTTCATTCAACATTTTGATTGTTGACCAAAAATATTTTGTGTCCCTCGCCTGCCGCAGGTTATACCGGACCTTCCGGGACTCCAAATATTTATACATGCTCCTGGAGGTTTGTCTTGGCGGTGAGCTGTGGACGCACTTACGAGACAGGTGAGTGTCGTTGGGACGTCACAATGAAAGACAAACCAGCTCAAGTACCTCGAGGCATGTTTAAAACAAAAAATATATATATATATTATGATATTTTTTTTTGCAAATAGGCTATCCCATCTCATTCTTTTCCACCAGTGGCTCATTTGACGACGGGACCACACGATTCTACACGGCGTGCGTCATCGAGGCTCTGGCGGAGCTCCACTGTAAGGGGATCATCTACCGGGACCTCAAGCCCGAGAATATCATCCTGGACCACAGAGGCTACGCCAAGCTGGTGAGTCTGCACAGCGCCGGTCAACATGATGACTGACGGAAGCGAGCCATCGTTTGGCTGTTAGGTGGATTTTGGCTTCGCTAAGAAGGTGGGCCTTGGGAAGAAGACCTGGACCTTCTGCGGAACTCCCGAGTACGTGGCCCCGGAGATCATCCTCAACAAAGGGCACGACAGCTCAGCCGACTGCTGGTCCCTCGGGATTCTGGTCTTTGAGCTTCTCAGCGGAAGGTCGGCGCAACAACGTCTCCGCCGTTAGCGTGTTAGCTTCAACACGTCATTCACTTCCTGGTACCGCAGTCCGCCGTTTTCCGGCTCGGACCCCATGAAGACGTACAACATCATCTTGAGGGGCATCAACATGGTGGAATTCCCTAAAAAAATCACCAAGAGTGCCGCCAACCTCATCAAGAGACTTTGCAGGTTGTGGCCTAGCAGAGGTTCAGATTGAGATTCAGAAAACGTCGGAGTCATGATCCTTCTGGTGATTGTGTGTGTGTGTGTGTGTGTCAGAGACAACCCCTCAGAACGTCTTGGGAACCAGAAGAACGGCGTGAAGGACATCCAGAAGCACAAGTGTGTAACATGATGCGTCTTTCTGATTGGCATTGTTGTTATCGCAACGTCTCCTCCTCCTCGAATCAGGTGGTTTGAGGGCTTCAACTGGGACGGCCTCCGCCAGGGAACCATGGACTGCCCCTTCGCGCCAAGGGTGAGCGGTGGCTATCGTGTGCAACATCAAAGGCGTGTTGTAGTCACGCCCCTTTTCAAAGCACCTCGGTTTCATGAGCTGGAAGGGGTTTTGGATAAAAGTAGTGTGGGGGTGCCGGCAGCATCTATGTTGTTTAGTTTGACGGCGTCATCAATAGCGCATTTTTTTTGGCCACTAGGTGGACGGCCCACTCGATAACAGCAACTTTGACGACTTCCCTCTGGACACGGAGGGCCCGCCCCCTGATGAGGAGTCAGGCTGGGACCTGGAGTTCTGACATCGCATGCAAACAGCGAGCCTGGTCAGTCGCTCTCTCGGTTACATCCAAAAATAAATTATACTGTTTCGGTTTTGTATTTACTTGTTTTTTTTTTTTCAGAACATGTCAGTTATTGATTAAAAAAAGTTTTGTGAGGGCCATTTTTGTCATTTTTCTGCCAAATTTGTCTTACCAACGGGGAGGAGGAAAAAAAAATCGACCACACAATGACATCATCTTTAATGTGATATTCCTCAAACACCACTGAGAACACGTTAAGAAAATGACATTTTCAACATTTCCACTCATCATCCAAGCCCTTTTGGTTTGTTTGTTTTTTTGTTTTTGTCATTCCGCAAATTTGTCACCTTCTGTCCATTGGATGGCTATTACATCCCTTCCTGACATCACATGAACACATTTAGCTTTTCACAGCCGCAACGAAAACGCACAATAAATCCGTCTTTTTTTGTTCTTCTTCTCATTGATAAGCGACCATGTTCACACCCAAAAAAAAAAACAAAAAAACAAAAAGATTTAGAGTTACCGTAGATTTCCGCAGCGCCAACAGTACATTCACTCCCAGCGAGATGGCGATTAAACAGCGTATCTTCGATTGACACAGTTGTAAATTTAGTGGCTAAAACCTGAGTTGTTCAAACGTACGTCTGTTCAGAAAACCGCACAGCAACACACATTAAAAAAAAAAAAAGTAGACGTCATTGATCCGATCGGGAGGATTATTATTTGCATGACTGAAGCGATGCCAGATTCTTACACGGACACAAAGGGTGGATTAGTCATGGATGTCAACAGTGGATAGAAAAAGGTGACTCGGAATAAAAACAAAAGAAAAATCTGCGAGAAAAAAACATAACTTTTTGTTTGGGGGGGGTTGTCAGTGTGTTGACTTCCATTAACCCTTTCATGCCCCCCCCCCCCCTGCAACCTGGTAAGCCGTCCACTGTCGTAAGCGCTATCCCCGAAAGGGTAAATATCAGCTTGAATGTGATTGGTTAATTTTGAACCCAGGCAAAAGCCATTTAGAAGAGTGCAACCACACAATTTTTTTTGTTGAACTTTTCCTGCATCTTAATTATCATTTTGAGATCACCAAATCCCGGCATTTGAACTGGGGTGTGTAGACTTTTTATATCCACCGTGCGCAACCGAACGGTGACCTCAATGGGCTTTGTACAGATGACTTTTTAAACACGGCAAGTGAATGAAGCAACAAAGTCATCCTTTTTTTTTTTTTTAATTCTTTCAGGGTCCTTGTCCCTTTTCCGCCGTGGACGCCAAGTGAGCAAAACATCCAGTCACTGCAACGCGAGGAACATTCTTGTCATCTTCCGTCACAAAAGGTCCTCGTAATCCAACAGTTTGGAATGCTGACGCGTCTTCCACAGGCGGTAGAGGCGGAAGTCGAAGTACATCTCGATCATCTCTTTGCCTTCACAAGTGAGAAAAGTTTTTTTGATTCATTCATACTGGGGACACGTCAGCAGCGCCTGGAGATATTTTTGCATTTGTGCCGCTATCCTGATTTAAATGAATTGGAATTGCCATTTGTCTGTTCTGGAATTCCCAAAACACAAGAAACATTTAATAAAAGAAAAATAGCATTCTATAATGTACTACTTTACACTTGACGGTGTCAAAAATGTGTTAATATGTCATGTTTTGGGCTTCGGACCTATTCTTGCAGTGTTTGTGGGTCATGTGCTGCCCTCTGCTGGATAGAGTTGTAAGTATTTTTGTGAGTGTCTCGACATTTTTTGCATATACTGAGAATGCGAGTATCTTGGCGACTTAATAGGGGCACAAGTGTGCTTCCATAGTCGTGCCACGTGGGGTAACAAAAACTGGGCTTAAACTTGCTCGCCAGAGGACATTTCTTGGAATGTGATGCCAACACCCACCCTGCGCGGAAAGCTCCAGTGGCGACTCGAACTCCACGGAATAAGGCCTCATCAGATTCTTCAGTTTCTGGAACAGCTGTTTGGGCGCAGATAAAAGAAAGCAAAGGCCGTTTAAGCTCCTTTTACGCTCGGATCCGCGCTCAGGAGGGAAAGACTGCTTAAGAGTGTGAGTAGAGTATGTCTGATTGTTTTAGCTTGTGTTGCACCAAGCACACGCTTGGACAAGGACAAATGGAGTTAGCAATTGCAAACAAGATGTTTGACCACCAGTTGCATGCGTCAGGTCGTTGGGATCCTTTGTTGGGTCGTCGCTGAATGTGAAATATTGTACTTAACAAATTCCTTGTACTGATTTTTAGTTTATTTCAAGACGTCTTCCCCCTGGGTTGAAGTTAATATGACAAAATAAAAGTGCGCAACATTTTTTTTTTGGGGGGGGCAGGGGTGGGGGAGTCTTGAAGCAACTGTGTATGTACAAAGTTTGACAAGCTGGAAAAAACACTGATCTGTCGTTCTTCGTGTTGCCAGACAGCGCGTCAAGCCCTCCGAGATCCAAATTGATGTCACGTTTTGGCAGACATGACTGGGAAGGACACAAATCGCTGGCCTGGGTCAACGTTTGTTGGCACGCGCACGTCCGCGGGCGCCATTTGTTGTCTTTCACCGTTTTTGCAGAGTGACATGTATCCAAGCGCCACATGCGGAAAGGGTCCAAAAAGGGACCCAGCCAATGTTGGGTTATTTATACCCGGCGCAGTGGGGTTGAGGATTTGACCCAGTTGCACGAGCATTTTCCGAGAAGAAGAGCGAGCAAGCAACTGTACCCCCCCCCCCCCTCTCCGGCGTCAGCTCTTCAAACTGCCCAAAATCAATTTGCTGGGCCAAAGTATGAAAAGTAACCCAACAGCAGCAATCTTTTTTGGGTGCGTACCTTCTCTCCATTTGGGTTACCCAGGACGTAGCATCCCATGATGTGGATGAGGTTGGGCTCCGGGTTGACTTTACTCATCATTCTGCTGAGTCGTCTCCAGAATCTAAATCAACCCCCAAAAAAAGGCTTCAGCCGAGGCCAACTTGTCCCCCTCCCGACAAGATCAAATCTAACGAATGACAAGTGTCTGCATTTAGACATTTTTCATAACTTTAACAAGAAGTATGATGCAACATTTCCGCAATAACCTTTAAAACTGGGGTTTGCAGTAGATGCATGTAACGGTTATGCTTCCTAAAAAAATAAATAAACAATAATTCTTACGCATGTTCTTAACCACACTTTGGTAAAATATGAGATACCCCCTCTTAGGAGTTACGAGGATAAAAAAAATGGACTCACTGGCTCATGTCTTCCTCCTTTTCCACCTTAGCGAATGTTGCTACTTTATTCTTCAGGAGGTACAAGTGACCTGGCCCTCCCTAAATGACACACAAAACACACCTTGATGCCTTATTTCATTTTTATTCTTTAACTGCATGCAAGAACTGGCATCTGCTGCTGCTGCTGCTGCAAACAAAAAAATCCCTCTCGAATTAAAATCATGCATTCGATAAATCTGACCAGGCTGAGGGATCATTATTAAAAGACGCAGAAATGTTTATTCATGACAACTGTGGGGTGGCTGATACCCCACGTGCACCCATCGAAGTCTTCAACCCTGCCACGAATACATCATCCTTTTGCATCCCGCGTCCCCCACCTGGCAAAAGATGAGCATCCTCCAGAATTTGCTTCCCCTTCTGTAAGCTGCAAGCTTCTTCTCGATTTCCTCTGAGAAAGAGAGAAGGGAAGAACGGTAAGAGGAATGGAGTTTCTGTAAAACGATACCTTGGTGTCTGAATCAACATATGCATACGAAGGCGTTTTTAGCCGGAAAAAAACAACCATGTATAGTAAGGCGTTTTTAGATGAAAAAAAAACGATCATGTATAGTAAGGCGTTTTTAGATGAAAAAAAAACGACCATGTATAGTAAGGCGTTTTTAGCCGAAAGAAACGACCATGTATAGTAAGGCGTTTTTACCCGAAAAAAGACGACCATGTATAGTAAGGCGTTTTTAGCCAAAAAAAACGAACATGTATAGTAAGGTGTTTTTAGCCAAAAAAAACGACCATGTATAGTAAGGCGTTTTTGACCGAAAGAAACGACATAGTATAGTAAGGCGTTTTTAGCCGAAAGAAACGACCATGTATAGTAAGGCGGTTTAACAGAAAAAAACGACCATGTATAGTAAGGCGTTTTTAGCAAAAAAAAAACGACCATGTATAGTAAGGCGTTTTTAGCAAAAAAAAACGACCATGTATAGTAAGGCGTTTTTAGCAAAAAAAAAACCGACCATGTATAGTAAGGCGTTTTTAGCCGAAAAAAAACGACCATGTATAGTAAGGCGTTTTTAGCCAAAAAAACGACCATGTATATAGTAAGGCGTTTTTAGCCAAAAAAACGACCATGTATAGTAAGGCGTTTTTGGCCCGAAAAAAACGACCATGTATAGTAAGGCGTTTTTAACAGAAAAAAACGACCATGTATAGTAAGGCGTTTTATGCCGAAAAAAACGACCATGTATAGTAAGGCGTTTTTAGCCAAAAAACGACCATGTATATAGTAAGGCGTTTTTAGCAAAAAAACCCGACCATGTATAGTGAGGCGTTTTTAGCCGAAAAAAACGACCATGTATAGTAAGGCGTTTTTAGCCAAAAAACGACCATGTATAGTAAGGCGTTTTTAGCCAAAAAACGACCATGTATATAGTAAGGCGTTTTTAGCAAAAAAACCCGACCATGTATAGTAAGGCGTTTTTAGCCGAAAAAAAACGACCATGTATAGTAAGGCGTTTTTAGCCAAAAAAACGACCATGTATATAGTAAGGCGTTTTTAGCCAAAAAAACGACCATGTATAGTAAGGCGTTTTTAGCCAAAAAAACCCGACCATGTATAGTAAGGCGTTTTTAGCCGAAAAAAAACGACCATGTATAGTAAGGCGTTTTTAGCCAAAAAAACGACCATGTATATAGTAAGGCGTTTTTAGCCAAAAAAACGACCATGTATAGTAAGGCGTTTTTAGCCAAAAAAAACGACCATGTATAGTAAGGCGTTTTTAACAGAAAAAAACGACCATGTATAGTAAGGCGTTTTTAACAGAAAAAAACGACCATGTATAGTAAGGCGTTTTATGCCGAAAAAAACGACCATGTATAGTAAGGCGTTTTTAGCAAAAAAAAACCGACCATGTATAGTAAGGCGTTTTTAACAGAAAAAAACGCCCATGTATAGTAAGGCGTTTTTAGCAAAAAAACCCGACCATGTATAGTAAGGCGTTTTTAGCAAAAAAAAAAAGACCATGTATAGTAAGGCGTTTTTAGCCGGAAAAAACGACCATGTATAGTAAGGCGTTTTTAGCCAAAAAAAACGACCATGTATAGTAAGGCGTTTTTAGCAAAAAAAACCCGACCATGTATAGTAAGGCGTTTTTAACAGAAAAAAACGACCATGTATAGTAAGGCGTTTTTAGCAAAAAAAACGACCATGTATAGTAAGGCGTTTTTAGCCAAAAAAAACGACCATGTATAGTAAGGCGTTTTTAGCAAAAAAACCCCACCATGTATAGTAAGGCGTTTTTAGGCGAAAGAAACGACCATGTATAGTAAGGCGTTTTATGCCGAAAAAAACGACCATGTATAGTAAGGCGTTTTTAGCAAAAAAAACCCGACCATGTATAGTAAGGCGTTTTTAGCAAAAAAACCCGACCATGTATAGTAAGGCGTTTTTAGCCAAAAAAACGACCATGTATAGTAAGGCGTTTTTAACAGAAAAAAACCGACCATGTATAGTAAGGCGTTTTTAACAGAAAAAAACCGACCATGTATAGTAAGGCGTTTTATGCCGAAAAAAACGACCATGTATAGTAAGGCGTTTTTAGCCCAAAAAAACGAACATGTATAGTAAGGCGTTTTTAACAGAAAAAAACGACCATGTATAGTAAGGCGTTTTTAGGCGAAAGAAACGACCATGTATAGTAAGGCGTTTTTAGCCAATAAAAACGACCATGTATAGTAAGGCATTTTTGGCCGAAAAAAACGACCATGTATAGTAAGGCGTTTTTAGCCGAAAAAACGACCATGTATAGTAAGGCGGTTTTAGCCCAAAAAGACGACCATGTACAGAAAGGCGTTTTTAGCCGAAAAAAAACGACCATGTGTAGTAAGGCGTTTTTAGCCGAAAAAAACGACCATGTATTTTTAGCGTGTTTTTAGCATGTAAGGCGTTTTTAGCCAATAAAAACGACCATGTATAGTAAGGCATTTTTGGCCGAAAAAAACGACCATGTATAGTAAGGTGTTTTTAGCAAAAAAAAAAACGACCATGTATAGTAAGGCGTTTTTAACAGAAAAAAACGACCATGTATAGTAAGGCGTTTTTAGCAAAAAAAACCTGACCATGTATAGTAAGGCGTTTTTAGCAAAAGAAAACGACCATGTATAGTAAGGCGTTTTTAGCCGAAAAAAACGACCATGTATAATAAGGCGTTTTTAGCCAAAAAAACCCGACCATGTATAGTAAGGCGTTTTTAACAGAAAAAAACGACCATGTATAGTAAGGCGTTTTTAGCAAAAAAACCCCACCATGTATAGTAAGGCGTTTTTAGGCGAAAGAAACGACCATGTATAGTAAGGCGTTTTATGCCGAAAAAAAAGACCATGTATAGTAAGGCGTTTTTAACCGAAAAAAAAATGACCATGTATAGTAAGGCGTTTTTAGCAAAAAAAACCGACCATGTATAGTAAGGCGTTTTTAGCCGAAAAAAAACTACCATGTATAGTAAGGCGTTTTTAGCAAAAAAAACCGACCATGTATAGTAAGGCGTTTTTAGCACAAAAAAAACC
The DNA here is from genome assembly GCF_025434085.1 of Hippocampus zosterae. Taxonomy (NCBI): domain Eukaryota; kingdom Metazoa; phylum Chordata; class Actinopteri; order Syngnathiformes; family Syngnathidae; genus Hippocampus; species Hippocampus zosterae. Next base: position 10,158,900 of record NC_067468.1, read on the forward strand.
GACCATGTATAGTAAGGCGTTTTTAGCCGAAAAAAACGACCATGTATAGTAAGGTGTTTTTAGCAAAAAAAAAACCGACCATGTATAGTAAGGCGTTTTTAACAGAAAAAAACGACCATGTATAGTAAGGCGTTTTTAGCAAAAAAAACCGACCATGTATAGTAAGGCGTTTTTAGCAAAAAAAACCGACCATGTATAGTAAGGCGTTTTTAGCAACAAAAAAAAACGACCATGTATAGTAAGGCGTTTTTGGCCGAAAAAAACAACCATGTATAGTAAGGCGTTTTTAGCCAAAAAAGACGACCATGTATAGTAAGGCATTTTTGGCCGAAAAAAACGACCATCTATAGTAAGGCGTTTTTAGCCGAAAAAACGACCATGTATAGTAAGGCGTTTTTAGCCCAAAAAGACGACCATGTACAGAAAGGCGTTTTTAGCCCAAAAAAACGACCATGTATAGTAAGGCGTTTTTAGCCCAAAAAAACGACCATGTATAGTAAGGCGTTTTTAGCCAAAAAAAACGACCATGTATAGTAAGGCGTTTTTAGGCGAAAGAAACGACCATGTATAGTAAGGCGTTTTATGCCGAAAAAAACGACCATGTATAGTAAGGCGTTTTTAACCGAAAAAAACGACCATGTATAGTAAGGCGTTTTTAGCAAAAAAAAAACGACCATGTATAGTAAGGCGTTTTTAGCCGAAAAAAAGACCATGTATAGTAAGGCGTTTTTAGCAAATAAAAACGACCATGTATAGTAAGGCGTTTTAACAGAAAAAAACGACCATGTATAGTAAGGCGTTTTTAGGCGAAAGAAACGACCATGTATAGTAAGGCGTTTTATGCCGAAAAAAAAGACCATGTATAGTAAGGCGTTTTTAACCGAAAAAAACGACCATGTATAGTAAGGCGTTTTTAGCAAAAAAACCCGACCATGTATAGTAAGGCGTTAGAATGTCAGTTAATTATTTGCTTTTTGTGGAGTTTTTTCTTTTGCACTACTGTACATCTTCGTTGTTTTCGGCTCAAAAACGCCTTACTACTATGTCGTTTTTTTCGTCTCAAAAACGCCTTACTAGACTATATCGTTTTTTTTTCGTCTCAAAAACGCCTTACTATACTGTCGTTTATTTCGTGCCAAAAACGCCTTACTATACTATATCGTTTTATTTCAGCTCAAAAACGCCTTACTATACTATGTTGTTTTTTTCGTGCCAAAAACACCTTACTATACTATATCGTTGTTTTCGGCTCAAAAACACCTTACTACTATGTCGTTTTTTTTCGTCTCAAAAACGCCTTACTAGACTATATCGTTTTTTTCGGCTCAAAAACGCCTTACTATACTATATCGTTTTTTTCGGGCCAAAAACGCCTTACTATACTATGTCGTTTTTTTCGGGCCAAAAACGCCTGACTACTATGTCGTTTTTTTCCTCTCAAAAACGCCTTACTGTCGTTTTTTTCGGCTGAAAAACGCCTTACTAGACTATATCGTTTTTTTCCTCTCAAAAACGCCTTACTGTCGTTTTTTTCGGCTGAAAAACGCCTTAATATACTATGACGTTTTATTTCAGCTCAAAAACGCCTTACTATACTATGTTGTTTTTTTCGTGCCAAAAACACCTTACTATACTATATCGTTGTTTTCGGCTCAAAAACACCTTACTACTATGTCGTTTTTTTTCGTCTCAAAAACGCCTTACTAGACTATATCGTTTTTTTCGGCTCAAAAACGCCTTACTATACTATATCGTTTTTTTCGGCTCAAAAACGCCTTACTATACTATGTCGTTTTTTTCGGGCCAAAAACGCCTTACTACTATGTCGTTTTTTTCCTCTCAAAAACGCCTTACTGTCGTTTTTTTCGGCTGAAAAACGCCTTACTAGACTATATCGTTTTTTTCCTCTCAAAAACGCCTTACTGTCGTTTTTTTCGGCTGAAAAACACCTTAATATACTATGACGTTTTATTTCAGCTCAAAAACGCCTTACTATACTGTTGTTTTTTTCGTGCCAAAAACACCTTACTATACTATATCGTTGTTTTCGGCTCAAAAACACCTTACTACTATGTCGTTTTTTTTCGTCTCAAAAACGCCTTACTAGACTATATCGTTTTTTTCGGCTCAAAAACGCCTTACTATACTATATCGTTTTTTTCGGCTCAAAAACGCCTTACTATACTATGTCGTTTTTTTCGGGCCAAAAACGCCTTACTACTATGTCGTTTTTTTCCTCTCAAAAACGCCTTACTGTCGTTTTTTTCGGCTGAAAAACGCCTTACTAGACTATCGTTTTTTTCCTCTCAAAAACGCCTTACTGTCGTTTTTTTCGGCTGAAAAACGCCTTAATATACTATGACGTTTTATTTCAGCTCAAAAACGCCTTACTATATCTTTTTTTTTCGTCTCAAAAACGCCTTACTAGACTATATCGTTTTTTTCGGGCCAAAAACGCCTTACTACTATGTCGTTTTTTTCCTCTCAAAAACGCCTTACTGTCGTTTTTTTCGGCTGAAAAACGCCTTAATATACTATGACGTTTTATTTCAGCTCAAAAACGCCTTACTATATCTTTTTTTTCGTCTCAAAAACGCCTTACTAGACTATATCGTTTTTTTCGGCTCAAAAACGCCTTACTATACTATATCGTTTTTTTCGGCTCAAAAACACCTTACTATACTATATCGTTGTTTTCGGCTCAAAAACACCTTACTACTATGTCGTTTTTTTTCGTCTCAAAAACGCCTTACTAGACTATATCGTTTTTTTCGGCTCAAAAACGCCTTACTATACTATATCGTTTTTTTCGGCTCAAAAACGCCTTACTATACTATGTCGTTTTTTTCGGGCCAAAAACGCCTTACTACTATGTCGTTTTTTTCCTCTCAAAAACGCCTTACTGTCGTTTTTTTCGGCTGAAAAACGCCTTACTAGACTGTATCGTTTTTTTCCTCTCAAAAACGCCTTACTGTCGTTTTTTTCGGCTGAAAAACGCCTTAATATACTATGACGTTTTATTTCAGCTCAAAAACGCCTTACTATATCTTTTTTTTTCGTCTCAAAAACGCCTTACTAGACTATATCGTTTTTTTCGGGCCAAAAACGCCTTACTACTATGTCGTTTTTTTCCTCTCAAAAACGCCTTACTGTCGTTTTTTTCGGCTGAAAAACGCCTTACTAGACTATATCGTTTTTTTCCTCTCAAAAACGCCTTACTGTCGTTTTTTTCGGCTGAAAAACACCTTAATATACTATGACGTTTTATTTCAGCTCAAAAACGCCTTACTATACTGTTGTTTTTTTCGTGCCAAAAACACCTTACTATACTATATCGTTGTTTTCGGGCCAAAAACGCCTTACTACTATGTCGTTTTTTTCCTCTCAAAAACGCCTTACTGTCGTTTTTTTCGGCTGAAAAACGCCTTACTATAATATGTCGTTTTTTTTCGACTCAAAAACGCCTTACTATACCATATCGTTTTTTTTCGTCTCAAAAACGCCTTACTATACTATATCGTTTTTTTCGGCTGAAAAACGCCTTACTATAATATGTCGTTTTTTTTTACTCAAAAACGCCTTACTATACCATATCGTTTTTTTTCGTCTCAAAAACGCCTTACTATACTATATCGTTTTTTTCGTCTCAAAAAGGCCTTATTATACTTTGTTGTTTTTTTCGTGCCAAAAACTCCTTACTATACTATATCGTTTTTTTCGGGCCAAAAACGCCTTACTATACTACCGTATTTTCACGACTATTCGACGCATCGTACTAATGGCCGCAGTCTCAGTAATGCGTGACATTTCTGTATTTTACACATACACAGGACGCATCGTACGAATGGGCGCAGTTTTACAGTGGTAAAACATACGCCAGCTTAAACATACGGCATGCATGCGCGCACTCTAACACGTTAGCTTGAAGCATACGGTAGCACGCCAAGACATACAGATAAGATAAAAACACGTTTTTAAAAAGGCAACGAAAGCAGAACTGAGTTTGGGTGTATTTTATTTAGCCATCGTACAATGTTCTCATGTTTTTCGATCAATCATCACCCAGAAATCCATCAAAGTCCTCATCCTCTGTATCAGAAGCAGAGGACTGCACATCTCAGTTGTCATTGAATGCATGCTAGTGTGAGTTGCTACGCATTGCCGAGCGGAAAGAAGGAGTACCAACAGCAAAGTCAACATTTCTCTCGTGTGAAGCTTTCCCACATTTGAAAGTAAAGAACAGAGCGAAACATGGTGGCAGCGCGTGTGTGTGTAGAAAGAATTGAACAATTGTGCAAGTACCGTAATCCATCAAAAACGCCGCGTTCCCTCTCGTTGTTGCGTATTGTGGCGTAACTCGCCAAGCGCTGCCTCTCACTCTTTGTAAAGTTGTGTTTGCCACCGATCATCCATTGTTCCCATGCCGTTTGCAACTTTACTTTGAACGCCCGGTTGATGCCAATGTCCAGCGGTTGGAATTCTTTAGTCAAGCCTCCGGGAATAACGGCAAGCTCAGAGTTCATTTGCTTGACTTTTTTTTTTCACCGCTGCTGTGAGATGGGCACGCATGCCAAAAGCATAACCGGTGGCTTTAAGTTTGAACTGAGCTTCGTAGGCGTGCGTGTCTTTTTGTCGAATTTATTTTCAGGGGTTCTTAGAAACCAAAACCGGAGTTGTTTTGCAACAATGCACATTGCCACACTCTATACAAGTGTTGGTACTGGCTTGAGGCGTCCACTTACACGCCCACCCTTCACCATTGGCGGACTAGCTTGTCTGTCCTCTCTCTCCCTCTCCCTCTCTCGCTCGCTCTCTCCCCCTCTCCATATATGTATATATACACGCCCACCCTTCCCTGATTGGCCGACTTCTTTCATGCCTGGCACCGTCACTTCCGCCTTTTCTCTATATAAACAGCGTGTCGGCTGTCAGTCAGATTTTGGAACTCGGCGCATATAAAGGACGCTCCGCACCATAAGGCGTCCTGTCCATTTTGGAGAAAATTTGAGACTTTTAATGGCGCCTTATAGTCGTGAAAATACGGTATGTCTTTTTTTGGGGGGGGGCCAAAAACGCCTTATTATACGATATCATTTTTTTCGGCTAAAAAACGCCTTACAATACTATGTCGTTTTTTTCGGGCCAAAAACGCCTTACTATACTGTCTTTTTTTGGGGGGGGCCAAAAACGCCTTACTATACTATGTCGTTTTTTTCAGGCCAAAAACGCCTTACTATATACTATGTATTTTTTTTCTGCTCAAAAACGCCTTACTATAATGGTCGTTTTTTGGGGCTAAAAACGCCTTACTATACATGGTCGGTTTTTTTGGGCTAAAAACGCCTTGCTATGCATGGTCGTTTTTTTCGGACAAAAACGCCTTACTGTACATGGTCGTTTTTTTTCGGCTAAAAATGCCTTTCTGTACATGGTCGTCTTTTTGGGCTAAAAACGCCTTACTATACATGGTCGTTTTTTCGGCTAAAAACGCCTTACTATACATGGTCGTTTTTTTCGGCCAAAAATGCCTTACTATACACGGTCGTTTTTATTGGCTAAAAACGCCTTACTATACATGGTCGTTTTTTTCGGCTAAAAATGCCTTACTACACATGGTCGTTTTTTTTTGCTAAAAACGCCTTACTATACATGGTCGTTTTTTTCGGTTAAAAACGCCTTGCTATACATGGTCGTTTTTTTCGGCCAAAAACGCCTTACTGTACATGGTCGTTTTTTTTCGGCTAAAAACGGCTTTCTGTACATGGTGCTCTTTTTCCGCCAAAAACGCCTTACCGTGGTCGTTTTTTTTTCGGGCAAAAATGCCTTTATACTCTTGGCATTTTTTTTGGCTAAAAACGCCTTGCTATATATACCAGTACTGTACATGGTCGTTTTATCGGCCAAAAACAGCCTACTAGACATGGTCGTTTTTTGCGACTAAAAACGCCTTAGTATACATGGTCGTTTTTTTTTTCCGGCTAAAAATGTCTTCCTATACATGGTCGTTTTTGGGGGGCTAAAAACGCCTTTTTATACAGTACATGGTCGTTTTTTCGGCCAAAAACGCCTTCCTATACATGGTGGGGATTTTTCGGCTTAAAACGCCGTACTATACATGGTTGTTTTTTTGGGGGCTAAAAACTCTTTACTATATATACAGTACATGGTCGTTTTTTTTCGGCCAAAAACGCCTTACTATACATGGTCGTTTTTTTAGCTAAAAACGCCTTAGTATACTGTACATGGTTATATTTTTCAGCTATAAATGCCTTTGTATAGATTGCCGGAAAAAACGACCATGTGTATGTTGTAAGGCATTTTTAGCCCCCAAAAAACAACCATCTATCGTCAGGTGTTTTTAGCCGAAAAAAACGACCATGTCTATATAGTCAGCCGTTTTTAGCCCCCAACAACCGAAAATACGGTAATCAAAATTTACTGAATGAAAAAAAAATGCACTGAATAGATTCTTATGAATTGAAATATACTTTTTAATGCAAAAAAAGTCAGTGGAAAGACTGACTCACCTAAAATGTCATCAAAAGTTGCATGTTCATGGTCCTGAATGACAAGAGACAGCATTTATCAGAAAAAGACATGCGTGCCGTGACGGCATTTTCAGTTTTTGACTCACATAGAGGATGGGTATGATGGACGGGTCATCCCTGCGGATTATTGTGGGTACGTATTCCGCCTTGGGGACTTTTGAGGAGATCAGCTGAAGGTGAAGCCAAAGGGGAGGGTTGGTTCCAAACCGCAAAGGAAAATGATGACAATCGGTGAATAATAAAGGAAAGGCTCCAAGTGAAAAAGCAGAAAAGGGCGAAAACAGCCATAGATTGGTGGGAGCCATCAGGTAGTCCGGTCATATGTTGGCAAGAAACTATCAATGACTCCACTCTCCCCCACAACTGCATCGGGGAATATTGAGCTCAAAACCTTTCAACTGGAAAAAGGCCAATTTGACTGCCAGCAGAACAGCTTTTATGAACAATTTATGAACCTGCAGACAGGTTGTGTTAAATATTGAGGTTGGATTGATTCACTCAAATTTTTCGAATAAAAATCTGATTTTTAAAATATTTTTTTATAGCATTTCATTTCATTGTGACAAGTCCAATCTGCGAAAAGTATGACTTTCCAGTTTTGTGCAAAGCAGCATGGCTCTGCCAATCATTATAATAACACATGATCAGCAAAAAAGGGCTCGGGAAGGATCTCGGGTGCGGTTACGTTTGGTTCAGTGCCTTTTAGAGATGAGAATCATCATCATCAATAAATCGTGTCCTGAAATAATTGAGGGCAAAAAAGGAAGGCAATACTTGTCTGCAAACAGCATTGAATGGAACCTCAAGTTTCAAACGTTCACAACGGGAAGTAATGTTTCCCATTGAAACGAATGGAAATGCAATTAATCTGTCCCCACTCATAACACATTTGTTTTGATTATTTTGAGAATTGGCCCTTTTGTCATCTTAAAGGACACTATATTTCAATAAATAACACACACATACACGCACACATGGTAAATAGTATTTTTTGAGGACTTCTGTTAGGCTATCACATCATTCACAAACGGGACCGGTATAAGATTTGTGATTGGACGACCGAGGATGCGGCGGTGGAACTTCTGCCGACATATGCTTACATACAGCCTTCACCATTACGCAACAGAGGGATGCACATCATCAGTTTTCAGTTTACATTTGTATCCCAAAACTAATATGTAAAAAGAGGACATTTTTCGATGAAAAATTTCACACGTAACCGGAATTGTTCTTCAAAAGGGACGTTGGTAACTCCAGGCTTCCCTGCGCTAGCATCGTGCAGCCAGTGTCCTCACGTATGTCTCACCATGATTTTGGGAGGTACAAAGTCATCTCCCTCGCAGGCGAGCCTCTCCATCTCTCTCTCCTCCTCCCAGTCGGCAGCTTCATCAACGCCGCCTTCGTCGAGGGTGCTGCAGGATGTCTGCAGGTCCCCACCTTGGAAAGTAGAATGCGGGAGGAGGTAAAGACAAGACTCACCAAGTGCCTTATGTCGGCCGAGGGCATATTCGGAAGGTGCGGAATAGTGACCCAGAGGGGGAGGTTCTTAATGGATGGGAGGTACTGATGTTAGAAAATGGCAGATGGCAAAAACGCAGAGACAGCTGTCGGATGTAGGAAAAGAATGACTGATGGTTGAGAGGAAGCAGATTTTTATCATCGCATCACGCACAGAATCATAAAATGTCTCATAATTATTTTTTTTGTGTCAGAAACCGAGATTTATTTTGAACAACATAGGGGTGCAGTCACTGCCATGTTTTGCATCTATTTCGACTCAATTTGACCTTGTGACACACAACACAACAGGAACTTACGACATATGTGTTTTGATTGAAGACGAAATATGATATTAATCATTCTTTGATATTCCGAAATCGGACTCATATTATTGTGCTCAATCAGAATCATCTTTAGAATCAGAATCATCTTTATTGGCCAAGTTTGTAGAACACACAAGGAATTTGTCTCTCAATGGCAGGGGACATTTGAAGGACATTCTGAAATAAACACAAATGATTGAACGGCGGCTTTGTCTGATTTCCCGGCGACTGAGGAATCATGAATGCATTTCGATGGAAATGTGATTAGCGAATAGTGAAAACCAAACAGCATTTAAGCAGTGCTTAATCACCACCATGACAAGATGAGTCGAGTGAATTCCACAATGCTCTTTCCTCATCATTACCCTCCAATGTCGTTTGCGCCTCGTTCTTTCAGCTCCTACGAGGCTACAAAAAATGACACTGCAGGAACGTCTACCTCATTTAAACGCGAAGAGTGTCGTTGAGAGAGTACGGCGAATGAAGTACGGTATTTATTAAATTGATTCAAACTAAACAGTCGAATGAACAACAGTGAAATGGAGCTCGGAAATGAATATGCGAATGTATTCATCTGTGTTTTGTAAAATCGCTGTGTGACGTCTGCGTGCTTTGAGTTCAGTCTCGCTAAAATGCAACGGATCATTTTGTGGAAGCGTCCCGTTAAAGAATAACATTAAACTTCTTTGAGGCATAAATTTCTGAGCAGCTAGCATACAAGTGTCATTTTCACTTTTACTCTTTAAGCTAAAGGCTAGCTTTATGCTCGTGTACTCTTCTAGCTAGCATGATCCAAATGTAGCTCTTTTTAGCTGACTTTTTCTTCCCCCTTTGACAGTTAGGTTTAAATAGCGTTATGCGGTGTATTTGGAGGTATTTGAATCGGTCTTCCAGAATTAGCAAAGATTATTTTTCTGTTAGCTACTTGGAGTGATGTGACGTTTGCCATTTTAGCAGGCTACACGAGCAATTTTGGGTGGGGTCCTTCTAGCCTTTGACGCAGAACATTATTCGACGTCCCTAATCAGAATAAGTGGCGTAGAAAATTAGAAGATAGATCGATGATTTTTTTTTTGTGGAGTGTGTGTGTGTGTGTGGGTGGGGGGGGGGGTCAAACATACAGTGCACAAACACATTAGCAAAAATGGACAAGGAGACATTTATAGCCACACCATGACTGTGACTCCTCCAACGAATACCAACACCTTTTTCTTCGGGAAAGAGAGACAACGCAACATTAGCACAACATTCGACTGCACTCAAATGCAAACAGCGATCACGCGAGACACACGAAAGATGGACGTGGAGAGAAAACGGAAAAACCACCAACACGAGACACAGACGTCAACGGACAAAGACAAGCGGTAGAATGCAACCAGCGATCCACACATACAATAGATTAGAATCCTACATTCGTGAATCAAAATTCTCTCACACACACACACACACACACACATTTTGGGAGACACTCACAGCGAGGGCAGCACAAAGTTGAATTGGGGTCGTAAAGGAACACAGACTGACAGGGGCAGCAGAGACAGCGAGTTTGTGTGTTTTTCATGTACTTTGTGTTTGTGCATGTGTGTCTACCAGATAGTCTAAAAACTGTTTCCCAACCTTGAGTGCGCCAAGGCACACATTTCACATAAAAAAAATATATATACCTGTATCACGGCACACCACTCGACAAAAAGATGAGGAGGAAAAAAAAAGCGGATACGGATATAAGGATTTGATTAGGTAGCTTCTGTCTTCTCGTTGGAGAGCAGTTGAATGTTCTGCCTGTTAGAATGCGTGGTTGGCAGAGATTAATATTGATTTGTAATTTTGAAATAGAAAATAATTGGGGTGGAACAATAAACAATTTGTTGCGGAAAATCATTTTTTTTCAACTTCAATTTGAACTAGTTTTCAGCTCTGGTTTGAATTATTTTAGGAAAGCTATCTATTTCACAATCGTCTGGGTGATGTCAACGTGTATGCGTGTCCATGCAGCGTGGACTCACTGTCTCTGGGTTCATGAGGAGAGTCAGTCTTGACAGGGGTGGGGTCACTCCAGGAGCGGCTGAAACTCTTCGATCTACGCTCAGCGAACGCTAGTGCAAGCGGGGGGAGAGATTGTCACACGCACACGCGCGTACTTTGGAACCCACAAGCGACCTCAGAACGTGCAGAGGCAAATGCGGCTACAAGAGCACAAATGAAGCGAACGTCCACTGGGAAAACACGCACGCACACACGAGGGACAAAAAGGCACAGTTTGAATTGAGCTCTTCCAAACCAAATTCATCCATGCATGCCTTTCTGGCCCTTGGAAAAGCGCAGGATTGTTTTTTTGTTTTTGTTTTTTATTTGCCCGAAACATTACGAAAATGACTCAGGCAATTACGCAATTACGCAATTAAGCTAACGATATAAAATGTTGCCTTATTCAGCATGTTTATGATGGCTCTAATTAACACCTGCTGCTCTGCGCATCACCGTAAATCAATGCCTGCAGCCACAATATGAGGGAATGCGGCATTTAGGCGAGGAAAATAAAAAGATGCTAACCCCAAAATGACACATGAAAGCCGACACGGCGTCTTATAATCCGATGCGCCATCTATATGGAACAATATTCAGATTTCTTGGACCGTGTATCTTAAATGTTCTGTAAAGCGCTTTTTTTTTAAATAACTGCAGCTATTGTGAAAGCCTCCATTGTCTATCTAAAGCTGTATTGTATTGTATCCCCTTTAGCATAGCTCCATCTAGTGGATGCATAGAACAACAGCAGCCACTATTGTGACTTCTATTCCATGCGCCTGATATATGAAAGCAGTTATCAAATAGGACATTCATTGAAGGTGCGCCTTATACTCCGAAGCGACTTACAGTGCAGAAAATACGGTACCAACTTTAGCAAACAATCCAACAAGCTCCTTTATATGAGAGGTCAACCAGTTTCCCCATTCACACACACAAACACACGCACACACACACACATCCTTTTTCTATGACTCAACCTTCAAACTCTTCTTTAGAATATCTGGAGTCTAAAAACAAACATTCAAAGTGAAGCCACAGGAAAAGACCACCTATGGGGGGGGGGGGGGGGGCATTTCTTCTGGGATGCGCACACACATATACCAAACCCCGGAACTCCACAAAATCCCCGAACACAACATTGGCAGCCTCACATTTGCAGAAGCCAGCGGTAAACAGAAAAAGAATGCACACACACGGATGAAGGCGAGGTGAACAATAACGGGCAATTTGTGCATCAATCACACACACAGACGCGCGCACGCACACACATCTGACTCACTCTGTGCTTTAATCCTTCTGCTGCCCACCATACGAAGATGCTTCCGGAAGTTCCTTTTGGGCAGAGAAACCACGGAGGAGGAGGAGGAGGCCGCCAAATGTCAAATTTAAGGGCAGCATACAGTGGAAAGGAAGAGGGTGGGTGGGGAAACAACAATGACAACAAAGGGTTGAAAGACAAAACAAGACATTATTAAGTCTCGAGCATTATTGTGGGTAATGTTCTTGTCGTTGGTGGGCGGTAAAGAGCAGTTGACTCATTCATGGAACGACAGCGGCCAAGAGGAAAGCCTCATTCCTCCTTGAAAAGGGGAACCGAGTCGAGGGTTTTTCTGCGATAGCAATTCCAAGTTTCATCGATTGCTGATAGCAAGTGACCAAACATTCATTGTCTTCAAAACTTGGAAGCAACAATGTCAAAATATAATTTTGTACCTCGCTTGATCTGGTCCAGCCCCCTGGGGAAATAAAATTAGCTGCTATAGTAAATCTCACTTTATGAACAACATCCACAAACAAAATAATAAAAAAAAAAGGAAAGTTTTGGCCACTTCTATTTATTTTTACTTCAATTTAATGGACACTGTGCTGCCCCTTCTGGCGGGGGCAGTATACCAATATATACATAGAGACCGTCAAACCTTAGTAAACTGCAGTAATACTTTTTTCCCCGCAGAGGATAAATAATGCATACCTAACCGAATGTCATCGATACACCATGCAGTTCTCATATGTTGAATTATTGGATGACAAAGCAAAGAAAACAAAAATTAGGTGGCTTGTATTTTGAAAAACATTGGATCCCTAATATCTCACGGCATCAATGGATTTTTAAGGGCGTTGGCTTCAACCAAACTCATTCATGCACAGATGAAATTAAATCAACATTTAAAAAAAAAACCTTAAAAGTCACTACTTTCATTATCTCTTCTCACGATTGATCCTCCTGCGCGTGTTATCCCCTTTATTAGTCTATACTTCATTTAGTGACATCGACAAGATTTGTCTTTCCAGCTTTGACGACGACGATAACTTCCGCTATCAGTTTAAAACTGCAACTCACTGTTGAGATAATACGTTTGCTGGTTGACAGGGACTGAAAGGACACCTTTAATTTCCGTAATCATAGCGAGACAAAGTGCGACTGACAACAGCAGCAGAAGTGAGGCAAGGATCAAGGCTGATGTTCGAGACAACATACTTAAAAAAAATATCTATATATGCTCCCATTTTCGAGGTTGCTACACATGACGCGTAGCATCAAAGGGGGAGGTGATAAAGCACGCTGGAATAACAGCATGATAAAGCGCCTGCAGGCTGCGATTAAACGCTTTGTTGTTTGGAAGTTTGGAAAAAAGTGGCCTCATTATGTTTGTCAGAAATAGTACACACACACACACACACACACACACACACACACACACACACACACACACACACACACACACACACACACACACACACCTGTCTCCCAATATGAAGGGTGTATCCCATTTTCCTTGCACAGACAAATGCTCTTTTTGTTTTACGTGCATCTCTATCATGAATCCAAATACGCTCAATTGTAACGCACGGTATAAACATAATTCTGAAAATATGAAAGCAAAGCATGTGATCACAAATGAATCATATAAACATGTAAAATAGGAACCGCCGCCTACAGTGCAATGAAATGCAGAACAAAGACAAGCGCTGAAAGAGAAGACGAGTCTGCCAAAATGTCGGCGATTCCTATCATTTAACGACGTCATTAATCCTTCAGTGTCCATTTTAACGATACAGCTATACATGGCTGACTTCTCAGAAAAGTCTGTCTGAATACATTTTATCACAGCAAATAAATGTAGAATAGAAGGAAATTCGATTAAAATGTTCACCCCCTCCGTTCCCTAAAAAAAAAAAAAATCTGTCTTCAGCAAGAAACATTAAGAAAGTAATAAACTGCCAATCTATTTGGACGTGCCCCAAATTGGATGAGTTTGTCCTTGGTCCAAATTACGCCTGTCTAGGAAGACAGTAATTAACTAGGATGCAAAGTGGCTAGAAAAGAAAATGACAACAACAAAAAAAAAGGACACTTTATACGGAATCTTCGGCATGGCCAATTAAAACATGACACATTGACAGTAATTGGAACGGATCGGCACCTAAATCTAACGCCATTGCACAAACAAAAAGAAAATCCACTTCAGCCAGGGTAACAAAAAAAAACGAAAGCGATGACGTCAGGGAGCAGCGGAGTTTCCAGTGTTGCGCCAAGTTTGTTGTGACCACTCACTCTGATTAAAGCACACGCAACGCACATCCACACCGCAGATGGATGACAGCGCCGCCGCAGAGGGATTGAGTGGCGCTCGTTTGGTGTCAAGTGTCCCATCTGCTCTTGTGTGTGACACAGCATCTTGAGCCCGAGTGGGACCATTTTTAAAGGACGCCGGCGCTGATGTCACCCACTTGCCAAAGTGATTTCCACGTGTTACTTTGTCCTCGTCACCCTAACTCACGTGTGAAGCTCAAACTTAAGAGGTGTTTCCAAAAAGGGGTTGGATCCGCTCTACCATCTTGAGAAATCGAAAGGCTTCCTTCCAACTATTGGATTTGGTGGACTTTAACCCTTTCAGGGACAGCGGTTACTACAGTGGACAGTTTATGACATAAAGGGGTGTCAAACTCATTAAAACTCATTCAGTACCAGCCAATTCTAGACCAAGTCTGAAAAGACATTTAAAAACTGAAAAACCAACATCCATACATCCGGCGCGCTGTCGATTTTTGAGACAATATAAAGATTTGAAGTCTGCCTTCTAAGCCCCAAAAATACAGTACCGGAAAATCTTATCACTTCAAATGATTTATCTCGACTGCGCAATGCTGTTAAAACTCATTCACTCCCAAAGACGTTTTTAAACGTCTTTTCAGACTTGGTCTAGAATTGGCTGCTACTGAATGAGTTAAGAAAAACTGAAGCTAAAAAAATAAAAGAAATTGGATTTCTTAGTATGTCGCATACCTAAGTGGTCAACTCTCCAACAAAACACAGTGTGACACCCCGCTTAGAGCGTCACCCTCTTCCTCTCTTCCCCTAAGTCAGATTAGACTCATCCTTGAATATCAGTGCCACCAGACGAGCGCAAACGGTGCAAAAGCAAAGCCCGACAGGACACTTCATGCAAAACCTCTGGTTGACTGCTAAATCCTGCTCCCTGTCTCTCCTCTTTCTGGGGGCAAATCCCCGGAAAGCCCTGGCAGGATGTGGCACGGTATTTAAGGGATAAAAGAGGGAGAAGCCGGCATCGCAAAGGGAGGGGGGGGGGGGGGAGCGCAGACGGAAGCTGATGCCAGGGTTTTTAGCTGCGGGTTTTAGTTTAGCGGTGGAGGAAAAGCTAAAGCGTCCGCAGGTAGCGGATACAGTTTACAGGGCAGCGTCGACTGTCATCATGAGCTTGCTTTACTTGACCAAAACTAAAAGTTGGAGGCAGATGGACCGACAGCGCTGAACAGATGATCCCAACACGACTCTCTGCGGCTGACACCGTCGCGATGTGTCAACCGTGTTGCGAAACGCATCGCTTGCGACGAGCGGTTCAACACATTCGGGTGAACACGATTTGCAGCCGTTCGATGCAGACGCGGGCGGAAACGAACTCTGCCAGTGGCTCCAATTAACAATTAAAATATGCCTTTGGTAATAAATTGCTTGTTATCACGACGGCTTGTCAAATTTCCATCCGACTGACTGCTGCTTTTTGAAGGAAACATTTGACTTGATTGACGCACAAAACTTGTATCATGTGACGCAAGTTAATTACAAGGCCTCACTTGACCGAGCAGCGCGGCATGAATTCTGTTCACAGAGCGGTTTGCTTTTTGGATTGCGCAAGTGCGCATCAACGTTGTGGTAAGGAGAATTCATGACTTTTTTTTTTCCTCATCACAATGGTCAACATACTTTTAAAGTTGGGAGAATGGAGAATGTGAAAAACCTAATCTGGTGACAGTTGAACACTGGGGTGGATTGTTTGTATTTTCATTATTTCCCAGAGTAAATTGGAGGCCAACCTGAGAGGTTCCGCTGTGATCGAATTTTCGGCGGCTGATGGCAACTCTGGTGCAAGGAGATTGCTTTTGACAATCCCGAAGTGGTTCGTTGTGATCGTATTGACCATGTGTGATCCATTTATCAATAATCCCTCAGCATTTATCTTGTGTAAGCGAGAAGTCACTGGAGGACAGCATGAAATGTTCAGGCTTGGTGCTGTTCAAAAAGGCATTACGTTGGATGGATGGAATATATTTTTAGGTGTTGCTAGCTAGCTAGCTAGCTAGCACAGATGTAGCACAGTCTGCTGTGCACTCCGAAACAGATCCTCATCTATGGTCAGTTGGTTAGCAGCAAATCAAGGAGGCCGGGCCAAGGATGAAGTTTAAATGATTGATATCAAGGTTAAGAAACGGAAGTTCATCAATATCTACATTACACACACACACACACAAACAGCAAATAAGGATGTCAATACTCACGATATCCTGAGTTGTTGGTCCCAGTTTTGATTAGCATGCAAGCAGAGAAGGGGGGAAAGGGGGGGGGGGGAGAAAAAAAGTCATCAGGGTGCATCAAGTCTACAAAAACACAGACAGAAAGAGAAGTATAATGTGTGATTTAGTGATTGTATGATTTCACCATTTACTCTTAGCGGGATTTAACGAGCATCTAACTGATGAAAAAAATATTTTAAACAGTCTAAAAATACATTAAAAAAATAATAAATGTGAACAAATGTTCCTTTTGTGTCAAAGTACCCACAAACGCGTCAGAGAAAGTGCTACCAAACGAGACCGCATAAATAAACCCCTCCAATAATATTTCATACAATTGTAAAACATATCATACAATATAATCGCACTATAGATCGAAACGACGTATTAATTGTGATGCATCGCGTTTCTCGGCCAAGCTTTAAGGTGCCGCAAACGGATATTTGTGCTTTGGAAAATTAAAGTCACTGGCAAGCAGAGCGGGACATCCATCTTAAAGCCTATAAAAGCGACACGCTGGTAATGTTAAGGCTGTAGTCGGTATCATAACATTTACATTTGGTTGCAACGAGGAGGGTTAATCACGAATGCGCGTTGACGCGCGCTTCAAACACTCACGCCTGCATGGTGGTTGTGGCCGTTTGAAAGGTGAACATGTTTTCCTTGGGGAACCAGTTCGCATCATCTGCGGTAGGAGACAAAAAAACGGTCAGATAAAATACAATAAGAAGCAAGCAGAATTATGACCGCTCCACCCCCCCAAAAAAAGGTCGCACGTGAAGGCAAAATGTTTGAAATATGAAAGCACAAAAGCGGCACCAGCACTTCACAGTCCAGCACTCCACAAATGGAGAGAGAGAGGAGACACACGAGAAGAGAGAGCAGGAAAAAAGGGACACAAGGAGACAAAAAGTTAGCGATTATGCAGGTCACCGTGTTGCAGCCAACATCAAAGCCCCAGCGTTTATCAGACCAATGAGGGAAGAGATCTTGAAAAGCCTTTACCTTAACAGCTAATAATAATTTAAAAAGAAAGAAATAAAAAGAAAGGCTAGGTCGTGTTCGAAGTGACGCTAGCATAGTTTAGCACATGCTAACGAAATGTTAGCAAACACGATAGCCAGCGTTATCGCGGTTTGAGAGGTGTTGATTCAGGAATTTAGCATTGGGATTAGCATTATCTCGCTTTTGTTTGGGGCCATATTGTACCACCTGATCTAAAATAATTAAGTACAATTAGTATTTTTATTTTATTGTATTTTTATTGGTCGTGGGCCATACTGTATATGCCCCTACCCGTGGCACACGTTTGGAAGGATGAGTTGGAATCGACATCCCAGTGTTTTGGTATCGGTATATTTCGGGTTTGAGCTATTAATTACATTGATAAATATTTGTGGGTGGGTCTTATTAGTCGTGCTTTTCCACTCTTTGCCGCAGCGCTCGGCCTCTTGTGCCCGTGAATCACCATCCGCTAAGAGGTTTCCCAAAAGCTATTTCTTCACCGGTCTGAAGCACACAGCCCACGACGGGGTCTTCTGAAGCGCTGACCCAATTCCAAACAGATTTGTATTTTAGTGCCTCTCTTCTTCAGTGTGTCACCGCCCCCCCTCACCTCTCTCCAGCCCAGTCACCCGGTCCACACTCCACATCCTCTCGAGGCGTCGGTGCTGCTTGCCTGGCTCTCGGGATGCACTTTCAAGGTCCAGGGATCCTTGACTCCGAGAGGGGACAGCACTGCAGGACTCACAGGCCAGCCCTCGACATTCTGCCTCCGCTTTTCCACCGTCTCCCCAGCCGCGGATGTTGTGGGCGCTGACGGAGGTTTGCAGGGGGGGCTGAGCCAGCTGATGGTGGTGGTGGTGGTGTGCGGCGTGGTGGGAGTGAGACCCTGGGACACTCATGGCTTGCTGGTTACCGCTTCCGCTCGGCCCGCAGGCCCCTCCGCCGCCGCTTGACGGTCCCGTGTGGTGGTGGTGGTGGTTGCCGTGGTGATGGTGGGCGCCGCCGCAGCTGCCGGCGCCACGGCCGCTCGCGCTTTGGTGGTACTGGGTTGGCGACGACGAGGAGGACGAAGGGGACGTGGAGGGCTGGATCAAGGTCGCGTGGCCGCCACTGCCCCCGCCGCTACCTTTGGGTCCCACTCCGCCACTCCCTGAGCGCTCCTTTAAGACATCCAATTCGAGGCTCTCCTTGCTGGCCCGGCCGCCACTCATCAGCATACCGTGCCGGGTAGTGATGGTATACACACGAGCAGGCTGCAGAGTGCCCTCCACGCACTTCTGCTTGTCCTCCTCCGCTGAGAAGCTGCGTTCGAGGGATAACCGCGCCGGCTTCCTGGAAACGGTGATGGACGGAGGCGGTTGGTGGTGTAGACCCACAGAAGTTTTCAGCGCTATGTCCTGCGAGCTATCTTTCCGGTAATTGGTGTTGTCTGAGCGCAGATGAAGGTGGTTGTTGTTGTTGGCGCCAGCGGTCTCGGTTGGCGACTCTGGGTCAGCTCCGACCGAGGTTTCACACAGGAGATGATCTAAAATTCCAAAAAAAAAGGTAAGGTAGACCATCACTAAAGATCCAACATACATTCAAGATCAAAGGAGCCAAAGTGCTGAAAAGAAGTTGGGGATGAAATTGCTTCTGCGGAAGCGAAGTGAAGGAGATGGCGGCCTCGCTTTTCTGCGACTGGCAAAAAGAAGGGGAAGGGATGAAACGACCGCAATGGAGAGCGAAACGACGGAAGGTCCGGATGGCAAAAAGGCGCTGACCTGATCCGTTTCGGTTGTCGAGGTGTGTGTGGGACAGGTACTCTCCAAATGCTCGTGCTGCTCTGTGGACACACACACGTAAACCCATCAATTGATGGGCGTGTTGGAAGGAGAGCTGCCAAACACCGGAAGCAAAAGAGAACCAGCTGAGTCCAAATTCTAAACCTAATTGTCTTCTTTGTAGGCTCACGCCACCCACAGATTAAGATGCAGCTGTTTTATCTGCATACTTCAGGCAGCCTCAGAGAGAGAGAGGGGCGGGGGGAAGGGACAGCGTGGGAGGGCGCAGGGTGAATGGTATCAGGTAGGCAACACTTCCAATGCATGACCTCAATTTACAGCAGAAGGGAGGTCATAAATATTTTGTTTTTCGGCTTTCTCCACTCTGCAAAAAGGCACACCCCCCTTTTGATAGTGAGACACATTTTTTTTTGTATTTGGAGTGACGTCATTGCCGTGCAGCGTGATACAAACGGGGCGAAAAGAACAGAAGAATGTCCATTTCACCAATGGGAAATATACAAGCGCAATAATTGGAGGAACAACAGTCCATTATGAAAGACTAAATGAAAAAAACAAGTACGGTCTAGAACTCGATTAATATTAATAAAAGCCGCCAGCAATTCTCATGTGATAATTCTCCCTGATTACATTCTTTGTTTGTTAAAAACGATTTAACCAATTTCCTTAAAACGTAGCGGTTGGCGCCAAGCAGTAAATTTTGATGTGCATTTACAAGCACACAATCCAGCCACACAAGCCACAATCATCTTTATTAAGTACAACTTATACTGAGCCAAAAACTGCGGTATGCACAAATGCATCATTAAGTAATAGAAATAAAAAGCACTTTGATTTATAAAGCAAAAATCACAACAGAAGGTGTCGCGGGACGCTCTACACGTGGAGCGGGTTTGGGTAGCGCATTCCTAATTTGTTTGCGGAACACGTGAACCTCGCGTGAGAAGGTGAAAAGCAGCTCCTCTAAGGCGCTTTCCATCGTCTCCGTGACGGCCAATAAGCTTCACTCCTGGCAAGTCGTTTTCTCACGAAAGGAGGAGGAATAATAAAAATAGAAGATGCCAACGCCATGCTAACCGCTATGCTAATCATCAAATGCTGGTGTGAAAAATCTGAATAAGCGCTAGGGTGCCACACTACACAATCTTGAGCTTTAGAGTCAAACTTTTTGTTTTTTAATGGCAACGAGAAAGCAGCTCTCTGAATGTCTGCTGGTTTCATAACCGCTGATTTAGTCCTCAACGTAAACCAGGGGTGCCCAAACTTTTTGGATCAAAGATCTACTTTTTGATCAACTAACGTCACGGGATCTACCCTTACCGGCGCGTGCACGCACACACACACACAAATTTAAGATTTACCTGCTTTATTTTATTTTTATATTATTATATTATATATATTTATTTATTATAATATTTTTTTAGTGAAAATGAGACTGATTAGTGTGCAGTGTATATTACCACAAAAAATATATTACTAACATGTACAAAGACACACAAATGGTTGTTTGTTTTTTTTCTTCTTGACACTCCTCAGATCTACTTGGGACCTGTCTTAGATCTACCGGTAGATCAGGATCTACCTAATGGGCACCCCTGATGTAAACAATCCCTGTTGGTTTTGATGACGAGATGCTAACCGGCTAATGAGCAGTAATTAGCGTCGCCAAATAGTGCCTGACTACCGGTAATAAACCTGCTGCAAGTCAACATGTTTTTTTTTTACTGAAATGGTGTTCGAGGCGTTATCTATGATTGATTACATCCGAATTGACGCCCACCTGGATAACAGTAGCAGTATCTTCCCTTTTGAGGATGGGTGAAACCAACTCCCCATTTGACCTGCCAAGCCGAATTGCACATCAGGCAACTACTAACAACGCACATTTTTATTCTTCGGATCTTCTCCTCGCACTCTTTTGCACTTCCGTGGAGTCCTCTCGGGACGCAGTGAGTGAACAAAAGCTGCTCTGCGGGATTAAATGATATGGTTATGAAAGAGGACGTAACAGTGAACGCCGATATCAATTCAAATACACGTTTTAGAGATAAAAACCAGTTCTAATATTTCAGCGACTCGAAGAGAAGTTAATGAACGTCCCCACCCGTTTCTGACAAAAAAAATATAAAGGCATTAACGTGAAAACAACAGCCTGAGCTAATCCGTAGGAGTAATTTGACCCCTTCTTAGATCGCAATCTTGACCAACATGCGGGGTCAAATCCTCGAACCAATGCATCAGGTATCAATAACGCAGTATTGGCTCAGTCCCTTTTGGAACCAGCACATGGGGTGATGCATTTCACCCAATTTGAGTTGCTTTTGACCCAACAGTTTTAACTCATTCAGTACCAGCCAATTCTGGACCAAGTCTGAAAAGACGTATAAAACCGTCTTTGGGAGTGAATGAGTTAATAGAGCGCAATAGGATTAAAGGGTCATGAGTACTTGACAATGTCCTCACAAAATCGGCAACGGTGAAGTGTTTGCGACATGCAAGCGGGCCCCCATCCACGGAGCCTCACGATGAACGCGGCAACCGCGCTAATCAGCAGATGTTCGTCTGAAGTTGCGCACCTCGCCATGTATTATTCAGCAGGCAGGGTTGATTGGAATTGAGCAAACAATGGCGTTGAGCGCTCGCCAATCATCGTGCATTATGTGACAGGAAATGGAGAATGTAACCGAGCGAGCGCGGCGCCTCTCGGTCCGTCCATTAAAACAAATTCTTGTTGGGTTTTACTCCGTGATGAGAAATGGAAGAAGTGTGAGACAGGCAATTTGATATGAAAGGCATTCGGAGAGCTTCGAATGCTACGTATTAGCACCAAGCGGTAGAGTGATCATGAGGGGGAGGAGGAGGGGGGGAAAAGAAAAAAAAAGTGCGGTGTATGCTCTCAGACTTTGGAAATTTTCTTCTCTTTTAATCTTGCAAGATTACAACTTCGTTTTTGTAACTTTACAACCTTTTTTTCAGCATTTTACTCATTTAAAAATGTGGCTTTTGTCATTACAATACAACTCTCCTAACATCCCCCCACCCCCACGTGACCACTATAGACTTGCAATATTACATCAGAATAACATTTGATGTCATTTTTTGTCTTTCAAACATCAACCCAATGTCGTGTTCTCAGCCTTTACATCCGCATGCAAGTTCAAAAGTTCCCGCACATGTCGACGTATCGCACACGACGGATGACGAGGCGGCGTCATCACATTATCGACTCACATTTGATTGTATTCCCAGTTCCCGTTTAACAACGTGAGCATATATCTTGAGAGGACAGGAGTCGTGTGGTTCAAAACACTCCCGTCGGGTTTGAATGCCGTCAGGCCTAATGTCCCCGCAGGCGTCCGGCCGCTGTAAACAATGCGCTGCCAAGCAAACAGACGCCTCACTCTCGGCGCTCTTTGATGAAATCTCCTCACCCTTTCGGATGGACTAATTGAATTAGGCCGCCTACTAGTATGTGCACAGCATTGCAGTAGGAACCTGATGAGAGGCCTGCTGCGTGGGGGTCTCCATACACCCCCCCCCCCACCCAAACATCGTGCGATTGTTAGCAAGTATGGTGGGTGCTTGCGACCTTGAACAAACCCAGACAGACTCTGACGTGAACGCCACATTCGCCGCCTTCAAAAACACTCGGTCGCTAGGTGGAAAAGGGGCTTAACCGATTCTTCAGAAAAAAGAAAAAAAATAAACCTTGGATGACAAGAGAGTTAATACATCGCTGATGGGAAGGAACTTGAAAATTCAGTCTGCACGTTGGTGACAAGTGAGGACACTTCAAGAATGGAAAAAGTCATTATTGATGAAAACGTGATCTTCCTGACTTCAAAGGGTTCCTTATATATGTCAATGCGTATAATTTTTAGCTCTAGGAAAAAAAATTATAAATCATTATGTAACCGAACAGGAAGGCTCGTGACAAAAGAAAAGCACACCTGTCGACCATCGTGGCTACACGAAGGAAATCTCATTTGCATCCGTGTGCAAAATCCTTTCATTTGTCACACCCCTCGTGGTGCTAACCTCTTGTCCGACGGCCTTGGGGGTGGGGGGGTCTGCATCAGGAACCCCCCCCCCCCCCCCCCCCCCCGCCTCCACTCGGGCCGGGAGAGCGCCATCAAAGCTTTTTACAATCCATGTGACAGCTTTGGAGAGCCTCCATTGAAGGCTCTCAGAGGCTTATTGTGTCTCACGAGCTGCTGGAGGCCAGCGCGTCGTGTTTCATAAGCAGCCATCCATAAACATGAAGACGTACTTTCTTTTTGCCATGGAGTAGCTGTTCCTGTTTGTTCAAAAAGACTGCAGATCTGGATGGTCCGCGCATCCCGCGCCACTTCCCAGTCGACTCCGGAGTCGGCTGCCGTCAGCTTTATACAAGGCTCGGATAGCTTCAATTATTAATTGTGGCAAAGGTTCCCTGGTCAGGTGTTGTTCCCGACACCAATCAGAGTTTCGGGACAGGTAATAAATGAATGTATTCATGAAGTTGAAGAATAACAAATCAGTGCTTCTCTCGACAGAAAATCCAAGCGAAGATCTTCAAAATGTGGTCCTGAGACTAAGATTGGTCTTGAGTGTTACAAGACTTGCTTGTTATCAGCGTCGGCAAAGGCCCAACTGTCAGACATCTCACAAAAGGTCTCGCGCTGCTCAGAAATTGACTTAATTGAAAATCTCGTTTAATATAAAAAGTCGGCATCACCCCTATTTCAATCTGCGATTGAAAAAAACCCCAAAAAGATCAAGATAAATCATTCCAGTTTTTGGGGACCGTTGATGTCAACAAGTCAAGTCAAGTCAACAGTATTTATAGAGCACTTTCAAACAGCCATCGCTGCATACAAAGTGCTGTACATGGAGCGATTTAACATATACAATAAACAGTAAGACGAATCAGTAATAAGTAATAAGTAATAAGGCGGTAGAAAGCACCAAGCAGTAAAACCAATAGCAAATCTAAGTCATGCTGAGTCAAACGCCAAAGAATACAAGTGAGTTTTGAGGAGGGCTTTAAAGATGTGACCTATCACTTGACTCCAACTCTTTAAAAGGGGAAGTAAAACTAAAACCTACTGTGGTTTGCACAAGTGTGCACACCTTCTTATCACTGAAACTTCACGAACACTCAAGTTAAATGACTCAGCACACAACTGCTACCTCATAAATGACTCCGATGAACTCCCAAATAAATCTCAGATGTTCGAGTAGGCATCACTCCAAGGCCACATCACGTAAAGGCACATCACTAAATGAATGCACGACAGTGTGTGTTAAAATATAGCGAAAAGCACTTTGCCCGCCACGCCTGCCTGTACATTTGCAGGGTCATGTGCCGGTTGAGTGGCTAATAAATATTGGATGTGATTGAGCAGCGTTTCCCCATCAGCAGGAGCCGAGGTTCACAACGCTACTCATTCAGTACCAGCCAATTCTGGACCAAGCCCCAAACGACGTTTGAAGACGTCTTTGGGAGTGAATGAGTTAAAGGCACGAAAATTAAACCGAGCCATATGCCTGACGACTTTGAAAGAAAGGATTTTATGACAGAAGCTTCTTTAATGAGGGGCAGAGTATGCCCCCCCCCCCCTTCAATGTTTGTGATGCATATTTAAGGAGTAAAATAGCACTTCATAACACTGTACCTGAGAAAAAGATCCATACAGTTGTGGCCGAGTTATGCAAGACTGCTAGATTGAGATTCCAAATCACACTTGGCGAGGTAATCCCCTGCGATGGAAAGTCAAAGTTAACGATTCAAGTGCTCAGACCGTACGGGTCAACAAAGAACCGCAACTTGACTTCTCGTTGGCCCGTGTCTCAAACTGTTGCCGACTGTCAAAACAAATCAACTGTTCTAGTCATCACGATGGAATTGGAATATCAAAGTTAAAAAAAAAGAACCAAACTCCGCGTGCTTTGATCTGTGCTGAGAACACACCAAAATAAACGCCTGCACATACTGAACGCAAAGTGAGATAGAAGCGTTCCGGGACTGGTGTCACAGAAGATGGATTTCAAACTCAGGCTAGAAATGATCCATTTTGTCCTTCAATGTGAGCCAGACAACGAACTGGCGTGTCTAGAACAAGATTTGCTTTGTTCAGTGCGCGAGAAGAGGCGAGCGTTGAGACGTGACAATTCACGGCTGCTAACTGCAATGCCCCCTAACATTTGACAGTTCCTGGTTGAGAAAATCTTTTCCCTGCGATTTTGTATCTTCATATTCCCTCAAGATTGTCGTTGCACTTTTTTTCCCCCAGTTTAATTTACTGCTCGGTCACCGTACGACTCCGTTGTAATTTCTGGCAAACCAGAAGCCCTGTGGCACCACACTACCTCTTACAGGTTAGTTTTGGTACTACAACAGACATCTGGTTTCGGGATGAGACTCGGGATTGTCATTGAGATACTTGTGTAGTTTTGTGTTGTCGTACACAACATATGACAACAGCAATAAGCACGAGGTGATCACCCCCCCCCCCGCACTGAGTGGGGTGTTGGAAATCAGTGTGGCAATTTCTCATTTAACCCCCTCACGAACCGATCGGGGTACACTACTGTCCGTTTTATAAGAATGGAAATCGTTTTCTACCGCCGCCTTCCTCACAATGCAGACTCGCCACTCAGGACAGCCTGTGCAGCCCCTCAGCGATCTGTATGAGGAGCACATCTTCCCCTCAAGGTGGTACACAAACAAACGCGGCGTCGCATGCAAACAAGGCTGCGCGGGGTTAAAAGACGTGAGCGAGAAAGAAGCGAGAGCAGAATGAGCTCGATGACGTAAAGAGCATCTCACCCCACATGTGTGATGCGGAGTCAAGGTCATCCATTGATAGAATTGGAATGATTCGGCATTATGGAGATGAGATGCTCCAGCTATATTGAAAAAAAAAATTCAAAAATCCACATCAGCCTATATGGACTCCTGCCAAAGTGTCTGCTTTGCCAGACTGATGTGAGAATGATCACTTCCTTATTAGTTGACTGATTTACATCGTTCTGTTTCAACTGCAAACCTTCCCACCCCCCCCAAAAAAAACAAAAAAACAAAAGTCATGCTATTTGACAGTGCACGCCCCCCCCCCCCACCCCCTGCAACACTTTCATTACACAATGACGCTTCATTCACAGACACCAAGACTGGAATAGACAGCGTTGTCCTGCATTGGACTCCCGATGAGAAAAAATTCCCGGGCACCATTTGGGATGGGACAAGGAAAAAGAGCAAGCTCATACGTTGGCACATGATTAGAACTTTAAACATGCATACGGAAATGAAAAAGGGAGCTAAAGCTGGCCGGCACTCACCTAACTTTTGCAGTCACGGACGAGATCGCGTCGTTTCTCAAATTCCTCCTTTTGGACGCGGTGGTTCCCATGCTGACATGGAAACGACGCAGACGGAAAGCAGATCATTCCCACCACTAAGGAGAATTATTTTTTAAAAAAAGAAAAAAAAAGTCAAAACACAATCCCTCCCTGGTCGGATGGAGGAATGCGACAAAGAGGAAATCCGCCAGCCTCCCCCCAAAAAAAGAGGCAGCACGTGCGCGGGAGTCCGCGCGGAAATACACGCGTGGGGAGGGGGCGGAGGGCGGGGTGGGCTCCTTGCTCTGTGGCTCATTGACGAGGACGTGCGCCGAGAGAAAGAGAGATGGAGAGAGGGTGGAGAGATCACACCCGCCGCAGCACAGAGGGGGAGGGGGCGTGGAAGCGGCACATGATGGACGCGAGCGGCGGGGGCATTCCCCGCAGGAACCCCTGCAACGAGTGTGATTTGACTTGTTTATATTCATGCAAAGCATGTTTTTTTTTTTTAACTCTCTTTGGGGGGTGTACCCATTGTAAGTATGCGCACAAGTGCACAAAAACTGGCCACGCCTTCTCTCTTTGATTGGTTGTTTTTCCTCGGGCACAATGGTTTCTTAAAAAATCGGATTGCAGGTACAAGAGTGAGCCAGAGAGGGCAGATTTTTTTCAAAAAAATTGTACTCGTGTTACTCTGAGGTCAGGCGGATAGTTTTAACAAAAAAAAAAAAAAAAAAAATTGGAATTATCGCGCAACATGTTTTGGCCCGGTTTTTTCTCCGGGTGCTCCGGTTTCCTCCCACATTCCAAAAACATGCGTGGCAGGCTGATTGAACACTCTAAATTGTCCCTAGGTGTGAGTGTGAGTGCGAATGGTTGTTTGTCTCTGTGTGCCCTGCGATTGGCTGGCAACCGATTCAGGGTGTCCCCCGCCTACTGCCCGGAGACAGCTGGGATAGGCTCCAGCACCCCCCGCGACCCTAGTGAGGATCAAGCGGCTCGGAAGATGAATGAATGAATGTTTTGGGTAAGTGAGAGAGCACATACCAAATCATCAAGCAAATGAAATGTGTTTTTAGAGATGATCAAATAGCATTACAGGTGAAAAAGAAGTTAACCCATTACTCACCCTTTGACGTCTTTGAAGGAGCACAGAAATGACTCCACACGGAAGGCTCGTTTTTTTGGGGGTGGTCTCACACACGCACACACAGATAACGGCCTGAGAAGAGGACAAATTGCACCAAAACGGCCGATTAGCCTTTGGGTATCCAACCAAATACTTCTTCAACCCGCGGGTCAATTCAACAGCATCGCAAATTCACAAGATGTCCTGAGGCGTCTTATAGACTTTGCTATGTGCACAGCGTGCGCGCACACACACACACATACACACACACAGTAAATAAAAATAAATAAATAAAGCTCAGTCCCACTGGAGTGATGTGAGCTCCTATAGACCATTAAGTAATAAATTATTCCAGGCAAGTTTGACGGAGATTGTGCGGGAGTGGGTGCCGATAGACTGTAGATGAGGTGGGATGATTAAGATGAGAGGAGGGAAATGTGAATGGCATTGGAAGGGGCACAGAGGAGAGACAGTTTTTGTTTTGGCAAAATGGGGGGAGGGGGGCACTTGTGAAAACAGAGAAAAAGGAAGGCACGGTCGCAAATTTATTGGTGTCCCTTTTCACCCTGACCAGTCAACAAAAATGAAAACTGAGCATCTCGACAAAATTATGGTACCCTTGACATCTGATTGCAAAGCGTGTTGAGACAATGAACGCAAAATTCAAACCATTTCTGCAGGTGTCATTGAGACTTAATTGAGGAATTTTGACCTAACGCTCTTGAGCAAAGCAGGAGTGGCATTAGGCGGCTTACGGGTCATGTGGCTGAAAAAGCCGCTGCGTATTACAGGAGGGAGCGAGGACACGGTGCGGGCTCACCTGCCATGGCGGGGGCCAGGTGAGATGGATGGTGGCAGTCAAGTGACACAAGCGAGGCAGAAGGAAATGAAGTGCAGCGGCGGCAGGAGAGATTTTCACGGGCGGGCGATGATTGGTAGCGCAATCTGAAGGCAGGGCGGAGAAAACGTGCGAATGTACAGTATATCTGCATGTATAATATACTGTATATTGGATATAAAACAGATGAACGGCATTTTCATTCATTTCTATGGTGACAGATGATTTTGTGAGACGAGTGTTTTGAGTTACAAGTGTGGTCGCGGAATAAGTCAGACTCGTATCTCAAGACACCATTGCATGTGGTTAGAATTTGGGAGCAGTCAGGAAAAAGCTTTCCTGACCAAAATGGCCAAAATGGGCTCAAAATTGTTGCTTCCAAACAAAAGTGGTGGATTTCTTGTCTCCTCTTGGGCGAGGGTTATTTTGCTCGTTTTGGTGGTTGTACTCATGATGCACGCCCAAATTTCATGTTGCAGAGTGAAACAAAATTAGTATCATGCTAATATTAGGGGTGGGGGGGACTAGCACGGGGGGATGTTTCTGTCATGCTTCAAGAACTAAGAACATGACTATGGGTGCATAATATTTGTGCATATTTTTGGTTTTGCGCATCAAAAGTCCTGATAAAGGCAATTTATGGCCAAAGAAAAATAATGACAAGTGAAAAAAAAATCAAAAGGGCCTTCTTGTATGCTACCTTTGTCCTATCACATATATTCTTCCCTGAACCTCTGATTTCTTGTTTCACCCCCCACCCCTTACGCCAAAGCCCAGCTGCAGAAGAAAAATCTGAAACAAGGTCAGCCAGCAGGCATTTATCTCCACTGTGTTGGAGGACTCGTGCCAGCGCATCAATTTTGCCGTAAGAAGCACGAGTGCATACAATTACAGGAAGCAAGCCGTGATGGATAAACGGAGCGTGAAAGCGTCCAGAGGCAAGCAATAAGCAGACTTGCTAAGAAATAAAGTGCCATACAGGCAGATGCTTATCAAGAACTGTGAGTGGAGTGTGCAAACAAACACTCCATGTTTAGTAGGCCGGCTGCCAGCAGAAGCAAAAAAACAACCCAATACACGTGTGTACTTGAAGGTAACCGCGGGAGTGGGTTGGCGCCTTTCGGTGAGTGGCCAAGTCAATCACAGATTTAAGCAGCTAGCCTGTAGGTGACGAGCTACTTTGCTCGGGAAGCTAACATAGCAGTCGACATCTTCACTCGATGCTCCTTCTCGCCAAACGGCACAAACGGATGAGGCTCAAATGCAATGCAACAGCCACCAAAAAATAATAATAATAATTCAATTGATAAAAATCCAAAGTCACCGAAAGTGGTTCTATATCAACTCTCGTTGACAAGCCTCTCAAGCCAATGGGAATGGACCAAACCAAAAGCTACCAAAATCACAGCAATAACTACAATAACAATAACACCTTTCCTGCGCACTGAGTGGCAAAAAAAAAAAAAAAATTCGGCATGACACCCAAACACTGGGACAAAAGTACTTGGACACCATCTTTTGACTTACAATGACTGCTGCAGTCTTCTAATTGTCCTCTTACCACTGCCGCAAAAAAGTGGGAGAAGGGCATTCTCGATTATGCGCTGGATTTAATAGTGGTATAAACTTCCCGCTTGGGGGAAATTAAATAAAGGGAGATAAGAGAATATGCTGGAATCGAAGTACAGAGTAGGCGTCACTGTCATACATCTCCAAAATGCCTCACTCACTCCTCCAGCTTCTCCCCTGCAGATTGAGAGCACATCTCTCAGTACTGAATCATCGTAGACCTGAACTCCCTCTCATGACGGTGACTCATCTCTCTCCCCCTCTCCCCCGTGCTTGCCAAAAGTCGTCTGGATGGTAATTGTCATTCCGCCTGGTTAACGGGAATCCCCGCGGTCACCGAGTCCACCCGCCCCCAACCGGGTGACATTCAACCGGCTGCGATAAATGAGCCGCGGAATCCCACCGTTAACGGGGCGGGCGGGGGGTCCTGGTTCGTTGGTATGATGAGGGCGTTCACGTCGCAGAGAAAGACAAGGAACACATGTCACCTTGAGACCGGGCATTAACGTTATCGCTCAGACATTCCATTTGATCTTAAGTTCCTCCATCTCACACTTTGTCATGAATCTTTTGTGTCGAATTACACTTATGAAGACAACGTTAAGACAGCTTTCTTTATCATAAAACCACTGGATTAAAATATTGACATTTTCATATAATCACACACACAAAAAATAGTAATCGCTATGAAAGCAATGTCCAGTCATTGCGTAGCTATTTTTAGAACAGATCCACGGGTTGGCTACTCATGTGGTCCTTGTGGGTTACTTGTTGCCCATGGGGACCCCATTAGTCCTTTGTTTACGTGCTAACAAAGCTAACCTGGGAGAAGCAAGGTGTCCACATTCCGGGAAAAATAACTAGACTGGATAATAGAAGAAGCTAAGCTAACTGTTAGCTGGCCTGTTAGCCAAATTGCGGTTGCAAATTCTTCTCCTTGTCCTTTTATGTTGTGATGAACTGTGGCGGTGCTAGCTTGAATAATGGACCCGGGTGGGAGACCTCCCTTTACTTGTGTTTTTTAAATTTTAAAAAAATACTTGGCGAGGGATGTACATGCACTACGATTGACTGGCGACCAGTTTAGGGTGTATCCCACCTACTGTCCAAAGACAGCTGGGTTAGGCTCCATTATGCTTGCGACCCCCCCCCCCCCCCCCCCCATTACATTCTTCGTCAATTCTTACAAAGAGCTAAAGTTAATTCACCCCCTGAATACAGCGATCTTTGAACAAGGAATATACAGTATCATACAACGTTGATCCTTATTAGTAACAGTTACAAAAGGTGTTATATGCAACACAAACAGTTTTTGGGTTTTTTTGCGTGTGCAACAACAGTGCTAGCTATACCGTGATTCACTTCCCGATTGGCTCGCGTAGTGTTTCACTTTTCAATCATGGCATCTGCGGCCCAACTCGGTGAGGAACGCCCACATGTGGATTTGCGATAAGCATTTACGATTGCTGGCGCGACCGTTTTTTTCGAGCAGATCCGCGGATGAGAACAGACTGCCTAGGTCCCACTGAACACATAATTTCCGCAGTGAATATAAACGATGTCGGAGGGGAACCCCCGCCCCATCAAAAAAAGCCATCCGGTGGGGAAAATGCCCAGATTGCAATTGCTACTCAAGTCAATTAACTTCCCGTTTTCCTCTGATTTTGTTTTGGTGTGATACAATATGTTCCTCCATTAGGCAGTTGTGGATGGCCAAACATTTGGCCACTTACTCTCTTTGCGCCTCGCCTCTGTCATTTTACTCATCTCCACAAGCACTCCATCTGTGCATGATCGCTGACTTCGAAGCGATGGATGGCCCTCTGGACGACAAAGGCGGCCATCACTGTCTCGTCCGTCATGTGGACGCTCGCGGACAAAAGCTAGCTCCGCTCTTCCAAAAAGCTCTTTCGGTGTTAAGGTCAAACAAACACGTTTCCACTGCGCTGCTTTTGTGTAGAAGCTTTTAATTCATACCGACAGCTCCTGACTGAATTGGGAGTGTCGCGTGGGAGGCAAATCTATTGACGGAGGGTAGATCGGCTGCATTTCATTTGGCCGTTTCAAATGTTACAATCCGTTTTACCCTTTTATTTGTACTTCATTAAATTATAATAGCTGGATTCAAAGTGGTGTCAAAAGTGGTAGCACTCAAAAGATACAAACTGGACACCGAACTATAAAGGCCCTCTGCAGAAAGCAGACATCCACTAGCAACTCAAATGAAGATGGTCTGCATAGCCATTTTAAAGACACCCATCCACCCCCATTGACATTATTACAGGTATAAGAGTGAAAGCTTATTCATTAACAGAAATGGTACGAAGGCACTCTGCTCAAGTCCAAGGGACGTTTTAAAATAAGACTTCAAAAACATGAAGTCAAGGTGCCATCAATGAAAAAAAAAATTGCGATATTAAATATTGGATACCTAAATCATTGGTAAGAATAATTGCTGGGTCTCTCCTGTTGAACAGTGAAACACCCGATTATCATTGTCAACAAAAAAATAAAATAAAACCAAAGAAATTGCTGCACAAATTGAAAATCGATGAAAATTTGATTTGGTTGAACCCTTTTGCAGCTAGCATTATTTCACTCTTGACAAGATTTCAGAAAAAGACCCTCCGCTCAATCTGTTAATTCAACAGATTAAAAAGTGCCGGGAGCTAATATCAAGTAGATTCACACCCTGAATGAAGATCGAACCGAAACAATCAACTCGACAATGAAATGTGACGATACACGGAGTGGTCATGTATGTGTGCTGAAAGCAGTGTAAGCAAATTTACCGCCGTGGCGTTAGCGGTGACATAACTCTTCCTAATGGGGAAAGCCCTGCAATCTCATTACTGGTCCAGAATCATTGGCGAGACAATGACATTCGCATTAGCTCTAGGTTCGACCCGTGTGTGTGTGTGAGGGGTGGGTAGGGGGGGGCGCTTCATCCTACGTGACATCCATGTCTAGCCCCTCCTTGACTCACCTTGCTACTGCAGCAGACGTCGCTCCTTCCAATTTTCTTCCCCTCGCACCCTCTGCCGTCCTCGCCGTCCCTCCCAGGTGACGTATTCCAGACGCGATGCCAAGTGAGTCACTGATTGAGAGCTTGGTGGAGAGAAAATTGAGAAAAGTGGATGAAAGTGGGCAGAAAAGTGGAAATAACAGGGAGGGAGGTTGAGTAATTCAAAAGGAACCAGGTTCGGGCATTAAATGAGAATCGAGTTAAGACAAACTTAGACAGTAGCTGAGATTCAAACCCAGATCCTCAGAACTGCAGGGCAGACGTGCCCGACCACCATTCCACTGCACCGCCACTATACCACATGTACCCTGTTCTGTGCGACTTTATCAATATTACATCTTTTTAAATTGCTGTCCCCAAAGAAGCATTAAAACTCTCTCAAGCTACAAAACAATTGTCGGAATTGTTGGTGCCATTAAAAAAAAGGCTGATTATTTTGTGGTATATTTATGACTACACTGTGTTGTGCCCCCTCGCACGAGTGCCTTTGGCGCAGCGTTATACTGCAATGCTACGACATTGGGACATTTCCAGTGGATATATTTAAGCTTCCTACAAAAGTAGATGAATAAAAGGGAGCAAGGCCAGCGTTAGCTGTCCTCCCAAAGGCGGCGGCGAGATAAATAGCCCAACGCTGGCCCACTTGTAATCTTCCTTTACTGAAAACAAAACACGTCCTTACTGTAGTCATTCATGACCACTGTGGCTGAGAAAGAAAATGGCAAATGATGATGTCACTAGTCTTAAAAAAAAAGAACATCACAGAGAAGGGGGAACATTGAAGCCAACTCAGAATGTTTAGATAAAAAAAGTGCCAAGTATATATAAAAGGAGCCTTGAAATAACGATACAACCTTGACAAATACAGTACATACTGCATCCTTGAGCATCTTTGTTTTTTTGCCGAAACGTTTGAGCTGTGAGAATATAGTCGCTTAAAGCCTCTGGTAGCTGGAACATTATCGAACCAGAATTTCCACACCTTGACAATCAGGCGCTCGAAATTGGCCAAACGAACAGATGCTATCATGGTAAACAAAAGCAAGCTTATGCTAGCAAAAGAATGTTTGCCTGTTTATTGCATAAAAACACACGAGAATTATTAATCCATTTACCAAAGAGCTCATTCAATCTCCCACTTTGCTCTCGGGGACTTTCTCATCAGCCAAATTAATGAACCCACAGGGAGGGAAGATAGGCCACTGAGGACTGGGAGACACAAATTCGGATCGATACAATCACCCAAAAAAAAAAGAAAGAAAAAAAAAAGGGCGGCCCGGTGGTTAAATGAAGCGAAGCCTACAGGAAATGAGTCTTTTTCGACTGAAAGACAAAGCATAACTAGCAAGTGACTTTGTCAAAAATCACTCCGTTGTCATGAAAATGTAGAAAAGAACGAAACCGACGGCTTCTTGTGAAGTAACCAAACATACGCACATATGGCGATAAGTATCTTTTAATGCCTTTTTGTCATAATTTCCCCTACATTAGATGTGCGATGTTCACTATTTGCTTGCTGTTAATAACCGCACATAAAAATATCAAGTCAAATAGAAAAATGGGGACATCTCAAAGGCACCATACCGTGAGTATTACTCGGGAGGCGTCACACCAAACAGCATGGTGGCCTCATTTCGCAATTACTCTTGACAGATTGGGGGGATTGGAGATGAGTTTGCGACCTTTAGACAACAAGCCGGCTTGATTTATAGCTGGCTAAATAGAGCAGTGCAAATACACACATAAATTTCCATGTGTCTACCTTTCCACGGCACGCTTTGTGGTCCTCCGCCCGTTTCGTTGCCTGACATCCTTCTCATAGCGCCTTTGGGCTAGCTTAGAAATTGGGACAAAAAAAGGGTGGGGGGACTGAAACATCAACACTTTTTGTTTGAATGTTGATGTCATTTGGGACGGCGCAAGAAAATCCAACAAAGTGTGCTTTCTCTACAGATCGACATTTTCATATTCCTCTTCTTCAGAGTCCTTTTAAATAAAAGCCGTGACCTGTGTGTAGGAGTGCAGTTTGGATGTTCTGTTTTTAAACAGAAATGCAACACGGGAGGTCAACTGGAAAATAAGTCAGATCTGCTTGTTCCAGCCCCCTTGCAAGATCAGAATACACGTTTTTTTTTGTTTTGTTTTTTGCTGGGAAAAGACATGAGCACCTCACTCTTGTCCAAAATACGTCACTGGCGGGGGCTGACGGATGCTGAAAGGAAATGTCAGTGTTTGCTCTACAAAAATACTCCAGTGATGTGAATAGTGTACTTTGATAGAGGTGTTGTCAGGATTATTTTCTAATTGAGCGAATCTCATGAAACACAGTAAAGAGGGATGAAACGGTTAATCTTAGACAATGTGTATCTATCTACATCATACCGTATATATGTATTTATTTTGTTAAAATCATAATGTGGTCACCCTATATCTCTGGATGGTTTGACAAAGAGTGACAGACGCATGCACGGCCACCCCTCAATGTGCTGGCATCACTCTGGCCACCCTGCTGGAAAAAAA
Organism: Hippocampus zosterae; assembly: GCF_025434085.1. Lineage (NCBI taxonomy): Eukaryota > Metazoa > Chordata > Actinopteri > Syngnathiformes > Syngnathidae > Hippocampus > Hippocampus zosterae. Next base: position 10,194,306 of record NC_067468.1, read on the forward strand.
AAAAAAGTGGTGAAGGCATAAGAGAAAATGGTGACGTCCATGGACTACAGACTTGAAAGGTTTTCCCAAAAATATTAAGCATGACAACTGTCACTTCGAAATACTTCACGTATACAGCAAATGAATGATGGAAGGTGCGTAAACCGTGGAAACACCAGCCAGGTTGCTCATTTATTTCTTCAATTGAATCATTTATTTATAATAAACATACAAATTGCACAATAGTGTTTTGTTAGTAACAGCTGATTATCAAAAAGACATATAACATAAATACTCATCAAGCAGGGAGCAAAGGCATAGCGGTAAACATTGTGCGCTTCTCGAAAGCTAAAAGGCTCAATGAGTTTGTTTCAGTCACCTGGCGTGCTTCCACACGTAGCATCAGCGTCTCATCCATCACAGCTTCAAACTCTGGCCAAACTTCAATTTCTTTGTGCTTTTTGGAAACACCCCAAGACCAGAAGTAACAACCCCTTGGCTCCAAATAAGGTGCATAGAAAAAGCTGTTTAAATGCCAGGATTGTGTGATTTAAAAACAAAGGAAAAGAGAGAACCCCCCCCCCCTACCATTAACATGACCTATAGCCTGCATCACTCATTAATAAAAACGGGAGGCAGTACACACCAAGCACCACTTAAAGCGAGTATGCGTGCACCTGCAGCTGAGCGGTTTGGGGCGGGGGCCTCCTTCATAAGGCACACTCATGATTTTGCATTTAGAGTGACGTCAGAACCGTGGTTGCCAGTGTGTGACCGCAATCACATTTTTCATCTCGCCACTAACTTGAATCAAGACTATGACGGTTCTCAGGAAGGCAACAATTCACGTTTAGACAATTTGGCCTGAATTAGCTAAAAAACTTTCGGCGAGAGGTTTGTCAAATCTGTGCACCGTCAATCCAGCCTGGGAGCACCTGAGACAGCCTCCTTAACATGTAACCGTTGTATCTAAATTGTATACATTTCAAATTGTGCGGAAACTGACTCTTTTTTTTTTTTAATCTAACTACCGGTAGTGCAGAATGAGTAAAATAACGATATCTTTATGGAAGGAAGTGAATCTCGTGACGCTTAAAATCGGCTAAATATTTTTCCTTCAGCTGGACTTGAAGCTTTCAGTCGTTAATAAGAGGGGGGAATACAAATATTCAAATGGGCTGTGCAGGTCATATTCATGGTAGAAGAGGTTTTTAAATGATTCATCTCGGTCTTTTTATATATTACTAAAACTTGGTTGAATAGGCGTATGTAGACTTGATAGCCAATGGAGCATCAAATGTGAGGTTGACTTCTCCTAAGATCGCACAATCGCCTCGGAGCATGAAAGGATTTGTGAGCCACAACGACTGAGTGAAAGATGCGCATGATGAGGCTGGAGGGCTTTTCTATCAAAGTTAAGGCATAGATTTGGCTTTTATGGTTTGCACTGTTGAATTTGTTTTTACGGCTGACAAATACGAATGAGTGGCGAAAGGCTGCGGCGAAACATTGTGCCTTTGTTTAAAATGAAGAATACGTTTGTTTGTTTTTTTTAATAGCAGTTAACATATTTGTTTATCCATCCATCCATCCATTTTCTGAACCGCTTAATCCTTACTAGGGTCGCGGGGGGGTGCTGGAGCCTATCCCAGCCGTCTTCGGGCAGTAGGCGGGGGACACCCTGGATCAGTTGCCACCCAATCGCAGGGCACACAGAGACGAACAACCATCCACGCTCACATTCACACCTAAGGACAATTTAGAGCGTCCAATCAGCCTACCATGCATGTTTTTGGAATGTGGGAGGAAACCGGAGCACCCGGAGAAAACCCACGCAGGCCCAGGGAGAACATGCAAACTCCACACAGGGAGGCCGGAGCTGGAATCGAACCCGGTACCTCTGCACTGTGAAGCCGACGTGCTAACCACTGGACCACCGGGCCGCCCCATATTTGTTTAGTTGCATGAAAATTGTCACTAAAAAAAACGCAGTTAAAGGTTTTTATTATGACGGCAGTTTGACCTTGTTAAAGATTTGTTTTGAATTTGATTGGAAAAACGGAATCAGACAAGCATCCTGTCAGAGATTTTCATTTTGAATTTAAATGTTGCTCTGTACTTTAAAATTGTGGGCTCACTACCCTCACGATTAAAGAATTTTAATGATACAATTGTAAGTGTGAATTTAATTACGTTATACATGTCTGAAGGATTAGAACAACTTCGCAACCTACATTCAACTAAATGACATTGTGACAAAATATTTCAACAACGAAAAAAAGTGTAACACGTAGAGTTTGATCAGCCGAATAAACAAACAAACAAACAAAAAATCAACATTTGCATTGAAGTGCATAACTGGAATGACAGGCGAGCGACCTGTGCATAAAGGCTGAGGTTCGATATGCCAGCATACATTTGATGCTGTGTAGGGGGGGCGGAACGAGAAATCTCACATGGCAAGCCGAGGCGGCGCAGGCACACGCAAAACAGTCAAGGAAATCTCAAGCATTTTTTTCTCCCCCCCCCTGTAAACAGCAAAAACTAGGGAGCATAAAGGCATTCTGCATTGACGGTATCCTTTCAGGTCAGCCTTACGACACCACTTTGTTCGTTAAGAGGGGAACAGCAAGGCATTTGCATTTTTCTTTTTTTCAATCAATTCCGAGGTGAAGAAAAAAAGGGGCTTTTTTTGTCAAACTGTGGCTGGTCCTTTTTTAAAAATGTTTTAGTCCAACTTTGCTGCTCCCTCTACAGTGTCTTCAGGTATGGCACAAAATGTGGTTTCGAAGAAGTTGTGGTTGGGGGAGGGGGAGGATACTGTGATACTGTGGTCGGCATAGGTTGTTAAATGAGAAGCGTATTAAGGCCTGGTGCCAAATTTGCAATTCCTGACTAACCAATTGCAATCCAAAGCCCCGACCATCTCAATATGAGAAGTGATGACAATTTGGGAACGAGCGGGACTTGAAGCTGAATGAAGGCTAATCACGAAGAGTCGTGATGTTGAAACCGGATTGCTGACTGACTGAGGGCAAACGTGGTGGTCTAAATGTTCTTTCGTTATTGCACTCATTACTTGGCGGAACGTTTGGATAGTACTTCCTGGTTGGCTGAGTTGTTCAGGGAGCGTCCGTGACCGCATTGACGGGTCGGCTACTTCTTTCATCCAGTTCTTCATCCTGAGGATTGCAAAGGAGGTTGGTCAGAGGCGATGTTACCAGAAAATGAGACAGGATTTGTCAAAACAAAAATCCTTAGATCGCTCAGTCCCTTAGCTCATTCAGTACGAGCCAATTCTGGACCAAGTCTGAAAAGACGTTTTGAAACGTCTTTGGGAGTGAATGAGTTCATTTATAATGTTTGTTTTTTTGGATTATGCACCAATATAGTCAAATAAAAATATATATTACATTACAATATTTGAATATTTCTTGGCGAGAATGACATTTAAATATCTCACTCCAACTGAATAGGCGTACAAATAATCTGACATGGTGTACATGCGAGAGACCCGTTCCAGTTCAACGTGAAACCCACGTCGAAGTTTCCCGACAAGAGTGAACATGTGACTCAGCAGTTGTAGCGCTTGCGAGAGATCACCCGACCCGTACGACGACCGGAGGCCCGCACCGTGTCCGCAGTCTCCTCCCCTTCAGTATGCTCTCCATAGTGACCGTAAAGCTCCAGGTCAGACAGTGCGCTCTCCACTGCCTCCTCGTCATAGTCAGTGTGGTAGTCTGACTCCTCTGACGGGGAGGGAGGTGAGGACAGGGAAAATAAATAAATCATAATAAAAGAGATCACATTTGTGGGGCTGTCAGGGAAGCGTGGAGGTGGAGACAGATGGAAGTGGGCGTGCAAGCGATGAGGTCGAAAGAGCGGAGAGGAATGAGAAACAAGCCGCGATTGGGTGAGCACGCACCATAGCCGCAGTGAAACCAAATACTGTTTGTCACTTATGGCTTTTGCTTCATTTGGAGAATACAGTGGAACCTGTCCAACATATTTCAGTTTGGAACAATTTTTGTTTTCTTTTTTTTTTTTTTTAGAAAATAGGACCATTTCAAATGACACAAAACCTTAGTTAAGACAGGATCACTGGAATCACGGGCTCGGTTGTAGGCTCACCGAATTCATGCAAACAAAAGCCGCTCAAGTGCCGCCGGCCTATACGATTCGAGGTGTATCACCGCCTATTGCCCCAACGGAGGATAGGAAATGCTACAGCTTACTCCCAGCCCTAATTAGGAAAAGCACTATAAAAATAATGTGGTCGATAACTTATGTAAATTGCCTATGCAGTTTTTTTTGTCAACATTTTGGCTCTGAAGCAGATCATCTTGCTTTTCATTATTTCTTATGAGAGCTGCAATGATTAATCGACAACTAATTGATTGCCAAAAAATGATCTCTAATCATTCTGATAATCGATTAATCATTAAAACTTCGTTTTTAATTAACCAACTTCAAAGTGAGTGTTTCTGTTTCACTATGAGCGGTTAAACATATTTTTGCTTGTCAATCGAGGAGGTTAAAAAGTCACTTAAAATGAACTGCCGATCGTGTCTTTTGAATAAGCCAAAAATGGAGTATCCCATTTCTCAAAATTTTTTTTCTTTAAAAAAAAAAAAGTTGATCAGCTTCCTGGAAGCCATTTTGTTGGACCATGGCGGTTCCACTGCGTCTTTACGGTACTCACTCATGTACTCATTCTAGCAAAAAAGCAATAAGTGAACAGATCAAGCACTCTGAATTAAAAAGGAAGAAATGAGGATATGGAATAGTATCGTCATGCATGTGTACTATGAGTGTACTTGGGTTTGTTTGCACATGTAACAAAGAAAAAGATGACTTCAGGTGGGGGGGGGAAACTGCATGCGTGTGTTTTTTACCATCCACCAGGGCTGGTTTGACAGGCTCAATGCGGGAGACGATTTCCGCCAAGTCAGTGAAGGAAGCGTTGGGGCACGTCAACACCTGGTCGGCACAAAGACAACCTCGGTGAATGGGAAATAAACGCTACGGAGCTCCACTAAACGTGAATCACGAGACAACACGAGTCACCTTTCAATCTTGAGGCATCAGAACAAGTCAGGCTGACTCGACATTTGGAATGAAGTATTTTTGGTGCTGTCTGATAGCAGGTCAGATAACAACATTGCGATGAGCGATAACCGGAAAGAAAAGCCAAAGAGAGAAAGCCGGAGAGCCGTTTGGCGCAAAAAACCAGAGTGCAGCATAAAAGCTGATTACAGCTGGTCTCGGAGTGATGGGAAAAGAGCCAATTATTGATGGAACACTTCATCAAATTGTCAAGTGTGCTTTTGTCGTGCTGGAATCGTGTAATCAAATATGGCACAAAAAAATTCTGCCGTCTCTAAAGCATTGTGATCTAAGACACAGAACAAAGGCCAAGTGTCCAAAGGGGGCGCTCACGTTATTCTTGCATTGCGTGTTGTGAAACTCCTCCTGGTGTCTGTCTTTCAGCATTTTGTCCACCACTCCACTGCGACTCCACACATCGAACACAGTTTTGCCGTGCTGGTATCCCACCTCCTAACATCACAGAGTAGACGTGATTTTATTTATGTTTTTTTTTTTTTAATGAAAGAAAACAATGAAGCAACACATGATATCGTATACGGAAACATACAGCAATCTCATCAAACTTCCCAAACTCCAGCGTCCGATATCTGTCGATGGGGGGTCGGATATACTCGCAGTAGTCGCTGCTCTTCACCGACTCGAGGTGTCGAACGCAGCACACGTAGGCCAACCGGGTCTGAATCTCTGCCATGTTCAACACCTGAGCGCATGCACAAGCGAGAAACCCCTCAAAAAAAAATAATAATAATAAAATAAAATAAAAAGGACCCCTCCTCCTGCTAAAATTGTACTTGATGACTCGAAAAGTCCACGCATGGTCTAGAATAATTGTCTTTTGGGATCATCAACCCATTACCTTGACTTTCTCTGCCAGAGGGTTGAGGCGTTTCCATAGCAGCCACCAGCCTGACAGCGAGTCGCCGTAATTGGTGAGGTTGGTTTCATCGCGGCTGCCCACGTCAATAGCTATGACCACTTTGGCCCCCATGGAGCGTGCCACATCAGCTGGCAGTGACCAAAAAAAAATAAATAAAAAGATTTGGACCAGAGTTGAAAGATGAAGAAGCCTTTGAAGAGATCAAAAAAGGACTCAAAAGACCTGGCAAGTTGTTGATGTAACCTCCATCCATAAGCAGGTGTCCATCTTTCGGGTCACAGAGAGGAGGCAGGTACCCCGAAAGCGACATGCTGGCTCGAACATACCTCCAGAGAGAACCTCAAAACAGCAAACCAAAAACACTGTAATGCTTACAACATGAACATCGTGCTCGTCTCGATTAGGGACGAAGAAAAACAGACTTGGCGTGACTGTCAGATAACATACTTGGACCCCAGCCGATCAATAAAATAGTACCTGATGTTGCCAATTGGGGGGTGTGGGGGGATCAGAAATGGTGACAAGAGCCCCGATGTATTTACTTATTACCCAATTTGGGAGAACTTTTGCCCAAAATCAGTGAAACTGGTTTTGTTTTGTAGTCATCATGTTTCTCTCTTCGAAACGTTCATTGAACAGTTTTTGAGTTCCCACATACGCCGCACAGGGGGTTAGTGGTTAGCACATCTGCCTCTCAGTTCCAGAGTCAAATCTGGACCTTGTTATGTGGCGTTTATACGTTCCGCCTCTCGCCCAGTCAGCTAAGATCAGTTCCACCCGCAACCCTAATGTGGACTTTTGCAACAGAAAATGGACGGACTGAAATCTCTTCACACTTCTGAACGGCTGAAATGAGTTTATAGGGACTTTCACATGAGCAAATATGTTTTTTAATAAAATCTTGTCGACGTGGACATTCAATGTCGACAGTACTCCTGAATTATTGTGTACACCCACCATCAGTGTGGACTCTCATTGCTGAGGCGCTGATGTCGGCTGTGATATTGAAATACGGAATCCAAAGGTCCTGTGTGCTCAAAACACAAACAGGTTTCAATTATACACTTTGTCATCCTGGCGCCGCTCGATCCTTCTTCCTGCAATGTGTTTGTTTATTTATTCTATTGGAGCGACATTGCAACCACCTCATCTCACCTCAATTTGCTTGCTCTTGAAGACGTTGCTGATGCTGGAGTTGAAGGCGGCGCCAGAAAACATGGAAGTGACCGGGTATGTTAAATCGAGAACCTTCTTGAACACTGAAGTCATTTCCTGCGGCAAGAGAGTGGGGGAGCGTTTGTTTGGATTTCATCCGTATCTCATAGAAACCGCATTTCATCAAGCGCAACGCTTTCACCGCAGGTAAAGTACAATCTGCCAGATGGTTAATGGCATTTTTTTAGCATTTATTTCTTCTGTCAGATGCAGACAACAGCTCACTGTTGGGCTTCATCGTATACTTTCATGACATGCATAAAGTAATATTCATTCTGCATAAAAGGTATTTTGGAACATCTGGCCCAGGTTTATTTTTGCTCATCCCCACCGGCTGAGGATAAGAGATTCTCGCCAAGTTAGAGATCACGCTTGCGTATACATGGATCAGCACCAAGGACAGAGCCATGGAGGGAGAGGATAGACAACTGGCCCACGTCTCTCAGCTTTCAAACCGGTGGACGGCATATTGCAAAAAAACGGGCTCTAGTTTTCCAAAATATGATTTCCTATTTGAGTCACCTTCACAAAGCGCTACCGTCTACAGCCTGCAGAAAGTTACAAAAGAAAAATAAAACCACTTGAAATCCTTCTTAAAAAGGGAGCAACTGAATGTTAATGTGCTCATTCAACCCGCATAAACAATTTGTTTGCTGCATTAATCTTCGTGGGGATGTCTTCAAGTATGACATCAAGGGAGAAATCCCCGAGCTCTGCAAGTCGACCCGCACGAAGCAAATTCCCGAGGACGATGTGATCATCATCAAAGTTTCACCACAAGCCAATTCATTCCAGCGAGGACGGAAATGGGCCTTTTAATGACATCTGGAATCTGATTTGCGATGCTCTCCGGTGGCGTGACTTCAAATACGGCTCCCTCCCGGCTTGAAGACATGCCGGGGTTCCAAATTCAAGTCTAAATATGAATGTTATTTGATTTGATTAATTATGACTACAACAATGTCCACAATTGGACTTTCATTCGCATCTTTTAATGTGCAACCAACCCCCAGCTATTTGTGGAAAAACGTACCTATTTGCATAATTTGGACTGTGAAACGCCTTAAGGTGCCCAATCTAAATAGGAAAGTAGTCAATTAACAAGTAGGACTCTGGGCTATATTCCGCCTGCTATTTGTATTATTATTTTTTTTTAATCCACAATATTTATGCTTGCTTGGGCAATCTATTTTAGCTGGTCAGAGTAACTTATGTCACATTAATCGGCTTCATAAAATGTAATTACTTGTAACGTTTGATTCCATCTGACCAATCATAGACAGCCAGGCAGGCAAAGATCACAGCCGTGTAACGTCACAATACAAAGAGGCCCCGCCCATATGTAATCGTTACCATTGCCCATTCTCGTGCCCTCATCCTCATCCGGCTGTGGCTGCGGTCCTCGGCGTAGAGCGCCCCCAACAGGGAACCAATTGAAGTGCCGCCCACGAGGTCGATTGGGATGCCAGCTTCGCAGAGCGCTCGCAAGATTCCCACCTGGGAGCAACCTCTACGAAACAGGGCAGAGGAACAAGACAAAGTGATAAAGATGATTTTTTTTTAAGTCCCTGCCAGCAGCTGCAATAAAAAAAAGGAAACATCTTAAAAAGCCACGTCAGGCCTAAAAGTTAACATCCTACATCTACTATCCAATTTATAGTCACTTATAAGTTTTGAAACAATGTACAGGCAATGTTTGGATTTTGTCATTGCACATACCACAAGTACAGAGGATTGAAATTCATTTGAATTTCAATCATTTTAATAACGGAGGTCTTCTTTGGTACGCAGAGGTCAGGTGACGTGTCACGTGATACATTTGGTGGTCCAATTATAAATACAAATTATGGGAGTGGGGGTTGGGGTGGTGTCTTCAGTTGACAAGGGCGTATCCAAGTGTGTATGGTTGAACAGGTGCCCTAATGCAGCGATACAAGTCATAATTGCAGTCAATATTTGTATCAACTTTTCTAGGCCACGAGGATGCGCTTTACCTGGCCCCGCCTCCACCCAGGACGAGGGCAATGGCATTCCCAGTGAGGACCCGGGCCAATCGGGAGAAATCCGAGTGGCGGTCTGCTGGCTTCTCAAAAACACGCTGATACAGCTCCATCTTTAAAAAAAGGAAGAAAAAAAAAGGAGAGAATATGAAAGGTGTGGATGTGGGCTCGGACAACTATATGTAGTGCATCCAATCCCACCAGTTTGGGCAGGCTCCTTTTGGAGAAGACCCGTCGCGGACATGATAGATGGAGGTGTCTGGAGATCCAGCTGCGCATGTTGAGCCAGTCCACTGTGCCCTTGGGAGGGGGGCCGTCTTCTTTGTGTAGGAGAACCAGCTGCTTCTGGGCGCGCACGGCACTTCCTTCCAGCATGCGCTCCAGCTAGGAGGGACGCCAGTTTTACAGCTGCTGCAGTTCTCACATGTGTGGAATTATGAGAAGCGACCGCGCGCGGGTAAAGACTGAAGGCGATCAAATCCTCAGCTATGACTCATTCTGTGCCCCAGCAAATATCGATCAGTCTTTCCGTTTCTCCCATCGTCTCTTGTTAAAAAAGGACACATTCCTTTATTTCTGTTTGGCCATTTCCCTCCCCTGAGAAAAGCAATTACTTCTCCATCAGCTGGACGTGCACTTCCTGCCTCTACACTTTCAGAGCATCCGCCCGCTGCCATCTTGTATGCCCCAGGGGTCAAACACAAAAACCTGCGGCAGACAGTGCGCTGTTACGGTGGCTAAACATTTTGGGATAATTAGGACGCAAGAGATATGTGATTAAAAGGCTATCATATAGGAGTGGATATCATTAACTTGGATTCAAAACAAACAAACAAAAAAAAAAAAGATATTTTTTCTGTGGCCGCTACAGATGTAATATATAAACTTTGGATTTTATCATGAAAATGGGTTTCTCTGCAAGGTGTGGTATAGAGTTCTTTAGTCCAGAGGATGGAACACATCCAAGATGACTAAACACCTCGCTGCCCAGCACCCTGAATGATATCAACAAAGAGTGCCAGGTACTTAATTGCATCACAAATGAAAATCGGAGGGGTGGCGGGCAAGGGGGTCTTCTATCTGCATGACACTGCTAAAAACGGCTGTACGAGGCTAGATTTCCTCAGCCCGATTCATCGTCCACACCTCACCTCTCCGACGGCAGGATCCTGCTCGCCCAGGCCCACAATGATGATGCAGTCGGCCTGACGAATGCACCGCTGGGTCCACGGGGTCAGCGTGTAGTCGGTTTGATAGAGAACGATTCGATGGATGTCTTCCTGTTGGCCCAACCAGCTGGACAGACGATATTCATGAACGCTGACGGGAAAGAAACAGGACAGGAAGTCAAATAACCCGGATGTTTGTCTCGCTATATCTTAGATCAATTAAATAACTTTAAGACCAGCATTTAAAAAATAAATACATAAATAAAATACCTGTCTAGTGCTGCAGCTCCAAGGCGCTGTTTAATGATATCACTGGTCAATAAAAGAGTGGGACCTGAATGTCACAAAGGAGCCACATTTAATATTTCCGCTGGAGAACAACACTGTCACCAATCAATCAGGAAGGCCCAAAAAATAGAAAGAAAGAAAAAAAGACAACCCCTTTCCATAAATCTTGTTTGTACCTATCGCGAGGAGCGCATGCTGCAGCTCCAGAGTGAAGGCGGTGAGCGGCACCTCCTCAGAGACGGGCAGGACTGCCACTGTGGAAAGGTTGGAGGCCTGGTTGCCTGCGTCCCATTTACTGCCAGGGGTGTGCAGTGCCAAACTGCGACCTGACAATGCACACACACACACACACACACACACACACACACGCACACACACACACACACACACACACACACACACACACACACACACAAAAACACAGTCAGCGTTACGGATTTATGGAACAGTCGCAATTGCATTATTATTGTCGTAAACACGATATAAAGTGCACACACCAGTTAGAGGAAGATTAACCTGCTGGAGGATCTTCTGTCCAAGCAAGTGGATGAGTCTGGTGACAACCTGCAATGGCAAAACATTTCAGAAACAAGTCTCTGATCTAAGACACAAATGCAATGTTCATTCCTTGATTGCCAATATTCTAAATATTGATCTTGAAAGCAAAAACATGTTTTAAAAGCATGCAGTTGTCAGTCCTATAGCGGTGGTCACATCTGCTTCACAGCTTTGAGGAAAAATCTGGGCTCTGGCCGTCCATTATCCAAGCCGCCGACCCTCACGCAAGCTACGCAAATGCCAATACTAGTGTCGTTGTTTTAATGGCCTTTGAAAGTTCAGACAATATTAGCGTAGAAAAACAGTAAAAAAAAGGAGGAAAAAAATGCATATAGTTGGTTGGTGGCATTACCAAAAATACAGAAAATATTTGACGGAGAGGTGGTGAAGGGGCCAAAGAAGAATCTCTTAAGTACTGGTGAAGATATGAGGGGTGATTATACATCAATTTATTTTCATAACCTCCACACAAAAAAAAGTAGCCTGCATTCCAAAAACGTCAATCCAATCATTTTCTGCAGTGATTGTCATCACTAGAGCTAAAGCCCATGCCAGCTGACTTTGACAGACGCCTGGTCGCTGATCAGTCACGGGGCACCAAAAATAAAAAATAAATAAATAGAATTGACACTTATCAACATTTTTTGTTAGGTTCTTTTAAAGGAAACTAAATTGTCAATGGCAAATTATCCCCAACCAAACCAACTAGACAGCGACCAGAAAAAAAGGAACCCCAGATCAAATATTATATTATATATATACTATATTAGTCGATTGAATTTGAACTTCTGGAGAAGTTGTACGGTTTCAAGTTCAAAGGCCTTAAGGCTTACCTGCGGGAACTTCCTCTTGATGGAGCTGAGGGCGCCCTCGGGCAGTTTGGCGAGCTCGGAGTCCCGGACTGCGTGGACAGTGGTGGCTCTGTTCTGATGGGTTAGGGCCTCCACCTGCGCCAAGAATGGCAAGACTGAATCCCAAGCAAAAGACAAAAATATTTTTCTTTTTTTTCATGCGTCACCCCAAACAGTATTCATAATTAATGTTCAGAAATTAACACAGCGGTGTGAAATATAAACTCCTACAAGATGACAGTTCTTCTGCCTCCTGGTAACCGTAACCATAGCATCCTTTAATTCAGGTATGATTAGAACGGAAGAAAGAAAAAAATATATATATATATACTATGTATATGACATTGTTAATGAATTCCGACAGCTTTCCGGACATAAACCAATTATATGCAAACAGTGTGAAATCTACACCCACATGCCAAGTTATAAAACGAAAGCATGTATGGGTACTTATACAAGCAGCTTGTTTTGGTTTTCCCCTCATTTTTTTTATGTTGCGATGGGAGATGAACGCATTTCTTCAGTTACTAGCAACGTATGGATCGGAATGACAACATTTTCAGAAGGGATGTTCATTATTACCTCCGCCAAGTGAAATTAGTTTTTTTTTTTGGGTTGGGAGGATTAAGTAAAAAGCACACATCAATTTCCATTTTATTTTGCCGTGGTTTGGTAAGTCCTTGGAAGCCGCAACTATTCCAGACATTTTTATTTAGGGCAGCTCAGCCTTGGCAGAAGTCTGCATTCTAATGAGTGATATTCTCATTTTAATTTGTGTCACGCCTGCTTGTTGACCATGCAGCTAAGGTGCGGCTGCCATTACTGGAAAAAGAACACGATGATAAGACTCTTCCTGATCATCACCGAAGAATGTTCATGTGAAGAAAATCATATGTGACTGTTGAAAAATGTTTGTTTTTAAACTCCGTCTTGGTCCTCACCACTCCAATCAGGTCACCGCGGCCATACTCTCCTATTAATTCTTTCTTGCCGTCCTCTTTCATGATTACGGAGCGCAGTCGTCCACTGAGCACAATGAAAGTGCTGTCGGATTTCTCTCCCTGCCTGGATGAGACACTTGCATTAACAGCAATTCAACAGAAGCTTTGGAGACAGAGCCGAGATCAGCGTTTATCTTTTCGGAAAGGGGCGGCCAGAAACAAATGAAGCGGAACTTGGCTGAAAGTACCTGTAGACGGCCCTGCCGGCTTCCACGGCCATCCAATCGAGCGCAAAGTCAATCTGCCTGACAAAAGATGACATCCTCCTCACCACTGTGTGGGCGACGTTCAGCACGACTTTTGGCTCCGCGCGCATTATCCTGAGGGGGTCAGGGGAGAAATGATATAGCTGTGTCCATGTGCACATGCATACGCAAAATCCTCAGGGACTAACTCATAGAAATGGGATTTGGAAATGGAGAGGAAGCTGCAGTCCCGTTGGGCTCGGACTGTAAATATGAGGGGCTCTCCGGTCAGGACGGCAAGTTGACCGACGAGCTCTCCGGGGTGCGTCACAAAAAGACGCGTGTCTTCCTCGCGGTCGATCATTCTCTGGTAAACATGGAGTAGGCCTGAAATAACAAACTGAATGCTCACTTCCTAAAAAAAAAAAAAGGAAAAGGCAGAAAAGTGACATGTAAACAATAGATTAGAATCCCCTCTGAAGTTAATCCCATAACACACATCACTCTCCCAAAAAAAATTAATAATAATAAAAGTCACCTGATCGCCTTGACGAGCCACCACCGAACCAGCTTTGACTTGGTGGAGGGTCACTCTTCCCTCAAGGAGGCTGGGATCCTGCAAACCACAGGTGTCAAAGTAAAGGCCCGGGGGCCAGATCTGGCTCCGCCACATCATTTTATGTGGCCCGCGAAAGTAAATTAAGCATGCCAAGTTTCTATGATGCTTGCTAAATTCTGAACCCAAATTTCAAATTGTCATATGAAATCCACAGTAACAGTCATTATTCTTGATTAATGATTTTAAAACTAGTTATCCATCAATTCGTTGTGTGCCGTGTATGTAATATGTGGAGGGGATTAAACATTTATATGGTTTCCCAAAATTCATAACGGCCCTACGAGGGAAACCCTAACTACAATGTGGCCCGCGACAATAATGAGTTTGACATCCCGACTGTAAACAGTACAGGACAGAAGGTCACATATGCATACAGCCGGTTTAATCAAAGCCGCTGGAAAAAGGATGAGCAGTTTGGTCTCCTTCCTCGGGGGGTAATTTAGCCATTTTCTGTACCGCTTCTCCCGTCCAGGGATTTGGACTGACTTCAGGGAAAAGACTTTTCACCTCTGTCTCTGTAGATATATTTTTTTTCATGCTTCACATTTTCAAGCCTGGCAGACGTAAACGTCCAGGCAGACTCAGCTTCTCACCTGCAACTGGATGATCCCCAGCAGGTCTTTTTTCGCAGCCTGGAAGATTGTTCCGCTCTTGCTCAGGTGGATGGCGTCGGACTGCCCCCCGCTGTCCGTGTAGTGAAACACCTCAGAGGGCGTATGCTGCATGGTTACGCTTTTCTTCAGGCTAGACTGCGCCGTGCGAAAAGGAATGTCGAGAGGAAAAACGGACACGAGCAAACTGCTCTTTAACAGTCATCTGACAAAAATCAAAGTTTTACCTTTTGAGTAGCGGGACTGGGCGGAGTCTCATCTATGTTGACCCGAGCCCGCTCGCATGCCATCGTCATGTCACCTGCGGGGTGTACGTACCCAGCAAAGGTGATGAGTATGCACATCTGCGCAACCTCTATTAACGAGTGAATGAGTTATCACCCCGAAGTCTAAGACAGTGATCAACCTGCGCTGTCGGGGGGCATCGAGATGGATCGCTGCCTCCTGTGGCTATTCGAAGGACTGTCCTTTACGCCATCTGTTTCGCATAAAGTGAAATAGTATTGAACCATGCTCAGCACCAGAAAAAAAAAATGTTAAACGCGGTGTGCGAGACCTGCGTCTGCAGGGCTCTCTGTGGTCCCCACACCCGACTCATCTTGGAAGTGCAAACGGCGAGTCGTCTTGCCAGAGATTGCCTCACTCACCACAATGTTCACGTTGGACAAAGGCACTGCATGACTCTCCTGTCGATTTAACAACAAAACAGTGCGCGGAACACATTTAAATTAATGCTAAAAAAAAACAAGAAAAAAAATCAGGTTGTAATGATAACTGCTCTTAAAAAAAAAGAAAAAAAAAGGACATGAGTTAAACAAACGTGTCCTGTCATTTCTATCAGATTTGATATTCATTCCTGATCATATGAAGGTTTTCAAATCGCACATCTGCCTATTGGCCATAAATCTGGAAGATTATTCATTTAGACTGTAATCGTTTAACCTCTGCTTCAGGGACACATTTTTTCGACTTTGGCTCGGGCGTGATTTATATTTACTAGCGCATCCAATACAATACATTTTAAAAAGCTTTCGCAATTGGCCAACAAAGGCCTTTCAAGCATTCTCTTATGAGAGATCTTTCTGGTCGTAAAGTTTCCTATGAAGGGTGTTATCATGGTTTATTCGTTTTGACCCACACGAAGGACGGCGTTATGACGCCGTGTTTAATGTTGCGTGAAATTAGCCTGCATGTGGAGGACAGCGCTTTCCTTCCCAGCAGCTTCTAATACACACACACACACACACAAAACATCCTCCCACCTACCGGATTGAAGAGCTCGGTGGTCAGGCCCAGGTAGTTATGTAATGCCAAGAAAGTGACTCTTTGGAGCCGCACCATGATTATCTGAAACACCCAACAATCACGTCCAGGAAATGAACTCGAAACGTTGTCACAGTCACATGATTGCAAATCAATCACACGTTTGACACCAACGTTTACCTGAATGACGCGCACGAGTGTCTCGGGGTATTTCTTAAACACAGACTCAAAGGCGGAGGCCGGTAAACGTAAGATGGTGGAGCGCGTGGCCGCGCGAGCGGATACGGTCTTGTAAGGAGCTGGAAAACCCTGAATAAAAAGCAAAGAGGAGTGAAATGTGATTTTTTTTTTAAGAAGGCTACAATTTGGTAAAAGGTGGACTCAAATGCTGTAGGTGGGGCAGGATGAGCGCAAAACAAAAATGCATTTGGCAAAAAAAAAACAATTCTAAGTAAACAAGGGATATGGAATCAAAAATACGAGTACAGAAGAGTGGACACAACGTGGCAAAGCAAAAACAGGAAAAGAAAAATAAAAACAAAACGATACGATAACAAGGAAGCTGATTGGTTAACACACGGCACTAGGAAGACAAGAACGTGTGGAAACGATTCCAAACCCGAACAAGGAAGTCAAAAGGCACACATGAAAACACGCCATATCATGAACCACCAAAAAAAAAAAAAGGGATCTAAAGAAAACAGAATCACGACAAAAATTTCCCCGGTTGTTCAATAAGTACTGAGCTACAAATGTAAGAATGCAGGAAAAATAACAAATGGAAATCTGGGATTTTGATCAGCTTGAAAATTGCATATTTGAGAAAGCTTTTTTTGGGGAGGATGCTTTTATAATTATCATTTCCAAAGTTTCCACGGCAGCCTACTTAGACAGAAAGATAAAAACCACATTCGGACTCCATTGCTTCACAACATAGCCGATTGGACAATTAATGGAAATCTAATTCTTCATGCACATCCATTCTAACTCGTTTAACGTTCCAATTTTGACAAATAAGAAAAGACATTTGGAGAAGGAAATGAAATTAGGAAATGTGCACGGATAGGGATGGAGAAAGCCCGAAGAACAGTCATCAATGAACTCTTTGACTCGGAGGAGCGAGCAGACAGCGACAGATAAGAAGAAGCAGTGTGAAATGAAGTCGCTCACCGTGATGATGTCCAGAATACTGAGCAAGCTGTGGACGCTGTCGCCGGGAAGAACGTCCTTCACCGCCACTTCTGTACCATCCTGGAAAGCAGAAAAGACGAAAATCAACGACTCGGTCAAGCATCGTGTCCATTCGGTTTGAGGAAAAAAAAATGTCAATCCTTTTCTGCGACGTGACTTAAAAAAAAAGCAAAACCCTACGTTTTCCAAGATGCAGAGCTCAAGTCGCCCATCCTGGACCACGTAGATGCTGTCGTCGTCATCTCCGGGCTTGAAAAGACCTTCGCCCTCCTGCAGCTCCACAAATACCATGTGTCGACACAGCTCCAGGAAGAGCGGCTTGTCAAAGTGGCCCAACACCCTAAGTGAGAATAAAACCGACCCCGAAGTTGGACAAATTCTACAACAGCCAAAATTATCAGGGGGGAAAAAAATAGAAATCTGTCGCATACAGAGTGGGACACGCTTCTCTGTCCTGGCTGCTCGGGATAATATGTCAAAAATAAGCGAGCAAGGATAAATATGGTGACGTACGCTTTGCGAGGCAGCGGTTCACCATCGCATTTGTCACGTTGACTAAGCATTTTATTATTTCACTATTTTTTATGACACCGAGGATGGTTCAATTGTATCAATCCAGAAAGAGTCTCTTGTTTTCAACCCCACCTGACATTCTTCAGCATGTAGAGAACCTCAGAGGGCAGATTGGAGCTCTGCACGTCAAACTCAGTCAGGTCAGCCTCCAGCAGAGAGGGTGGCGGTTCTTTAGGCTGAAGAGTAGGAGGATCCTTGCGGATACGAAGGATTCTGTTTTGAGGGAACGTGTTTCACTTAATCAAACTGGACCGCACAAATAAAATAAAATGTAAAAAATCTTTTTCAAATCCTCTCCTGTAGCCCATACTTGCGAGCGATGCTAAGAACTTTGGTTCTTTTGCGCACGCGCTGCGGTTGCTTGGACACCGAGGTAGATGACGAAGGAGGGGGAGGAAGTGAGGACAGCGTCTGGACCTTCAAAAAGAAAAAAAAACGGTATAACTTTCAAATCAAAGTCTTAATGGAAGTTTTGAGGGGCAGAAAAAGTCAATACCTTGCGCATTATTTTCCGACCGTAGAAGAGCACTTTATCTCGTTTTCGGAAGCGATAATGACGGACACCGGGCTGCTGTTCACCTGAACGGAGAATCCAAAGCGAAACAGTGCTATAATTGCAGACATGATTGACATTGAGACTTGAAATATCTTCAGTCGATCAACCCGAGACTCACGGGCATGCTTGAACCTCCTGTACAAGAAGAGCACCACGATCCCGATCATGGCGACTGCGACGGCGGCACCGATCAGGACACCCGTGAGCTGGACGACAAACAAACAATGCAGAAAAGTTTGATGTTAGTTCTTGAGTGATGAAGGGCAGAGGATTTTTTTCCCCCAAGAATATTAGCAATTGCGTGGAAGTTTGTATTCTTTTGTCGGTTTAGAGGGTTGTGCCGCTCCATTTTTAACTAGGGGCGAAATTACGAGCGAAAGCTGCGGCCAGTCAGACCAGTGGATGGTGACATCAAAACATTTTAGAATCTTGAAGCAGGGGAGTTTCAACCGGTTTGCTGGCGAAATATTGAACAATGTAAGGGGGGGGGGGGCAGGAGCCATGAAGCTCGTGGATAATGACATCAAGAACTGTTGAAAATGTTCAAGCAAAGGAGCCATCCAGCCAAGGGTCACCTTGAGTCAATCTCAATTAGTGCGCTAGCAAAAGATGTGGATAATGGCATCAAAACTGAAGTTCAAAACAGAAGATTGATTTTTTTTTTGTTGCTTTATTATATAATGGTTTGGAGATGCATGCTTTTCAGTGGACAGCGATGATTAACTAAAAAGTTACCCTATTACGAGTTATAAATCTACGCAAGATATTTATCACATTTACGTTCAATGAATTCACTGACTATTTTCAATGTCAGCTTTGTAACTGAGAAAACGTTCGTAATACGCCAACAGGAACGCCATCATGCTCTACTTACCATGGTAGTCTGCATCCTCTCCTCCACAAACTGTTGCACTCGGGATGTCACAGCTGTGATGTCGTTTTTGCCGTGTACCAGCATCTACACGCATTCATGTAGACAATCTTAATGAAACACAACACCGTGACAAGTGCTTTTTACAGTGCAATATTACCCTTCCACTCTGCGTCATTAAAGTTAAGTCAGTGGTTAACTGTTAGGCGACAGTTTGGCTTGTGCAAAGTAACTGATCCAATTATAATAGATCTCAACGGAAAAGGTTTTGGAATTCAACCAGTCTAAGGTACCATATACCCGTGCTGCAGAACAGACAACTTTCTTTCTTCAAAATCACTGCTCGGTAATTTACAACAACAAAAAATGCAGTCTGACCCGTTTGTCTGTTACTCCAATTGCGTGGTATGCCAAAACTCAAAGTAAACACTTGTTTCTTGGCTCATAAAATTTCTAAATCTAGACTTGCACTGCTCATCCCAATGTGCAATTATGAATTCATGCCTTTAGTCATTGTTTTTATAGAGTGTATTTCTATGTACATTTCACGTGCCATTTACCTACTCAACTGTATCAAATACAGCTGTGTTTAAAACGTTTATTCTGTCATGACACGCTGTATGCCTTATATTCCAATGCTGGACGAGACATTTTCGCTGCCATGACACAATTCGAATTGCAACACTTGACCCATGGAGTGTAATTCTAGCCTAGATAGCGTCTGGGTCAGCTTCAGGGACAAAAATAGAAAAACAGAGAAGGGGAAATGCTCCCTGCGCGAATTACTTTAGTGGCGACTTACCTTCACTACAAGATGTGATGTTGCACATCACATATACAAGTTTAGAAACCAACTGTTAAACTTACTGAACTGGCCCATCCGCAGTCTCCATTATCACCTTCGGGGCAAGTCATCCTGCATCATAATAATATCTCAGCCACGTGTTTTTTTTTTTTTGCATGGAAAAACCATGCACGTATCCTTAATTTAATTTACTACACCCAGTTGGTGACATACTCTGTCGCTGCCAAGAGCTGCATCACGTTGGTTTACCTTGTTTGTGTTTGCGCCCTACGAATAAAAAAAACACAATGTCAGACATTTGGTATTACCTGAATCCCGAGTTCAATATATTGAAATGCAATTTAGTATAAATTCGTGCGCTGACAGTTCGAGCTGAAAAACGATGACTGCCTCACAGACCATTTCGCAATAATAACATTAGCGAGCTAGCTCATAGCTAACGGCGCAAACCCATCCCGGGAGAGGCACCAATAGGTGTCAATGAACGAAAACAAAACAGTATCCGGGAATGGTGCATGTGCGTAAAAGACGGGACTTACTTTATGGTGTCTCGTCGCGAAAATACGCCAAATTTACGGCATTGTCACAACTGGCAAAGAGGCATTATTAGCTGGTAGCCAACAAAGTTTTTCGATGCTTGGTCACTTGCTTTAGCTCCGCCCATTTCATTGCTTTCACCAATGGGCAGGCAGAGCTACTGTTGCCATGGTAGCACTGAATTGACTCAGCCAATCAAAGAAAGTTTGGTACTTCCGTATCTTCCGGTTTAATCATCAGTAAATTTAATATAATAAAATAACATCAAACTCTTTGTGTTTCTCTTTATTTAAAAAAAGTACTTTCACAAATCATTCACCGTGTATGGTCTTTGTTGTTTGTTTTTTTTCAGTTGTTTTTCTTGATAAAAGCATTTTAGTGCAAAACGTTTTTGGAGAAATATAATAATGGAAAATGAAATTATCCTTTGAATGCCTCTCCCCATTCATTTCAATAGGATGCTGGATAATATTGCAGAAAATATTTTTGCACAATGGTTTTGTTGTTTTTCTTTTATGTCTCACTCGTGATCAAAGCCACATACATGCTACTTTTTCTGTATCTTGTCAGTATTGGGTAGTGCATCATTGTGTGCAGTCAGTAGTAAATAACAGATTTTATGATAAAATGAAAAAAAAAAGAATCAGGCAAGGTTTTGGTTTATAAAGTTTTTTTTCTTACATTTTATTTCTTGGCACAGAAAGTTGGGAGGAATGAAGACAACAGCATACAGATATAAAGTAATTACCGCTTCAAGTAAGAATAGCTATATATAAGAGGTAATGCTAATGCTTTCTCTCCAATAGTTACACATTTTGAAAAAAAAGATGCTATGAGATCAAAAAGTGATGATACAATGAAACTCGAGTACATGAAGCTTTTGACATTTATATTAAAAGGCGATTCCTTCATTGCAGTTTACATGGAGGAAAGGCCAAATACATTCTGTGGACACATTTACAAATAATACATTAGTGCACAATGGCACAAAACATCAATATTCTGTGGCTAAAGGAGTGTGTCTATGCTTTTTCAAAGGAGCAGTATAAGAACGCCACAAAAGTAACACCATAGGATTTTAATAGTTAATGCAGCATGTACACATGAAGACATTTAAAAGTAGGTCTGTGGGTTTTGAAGCTAAACTGACAGTTGTAAGCAATATCTTACAAAGGGTGTCCGAAAGGTCATTCAACACGAAATCCTGCTTCAAGAAACCCGCCGCGTTGAATTCAGTGTGACTTGCAGCGCAAGCGCCATTGTCAACTGGTTGAGCCAAAGGACAAAGTAAGGATTTCCTGCTTTCGAAAACTTGTAAACCCCTTAAGCTGTCAAGTGCAGACAACCAAAAATTCATAAAGGATGTGTAGATTTACTTTTGGGACACCCTGTATAACCTCTTTATCCGGTCTTCTATTTATTGAGATACTTTGCCACAGATTTGTACGCGAGGAGGACCTCGATGTCCTTTGGGCAACTCAGGCGAAACTCATCCTTTTTGTAGGCGTTGTCCAGGTACCGAGTGAGGCCTTTCAGTTCAGGGGGGATGTCAAAGTTGCGGTACACCTTGCACACCACCTGGGGACGATAGAGGCTTTGAAGATTTGCTTGCTGAAAGACTTGCACGGAAAAACTACAGCAGTGCTTTCAACGTTGTACCCAGTCCCAAACGCCAGTGTGGACCGTGTTTGCAAACACGGTTGACATCCCTGCCCTGAAGGGACAAAAAAAAAAAAAAACAGCGGACCAATGAGGTGCATCCAGAAATGTCTCACCTTGACAATGTTGAGTTTGGGAAGCAGGTTGCAGTCGGCCAAAGTGAGAGAGTCTCCATCCAGGTAGGGGCGCGAAGATTCTGTGAGGTTCGGGTTCTGGTCCAACTCGTGAGGGAGAGGCGTCATAAAGTACATGTTGAGCTTCACCAAGGTTGACAGGAATTTCTTCTCCAACACTGAAAGCACCACAGGCTAGTATTAGTAATATTACAGGAACACGTGTGTGCGTATTTTGCCCTTTTGGCATCCTTAACACTTTCAGGCAGTGGTCCCCAACCTTTTTTTTGCTCCATGGGCCGGTTTAATGTCAGACAATATTTTCAGGGACCGGCCTTTAAGGTGTGGCGGATAAAAATACAACAAAATAATATATGACCTGCATCAAAACGGTGATATTTTATCAACCTAATAATAAACACGAATCATGACACAAGGAACATACTATCTGGCTGCAACGCTCTCTGGTCGCTAAGGCAATATTTAAAGGTGCCTTCAAAATCTCGTTGAGATAAATCCGTATTTTAAGTAGGATTCCTGATACTGTCTAATTTTATCTGTGGTTTTATTGTTTTTGTTTTGGTTGTAAGGTGTCCTAGAATGTATTGAAAGGCGCTTATAAATGAAATGTATTATTATTATTATTAAATGTAGCCTTCTTTTTCTTGAAAGTCTTGGGCTGCTCTTCTGTCTCCCGGCTGGGCCTTTTCCCCTTCCCAAAGACGTTTATTTTTTTTAAACTCATTTTCACCGGTTTCAACTGGGTTTCATTTTAGCTGTAACCTATCACGTGACCGAGAAGCGTGCCTTGAACTGCGTCCAGAGTGACACACTGTAGACGGATGTAATAGAAAATCCGGTAGATTTTCAAAATAAAACATCTTTCAGCTTCCGAAATAAACAAAACGGAAGTAGTGTAAATTATTTATTCTTTCTCTGCGGGGGTACCAAATGACCCACGGACAGATACCGGTTCGCGGCCATGGGGTTGGGGACCAATGCTTTCAGGGACAGCGGTCACAACAGTGGACAGTTTATCATGATGTCAGTTAACAGGGTGCATGAAAGGGTTCGAAACATCCCGACGCTTCCAACCATTCATTTTCTTCTGCACATCAAGTGATGCAGCAGCTCAAGCGTGAAATCCCACAATTCCGTGTTCGCAGCATCCAGGGAGCATCCTAACATGATGCCCAAGGCACCTTATGTGTTTCCTCCTGATGCGAATGAGCAGCGGCTCTAATCAGAGCGCCTCCCAGGTGACCGAGCTTTTTTTTGTGTTCAGTTTTGCAACTCGCCTTGTATTGATATTGTGTGAGTGTGTGTGTGGTGTGTGTGCGCCTGCTGCATGTTCACCCCCACTCACAGCATCAAACTGCGGTTTGGTCACTTCGGGAAAAACCCCGGAGCCACGCTGTGTGTCCCGCTCTGCACATTTTAGCAACTATATAAGTCAACTTTTGCACATAACGCGTTCAGAAAGTGGAACAACCATGACCAAAAAATACAATGATGCCGTTGCATTCATCTTACTGTCATTTAATCCAGGGATGGAATTCTTAATATATGCGGAGAATTTGCGGAAGACGTCTTCTCCAACTGACAGGGACTCCTTGTATCGACAGCACAATTTGGGGTACCTGTCATCGGAAGGTCAAATGAGAAAGCCAGCGCGGGTGAATGATGGAAAATGTTTTGAAGAGTCAAGGCTACGCGTGATGCGGCGGGCTCACTTGGGCGGTGCTAATCTCTCCTCCAGGAACTCCTCGATTTTATTCACGTCCGTTTTGACTTCATCGTTGAAGACCAGAAACGGAGGCTGAGAGCCCGGAGCCAACTCCTTCAGCACATCCGGGGATCTGTCACGCAACAAATATGATTAGGTTCTTCGTATAATTCAATTTTTGTTTAAGGGCCTGGTAGTGATGGTAGCAAGGGACAGAGAAGCAAAACAATACACGCTCATATGGTTTGAAATACAAGCGCAGTCTTTTGCGGCTTCAAAGGGGAGAATACTGTACCATCGATGCCATCACCGCGGCAACGGTGTATGACTTATTTTAGAAGTTCATTTTACTGTTTACAGTGCACGGTGATAAGAGATTTGTTCATGAAAAGGGCCAATGATCGAAACATCAGCTCAGGTCGCCAGGGCAAAAACAAAGCGATTGTTTTAACAATCATGGCAGCCATTTTTCGAAATAATACACAGCAGGTGTCATGTTCAGTCTTGATTGTGTTCCAGCTGGAGTGAAGGGTGTTTCCTTCCAGCAGGCGGATCTGCGCCTCCTTTCGGATTGTTGACCGAGCTTACCGTTTTGCTTCAAATTGGATTTTTCTCGACCGCTCGCGACCATTCATAGTAAAGCTCGATTTTTTGTTGTTGTTGTTCATAGATCCTTGTTTGTGATTTTTTGGGGGTTATTCTAGTATTGCTCTTTGTTTTTGGAAGGTTATTGGACATTTCGTTTGTCTCTTCTCGGCGTTTTATTGAGCCATGACTTTACAAGCGCTTTTGTTTTTTTCCTGGCACCTTGTGAGCAGCGATTTCAGTTTAGACTTTGTTGGTGCGATGTTCTTTAAGAAGTATTTTTGTCATCGCATTTTGTCCGAGCCTGCATTTTTTGGGACTCCTAAAACATTATTCGCAGCATTCATTGCATTAATAATAAATTAGTTTTTACCGAGGCCATTTGTGTGTATTGGTGGATTTTTTAATCTTCATTTATGGCTATGTGTCCACTATTTTACACCAGGTACCACCCAAAAAAATAAAATGGTTGACTCTCCAAACGACCATCACGATGATTGGAAAAGAGTAGCGTAGTAGGCACAGGTGTTCACCCGAAAACAAGGCAGTGGTACGTTTTCAATTACGATTGATTTAAAATTGCAAAGAAAAGTCGAACGGTCACAAAATGAACATTTGAAAATTCCTAAATGATTAAATGCAGCGATTAGAAAAATAGAAGTTGACAACACTGGAACAGTTTGAACATTTCATTCAATGATTCTTCGGCATACGACTTCCACATTGAGTAAGCCAATGAAATAATCCGAATAATGTTTGGTATGATTGACGTCAAAATCGTTTCGTACACTGTACAGTCTCATCATACGATAAAACTAAACTACGTTTCAACTTCTGCCTAACGCGAGCATTCTCGCCCTTGAACTAAATTCCAGCTTTGCGAGTGGTTGCAAGTCGCCCTGCCGCCATCTTGTTTTGCGCAAACTCGAGCCCAAAAGTTTCGCAAGCCTCCGCCTTGACGCCGCGTGAGAAAATTCTCGAAGCAAAGTACACTTCTCGCATGCGGCGTCATCCCTCGTTTGCGACCTCGATTGAAAAAAAAAATAAACGGGCAGAATTTCCAGGCACGCAAACAATCAATCATTCTTTGGAAGCTAATTATTTCTCCTCCCTAATTGTCACCAATTATCTTTGATCATTCCAGTGTAATACTATAAATGTTTTGGGGCTATGTGTGACGGCTCCCGAGAGGTTTCTTTGCTCTCGTTTGTATCCTTGTACTGCGCTGTGGCACTCTGACTGCCTCTGTTTTGTTTCGTTTGTTTTTTTTTTTTTAGTCATCTATTAGCCAAAGTTTTTATACCAATGGTTTTACACCGCGGCCACGTATTTCACGTCACTCTTGTGCCGTTTTCATAACTTGCTCTTATATATGGGATTGTATAATCGGCTCTTAATTGGTGCGCATTGACAGGCTGAAGAGTACAGAACGTCATTTCGTTGCGCAACGCACGACAATTAAGACTGAATGTGAAATTCCTATTTGAATAAAAACGCAGCATCTCCTTGACAGGGGAAGCTCGCTGGGAGCGTCCCTGAACCTTTGAATGAAAGTTGAACTGTTTTCTGAATGGCAAAAGTCAGAGCGGTTTGTTAGATCCGTTGAATCGACGAGTGCCTCGTCGTTTCGGCGACTCTTCCGTTCTCTTTGTATCTGTGTCGCAACCCCGCCAGTGACTGAACTCGGCTGTTTCTTGAGCAAGACCATCAACGCTTCCCTCCGACAACATCCTGTTTGAAGTCGAGTTGACCAATCGTTAGGCGCGAACGCAATCTTGCGGTGTCAAAATGTCAGCGGCCTGACGAAGAGGACGGTTTGAATGTCAGTTCAACCTGCAGATTTTTTTTCCAAACGCATCTACGGTCATTTCATATTGCATGTTTTTCATGAGGATTTTGATTTTTTTTTTTTTACACGTACCACTTTTTTTGTAGCCAAAAGGAGGAAAGAGTGCTTGGTTCTGCTGTTTTGTTTTGTTTTTTTGCAGAGGCCTGGTGTGTGGCTTTCGTACCACCTTCTCATCTTTCTGTTCGCCTCAGCGCTTGGCGCTTTATTTGTTTCTGCGTTAACTTTTTGTTACGTAGCTTTATGTTCTGAGTTATTCACGCTTGCATGCTCCCAGTTGTCAAATAACACTTTTGTTGGGGTCAAAGGCGCATTTTACACAGCCATTTTTTTTATCACTGACCCCTGTCACTCAACTCGCCAGGCCCCGCCTTTTAAAGACATTAAAAGTCACAAACACGACAGCGTGGAAGGTGAGGACGGTGACCCCAAGTGGACAAAAACAACCGCTCTGTATGCGTATATTTTACATTGCTATTGTGCAAAATTAATTTTTGTGATTAGCGAAATTAATTGGACAATTCTAGTTTTCGACAGCCCCAGTCTAAATTGGAAGCGTTGCCAACCGTATGGGGAAAGGTAAACGGTGACGCCAGGGAACTGAATAGTTTCAAATGACGCTTACCTTTTCATGTCTACTGTGGTGAGTAGAAATTTGGCCCCTTTTAACCAGAGAATCATGAAGAGTCTCTGAGAGAAAGGACAGTTGCCCACACTTTCGGCATCACTGCTGGCCTGCGAAAAGAAAATACACAATATTGGATTTACACACGAATTAAGCTTTTTTAAAAAATAAAAAATATACATTTTATTTTTTGTAATATCGCGCTGAGCGGAGAAGCGCTCTCTGAATATTTGGAACTGCCGCTTCCATGTGGTAAGGCTGGCGGTATGGGACTGGGATGTCAATCATTTCATAGCTCGGTTCACCATTGTGACCTGTAGCACTCAATTGAGAAATAAAGAAGATATTCACGTGAATAAAATAGGGTTTACAAAAAAAAACAACGGAGGTAGTGTGGTTGCAGAAATGTGCACACCCTCTGACGGCTGGAGATGTGACTGTGCTCAGAATAAGCGATCGCGTTCAAACATCTGTTCCATGGGAGTCAGCACATTCCTGCCACCATTTTAAAGTGCCGCCGATGATCCCCAGATCAATTGCAGCTATTCTAGTAGCCTTTTCTTGTCATTGCTACGTTTTCTAACGGAGGCATAAAATGAAAATAAAATCCAATTTAAATGTCTCAAGTATATTCGGGGGTGAATCAAAGATGTGTAAAATGGCGGTCGGGGCGCCCTGAGTCCAATTTAAGGATTTGATGACGAGTTCATTCCCAATGCAGTCACATTTATTTGGATGTGAGCACACTTGCGCAACTACATTATTCGCCGTTTATTTTTAGCTGTTGTAAAGTTTTTTTTCTTAATTGAACTGTACTGGTTAAAAGGTCACATAAAAAAAACTAACTCATTTTAAATGTCTCACTGTGTTTAGACTGCAAACTGATTGAAACGGAATCAACCCCTCTTCTGCTGAGGAATCCAAAGCGCCTGTAGCGCATCACGCATTTGCCCCAGTTGTTTCAAGCGGCTCTCAGTCATCAGGGCACACAATCAACCAACGGCTGAAACATCACTTACTCAATTGCGCCCACCCCCCTAATCGCCGGGACGCCTATTCCCCAAACATGGTGTCGACAAAGCATAAATTGAACACAGTGACGGGGGTAGAGGGAGGGGGGGAGTGCGGTTCCTCCTATGTGGGGTTTCATTTCTCAAGCTTGTGTGGGTTTTCTCAGCTTCCTCCTACATTTCAAAAACACGCGGGTGGCATTGAAGACTCAAAGTCAGCTGGGAGAGGCCCCGCGGCTTTGACGTTGCTGGCCTAGTTACATTCTTACTTAAGTATTTTCCCCTGTAGTTTATTGCTTGTAAATAAAAAGTAGTACTATCGTGACAGAAATTCCGGAGCCGCACAAATGTCAGTTGCAGTCAAGGGAGGCGCCATTATTATGTGCTACGAATTACCCCCAGTCGGAAATGTCATTACGCAGCGTCCCACGTGAACAGATTGAAGACTGTCGCCTATGCAAAAAAAGGAAATGAACGCACCACGAAACGTCTCGATCAGGGTTGAGCGACTCGGGTGCTCGAGGGCCTCCATCGGTCTATCTCGCATGTTTTGGATGCCTTCCTCCTCACACACATCTGATTCAAGCGATCAGCTCGTCAGCGAGCCGCGAGAAGCCAGATAACCATCTTGATCAGTTGAATCGGGTGTGCTGGAGGAGGGAAAGATCTAAAAGATGCGAGGTAGTGCCCCCCCCCACCCATTTTTTTTTAACTTTATTTTCGGCATTTCCGGCTTGAAGCAATTTTTAATCATGCAAAAGATACCACCAGTCCCATTGGAGTCCAAAAATCTCAGCATTGAGTTTGTTCCCCCCTCCCCACATGGACGAGGCCCCGCAGACCAAACCGACTGTATCGTAGCTTGAAGGAGGTATCGACAAATAGTTTTGAAATGGCACGCCAGCCTCAAAAGTCGCTTCTGGCGTGCGCATCTGACCAAAATGTGATTACATCTTGCCGAGCCTGCTCCGCTCGGCTCAAACATCCTAGAGAGAGTCCAAAATGTGCGGAATTTGAAGTGGAAGGACAACACACCCACGTTTGATGAAGACAACAAACTAACATTCGTCGTCAAAGCCTTGAGGTTCGCTCTCGGGCGCGGTGGATGCACGCCGTCTGATTTAGACCTTATTTCAAGGGTTTTTCGGTTTCTACTTGTCGGGCAGACAGAAATATTGCAGTTGGGAAGTCATGCAATTCGGGATGATGCATTTGTGCGCTATAGAACAACCAAGAAAGATCAATATATTGACAAGGCACGTCTACTGTTATTTTCATAAGTCGGAGATGCAAACTAAAATTATTTTGTGGTCTTTAAGGTTGTCATTTCGATCCTCCCAAAAAATATTATGACGTTGATATATGAATTAACGTATCACTGTTTTGCGGTTGCCATCAAAATACAGCGACTATTTTATGTTCAATGAATGGATTATTTGATATGAGAATGCTGATCGGAGTCAAGATACCTTCATTTTTTTTGGGGGGGGGATGCATTCAGAGCATTTTTTTTGCATCAGTGTTGATGTTGAAACAACAACGGCGGGCCTCACCTTGACAAAGAGTTCAATCTTCGGATCGTCACCCTTACTTTCCTCCCTTCGTTGGGCCATCTGTCCCCTCTGCATGCACAATTCTTCCGTTCCTACAGGCACACGCTCTTTTCTTTTTTTTTTAAAGTTGCTCCAGCAAAAAAAAAAAAAAAAAAAAACCCTCCTCAAAGATTTGATGGTCTGTTGTACTCACAGGGGATGTCGCACCGGCCACGGGTTGATGTTTTATTCCACTCCACACTTGTGGCGTTTCAAGGCAACTTTCCGCTGTTGGCTGTTTGTCGTCGGTGCGCTGCTGGTATTTGGTTGGTGGCAAACCACACCTGATAATCCACGGCTCCTCCCAGCCATACCTGTACGACCTGTAAATCTGGTTCTCTACTCTCTGCTTTGCAGCATATTCAAGAAAAAAAAATCTCATCCGACGTCGCACTCTTTGCTCTCTTTTGTCTTTTCTAGTATTATTATTATTATTGTTGTTCTTCATACCGCCTAGTTCAAAGTGCCCCAATCCAGGACGTGTTTTGTGTTGCCAATATCTGGCACGATGGGGCCCTCCCCCGTTTGGCACATCAGGGTCGCAGGTGAGCAGGAGCGTATCCACGCTGACTTTGGACGAGAGGCGGGGTAATAAATGCCCGCGGTGGCCACAGTCATGAAAAGCGACGGGATGAACCTCAAACGTTGTATTCAGACATTAAACAAAAAAAGGGACACAATTTCACGGGAAAACGTGTGACTCATTTTGACAAGTGTCACACATTTGCCCACAGCCGGCCTTCGTTTTGGCGTAGCAGGTAGAGTGACTCAGCAAGAAGCACGATTCCATTACATTCAGATGGAACTTTCGCGCTCTTTCGCCCTCGCCAACTTTCCAACATCCGCCTGCAGAGGTCGCCATTCAGTTCGCGAACGTACTGAGACTTGCTTCGGTCTCCAGCAAGAACTCCAGCATATCGGTTTTTGCTTCCACCCTGCCAAGGACGGCGCACCGATTCCAAAGGGAATGAGAGAGGCCGCTTTGATGGCAAAAATGAATTTGATTGTGTTCACGCCCACGACGGCGCAAAAAGGCCTCTTTTGAACTGCGCCAAACTGCGTGGATCTGTGAAAGGGCCAAAAAGGTGGTCTGGCCTGCCCCTGCGCAAGTTTCTGCCTCACCTCGAGCTAGAGTTGCGTAAAAAGAGCGAGTCAGGAGGAACAGGAAGTTCGAGAGCCGCAGAAGATGTCTTCCACTTTACCAGACAATTGATCGGTGCTGGCAGCGACAAAAAAAGGCAAGAAGAAAAAAATCTATTGTCTCTCGACTGTTCTGCACTTACATTTGCAGAGAATAACTATATTACTACCGGGTTTGTTTTCTTTTTACCATCAAAGAAAAGATCCTAAACACATAAAATTACCTATGAAACGTATTTAAAAATCCGTATCTGAACCCTTATGACCAAATGAATGCACCATTTGAACCAGAAAGAAATCAATAAACGGTAATAAATTCAATTTCAGCCGAGCAACATCAAGAGAGTACCACAATTCACAAATCACTTCAACCTCCAAAACAAACCCGAATAAAACAAGTCGTGCCCTTTTTATCACTCTTGGTGAGTTCACTCCTCAATTTTTATTTTTTCTCATAATGAGATCGACGAGATCGATTATAAATAAAATACTTTTGCCTCCAAAACAAAAATGCATACAACAAATTGTGCCGAAATGTGTTTTTTCTTTTCTTTTCCCAAGATCATCTAGATCACAGGTGTCAAAGTCGACACCCCACATAAATTTATGTGGCCTGTGAAAGAATTTTGGGCTCACCGCCAGTGCTGACATAAACCAGATCTTGCAACATAGTTCTGCTCTTTTTCACCACATTCTTCATTAACCGATTGGAATTTGTTGCCGCATATTAAACAGAAGTGAACTTAACCCCAAAACGTTATCATGTTGCTGATAGTCAGCAAGCCTCCCCCTCTCAAAAAATTAAAACGCTGCCGTGCGTGCCGCGCACGAAAATATCACAACTCGATACAATAATTCACATTCACAACAACCGCGGCCTCAACAAAGAAAGTAAAAAAGTATCTTATTTCATTCTTCAGCCAATTCCCAACAATCACGCTGGCCACCATGTCGACCAGAAAATGTGCGACCCACTCGTACAACATGATGTATCTAAAATTTCATAATGAGGGAAGGCACAACACAACCCGAGGATAGCAAAGTTGTAACTGATTTTACATCATTTCATGACACAAGACCATCATTTGTCTATGATGTCACCAAATTGTGTCTACGACTTACAAACAACTTTCTAAGCATGTCGTGACCTTCCGGCCCTTTTCAACCCAAACGCACGATGACCTCCTCATTCGGAGCATCACTGCGTCAACCCTGACCCGCCTGTTCCTTTCTTTATCCTCAACATACTCAACTTCCATCATCACCTTACGTCTCACCATCAACATTTTCACTTGCCTTTCGCCCACTATAAGTATCCAAAACTCTCTGTGCCACCACACCCTTACTCAAACCATTTTCTTTCTTACGTGATTTACACATACTTCATGTAACGCCGGTTGAAATAGTGAAGCTTAAGTGGCGAAGAACATCCAGAACATTTTGATACATTCATTCATTCATCTTCCGAGCCGCTTGATCCTCACTAGGGTCGCGGGGGGTGCTGGAGCCTATCCCAGCTGTCTTCGGGCAGTAGGCGGGGGACACCCTGAATCGGTTGCCAGCCAATCGCAGGGCACACAGAGACGAACAACCATCCACGCTCACACTCACACCTAGGGACAATTTAGAGCGTCTAATCAGCCTGCCACGCATGTTTTTGGAATGTGGGAGGAAACCGGAGCACCCGGAGAAAACCCACGCAGGCCCGGGGAGAACATGCAAACTCCACACAGGGAGGCCGCAGCTGGAATCGAACCTGGTACCTCTGCACTGTGAAGCCGACGTGCTAACTACTATTTTTGATACATAGTTCTAATATTATCCTTCAGGTGCAGTAATGTGTGCAATTGTTACAAAACCATCACCTTGCAGCTGGTGTTGATGGCTCCATTCACTGTTCACCCTTGCTCACTGTTTAGTCTTAACACTTATCTCTTCCCAACCACGTCCTCGGAAAGGTGGTCGCGTCCCTAAACTTCCACACAGTGCGCCGAGCATTCTTGATTACAAAAGTGAGTATATAATGGATACAATGTGAGTACATAATAAAGAATGTATCTTGATTGAATCAATCGCAACTGGACAGTTCTGGTTTCTTCGCCTCACATCTGAGAGGGTTACATTAGTTCGGGCAACAAGGCTTAGTTAGAACAGCACCCGCCTGAGTGGATGTGGAAAAAACAAAAATGATTTATGCCCCAAGTCCAGTTGTGATCGATCCACCGCCTTGCGAATGAAATGACCTCGACAAATGAGAATATTCACAAGCATGTGTCAATGGTGGTTAATGCGTGCATTACCACTGGCTGACGTTCAGTTCAGCATGGCACCGCCTTTCGTCCAAAAGTGCCATTTGCCATTTTGACTTCCTCCGCTGGCCACCAGTAAAGCTTTTCAGTTTCAGCACGTGAAAGACAAGCTGGTGGGCTCCTGAGGCTGAAGGATGCCAGGTGGTGCACTTGAGGTGATGCAACCTACTTGATGTTCGAGAGTGGACACACCCCTTCCTTAAAAGACGGCTGCACTTTTTTCAAAGCGTGCAAAGAGGCTCTCAGGAAGAGCAGAGGGACGGTGCCCACCTCTCAGCTCATCGGAAGGTCAGTGGAGTGGAGGGAGCTGTGCATGCGTTCATCTCTGTGGCTGCTTAATAGAATGACGGAACGAAGGAAGGCTGTGTGACCTTGGAGACTTCCTAACTGCAACGGCAAGTGATACATGGGTGCCACTGCCACCATAAATCTCTCACCACATCCTGTTGAGAATATCTAGACACACGTATAGCCTCTCGGGTCGTGACAATTTTTTTCCTGATTAGCATTTATTTTATTTTAAGTCAGCTCTAAGACGCTTTCTTTTCTTAATGGGTGCTTGAAGATATCCAGCACTGTAATATGACGGCTTGCACAATGGAAAAAGATCCATTTGAACAAAAGTCAGACTTTAAAAAAAAAATGAAATAATGGTGACTTTTGATTTCACAGAGGTATTCAAAAAAACTTGCACAATTTGAAAGACCTCATTCTGAAGTTTTTCATGGTACACTTGCCTAATTTGTTTGGGGGAAACTTGAGACTAGTTCTCACTCAGTCACACAGGGATGAGAGTGGCTAGTGATGAAAAAAGCTGAAATTCAGCCAGGGGTTTTTAGAGATTTTAAAGCCTTAAAATCATTAATTTGATCAACAAAATTGCATATTTTTCTATTGAAATACCATTCCCTATTTGCTTACAAAATTGGCACTTTACACTGAACGTGCTCAAGATGAAGTGTATTCACTGTACACACCACTTGAAACTTTCACAGAAAAAAAAACCCACGATTGTTCACTATTCTTTCAAGTGAAAATTTGACATAGGCCCTTGTGCAATTTTGCTTCTGCATTCCTGCTGAGCACAACTTCAAATTTGCGGCTCAAAATCAAAATTTAAAAAAGGAAACACATTCCCTGTCATATTTAAGATGTGTTCATTACTTGTATTTATAAAATGTTATACAAATGTGATTTTAAAAAAAGCTGTTGATTCTTACCTCATACAGTGATAGTGAAGTCCCAAACTGTTTACTGTGTATGGGTTATGAATGCATTTTCCGCGTAGAAGGACATTCGTCACACACTGTACACAGAGCTTTACCAGTGACATTGAGCTTTTTCACAAAATCCGAAACAAGCACAGACAATGGTTCCTCTTTCCTGGTTCCTTCTGGGGACACCATCGGCATTCGGCATTTGTTTAATACAAACTACCGTACATACACGAGTAATTTCAATAAACTGCATCCCTCATGCAAAACCTTTCAGAATTCGTGGAAAGGGGGTTTGGGAAGGCAAACACGGATTGGTTGTGATTCTGCATTTGGCAATATAGCGACCGATCACAACAAGTAAGTTTTTAGCCCATACACGAAGTAATGGATGGTTGCAATTATTTGTAAACATTACGAATCCCAAGTCTGCCGAAGACAAGTAAGTCCGGCAGCCCAGAAATAACACCAGAGTAAGTGTTCGCAATGTTACAAGATGTAAATGTGTATTTTTTTTTTACTGTGAAATTATATGAACTGTGTTATCTGTTCTTTAGAGGGGAGATCATTTGTGTTTGTCCACGTGCTTTGTACACACCCAACGCGCCGGAACATATCTAGTAAGTGTGGCTGCATCTCAAAACATTGGGTTGTAATGATTATTTGTTCTGCACCAAGAAGTATTATGGCTTGGAAATAATGTATTTTTATTTCTGTTGCCCAATTAAGCAAGCCACTGCTGTTGTCTATTGTGGCGTAATTGTCTTTAATCTTTTTGATCTCTTAGATCCCTTTTCAAATTCTTAAAATTCAGTTTACAGACTTTCATCTTAAAGCTGTACAATTTCTCATTGTTCAGTCGGGAATAAAGCCCACATAAAAATTATTTTGTGTCCAGTCTAGTCCTTCCAGAGACTCGGCTACATAAAAGGTCCATTTTGACTTGAAAAAAGCGGAATTTCGCCAAAAAGCGGAAAAATCTCACCCCTGGTGACAGTGGTCCTTTATCTCTATATGTGCCCTATGACTGACTGGCAACAAATTCAGACTGTAATCCGCCTTCCGCCCGATGCCTGCCGAGATAGGCTCCAACAATCCCTCGCAACCCTGAGGAGAAGCACTGTTCAAAATGGATTGCAGGATTCTCACCCAACCACGCCTGTTCCTTAAGACGATACAACGCGCATCATTTTGACTATTTACATAATTTTGCAGCTGTCTTGTG
This sequence comes from Hippocampus zosterae, assembly GCF_025434085.1. NCBI lineage: Eukaryota > Metazoa > Chordata > Actinopteri > Syngnathiformes > Syngnathidae > Hippocampus > Hippocampus zosterae. Next base: position 10,229,608 of record NC_067468.1, read on the forward strand.
TGTCTCTAGGACTTGGTTCTCATCGAATGAAGTTCTACTTTGTGATTATATTATTGATACAACTAGGTTAAGGGTTATTGAATTTGTTCTGCTTTGATTTAGATTGGTTGGATCAGTGATTCTCAAAGCACGACATGGGTACCACTAGTGATACGCCCGCCCCCTCTTGTGGTACGAGAAAGAATCACTCCTGAGGTACAGTTCAGTTGTATTTAATAATGGTTTGTTTTTATGCATTAATAATGGTGACATTTTTACGGAACTTTAATGTGCAGTTCAATGGAATGCAATCATTATCTTACTATATTGTTGTGTATCTTACCACAGTGGCCTACAATTAAAATTTAATGTACGGTACTCGTTTTTGCATTCTTTATGAATGGTTTGCTTTCAAATACCTATTAATGTGCAGTTTTTGTTACTGTTATGAACAGTACAAATTATTGAATCATTATTGAATTTTACATGCGCAAGTGCAATGTTCATGTTCACATTGTAAAATGTCACACTGGTTTACAATAACATGAAATGTACTTTACAAGAATAAAACATCCATCTCATTTTTGTTAAATACTTACCAGTAGGCCATAGGCGCGACTGTATTTGAATGTTGTTATCTGACGTCCCTGATCCACTGGTTAAAAGGACACTTTGATTCTCTCCTCTTTCATGTCAATCTGCTTCAAACAACAAAGCGTGTGACGGAAAAGTGGTTAGGGCTGCACGACTGTCCGTGTTTTATGTTATGTGTTGTGTCTGTTTTGTTAAGCGCTTTGTTACAGATGTCGCTGTTGTGACAGCGCTATATAAATCAGCATGTATTGTATTGTATTGTTGTTCATGACGGTGAGACTTGAAGAGCTAAATCGGTTAGATAAAACCAAATTTGAGCCTTTTGCCACCAAATTTTAGTTGGCAGATTCGGTAACAATTAGCCGTGCCTTCAGTTTCTTCTTCTACTACTATTCATTTTTTTTCTTTCCGTATTATCTGGATTCTCAATTGCTCTATATTGACACCCACAGGACAGTCTTGGTACTACAAAAGACACCTCACTGACGCTAGTGGGACGCTTATGGATTTTTCTGTTGTGTCTTGATTTTCCGGCAACTATTTACAGGAGTCATGCCGACAAATCAGGTCAAACAAAAAAAAAAATACTTTGTTCAGCTTGCCAGGGAAACTAATCTTAATTTCTCCATCTATACTTTGTTTTATCATTCTGTAGCTAACGTCTCACACATATGGTGCAATACGGCACTGCAAGAGCAGGAAAAACACTAATAGACCCCCCACCATCATATGCGTTATAGCTCACATTTTCAAAATCGGTTAATGTTAAAAATGGGTATGGGCGATATCCCTTCATAGTACCCTCACGCCATGTGTCATTATTAGTTCCAGCTGTTGACCAATCTGCTTGCCCCAGGAAGCTACCCCCGGAGTTGTAATTAAGTTCCTCTCTCTACGTTGTTGTATTACTGTCCTTGTGCTACTGCCGTAAGTTTTTTTTTCTTCTTGCTACCCTTGTCTTCCTTTTTCGTTTTCTTTTCCATAGCTGAACATCACTTTCATTTCTGCATTTAGGTGAATTGTGCCACAAAACAACTGCTTTTTTTTGCTAGTGCGACTTGTAGGCCACTTAAAATGTTTAAATTCATAGTATGACTTTTTCCTCATAATAACTTTATTCTCAGAAATATGACTGCAGTTTATTTTGTGATTTGGCTCGTTGCGTGAAATTGGCCCTTTCCTGGTAATTTTATGAATAATCTAATATAATGAGTAATCTATTACATAATAAATTGTGACTTCCTTGTACCTATACGGCTAGAAAAAAAGTGATTTTTCTTGTCTTAGACCGTTTCTTTAGATTTTTGCTTGTAAAATTGTGACTGTATGACTACACTCTTTCTATAATTAGTTTATTTTGGATTGTTAGAAGAAATGTTGACAAACATTTTCATGACGAAAATGAAACAAAGCATTTTACAGATTTTAATATATTTAAAAGACTCCAATTTAGAAATTATTCTATGGCATAACCAGACAAATGCTCAATGTTTATTTCTGGGCTGTATGATATAATATCTCCACAAAAGACCAACGTCTCTTTGGCATAATGAGATTAGAAGCAACTGAACGACCGACATCCTCTCCAAATTTAGTGACAACGCAAAAAAAAAAAAAAAAAAAAAAGTCCCTCCAGTCTTGAAAACGTCAGAAAGCAAACAAGATTTTGTCCCACCCATCGCAAATATACTCTTTGTCACAGGCTGGGGGCGTGACATTTTCGTTAACGAATGTAGTTCGTCATTCGCGAACTGTGAAATATTAACCAACTCTCAATTCGTGTCTCGTTTTCTTCAGCAGCTTTCAGCAGTCAAACTCAAATATTAGACGGCATGCTCATCTGATTTAATAGGATGGCATCTGAGGAGGTTACCCTGTTGGTGAGTCTGAATTATTACTCAACCAATTATGATAATCCACTCGTTGTTGTTACATAATATACTTTTTGGTCTTCTACTTTAATCTTCTTACTAATCTTACTTGTTTAATAATTTTTACTGCTCTAAATTGGAAATTTTTCAATTGAGAGACGAATAAAGGTTTTCTTATCTTGTAAAACTTCAATGGCTTGGACATACAGGTAACACCGGTTTGTTTTCGACCGCTGTTGAGCCAGACAATGTTGCTTGTGAGAGAGGAATTACCGGTATTTCTACAAAAATTGAGTATCAAATCAAGGCCTCCAAAATATGAGAAGACTCCATCCTTGGTGTTATTCATTGTTCTTATTTTTATGGACTCATAAAAGCGAACTTTCATCTACAGCAGTGGCCGGTTATAAACTCATAAATGCGACCTTTGATTGATAGCAGGAGGCCGGTATGGCTTACCAGCACTTGTCAATTTTAAAACATCCAGCAAACAAAAAAATAAGGTGATTTTTTTTTTCTGCCAGTCATCATTTTGACATGTGAAGCAAGTTCAAACATTCTCATGACTTTTAACACGCCGACAACACAAAGGCTAAAATACATCACATCCTTTTTTTTTTTTATTAAAGTTGGCCCGCGTGGTGGAGGGACGGATAGCTTGACTCCTGAATCTTTCATTTTGACGTTTAGGCTTAGTTTATCACCGTTGTTAGTGTCATTACAAGTTAAGTAAGCCGTCATTTTCACCGCTATGCAAAGTTTCAATTCATATTTGCATAATCCTGTCCACTAACATTACCATGGTAGAGGTGATAGTGTTTCAAGCCTTGTTGCAAAAAAAAAAAAAGTGCTTTTTCCCTTTCAGGAGTGTAACCAAACCAAAAAGAATGCACTTACCCCACTGAGAAAGTGCCAACTCCTCACCTTCCTCTGTCTTTTACCGCTGGTGCTTCTTAATGTGTGGCTCAAGGCATTCAGCTGGGACTCCAACGAACAAATCGACTCCAACGAACAAAATCAAGTGACGATTCTTATGTGGCACGAACCCTTCAGGCCACCCACTCTTTGGACCAGTTTTATGAACGGGGACCATAACTGCAGCCCGTCCTGCAAGATCGTGAGGCGGAGGTCTTTGTTTCCCACGGCAGATGTGGTGGTGTTCCACAACCGTGAGCTGATCACTGGACAGGAGAAACTCCCGATGGATCTTCCCAGGCCGCCGGGCCAGAGGTGGGTTTGGATGTCCCTGGAGTCCCCTGTTCACAATGGAGACCTAAGGAAATTTGCAGGGATCTTCAACTTGACGATGAACTACAGGAGGGATGCAGATATTTCAATACCCTATGGAGAGCGGCTCGCCAAAAAGCCTGAAGAAGGAGAAAATCCTGTGCAGACCAACACGGGGAACAAAAGCATTCTGGCATGTTGGGTCGTCAGCAACTATGCGAGTTCCTACAGAAGAAGCAAAGTACACAAAGAACTCAGCGCTATAGTTCCTGTGAAGGTCTACGGGCGCTGGACAAATATTCCTCTGACCTCAGCGGAACTCATACCCACCATCTCGCACTGCTACTTCTATTTGGCCTTTGAGAACTCTGAGGCAAAAGACTACATCACAGAGAAGCTGTGGAAAAACGCTTACCAATCGGGGGCGGTTCCCGTTGTCCTGGGAGCTCCCGTGCAGGATTACGAAGCCGTGGCTCCCCCTCACTCCTTCATCCACGTCGATGAATTTGCGTCAGTGAAAGAGCTGGCTGTGTATCTGCAGCAGGTGGCGGGAGACCAGAAGCTCTACAGCGAGTATTTTCAGTGGAAGCGGAATTGGAAAACGAAGTTGACCGCCGACTGGAACGAGAGACTGTGTAAGATCTGCTCCCACTTTGACAGTTTGCCTCCAAACAAGGTTTACGCTGACCTGGCTGCGTGGGATCATGCTACTGGCGCGGCGTAAGACTCTTTTCATGCAGAAATCACACAAACTGAGCCGCCGTTTACCTGTGAGGTTTACACACAACCCGCCGAACACAATACATAGCCATGTGTGCAAATTCATTAAAGTGTTCTGCACCCGTAGGCTACGCATTTTTTCCAAAAATCCATTGTCCTCATTGGCCGACGTTCCAACTTTGGTTTGAAAATGAACCTACGGCCTTTTTGTAAGTGTAAAAAGCAGGATTGACGCAGAATTTCCATAAAATCTTAAACCAGGCTGACCTGAAATACGACCCCGTTATTCTTATTCCTTCGAACTTTGTCAAATGTGCCACCATCTAGCGATCAAAAGTGGTACTACACCCATAAATAGGTGGCAGATCCAAACAGAACCAACATCACAATTATTTACTGAGGCAAAGGGTGGTGAAACAATTCAAAAACAAAAATACAGGCGGGAGAAAACAGACTTCGAATACATTTAACATGATATAATGCTCCTGAGCAAGGTTGGCTAAAATTAGTGGTCGACTGATTTATCTCTTAAAAAAAGGCATACGCTCAAAATCAGGTGTACAAGTTAAATTACTCTGAAAAGCATGTATTCAATTTTCAGGCATCCGGTGGAACAAGCATAGGAAAAACATGTCAACATCTGTTAGAAAATAGTCAATGACAGGACAGACTTTCACCTGAGATGAAATGTTGTAAATGTGCAATAAAAGCAGCAAAATAGCAGCAAAAACCACTTTGTTATCAAAATATTGCATTCAATCTTTAAAAAAAAATGTTAGAGGATCAAATTCATCTTTTTTTTAAACTTTGTTAGAAAAAGGACTTGACAGAATGACTGTATTGCTTTCTTTGCGATGCACTGATATGCTTACCACACCCCCCACTCGTCTTCTCGCATCAACACCATCCAAAGAGTAGAACGACTTTAAACACAGGTCCCCTCATTTACTGTCAAATGAATTTTGAACTCAATTTTTTTAAATTCATCGCTGCCCCCACAACCCACCCCAAAAAAAAGAAAAACCATTAAAAGCTGCCTTGCGTCAAATGCACTTTGGTAATCCGGCCTACTGAATAACTTAACATGTATTCCCAAAACACTTCAAGTTGTTGGCATGGAGTGATCAGTCATACACACACAGCTGCAGCGACGGAAAAAACCGGGAACTGTCTCACAATCCTCAAGAGGTAAATCGGATTTGGACAGAATGGTTCACCCGTGGCGCCGCAGCCTCTATCCAGTCAGGTGACCGAGCAGTCCAGGGTGCAGCGCTTGCTTCAGGACGTCGGGCCGATGAAGCGACTGCATGTAAAGCGTAGGCGGCGGGGCTCCCGGGTAGCTGGACGGTGGAGGATAGCCTTGGCTGGGGATGGGGGAGTTGGCCATGTTGAGGGGCGAGGGGCTCGGCTCATAGAACTGCCCGTCGGCTTCTTCGTCCAGAGGCAGAGCCAGGCGCTTGCCCTTCTGTCTCCGGTTACAGAACCACACTCTGACCACCTGCGTGTGACAACGGCCGGTTAGTAACTGCGCGCGGGAAAGTGCGCTTGCCTTAATTTTTTGGAGCGAAATCTCTGTCGCAATCAAGTCTGAAGTACGAACTAAGGTACTGTCGGGACGACAAAAGGAAAATGGAACAAACCAGGTCGCCAATAATACAATCTTGCCGAATCACAAGATTTCATAGCGAAAATATTTTGACTGATCATGTGATGGTAATTTGTAATCTTAACATGTCATTCCGGTACATTTTTGAATGTATGGGCAAACAGTATATCATCAGTTGCTTATTAGATAACGGTTAAGGCACCTGACATAACTACGGGCATTCTCTGAACCAAGATGGCCTGCAAGCATCAAGATGACGTGCAGCCCGTTGCATCATATCTGGCTGTAATGGTCAATGATGTGCCGAGTGTCACAGTGCTCAAAAGTAAAAAGAACCCTGACATGTTTGCATTTATTTGGCCACAAGAGACACACACACAGAGCTTGTTTTTTTTTTAACTCATGTCTGCATCGGTTACCGTGATGAATATGTCATGTGCTCCCATGTTGCTACACCAGGCCTAAGGGGTGCTATGAAGCCATCAGAAATCTGTGTAGGCCCCATCCATTTTGTATTTATATTGCACTTAATTGAACGGTGTTTGTTTCTTCTTTCTACATATATTCTTGCTGCTGGAGGCTGTAAATTTTCCGTGTTGGACAAATAAAGGATATCCTATTCAACGCCCCAGCCCAACCCAAAAAAATGGGATGGGGGAGGGCGGTACAGCTAAAGCAAAAATAAATAAAATGGCCGGACTTGTGAACTGCAAATCTGTTTGAACGAGTTTGTTAGAGAAAATTGTTACTCGGCCTTGGCACTTCAGTAAATGTATGACACATCGGAAGTGGAAGTAGGAGAGGGCAGCATGAAATTGATTTCATTCAGCGTAGCAAAAAAATAAGTAATTCAGATAAGCGGTGCACACAGTGAATTGTCAAGTCATTGAGTCCAAGTCTTTCAGAGGTTTTTCCCACGAATCATAAAACCAGCTTCGATTTCAAGGAATGACTCGATTCACCAAAACACTGCCAAGTTATTGGCCGACAGACTAGTCTTTTGCATCAGAAGACCGAACAAGAAGTAAACGCCAAATAAAAAAAAAAAAGGAACTTGCATCCATCTATAGCCCATTTACAAAGAATGCCACGTCATCGTCAACAATAGTGCCATCTGTGGAACCTACCATCAATCATGCCACAGAGAAGTTGGCCCCTGTAATGCAATTCCCAAAAGACGATTTGTGTTCTCTGTTGAGTGAGTGTTTTGCATAACGATGACTCGTTCACCTCACTGAAGACAAAAGGCTGTGATTTTAATCTCGAGGGGAAATGAACGGCCCATCAGTGCAGGCACTTTGTCCTTGCAAAAATAAAATAAAAACACCACACCTGTTGGGCCCTGAGGAAATCTCATCCCCCAAAAATAAATTGGTTGATTTAACTCAAATTGGGTTAGAAATGGAAATAAAAACTGTGACGATAGCCAAACGTTTGTTTGCTAAAGTAACAAAGTAGAAGTGCAATGCTAGCTACCACAATAGCGCATTGTCACACCTATAATGGAAGGCAGACTGATAGGTGAGACAATTCGCGCGACATGAACATACCTAGACAGAAAAATGTCACCTTTCTTAGATTGCAGGCTACAGCCTGGTTCAAAATTCATTCTGAAATAAGCAACTTTTGTCCAGATCCACATTGTGAAGGCGCTCGATAAAATGAAGCCAGTGTTGAATGAACACACCAACTGTTTATTTTTTTTTTAGAAAGGAGGCGGGGTTGTTGATTAATCAAGCTTCATAAAAATTGACCCCCCCCCACCCCCCAAAAAATGTGGGGCCCACTACTTTGCCAGCAGAGGTCTTTTCCATTCAGTCTCAATAAATTTGCAGTCCAGTCACATTCACACACGCTCTCATTAAATTTTCTCTGTTGAAATTGGCTTAAAATGCCAGTCCAGTCATTTTTTTTGGGGTCTCATACATCATCATGTTATTTTTCGAGTGATATTTGGCTATAAGGAAAAACAAAAGGACTTACGTCTCTCTCCAGGCCCAAATCGTCAGAGATGTGCGTGATCTCTTGAGTGTTGGGTTTGGGACACTTGACAAAGTAAGACTCCAGAGCCGAGCGGACAGCTCCCTCCAGGCTGGTCCTCCTCTTCCTCTTCCGGGTGTCCACAAACACCCGCTCGATCTTGTACATCTGAATGAGCACATCAACACTTTCAGTCACCCGCTGTACCTGAGAGGCCTTTGGACAAGGTCAAGGTTCAGAAGACTCGGCAGGGGGTCACAAAGGCAGCAAGGGGGGCTTCCATTGAGGCTCTCAGTGGGACGTCGGGCCCACGGTGAAAAACCCCCCACCGTTGGATGCGTTCGCCTGTTGTCTTGCAAAGCAGACGGCAGATGTGGAGAGAGAGTACTTACATCCTGGGGATTTTCCGACGTTTCGGCCTCGTTCAGCCATCTCTGGAGGAGGGGCTTCAGCTTGCACATGTTCTTGAAGCTCAACTGGAGGGCTTCGAAGCGGCAAATGGTTGTCTGGCTAAACATCTTACCTGGAGATGTACCACCCCCAGCCCCCCACAAAAAAGATAATTAAACAGCGTACATGCATAACAGCAACTGGGACGAATGAGCATTTTTCCTTCGCTTGACTATCGGCGAGCTTGAAAAGATCAATTATCCTGTTGTGTGCAGAGTGGGTTTTTTCCCCCCCCAACAATTTAGAAATGTTAACACGTACGACTTATGCATGTGGCAAACATTAAAACGTTGCTGAGCCCAGGTTAGGCGATTGGGATGGAAAGCTATAAAATAGCCAAATGACCTGAAAGTCATCCCGTTTCTAAACACAAATAGGACTAACTGGTTGGAGTGAGCTTGTGTATAACATGTAACCAACCACTAAACACAAGAGCTCGCAACCAAATGGTTACCAGACAAACTGACAGTTAGCTTAGCTTCAGTACAGTATCATCTTCTACCACCTGGATGCCCAGTGGCACAATGCTGCCCCTTCTAGGTCAGTCTTGGTACTACAGTGTGTGATGTGCCATCAGAGGGGAAGATGTAAAAAACCTTACCTAAAACACAAAGCTGAACTTTAATACATTTAAAATATCCAATTACAGTGGCTGTGTGCGTAGACACTTACCATACAGGTTGCCCAACGCAAGGCCAACATCGGCCTGAGTGAAACCCAAAGTGATGCGCTTGTGTTTCAGTTCTTTGGCAAACTGCTCCAATTCTTCAGTGGAAAGGTTTTCCTAAAGCATGGGGTTGAATCTAATGTTTTCGTGGACTGGCGTTGGACACATTTTATTTACTCATTTCTGTCAAAGTGGAAACGCTTACCTCTTCCGAATCACTACAACCGCCGCTGGACGAGCCGCTGCTCCTCGTTGACGAGGCCGGGTTCTGGCCCGGAGGCCCGGGTGCACCTTGGGCGTGCGTGACGCCGAAGAAGGCGTTCGCCGGCACGCCGTTGCTGGGCGGCGACGGGGACATGGATGGCGACGACGTAGAAGACGTCGACGCATTCTGGTTGCTGCCTCCCCCGCTGCCGGGCGGCGTGAGGTGGCTGATACCGGGCCAGAAGGACGGGATCCAGGGACTCGAGTATAGGACTCCTTGATGCATGGCGGCGGATGTCGGCGGATACTGCTGGACCTTCACCTCACTCGAGTAGTCGTCCCCGGTATCTTTCTCCGTCTTGATATCGGAGAGCTTGATTTGCTCCCGGGTTTCGGCTATGGGGGGGCTCAAGTTGACGGGCTGCGTGGCTGCGGTTACACCGGGTACCTGTCCGGTGTACTCGGGCGCGGCGAACGGATACCAATGCTTGGGCTGGCCGAAATCCCCGACCTGGAGCTCGGAGGCCCGGTAGTCGCCGGTAGCCACCGACGGGAAGGGGAAGAAACTCTGCGAAGCGGCCGACGGCAGGCCTCCATAGGGAGCCTGTTTGTAGAGCACACCCGCTTCTGGCAGGGGGAGTTGGTGAAAGGACGAACCCCCGAGGCCCTCTTGGCCCAAAATCTGCGTGCATGCCCGGCTGAAGTCATACGGGCGGCTTTGACACTCCGAGCTTGGGCTGTGGGGTCTTTCGGACATCTTGGCAGTTAAACTTACCTTAATGGGGACGACACAAAAAAAGTCTTAGTCAAAGCAAAAGTCCATGGGAGTTGGTGGACAACCGGGACAACATAACCGCCAAAAGGAGGTTACGAACTAGTCCATGAAGGCCGAATCTCGGGGTAACCAGTTCCGGCCTCGGCCTGAGAGATTGAATGTGCGCATTGGGCTGGTCAACACACGTTTTGCCAGAGGTGGAGATCATTGGCCTCGTCGCTCATTGGCTGCGCCCACAATTACGCACAGCTGAAGGTGAATTTGACCTTGGTAGTACCCACCCCCCTTCCACGACCAACCCGTGGGCGTGGTTTCATTTAAGAAGCAACAACTATTAAAAAGTCTAAACTTGTTTTTTTTTGTTTTAATTAAAACGCATCTACAATGCTAAGCATATGTCACACATGCATTCTAATGATTGCTTAGCCTTCGACTTATGAGCATTTTGCGAAATGCCTTTGATATTAAAATACACGCCATTAGGCCTTTTGTTCATCAAGCTGAATAAAATAAACGGCTTTTATTGCCATTTTGAATTACTTCTATGGATTTACTCGGTTTACTTTCTTTTAAAATCGGAATTATCAGTTTGAACTTCTAAAGCGTTTTCAGAAGATTTCTATCTTTCATAAAATGGTCACAGTTTCAGTTGCATTTTGAGATTGATATACCCAATACCATATTTGTGTTTCTATATTTATGTTGAAACATTGACAGAGCGGAAAGGTTTAAAGAATTTGTCAACGAATTCTATATCCACATTGATATTTCTTACTTCGATTTATATATTCACTTTGTGAAGGATTCCATCTTTTCATTTCATGTTATTTGTATATAATGCAGATATTACACTTCAACGTCAAACATACGTTGAGACACACATATCCACGTCTGATTAAGTGTGCTGTTGACCGATGTTATGTTGTTTGTTTCAAGTGTTGTACCACTTTATGGAAAACGTCAGGTTTTATTTATTGCCCACTTCATTTCAACTTGAAAACACGTGTTCAGGTATTAAGTTTTGAGGCACGCTGTGTAGAATTGATTTGTATATTTTTACTTACCTGTCACGTTTATTTGCGTTATGCACATTTTCATTTATAGAGAAGTGTTTCGGTTCATATGTATGTTGAATGTTTATCTTCCGATTACTGCAATTCAATATTTTTAATGGAGTTGATTCAATAATTTAGTGCGAGCCATATTTTGAATTGTATTCATACACGGCGACTCTTCCATTGCTTGAATGCTTCTGAAGTTTGTCAAAGTATCATCAGTTTTGTCAATTTTTCACAATAAGCCAAAAATATTGGCTTTCTATATTTATTTCCTCGCCGTAAATTGTGACCGCTTTGCGTGGCTTTCTTTTCCACACTTCAAGGATGTTTTGTAGCATAAAAGCATCAGGAGCATTCGGGTGAACTTCTTCTTGATCGGGTTGGGAGGGGGTCCACCCCCACCGAGGCACTCACGGCCCGGGCCCCTGCTCGCACAGATGCGCTCCCCCCGGCCTAGCGTCGTTGGCCGCAGATTGCGGCAGGAAGACGCGCCGCGGGGAAGGAGCAGGGACGGGGGGGCGCCATTGTACCAGCCGGGCCCCGGGGGCACCCTGTGGATTGCAGATCCCGAGTTGCGATGGTCGGCCATTAGCTCCTTTTCACATTGAAACAATACGTCTCGGCCCTTTGATTTCGCCCCACACCCAGCGTCAAACATACTCACCCCACTCGTATGAAACAAACACCAGGCTGCAGTTTCGCCCCGCAGGTCTGAGATGAGATGCTCAGCCTGCGAGTCTCGTGTGTCCCAGGTGAAAGTTGCAAAACCACTGCCTGCCACATGGCACGCACTTCTACGCTATCGATCTACCAAGCTAGCTAGCTAGCTATATACTTACCCACCTAGCTAGCTAGCTAGCTAGTCCATCCATCCATTCATTCGGAAATAAAAATCTATCTTTCCTCTACGTACATAAAAGGCCAATTTCTCTCAAATATTGACCACAAATCAGTTTTGTTATGTTGTTCATGAGCATTTAACCCCTCACAGGCGCAGGATATCAAGCTCCTCCTGATTGAACAGCATCGTTATTGCACAGTTGCGCCGGGGCTGCCCACAATAAAAAGATTATTTAAAATGTGCAGGTTTAGTGTTCAATGGACCGTAGGGACCGGGTAACTACTGAAAAATCATGAAACTCCAAATATACTGTAGCTGGCAGCCGTTACAACTGCATTGAAAAAAAAAAAGGAAAACGCGAGGGTTATAACACTACTGAGTGCTTTCCACCAGAAAAAAAAACAACAACAAAAACAAGTTTCATACAAAGAGAGAGAGAAAATAATGGAGTTTGTATGTTCTCCCAGTGCATGCGTAGGTTTTCTCCGGGTATTCGGGTTTTCTTCCGCATTCCAAAAACATGCATGGCAAATCGGTGGCACACTCTAAATTGTCCCTAGGGTGTGAATGTGAGTGTGAACGGTTCGTCCATGTGTGTCCTGCGATCGGCTGGCAATCAGTTCAAGGTGTCCTCCGCCTCCTGTCTGAAGACAGCTGGGATGGGCTCCAGCACGACCGTGACCCTCATGAGGATATAGCGGATCAGATAATGACCGGATGGAAGTTATTAAAAAAGAAATAAAAATATGACTTGGTGAACGACTGTATTGAGAAAAAAAACAGCAACAGCAGCACTTCCAAAACTTTTTTCACCAAAACTGATCTCACCAAGACCACATAACCCCAACCCTTACTTTACATGACACTTTGTATAACCATTCACAGCGACACAAAGTGCAGGGCAAGGCGGCAGGCAGGCAGACAACAGGAGACTTGACTCAATAGCTTAAGAAGACATCAAACCCGAGTGCAATGGCATTGTCCTGCGATGGTCCATGGACTTGGCTGACCGATTGTCATGCAAAAGACAAAAAGAGAGTGAGGCCACTCATCAGGACAGCACGCAACACTCTCGGGGTGCTCCAAAGGTGACGGGAGGTGTGTGTGTGTGTGAGTGTGGGGAGGGGTTATCTCCGATCTTTTTTTTTTCCCCCTTTAAAGCAGCTTTTTTCATTTTCAACATGCCTGCTTAGCACAAGTTAAAAGAGACCAAGTTAGACCAAGTGAAATTGAATTCAAAACCCCAAACCGGTTTCATCCCCAAACCGGGATTATCAACTCGAATGCATTTTTTATTTTTATTTTTTGGTTAAAATTTTCCGATACATTTTATTGACAATCCTCAAAATGTCTTGCACACAGGTTTGGTTCTGCTCACCAGCACTACACTCCAGCAGAGTAGATTTGCAAGGCACCGCGAGGACACACGTAGGGTAGTTTCCTCACAGATAATACACCAAAGATGCACACTATGTTAATATTTACAAATGGCTTTGCAAAGTGCGCATATTATTTTTTCGATTCGTCAAACAGGTAAAACTGACAGTAAAACTGCTTGTAATTGTTTGAGCAAAGTTAAGGCTCTAAGTTTGATAGACCCAATATATATCACTTGGCTCGCCGTTTCAACAGCTTTTAACGCATACCGTTCACGTTCCAATACATATAAACGTAGAAAAGATACTCTAAGCAATTTTACGGAGGGCGGGGTGTTGCTTTAGCAAGTAGCTACCCGTATATTTCACCTTCATGGTTTATGCGGTGGCTCGATTAACGCCGCCGACTGAAATCTGTAAGTCACTTTTCAAGCGCTTATGAAACGCTTTCAGGTACGACGTACTGTGAAAATCGACAGCTAAAAGAGCAGGCGTGCCGCGTCGCTCCAAACTTTGGTAATGGAGAGAAAAACTCTTTTGTCCACTGGGGAGGCTTAAATGTAAAGCGGCGGCCCTCCCGTTGAGCGGCAACAAACAAGTCTGATGGCTTTTTGATTTTCTTCCTTAACGGCCGAGCCTTTGACGCCCACTTTCACGGGCCCTCCACCCAAGGCCCGCTTTTCACCTGGCCACCAATGGCTGCCTTCCTTCCACTGTCCACGCGCACAATGGGCCTTGACGGCCCTCGGCACGCGGCTCAATGGGGACAGGAGACTGGACCAACCACCGCCACCCCCGCTCTCCCCCGTCGTCCTCGCGAGCTACCTTTCCGGCCCCCACCCACCACCACCGCCATGCACGCGTCATGTGTATTGCTGGAGGGAATACAGTGGGATGTGGAAAATCAATGAAAACGACAAATCTGTTCAATTTAACAGCTTCAATTCAATGGACATTGTGCTGCTCCTTCTGTTGTGATTTCAACTGGCGGCTGATTTAAGAGACTAAAATTAGCTCCTTTTAAATTGTCCCCCAAAAAATTGTAGACAAATTAACACATTACAACATCAGACAAATATGGCATGACATTTTTTTTCGTAATTTTGTTCTCCATTGTAAAATCAAGGAAATTGTTTTGTTTTTTTACTGGTTTTCATCTCTTTTAATGTAGTACGCGTACAAAATAAAAACATTTTTTTATTCAATGTCTATTTTTTAATTAATCAGATGATTAATTGGTTATCAGAATTGTATTCTGTCAAAAATAAAAAATAAAAATCAGTCCGCACATGTGAGTGTTACTTTTTCCAAATTATTGACCAATTTCAAATCTCAAAAATGGCTTGCTCTATTTGACAATGCAAAGTTGATGGGTGAACACATCTGTTGTTTTTAAAGAAAACATTTTTTAGGGTCACTGTGATTTCTCCTGTGTGAGCATGAAACTTGGGGACTTTCAAATTATGCATTGAAAAAAAATGGATTGAAGCAAGCACTCTTTTTTTCGAAATCTCACCAATTTTTCTACAAATCGACAAAGGTCCCGTGACGCAAAGTCAAAGAGGCTCACCAAGACTGAGGCGGGAGCCAACGAGACATCAAACAAGAGGACGGCGGCACAAAGAGGAAGTGGCTGTTTGCGAGGATACATCTCAAATGACGCGTTGATTTGTTTACTTGTTTGGAGACTCAAAACAAGCGAGCAGATCACAATCGCTGTTGACACTTTGCATTACCGGGTCGACTTTACTGAAACCTTCTCACAACACTTTCATTCTCCTTATTTATGATCCACATATGTAGCCTGGAAGTATTTGTTTTTGATCAATCCGCATGTTTTGCGCCACAATTTCAGCTAAAATATCCGCTGCTTAAAGTGAGATATTGTTCGGTAATTTAATCAGATGGCACTTGCAGTAAAAAAAAAAACATTACAAACACAAAAACGTTAAGAATGCGTCAAACAGGGAATAGTAATATTGGCGTGGTAAAAAGTTTTATTACCGATCCTTTTTCTGCATGTACAAATATCTATAAAAGGTGAACACTTTCACTCTTTTATGTACATTTTTGCAGCAGGAGGTTCACTTTGGGACCGACGAGAGGACAGAGCGGAACAACACAAGAGAGTGAAATTGACCAACGACACATTTATCAATATAATCTGTCCGGCCACCGCCCACTAACTCCCCCCCCCCCACCTTGCCCCCCCCCAAAAATGTCATTCATATGCTTCGCAGTCACTTGGATTGGAAATTCCATTTCCTGCATACAGAGTGGGAGGCAGACGGATTTGCATTGCCATGATTCAAACACGGTACGGTCAAACCATGCAACAGACATCATCAAGTACTTCTTCATATTTGTATGATATGTATATATACATGCGTGTGTGTGTATGCACACACAAATTATATATATATATATTTTTTTTCCCCCTACATTTTAAAATTTTGATGTGCAGCTTATGTGACCAAAAATCAAATCGGCAACGGCGAGGCTAAAATTTCAGAGACGGGATGTGTTAAATATTTCCTGCGCGGAATGCGGTTTAGCCTCAAGTCACGCATGACAAAACAAAGAAGGGCACCTGTTTTTCAGCATATGCGAGCGCATGTCTGTGTGTGTGTGTGTGTGTGTGTGTGTGTGTGTGTCTGGGGCTACGACACACTCCCGCTATCGCGTCGCCGTCTTTGGAAACAGCCAGAGAAATGACGGGGGGAGAGAAATTGCAACGTAAAGAGTTTTAAAATTTAATTTGAGGACAGGATGCTCACAGCAACAACTTAAGGAGGAGCCTTTGTGTTAAAAGACTTAAAATCCACAAAGAACCCGACAATACACAGGGGGGGGGGGTCATAAAAAGCGGGAGGAGGGAGGCATCGAGAAAGCAAGGAAGAATTAGTCAAGGGCCAAAAGCGAGAAACAATACCTTTTTTTTTTGTTTGATTTTTTTTTTCTTTTTAATCATCTCGTCTTCTGGCAGGTTTCCTCCATTTGTCTGCATGCAGTGTGAGTGTTTGCACGTGCGTGTTTAGCATTTCACTTTTGATTCCCCTGATATTGCATGGTGGAGTCGTCAAACAGAGGGTTTTTCACCTCCATCTCGCCAGTCTGTGGAGGAGAGCACACACACACACACACACGAGTGAGTTTTACCGAGTTTGCCAGGGTACACGCTTATCGGCAATCTGACCCAATTTGAGTTTTTTTTCTCACCCTCTCTCGATCCATTGCTGGATGTTTCGAAAAGATTATCACAAATCGAGAGGGATTTTTTATTTTTATTTATCCCAGAAGATCCGCCTGAAAAATGGTTGGGACTGGCGACCGTGAATGTTAAATCTGGGTTTGCCTCCAACCAGAGATAAGCAACTCATCTGTCAATTATTTGGTCAATCTACAGATAATTTTTATTTTAAATTAAAAAAAAAAAGTTTACACCTTTTCATGCACAAATGATAATAAAAAACGTCGATCGTTGTTTTTCAGAGTAAAAGGAGATGTATTGAAAAAAAATGTCTTATTTTGAAAAACACAAGCCGTCTGCTTTTGAGGATGATCGGAGGAGTCGGAAGCCATTTTTGGCGAAGCGGCTGAAACGATGAGGATTTGCACAACTTGAAATTCCACGTTCTCAAAATGATGTGTCGGAGTAGGAAAACAACGATCAATTCATTTGCTCGTCGATTAGCTCTCGGCCATGCCGACCGTGCGCGTGCGCGCTCACCGGTGCAAGTCCGGGACATTCGTACACCGTGAAGTCTCCCCCCTCTTCTTCGTCTGAGGTGATCTCGGAGTCAATGACTTTCTGTTCTGGTTTGTGACTGTGAAAAGCAAAAAGAGCGACGGGGATGTTGTTGAATGCAACAAAGGAAAGATAATGCAAAAAATAAAAAATAAAAACATACTTTCCAATGGAAAGCATCTGCTGTTTTTGGTGCTGATAGTGGTACATTTGAGCACTTTGCGCCAGCGTTTTATCACCAATCTGCAGACAAGGAGGAGGAAGTGTTAATGTGACACGTTCAAAATAGAAGCCGCCTCAGATCGAGTGGCGTCCCCCCCCCCCTAGAAGTGAGGTGAGAAATTGAAACTTTCGGTGAGCGCGCCACGTACCGATTTCCCGGCACCCGCGGCGGCGGTCACACCCGCTCCCCTGAAGGCCGGATAGTCCACCTTCTGAGCCATTCGCGATTCTTTCCGCAACCTGCGGAGGACGACCGCAAGTTACTAACAATTGGCGGGACTGAAAAAAGGCGCAGTGAGGATTTCATGCGGTGGCTCACTTGACGTAGCAGACGGTCGCCATGATCAATGCGACGGTGCCGATCACCACGAACAAGGAGATGACAACTGTAATTAAAAAAAGAAAATGTAAGCGGTGGTTAGTTGGACAAGGGATTGATTGGTGACTTTTTTTTTTTCCTGTGCCGATATCGAATGCCATGAAACTCACTGATGATGATCTTGTCGTCCTTGTGAGCGTTCTGGATGAGCGGGCCGGCTCGACCGTCCACTCGGGTGGGCTGCGGCGTGGACGCGTTGCTCAGACTCGCTCGGACGGAGCCGGCAGCGGTGCCGTTGTGGGGCGGCCGGACGTTGCCCGGCCGGCCCTCTTCGGAGGCGGCCATCTTGCTTCCGCCGTTGGCCGAGAAGACGGCGACTGGAGGTGGCGGAGGAATAAAACGATCGAGTATGAAGACAAACGCCACACGATCCGTTTGGTCGCCGGATAGCAAAAGTGCTTACCTGGAGGTTTCAAATGTGTCTTAGGGGGTTCAATGGCGGACACTTCCTGTTTTTCAATGTAAGAGTGGATGAAATCAATCTCTTCATCCAGGTCTGGGTAGACGGGCGCTTTCGCTAAAAGACAAGAGAAGAATATTTGATTTATTTACATGCAGGTCCCTCAAACGTTACTGGTGGATTCAAAATACTGCCGCTCTCCTCTGAACCAGAGGGAGAGAGAGCTCCTCTGACTCACCGCCACTTGCTGCCGCAGCATTTTAAAGTTCCTTTTATACCCAAGTGAACGACTTTGCGCTTGCCCGACTTTAAACGGATCTATTGAAGATAATGTGACTGCCGGTAAAGAAGATTCGAAAGATTATTTTGGCGCCTTATATTAGATGACACAAGGTCCCTTAGTATTCATTGACCCGATTGGAGTGACAAGACGAGGCGTGTGCCTGTGGCTCTCGTCTCATTTGTTTGTTGACTGGTGGGGAAAACGGCAGACAATACAAAACTGATGTTAACAGCCCTTTAGGCCAGACAGTTAGCCACATTCCTGCGATACAGGACGGGTCTCCGGGGCAACCACAGCCTAGTATATACATGCATGCAAGTGTGCCTGTGTGTGTGTGTGGCCGGGGGAGGAAGCACAGCAGGGGGTCAGGAGCAATCAGCAAAAAAACGTGGCTCATTGGCTCAGTAAATGGGTTACGTTGACAATAGAGCTCAAAGCGGAGCTAATGGCGGCGATCAAAGTGTTCCTGCTATAAAGTCAGCCGGGAATATTCTTAGCATAGCGGAACGGTGAATCGTTTAAAAAAAAAAGAAGGGGTAGCGTAACCTCAATTAGGGTGTTGTAACATTATCTGGTGAACGTATCTGGATCGTTGCATGAATGATTACGTGTATAAGTTTCTCCCCCTGCAGAGGGTCAACCCCGAGGATGAGCTAATGTGTACGCTATGACAATCCCGCACTTTCACCGCCGCCTTTGTTCCAGCCCGACCCCCGCCGCGCTCTTGCCGTTTAGCGCGAGCTGCGGCAGGTGTCTGCGTAGGCGGGTTGCGCCATCTGTAACTAGCAGGTGGCTGGGACATCCAGCGGTGGCTGGATTGGAATGCAGTGTTAGCTCTTCCGGTTTTTATTCGCTTTGCGGTATGATCTACCGTGGTAGGTTTCAGAAATACTCAATGATACACTTGCGGTTCATCATCGGAGGCTACTGTACGAGGTCTGTGGGGAACCAGTGTCACAAATTATATATGTCGACACCCCCGCCCCCGTGCCGAAAAATTCCCTTCAAAACTAACCCACTTTCCCAGCGTTCTCTGTCCCCATTTATCCGCTGCAGTGATAACGTCGCGGTCATCTTGATGTCATCATCTTAAAACATAGGTCACTTCGATCACCCAGGTGAGCTTTGGAAATAAAAATAAAATAAAATAAAACAATCACATGGAGCCATGTCAGGTGAAGAGGGAGTTTACGTCAGCAAGGCAAGGCGCTTCGTGGCCAGGAAGCGTCAGATGCTTGTGGGCAGGTGTGTGTCGTGTTGAAGATTAGAAAAGTGCAAATAGCAGTAAGTGGCATACTGTACATGTGGGCCGCATATGAAGGTGCCATTTGTGGGGGATAAGTGACATCATCATTAAAAAAATAATAATAATTAAAGGAGGGATTGAGTGTAGGTGTGCCGTTGGCCACGCGCTACTTGGGTATGCACACTTTGGGTCACATAAGAGCATGTTGTCACTAGCTCGATAATGAGCCGTAACCCCTTGTGAGTGGCCTCCGGAGGGTAGTGGTGGGGGGGGGGGGGTCTGGCTTCTCCAAACAAACAGTAAACTGCTCACCAGAAGAGCCACTGACACGCATGTGTTCCGTTATCTTTTCCCACTCAAAAAACAATCACTTCCACCTGCGCAACCTTGAATGCACATGTATCCCGCCGACTCCCCCGGCACACACACACTTTTTACTTCCTTCTTGTTTCTTACTCGTACATCTCGAGCAAAGGGGTGGGGAACCTCTTTTTCCCCACCAAAGGTTATATTAAATGCATGAAAAAAAAATTGAGCTTTCCTATTCTACAATTTCTCTGTAGTTTAATTCAAATAATTAAACTCATCCATTACATAGTTTCATTACACACAGAGGGAAATATAATTGTTTTCCCTTTCATCATTCTAAGGATTACACAGTCATTTATATTTAATGGAAACCCCAAATTCACCATCTCAAGAGATTATGTTACCGTTTTACGCAAACAAATTAAAATGAATTTTGGAATAGAAATTAAATAGGAATTAGTCTGCTGAAGAACACACACACACGCACACGCACACACAGTATGTATGCTTGTCTCCAAGTCAATAAAGGAGCTCTTGGTAGTTTATAGGGGAACTCTGCTGCCCTCTTGTGGGCATTCAGAAGACTGCAGCCATACTCAAAGACAGTACAGTATAGCAAATCCAGGGCAGTACTGCGAGGAGATCTCTAATTGACGTGCTCTTTTCTCTTCTTCACTTGTGCTTTAATGAGAAGGTCGACAAATGGTCGAAAGGGAAGTTAAGAAAGCAAAAAAAGGTCACAGACCTGAATGTTAACTTCGTGAGCTTTCACTATTGGGAGAGACAAATGACAACACTGAAACTATAAAATCAAATCCTATTTGGACTCATTAAATGTCCAGAAAATAATTGATTCAGAATGATTTCCCCCCCCCCCCCCCGAGTATTCCTTTTAACAAATGAACACCAGATGTCATTTTTGAAAAATGCTAATCGCGACAACGCATTTCTGCATGTTTCTTTGTGACGTCTCCATGTTCACTTGTACATGATGCGACAGCTTAACAGAACGAGGCTTTGCAAAAGAAGGAGGAAAAAAAAAAAGAGGCGTAACTGGTCAGCTGCTCGAATGTGATACAAAGCAGCCCTGCCCTTAGCACATCTACCTTTACTGGATATGAAGTACGAAGACAGCTTGCAGGCACGGAGACGACGTGTTTGCTGATGGAAGGCCACTCCTGCATGTCAAATACGCGCTGGTTTAACTTTTAGCGAGTGCTGTCCTACCTCCCCTGTGCCGTACTTGCTTCTTAGACTATCTTGTCGAAAGGAGATTCACTTCTCTGTGGTTTTGCCACCAATAATTTGCGCCAAATTTCTACCGTACGCTCTCCTACTGCATTGCCATCTGAATTATTAATCCTCAAACACGCGCACGAGCGCCTCCTAGGTGACCAACGCACGCGCAGTGATCGGTGACACATTTCAATTTTCTGCAATTTACGCCGAATGAGAGTAGAAAAAAAACATTGATTTTTTGCAGCGTGGCTCTTTCCTAAAACGACATCAGATTTAATCGAGTGAGAGCGAGATCTACGACGCCAAAGCGATTTAAATCGCCAGAGTGCGGGGGCGGTGCACGTGTTTGTTGCAGCAGCAGAAGCAAGGGGAAGGGCCAGATTAAAAAAAGCCCTGAGAGGATCACATGACACTGCGCCATATTTGCCAGAAACACGAAAGATAGGCCATGGCGGCCGAACGAGCGGGATCACGGGGATGCAGAGAGCAGACAAGAGACATACGAGACAGTGACAGACAGAGGGAATAAAGCCATCAAGCCAAGATGGATCAGCAAGGGGGGGGGGGGGGAATCAATAGGCGATCCAACAGGAGAGAGCTTGGCTGAGAGGAAGGAAGCTCTGTGCGATAACATTCAAAATAGATAGCAGCCGTGGAAGAAAACAAACGTATTATTTATCTTGGCTCAATTATTTTTAATTAATACAACCCGCCCCACCCCCCAAATTGCAGTTCACAATTTATTAACTCACTGAACGTACTTTTTCTGCTCTTTCTGTGATCCTTTAGGTCGCCACAAGATGCCGCCAAAGTTCTGGCTAAATAGGAAAGTAGTAATAGGGCCGTCAAGTGTAGCAATATTTCGTGGTGGCCATGTTTTGCCTGGGTTGTTAGCAGAGAGCTTTAAGTGTCTTCGGCGCATGTTTAATTTTTTATTCTTTCAAAATGACAGCTGTGAAAACTATTTTTGTGGCCAACTTTTACCCTACCATGATGTCCTTTTCAGTTGACAGTAAATGGCAAAATGGCCGACCCCGTTGCTTAGCTGCTTCATTTGTATCCCACGAGCACAATATTGATCAGAATGTTATCAGGGGCGTATAGAATATATTAATGGAAAAAAAATGATTGTCTGGACTTCTCCCTTTGGAAAACAACAAAACGAAGAATCTATCCAAGTCAATGTTTATTTAAAAGCTAAGGCACTGGCTTTTGTATACTCCTCTAGCTTCAGCACTAATGAGGTTTGCCTTAAGGTGTGTCTGCTTGAGCAGAAATAACTGCAGCTCATCACGGTTCCTTCCTGAAAAATGTTATGACTGAGTAATGAGAAAGCTCTGTGCAATCTGAAAATGTCAAGCTAGTCTCTGGTGGGAAGCAGACATATTGCCGGGACAGAGACGCCATTTGAGTCGGGCTAATCGTGCTCTTACCTGAATCTTGCTTCCTGCCATTGGTCGGCTTAGCATGTGCATCGAGTTAAAAACGGGGCTTCCTTTCAAAATGAAAAGTTGCATTTTTACGGCGCCGAAGCTATCGTGGGTAATTTTTACCCAGTGAGTAATTGGATCAAAGTAGATTCTATTGGTTTGAAAATAACACCAATACACAAAACCATAAAATGGATGCGACGTACAGATATTACTTTTGCCCATTTGTGAGGCCAGTTGGGTGTTGTTGGCTCAGGTTAGCGGCTAGCTGTTACCTAGCTAAATGTCACGTCTAACCGTCGTGGGCCATGGAAGCAAGCGCATGAATTTGCTCACGATGTTATTTTTTTGTTCATTTAAGTGACTTTGATAGCCCTTAACCACGTGTGTGTGTGTGTGTGTGTGTGTGAGGGAGGGGGGGGGCTTACAATAGTGCTACGCTAAATAAAACAAGCTAAAGATGTTGATGTTGCCTTGTGTCGGCAGTCTTAAACGTTGTACTTTTTTTTCTTGGTTTTTTTTTTGGGTGTGAAATAACCCCTAAAAGGAAATGATCTGCCTTTTACACACTCTTCCGTCCTGGCTGCACGGAGTGGTGCATGCACCCACACTCACAAAACCTTTGTTAGCCAATGAATCGTTTCAGCCCGACTGTGCTCAAAAGGGAATCACCAAATCTACGTGGGGCGACATTCGTGTCTTCATACCGTGGTGACGATATCTCTTTTTGATCACGCAGCGACCCATCTCATCCTCCACCAGAACGGAGAGGCACGGGCCACAGGTGGTGAAGCCAGGCCGGCACAGGTAGCGTCCCTGTTTGGCACAGTCGATGTGGTGAGGGCAGGTTCTTCTGGCTGAAAGAGATGCCGGCACGCTTGATCAGAATGTGGCACGCATGAAATGTTGTGTGATGAATTCAATATTGCGTTGAGGTTCGACTGCGGTGAATCCTGTCTGCTCACATTCTAAGAGCGTTTATGTGAGTGCCATGTCAGAAATTCACTGAGGTTTAAAGTGATGTTATCAAAGTTTCTTGAGAAGTGAGGTTGAGTGGCGGAGGAAAGATTGAATCATATTTTATTTATTGTGAAAACTAATAGTGGATCAACTTAAATCGTATCCAAAGTCTAATCTTGATTTCTACTTGAACCTATTTGCCCCAGTTTGACACCAGCACTGCTTACATACCTCTTATCAATCTACACCACTGACCCATAAACACCCTTGCATAAACACAACCTCGGAAGCGGGTCAGAGCGATGCGGCGGGTGCGTTGCGTAAATTGCGAACCATACCGCTTCGCACCAATGCGGTGGCAAACGGTACTCAGGACCGCTGTAATACATCTCAAAAGCAACGGTTGTGCACGTCCTCCCGGTGAGGGTACAGTGCTGTTTTAAGATTCAATATTTGGGGAAAAGACAATTCAACTTTATGGTGTGTGTATAGAGATATATATTTTAATGGTAACAGAGTCCACCTCTTTCTCCTCTCCTTTATGTAAGGGGAGAGTATTAGTCATAACTGGAGCTGCAGGAGAGATTCAAGTGACCTCCATGGCAACAAGGCTTGCGATATGAGGGAAGATGTGAGATACTCAAGGAGCAGATGTGCCGAGGGGGGAGCGAGGTACATGAGACGGAGCGAACACACAAGAATGATGCCTTTATTTTATTAGCCAGTATGATGATGGATTTGTGAGGGGTGGGGGGTTGGGGGGGTTGTGTGGCAAAGTGGGCCATCCGGTTAAAATTGAGCGGGCGGTGTAAAAATGATGTAGTTCTACTTATGAATCATGTTATGATTCATAAGTGAAGCCTTTTTGGGTGCACATGAGCCAAGTTGTAAAAGAACAAAATAGAAAATGATATTTGTAGGCCTTCCTGTTGATAAAACAGTGACACGTGTCATATCCACGGCCCGAATTTATGCAACTATGGCAGTTCCTTAAAAAATAATAATCATAAAATTATCCACTCTCTACAATTTACAATGTGATTTAAAACAATACTGAATGAAATTTGTCATTTACTGAAGAGGATACAACTCCAAATAGTGAATATTAATAGCGACACTCTAGGACAGTTTGTTTTGGTTTTCAATGTTCAGCTGCCTGTTCAGTTTGTGCATTCGGTCAGCAGGAAAAATGTTATTGACGTATTGACAGCTTTTGTTTAAACATCTTGGAGCGACGTGGCAGCCTTCTAAATGTTCTTTGAAAGCTTGTTCGATGGTGGATGAGGGTGTGTCACCTGCCTCTGCTTTGTGGGTATAATAGATTGAATTTGGAAAAAAAAAATTGTCCAGCCTCTTGCTCCTCATTATCGCTTTGATTAACATCTCCCTTATTTTAGCCCCCCCCCCCACACACACACAACCCCCACCACCATCTAGCATCACAGCATCTAATATTAGCTGCTTACTTCCTGCTCCTGACAGGTTCGTTTTAACTTGAACCTGCTGATTTCCTTCAATGCCATAACCCAGGGGTCCCCAAACTATGGTCCGCGGGCACATTTGACCCGGCCCTCTAACCCTCCTGTTGTCCTCGGGTCAAAATGACCCGTCACTGTGTTAAAAACGCCCCAAAATAAACCCTAAATGATAATTTTTTTAACTTGAAATTTTATGACTTTTCCTAGATTGTCCCCAACTGCAGAAAAATTGAAATGTTGTTTTTATAATAATAATAATAATACATTTTATTTATAAGCGCCTTTCAAGACACCCAAGGACACTTAATTCACATTTCCATGGAAGCTGTACAAAAAAAAGTACAAAGGTGGTCTTCGGGGCAAAATGACCCATGACGCAAATAGGGTTGAAATCAAGGTCACAAGGTTATTTACACACCATAGAATTCATTCATTCATTCATTCATTCATTCATCTTCCGAGCCGCTTGATCCTCACTAGGGTCGCGGGGGGTGCTGGAGCCTATCCCAGCTGTCTCCGGGCAGTAGGCGGGGGACACCCTGAATCGGTTGCCAGCCAATCGCAGACACCATAGAATGTTTCAGTGTTTTAGTTGTGTCTCCGATCGATTAGTAGAACACGTGAACAAGACGGTAGCAGACATAAACAAGTTAAGATAGGTGGCGCTCTCGTAGATGGCAGAACTCTTTTTGTGGATTTCAAGGGGCTATAAAGAGAGAGAGTTGTTGAGTTATTATTTATTTCCTGTTTTTTTTCTGTGAAGAACTCAGAGAGGCTTATTTAGTTATTATTTATTTCATTAATAGTGTTATTTGTTTCCTGACTTTTTTTCTGTAAAGAACCTGGAAAGGGTTATTTGGTTATGTGTGGCCTTCTGGGAAACAATAAATGTTTTAAGCTCCCCTACGATTGTTGATGTTACAAACTGACACCGGCCCCCCATCAGAGAAGGGAAAAGTTATGTGGCCCTCACAGGAAAAAGTTTGGGGACCCCTCCCATAACCTCATCTAGAAAGGCTGTTAGCACAAAAACAGACGACCACTGAGGTTGTGACATATAAAAACAGATAGAATGCGTGAGTTTGTCATGTCTCCTACAGAGATCCAAAAGCCGGGGGATGACTCATACTGCTATTTTGGGATCTGTTCTAAAAAAAGGCTGAACAAGAAAAAGATGAGCTCAATTAGACTTCGGCTGGGACTGCAAATCGGAGTCCAATCAAAAGCAAAACCCGGCCTTAAGATTTTTTTTGTAGTCAACGATAACAGTGATAAAAGGTGAGCCATAGTCAATAAATTGACATCACTTAGATTTTTTTTTCCGGCACCCGAGAGCAATCCCCAACCTTTTCTGCAGCATTGACCCGTTTCACATCAACCTAGTTCAGGGGAACCGACAAAAATAAAGCGCAAAATGAATACAGTTGTTGTCATTAACCCTTTCAGGGACAGCAGTTACAACAGTGGACAGCTTATTGCGTTATGAGGTTACAAAGTGCACGAAAGGGTAAATGGGAGCCCCGTGCTTCAAAATAGGGAGGGTGGAAATGCAGAAAATCCACTTCCTGTCAAAATGGCTAAAGGTCACATCTTGGAATCCAACAAGGATACTCGGGTATCATCACAGGCAA
This sequence comes from Hippocampus zosterae, assembly GCF_025434085.1. Taxonomy (NCBI): domain Eukaryota; kingdom Metazoa; phylum Chordata; class Actinopteri; order Syngnathiformes; family Syngnathidae; genus Hippocampus; species Hippocampus zosterae. The sequence continues at coordinate 10,256,281 of NC_067468.1, forward strand.
ATGAGAGACTTAAACATGTCCAAAGTACTCCGGAGTTTCTTCTGAGCAGTTCAATGTTCTGCCTTGTACTCAAAGGAAACTCCTCAAAGTTCTTCGGAGAGGAGACAGGTTTTCCAGTCTGCGTGTTCATGACATCACTGTCCTGTCCTGAGGACAACCGCATCAGGCACCACGGGTCATTATGGACATTCACCACCGCAACGGCAGCACTAAAAGGTTCAAAAACAAGCTTTTATCCCTCCGGCCATTCAGTCCACAGACACTCAACAACCCAAACAATACCATCAAGTATCAATTTGACAATAAAGCATCTTCATAAACGCTTTCAAAGACGGCTCAGTGTAAAAAGTCAGGAGCTTTTTCGATTTCCTGTAACGCACAAATGCTGCGGCTGGGGGGGGGGGGGGGGAGTCCCGTTTGCCATCAGATTCGTTTTTCAATCGACTGTGTTATATTGATGGCGTTTTTCAAATAAATACCGACTTTATTTATGACTTAACTGCACTGGTGGTGTAAATGCCATGTTCCATTTTTGATACCAATTCAGGTCAAACATACGGCCCGCAGGCCAGGACCGGCCCCCTAGGAGGTTCGATTAGGCCCGCAGGATAATTTAAAAGTGAAAAATTACATAAAAGACACGGAATGAATATTTTTAATAAGCTGCAATTCGTGGATCATCCGCTAGAGGAACACTATTTTGATCAGAGTACAAGACAACGTTGTTTTGATCAGAGAAGAAGACAACAGCAGTCTCGGTCTGTCACTGAGACAGACCCAACACAGCAGTAAAAGCCAGCTACCGAATGAAATAGCATTCGCATCAAAGCCGTATTCCGACAGTGACTTTGTTAAACGATGCATGAAGGCGGCTGAACTTGTACGTCCCGAGAAATGACAAGCTTTTGCCAACAAAGGAAATAAATGATATTTTGGTTATTTATAGCGCAGTATGGGATAATTTTAATGGTCCGGCCCACTTGACATCTACAGAGGCCGTATGTGGCCTGATCTACATGTTGGTTTTGAATCATCACGGAGTGGGGGGGGACTCATCATGTGTGATGTTACTTCAAACAAACTGCACGTTGTAATAACGCCGTTGAAATCCCAGCAGTGCCAGTCAATGAGTTCATGCGAAGGATCATATCGTAGCCACCTGATCATTCTTCAAAAGCAAGCATATGTGTGCAAACAGTAAGCAGCTGCATATGCGTTGCCACGGAAGCACAAGGTGGGGTGGGGGGGTAGTGAGCGATTGAGAGCGGCGAAACGGCCCCTGATAGGAACCGCCTTGCTCTTGACGACGAGTGCACGCGGTCGTCAGGGCTCTCGATGCAGTTGGCCTTACAAAGACACCGCAGCGACGGGGAATGTCAGGTCGACATTTGAGGCCCCCACCCCTTTGTCGACCGACTTGCTACTCTGTGCTCGAGTGTACAAAGCAAGTTGAGGGCGCTATGTGATGGAGGAAAAGCAAACAATCAGTAATGGGTGGAAGGGATGAAGAGCAAATGGAAGGAAAAAAACAAACATAAGAAAAAAAAAACAAGGATGCCATTCCGCACCATTCCGGCTGATTAGGAGAGTGTGGCAAAAAAAAACATTATGCAAGCCTCACTCCAGCGTCCTCATTCTCAGTGAGAAAAATGTCGACTTCTCCATCTGCTGCTTGTTGCCAGGCTTCACTCAAAAAGACCAACGGGCCTTCTAACACTGCCGAGGAAACACTGCGGTCGCCTTTGCGTCAGTTTGATTCCGTTTCCTCCGAGTTGTACGCCGACGTCACATCAAATGCAACCGAGCGAAGGCGGGAGCGCGGTAGGAAATGAGCTGAGTGGGTCGTATACTCCTATTGTGTGGATTTCCTGGCGCACTGATGGCATCCAGGAAGTGAGCAGAACATTCCTCATCAAGTGGAACGCACCCGGCACTTGATTTGTGCACACGGCGTTTATCTACCACTCCCCCCCCCCCCGATCCCCCGAGCATACAAAACGGGAGCACGGTTGGCGAACCTCGCACGTCTTTCATTCTCTCCGGGGAGCTAATTACGAGATGCATTTAAAGACTGGGTAATATATGACATTGAAATCAAAACAGGATGTGAAAGGATATTTTCTGGAATGATTCCAAGCAAAAATACGACGCTTAGAAATGACCGCGATCCACACGCATAAATGTTTTTCAACAAAATAAGTCAGTTCTAATGTTAAGATTCCTCGTAATAAAGATCAATTTAAATAATCTAACATTGCTTGAAAAAAAAAGTTACAGCTTTAACGATGTTGAAAAATCTGGTAATCCTTTTATCCCACGTTCAGATGTCCCCCCCCCCTCCAAAAAAAAAAAGACTGGGTTGCTACGAATCCAACGTATTAAAAAAAAGTGAAATTCGGCACAGGATGATTTCAAAAGAAAAAATAAGAAAAAAAAGTGATAAATGCTGCAACGCTCTCTATATGTTACTAGTGAATGAGAGGCATTTTCCAATTTGCAATTTTTTTTTACAGATTTCAAACTGACGCAGAACAGATTTCAAGGACTATGATTTCCTCTTGTCAGAAATGTTAACCTGTGAGAAAAAAAAATATGAGTATTTTCCAGCCACATTGAGTTGTTTTTTTCTGCTGACTTTTGCCATCTATTTTTGGCCCGCCAGCTTATTTCATGCCTCGCAGTTTTTAACCACGACGCGGAAAATGTTACCCAAACGCCCCAGAAAGCGTGCCCTCTCAGAAATGCGACAACCTACATGGAAAGTACGTGTCTTATCAGCGTTGGTTCACGGACATTCGCCAAGGCGTTTCTTTCCCACGCTTCGACGAAACCAACCGAATGCAGGCAGGCGCTCGGTGGAAAACGCTCATGACTTAACATCTAGTAGAAAAAAAAAACGCACACGACTTCAGCATACAGGGGTGCGGATTTTTGCTATCAAACTGCATAATGTTAAAAAAAATAAAATAAAAAAAACTAAAATTGATTTAACTAATTCACTCCCAAAGACGTTTTTAAACGTCTTTTCAGACTCGGTCTAGAATTGGCTGGCACCGAATGAGTTTTAAGTGAGTGATTTGCTGTTTTGTGCCGCAGCACGGTCCTACCACTCATTATGTCAGACAAGTGTAACCATTACAACAGAGGATAATTACTGTGCCATTATCATTCGAGTGAAGCGAAGCAGCAGCGGCGGCAAACACCCCGTGGCCACAACCTCCCACCCCCTCCACCCACCGTAGCAGACAGAACAAAGGGCTGACACAATGGCAGCACGTAGGTGGCCTTGATATATTCGATTCTATTTTCGGCCTAACTGGTTAACGAGACAAAAATCATTTTATTGAGTCTTCCACAATGGAAATTTCATAAAATGCCGAGTTGATTCTGTTTGTGTCCATTCCAAACGGAACCGCTGGTGCACTTGCTGCTTGCGTTGAGATCATTGCGAGCGTGACTTTCTCATGGGCCAACACACTTTGAAGTGTAGAAAGCAAGGTGAGGAAGAGAAGTGTGGGAAGGGGTTTGAAAGAAGGGCTTAAAAAGAATCCTCGGCTCACCCACCTCATTTTTTTTTTCGCGAGTTGCAACAACAAAGAGCACAATGAGGAAGATCAATACTATTGATGAGCGTTTCCTGGTTGCCTTTTGGCATGGTGACTGATCTGTTGGTAATCCCTCACAAACTACCCGCTAGGCATATTTGTGTGAAAACAATGAGCTGAAAAACAACATCTCAAAATAAACTGGTCTGGGCGACACGGTAAAGTAACACCCTGTACGATTTTCCCCAAAAGACGAGGCGATTTGTGAAGCGTTGCTGATCCGCTGCTTTGTTCCTCATTCCTGTTCAAAACGCCACGTGGTGTTGCGTAACGCGTCAAAAAGAATCCGTCGCCCGTTCTGACACTGGAACATCTATAAATGTCCATCTGTTTTAGGAGCTGAATCTTACTCATCATAAAGGTAGGATCAAGTAAAAAGCAAAAAAAAAAAGCTTAATTTATGAGATCATACCATTTTCTTTGCCGTTGCTGTGCTTTTCGTGTATTTGCTAGCCAACAGCCAATCAGAGCCTTTTGGATACTGCGATTAATGACCCATTCATTCAAATCTGTTCATTCCTCTCAATTCCAAATGTTGCTTTTGACTTGGGTTTGTTCCCATTTATATATTAAAATGTTGCACAAGGTTCCGAATATGTGCGCCTTATATTCAAGGAAACCATGATTGTGGACGGTATGATAAACAAGGCCCTCTCAGCCGTGTTGCTTGGTTTCGATGGTGTGGAAATTACGGATGGATGCCCCCGAATGCAAAAATCAAATATTCTACTCTAAAGACAGATTCGAGACATGACTCCTAACAATCTCTAGCTACCTCGTACCTCTACCACGGATGGTGACTGGTTCCGTTTGCAGTCTCGATTGTAAATGGATGACCGGGTTTGAAATTCCAAAAGCATTTCTCAGAAGACCTTCTTTCCCCAAAATACTTTATACTCCTTGAATACAAACCGACACACTACATATGACAACTATACAACATTTAATGAGACAACCGAGATCCTAGCAAATAATTTTCGAATTTTAGAATCAACCCGAATTAGTCATGCATGCAGCAAACCAAACCTCTAGAGCAGTGGTTCTTAACCTGGGTTCGATCAAACCCAAGGGGCTCGGTGAAAGGGTCTCAGGGGTTCGACAAAGGCACACCCGACTCAACGTGTTCTGGTTCTTTTTGTGCACATTTTGTTTTTAACATATACTTATGTCTTGAAATTTTATTGAGTGTTTTTTTCTGTTTTTAATAGATGTGTTTTTTTAATGTCTTAAATTTGTAATTTTTTTTAAATCAGTTTTATTTTTCACCAATAAGATAAGAAAACCTTTATTTGTCTCACAATGGAGAAATTCCAAATTTACAGCAGCAAAATTATGAAAGGGATAATGAAAAAAATAATAATGAAGGCTTCGGCAAATGTGCACAAGAACTGGTTGGGTTCTGTACCTCTAACAAGGTTAACAACCGCTGCTCTAGAGGAACATTCTGGGTGAAATCCGGGATATCATTAACTAGCAATTATTCACCAGATGGCTTCCATACGGCAACTATGATTCTTTTTTTTAGGACCATGCAGTGCAGGCTTGCTATGAATGCATTCAACCCCACGGCCAATTTTCAATATGTAGCACAATGGCGCTCCATCAATGCAAAAGAAGTGAATCATTCGGAGCCAGTAATTGACTCGGTGCTCTTCATTTAGCCGAGCGGCGGTGCGGAAGTGGCCTTCCACCTGCCTGTTCTCGTCTCCCATTCACCAGCGAAACATAGATGACTAATTCTGGCACGGGGGCACGGGATGAGATTAAAAAAAAAATAAAGACACACATCACGGGGAACATTCACTATGAGCGAATGGCGACAGTGTGAATTCTTATTCCCTGTGCAAGGAGGAGTTTGCAAATAATAATCATCAATAGTACTGTATTTTCACGACCATATGGCGCACTTAAAAGTCTTAAATTTTCTCCAAAATGGACGGGGCGGGGCGCCTTGAGAGGATTCAAGACCAACTGCTCCATCGTGGTTGGTGTTTTTATTGTTTTGAAACGGCGCCATCTATCCATCTGGGCAGGGACGACCATGGTGCGGCAACATCGGGGGTATTACAAGGAAAAGCTGGGCATCTTCCGCTCCTACTCCAGTCAAAAGTTGTTCTGCATTAAATAAAGACGCTTTCTTGGCGATTTCAAACTTTTGTTCTGTCGCGCTGCCAACCTCACTTGGCTTCCATTACCGACTGTTCTCTCAACCAAGCTCCAATTTTCCTAGTTCACCCATTTGGGCTACGGCAAGTGATGAGGGACAAAACATACTTTGCAAAGTTGAAATACAACAAAAAGCTTGTCGACAAATACATCCTGCCCAACCACATTACGACCATAGACGAAGTGCCGCTCACTTTCGACATGCCAGTGAACGACAGTGTCAAGAAGAAGGGGACCAGCACGCTAGCGATACGCACAGCAGAGCGAGGGAAGTTGACATTTCTGCTTGGTTGCCACGGTACTGGCAACTGAAAAGTTTCTAGCCGGAGTCATCGTTGAGGCCAATTAAAAACGATGGATGGTCGAGGAGAAAATGAGAGAGTGGCTGAGTGAGGTGTACGTTAAGAGAGCGGATGTTTTGATCCACGCGTCACCGGCCTTGTTGATCCCTGACTCCATACATGGCCATCTCACAGTCGCTGCGATAAAACGAGTGCAGCAACATGAACTCGGAGCTTGCCATCATTCCGGGGTGGGGGGATGGGGGGGGGGGTGACAAAGGGACTTCAACTGTTGTGACATTGGTGGAAACCGTACAATGTAGTCATGATGATGTGTCATCGTTTGCTACATTAGCTCCCCCTGACGATAATGTGACTGGCTGTATTTCACAATTGCTCGTTTCACATGAAAAGGGTGTTGTTTCATTTACCATTACCCCACCCGTCATCCGTGTTGCCACATAACCGAATCTAACCACAGCACCCATCACATTTGCTAGAAGAAATCATTTCAAATACATTTAAAACAACAGCCGGTCAACATTTAGGTAGATATGGATGTGTTTGAATATATACAAATGTGCCCATTCACATTGACGAAAACGTGTTCTTTCTCTTCAGAGAGGGAACACGTGGAGCACTGAAAATGACGTTTGACTGTCCAGCTGTTGCTGCTCTCACATGGTTATCGTGCTGTAAGAGTTAGGAGCGGATTATCCAGCCCCGGCAGCATTAGTTACAACCCATCTGAAGTATACTGCAGTGGGCAATATAAAGGCGCTGAGGAGCAATTCATCAGGCCCTCCACGCAATTCTTACAAGCCAATGAACGTCACGAAGAGAGCGGAACGAGCTAGCATATCCGTTTATTTTGAAGCTATGAAATGCCCATATTTCGATCGTAATAGCAAAATAAATAAAGAAATAAAAAGCTGAAAGAAGAATGTCTCATCTTTCGTTTGGAAAGCTGCTCGATACTTCTTTTTGTTTATTTTAAATTGTCTAAATCCTCAGAATTTAAGCCTCAACAGTAAATATTCTCCAATTTCTGTAGTCCTCCACGAAAGCAGATTGATTACCTTTGTTGTGAATCAAAATAAAACATTTGGTTTTGCTGTGGAAAACAACAAGCAACATTTTTGCCCATTTTATGACGTGTTACAGACCAAACCAGTGAGGGAATCATAATTCACTGAACACAGAGATGTCATTTAAAATGTTCTTTTTTTTCCAGAAATAATCAACAGATTAATCGTTAATTAAAATAATCGTTAGTTTAAGCCCGGCATGTTTGTGTTGAGTAATTCAAATACTGAAAACAGTTGTTTGAGTAACATGGGTTCAGGATTGTGTACATGCTACATCCTTCAAAATGTTCTCATTACTGCTCTGTATATTTTTTCTGACTTTTGTTTTGTGGCGTGCTGTGAATTTTTTTTTCAAATGTTAACCATGTGGCTAGGCACAATAAAGGGTAGAGAAGCACTGCGTAGTAATTAAGATATTTAACTACAATAATTGTGGTGCAGTTGTGTTAGGGTTGCAACAGGGGAAATGCTGACTAGGAAAGAAACGAAGACATGTTCTTGGCTTTTTTTCCCTCGCTGCTTATTACTACCTGCTCACTCAACCTGCACAAAAGGAAAACGACAGGCGACCACGTCGACAGGACAAGGCGAAAAAGCGTGGGACGAAGAAAATAGTCGCTTGGTTCTAATGTTTTGGGTGTTTTAAACGTCTCCATTTTGACGCAAAGCTGTGTCTGCCTGACAGGTGCCAGGAGCTCGTCCATTAAAGATGCCCCTCAGATGACGCACGTAGACGCGACAAATTGGTTCGGAAAACAACAAAACAAAAACAAGCATACAGTCGATGAATAGATACCATAAGGTGGATATTTTTTTAGCTAAACGTGGCTGTGTGCGTGTCGGGTTTACCTGGAAGGCTAGCAGCGGAGCGGAAGACGCAGAGCACGACCGCGGCCAGAAGCAGCGTCGAGGCCCGGCGTTGGTGTTCGCTGCGCGGGCTGGAGAGCGGCAGCATCGTCGCTGGGGGCGCAGGTGGTGATGGTAGTCTTGTCGGGAACGGAGAACCGCGGACGGGGATTTTGTAGTCATTCCCCCATCCTTTTTGGGGTTTGATGTCGCCGTGTAGTTCGTTTTAAAGAGCTCTCTTCAGTGCTATGGGACAGCGATGGAGCAGGTCGTCTAGCCGGCTCGCAGTGCACGGTAATCCGCGACAGTGCTAAAGATAGCGGGGCTTCAGGGGAGGAAAAGGAGGTGGGGGTGTGAGGCTGACAGCCTGCTTGCGTATGAGCTTTGGAAGTGATGCCTTCAGGCTCGCCTGGGAAACTACCAAGCGTTACCTGGACACATATTTTACATATGAAAACAAAACATCGAACTGCACCTCACTAATCAAAAACTAACCCAAAAGGTGAACCGTTCCACCGAATCGGCGCCAGCAAATAAAATGTAGACGTGAACGCTAAACTATCAACAACAACAACAAATAGTTTTAATAGCAAAGTGTTTTGTACATTGCATATTAATCTAAACTACATTGAACACTGGGAGAAAAATGTCCCTACTTCCTCCAACTAGACTTTACCATGAAATATAATAATACTAAGCCTTGAGAAGACAAATAGTCGACTTGACGTATCACCATTCACATACTCTGCAGGTCCAGGGTTGCCAAAAATAAGATAACTTGTTTAGTTTTCTGTATATTAATCAGATTTTAATAACTGGGGTTCAAATCCCAGCACAATCCTGTCTATTAAAAAAACGTTTTGTGAAATTATTGTAATTTGCTTGGTGTCACCATACTATTAGCATATATGTAATGTGGCTACATTTCACATTTGTGTTCATTTTATACTGCAATCTGAAGACCATTGCTATTATCATTACTCAAATTCGTTTTTTTGTAGAATAAAAAAAAATGCTGCCCAAGATACGCGTACGTGCAGATTTAGAATTGAAATGGCGCCGATTCGGTAAAATGTCCCCAAAACCAGTTTAGTTGTCGTACGAGTGAGGATAGGATATTCCATTATGCTGCATGGAAACCGTCATCAACGTTTCTATATATGGAACTGTAATTACACAAAACAAATTAGGCGCACAGGTTGTTATGACAACGAATTTTAGAGCATGTAAGATACATTTAATATAACATAGAATCTCAATGTACAAATTGAGCCCAACGTTATTCCTTCTGGAGGCTACGTAATTCCGACCGTCTCCCAGATCCTGAAGGCAGCAGTTTGCAGGGCAAGCAGACGAGGAAACAAGTGCAGCAAATTAAAACGCGGTGACGTCTCAAACCAGTTGGATAACATCAACATCATAGTCTGAAGTGCAGTATTTACTCTGCCTAATAGGCCATCAGGAGTTTTTTTTTAAACACTGTTAAAAAAATTCCACATTCCATATGTGCGTGTCCAATGGCATGTGTCACAGGTGCGATTTCTGTTTCCACATGTTAAAAAGGAGTAGCCATAAGTAAGCGCAGCATGTATATGTCTCTCTTTTCTTTATCTTTAGGTATATTTCAGTTGTCAAACATTTATTTTTGAAAACTTCAGTTGAGACACCTGAATGGACCTGTAAGATTGTTTGCTGTGCCTTATCTGCAGCCCAATTTAAATTAAATTAAATTAAATAAGAGGGGGAGCTCACATTTTATATTTAATGACTGCCTTCACTCTGAGACAGGAGCCTTTTTATTTTAATTTTGTTGGCACATTTCAACCACAGATGATGTGACAGTTTAGGAAACTGCTGACTGCAGTTAATAAAAAAAAAAAAAAAAAAAAAAAAGAAAATACAATTTGAAACTCTTATCCTGTCCCTTCTATGAATGAACAGTAACGAGCACAGACCTGAGGTACAAATGTTGTCCAAATCTCCTACTTGGTAAATAAATGCAAAAAAAAGGATGCATTTTGTCATTAGGATTCGTGAACAACAATAAAAACCTTAGAGAAAAAAAATCAGCAGCATGATGGAAAAGTTGCACTGTGCAAACAAAAGGGAAAAACAAAAAACATTTCAATGTTCTACCCAAGCCAAAACGATGCAACATAATGAACATGCTTGGATGAGAAGGATGCGTTGATGTTGAATTCGATAAATCATAAATTGGTTCAAGTTAATTTCATGTTGACAAATTTCAACTTAATGGGCTCACACATAACCGTAATCAACTCATTGCATAACACCATGCTGCTTCTCAATAGAGATTCGGAGGGCCACCCCAAAGCAAATAGTATGAGGAAAAATGTCATTGAATAACACCAATGTCATCACAGATCTATAAGGGTAAACCTGTAACATTACAAGAAAAAAAAAGCCGTTTCGGAGCTTAGGGGAATCATTTTGCAAGCATCATCACAATCTGAGGAGAATCAAGTCAACTTTATGCAACGACAGTCGCATAGTTATAATTGGTTATTTGAGAAATAATAAATTCAAAGTACTACAAGAAAGTGCCGTTCAAAAGATAAAGTAGTGATGAGGGGGAAAAGTTACCATTTTCAGAATAAAGTCCTATCATTACAAGAAAATACATTTCGTATTTTCTCATTTTAAAAAATCGGAAATTAAGATGACTTTGTTCTTATTTTCCTTTTTCCACCCAAGGTTTGCTTGGCCTTAACACTCCTTTGTAGCATCTGCATGAAAAACGAATTTGATGGTAAACAGCCCATACCGTGATGTGAATCATTTCAACTCCATAAAATAAAGATTGCACATTTAGCTGGGAAAATAATTGTGTGCTGCCTGAAAAATGCAAGACCGCTTCTTCTTTCCTTGGAATGCAACTTGGGACGAAGTCGTGGAGATGTTGTCACAACGGGATGTTGAGACAGGAATCTTGTGTATTGTCGTGAAAATAGACCAACACACACACTTGCTCAACGACAGAAAATACTCTTCAAATTCCCTGAAGCTGCTTCCAAGCTCAAATAATTACTAATTGAAACAAAATATATAAGCCAGCTACAATTCCTTAGAACACTTGAGGAAAAAAAAGGTGCAAAATCTAGATTTAAAAACATTGCTTAAAAACATCTTTTTCTACCTTACGTGAACCATTCCCGGAAGGTGAGGTTAACATATTAAGCCCAGAGTCAGTCGTCGGTAGCAACCAAGAGCCACACATGAGGTTCAATCAGGTGGCAGCAGCCCAGAATAATAAACTATGGGAACATCTTTGGCCCGGAATGACCTACTTTTGGTCTCACCGCAACGCGGGGGATTAAAGCTCCATTTTCACTGTCAATGTGAGCACGTGGCCGTCTGCTCTCAGAGAGGCTCTGAAGCTCTACGGGTCGCCGTTTTGTGTCTTTTCTTTTTACACACACACACACACACACACACACACAACGTACAAGGCTCATTTCCACACGCTAAAGGTGCAAATGTATGCAGCCGATGTGGTTTCAATTCATTTGAGATCTTCACTTTCATCAAGAAGCACCTTGACAGTGGACCCACTCAATTCCTCCTCCTCCTCTTCTTCTTCCTCCACCTCTTCCTCCTCAGAAAATCTCAGTTTAATGTTAAGACCCGGTTGGTCTGTCTTACCTGGACAGGGAGAGACAACAAAAAGGCTTGTGACGTCAAAAATTTACTTTGTAATATTTTCTTGATGCCCCCACTCGTCGAAACACGCTGTTCAGATTAATCTTGCATTTTGGGAAAAAGAATTAAGCGATAATAAAGCCACCTGTTTTCAGCCATCCAAGGAGGCGGACATTCTATGCAGCACTGCCCCCTGCTGTCAAACGAAATTAACATCAAACTGACCAAACAGCGAGTTTAGCAATTCAACCCCCAGGGGGTCACTTTGGTGTCAGTTTCAGGAGCATTCAGAGAACCTCGTGACCCATCAGTGCACTGGAAACAGTTTGTAAAATCAGCAATAATATGAACAGTATTTATTGTACGGTACTATAAATCTATTGCATGATTTATTACAATAGAAGTCCTTGGAAGCATAGAACAGTCTAAAAAAAGTCTCCAAGATAAAGAATTAAGATTGAAGAGGACATAACGTGGACAAGATCAACCCCTGGACAATTAATTAATAAATAATCTGGTGAGTGACGTGGGCGTCAGGGGATGAGAGTGTAAAGGTGGCTGGCTGTTAAATTGCTCACCCGTTCGCCAGCCTGAATATGGAGTGATTTAGTATGCGTTGTGGCCATGTGTTATGTGCCTCGGGTTTGCTTACTGGAATTCAATGAAGCAATTGAAAGCGCACCACCAGCGCTGTCTATTCAATTCAATACATTTTAACAAGCAAGCGCAGGCTAGGCGATATTAAAAGTTTATTGAAATTTAATCCGTGCGAAATTTAGAAGCAGAGATTTTGTTTCGGCCGTTTTTTCAAACTCAAATGATTCAAGGGATTAATTTTTTTAGTCTTGGTATTATAAAGAGCTGTGAAGAGGAGCAAACCGAGTCGCACTAACAAGCGCGGCACGCAGTTGGACACAGACAAACTGGCTGGTCTAGTTTTGGGAGATTTTTTTTTCCGTTGCCCTCACCGTGTCCCAGCTGCCTCTCTTTAGGCAGCAGCAGTACGTCTACGTTGCGATGTTCCTCCAGGGCGGCGGCGAGGATGGCGCCCTCGCGGCTGAACAGGAAGACCAAGGGCAAGGCGATGTCGTCGGTGGAGTCGCCGTCGCCGACCATTTGGAAGAGCGGCGTTTCCTCACTATTGCTTCCCTCCTGGTGGTCTAAGAAAGACCACGGGACAAAGCTTACCACTCAAATTCCGGACTTGAGGGAAAATGATTCGAGACTCGAGGCGCTGACGCTCACCGATGAAGATGACTCCTATGGCGCCCGCCGCCTGCAGCCAGCGTGCTTTTGCCGCGAACATGCAGTCGCCACGTAGCGCCAAGGCGACGTGGTCTTTCAGCTCAGCTGGGTTTTCGAGTGGCCTGCAGGCTGTGTAAGGGGAGGCCTTCGCTATGCTGCCCTTCACCTGCCACGCATGAGGATGTAAAAAGTGTTACCATTTAAGAAAAACAATAACAACTACATTCAACCCCCCCCCCCCCATATTACATGTTATGTCTTGTGACTTGTTGTAACTGTCATATGCTTATTTATGTGCTAGGGTCTTTTTTTATCCTGGCCTTAAATTATCCTCAGAAGAGGATAGTTGGAGCGTGTTTTTTTTTTCTTTCCTCTCCCTACCCAGCGTTTTCCTTTCTGAATTCTGACTGTAATTTCCCCATTGAGGGACAAATAAAGGGATATCTTATCTTATTTTCACAATTTTGACTATCATTGCATTTCTGTAAAACTGGACTTTTCTTTTAAAACCATGACAATGTATATTTCATTCCTAATAATTTGTTTAAATACTAAAGTGAGAACACACAAATCAATATGTTGCCTAATTTGAGCATTTTTCCTCTTCTCTGGTCAAAGTTGGAGACGGTCTGGTGCCGCTAAGAGATTATCCTCTGGTGTGGAGTGTACAAATAATCTAAAACACGTCCTATTTAAACAGCGTGTTGCAACGCAGCTATAATTGCGCCATGGGAAAGCTTACGCCATGTTCTCGCTTGGTCAGGTCCATTCCAAACTTGGCAGGGCCTGCCATGAGCACGGTCCTCCCCAGAAAGGGAGGGGAGATAAGCTGCACCGCATGAGGCACCACTTCCTCCTCATCCAGCGTTTGTCTCACCTCCGCCACAAGTTTCATCCGGCAGGCACCTTGGTGCTCCTAAAGAAATGGGAAAAGTCGATTTATGCTTGCGCTTTTCGCGTAAAGTCGTCCTCGGTGTTGTTTTCACAGAACAAAGTAACACGTTGAGTACCCTTCTGATGTCTCCCGTGCTGAACTCATTTAGTGGAGTGAGAGAAATGCCCATGCTTTTTAAGAACTCCACTGGTTCGATGCCACTATCATGAAGAGGTAACTCAATTTCTCTGTCAAAAAAAACAAACAGGCACGACCATGTTAAAAGTCACATGAAAAAGAAAATGCAAAAACAGGCTCCACTTCAAAATGAAAAGTTGTACCTCATAGGTGAGGGGTGGAAAGCACGCCCCACACCCGTCAGGTACTTGTAGCTGTCCCGGATGCTTTTGGCAAATGAAGGGTTGTTCGGGAACAACGTATCCGTGCTCGGGCAGGTGCGCGTGAACAGATCCTCTTTGTGGGCCACAGCATGAGTTTCCTAATGCAATGTGCAAACAGCAAAAAAAAATAAATAAACACGTTTCAACACACACTGCAGTTCCAACACAAACAATAGAAACGAATTTTAAAACGATCCGTTACAGCGCTTGTAAGTTTGTTTAAATTAGCTCTGAACAATTAATCCAATTCAAATGGGAATCGCAATGTAGTACAATGCAAATCACTATGACCTTAATTTTGGAGAAAAAAAACACACCCTCATTTCAATGGGTCAGCTACTCAAAAAAATAATCATTTGTGACGACTCATCTTTTTTCAAGATGAGTCATCATGACAGGTTGCTTATAGATCAAGGTAGCACTTTTTATACTGTTTGTGTGTGTGTGTGTGTTTGTGTTTGTGTGTGTGTGTGTGTGTGTGAGCCCACTGACTGTTTTGTTGCCTTGACAAGATGGCTGCGTGGTGGTTAGAGACACGGGCAGAAGGTGGGCCTCCGTGGTGAAGATGTAGTCGTCAATACTGATGGGCAGCTGCGTCTTCTCGGTGAACAGCAGGTATAAGTATTTGAACATCTCGGCCAGAAAGAATGAGTCCATCCTACGCACGAAATAGAAATATTTTAATTTGTGCGTGCCCGCTCACTGGCAAAGGTTGGTAGAGTACGCAAAAATTGTACCGTTACATTGGAATAATATGACTCAAGTAAAAGTAAAAAGGAGTCTTCCAAATAATGACTTGAGGAGTTGTCAAGAATGAGTCACTTTGACAAATTTGCTTCTCTGGGTTGCCAGGGAGATGTTGTGTGTGGTCATGTGACTGCCGGGTTCATTGGTGAAATGGAGTCAAACGTTGCTCGTGGTTATTTTGGACTGGTGAAACATGCGCCTGGGGCACAAGTCTCTCTGGCAATACAAAACCTGAAGATCAAGCAAGCAATTTTGCTTGGAAGAAAAAAACCTAGCGTGCTCAGTGTAACAGGATAGAAGTAACATTTTTTTTTGATAACCCAATTGACGGTCTTCTAATTTGTACTGTTGACTTGTCAGGCGAAAAACGACTTTTTGTCAAACCACTAAATGGTCATAAGGGGGCAGCAAACGACCATGTTTTTTGGGTCACCTCACCACTGAAACGTATGCATGATGGCACATATGACTATAAATCTGCCTCCATTACGCGTCGGTTCAAGTCATTTTCTGACACAGGGTTAAACATTCCCTTACACCTCATTCACAGCCAGGAAAATCAAAAATGTTTTAATGGTGAAGGTTTTAGGATGGTGACCAGCGCATGTTTAAGAAGAAAAAAAAAAAGTACCTGTCTTCGTGCGTGCCCGTGCGGACGTCTTGCACAGCAGCAAACCCACAAGGCACTCTGGCATAAGCGTTGAGTTTTTCCACGATGGACTGGCCCACTCTGAGGTAGTAGGGATCGCCGGTGGCCTGCAGAAGATCAGTGAATATCAAACGGAAATACAAACGTGTACTTGCATGTTTCATTAAATGTAAAAAAAAATGAAATGAAGTGAAAATGTATTATATTGTATGTTAAATTGAAACTGAACTGTGCTCTATTTGGCATGCATAGCAACACAGGACATTCTGTTTGTTGCTGCCGTTGATGTACTTCACGTTTTAAATATTGTCAATTGTATTTGTGCTTAATTTTGTGATTCTTCGAAACGAAGAAACTCTAACGTGTCTACTTTCAGTCAAGTTGGTCACCTGGTAGAGGTAGTAGGTGCTTTCTGCAAATTCTGGTCTCAGGAGGTGCTGGCCCCAGTGAACTCGGAATTCTGTGGTAAAAGCCTACAGAGAAAGGAATGACAATAACTTAACATTGGTCCAGTTCCATCACTTTGAATCAGAAAAAAATCTGCAGAATGGAATTAGATGCAGCTGCATTAAATTATATTGGTGGGGGAAAAAATGGCACCTGTAAAAATAAAATTGCTGGATGGACCAGCATAAGTCGACTTCGGGTGTCCTGACACAGCGACGTAACAGCTCCAGGCCATCGGTTCACTATTAATGGTGAACCCTGGTATAAAGCACTAAAATGCTGAACTATTGCCTGATTTAATGTTTTATCATTTTGATGATTAAAGCTATTGAAAACCTCGAAGTCGCCGTCTCAAGAAACTTCAATACTACAAAGACAATGATTTTTTTTTTTAAAAACTGAAAATGAATGAAGAAATTAGTTTGATGTTGGTCTGGACGGTGTATAATACAGAAGTTGCACTTCTTTAATAAACCACAACAACAAAAATCTTCCGTATATAATCAATTTGAGAGATGCACCTGCATACCGTCTCACAGATTTTTTTTTTTACCTCTGGAAGAAACTTGTGCTGTTTTGTGACTTGGTACAGCATCTCGTGGGTTTCAATGGCTGGTTTCAGATCTCCTCTCAAGACCTGTGTGAAATGATGAGAACAACAGCTGATAATTTTGACAGCAGGGAAGAGTGACTCTTCCATAAAGACAATGACGAACCTGTAAGCCGGGGAAAAACGCCAGCAGCGAGTCCATCCAGCTCCGCGCGCTCACGGTCGGGTTGTGCATGTGCACGTTAAGCAGCAGGGGAGGCTGACTGATGTACTTCATAATGGCACTATAGTGCTGTTCCGGACACGAACATCATGAAAAAAATTGTGTGCTAAAACTGAAGAGCCATCTACGGGTAAAGAGATGCTTGCACAACAAATTACAACGGAGGACCTACAACGTTAAACCTTTCCAAAAAGACGTCGTCTCCCAGAAGAATGTAGGCCTTCATTAAGTATTCATAGTACGAGTCAATGCCAGCACCGACGCCGCTGTCTGCAAACACACACGGGCACGCAAATTATAATTGATATCAGATCGACAGAGCCGTTTGGAACGGTAAAGCCGATTTGGCTGAAGTGACACGGCGTAAGCCGTCAAATCCATCGTTCGCTTGGGATCGCCATCCTCATGTGCGTGCGCCTTTAAAATGTCGGGCTGGGTCTGGTGAGTGACGTGGGAGTCGGCAAAATGAGGTGAGTGACCACTTCAACTACCCACGGTAAGCTATTAGCTAACATCCATGTGCGACCTTGGTTCTTAAAAGGTCTTAAGACTGACAGCGCTGTATGAGAAATTGTATCTGTAAAGCTAAAGTTGAAAGTGGAGTTTTAAAAGAATGCGCGAGTGAATAGCATCCTTGTCCTCTACAGTGTCTGAAGAAACATGATACGTGTGCAAGCGTGTTTACGTTTCCTCACCGCGTCTGACCCATTCGCCGTTATGGATGTTGATGACAGTCCCCACCAGGTCGCTTCCTTTCTGTCGCCTCTCCCAGAGGACATCCAAAGCTCTCCGGGCATGTTCCTACAAAACAGTTAAGATGTTTGGGGTTATTTTTTTGTAATGACAATGCAATCTGACTGGCCGTACTGTAGCATTCGTGACTTGAATGCATGCCTTTAAGGCGCAGTCGAGTCTTGTGTGTTTTACTTTTCCCATTCAACAAACGGCTAAAAGTGCATTGGTGCCTGTGGCTCTCCTTGCCCACACGTACCGAAGAAAAAAAAATGCTGCTTGTCTAAACCACAAAGCGTTTTGGAGAGGTACCTCAAAGACAGACTCTCCCGACAATCTGCTGAGGGCCGCAAACTCCAGGATCATTGTTCCTGCACAAGCTGTGCACGTGTCCGACTCGGCGCCTGTGCGCGAAAGCGGGTTCTGCACTCCGTAACGCAAATTCACCTAGAAATAAAAGAATTGCCAACAGGTCAACTGACTTTGATTTTCAATTTTGAAGCATACATGTAAACCAGAGCTACGCCTGCTGAAATGTTGCCATTCTGAATGAAGGCAGAAGCCAAAACTCGACCTCGTCCCTCATATGGGACCCGTGAGGTGTCGCGAAAGAAAAAAATAACAGTAATAATTGGGTTCCATTAAAATCTAATGGGTCTCTCCCATTTCATGCTAAGTACTTCCACTTGAAGGACGTAGCTGCAAGGTTCTGCGAGCTAAAAGCAAAGCGGGTGGTTTCTAAGTGTCGTACTTTGGGGTAAGGAAGGCCACTTGAGGTGTTGAAGGCAGGCAGTAACCTATGGCCAAGCTCCGTAGCCATGTTGAGGAGCTCATCTTCATACCACTGCATCCTCCCTCCACGCTGACGGAGCAGGTCAGCCATTACGTGGGCCCCGAGAAGCCCCCTGGAATAATTCAATGAAGTTAGGTGAAGTGCAACTTAATGTGTGCGCGTGTAGTTTTTATTTATTTATTTATTTTTGGTACAGCAAGTATAAGGTTAGCATAGCTACCCCAAAACTCTGATATTGGTCTCAAACACTGATACCACCACGTCACTGTCCAAGCGTACATCCCGCACCGCTTTCCGAACACCATCTTCAAACTCATCCAACTTGTTCAAGACCTGCGCACAAAGACGCAAAGGGGCGGACGTCATGAGCTAAACATATTCTCGGGAGGCTATTGAGATAAGAACAAAGTGGGAAAAAAAGAGGAAGAACTCACCACCAGGGTATCGAGCGTGTCGATCAGTGTAAGTGAAAATCTGGAAAAAGAGGGGTCGGGGGGACAAAGGCTTTAAAAAGGCGGGGCCTGAATTGTTGAGTGACATGGGCTTCAACGACGTTAACGTGTGTGTTGAGTGACTCGGCGGGAGTTGTGGCCAGCTTGTGTATGAATGTTCTTATTGCACGTTTGTTTCCTACTGTGTGTTCAATAAAGAAATTGAAAGTGAATCAGTAGCAACCCAGAGACTCTTTTTTCCTGACTTGACATATTATTTCCACACATAGCGGTTCATGCACACTAGTCCTTGTGGAAAAATGAACCCTGCGAAACTTCGAGACAAAGACTTCGATCTTTTTCGTTTGTTTGTTATGAAATCACTGGAGCCGTTGAAATATAATGTACATACTTCCCCAAGGACTCGTCGATGTCACCTCGGTTAGGCTCCTGGCCTCGTACACGCCCCTTGCAGCTGAGAGGCATCAGCTCATCCGCCGGATAGGCATATTTCTGGATCACAGAACAAAATATGGAACTTTGTGTTTAAATACAGGATGGCCTGAGATGTACAAATTTGCGGAAAGATACTACAGTCAGTGTTCAAATATGCCACCTTTAAGTTGGCAGCCTGCTACACGAGTCGGGCGAATTTTTCACGTTGTATCATCTGGCGACTGATTTTTCTCTGATAAAAAGAACATTACTTCTTTTATTAAAATTTCTCCATTCCCTTTGACAGCTTTGAAACCCTCCATAAGCTTCAGCTGGTCCAAAATTCAGCCGCTCGCATGATCACGCTCACACCATCCATAAACCATATTACACCTGTCCTCCAACATCTCCACTAGCTCCCCATTAAACACCGCATTCAATATAAAATCCTGCTCCTTACATTCAAAGCCATCCATAACCTTGCCTCTCCATACCTGTCTGACCTCATCCATATTGCTACACCTGTCCGCTCTCTTCGCTCTTCCTCCTCAGGTGAAACATGCTGTAATCTATAGCAATACTATAAGAACAGTACATACTTGAAACTTCTACTTACCATGTAACTGCCATAAGCATGATCAAACATCTCAACAATCCGATCCCTATGAAGAGAATTTAGATCAATAAAAGAAGACTTTTGACAATAACTGTTACAGCACACAGTTTCTTACCTGATTGTGTTCTTCTCCTCTGTTGTCATGTGTTGGATTTCTTGACATTTTAACCAGTCAACAAGACCGACGATCAAGAATATTTGAAGCCAACACATTTTCGTTAATTTAGCTGGACACCTGCGGCTATTACATCAGTGGATGTAGACTTTCTCCCTCCTCCGTATTTCCATAATGACGTGTGAGCTGGATCCAGTCATGTTGAGGTCACAACACCTGAACGGAGTTGTTCAGATGGCCGCTATATAAACAAAGGAAGCGATGTAACCTAACTTGACACCCGACACATTTGCCCACAAAACCACAAGCGAAAAACACTGCACGGATGGATGTAAATTAATGATGAAAGCGTCGATTTAAAAAAATGATTTTGGCAGAAAGGCTAACATTCACAAGCCACGTATGTCCATTGCTAGCCAGCTAACAAGTAGCATCCTCCGTCCGTAAGCAATGCTAGCGTGGAAGCTAGCCGTAGCATGAGGAAGTAGAGCGTCAAAATAATACGCTGCTCGCAGTAAAAGAAAGTATGTGTCCTACAGGCGAACAGCCGGGGACACGTCGCCAGGAAACACCCCGGCCATACTGTCCCCCGACGTCCAGCTGCGAACTGTCAAAAGGCATCCAGGAGGCAGTCCTCTGCTATAGGAGGGAACGCCGTTAGCAGATTGTAGTGTTGCTGACGTCACACACTCATTACCATCGGCCAGGCGACATCACATTCTGAATATATATTTATTTTGTTTGCTCCCATTTATTGTAATATTAGAACGTTATTCAATTGTAACATTGAATATTTTGTCAAAACAAAAAGGTGGGGCTCAAATACGCCCTGTGTGGGATTTTGGAAAAATTAATGTGTGAAAAGTGTAGTACATAATGATAAGTATTTGTCCCTTTTTTAAAATCAGGCCTATCCTGGTAAATTTTACTTCGACAAAATAAGAATTTCCAAATGGATTCCAAATTTTCAAATCTTTTTTGTACCATGTTTTTGTATTTGTACGAAGCAATTCCTGAATGAGTTATCTCTACTTTTAATAAAATGTCACTGTGCCTTACATTGTTACAGATTTCTTTGACTACTGTTATTAGTGTGCATACAAATTGTGTTTTCATGGAAATCAGTCTGCCCTATCGCCCCCACCCCCACCCTTTGTGGACTTGTTATCCACAAATAACAAGTCTTGAAGGTCCACCCACACAAATAATAATGCATCTATGAATCAAGGGCAACTTCTCGTGATTGGTCATATGGGATGATATACAGGTAATATTCAAAAAAATTATAAATAATGTAAAATTGTTCTTTTCATTCAAACGACAAAAATACTGTCATATCTAACCCAGTGTTGGACCTGATGATTCAGTAAAGGTGAACATTTCCTCTCGAATCACCATTCGATCAATCAAAGAATCAATGACGTGTTTTGTTTTTGCTTCAGGGAAACTAAAGAAACCCAACCTCACCAATACACAGATGCGTCTGGATGTGTGAGAGTTTGCGTGCGAAGCACTCGCGTTATAGTCGATCGCAGTTGTTGGATGAAGACACTGTCCTGAATTAACCACAAGAGGGTAGGCTTAAACTATTTGTTACTATTTGTTATGATGAGGCAGTTTTGATTAATGCAGAGAAAACATCCCCAGACACACACAAGCTCATATACCATTTGTATGACATCCTGGTATTTGCATTGATTTTTATTATAATTAGTGAATGTAACAAAAGCACATTAACCCTCCAAATACACTAAATAAATGATTATTATTAACAGCCTCAGCTTCCGGCCTCTATTGTGTTGCAGTGTCAATCTAATCTGCCCAGGGGCTTCAGAATCAGTCATGCTGGCCCATTTAATTTAAAACTGTGTTTTAAACCAATCTGATTGCACATTTGTCCCAACAAGGACAGAGGGCTGGCCCTCGTTGACATCATTTTTTCCCATTCTCTGATTTGTCAGTCAAAGTAAAATTTTGTTCCAGCCAAGTTCAAGCAATACATATCTGTAGCAATCTGCACATGAATACATTTAATCAGCATGTCTGGTGGGTACGATCGATATTATTTAAATGTATTCCGTTTCTGTCATGTACAAAAATAATTGAATCTGTACCGCTTCAGATAATAAGCAATGCTCAGTTGCGTGTTGTTAAAATGTGTTTTTGAATATTACCGGTGTTTTCTATAATTGCAACGTGATAGTGGCGCAATGAAGAGATGGATTCTTTCGAGTAGATTCCCACTGAAGGCCACCAAAAGCACTGCCCACCTATGGCATATTAGCAGCGTGACTAGATACAACCTGACTGGGAGTGTCCCGTATCTCATATCGGAGTCGGACTTCTTTGCCAGAACGTGACAAGGTAGGGGGGACACTTTGGGACCGGGACGTCCTGCTGGCTGACCACCTCGACACAGAACGAGTCGACCCTCCTGCCGGGGCCGAAATGCTCACTGACGTCGTAGCGAAGGCCGCAGGCATCCGGGATGGTGAGGGGACTAGTGTGCTTGTGGAGAGCGTTGGCCCCCCACCTCACCTCCACAGGCTCCGTCGCAACGGCCGACGTGTGGATGGGCAGCACCACAAAGGCGTGCTGAAAGTGCTCACCCACGTTGCACTTGATTTGGGTGGACCAGCAGTATTCCCCGAGGTCTCCTGGGAAGAGGGATGATTGATAAAGACCTCTGAATAAGAAAATGCTGCTAGCCCCATAACCCGAACTCCGGACGTCCCGCTAAAAGCACAGTTCGAAACTGAAAACTTACAATGGACCTCCTTTAAAATCCTAGTACAAATGTTTCTTCCAAGGGTCACCAACATTTTTGAAACTGAAAGCTGCTTCTTGCGTACCGATTAATGTAAAAGGAATACCAGTTACCTCAGCGCTAACAAAGTTGCTCAATTAAATAAATAATCTACACGAGTTGTCATTGTACCAGCTGGCTTGTCTACACGAATGCTACGGTTTGGTCATTCACTTCAATGCTGACCTTTAAACTTTATATTTTGCCATTTCCAAATTTGCACCACAGCAATCTTTCCAACAACAACAACAAAAAAAAAGAACACTAATGAAAAAAAAACTCATTGCTTAGTCGTGTCATTTTATTTATTAGCATGACAACAATTTTTTTTTGATGCAGCTCACTGATAAACTCTTTATAAAACGTTTTTGCAGTCATTGAGGGTTACCTGCTACATGGATATCATGTCTACTGCACCCCTTGACCTCCCCATAACTTCAGACTTGGTCTCTAACGTCAGACAGATCTCTAACCTCTATCCCCGCCAAAATGCCCGACAGGCCGCTTACCTTCAGTGGAGTCTTGTATCCGCACACTGCGCTTGTCCAGCAGCTGCGCTTTCCTGGCGTACGTCATCTCAGTGCACTCCATCAAGCAGTCTGTCAACTGTGGCAAGACGCTGGGGAGCGGCCGCAGCAGCGTTTCCTTGCCTGAGCACTCGCTCGCGCGTGAGGCCCAAAGAAACGAGGAGAGCACCCAGAAAGACACCCACCCTGCCAAATATCCCGTCATTATTCCGTCCGCTATCAGACAACTCCCGGGGCCGGGTCACGCTGTCCTCTCGCAGGGTTCGTTGCTTCAATGCAGGATCAATATCTGGCTTAGGAGGAGCGCCGTGTGGACAGGAAAGAGTTGACAACTGAAACACGCAGATGGCAAAGAAACTGAAGATCCTGAAGTGCGGAACATGTGGGGAGCAACTGGCTTCCTGGAGTATGGCGCCAACATTCATTCCTTGGCTATTATCCTTCCCCCCGTGAGATTCCAAGTGTTTGGCAGGCGTGAGATCCAGAAAGCCTGGCACAAAGTTCTATAAATAATCCACCAAGCCTGCACAAACAGGGTGTGAGAAGCTGATTTCGATAGCATTTATTAAGTTACAAATGGCAGCAGGGAATCATGAACTCTGCGAGTGATGTCTATTCAGCATACGTGAAGGTTAAGTTGAGGTGCTATGAATATATAAACGTGCGTAGATAAGAACACTGCAATGGGTCAGAAAAGTTATCATGTGAGGTAACCCTGTAAAAAAAAAAAAAAAGCGAGACGAGAACTAGAACTAATGACCCCCAAAAAAATGTAGCTCGGCACTCGGAATTGTTTAGAGAACAAGAAACAATTAGCGGTTATATGGTCACTGTCCATCAAGAAGCATGAATCTCCAATTTGGCTTTTGTTTATCACCACAGAGACAAATTCAATTCAGCTTGTCGCACGTGAGCAGTGTTAATTTTGTTTTAAAAAAAATTAAAATATCTAAAAGGCTTTCATTGATATAAATATATGGCACTTAGATGGAAAAAATAAATCTGTAAATGTCAAGAATATTATTGCAATTTAAAAAAATATTTAGTGAAGGAGAAATCTTAATCAGAGTGATCTTAAAAAGATCACAACAATTTCAATACATGAAGGCCTTCATTATTGTGCATATTACAACATTTTTTAACATGGTCATATCATTTACAGAATAAAAGTGTTTAGAATTGGGTCTTCCAAATTGAACTGCTGAACTTTTATTTATTTTTTCAAGGTATAAATTATCAGCTATATTATTGCAAAATGAATTAAAAATCACAAGAGGTATTATTGAGGTTAATTACTTTTTATTGCATTTTGGAGAAATACTTTGAAAAAAAAAGGACAAAAGAAGGATATCCTTGCTTTTCATTGGACAGTGCTGATGTACAAAATTTTTTTAAAAAATAACACAGCCAGCTCCCTTGCAGGTTTGCACCGAAAAACAACTAATTTGCTTCTGCATGTAAATTGTGAGATTTTCACTTGATCTAATATAAGAGGAGATATTTTTGAACAGAGACAAGCACAGTCTTTGGCTCTGGGATGTTTGCACATTTTTGGAGGGAACACGCAGTACCGGTGAGCGGCTTGATTTCAAACCGCTGCCCCGACACCGACAAGATTTGACCGAGGATAAAATGTGAGGCAATAAATCCCTAGTGTGTCGAGTGCGTGACTTTATGTGGTCATTTCTAGGAGAGCAATTTTTTTCCCCCAGAACGCCAAAATAATATTGGTATTTGACCATCTGTTTTTTATGTTGCTTGTAGAAACAGGAATGGAGACTTTTGAGGAAGGTTTTCCGAGGTCAGTTTTGTGAGGTTATTTACGCAATGCTGGAATGTATTTCATTGATTTTTTTTTTTACAGTGGATTACTACGGCAGTACATGAAGTTATTATAGAATTCGAAAGTGGAGGAACTGTGATGCGCTATACAGGTGACACACGGTTACTCCTGGGGGGGTTGCAGGGTGGCCTGGCAGCCGCAGCGGCGGGTCAGGTGCATAGAAGTGATGACCACAGTGTTCCACTCGTCCATGTACATGACAGGCACCGCTTCCTGAGTGGTGGGCTGGCAACACGGTGCCTGGACCTACAGCAAAATGAACACGACAGGAGTGTTATAAAGACTGGAATGTTCCAACAAGCACACGGAGAATCACAAAAATCCATCAAGGCTATTGTGAGACAGAGGATGTAAAAAGTCTACACACTCCTGTTCTTCCACCATTAATCTGGCCAACACAACTCAATTAAAAAACTAAAAGGGTTACATTATTTCAATTATCAGCGTTTGAACTATCCAAAAAATAATGAGTGTCTTGGAAAATACCATTATGTAAAAAGAATGTGCTATACATTTAATTTAAAGAAAAAAATAATGTGACTTTGAAATGTAATATTCCCCCACCCCAAAAAAAAGTTGTCGTGATTAACCATCACAGAAATTTTATGCAAATATTAGATCGGCTTACTAAAAAAAATGTTACTCATCTGTGTTAGTATTTTAAAAACAGTTTCATTAGATCCATTTAGAAAATATAATAATTTCAGTATTGAAAAATGTACTGTAGTTACCGGTATATTAATCTGGACATTTTGCAGTGTTAACTGGATTTTTGAAAAATTAAGTTGACCCAAAATCAATTTTTAAAAAACATTTAGGTTGATACATTATGAACATACTAGGTTGATTCTGGATCAAGTCAATTTAAAACAATATGGCGGTTTGGCGGAGCAAGGTAAAAGAATCCTAACAGGGCTGTCTTTGGCAAGCCACGTGTGGTGCCAGACTGCATTCATCTGAGGTTGGGAAGTGTTGAGACTTGCAGGGCTCGAACATTTGTGCTGGCAAAACTCCGACTTATCTATTGTTAGCTGCCTGAGCTTTCAAAACACTCGGAGGGTGGTGGTTGTGGGAGTTAAAAAAAAAAAAGAAAAGAAAAAAAAGAGACAGTCAGGAGGCGGTAAGTCAATCTCATCTGTGGCAAACACACCTGCAAGTCACGTTGGGGGGCGTTGGGCTGGGGCCTGCACGACGCGCTCTGACCGCAGTGCGTGCAGTGCACCAAGGTCACACGTTCGGGATAGATCATCCAATTGTTCCAGCCCAGCTCTGGACAAAAACATGGACACATGAACACAATGAACTAGTTTAACCTCATGCCTCGCACAAAAGAGCTCTCAGAAGACCTACAATTAGAGATTCTTGACATGCATAAGGCTGGGAAGGGTTAAAAAAAGTGTCTCTAAAAGCCTTGATGTCCATCAGTTCACGGTGAGACAAATTGTCTCTAAATGGAAAAAGTTCAGCACTGTTGCGACTTCAACTAGAAGTGGCCGTCCTGTAAAGATGACTGCAAGAGCATAGCGCCGAATGTTGAGAGAGGTCAAGAAGAATCTTAGAGTATCAGCGTGTGGAGAAAAAAAGGGCAGCATACCAACATCAAAACCTCATCCCAACTGTGAAGTATGGTGGAAGCGGTATGATGGTTTGGGGCTGCTTTGCTAACTCATGGCCTGGAGGGATTGCCATCATCGAAGTAAAAATGAATTCCCAAGTTTACCTTGACATTTTGCAGAAGATCCTAAAGCCATCTGTCCATATGAGACCATATAGTTTGTGTGGCATTAGTTCCAGCAGACTGTGTTTGTCTATTGTTGTGACTTAGATGAAAATCGAACACATTTTATGACCAATTCATGCAGAAATACAGGAAATTCCAAGGGGTTCACATACTATTTCTTGTAGCTGTAGATATTGACTTTCTCGATTAGAATCAATACGTGCACAATGTTTATATTAAGGGAAAACCCTGTTTGAAAAAAAACAAAATCATGATCAACAGGAAATAATCCATTCGTAAGTGAGTGTGTACCTGTCATGGAAAACTCTGAGGTCTCGGCACAGCATCCTGAGGTGTCCCGTCCATCATCAGAAGAGGAGCTGGAAGGAACTATGGAAATTGGGAAGAAACTGGGCATCAAAGTTCCTGGGATTCAGGTTGTCAACACAAGCACCAGTTTTACCTGTCACAGCCTTGAGCCGCTCAGCACTTCCTCTCCACTGCTCCCTGGCGCCCTCTGGCAGCCGCGGCTCAGTTTGCAGGTTGAGGGCAGCCAGGAGCTCCTTGCGGATGGACTGCAGGGAGTCACTACGGCATCTGCACTCAAACAGTAATTTAAAAATCGTATGTGTGGAGCAATTTCAGGGGGAACGTCATTCAACCCACCAATACTCGTACATTGAGAATGTCCAAATTGAGTGTCACCCACCTGCTGTTGGAGTCTTCTGGCATCACATCATCTTGCTTGGAAGGCTGCAGGACAAACGCAATCACCACGGAGGAGCACATCAGTGCCATCACGCCGACGACGGCAAAGGACATCTTCAGGTCTTCAGATGGTCGGACGGCGGCGAGCAAAATCGACAAAAGTGGCGGCGGTGGCTTCTTGCAATGGCGGGTGGCGGTAGGAGTGAGCAGACGGGCGGATGCGGCTCAAGGTGTTGGCTGTCGGGGGCCTGGGAAAACTGGCTTTTTATCTTCCTGTAGCCCTGCTTGGCCTTGAGATGCTTTACATTGTTTTTCCTGTCCCTTGGTCTGTGTGAAAGAGAGCATGGAGGATGAGCCAGGACACACAGACACCCAGACAGAGAGGAAGGAATTGATTACCAGGTGGGTAAAAGAAGGTGCAAAGTCACGCACATGCTGTGCAATGCATTTCAAAACTCCAATAAGGCAACATCAAAAGACAAAACTCAAGGCCAGACTGCTACATCGTGTTATGGGGCCCACAAAAGAAAATAAAGTGCGTCCACTTTAGTACTGGACAATTCTACCGATTCAAATCAACTTTGCAATGTAGTAGAAAACAATTTGCAAACTGCAAAGCTGCAATTTGCAACAATAATAACTGTTGGTCAACGGGCTTTAATTGTTACATACATGTACAGTATATTTTATTAAGGTATTAATATATTGTCTGCAAAATCAAATCCTTTTTTGTGTTATCTAACTTGCCCTTTCCAGGTGACACTCAAGGACGAGGTGCTGCTGGTACGCGACACGAATATCTGAATAGCATGAGAGCCAACTAAAACAAACGATGAGGATTGGAAAAGGGGAAAAATTATATATATATATATATATATATACACATATATAAAATGTACAAATGAGTTGCTGCAGTTGATTAAATAAATATAGTAACTATGATAAGTGAGAATTAACCTAGGCATTCACGGGTCAGAGTGGGAGTCAATTCTAAATACTCTTTATAAAGACCATTTGTCATCAAATTATGAATTGGGGATTGATTCATTGCCCAAAGAGGTGGCAACATGCGTCAAGGCATTTGGTCATTGCCACCCTGTAAAACCACGATGCCCACAAGGGGCAGAATAGCCCCATACAGCAGCTATGGCACGCACACAAGAACAAGTGAGCAGAAAAGGAACAAAAAGTGGTTCCTACCTTGCATGAGCATCAGTTGGACGGTCTGCACGAGCAGCCTCAGCCTGATGTCGTCCATGCTCGCTCTCGTCTCGTTTGCAGTTGGGAGCGCAGCCAAATGAAACTTTTGCGAGAGTTTGCCCAGAGAAAGCCTTGTCTGAGCAACAATGCCTCCGCCTCGCACAACTACCGGTATATACCATGAAAACTGTCACCATGGCCGCATCACAAAGCCTCTCACTCCAAAGCCTTTAAAACGGATGATGCCGGCGGTGCATACGCGGCAAAAGCATTTTTTTTCCTTTTTTCCTTTATATTGATCAGGGCAATTTGTTTCACAAAAATTCGAACCCGTGCCAATTTGACGGCACGTCGCATATAATCACCTTATAAAATCACGAATATAAAATAACAACCATTACATTGGGTTGACTTCAGTGGAGTTACGACGCAATTCAGAATGGTGCGGCTCATGCAAAAATGCGACTTGTGATTTTACGTACATATGAATGAACTCGTTCACACTATCAATGTGTCATTTCCTTCACAGACTCAAACTACAGACGATTCGATTTAGAAATATTCTTTTGTCAAAACACATTTCCTGTTTAAACCCGAAAAAAATGTGGACTTATAAACATCAATCTGTTTTCCTTCCCTTTTTTTTTTTTAAAATCTTCCTGTTCGTACCCATTGGCCATCTTAACGACAGATAGCTCTTGTTTTGGCTCGGAGTATGGAGAGATGGGATTCCGCTGCTGCTCAGTGGAAGGGCGATCCATTCCAGCGCGATGCCGAGTCGCAAGCCTATCAGCATCACAACGTACAGTACGCGCTGATAAAAAAATGTATCGACAGTGGTTTTCAAGGTCCCAGTTGAAACGTCATTTTAATAATGTTCTAGTGGCAAATAAAAAAAGCAATACAAAGATGTATGTACAAAATTTGATGTATGTTATTTGGCACCTGGAAGCTTTCTTGTATCAGTCCAGAAAGCACAGATTAGTCAGTCATGGGTCCTGCAAACAAATACGTTCTGATATTGTGCCCTAATTGAAGCGCTGTGCTGACAAAGACGCACAAGAGGTTTGAGACTCTTACTGTTTGTGAGCGCGTATGTGTGCGCGCCAGCCAGCTCAACTGAGGATACCGCCTCGTACGTGTCCGCTGTCGCTCAGCCCGTGCTCGATGAGTTTGATGTCTTCCAAGTCGTCTTTAATGACGCTGATCAGGTGACTCAAACCGTCCTGCTGTTGCTTTAGATGCTAAAGGTGATTTGAGACAAAATAAAACAAAACACTTGGTTAACCTTGAACACCGCTCCCTCAGACGGTTGGAAAACGGAACCGTTTTTTTCCCCCAAGCGCTTACTTGTCTGATTTCTCGGAGGAGATCCGCATCGACGTTGTAGCGCTCCTCCGACCGCACGGCCCCGAAGTGGTTCTGCATGCGGATTTGGGACATCAGCTCGTTCAAGCGACCCTGCCGAACGAAACGCATGTCCAAAATTAAAAAAAAATAAAAAACAGGTGATACATCTTGACTAAGGGAACAGCTTGGTATGTTTGGGAGGAAACAAGTTTAGTCTAGGTTGGACAAGCGAGTTTCTTGCATCCTTTTCACACTGCACTTATTTTTCTTGGTGTTCACTGCGAGGCAAGACGCATGGGCAATGGCGCTCCGCTTGCATGAAAAACCCAACCAGTTCAAGCTTGGCTGTACGCTCACCTTGAACTGCGTGGGAGCGTTGAGTTCCGACTGAATGGTGTCGAGCTGCACCCTGAGGTGCTCCTCATCCACCTGGATGGCGTAGCCGCTCTTCCTCTGGATCTCCTGTTTGATTAGCACCTGCGAAGAACAAAGAGCGGGGCCGTGACGAGAGCGCAGAAAGAGAAAAGACGAGTTTGACGGACGGGACGGCAGCGGCGCAGCGTACCTGCAGCACGCGGTGAGAGAGGTCCATCAGCTTCCTCTTGTATTGGGCGATCTTGGCCACGGTGGTCGCCTGGTTTTTCTGGAGCTCGCTGATGTCGTTGGAGACAATCTGCAAAGTCCACAGAATCGTCAGTAGACCCAAGAATGATCAAGCAGACCGAGATGCTGATGCAATATTAAGGCACGGCATAGTCCGCGCCTCATGTTTGTCCAGTACTCAGATGGGAAGAAACTGAGGAAACGCAAGCATGCACGCTTCTGGGTCTGTGGTGATGTTTGCCGAGAGTTTCTTAAGAGGACCAGAGGCGGGAACGTGGCAAGAAAAGACTCGCTTTATTTATTACTTCCTGCCATCTTGGGGGAACCCACCCAGTCAGAACAATTTGATCAGCTACATTCCGATCACATTACGGTCTATGAGGTCAAATGGCTCAAGAATCATCGGCTCTCTCCACACATGAAAATTTTTGGTCATAAATACTCAAGAAGAGTACCCAAAAAGATTACATTTCAATCGCAATAGTGAGGGGAGGGATTGCAGTGACCATACATTGTTTTTCAAAATGATTGTACCCCTACTCAAAGGTGTTCACTCACATCCACTCTGGTCTGATGCTGTTTCGTCATCTGCTCCTGGATCTGAAGTCGACGAAGCAGCTCTTTAAAGCCCACCATGGGCACTGGGATCAACCTGAGGTGGAGGGGGGGGGGGTGATTTCAGCACTGTGGGTTGTACAGTAAATGAGCACAAACAGCTGCAAAGTTACTCACTTCTCCGGGTCGGGGTTGTCGACCTTCGCCTGCTCCCAGATGATGGGGTCCACCCCTGATGGGGACAAATATTCTCTGTGAGTCATTGTAAAAGCAACTGGCGGAAGGGGGCATGCGCGCGCTCACCTGCTGGCGCGTTTTGGAGAAGCTGCTTGAGCTGCGCGGGTGAGAGCTCGGTGCGCGTGACTGACATGGCCACGCCCAGCTGCATCAGCTGAGCCTTGATGTTGGCCTGCTCCAGGTACGTGAAGAGAGTGGAGGCGGGAATGCGCTTGGATGTGCCGTTCGGGGAGCGCTCCACCACGTAAATGATCACCTCTGTCCTAAGAGACGTCCACAAAGAATTGATATCATCTTAGGTGACCACAAGAGGTACAGAGATTCATCGACAACTAGTCCATTATAAAATGAATTACGAGTCATTTTGAGAATCGGCGAACTGTTTAGACATCTTCAAATTGCAAGACCTTCAGCCTGTGAGTGAGTGTGTGTGTGTGTGGGGGGGGGGGGGGGACGTACTGGTCGCTGGGCAGAGACTTGACGCCGTCCACATTGACACTGAGCGTCTGGTTGCTTCCCAGAACCTTGTGGAGCGACTCCACCAACAGCTGCTGCTGCACTCGCACGTCCGCCTCCTTCTTGTTGAGGACCAAGACCACCAGGCCATCCTCATCCTTGCTGATGGGGACGCAACTGTAGCCCACAGCCTGGCAGGCACAATGGACAGGGAACAGCAATCCCATTGCCAATTCAAATAATCACTTGCAATTTTTTGGGGTTTTTTTTTTTTTTTTGGGTAGAACCATTTTCATGAAACCACAAGATGTCACCCAAAAACTAGCCAAGTTGTAACCGGTGTTGAGGAAGTACAACGTTGACTAGCTATATCATCAGTGCAAATTTTTTTGACTTTTTAATCAGTTGTTCTTTTTAATGTGTTTTTCAATTACTATCGTTAGTAGTCGTAGTTTACTGAATGAATTATTATTTTGCATTAAAGTATGGTAACAATTGTTTTAAAACGTGCGTTTTGTTATCTTCAAATGTGTTTAAAGTCTGTGGGAAGGTTAAAACTATATATTAAAAAAAGATGTACTGTCTTTCTATCGTGTGGATGGGTAAAAAAAAAAACACCAAAGTTATCAGTAAGAGTGGCAACACGCGCTGCAAGAAGGAGAGATACCGACGCTCGTTCCTACCCACTGCTGTCAGGCTGCTGAATAAGAATAACAACAATAATAATAATAATAATTAAATGATGTGAAATACAATTGTAAATGGCACTGCGATTTATCCATTTTGTATTTATATTGCACTTGATTGAACGGTGTTTGTTTTTTCTTCTTTCTTCTTTCTACCCACAATCTTGCTGCTGGAGGCTGTAAATTTCCCCAGTGTGGGACAAATAAAGGATATCTTATCTTAACATAAGATGGCTGCCCTCTGGGTTCAGGCACAAGTCCATTCACATAGAAGTCAATGGCCCCCAAAACATTGCTTTTGTATTAATTGATCTAATTCTCAACAAGCCAATGCTACCTTGAACCTGCAGAAGGGGTTCTCCTGGTTGAAGTCCACGGCGGAGTTATTGTTGCTGAAGTAGCCCTTGCCCGTGCCCCAGTAGGCCTGCAGCTGGTTCCATTTGGCCAGAATGGAGTCTCGCTCGTCCCCCAGCAAGGTGGGCGCCGACAAAGCAGTCACCTGCTGGTACAACTGATTGGGCTGAGCTTGCTGCTGGGCGGGCTGACCAAACAAGCCTCCTGGAAAGACATAAGCAGATCAGCGCTGTTAAATAAAAGTAATAGAAGTGTATTTAAATAAAAAGGCATCACCCAGGAAATCAAAGTGGGTTTTACCATCCTTGTTTTGGCATATTAGGGTGGAGAGAATGGTGAAATATGTGGTCAGCATATCTGCCTCAGTGTTACAGAGGTCAAAGATCATGGCTCACCCTGCTGCTGCTGAGTGGATTGGAGACCAAATCCACCGAAGCCACCCAGACTGGTTGTTCCTAGTCCAGTTCCGAATCCGGTGGTGCCGGCAGCTGTTCCGGTACCAAGGCCAGAAGTGAAACCAAAGCCTTTGTTTTGAGTGTTGCCGAACAAACCTCCTAAGAACACCAAAGAATGCAGAGAACAAATGCTGCAGTCAATGTTCCATTTCAAAACAAAACAGTGAAAACCATACCACACTGAATGCATCACATGTATTTTTTGAAACGCAAGCCACAGGAAGGAAACAGATTTTCTTAAGCGAGAGACTCAACGCAGAAAGAAAACAGGCGGCAGAAACCAAATGAAAACTTCTCTGGCGCCTCCATCCACTTACCCGTGGTGCTTGAAGAAGGCGCAAAGCTAAACGTGGACCCCGGTGCCGCAGCGCTTGTTGTGGTTGTGCCAAAGCCACCAAAAGTGCCTGAGAATCCCCCACCGAAAAAATAATAATAATCATGAATCGGTTATGTATCAGTTACTAATGGCGTTTGATATGTATGGGGAATGAAAAGATGCCCTGAACAAACAAAAACAACACAAGGAATGATATGAATAAGCACGACACCACACAGGCGTGACACACATATGTTTGTCTTCTCCACACGACTCAAATCACTCACAAGGTTTCATCTACCTGTACTAGCCAGGCTATTGCCAAAATTGAAACCAGTGGCAGCGGTGGACGCTGCGCCAAAGCAGCCCGCGTTAAAGCCCACAGCAGTTGCCGCCGGGTTGGCATTTAAGCCAAAACCCCCAAAACTAAACCCACCAGCCGCGGTGCCTCCGGTTCCCAGCCCCCCAAATCCTACGGGCCATCAAAGGTAAGCAGTGAGAGGGAGAGAACGACACGGTCGGGAGTTAAAATGACAAGTGTTAATATAAAGATAAGATAAAGAAGAGAATTGCAGGACAGGAATAACAACATACCCGTATTGGTGGACCCAAAGGAAAATCCTGTAGCGGGTGCAGCAGCGGTGGTTGTCGCCGTGCCGAAACTCGGAGCTGTGAGAGCTAAAACCAAAATGCATTTCCAAATGGTATTAGAACTTTATGATTACAACGGTGTACACAGGCATTTATGAGAAGAAGAGGAGGCTTACTGCCAAATCCAGAGGCAGCTGTGGTGGTGGTCGCGGGGGTGCCAAAGCCAAAAGCTGTCGATGCTGTGGTCTTTGCACCAAACGAACCGAATGTAAACCCAGTTGTACCTTCACAACAAAAAGACATTAAAATATCATAAATAAGTCAAGTTATTTATGTTAAAAGTTTGGCCATTCCACAATGAAACCCATGAAGCATATCTTTCATGCCGTGAGCCACAACAGCAACACAGTTGTTGACAAAGTATATGTTGTTCCACCGATGGCTGCTTTAATAAAAACAACATTGGTTGTGTTTGGAATTATTCAATCATTACCTACACTTTCATCGCTGTTGAGAACCATCACACATTCTCGGTATGGCATTCTCAAATTACATATTATGGGCGAACGTATCATTCGTTATTCACTGAAAACCCGCCTGTGTTTTTGTAAGGACACCAAGGCAATCATATTTGTACAATACAATCATCTTAAAACGATACTGTCTTATTGTAATCTAATTTGTTAATTTTCGTTGTTTAGCTACGTCGAAATCATGCGACAGTAATGACGTGGTGACGGCGCGTCCAAAGTAGAGTCAAAGATTATTTTCTCTTTTTTTTATTTATTGTGAGTTAACTACATATTGTTGTCCCATTCTGAAAATTATTGTGCATCGTTAGAGATTGAGGAGCAGAGAATGACTAAAGAATTCCGAACTGTGACTTCACTTGGGGTTTATCGTTAGCCGGCTATGGAGAAGTGCATCTTGTCATGAGGGTAAACCATGCCTTAGCGTTCCCGAGTGAAACCAGGGCTTAAAAATACCGCTGGAGCACAATCAAAAACAAATCAAAATGAATGAGTAGTTATTGCATTGAGTTTTGTAATAAAACACACTTACTCGCTGTAGGATTTGAAGGCGCTCCACTGCCAAAATTGAACGCCATGATGAACGCCGTCACTGGATTCTTCTTCTTCTCCTTTCTGTCGCTGTACTACTTCTCAACCAACAGGAATGTGTATTACCGCCACCTTTAGGCTAAACTTGGCGTGGAATGAAATAAATTCCTTTAGCACGTTATCAAAAGATTTCCAGTCAGTCACTTATTTTTATGATAAGACGTTTCGTTTTCAAAATATTAGACGTCACAGTGTGGTCATTAACAGAACGACACCACAAACAATGACGTCATAGTATCCTCAGCCAGGATAAATATATCTTTTTAAATGCACCATTCTATTTATGTAACCAATGACATGTCAACATTCTGTGCCTGTGCCCAATACAGCGTCACGGAAAAAGTATGGAAAAATACATGTACGTGCTTGTGCTTCATTACAAACAACACAAGTGCACTGTCAGATGCGGGAAGCCATTTTCAAAGGTCCTCTGGAGATGATTCTGCATTTAAAATAAATCCACAAAGACTGTCAAGAAGAGCATGGACTGTCCTGACTTGTCAGACCTGATGGATGCTCGGAGTGGCAACAGCAACGTCAGCGCTTGCAAACACATACTGGAGGCAATCAGTACGATAATGAGCCTGCATGCTGGAAACAACACTCATGTGTAAGCATGCATTAATGAGGCTACAGGGACTCTATTGTTTGTATGTTAGATATCGACCCAGGCTCCCTAAACACAGTAACAGACAAGGATCTGAGAATATTATTTTATTAAACACATAAAAACATTACAAAATGTAGCCAGTATACTAGATGTGTAATTACAAGTCAAAAATGATAAGTATTAGGAAAAAAAGTGCCTGAGCTTCCTCTCAAAATGCATAGGATTAGACAACCAAGCAAATATTTTCGATGCTTTGGGCTTTTTTTATACCAATATTAGAATGTCAAATATGTGCATTGGCTCAGTATATGTTGCGAAATATCGTTCTAGCCTTTAAAGTTCTGGAAGATCTCGGCAGCATCCAGCCAGGTCCTGAAGCAGGCCAGGCCTCTGTCTCGGATCTGCTTGCGGCCTTTGTCCGTGATCATGTCACCGTTCTCCTTCACAATCACAAGCTTGGGCACAGCCGTGATACTGTAGCGCTTTTGCAACTCGCTGCAACGACAACAAAATCGCATCAGTGACCTTCTTATGAATGTTCTTTTTTGTTGTCTTTTTGTGATGGCAAAGATAGATCAATAGGGGTGTAGGTGTGTGTGTGTGAAGACAGATGGGATAAGCTTCAGCACGCCCTGCGACCATTGTGAGGAGGATCAGAAGATGAATCGATGGATGATTTAAAACTTGGGGAACCTGTAGGACATCCTTGTCAGGAATACCACCATTATAATAACGATGAGGTATAATATGGGGCTGTATAAACAGTGGCTGCACAAGAAGGATTTGCAGTGAGTCTTTGAGTTTAGGATTAAGAAACCGAAGGTGACCTCCATAAGGCTTTGAATGACATTTAACACAAATTAAAATGACAAATGAATAAATGAGTACGAAATTTGAATTTCCTCTCGAAGTATGCTATTATGGACTGTGTGTTTGATACTGACTGCTTGTAATCGTCCGTCCAGGGCAGTGCCAGCCAGTCGCCGTGCATGTCGTGGTAGTACTCCACCATGTCCTCAGTGGACTTGTCCGACGACACGAAGACCACTTCGAACTGCGCGGGGGGGTCGCCCTCCTCCACCAGCTCCGTGTAGAAGTCGCACAACACCGGAGTGAAGTCGCGGCACGGCGGACACCATCCGGCCGAGAAGTATATGCCCACCACCTTGTTCCTCAGCGCTTCCTCGGGCTCCACGAAATCGCCGTCTTTGTTGAGCAGAGGCCGGCCGGCGAACACTTCCACCATTGCTGCTTTTCAAACTCGCCCACTTTTACTTTTCTTTCAAGTACTTATGAACATGGCTCTTCGAGGAAGAAGCTTCAACGTCATGTTTATCTCCTTAGCCAGCTAACCTCCCTTTAATCGCACATCGACCAATGGGAGCTTGAGGAAGTGGTGACGTCACGAGTCAGACACGCGTTTTTTCAGTGTGAAGATGCATTCAAACGCAGAGGGAAAGCGTCGGCACTTTAGCTTTCGTCGACGTTTACAGACCATTCATCTTCGAACTGTATTTGGATACACTAGCCAGTTTATCTTTTAATTGTAGTTGAGGCAACTTAATCGTTAAGAAATATAATTCAAAAATATATTTTGGGCATTATTCGTAATATTTGACTGTCTATTTTTAAAATAATGTACTTGTTGTCATGTTTTATATCCTAATAATCTTCTTTTTAAATCCACATGTATGTACATATTAATAAAAAAATGTAACTTAAAGTTTTTAAATGGCTTTTTTGATCCTTGACACTACTTTTTGCAAAACAATGTGTGCAGTAACGTCATTTACCCGCTTGATGGACGTAAAGTATCCTCTCGACTCTCACAATTCTTGCCCGAACAGGAAAAATATTGTCTTTTATTAAGACCTCATGGTGTAAAAGATCGTTTTTATTTTAAACATCAAAATAGAAGCAAAACAGATACCTGCATATTTGCTAAATAAAAGCACAACTCTCTTCCAACATTGCTTGTCTTTTTCCTTCCCTTGCAGCCAAATGGACTGGGAGGTCACTTGGAAAGAGCCGAGGGGGCCAGCTCTTCCTTCCTTCTTTCGCCGTCGTCGTCGTCGTCTGCTTTCCATTTGAGGAGCGTAACGCCGTGACGGAAGACTGTTCGCTTTCCCAAAGCATTTCAACAACATGACCTCCAATTCCAGCTTATCCAGCATGCGGCGACTAGTGGAGCAGCTGAAGCTGGAGGCCAGCGTGGAGAGGATCAAGGTACCGGACGGGAAACATATTTAATGGAAATAGAAATTGTAAGGGGTGGGGCATTCATAAGTCAAGGGACTATTTATTAAATATACCACAATCTGATTGGTTTTCAGGTCATACGCAAGACACAGCAGCTTGATAACAATAAAGAGTATCATGTGTGACACAAAATGTTCACATTCGGAATTGCTTGAATTGCCTGTTGCTAAGTAGAATTAATTGGGCCCAATCATAACTGCCCCATTGGCCAGTTTCATTGAGAACGTTTTTCTTAGATATCAAACTGGGGGATAAAACGACAAATTAAGATAAAATAAGAACGAATTAGATTTTCACCCATTTCAATACGTATACATAAATACTGTATATTAAGTCAATGTAATGATGATAAATGCAGGTGTCGCAGGCAGCTGCGGAGCTGCAGCAGTTTTGTCTTCAGAACGCAGGCAGGGACGCTTTGCTGGTGGGCGTCCCCGCAGGAAGCAACCCCTTCCGAGAGCCGCGGTCCTGCACGGTGGTGTGACGTCTGTTGGGAGAGGAAAATTGTCCACTCGGAAGGAACACCGGGCTGCATTGGAAGCGTCATCGCAGTTGGAATGTTAATAAACAACAACAACAATAGCAACAACAGCAAAACCACTGCCCATTTTGCAGTGGGAGAATGAACGTACAAGAGAAGCACTCGAAGGTCCCAAGATTGTATACATTTTTTAAAAATATAAGATTAAAAAAAAATTTATATATATATCTATATATATATATATAGATACTGTATATATAATTTTTTTTAATGACATTTTTTGCATGAAAAAGTGTCTTAGCAAAGACTCTGATATTATTCAACGGTGATGGGTTATGCAAGGGTTTTTCGGAGGGATTAAATGTTTGTTGCTTGGCAGAATGCACTGGGCTGAATCCTAACTGCCCCTGTGAATTGCGATTATTTGCTTTTCATTGGACTGCAATGAATGCCAGATGTAGATGACTTGGACCTCTGCCAATGAAAAGTATGTATCGCCATCTCAAACAAAAATGTAACCAAAACATTTCATAGGTTTTCATTTGTATCTCCAAATTGTTCCCTTGTTGCTGGGTTGAATTGGGACTCAAGAAAAAATGCCGTGAAGGCCAGTGAACATTTTGGCATTTGTTGGAGTAAATAAAAACTTAAAGATATAAGTTTTTCATTGTCTTAATTTTAAAAATATTTTGGAGCTCGACACCGCCCGAATCAGGTATCACCGAAACTCTGACGTGGACATTTATTTTGACGACGTTGCTTGGATGCAGGCCCCAAATAAGTGGTCAGAATCTCACAGAATCATCGCTTCCTGATGCTCGGGTTAAGTTGGGCGCACAGCCAGACAGAGAGAGCGAGAGAGAGGAAACTGGCTCTTCCTGTTCAAAGCTCCACAGACGCTCGGAACATTTCACTCCATCTCAAACCACCTTTCCAGTCAATTTGCAAGGCGGTAGAAAATCATGGAAGTTAACTATTTTTACTCCCGAATTTTCACGTTAGTTATATTTTACCATCATACGTGTGTATAGTATTTGAATATCGAGTAGCTGCTTTGAAACAAGCAAAGGGCGTCAAATCCAAAAGAGATATTTTGCTTATCCTGAGTGTTTTTACCCTTTCCTCACTGGCTTTTGCCTTCTTCGGTCTCCTACTTTCCCTTAAAGAGAAAACTACAATTATGTAACGTATAATTAGTGAGGATAAGCGGCTCAGATAGTGAATGAATGGATAATTAATAATTTGAACCAAATTTATATGCTGGTAAAAGGATAGCGTTAGGGTTTGGTTATGGTTACCAAATAAAATTATTTATTGCGAAATAAACAAACAGTACATCCAATCTTATATATGGTTAGTATATTTTCCGCTTTAAGTCGAGTCACTTCATTAATATTATGAATGCCATATTCATACCTGTCAACTTTTCGGAGCGGCAACCTGTATAAACTACCAAAAAAATCCTTATAAAGAGCAAAAAAATCCTTATAACGAACCAAAGCATGTTATATGTCAAAATAACGGCAGAAAAAAACCACGAAATTTTCAATGATATTTATTGTAGATCTCCGTAATACATTGTCTGGTTAATGCCTAATAATCATTCTACTTAGTGGCATTACAGTGTTCAGAGTTGTATTCCTGTTACCGGGTACTTTTTTCACCATTTCCGTTTTTTTTTTTCACCAACTCCAAATGATTTGGAGTTGGTGAAAAAAACCCTGAAATTTTCAGAATCCGTATGATTTGTGCGATACGGCCATATACGTAAGATTCACCACAAAATCCGTATGAACTATGGCTAAACCGTATGAGTTGACAGGTATGCATATTCAAAGCAAAATCTAAACACGAAACAGCATATCAGTAACAGAGACGAAATAGCGCCATCTTCTGGGCACTAAGCACATAACCGTTAATTTGACTTTAGTTGACCACCCACACCGCCTTCACTGCACGCATCTTTACGAATATATTATTTTCAACATTTGTACGCTTATTCATTAAATTGACATTCAGGGTGTACGCGTGTGATATTTTATTCTTTAATTCTATTCAATTATATCATATTAAACGAGGAGTTGGCAGTTTCCAAACTGCTAGCAAGATTTGATTGTAGCCTCACTTAGCTCCTCTTGAGCCAAGGTTGTTACATTGCAAGCATTACTTATTCACAATGAGTGTTGTGGTTTTACCCTCAGGTCTAAGTCCTTATTTTAACAGTTGTTGCCAACCAAAGGTAAACAATAAAGTCAAGAAAACCGAGGCAGCTGAGCGGCTGAATGGAATGATTCTTTGCCAAAGATATGGAGAGAGTGATCCCAGGCCCGGGTCGGAAATACACTGGCCATTCGGGAAAACTAACATATCTTTCCAGAAATCCCCGATGGCCACCCCGCCCTTGCTTTTATGTTTAGGTACAATCACCAAAGGGTTTATAATGGTTTGAATTACTTCCCATGGGAAGGAGCAACTTTTTTTAATGCCAAAAAACAAAAAAAACCCAAGAGCACCTGCCACTGGATTGTTGAAATGTGTGCTTGTTCTTTCTGTGAAAGTCTTTTAAAAGTGTGGGCGATGAAAGTGAGTGAGAGTGTCAGGTTACAGTTGACGCCCCTTTCTCTGCTCTATTCACACACAGTGAGTGCAACACACACGCACACAAACACACGCACACTCCGGCTTGCTCGGTTTCTAAGCCCGCACATTCCCTAAATGAGGAACGTCGTGAACCACGAGGGCAGATTTTTGTCCTTCCTTGAAATTTCACACCCTCGATGACTACTTTGGCTCAAGCGAAGACGTCATGGCAAAAGTGGATGGACTCTATGTCGGAATATTAACAGGTACTTGCGCATACGACTACATTTGAATAATTCCATTCCTATTTTTCATCGTTGTTAAGGTTTCGAAGGAGGAAGAGTGAAAATTACTTTGTGGGCTAGGTAAATGAAAGGAAACGAGCAGGTCATTTAGCAGCTACGATTGAGCTGAGACACACACACACACACATGGGAGGGAGTTATCGTAACAAGGCAACAACAGGTGCAATGCGATAAAAGCTGAAATCATAATGTATGTGTCCATATGCACGCATGTGTTTTGTGTGTGTGTGCTTGTGCCATACCCTCAGCACTGGCCTTGTGTGGATTGTCCTTGGCCAACTGGAACGCCACCAGCGAGGCTGTCAATCAAACGGAAGCCCCTTGCCGTCGCCGTGGCAATGGAGACAACTGCACAGGTAGATAAGCTGGAAAGAGAGGGAGGAGAAATAAGAAATTGATTGAGGTGACATATCAAGATGGGGGGGGGGGGTGAAAAAAAATAAACAAAGGGAAGATGTAATCATAGCTAATTAAATCTAAATTGCCAACTGACCTGGAGCACAAAAAGATAAATGTAAAGACAACACAGATCCTCACTATGAATTTATGAATACTTCTGCATCCATATTTGCCTAACTCCGAATGCTGCGTGACATTGTTGTTAATTAAGGCTTTAGAAGCCTTCATATTTTGTCACATTTGAATGCGTGTACTACCACACCAACAGCGGTTTGAAGTTAAAATTAACACAGCTAAAATAAGCTAACCTTATCCAAGAGAAGAAGCTAAATGAAACAAAAATAAGCTAAACTATGATCCATCCATCCATCCATCTATCTATCCATTTTGTGGGTACAGCCTGAACTGTTTTTGAGCCAATCGCAAGGCACGCATAGGCAAGCAACCATTCGCGCTCACAATCACTCCGAATTTAGCGTTCCCAATCAGCCTGCCATGCTTGTTTTTGGGAATGTGGGAGGAAACTGGAGTACCTGGAGAAAACCCACGCGGAACATACAAACTCTAGACAGGAAGGCCGGAGCAGGAATCGAACCTGACACCTCTGCACTGTGAGACAGGACGTGCCAAGTAGTTGGCCACTGTGCCGTCCTAAACTATGATAAATTAAATACAACCAAGCTAAAATAGGATACCAAGTTATGACTGGTTAAACTACGCTCAGGTTAGATGAGGTCACTCACTCCACCAAAAATGAGAGGATAAAATCACAAGGAAACACTTTTCAACAAAAACACTATATATTTTTTGACTTCTTCCTGAAAATAACCGCAAGGTTGTCTTGTGACGTTTCCAGTGGCCCCTTCAACTTCGTAACTGGTTATGAACCTTTGCGTGTCTGTTGTCACTGAAGCTCTCTCATTGTTGCCGCCGCATTGTTTTACGAGCCAACATCCAAAGGTAATCTCATGGAAAAGTGTCATAAAGATAGAGAACCAAGAAGAAGAAATGGCCGATCAGTTCTGACCTTTAATGGTGATGGAAATGTTTCGCTCAACAAACGACAAGTGTACCAATTGAATCTTTAACCACACCGTGCTTTTTTTCCAGCACTAATATCCCCTCCATAGCCTCCACCCCCCCCCCCCCCCCCCCCACGAGGCCCCAGGATCATATTGCAATCTATTTATATAATTCGCTCATAACAGAAGGTGAGGTATTAAGTCAAAGGAGTACATCTGACGTTTGCTAGAAACAGGGGTGTGCAATCTTCGGCCCTTAAGCGGGGGTTTCGAAACTACTCACAATCGGTGGATAACTACAAATGGAGTTACTTGGGTCAAAATATCAAAGTACATTGACAGAAGTACAGTAAAAGTAAAAAAAGTCGAGTCAGTAAAAGTCAAACAGTACAGTAAGGTACAGATACCTGAATAATCTGGAAATATCAGTCTGTGTGTGCAGTAACAATAACCACTCATCGCAACAAATCATATGTTCTCATTTCCAGTGCCCACCACAGACACGGGACAGTGGAATGGACACTTTAGCAAGTGTCCACCAGAACTCAAGCACTACTGCATCCACGGGGAGTGTCGCTTTGTTAAAGACCAAAAGGCGCCATCCTGCAGGTGAGGCGGAGGTTGTTCGGCGCGTTTGAATGACGCAATGGCTGTGTTGACATTCACGGACCGCATGAAAAGGACCGGCACTGACTGCGCATTTCCATTGCAATTAATAAAATAAAAATATTAATAACATTTTTTGTTATTTTATTTTTTTAAAAAATCATTTTGCTAGCTCCT
Source organism: Hippocampus zosterae (assembly GCF_025434085.1). Classification (NCBI taxonomy): domain Eukaryota; kingdom Metazoa; phylum Chordata; class Actinopteri; order Syngnathiformes; family Syngnathidae; genus Hippocampus; species Hippocampus zosterae. The sequence continues at coordinate 10,300,152 of NC_067468.1, forward strand.
GGGTTTCATTTTAGCGGTAACCTATCATGTGACAGAGAAGCGCGCCTTGACCTGCGTCAAGAGTGACATATTGTAGACGGATATAACAGAGAATCTGGTAGTTTTTCAAAATAAAACATTTGAGATTCTGAAATAAATAAAACGGAAGTCATGTAAGTTCTTTATTCTTTCTGTGCGGCTCGGTACTAAATGACCCACGGACCGGTGATTGGGGACCCCTGGTTAAAACAACCAACTTCCTTTCGATGATTCCTATCTTCTAAGGGTCTTTGGTTCTTCAGGTGTCAGCGTGGCTACGTCGGCTCCAGATGCGAGTATGTGGACCTGGACTGGCAGAGAGGAGAGAGGAAGCAGATGATCATTGTCTGCGTCATCGTGGCACTTGTTGTCCTCATTCTTCTCCTTGTGTTCGTCTTTGTCTGTTCACAGTGAGTATCTGCCAATCCTTGGTAGTTGATTGTGATAGATACTCGGTTTTACATCTCGTCAGAAGATGGAAAACCAAAGCTGAAGTTTCGGTTGTCACTGTTTATGGGCAATGCTTTCGGAAAATCGAAACCGCCACTCCCTTTAATTCCTGTGTTTTATTGCCATTTTATGAATAACTCCAAACATGAAGGCGCAAACGCGTCAGCAATTGTTTTGATTGCACTTAGCTGGTTAGCTTGTTAGCAGTATTGTGCATTAACCTGACAACAAGAGTTTTGAGGAAGTATTTGCTTCGCAGTGTAAGTGTAGCCTTGAAGATTCACGGCTGGGAACTAAGGATAGTCTTCGTGTTAGGCTTAAAGTTTAGCATTCGTGTTGTTTTGTAGGTTCTCACTCCAGCTAAGTGAACTAACCCTAACTAGCTAACTTGTACTTGTACTTGTGAGGTGGGTTCCCTTTTGCCATTGCTTTGAAATGCTTTAAACATAATATGTTTCCCGTCAGTCGCAGGTCAAGATGTTGCCGGAAAAGGGGGCGGCGGCGGGAGGAACCGAGGAACGGGACTGAGAAACTCAAGATGATGGACACCAATGCGCATCCCTTAACGCCAGTCTCAGGGCAGCCTCGAACCAACAGTGACGTTTGACGGGAGTGTTTGTGCTTCTCTACCTTTCTGGGAAACAACAGTTCAGATGTTGTCCTGTCGGATGCACAGGCGTGCTCAAGTCCGTCACTCTGGGCTGGTCCGAACTGAGTCCTCCTAACGATGAGAAATTTCTGGACATGATGGAGGACATTCAAATGGGAAGTCTACAAAGTCTGGGACCTTGAGAGAGAGAGAGAGAGAGACCCAAGAAGATACCTATTTGGATTAAAGATAAACACAAGACAGAGATGATCTCTCACTGGAATATGCTGGATTTTTTGAGAGAGCTACCGGCGGTTGCGGCCTGTTGACAGCCGCCAACGCTGGATCACTGTATCATGGCTTTAATTATTTATTAACACTATCAATGCAAAGAGTCCTTCGCCACCAAACCCTAAAGTCACTCCTCACCTCAACCCAAAACGTTAAACCCTTTCTCTTTAATCTCTATATGGTGAACCTTAAGTCTAATAATAATAATAATAATACATTTTATTTATAAGTGCCTAAGTTAACTCCCCAAAACATGAGGCTAACGCTAACTTCAGCTCCTAAATTTATGACTAACGGTAGTCACCAAAGTTAAACCTCAAGGCTAACCCTGTTTAGTTGCTAACCTCAGGCTAACTGCGTCACAACTTATAACTTATAGTTATGTTTACACCCTAAATTGTCCTATTTTGGAGTTCATATTGGGACAAACACGAAAACCGCACAAGTGCTTTGAACTGCGGGCAGGCTAGCAAAGCAATCAATTTATACATCCGATTTCTATATCTTTCAGGCTCTGTTGTGCCTTCTTTAAGCTAGCTTTGACTTTCTATCCCCGCCACAATTTTTCCTTCGGAGGAAGGTTAAATATTTTGGAAAACCATGAGCAGTCTCTTTTTAAGTGTTACACCACAAGCTACATTTTTGTTTTCAAAGTAGGGTGTGAGGGCTTTTCGGGCGGGGGACTCGTAAATGTGAAAAGATTGTGGACTCCAAAGTCCAAAAGAGGACAAGGAGGACTTGTTTGTGTATATTTGGACCCTGCAAGCATCTGAGCCAGAACAACCCAGCCAGTGTGTGGCTGAGAAGAAGATGGTCCCCTGTTGGTGAAGTTTGCTCACGTTTATTTATGTCTCATCTGCTTCCATTGAACTTTGTGTGCTATATTTTTATTCAAACCCTCACGAAATCCACCATATAACAGCCTAAATTAATTCTGCATCTGGTGTGGTGGCGCTTTTTTTCCCCACATGCCAGTAAGATTGTGTACGCACACAATGACGCGGTTACAGTATCATGATGGTATGCTATAATATTACCAGCTGCAATTAGCAGCGTGTTGCCGTAGGCGTTGACAAATTCCTGCGCCGTTGGCAGCCAGGTTTCACATTGCTGGCATTTATGTGATGAACAAATAATAATAATAAAAAAAAATATGAACGCTGCTCCGAATATTTTCACCCTTATACGTGACTATCACTATATTACACAAACCAAACATAGTCATCTTTAAGAGGGGCAAAAGATAGTATATGAAGTGTATTTTTGGAATTATGATCCCCCTTGGATAGAATTGTTAATTCTGGATGTCTAAAACAGTGGACCTGACTAATTTGAGTGTGATACAGCTCGATAGTTACACCATAAAGGTCGTTGGATTATTCAATGATTAATCAATGGTCTCCTCAGTATGCAATGACCTAATTCCAGGTGACCTGCGTGTTTCTCTACCGGGCTGTGGAATGAAGGGGTGTGTCTGCTGCATCGCCGATAAGAATGGCAGATAGCAGGCCCGGCGACAGACACACAGTGAGGTGTCTTTCATGTCTTTTGATTATAAAATCTCTGAAAGTAACTCGGAAGTAAGTCGTCTAACCCGGTGCCAGAAGTCCTCAGCGCTGTGTTATGTGTATGTTGGTAGTCATGTAACCAGTTTAGAATACAATCAAGTTTGATTGTCGGTGAAACAATGAGACTCAGTTGGGCATCTCAGAATTTGAAATATTGTCAAAAACACAAAAAGCATGCAATTATCCAAAAAGATACTTACATAACAGTGAGTGTCTGGGTGGGAGGAGTCTTCATTTATTCTGGCGGCAGGGGGGAGGGTGGCCAGGGGGGGCCCACTCTGCTGTTGGCAGCACCTGCTGAAAACCTGATGATTAAATTATTCTCTGATTATTATTATTTCACCTACAAGCAATACCGCCATTCACCACTAGATGGGAGATATGGCCAAGTTGCTCTTGAACCGAGTCTTAGACTGCTCCAGTCAATCCCGAGGGGTGCAGAGGGAAATGGAAAAAGACAGCTTAGTGTGTCTGTGTCCTTGTTAGTAACATGATTTTATTTTTTGTGGTAGTGCACACTGCACCCTAAGCACCCTATCAGATTAACTTTCACAAAATATAGTATATTTTAAAAATTGCCCATTCCTGCAATATATGAATGAACACCAATCATGAAGCAACACATGTAGACAGACAACAAAAATACTCACAGGCATTTATTCTTTATCCTTTCTCCTGTGGCTGGTTTGACACAAGACAGGGAAGTTGGCGATGTGGTGAGCTACCAACGAGCTCTGCCATAGCAGTCTGGAAAACAGATTTTCTTAAATCAAACGATTTGAGTTTTGGGGTCGGGTTCAGCCACATAATTTAAACTCATATCAGAAAATAATTCTTAAGTACAGATACACTGTGTGTGTGTGTGGGGGGGGGATTGTAACTGTACTTGTTGAGTTACTTTCTTCTTAGCACTGCCTGCAGTTAGGGCAATGTCGTTCCATTGGTTCATTCTGCGTTACACGTCAGTCAACTGATGCAGAGGGGACAATCTCATTTCTCTGTAGGAGAACAAAAGGTGAGGCAGAGTGCTGCGTCAAGACGCATGACGCTTGGTGGAGCTGTGTGAGACTACCGTGAGAGGATTTGTTTAACTGCTTGTGTGTGTGTGTGTGTGTGGTTGACTGGTTCTCACGTCCGCCTCACAGTGCACTGGTGCAGGGTTGGAATTCAGCTGCGGGCTTCCTATGTAGAGTTTGCATGTTCTCCCCCATGCCTGCGTGGGTTTTCTCCGGGTACTCCGATTTCCTCCCACATTCCAAAAACATGCAACAGGGTTGATGGAACATTCCAAATTGTCCATATGAGTGAGTGTGAGCGCAGGTGGTTGTTCGCCTCTGTGTGCTCTGCGATTGTCTGGCAACTAGTGTGGGGGGAGGTGGGTGGGGGGGATCCTTTGCATGTGGGAATCGGAGTACAATGTCAATGGAATCGGCCGAGGAAGGCTCGGCGTGGAGCTTCAACGAGAGCGCCAACGCCACCGCCAACCGCTCCTGTAACGCTCACGTCCACGGGGACGACCTCGGGACCGAGCCGGGCTCGGACGGCGCCGTGGCGGTGCGTATCGTCATCTCGGTGGTCTATTCGCTGGTGTGCGCGCTGGGGCTGGTGGGCAACGTGCTGGTGCTCTACCTGATGAAGAGCAAGCGCGCGTGGAAAAAGTCCTCCATCAACTTGTTCGTCACCAGCCTGGCGCTCACCGACTTCCAGTTCGTCCTCACGCTGCCCTTCTGGGCGGTGGAGAACGCGCTGGACTTCACGTGGCTGTTCGGGCGCGCCATGTGCAAGACGGTGTCCTACGTGACGGCCATGAACATGTACGCCAGCGTCTTCTTCCTCACCGCCATGAGCGTGGCGCGCTACAACTCCCTGGCGTCGGCGCTGCACGGCCGGCGCGGAGGTCGTCACTCGCGTCTCCTCCGGCTCTGGTTCGGGCGATGCGGCGCGGCGCGCTGCGTGGCCGCCTCCATCTGGGTGGCGGCTGCCTGCGCCGCGCTCCCCCACGTCGTCTTCTCCACCACGGTGCGCGTTTCCCCCGAGGAGGACTTGTGTTTGGTGAAATTCCCGGAAAGCGACGGCACCGGCGTGCAACTCTGGTTGGGACTTTACCACTCGCAGAAGGTCCTCCTGGGCTTCGTGGCTCCTCTCGGCATCATCTCGGCGTGCTACCTGCTCCTTTTACGCTTCGTGGCGGCCAACAACGACGCCAACAGGTCGAGCGCAAAGAGACGCGCCAAGGTGACCAAGTCGGTCACTATCGTGGTGCTCTCCTTTTTTCTCTGCTGGCTGCCCAACCAGGCGCTGACGGCGTGGGGGATCCTCATCAAGCTCAACGTGGTGCAATTCACCTACGAGTACTACACCACGCAGGTGTACGTGTTCCCCGTGTCCGTGTGTTTGGCGCATTCCAACAGTTGTCTCAACCCGGTGCTCTACTGCCTGATGCGCCGCGAGTTCCGCAAGTCTCTCAAGAGGCTCTTCCGTCGGATCACCTCGCCCGGGCTCACCACCGTCATCAGGCCCATCACCGGCACCACGAAGCCAGAGGCGGACGAACAGGGGCGCGGACATCTTGCGGCGGCGGCGGCGCCCCGGGGAGGCCACCGGGACCCCCCCGCGGTGGTCTTCTACCCTCCGGGGGCGGCAGTGTAGCCAGATACACGGCGCGCGACAGACCAGTGAGGTGGCAAAAATACCAGAGTACACTGAAAATAAAACAACGTGTTTTTTTTTAAGTTAAAATAGCAATTTCAGTTGGAACAACTTTTGTTAAGTTGTTTTTGCTTACACTAACTTTAAGTTGGGGGGCGTACATGGGACAGTTACTTCTCTAAAGCCTTTTTTCTGTTGAAAATGCGCGAAAGCCAATTTTCACATGAGCAAAAATGAAAAGATTTAATTCTATTGCCCAAGATAAAATTTAATTTAAGTTTGTTGCCTTGAAATTTTGAGTTCACCCCCCCAAAAAAAATTTCCAGGCACCTGCAGATTCACATATTGGTTCATTTTTCAATGTCTGTGAATATTTTATTACTTTGTTTATTCATTTAGTAGTCATAGGGGGTTTTGTGTTGTCAACGCAAGACGGAGGAAAGCAAGTGTGGGGGATTAAGTCAAAACAAAATGTATTTTTTTGCACGATTCAAACACAAACGAGTCACGTGGAATTAAAAAGAATACAAAATTAATAGGAGTTAAAAAAAGACACATAGGTAGAACCAACAAACAGCAAAAACAGATCATGATATTTGTTTGTTGTTTTTTTTTTTGTTTGGGCGGGCTCAAACCAGATTTTCATGGAAAATACTGTACATATTGTAGCTTTATCAGCAATTTTGAATAATCGTGATATGTATATCCACCTTGCCAACAAGCTCACATAGTTTTCCGTTTGTATATGGAGTGCTTGAAGTTAATTTAAATGTAAAAATGTATATATTTCCATAGTAAATGAAATAGCACCGTAACATATACAAACATGACAAAACATAACAAGCGAATGTAACGAAATAAACAGGTTTTAAAGTGTATTTATTGTACATCCTGTAGTATTCATTCGTTGGTTGTATGCCTTTAAGGGGTGTGGCCTAGTGAGTGCCCTTCAGAGCGACAGTCAGCTCTGCCAGTTAGTCTACGAGTCAGCGTTTGGGTGAGAGTTGTGGCCTAACAGTAGGTGCTTGTGATTGTTGTCATTTTGGATTTGTGATTATGTCCGGATCAATAAAGAGCTGAAAATAGCATTGGCGGCTGCGCCTCTCCTTGCCCACGTGTGGGGCATTACAATACATTCATTGCACCGTGTTTTTTCACTTCACTTGAACTGCAGTATATCTGAAGGCTGCTCGTATCACAAATTTTGGCGTGGAACCTGAACTTTTTGTTGCAATTATTTACAATAAATAAAACAGAAATTGATTTGAGAAGATAAATGAAAAAAAAAGAGAAACTAGAAGATAGGTTAGATATGTCTATCTTCTCTGTCTGTGTGCTTTACTTATATTTTAGGTATTTGTTGGAAAAACAAAATTCACAAATGAGGTACAGAAGGTATATTAAAAAAAAGTCAAATTGAATAAATTTTCAACAGTTCACTCTCAGGAAAATATTACAAAATTAATGCAAGTCCTCAAAATATCATAGCATATTTAAAAAATTATTCGTGTTAATTTCTAATGTCATTATTTCAAATTCATTTGATTATTTAATAGGTATGGTAAATAGCACATTTTACAGAAGAAAAACAAGAAGAAGGCGACGACGTCTCGCGAGATCTCGTCAAGTCACACGTGATGATGCTTTGAAGTCCAAAGGTTGCTGTGACTTTCCCGCTTCGAAAGAAACCAAAGGTGGCATTTGGGGACTGATCTCACCGTCATCACAGACATGAATAATTTTCGTTTCATAATTCATGCGGATCATGTTTCAGATGTGTGAAGATGATAAAGAATACATCAATTGTCAATGCATAAGGAGACGAAAGGAAATTTACATCCGCTATGCTACTCTCATGTGATGGCAACTTTGCCCCTTCTCTAATGTGTTTCTGAGATGTGCTTAAAAAAAAAAATCAATCAGGACGTGATTCCTCTTTTCGTCACGCTTTAATTAATTTGGAATGGCTTGCGACAACATTGGGCGGAAAATCGTGACAGTTTAGCGAGCGGATGAAAGCCACGGCGGATGACTCGCGAGCTCGCCGCCATTCAATCGGAAAGAGCTGGACGACGTTTTCAATCCCGTGCGCTCGTCTTATCACGTGGTACGCCGGCGTAAACGTACGTGAGGGGATGATGTCAGAAGGGCGGTTTTAAACACGCAACACAGACACACTATTGTGTGCTTTGCTACTGGGTAAAAATTTATTTCTGGCATTTATGAATTGTATTAACCCTTAGATGCATATGTGGGTCAAAAATGACCCGGTGAGGTTTTTTTCTTGAAATATCTTCGGACTGAAAATTTATTATAATTTCATATTCCAGGTATTCCTCAAAAAACATGTTTTTTATATAATGTCATTCACAATTTTAACTTACATTTTATACATTTTAAGAAATTTCAGTTTTGGTATTGCTACCCAAAGTTTCCATAAATGGGTCAAAAGTGACCCGTATACATTTTCTATGGAGTCCAATGGGAACCACTGATTCGAATTGACTTTGGCTGTCAGCAATACATTGACTGCGGACTGGGCAGACTATACTATCAGAAATGAACCCCTCAGGAAAATTATTTTACACTGTAAGAGCTGATACGTCTAAGTATTATCTTCATATAAAATTGTTTGTGTGTCGTTCATGACTATGATTTATCTACAAATTGGCCTTCCGCCTGGAAACAGATCATATGGCAGTCTTTCGCTATGTATGGTACCTGTTCCTGGTCAACTGCAGACAGCAATTCATCCCCAGTGATTGTGTCACTGTCGATGAACAGCTTGTGCCATTCAGGGGAAGGTGCAAGTTTCTACAGTACATGCCAAGCAAGCCTGCCAAGTATGGCCTAAAGATCTTCTGGGTTTGTGATGCACACATCCCCTATGCAATAGATGGTATAGTTTACACGGGGAGACAACCAGGGGAAGACGTTCAGAAGAATCTGGGAGAAAATATTGTCCAGCAGCTGTGTGGTAGATTTAGAAACACCGGTCGCAAAATCACCATGGATAACTTTTTCACCAGTGTGCCATTCGCGCAGCATCTCCTGGAGAAGGAGCTCACTAATGTGGGGACTCTATGTCAGAACAAGCCAGACATCCCTACTCTGATGAAGCTTTCCAAGTCCAGGGAGGTTTACAGCACAGAGTTTGGATTCAATGACAGCCTTACCATGGTCAGCTATGTCAGAAAGAAAGGAAAAGCTGTTGTGCTCCTGAGCACGATGCACCATGACAAAGCAGTGGATGAACATAGCAAAAAGAAAAAAACAGAAGTGATAACATTTTACGAGACAAATGGAGGTGTAGACACCATTGACCAGATGGTTGGCAACTACCCGTGCAAGCGACAAACACAGAGGTGGCCCATGGTGCAATGGTACAACATAATTGACATCGGCACCCTAAATGTCTACACCTTTTTCATGGCTTAGCACCCAGATTTCAAGAGTGGCATCACCAATGCACGACGGCTGTTCCTCAAAGAGCTGTCAAAGGAGCTTGTCACACCACACATGAGGAGTCGACTGGAAAGCTGCACCCAACTGCAAATCCCGATTATTGAAGCAATGAAAAGGTGCGGGGTGACAAAAGCCACTACTAAGACACAGGAAAGAAATACACAGGGCCAACCAAAGTGAAAAAGGTATCAGATCTTCCCAAGTAACAAAGATCGCCAAGTCAGCAATAGGTGTGGGAGATGCAATGTATATGTGTGCAATGATCACTGCCAGAAAGGCAAAACAGGCAATGCAGACAGACGGACGGACACAGACAGACAGACAGACAAACAGACAGACAGACAGACAGACACACACACACACACACAAAATGGATGTTCACATTTTTCTATTGCTGTTCTGGGTAATTTTTATTTTTCAAAAATGTTAAAAAATTTAAAATAAAGATATTTCAAACATGAAATCATTCCTATATGGTCCTAAATATATTACAAAATTTTATACAAGTGATTATTCTTAACCAAAATGACAAAAATGTCATTAAAAAAAGCATTGATTGTATTATGGGTCATTTTTCACCCACCTATGGAAGAGTGTAGGGGCCAGTCACTCATGCATCTAAGGGTTAATGATATTAATGTACTGCCACACTATGACTCACATTAAGAAGCTCATCAATGGTCTTTGGATTCCTGCAAATCTATTGAACCGCCCATTATCTGAAAATTTGTACTGGGGTGAAAAATTATTGTTTAATTTTTTTTCTGAATGGAAGGTAAAAAAAAAAGACCAATTAGATGACCTTCAAGCTGAAGTAAACAAAAGGTTTTCACCATCTTGAGACCCTTTGAGCAAAAAAAAATTAAATTAATTTTATTATTAAAAATTTAATATTATTAAAATTGTAATATTAATATTACAATTTTAATATTTAAAAATAATATTTTAAATTATTTATTAAAAGTATATTTATTATTATTTTTTTAAAAATTATTATTAATAAAAGAAGCTTTTGAATTTAAAGGGAATAAGAGAAGACACAAACTGTCCGTGAAACAAGTCGACTGTGTTCACTCCCACAACGGCGTGAACGCCTCTTTCTAACTACGGCCATCTATGAAAAGACAAGAAGAAAGAAAACCCGCATGTGGACAGCTAGACTGCGTATTCGGCTCGGCCTGCGCCCAGCACAAAAATAGGGGCAGTGGAACGCACTTCTTAACAACTGAACTTTATATTACCGCATTCAATGCTGTGAGTCGACATATTTCCCATTTCTAACCGCTGCCTTGACGACAAACACTTCAAGAGCTCATAATAAAGAATCTTTATTTAGCAATAGAATAGCGTCTTTAGTCATTACAAATACTGCAAGGAGTGAGCGGATCTGACAAAGAGCGCGATGAAGACGCAGCCCAGCAGAGACACGGTGGAGGCGGACAGGACCACCACCACCACACTGCCCACCACGTTGACCAGGGCGCCCAGGCCCGCGCCCACCAAAATCTGGGCCAGCTGCACCATGCAGGTGAGGGCCGCGCAGTCCACGCCCGTGCCCCGTAACGACTCGCCACCGCCGCGACGATTCATTTCCTCCTGAGGGTGGGGGGAGGAGGAGATTGCTGATTGGCTGATGGATTTTTTTTTTTTAATGTCCACACTGTTGTTGACCGGCACATCACTAGTTTTAATGTCAATCATTATATGCAGCTTCACTCCGTAAAATAGAATTTCATCAACACTGCATATGTTTTTCCCCAATGCATTCCAATGGCCGTTAATGATATGGATTTTTGTTTGTCTTTCTCCTTTGCCAATCCCCGGCTAATGGCGAGGTGCCCACTGTAAGGCTATTGGGGTTAACAAAGTTGTAAAAAAACAAGTGAAAAATGTGCTAGTTATTTATTTGAATATTAACAATGAGAAGTCCATTTAGTTGAGTTGTGTTTTCTCTCAAGAATAATTCCAGCTTTGCACCGTGAATGCATTCGTATGTCTGGCTTTGAAGTGTGAGTCATTTTGAGAGGATTTAAAAGGCAGAATGAAAAGAGAGAAAGAAAAAAAATACTCCGTCTGGGGAAAATATGAGAGGACCTTGTCGGAATTGAAGTTATTACACCACTTAGTGTTGAATTGACAGGGCGCTTTGAGAAAGGCAGATGCCGACGCATCCGCCCCATTCGTGATTGAGCCTTTTTGTCCAATCCGCGTCGTGCCGGATTGCTCGATATTCCATTATGTTCAGTCGGATGAATTGTGTGTGGAAAAAAAGTGGTGGGGGTCTGAAGGCAGTTTAAGACAGAAAAACAATTCGCTCCCGACACCTTTCTCCTCCCTCACACAAACCAGACAGAAGCTTATCTTCAACGCCAACATTCTAACGTATTACAGTGCGCAAAGTGATTGCACCACAGCTGTTAAAAAAAAAAAAAAAAAAGTCAGCTAGAGAAACAGTTGCTGGGGCAGCTACTCGCCTGGAGCACCAGTTGGTCCCAAACCCTCCCTTTCTCCCATTAACCACTAGATAGGAACTATAAGTTATTCATCGCCTCCCCTAGCATGTCCAACGAGTGCAAAGGTTAAACAGATTCTTGAATTAATGCTGACATGTCTTTCCCGAGCCAGAGTTGTTGCTTCTCAAAGATTGGAAACAAGAGGCCCCGCGGTTTACGTGAGAGGGGCTTTAATAAGTCAATCATTAGCATTTGAGCTAATTTGCTAGCAGTATGCCCACTGCCACGAATCACTGGGCAGCTTGATGGAGGCTAATCTTTTCAAAAATCTAATTTTACACGTAAACCAGAAGACCTATTTTCACCAGAAATACGCTCATTTGCATTTTTTTTTATTTACCATGATTCAATAGAAGCACGCAAAGAATCGCACGTTAGCAGGCGCACTAACTCTAAGCCACGCTATACTGGAACTGCGGAACAGCGCACAGGGTATACAGAGGACGTACCTCCTCCTCGCGCTGGTACTCTGCGATGAGGTTGAAGGGGATGGTGTAGAGCGTGCTGGACATGACGCCAAAAACGCTGCACAGGACCAGCGTGGCGATGATGTTGGGGAAGAGGCCGATGAGGCCGGTGCCCAGGCCGAACACAAAGTAGCCCATGAAGTACAAACCTTTCAGGCCCACGTAGGACAGCAAAAAGCGCTGCACGTCTATTTGGGGGGAAAAAACAAAACATAAACAATCTTAGTATCAGTATGGATGAGCTCATGGACACTTTTCGCTGAGAGAATAGCAAATACGCCCATTGCAGTAGTGTCCAATCCACTCGAAACACCCATTCGTACAGTGCCTTTCAAAGTCAAACGGACTTCGATGTAGACTAGAGCAGATTAAAAAGCGTGTCAAATATGGCGGCCATGTTGGCAGACGTTAGCTTAGCATCAAGGCATTTTTGGGCTACAAAAAAGTACTGTATTGCATGTTTTTACGCCAAGAAGTTTGATGTCATGGGACAATCGATTCAAAAGGACAAGCCCGTCCATCAGTTACCAGGCTTCTTCAAGTACACGGATGTCTTTTTTTGTCACAATCTACCTCTCCGCTCCTTTTTCAGTCCATTTGCCGGCACTCTGCTGTTTTGAATGCGACTCAAAGACCACGACTAAATGAGCATCCCGTAATGAAAGCCGCTGAAATCACGGAACTGAAGCAGCAGATCATTAGCTTAGCGCCAAGCTCGATGAAAATAATAAGAGGTCCTAATGAGCCTTCCCGCTTCCCTCCTCCTTTTCAAGATTTTTCTTTTGGTTAGGACGCTCACGGATGCGTGAGCTGGCCACTGGGAACGCTCCGAGTCACGTTTCCGCCTCAACGGGTGGTGTCTTCAATCACACACAAAGTGCACTTACAAGAGAAAAGAGCAGAGGACACCGCATTGATGCACAAGCCCCAACAGCCAATTTCCACACCGCGCTCGTATGTGGCATAGGCCGTGGAGTTATGCTCGGCATACGGGTTCCCCTTGTAGACGATCTGCGAAGAGAAAACAAGATGAAGACATTTTTTTGTTGTTGTTGTTGGTATCAAAGCCTTGGTTGCCAGCGACGTGTTTTCATCACGTCTCCCTTTGAAGAGGCAGATTTATTTATTTTTTAGTCAAAGGCAAGCTAGTTCAGAGCCGAGGTGGGCGGAAAAAAATAATGCATCTCACCGTGAAGTACCACATCCATTCATCTCAATTACCTTCATTATACTTGATGATTACAAATACTGAATTTGACAGTTCATCAGCAGGGGGTCACCTAGAACTGTAAACAGAATCATCATTATATCCTCATGAATATTCTCTTTCCCCCAGGTTGTTTGGCTCTCATGTCAGTGAATCGACTGGAACTGAACCGCTCCGATACACATCCAGGCTTGGTCATCCCAGAAGGCTTTATCAGTTCATGCAACGAGGCTGTGCAAGGCAAAAAAAAGATGGGGTGGGTGTGTGTGGGGGGGGACCGACTGTTGGTGTTCCACGTCCCCAAATGAAACTCGTCTTTCGACAAAACTCGGAAACGCCAAAAGCTGTCTTGAGGAGAAATTGCAACGTAGAGCCAAAGGCTCAGAGGATTGACGCACAAGAAGTCATTATCGCATGTGGACAAAACACTCGATTCAAGTTGGTCAGCGAGCCATCTGCTGCTTCACCAAAGACGTGCCTCACCTGTCCCATGAAGTCGGTAAAAAAGAGCATGTTGCAGAGGAACGCCGTCCATCCCAGCAGGTGACTGATGCACAAGTAGCGGTAGTGGGTGGGCATGGTGATGATGGCTTTCAACAGAGACTTCAGTGTCATCCTCTCACGGGCCTTAGAACGCACGGAAAACACACACGCACATATAAACCATCGTCACGTGTGACTAGCGATGGTAAAAATGAAGCTTCATGAAACACTTTTTGACTCCTCTTGGTGAAGCTTCATGAAACACTTTTTGACTCCTCTTGGTTTAGTGCAATGGAAAGGTGTTAAAATTCCATCAATCCAAGACTGCCATCTAGAGGAGTCAAACACTATCACGAGTGCTTCATGAAGCTTCACTGATGAAAAATTGTGGTCCACTCCAGCATTTAAGTGTCCTACCCCTAAAAGGTGTGAACACTTTACCTCCTTGCTTGGCTGTTTGGCGCTGGAGGTGACGGCGTTGGCCTCCCCAAGAGCAGAGAAAGACCGCTGCCTGATGTCCGAGACGGACAGCAGCGGGGGGTCCTCGGTTTCTTTTCCCAGAGTTCCGTAGCCGTTCCGCTGGGAGCCCAGTTGCCTCAGGGCACTGAGGGCCGACGGTCGGCCGGCCGCCGCTTTGTCCAGGGGTTCTTCGGGAATGCTGAAGAGGTGCACGGTGAGGAAAACACTCCAGGTGAGCGCAGAGAAGAAAAAGATGACCTGGTACTCGGAGCCCAGCAGCCGCCCCAGGATGGAGTGACCCCAGTCCATGGCGCCCACCAGGTAGCCGAACGCTCCGCCCAAACCTGGAAGAGAAAACGGAAGGCTGCATCGTTGCACACTTGAGCGAGCCACGTAAATAGCGCGCAATGTGATGAATTCGCTCCTGTTGCCCCGTTATTGACAACCGTACATTAAGAATAAACGGAATGACTACAAATAATTCAGAGTAAAAAAAACAAACAAAAAAAACCCACATATTTTGCGATTGTGATTACGTCTTTCGCATGTTATTCATAACAGCCATCAACTGCACATTGGAAATGAACCAGGCTGTCACACTTGACAAGAAATCACATGGAAAAACACACTTTAACAGAGTCTGGAAAGTTGCAGTAATAAAGTGAACGTCCTTTCAAATTTTACCCGCAAGAGTATATCGACTAATAAGACATCTGCAAAATTACAGTGCATTAATTTGTCTGAAAGGCTTCTGAAAGTGAATTCCTGGTGAGCACACATCGATTCCTCCTCCTCCTCCTTCTCTCCCCCCCCCCCCCCCCAAATTCCAAAGCAGAAGAAAGAGTCATGTGCACGCAAGGCTCGCTCAGTCCAGACCCATGACCGCGGCGCATGACCGCTGGATTACGTACCACCGTACTCTGTCAAACGCTCACATAACTACGATCTTACCATCTCACTACCACTGGTAGAACTTGCACTGGAGAACAGTGCTTCTCAACCGGGGTCCATGAGTCTTTTAAGTCTACACACTTATATTTGAATGCCTTTTTTTTGGTGTGTGATATGTTTACTTCCCTTCTTGAAAAAAACTACGGCAATTTTTTTTTTTTAATCATTTGAGCGGTAAAGGTTATACTCACATCAATGGCGGGAAAAGGAAGTGATTGAAGAGGTCTATTATTTATTTATTTTGAATTTATTTTTAAAAATCTAGCCTTGTTATTAAAATTATCTCGAACAATCAAACATTCAGTTAAAATAACAAACGATATACAATATGTTTGCTTGTTTAAAATGATGAATACAGAGCTTCATCAGTCGTCATGTAAGCCGCCAAAAGCACCACGCCCTACCAGGAAAAACTTCAAAATAAAAGCTATCCAAGGCAGTGGTGTCCATGTATTATTTGGTACGATTTTATTTTGAATTTGGCCTCCTCACCACGTTTGGGCGCCGTTGTACCGTCACCCAAGAACAAGTGTTGCTGCGGCTTGCTCGAATAGCTTTCTGATAGCGCATATCAAATAAACGGATACCCGAGGCAGGAAATATTCCTTAGCCATTTATTTATTTTTTTTCGAGATACTCAAATTACTTGAGGATTGGCCCCACCTTTATTAACAACAGACGGCACCGCAAGTATTTCGTGCGCTTGAGTATTTGACGATACGTTATACTTTCAGAACTCAAGTGGGAAGATCATCATGGCATCAACAGGAGATTGGCCATGAGATTAGACACCCAGGAGACAAACACGTGCACACACGCACTCACAAAGTCATTCCTGTGCCTTGTTCCGCCCACCCGAATGCCCCGAGATCAGTCGCGAGGAAGAACAGATGATTGCTTTCAACGCCCACGCGCCAAAATACAACAGCGACTTTTTGTTGTTGTTTAGGAATCGAAAAAAAAAAAGCAAGCAACAGTAAAACGTTTTTTAAAATACTTTTTTTCCCTGTTTTAATGCCTGGAAGTCAGTTTAAAGTTTTGTAATCAAGGATCTATTCAAACAGATTGGAACGACACGAAGTCAAAAAGAAAAGAAAAAAAATGAAGTGCAGAATACAAACTATGAAAAAAGGACGCTATTTCATTATCCTAGCTTGTTTGTTTACCAGTTATGTTTCGTTTCCTTTTTGTAATCCACAAAATGCTTTGTATTGAAAAGGTCATCAGAAAATAGAATTAAGTCAAGTAATTTAATAAAATACAAAATTAACTTATCTTTAAAATGCATTTTGTGCAAGATTGTTTCCGGAATCATTCATAGTTTTGGCAAAAAAGCCAAAGTAAAATTTCTTGGTTGATTAATGATTTTTCTTAAATTTCCCAACCGGCAATTAGCACATGTAGAAGTCTTGCGAGAAACCGACCACGGCAAAAATAAAATTCAAATAAAACCCAAAGCAACTGAAAAGTGGATGTGTCATGAGGATTGTTTTACCAGTGAGCAGAGCGTGATAGTGGAGGCCTCGCTCCTTGTCCTGGTGCGAGCAAACATCAAACAGGTAAGCCTTGATGGGCCCGTCGATAAAGTCAGCGGCAAAGTCGAACAGCACCACGCCGAGCATCACCACCACGATGGCCCACGTCTGCCGCGTCGCCCTGTCGGCGATCACCGCTGCAAAACAAAAGATGGGGGTTTGTGACTCTCGGTCAGCCATTCCGCTTTTTCAATTTCAGTGGACTCATTAGACTAATCGAGCACAAGGTAAGATATGGAGACGTAACGGAGGGAACGGATGGGTGGAAAAAACCAGAAGGGGGATGAATAGACGCGACTCTGTTTCAATGTCAATGAGGCATGACCAATGTTGCCACATTTGCCATCCATCCATTTTCCAATTTGCTTATCTTTACAAGGGTAGCGGGAGTGTTGGAGCCGATCCCAACCGCATTCGAACAGTAGGTGGGGACACCCTGAACCGGTTTCCACCCAATGGCAGGGCACACATAGACAAACAACCATTTGCACTCACAATCACGCCGAGGGACAATTTAGAGTTTTCCGTTAACCTGTCATGAATGTTTTTTGGAATGTGGGAGGAAACCCGAGTACCCGGAGAAAACCCATACAGGCACGGAGAGAACATGCAAACTCAAAACAGGAAGGCCGGAGCCGGAATCGAACCCTGCACCTCCGCACTGCGAGGCCGACGTGGTAAGAACAGTAACTTGTTTGACTTACATTACTTGTTTTTTAAATGAACTTAAGTTACATTACAAGTTATATTCGGCAGACACAGACAACCCAGGGGAACATAAAAATGACACCCGGTTTTGCCACTTCAGAGGAAGTGGATTTTTAAAACTGACACTTAAAAGAATTAAGTTTGTTTTTATTCAAAATAAAGGCACAATTTGTGACTTATCGTACTGTTATTCTGTAAAATAATGACTCTTCTGGATTTCACTTAACTCATTCAGTACCAGACAATTTTGGACCAAGTCTGAAAAGATGTTTAAAAACGTCTTTGGGAGTGAATGAGTTAGCATTAAATCATCAGGCTTTTTTTTGGACACATTTGACAAAATCCAATCCAATACAGTAAAAGGGCTACTTAAAAAAAAAAAAAAGTATCTCTTGACTTCACTTTACATCAATGCATTTTAAAATAAAACAAAGGTAGCCTTTTTTGCTATTTACATTGGCAGGACTCAACATTTATTATGTATAATTAAAAAAACAAACATAATGATGACATTTGGGGACTTCCTGCAATCACACAATCTGAATACGGTGCTACGACCTATGGCGTTTTGGACACAGCGTTATCGAAGCTAGATAACGCCGTGTCGACGACACAGACTGTGATGTTGTTTTTAGCTGACATTTCTGTCGATGGAGTGCACCTACGCAAGTGCAGGGACATCGAAAATAAGCACCGGCCAACATCTGAACCGCGACAGACCAACCGAGAAAACGACTGGCTCCTTGAGCAAGTCATTTCCTCTCTTTTGCTCACCTGAGATGACGATATCTCCATTGAGGAACATGGTGAGGCCCACAAGCATGAGGAGGCCCAACGTCAGGATGTAGGGCCTCCGCCGCCCCCACGGCGAGCCGCAGTAGTCGCTGGCCGAGCCGATGACGGGTTGCAGCAGGAAGCCCAGGATAGGGCTGATCAGCCACACCAGGCTGTACATGCTGCGAGGCAGACCCACGCTGAGCAGCACGGGCGTGACGAACGCCGCCTCCACCGCGTAGCAGAATTCCCTTCCGAACATGACCAGGCCATGGAGGATCAGGCGGCCCCGCGAGCGCCTCGGGGGCTCCACCTGTCCGAAGACGGCGTTTTCTGCGCTATCCATGTAGTAGTCTTTGGAGCCGGTCAAATCCTTCGTGTCCTGGTGCAAGGGCCCCGCCTGTTTGCTGGGTGGATCCGCTACCCGGCAAGGCTGGGGCCTGGCGGACTGATCCTCGGACAAAAGGGTCATGTTTGGACGGGAACAATCTGTGGGCTAAAAAGTCTAAAGAGCCGCTCCTTGCATCGGTGCGAAATCCTTTCGACTACTTCATAGCAGAGTGCCAGACCCTCACGGCTTTACCGCTCATGTGAGTCCTCGCCGGCCCGCCTGGGAAGAACCGAGTCGAGCTCCGGGAAGGGAGGGAAAGAGAGAGGAGGAAAGAAGTTAGTTGAATTTATGAGATTAGCAAAGGTCTCTTCCCCTTATTGGGCAAAACTAAGACCCCCCGGGGAGGGAGGGGGGGTGCTCATGGGAACGTGTGAGGCCTCACATGCATGCGAGTGTGTGAGGCCGCATTCATACGATTTATTCAAACACTGATGCCAGGAAATCACGATACCAAGACTCTTATTTTTTTCGTCTTCTTCAGATTTGTTTCTGCCTCGTTGTTCGAGGATGACTGTTAAAAGTAAAGACCCGGGTTTGATCATTTGAACACATTCATAACATCCTTTCAGACGTCAGGAAGTCATGATGGCTACCAAAATTACGAAACATCCTAATATTTTGAGGGTGACTCACTTATTTTAGAATATCCAAAGAAACCACATCTCAAAACGGTATCGTTAAAAAAATGAATTGTGTCAATCAATGAGGGGCGGGGCTAGGCATTCCGAGCTATTTCCAAAGCTTCAGTACTCAAGACGAGACAATAAAAGGGAAGCAGATAGAAATGTATTCCTGCGTTTCTGCGACGTGCGTCAATAAATGTTCATGTGGCAGATTTTTATTTCCAATTCCTTCAGGTGATAATCACGCCAGTTCGACTCTTGGACGGAAAAGCTAGCAGGCGATAGGCTCTTGCATCACGCTTCCCGAGACAAAAAGCCTCCGTTCCTTTGTGAATAATGAATAAACCAGTGATGACTTGTTTCTTTTGAATTTTTCATCAGAGTACGTCGGAGATTTATATTCATCACTGGTATAGCCATACGTACCCATGTGACAACATAGCCGGGTTACATAAGCCATATTCTGTTGTGAGCAGCGAAATGATTCAAGAAAGCCACATGCTAACACAACCCGTGAACAGAAAACATATCTTTGAATGGCTAGGTTGGAATACATTTGGAATACAGGGCTAATGACTTTACAACAGAGTTCTGTCATACTGTCCGCCGCACAGACGTGTTTAGCTACTCATAACTATCAAATAACTAAAATTCTGGGGCGGCCCGGTAGTCCAGTGGTTAGCATGTCGGCTTCACAGTGCAGAGGTACCGGGTTCGATTCCAGCTCCGGCCTCCCTGTGTGGGGTTTGCATGTTCTCCCCGGGCCTGCGTGGGTTTTCTCCGGGTGCTCCGGTTTCGTCCCACATTCCAAAAACATGCGTGGCAGGCTGATTGGACGCTCTAAATTGTCCCTAGGTGTGAGTGCGAATGGTTGTTCGTTTCTGTGTGCCCTGCGATTGGCTGGCAACCGATTCAGGGTGTCCCCCGCCTACTGCCCGAAGACAGCTGGGATAGGCTCCAGCACCCCCTGCGACCCTAGTGAGGATCAAGCGGCTCGGAAGATGAATGAATGAATAAAATTCTTAACTGCCATACATAAAGAAGTCAAACGCTTTCCATGAAACGTGCAGGCACGGAACGGCCAAAAGATGTCCGCTACGGACTTTCTGTTCTTTCAGACAAGATTGGATTCAAGGCGGACAATGACATTTTCCAGCAATCTGTCAGCTCGGCGAAGCAGCTGCATGCCCACACCGACGTGTCTGCCCACCGCCTTCTCCCCAAACACTCACTTGATGCAACAAAGCCCGAATGGCAATTTGACGTTCGCTTTGCAACAAAGCAAGGGAGCTGATGACAGACTCCCAATTATCTCTGGAAAACTCGTCAAAAGCACAATAGCACCCGAGGCCTGCTGAGCAACAATCAATCGAGCACATATTGGATAGATTCGGCAACGGTCGGACCAAGTTTGTCTTTGAAGGACACCTGGAATCCAATCTAAAATAGCTGCTGCGAACAGAGACGGCAGACTTGTTTTTGCATGGACAGCTGACGAGCAAAGCTGAAAACTCAAATTTGTGGCAATGTGGCATCTCTGGCCTCGTCCTGCATACGTGGTTCATTTTCAGTAGCTGATTCCGATGGGAGAGCCGATTCCATACAATCCAATAAAAATGGGGTCACTTGGGAGTGCCCTGCATGGTAATCCGTGACATTTAAGGCAGTCTCGTCGGTCCATTAAATTTTCGAGTGATTGACATGCCGATGACGTGCCCTTTGCGCCTCGTCGCCTACGTTCCGAATGATTTACAATTATAAAAGTAGCACTTCATCTGTGGCATACAGAAGGACATCATCATGATGTTTGTCGCTGGGAATGTATCGTCCCATATTATGGGCGCTCTGCTTTGTATATGTAATGCCACATTTCCAAGGCGATCAATACTCCTTCTAAGATTCTGCAGGCATTTATCGATTGGAATGTTTTTCAACAGTAAAGCTGTAGAAATGTGCACAATTACTGGGAAACATTAGCCCTAAACTGCGTGAAAGTGATTTTTCACTTTTCAAGAAGTCATTTGAAAAGAAAGCACTGACATAAAGTTCCATCGTGGACCTCTTGAGACAGCAAACTAGCTAAAATGCAAACCAATTAACAGTCAAGTGCAATAAATTAATCAGGTGTTATTTAAAGAGCTTTATTCTACAATACAACTCAGCACTTGAATTATTAGGACTTGTCTTTCAAAGTAATGTGCAACTTTTTCTTTGAAAAATAATTTGGATGTTTTTCTGACATTTATAATAATAATAATAATAACACATTTGTGCCTTTCAAGACACCTGCTTCAAAACACAATTAAGATACAATCAATCGCGCACACAATTAAAAAACACAAACTTATGATTCATTCATGGACAAATTATTTATCATGCTCAGCCATCATTACGAGACTAGATTACAAATCTAGCGACTCTCCCTTCCAGCGAAAAAACTAAATATCAATTACAGTTTTGCCTTGACGCCGGAGCACTCCACAACACCCGCAGTGAGCATCTTATCAATTTCAGAGGATTTGCACCCGTATTCCTTCAGAACCTCCACAGTGTGTTCTCCGATAAGCGGCCCAGGATTGACGCACACCTGCGCGGGGGTCCGGGAGAGGAGAGGGGCCGGCCGAGGGCTTTCCTTCCCGTTGGAGTCCTTCACGAAGGAAGCCCTGTCACTGTTGTGCGGGTGTGAGCTCACCTGGTCAAGCGACAACACGGGAGTCACGCAGGCATCTGTCCCATCAAAAATCCGCAACCAGTCCGCCTGTGTCTTGGAGGCGAAACGCTCCGAGAAGATCCGACGGAGCTCTGGCCAGTCCGAGAAACTCATTTGTGGTGGTAACTGGTCCTCGTCTAATTTCAAGCCTTGGTGGCAAAAACACAATAACCACAACACATGTTACGGGACACTTTTTTTTTTTTAACTCAAAAATTGACTTTTTTTTTTTGTTCAGGAAGATAAAACTAGCTTATATTTCAGTTTAATAGATTTCACAACATTGTACGTACAGTACATCACTTGTAATGTCCCAAAATAACGACCATCGTCACAAAGGACCACATACTGTAATTGTCTTAACGTCAACGAGCTTATGCGAACATAAAAATGGGGAGCGACAAAGCAACAGATATTGCTGGCGCAACATGTAGACGGATAATATAACGCTATGAGCAGGCATATATTCTTTATCCTCTGGAAAGCATGACTAATGTAACTTCGGCTTGCTGAGGATCAGCATGTTGACTCTTTTTGGGTTTTTGGGTTATGGTGCCCCCGGGAGGCCAATGCACACCCACCAGAAGGAGCAACGCTGGTATCTATTGAAATTAAGTTAAAAAAAATTAAAATCTGGCAAAAATGGCTCCATTTATTTACATTCTATTGAATGATGACATGACTGTATGTTCCAATGAAATATTAGTGTTATTTTTCTGATAAAAACAAAAAACAAAACAAAAACACGAATTGTTTTGCTGTCGCTTTAAGAAGTTACGAATTACAGAAGTACCGTAAAAGTAACAGGTGAAAGTAATATGACCTCCTCTAAACTTCTGAATGCACTTCGAACTGGTCATTTGAGTGATTGTTCCATATTTAGCGAAATGACCAAACTCATAACAGAAACTCTCATCCAAGAAGTACATTCACTTCTACGGCTTTCTGGGATGCATTCGGTCTTTGTAGCAACCTGCCGATGAGGCGCGACAAGGTCATTTGTAAGAGCACGGTTACATAGAGGTCAACAAACCTCGTAGCAGCTCCTTGTAAAACTGCGGCTCAATGGCGCCCACGGCCACGTGCTCGTCGTCGGCCGTGCGGTACGTGTCGTAGAAAGGAGCGCCGCCGTCCAACATGTTCTCCCCGCGAGGACGATCCCACAAGCCGATGCCGCGGGATTTCCACACAAATGAGCCCATGTAGGCGGCTCCTTCCACCTGGAAGCAGAAATCGGAAAGGTGTACGCTTTGTGATCTTATGTAACGTTACTCAGAGGAAAGTAGTAAGCAGTGTCGAGGAAGTATTTTGAAGTGATACATGTCGATAGAGAGACTAATAAGATCTTTGTAGGTCAGGGACGGACAGGTGAGGTTTAACCTGTTTTTTTTTTAAACTCAAATCAAATTTATTTAAATAAATGTTCCAGGGCAAAATATATTTTTTTTACATTTTTAGGACAGGGCTGTCAATTACTTGCTTTTTTGCTCTACATGACAGGTCACTAAAGTGACAACGGCGTCATAGTCGCCCTTTTGACTGTCACGAGCGATGGTACTCGCCACGGGGGGTGTTAAAATGGCGTGCAGATATGCCTCGTGATGGTAACCTGACGGACAAAACACACGTTTCTTGAGATGGACATCAGACCAAAAGAGCCTAAAGGGAGGGCTTGCTTGTCTCTGACACTCGACTAGGCGCCGCTAATGTCTCCTTTGAGTGCATCACCAAGGGGAAAATCACACGTTACGACGGGGCTTTTGGTGACCCAGTCTATCAGACAGATTTTTATTTATTTTTTGACGACAAACATTTTCCTGCTTTTGGTGTCAAACATTGACATGACAAAGAAATAGAATATCAATGACTTCCAGAAAGCCTGCCATTTAGAGTCAATCATATCGCCATCTTTTTTAATTGGTAGGGGGACTTTCTGACTAAAAGGATCAAGTCCTTGTGCTTTTTCGGGGGACATTGTCAGGCCTCATATGAAGAGACATTAATTTTATCCTGCAGAGGTGAAGAATTATAGAACACCCGCGAACTGCCTGTTTTAGATCAAATGGAATTTTGTTTTGAATCAATTAAATGATTGAAACCAACCATTCGCATGAAAGATTTCATTTTGGGACAAATCATACAGTATCGATCAAAATGATAGTAGGATTAATATGGACTAAAACCTTATCTCAGTGGGGAATGACAGAAATTTGTCACCATGGACGAAGTTTGCTTGTTGGTGAGGGTCACGAGTTGGATTGTGGCGTTCCCCAAGGTTCAATTTTAAGTCCAACACTTTTTAATTTGTACGACATGAGTTTTCACAGTTGTGCTGATGATATCCAGTTTTACATTTCCGTTTTCCTAACAACGACAGCGCAATTAATTGTCTTTTTTAACTATATTTTGAAAATTAGGCCTGAATGATGGTATGAGCAAGTGTCAAATCAAGACCAAAATCTGAGATGCAAGCAAGTTTCAGAAACACCACTAATGAATAAGATATGGCAATCTTTTTTTTTCTCTCCTCTCTGTCGAATCATTTACGCACTAAGTGCACATAAATTTGTTTGCTGCGTGGCTCCTTTTAGAACCTTCGATATTTAATCCTATCAAATTCAGAATTACAGATCGATACGGCGACCTCTCTTTGCTTACCATGCTGGAGTCGATGATCTGCCCTTTCCCTGACTTTGTTCGCTCCAGCAAAGCCAAGACTATGCCAAGGGCACATGTGAGCCCGCCGCCCGCAAAGTCGGCCAAGAGATTCAGCGGTGCGTACGGCTTCTCTCCTCTGCGACCCAGGCAAGATAAAAGCCCTGCGAGCAGCAATGGATCAGACAAACACACAAAGAAGGAACGAAGAAATAAACGTGCAGTGATAGCATCACAAAGAAAGTATGAGACAACTTGCAAGAGTCCAAGTGCAGTAATTTTGATCTTCCTTTCACATTGGATTAATTTTGCCGGTACACAAACAATTTGTATCTTGAACAAGCTCGATAATTGGATTACATTCCATACGTGTCTTCTTACCTGACATGGCCAGGTAATTGATGTCATGTCCAGCCGCTGTGGCATACATTCCGCTTTGTCCGTATCCTGTAAGGCGTGCGTACACTAGACTGGGATTTTCCTTTAGCAAGTCCTCTGGACCAAGACCGAGTTTCTCCATCACACCTGAAACATCATAAGATAGATGATTTGTACTTATCAACATTGTGTTCCCCCGCTACACTGTCATTCATCATTCGCGCCTCACTACGTCATGTTTTTTGAGCCATCATTTTTTGTTGCGATTTGCCAGTGAAGTACATAATTCAACTTGGGTATTGTTTGTGGTCAATATTGTTTTAAAATGTTATAAGAAAACAATGTATTATTTGAAAAAAACAAAACAATAACCGTAATATTGAATCGCAAATCACAGTATAATCAATAGTCTTGATATAAATCTACAAGTATTGTGATTTGAATCAAATCGGGACATATATGAATCATACCACCCCGAGTGGAAAGTATGTACAGTTCCTAAATAAAGATTGTCATGGTCCCACCTTTGCGGTAGGGCTCCAAGACGACGTCGGACTGGACACAGAGCTTCCGGAGCAGAGAGACACCCTCTGAGGTCTTCAGGTTGATGGCCACAGAACGTTTGCCGCGAGCCTGCATGTCCATCGAAGCCCCGGCCTTAGTGCGGTCTACGCGGACCACATTGGCGCCGAAATCGGCCAGGATCATCCCGCAGAACGGTGCCGGAGCAAGGCCCGCCAGCTCGACCACACGGACTCCAGCCAAGGCCATTTTGAAAACACTGCATACAAATGTTTACAAAAATACATATTGTTTTTCTTTAAATCGATTAACAGACATTGTAACTGTTCAGGAACTGCTGATGTTTAACCCTAATTATGATGGGAATTATTATTTGAAAATCTGTAATGACTGTGAGCAAGGAAAGCCACAGAAGCTCATGCACTTCCAAAAGTTATTTGAACGGGACAAACAGTCAAACATACAAATACAGTTGCAAGGAGCTGCTGTAGTCGACAACTCACACCCAGACACTCACACCTAAACTGACTCCAACTCTTGACTTCACTCACTAGACCTTCAAAAAGCAAGCGACTATTACGTGCAGTAATCACAATTTCTAAAAACATTTAACAAATTCTGTGTTATGTTTTTATGCGTCTTATTTTTCTGTATTGAAAGCAGCGTGGAAAAATGAATCGTTTCGGGGAAGCTGGAACGGATAATAATGACAATATTGATGTCAATTAATTTTAACTGGGAAAATTTAGTTCATATACACTCAAATTGTGTTTGTTCGTGTAACGAATTAATATCACAAGCCGTATTTCAAAAAGATATATGAGGATATCAGGAAAAGAGAAGTGTCCGCGGTCCCTTGAACTCACCACGGCTAAAAACAAAGCTAAGTTACTCGTGTTACGAGTCACGACGCAGACATCTCAACTAAAGTACAAACTATTCCAAAGTCCAAAGTCACACTCTCATGTTTTCTGTTGGCCAGTTGCTGCTAAGTGCGACTTTTCCCAACGTGCGACGCACACGACAAACACACGCAGTAATATTCGACAAGTAGTTGTTTTTTTTTCTATCGCTACAAAAAAAGAACAAAATCAAATTTGGCCAACCTAACCTGTATTTTGATTGCCCGGTGAAATTGTTCCTCCTGAAGAGTTGAATTACTGTGTGAAGTTGCGCGCGCAGCCAGCATGGATCACGTGACTGAAATCGTTGGAGATGATCAAGCCGTTCCGTGTCACGTGATCAGACAATTTACTCTTAATAAAACCCGCACACTTTTAATACACATAGGTCATAAGAGTTCACTTGGCTAAAGCCGCCGTGGAATTCAATGTATGGTATTCATTCATACGTTATAAAAAGTATTTGCTAACATTGTACACTGGATCCTACCTCCTTGTGTTCGACGACCTACGCTGATATAAAAGTGAGCATTGCACATGGCTGTGCTACCTCAATGGCTTCTGGGAATTTGAGTTTTTGATGGTGCGCCGTTGAATTAAAACGAAAATAATTCGAATGTATAAAATAACGTGTTTACGTTCAGAGCATATTAAATAATTCATTTGTGATTAAAATGGAAGCAAAAAATATGCTTCGTGTCAAAATCGTTGGCAAACTTACACATATTTTTTAAATGTATGACACGCACAAGCAGTGTGACTGTGTTAAGTGGCTTGTTAACAACATACGATGCTTATAATAAAGAAAAAAATATTCATTCAGCACAATAAATATTTCAGAATACTGTACATATTACGGCAGGGCAGCTCTTTCGAGAGGCTGCATGTGTTGGGAGAATATATACAGGAAAATTATTCACTTCTGTACTTATTTTTCTGCCAATAAACTTGTGATTCAACGTGATAAGAAGCACACAAGGCTGCGCATGAAGAGTTGCTTGTGGCACATTCTTCAAAATGTCAAAGCACAAAAGAGATATGAAAAATATCGCTTCTCGTGAGTCAGGTCAGATTTTCTCGCCGTGACCTTTCTTGATATTTATTTGTTGTTGACATATAAAATAATATAAATCTGGACGCCAAGCTTTGAATTTTCCGACTCTTCTTAGCTCTCTCATTTCAGTGCAATGGAAGGGAATCGTGGGATCCTGCTGAATATCTAAATTTGCAAAGTTGCAAAGAAATTGCTAGTTTATTAATCATGATAATAAACATACTGTTGCCAATTTAAGTGAGTTATATGAGCCCCGGGAAACGCAAAAGGATGGAATCTAAAACTAGCACGCTGTATAAAGTGGAAATTGAATTTAAAATCTCTGCCTCCCTCTATTGGCCATATACTATAACTGCACTTGACAGCGACCCATGACCTAAGCTTTACTGTACAGTGGTGGATGGTCCTTGCTTGAGAACCCCTTTTTAATTAATTTGAGCTTTGAAAAAGTCGCCTCTTAGAGAAAAAAGTACAAACCCAATTCCAGTGAATAAACCACAAGACAATGTTATTCCAATTACCGGTATGTTCAACCTATATCTCATGGAATACATGACAAAGACTGGCCTGCCTGCAGTCCAGATCTGTCTCCCGTTGAAAACGTGTGCCCCATCATCAAGCATAAAATACTATCCCTACATCAAGCAAGAATTGAAAAGAATTCCACTGACAAAGCTTCAATAATTTGTGTCCTCAGTTCTCAAACATTAATTAAATTCAAAATTCTGTTGTGTTTTTCTTTTTGTTAGTATTATTGGGTGCATATATCAGCATGAGCTAATAAGATGCACACTTGATTCCTGGGTAAATGACATTTAACCCTTTCGTACAGCAATAATGATAACCTGTAACATGATAAGCTGTCCACTGTGGTAAATATCTTGCATTTGAGGAAACACAATGGAATGGCTCCCATAGGAGGGATCACAACAATGTCATGCACGGAGCTGTGCCGCAAGACCTTTCCTGTAATATCACAGTCAGGAAGTCAGGTTTCCCTGTAAACAAAAGGTCATGAGAAGCATCCAGAAAGGACGCCATGCTGTGAATAACCACGCATCATCACTTGCCGCAAAATAAACAAAAAAATCATTCTACATGCCTCAATACTATCCAACGTTATCCTCTCAAACAACGGTGAAGTAAGTCATATTCTTTTGGAGAACAGTCACAAGAATAAAGTTGTATTTTCACAGGACAAATAATTAAAAATGTATGAGGATAAAGTTATGTACAGCTCATGAACCCAACGAGGCTCTTGTTGGAGTGTTTGTTTGCTGATATGACGACATTAGCAGATGCCAACTTTGACACGCTTGCATTATTGTTCTGAACAATTAGTCGTACATGACGTGGGCGTGGTTAATTGGAAACGCAGACGGCTTGGGAACAATGGCGGGGTGGTGGACCAGCTGTTTTGAGAGTCGTCGTGAGGTCTAAACGTCCGGGTGGGAGACAGTACAGGCGTCTGCATACGTGATGCAGATAGAGTACATGCAAATTAAATTACAGTCTAAGTGGCAAAAGAGCTACCGTTCTGTAGAAGAATAAAAACATGAAAGTGATGATTAAAAAAAGCCTCTGGTAAAAGTACTGACCAGTGCTTGAGAGATTTGTTCAACCAATAGCTAGCTAGCATCAGCCTAACTTTTATGCTATCAAAACAGCATGTTCACATCCCTTTGCTAATGTTCCAAACTGACTAACTAAATTAGCTCATGCTAACAACGAAAATATAGCGAAATATATACGTCACAGCAAACTCCCTTCCATCACAGGGGTTACATTCCAGACCATCCCCGTAAATAGTGAAGTAAAAATATTGTACGTACGGTGGTACGGTGTACCAATCCCTTTGTTTACAGTAAACCACAAATAAACCTTTCATAATCATTTCACAATATACATTAGTAATAATGTCCAAAGATGGACATTATGAAATAAACCTACAGCGATGGCTTTCTGTAGGCGTAAAAAGTAGGATTAAGGAGTATTTCACATTCAATAATCTTCAGCAAAAGCGAGGCTACAAATATTTCCAGTTTTCTCACTTCTTATTTTCAAATTTACACAGTATCAAATACTGTATAAGTATTATCTCCCGCTAGTTACAGCTTTTGTTTTTTTTTTTTTAAATAATCACCCGCAGAGATACAAAAAGAATAACAAGCCGATTTGGACATGTAAGCAATAGAAAGTACATATGTTTTCAAATTGAAGCAGTAAAAGTAAAAAGTCAGTATGAACAAAAGTATTTTGTCATTTCCCACAAATGCGAATAATTCACAACAGAACCCTTATCAAAAAAAACGTGGTTTTTTTTTTAGGTACCAGTGGGAGTTGGTGTTATCCTCAGCAACGGATGCGGGGATGTGCCGGTGTTTTCTCCACGGGGCTTTTTAAACGACATCCTCAAAACTGAGGAGGGGGAAAAAAAACATTGGGAAGTGAGAGCGGAGCCAAGAACGTACTACATCCTGTACTGTGAAGATAAAACACAGGTACAACCTTAAGTTGGGCGGGACAAATTTGAGCACAATCATCCTGAGCGATTCTTGTGTGGTGTGAGGTGGGGCCATTTTTTTTTCTCCCAGCTACACATTCAGACAATTGGCTGATTTGGAGCAAGAATTCTCCCTTCGAGTCAAAGTCAGCAAAGGACCAATTCTCGGATGTCTCGAAGGAGAGTATCCTGAGCGATTACCTTGTGGTGTGGGCCATGTAAAGAGTGATTTTTCTTCACGTAAGCGTTTTTTTTTTCCCGCTAAATGGGTTACATTAGAATATTTTTCACCTCTACCGATGAAAGTCAGCAAATGCTCAGTCTTTGACATGCATGGGAAGCGTTTCCACCGCTGGACTGATTACAATAAAAGTCGGCCAAGTGCTTTCTCGGGAAGATGTAAACTTGGGGAAAAAAAGGAATGTTATTACTGGCAGCTACTAGTGTGTCTGTTCACACACTAGAAAAAAAACCCTCTGGTGAGTTTCCCACATTATGGCTGACTTTTTGAAAAATAGTAAGAATTAATGCCACACTTAACAAACCAGAGCAATAGTGATGCGGGGAATAACATCCGACACAAGTACGAGAGTAAAGTCATCAAAAAAATAAAACGCAAGTCCAAATAAAATTGTAAAATGAGTCCAAATATATTTAGAAGTTATAGTTACTCATTAGTTCCGATTCAGGATCTACTCAAGTTTTCCCTGATCCTATTTGGATAGCCAAGCTTTTATTTGATGGTTCTTCAAGCAGCAGTCAGCCTTGTGGCAGGTGGTTGGCCTTTCCGCAGTTAAGAATCTCACGATCCCTGACTTTCTGACTATAGTTAGCCACGCTAGCCTTCGAGCTCAAACCGCAGCTAAATATAGCCTGCCGGATGCATTGTTTATTATTCAAAACATCTCTTTAAAAAAAATAAAAAGGCGCTTCACCTCGAAAACAAATTTTGAATGTGTGTGTGCCCCCCACCATAATTCCACTTTTGAAAAACTATTTATTCTTGTATCAGCACAACTAATGAGGGTGCTTTTTCCTTATGATTTTTGTACATATTGGGTAGTGGTCCCCCCCACGCCCCAACCACCCCGTAACAACTTTAATCTTACACGATTACAACTTTTCCTTCAAAACAAGACAATTTGAATCCGATACAGGGGTTGGGGTGCCTCGATTGGCTTTGCTTCCCAAAACCAGATTAAAGTTATGCTCCTTTGGCACAACAACAACAAATGATGTATTTTGGCCGCTCCCAGTTGATCTTTTAAATCATGCAGTAAATAAATCATGACGATCTTCAGATACTGGCACAGAATTGAACAAAAAGTATTTTGTAGAGAAAGAGCAGGAAAAGTTATGACTCCCACAAGTCAAGGCTTTGAACATGTGTCCAAGATTGAAATCACCCCTTGAGGTAAGATTGCAGGAATGAAATGCCAGCAAAGCTTAAAAAAAAAAAAAGATGTGAATAACTAAGTAACATAACCATTTCTAAGAAATGGAATGTATTCGGCAGAATGGCTGCTGACTATTGTTATGAAATGACAGTGCTTGTTGCTAGGCAAATTTCAAAGCCCAGAAAGTCCAAATTGGCAGATGCCATTCTGCACACTCTGTTGCCCCACTCAACACAGAGAAAGTTGGCAGACCCCTGCCCCCCCACCTCCGCCCTCTCCCCCAGCCCCCAAATACAAACTGTGCAAGTGAATCACTACAACAACAAGCATTATTTAGCAAGATTCCGTCTGATTTGTGGCATGGTGCACAGCATCATTTGCCTTGCACTTGCTGATTCTAATTCGGGAGATTTTATTTTTATTTTTTTGGGGTGGCATATAAAGTTATTCACTTTTTATAATATTTCCCACATCGTTACGATGCCCAAGCGATGACCTCTTTTTGATGTATGTGATGTTGTCCTCGCACACAATGAGGACAACCTCCAGCTGTTTTGTGCGTTTTCCTGTTATGTGGATCACATACTCAATGTGCTCTTTTTCAAGGTGGACTCGCCCTCATGGCGCAACACAATGGCGGTCGTCCCCGCCGTCTATTTTTAAAAGCGGGACAGCAGATGAAAACGCCTCAGCCGAAGACGTTTGGGTGTGCGTTCGTTCTCGTTAGCGAGCCGCATTATTTGCGCCAGCAGATGAATATGTTAGCCGTTTATTCAAATCATATCACCCTGAAGGCTGCAGGTGTGCCGTAGGTGTGTGTGTATCGGTGGTGTGACGTAACCAAATACAAATAATCTGGAACTGTACTTAAATTTAAAAAAAAAAAATCGGGATTTGCTATTTATTAGCATGACTGCTATGTATGGATTGTTAATAAAATTATAAAGTACATTTCAGCAGTTGGCTTTATTTTTAATTGACTGTTAAAAAATGGGAGGCGGGGCTAAAACTGTCATTTTCGTTAGTACAACTTGAAAATGGAAATTATTGCATTTTATGGCAACAACGTTCGTTTTAGCAAAACACAGCAACCAATTTTCTGAGTTGTTTTTACTTTGATCAATAATTGGGGGGCAATGAAAGGGGGTAAGTAGTTTGGTAAACTCTTATTCCTTTGTTGGAAATGCACTCAAGTTCAACATGAGCAAAATTGAAAGTATTTTGTTTAATTGTCCCAACTGAACATTTGAACTATTTTTTTTCCCTCACAGGTACAAGCTAAAAGTTCCAGCAAATTAATTAAACGGGGTTGAATCGGCGCTTCTACTTTCCGCAGAGTATCTGGACTTCTACTAAGTATAGTTTGTGTACTTTTTGCCATCTGTGTGTGTGTGTGTATTTATATTTAGATGGACCAGGCTGGTATGATTTGCCAATGACTGGGAACAAAGCCCAGTGGGTCAGGTTTTAATGACACCATGTGGACCGGGTCACCTCAAGGCTGTATCCTTTCACCTTTAAACACATTTGATAAGATCTCAACTTTCATAAAATCTGTGATTCATACCACTCACAAGATGAGTCATAAAGAGAGGAAAGAAATGAAATGGACTAGCAGCGCCTTCGATGAGATAAAGGTCATAAGTTTCACTTTTTTTTCCCCCCACTTGCTCAGTACAAAGCAAGTAAGGCTCCAGACTTTGTGTGGTCCCAGAAAAAAAGGAGAAAAATCACAAATAGAGAAAAAAAAGGAAAAAAATCTGTACAGAATTACGAAAATGCAAGGTCTGTATTACAACTTAAAACTGTAGTTTTAAGTTGTAATATCAGCAGTCGCCTCTAAATGGCACAAGTGTCTATGTTGCACTTCCACTGGGTCTTCTACTGCCCTATACTGTACTATACTGCAAGTAGCCGATTTATTTTTTTGTTTTTTGTTGCTGATTTGGAACGATATGCAGGACAAACACAGTACAGCAATAATATCAAAATTTTGAGTGCGAAAAAAAATACTTTGTTGGTTTCTGGGTCAGCAGTTTGTGCCGCCCTTGAATGGTATTTTTTTTAACAAGAGAGCCCTTTGGACTAGGAAAAAAAACACATTATGTGGTTATTTCTGATTTATTTTTATTACCCGTCGTTGTTTAGGTTAGGATGAAAACTTGGCACAAGACCACGGCGGACAGCTGCCTCTCTCGCTCAAACAGCTCACCAGAGCAAGCACTATTTAAAGAAAAAAAAAAAAAGAAAAAAAAGTTTTGGATCCCATTCTGTGCAGTAAATGTATCATAGCCAAACTTGTACTCTCAAGTGTATTGCGATGACAATGGGGAGTCTTGTGTTGTGTGTAACGTTTCCTTGTTATGGGGATCAACACAAGAGGGCCCCTCTTATCCTTGTTTGGGTTGGGAGGAGGGCGCGGACTCACAAGCTGGGGGGGTGGGGGGGGGCGGCGGCTATGTGGGTGGGGGGTGGGGTTGTACAAAGTGGGATGGGAACTTCAAAACGCGCTCGAGACTCTCGCGCGTTCCCGCGTAGCCAATGGGCGCTCGCTTAGCCAGACTCTGCCCGCCATACAAATAAGCGGGGCCTCACTTTTTATGAACCCACTTTTAAGGTCTTTGTGCCGTGGCGAGATCCTCCGCGGTGATTAAGTAAACTGCACGCCTAGAGTTGCAAAACGTCCAGAAACTTTTCCCGGGCTTTTTTTTTCTGAAGGAAAAACTTTTTTTTGTGGTGGGAGGGGGGATTGGGGGAATTTTTTTTTTTTGGTTGACGTCTCCACCTGCGAGCATGACGAGGAGGTCGTGCGCGATCTACGCGGTGGGCGTCATTAGCGCCATCCTGCTCATCGTGGGCATCGGCCTGACCGCCTCCCAGGCTTTCCGCAAGCTGATGTACAACCGTCTCAAGAAGGTATACAAAACAAGCGTCCACTTTTTTCCCCCTCTCTCGTGTGTGTGTGTGTGTGTGCGTGTGTTTTGCATGAGGTACTTTACCACGCTGCCCTGCATTTATTTCCGCTATGCTATTTATGTCCGCTATGCGGATGACAGTTGACGGTTGACAAGTGAGGTGACTGTGTTCCGGCAGAGAGCAATCATCAGATCCATGCACTTCTGTAAAAAAAAAAAAATATATATATATATAGATACTGTATATATCAAGCACTTAAAGACTCTTAGAAAATGTTGCTTGAAGCCACGTTGTAGAATTATGACTTCTGTTAAATATTTGAACTGTATGGCGTTTGCTGTGCTTAAATATCCATCCATCCCTGCTATCTTCGGGCATAGGAGGGGTACACCGTGCACTGGCCGCCAGCCAATCACAGTGTACACATAGAGGAACAACTATTCGCGCTCACAATCACGCTTAGGGACAATTAAGGAGTGCCCAATCAACCTCCCATGCATGTTTTTGGAATGTGGGAGGAAACTGGAGGACCCGGAGAAAACCGACGCAGGCACAGGAGAGAGAACATGCAAATTGCACACAGTGAGGCCAAAGCGGGAATAGAACCCTGCACCTCTGCACTGTGAGGCCGCCGTGCTAACCGTTGGTTCACCGTGCCGCCAGGTATAAAAAGTCATTTTCTGGTATTGAAAAAACGGTTTTTATTTTTTGGGCATTTGAGAACTGTTCTCATTAGGCGTAAACAGCAGAATGAAACAAAAAGCGAAATAGAAGCAAACACAAAAAAGATACATGGCAAAATGTGCATATTTGTTTTTTCACTCACAGTAAATATAAAATTATTGCAAAAAATAAACTGAAAAAAAGATGCCATTTTTGCCAAGCGCGTCTGTTTATGGGCTTATTCGTTACAGATGTCTTTATTTTGGCTTGGGATAAATACAGTTCACGATATCTTGAATTCAAGATGGTTTAAGTGCGGCTTCTTAAATATCTGCACGTGGAACTATGACTGGTCTAAATGACCTTGCAGAAATCTCAAACTGGGAGTTCCAGATGTCTGTTGCAATTCTGTTGCAAATTTTTGCAAGTCTCCAGCGTATCTCTATCACTATCTTTAAGGAGAAAAACCCCATTCATTCGAATGACAAAAGTGATGTCAGGTCAAGCTGCCCCCCCCCCCAAAAAAAACAAAAAAACAAACAAAACAAAAAAAGCACAGACAATTGAAAATTCTACTTAAAGTGTATTTTGTTGTACGAACGACCGAACTAGTTTTCCTATAAAAAAAAAAAAAATTTTTTTTTTAAAAAAGCACCAAATTGCTGGGAATATTTTCCATGAAAAAAAAACACGTGTGAATGGTGATGAGCATATCTTGACCTATGTCGGACTGCTTTTCAAGTCCTTCATAAGCAAAAAGAGTTTTGTGAGACTTTTGTGGCCGGGTTTTTTTTTTTTTTTGCATATTGTCACTGAGAACCAAAAGAGCGCACTTGTACTTCCCAGAAAACATTATCAAAAATACACTCATCTCAAAAACACAGCAGTCATCACTTTGCAGTTGTTTTCAAGCCATTAACTAACGATGGAAATTTGAAACTCAAAGTGTGAGAGAGAAACAAAAAGAAATTAAAAGCGATGGTTCGGACAGATTATTCGCAGTTCCTTTTGCTTTATGATGACGTCCGCAGGTCAGAGAATTTGCGTGTCCAGGAATAATTTTGCAGGGGGCGGAGGGGCCACCAATGGTTTTTATTTGTGGTATTGGTGTTTTTAACACATGATATCAAAGCACGCGCAGTCAGCTGCTTCGTGCAAACTGAAAGGAAAATATTTTTTTTGCAGTGTTCTGCAATTCTCCTTCATTCATATTCTCAGAAATACCATCAAGGCGTCGATCGCAGTCACTTTGTTTGCGTCAAGGATATCCATGGGCTGGTCTGTTCTTGATGATTCCAACATAGGAAGCATCGACGTACAAAGCGGAGCACTCGCCTATCGCCGTAGCAACCTTTGTTTCATCCGATTGTTTCATATTTAAGGCAAATATCAACTATTATTATGACTGCAGTACCTTCAGACTCGTGCACAAATTTGGGTCACGGTCTGCAAAGCCCCCAGTATTAAAAACTTTGGATACTGTACGGAATGGAGAATAGAAGGCATATTATTTTCCGAAATTAGCCATGAAAGATTTAAGGTAGTTCAAGACCAAGACTTTCTGGAGGATGACATCAGGTCAAGACCAAGAGGTTGAGGACTCTAGACCAAGTCACGTCCGGGACGAAATGAGACCGAGTCAAGACCCAAAACTTGAAGAACATAAGGCAAGTCAACATTAAACAATCAATTCCACACATGGCAGAATTCTATAACTCATTCAGTACCAGCCAATTTTAGACCAAGTCTGAAAAGACGTTTAGAAACGTCTTTGGGAGTGAATGAGTTTTTTTAAAAAAATGGCGTCCAAGTGGCTACATTAGGCACGAAATCAAATTATTTGGCTAATTTCAGTCTAAATAATCAACCACTGCAGTCTTCCACCTTTCTCGTGCATCGACATTAACCCCTTACAGGGACAGCGCTCACTACAGTGGACAGCTTATCATTATTTGTGCACCAAAGGGTTAAAATGGAGGGGGGGGGGTGGAGTTGAAAAAAAAAGTGCACGTCAAAGTCACGTTTTAATTTCCTCAGGAAGTAGGCTACTTAGTTCTGTGTCCTCGGAAAGGGAGGTTTCGACCCCAAATGGTTCCTTTAATGTCCCATTAAATGGGCTCGTTACTTGTCGGTTGATTGACACATGAAAGCAAACGTTCAGATCTCAATCTTTCTACTTGAAAGAAATTCCTTGGCAAAGCATCGATTCCAATCTCATCCCCCCCCCTCCTCCTCCCCTCCCCATCAGGGGGTGATAATGGTGGAAATAGTGCAGTGGGTTGCCACTTGGACATGAATGCGGGTTGTTGCTAGGTGTTGAATATGAGGGTATGATTATGGAAATTGGTCAAGAATGTGGACCACTTTATATTGCTACTGGTACACAGATCCGGCTTAAATGCCAGGAAGGTTTTGAGTTCCAGAGGTGGACCGTGCATTTGGTACCCACGCTTAATCCGCTTTCACATCGGAAAACTATGAAACTGTCAGTCCTACACAAAAAGCCCCCCACGACAGTTACGCAAAATGAAGAGACTGCTGGGATTATACGTTTTCATACGTTTTCACGAGTGGGTTCTGACTTCAGAGCTGGTTGCCGTGACGGCTTTCAATGTTCAGAAATTTGATCCTTGGTACTAAATCCTTGGTAGGATAATGGACAATTTACAACTTCCAGACGTGATGCAAGTACAGATCAAGATCAGGGAGGTTGCCAAGTCAAAACTTTGAGGAGTTGAGACCAACGATGCGGGCTGTCAGTAACAAGTCAAGATCCGACCTGACTGTGAGGTGAGGCGGGCTGAGACCAAGACTTGAGGATTTAAGACCGCGTCCAGACCAAAACATTCAGGAGTTGCGACCAAGACAAGACAGGTTGAGACCAAGTCAAGCCCAAGACAACAGGGGGCGACAGTTTTACCTGAAGCAGGTCAAGGCCAAGTCAAAACTAAGACCGACTTCACACCAAGTCGAACCCAAGACCGGTTTAGATAGGCTAAAGCAGGGGTGTCCAAACTTTTTGCCAAGGGGGCCAGATTTTATGTGGTAAAATGTCGGGGGGCCGACCTTGGCTGACATTCTTTACATTGAACAACAATATTGTTCAGCAAATTTTAGTAAGCCAGTCTGTTTCACATTTCCATTTTTATTTGAATTTCAACAATCTTAAGAATTTCTTTTGGTTCATTTGAAACAGGTATATCACATGTAACTGTTTATTCACTTGACTTTTTCTTAAACAGAAGTCTCCTGAGCGCAAATTGATTGATTTTGAAATATAAAATGTATCACCATGACTTTTCAATAGTCACAAAACCTTTGACTCGAACAACAGGGAAATTAACATGCAATACACATATCCACAACTGCAAGGATCATTTGAAATATGACATATCAGTCAATATAAACACGGAGTGATGTCTTGTTAACTCGTGAGTGATGCCCTCTAGTGTCTAAATGCTATTACTCATTTAGTGAATGCTATTACTCATTTAGCCACTAGAGGGAAGCAGTACTCTATGAAACATCACTCACCAGTCTACGAGACCTCAGTCAATGCAACACGTGTTCCATTGCGCCCAACCTGCGGGCCAGACGGCACTGATTTTATGACGGGGGCCGAGGGCCGGATGAAATTCGACCGCGGGCCGGATTTGGCCCGCGGGCCGGACTTTGGACATGCCTGGGCTAAAGGTTTGAGACTAGATTCAGAACTGAGATAGGCAGGTCGAGAATAACTGAAGACCGTTACTTTGAGGAGTTGCGGCAGATCTGAGGCCGATCAAAGCCACATTTTTGTGCCATTTTATTTATTATTTTTCGTGGTGTACCGTAGAGATCTTCTCATGTGAAATGGGCGCCTTGGCTCATGAACGGTTGGGAGGCACTCGTCTATGGAACCCTCCGCCGCAAAATAACAGCGTCAACGTTAAACAGTCTTTATGTTCCATTGTTTCGGAGAAGATTTTAAAGAATATCCTGCGGCTGTGCGTTATTCATGCCTGTGTTTTTCCTCCCGTCTCGACATCAAAGTCGTCGCGCTACGCCTATTTGCTTATTCACCTGCTACATTTGTTTTCCATCGGGGAGTGGCGTAGATGAGAGGGCTTCTCTGTTCCTGTTTTCCTTGCGCTATTTCATGTCGCATGCTGCGAGGGCGGCCATGTTGAATAGTGCGATGAAAAACAACAACAACAAAAAAAGAGCATGAAAGGACAGCGGACCGAAAAGAGTACGCTCTGCCCTCTTCAATCCAAGGTGACAGCTTTATTGTCCTTGACCACTTTGTGAAATGTCCGTCTGAGGATGAGTAGAATGGAAAGCCAGAGGAGGAGGGCTCCCGGAACGCTGGGGATACTTTGGCCCACTCTCCCTTTTTGGGGGGGTTAATTTACATCCATACACTACTTTGAACAAAACTGACACAACTAGGCCAAACTGAGATTTCCACCTCATGTGTGGTTGAAAGACAAACTAAACCTCCACCACACCCCCCTCTTCTCTTCCTTCTCGCCTTCCCCCCCGTGTTTTGCCAATTCCTCAAAAGAACCCCGCGGTGAATCGTCGGGGATCGTTGTCCGCAAGCGTAAAAACGTTTTGGGGAGTTTTGGCTTTCGGGAGGCTGCTTCTGGAGCTCAGGCCTGAGGAATGCGGCCCAGATCATTAAGGTCGCAGTCCCGTGCAACCATTAGAACTTGGGCTTTACGAATCACATGATCTGTCAGTGACTCTCTCTCTCCCTGAGCGCCCGTAGTCAATGGCAACCGTCTGACAATGGAACTATGGCGGGGTCTCCCCTAATACCATTCATGTGCATGGCCAATGCACTTGTCAGACAGAGGAACCCCTTCGTGGTCCCCCTTAAGATGTTTTTGTTCTCTGGGCTGTTTTTGTTCGGAATACGCCATCCAGACTAAAAAATGTGCGGTCACTTTTTCTTAACTTGAAATGTTAATCACTTGAAATTCAGATCGCCGGCGCAGTCTGGAGTTACTACCGAGTTTGTCAGCTAACTGAAGGTGTCTTAACAGGAGATTGTTTTGGTGGAGGGAAGCCGCGTGTTTGAGTCATGGAAGAGGCCGCCACCTCCCGTCTACATGGAGTACTTCTTCTTCAACGTCACCAACTTGGATGAGTTCCTTGCAGGGGCCAAGCCAGTCGTCAACCAGGTCGGACCCTACACGTACAGGTGGGGTGCAAGACTTTAAAATATGAATAACTGATGCTTGATCTGAAGTGTGCTACTTGGAAGTCCCCCCAGAAAATGTGATTGTCTAGCGACAAGGACCAACCTAGAAATGGACATTTCGACTTTAGGAGTCAAGATCAAGACCGAGGCAGGTGAAGGACAAGTCTTTCAGAAGTTGAAGCCAAGTCTTGACCAAGACACAAAACCTTGAGGAGTTCGGATCCGGACAAGTCAAGAACTTTGACGAGTCCTGACCAGGTCCAGAACGAAACTCAATCTTTGAGCAGTTGAGCACAAGTCAAGAACAAGACCATGGTAGGTGAGACAGTCAAGACCGAAGGCTTTGAGGAGTTTAAACAAAAGTCCAGACAAGCTCAAGTCAGGATCAAGACTTTGATGAATTGAGACAGTGCAGACCAATACGTAGGACTTGAGACCAAGTCAAGGCCACGTTTTTTTCCCCCCAGGTATTTTTTGATGGACAAGAAGCAGGTCGAGACAAAATCAAGATAGACTGAGAATTTGAGGCCAAAACCTGCCCCGAGACGGAGGTCGGTAACGACCAAGTCGAACCATAGACTTTCAGGAGACGTTTTCTGAATAACAAGCACTCTGTCGGTTCTTTGGCTTTTAATGCGTGCCAATTGTTTAAATATCAAATCATTTTTGTGTCGTTTTGTGTCACGCAAAGAGAGTACAGGTACAAGGACAACGTGACCATGGTGAACGATGGCAAAATGGTGTCGGCATACAACACGAAAAGCTTCGTCTTCCTGAGAGACAAGTCTGTTGGCGACCCTGCGTTGGATAACATCGTCACTGTTAATATACCCGCTTGGGTAAGGAAAGATCGACGATGACAAGCCATTGGCCACCGTGTCCTCTCGGCTCAAGTCCACCTCCCTCCCTTGTAGGCGGTGATGAACAAGGCCAAAGGGAGCTTCTGGAAATCCTCGATCGTGTCCGTCTGGATGAACACGCTCAAAAGCGGATTGTTCACCACTCGCACCGTGGACGAACTGCTGTGGGGCTATGAGGACCCCCTGCTGGCCCGAATCGCTCAAATGAGTCCAGAAGTGGACACGATTTTTGGTCTTATGTACGGGGTAGGTAAAGATTTGCTTGATTTAAAAAGAGACGAAATGTATTTTTTATTATTATTTTATTTAATTTATTTTTATTCTTTGAAAAGGAAGACGAGTGGATGGAGTTTTTAAATCTGGGAGGGCTTCGTTTTTGGGTTCATTTGTTGTTAGATTTTTTTTTAAAGTATGGTAAGAGGATCTTTAAAAAAAACGACCATGAAATTGCAATATTCTGCAGGGGGAAAAAAATTAATCACAATTAGCTTCCTTCTCGAAATCGATCAGCACTACTCCAGACCCGCCCACAAAAGTCGATAATCCATCCCTGTGTAAACAAAGATCTGAAAAGTACATACACGCAGCTCTCCTTTCCCACGTGCGAGGGCATCACACCAAGTATACGGTTCATAACTGTTATTTTGAACCAACCCAAAAAGATATTTTCAGATGGGAAACAGGATACATCCACTTGAGGGAGGTGGTTTTGGTTTTTGTCTTAAGTGGGCGTCAATGGCCAATATTTGAGGAAATACAGAACATGAAGATTTGTCCTCCCTGCTCCCCAGAAAAATGGAACCAACGATGGGGAATTCATCTTTCACACCGGGGAGCAGAATTACTTGGATTACGGCCGAGTGGAAACATGGAAAGGTCAAAGGTAACGCATTCCTCCCTTACTTTGGCCAGAAGCTTTCTTGCGTCAACTTCTATCTGCTCAAAATAGATGCCGATTCTGTCTGGGTTTGTTATTTATTTATTTATTCATCTATTTTTGGGGGGTGGATGTTTGGCCTCAGCTCTTAACGCTTGTTCTTCTTTACGACCCGTATCATCAAACACTTCTCTCCAATTTTCTGGCATCGACATGACCGATGGCAACTGGTATGAAAACGGAAAACGGACGTCTCGGAAATGTTTTGCAGGCAGCTGACCTTCTGGAACTCCAATCACAGCAACACCATCGACGGGTCCGACGGAAGTGCCTTTCATCCCCTACTGAAAAAGGACGAACGCATTTATATTTTCACCCCGGACCTTTGCAGGTATTTTCATCTCGCTCGTTGTCAGTGTTTAATTGTGAGGCTTTCGTTTTTACTTCTATTGGCGCCATTATTTGTCTCCTCACAATAGTGGCTGCAGTTGCGCTACGCATCCACTAGATGAAGCTAAACTAAAGGGAATACAATACAGCTTTATTTATATCGGGCTTTCACAACCGCTGCAGCTATAAAAAAAAGCGCTTTACAAAACATTTAAAATACAATGACCAAGAAATCAGAATATTGATCCATATAGAAGGTACATCGGATTATAAACCATTGATAGTGCGGCAAATACGGTCAATGCAACGAATCCGATCAAGCGCCCAAACCAAGTTCGCGAAAGTGTTTTTATTTTTTTTCATTCACTACTATATATCCTTTATATTTATATAGGGCTTTGTTATTTAAGAAAAAATGCGATTAGGTGAGTTTTAATTTAAAAGGAAAAAAAAATGG
This sequence comes from Hippocampus zosterae, assembly GCF_025434085.1. NCBI lineage: Eukaryota > Metazoa > Chordata > Actinopteri > Syngnathiformes > Syngnathidae > Hippocampus > Hippocampus zosterae. Next base: position 10,342,765 of record NC_067468.1, read on the forward strand.
GTGACTGGGCAACCTGTGAATATGTGTGTGTGTGTGTGGTGGGGGGGTGATATCATATTGACTATTTGACATGTTTCATAAAATGTCAATAACATTGAGGAGTTAACCCGGAGTCGTGGCAAGCTTGACCGCTGAAGTTGTGCCAATCCGTCCGCTGTATGATAGCCATCCCGTAATTTAACCTTCACCTCCAAAACTCTTTGTCGCATGTGGAAAGAATCTGTGGGCGTTTTACCTTTGGCCCAGTCCAGGCGCGTGTCGTTGACCACCCTCCCTTGTCCCACATGTTTTCAAAACACTTTCACCCACTTACTCAACTCATTGTGGCTTCACGCAGGCGACGTGTTACGGGAACTAAAGGGTATCGCTGTCGCATCCGTTTCCTATCCTTTTGACTCTTACATGAGAGGAAATGCCCCCTTTGTCCTGGCGCGGACAGATTTCACACGAGCAAAGTTTGGCTACCGATTGTGCTTTTAAAACATGTATTTAAATTGACATCTGGAAAAATGTTTTTTTTTTCGGAGGGAGTGGGGGAAGGCGTATGAATAAATAAACGACAATTCCCATTTGTAACTTTTTGGCCTTCGTACTGAAAGCTGAGCCACAAAAGCCTCGAGATGTTGATGAAGTGCAGACAGGTGCGACTTGTTCAATAGCTGGCTTGTCTTTTGGTTGCCCTGGACATAAATCACTCTCCCCACTGCGGCCGTTTCTTCCAGATACAGCAGAACCTCGCCCCCCCCCTATCCCACCAGGCAAACGTTAACCCGACTGAATGATAGGAAATGGGCCCGCGATATAAAGTCATCAATTCTAATTCATTTCTCTATAGAGTAAATTGAAAAGAGGTTTTTGTGACAACACATCAAAATATAATAATCAGCAATTAGACTGTAAAAATCCACTGGATTTATCATTACTGCCGTTTTTATGTGTTCGATTAGTATTTACAGTTTGAAATGATATTTTACAAATTTTTACAATAATGATGACATTACTACTGCCCAAGTGTCGGTGAGCGTAAGCCTATGGCGCCATGAAATTCAGGCTAGAGTTAGCCCTAGCTTACAACCGCGAGTAACTGGCCACTCCCTCTCCCCCTCCACCCCAAATATTTTTTAATTCAATTCATATTTTCGCTAAAAAAATAAGGCTTTCCAAAGTATATCATAATTTTTTTAATGCGCCAGTAAATACACACGCATGCAGCGAAGACTCTCCAACTTTGACCAACAACCCAGGCTAAACTTCTCAGACATACAAACATCAACTTTCGTATGTATGCATGTATTTTCCTTCAAGTGCAACTATCGCCTTTATTGTCACTGTATTACATACAACGAAATTTAGGTGCCACTCCTTGGTGCATTTTGGCGCCATCTTGTGGAATCTCGGAATGTAAATAGAAAATATGCAAATAGGTGAGTTTTGGAGCAAATAGGAGCATAGGTGAATTTGTCAAGAGGAAATCCGCTGCTCCGCTGTACTCACTGCTCGTCTTTTAAATCTCCTCAATGTATTTCCAAAAGGATCGTTTTCCAAATTCTCTTCTCGCAGCTATGCCTGGGGCCTTTCTTGTTTTCCACCCCTCTTGGTGTCTCTCGCAAAGGTCAAGGGAAAGGCCGTTAGAGTATTGTTGTACACTGGCAAACACTGTATGGACTCTTTTGTTCCGACTGAGAAGCATCAGGATTCCCTGGGAACTGTGCAACACACTGCGACTCTCTCAGAAGTCACCATAATAACAACCTCAATGCGTTTACCGGACTTCATCGATGGTGCTGAAAGTTGGATTTGATCTACGTGGGCTTTCTATCTTTTCATCATTTCAAATTCTCGCTTTGACAGCTGCATAAGTGGACCTGCCATGCAGTAATTCAGGCGGCTAATAAGCAGACTTTCAACTTTCTCCAGGGTGAATGTTAAAAAGCCATAAACTACCGCGGCGGTTAATGATGCCATCTATAGAGGAAGTAATAAAATCCTTTGACGCTGTTCAAAGAAAGGATTGGCATATTAAGAAGGAGGGGAGTTGTGGGGCCCCCCGGGGGGTGTTGGGCGAGCAGCAACTACAGATTCCCTGAAATGTGATCGCGAAAACCCCTGCCCTCAATGGTATCAAAGTGAAATGCGGACATCCTGCCAAATTTACAAGTCAAGAGGAACCTCACTCCTTAAATTTATTGGCTGCACAGGACCATCTACATGGATTTCGAGAAGGACGTAGAGGTGAGAGGGATCCCGGCATACCGCTACACGCCGCCGCGTTCCGTCCTGGCCAGCAAAGAAGAGAACCCGGACAACGAGGGTTTCTGCGTCACCCCGCAGCAGTGCCTGGGAACGGGCCTGCTCAAAGTCAGTCCTTGTCGGAAAGGTAAACGACCGTAGCTCAGTTTATGATCGTTTCATGCTCGGTTGCGTAAACAGAAGACGGAAATCACGCCGCGCGTCCCCGGCAACCTGGAGAATCAGATGTCAGATTGCAATTGGAGTGACTCTTACTATAATTGAAGTGAATTATAAGAAATGATAATTGCGGTGAATTGTACCATATGACATTTGTGAGAATTGTATTTACTGTATTATCCGCACAATAAGACACACCTTCAACGAATGGCCTGTTTTAAAACCGTTTTCATATATGGGGCGCACCGCATTATAATGTGCATAAAATAGAAGCTACAATAGTGGCTGCGGTTGTGTTATGCATCCACTAGATGGAGCTACGCTAAGGGGAATACAATACAATACAGCTTTATTTATGGGGAGCTTTTTCCAACCGTCTAAGGTCAGGTGTCATTTGAGTCTACAAGTAAGAATGTGTGTGCGTGTGTGTGTGTGCACTGCAGTGACCTTGGCGGTTGTCCGAGGGCTGTTGCCAAACACCGAGCAGGAAAATGCTCACCCCTGCCCCACATCATGAGCTCTTAGCCCCACCGCAGGCAGACTTATGTGCAACGCCATTTTTTGTGCGATGGCGCACGTTTCAGAATTTAGCAGTGGAGACCAGCCAAGTTAACCTCACTCAGTGTTGCGTTTCATGCTTGAAACGGCCCGGGTGGACTCCATCATCGGATCGCAATGTCTCTTGTTGACAATAAGTGGAAGGAACCGAGTGGGAGTAGCGAGATTATACATGTGGATATCACTAATTAGTTCGACATCGGCATCAACGTGCACTTCTCAACCTATTGTTTCTTTTGTGACTTCAAGTAGCTCGCTGTCCCGAGACACAAGTCCGATACAATCTTAACATTGGTAGAGTTTTGTTGTATAACAATTTTTTCTTTTAAACATATTAATTTTTTTGTGTTATGAATGCATCGACACTATTTGCGTTTCGAGTTCAAACAACAGGCGTCATTGATGCCCAAGCTAAAGTATGTCCACGGAGTACAAAATACAAAAACTGATAACATCCGCTAAATTGAGTTATTTCCCTTCTCGTTTCTCCAGGTGCTCCAGTCGTGGCCTCTTTCCCTCATTTCTATCTCGGAGATTCCAAATATGTGGCAGCGATCGAAGGAATGTCGCCCGAGAGAATTCATCACCAAACCTACCTCGACCTAAACCCGGTAGGACAAGACTAAAAATAGTCTGGCGCCCCCTGATGTAGGGTCACCCTAACTGGCACTGGTTTATTAAGTTACAAGCAGTCACTTGGACGAATTTGAGTTTTGTTACAAGATGAGGAAAACAAACAAAATTGAGCAAGTAAGATACTGTAACAGCCCCAGGAGAGCCGCGTTCGTCGATGCACTTTCAGGCTTTTATTAACAATGGGATTATTCTATTCAGTTCGTTTTAATTGTGTTTTTTTAGAGCGGGATGTTTGAATTTTTTTTTCAGAAATGCTTTACTTTAATTTAGTATTAGTTTTCTTGATATATAGCGAATATGTAAAGTGGGGGAAAAAAATATCACTAAATATTGTTTAAACTCATTTCCCAAACGACAGTTCGATCTTGTTTCTTCTCTATGGCCGTTCATAGTCACGGTCTTAGGCTATTTTTCGATTGCGAGTCGTCAGACATCTTTTCAATTTTATTTTATTTTATTTTTAAATCAACCGTTTTCGTTGGACGATACATTTCTAGCGCAGACGAGGTGGAATTGCACTACTCTGCCATCTAGCGGCGCACAGGCGACAGTGCATGCTTGAGTACCGTCATGTTTTTGTTCAGCCCTTCCATTATTTTCACGCTGCAAAAGCGATAACTGGGGGATGGCAAACTGGACTCTTTTCTTTTTACAGACCACCGGCATAATTGTACGTGCCAACAAGAGGGCGCAGATCAACATCCTAATCAATAGGATACCCACATTCGCGTAAGTGTTGTGTGTGTGTGTGTGTGTGTGTGTGTGCACTTTTATTTATTTTATTTTTTAATGTGTGGAATCACAAAATTCTTTCTACGCCATTCAGGAAAACTAAAGGCCTAAACGAAACCATCTTCCCCGTCATGTTCCTGAATGAGGTGAGAAACCTGTCAAGTCTTCTAGTACGGATGTACAGATGAATCGACGCATGTTTGGGATTGTCTCAACAGAGCGTGGTTATCGATGAGGCGTCGGCGGCGAGAGTTCACAAGCTGCTGATGATTGTTAAGGTTGTTTCCAACTTCCCGCTTATCTTTGTGGCTCTGGGCGCCATTATGCTGCTGGTCCTGACCCTCCTGCTGATACGCGAGCGAAAGCAGAAGGTGAGGAGCCGCAGCGACGTTACTTTCTGTTGGCTGCCGTGCGTTTTGTTTGTCACGTCGCCTTTTGAAAAATTAAACTTTTCTTACAGGACAGCGCAGAGGAGAACACATCTTACTCTCCGGTGAGCGAAAAGGAAAAAGAAAAAGAAGACCCTCAAAATGGAACGTACATCGGCCTGACGCCCAAGGTGGACGCGCAAGCTTGAGCAAGCCAGCAGTCAATTTTTTAATTTTTTTTTTTTTAAATCGACAAAATACACTGCAAATGACCCCGTCTGTCCATCCCACCTCACCCGCTGGAACTAATTTGTCAGAGAAAACACATTTCCTTGTTTGTTTGCAGAGTTAACGAGTCTACCAATGATAGATGAAAACGTCATGAGGTGCGATTAAAACAAACATGGTTAAAATGAGGTTGAGATTAGTTTTAGGCACAGATTTTATTTTTCTTCCGAGAGCCAAGAAAAGGATGGAAAACGAAGACCAGTTGTCAGTATTAAGCCACGTAATTACAACTAAATGTTACAAAATGTGATTCTTGTGCCTGAAAAGCATCTTTGTTTGATGACAGTATTTGGAGAGGCTCAAAATTTTTCACTGGGATAAACTTTAGACCTATTAAAAAAAAAGAAAAACTGTACATTTTGTAAAATAAGAAAGTCCTTCTCATACAGTATGTTTTTTTTGTCTTGCTGTAAATGTTCATGTAGAAAGTATCCAAATGAAGAACTTCAGGTCTGCTAGAGTGGGTCAACAGTTCGATCGGGAAAAAAAAGTGCCATTTTCTGTATCGTTGTTCTGTACAAACAGCACTGACCCAAAATGGAGGACAGAGTGGAAGTGGCATTTTCCCACTTTGAGCCGTCTGATCAAATCTGTAACCGAGCCTGGGTATGAACCCCCTTTTGCACTGTTCAAAGCATCCACGCATTCATTTTCCAAAACGCTTTTCCTCACAAGGGATGCAGTAGAGCCCAGCTGATTTGGGGCAATCGGCGGAGTCCACAAGGCCAATCGCAGTGTCACTCATAGACAAATAACCATTCGCATGCACAATCACATCCTGGGGACAATTTTGAGTGTTCCCACATTCCCAAAAACATGCTCCCATGCAAGTTTTTTGGAATGTGGAAGGAAAACAGTGTGTCCGGAAAAAACAAAACAAAACAAAACAAAACATGCAGGCACAGAGGAAGGCCGGAGCCGGAATGGAACCCTGCACCTTTGCACAAAGACAAATAGGCTCTAGGCCACCCCAAGTGCATGTTGTTATTTTGCGGCCTAAACTAATCTCGTTTTCATAAACTTCAGAGAAAACGTAATTTGTTCAGAAAAAGAGCAACATAATTGAAAAACTATACGTCTGTTTATTTGAAAATTGTCATGAGTTAAAAATAATAATAAATCACGATATTACAAGAATAAAGTCATATTTAAGGTTAAGTCGTATCACGTGAGGTCAAGTTACATCTCCACTAAGGAACAACTCCCGTGGGCGGCATTACTATGTTCAATACCACACCAGCATAGAAATGGTCGTTCAGAAAATTCTCAGTTTAAAAAATATATATTTTATTTTTTCGAGTGGTGCTCCCTTGTTTTTGTGGTAACATTTGAAGGACTGCAATGCTTTGCTAATTGGGTTTTAATTTCCAGTTATTTCCTTTTTCTAATAATTTCATAATTTAGAGTTAGGTGATTATAATAATGACGATTTATGGAGAGTGCATCCTGTAGTCCAAGTTCACAGTCGCCACATGGATTCTATCACCTCTTTTATTGTGTGTGCCCATTTACCATATTCAAAAAAACTGAACGCAAAGCACAACGCTGCCCATTTTCCAAATTAGATTGTACTTTATGATATTTTCGTTATTGTTATAACCTTGTATGTATCCTAACCATTTTTTTGGGGGGGGGGGGGGAAACGTTGACTTGTTTAGACTGTGTACACGAAATAAAAGTTTAAAAACTCAGTGCAATGTTAACTACTGCTCACCAGGTGGCAGTATGTCCCGTTGAACAGCTCCTTTGCTCAAGTTCTTGGTCTGGGTTGACCACAGAGCGAGGGGGCAGATTTAGGTCCCTGACGTCGCAAAAACTGATTCATGAAGAGATGATTTAAGCAATTATCGTTTTAGTTGTAATCCATCCCCTTAAAAACAGATCCAAAACACCTAATCCTTCATAATAATTTCAATTACCCCCCCCCCCCCCCCTCCACACACACGCACACAATGGACTATTCAATTTTAATGGTCCCAATTGTCAATAAGTGTAGCTGTGATATCATTTGAAATCAATCCCACTTTCTCCTTAATCTTCACTTCACCTTTACAGATGCAAATATTTAGAAAAGTCGTATCAATAATGATCTGGCACTAAGTCGAACACAAAATCTCGGCCAAGACAACAATATTCGGACCGGGACTAAATTGTGCACGTAATTTCAGATGAAGGTGGATCTTTATGTAGACGTTTGCAGTCAGTCATCGACTATCATGAAAGGCAGTAGTGTTTCCTGATACTCCCAACAGCGTCTTGAAGGTACAGTACTAACAAGGATGTCTTTATTTGAGTGAGGGCATGGAAGAAGAGCGGGGGCAAGAAACCTGCATGGAGGCTGTCAATTGCACCACACTGCCGCATACTTCTGTGTACTCCTTCACAACAAATCAACCACGAGGAAACTAACACGGTCAAAAAAAAATATTGAAGTTAGCTCTCGTACGTTCCTTTTCCCCTTATTTATTTAGCGATTACTGAACATTAGATATAACGGGAGAATTAAAAGAATACAGTTAGAATGGACGAAATTGTCATTTCAACGCCATGATCACGCCGTGGTCCGCGCTTTTACTTTGAAGGCAACATGCACGTTGTTTCCAGTGTTTGCCGACTTGATTAGGCAAGGCGGTGCCAACCAACGCGCGTTTACAGACACACTGCTGCCGGCACCTGGTGTCAGCGCAAAACCGGCAGAGGCTTCGGCAGGACTAGACCGTTCCACCCCGATGAGACATCACCTCCATCCGGACAGGAGTGGGCCAATCACCGCGACGGGTAAGATCTCCGGACGAATGAGTCACATTTTCCCTTCCATTGCATTGCATTTTGTGATAATCAGGACTCATGTGATCTATTTTGTTTTAGTTGACTAACTTGAGGATTTTTATTACCATAACTATGCTAACTTTTTTTATGCAATGGTTCAATGGTATGTGTGATCAGGATGATTTATTATTCACTCATATGACATTTTGATAAAATCGAAAAGAGGGACACTACCCTGAGATATCAGGCAATAAAATAATAATAATAAGCGCACCCAATGTGCTTGTTCGACTTCTACATAGTTGTTTGTCTCCATCCCTCACATTCAGCACCGTGAGGCTTTTTTTTTTTATATACCAGGAAAATTGTTCTAATCCTAATTAGCACATTCCATCACCAACAAGCAATCAATACAGACTGTATTTGAAGCCAGCTGGTGTAATTTTCGGAAAATGGAGATTATGGTATTGGAGGCTGCTCGGAGCTCACTTGACTTTCAACAAGAGGCAAACAGAGAAAGGCACCACTGGTTCAGTGCGAAAAATTGCCCCATTTGAGATCCACATATTATGTGTTTTAGTCAGGTGGCATTTGCGTTTCACAGATCGCATGACAGTGTAACCTGCCCCCTCGCAATACAAAAATGTGTTGTTGGATTGCTGCCTTTGTATTTGTGTACTTTCTGCGTCAAGTTAATTTACCTTATTGGATGAATGAAGTTCTCTACGGTGAAAATGAAGTATCTACTGTAGCCATCTTGTTGCCTAAATTTCAGCCTGAATTCTCATGAACCCCCACATCACTTACCGTGCCTTGTCTTTTAAAGCCACATACATTCAAAGTAACAGATACTCCAGTGTAGAATGTGAGGATGGCGGCCCCAAGTGAACAAAAATAATACGTTTGTTTTGATATTGTTTATTGCAATTTTTTTTCAATACTACTTAATTGATGGCATATTCGATAAAATATTAACTGAAAAAAATGAGCACACCCAAGCGGAAGCTGCTGTTGACCACATCACTCATCCGCCGCCCCCACTAAGCCCCGCCTTCTGAAAGCACATGCATGTACACAGACCATGCAATCTGATTTGCTCCCCATTTTATCCTTGAAAACGTGTATCGAATATTTTTTTGAGGTTTAAAAGCAATTTTAAAAAAAATCTGGGTCAAAAATACATTGAGGCACACAAAAGCCATCTGTGATTACAATTGCTGATGACCAATTGACAATCTCCTCCTGCCATCTTATCTCCATCTACAACATCTACCGCTGGCGCAACGGCCCATTTCCCGCTCAGTAGGGGGGCCGTTCACATTTCATCTGGTGCAATGTAGCTGCGAAATAATGCAACTCTTTCAGGAAGTGGTGGACCCACTTACAGGCAAGACACTTACTTGTTTGACTCGCCTAACACTTTGGCATCCCACCGCTTGCTTTAAAAATTGCATTCTACTACCTTGCAACGTCAATTTGAATTTGATTAATCGTTCCAGCCCTCGTACGGATACGAGCCCGTGTTTGTGTGCGCGGCACGCTTGTGTACGTTTTTGTTTGCGTGTGCACATCTTAAGTCTTTTTATGCGTTTCTGTGAGTTTTGTCAGTTTGTGCGTGTATTAAGAACCTTCCATCCAGATGGCCCGTTGACAGGAAGTTTCCGAGCCAAAGTGGGCCCCCTAATGAGCAGGGGTTGGGGGGGTTGGTGCAGCACCTGAGGGGACAGAGCACATCACATCAAAGAACGCCTTTTTTTCCCATTTCCCATCTTTCTCCCCATCATCATCCAATCCTCCTCTTCATCACTTAATACGGCACCTTTTGTGCTCATCATCCTCTCCTTACACCCCCGGCTGAGGTCTGTCCGTGTGATACTTAATCCAAGGAAGCAAGGGAGTGAGGGCAGACGACGCTCGCAGCACAAGTGGCTCGTCTCCCATTGCTCATTTGACATTCCTCAATGTAATACAAGTGTAAAAATAAGAACGCTAAATAAATAAAAGGGCACCAATGAAGTACTCCTGACCTGGATGACGGAAGCGTAAATGCAACGCTGCACAAAAGCTGCTGTCGGCCACTGCTCTCACATTCAATGTCACACGGCACCTCACCAACGCTATGGGGGGGGGGGCATTCTAAGAGCCTCACTATCTTATCTGGAGCTTGAGAGTGACAGGAAATGTTTGAAGGCAGACATGGGCCTCATCGTGTGACTCAGGAAAAAAAGGGGGCGCGAGGTTGTCTGAGGTTTAAAGGTTGAATGCCTGTGAACCTGGGGGTCGCATGTGAATTCTGCTGCGGGGGTGTGACTGTCAAGCACACGTTCATTCTTTCTTCTCCATCTTATCTCATATTTTATTAGCAACCAAACGTCACCTTGAAATATGCAGTAACTTAAAAGGAAAAAAAAAACGGAAAATATATTGATATAGCATTTAAAAATGGTACATGCTGTGTATGTCTTGGCCTCTAGGGGCAGTGTAGTACACACAAGGAGATATAGATATGCGTTAATATATAGAGAGCAGAAAAAGAAAGCGCAGTTGCCCTTTATTTGACACAGTTTGGGAACAAACTGAATACCGATTGGATCCCACCTACGTAGACTCAAACAAAACTCCGAACAAAAATATTTATTTCATAGAAAAACGCACCGACAAAGTATAAACCAAAATCGCTGGTCAAAAGAAACAGGAAAACGATACTTTAACAAAAAAACAAAACAAAAAAAAAAACGCTTGCAAAAAGGCAAGGCAAGTAACACCTAGAATCCAAACGAAACAACTTAACGTCCAATTTCACCAAAACATGAACAACATCAAAACACAAATACTTACAAAGCGGGAGACTAGATCAAGAGGGCTAGCAAACAACACTTGAGCCAATAGCAACAAAGTCCAACAAGAGACGAGAGATCTCTGCAGTCTTTAAATACTTACTGACTTACTGATGAACACATGAGCAGCAGGTGTGCACGCTGGAGGAAAGGCACTCCACCGCCACCTGCTGGAGACACATAAGAACAGGATCAGGATCATGACATTATTCACACATTTTTCAGACATGTGAGTAGGAATATATTACATGGATGTGTGTTAATGTGGCGGCATGGTGAACAACTGGTTCACATGTCGGCCTCACAGTGCAGAGGTGCAGGGTTCGATTCCGACCGCGATGTTCTCCCCTCCCAATACATTTGTATTTAAACATACAAATGTGAGTAATTCTTTCAGTTGTCCGTTTAGTTTTTTTTATAGAGACTGGATCCACTCTTAAAGCTCAGATGCAGCAATTTTTCACTGTGTGTGAAAATGCGTTTCAACGGAGCTACGTTCAACGTGGGCAGGACGTTGCAGCAGTAAGTGGGAGAGGAAGTGATTTGGGGAGGTTTGAAGGAGATTGCAGCCGTGTCTGAGGCGCTTTAAGTCATCTCAATTTATGAGGATGAAAGATGAACTGACGGGAGGGACTGCTGTCATGCGGCGTTTTTCTTTTTCGCAGCGTACGGAAAATGGCGAGTTTGCCTGCTTGTAAACGAGCTCCCCGCTGTGTTTACATGTGGCTTTTATAGCATCCCACCAGGATGCGTTGAATTTATGCTTGTTTGGAGATACAAGTAGCACTTATATTTGGAACACGTTAACATTCTGTGCACTTGGGATCACATGGTTCGCTATTTCGGACCAGGTGAAAAGTTGGCAAATAGCGATTGAAAACGCGCTTGTATATTTTTCCACATGCATATTGGTTGGAATTTTTTTTTTTGGGGGGGGGAATGCTAACTTTATTTCACACAGTCATAATTAGCCGACGAATCGACTTTACTCCTCCACAATGACAAGTCACAGTGTGACACACAAGTCACTAAACGCGAAACATTGCAGCTCCGCTTACCGTGTGGCTTTGACATGATAGTTGCACCCGTGGCAGATGTGCCCGTTTCTGTACGATGGTGTGTTGGACAGCCTTGAAAGTGGCTTTGAATCTTCACACAGATTAGCTCAACAGAGGAAAGTTTCAGAAATAGGCTGATGACAAAATATTTGGTTGTTTAATTTCACATTCAAGCAGTCATTTCAGAACCCCAACTATTTGTTCAAAAGCCTTAAAAAATGAATAAAGTAAATTTCTCTATGTCCCCTTTACGCAATTTGCAGAGTAACTTGCTAACAATATTTTGCCAGAGCAATAAGAGTCAAATCTATCTCATGGATAGCAGTATTTGATGAATACCTCTCTTGCACAGTATCACGCAAAACTTGAATACTGTATTGGCTGATTGGAGAAACGCAAGCAGCGACACGACGGCGTGCTTTTGCACCAGCAATAAAATTGAAATGCAATGATTGAGTCCTGTTGAGTGAGCATGTGTGTGTGGTAGTAGCAGCCATGCGTTCTCAAGTAACCTGGGCTGAATCAGCTTATTCATTCCCCCCTGGGGAGTGCCTGGCTTTTGCCTGGAAATGTGCACCAGGTGACCAATACTTTGCTCGAGCGACTCAAGGCCTTGATTTTTCAAAAGGACGCTTTCGTGAGTTTACGTACACAAACCGAGCAGTGATCCTGAGAGTGAAAACATCAAGTTTGGTTACGAGAACCTTCAAAATCAGAAAGCATGGTGCCATATAGGAAGTGATGTGATTATCAAACACACTCCTGTAGTAGTTTAACTGAAATATGCGTTGCACCGTGTTGCTCAGCAGTCCCCAACCTTTTTTTGCAACTCGGACCGGGTTTCGCATGAATCAATATTTTTTTACAGACCAGCAGTCTCATCTTGGGAGAAAATGAAACCCTGTGTGTGACGCGTTGACTTTGTATTTCTGTTTTGGTTACACCGTTGCTGAAATTTTTACTTCAAAAAGACAGTTTTAAAATGTACTCAAGATATTAAATTGTTTATTTTTCGGGGGGCAGTTTTGAGGACTTGAAACCACTGCTGTTTGCCACATCTGAGCGACTAAAAATGACCAAAACAGACACACATGCTAACATTAGCGCAACGTACCGTTTTCCCATTGCCGTCCTGCGTGGTTTTCGCAGCTTTGGGTCGCAACATTTTTTTATGTGACACCTCTCCAACCCAAGCTGAGTAGAGCCTGAGCCACTAATGTTACAAATTGTGCTTTTTATTTATTTTATTGGGACAGTGCACATTAATCAACACAAAAATGTGCCGGACCTAGCATAAATGCTAGTTTTCAGCCGTGGTCCCAAGACAGGTTTCTTTACATAAACAAAACACAAACAGTCAACATAAAATAACAAAATAATATAACGCAACACAATAAAAAAAAAAAACGGGCAGTTTTTGCTTCGGCTCAATCATATTTACTCCATTGGCGCAAAAAAATAAAAATGACTGGTTACACTCAGTAGACAAGTGATGATTGCTCTCAGGGACAGCGCTTACTACTGTGGACATCTTATCATGTAATCAGGTTACAGGGTACATGAAAGGGTTAAAAATAAAATGTTTGCAATTTAAAGGCTGATACACGGCAGCAGACAATTCCTGCCGCACCGCATTTCCTAAAGTCCAGCCCCCCCCCCTACCCACTCCTCAAACATTCTCCCAAGTATTCAGCGGAGGTCTAACAGGAGAGGCGCCTTGCCGGAGCACAGTCCAGTATTCACTCGCACCATAGACTAATGCTTTCACAGGGCGGCACTGTCAAAGGGGCGACTGTGTGTCGGGCGCGTCGAGGCCGAGTGCCATGCACAGAGATACATTGAAAGATATGTACAGTAACTCAAACAAGCTGTCAATCACCCCCCCCCCCCACACTCTCCAAAATGTATATTCCCACTCACTTCATGGGTTTCTCTATCTTTAATTCATAGCTATATTGGTTTGTGATCACATGATGATTCCACATTATTTACCTTTTTGGGTTTGGGGCTTTTTTTTTAAAAAATAACGTGAAGCGCCGTCATTGGTTTATGGTTCAGGGATTCATTCTGTATGAGTATTTTTAACCCTTTCGGGGACAGCGGTTACGACAGTGGACAGATTATCATGTAATCGAGTTACAGGGTGCATGAAAGGGTTAAAAAAATGCCTGGCTTCCTAAATGTATTCGTTATTTCTTCTGTTTTGATGATCTATTGCAAAGTAGGTCAACTGCTTTTCCGTGTGGCGTTATACCCATCAAAAATGCTTGAAAGGGCTCTTAATTGGTTTTCTACACGGGCATCCATCCAATATTGAATAATTCAAATGCCGCCTGTTAGAAAAAACATGGAAAAAGCACAAAGAGGTGGATACTCCAATTCTTGTGAAAAGAGCCATTGTGTCTTAAAAGTCGGAGATAAAGTGTACTTTTGTGTAACTGACCCACTTACTTCTCTCACTCATGTGACATTTTTCTCCGCCATCCGGCGCACTGGCGGGGAATACTTTGGTCTGGTTGCGAGAAAACTTTCATGTCAAAGAGTGTGCCCAGTGTGCTCTCCTCATTTGACACAACTTTGCTGCGGGAGAGAATACGAAACGGTTATTTTGTGTGTTCGGTGATGTCACCGCCGCATGCGCCACATGCACAGATCTGCTGCTTCCAAGGAGTGAAAAGACTTTTCTGACCGTCTTTTCTCCATTCTCACAGCATCCGGAGACGACGACAGCGGCGGCGGCTGCGCTATCCCCGGGGATCACCAGACGTTCCCTGAATCATCTCAGTGGAGGAAAAGGGCAGTGCACATGAGTCACCTCGCGTAATAAATGATGTAACGGCGTCTCGGTCTTCCAGCAGACCATGGCGCTAAGTGGACTAACAGAGTGGGGAAAAAATGCTTTCTCACGAACATTCTAGCTTCATTTATTGACTTTGCCGAGGACCGAAGCCGATGTCAAGCGACGGTGCCATGAAGTGACCTCACACTGATAAGTGGCACGGCCATGGAACCTAATCGGACGCTTATCGTTGTGTGTGAGGTTACGTGATCGTTCCGGACGGCAGTTTGAACGGGAGAGGCGACTGATTTTGATGCGAGACGGAGCCATGTTGCGGCGTGGACTCCTGGCCTGGGTGTCCCGCATGGGTGCTGTGCTAGTCCTTCTGTGTTGCTCCTTGTCACTCCTCTACGTGATGACCTGCAGTCCCCTGCACTCGGACAACCCGCCGCTCAGTCGCGCCTTACCGCACGCCGGTTCCAATCAGGTCAGCCTGGGTGGTACAAGGCCCGGGGTGGCGGCAGGCATGGCTGGAACTGGGCGAGCTGCCCAAAGCGGGCGACCACCGGTGGTCCATTCCTACCAGGCGCTACTGCAGGAGCGCGAAGAGCAACACCGGCTGCACATCACCTCCCTGAAGAAACAGATAGCTCAGCTCAAAGAGGCGTTGCAGGAGCGGAGCCAGCAGCTCAAAGGTGTGCAGGACAGCCTGAAGAGGGCCACCGCTGGGGGCCCGGCAGAGGGGCGCGGATCGCAGGCGGGCGACCTCGGGGATGCGCCCGGAGCCAAAAGCCAGCAGGCGGACCTCCAGGACTTCCTGAGGAGCCAGCTCTCCAAAGCCGAGGTGACGGGCGGGGTCAGGCTACCTAGCGAGTACGCGCTGGTGCCCTTTGAGAGCTTCACCCTGCACAAAGTCTACCAGCTGGAGATGGGCCTAACGCGTCACCCCGAGGAGAAACCCGTGAGGAGGGATAAGCGGGACGATCTTGGGGAGGTGCTGGAATTCGCCCTGCATAGCCTCAACACACCGCCTGGCCAGCTGGATGGCAAAAGTAGCAAAGTCTACTCGCCGTCTGACTTTATAGAAGGTGAGAACACGAGAAAAGACACTGGAGCTCTTGTTTGTGAGTGATATTGAGGTAGAATTTGATTCTGCTCAATACGCTGGAACCTGCTTGGTAGCTAACTGAGAGAACTTTAAAAAGAAAAAAGATGCATGTTGTTGTGTGTGATTACTTGGAAAGTCAGGAACAAGTGTGTGCATGTGGATGTGTTGTTGTTGTTCATCAGGATATCCTAGTGAGCTGTCCTGCTTTGACCACAACGACAGGAAATGGACGCAGCTGTTCCTCACTCACAAGTGGGAGCATCTCACGTCTAGTCTATCTTTGGAAGATCGCCAGCCCCTTTTTGCCTATAAAATCGGGCATTTTTACTCTTCTGTATGAGTGGGATGGGGATGCGGGTGGGGGTGTAGAATGGGGGAGGGGACAAGTTGGCCTGCCAAATTTTAGCTGTGTAAGAGAGGTGTCGAAAGCATTTGTCGCTGTCAAAAGCCCCTTTCACAGATTTAGCTAAATTAGCTTTTCGGAGCCGTAATAGCAACATTTATCCACCTTTCTTTTGACTTCGGGATACTGATTGCACAAATTATTATTATTTTTTTTAAATGAAAGCTTATCGCAACATCCCCGCAGGGAAATTAAGCCCTGCGATGCAGGAAGCCGATGAGTTTTGGGTGGTTATCAGACTGCATCTTAGCTCTTTGAAGAGCGCGTTCCAGTTCATTAGCGCCTTTTCTTCCCGGCTATTTTACTTCATCTGTAGTCGCTGTTCCTGTTTGGTTTATTTATCCCCCCCGACCCCCCCCCCCCAGTGTTGACCTCGGCTTTAATTTGCAAGTCAAGTGTGGTAATTTACAAGTTGTTTAAAAACAAGCTGACGTAAGGCCCACAAAACAACACAGAATTAGCATGGGTGCCAAATAGCCTAGCATGTGTTGGGGTGGCGTTTGTTTCGTGTTAGCATGGATATACGGTACTTTAAACGTTTCAGTGAATAGAAATGCTGAGGTCATTCATATTTTTTTCAATTCACTGTGTCAATTGTGTGTTTGCTTTCCCCGCGCATATCAGGCATCACGCGCACAGAGAAGGACAAAGGGACAGTGTACGAGCTGACCTTCCACGGCGATTCCAGTCGGGAATTCCGCCGCCTGGTGCTCTTCCGGCCCTTTGGACCGCTGATGAAGGTGAAGAGCGAGCGGGTGGACACGGCCGACGTGCTCATCAACATCGTGGTGCCGCTGTCCCGACGAACCGACAAGTTCAAGCAATTCATGCACAACTTCAGGTGAGTGCCCGATAGTGATTAAACCAACAAGGGAATTAATTTAACATAGCCGCTTAATTATTTTGTTGCTGCTAGGCATAAAATCCCAACATAAACTGGGACAGATTCAAAGATGGCAGACAACAGAAGGGATTAATTTGCTAATGAGCACCTCTGGGCTAATATGCGAAACTCCAATGCTAATTTAAACGACAGCATTTTAGCATAGTGTTCTCCAGCTATATCGTGAGTAATCGTTTGTACCCCTTTGCATAGCAGATCGTTTTTTTGTTGTTGTTGTTGTTTTTTTCCATGTCAGGGGCACTTATTATATTCCTCCAACAGTCATCAAGCTGAGATACTTAATTCTGTTTGGTGGTCTGTCTGGATTAAAACCCACCGTTATGTCCTTCTCTCCTGGAAAGTGTCTGATTTATGGCAACGGGTGTTGTTGCTCATCGCTATTTTTTTTCCCTGGTAAATCCTGCTTAGTTCAAGCCTGTTTAAATGCCTCCTGGGAGGCACAAAAGTTGATCTACAGCGGCACAGCACGGCACTTACTGACTGGAAAGAACCACTGAGCCAACAAATTAGCCTCATTCATTTTGAACGGGCGCGCGTGTGTGTGTGTGTGTGTTCATGTAAGCAAATAATCGCACGGCTAAGATATGCATTTAGCAGCGATAATAATTGCAGGGTTTTTTTCCGGCGCCTATCTCCTCTGCCGAAAATCAATTTCCTTTCCAATCACGTTGGCAGCGTTGCGATAGGAGTCGCTCACCAAAAAAAAAAGCATTGGTCGCGGCCTGAACAAACGTATCATTCATGACATTTTTCAAAGCCTATTTGAGCTAATCCGATTGGAATTTGTGACAATTTGCTTGGTTTGATAAGCACAATCACATGCGCTTATTTGTACTGCTAAAGTATGTTGATGAGGACATAGTTGAAGAGCTTCATGTCATTTTTTAAAACAATTTCCTGCAGTGATTTAACATTTTTATTAAAACATCATTTTCCGCACTGTCCCGAGAGTTTGGTGCTTTCAACAGTTTGGTGCCAGAAAGCAACAGAAGCCAATAAAAAGCCTTTATCTATTTATGACCATCAATTAAACAGTGAACTATTTTATTTTCTAAAAAATAAATTAACCACTGTATCATTATGACAGTTTTTATTGAATGGTATTTGTACAGCACATTGCGTATGATTCTCTTCAGGGTGATGAATAAAAATGTTTCTCTTTTTTATGTAATTTAATCATATTCAATGAATTTGAGAAATACATTTTTTTTCCACATTTGAACTTTTAAGGTTTTTTTTTTTTTACTGTGGTTTTGACAGTGTTACGGTTCTCAAAATTAGGTTTTTTAACAAAAATCACAAAGAGTTTCAATTTAGGGATTCAATTTCGAGCTATGGTTTGAGAGTATTGTCTAAAATTCAGGTATTAAATTGCGGTTTCAAGTCAGGGTTTCGAGTTTCACATGAGGGTTTTCAGCCATGGTTAGGTTTCCATTTTGTTTTAAATCACATCCTGCGACCTGTTGGTTAGCGCACTACAGTTCAAATTTTTCATTTTTGCTCATTTGTTTGTGTGTATCTGTGTCGTTATGCACGCGTGTGTCCAGGGACGTCTGCGTGCGCCAGGACGGCCGCGTCCACCTCACGGTGGTCTATTTCGGGAAGGAGGAGGTGAGCGAGGTGCATCGCATTCTGGAGAACACATCCAGGTGAGTCAAGAAATCAGCATTCTATCTGTCACATCTACGTATCGATCGATCGATAGCTAGCTATCTCACCGTCTAGGGTGCGTTGGGAAATAGGCTCAGAGCACACACTGGTTCACTACGACAGCCCCCAGCTATCTACCTATTGAACTCTCTATCTAACTACCTACCTTTTGTGTTCATATTGCATTTAATTGAAAGATGTTTGTTGTTTTTTTTGTTCTCTTTCTTCTTTCTACATACATTCTTGCTGCTGGAGGCTGTAAATTTCCCCAGTGTGGGACGAATAAAAGATATCTTATCTTACCTGTTTAGCTAACTATTTAGCGATCTACCTACATGGCAAGCTATTTAGCTAGCTATTTAGCTATATACCTATGTAGCTAGCTATTTAGCTAGCTATTTAGCTCTGTTCAAGCTGTCTTACTAGGTAGCTATCTAGCTCTCTATCAAGCGATCCCATTCTAACTGAATCGAGGGGGTTTTGGTTGCTATGGTGATGCAAGTGGTTCAGCATCCCTCATAGGTTTAAATGTTTGGCCTCAAGTCCGCTGCCACCAAGCGTTTCTTCTTGGTCTCCTTGCCAGGGAGAGGATGGAAATGAAAGTGACTAGGGATGTTCAAGAGACTGGCGGAGGAAGGGATTTATGATTGAAAGAATGAAAGCTGAAGTTAAGCGAAGATGCAGGCTGCACACATTGAATTAGAATAAAGTACTGTAATCTACCGGGTTTCAAATTAAGGTTTGAAAATTGGGCGTCGAGATAGGGTTGGGGGTTGAAAGTGGTTAAGAGTTTCAAGTTGGGGTTTGCTGGCACAGAACGGAAATGGAAGAAACAGCTTGGAAAGGATCATCTTCACGCAAGCTTTTTATTTATTATGCTGTCTGTCTTCTTATTCAAGTGGAATTGGCTTGCGAGGCTCTTAAAAGACTTGCGAGGAAGCAAAGGGATCACGCAAAGCTCCCAAAATGAATAACAAACTGTCAGTCACACCAATCTGAATTTCCGTCTTAGTTTGGGACAATGAAAGGATTCCTCCACGGGTGCCAGCTACTATGCTATCCCAAATATGCGCCGTGACGGAGAGGTACTGGCTGCAAGTCGGCACATGCCAGAACACACAACGACAACACAAACAGGATTTCAGCGTATGGTTTCAAGACGAGGTTAAAATTTTGAGCCAGATTTTTTTTTTGGGTGGAGTGAGTAAGGTTTAAAAATAGGGATTTAAATTAGGGTCTCAAGAAGATGGTGTTAGATTTTCAAATAAGGGTTCCAAGTAATACTCCAAGTTTGGCTTTCAAGATTGAGTTAGGGTTTTAAACAGGGATTAAGATCTCAAATTGGACTGAAGACGACACTAGATTTTTGTCTTTTTATGGCCATGAGCAGCGCAGTTCCTAGAACCCATTTCCACGGTTTCACCAGAGGCCCAACAAAAGTGGGGGGTCCGTCTCTCATTCTCTGTGTGAGCTCAGCGTTAGTCACTCACCGCATCAATGAGATTTGGCCCCCCGAGGCTACATCACAGCTGTCACAGCTGTTGACGCTTTCCCCAGCGATTTGAGCGATTTCGCCATCGTCGCCTCGAGTGAGATTCCCGTCTGCTGCAGCGTCAACTGTGGGAACTCTTTTTGAGTTTTGACCCAGAGCTGTTATTCAAATTCCTCGCTAAAACGATTACTTAAAATTACGGTTAGTTTCGAATATATGTGACTTGGGTAAAAGTCGCCCTTCAAATAATAACTAGAGTAAAAAAAATATCCAATATGAACGCTAGTCAAGTACAGAGTGACCGGTGAGTGAATTCCAACGAACATAATCGAGATAGCTGCCAAGGAGAATCCAAAACCGTGTCAATGACGAAGGCTGATGTTTCCATCAGAACTTCTCTAAACCGCCCACTCGTTTCCGATCACCTCCTGCAGGGAGGTCAACTTCAAAAACTACACTCTCCTGCAGCTGGATGAGGAGTTCTCCCGAGGTCGGGGTCTGGACGTCGGGGCTCGAGCGTGGAAGGGGGGCAACGTGCTGCTCTTCTTCTGCGATGTAGATATCTACTTCACTGCCGACTTCCTTGGATCTTGCAGACTCAACACTCAGTCCGGTAAGTTCTATGTTCACGTTTGTCTAAGAGCTACATATTTATCTGTGAACTACCTTGGTAAATCATAAACCTTTGCGATTTGAAATTTGCTTTCTCACTGTCTTCATGCGTCACGCTTTTACTCTCCATTTCTCCCATTACAGGTAAAAAGGTTTTCTACCCGGTGTTATTCAGCCAGTACAACCCCAAACTGATTTACGGCAGTCCCGAACACATCCCGCCAGTAGAGCAACAGCTGGTAAAACCTACCCATAAAGTTAAAAAAAAATAAAAATAAAAAAATCCCTCTTACGCCACCGGGGAATAAGCTTGAGTCACGGCCTTAAAGGTATCTCCCCTGTGGTCTTTATGGCTTACTTCTTCTCAGGTGATGAAGAAAGACACGGGCTTCTGGAGAGATTTCGGATTCGGTATGACCTGCCAGTACCGCTCGGACTTCATCAACATAGGTAATGATCAAAGGGTCCGCAGGCAACTGTCTCCTTCGGGATGTCTGACATCTCTGGTAAAAACAAAAGACTTCCTGGCAAGTGTGCAGATTCGGTGTTCATGCCGTGCGAACATTTTGAACGTCTGTTGTTCGGTTACCGGACACGTGAGGTTTTATTTCTTGACGCTGCATCGCACTGTCGACCGCCTAGGTTAGCATAATGCTAATGCTAGCCTTGCGTCAAGATCAATTTGCATCTATTCAGCTTCATGAATGGAGTCAGGCTGCGGTGAAAGCCTTATTTTATTTTGTTTAGCCGCACAAAATATGAGCATTTTGACTTGAGAGAGATATCGCAATAATTTTCTTGTTGCCAAACCCCTCACTACAGTCAATTAAATAGTTGAATAAAGCATTATTTTTGACTTCTTTATATGGTTTCAGTCATTACGGCCCTCCAAGGGAAAAGGTAACTACAATGTGGGCTGCGACAAAAATGAGTTTGACACCCCTGCTCTGTAGTGTACGTCTATGGGAGAAATCCAAAATACTGTACTATCGCAACTGCTTAGAATTCATTTTTTTTCGAAGGTTGAAGTGGGCATGAGTAGAGATGTTAATTTTGATAGCGAACGGGCAGCTTTCCTGACATTTGCTAACATTAAGCTTTTTTACATTGACCGATTTTTTAGACTGCCCCCGACTATGAATGAACGCATTCTTGTCTTCCCGGCAGGAGGTTTCGACATCGACATCAAGGGCTGGGGTGGCGAGGACGTACACTTGTATCGCAAGTACCTGCGCAGCAACCTTCTGGTGGTGCGGGCTCCGTCGCGCGGCCTCTTCCACCTGTGGCATGAGAAGCACTGCGCCGACGAGCTGGCGCCCGAACAGTACCGCATGTGTATGCAATCCAAGGCCATGAACGAGGCGTCGCACGGCCAGCTGGGCATGCTCTTCTTCCGCAAAGACATTGACGCGCACCTACGCAAGCAGAAGACGCAGCAACTACTACAGAACGCCAAAAAGACATGAAATCAACGAAGTAGCGCAAGACTGGACAATCGACGTTTCTGTTCATTTGTGGGGAAGCAGAGACGCCTACAGGAGGGGAAGTGAACAGCAGTTTTTAAAAAAATAATTATATTTTAACGATGTAAAAAACGTTTTTATTTTGCTTTGATATGAATATATTTTTTAATTCCATTTTTAATTTTTTATGATTGTGTCGCAACCTTCAAGCATTAAATGTTTAAAAGACATTTCTTTCTTTTGTGTATATAACTTGGCAACAAGTGATATATAATCATATAATCATCCCAACCTGTATTTATGTGTAATATGTTGTAAATAGTGTACAATTATTACAATTCTCCTTTTATTTAACCGCAGCAACAGTTTAACATTCAAGGAAGAAAACTCGCTGTTACATGTTCTATTGTAATTATCTGTATTCTTTTACGAATATATCGACGTTGACTCAAACAACGCTGCCCAAATTGAGGCTCAGCATTAAGCTATTTTATTAATCATATTTGTATATAAAGTCATAACTGGTTTATATACAGTATATATCCATATGATGCTTGAACCTAATGGATTTTAGTATTTTTGCATTACGTGAAAGAATCAAAATATTTGGGGGACCCTGACTTAAAGAATTCTGGCATTTAAAAAAAAAGATAATTTCAAGCAGTTCTCAGGCGTCTTAAAAACATGCAACATGTAGTGGTTATGAGAAACATCCTATTCAGTGCATCCAGCAACATTCATTGCAGCTCTGCTTACCTATTGGCTTTGATGTGACAGCAGGAGCTTCACGCCCTTGGGTGTGTGTGGGTGTTTGAGCTGTGGCTTGAAAATGGCACTGGATCTTCCCCAAGTTTATGTATTATGATTCCATCCTTCGGTGCCCATTGATGTTCTGTTGCTCCTTCTGGTGTGCGGCCTTTAAAGGTAATACAATCATATTATGCAAAAGTCAATTTTATTATGCCGAAGTCAATTTTCCATCTAGTATGTCTTAAAAAACTGTTTAGAAGTACCTGAATTAGCCTTTTGGTGGTCCAAAATTTTCTGTATTCAAATTTAATGTAACTCTTGTAATTTTTTGGGGGGTGGGGAGGTGTCAAGCTCAAAATGAGAATCAGGCTGTTCAACTCCTGTTTCGAACGGTGACTTTGTCTGCACATGAAATATAATATTTGACGCATCTTTTGTCTTTGTCTATGCACTTGTACTTTACTTTCATGTCATATTTATTCTTCCGTTCATTAAGTTGGGCATAAATAAAGTGCCCAATCGTCAACTGCAATGTCTGTGATGCAATTGCAATACTTGACCAAAGATATGAACAATTTTCACGTTATTCTTGCAACTATCAATGGAAGTTTCAAGTTTTTTTGTTAATGTATATGTGAATTACTGAACTTTAATAAAAACATACAGAATCTGTTCATTTCTTATCGTTGTCTTTGTTTCTTTTTAATGGTTTTTTCCCCAATCAATCCATGACTTTCCTCAAATCATATTATGTATACATACACTTTTATATCATATTATAAGCTTTTTCTATCTCTGATTGGAAACTGCCAGAAAGCGACCAACGTGTCTTTGACAGTGGCAATTGTAACCCTCCCTCTTCAACACAAGATGTCGACACTGATTCGACAACTGCGCAGAACTGACTTCAATTACTGTCAAATTCAAAGCGAGATAAACGTTGGAAAGTACATAGTTCCGCTATTTGCATAGCACACACTCTAGTACGAGTTTCACAGTTCCAGCATTTGCACATGATACAACCCTCCAGTACAAGACTTAAAACATACACAGAATTACCATGAGTGCAAATTGACACCGTAGGCTGTGGGTTACATTTGATATAAATCAAACACGACAAGCTGTGTTCACGATTTCGCTGAGCACTCTGGCGTCCCACTTTCTTTAACGCAACGCGTCTGGAGCCCGCCTCCAGAGCTCAGGCCGGTCGACCGTCTCCCCCCACCCGTCAACCCCAAAGCCAGGCGGGTACCCCTATGCAGGTGTCCACCTCGCTCTTCGGCGTTTCCCTTGGAAGTTAGCGTGATCCATTTCCGAAGGAGTCCACGCCTCGCTTTTCGGTCCGGTCATGATGAGAGGAAGGCGGGCGTGTGAGAAGGAATATTGTCGTCGTCGTCGTAATTCACTTTGTGTAACGAGCTAGCTTTAAACCCCCTCGGTGGTTTTGGCTTCTCGTTTTTATTTATTTTTTAGTACTCTAAACATAAACCGTCCCTAATTAATTTACTCGGCGGACGAGGAGGAGCATCCCACTTTTATTACCCGCGGTGAACGACCCATACGAGAGAGGGAGCGAAACCCGGGCAGGAGTCAACATGTTCGAGACAAGAGGAATCCCCTTCGTGGTTCTCGACGTCGTCTGCCTTGTTTTAGGTATGTGTATTCGTGTCTCGATTTAATCGGATGGGACAAGCCCGGAGTGGCAGGGTGGTTTTTGTTGTATGTAAAGACAACGCAAATTGCAGAGTCACTCCTACAGACGTTTTGGGGTTTAACATTTCATGCCAGAGTGGTTTTAAACTGACATCAATCAACGGCCACACCACACAATTTTACACCGGCTAATAATAATAATAGTTATTATTATTATTATTATTATATATTTTATTTATAAGCGCCTTTCAAGACACCCAAGGACACTTTACAATAACAAAGTCACTATATCGCAATGGAAATTGCTATAGCACAAGAACCCCCCCCCCCCCCGCCCCAATATTTTCATGAAACTAAAGTTTCCAAACTTTCCAATTTTTAAAAATATGTATTATTACAAGAGACAAAGCACGTTCACGTCAATAAAGTCATAATACGAGGAAAAGGTCAATAGACGGACGACTATTATTTCACCACTATATCACAGTAGAAACCAAAATATAAAAAGTCAAAAGGTGTAATTTTATGTAAAATTATGTCTGTTTTCAAAACATTCCATCTTTGTTGCAGTGATATTACAAAATTCAACTTTATTCATTGTAATACGATCCCCCCCTCGTAATATGTATATATTTTCTGGTATCACTCCCGTGATATTACAGCATAGGACTTCATTCCTTTTTTCTCGTAATATTCCAACATTAATCTCATCAAAATGGTACTTTTCTACTGGTATAATGATCACAAAACTGTTTCCCCCAGCCCCCTCTTTCTTCTTCTTACCATTATATAGCTCAATTCAACTTGAGAAATTAAACAACCGCAGCTTAGAAAAAGTGCGGTGCAAAAAGATCAAACATAAAACACAGTGATAATATAAAATATATTATATTAATAATATATTAAAGATAAAAATAGTAATCAAGTAAAAATATACTTTCAAGCAAATTCTCTCCGTCTTATTGATGGTTGTTGCGATGCAGACTGTCATCGAAATATTTTGTTATACACAATATGTGATGTGATTGGAGGCTGTGCTGGCTTTAAATGATTGATTCATTGATCCAAATACCGATTCATGCTTTCTTTGTATGTTGTTATGGATTGCATAAGAAAAGCTTTTTATTGTGGGTGACTATTGCCGCAAACTCTACCAAACTCCCCCTCACCCCAACACACACAGATACACAGACACACACAGACACACACACACAGACACAGACACAGACACACACACACACACACACACACACAGCCTGCTTCTGTTTCTCTCTTAACTTCCCAGGCATTTCAGCTGCCACGTCCAATCAAACGCCAACAGCTGAAATGACTGTCTTCCAATGGATCATGCGCTTCTGCATTCTTTTTTTTTATGCTGGAGAATGTGTTCCACATTCGAGTTGAGCTGAGGCCAGCCTGCGTTAAAGGGGCCAAAGACGGCGAGAAATCACTGCGGCGTTTCCACTGGGACTTTGGACCTACTTGCATAAGAAGCTTTCTCGCTGGTCTTTTATCAAGCAGGAGTGCAGATTTGACAAGCTTATCATTTCTGTTGTTATTATGTCACACGCCTTGTAAAAGTTTGACTGGGCCTAAAAATAAAATTCGTCATTTCCCCGTGTGTAGTAAAAACACATGCGGTGTTTGAATTGAACCCTTTCCCACATTGACATGTGCCTTAATTGGACAAACACATTTATAGCAATAAACTAGCAATCCAGTGGTGCCTTAATTTGTGAGTGTAATTTGATGTGTTCCAGCCCCAAAAGAGCAATACATTTTTAATAAATACATTATTGTATTTTACGAAAACATATAGAAGTAAAAAAACTAAATCGAAAGGTAAGCATTATACCATTGTTGCATCGTGATTTCCTGCTTGCGTTAAATGGGCCTCTAATGGTGTACACACCTTGGCCACCAGGAGGCAGTATAAAACATGTGTACGTCGTATACAGCGAAGATTGTCACAACTGCTCAGTAAGCTGCAGCAATATTATAGTTCTTCTTCGCACAGGATAAAGAATATATGCCTCAGAGTAATGTTGCATGCTCTGCATGTGAATTGTTTGAAGAAATATAAATTGTTTCAAGGTTTATAACGACCGATACATCGACGGCAGATTAGATTGGGCTGTCTAACACGTGTTCTAGTATCAAGCTAGGAGGTAAAGTAATGCAGCGTGGTTAAATACACATGATACAATTCTCTTTGTTTTTGTTTTGTGTGTGTGTGTGAGAGTAAACATCATTTAGGATTGGCAATAAACCACAAAATTACGAGAAATAAAACTTGAAATAATTTTTACGATTTTTTAAAAAATGAGAATAAAGTATGGAAAAAGGTGATACTATGACAAAGCTCTGTATTTACGTTAAAAATATTTTACAATTTTTTTTTTTTTTCAAAAACTTGGGATATCCAAAGAAGAAGGTTGTGATTTCTAAACAAGAAGTAATAATCAAAGAGTCAGATCCTCATCCTTTTGTTTTCTAGTTTTGGTTCCCAATACGGCATGTCGCATAAGTTCCTCATTTGTTTCTGAAAACGGGATGTCATCAACGCTATGGACTGATGCAGCCCTTGATTTTTATTTCACATTTTCTTCCCCTTTGACCGTGTGTCCTCCACAGGGGGCCTGCCCCTGGCGGCCTTCAACCTGGGTAAGATCCGTCCCTACCAGAGGGGCTTTTTCTGTAACGACGACAGCATCAAGTACCCTTTCCACCACAGCACCGTCACCTCCACTGTGCTGTACACGGTGGGCTTCTCGCTGCCCATTAGCTGCGTAAGTAGGGGGCCGTCCGTGCCAGGCAGGGCCGGGACGCCACGGACCTAACAAGTGCATGCGGCTTTTCCTCTTTTAGCCTTTCACTCTATCCAGATCCGCATCATATGTTAGCAGCCCTAGATGACGAGGATGTCCACTTAATTATCCAAAGGTCCGAAATTACTCAACAACAGCACCTTCAAACCAAACTAGCCGACCGCTTTTGCTTACCACAGCAAAGCCACTCATTGATTTTCACATATTGTCGTGATGAATACGCATGCTGCTTTTCGTGTCATTTGGACACACCTGCGATGAATGCTAATATTTGCTAACACTATCTTAACATATCAATGTATATATTTGCAAATACTATATTTTTATTAGCATAGCAGCACTTTCAAACCAAAATGGCCAGCAACCTGCCCTCATCTTCCGTCTGTCTCGTACGCCTGGTACCGATGCGGTAGCAATCGGCCGCGTGTCTACGACGCGTTTGTCATCGAAAGACACCTTGAAAATACCATAAAATAGTCCATGTGGTTTTTTTTCTGACTTAGCCTCGTGATGGATTGTCAGGAATCTTTTTCTTCACATGAGTCACAGCTGTGAATCATCTCATGGAATATCCAGAATGTTCCTTTCTGGAAGCGCCGCCGAAGCTTCCTGACAGTGTTCCATATCTCTGATTTCGTCTCGCGGGAAAAAACAGTATGACAATCCGTTAAAAGAAATAAAAAATGGTTTGTCGGACATGAATGGAGTTTGCAGGACGTGTGCCCACCAGCTAACGACTTCCTCCTCTTAATACTTTAACCCTCTAACATCAGCTACTTCCTAAGGCTTTTGGCCAGGATGCCACTGCTGCAGCAGCTTCTACCGCCTCCTGGACCACGGCGTTGCATGATGGGTAGATCTCATCTAATAACTTCCCATTTGTTTGTTTGTTTTTTTTCTCTTTCTCATTGCTTCTCTGCTAGTTGGACTCCCGTTCGCAATACTCACCGCGCAACGCAAACCGTTCCGCCGAGGCTTTTTCTGTCGCGATGAGTCAATCAAGTACCCGCTTAAAGAGGACACCATTTCCTATCAGTTGTTAGGAGGTGTCATGATTCCCCTCACAGTACTCACTGTAAGTGCATCTTTGATATTTACTGTTTCATTACGCTTTTATTTATTTATTTATTTATTTTTAAACGTTATGACCTGAAACAGTGGTTCTCAAACTGGGGTACGCATAATAATTATCCTTAAATTATTATGTTGTGTCATAAAATTAAAAACAAAAAACGATACAGATAATGTCACGAAATAAATTAGCCCTCGATCACTTAGCTTTTGGCCAACTAACTCGATAATGTATTTTTTTAAACACCTGCCTTGGAATAATACGACTATATTTTTGTATGACTGAATTTTTATAACGAAAAAAAAAAAAACTTTGTTCTGGAACATGAACATTTTTCTTTTTTAACTGTGCATGGAAACTTTTGTTTAAAAAAAAAAAGGCAACTGTTCATTGAGGGAAACATTGACCCCCCCCCTAGTCGTCCCCGCACCGGAAAAGTTTGCGAAACCCTGTCCTAAAGCACCACTGTCTGTTAAGTGAGTTTTTTCCCCACCCCCTGCTAATGGCATCTTTGCAAACTGCTCATCTTTTCACAAACTAACATTCAAATGACGTCGGTTTCACCTTTTAAGTAAATACCGCCTTTACGCTACAAGGCATTTTGAGCTCGAAGTTGAAGCAGGAAAAGAACAAAACAGTTTGAATGACCCCAAATGGCTTAAAAAAAGGAATTAGGTGACAGCTCGTGGGTTGTAGTTGAAATGGAAACAGCAATTCAGTTAAGAAATTGCCAAATTGAAAGATAGAGAAGAGTGAACAGAAGCTAGCTAGCCGCTAGCGTCGCTTCCAACTTTGTCTGTGTAAAGGATGATGCTGACAAACACTTTTAAGTGGACATCCTCTCGGTCAGTTAACCGTTTTCCAACCCTTTCAGCTTACTCTTTTTTTTTAAGCCTGTGAAATTTTTCTTTCTAGTTTTCTAAGGTCTGAACTCACAAACCAAGTGTTTGTGTTTAGAATGGAAGATAGGTTAAAAAAATGTTCAAGCCATAAATGCTAAATATGAAGTTGCTTCCATGTCTAAAAAATGATCAATGATTGATCAAGTAGAAAACAAAGAATCGTTTTTACCCAAAATCATACAATTGATGCAATCCAGTAAGTAACAAGGAATTTAATCTTAGCCAGACGTGGCCACCATGGACCAAAAAGTGAGTTTGACAGAAAAAGGATTCAAAGCCTACAATCCACCCCCTCGTGAAGTTTAATTAGATTTGCATGAACACATTGCAATTGACGAACAGATTGAAGATATGCTAGTTTACGCTTTTGATCGTGCCCACTTTTTGCTCCGTGGTGACAGATGATCTTCGGCGAGTGTCTGTGCGTGTACCTCAAGCGCCTGCATTCCAAGTCGTCGTACGGCAGCTACGTGGCGCGCATCTACAAGGCGGTGGGCACCTTCCTGTTCGGCGCCGCCATGAGCCAGTCGCTCACCGACATCGCCAAGTACTCCATCGGCCGCCTCCGGCCGCACTTCCTCGACGTGTGCAGGCCCGACTTTAAGGGGGGCAACTGCTCGATGGGCGTCTACATAGAAGATTTCGCCTGCACAGGAAACCCCACCATGGTCAATGAGGGCAGGTGAGCTTGAGAACGTGCCGTACACAATTCAAATCGCCACTATGGATTTAGTATAAACGTGTATAAACGTGTAGTATAAAGTATAAATGTGACCTTTGGGGGGGCGGGTGGCGGTTGTTTGAGTATGTGTGTTTGTGTTATCAGCATTGAGCAGCAGGAAGCGCTGCCTGGCGAGAGGATGTACAGCTCGGATTTCCAAAGCAGCTCCGCTTTGGCTCCCTTCTCTTTAATATCGAGCTCCGCAATAGTGAGGAGGGAGCAACCCCACCCCCCCCCCCCCCCCAAAAAAAAGCCATCATCTGGCAACACAAAGCATCCCTCCTGGGTTTGCTCCGCATTTCCAGGGCGTGGCCGCCTGACTGTTTGTGTTTGCTGGAGCCAAGCTTCCTCCCCCACCCTCCTCCTCCCGCTCCTGCTGCTCAACCTGCAGCGTGCGCACTACATAAAAGGTTTTCCTGCGTCGAAACATCAGCTGATTGTAAAACAACGCAGAGACGAGCAGCAGGCGAGGGATCATCTTACCGCAAGGCGACTCCTCTTGCGCCGCCTTTTGAACGACAAGAGAGGGAGGCCGGAGGCCTGCATTCAATATGTTGTACAAACTGAAATAGTAATAGTAATTGGCCGTCCTCCATTTTGTTACGACAAAATGAAGTGAACATTTAATAAAAGTAGTTAGAATGTTCCAATAAGTTGTTGTGGATTCCACTGTTTTTTTTTGTTCATCTTTCTAAGGGAAATGCAAACTTACTACTACTGTACAGTATTATAATGAGCAGCTATGTTACGTTGCAATACAATGTATTCCCTGTTCTATGGTTACCCTCACACTTTTCCAAAAATGGTCCGTATGTTTCGTCTCCACAAAATTATAGGTTGGCAAGTGTTCTAATGTGAATGTTTGTCTTGCTCTCACAGGTTGTCTTTCTATTCCGGCCACTCGTCCTTCTCAATGTACTGCATGCTGTTCCTAGCGGTAAGTATTTACACGTAGTTTACTGTGTGGATAAATGTTCGCTCGTAGACATAGGCAAAAAAAAAAAAGTAGTCATTTTGGAATCGTCCGTAGCTACCAGGTATGTGTAAACATGGACGGCATACGCAAATCGAGGTCGAGGACTTCAGAGTTTAAAAGAACTATGAAAAACGATGTTATCAGGGAACAGGAACTACTTAATTATCTTGTGCGGTAAATATAGCGAGCATGAATAAGCATACATTGCCCTTCAACTTCCTGTCTTCATCTGACCTTTTTCCACAGTATTGAATTTTGTTCCATGATATATACAGTGGATGTAAAAAGTCTGCTCCTGTTGAAATACAAGCTTTTGTGATAGAAAACAATGATACCAACATCATATCAAATTATTTTCCACCATTAAAAGTGACCCAATGAAATTAAATAAAAATCTTTCGAGAGGGGAAGTAAAAAAAAAAAAAAAAAAAAAAAAAAACACACAAAAGGTATTTTGTTATGAACAGTTCTAAATGCCAGTAAGTGTTGGAGCAAAGCCTTGAAGTTTTGGCTAGAAAGAACAAAATGAAAGGAAAGGCTTACTAAATCATCTGAACTTTATTCAGACAAATCCGCGGCGCTAACTGGTGGCAACTATCTTCTGACCTCAATGAAAATTGGTTCATGAAAGTTGGAATGTGGTGACTAAAAGAGGGTGTGCACACTTATGCAACCCCATCAGTTTATTTTTACTTTTCTTGTTTTTTTTTTCCACTTGATTTGTACTTGTAGTAGGTCATAAAAAGAGTCCAAAACGTTTTTTCCTGATTTGGCAATCAAAAAAGGAGGCCCGTGCAGACTTTTTTAGACACAGTCATTATAAACGTACACATTTAGGATACATTTTGCACCACACAACACAGCTGACTATTGTTGCCATTTTTTTGCGTGTGTGTGTGTGTGTGTGTGATTTCAGCTGTACCTGCAGGCTCGCATGCACGCAGAATGGGCTCGTCTGCTGAGGCCCACCATCCAGTTTTTCCTGATCGCCGCCTCCGTGTATACAGGCCTGTCACGTGTGTCCGACTACAAGCACCATTGGAGCGACGTGCTCACAGGCCTCCTGCAGGGGGCGCTCATGGCCATCCTGGTGGTGAGTTTGAGACGCTTTTAATTTTCATTTCTAACCAAAACAGCAGCACGTAAACTGTCAAAACCCAAATTCCACCTTTTGGTGTCCCCGCAGGTGTTTTTTGTGTCCGACTTTTTCAAGCAGCCCCTGGAGGCCCGCAAGGAGGCCGACATCCCCCATACCGGCCTCCGGGAGACGCCCACTAACGGAAACCACTTTGAGAGTCCAAACTAAAACTTCACACACTTCAGTCGCCTGCATGTAGAGTCGATGCGCCTTAGACATCTTATTTTATTATATTCAAATGTCTTTTAAATGTGGTTCCAGCGATAGATGCTGGCTCAAGACTGTCCCAAGGACGCCATTTTATCTACTGAGCCGGTGGGAAGATTGTACTGCATGCACCCACCGGTGAAAAGGGGTTGGGGAGGTGAATAGAGTGGAGCGGGGGGTAGAGACCACTACTGTGTATAACCTGTGAATGTAAGCCTGCTTTGTGCATTTCTTTACTGGGAGTCAATCTGCTTAAAGCTCCCACTGAGGTTCAATGTCGAGGTTATAAACAACTACTGCGAATGCAGCACTTTTTCCTGTGATGCCTTCATGTGACTGCCAAACTAACGCCGCTGCTGCATATCCCTCCAAAAACTGACAGAAATCAGGGAAGGCAACTTAAGGCCCAGAAAAGAAAAAAAAAAAAAAAACACACCAAACCCACAAAAGTATGTTTGTGTAAATCTGTATGTCAAACACAGACTTTTATTGAAAAAAAATGTAAAATATGTACAAGTGTCTAAAACAACAGGAGGACAAATAAAGCCATATGTATTAACAAAGAAATATGATGTGGGCGTGACTCATTTGATTACCATCAAAAATTGAATTCAATGATGTTGGATCAGAGGTTGCTGGGAGCCCAAAACGGATCCGCTGGGTGACGCAAAAAGGAAGCCATGAAGCTGTGGAAGTGTTGGGATTACAAATAGAGGCTGGCAGCAAACACAATGTCCCTCTTGATCTTTGTGATTCCTGCGAGGAGACAAACACGAGTTGATTCATATTTATTACCTGGTGTGTACGGACTTAATGTCATCAGCTCTGATTGTGCAACTGCCAATAAAAAAATCGTATGTCATCATAGCATAGATTACCACTGCCTGAATAAAACATTGTGGAGTCGATAAGAGTATATACTGTACAAAGTCAGTGTCAAAGTTCAACAATTTGTCCGTTTAAGAATATCCACCCAAAAAACAAACAAAAAAAAAACACTTTCTTACCTTCGGCAAACTTGTTCTCCAGCTCCGTATTGCCAATGGCTTTGGCGGCCGAGCACATTTGTCGCAGCACTTCCTCCAGACGCCGCATGCAGCGGATGATGCTTCCTGTAGAGGACACCAACACCACAACCGCCCACCAAAAACAGACACGAATGCCAACACAAAATGACAACAAACAACTGTCAGTATTCCTGCCCGCTGGGAACGAGACATGCAGACAGCACAAGCAACGTTACCTTCAAAGACGTCGGTCATCTTGCAGATCTGCGCGAAGGTGGCGCCGTTGGCCCATGCGTAGACCACATCCATGAGGTGAGGCTTGAACGAGCTCAGGTAGGTATCCTCGTCCACCTCCAGCTTGGCGTCTGCCGACACCTTGGCGATGCGCTTGGCGCACTCCTGAGGGGTGCCGTGAAAAAGTGTCGGCGAGTGTGCGCCGTTGCCCAGCGGTGGGTTCATACCGGGATGGGATCGTACCTGCATTTGTCTGAGGGGGGCGGCCAGTTGCTCCGTCAGTTTTGGCATCTCGCTGGCCTGGATTCACCAATGACAAAAATGATTAGTACACGACTTGACATTTCACGGCGACACTGGAAGTTACGCGAGGCAACAGTTCACACACTGTCATTCTACTTGATGCCGTGTGAGTCAGTAATTGGCAACCGGCACAGCTTCCCTCCAAAACTCAATACTACACAGTGATTACCTAAAGACGCCACAGAACCGCAACAACTGTTGTCTCAATGAAGCTCCTCAACTCACTTTGGCATTAAGAACCCACATGATTGCAGCAAAGCAATGTCGTGACCATTTTTGCGGATAGGCAAGTTTTGCAGCGAATAACAGAGGATTGAATGCAGTACACACACAAAAAAACTACGAATTTTTGAATTTGTGACTGAAAATTTGGTTTCGATGTGGAAGAAGAACATTTTCTTTACATTTTCCTGGAAAACAAAGCAGGAGAGCAGCGCGGTGGCTTGTTCCACCGTCAGTTCGTTGAAGAGGCCGTTGAACACCATCTCCGTCAGCAACAGTTCGTCAGCGCTAGACAAAGAATATTATTATTCATTTTTTTAAAACTGCTTAGAAAACAGCCTCAAATTGAAGGGAGCACGGTCAACCTTAGTTCTAAAAAGGCCGAGGCCGTGTTCTGACCTGCTAATCTCGCAGGCCACTCGCCCCTTCACCTCGATGACGTCGGACGGACTGGCGAAGCCGAGGCGTCGGAGCACTCGCTTGCGGCACTTGAGCTTATCTATCTGCAGCACGGTGCGAGCTTTCTTCAACTCGCGCTTGGCCGTGCGCATGTCCCCCGCGATCTGAAACACACACCAATGTCATGTTATTCTTCAATCAGAACGTTGCTCATTTCATGAATATCTGCGTTTGCAACATCGTGATGACTGTTATGACATGCAACGATCATTTTGAAAAAGTGGCTTTACCAGAGCCTTCTTTTCGCACAGCGAGTAGACGGCCTCTAGGTTGGGGTCGCTGTGCAGCGGGTGCGAGTACATTCGGTGCTCGAAAGCCTCCACCTTCTGGATCACCTTCTTCAGCCCGGCGTCCTTGATGCCCATGTCGTCCACGGGGTCCAGAAGAGGGATTCCGTCTGGGAAACGCTTTTGCACTTCCTGCGTTTCAAACATAAAGATGTTGAAACAATTTCAACTTTTTTTTCCTTTTTTTTTTTTTTTTTTTAAATAAGCTCGAAGGGATGTTTTGAAACCTGGATGGACTTGAGCATGAGCTGGCGGTTGTCAAAGGGTCTCAAGTCTTTGGGGATGTACAGACGCACGGAGCTGATGGACGTCAGCAAGTGAAGCATCACAGGGACCACCTAGAATCCATTCAGGCGCGAGTAATTCAAATCTTCACTGCGCCAAATCAATTCTACATTTATAACAAGGCGTAGAGATGGCAGGTGTGATTGATTTCACCGCTGCTGCGCAGCACAGGGGCCATGGAGGTCAGGACACTGTTACATAAACATGCTGCGGTACTAATCGATACAGGAAGGGAGCACAAGTGAAAAAAAAAAAAAAAAGAGGCAAACGTGCTAACCACTCAAGCACTGTTCCTCTCTCTCACAAAAAACTTCTGTTCAATGAATACATCACAGGTATGAAAATTAAAAGTCGAAATCCTCATATCATACCTGCATCTCTCCGGTCTGGCCCGGCGGAGCAGGTTTGGCCGCCTCAGTGGCCGCCTCCTTGACGCTGTTTTTGCTGCAGTGTAACAGCACCTCGACCACAAAGAGTGGCTCGGCGTCCGTGCTGACCTGCGCGCACCGGGAACATGTGTGAGTGACGGCTTTTTTTTTTGGCAGGAAGGCCATGACAAATAAAAAGGAGGCCTCACCTTCACGTTTGACTTCTTGGAGAAGTTGACGACGACACCCCAGCCGAAGTCTGCGTCTTCATTTTTCACCTGTGAGAGAGAGCCGTCGAGAGAGTATGTTTGTCCCCAAAATAGTGTGACCCAGTGAGAGTGAGCGCATGAGAGAGAAAGACAGTGTGTCAAGTGAGTTAGCTAAAGTCTGAGAGGGACTATAACAAAGAACGTGGCAGAGTTTTTGTGAGAGAATGTGCCAGAGGGATCAGGAAAGCGTGTGTGAGAGTGGGTGACTGAGTGAGTCCATGCAAGTGATTCTGAGGGTTGAGTGTGTGTGTGAGAGTGATGAAGTGAAAGTGTAAGAAAGAACGCATGGGTGTGCCAGCGAATATAGCGTACGACAGCAAATGCGCGTGTCGTGAACGTGTCTTGAGAAAGTCAGTGTGAGGACGAGTGAGGGAGTGAGAAAGATTGCGTGAGAGAGCGAGAACACCCGAGTGCTAGAGAGCGCATTTAGCATTAGCACATAGCATGAGAGAAGTGCTGGCGGGTAACCTTGACGAGGCGTCCGGGCTGCAGGAAAGGCAAGCAGTATTTGGGCTTGTGGATGAACTCCTGGATTTCCTTTCCCAGCTTGGCCAGCTGCTGGCGGATCTTGAAGTAGGTGACCACGCTCTCCTCGTTGGGGATCTCGATCGCGTGGTACTCCTCCTCCAACTTCTGTATTCCTGCGCGGCGGGGGAACGGCAGCCGTTTGGAGAAAAGAGTCCGGCCTCGCGTACGTTCTAACAGGTAGGCGCTCGGCGAGCTTACTCTCGACGACGCCGGGCAGAGCTCGGTAGTGCTGGAACTGGTAGAAGGATTTCTCCAGCATGTACTCGGGGTTGATCTCCTCCACGCGCAGCAGGTTGAGCACCATGTTGTACGTCAGGTGGAAGGCGCTGTTCAGCGGGTCGGCCGAGCCCTGCGCGACAACGTCACAGTGAAGGGACCGCGCAGCCGGGTGCGCCTGTGACGTTTTGTTTTGAAGTCACTGCGTTACCTTAAGGAGCTGTTTCCCCACAGACGGACTCAGTTTCTCATCCACCATGAAAATAACGATGCCTCTTTCGTCCATTCCTCTCCTGCCCGCACGCCCTGACATTTGGATGTACTCGCCTGAGGTAATCTACAGACAAAATGAAGGCAGTGTTGGATGCCACATGTACGTGTTCCTACTGCGCTGGTGAATCCGTTTTAGGCTGAAATTGAAGTGACAAGCAAATATTATCAAGCAGGTATGCTCGGCCTCTTCTTTGGAGAACCGTGCATACTACGGAATGAAAACAGAAGTAAGGAAGATGTGATTAAATGCGTATCAAAACTGTCAAAGGGGTCAGACTATTTCAAACCTCAATGCCGTGCACATTTCTGATTATTGGTTACAGTCTACTCGCATCGGGGTCAAGCCGTATGTTGAACCATCGAGTTCAGCAGTCAGTAAAAAAAAAAAATCAAAATCAAAAACTGTGGAAGCTGTGTGTGGCATTCGGCAGTTTAGCTCAATCAAGGGCCAAAATAACACTCATGTAAAAACACAATCATGAATTGACAGTTTAACATGTTTATAAGGGGTCTTTTTTTATTACAATTACGTGGCGGTCAAAAATGTGTTGCTGTGGTTTGTTCCTGTCAGACCGTTCACGAATGATGCAAAACCACGCGTACGTGTTATGAACGACTGTGTGTGTGTTTGTTTTAACCCGAGTGCCTGCGTGGAGTTTTGGCAGCGTTTCGCGGCACCAGATGTTCCAGATGAGCTTCTTGGAAGGCAGCTCTCATCTCGATTCCTTTCCCTCTCGTTCGCGGGTGTCTGTGTCATGCCGAGTTCGTGCGCGCGTGCGTGCGTCGTGATAAATATGTGGCTCTGTGCACGGCGAGTGGCGCAGCAGCTATTCGCGCA
This sequence comes from Hippocampus zosterae, assembly GCF_025434085.1. Taxonomy (NCBI): domain Eukaryota; kingdom Metazoa; phylum Chordata; class Actinopteri; order Syngnathiformes; family Syngnathidae; genus Hippocampus; species Hippocampus zosterae. The sequence continues at coordinate 10,380,367 of NC_067468.1, forward strand.
GCAGCTATTCGCGACCTTATAAAGGCCTTTTGAAGAGGCTGATGTGTTTTGTAGACTTAGGTGAGTGGATCACATCTGCAGTTCACTTGGCTCACTTATTAGCACCGGTCTTGAGCAGCGGTGGACAAAATGGACAGATTAAACTTTTTGAAAATGTATACATCTGCGGATATATATTTTTTTCTTGGCGGGGAAAAAAAAATGGGGTTTGGCTTAAATAACGGGAGGGGCCATATGTGGTCTGCAGGCCATACTTTGCCCGCCCCGGGTTTACATGACGTGCGTGTTCTGTGTGTGTTCTTACAAAGCGGTGACTCTTGCCATCGAACTTGCGGGCGCTGGTGAAGAGCACGGTGCGCGCTGGCATGTTGATGCCCATGGCGAACGTCTCGGTGGCAAAGAGCGCCTGGGACGGTGAGACAAAGGCACTGTGAAAATGGCATCACTTAAATCATCTCCATGACGAGTGCGATGATGATGTGCGTCACCTTGATGAGGCCTTCCGAGAAGAGGATCTCAATGGTTTCCTTCAGGATGGGCAGAAGACCGCCATGGTGGATACCGATGCCTCTTTTTAACAGCGGCAGCACGTGCTCCACCTGACCGACATCCATTTTTGTTTTTTAAAAAAATGGTATGACGTGCCGTCGCCATTTTAATGGCGATTCTCACCTGAGGAAGCTTCTTGTCCTCGTCTGACAGACAGTCCACCGCGTTGTTGAACACTTCCTCCACGAGACGCTTCTCCTCTTCTGCAATTAATAAAATAGAATTGGATTGTATTGAAAACAAGAATACATTTGATCAAAGGAAGTTAATATTGTATGCACTGTTGAGGCGAAACTTCACCAAATTTTAAAAAAGGACTACGGTCTGGTGATTGTGGTGGAGAAACATGACCGCGTCATCATGTAAAATGTATCCAGCGCATAAATACACCCACTCCCCAAGTACCAATCACATGCTACGATGCGTCACCGATCACATCCATCCCAAGCAGGTTTAAAAACAAAACCCCTCTTTTGTTTTTTTCCCCCCACCCCCACTTCTAACAAAGTAGTGCTCATACGGGAAAGAAGTGATACGTGGGAGCTTTAACAAATCATGTGAAGCCTCTTGCATCATATTCTTTTCCCTTGGCAAATCTTTGTTTGTTCTCACAACATCATAAGGCAGAAAAAAGCATCCTTTGGTGCATTGTAATGCATCTTTGGCAGCGTGGTAAACGAGGATCCAGGGACTCGGCATGGACATTTTCTCACGTGAGGACTTTTACGAGCGCTTGTCCCCCCCGTGAAATGTTAAGACACAATACAATTTCGACATCAGATAGGAAAAGACGTGTAGTCATGTTGTTTTGATGGAATCAGGAGGAGCGTACCCTTGTTGAAATCCAGCTTGGCCACCTGCAGCGCATACGCCTCACATTCCTTCTTGCTGAAGCTGAAGATGATGACAGGCTGGAAGTTCCTCTCCATGATCATCTTCACGATCTTGAACACGCTGGACGGACCTGAGCCGGCAGATTTGTTTCATCGTCTTATTGGATTAAAAAAATGTGTCATTTTTTGACCCTGTGCTCACCTTTTGTTCCCCCCTTGCGTCCTTTTGGGTCCCACTTGGACCCAGCATTGCTGCTTCCGGAATCCCCCGTGTCTCTCAAAACTTGCATGGCGGTGTTGAAGTTGTCCTCCCTGAAGTCTCCCTGATGAAACAAAATTAGGATTGATTAAATGGAATGAAATAATAGATTGTTGAGTCCATTCAAATATGTCAGAACCTGGAGTTTAAAAATCAAGAAATAAATGAAATTCACAAAATAGGTACAACAAAGCGGAAATACAGTTTACAAAAACGAATTTAATCAATGCGGTGCCAGCCATTTTCAGACACTCCTTCAACATACCATTAAAAAATAAATACATGCACAAAGACGTATTAGGATTGCTCACTCCTTGCATTAAGTTACTAGTGATGTGGACGATCCAGATCATTGTAGACTAGATAACGTGTAATTATGACCAAGCCGACAAGAGAATGTGACAGATGTTCCCTCTTACATTCTCATCAACCACGAGGTGGAGTCCATCGCCTCCTGCTGGGAAAACGTAGTGTTGCAGCGGTGTCGGTCTGTAGTCCGTGTAGACCACGTGGCACGGCTGCGAGAAAGGTGCCAAGAAAGCTTGTAAGTTGACAGATCGCAGAGTCTGAACTGGAAACAGGTTGAAATGATAAAAAAAAAAAAATCGGGAAATATCAAACCTGCTTGTGAAGGTGACATATCCACTCGGCAAACTGCCTGGCGTTGGGGATGGTGGCCGACAGGAAGACGTAGTGCACATTGTCGGGAAGCAGAATGATGGTTTCCTCCCACACCACACCGCGCTCTTCAGAGAATAAGGACGGGAGTCAAATCAAAGCTTATAATCGAGGCTTTTCGTTCACACTCACCGGCATCTCTCATGTAGTGGATCTCGTCAAAGACGACCCACGCCACTTCCCTCATGATCTCCGAACCGCGGTACAGCATGCTCCTCAGGATCTGCCATCGCAAAAGCCGGTATCATCTTCATTTCTGTGCCTTTTGATGAGTGATGTGTCAAGTTGACTCAGGAGCATCAATGAATGTCCTTGGTCAATTTGACATAGCTTATGTTCGATAATTAAAAAAGTGTCAGAAAGTACAAGCGAACATGCTTTGGGTCAAATTGAGCAAGGAACATTGTTGCTTCTTCAGGGTAAATAAAATGAAGTGATAATTTAACATGTCCTCAGTCAAGTTGACACAGGTCACAGTGGAAGGCTCCTGATTGGTTAAATTGACAAATTGCTGCTGGTCCTGGGTCACTTTGACCCAGGGGACAATGGTCACACGGGTTAATTTGACACTGGAAAGGCACATGCGACATAACCTGGGTCAAATTGACCTTTCTACTGTTCCTTGGGTCACTTTGACCAAGGCCATGTTGGAAGGCCATTCACGTTTTTGCTGGTGGTGGGTTAATTTGACCCAAGACCAGTTCGAATTTCCCGGTGAATGGTGGGTGCCCCACATATGGGTCGATTTAACCCCGTGTCAAATAACATTTGCAGTACCAGAAATGAACAAAAAAGTGGTCATGAAATATACTCTGGGGGTCTAACTGACCCAGGAACATAATTGGTGTTCACTAATCAATGTGGATTGGGGCATGTTAATTTTCTCAGTCTGAAAAGCATTCCTGCCGTCCTTTAAGAAAATAACAAGAGGAAGGGCACATTCATGATGAAGACGCACCTCTGTTGTCATGACGAGGCAAGAGGCGGTGGGGTTGATGGTGACGTCGCCCGTCATCAGGCCCACGTCTTGAAACTCCTCGTACATCTCCCGGTACTTTTGATTGGACAGCGCCTTGATGGGGCTGGTGAAGATGACACGCTGCTTCTCGCGCAGGGCCAACGCGATGGCGTACCTACGAGGAAGACATAGATGAACAAGTTATGCCGCAGCAAATCATTGATCATCATGATTTTTGTAAACTGAGGGTGATTGAGAGGTGGGATGAGGGGCGCTCACTCAGCACAGACAGTCTTGCCAGCCGAGGTATGCGCCGAGACAAGCACCGACTGGTTGTTGTCAATGCACAAAATGGCCTCCTGCTGAAAGGGGTCCAGAATGAAAGGGTACTCCTGTTACGACAAAAGAAGAAAAATAATTCATCAGAGTGGAATCTTGAACATTTGAAATTTGACCTAACTATTAAATCATGAGTTTCACTTTTGTTTTTTCGTTTTATGTGATCGTTACCGTTAAAACGTTGCTAAAACATGTCCCGTTTCCATCATTTCCTAAATCATGAGTTTCACTTTTGTTTTGTCGTTTTATGTGATCGTTACCGTTAAAACGCTGCTAAAACATGTCCCGTTTCCATCATTTCCTACAGGAACTTGTGTTTTTAAACAAATCTACAAATACCTTTGCTGCATTTCCGACTCGAGATTTGAGAGGTTTATATTCATCACTTGCAGGCAGAGCGACCTGTCAGGGAACAGCGGGAAGAAAAAAAATGTGTCAACAACTTTAAACAGCTAAATCAAGGCAACAAATGTCTTGCAATTATTTTACTTGCCTCGTGTGAGCAGCCTTCCGCCGTCTCCACTGACTCCACTTTGACTTGGGGCATAAATTCTGAAAGACTAAAGTAAAATAGAGCATTATAGAGAACCTCTCATTATTGCAAACTCAGCAAGAGACATTTCACTATTCAGCAAAGCGTTTTAATTCGGAAACGGCAGCTGACAGGTGAGTAGTAAGTTGTCTTAAACGGGCCGATTGGAAAAAAGATGCACAAAACATGTCTGGCAATTACTTGACTTTAAGATCTGAACGTCACATCAGAGTAGCAAAGTCAACTCGTCTGTTCAATCCCTTCCGTATGGCATAGACAGAGATGATAAATCAGAAGTACATAATTTTAAACTTCATGAAGAAAATTAGTGCATAAGGGGGAGTTAAATTTCGTTTAGTGTTAACATTGTAAGTGTTTAGCTGTAAGACATTTACTTTTTCGATATAACATTATAAAATTAGCGATGATATTACTAGAGCCTCGTTGTCTCTGTCTCTTTCTGTATGTATGTATGCTTAAATATCTCCTTACTTGAGGTCATTGGTGGAGACCGCGTCGAGGCGAGGTTTCTTGCCGAAGCCCAGCTCCTCTCCTCCGTCACTGTCCGGCAGTTCCCTCTTGGTCTTGGCAGCCGGGGCAGCATCGTCATTATTTAGACCAGCTACTTTCCTGAACAAGAGGGTAATTTCAACAACTTAATTCGCGGTAGCTTGAGAAAATTCTAAATTAAAACGTCTGAAATATTCGTTGGCCGTGAAATTCACATCACAGCGCACGTGAGGCTAGCTTCAAGAGTCACCGCTCCTTCTCGTCTTTAAAGAAAGGAAATGAAAGAAAATTCGGCAGCACAAAGTTGGTATTCTACCCCGTCTCTAGAGCGACCGAGGCCGGTGACTTCTTGCTCGTAGTGGGCTTCTGTTCGTCGTCAAACACGCTGAATAAATCTCCAAACGGGTCCGCCATGATTGTAGCAAGGCACCCTTCCCACAATGCAACGCAGCACGTAACGCGATCTACGGTGGCCGACTGGCCGTGTGTGGTCTCAGAACGTTACCCACTATACGCACGACATAATTGCGAGCGTGGATTATATGCTTCTTTTTTGTAATCACACAAACTGGTTACCATCATTATTTATTTACAGTGGGTGGCTGAATGGGCGGTAAGAAGAAGAGATCAACCCCTCCGGTGGTCGCTGTTGCTGCCGGCCCCGTGGGAACTGCAGCAGTATCAGGCCGGGCTAGTGCTCCCACGGTTGGGAATGGTGCGGCGGACGAGCCGAAAAAGCAACCAGGGAGCAGCAAGCAGAGCAAAACAGCCAAAGACAACAAGTCGAAAGGTGACATTAAACATACGTTGATATTTTTAAAAAACCCAACGTCAATGATAAACCCTAGTTTTATGTTCCAACGTGTTTTCAGTGCTTCCGTAATGCAGCCTTATGATGGGCATAGAATCATCAGACAACATTAGGACTGCAACACCAGTAGAACTGTAGTCGAAATTTCGGTTTATATCTTGGCCACGTTGTTTAGCTCCAGGGGAGTGCCACAAAATTAGAAATCGTCCCAAGTATAATTTGGCGTGTCTTTATTCTACTGCAATCTACAATGACACAAATAATGTTAAATAAATGTTTGTGTTGTGTATAGTATTACGTGACACGAAAAAGTAACTTGCTTTCAAAACCAAATTTTCAGTTCCAAAGACCTACACTCTGTCCAACAATGCCCAGGTGGATACAGGCGGTGGGTCGGACAAATCTATCCTGAAAGTAAGTGTGATTTTTAGTTAAGCATTTGATGTGTTCTGTTGCACCTCTTAATAAACGTTGTGTGTGGGGATTTGTCTGTATCAGGTTTCTATCCAAGCGGACCTGGAGAAAAAGATCATAAAGCTGATCAATGACTTCCGGCAGGAGAATGGCGACAAGGGGCCTGTGTCGGGAAGAATCACCAGCAAGAAACTTTTGGTCAGGTTGAACACAATCACAACTCTTGTGTTCTCCAGAGAAAAAAAACAACAACAAATAATTGAATGAGTTGGTTTCAGAGTCAATCATGGGCCATCAGTAACTACACAGGTGCCGATTCAAGCAGCATTCTAACATTCTTAATTTGAAAGCAAAAGAAGTTGCCATCTCACAAAGTGGTGACGATTGATGGAAACGTACTGTGTACGCAAATTGCGTTTCCACCCCACCACAGACGTAATCTGGATGTCAGACACCGTCAGGTTTGTGTGCGACGACACTGTCAAAATGTTTCCGTCTTTTTTTTTCTGCATGTAGGATCTGTACACAGCCCTGCAGAAGTTCGACTTCAAGCGGGAGCACATCGAGGAGGCCATGAAGACTAGCATGCTCTACGGAGGTGATCTCCACTCTGCCCTCGACTGGCTCTGCCTCAACCTTCGAGATGGTGACCTTTCACAAACTCTAAATTCCGAGCTCGTCCTTCGAGCTGCTCCATGTAAGATGTTGAATTCGCAGACGAGCTTCCTGAAGGTTTCAGCCAGCAGATGCAGGAAGAGAGTCAGAGGAATCGGCCCCGTTTCCAGCCCCCTGTCCGACCCCGAACCCAGAGCCCCGAGCTACCCATAATGCCCCCTTCCAAAGACGCCAGCAAGGTGTGCAGTTACAAAAACAGGAAGTCGTCGTATTCTGCCAATCATCTAAACCGTAATTGCGCTTTCCAGGTGTCCGTGAAGGATGATGACGCACGTATGAAAGATTGGATCTTAAGGTACGCCGAGCAGAGCAGCGATGAAGACAATGGTGAGGAGGGAGAAGGAGAGAAAACGTTGCAACGCAACCCCGAATTAGACGAAAAGTTTGATCCGGTAAGCCTGATGAACAAGACTATTATTTCAATCATGGTTGTGATTGGAATTATGCGCTATTAGATTTGTTTTAATTGGGTACAAAGGCTTCACTGAAAAGAAGACAAAGGAAAATAATGAGAACTGAGCTATAAATTATCTCAAATTATTGAATATCAAAAAGCGTGAAAATTGTCTTTTGGATCTCTAAAAGTTTGAACTAAATGTATTGGTATTTGGTTTGCAGAACGACAGGTATTTGATCCTGACCGCTCAGCTCTATGACGCCAAAGAAATGGCAATGGCGGCCAAAACCAAAGGAGACAAGGCAGCTCAGCGGATGGTGCAGGACAGAATTCGCATCATTCAGCAAGGTTCTTCATCAGTTCTTTCATCATAATTTACAATTTCTCATTTCGGGACTGTTACAATGTTAACAAACTTTCTGGATTTTCACTCAAATATGTTAGAGATGAAGTCGTTAGAGTCGCACCCCATATTCAACCCTGCCATTAAAGTGGTAGACGCACCCCAAAAGGAGAAGTCGACGCCGTCTGTCAATGAGGACAAAGAGGAAATCGGTTTCAACTTGTTGGAGACGGCGCAAAAAGAGGCCCCAGCAGACAAAGGTACATCTTTAAAAGAATCTTGGTTTAGATTTTTTTTTTCGTGAATGCACCGCTAACCTTATTCAACACGTGCCCTCAGTCGCGCAACCGAAGAAGAAGAATGAGCCAAAGGACATTCGTAACTTTGACTACACTGCACGCAGTTGGACAGGCAAGTCCCCGAAGCAGTTCCTTATCGACTGGGTGCGCAAAAACCTTCCCAGGAGCCCGGCACCGGCCTTCCACAAAGTGGCTGCGGGCAAATACTGGAGGTGCAAGTAAGTGAGGTTTTATTTTTATTTTTTTTGTCTCATGCATGGTTGGTGTTGACGGAATTCTGACCCTTTTTTTCATTGACACGAGGGTGCGCGTTCAAAGGACGGAAGACGTTTTGGAAGTTTGTCCGACCATCCTGACCGAGGACGGCATGCAGGCTCAGCATCTGGGTGCCACTCTGGCGCTTTACAACCTGGTGAAAGGACAGGTAGTGCACGGCTTTTACCAGCAGGTGGCGCTTGACCTCCACTGCATGATTTCCCATCTGCAGTTGAATTAAAGTTGGGACATGCAGACAAGAAATAAGTTCTTGATGAAAACATGAAAATAGGCATGTTACTATTTGAAAGTCTGTTTTATTTGCGTTCATTTTTATTTTATACGATCATATCCGTAGTCGGTGCACCAGCTCCTCCCCCCAACCTACCGGGACGTCTGGCTGGAGTGGCGGGATGGTGAGCAGCAGCAGCAGGAAGAGACGCGCAGCGCTGCCAACAAGCCCCGAGACCAGTTCATCGCCCGACTCCTGACCCGCCTCAAGCAGCAGCAGCACCACCACCAACACGGGCTCGAGTCTCAATCCGATGGGCAGACTCGGCTTGGCACTGCGGAGGAGGAGGAAGCAGAGGACTCCTGGGAGAACCTGGCCTCCCTTGATATCACGGAGAAAGCAAGAGGGGATGAAGAGGAGAAGATGGAGGGAAGGAGAGGTCAGAAGGAACAGGAAGAAGCGCTGCGAACGTCAAGAGAACTCCTCATGAAGCTCAGGACGTCCCGCCTGGCTCAGAGACTCCTGGTGAGACGTGCATCTAGAGTGGGAGTAAAATTCTACGCACCCCTACTGTCAAATTTTGGGGATCTTGAATAAAAATTTTTTTTTTGTCCTTCAAGGCTGAACGAGAGCAGCTTCCCGTCTTCCAGCACCGTCAACACATCCTGGAAACCCTGCGGCGCCACCGCGTGGTGGTGGTGGCCGGCGAGACGGGCAGCGGCAAAAGCACGCAGATTCCACAGTTCCTCCTCGAAGAGCTGCTGCTCGGAGGGGAGGCGGCTGGAGCCTGTAACATCGTCGTCACGCAGCCACGACGGATCTCCGCCATGAGTCTGGCCTGCAGGGTCAGCCAGGAGCTCGGCTGCCAGGACGGGCCGGGTTCAAAGGTAAACTCTCCTTTCTAGCCTGCTGGCTTCTTTTCGCGAAATATTTTAAGGAAAATTAAACAAAACTGTCCAAGTTTCACAAAAATTCAGCGGAATCACACTTCCACTAAAATTGCAACACTATACAAATCAAAATTTTGCTCTTAGGTTTCAAGAAAATCTGAAACAACAAAAAGCTTTCATTAAAACAAAGAGAACATATCGAAGAATAATTAGATTTTGAAAAAAAATCTACAAACTATTGATCTAAATAAAAAGAATTTCCACAAAAATTTCCCCCCCCCCAAATCACCAAAATATTCAACAAAAATAACTGTCAAGAAAATGGAAACATTTATTTAGATAACATTTCAAGTAAAATTTAAATGTTTGATTTTAAAATAAACTTTCAAAAAAAATCTAAATCAACTAGAATATCAAGAAATTGTTAAAAAGCAAGAAATATTTAGGAAAAAATTAAAACTTAATAAAAAAAAAGTAAACCAGAATTACCAAAATATGTGACTTAATAAACAAACAAGCATTCACACTCAGATGAATCTCAAAAGGTATGCTTGAACTAACCTAAGATTAGCAAGAGAAGCAAGGTACATCCTGAACTTGTTACTAGCCACAAGACACGTAGAGACATACTTTGTACAAGCAGTCATAAATCACATTCACACCCGTGGACAATTTAGAACTTTACATGTTTTTGGAATGTGGGAGGCATTAACCACACTAAGCTGGGGAGAACGTGCAAGGAGCCAAGATTTGGACCCCAAATCTCAGAACTCTGACACAGACATGCCATCCAGTAGGTACACTTACAACCCTTGTTTTTTTTTTTTGTTGTCGTCTTCAGTCGTCACTTTGCGGCTACCAGATCAGGATGGAGAACCAGTCAGGCGAGTGGACTCGCTTGTTGTACTGCACCACAGGAGTTCTGTTGCGAAAGCTCCAGCACGACCGACACCTCAGCGCCCTGACGCACGTCATCATAGACGAGGTACGGCCAAAATCTCTGTTGTCATTACAAATGACTCACCCTGGAATTTCCGCAGGTGCACGAGCGCAGCGTCCAATCCGACTTCCTGCTCACCATCCTCAAGGACGTGGCCTCCAGGCGGGCAGACCTGCAGTTGATCCTCATGAGCGCCACCGCCGATTGTCACAAGTTCTCAAACTATTTCAACCGCTGCCCCGTACTTAACATCCCGGGACGGACCTTCCCGGTGGAGGTGAGCAGACTCCGTTATGGAGACGAATGACGATGAATCATTACCATGGAAACAGAGCAAGTGAATGTATCTCATCGATTTGAATTATTGGATTTTAAAATATTTTCCAATCTTAAAAACAATAACCTGAATGGGAGTCGTGGGTATTATTTTTGTCCACCAGAGGTTGCCATCCTCGCGTAATATCATATATGTGACTGTACGACTTTTGAAAATCTTGTCTTGGATTGGTGAGTGACATGGGTGTCGGCGAATGAGGGTGTAAAGTTGGCGCGCTGTTAACCACTTTGCGTGTGGAGTGACTCGGCGTGCGAGTTGTGCCCATCGGTAGCTTCTGTATGAATGTTGTTTTTACGTTTTGGATTTTTTCATTAGTTAGTTTTTATTTTTTTACTTCACGTAGATTTTCATGAATTTTTAGGTTTGTTAGCAGCCCATTTTGCTTTCGTTTTATTTCACAGCAGTTAGCTTCTTTTCCCCCCTATTGTCTGTCAGTGCAAAACCTGCTTTTCTTCAGGTGTTCCATCTGGAGGACATTGTGGAGGAGACGGGCTACGTCCTGGAGAAGGACTCGGAATACTGCCAGAAGGTCCTGGAGGAGGAAGAGGAAGTGAGCGTCGCCGTCACGCAAAAAGGCGGAAAGACGTTACAGCACCAGGTAAAGGTCCAGCCGTCGTCAGCCGTGACACTATCTCAGGTTGTCGAGTGACGAAGTCGCGGTATCTGACGTATCCCATCTCGCTTTGGGCTGATTCTCAGGAGATGATCGTGAGGGACTCGTCAGCAGGTTGGGATTTAGGTCCCGAACTGGACCACTTCAGCTGCAGGACTCGCCAGGTGCTGCAGTACATGAACCCCAACAAAATCAACATGGAACTGCTGGTGGAGCTCATCAGCTATCTCGGTACCACACAAGCATGTCATGGCCAAACTATTAGATGTGTGTTTAGTCAGACCGTATTGAAGAGCAGCTTTGATGGAAATGTGACTTAGAAATGTGCTTCAGTTCTGTGGTCATATGGGGAAACACACACACGCACACACACTCACACACACCTTTTTTTAAACCTGTTTATAATAACTTTTCCCCCCTTCATTTCCCACCGAATAACCTTTTCCTACCCTTTTTCAGAAAATGGGCAAATATTAAATGCCAATGCCAATTAAATGCCCCCCCAAAAATACTAAATTAGAAAACAAATACAACACCTCAACCCACCCTTTTTAGTAATAGGCAAACAAACTGCCGTTTTATTTTAAATCATTCGCAGAAATGTCATTACAAAAGATACGAAGCATCCCAAAATAATATCCCAATTTATTTTATTTTGTTGAATTACAGAAACATTAACCGAAATAGCGTAGCTTTTTTTTTAAATATCAAACAAAAATTCAAGAAAATCTATTTTAAAAAACTAACACCTTACCGTACACAATTTTATGAGACACACACATGATAAATTATGTATGCATAATTTTTTTTTCCCTTCATCATCCTCTCCTAGATAAAGCTCCACAATTCACAGCACTGGATGGTGCTGTTCTGGTCTTTCTGCCCGGCCTGGCTCACATCCAGCAACTCTTTGACTTGCTGTCCTCAGACAAGCGCTTTAAAGATAAAAACAGGTAACGTCAGTACACCAATGCAGGTTAAAGAACAATTCAAACCAAAGTTAACTGAACGTTTAAAATCCTGCGCGGAACTTAAAGGTTCAGGATCGTTGCTCTGCACTCGACGCTGTCATCGAAGGAGCAGGCCGCGGCTTTCACTGTGCCCCCTGCTGGTATCAGGAAGGTACTGTACTTCGGTAATCAAAGTTTGAAAAATTGGAGCACCAAAAGTCAGCCTTTTTCTTTTTTTTTTTTTTTTTCTTTTAAGATTGTGTTGTCCACCAACATCGCAGAGACGGGCGTGACCATTCCCGATGTCGTGTTTGTCATCGACACAGGAAAAACCAAGGAGAACAAGTAAGGGAAACGTGTGCTCTTGATAGGTCACTTGGGAATGGGCACGGTTGCTGTAATCCAGGAGCTGAGTCATGAAAATAAATAAGTACAACCTTTCATGCAGCACTGTAAACTGAGCATGTAGAATCCCACTGAACATATTCAGACAACCGTGTTCATTCAATGTATGTGGTGTGCCATGTGTGGTTCAGGTACCATGAAAGCAGCCAGATGAGTTCCTTGGTGGAGACGTTTGTGTCCAAAGCCAGCGCCCTGCAGAGGCAGGGCAGAGCAGGGCGTGTCCGCAACGGCTTCTGCTTCCGACTCTACCCAAAGTACAGGTAAGATGAGGCAGCCTCTGGGAAACCTGTGACATCATACAATGTTAACGGTTTTGTTAAGCGCTTTATTACAGCTGCCGCTGTTGTGAAAGCGCTATATAAATCAGCATGTATTGTATGAAAAAAATTGTAATTAAAACAATCCGTTTCTCTCCTCAGATTTGATGCATTTATGGAATACTCCATTCCAGAGATACTTCGCGTGCCGCTAGAGGAGCTTTGTCTTCATATTATGGTAAAACAAAATAAGTTGATTAATAAGCCGATTTGTTGGTGTCATCTTGCTAAATAACAAAAATGTATTTTTATTCATCTGGCTTAGAAATGCGAGTACGGCTCCCCGGAAGCGTTCCTAAGCGGCGCCCTTGATGCCCCGCAGCCTCAGTCTGTGATGAACGCCGTCAACCTGCTACGGAAGATCGGTGCCTGTCAGCCCAGCTGCCACCTACTCACCCCGCTGGGCCAACACCTGGCGAACCTGCCGGTCAACGTCAAGATCGGAAAAATGCTCATCTACGGCGCCATCTTGGGCTGCCTGGAGCCCATCGTACGACCTCCCATCTTTGCGTCTTTTCACCGCTTGCCCGACATTGGCGGCGTTAATCAGCGCCAGTGTGATGTTTCCAGGCGACCATTGCGGCAGCCATCACAGAGAAATCTCCCTTCTCCACACCCATGAACAGGAAGGAGGAAGCCAACTTGGCCAAAGCTGCGCTCGCGTTGGCCAACTCTGACCACATGACCATCTACAACGCATATCTCGGGTATGGACGGGCCCCCTATTTTACGATCTGAATTTGGGGAACAAGTGATGGATTACGTTATTCCATATTTTAGTTGGAAGACTTCCCAAAAGGAAGGACACAAGGCAGAAATGTCCTTTTGTCGCAAACACTTCCTTAACCGCGCTGCACTTGCCACTATAGAGGTAACACACACACACACACACACACACACACACACACGGGATTGACTCTCTGGCATGACTAAATATCGGAATCATAATATTAGTAAAACATTTTTAAATCCACATACTAAATTGCTTAAAATATTTTGGAGCAAAAAGCATAAATAATAAAATAGAATAAAATACATTAAACTTATTACAATTAAAAAATGTACATTTTATTGTAATAAATTGCATTCAAATCTAATTTATTTTTCAATTAAAAAAATGAAATTCACATTTTTTAAAATTAAAAAAGTCTCATGTACATTTACTTCAATTTTGTATATATATATATATTTCTTTAAACGACTACAAACATTCTAAAGTCATTTATAATCAATTTATTTTCTAAACTAGGTCTAAGCATTTTTACAGAAAACACAATTCTGGGTAGAAATGTGTTTTTACTCATGGACATTGAGCCCTCCTGACATTCTTTTAACTTGATCATTTTTACGGTAACAGACATAGGATCCTAAAAATAAACAAAAGAATGAAATGCAGAAAAGAAAGCGTGGAGTCAAATATGCATCCCTAATAAAGTTTTTGCGATGCAGGATGTGAAGCAGGAGCTGATGAAGATGATGGACCAGGCGGGCTTCTCGTCGCGCGCAACCCAGACTCCCGTGGTATCCAAAGCGCCCGTGTCGTTGTTGGGGGCAGCGCTGACGGCGGGCCTGTACGACAGCGTGGCGCGCATTCTCTGCGTCGCCTCCGTGGACGCCTCGGAGCTAGTGGCGTGCACGGCAGAGACGCCGCAGGGCCGAGCGCAGGTGCACCCATCGTCCGTCAATCGCAACCTGCAGACGCACGGCTGGCTGCTCTACCAAGAAAAGGTCTGACGCCTCGCCGATTACGATATTCGTAATTTTATTAGTAATACGTGTATTTCATTTGTCATCAGGTGAAGTACACTAGGATCTACCTACGAGACACCACTCTTATATCCCCGTTCCCCATGCTGCTCTTCGGAGGGGACATCGACATTCAGCACAGGGAACGCCTCATATCGTTGGATGGATGGATGCACTTCCAGGTCACTACCGATCATGGGCGTTCCGGCTGACTGTTTTCCGCTCAAACTAGACTTTGTAACATGAGATGGGATTGGCCGACTTGCTTCAATTCAAGTTGGTCTCAAATTTTCCACACAAAACAGGACTTAAAAAGTCAGCTAGGGTCAGCTAACTATTCCCAAGTGATCCTTTAGACCGGGGGTGTCCAAACGTTTATTTGAGGGCCTCGCGTAGAAAAATGGAAGGATGAAAGGGCCACTTCAAAATTCATCAACTTTTTGAGACAGGCTAAAGTCAGTCAAAGCAACTTTATATTGTTTGTATTGTCTGGTTAATTTCATCAGCTTAAAGTTGTGAAGGAAAATAATTGATGACGTTTTTTGGGGTGGCCAGCACCCTTCTATCTCACAGACTAGATCCGGCTCTGCACTTAACAGCAGCCAAAGCCCATCTCCACATTCAGAAGCAGAAAAAGAAAAAAACTGTAGTAAAAGGTTCAGTTGAGGATCACTGCGATGTCTTCATAAATCAGCCATAGATAAACTGTGTTATTGTTTTAACCATTATTAAATATCATTTCATACGGTACATTCACTTTGTAGGCTCCTGTGCGCATCGGTGTGATTTTCAAACACTTGAGGAAGTTGCTGGACTCGTTGCTGGAGAAGAAACTGGAGAACCCGCGCGTGAATTTAGAAGGTAAAAACGAAACCCCTGTCATCATTATAACAGTATAAATAAGGTATTTTTCCCCATTTGTCAAGGTGAGAGGGCCATCCAAATCATCTTGGAGCTGATCAAGTCTGAGAACATGGCGTAACGTATGGAAATGACAAAATGGTTGACGCGAGAATGACTAATGATTTTCTATCATGGTAATAATTCTCATATAAAAAAATATAAATCATAGGAGGAACTGTCATTGCCAAAAATTGTCGCAATAAAGATTTTTTTTATTCCATTGCTTTCCTTGGCCGTCTTAATTTTATGAGAAAAAAAAATATTGATATACACATTTGATTTTTTTTTTTAAGAGTACCGGTATTGTATTTTTATTGTAATTTTACATGTTGGGGCAACCTTCACAAAAAATGTGAATACAGCATCTTTCCAAGTTCCGTGTGCTTCCGTGATAAGAGTTTCACTCACAGCCTGTACATCACATGACAATGTTTAGCTCCGGATGTGAAAGATTAAGAATAGTAATATAACAAATGATAGTAGCAAGAACAGGACATTCTGAACTGTCAACACACTCATCAACTATTTCTGGAGTTGTATAACAAAATAAGGCTGCTCAAAAATCAAACTGATTCGGCAAACAAAACAATTTGCAGATCTGACCGTAAAGTCATATTCACAATTTCCATTTGGGAAATTTACAAGGAAACAGTGATCCGAATTCCATGCCTTCATTTGTAATCAATTTCGAGACGGCAGACTATATATAAAGGTATGAAAATGGGGACTGGTGATTTTCTCATGATCTTGTGGTAACATGACTTGGCAGGAAAACAGATTTCACCGCAACGTCCTTGTTTCCTCTAAAACACCACATGAAGCCCAATCCAGTTTTCCTGTCATCAGGCAATGGCGCAAATTCCTCAAAACAGCGGTTAAAACTGGACTTATGTAATAATTCACCTAAAGTTTTTTTTAATGATCCTGAATAAATATTTGTAAGCAAGCACTTTCAAATGTTTTAATGCATTTTTTTTTAATTTTGGACTTAAATATAACTGAACTGCAGCCTACTCAACAAATGCACCGTACTAGGCAAAAAAAAGATATAGATTTGTTCTTTGTCAAAGTGACAAAACTGCAGAAATGAATATGGTCCAATATCATACCATTATAACAGAGACTATTATATTTATTATGCAAATGTACTTGGTCCTGCAATCATGGTAGTTTAATTCAATCATAATCATACCCGTCAACTTTTCGGAGCGCCAACCTGTATAAACTACAAAAAAATCCTCATAAAGAGCGAAAAATCCTTATAACATACCAAAGCATTTTATATGTCAAAATAACGGCAGAAAAACCCACGAAATTTCAATGATATGCAATCAATACTCAGGAACCACGCGATTTACTGGAAAGTTACCGGAAATGAAAGCATTCGAGTATACTAATAATAACAATTATACATTTTATTTATAAGCGCCTTTCAAGACACCCATGGACACGTTACAATAACAAAAAAACACCAAACAATACGGGTTGAGCAGCGGCAAGCACCATTCTGGGCAAAAGCAAACGGAACTACCTGTTAGGGGGAAAAAAACGGAAATTTTCAGAATCCGTATGATTTGTGCGATACGGCCATATACGCAAGATTCACCACAAAATCCGTATGAACTATGGCTAAACCGTATAAATTGACAGGTATGCATAATCTTTCCCATTATACTGACACCATACATAATAAACATACATTATTCATAATAATTACAGAAATAATAATCATGTTACTGTAGTTTTTATTGTTTCTCATGATAATATAAAGATATTTGTTGTTTCTCGACATAAAAGTCCCAACCGCATAATAATCACGTGACTTTCAGGAAACAAAATACTTGGCAGGTCACCTTTGACGTTATTCGGCCATTACGAAAGCTGGGTATTTTCGGTACAGACGTACGTAATCATCGGGCGAGTTTACAGTTGCTGCAATGCATAAAGTACAATCGCCATCTTGAATGTGTTAGATCTGCCCTGTCAACTAAATGAAGTCAATTAAACGAATTGAACACATTGCCGCTCATTCACACATACTGTACATATATTAATATATTAGGGAAATATACTAGCGTCTACAGTATGTTATTGACACGGAGTTACCTTATGTGTGAAATGCGCAAACTGCGGCGGCACGGTGGACGACTGCTTTGCACGCCCCCCTCCTGCTTCGCACGCCCGCCTCACAGGGCAGAGGTGCGGGGTTCAATTCAGGCCCCGGCCTTCATGCGTGCAGTTTTCATGTTCTCCCCGTGCCTGCGTGCGTTTTCACCGGGTACTCAGATTTCCTTCCACATTTCAAAAACATTCATGGCAGGTTCATGGAACACTAATTGTCCCCAGGTGTGATTGTGAGCGCGAATGGTGTTTTGTCTATGTGTGCCCTGCGATTGGCTGGCAACCAATTCAGGGTGCACCCCCCGCCCGAGGACAGCTGGGATAGGCTCCAGCACACCCGCGACGCTCGCAATGATGAAATAAAGTTGCCTTGCCTTGTTTATATATTTCAATATTTACCATCTTGGTAACAAGGCTACATACGTTGGTACATAGTACTAGTAGTCAAGTAAACGCTCATACAATTAAGTTATTGTGTGTTCATATACACTTGATGAAACCCACTTGCATTACAGAGCAGAGTCGACACATCCAAAATGGCGGACACACTGACGTATCCCAACAACGCGGCAACCCCTCAAAGGCGGAATGTTTGTCTACGGTGACACAAGGAGAGAATTTGGTTTTCCGGGTTGGGACGTATCACTGGTATATAAATTTGGCCGCTATGAATAGATGTTTAGACTCTGAACTGCACCATTTGTTGACTTGTGAAGTCACAACGAAGATTTGGAAACGTGCAACTATATTGTCCTCGTTGGTTTTGGCCGAATAGAGAATAAAGATGTCAGGCCAAGGTGGGTGTTATTTTACTATTTGAATGTTTCACCTTTTCCGCATGCCGAAGACGTTTTATTTCGCGTCTCGTTTACGTACAAGACGCCAGTAAAACAAATTTACGGTCCAAATAAAAGCACGCCAAATAGCCTAATTTTAATAGTTATTTTTAACATATTGGCATATTTACCTTAATAGTACATCACTTTTTGGGCTTATCTATTGTCATGTATAATTTCTGTACGTTTAAGAAAATATATATTTCTTTTTGCTTCTATTTATACATTTTAAAGTATAAAGATTTTTATTGAATACTATTGAGATATACTGTATATGACATCTGTATTTTAAATGTATGTATATAATCTATGTTAATTTCATCTTTTTTAATTGAATTTTATTAGAAATAAAGCGGTAGACTTAAATTTTGAACCTTGAACTTACTTGCATTACCATTTGTGGGTCAAATGTTAAAGCACTTCCTCCTGGCATGTTATGAGTTTTCCCACCCTTATATTGAACTAGTGTTGACTCAAATTATTTCCAAATGTCTTCTAGCATTGACCAGCAGCCCTCCTAATCTCCCTCCTTCACCGGCCATCAAGGTCGGCCTGGAGCTACGCCAGCTGGGTGACCAGCTCTACTGGATGTGCTTCCTCTTGAGGGCCGTGACTAAGGAACACAAGACTCAATCCAGCGGTACCTGATGATGTGACAGGGGGTCCACAGAGGATGTACAGAGGAAATGGGCATCAGCCTGACTGAGAGCTGGTTGGATGAGCTACCTTGGTGGTCGAGCATGAGAGACCCCTGATTTGAGGCTTCGCGGTAAAATATGAAGATTAGCCAAAGCAGGAATGGGTGATCTGAGGACAATTATGACCTGGCGAAAGGATTTTCATCCGGACCACCTCAGAGGAACGGTTTAAAAAAATAACACACAAATGATCATCGTATACTTGTTTCTTTCACAATTTGCAAATAAAACTTGTTTGTCATCTGGTGTTCTATGCATTATTATTGACATGCCACAATATATTTGGGACATCTGTATACTCTAATGCAGTGGTCCACAAATTATGTAAACTAAATCCCACCTCCCCAAAATTTTGGTAGGGCAACGTTGGCATACAAGGCGGACAACAATGTTGCCAGTGACAGTGAGGCAAAAACTACAAGTGGGTATTTTACTGCTCCGAGTGTATAACAAATGCCAACTATTTTGGCCAAGTAGTTGATGCAAAAATAGCATGAAAAACTAAGTTATGGTAAAAAATGAAAACCCGCAATAGACTGAAGCTTCAAGAAATGAACCGCAAAATGGCAAAGGAACACTGAAAATTTCATCAAAAAAGCAACAGTGCGGCGTGACCTAAATTCAGGCACTTAAAAGAATCTTTTACTTTATTTTCATGTGGTAATACAAAAGCATACAGATAGAGGGGATAGGAGAGATCCCTTTTTTGTACAATTCCGTTAGCTTGTACACATAAAATGACTACTAATCAATAGAATTATTACACAGAGGACGCCATCTTCTTCTGGAGCTACATCTGCCTGTTGCATGCAAACATCCATTCCTCCCTTCTTTCGCCTTTGGGTGTTGCTGTGCGGGAATGGAAGAACATAAATACCACCAAACAGCTGGAAATCCTCTTTTTTGTCAGCCCTGCACCATAACAGAAACCAAAAATAAAAAAATGGAGGTCCCTTTTGTTGATCTTTTAACTTTGTTGGGCCTGTTTGTAGAGATAGCGCGTGATTGTCAACCCCCACCCCCCAAAAAACAGCCAAAAATTAAAATAAAAGTACAGTGGAACCTCCAAAATCCCAAAAATGTAAGAAAGTAAGCCAAGACATAATATATTAGCTTCTCACATTAGCCAAGATATGCACTTCGTGTGTCAGGGGGAGCAGTATGTCAATAGGTAGACTCGCTACGCTAGCATCTCGCGCTAACCCCCAAATGCACTTTGTTTTGATCAATTTTCGAATACATTAGCGGTTGTTTCGTCATGTGTGACAGTGAGCATGTTAGCGTTCCAAGCCCCCCCCCCCCCCCCCCCACCTCAGCAATCCCAAAATTTTGGGATTGTGTCCCGGTAATTTTGTCTTGTGATAACAAGTAGCCATGTGTAATTTTTGTTTTTACTTCCATAAATTTGTACTTTATGTTTTCACTCTGAACTGGGGCAGCTTTTTTTTTTTTTAAGATCTCCTGTTGTAACTAGTGCCACACGTTTTAAGTCTGACTGCTTGATGGAGACAGAGTAAAGACATAGATAGGCTAGCTAGTAACAGCTTGAAGTTGTTCATGCTAACCGCCTTGTGCACTTTTACCAACACAGCTGAATCTCAAGAGACTATTATAGTAAACATTTATATCAGTTTGATTCAAACATTGAATGTGTTCCCGCGCCTTCTCTCGATTCAGTCCTTCACCTGTTTGCATACTTTTGTAACCGCTGCTTGCTGAAAAACAGGTTTACTGTTTTTTATGTTTGTTTTTTTTGTGCTTACTGCCATTGGATATAATTTTGAACGTAAGGGATCGAGAGAAGAATTTGTTAGTGCGGACTTTGGAGGTTCCGTTTCGTCGCCTTGAAGCAGTTATAGCACGTGCGAAAATGACGCCTGAACTCGACTGAACTAAAACGTCACAGCGAGGGATGCCAATTCGCATCTGCTTAGACGAACGTGTCAAAATGAAGGTAAATAATCATGAATGGTCATCATTTTGTTTTAAAACGCAAGAAGTCTGCCTGACGCTCTCCGCTTTGTGGAATGACTCACTTGTCATCAGTAGCTGCATATAAAATATTTCATTTTTTCTACAGCGTCAAAGGGCCATACCCCTCAACTTTCTGGACTAGCTACGAAGCTGTGCAAAAAACACTTGATAAATGGCAAAACTACGAGAAGAAGCAGAAGTGGACGCCCAATTGTGTATATCTTGTTTAGATGCCGCGAGCGAAGGGAAATCAAACTTTAAAAAAAAATTATAAACGTATACTGTATCAGGAAGCGGCATCATGGGAAAGGTCGGTCTTCTATGGCAAGCCATTAGAGCATTAATTTGCTGGTACAAGGTCCATGTACTAGTACGTTCTTTGCCCTCAATAATAAGACAATTCAGGGCACAAGTAAAACGAGTAGCGCCCACTAGCAGAGTCGCCTTACTAATTATTGGTTGAGTATTTCACACAAGTACTACTTGTGCAACCAGTACAACCAGAGCACAATGAAACTGTATTAGTAAACTAATTGGTTGCAGTAGTCACAATATCAGGCCTAACAAGTGGGAACGTCCCGGTCCTGCTAATCGTAGTGCCAAATTCCCCACTTTGATATATTGATATAGTTCTCCCTTCACTAGTAACAGTCCGACAAGTATGCCTTAGTTGACCTACTATTTTATTGAAATGTCATACAGCGGTGGAAGGCATTAGTGTTTCAAGTTCAACACCATTCATCAGACGCCCCCACCCCTCTTGACTTCCAAAAGGATTCCAACTGCCTACAGGTTCCACAAGATCTCAGCAAAGCACTACTTTTAACCAAAGACTCCACGCCGTACTCGTCATACTGGTGCGCCAACTTATCTTCCTTTAGTGAGGACGAAGCGCGGACTAGTACATGGACTTTGAGCTTGTTATCAAGGATGTTGACAAAATGTTAAAACGGATTTCCGTAGTCGTCCGCCTCGTGATTGGCTGAATGTTCGCCATCAAGGCAGGTACATGACGCTTCCTTCATAAGTCACCATGACGACAGCGTCCATTTTCTCCCGCCGTGTTTACTGTAGGGTTCATTCAGTTCCCAAGCTAACCCTTTCCTTGAACCAGGTGACGCCCACCACCGATGGAGATTGCACTAGGATACTAACAACGCGGACCGCACAAAATGGCTACCCCGACCTGAATTAGATTGTCTCTTTAGTCTTTTTTGACGGATTTGACGTCCTTCAGAAATCAATCCAGGTCCAACTGCATCGGTCACTTTAAAAAAAGAACAAAAAAAAAAAAAAGAGGAAATATTGTTTTTTCCTCCTCATTTGGTGAAGGCAGCCACCACGGCCCACATGAGTTCATTGGCGCTAGGCTTGGCGCTCTCTTTCTCGGGCTCCAATTCCAAGAGCGTGTGCACCCTCTTCATGCCCAGGTCGTACTGCTCGTCCTGGAGGGGCGCAAAGGCATTCTCCAGCACGTCCGAAGAGTGCGCCAGCAGGATCAGAGAAAGCAAGCGCTTGTCCATGCGGTGAGGGTCATTCACCCACTTCTCCAGAACCGAGTCCTGGACCTTCTTCACCAGCCGCTGACCACAAGGAGGAAAAAGTCTATTTTGAAGGTTTTCCGAGGTTGATGGCGCTTATCGCAATTAGTTCTCAAGAGACGCATTAATCATTAAACATACAATTACTGTAATTTTCGGACTATGAGGCGCACTTTTTTATTCGGTTTGGCTGGTCGTGCGATATGTAAATCGTTGCTGTCCTGTCGTTTTATTTTTACGTTAATGGATTATCCATGTTTTGACATCTCATTAACATGAAACATTTTTAAATGACAAAAATGTGTTTTTCACATGACAGGAATGATATATCAAAATTAAAGCTGGCACTGGCACCCAAAATCTCTGTTCCTTGATCATGTTGACAGTACCTCCGACACTACGAAAATGTTTTTTTTTTTTTTATTGTTGCGACCTATACGCCGGACTAAGTTATAGTCTCAAAAATACCGTACAATTATGGAAAATTAGATTTTATCTTTTGTAAATTACAGTTTTCAAGCTTCATGATACACATTTCAACTTGCATTTTTTTCTGTACCTGTTTGATGGTGCTGTTGGTGAGCGGATGAGTGGTCATGTCGAAAAGCAGGAAATTCTGTTTCTCGGTGGTGAGGACGCCTTTCTCAACTAAGTTTTTGGCCAGTCGTTCCCGGACATTCCTCAGCTGGTAGTGCAGCTTAAAAGGACTCCACGTCTCACCTGATAAGACAACGAGATAAAAACCTAGCGCCGACAACAACAAATGTCACATTTTGTGACATTTGTTTTAGTCCTCCGTCTCACCGCTCAGTAGCTCTATCCAGCTCTGCACCGTCTCGGGAGGCTGAGTCTCTTTAATGTGCTTCAAGGCCTCATCCAGAAGCACATCTCCAGTTGGCGCATCAGACTTGCAGATCACCTTAGCAAACAAACAAAAAAAAAAATTGGCGACTGGCATATTTGAACAAGTTGCTCACATCCTTGCTGAGCAGGAACAACTTGTGGTAATGTCTCAGCCACACAGAAGCTCTCAGACATGTTGGGCGATCATCGATAAAACGTGACCCGATGCGACTACTTTTAAGCCTAACACAGCAGTGTGTCTGCGGTCTGAGGGAAGCCAAGACTGAAGACACTTTTTTTTTTTTTAACAGATGAGAAAACGAATCAATGAATAATTGTTGTACTACTCCGGATTGCAATCTCAATCCAAATAATTGTGATAATTACTTTTGCCATCATAGTCCAGCCATACAACACAGGCAAGCAGCTACTGAATGGTCTGTCGCTACTGAGGGCACTCATAAAACCTAATTTGCGCCGGATACGCTTGTCGGACATTCCGCTTGCAGCGTGGAGAATTGGGTGATGGATTACATGGCTAAAATCTCAAAGAAGTTGATTTAGCAAGATATAAACCCTTATAATTGCCCAGCCTTATTTGGAATGGATTTCGCTAAATATGCTTTAAGGTGAACGATGTTGTATTGCAGACCCCCAAGCTACAGCTCTTGGACGCCTCTTTGACAAGCACTGCCCTATGTGGGTTAATACAGACCGGCTATGTCTTAAGGGTTGCCAACACTGTCTGTTGGTAAGAAGCCCTCACCTTTCTGGAGAGCAGACTTTTCCTCCTCATGCCGCAGGCCTCCAGCTGGAGCCTCCCCCGGAGAGCCAGCTCGACAAGCATGCAGCCTCGGAGGCCGGACGAAATGCAGTCGTTCCAGAATGATGTGTAACCCTGAGAGGGATTTATTTAGAGGAGGAGCGGAAGCAAGACCAGGGGTTGGAAGTGGGGAGGGGGGCATAAAAAAAGAAGGAAAAAAGGTGTGCTTGTTTGTCCGTTCGCTGACGTGTTGTTTAAGCGAGAGAAAGTCGCGTAACCTGTGGCAAGTTGTCAAGAAAAGTATTAATGTAAAGAAACAATGAGTGCGTTAAGACAGACAGAAAACACATGAGTCGCATATTGTGGACAGTGTGAAGTTTCTGAGGTCACGGTTTCTGGAACTCGTTGTCGTCGGGACGAAAAAGCATCGAAGAAACTGCTCAAGTTAGCTTTGTTGACATTCGCTAACGTCCCGTTAGCTCCTGAGCTAACCGACGAGCTAGTTGACGGATTCGACGGAAAAGAAGACGCTCACCTCTCGGTCCTTGAGGCCCAGGAGTAGCACTTCCTCCATGAGCGTGAGTCGGGTCTCCTTTGAGTCCCCCTTGTCGTCCTCGTCCTCCTCGCCGCGACGCGCGTCCTCTTCCTCGGGGTCGGGTTCCCTCTCCTTGTCGGCGGCGGCACTACGGGTGGCCTCGGTCCGCCGCTGGACGAGGCCTGAGGTTCTCTGCGTCAGAGAAGCCATGTCTGGCGCTGTGAAACGGTCCAATCCGGGAAAAAGTGTCTGCCTCGAGCGACCGGGAAGCCGCCCAGCATGTACGCCGAATGGGACAAGTGGCGGAATGCGTGCGGGGGTCGACTAGAGACGGCCGGTGTAGCTGCGTTAGAGCTCAGTCTTCAGATTCCAGCTTCTTCGACTCACCAAAGCCACTTCCTGATCCAGGCAACATGGTGGAGAGGGCGGGGGGTTGACGTTGTTGAATGCGAGCACGTACGGAACCTGAACTTGTTGCCTTCAGCGACGTAATGCAATGAAAATTATGAAAGAAAATATATTGAATGACTTCACTTTTACAGCTGTTAAATTGCTAAACACTTTGACCCGCGGTCTTTTTGCGTTCACTATGACTAACTTTACAACATTCTACCAAACAAGTGCGGCACGAATGTAAAGGAGATTAAAAAGAAACATTATTAACCATCAGTCGCTTATTACCCCAGATTACGATAGAGACTAATTGTCCTTTTGTTTATCGCCACGCTTATGTAATTCAAACAAGCAACAAAATGCCTCTTTGTAACCTGCAGCATGTATTAACTCATTTTGACCACATGGTGGCAGTATGCTTCTTTGGAATAATTTCTCTTCCGCAATTCTTCGCAGCTGCTTCCCCATGAAGCTGATGGGACATTCATTCTTAAGTCTTGTTGTCTTTGTTAGCGTTGTTTCATATTTTTATGCTTTTCCGACTCATGGTGACGTGCGCCTTTTGTCTATAACGTGATTAGGTGTCACTCTTCATCAGTTAGTTCATTAATTGGCAACACTCCACCACCTGGGATGACGCAGAGAGTAACCTCCAAAGAAATGTCCTCCACCTCGCATTGGCTCAATTTGGAGTCCAACCAAGTTTTTCCCCCCCTTTTTTTGTGGACAAATATGCCATATTCCACCCCCCCCCCTATTACCCCATTGCCCAGACATGAGGAAGGCTGGAGTCACGTGCCAGCAATCTCGAAAGACATTTCTGAGATAAGCAGTTCAGATAATGGTTGACGGATGGACAATTAAATAAAGGTAAAAAGGGAAAAAAAGGACGCCCCTCTTCGTGTCCTCCCTGACACCTTGAATTAAACTTGATATCCCAGTGAAGCCCAGCAGGGCGTCTATGGTTTCAAATGAGCTGAGCAGAACATCTGTATTTTTCACTTAGGGGTCATCTGCGCTCCCTCTGATGGCGATGGAGATCTGGTGTGGACGAAGAGGCCGCAATGGCTCCCTTGAGCTTTGTCAGAGGCCGCCCATATTGGAGCCATTTCCTGTCTCAGGAGTGGGCAAAAGGCTTGACCCCTGGTGCACCCTTTCTATGTAAGTCACGCACACGCACAAACACACAAGTACATTCGATCACTCTTTTAAGACAACACCCCAAGGAGAGAGAATGAGAGAGCCTTGCTTACCATTTCCCCGCTGTAAGTGAATTAGAGAATCTCAAAATAGCTGAAAACAGTGTGCGGAGCTGGAGAGTGGGACCATAATTATGTTTAATTGTGAATGATAGTCAAAAAGTGAACGTTGAGATAAAGCAGAGTCGGAATCGTATGTTGGGTCCAAACAGCACCCCTAATTTCCCATAGCGTGTGGTAATAACGAGAATGGAAAAGAAGGCAGTGGCGGAATAAAGGCTTAAATATGCAGGTTTTTCTTCCACGAATGATTTTCGAACGGTGGATTGGAAGTTCTGTGCGATGAAGCTTATGGTGCATTCAAGGACCCGTTAAGGACTCAATGCAGGAAAGCATCAATGGTCCAACTGGATCTGTGTGATTTTTTTCCCACACCAGTCAACATTCTTAACGTTTGTATAAAAGAAAACCAGAGTTGACTACAATTAATGTCAAGACATTAAAACAAAACTGTGAACTTAACGATCACAGACAAAACCACATTACATAATAAGTATGGCGAAAAAAGCCAAAGAAAATGTAAAAATTAATCTTTTCATCTGGCTAATTTCAATTCCTGTGAGATTTGCCAGTGTCTTGCGAGCATCAGCAAGTTGAGGTTGATTTTTTTTTTTTTGAGTTCGCAGACCAAACGTGGTCTCGGCCAACAGCTGCTGCACAATCAAGGGAAGTGCTTTGACTTCACGCCATTGAAGGCGACACGAATAATAAACACCACAATGAGCCGATGGTAACGACTGAATAAAGTCATTTTACGACTCGCAGCTGAGACAATGCGAGCATTGAATGTCATGTATCAAGTTCACTGATCAGTCAATGGGGATGGTGGACACCCCCACCCCACCTTCGCCCCATTGACTGAATTAGGTAATTGTCCCATTTGTTGAGTTATTCTCAAATATAATTCAATACAGATTCGCAAGATTTGTTGCATTTTTCATTACAGTCAGATCACTTTGAGTGTTTTTACTTTAAAAATATTTTTTTCCTGTGATCCTCCCTTTCCTCTGTTCCCCTCCTCTTAGGACTTGGCAGGAAGTCTTGAACAATGGGACCGCTCCGCAGGGACTGCGTGCCGCCGGTGAGGATCGTAACACATATGTAATGCACACACGTCTTTGCCATGTTTCATGTTCGCGGGTGCACAGACGCACGTGTACAGATACAATAATGCGAATAGAGAAAGCGAAGTCAAGTCAAGCAACAACCGGACGTGTTCGTGTGACGCTATTTTGTTCGGGTTTCTGTGCACAATGAATCAGCAGTGGTTATAAGATGTGTTTATTTGGGGGAAGGCCTGTATTTTTACCAACACGTTAAAAATGAAATGAACAATATTATCTGTATGTTATAATTGTCCATTTGAGGGAGTCTTTTATTTGGGGAAAATGCTTTAATCCTGAGCAGATGATTAGTTTAGTGTGCACCGAGGGATGTTCAGACCTCTCAAACATGTGATTCGATAGGTTGAGAAGTCAAAGCAAATTCGATGAGGGGAGCATGAAGACCTTTTTGATCTCAATCGCCATCTGCTTACCAAAGGGGGAGCGCTTGAGGGCTCAAAGACGAGAGACGCACACACACATGCACGCACACTCACACTCAATGAGCCCCCGGGGGGGTGGAGGGGGTCATGTGAACCTCCCTCATTCGGTGCCTTCTCGATTTAACGTGCACCTCTTGAGACCTGTCAAAGGAAGCCAAACTCAACCTGTTCAACATTAGTTTGTAATGCCCCTTAGCAATAGATGTTAGCATGAACTTAATGGGTTGGTGGGTGTTGCGAAAATGCTTCATTCCAGATATGTGCAATGAAATAGTTCATCACGGAGTTCATGATGGCATGTAAACAATTTTTGGGGCAGGTTCATTTGAATCTTCTTCTTCTTGGCTTGATGAAAATGGTTACTTTTGCAGAAATGGGTCGTAATGGAGGTATGAATGAAAACGAAAGGTGCTTTACGATGACTAAAGATGCCCTCGGTCATTTTGACCCATATCACTGCTATTAAAGATGTAACAGGAGGTTTATAATGTCAATTGACGTTTAGTTTTGTCTACACTTTAGACTAGGGGGTGTCAAACCCATTTTTGTCTCGCGACACATCATTGTTACGGTTTCCCTTCGAGGGCCGTTATGAATTTTGGGAAACCATATAAATGTTTAATCACCTCCACAACAAACTGATGGATAACTAGTTTTAAAATCAGAAGTAAAAAATAATCACCGTTATTGTGGATTACATATGACAATTTGAAATTTTGGTTCAGACTTTAGCAAGCATCATGGAACTTGACAGCTTGATCATGTGGCGGGCCATATCTGGCCCCCGGGCCTTGACTTTGACACCTTTGCTTTAGACTCTCCAGTGACACTACTCGTGAGTGCAACTGATCGTAAACCCTGCTTTGTAAATCATGCTGCGCTGTTCATAAAAACGACTTGATAAAGAAGCACTTTGGGGGGGGGGATCGGAGGTTGACTTCTGGAGGGAACCAGCGTGCGCATATGCCTTGCTGCTGTACAAAGCATCTTGTCGTGAAAAAACACGCCGACGCCAGATGTCACGGCATGTGACATTGGGGAATATGATCTCCTTGCAGTCCTGATGGCGGCTTTGACACGCCAAGAATGTGTTGCAGCGCGCCCGTGCTTCACGGAGACAACTGTGTTTGCACCCCACTGCCTCTCACCATATGGAGTAATATACTGTTTGTGTGTGTTTGTGTGTGTGTGTGAGAGCCTCATTTTCGAGTAATATAGAGCATTACTGGTGTGTTACTATTCATGTTGGTGAGCCTGCAGTAATGTCTGGGGGCGTTTGAGGATTTATTTACTCAACTGCGGATGAGAAGTGTTTTTTTGTTTTTTTTAATTAGGGGCGAGGCCTTTATTTGTGCAAACACATTTTTGGATACTATTAACTGATGTCAAATGAAATTGGTATTATGTCCGTGGCTGTTTATTTATTCAGCAGTAGGGGAGCAGAGGAGTCTATTTGGGGCTAGGCCTTTATTTTCCTCCAAAAGTTTTTGGAATATGGGTTCTTTATTTTCCAATTGATGTGTAACTGGAGTCCTAGTTGCAGATGAGATGGGGGAGTTGGGAGCGAGGCCCATCTCTGTACGAACACATTTTTTAGAATACTATTGAAACATTGATTGATACTATGATTGGATGTCACAATTTAGGGACATTTTTTTTACCATCTTTTTTTTCTTTTTTTCAATACATTTTGTGAGAGCGTCAGCTCTCCAGGGGCATTTTTGGAATGATATTAAACAATGTTACTGATTTATTGCATTAAAAAAAAACGCAAACACATGCACCTGAAGGCAAAGACTATCACGGCTCACCTATTTTTTGCTTAATTCATATTCCATAAACACAATATTAATCACAATTCCATGTTTGGACTAGTGGGGGGTGCATAGAACATATGTTTGTACGTTATTTTTTTTTTTGGTTACTTCCTCTTTTAAATGATATCACTGCTACACGACAATTCATGATTCATGTCACCTGAAATTTGAGTCTTTCCTGAAGAGCCTCCTCTGACGGTGTTGCTTTCAAGGAGGGGGACCAAACGTGGAACACACCGTGTAGTTCTTTTTTTGGGGGGGGTGGGGGGTCATAAACATTTGATTCCGCCAAGTCATGTCGCGGCCATTGTTAGGCTCGTAAATGTAATCCGGTTAGCAAAGGACAAGGGAGTGGTTCCTTGTGAAATCACTTCCTTCATTCACTCCCTTTTTATGGTTAGTTGTGAAGTCAGTATGGCACAAGAAATTGAGAATGACGTTTTTTTGTGACTTAAAAGACACATCGGCTCACTTCCGCACATCGTTGGGAAAAATCAATGTGTACCTTTTTCCACATCCAAAAAAGGAACACACCCAGGAGAATGAAAATCGGCACCTCATATGAGGAACGTTGGATGAAAAAAGTGTGACGAATTTGTAAAAATAAAGTCATAAAAATCCAAGAAAGTCATCATCCGATGAGGGAGGTTGTAAAATAAATCAGCAGTGTTGCACACAAAAGTTGTAATATTGCGCGAATAACGTCAATACGGACGGGAAGTAAACTTGTATTTCTGTAGATGCGAGCCCCCACTTGCACGCCCCTGGAACAGATTCCCGCAATTTCAGTTAAGTGCAACGTGTGAAAACCGATCTGATATATACCATTGATGGTGACAAAAGGATTTCAAATCATAATTTGACGCACCACTGTAAATTGTGCCTGCTTTCCGTCATCTTATGAAATGACGTTCGATAACATGTCAGGGACGGCCGCGGGGAAGCAACAATGCCCGATTATCCCTCACATCCGCTATCAAACAAAAGGGAGATGTGCATGCTCGTCCGTGCCGACTGCAGACAAATGATTCACGGCTTTTGTGGAAAGCGACGGGGGACTTTCCTTATTTGTCAGCATCCAGGATGTAACCGAAGCCCCGAGTCAGTGTTGACAGAGTCAAAGAGGTCGAGACCCGACGCTGCCCCTTCATTCGGTCAAGCGCCGCATCCTGACAGCCAGCCACAAATAGTCGATTGATCCCATAAATTGATGCCCATATGTTTTGGACTCTTGTATGTCAGCGGCCCTCATGGGCGGGTTTGGGGGGGGGATTAGAATTCGACTTTGAAGCTGGCCGGCTAATTTTTACCCGCTTGTTTCCATGTTTGAATCAAAAGAGTCTAGAAATGAAGAGGCGAGGGATCGGATTTGAATTTTCGGATTTACGATCTTTCGGTTTAGCTATGTACCGATATCAAATGTTTTGCTTAGGCAGCATCTTATGGCAACTTGATGCCACCATTTAGTGGTGGCAATAGGCAATCATAAACCTTTTTCGGGGTGTCTGGAAGGGTTCATCAATCACACACAGATTTTCGATCTTCATGACGAAGTCCCAAAGAGTAAAAGAGAACACTATATCCAACATTTTGGAAAATTCTGAAAAAAATCAGTTAGCATTGCAGCAACTACAAGCTATGAGAAACCTTTTGGCATCCATTGCTCTCCGATTTTCGCTCTTCATAGTAGGACTTGGTCCCTTTTTACCCTTATAACTGTACTTCCTGTTTTCATACAAGACAAGTTGCTCAATTGTGAATCTGTGGTGCTTGCGGACGGTTCCATTGATGTCATAATGACTCCTTCAGTCCATGAGTCACATTTTTGCAGAGACTTCTCAAGAAACCCACTTTTCACCTTTTTGGTCTGCTAGTTCCATCCCGCTAGTTTCATCTGTTTGGTACCGATCTGTATGATCGTACAAAAGCAGCATCCACACAAATACTGTAAAAAAATCATCCCAGTTGGTTTGGAATGAGTGGTTGATCAAAAGTAGAGGTTACCAAGGGTGAAGTGGAGCGACGTTCCTCTCCTCTCGCTTATCTTGGTCTGGTTAATGTTGGCATTAAAAGCATCGGCGAAGAGGGGGGGGGGCTGCTTTCTGTCACGCCGACTCAACACAGGACTTGCTTGTTCGCCCCCAGTGGCATCACAAAGTCAGGCCGCTAACGCGACCATGAGAACGCAAGTATCCGCTTACAATGTTGGTGGTCCGTTAAAGAGGTGATGATGTTCTGTCGTATTCGAGTGAACATGGTCTTAACGGAGCTGTAAGCTGCTGTCTACAGTGAAAATGCCACGGCAATAATGTTTCTTCAAAAATATAGTGCAAGATTGTTCGGGAATTGCTTGGACGAAAAAAAAAAAAAGTACGACAGTAAAGCGATTTTACTCTCATAAAGTCCAAATACCATCAGAGAAAAATTTGACACGTTTGTAAAAATGACATTGTCATGCTATGAATGTATAATTTCTGATCATGATAAAGACATAACCTACACTAAAAAGTGTATTTTGCGGGAAAAAGTCACCGCCATAGTTTGAAAAAGCGTTTAAAAAATGTTTTTAAACGGTAATCGTTGCTCATGACGATCAGCGTCCATCTGTAATCTGCCTGCTGCCGTTTCTCTTCACCCGTTGCCTTCAATTTGTATCGGACTTCACATTTTGTGGATTAATAGCTTCGCCGATCCACTTGTCATACCATTTTTAGCCGTCCGTGCGATTTTCCCCGCGCCTTATATAGCGCGTTACCGCTTCTCTGCCATTGACGTAAACACGGCACAGCCATTCCGTTGCTGTGTACATTACAAATTCCTGGCGTGTTCTCCAGAGATAGATGTCCCCTCGTAGGGCAGAAATGAGCAAGTCAAGATTCCCCCCCGTTGGACTGCGTCAAAATAAATCTGCCCTCAAAAGGATTTTTTTTGTTGTTGTCTTTGTTAGAAAGCAGAAACGGTTTTCGGGATATTCCAAGAAAGTGTTCGCTCCAATGAGATGAGGACTCGTTATCTTGTCCACACCTAATGCTCTTCCGCAGATGGAGCGGACGCATTAGAATCGACACCAATGTTGTTTTCCGAGGGCGAGGGAGAAAAACATCACTTGACGTGCGTGAAAAGTACGTCTCGGGGTAGAAGTGTGGACAAATGTGTGAGATATCCGCGGGACAGGAAGGATTTACCGTGTTGGAATGCAGAAAAAAAGGTGAATAAACTGATGTCATGAATGGCAAAACGAGTCAAGAAACTAAAAACAGCACACAAACGGTGGAGCAACACATGACTGACAGGCATACACTCTTTATCCTCTCTTTAAAAAAAAAAGGCAAATATGACAGCAACTTAACTCATTCACTTCCAAAGACGTTTTTATACGTCTTTTCTGACTTGGTCCAGAATTAGCTGGTACTGGATAATGACTGACTTGCAATCGTAAGACATTTCTTCGTTGGTGTCTGCATTATATTGCCTCCTGCTGGCCAAGGCGGGCCCACCAGAGTAAGCGGCGCAAGAAATTGGATTATACCATTAAATAATGATGCACAAACTGTTCAATCCTGACATAATATTTCATAATGTCGTGACTGTCTATGTTTTTGTAACGTACCATACTTTAGAGTGCCATTTTACTAGTTTCCGCCAGCGGTTAATACAAATCCACAAGTGTAGTTCATAAAGCTTTGACGATCGGGCACAGTTTCACCACAGAGCGGAGAAATTCTCTTTCCATAATTTCCACTGGGAGGGGGGGGGGGGTGCAATTGAACCTTGGAGATTCCGCTGCACGTTTAGCGTTCATGCCACCCTGTGTATGTTATTGTATTGCTATTGAAGCGAATGCGCTTTAGGCCCAGCTGTCAGACAGAATGGTGGTGTAAATGTTCACTTCCTGGCACTAGTAAGAATTTCCCATGCTCCGACGGCAGACCAAGCAACCCCCCCCCCCCCCCACCCCAAGTAGGGTCCCACTTGCGAGAGAACATCCCTCCTTCTCCTCCTCCTCCTCCTTCCTCTTCCTCTTCTTCCCCCTCATGCTGCTGCAGACGCTCAGACGCTCAGAGCATAGGCAGACGCACGATGGACTAGAGCTCATCACGCTGAGGACCGTTTCAGTCTTTTTGGGGAGGACTGGTGGGTGCATGCGGTCGAGCCACGAAAGTCAGCGGAATAATAAATAACAACAGTCCGTTTTTTTGTTCTTATTTTTGTGGACAGAGTCGAGATGCCGGGGACTTCAAGTTGCCCTCCCGCGACAGCTGTGCTCGCTGGTGAGTTCATTATTACGGTACTTAATAAAATAATTGCTACCAGGCATCCTTCTCCAACGACTCCAAGATCATTAAACCACACGTTGGTGGTGTCTCACAAGATCCATGTTGTCATCCGTAGTGTCATTCAGCAATTTTAGCACATATCGACTTATTTTATTTCCTACAGAATGAAATGTTAGTTTCACAATTAAGTCGAAAATAGTCACTTTCCTTCATGATAGAAAAATTAGCCCATCATAAAACAATTCTTCCCCCTGAAGTAATGTGACTTATTGCCCAAAAAATTCAATTGAAAAATGTGTCATGAACACTAAGTTGGTGTGAGTTTTGTCAGCATAGCATAAGTTCTTTGCACGGCTGCGCACGCCCCATTACGGGTCACCCCCACAGATTTTGTGTCAAGTGAATGGAGTTCCAGGCTCCTAAATTTCCAAATTTAAATCATTTAAATCTCTTATAAACACTCGTTTTATAAGGTTTCAGATTTCCATTTTTAACATAATAAACTCTCGCCAACTGGCAGCTAGTTAGCGCGACAGCTATTAATTAGCACGAGCAGCACTCTAGATTTCTCCATCTTTTATTCTGCCAAATATCTGAATCTGCATTGGCTTAAAAAAATCCTTATTGGTTATCAAATTTCCCTCTTGAAAATTAAATGAAAAAAAAAGTGTTTTTAACTCATTCACTGCCATTGACGGCAATAGAAGTCAAAGTTATAACAGTGCAGCAGTGTTTACACCCCATTGGAAAAAAATTAAAAATAAAGCTTTGCCGTTGCCATGCGAACTACTTGTGCAGCGTCCCAACATGTGACTCACTCCCTGCTCGCATCCGTCGGCATGTAAAATCAGCAATATCATGTTTTCCGTAAAGGAAATGTTCTGTGGGTCGGGGTTTGAATCTCAGCTTTGGAGTTTTCCATGTTCTCGTGGTTTTTTTTTTTTTTTTCAGGCTACTCTGGCTTTCTCCCTCCAAAAACATCCCTTAGGTTCTGTATTGACTCTAAATTGTCTATTGGTGTCAATGTGAATACTTGTTTGTTTATGGGTGCCCTGCAAGTGGCTAGAAATAGGCTTCAGATTACCCGTGAAACAAATGAAGCTAATCACAAAAAAAAAAAAAAAAATTGAATGGGTGTTATTGATGGCTATAATGTTTAATTCATCGTGAAAATATGCCTTTTTTGTGGCTGTCAGGCATATGACGTGATCCGAGCGACCCAATTTGAACGCTGACTAAGTGCTTTCTGTGATCTTCCTCTGACATAATTTTTCCTGGACCAAATCACTGGCCTGATCTAAACCCAAGAGAGCATGTTTTATCACTTTGGGAGCGGCAAGTCCATCAGCTCCAGGCTGAACTGATTGATAAATAGAATGATCGATAACGGCAAAGAAAAAGGCATATTCGAGAAGTGGCGTACGCATTGGACTGGTCTCGAGTCAATTGTTTGCAACTATGAACTATGACGTTTTTTAAATTCACCAAAGACTTTGGTGGCAAAAAATGGGGGAGAGTAAACCTCTCGATCTTTTTTTTAAAAATGTACAGTCAACTCTATTTTTATCTCGCTCTTCTGTATATTGAGGTGGTGTAATTCCACCTTCGACCACTAGATGGGGCTTTAAAAAAATAAGTTCGATACAATTTAAATTGGAAAGAAGAACAAAACCGGAATCACCAAATTGCACGGCAGAACCAAAACATTCAAATTCCTCAGAGGAAGTGCGGGAGACGGTAGTCGAAGCCTGTACCTCAGAAATGAGAGACAGACAGGCGAACCACTACCGTGTTCTCCCTCTCAAGCCTGTTTTCCAGTTTACTAAAAGCTTGTGAGATGATGCATGTGGTGGCGATTCCCTTCAGTTGTGTCCACGTAGATCACGTTTGGGGGTGGGGGTAATGAAGTATGTTGGATATCAACCTCCCCATGAGGACGATGACATCACCAAACAAACCAACCATGTCCTTCTTCAGTATCAAATTGCCCACTTGTGACGACCATTAGACTGGTACAAAAATAAAATGTTCTGTGCAAAAGCTCATGCGGCAAATCATTACTTCCCCCAGCCACCTCCCACTGATGCCTCCCCACTCGTGACCTCGGTGCCGTTTGTGCACCTTCACGCTGATTGTTCTTGTATGAATCTGGTTGTACTTAAAGCTGTTAGCGTGCGCTAAAGATTGCTCCGCTGTGACCTCACCTGCATTAGAAACTACAATCCCATGCCGCCCTACACCAAATAGCCGCTCCACCCCCCCGCCCTCGTTTCCCCACCCTTGAGGTTATTGTAGTGACAAGCGTTTAATCTCTAGGGCTGTGGAGGCGGTGTGGGGGGGGGGGGGGGGTTACAGGTGGTTTGAGTTTGGACAGGACTAAAGGAAAGGAGGCTAAAGGAATACACATCTGGCTTCAATCAGCTCATGTTCAAGCGGGGTCGCAGAGTAAAGACTTGTAACGCCCATGTAACCATCTTGGAGTCAACGATGCTGTAATTGAATTCGAATAATCATTTGCGACGTAGTAGAATGGCATTTTCAAATTGCAAAGGCTGCAATAAACAAAGAAAACAAACACACAAACACAGGAAACTGGATGTTCAAATCATTGTGCTTTCACCTCTCGCCTTCATCGCTGTGGCACGCTTAGCAAATCCAGACAGACCTTTCGCTTACATTCTGGAAGCACAACAAACCAGCTGAACATCGAATGATTTCAACTCTTGTTAACACAAACCCAATTCATAAATCCAACTCTACATCTAATACTAACCTAAAATCGAACACCTAACTCAATTTCTAGGCCTAATGCTAACTTTTGTCATTGACTATGTCATGAAAGTTGAGCTGAAGTTGACTCGTCGATGACGCCAGGGGCGGA
Source organism: Hippocampus zosterae (assembly GCF_025434085.1). NCBI lineage: Eukaryota > Metazoa > Chordata > Actinopteri > Syngnathiformes > Syngnathidae > Hippocampus > Hippocampus zosterae. Next base: position 10,417,036 of record NC_067468.1, read on the forward strand.
GCTACGTGGTGACCAGGGGTGGCCAGGCCACCCCCAGTCCCTCTTTGGTAACCCTCTATCTAGGTCTGAACTCTCCCTCTTTAGAAAAAGAACGCTTCATTCTTGTAGTCAACATCAATGGAGGGAATATTTTAAAACCAGTGGAAATCGGTAGTCCAGTGGTTAGCACGTCGGCTTCACAGTGCAGAGGTACCGGGTTCGATTCCAGCTCCTCCCTCCTCCTCCCTGTGTGGAGTTTGCATGTTCTCCCCGGGCCTGTGTGGGTTTTCTCCGGGTGCTCCGGTTTCCTCCCACATTCCAAAAATATGCATGGCAGGCTGATTGAACACTCTAAATTGTCCCTAGGTGTGAGTGTGAGTGTGAATGGTTGTTCGTCTCTGTGTGCCCTGCGATTGGCTGGCAACCGATTCAGGGTGTCCCCCGCCTACTGCCCGGAGACAGCTGGGATAGGCTCCAGCACCCCCCGCGACCCTAGTGAGGATCAAGCGGTTAGGAAAATGAATGAATGAATGGAAATCGAATTAGCCAAAGCCAGCGAAGCTAAGCACTATTCTCAACCACAACCACCGAATGCTAGTCTGTTGGTTTCTTTTTTTTTTCTTTTACTGCACCAAGATATTGAAAGTTGTCATCTTTTTTGTTGGACAAGACAAAAATGTTGTGTCAAGCCAAAACCACGTGATTAGCAGTGAGTGAACTTTAAGCTTTAAAAGTTGATGTAGAATGTTAAAGTCCACTCGTAGACGAATAAATTCGACCCCTTACAATCGTATGCATTGGCACCTTTCTTGCAGCGAGTGCATGAACTACGATTTGTTGGTAACACCTCGTATTTGAAACAAAAGCGCTGCTACCTCGATGGCGCGCAGGTGCGAGTTTTCACAGTATGCACGCATGCTTAAAACCACCTCATCAAGAGTTTTTTTTTTCTTCTCCGGATTGTGCAAACACCTTAAATAATTCACAACCGCAGTCGCCGTCAGTCTTTTACACGATTGACGTTTGGTCATGTGACACCCGACTGGGCGCTTAACCTCTTCTGCTGATAGTTAGTCAATATTCTGCCCCTGTTAATGGCCGTCATTACTTGCTGGACGCAGACTAAAGTGACTTATTAGTGTTTCCTTTCAAGCTCAGCCGTCGCTTAGTCAGCTTAGTGCTCTTATCTTGAGGTTCTGTCGCTGCATTTTGTGGCTGAATAGCACAATGTCTTTGTTGAGTTTTTTCTATTCTTCGAGCAGAGTGAGTGTTTCATTTCATTTCTCAGAGAATCGAAAGGGCGTGAATACAAGGAAACAAGCCTGTAAATCAAGGATGGGGAACCTTTTTCCCCATTAGGGGCTTCGGTTAACAGATAAAGAACTCCACGGCAACAATCAAACATTTTAAATGCCATCGGAATGTATGGAAAAAGTTGATGGTCATATTTTCACCTGGAGCGTTCTAAAAACAGCGCACCAGTCATGATTTATTGCAAAATATCATGCCAAGCACCAAGCAACAGCTATCTGGCTTGAGTTTGAGAAGCACTATTTTAAACACCTTCATCACAGCCCTCCCGATGTGGAGGAACTGAAAGTCGTCAGGCACTTGTTGCAAAAAGACGTCCAAAAGGTGTATAGGTGTACAAAGATAATTGCGGTGGTGCGCCTTTTTCTATTTCATTTGCGATTAGTAAAAGTCTGACTTCTGGCTATTAACAAAGACATCCACGATAGCACCGGTCCCCAAAACCAGGGCCGTGGACCAACACCGGTCTGTGGGTCATTTGGTGCCGGGCCGCACAGAAAGAATAAATTATTTACCTTACTTCTGTTTTATTCATTTCATAATCGGAAAGACGTTTTATTTTGAAATATTAACCGGATCCTCTATTACATCTGTCTGCAGTATGTCACTCTTGATCCAGGTCAAGGCCCACTTCTCAGTCACGTGATAGGTTACCGCTAAAATGAAACCCAGAGGCTAGCAAAATGAGTAAAAAAACAAACGTCTTTGGAAAGGCGCAGCCTTTCGACTTTCAAGAAAAAGAATTCTACATTTAATAAACAGTATCAGAAATCCGATTTAAAATACGGATTTATCTCAACAGAAGATTCCCACGCACCAAGCCCACTCTGCATAATATGCGGCGATGATGAGTCGTATTTTTCATGCACTTTGTATTTGCGCCGTATCTTATTTCGAAGGCACGTTTAAAAGTTATCATAGCGATCAGAGACTGTTTGCGGCTAGATGGGACGTTCCTCGTGTCATGAGTCGTGTTTATTGTGAGGTTTAGAAAATACCACAGTTTTCATGCAGGCCACATCATATTATTTTGTTGTATTTATTCGGCCTGAAAGTTCGGTCCCTGAAAATATTGTCTGACATTAAACCGTTCCGTGCGACAAAAATTGTTGGGGACCGCTGCACTATAGTGTCTAAAAGATTGACAAGACAAGAAATGTGTACACCTGCAGAAAAGCATGCATGCAAGCAGGAAGTTATATTCCACTGAATCATCTGTTGTTTCTCAGGCTTGCCTGAAAAAAAACGTGTCAAACCACAGTAGACCATGACCTAATTTCATACCTTATTGACCGTAACTGCAATGGCGTAAGTTTAAGCACACCGCTAATGTTCATTCTGCGCAGGACCATTTGCCAGTCGATTGACAGCATCTTGACAGACACATTGACGGCAAGCGAACCCAAGCGAGTGAAATCGGTGACTGACAGTTTGCCCCCTCATTATCATGAGATCCCCCTTCATTATCCCCATGAAGTGTTTGCTTGAAGAACTTAATCTTTATCCAAGTGGCCTCTGATCCCCAAAAGCAAACACGGGCTCGCACTAGGCCTTTAACGTTAATCCGTTCAACAACAACGCACGCGCGTACATGCACGCGCACGCTCACTTTGGTCGGGAAAGCGATACCCCTCAAAGCAACCTCCGGGCAAGCAAAAACGCCCGTGAAGGTGCAACATGGCGCTCTGTGAGCTTCCATAGGTCTTATCTTCTACTGAAAGGTCATGCCGCACACAAGCAGACCCACGTTGAAGCCATCAGGTTCCAATGCGGACGCCATGGACTTTATGTCGGACCCTCTGAATTCGTTTCCCCATCGGAAACAATCCAAGCGCGCATGATCGGGCTGAAAAAAATGCCGACGTTTCCCAGGTTGGTTCTGCTTTACACTGAACGCTGGCAGTTAACTGAGCGATGGTGGGCGCTCGTGAAAAGCGGTGCGGTTCGAGGCCATTAAATTCCTGCGTTGGGTTCCGGCGTTAACGTTTGGACCGCGCCCTTTTCTCACTTTTAATTGAGTCCATAAAAATGCGCCGAAATGTCAAGAGGTGAGACGGAACACACAAGTCGCTTGTCCAACGCTACGTGATGCATCAGAGTCAAACTTTTATGCTAATTGCCATCTGCAATTCATCTTTGAGACTATTTTGCGTTCTTTAGTTCCATGCCACCACACATTGTCGTGTTTTGTTAGGTGCTGATGGTGCCCATAGGTGCTGCTGTTTTGGTTGGCAACCAAGTTCAAATGCACTTGCTGGTGAACTCGCAAAACAATTTCCTAACACCCCAGAGGACCGCAACTATTCTTGTGCTGCTGTTTTGGTTAGCGAGTTTGTTGTCGGAATGTACTGAGGTATCACAAATGAAACATCCAAATTTTAGTTTAGCAAGGAAGTTAACTCTTTGATTAGCGTGCGCGAGTGAGAAATGTCCGCGCCTGGCGTCCATTTGACTGCAACCCATTTATTTTTGGTGTCGCACTTCTAATTTACAAAGCCTGCTATTTCGCTGTGAGACCTCATTATTCCGTCTGTTGTATGTAGTCATTACATCGCTTTGATGATGTGAGTTTACTTGAGGTCCCCTTTTTTTTTTTTTTTTTTTTAAATTCCAAACAAGCTTCCTGTGATGTAAGAAGTGTGAGTTTAGCCACTCCGCTTGCTGCGAGTCTTCATGTGTGTTGCTTATTGATTCTGGCGGGAAGGTCATTGTGTGACCCTCGGGTGTGTACGTCTGCGTATGTGTATATTTTTAGTTTGAAGCCCCCCACACACACACATAATCCTCCCACTCCCATCCTCAATCATTCCAACTCCTCTGTGGACATTCAAACTGTCGCCATTAGCATATTTAGCAGCATTTGTTATTTAAAAAAAAGGGGGGATTTTGTGGGGGCCGGGGGGCATCCAAAGCTCTGGGATGGGTGTGTTGAGGAGGGGGAAGCCGGCGATGATGTCATGCGTGGGTTTTTCGCTGGTTTTGTCGTCCAGTAGAGAGAATACATCTGGAAGTTGAACACATTGTGGAATGTGACACCGATGCTCTATAAATGAGGGATGAAAAGAAGAAAGTTTGGATGGACAGAGATGAATGAGAGAGGTGGCAGGGAGATGGATGATAGTCCTTGGGGTGGGGTGAATGTTCCCATCATGGAAGGTGAAAAATAGCTTGTTCAGTATAACAACGGCCCAAATCCAACTTCAAATGTGGCTTCTTATTCATCCGGTCCTGTAGAGGGCGACAGTGTGGCATCAATGCAGATGTTTCGTTCGAGGAGAATTCCGTAGAAAGAGTACAGACAAAAAGAAGTGATTTACAAGAAACTTGCAACTTTTTTTTATCATGCCGGTATCCTCACAAACAAAGGTAAAACCCGTATAGTGAATCACGTTACCGTGATACAATTTTAGCGAGTGGCTGATCAATATGTTTATTATTGTAGTTGTCCAACTGCGCCTCGTCAAACCTACAGCAGTATTTTGACAACTCTGTTTAGCTACCGCGTTAACATGGCGTTAATAGCAAAGGCATTCGGAACATTCGAAGAGCTTTTATGAGCGTACATAAAATAGCTTACTTTTGACTTTGTTGCAATGCCAACTCTTTCCATTCTCAGCCTTTATCTTCTCATCCCCACAATGGAAAAACTCGTATTGTTTTCCACCAATTCCGCCTGCTCTTCTCTCCCTTATCAAATCAACCGGGCTGGAACGCAGCCACGTGGGTCCATGCGAACAAGCCCCGTCGTGGCCGCGCGCCAAGGCCCACAAATATGAACGGACCCGGTCCGAAGTTTGGCGGAAAAGCGTGGGGGCTGGAACGGAACAATATGGGAAGAATGTGAAACGTTAAAATACAAAGAGAGAAAAAAAAGAATAAAGGGATGGACAGTGCAGGCCAACAGGGGATAAAATAAGATCAGGATAAAAGAGCAGAAGGAAATCTGGAAATATTTGCGGCTCATACCTTCGTCGTGGCTGGAGGCTGTGCCTACATGTCTTACGATGTTTGAGGCAAGCATATGTTGGGGGGAAAAAAAATCTCAGATGCACCACATACACTTTTTTATTTTTATTTTAAGGTGTCACCAGCCTTCTGTGCAAACAAGCAACATTTATCAAAATCTTCGCCCCATAATTGCATTCTCATCATCAGTTACACATTTAATCCTCATATTCTTTTTTTATTTTATTTTTTTACACATTTATCCTTGCATATATTTTAATGTTTTTCCTCACAAAAATGTACGGGCCAAATTCACTTAAGGTTTGGATGGCCTTTGCATGGCGCTAACCGGTGAAAATGGAGCATTTAGCATGAGCATCTAATGATAATGATATGAAATGAAAAGTGTTAATTCAATAAGAGCAGCGCTAATAGCCACACACAGTTTAAGTGAAGCAAATAACATCTTGAGCAACCTGGTGTAAACTTTGCACTCCTCTGCGGAAGCCTCATATAGCAGTAGCAAACCGACAATTGCGCAAATGCTCCGATATCCTGTTGGCATCTCCTCCAAATTTTACCTCCGCCGCCCCTTTGAATGTCCGACAGGTGCTGGTCTACGCTTCTGGCTCGTACCGTTCGGAATGTTAACTTTGAAGGAGTCATCGTCCACGAAGCCGCGTCATTGTGAGGGGGCAGCGTTTTATGGCATGTTCTTGCTAGCTGACACGGTGCCAGCGTCAATCAGGTCCACATGGACGTTTGACCAAAAACAGACTTGCAGCTGAGCCTTCTGGCTTTTATTTTAGAGCCTTTTATATCCAACATTTCTATAGCGAGGCAGATTATTCAGTGTTTCTGTTTACCATCTCTCTCCAAAAGCTCAGAAAAGCCCACCTTTCAACTGCTCCGCCATCTTTGGATGTGGGACGAACCTTGAAAGTTAATGTAATTGGACTGCCTGTATTTTATGCCTCAACCCAGCAGGCTCCAAATCTGCTTTTAAAACCGCAAGTCCGACAACACCAGCCAATTACAGCAAAGTAGTTTGTTTTTTAATAGCTTAGCTTTATGGTACCGAAGCCTGTCATTAGATTGGCATTATCTCGTTAGCGTGGTTATCGTCCGGTCTTTCTTATCACACTGCGAACAGATCTGTGTGTTGACGTATTGATAGACTGTCGTGAATGTCGAGTCATCCTGTTCCTACCGAATTTTGCCGATATCTTCTCATGAGTCATGCTCGCAACTTTTGTGGCCAAATGCTAACAACGGCACATTTGCCAAACGATCAAATAAATAACCGATCGATCAAGTAAACCGCGGAACCAAGTACTGTACTGGAACCCGTCAACAGACCCTATGACTGACCTTCAAATCAATGAACTAACCGAGTAGACCTACTAATTGACATTGACAGACTGACAAATCAACTAGCCATTCATGTTAGCCAAACGACCAAGCCACATTTTGCTCACTCATAGAATGCAAATTGCACTGTGAGCAGCAGGCACACTCTCGCGGCGCACATTATCATACGATGGAAGCGTGCCTTGTTTTGTCGTTTGCAAGTCGCTGGCTAACCCCCCCACACACACTTTTTGCTTGCCAACTGTACTGGACAACTTGAATAACACAAGCCCCAGAGGGCAATTCCATGAGGCCATTTCCATCGCTAAAGAGGCCACCACGCTTATTAGTTTTCCAGCAGAGTACATTAGCCAGACTCACAAAAATAGACGCGAGACGCCACCAAATACAGCTGACTGCGACGTGTTGTAATCATGTGTGGTACAGCTTTGAACCGCGCTTGAGCTCACCGTTTGAGAAGGACCGGCTGGCCCGAGGCCATCTTGACTCGGCAGAGTGTGCGAGAGTGCACCTGTCAATTTAAAAGGACGTATATAATCAGGTTAAGAGGAGGAGGAAATGGAGCCGCTCTGGGACAGAGGGAGCAGAGAAGGGAAACCAGGAGGAACCTAGTGGAGAATATATCTTGGCTATGATTTCCTTATCCCACCAGAAGGGAACATAAAAATAAGAGTCATGTTCTATAAACTCCAGTGAAGGCAGTTTGTTTGTGCGGGTGGATTGTTTATGGCGGCGAGAGGCGACCTCATCACATGTTGCTCACGCACTTCAGTCTGCACATAACGTGCGTAGCTCACCATGAAATGTTCATTGAACGTTGAGCGATGAATTCGGCGCGCAAGACAAAGTTGACTCACTGTAAACTTGAACAGGATCACACGGTATCAGTGGTATTTGCTCATCCTTGGATCCCAGGAATGCAGGCTCAGACAAAGTGCGATAAAAAATATTTATTGCATGAAAGCGCCCCGAAAAAGTGCAAACTCTAATCGCTGGTCACAAGGAGACAGGAACGCCTCCGCCCCCGCATAAACCACAAAGCGCTTGCAAAGGCAATGTACAAGAGACTACCGAGAATACACAAACAAAATATCGCAACTCCAATTACGCGAAACCAAAGATCGAGATCGCTAAAAAGGTATCATGAAAATATTTAAAGTTCTGTGACAAAACGAGAGCGAACTTTGAAAGATATCGAGAGGTCGAGAATACATCACATGAAGCGCAACGGCGAGCAAGGTCAATAATCAGACAAGAGACTCGGCAGCTCGGCAGTCCTTCAATACATAAACCCGGAACAGGTGAGCCTGTTGGAGGGAAACGCCCTTCACTCCAGCTGTTACGTAAAACTTTTGCTTTCCAGCCAGCCGCTACATGTTTATACGTCGTCTCCAGGTTTTGTCATCCGCCGCTCGTGTTGTCTCTTTTTGACCCTTCCGGCTTGCCCTCTCCTCCCCACAAAGTCGCGGTCACGTTACACTAGATGGATTCATTATTGCCCAGCAGATACGTACAATAAATGGCGCCTTTGTGGTGTGCTCACAATGATTCATCCCATTTCATACGCCGCCTCTGCGATGGCATTCGGCGGAGAGAAGAAGTCTTTGTCTCGCAGGTCAGACAAGTTGAGGGGGGAGGCAGGGGGGGGGTGGTTCGCAGTGATGCTCGACATTCCTTATGTGTCCTCTGAAATGACACCACATTAATGTGTGCGTGCGCTTTGGTTCAATCAGTTCATTCCTGCAGCTTATGACTACAACAGGAGCTACTGTATGTCCAGTTGACTTTGTGGCTCGAGTCATTCGAAATTTTCATTTGAACACATTTATAAGTGCTTCGGACAACAAAGTGTATGCGGAAAACTAATAAAGATTTTCTTAATTAACTAATTTTAGGACCCATACATTTATTTTCAGTATGTATGTCTCGATGATTGTTTATTACTCGATAGTCTCGCATTTGAGGATTTGTTCATGTATTTCATCAGACGACTTTTTGAATCGATTGTATGTCTAAAAGCTTTTTGTTTTTTTCTCCCCCCCCCCTTCCCCAACACACAGCGCTACTGGTGTGTGTGTCATCTTTCAACGTGGACCAGAAGAACGGCTTGTCCTTCACTGGCCCGCTGGAGGACATGTTTGGCTACACCGTCCAGCAGTTTGAAAACAGCGAAGGCAAATGGTGAGACTGGATTCACTCAAAAGATTTGTCTCAACGATGCCAGTTATTTATTTATTTCCCCTTTTTGAGGACGGGAGGGGGGATTTTACATTTGTAAAAATGTGTTTATTTTACTTTGAACTATATACTTTTTTCTTCAATTCAAGGTGATTTCCAATGTAAATTATCTCGTTTTACCAGTGATTTAGTCATAATAGTGATTCATATTGAATTTAATTTAGTCATGATTTATGAAGAGGAGTGATTCAACCGTACATACTGAGCATGTACAAAGCGAGTCGAACGAGATTAGTGTTTGGCTTTTCTGTCTGTTCCGTACCTGCCGCTGTCTCGCCTTATCAAAGTCATGGGAAATGAGTTCAAGCAATTCATTCTGCGCTAATCGGGCCAACAACGTCTGGGCACCCTGCTCTTCATCCGCCTCTTCCAGATAACTTTTTTTTTTTTAAACGTAATCAGTCAAAGAAGTCCGAGCAGTGGTGGGAGTGCCGATGACGAGGAAAGACATGAAGTGGGGATTGATGGAAAACATTTGCAGAAGATGCGTCGGCGGCACGTGTTGATAACGTTTGAAAGGAGCTGTTAGAGGTGATGCAGCAGGTTGCCATGACGACCTTTGGACGTCTCCAACAAACTAATACAGTTTATACTTGACCTAACTTTAGTCTCGCAACATCTGAGTTTTGTTTTTCGAAATATTTCAATGTATTATATAATATATATAATTTTGTTGCATCAAAAGATGCTAACACGACATGAACTTGTGTGTATGTGTGTGTGTGCGTGTGTGTGTCTGTTTTCCTGACAGCTTTTGGACTTTCAGGCCTCATTAGAGCACAGGAATGTTAATAAGCGGCGGTGCTTACACGAAGAGCGGCTCCGTTTTAGCATCAGTTTACACAGCGGGTCACGTGGTCCAGCTGACACATGCAGAAGTCATGTGCCCATGACTGTCATACGTTTTATGATACACCCGATAATTCTACGGGTTATTATAACGAGACCCATAAACCAAATAATGACTCTTACGGTGGCAAAACGACAATTCCCATCCTAAAAGAAAGATTGTGCTTGTTATGGCAGCTCTGAAACACTTGGTTGGCAACATCAAGACCCAAAAATGTATTTATAATTTTTTTTTCCCAAATGTAGGGTTCTGATTGGATCCCCGCTATCGGGCCAGCCAGCGAAACGAACTGGTGACGTCTACAAGTGTCCTGTGGGCAGGGGGAACAGCACGTGTGTGAAACTGGAGCTCCCAGGTAAGAAAGACCCTTACACCGTGTGTGTGTGTGCGTGTGTGTGTGTGTACACAAGTGTCTCTGGCTGATGGGAAGCAAAGCCCATCAGAGTAAACAAACGTGGACTTAATGGGCGCTCCATGCAATTACACAGCTTCATTAAAGAGATAAAAATAAAATAGCTCTTGGCCAGCAGTCCTGCGAGGCCTGCAGGGGTTTGTCGACGCCAGCAGTGGGCAACCTCCTCACCTATCCTTCGCACCACTTTAGTGTCGTAAATTATGTTACAGCCATGAAGATGTTATATCTTCTAGAGATATTGCAGTTTAGTTCTCTTAGGGTGATTCAACTTTTGATTTTGTCGCACTTATGCCAATTTATTTTCATGCAATGAAGTAAACTATTGTTGCACAATTTAAAATTTTAACAGACATATAGAAACGCACGGTTGTGGACCACCGCGTCCTCCCATTCTGGTATCACGAATATGCGCAGGTTTGCCAAATTTCGAGCTCACTCTTGCCTTCTCTGCATCATCCTGCATCCTTCATTAAAATTTGTTTGTAGCACAGAGGAAGCCACCGAATGTGAACAAGCTGCTATGTTCTTCCTGTTTTGTTTGTGCACGTCCTCTTCTTGGATTTAAAAAAAAAAAAAAAGGAACGAAAAGAAATGGTCATGTCAGCAATCAGACAGCAAGTCACTTCCAAGCAGACTTCCTTTTTTGGGTGGGGAGGGGGTCTCTTCGGAAAATACGAATAGGAGGCAGATTCCGAAACTGAAATGAAACGTTTTATAACAGCATGCTAACATTAGCCACATGTTGTAATTGCTTAGCAATGGAGAGGCCTCCCTCTACGTCTCTCTAATGTGCAAGTAGAATGTTTACAGAGCGCTTTTTACATGGGAAAAGATACAGCAGCTGCTTAGGTCAACCGAAATGCATCAATAATGTTGTTCCTTGTCATTTATAGGGCACAATCGTTTGTGCCCCAGTTTAAAAAAAATAATAATTTGTCGCCTATTTAGCTTGACAGAAATGCAAAGCTTTTCCTGGTCATGGTTTTCCTGTGTCATGTGATGCAAGGCATAATTTATAGGCCGCAAAGCCCCCAACGTTTATTTAAATTGCTCAGATTATTTTTCGTTGTAACGTCACATGTTTGTGTGGTTACATCATGCTAGGTAGGTTGTAGAGCACAAGTTTTTTTTCTTCTTTATTTTTACTTGTTGCTAGGCAGAATTTGTCACTTGTCTAGCAATGAAAAAAGTGTTGTTGTTTTTAAACCTAGTGGGGCACAAAAGCACTTGCCCCTCGTACAATTTTATATTTAGCCACACGACCCGTCGTCGGTGTGTAATGAAGGACACGATGAGGCTCTCTGTTCCTCTGGGAAAATGGAAATGGCGGAGTTTGTCCAGCTGCTTTTCCCACGTGCACACTCTTGCTTATTCTTCTGCGTTTCTTGCAGAAAACACCACCGTTCCCAATTTACACGAAGTCAAGGAGAACATGACCATGGGAACCACACTTGTGGCCAACCCCGGCGGTGGATTCTTGGTAAGCAGCCCAGTCCCGTACCGTACGTACGTGAAATTTCTATACCATGAATAAAAGCGTGTTCACGAGACCTTTGCACTTCACTGTGGGAACTTCAGGCTGGACGCTCCCTATTTTGCTCGGCTTGCTCTGGGAATGTGACAGGATGCTGTGAATCAAATGTGAAACTGCTACGACTGCACTTTTTATAGCGATGAACTCACAAACTTTATTGTTTCATCGTGCACTCAGTTCTCACGACATCACGTACAGACGATTGTCATTCAATATTATTTGTTATTTGGAAAAAAAAAACGTTAACTACATCATGGCAGTTTTATTATCGGCTTACTTGGAATTAGAATCTGTATTGTCATTCTGTAATTTTTTCTGTATGATGTGCTTCAAAATTATTTAACAGTTTTTTTTAAATTGGTGGGAGAAAAAGAAAAAAAACTAATTCATTGCCCATTTTTCATCTCGTTTACATTTTTTCACATCGGCGGATAAAGAACAATGTGAAAATCGCTGCCACTGAATGAGTGTTGATTGACCTGAAAACTATAGCTTTGATTTTATTTTATTTTTTTAATTATTATTTTTTTACAAATAACACAATTTATCCTACAGAATCCTACTAAATTGTTCAAAGGCAAACTTTTTTTTTCCGCAGGTAAGACATATAAATCCCACTATGTTGGAAAAAAACACAAATAACACCAAACATATTTTCCAGGAACCAGCAATAATTGTAGTTTTTTTACTAATAACATACTGTAATTAGAATATTTGTTCAGTTCAACTGTGTTTTGCTTGTCATGCGCCAACTTTGTGGGTGGGTGGGTGTGTGTCTGTAGGCGTGCGGTCCTCAGTATGGCTACATGTGTGGTCAGCAGCAGTACATCTCAGGGGTTTGTGCCAATGTTAGCTCGTCCTTCCAAGTTCTCAACTCGGTGGCGCCGGGCGTTCAAGGTATGCGATGCCCCCTCCCAGTACGCTCCAAAGACCCTAGCGTTTTATTCCCAATTCTTCCCTCTCAAAGTGAAGATTGTATTTTTCTTCCAGAGTGTTCTAAGGAGCTGGACATCGTGATCGTCCTGGATGGCTCCAACAGCATCTACCCATGGACCAGCATCACCGATTTCCTGGTCCGCTTCATCGAGAACATTCAAATTGGACCCAAACTTTCACAAGTCAGTTTTACTGGAGCTCTTGAATGCAGCTGCTCCTTTTTTTGTCTACTCTAAGCCTGCAAATTGTGTTATTTTTATTACACTTTCATTGATTTGGCTCTCAGCATGTAGACTTTTCCAGAGGGGAAACTCTGGTAAGTCATCTGGAAAGTCATCATCCGAATCCAAGACCACATCCTCGACAGCCTGCAGACGCGACATCGAAGCAGAGAAGAGAACTAGGGGGAAAATGAGCATTTCTTTGGTGTTTTCCCAGGTGGGCATCGTGTCCTATGGCGAGACGGTAACCCACCGTGTCAACCTGAGCCAGTTCGACAACACCGCCGACCTGCTAGATTTCGTACGCGAGCTCCCGCAACAGACCGGCTTCAAAACAATGACCTTCCTGGGCATCGACACTGCCAGGTACCACGCCAAAGAGCTTTCTCTGAGCTCATGGCGGTCGCCTGTGAGTCACGACACACTAATCATAATTTCCGAGCCTTGGCAATTACATCCAAGTGCTCTTTAAAGACAGACAGCACACTCACTATCCAAGATTCCAAAATGGTACGAAAGTAACCTTTTCTTTTCCCGGCTTTCTAGGAGGGAGGCATTCATGCCGGAGAGAGGCGCGCGACCTGGCGTCAAGAAAGTAATGGTGATCGTGACCGACGGAGAGTCGCATGACTTTCACAACCTCAAGCCGGTCATCAAAGACTGCGAGGAGGATGGCATCGAGAGGTTTGGCATCGCTGTAGGTAGAAATGGCTTTTTCTCTTCTTGTTTTACAAGAAACACTGGTTGGGCAGTTACGATAAATATTCCGTTTGCGAAATTAGACAATTTGTCCTGTCAAAAATGACCAAAGCACACAGTCAAAAGATAGCTAGCAGGTAGTTGCCAAACCTATCTTACGTTAAGGTCTTGTTTTGACTGTAAGGCAGCAAAAACTCTACTCTCAGGGTAGCTAGTTTCACCTTTTCACCTTGTTTACATCAAAATATTATTATTGGAAAATATTTTTTAAAAAGTCTTTGAACAAGTTAGCGAAGGCTAAATACGATTCAATCTTATTATGATGAAAATGATCAGCAAGTCCAGTTACGAGCTAGTTAGCCTAATCTGCCTTACGTTGCGTCTTGCGCCTTGTTTTGACGAGAAACCTGTCCCAAAGTCTAGCTAGCAGCTAGTTAGTCTAGTTTAGCCTTTATGTTTAAGGTACTAGCTTACATTAAAATCATGTTTTGACTGAAAAGTGGTGAAAAAAAATCCAGTTTGCCCTTGAGGTAACCTATCCTAGTTTACATTAATGTGTTGTAAATAAGCGATGTGTAGAAATTTTCAATTTTTTTTTCTAAGGCTCACATGTTCTGGTCTCCAGGTTCTGGGCGACTACAACCGACAGAATAAGAGCGCGGAGGAAGTGCAGAAGTTCATCAAGGAGATCGCATCCATTTCCAGTCTGCCCCTACGCGACCACTTCTTTAACGTGTCGGACGAGTTAGCTCTTTTGACCATTGTGGACGCGCTGGGCAGCAAGATCTTTGCCCTGGAAGGTAATCGAAGATACATGATGGATGTCAACACACCGTCCAGTCCTTCCATTTTTTTTCTCTCTCTCCCCACAGCTACGACAGGCAATTTCACCTCATCCTTTGACATGGAAATGTCGCAAGCTGGGTTTAGCGCTCATGCTTCCAAAGTAAGTCCATAATAACTTGTTGTGGGTTCCTCTATGAAACTGATCAATTCAACCAGAGTTAAAAGCATTAGCGATAGAACCAGAGTAATGGACTATCGTGACAGCGTTGTTTCTATGGCCGTGAAGTTTTTATCTGATGACTCAAGCGGTGAACTCGGACACAAGGGTTATCTCTGGTACATCGTCTAGCCTTTGGGGATCCTCCTCTGCCGATTGACGCTTCCGGAAACAAGAACGTCTGTGTCTTCCCGTCAAGTCCGTGCCCTGATGGCATTTTGTACAATTGTCCAAACATGAAAAGGCGCGGGATGTGAAATCAGGCGGCGGCTTAAGGAGCGCACCAACTTTCTGCTGGTTCACATGCCTCCCGGGTTCATTCATTAGCCGTTCCCGACTGTATTTGTGTTTCAAAACAGTCAGCTTCCCTCTGGTGCCTCTTGTACGCATCCTGACCCTCAAGTTGATCACGTCCCTGATCATGCGTTGTATGTTTTTCTCGTGCTCTCGCTGTCTCTCTATCCACGTGTGACTCGTCTCAGTGACGGCAAACAAACTGATTTGCTCTTCTTGTTGATGCGTGAGGGCCCCGACTTCAACAGTCACGGATAGAAGGAGCATCCTGATTTATTTAATTACCGCCTGTTTTCCCAGCCCTTCCTGTTAGACAAACATCTTTCCTGTACACCAAACACGCTGGTTATATTTAGGACTGTAAGTACACATGAAACCGACACTGCTTCATCAGTTTGTTGAAAAGACCCATGTTAGGAAAGAATCAAGTTTGACATGATAGAACGTTTCAGATATTCGGTTTGGGAGATTTCATGGAAAATGTGATCCAATGGAGAAGGAAATTCATGATACTTCCAATCTCCACTTTGCTGCAGCGCTCCGTTTTGTTGCTGGCTTCAGTCTACTCTCAAATGGAATTTTTTTCGTTCTTAAGAAAATCAAGGAAAAAAAAAATCTTTTGAAAATATATTGCATTTTGCTGCCAGATATACTGTATTTTTTTTAATTCTCCAAAACATACAACTTTTGTTTTCCAAAATTTTAAACTTTTTTTCCCCAAATGCATAAATCTTTTTCTCTAAAATAGATGACTTTATTTTGGCCAAGAAAATGTAATTTCTTTCCAGAAAAGATAATTTTTTTCTCGAAAAAAAATCCCCAAACCCTTGCTTTTTACATCAGAATTGTATTTATATGTTTTTTACAAAATACAATACTAGCAATTCTTTTGCATTTTTCTAAAAAAAAATCTTATTCCTATGTTCTTTAACATATACACATGATTTTTATGGAAGTAGAAACCTTTTTTTTTTAAATAACCAACTATTTGCTCAAAAATATGACATAATTTCCCTGGAAATTTTGATGACTTTTTCCCAGAAAAAAAAATTGAAAAAAATTCTGGAAAAGTTTTTTTTTTTCTCCCTTCTAAAGCTGTGGCTTGGCCCCGGACACAGCTTCACTGTCTCGACTTTGCTTCCTCACTCCCTTTACTTCCTCTCCGTCTCATCTTTGATGAAAGCGTCTGAGTACTGTGTTTCTTGCAAGTCTTGCTGTTGTGAATTGATTAAACTTCCTCACGCTTCACGATAGGAAGGCTTACTACTGGGAGCGGTGGGAGCGTACGACTGGAACGGCACGG
Organism: Hippocampus zosterae; assembly: GCF_025434085.1. Classification (NCBI taxonomy): domain Eukaryota; kingdom Metazoa; phylum Chordata; class Actinopteri; order Syngnathiformes; family Syngnathidae; genus Hippocampus; species Hippocampus zosterae. The sequence goes on from NC_067468.1 coordinate 10,433,135, forward strand.
TCATCGTGCACGTCAACGATGGAGTCGTTTATCCGGAGAAGAACCACTTCTTTGACCCTGAAAGGGAAGCCGGCTACGAAAGACTGGCCGGTTACCTCGGTGAGTCCCCCCCGAAAAAGATTTCAGTATTTAATGTGTTTGTCTGAAATTGGTGTTTAGCTTCGACTGATATTTTACAGCTGGCGCGTGCAGTAAATAGGCAATTTTTCAGTTTGATCCGCTGCGTCTGCGGATGCCTGCCTTGAAGTGACATCAATAATATAAGCCACTTTGCCTGCTTGTCTCCATGCCTTTTATGGCCAGTTACAGCAACCCCCGCTATCTTAATATTGATTTATTTAATCAAGCTGTCGTTATGAAGAGCACACTCCACTGATTCTGCGTTCCGGGCTGGCGTACTGTAAACTCAGCCGCTTGGCAAACCCGCTCTAGCTTAATGCATTTTGTCCTCTTTCCTTTGTGTCCTTTATCGTCCTGCCAAATTCACTGTTTTATCGCTTGCCCTTTGAAAAAGTGAGACGTAAACAGTTGGGTCTGTTCTTCTTAGGTTATGACGTGCAGTCGGCATCCACCCCCGACGGGGTGCTGTACATCACGGGGGCGCCGCGGTACAACCACACGGGCCGCGTCGTCATCTACCGGCTGGAGGACAAAGATGTTGTCATCTCGCAGACGCTGGGAGGAGAACAGGTGAGCTCCTCCACTCAACCCTATTCGCGTATTTAGGAGCATGTGAGTGTGAATGCTTGGTTGTCTATGGGTGCCCTGCGATTGGCTGGATGTGCCAGCACACCCGCGGACCTTTTGAAAATATGCGACATTCAACATTCGGTTGGATGGCTGGGCCACATCATCCATATATGAGTTTATAACAACAACAAAGAACAAGTTGAAAATCGCATATGGATGTGTGATGTAAAAGCAGCTTCTTTGAAATATAAAATATCATTCCATCTCACTTTGCATTTTATTTATAATTACTGTTTTATGCCCCCTGTAACCAAATAACATGTTCAGCTGTCCACTGTCATGACAGTTGTCCCTGAAAGGGGAAATTGTTCTTACATTTTTATTGTTGAATAAAAAAAAACAAAAAATTTAGCTAGTACATTTTTTACATAGAATTTTTAGCATGTGGAATGTATTTAATCATAATGAACCAATAAATGTACAATAAAAAAAATTGTCACTGTCGGGCGAAAATCCCATCCATCCAGATATGATCAAATAATTTTTTTTTCAACTCAATATTCAAGTTTTATTGTAGATTTACGCATAAAAGTGCTGAAAATACCTTGAGTATTTTACTCTCTCGGTGTCTGAGAACAGTGGTGAAGCTCTTGCCTCCACGCTCACTTGGTGGGAGCCGTGCTGCATTATGTCGCCTCAAGATTGAAAGTCTGGATGAATAGTGAGCTTAGATACATTTGAGAATGCCAGTTTTGTTAAAAATGGGTATCTGTAATGCTTTGGTGCAGGAGAAAGTGTGACAGCCACAAAGTTAATTGCGCTCTGATTTATTGACGGCTATTACAGTGCGTGGTCATCTCCATTTTTTTTTTAATTGCATCATTCATGACTCTTAAGAAACAAACACTGGAGGATGATGTAAGCACAGTTGTTTGCTCCTCTCTGTCTGCTTGGTGTGCGTTCAGGCTTTGATGTGCTCTGCCAATGGCGGATTTGAACCCCAAAGCTGAGACCTCTGAGGCAGTTGTGCGAACCACTCCTGCACCGTGCTGCCCGTGTCTGGTGGAGGTTACTTTTGTACAAGCACTTTTCACAATTCATGAGCCACTTCTGCTCCGCTCGCAGATCGGTTCGTACTTTGGCAGCGTGCTGCAGACCGTCGACGTGGACGGCGACTCGTACACAGACCTCCTGTTGGTCGGCGCGCCCATGTTCATGGGCTCCGACAGAGACGAGCAGGGCCAAGTGTACGTCTACAAGCTCAAGCAGGTAGACCGAAACGATGATACGTAATCGTGCGCGATAGCACAGTCGTCCCTCGCATATTCTTTAAATTAACATAAATACAACCTTTTTCGTGCTCTTTCTGAAACGCTCTGAATATGCCGCAAGACAGCGCCATCTTGTGGAACCTTTTTATCGAAAGAGCTCCAAAAACCCAGAATATGTGAATCTTTCAGCGAGTTAAAGTTGGATGACTGTACCGTGGACGTCTCCAGATTCCAACTCATAGCTGTCATTGCAGGACGGCCGCTTTGCGTACGAGTTCACGCTAAAGCCCGTCAACCAGTCGTGCTGCAGTGCCAGCTCGTCGGGCTGCGCCCACAAAAACGAGCCGTGCGGCGCCCGCTTCGGCACGGCCATCGCCGCCGTTTCGGACCTCAACCTGGACGGCTTCAACGACGTGGCCATCGGAGCGCCCTTTGAGAACGACCACAAAGGGGGCGTGTATATCTACCATGGGGACAGCAAGCGGTCACTCAAGGAGAACTTTGTGCAGGTGAGCGCCATCTGCTGCTCAAGAATGGATTTGTTCCATTCAAACTCTTGCAAATGGTGCCGCGGTGTCTTTGTAGCACATCCCGGCGGGCGGAAATGACGACAAGATGAAATTTTTTGGTCAGTCCATACATGGGGTCATGGATCTCAATGGAGACGGAATCACTGATGTGACAATCGGTGGTCTTGGCGGGGCCTCGTTGTTCTGGTGAGACATTAAACACACAAGACTCTTAAAATGTGCACATTTTTAGAATTTTTGAGGGGGAAAAAAATATGTTTTAAAAAGTTCAAGGAAAATAATTTGATTTTTTTTTCTTTAAATTCAATCTTTTTGAGAAGAAACTCAATTTTCCAGAATGGAAAAAGGAAGGGAGGAAAAAAAATCAACATTTTGAATGAAAAAAGTAGAATTTAAAAAAATAAAAAAGTTCGATACGTTAGAGGAAAAACAACTGCTACAACAACAACAAAAACACTCTGAAAGTGTTTCCTTGGGTTCCATCATGTTAAATCTTATATTTAACCCTTTCATGCCCCCTTTAACCTGACAAATGATAAGCTGTCCACTGTAGTAACCGCTGTCCCACTTTAAGAAAAATTCCTCTGCCTTCCTCAAAAAAAAAAAAAAAGTTAAAAACATGCAAAACTACTTGTAAGGGGATTTTACTCCACCCTTGATTGAAAAATTCATCAATAAAGAGGTGTGTCCCAATACTTCTGTCCGTACATATTCCACTCATCCGGTTTTGTAATCTGAGTATCATCTCACGTCATTTTGCTTGTTTCGTTTAGACAGCTGAACACGTCCCACCGGACTTGTACGCTTGAGATGGACGACTTCCTGGAGATGTCTCCTTTTTAAAAGCCTTACTTAGCCCTACTGGCCAGGATTCTTTACTCGTACACGTTGCCTTCATGGGTACCTTTACAGTACTCATGATTGACAATGGCAATAGAACATATAACCCAATAAAAATTGATCAGTTTCGAGCTCCCGAACCCAAGGGTGGAGATATCAACGTTCGCCATGACTCAACGTCGCAGGCATGGGAGAATGTCCTCCCACACTTTTTTTTTTCTTCGTGGGCTGTGTGAAAACTTCATCCCCCAAGTGGCTTGCTGTTTGAAATAGGATTTGGCATGCAACAAGGCTGGCTCCTTTCTCTCCAGCTTGTTGGCCGCGTTTTATGCTTATCGCGCATCTGTTGCCTCCCTCAAAGACACTCTGCAAGTCTAATTTGATTTTTGCGCATTAGAAATCAAATGCAGTGCCCACCAAAAAAAAAAAAAGAGTGCATTCAAGTAAAGAAACGTTTGAGGGTTTTTTTTTTCCTGAGAAAGTTTGATTATGATTTTCCCACGGGAGCCTAATTAACTGCCAGCTGATTTCAAAGCGGAGTTCCACATATGGCCAGTCGTCATGGAGCATTTTTGACTGGACTTTCCAGACCCGCAGAATACAGTGTGGACACCTAACCTGTCAAAAGGAAACGTCGTCACTTCTTTCATCGGAAAATGTTAGCTGTTTAGCATTCTTTCGTATTCAGCAATAGAACATGGTTTGGTTTCACCAAAACACCAGTTTCGGACCCCCCCCCCAAAAAAAAGTACAACACTGACTGCAGCAATACTGTACATATATATTTTTTCATTGCCTATTTTGAGCAAAAAAAGAAAAACAGTCATCATTAATAATTTAGAGGACAGTGTAAAGGAAGAAAAAAAAATCTCGCTAGCCAATACTGATGCTAGCTAGCTAGCTACACTGTAGCTAGCTAGCATCAGCTAGCATCATCCTTTGACCTTAACTCTATTGACAAACCATGTCGCGTTCCCAAAAGCGAAGTACGATCGTGTCGATTAATCTGTAATATCGTTTCTAATGTTATCACAGCTCTAAAGTTTTTTTAAACTATACATATATATACATACATATATCATGCTGACTCCCATTTTGATATCTCCATGATGCGCTCAGGTCCAGAGATGTGGCGGAACTCCGAGCCAACATGTTTTTTGACCCTGCCAAGATCAACGTGAAGCAGGCAGAATATGAGTGCGAACACCTCGGACGAAAATCTGTGTGTGTTACCACCGAAGTTTGTTTCGTCTACAGCATCAAATCCGATAAGCAGAATCTTAAGAACAAAGCAGGTGAGACTTTTTGGTTCTTTGATCATTGTGGCGTCATTTCATTTTTTGTTTTTTGTTTTTCTTCCCATCACGTCTTCTGCAGTGATTCGCTACAACCTGACCCTGGATGCTCTGCGGGCGAAAGCCAGGGCTTCTTTTCTCGACTTGGACGAAAAGAGCGACCGACGGATTTCCAGAACGGTCACAGTGGAGGACCGATTGAAGATGTGCGCGAAGGAGAAGTTCGTGATGTCGGTAAGCCGACGACAGGAAAGGGAAGTCACATGATCGCAATACATAATCAGGGAAACAAAACTGACAACAACAAAAACACAACACAGAGAACTAAATACAGGCAAACAGACGAAACAACAAGGCACACCTGGATAAGACACGAGTGGTCGGAGGGAGCTGATTTGTAGACACAAAGGCAGACTCCGCACTTGTTCATCAACAAGCAAGCAGCCTTTGTGCCTCACGTCTGCACTTTTGTCACATGTGCAGTGTCGGTCCGCCGTTGTGTTCTTTGATTAGCTTCCCTCTGGCATGACACACACAGGAACTAATCAGCGAAAACAGCTGCAGCGCTGCTGAAGTGCATGTGCGTTTGAATGAGTGTGTGTGTCTGAGTCTACGTGCATGTGTGTCATTGCTTTCTTTGTTCTACTTTGCCATCCAAAGTAGGTCGCACTGAAAAGGAAAAAAAAATACTGTAATACATTCAAAGATTGAAGATGGAATTTTATAGCTCTATTATTTAAAAAATGTATTTTTAGGAAAATGTCTAGGAAACAATCCTGTTTTTTAAAATGCTTTTTAAAAAAATGAACTTTTTTTGCGAGTAAATCGCCAATTTTTGAGGGGCAGAAAATTCAATTGTTGGGGAAAAAGGTTTGATATTTTTTCAGATATTTTTAACAAATCTGCGTCGTTCAAGAATGTTTTCAGCAAAACATTTTTTGAGGAATAAAATGATATTTTCGAGAGCAGATGCTTTTTAAAGAAAATAAAAGTCACTGACACTGACGGCGATAGAAGTCCAAAATTGTTTTACCATGGACGGGCAGTGAATTAGTTTTAGGAATTAATTAATTAGTTAGGAAAAACAAGTTATACTGGTTCACTTCAAAGAAGGAAAGGGTGGACTTTCTCATTTTTGAGAAATTAAGGGCATATTACAGAAAATATTTGATATACTCTCTCGCTCCCAAAGACGTTTTTAAACGTCTTTTCAGACTTAGTCTAGAATTGTCTGGTACTGAATGAGTTAACAGGTACCGCGTCTGCTCCGCAGCATGTGATAGTACTTTTATTCTATTGTAGTGAATATATAAAAAACAAAAATCAAGTCCTTCTCATTTTTATTGATTTTTAATTTATTTATTTATTTTATTTTATTTTTTACAAGGCAAGACTGGACTTCCGGGACCCTCTCATGGTGTCGTTGGACTTTAGACTGGCCGATGAAGACCAAGGCCCGGTCCTGGATGAAAGCCTGCCCACGTCCATTAACAAGACGGTACGCCGTCACATCCCGAGCTGCGAAATATTTGCCGCACTTTAGTTAGCCAAGAGCGCTATTCATACCGTTTCTTGCTGTTCTGTCGTTTTCTTTGCTCCCCAATTGTTCACTGCGTGGTCCTGCCATTTTTCATCTCGCAATCGTTTCAACACGTCTTCCCACACTCCCTAAACGCCAACTTCAAGGCTTTCCAAGTAATAGTGATCGCGGTGAGCGATGTGTCCAGATAACGAAGGGAGCAAGAATTCGCCGCCTGATATGGGAATGAAGCAAATGGGGTCTTCTCCTGTTATTGTTTATGAAAAGGGAGCAACCAGGAAATCACCAGACGGAAGCTACAGTTGCTCGTCTGCTGGATATTATATTACAGTGCAGCGGTCAGTCGCTGTGCACGTCGTATCTTCATTCTGGGAACAAAATGCACTGTGACCCGTGAAACGCTCCGGAGTGGGGTGGGCGGGAAGGCAAAGGAAATTAAGGTCATGCGTAAGGAGGATTTTTTTTTTTTACAAAGTGTATAAACAAACACAAACCCTTATTTGGATTCTCTTTTTCCACCACACACTTCATGTTCATCTGGAGACCACCCGCTAACGCCAGTGGTGTTCCCAAAATATAGTGTGTAACATTCTGTGCTCTGAAGGAAATAAAGTGAAATGCCTTCACATTCACGGAATAGCGCCCACCCCGCCAAATTGAATCCGTCCTATTCTTGTAGATTCCCTTGGTAGACTGTGGCAACCACGAACGGTGCATCGCTGACCTCTCCCTCCGAGCAGAGCCGAGTGTAACAGGGTGAGCACGCGTGCATCCCGTACACTTCGGACAAGTTCCAAGTTCAAGCATTTCATCAAAATGTTGGGACGAGCCTTGCAGGACATCCCGGTGCAAGACTGCCCTCTTGTGGTAGATCGTTTGTATGTTCAGGGTCTTTCCTTTGCTGTCCTCCAGGTTGGTGATCCGAGCCAAGAAGGACAAACTGGACGTGAGCATCCGCGTGAGAAACAGTAAAGATAACGCCTACAACACCAAAGTGGTGCTCAGCTTCACGTCAAACATCAACTACGTCAAAGTGGAGGTGAGATCGCTTTGACGCTCGCAAATGAGAAATGATGTGGAAAAAAAAGCATGCTTCTGTAAAAAAGCATGCTTCTGTCAAGAGTCTTTAAAGCAACCTACGTGATTACAGTATTGACCTTGTTTTCCTTTGAATTGTCAGCCGGAAAAAGACTGCACTCTGAATCACACCAAAGTGGAATGTGCGGTGGGGTACCCCTTCCTGGGGAGCAATGTGGAGGTAGCGCTTTCAAACAACCCAACAACTCCCGGCATGTTTGATCAATGTTTTTTGTCCTTCAAGAGGCCATGTGATGTCCACAGGAAGCTTTCAAAGTGAAGTTTGAGGTGGATACGAATCACATTCATCACAACATCCAAATCAACGTGACAGCCACGAGGTACAGTCACTTTTTTACGACAAGGAATCACAATGAAATTAGACTGAGCATTATCATCATTTTGCGTGTGTGTGTGTGTGTGTGTGTGTGTGTGTGTGTGTGTGTGTGTGTGTGTGTGTGTGTGCCCGCGTGTGTGTTTCCGTGTGTCCGTTTTATTCCCCACAGCGACAGTGAAGAGCTGACCTCCACCCTCAATGACAACACGGTGCACATCTCGATCCCCGTCAAGTATGAGGCCGGCCTTGTTTTCACTGTGTGAGTACGCTTTAAACACTGTTGTTCCTTAGTTACCGTTGCTAAGGGCCCGAAATGATCACAATAACACAAATTTAATTTCAATAAATCCAAGTGAGGCAGCATGGTGGTTGACTGGTTAGCATGTCGCCGTCCAGTGCAGACGTGCAGGGTTCGATTCCGGTTCTGGCCTTCCTGTGTGGAGTTTGCATGTTCTCCCCCATGCCTGCGTGGGTTTTCTCCGGGTACTCCCGTTTCCTTCCACATTCCAAACATGCATGGCAGGTTTATGGAACACTCGAAATTGTCCCTCAGTGTGATTGTGAGTGCGAATAGTTGTTTGACTATGTGCGCCCTGTGATTAGCTGGCAGCCAGTTCAGGTGCCCGAAGACCGCTGGTCGTGAGGAAAAGCGGATTAGAAAATGGATGGATGGATAAATCCAAGTGTGACTTGGATTAGAATAGAATTGTACGTAATTTGATTTCCATCTGTGAGTTCAATTTATTGTGGGCACTAAATAATATAAAATTAATCATTCATTCATTCATTCATCTTCCGAGCCGCTTGATCCTCACTAGGGTCGCGGGGGGTGCTGGAGCCGATCCCAGCTGTCTTCGGGCAGTAGGCGGGGGACACCCTGAACCGGTTGCCTGCCAATCGCAGGGCACACAGAAACAAACAACCATTCGCACTCACACTCACGCCTAGGGACAATTTAGAGTGTTCAATCAGCCTGCCACGCATGTTTTTGGAATGTGGGAGGAAACCGCAGCACCCGGAGAAAACCCACGCAGGCCCGGGGAGAACATGCAAACTCCACACAGGGAGGCCGGAGCTGGAATCGAACCCGGTACCTCTGCACTGTGAAGCCGACGTGCTAACCACTGGACTACCAATTAATCAGTTAAATAAAATTTAAAAATATATTGGTTTAGGCCAAACCAGCAATAACAAAAAATAAAATAAAATAATTCCAGGTTTTATATAATAAAAAGGCCATTTAAGTAACAAGCACTTTTTTGGCATCCATTTTCAGGGGGCTTGATTTGTCCATCGTGTGGAGGAAGACACACTGCAGTAGATGTCGTATGATCATCGTTGTGGTTCTTCATTGATACTCAAATCTGACTCTGAATCTGCATGAATTCTTTGCAGGCGTCCGGTGGACGAGCACGTGGTGGTGAAAGAAGGCGAGAAGTACTCGGCGGTGTTCAATGACACCCGCATGATCGGCGAGGAGGTCAACATCAGCTACACGGTAAGACTTCCAAGTCAAGACTAATAAAATAATCAAGAAGTATATATATATATTTTTTTAAGGTTACAATGTGACTTTTTCAAGTATTTCAATGTTGTCATACACTGACAAAAAAATATGTAAATTTTTAATTTTCTGTTTGGACTGTATAACTGTCAAATATTTTCAATGTTGAAGACGTAATGCCCCCCGCCCCCAACTCAAAAAAATAATAATAATAAAAAAGAAAGAAAACTGCCACCTAATAATTTGCTCGCTAATATATTGTCCACTTTTTGCCCAAAGTCCGCTGGGACAGGCTCCAGCTTCCTGCAATACTGAACAGGGATACGCGGTATCAAAAAATGGATGGTTGGATGACTCTACTCATTCCAACGGGCTATTCAATCTATCTTTTTTCCACATGTCTTAGATGGAGAAAGCAGGCGATATGGTGTCTCCTCCTCTTGATCTGACGGTGACCTATCCCTGGCTGTCGCCTCGTAACAATTACTTGCTGTACTTGACGCACATCGTCACCAGCCCGCAGGTGAGTGCCATCACCCCCACTGCCGGCACACTTTTTTTTCTTAGTTTTTATTTTTATTTTTTTAACACATTGGACAAGATCTGTGTCGCAATGGAATTTTCTCCTCTTCACAGATGAAATGCGACGCGGCCGCTTTGATCAACCCTCTAAATCTCAACCCGGACGTCTTCAAACCAAATCCAAAGAAAGAAACACTCGGCGTCTTTCTTCTGGTGGGTGGCAAAGGGACTTTTTTTTAAAACCCCTTGATGCACCCTGTAACCTGCGAACATGATAAGCTGCCCCTGAAAGGGTTCGAGATATACTGTATGTTTCCCTCCCGCCTCACCTGCTGTGTTTAAATTGCATCGCAGAGCTGCGAGAACCTCCCGTGTGCCTCATTCAAATGTTTCATCCCAGAAGCCAAAGTCAGCCAGGTCAACGTTAGCTTCCGAGTGTGGAAGCCCACATTCATCAAGGTGGGTAGATTTGGATGATGATCTGTCAAATGTGTTGTTCTTTTGTTTCTTTTTTTAATCTAGTTTATACGAGTCAAATGCAGATTGACGGTAGTTCTCCTCAGAAGTCAATGGAAAACAGTTCCAGAATTGGGATGCCGTCATGTTTGACACAATGAATTGAAAGGATTTGTATGATTTTTTGTTGACGTCAGCATTTTTGTGGGGTCTTTCAGGCGGACTTTTCCAGTCTGCACATGCTGGTGAACGCCACACTGGCGAGCAGGAACACCGATCTGTTTGTCCTGATCCCCAGTGACAGCACCCGAACTGTGAGTCAGCATTTTTTTTCATCTGGATTTTGTTGATGTAATATGAAATAACTCGTGACTCGTTTTGGCTCCCCCACCACCCGTCAGGTGAAGATCCAAGTCTCCAAGGAGAGCTTAGGGGGAATCCCCATATGGATCATCATCATCAGCATCCTCATAGGTCTTCTCATCTTAGCGCTTGTCATTTTTGCTCTCTGGAAGGTACGCTAACGTGCTAAAATTCAAAGTACAGTGGTTGCGGGGTAGCCATTTTGGCAGGGGCGACGTTTCCATCAAAGGCAATACATTCACATTGAAAATAAGTCAAATTGCTCATTTCCCCGGCTAATTTTCATGAGGTTTGTTTTTTTGACACTGCCCAAATCTCAAAATATTTCATCAAGTCGTGAACAAGCGCCCCCCACCCCATATTGCTCAATTCCTTCTTTCAAACATCTTTTGCCAATTTCCAACAACCATTTGGGAAATTTCCGCTGTAAACATTTGTTGCCTTCTCCCCCCCAGATGGGCTTCTTTAAGAGAAAATCCCGGGAGTTCTCCAAGGAGGATATGATGGATTGAAGCTGACACGCAAAGAGGAAATGAGCGCCGCTTCTGGAGTCACTTTAAAAAAAAAACACAAAAAAAAAACACTGAGTGTGTGACGATAACACACTGCGACTACCTTAGAGTACAAAAAGCCATTCAACGGAGTCCACCACTTACAGGCAAAGTACATGTTTGCTTTTGGACTGTTATGCACTTCAATTGAAAAAAAAAATGCACTGTTTTTATTTTTTGCTATCAACATCCAAAGTGGCCACGTCACCATTTTTTTATTCTATTTTTACTGTACAGAGACTTTTATGACTTATAGCTGGTGCGTGGAACCCATTTGCTGTTTCGCGTTCCATAAAGTGTATATTCATGATGACGCTCTTGTAATCGCTGTTTATGGTTATTCTTCTGACAAAATAACTGACTTTTTAGCTTGAGCAACCAATTTGACCGTGTGTGTGTGTGTATGTATGTGTGTGTGTGTGTGTATATATATATATATAGACGCTCAAGTATGCTAGCGTCACGGCACATCCTGTTTTTTTTTGGTATTTTATTTTGCCAAAAAAGAAAAAAAAAACAATGGAAATACAAATATTTTGTGTTAAGTGTGTGGCCTTTTTGCTTAATCCCACAATCTGACATTGTACTGTAAATATCGCAACATTTAAGTTTGAAAATGTATATAAATGTATCTTTTTGGTTTTCATTGTTATTGTTGCAATATTTGAAGTTATTTAAGAGATGTTGCCCACAAGCCATTTATGTTTTTGTGCTCAGGTATTATGACATATATCAAAGACACTAATTACACATAGAGGCAGATTATGGATTTATGTGAATATGAAACATGGATTTATTTTGAAGAGGAAATGAAATTAATTTTCTTCCTGCAGTAAGTTGCAGTAATTTTTATTCATGGAGGCAACACTTCATACACTGACTATGCTGTGTGTATGTGGCATCCAACAAAATCAAATGCAGCTCTGCTTACCCTTCGGGTTTGAAATGATAGCAGTGGGGCATGTGGGTGTTTTGCTTGAGTAACTTTAAATTTTAACTGTAAACAGTGTAACATTTTACTGAAAAAAAAGTACAACTACTTGTGCTCAGAAGATGCCATGGATGAAAACGTTTACTCCTGTACATAAGTGATGCTTTTTTGAGTTAATACTAGATTTCATTGCTTGTTCTATGGTATTCATCACACTTTTCAATTTGGCATCAATTTTACACTTTGCAAGTTTGTTGATGTGACACGAGATGATTTTTTAACTTTTGAGGCATATTTTTCAACTTTAGTGACCTTCTTGTGTGCAGAAAATATTTTTTTAATTTTTTTTCTTCCACTCTTCTATTTAATTTTATTAAACTGATTATAACTGTTGCAAGCCATGACAGTGGTTATACGATGCGACACCATAGTATGCAATGGCGTACAGGTGCATGCTATGAAGATTTTTTTTTTTCCAGAGCTCTTTTACTTTCCATATTTAAGCACAACCTGTTGGTACAGAAAGTCATTTCAGAATTTTTTATCTCTGATATTGCCTGTTTGCATAGATAGACTAAATGTGGTCCGGAATCACTTGTTTTATTTTATAAGATCTCCAAGCAAACCAACACTGCTGTGAAGTCTTCAATGTCATGATGCACTGATTTGTTTTGTCAGGCTGTCTCAATTTCTGGGCAGCATACACAAACTGTAGGATTATGAAGATTTTGTAAATACAAATGTCATACATACTGTGTTCTTTATGTTAAATATTTTAAAATGCATTCTGTGTATTATACAAATGCTTCCATACAAATTTGCGTATATTTTCAAGTTTACCGCGTTTATCTTTTACAGCCAAATGCAATTTCATTTCTATATTTTTCCAAACAAATAAAAAATGCCTTCACAACTTTTAAATTTCTCATTTTTTGTAGATTATCATTCTTGATTTTTTTCTTCATCTTTAGTTTCACTGTACTGCATTTTATTTGTCCATTTTGCCCCTCAAAAAAACGTTTAAATTGCGCAAAATTGTATTTAAAATAAATTACCTTAGAAAAATGTTTAAACTTTTTTTAATAAAGTTGAAATGTTAAATAAATGCACAAATGAGCCTTATTTATAAAATGATGCAATGTGCAATGATTCAATATGAAAATAAAAATCCTTTACCCGCACCATTTTTAAATTCTTAATTCCTGAATTATAATAAAAATCAGTTACTTGTTAAAATATAAATCATCCAAATGTTCAGTGAATTAGTTACAGTCCTTTTAACTTCTTTTGGTTGATAAAGGAGTCTTGTTTGTTAAACTACATGTTCAATTCCAAAATAAAATGCCACAAATAAATGAAGGGGGAAAAGTACAGTTACATGAACTTTATATTCATGACAAACCGATTTTAAAATGCAGTATTTTTTTACAGAAATAAATGTAGAATAAGCGTTATTTTAAAGTAAATTGTCACTGTTTTGTTCAATAAAGTTGAATGACTCAAGTTTTTTATGCCCTTATTTTTGTCGTCAAGGAAATACAAGTGGCTATTACTTCATCCAAACGACAAAACAATTATAAAGATGAGTTATGTATTAAAATATAAATAGTTGTATTTGACTGAATTACTTTTAATCAAAATTAATATGCTAAACGTGACCTTACAGTGCCTGCGAGTTTAAATTAGGGACTCAAAAATAACTCCCTCTCCTTCTTGAGTTTCACTCATGAGATTCTACGCGGTAGCGCGCCGTCTAGCGTCGTTCGCCAGCACTGAAGCGATAAGTGGCTGCCTTGGGGAGGGGAACGCTAGGCACGGGAATCCATCTTGGTAATAAAAAACAACAAACCAAAAAGAAAACAAACAAAAAAAGAACAAGTGAAGGGAGAGCGATAGCTTCCCTGGTACTCTATCTCCCCGTTCTCACATCGTCGACGGCGCTGTGGGGGAGCCCCGGGAAGGGCTTGCTTTGTGGGCCGCTTGTAGGATGTCCCGTCATGAGGGTGAGTTGATCAACTGCGCCGCCGTGTCTAACGAGCTCCTGTCCAATCTTAAAATGAACTGAATGCCTCATTAACGCTCCTTATTTTAGACGCGATTGGGCAGTGACAGTCATTTTAGGACTTTTAATGTCTATAGTTGGGAACTTACTCGGCATCATGGCGTAGCTTAGCAGTTAGCCGTTGCTTGGAGCTGCCCAGTTAGCCCCGGCTAGTAGCGCTACCTGTGCTAACAGCGCCAACAACATGTTGTCGTTATGGGCTTACTTTTTTGACACTTAAAGACACAAAATAACACAAGTAGACGCACATTACAAACGTGTCACCTATGTTCTGTTAGCTATCTGCTAGCTAGGGAGCTAACATTGGCTCCCAAGAAGTGGGTCGTTTAGCGAGTGCACTGTCATCAAGAGTCAGGCCGCAAAAGTCCCCAACGTGTTTTTTTGCACTGATACAAGTTGACGGAGTTTTTTGGGAGGTATTTTCAATTACAAATTTAGAGTTGTAGACCCAAATTGGAGGGTTGTGCGTGTTGTTTTGGCCACCTGGGAAGTTTTGTGTAATACTAGCAGGTTAGCTCAAGCGAGATCAAGGAGAACAGCCTCTCAAAAGTGGTCATGTGGCACAAAGATGGAATTTAATTGGCACCCGGCAGCCCCCCCCCCCCCAAAGATATTTTAAGATGACGGTCATTTGAAAAATATTGTTTATATTAGTCGGCCAGCCGCCGTTAACATACAAAGTGAATTTGATTCCTCATCTGACAATCACAGGTGCGTGTTTGCTAATTGGCTGTCTTGAGAGGTGTGTCCGAAATGTTCCAGGACTACCGGTTTCCTCTTCAAATTAGAATGTCTATAGATCACACCTTCAAGCCTTTGATTGTTTACGTGCACGAGAACAGGCCACACTTGTGGGGAGGGCAACTAGTGCCAGCTTAAAATGCCACGAGCATCTGACAGTTCCTGACCGAGAGCATCATCACCATGCTGGCGCAACCTTCCCACCTACCTGGTTGGGAGGTTCCGTCAGACTTGGAGGGCTAGCTCAAAGAGGAAAAGACACCTCCTATGATGGTTTAGTACATTTGGGTGAAGAAAAATAACACGCTTTTTGGAAGACTGACTATGATGTCGTAGAACACGCTGTGCTGTGGAACACAAGAGGAGAACGGCCGGGCTCCCAACTAATTACAAAAACTACTTTCAGCGAAATGCAATACTGGGTTTTTTATTGTTTATTTGTTTTGATGGCAGTCTGTTGAAATATATTTCCTACATAAAACTGTCACTACAGCCATTCCTACAGTTCTAACTGAGGTTTGTCTGACTTTTTCCCTGTCTGTTGTAGGTGTGAGCTGCGACGCTTGTTTGAAGGGAAACTTCCGGGGAAGACGCTTCAAGTGTCTCATCTGCTACGACTACGACCTGTGCGCGTCGTGCTACGAGAGCGGCGCCACCACCACGCGGCATACCACAGAGCATCCCATGCAGTGTATATTAACCAGGGTAGACTACGGTGAGCCTTCCGTTGTTGTTGTTGTTGTTTTTTTTCTTTACTGTCATGATCCGCGATGGGCGAGTGGTTTCATTGAATCAAGTGGGCGACGTTTGCGGTAACCGTCGGGCGCATGATGCAGTGTTGCTTCGACCCCCGCAGATTTGTACTATGGCGGCGACACCTTCTCGCTGGAGCAGCACCAGGCGTTCACATGTCCTTACTGTGGCAAGATGGGCTTCACGGAGACGTCTTTGCAGGAGCACGTCACCGCCGAGCACCCCGAGACCTCCACCGAGGTGGTGAGTATGCACGCTCTCTCCTCTCAAGACAGCCACTTTCTTTTAAATATAATGTACTTTTTTGCATTTTTTTTTTCTGGATTAGAAAGGCTTAGCTTGTACGTTTGCTTCTGCGTTCCAGATTTGTCCAATATGTGCCGCCTTGCCTGGCGGGGATCCCAATCATGTTACAGATGACTTCACAGCCCACCTCACACTTGAGCACAGAGCACCTAGAGATTTAATATCCTTTCACTCGCTTTACATCATCGTTGGATGTGTATTGATAGTAAACTCAGCAGATGATTGTCAATGATTTTCTGAACCCAGTCCGACACTCACCTGAATTGTTTTGACTGTCGCGTCAACAAACGAGCCTCTGTTACTTTTGTTTTAAATTGCAGCATTACAACGACCTTCGAAATGAACCGAGCAGGTGATTGCTAGTCTAAATCGTTTGTTGACAACACACCAAATAGCTACGGTAGTTGCCGTTACCGTTTTTTTTAGGTAAGGCAAATGTCGATAACGTTTTATATGTAGATGATTGGCAATAATTTGCTCAAACGAGTCTTACTGGTTTTATGACATCAGAATGAACAAAACAGCCACTCGCCATTACTTTATTTTCGGGCCTTACCGATTAATTGGCTGGCCGATATTAGCTCTGTAAAAAAAAAAAAAAAAATCCCAATATTGTTTTTTCCTGCTGATTTTCCTTCTGGAAAGTTGGAAAAATACTGGAAGACAAAGTCACGTCACACGGTCAAAGTCCTGCCTGTAATTCTTGTTGTAGGCAAATGACCAAAACACAGACGTCTTTGCCAAATTATTTGCCCAATATCAACATTGGCCTAATTTTTTTTTTTTAATCCTTTTTGATCATCTTTGTTGTAATACAGAGATGTATTCTTGTGGTCAATGAATCAATTGCTTATGGAATGCATTTGGGATCATTTCCCAATCTTGAAACGAACCACGCTGCTACCCGCGGGTCAAAATGAGCGCGTGTACGATGCTCTTCCAATGTGTGATATCAATGCAGCGCTTTGATGACATCATGAGCTTTGTGAAACCACACAGGGTTACCTCGCTGTCTTTTGTCACGAGCTGAAAGAGACTTCTCTTTATGGTATTCCCCCCCCCCCCACCCCCCCACCCCCACCCACACCCCGAAAAAAAAATGCACACCTGACTTCCGCCTCCGTTTTCGCCGCCGCTATCACGCCTTAACGGGGCCTCGCTTCACGACGAGTCCAGCAGCGTCCGGCACGTGCGGCGGATGTTCCACCCCGGGCGGGGACTGGGCGGCCCCCGAGCGCGACGCACCAATATGCACTTTACCGGAGGCTCTACGGGCGGACTGTCTTCGTCCACGTCGTCGTCGCAGAGCTCCACCTATACGCCCAGCAACAGGGAGGCCATGGACCCCATCGCGGGTAAGCACGCCGGCGACACCTTCGCAACTTCCTGTTCTTACGGATTACGTTGCCTGTAGTTGCGTGCAAATCGACAACGGCGTTCTGTTTTGACTCGCGTGCCTGAAGGCATGATTAATGGACATCCTTAATTGTGTGACATTGCGACTCTTAAAATATTTTTTAACATTTTTTTTTGGGGGGGTCACGTATTTTTCCCTCCCTGTTACAAAATACAACTTTATTTTTAGAACTGCTTTTTTTTGTGTGATTTAATACGGCGTCATCCAGTTAACACACAATGTGATTTTCTCTGAAAAATATTCAGACTTTATGCTTATGACATTACAACATTTTCTCGTAACAGGTGTTTTTGAAGTGTTTTTTAAAATTAAAATGTTTATTTGTATTTATTTATTTATGATGAAATACTACTCTATTGTTTGAATCTTTGGCATTTTGATTATTTTCAATTGATAAATCGAGCTGAGCAGCAGAAACGGCCAAATTTGAATTACTGCACCAAGCTTTTGCCACATGCTCATTATTTTTTTCCCTCCAGAAAACCATTTTAAAGGTTTTCATAATTTCTGATCAATTAAACAGTTTTGTATTGTATATGACTGTAGACACTTGTGATGGGATATTTTTTCTTCAGAAAAGTAATGACTTCATTCTTATAACATTGACTTTTTTTCTCAGGCAAATATGACCTTTTTTACACGTATGTTAATCTCTTTAATTTATTTTATTTTTTTAAGGCAAATGTAATTTATGCCAGTCACAGTTGATTGTAGGGAATACAGGATCAAGTTGTTTGTTGTCCGCCAGAGTTGTTGTCGCAGCTGTCGGGCGTGCGGCGCGCAGCGGGCGGCCAGATCAACTCGTCGGGGCCGTCGGCCTCGCAGCTGCAGCAGCTCCAGATGCAGCTGCAGCTCGAGCGGCAGCAGGCGCAGGCGGCGCGACAGCAGGTCGAGACGGGCCGCCACGCCGCCCGGCGCGGCAACAACCCGACCAACGCGCCGGCCTCGGGCACCGCCGCCATCCCGCCGCCTAGTGCGGCCGCCGCCAACACGGGCGCGCCGGCCGAAAGCAACCCCTCGTCCTCGTCCCACAACTCTCAGTTTCTATTAGCGCGGTATGTGGCACTTGTTTTTAGTTTGGTGTGCTAAAGCTAAGCCTTTTAAAAAAATGTTTTATTTATATTTATTCAACATTTTTTATTGTGGTTGTGAGCGTTGCCATGATTCTTGCCGCCGGCGTGCAGGCTGAACGAGCCCAAGATGTCGGAGGCCGAGCGCCAGCTGGCAGAGGGCGAGCGCGCCGACCGCAGCCTGTTCGTGCAGGAGCTGCTGCTGTCCACGCTCATGCGCGACGAGAGCTCGTCGTCCGACGAGGACGAGCGGCGGGACTTCGCCGACTTTGGCGCAATGGGCTGCGTAGACATCATGCCCCTTGACGTGGCGTTGGAGCACCTGCAACTCCGCGAGAGAGCCTCCTCCTCCGCCGCCAAGGAGCCTCCGCCGCCGCCTCTTTGATATCCAGGCCGTGTGCAGACTCTGTCCCACCTGCTGCAACTGTCAGTGATGGACGCCACCCCTTTCCCTCCAAAAGCCCGTCATCCCATACAATTTTTGGGGGGGGAGGGTGGCAATGAGGATTTTGGGGGGGCGGGTGGTGTGAATGTAATGTCAGGCATTTTTTTTGTTTGTTTTTACGTGTAAGTAAAACTCTAAGGAGCCGCATACATGACATGAGGGACACACATTTAATTGTGGCTATAACTTGCACATAAAATGCTTATTTCTGGTCACAAAACTATTGCACACAAAACATTTGTTGTGTTGATAACGGTAACGCCAAAATACTAAATTGTGGCCCCAAAATGGGTGTAATGTGCGCACAAAGTACTAAATTATAGCCGTATAAGGTGCACATGAAATCCTAATTTGTACCCAGGAAATGAATCTAAAATAGGAAAATGCTCAATTGTGGCCCTGAAATGGGAATAGTGTGCGCGCCAAATCATAATTTATGGCTGTGAAATAAGTGTAACGTGCACAAGATAGTAATTCACATAAACATTTTGTGATCACAAGCTTGTTTCGACAAGTATACTAATTCTTGGGACTACAGTATGGGTGAGATTTTAGTTTTTTTTTAACTCAGGGCTTCTTCATGGTTCATGCAAAGGGCTACCATTTCGATACACAATTCTGCAATTTTTTTTAAGTGCTCAAAGTACTTTTATGTTATTAAAATTTGAAGGGACAGTGCGCTCAATTTGCTAACTCCATAATTGTGCATTTTGTTTGCACGTTATATCTTAATTGCCACAATTTAAATATTCCCCATCCATGTCATGTGTGAGGCTCGATAAAAGTGAAACCAGATTAAGTGGGGCTCAGCATAGCTACGGAGTGAGTAAACGAGCATACATATATATGAAGTTGATAATCATTCAGTTCCTGCACTCAAACCCCCGCCCCCCAGCCCAATACTTAGTCAGAGAAAATGCTTGACGGCTATCAACCGTTGCTTCTTACGGGATGCAGCTCCAAACCCAAACAACTCTCACCCATACACCCCGACCCCACCTCGCCATGCCCCGCACCTATAAATAGCCCCCCCACTCCCCATTGACAAGCCCAGAGGACGTGGGGCCCCCTCTGCCCAAGCTGCTGTTTGTTTCTGACCATTATCAATAAAAAAAAAAGTGCTCGAATGGGTTTACCGTAATAACTACTGCATGCGGTTCGTTGCAGCACGCATGATCTTTAATCATTCAAAAAAAAAAACTCCCAAAGCTGACACGCTAACTCTGGTTACCTTTCCTTGGATGCCTCTAAAATCCAGATAGCGTGCTTCTCTTTGGGTTTGGATGAAGAAAAACCATATCTGGTTAACGCAAATCGGAAGGAGTCACAAAAACTGATTCGTGAGTAGACACCGTGTACAGTAATCCATAGACGAGAGTGCTTGTGTCTGTTCACATTTTTTTTAATTTCCCCCCCCCCCCCCCCCCTTTCTGCTAAGGCTAGCACTTTGTATTTATTCATGTTTGTTTCGGAGCCTTGACGAATCTCGACGCCTTAGCGCCTTCTTCTATGTTGACCCTACTGTGTACAAAACAAGATGTATATTGAATTTTGTGGCTTTAATAATGGTTCAAAGACATGGGCGGACATTTCTTCTTTTACCGAAAAAAAAAATGTACATAGAGAGTACAACAAATCCAAACTTCACAGCTCTCGATGAAGCCAAGAGGCCTTCACCGCTTTGCACCTCCTTAGGTTGAAATGAAGCCCGGGCGTTGTCATGCACAAAGGATTATTTGAGGACACATTGAAAAACAAAATATCGGAACGTGACGAGAAAAGATATTGCCGTCAAATACTTTGAAAGACCGTAATATTGCGGGGCTAATGTTAAGCCCTTGGGAGTGTTTGCGAAGGTAGCGAATGTTGTTTTTAGACACTGTTCATTCAAGGTCGCAGACGTTTGCCAACAGTTTTAATTGTTTTACTCGTCGCAACAATAAAAACGGTCGGTGACGTTTAATACTGTTGCCGTATGTCTTTGCGACCTCGGACGAACCCTGATGAAAAATCAATGTCTGCTCCCCCAGCAGATGTTTTTGCCGCTCAGTCGGATATATGGGTTTAAAGGCGCAAAGGCCAGTCATAACTGCAAGAAAAGGTGGCAAAAATAAGCCAACACAAGGTTAGAGAAAGAAATTACATTAAAGAAGTAAGGGTACAAGGAAAAAAGTCACGTCATGATTTCAGGAAAGAAGAAAGTTGTGAAGAATGACTGTTACTATAATGAGACTCACGTTTCCTAAAAAAACATTAATATGGTAGTTGTGAGGGGGAAACATGTTGAAAGGGCACAAGAATGGAAGTTGTATATTGAGAAAAATGATGGAAAGAGGAAACAATTACGTCATCTGGAGACGTTCAGAATAAATATATCATAATGGACAGATGACATTTTAATACAATTTCAATAGGCAGGTTTTAGTATTCCAACTTGTACTGTGACTGACTGCCCCCACTCCTCCAAAAAAATAAAAATAATAAATAAAAATGCGAAAGGATACAAAAAGGCTGAGAAAGAAAGTAAAACGTTTGTGGCACAAGTACAGACCCCTTGAAAAACGCAACAGGTGAAGTGGGAAACCAAGCAACAAGTGTGAATTGAACGTTTGCAATCTCTGTGACGTATTAACGAACAGATTAGTGCCGCTGAGAAACAGCTGTTGGCGAAAAGGAGGACAACCTTGAGCATCCGAACCCAGGATCCGGAACCGGCGGCTCTATGTAAGGTGAGAAACCTCCCCCACTAAATAGTGCTAAGTCTTATGATAGCACCATAGAGGCATTAACACCCCCCCCCCCCCCCCGAACTTGTGCGCGTTTGGCAGCTGTTCTTGTCATTGTTGTCAAGGTATTGTTCGAAACAAAATGGTGGTCAGAGGAATGCCTTTGGTTTGTTTTGGTTCGCTCACATATGTCAAACATCGTTTGGAAGGGATTGTCATGCGGTTTTTAAACTTGAGTTGATGGCCCGTCATTGGAAAACGGTGTCTTACTTCTTTTCCAGGTATTTTTTGTGTCACCTTGGGTTGGTGGAAGACGTGTAAAAGATGAAGCGTGCACGTCGTGTAAGACATACCACTTTTTATTAAATGCACAGTATCACAAGGAACATTTCCATTAATTGTGGTTAAGCTACTCACATGATGCACAAAGCATTGGGTTCATTGATTGATTGATTGATTGGTTAAAGCAAGGTTAAATCTGCCCCACACACACGCACAGTCTTGCATCCGAGTGTACGTGGCAACGCACACACATCATCTCAGACACACGCACAGTCGTATAATTTGCACATTAATCAAGGTCCTTTTCGTCCCTTTTTTTAAAATCACATATTTACAAAAACAATTATTATCCTCCTCCACCCAATCCTACGTGATTGATTACATTCAAAAGAGGTTCCCCGGCCTTCTGGATTACATTCAAAATAATATACTATTCATGATGCAAAGTCACAGTTATTCATCTGTAAGAGGATCCCGAGGCTACAGTCAGTCAGAAGCCTTTTTTAAAATGATTATTTATTAATACAAACTTCTCTGCGCCCCCGAAATTAAGAGTGAACATTAAAATGAAAAAGATTGTATATTCACCTGGATTATTTTTCCCACGAGCACAAAGAAAATACACATGTTATTTACAGTACATGAAGTATGTATTGTCAGTGGCCCAGAATGCGTAATACCCGCACGGGTATACTAGTGTGTAACGTAGCCTATATCTACAGCAGACGTCATAAAAACCAAATTAAAGGTGATTCTGCTATCTTTTTGTCTTATTAAATAGCTGCTTAACATCATTTTTTTTAAAAATGAATCGAACACGGACTTTCGACATTCTGAAAATTTGAAAACAGCTCCGGTGGGACAAAATATCGCAATACGGTACAGTATCCATCCAGCAATATCATATACATATAAATTACGAGCAAATGTTATTAGTTGCGTAACCATATTGCGAGCTAAATTACATCTATCAAGTATTTGCAATTGTCTAGGGGGGAGGTGGGTTGTCCCTCACAAGGGGGAATGGCGCTATAGCGGGGCTAAGGAGGTTGATAGCCCTGTCAAAAATACGTGTAGCCCCAGTTAAGACCCCCCCCCCCCCCCTGCCGCGCCCAGCATTTTATTCGATATTCTAAGATAGCTAAATTATTTTCTCAGCCCTGCTATATATCAAACATGCCGCCCCCCCCCCCGAGGAGTCATACAATACATTGGTTATCACATGAGATTGTGTACCTGTTAAATATCACGATACCGTATCACAAGTTACTCTGCGATTCACATCGTTTGAGTGACATCATTTTCTGTATTAGGATACCGTTTACCGTTGGCAATACCGTACGTATCGGGAGTTATTCGTCAATCCCCAACCCCTCGACATTGGCCAAGCCACCGCAGTGTGTCACAACCATCTCGCGACGCCTTCATAATTGGGATGACATCAGAGCAATCCGCCCAGATGCTTGCTCATAACTTCATGCTCCGAGGCCATGCCGGCGCGTCACTAACACGTCATTGTTAGAATCGTCTCTCATTAAAAAAAGCGATTATTTTTTTATTTGGATTTTTCTTATCAAGTGGACGACACAGATCCACCAAAAATGGTGATGCTGCTGGCGGATTAAAAAAAATCAGAAAAGATGTAAAATAAACTGTGCTCTTCTTATGTTTCTGGTTTGGGGGGGGGGGGGGGGGGCACAGCTCAACATGTGTGCTTTTGAAGTACATGGAATAATACAATTGCTGAAAGCACTCCCGACAACATTGAAAACACCACACGGTCGTCGTATATGTATGGCCAGTCCGTGGGAACCTATTTACAGAAAATATGACATCATTGACTGGGAGGGGATCAAACGCTAATAAACGCAGTCGTCTCCTTGCTCAAGTCGAGGCCGTTGAGTGTATGTATTCTTTTTCTTGGAGTACATGACAAAACTTTCTTTTACTTTGGCAACTCTTCCCACATTTATCGATTTATAATGATTATATCTTTGTCTTGAAGTCATGGTGCGTGGGGTCCATTTTGACAAATATGGTTCAGTACACAAAATGGGGTTTATTTTTTTATTTTTAATTATTTTTTAAAATAATTTAGTGGCTTTGTTCATTTATTCCAAATTTGAAAGAATAATCATTCTCTACATGATTGTATATTATCTAATTTTCCGTTATATTTAATGATTTTTCATGGTATTTGCCAAGGTGACTGGACTCCGTTTTAACCTGCTATATATGGTGCGCTATAAAATGTTTTTTATATTCTTGTATACAAGATTAGATTTCTAAAGGATTAAAAAAATTACAAATAAATAAATAGACACCAATTATATATACTATATGGATTCAAGTAGAAGCAAGAGGACTTGTTGGTAAAATAAAAGGGGAAAAAATAATAAAATTATGTAATTGAATACGCAACAATATTTAAAAATATCTTTCAGTATATCGCAATATTTTTGATAGGTTTCATTTTCAATGTCCACTTTATTTTTCTCCAGATTTGAACACACGGGCTGTGTATATGACCCAGAATGCATTCCGGCTGCCCCCCAGTTGAAACCGGCCCGCGACTGGATGCACAGCGAGGGACGTTAAAGCAAATATAAGTCCCGAATTTAAGGCTTTTTCTCAACGCACTGATGACAGGTAACATTTACAGGGGACATTTACACGTCCACCAACTGTACACGGCCGCACGCCTTCCTCCCTGCCTCTCTCTCACACACACACACACACACACACGTAACTGTACAGCAGGGCTTAGTAGCAATCACCTCAGCCCAGGATGTCCAGGTAGACGGGGGAGGCCTTAGCAAGACTCTGGAGCATAGCGTGTATCTCCTTGATGTTGAGCCTCATGTAGGGTTCCCTCTGCCAGCAGCCCAGCATCAGGTCGTAAACCTCCTTGGGGCAAGTGCGCGGCCGCTGGAGCACACGGCCCTGCGTGATGCACTCGATCACCTGTACTCAAAAAAATAAAATAAATTAAGGGGCGGCGGTGAAACTGGATGTTCACTTTCTGGTACCTGGAGGATGGCGTCGATAAAATGACGGCAACGAAAAACTATACGAAGCCTTCTATGCTATTTCGTTTACAAAAGATGATATCAGAAGGTGGAACTGACCTCGTTGTTGGAGAGCTGGTACCATGGCTGCTTGCCGTAGGTGAAGATCTCCCAGAGGACCACGCCCAGGCTCCACACGTCGCTCTCGGTGGTGAAGCGTCGATACATGATGCTCTCCGGGGGCATCCAGCGTATGGGCAGCATCGTGTGGCCGCCCACCTGCGCCGCCCCCGAGACCACGACAGCAAGCGAATTAGAAAAGATACAAAAACGCAACTCTGCCACATGCTCCTGGCATCATCATCATCATCATCATCATCATCATTTCAATTGAGTCAACTATCATCAAAGGGTTGGCTACCCTCAGTTGGACATGCTTGTGCTTGGCACCAAACTGCCACCAGAGGGTGCAACTGCAATTTTTTGAGGCATGGCTTTGGCCCGGGCGCAAAAAAAGACCACATTTTCAGTGAATAACAGGATAGATCCCCCCCACCCAAAAAAAGAAAATCAGCCGTGGCTCAATACAGGTTGGGAAACACTTTCCTATATTAGAAGCTGATCTAAAGGAAGTGTAATCCCTTCATGGCCTTACAGCCACAGAGGATAATCAGCACTCTCTATGAAGACATCTTAAGAATATGAAGAAAAAAAAAGAAGAATCCGCTCAATTTTTTTTTGCTCTATTGGCCCTCATTACCATAGAGACTAATCCATATATGCAAAGCGTTTTCATTTGCATATAAATGGCAGCGGAATGAAATGAACGACGGGGAATTTAAATGTACTGACTCTGTAGTAGTCGGTGCTGTAGACATCTCTGGACATGCCAAAGTCTCCGATCTTGACCAGTAGGTTCTCACCCACCAGGCAGTTCCTGGTGGCCAGGTCTCTGTGCACAAAATGCTGCGATGCGAGGTAGACCATGCCGGCCGCGATCTGCTGCGCGATGTGCAGCATCTGCGACTGCGTCAGCTCCACCAGGATACTGTGCTGCCCGTCCGCCATCAGCACTGCGTCCGGACCGTGGGACCTGCGTAATCCGATGATGGTCGGTAAGTAAAAAACAAAAATATATGTACCGTATTTTCCGCACTATAAGGTGCCCCTAAAATCCTACTGAGTGATATCTGCCATTGAGTAGTGAATGTTATTTGCAACTTAAAACTGATCAGATGTGTTGTAGGGAAGCCTTTTAATATTTTTTCAGCATATGGTTAAACTTGCGCTCTTACCTGAGGAACTTGTTGAGGTCTCCATGCTTCATGTACTCAAAGACCATGATGAGGGGGTCACTGTCCACGCACACGCCGTAGAAGGTGACAATGTGCTCGTGCTGCAGGTTAGTGAGTAGCTCTGCCTCCCGGTAGAAGTCGGCACGCCCGCTCTCGCTGGCCTCCTTCAGGGTCTGTCAGTGCACGCATAAGCAGAAATCCATAAGGACGCGCAACATATTGATAATCGATCCTTACCCGAGACGCTTCCTGTACCTTGACGGCCACATGGATCTTGTCGTGGTCGGGTGTCAGGTTGTAGCACTCGGCCAAGAAGACCTTGCCAAAGGCGCCCTCGCCCAGCTCGCGCTTCAGCACGATGTTGTGTCTCTTGATGTGTTGCACGACTGCGGGGAGGCCATGTAATGTACAAATATTATTAACGGTATAATCAATACCGTTCGACACTCAAATAATCTTTCCCCATTGAAATGAATAGAAATACTATTAATCTGTTCCGACCTTCTCGAAAACCCAGCAATTTTTTTTATTTTTTTTTAAATCAGAAACCTAGCACTGTGTAACATTATACTGTATAAAAACAACAAAACAAATTCTCGTGAGGCCCATTTTGGGGAGCTGTGGCCGAATAAAAAGCAATAGTATTCAATCTAGTTTTAGAAATACAATCTCTCTTTTGTTTCAATGTACAGTTTTAGTACTATAATGCTGCTGTATTTTTATGTTGGTCATAACGGTGGTACTTCAGGTGGTAATGTTTATAACCACCACTGCACAGAATTTAATTCCAGTTTTTTTTGTCATCTCCTATGACCGGTATCTATTCCCACTGCGCCAAAATGGATTTATGTGAAAAGGTAGCGGATTACCGGATCAGGCGGTAACTCACATGTGTCTGGTTTCAGCATGCTGCCGGAGTTGCCAAAGTATTGCGGATTCTCAATGACGGGGATCTTGGTCATGCCGATGATGACGGCGTCGGGTGCCATCTCGGAGGACGATGGCGTGTTATTGCCGTTGGAGACGTGGTGGAGGGGGCTGGCCGAGTCGTCATCGTTGCTGATGACCGACGACGAGCCTGGCGACACGAGGGCAAAGAGGAGGGTGAGTGTGAACAAATGTTCTTCTGAACAATCAATTTAAATACAACTTTACATATTATATCATCCTCTACATGCACTCGCATGCAAGAGCAAGTCCCAAAAATAATCACAAAAACATGAGCAATGAAACCACAGAATATGTCAGATGTAACGTCTCCAAAAATGGTGTTAACACTCAAATAAATGTGTTTATTGTATTTTTATTGCTGCAGCGCCTGCTTGGAGGTGGTATAGAAGTTTGAGAAAAATAAAGAAAACACAACTGAACGCATTTGAACTTGGCTAACCTTTAATTCCAAATTTGGAGTTCCTTCCATATTTGAGAATGATCACCATGAAAACGCAGCCCATCAAAGCCACACCGGCAATTCCCACAACCATGTAAACCTGAGGGAGTGGGAGAGGGGGTGTGGGGGTTAATACATACAAAGTCAATACATCACGGGGGATGGCCATTTGACAAAACGTCACTGATGGCCCACTGCGTTAAATTAGTGTAATGCAATCATTTGTAATGCCTTGTTTCTCACTTACAGCAATGCTGTCATCCATTGGCGGCAATGGCGAGTCTGGAAGGGAGCAGAACTCCATTGTGAGTCATGAAAAGTCACATCATATCAGGTGTGTGTGTGTTTAAATGTGAGAAAAGGTAAAACACACAAAAAAGAAATATTTAAAATAATTTTTTGTATGTTTAAAATGGGTGTAAGGGTTGTTCCAAAAACTAAATTAGTATTTAGCTATGTAACTAAAATTAGCTGAGCTCGTTTGAAAGTTGTTGGACATGACACGGCATCTTGAGAAAAATAAAGAGAACCCATTGAAGACTTTTTTTCTTTTTTTAAAAATAGGCTGCCGGCCTCAAAAGGGCTCCCATGATGGATTTTTGACCTCCTGAGTTTACTCATTCATACTTTGGATGTTTTTTTTTAAAGTAATTGTCCCTCTAGCGGTACGAGAAACAATCACCAAATAAATTTTTCAAATTGTGCACAATGTCGGTGAGGCTTAAAACAATTTTTTAAAAAATCTAGAACGTATTTTGTACTGTTCAGTTCTATTTGACTTTTAATTACCAATCCAATTTGTAATCTGACTTTTAAACTGTTACTTTTCAAACATTTATTTGAATATTATGGTCTACGTAGTGTTTGTGGCTTTGCATAACTTTACATGGGCTACAATACAAAAATATGAAAATAATAAATGGCTTACCGGTGGTGTCTGGACAGATGAGGACAGGCAGCAGCAGAAGTGAAGGTATACAGCATCATGAATTCAAAACAATCACACACTAGACTAGAAACATGCAGCCGGCGTGGTCACTCACAGTCGTAGAAAAGATCTTCTACAGGAGGAGAGACAAAACCGATGTTAGTGGTGGTGTGGATGCGATACGACGATAAGTCGCAAGAGAGCGAAATGTGGGCACACCTGTGTGGTTGTAGGGCGGGTCGATGAACTGCGCCGCCACCATTTTCTCGTCACGGCCGTACTGGTTTTTGGCCACCAGCCGGTAGACGCCATTGTGGATGTGCGTCGGGTTGACCAGTTGCAGACAGCCGTGGTACTCGCTCTTGGTGGACTGGTGAATCCTGGTCCGGATATAGTCCTGCTCCTCCAGCGTCACGTTCTCAAAGTACCACTGCAGCTCCGGTTTGGGGTTGCCCGTCATGCTGAAGGGGATGCACCAGTGGTGGCCCTGCTCCGGTTCCAGCAGCTGCTGGATGATGGGGGCGACTGACGGGATGAGCGGTCGCACAGGGGTGGGGAGTGGTTGGCAAGTCAACGACCAGGGAGGGAGGAGCCGTCCGAAAGGAAAAACAACATTGAAAGGCTGAGAGAGGATGTTTTGTTTTGGGGGTGGGGAGGGGGTGTCAAAAATGGAGACAAACAATACAGCTGAAATGGAGGCCGACATTAGCACCAGCTAAGATGAACTTTTGGGGGATGTCGATTGGTACAAACATTAGCATTGGCCAAGAGTGGAAATAACGCTTTTGAGGTGTCCCATTCGAGGTCACCCGAGCAAGTTACTTAGATGATTGGCAGTTTTGGAAGGTTACTACAGACTATGGCGACAAATATTAGCACTCGCTAACGGTGGCTATGTCATTGATGGTTAGCCAAGATGGAAACAAGTATTACGGTAGATTATGAAATGTTGTTGTCATTGAGTAAAGAGGGAAAAATCATCCTATGCTAAAAGTGGCTTTGTTGTTTGGATGATTGAAGACGGAGACAAACATTAGCCTTAGTTGATAGTGGCAATGTTCGGGGATTAGCCTTTGTTGATAGTGGCAATGTTCGGGGTGGTTATGGTGGTTACCGAGTATGGAGACAAATATTGGCACTAGCAAAACCTTTTCAACAACGATTTCATAATGGTTGTGAACAACAGATACTTCTGGGTGCCAAACCTCAAGTGCGTCCATTGGACTGCCACAGACACAGACACTAAAAGGTTACGGTAATTTTCGATTTCCTTTAAAAAAAAAATACCGTAATACAAAAATTGAGCGAGCGGAATTTGTATCCGTGGAGGATAAATCAAGTCAATGTTATAAGTAGTTGTGCAGAGAAGATTACGTCACTGCCTGCCACGAACAGAGACGTCGAAATTAGCATTATGTTAACATCATGTTAACTATGTCTGTTTCCACCACGTCTATTTATATAATCCACTTACCTGTTGAAATATAATCTAGAGCCGGAATTCTGTCTCCCTTGGAAGCAATTTACCGCATGGAACATCTAATTTGGGATTGATACTTCACACATTGAAGAAGAAAAGCTAAAATCATCATTTAGACCGTTTACCCAGTTTTCTCAATTGCGCTACTTTGGTCAAATGATAAGGAATTATTCAAGTGGTTGGACATCAACACCCCGATAGAGTTAGCGTACCTCTAACACAGAATTATTTCTTAATTTGTGGTGCCATTTAAACTT
Source organism: Hippocampus zosterae (assembly GCF_025434085.1). NCBI lineage: Eukaryota > Metazoa > Chordata > Actinopteri > Syngnathiformes > Syngnathidae > Hippocampus > Hippocampus zosterae. Next base: position 10,463,202 of record NC_067468.1, read on the forward strand.
TTGTCACCCTGAGGTACTATTTGTGTGACGTCTGGTGAAAACAGGCAATCAAGACAAACGTTAGCATCAGCTACCGGTAGCTTTGTTACTGAGCATGGCGACAAACATCTTTACGGTGAACAATGGGAGAGGAAACGCGTTGAAGCAGAGGACGGCGTGGCTTTACAGGAGGAAGAGTTATGGACAGGAAACCACACCAACAAGTCAATAAGATCAACGGAGGCAGTAATGAAAACAAAGTGACCAGCTTCTGCTGCTTCCACTCGGAAAAACCAAACAACCACATTTGTAAATGCTCGTGTGCTAATGCGTGCTTACAGAGGATGTTGAGCTGTAGCGTGGCCTCAGTCTGACCCACCATGTTCTCGGCAGTGCATGTGATCACCAGCCCGTTGTCCTCGGGAGAGAGGTTGGTTAAGGTGAGCCTGCTCTCAGTCTCCGTGGGGTCAATCTGGACACACAGGATGACATGGTGGCTAGTCAACAACAATCAAAGAGGACACCAGTTAGCCTCTTGCCGTAGTAATGTGACTTTGGCTAGGTTAAAATGCTAACGCTTTCAATCAACCCCCCCCCCCCCCCCCGCCTTTAATTAAAGATGAAATTGTAGCATCAGCGTCGCTCTCCATCTTCATCCGGTCAAACTGTCCACATAGCACAGCATAGCATGGTTGCTAACACTATCCTGCGGTCCGTCGGTAAACAACAACCAAAACTATACTCGTTAGCTTCAAGTGGTTGGACATCAACACCGTGGCATATTTAGTGCACCTCTAGCTCAGTCAACCCCCAAAGAAGCAAAACAAATGTTGTTTAGCATGTCACTATGTAGAATTTGTCTCTCTTTTTTTTAAACACCGACAACTTTTCAGCAAAGACCCCATTTTTAAATAGGCCAAATTAGCCTGGACTATTTTTACTAGTGGATTTATACGCAGTTTGATGCCCTGCTTCGTATTTATGTCACTAGGTTGCAGTCTGTCTAATGCAGCACCTCTTTCCCCAGCATTCCCTTGGTCTGTAAATAAAAATTTGATGAATAAGTAAACCCCGTTTATTATTTATATTGTAACCAGTATGAAATTGTTGTACAACTGCCTCTTCCAAACCTTCTAGGCAACGCACACCCGTCAACCCCTTGACAGAAATGAACAATCCCCAGATCTGTCCTCACAGTTGACCCAAAAATCAAAACAAACCTCATTCAGTACATAGCATTACCCACCAAAACATTAAACATCCTTTAGCCTGTAGCTCTCTTTATAGAATAGCTTTTCGCAATCTTTTTAAGCAAAAGACTTTGCGCACTTCTCAACGGTGATCCATATCCACTCAAAGCTTTGTAGACGTTTTAGTTTTGATCACTAAAAGCTTCAGTGGGTTTCAGGTGGGCTTGTGGATCTCATTTGTGCGGTAGTTGATGGGGTGTTGAATGTCTCCGGGTCGAAGACGGATCTTGAAAAATTAGACACGTGCAGGACTGTAATGTAGACCCTGGAGAATGAAACCTTACACCTTTGAGAAATGAACGTGAAGCCTCATTGGAGCTCTTTGGCAAATCAGTTTAGACCGGCTCACCTCATAGTGAGAGAAGATCATGTCCAGGTTCCACAAGATTTCCGGAGGTGGCATGCCCGAGGCGCTGCACAAAGCTTTGACATCGGCGCCCTGCATCTCGGTCACCGTCGTAGGGGTGACCTCTACTTGAGGAACCACTGTTGGGGACGCAAAGAGATGGTCTTAAGTAACCGAGTATGAGGTGTGTGTGTGTGTGTGTGTGTGTGTGTGTGGCGGGGTTGGAACTTTAAACCCCCCATCGATCGCTCTCAGGACTTTCAGGAAGCTTGTGCAGCGTTGCTTATTTTAACGTGGTTTCACGTTACCGCAGTCAGGCGGCGTGAGCGTGGCAAAGACTTGTGTTGCTCCTTGCTCGTCCTTGCATTGCAGATCTTGGTTGTCAGGTTCCTCTTGGCTCCTCAGTTTGATCCAGAGGTTCTCGCAGATGCAGTCCAGAGGGTTTCCAGAGAGCAGGAGACTAAAAGAATCATGTTAGTTGGATCAGTGATTCTCAAGATGGCGCCTTTTGTGCGTACAAAAGAATCTCAATTTAGTGGACCCAGAACCAACAGACCCTGGAGCCAATGGACAAAAAAGTTGGATGAGATGCAAACCCAACAGCTAGCGTTTGAAGAGCGGGCCTTACGAATAGGAGATGTTATAATTCTGAAAGGTCCTCCATGACAGCATCGACAGGTTATTGTCTCGCAAATTCCTAAAAGACAACAACAACAAAAAAAAACATTAGGCCACCAATATGAAGCATTAAATTAAAAATGATCTAGCTAGCTAGCTAACTAGCTATTTTCCTGTCTGTGTCTATCCAGAGTGGACAACAACAAATTTATTACTAGTAGTAGGAGGATATGTTGTGTTGAAATGAAGTGAAAGGCTTCTCACACGTATTGCAGTCTTGTATTGTTGTAAAAGGCATCTGGGGATATGGACGTCAACCTGGTCCTGGTTACTGTTCTGTGGGAAATCAGAGTTTTCGTCAGATGAGCCCAACGAAGTGGCATGATAGCATAATCATCACGTACTGTTTCAGAATATAGCAATACCTTGATATAAAGATTCTTTCTTTTTCTTTGGAGTAAAAATATCTATATAATATTGTACTTAATAAAAAACAGTGTGCAACGTTGCAATCCAATTCAGTGTGCTTTTCCTTCTTGTGTGCCTGCCTTAACCACTGGGAGGCAGTACCGTGTAATAGAGCTGTGTAAACACAAAAGAAGCAGAATAGACTTCTTCTACTTCTACAACACAGTAACCTGCTGTCATATGAGTTCTTTTCCACAGAGAATAAAGAATATAGGCCTCTACTTAAAGCGTTGTAAAACCGCAGCTATCAATACTAACCATTAGCATGTCTGTGGGATTTTCCATTATGTGTTAGCATTGAGCTAGCAGCTGCTGTTCTTAAGACATTGCTGTTTGATTGTTTTCAAAACACAACATCTAATTATCTTGGCCTATTGTTGTGTCCAATCGTCTCGGGTTGGAATAGCAGGTCGACCCCATGTAAGGCAGAGGTCAAGGTTTTTTGTTTGTTTGAGCTTTTAAAAAATTGCAGAAGCTAGTTATGTCACCCTGAGTTGAATAGCAGTTAACAGGTGGTGAACTCCATGCAACACAGATGTGAAGCGTTACTCTGAAACAGCGCTTATACGACAAACACGTGGGATACTTACAGGTTTCGAAGGTTTATGTAGTGCCTCAGACTGTTGTCGTTGAGCTCAAACAGTCTGTTTTGATTTGCAATGTATCTGTTAGGGAACAGATAATACAAAACATTATAGATGATTTTTTTGGGCTTCATATGGGCCTTATGATTGGCTGGGATAGGTTGGTTGCTTTGGAAAATACATACTGTTGTCTGGCAACCCACTTTTAGACAAAAAAATAGTGTCTGACATATTTAGTTTTATTTCTAACCACTTCCATGGTCATCAATCAGTCATAAATATTGAACACATTTAATATTTAAGATTGTCAGACCTGACTTGTTTTGGACTACATTGTTGGGACGAATCCACTTTTAACACACCTCAGGACGAAAAACAGCCTGCCTAAGATGAATTTCTGGCGGGAGAAATCGCATACGGGATGGACCGGTTGCCAGCTAATCGCAGGACAGTCAATCATCTATTCACACCAAATGTTGCTAAGGCTATATTTATTTTTTCTATATGAAAAAAAAGGTTTTACCACATTTTTAAAAAATATATGTAATTTTTAATGTTGGCCAACACACTTAATCTGCATGTGTGTAATCTTTCAACAATCTAATCAGGGAAAGTGTGTGTGTGTGTGGGGGGGGGGGGGGGTCTGGTTGTCACGTTGTCGACTCTTTATGGACACAGCTTCCTTAAAGCTGGGCTAGTGCGTGTGTGTGTGTGTGTGTGTGTGTGTGTGTGTGCGCGCGCGCTACATTTCATGGAATGCTGTGTAAATCCAAATAAACGTGCACGAACGAGGATTACGCACGCGCGGCTCGGTGTTAGTGACACGTCGAAACGTGCGCGTGCACGCACACGCAGCAGCGCGATTTGATTGTTATGATGAAATGAGACGCGATGATATTGAAGGGGGATGTGTGCGTGTGCGTGAACATGATCACCTTCATCCTAACATCTCATCGTCAGGTTGATACACGCGCGCGCGCACGCACGCCCTTACATGTCGGTGATGTTTTCCATGTCGTCCAGCGTGAGCAGCGGGAAATCCTCGATGCTCCGCGCCGCTCCGTCGACGCACGCGATCCGCGTTACCGTGCAGGTGCAGGCGGCGGGGCAGGCGGCGCTCAGCCCCCGCAGTGTGCGCAGAGCCAGCAGGAGGAATCCTAGCCGGGCCATGCCATGCCAGTCCATCGCAAAAAAAAAAAAAAAAACCCAAAAAAACAAACGCAAAAAATCCGGGAAACCAAAATCCTTAACACACCTCTTGTCTTGCAACCCCCCCCCCCCCTACCCCTTCAACCCACCCACCCCCCGTTTAGATGGAAAATGTCTCAGTGGAATTAAATCCCTCTCCTCTATTAAATCGCGATCCGCACGGAGGGCTTGTCGGAGGTAGGAGGAGGTGGGGGGTGGGGGGGACGGGGGATATCAGGGCGCCATGGAGCGGCCTTGGCGTGTCTGCAGAGCCGCGATCGCGCACGACACGCTCACCGCCGTTCGTGGAGTTGTCAAGTGTTCCAGCAGCAGCAGCAGCAGATGATGGTGATGATGGTGGTGATGATGATGATGATGCCGCCGTCTCACTCCTCCGGAGCCAGCGTGCCTCCCCCCACCCCCTTCACTCTTTTTTTTTTTTTTTTGCCTTGTAAAAACAAATATGACGTGTTCCAGATGTTTGGAGATCAATAGGCAGGCAGGAAGGCTGGATGGACGGACCCCCTCCTTCCTTCCTAACTTCCTTCCTTCGCCGCCGTCCTTTTGCTGTCCCCTCCTCCCCACACGCGAAGTGATGCAGGGAGGACGACGACCACCTGCATCAATTACCTACCCCAGGGTGAGCCAAAAGTAAGTGCCCGATTAAAAACATGTTTATTTACAGCTATTTCTTGTCTTCTTTTTCCATCTTTCCTTCCTTCCTCCCTTAAGGTTGTTTTTTTTAACTCTTGCATCTATCCTCCCTCCTTTTTTCCCTTTCCCCCCCAAACTTTTTAAAAATGATTTCCTTCCGTCCTTCCTTGCTGTCCTCCTGCCTTCCTTCCACCTCAAACCTACTTTCTGTTCCCTCTTCCTTTCTTTGTTTTCCTCTTTACATTTTTTTAATTTCCTTCTTTTCATCCTTCCTTGATTTCCTTAGTGTCTGTGTCACCCGTTTGTGTGTCCTCTTTCCTCCCCCCTTCAGACCTTTACTTCATCCCTTCTTGACCTCTTTCCTACCTCATTGCCTTCCTGCGTCAGACATCATTTTAATTATTTCCTACTGACTAACCTTCCTTTCTGTCCTCCTTCCTTACCTTCTGACAAAGACCAATCTTTTCTTCCTTCACTCCTTTCCCTTCCTTCTTTCATACATCCTGTCTTCCTTCTCTTAGACCTGCTTTTGCCTTCCATCCATTCTTGTCCTTCCATCCTTCCTTACCTCCTGTTTTTTCCTTCCTTCTTTCCTTACCTCCTTGCTTCCTCTCTTCACTTCCACCTACTTGTTGACTTTCTTGCCGTCATCTCTCCTCAGACCAGTTTGAAGTCATTCCTTCCTTCCTTTGGTCAGACATACTTTTCTGCCTTCCTTCCTTTTTGCCGCCTCCTTCTTAATTCTTCCTTTATGCCTTCTTCCTTCACTCCCAACGCTTACCAACATTCAGACTAAATTATTCTACTACACACAACACACTTGGCCAACAAACAAACACACACACACACAGTGTGACGTCCACGGTTGACGCACGAGACCAGATGTCCCCATGAAAAATTCTACTGCTACTAATTTGTGGATAATGATAATTATTCCTCTTTACTAGCCAGAGCCATCAACTAAGTTAGCTTCGAACCACTAAAGGATTATATATTCCACATAAATTGCAATTTTGAGTTTGGGAACCAGTGACAAGACTGCGATGATACCTGAAGAGGAAACGTCACAAAGAAACAGGCAAGGGTTTGCCCGTACAATCTGCAGTAATATAATGAAATAAACGTCTTTCACATGCTAAAAATGTAATATGAGCCAGCAGATGCTGACAAATCCCCCTATTATTTCATCCCATCAATGTCTTTTAGGCTCCACTGGGTGGCAGTGTCATTCTGCAAACACCTTTCTATTCCCTTTCCACCGTGAAAGATTGAGTAGTTTTACTCTATTTTAATTGTATTGATTTTACGTTGGGTCCCTCCTTGTTAAACCTGCACTGGAATTAAAAGCACTGCCTGCGCAGTTGATGGATGTTTGATGACGGCAAGTGTTTACACACTATTAATATATCTGAATATAAGGGGTGTGCATCTCTCCACAAAAGACGATTTGATATGCGTTTCGATACGTGGCGTGCGGAACGATTCATGGACGGTTTGATTTGAAAGTGTAAAGATTTGATTTGTTTCAATTGAGTGGGATTACGATTCCATTCAATATGATACGACTAATTTAGAGAGGGTATGATGCAAATACTTTTTTTCTTATTTGACATATGCACTTCCATCTTTTCAATCAAAAAACGGTTCTGGTTCAGAACTGCTTTTGTTACATCCCTAATGACCCCCCCCCCCCCCCCACCCTATCTGTCAGATCTTCACATTTCCATTCCCTCTCGCTCACTCAGGTCCTCATCCTCCATCCACCTCTACCCTCTGCCCATCTCAGTATGATAGGGCGCAGAGCCTTCAGCCGCTCTGCCCCCAAACTCTGGAACTCACTTACACCCAATATTTGTAATACTGACTCTCTTCCCACATTCAAAACCAGGCTCAAACCCCACCTATTCAGACTTGCATATCCACCTTGAATCTTTCTCTTCTTTTGTTTATAATTTTATCTGTGGTTTTATTATTTGCTCTTGGTTGTGTCCTTGAGTGTTGTGAAAGGCGCTTACAAATAAAATGTATTATCTAAATATAACATGTAAACGTGTAAATATGATAATGATTCAAATATCTAAAAAAGATTTTATGAATATAATAAATATTATTTTAAAAATACATTGTAAATAGTATTGTAGGAGTATAGTGACAGTAAATACAACAGATATTTAAAAAATATATTTTATATTACACAAATATACTTAAATATAATACATAAATTATGTTAAACTATCAAAATATAAAAAGCAATTTATATAAAAAGCAATTATAATAAAACCAATTATCTCCACTTTTATTGATGGGAAATGTTTCCTAAAAAAAAAAAAAAAAACACACAGTAAATCCTGTCCTGTCGGCTGCCATGACAATATCGGACCGTAGCAGATTGGTGGACGTGTGGCATACACACGGACACGCACGCGCACGCACACGCACACGCACACACCAGGATCATTATGGCAACTTTTTTTTTTTTACAAAAATTGCGGACAATGTCAAGTGTCGCGATGGTTGCGACTGAAAATATGTACATTCCGCCCCCCCCTTCCCCCACCAACCCTATCACCATCCACCCATTTCTGAGAAACATCAAGAACCAAATTAAACTGTCGCCATGGTAACATCAGAATACAGGCGAGTAGGGGGAGAGACAAAAGCCTGCGTATGTAAAGGTGCGAGGAGACTGTTTGATTGGATCCAAAATGGAGGCTGCCGTGCAAAATTAGGTGGCAGGATTTTGATCAGTAGGAAATAATGTAAAGGCAATTAATCCGTATCGGGGTCAAACTGTGGCCATCATAAAACATTGTTTTACGGAAGTAGTCATATGTTTGGATGTGTGCCTTTCAGGGGCGCGACCGAGTGACATCATATTGCAGCATCTTGGATGTGTTATTTTGGTTTATCTTTTTGCTCGTCTGAAAGCATGTTGTAAATAGGCTTCTCTTTCCCATATGCATTTTACCTTCAGTCGATTTCCAGTTCTTGGTTTATTATCACCACCCAATTCCTCTCTGGTTTCATGCTGTGAAAAACTATACAAGAGATTGTAAAAATGCATGTACGAATTCGAATTCAAGTGACTTGTCCGAATTCACCCTGACAGTCATCGTTGAGGTTTAAAATGTGTATCGTAAATGAGTATTGAAAACCAGGGAGAAGGCTTCATATTCGAAAAGCAGTTTGATCGGAAACCACGCGTAGTCAGATTGGGCGGTAATGCGCTCGGAGCTGTGCGTCCCCGCCCGTCGGCGCTGCCATTTACTTTCGCTACAAGCAAACCCCCGTTTCACCTCGCCTCCATGCTCTAAAATCTTGCATTCGTTCCAAGGCAACAGAATAGCGTGGCGGACGGCGATTAGTCGCAAGTATTGACGTCTTTTAATAATTTCGCGGTCCATGATATTGGTTGTAGCCATTTACAGGCGTATAGGAAGAACACTAATGTGCACATTTAGCTCGCTGCGCGGTCGCAACCGTTGTACGCCGTCACGTCGTGACGGACACGCCTCACGAGCACTTAGCTTAGCGGTTAACGTCGCAAAGTCACGTCAACTTAGCCGCTGGGAGTGACAAGCTTACTGCCACTCGCCCTGACGTCTATCAAGGGCAACTTTTGAGTGTCTGTAAAGTCGCAAACCATTCTTAACGCCATCAACTGACACCCGTATGCGTTGTTATATCTGTAGCTCGGTACATTGTTGAGGGTTGCGCTTGTTTTGAATCCACAAGTGAGCGATGATTTCGGGAGGGGCGGGACAACATCATTTGTTCGGGTTTAATAAAGAAAAAAAGCTAAGAACAGTGTTAAATCGTTTAAAAGCACTATTAAATAATGTTAATAAACGCACAGACTTAATCATGTGTAATTATTGTTCGCATTGTAGTATTTACGTGTGGACATAGGACTTTAACAGGCGTGGCGTAATTTGTGACGTCACGAGCTGGACTCTGTTGGTCAGCTCCTGGGTACGATTCATCTGACGTAAAATAACAAAATAATGTTACCGAACACATAAAATAAAACATTTGAACTTTGTACGTCTTAGCATTCACTTTTTGTTCAGCCCTGCAGGTTTAAAAGACAATGGAGGTGCAAATTGAACAGCAGGATGAAGATCTCACATTTGGCACCACGGATACCAATGGTAAGATCATTTTAGACATAATAATAAATAGAACATTAAATAACTCCCTGTAGTTTACACTTTAAATACCCCACACTGTGATGGCAAAATTTTAAATTAAAACTTATTTCAAACTCATCGGAAATTACCCATTAAAAATGGTTTACAGATCATTTGATTTTGAATAAAATGCACTTCTCTGTTTCTTTTAAATTTATCTTTATGTATTAGCTTCTAACACTAGCTTCCAGTGTTGTTTCCCAAGCTTTAGCTTCTGAAGTTAGCTTCCCATGTTTTTCTCGGGTTAGCTTTTAATATTTCTTCTAACAGAGCAAAAGATGATCAATGTTAGCTACTGACGTTAGTTCATACGTTAGCGTCCAATGTTAGTTGACTGCAATAATGGATTATTATCGGCTAAAATAAATTGGTTGATCATTCCGCAACTGCTCTGATTTTGTCAGGTAATGCAAAGTTTTAGCTTTGGATCACACGAAGATATGCCGCTGTTCCCCCATTTTTTTCCTGAATTGAGTGGGAGTGTAGCAACCCTGAAGTGAGTAGCTACTTGAATTACAAGTAGCGATTTTGACCTGTTATCCACAAGACAGTGGAAAAGGTTGGATTTAGACGGAATGGGACCTTTAAAGCATCATTTTATGTTGCATAATAATAATAAAAATGTGCACATTTTGAGCATGACGTCTCTGATCCACTGGTTAAAGGACTCTTTGATTCTGTCCTCTTTCATCTCAAACTGCTTCAAACAACAAAGCGTGTGATGGAAAAGTGGTTAGAACTGCACGACTGTCCGTGTTTTATGTTATGTGTTGTGTTTATTTTACTTTATGTAAACTGTTTTGTTAAGCGCTTTGTTACAGCTGCCGCTGTTGTGAAAGCGCTATATAAGTCAGCATGTATTGTATTGTATTGTATTGTATTGCATAGGCAAAATCACAAATAGGAGAGTTTGCAAATCAGCGAGGGATCGTTTCATACACAATATTTTTAGTTATCCTGACAGCTTCAAAGCATGTAGCTGAACTGGCTCACTTGAGGCAAAATAGATCATTCCTGGCTGGAGCTACACAGCAGATGGTGGAGGAATACTGCTGTTTTCTGGCTTCCAAGCACATTTTTTTTAATTCAGGAAGGGAACACGGTGCATCTGAGTGGTTTCCAGTCCGTGCTTAGCTGCCAACTGATGCACAGTGAAACCCAGTGCTGCTCACATTTGGCCAAATTAGCCCAATTAGCGTTTACCCCGCTACTGAAAGCAAATACAGCGGTACAGTGATTTTAGGATTGCTTGAGTTTAGATACTAATCGTCCCTTGGTCCATTTTCTGTTTGTTTTAGTGACATGGGGGGGGGGGGGGGGGAGCAATTAGGTTGCTGTTCTAAAAAACGAAGTCAGTTCTCCTTAATATCTCAAATATGCCTCTGTTTAAGCAGTTAGGTTGTAGCCATAAATTAAGAATAGATTATTGACCATTCAAAGATGGCGTTATTCACTACAATGTGTGCCCTGCGATCTTCCCCGCCAGGCAAGCGTCCAGCAGAGGACATGGATGAAGAGCACGCCTTCAAGCGCTCGCGCAACGCCGACGAGATGTTAGAGCTGCGTGTGCTGCTCCAGAGCAAAGTGAGGAGGCCACCTGTCACTTTTGTTTGTCTTGATTTGTCTCCCTGTTTTCTGAGAATAATCCTACCCTGCCGCGCCCCCTCCTGACTGCTTCACAGAACGCCGGCGCCGTTATCGGAAAGGGTGGCAAGAACATAAAAGCGCTTCGCACCGATGTGAGTAAATATTCAATGAATGCTTTTTAAAGTATCAGAACAGCTAGTGCCTATTCTAACACCTTGTTGTATTTCCTCGATATTTTTTTTTATTTTATTCAGAATTGCGTTCACATTTTTTCTGTTTAAATGTAGGGATGGGCAAAATAACAATCAATTCGTTTCAATATGATGACAGGAACTGTCCCTGAATGTTCTGAACATTGACTTTAGCACAGTGTCCTCCATGTTGAATTCCACGTAGAATTCTTCATGATCCAATAATCTTATTTTTAAAAATGATTTTTTTTGTAGTACCAATGGTCATTTTCACATGAAAACATTTTCAAGGACCAAAATAAGAAATTATTCAAAATATCACCACTGCCACACGTCAGCAAGCCGTATCCGTTTGTATTCCAACACGTGTTAATTATTATGATGACGTTAACGACGCGTTGCAGTGTCATAGCGTTTGCAGGGTCTCACGCACCACCTGAAGGGAACTGCGCACCCCAATTGGGGAAATACCTGGAGGAATCGGTGGTTAAGCCCATCCCTACACGTTTTATTCCTAAGGTTTAATGTTTGCCAAAAATCGTATCTCCCTCATGTTTTGTGTAAACGCCATCGACCTGCTTACTATGACACATGATAAAATCCACTGGGGCACATTGTGGTCGTGTCTGACCGTTCTCTCACATTTTGCCTAAAAAAGACAAACATTGAGCGTGCATTCAATTAAAAATGTATTCCTTCTCCCCCCCTCTTTCCCCTTGTCCTTTCTTTGGTTGATTTTATTTTTTTAATTTATGTTTTTGGGTGAATGTTTTGGCCACCTTCTGCCCGTTGCCCATGTTTGGACCGACATGCCCCTCCTGCGTTGGCCCAACCCAACCCCCGAATGCCCGCCCACCTGCCACCCCCTGGTGGACCATGCCAATAACCCGCGCCCCTAACACGTGATTGAACGCCCCCACCCCCACTCCCCCGCCCAATGCTCTCCAACCACCTCCACCATCACCTCCATGCAGTACAATGCCAGTGTATCAGTCCCAGACAGCAGTGGCCCAGAGCGGTATGTCCCACCAATTATTGCCTCACTGCCTGATGACAAGGTCATGAATAAGCTGCCTTTTGTTTTTTTTAACTGCTACGTTTATATTTTATACAAATAATGAAAGTTAACCCCCACCCCCTTGCCCTCCCCGTTCCAACTGCCAAATCGCCTTTACCCACCTTCCCAAACCCTTCCACATGTCCTCTTGATGTTTCTGTCCATTCCTAAATCTCTTTGCCACTCTAACCATGATATTTGGTGAAATGCCAGCTGTCCGATTTCAAGATGCGCAAGGCAGGCAGGCATCTTTTTACAGAAGCCCCACCCATCGAAAATCCCCCCTCTCCTCTTTTCCCCCCCTTCCATTTTCCCGCATTGCCACCCGTGATATTCCCTCATCCATGCATTGTTGCTTCGTAACAACCCACCCTCACCTGCTATTAATGTTTCAATGAAAAAAAAAGTATCTCAAATTATCACCACAGTATTCCCTTCAAACACAGCTTTGTGAACTACATAGACCATGATACTTTGCACCGCTGGGCCAATAGGAGCACTTGATAATGAAATGACAGTCCAGTTCTATTTCTTTGTCACTGCTGTTATGTACAAAAATACACAAGAATATGTTTTTTGTTTTTTTTTAACGAAATAAAGGGGCCCTTCAGACGTACAGATAGCAGAAATATCCAAGTATGGTAACCAAGTCCCAGTACTGGCTGTCATCTCCACCAACCTACACTAATGGGGTAGTAACATTCGTTATCTTAGAAACGTCTGTCAGTGTGGTTGTAAACCTAGGGCCCCACCCTGCACATTGTTTTTTTTGTTTTTTTTTAATGAGAAACAAATTGCACCAACTTACATCTACATGGAGTGGAGCCATGGACTACAGTAACATTAGTCCGTGTAGGGAAATACTCTTTGGGAAGCTTTGAGGCAAAGATTTTGCTTCAACCTCTTTTCACCCTGATTTATTTGAGGCATCCACAATGTTAATAACAGGTGTAACCCTCCCTTCCGCTGCTGAACGTGGCCACAAACACCTCATCCTTTCTTGCACCTCACTTTCTGTCCTGTGCCACCTTGCAGTGGGTAACCACTCGCTTCCCCCCCACCCCCCCTTGTCCGCGCCGTCTATGACAGGACTTCTCAACTGGTCTCATTTTCCCGTGTATCCAATAATTCGTGAATGCAGATTTTTTTTTTCTCACAGTTGCTCAGGGCTCAGGTAACGACCAATCACGGCTTGCAGACATCCCAAACCAAACTCCGAAATGATTGGTCGTTGCCTGAGCTCTGAGCAACTGTGATGTCATTTTCATTCAACAACAAGTGGCAAAATGCCCCCCGCCCCCTGAGATGGATAAAAACAACTCTATTTTGCTGCTTAGTTCATATTCCACACATGCATTATGTATCAGAATACCATGTTTAAGCAGTGGGGCCCGCATAAAACATTTTGCCGTCAAGACATTTTTTGAATTGACTTTCCCTTTCAGCAAAAAAAAATTATTAGATATTTGTCAGTCGATTGAAATTATGAGCTAACACAAACAATAGTTTTTGGCTGCAATATATCCACCAGTTGAGAATCACTGGTCAATAACCCACCCTGCCCGTTCTCCTTCCTCCCCCTTCCCCCCCTTTCCAATGAGACGTTGTGTAGTGAGGTCTCGCTTCAGTTAAGTTTCCCACTTTGTGTTGAAGTAATTTTATCTAAACTGTCCCGGTCCCCTCCCCCGACACTGATATGATCTCTTGTTAATTGTAGCCGTATGAAAGCCAACCGTCCTTCCACGATACTCTTATCTCAGTGCATGTTAGTCTTCGTTTCCTCTTTTCCAAGTTCGATGCCTCCTCGACCAAGCCTTTAGATGGGTTTCCCTGACAACGTATTTTCTGTCCTTCGCGATTGTGGTATTTCATTTTTGCGTCTATTTCCTGTAATGCCTGGCTTTTCATTTTGGCTTTCTCGACAGGATCCTGAGCGTCAGCGCCAACATCGACACCATCGGAGACATTCTGCTGAAGATCATACCCACCTTAGAGGAGGTAAAAAGCCTTAATTTCCTTTTGGGAATCATGTTTTCCAAAATAAAATGGCTGTTCTTCAGGATGTTTGCTGGCCAACATTAAATATCAATGAAAAATCAAGTTACAGTTGTCATTTCGTATGGAATATTTTAGTTTGATAGAATCTATCTGTTCATTTAAATTATCCACATTCTTATTTTTGTAATCTTTATTTAAATTCTAGTATTTATAATATGGTACTTAGATATTTATTTATACTATTTTATTTAGGTGGTAATTATAAAAAGTTCGAGAACTGCTGCTTTTTAGCATATTTAGATTTTAAATATAATCAATATTTTATTTATGTAATTTATTTGTTATAATTGTACTGTATGCTTTAGTTGTCGAGAAAGTATTCTTGTAAATGAAATGAATAAAAAGTAGCTCCATGTGTACTTGTGTATAAGAATAGATGGCAACATTTCAGATGGAGCTCGGCGATATACAATGCCGCAAGGCACTTAACTAGTTCCCCTCAATTTTTGTGTTTGTGTCACAAGTACCAGCATTACAGCGGCATCGACTTTGACTGCGAGCTCCGCCTGTTGATCCATCAGAGCTTGGCGGGCGGCATCATCGGCGTGAAAGGCAGCAAGATTAAGGAGCTCCGAGAGGTTGGGCAGAGTCTTGAGGAGTTTCTGCTCAGAAATGACCCAATGCCTACATGCTTGCCGTAGTAGCACTTTTATGATGTTGACCCCCCCCACAGAATACCCTGACGACCATCAAGCTGTTCCAAGACTGTTGTCCGCATTCTACCGACAGAGTTGTCTCTGTGGGCGGGAAGCCGGAGCGAGTCGTCGAATGCATCAAAGTCATCCTTGAGCTGGTCGCTGAGGTGAGTCTTGACCTTGTTTCGACACTTCTCCAGATATCTGCATGGAGTACAGATCGAAGGCAAATCAAGTAATGATGGGCAAGCATTGTATTCATTATCTGCAAAAAATAAGGCTACTTTATTGTTCGTTCATTTGTCAAATTGCAAACGCCATGCTCCAAACATACCCTGTAAAGTCGCTACTAAAATGACAATGCTCGTCGATATGTTGCAGGCGCCAATCAAAGGCCGTTCCCAGCCTTACGACCCCAACTTCTATGACGAAACGTACGACTACGGCGGCTTCACCGTCATGTTTGAGGAGCGTGGGCGGCGGCCCGGCGGCAGCTTCCCTGTCCGGGTGCGAGGAGGCTTCGACCGCCTGCCACCCGCACGCAGCAGCCGCCCGCCACTTCCCTCTCGCCGGGATTACGACGACCTGAGCCCCCGCCGTGGCCCGCCACCGCCGCTGAGCCGGGGACGCGTGGGCAGCCGTGCGCGCAACCTGCCGCTCCCACCGCCGCTGCCGCGAGGAAGGTGAGGAGGGTGTGCTTCGTTTACGGCGTTATTCTCCATGGGCAGCTAACTTGATGACATTTGATCTAAAATGTATCATTTCAATTTGATTTTTATTGGATATACGGGACATTTTTGTGCAGTTCTAATTTATTCTTTTGATTTTATTTCCTTCACAATATGCTCTTTTTGATCTAATCCTTCGATTTAATCTCATTTTGATGTTATTTGGAATATTTTGTTTTATTTAATAGTTTTAATTGATTCCGTCTTTTGATTTATTTATGAACAAGGCATTTATTTTATGAGCTTTTTTTTTTCCCGAATGACACGCAGTGATAGATTCTCCCACGGCAGTTATCATGACGACAGACCAAGGTGAGGCCAAAAATGTCCTCTTGCGCCTTCAGCATCATTGAATCATGTGAATGCTAATCCTGTTCATGTGTGTAGTGACCGAAGAAGTCGCGGAGGAGAGCGCTACGACAGCATGGTGAGTGTTGCCGTCTGCGAGGTTCTTTTCCGACAACAGGAGGCGATCGGAATTCCTCATCCGAGCATAGTGCAACCACAGCGGCCACGAACGCTGACGCAGGTTTTTTTTTCTTCCGGAGGCCCGTGGTTGCCCGGCAACGGTCGTCTCCTTGCTTGCCTCACGGCAAGCAGACTACGCCGTCCGGAGATCCGCCGGGCAAGCAAGCACTGTCGATCCTTTCCAGCATCCCTTCAAATTTATAATAATTAATCCGCGACGTGGTTGTTCGTAATTGGATTTTGTGGATTAATGCCGTCAGACGGAGGCCAAATGTGACTGTCAGATCCGCCATTGACTCACTCGCAACTATAATAACGTGACGTCAGCCGGGGGAGGTTTAGAAATTATTCGGCTCAATAATCCAAATCAGTAATTCCGAACAGTCTGCCAGAGATTCTTTAAATCCGTTTGAAAATTAACAGGTGATAACGTTATGAGTACAAGAACTGTATCGTGATAGCGATAACATTTCATGATCAAGGTGGGGACATAATCTAATTGATAAGGTGGAAGAATCTTCATGACCGTTAGCCGTAACATATTTTTGTAAAAATAAAAAAATAGAATTGAACTAATCATTAATCGGAATTTTCCCCACAGTCAAGATAAGATATGCAATGAAATGCCCATCTCTGTAAAAGCCAATCTGATGGGATTTGGAAAATTGACAGTTGTGATGCAACACATTGCGAGATGAATTGACATGTCCCGGTTGACTCGATCGCACGACTTCCAAGTCGAACGCCATTTTCAGCCAAGTGGCCATCAACCAAAGGACGGTTCCAAGATCATAAAAGTTGAGGCTTGACCCACTTACAGTGTGTATATTATAAGTTATACAATAACGGGGACATGCTTATGCGGCGGGAGACTTGGTTCCAAAGTTCAAGTTGTGCCAGAGAGACTGCAGGTGTGACATTTCAGGTCAACAACGTGTGAAACATTAATAATATGTGTGCGCTCGCATCCACCTGGAACATTTCCAGAGCCTCACTTGGTAGAGTTATTAAATCTCGGCTGCTTTTCAGAATTGATACATAGAATGAATATTAAGATGATAAGCCTTGTAAGTTACCACTGTGAGCTGTACTCTGACACTAAACCAGATTTTTTTTTCTTCTCTCCTGTTGATGAAATTCAGAGTGGAGGCGGCTATGGTGAGTCTCATCCTTTGTGTTAATCCCGCACGCATGAAAACTATTTTAACCAATTGCGGTTGGCTTTGAAATGAATGATGGCTAATTTTGGGTAATTGTCTTCTTGTCTCTTCAAGACAACAATTCCTGGGATCACTTTCATTCTGGTGAGTGGAGGGGAACACTTTTTTCCAGTCTGGTAATTCACAATTCAAGACGCTTCGTGATTGGCTTCCCAGGTGGCAGAGGCTCGTATAGCGACATCGGAGGGCCCGTCATCACAACACAGGTCACCATCCCCAAAGACGTAAGCGTTGAAAAAAAGGGGGGGTGGGGGAGTGCAAAAGACACTTCTGGTGAAATTTGGTGGCCGTTTCACAGCTCGCTGGCTCCATCATTGGCAAGGGAGGTCAAAGGATCAAGCAGATCCGCCATGAGTCCGGGGCGTCCATCAAGATTGACGAGCCCCTTGAGGGCTCGGAGGACCGCATTATTACCATCATTGGAACGCAAGACCAGATCCAGAACGCCCAGTACCTACTGCAGAACAGGTGACTGATTCCCCACGTTACCTTTAGCATCCACCTACAGGTATAGTGTACCCAGAATGTCTTCTGTGGAGAGAGGAGAACCTCCAAGAAGGACCACCATCTCTACAACGCTCCACCAATCCGACCTTTAGAGTAGGCAAAGGTTATCTTCCAACGGGGTGACGACCGTAAGCACCCAGCCAAAATAATGTGTGTGAGTGGCTTCAGGACAACTCTGTGAGTGTGGCCCAGCCAGAGCCCAGACTTGATCTGATCAAACATCTCTAAAAAGATTTGTAAATGGCTGCACACCGACGCTCCCCATCCAATCCGATAGAGCTTCAGACGTGCTGCAAAGAGGAATGGCCGAAACGGCCCGAAATTTGGTGTGCCATGCTTATGGCATCATCTTCAAAAAAAGACTAGAGGCTGTAATTTTTGCCAGACGTGCATCAACAAAAGATTGAGCAAACGCTGTGAATGCAGGACTTATGGACATGCAGTGTCTTACTTTATTTTTAGCACCCCCCCCCCAAAAAAAAAAGAAATCATTATGGCGTGCTTGCTGCGTGTAGAATTTTGCGGAGGAAAAAAATATCTATTATTCCTGAACAGCAAGTTTCGACACAGCTGGCTAGTTGCTTGTTATAAACTGGTACATAAACAATATTTAAGAGAATGTACTGTGTCAAAAAAACAAACAAACAACAACTGCCGTTTCTGTTTTCCCCCCTAGCGTGAAGCAGTATTCCGGTCGATTCTTCTAAAACGGAGACGAGCGAAGCCATGCCCTTTGTGTACTGTTTGCTCCAGTGCCGACATTCCTCTGTCGTGGATGGATCAAATTCTATCGTATCCAAAAAAGCTACTGGAACCCCCCGCCCCCCCCACACACAAAAAAAAACAATCCCAAATGTATTTCTGTGCCAGTGTTGATTATTTTCAAGGACATGATGTCATTAAATAATTTTTGGTGTTTGGATTGCCGTGGAGCATGCAGGTTTTTTGTTGTTTGTTTTTAAATGAAGTTTCACACGCTCATATTTTCTGTCCAACGGAATGAACAGCATTTAGCTTAGCATCATTGACAGAGCTGCCGAGCATCTTCTATTTGTTGCCAACTTCAAAGCTGAAATGGTGAACTGTGAATGTTTTCTTCAGAGGCTTGCAGTTGTCCGTGTCTTCAGCTCACAGTTTAATGTACACGTCTTAACATAACACTAAAAAGATGTCACACAATTGCTTTGAAGTTTGATGAATGTTTGATACTTTTAAAGAGATTTCTACATTTCTTCTTTTCAAAGAAGGCGAGACGCTGTATAAATTGTGTATATAATATCTGTTTTTTCCTCTCTCGCCAAATGAATGCTTTGATATGTCGTTCTTTTGTTTATTTTTAAGTGTTCATTGTGGTTTTGCATTATTCATTTTGGTGGTTTATAGCCATTTGTAAATCATTCAGAATTGTCACGCTTTCTGTGTATCTGTGATTGGTATCTCGCAGGTAATTGCCAAATAAAGTTGTTTTTTTTCCAGACATCACTTTTGCTGACTTCTATGGTAGTGCAATAATTGGAGGAAAAAATAACTTTGGGTGGCAAGTGATTAGATTTGTACCCCTCTCTCTGAATAAAGTGTCTGTTTTTTAAAATCTTCTCATTCTCTCCCAAAAAATAAAAAAAACCCTCAAAAACGGAAAATGCCACAGCACACTAACGTCAAAACCTTATGCCAGCTGTGAAGCTTGGTGGTAAGAGCATCATGGTACGTGTGAACCTTGCTACTGGACATATATCATCAATGGAAAAATAACATTTTGCAGAAGAATTTAAAGCGATCTGTCCAACAGCTGACGCTGAAAAGAGTGACAATGATCCAGAATATAAATCCAAAGGTTCCACCCTGTCTTTTGAATGTTTTTTATACTCGATGAAAATATGAAATATATTTGCGTGTGTATGTTTATTCTTGTGATTTTGACGATGACTAAATATTTTTTTTAATTGCACAGCAACAATGATTTGTTTACAAACCCGCTTTTCGCCAGAATATACTTATTATTGTAAACGTCTGCTTTTAAGCCATTTTAAAATGTTAAACATTCAAAAAAATATTTGTGTGCACTTAACGTGTGCAAGAAAACTGCTGGTATTGATTTTCTTAACATAGTCCTATATCGATTCGTATCTGCCTCGCGATACAATTTGGTCTGGTTGTTAAAATATCGCGATATTCTCGTGTCACATGTGTCACAACCATCCACAGCGTGCACTCCTTTATTACAGGAAACGAGTTACAGTAATCGACGAGAACTCACACGCTTCCCCCCCCCCCACTGGAGAGAGAGCGAGGCGCAGTCCCCTCTTCTCCCCGTCACATGCACCATCCGCACAGGGCTCAGTGAACCAGCGCACACCGAGGGGGGTCGCAGCGATAGGACAGAGACCCACAATCCGGGTTTGAAAACCGGCTGCAGAGTTCCCCCCCCCCTCCTCGCCGACGAGACTTGCCCTACTTTTCGTCGTCTTTTCGAGTTAAAAAATGGATTTCATGTGGCCATGAAGTGAAACTCCGCCATATTCGGCACATCCACCACGCCCGCCGGCCGTCCTAAAAACTTCTTCGCTTCACTTCATTTAGCACTTAAAGTGTTATAATAAGGTAAAAAGTCAACTTTCGTGAGTTATGCTGTGCTTCTTCGAGAGCCGAGTGGTTGTTGTGCCCCGAGCGTCCCCTCCCTCCACCCCTACCACCTTATCCCGAACTCCCTCTTCGCCTAAACGGCATCATGTTTTTGTCCGTGCCCAGGGAGGCGACGCCTGAAGCCGGGCACGATGACCCTGATGGCGGCGGGGGCTTGCTGCCTCAGCCCGGAGGCCAAAGAGGCTCGGAGGATCAACGACGAGATCGAGAGGCAACTCCGCCGAGACAAGAGAGACTCGAGACGGGAATACAAGCTCCTCTTGCTCGGTAAATGAAGTCAATCCCGCACTTCAAAACATAACGAATCAATATATGTGCACACGGTTGTGTCTTTACGCAATGTTGTGAGGCATATAATTACATCTTTGTGATCTGCTGCAATGTCTATGGTTACACAATCGTTCATAAATGTCATGTGTGCTTGACGGACGAGACTGAAGAGCCGCTGCGAGTGCAAAATATTCAAGTGAAAAAAACTATTTGTCCCCTCCGGGTGTGACATTTCTAGGTATTGACGTGTTTTTGGACTGGACTTGAAAATAAAATCAGTGCTTTCAAAGTTAAACACCAGTTACTTACAAATTCACAAGTCAAATGTTGAGCACCATATAGCATCCAGCTACATAATGTAAACACATCTATTACAATTTAACTTGTTTTTTCGAAAGATAAATTTTGATACTGTGCCGTTGAGAAGTACTAATCATATAGTAGTTGATACTATTGCTACTTCCAGGGCACCAAGCTAAATGACCCCCGACCAATTTTGGAATCCTTTCAAATATGAAGTTCACTAGATTTAGAGATTGGTATCAAACGCCGCAGAAGGTACTGTATTAAAACCATTTTTGGAACACTCCTATTAGGTTTAGGGTGGGGATGGTACCTGAAGATTGACATCCACAAAAATCAAGTTCTGGAATCAACAGATGTGCAAAGTATAAAACAGCTGATCTGTACTTTTTTTGGAACCCTTTTCCTTGAGGTACCAACCTTGGGTACTAGAGGCAGCACAGCACCTAACAGGTGGAGTTCACTACACAAATAGCTGAACTTCACGAGGGTTGCGGGTGTGCTGGAGGCAGCTGACTTGGAACAGTAGGCGGAGTACACTCGAAACTCATTAAATAACTTCTGATACGCTCAGGGAGGATACAATAACATTCTTCACACACGTGTTACACGAGTAAAATTGACTGATGTTTACAACTTTACAATTTTTATAACGCTACTATCCAGGCACCAACTGTAACAGTATGCTTCTTGTAAGTAAAGCATTTCATTTGATCATTTATGGAGCCCTCCTGTTGGGCCAACAATTTAAAAAAAATGTTTCGAACTGTATTTTTTATTTTCCAGGGACCGGCGAGAGCGGTAAGAGCACATTCATCAAGCAAATGAGGATCATCCACGGCCGAGGTTATTCTGACGAGGACAAACGGGCCTTCACCAAGCTGGTGTACCAGAACATTTTCACTGCCATGCAGGCAATGATTCAGGCCATGAAGACACTCCGGATCCCCTACAAGTACCAATACAACAAGGTACAAGAAGCACACACATACTTGGGAGCTTTTATTGTCAGTTTATATAATCGAAAGGGGGGCGGCGATTGCTGCATGCTTTTAACGGCCCAGTGGAGCACTTTGGTTATATGCGGCCATGTTTATTTTTGTAGTTCTGGTGCCAGATACACGCAGGGAACAAGCTTGGTCCTGTTGCACTGTGTGAAAAAAAATATGGTTGTCATGTTTACACTGACAACCATATTTTTTTTTCTCCAGTCAAACCCCATTTATTTTTTAATGTATATCTATTACACTGAAACATTTTTTTGTCACACTGAACCAAATGGCTGTTGTGCTGCTCCTTATGGTGTGGCGGCCACCCGAAGGCAAATCAGTGTGACACCAATTCTAGTGTTTTTTCGCAGAGGATAAAGAATGTATGACCGAGGACTGTTCATTTTCTGTGTGTGTGTGTGTTGTTGCACTGTTTGTGCACAGTCTGTCGGTTAACTGGTTATAGCGTTGCAGCATAGATGCTATTCAGCGTTAGCATTGAGATACAGTAGCGGACTGAAAGGCTAAGCTAGGGAGTTGTTTTACTTTGTAAACATACACGGTGCAATTGAATCAATTCAGATTATTTTTCTGCTCTGTGGGGAACAATTATTATTGCAGCTTAATTGGGGACCCCAAAATTTCACTGAGGAGCAACAACATTCAGCCTACTCCCATATGATTGTTATTCTGTTGAAATCTACATTGAACTTAAGTTTTGTATGACTTCTATACTTATATTACACTTTTCTTGTCCCACGTAAAATGTGAAAAAATGGTTGAAAAGTTGTAATTTTACTTCAAAAAGTCCCTAAATTACAATTTATTCATAAAATGACAACATCCAAAGTCTTTTTCATATTAAAAAAAAAAACTTTATTCCAACTTTTCTCACAAAGGAGACTTTTTATCTTATGATTGACCTTTCTCTTAAAAATTACAACTATTTTCCTAAACATTAAAAAAAAATTAATGTAATTGAATAAGTGCCCAGTGCAACTTCATTGTTTCTTGTCATAATCGATTTTGCCGTACAAAAACGTTTTTTTTCTCACTGTAAAAACCTTTTTGGACTGAGACGCTTCATTCGATGACGTTACATTATTCTCATCGAATGGTTACCTGTTTTCCCCGGTGAAATGGCAACTGTTTTTTTTCCAACCCGATGACTTTACTCTCACATGTGAGAGACACGTGGCTGTTTAATGGAGGCGACAGCGGCTGATTAGTGACTCCAATTAGCTCACCCACATAAGCACACAGAGCACCGAGTTCCAGGTAGACATCAGGAAAGTCCCCAGGGGAGAATGTTTCGCTTTAATAGGCGTGTGTGTGTGTGTGTGTGTGTGTTTTGTCACGTCACCGTAGCTGATTCCGAGTTAGCACGTGTGTGTTGTTGAAGTGAAATCATATAGGAAAACACAGAGGACGGGCGCACATCATCTGCGCGCGGCTGGATGAGCGCTTGGCTAACCTTAACTAAAAGCAAAGTCGCTAATTATTACGCGAAATGAGCCGTCCGTGAAAAAGTCCCTTGACATGTGAGTGGAACGAGTGTGTAGTTTAATATTATTAATATCTCAATCCAGTTTTGGCAGTTGTCATTTTGTTCCTTCGTCACTGTTTGTTATTGCCAGTTTGAGTCATTTGGTAAGTCATTACAGACGTAGTCCAAAGTTGAGCTAGCTAAAATTGTAATTAGGGATTTTTGATACTACTTGTTTTCAGACAGTTTGAGTGCTTTTTCTCTTTGACTGCACACCGACACCGAGTAGCGATACCGCTAATATTTATGATCATATAAAATGTCCGATGATGATTCATCGATGTGTCAAACTCCCGCAGAATAGCGCCAACTACTGCCCGGGAGGAATTACTTGATGTCAGCTCTCTTAAGTATCGGTGGATGGTGTCGGCAGCCTCCACGATATAGATCCCCTCCATTAAGGCCGGTATCGGCCCAATACCGATATTCGGAATCATACTCGTCCAGCTCTTGTACTAATACACCCTAACGTTTTTCTTAAATCAAGACAAGGGTTGTGAAATGTTACAAAGAGGACTAAAGTATCAAATCCACCAGTCACTGCTTTCTGAATAAAAGCCCAGCAAGTGGTGGAGCCTGGCAGTTGAGCCAGATCTGTTTGAAAGAGGCTGTGGATAGCTTAGCTGCACCACATTTTTTTCCGAATTTTTCTCTCGGCTTGCAAAACAAAAGCTGGACCGTCCGTGAAAGCTCCAAGAATCCAAATTACGAACGGTTCGCCTTCAGTCAAGCCCGCACAAGAGGCACAAAATAGCTCCAGAATATCCTCTTTCAGTGCCGGTGTAAAATGGCGTCCACCTGGCCCTTGTGCGTTGACGGGAAGTATTTGGCTGCCAGGCGGAGAGGCAGAGCATTAAGGGCGGCCCAAGATTCCAGGAAGACATCCGTCGGCCAAGCTCGGGTAGATTATCTCAACAAGATTTTACCCGGAACTCTGCAGCGGCGGCACTTAGGCTGCCCGCTAAATGCATTTCAACGGAAGCGCTCGATGTACTCCTGCAACAATTAGACGCCAAACATCAAAGACACACACGGAGAGAGAGAAAGAGAGACAGTGTGTGTTCTGTGGTAGTCCTGCTCTAAGTCTGTTGTTTACGGGGGAACTTCACTGGATGTGTTGAGTCAAGTTGTGCGGAAGTTTTTGTCATGAGAGAAAAAGGAGGTCAAATGTAGTTTTGACATGTGCGGTCTTGCTCATGATTGAATTGGTTTGCTACCTCGCAAAAGCAGCGACACAATACACAGACAGGTTGCGGCAGAACCACACACACACACACACAACAATTCATTGCATAACAACTGCGAATATAAATACAGCGTATACCGCGGTTACAGTGTGTTATTGACACAACTGAATTTACACCGCCGGTGCGAGTGGAGAAATATTTCAAATTTGTTTTTTTGGTCTAATGACCTCAACTGGGAGTTGTATCTTGATTGATTGAGATCCTGAGGATTTATAATGATGTAAAAAAAAAAATGGAGGGCAGAGAACGAGTTAGTCTTAATGACGATGACGCAATCGATCGGGAGACGCACGGTCCCCCATCCATGGCTTTATTCAAGAGATTTATTTATTGATTTTTTTTTTTTATGTTGGCAATTAGAAGAATTATTAAGTGCGGGTTGAACTGAGTAGTGGATGTGTCGACTTTATCATGCCGTAATGACAATTCTATCTTGAGGTCAATTAATCGCCGGTCACATGTTTTGGCAACAACACGTGCCTCAAGCGTGGGGTAATATTTTCCCCAAAAGTGAGACTGATATTCAGGTCACTTTAAAAATATGAAAGTTTATCCTCATATATACCAGAAGCACAAGTGCTACCCCCCCCCCCACTCCCCCGCCCCCATGGAAAAAGGCATCTGTGAAAACCAATGCACAAGCAGACTCATATTCAATCAAATAAATAGTTAATGTCGGCAAAGGAAACATCCAGCTTGTGTTTCTCTTAACTGTCGGTTGAATGCCAAGCCCGGTTGAAATTAACTGTCAGACTCAATATAAACCGAGAGAGCAACCCAGGTTGTGTTTTTCAAACAAATGCATAGCTCAGCCTTTAGTCCGCGTGCTTAATTGTAATACAGTACTCCTAATTCTAATTCAGTACTTATGAACGTCTCTCCATACGAAATTTTCAAGTTACGAAACGTCTCAACAGCAAAATATTGCCACTTGTTACAAAAGAAATTTCAAGATACGAAAGGTAAAAAATACATGATGGCCTGCTACTCGCAGCTCCGAGTTTCCTGAACGCAACATACTTATAGCTGCTCTGCCATTGGCTATTACCTAACATCATCCTGGCATCCCATTGGCTAAGAGGGACCGCTACTGTATTTGTCTGTGTGTAGATAAATAGAAATGTCTACGTAGCGTCCTCGTCATTGAGGTGTTCCGATAGTTTTACCATGCTGATGTTTGCCTTGCACATTTTCTAAGGATAGTTGGAACCCAACAAAAGCAAACATCCTTGGGTCAGTGCTTTACAAAACGCCAGGCAAAATCCACTTCTGAGAGAGAACATGAATGAAGGAGGGCAAATAAATAAGTTAAAAGTTAAATGAGCATCATTTTAATTCTTTATTCTTTGTTTTTTAACATTATGCAGAAGTCTAATTTATTTGTTATGTATTTTGATGCATTTTTGTGCTTTTGGAAAAATTTATGGCTGAGTTTTGGGGGGCCTTGGAACAAATTAGGGCATTTACATGGAAAAAGCGTCTCAGCTTTTTTTCTCCATTTTCTAGTTAAGAAATTTCTTCCAGAACCAATTAATTTCGTAAGTAGAATCTGTACAGACATAAAGAACCCCCCCCCCCCCACACACACACAATTTTTTGCAAGCCCATTGGAATTCATCTAATTTAAAGGGGGCATCTTCATTCAAAACAAACAAACTCAGACGACCGGTTTTCGGGTCCACACTTGTTTTCATTATTTATAACAAATCAATGATACGCTTTGCTCGTTATGTGCTTTTGTTCAGGCCAACGCCAGTACTGTCAGCGACGTGAACGTGGAGACGGTGACGACGTTCACAAAAGCGTACGTGGACGCCATCAGGAGCCTGTGGGCCGACCCGGGGATCCAAGAATGTTACAGTCGCAAAAGAGAATACCAGCTCTCCGACTCGGCCAAATAGTGAGTGTACTGTAAACAGTCGGGGGATACGTGCCGAATACTTTCCATTGTTTTGCACGCCAGCCGCCTGCATGCCTTCTGTGTTTACTCAATTTATTTGAGTAATCAGTGTCTCTAATTTCTTTATATCATGACAAAGTGTGAACCACTCTACCCCAAGTCAATTAATTATTATTATTTTTTTAATTATTTTTTATATTTACCGGTATATATTTATTTATAAAATATATTTATATATTTATATTTTTTAATAATAATCCACGGTGCATTTACTTTTATTTTAGTGTGAGCCGTACCTATAAAACCAAACCATTTACCGCTATGTATAATGAATCTTTTTTTTAATACAGATTTTATTGCTTGTGTTTAAGCAATAAAGTGTTTAAGCAAAAAAGTAAATTAAATACACAGAAAGAGCACCTTGGGAAAAAAAATTAATCTCATATATCAGCATGTCGGCACTCTGGTTTAAGCTAAACTTTTTCCCCTGACGCACATCTGCAGCTACCTGAACGACTTGGACCGCATCGCCGACGCCGCGTACCTGCCGTCGCAGCAGGACGTGCTGCGGGTCAGGGTACCCACCACGGGCATCATCGAATACCCCTTCGACCTGGAGAACATGGTGTTCAGGTGAGTGCGCCGCCCTCCGCTGTCAGGGGGGGTGAATAAGCGGGGTTGCCCACAAAGCTTTTGTCTCCGTCGCAGGATGGTGGACGTGGGCGGGCAGCGCTCGGAGAGGAGGAAGTGGATCCACTGTTTTGAGAAAGTGACATCCATCATGTTCCTGGTGGCGCTCAGCGAGTACGACCAAGTGCTGGTGGAGTCGGCACATGAGGTGACGCCCAGCCGTGCGCTTCATTGGCCTGCAGGGGGAGCTCTTTAGTTACTCTCTTTCGGCCTGTTTACAGCTCCCTCCTGCTTTATTTCACAATGTTCTCTTTTTGAAGAATCGCATGGAGGAGAGCATGGCCTTGTTCCGGACAATCATCACCTACGAGTGGTTCGAAGAGTCCTCGGTCATCTTGTTCCTCAACAAGATTGATTTGCTGGAGGAGAAAATCATGCACTCGCATTTGGTCGACTACTTTCCGGAATATAACGGTGAGCAGAGGATGAGGGCCGGCGTTCATTTTTGCACTACTCATCTGATACCTTCACTTTCGAAAGTGAAGGAGGAAGCACTATGATTAAAAAAACATGTATGTGTTTTTTAATAACTACTTAATATAAATGGGAGACATTTAAGTCAAAATTATGTCTAGTTCTGGTACATTCTATGACATCATATGAACAAGACAGTGTATAAAATTGGTCAAGCTTGCATTTTCATCACACAAAAGTGATTTAATATATTGTTACAGCTCAGGAAGTGAAAAGGTTACCAAGTCAACTTTGTCCCCACTCCATTTCAATGTAGTTGTTGTAATGTAGTTATTTAAATAGAACTTTTTTGGTGGTCTTTTTTTTTTCCATTAATTTGTTTTTATTTTGTCCTTTATGTAAATGCAGCCTAAGGGTTGACACTGTGCATGATTTCACACTATGTTAAAAAATATTTTCGATACTTTGGAGTAATAAAACCTCTGTCTCTGATATTTATCCTCTGTGAAAAAAAAGGATTATTATTGCATCTTTCTGAGCAACTTCGTGTCGTTGAGTGAAACTCGTTTTCATTGGTCAGCACGACTACCGCCCGGTGGCCAAGTTGCTTACACCACAAGAACCCGCAAATAATAAATCATGACCCACCAACTGTTTAATTCTTCATCAAGTACCGGTACTATGCTATGGATGCTGGTTTTGAACCAAAACCGGATGTTTTGTACTCAAACGTTTGGAGCCCCTCAAACCTTAATGTGAGGCGTATTAAAAGTAAAGCATTCCACCAATGAACCCATTGATCTATCTACTCATCGGATATTATGCATTAGTAAAGCTAGTAACTTGATTGGGATGTGCAGGGATTATTTGACCCCATAGGGGTCCCCAACCTAACATTCTCCTGTAGTATTTGTGACTTTGAGTGTGTATACCTTTTAAAAGACGCCGTCATGTCTGGTGAGTGACGTGGGCGGCAGTGAATGACAGTGTAGAAGTTGCTCGTTTGAAGAACATTCTTATGCTCCC
The DNA here is from genome assembly GCF_025434085.1 of Hippocampus zosterae. Taxonomy (NCBI): domain Eukaryota; kingdom Metazoa; phylum Chordata; class Actinopteri; order Syngnathiformes; family Syngnathidae; genus Hippocampus; species Hippocampus zosterae. The sequence goes on from NC_067468.1 coordinate 10,491,958, forward strand.
TCAGAAATTACAACATTACATTGGTGACTTTGTTTCCCCTTACATGTTGACGGCGTGAAAATAATAATAATAAGAAGAAAAAACCTTTATTCGTGTCACAATGGAGAAATTCCAAATTTACAATGTGAAAGAGGCGTAAAAATGTCGCCTTTAAGGTGCTTTTTTTGTGTGATTGATGGCTTCTTGTGTGCCCCCCCCCCCTCCCCCCGTGCAGGTCCGCAGCGGGATGTGAAGGCGGGCCAGGAGTTCATCCTGAACATGTTCGTCAACCTGCACCCCAACCGCAAGAAGCTCATCTACTATCACTTCACCTGCGCCACTGACACGGACAACATCCGCTTCGTCTTCCACGCCGTCAAGGACCATATCCTGCAAGGCAACCTTGAAGACTACAACCTGGTGTGAAGCGGAGGTATGGCGTCGGGGGTCGGCCGTGTGGCGAGGCGTTGGGGTGGGGGGGATGCCTGAAAGCCCTCGCTATTTGATCACTATGACGCAAGATGGCGGCAACGGAGCAACCAATGACGGTACTACTGATGTATTCAAACCTTTGGTCACTAAACTGCTGCCCGAGGGGAGGAAGCGTACAGGAATCTCACCGATCACGCGTCAGCGGATGACTGCGTGTGGTCACGGAGGGACTACTTTTTGCGCGGGTGCGAGTCTGTTTCACTTTGAAGTGGAAAATCCGTGTTATAGCTCGTGTGTACTAAAGAGAAGCCAGTATGGAAAGCCATTTGAGCATTCATTCCATATCCTTAATATCAAGTTGATATGAAAGGGGAAGGTCAAGTACCCCCAAAATTATTTTCGATGAGTCTGACAGGGTTTTCTGATTAATATTGCATTGATGAAATAAGAATAAATGCAATGCATTTTCATCTATTAATAGGCACAGTTATTTTGACATTCTACTGCAACTTGCGGTCGACAGAAATTGACGTCAACGAGCACCCAAGTGACCAAAAAAATTGGTTTGGTGAACTGAAATCTTTGCGGATGATAAATATGCCAAGGCCACAGAAATCAGGGAGGGGGCAAATTGTTTTTCACGGCACTGTATATGTTATACTGCATATGTGCATATATATATCAAGGATAGGGAATAGATGCTCAAACGGATTGCCATAAGCCAGTAGTAATCAACACTAATTGCACATTTACCTTTTAGGCCTTCACGCGTTTGCACACTTGAGTAACATGTCACCATTTTGGAACACTTAGTTGTGAGGCGGAATCCTGTTGTTTTGTTTTACCTTTTTAATGTTTTTTTTTGTGGAAATGCCGGAAAACAGTTGTAAAGTTGTGAAAATCCAAATAAGAATGACAAAGTGGTAATTTTCTGTGAATAAGATGGCAAGATTTGGGGGCTCCTTTTTAATGGGGGAAGTCCTAACTTTAACATTGTACTAAAAAAGACTTAAAACAACAACAACAAAAAAGTACAGTACTATTGTGAGAAAACACTGGTAACAGTTGCAAAAAGAATGCCGTTGCAATTTCTCGCTTACATTTTTTTTCATGTTTTAAGTCCTCATGCAAAGAGAATAGTCTATCACAAGATTTTTTTTTGTGAAAAAAAAGTACCATTACTTTGTGAACTATATCCTTGTACACTATTTACAACCTTATTCTCGTAACGTTCCACTTCTTATTTTTATGAAATGATGATTTCATCAGCTAATAGTTATGACTTTCCTGTACAGTTCTACTTGTTAAATTTCAACTTTTTTTCCCCATCGTACATCTCTTTCTTGTAAAATTGGGACTTACCACTTTTATTCGAGTGAAATTTGCCATTTTTCTTAAAATATAACGTTTAACTGTTAGCCACACCTGGGGGAAAAAAATCATCATCAATTGTAAAATTGTGACAATAATAGTCAGAATGTTTGACCCATAAAAAAAGTTGTGACATGATGAATAAAGTTATATTAGACAAAAAGTCAAAACTTTGTTCATGGGCTCATAATTTAGTCAGAGCAGATGAAATTCCATGCGAATAAAATTGCAATTTGACAAAAAAAAACTGTAATAGTCAGTGGGAAAAAAGTGGTGAATTTTAAACAATGAAATAGAAAAGTTAATATCAAAACATCCATCCATTTACGAATCCGCTTCTCCTCACAAGGGTCGCGCCGTGTGCTGGAGCCTATTCCAGCTGTCTTCGGGCACTAGGCGGGGAACATCCTGAACTGGTTGGCAGCCAATCACAGGGCACACATAGAAAAACAACCCTCTGCACTCATAGTCACGCCGAGTGACAATTTAGAGTGTTCCATTAACCTGCCATGCATGTTTTTGGAATGTGGGCGGACACTGGAGTACCCAGAGGAAATTCGCGCAGGTACGAGGAGAAAATGCAAACTCCACACAGAAAAGGCCTGCCATGATGAATCTTGTCAATTATGAGTTTTCCTTAATTGTCATTGTTCGCATTTTTTATGACTTTGTTTTTTTACTTATTTTCAGTGTGTCCCTTATAGTTCACTTTCACGCACAATAACACATTTCAAAGGGAATAATACCGGGTTACTTTTTTTTTTTTTGCAGGGTGGGGGGGGGGGGCAAATGATTGTATCAAGCTGCAGTCATGTAATTTGTAACCTGCCAAACTGGCTTTAGAAGTGGGCCAATAGTTTTTTTGGCAATGCGCACTCTAAATATGACATGGTATGGCAATCGCATTCACAAGAAACTAAACGTCGAGAGAAAAGTGTTAAATGTGTGTTAGATAACCTCTCAGGCATTAAATGAGTCTTGATCTCAGTTGAAGCGCTGTTTAAATTGTTGAAGTCAATGAATAAAAGCCTAATTCGAGCAGATAGGGTTGCACCGGTGTTGACATGACCTCTTGTCTTCTTATTAAAAATAATTTCTGTCTAATTTATGCTTGAATTTCACTCACTGCAATTGATGTTTTATGCAGCATCCGTGTGAGCGTCTGTGAGATGATTCGAATAAAGTCAAAATGTTGGTCGTGGCTGGTGTATTTGTGTGTTTGCAAACGGTGTAGCATCAAGTTTCACCATGACGAGTTTTTTTGTTGATGCTCAGCGCTGATATTTTGTCCACAGGAAGTAATGATGTGTAAGGAAACAACCGCATATCTTTGCCTTTAAAAATAAAAACAGCTAGCTTGATGCTAACAATCAATGCAAATCACCATAGAGGCGCTAATGAATAGCATCAGGATGGCGCTGTGAATTCAGAACCTCTGATTAATTAAAAAAAATCCGAATGAATAAAACTGCAGTACTACTCTTTTTGTAACAGTAAGGTGGCTGTCGTCTGGTTTTAGCCACGAGGCGCTAATTTGGTATTCCATTCCTATATAGAGAGGGCTCTGTCCTTTTAGCAATTACCCACAATGCACTACCGGCGGCCACGTATAGACTTCGTATTGGCTTGTTTATAACAGCCCTCCAATATGGGCGCCGGTAGTGCATTGTGGGTAATTGCTAAAAGGACGGAGCCCTCTATAATCTGTGCCATGGTCTCATCTTCCCACGGTCACATGACCAAATCCAGAAAACAGGTGAGCTGTGATTGCTCCTTAGTCCTTACCTGAGCAACTGTGATGTCATTTTCAGTCGACAGCAAGTGGCAGAATGGCCGCCCTCCGAGATGAACAAAAACGAGTGAATTTTTGCTTCTTAATACATATCCCAAAACGCAATAATAATAATAATCGTCCATTTTGTAACCAAATTTAGGACCTCTGCGTCTGAAAGCACAACATATTTTCTTGGGTAATTTTTTTCCCACGTTGCACACCAACTATGCTAAAAGTCACGAAACATTGAACAGATGGACGTGTATACAGAATTTTTGCGAGGAAGAGGAAGTAGCGTGATTAAATCCGAGAAATTGGCTCCCGCCCCATTTGGTGATACGCCTTCATTCTTCAGGACACCCATAATTAAACTTCCTTTCTGGAGGCCCGCCAATACAAATTATGAAACATTTGACAGCGTGTTATTTGAGCAGGCGAAACAGACATCCGTTGTCGAGGTCCCTGTCTGGAGCCGTGTGTCCTTCTCCGCTGCCTCACCCACCCGACAGGAATGTGGCTCCACATCTGAGCGGAGGCCAAAAGAGTAGCAGGCTACATCGACACTTTGAGGCTGCTGGTGTCGCCATGGACTGTTGCCCGGCACTTTGCCTGAGCCCCGAAGAGGCCGAGAGGCGCAGAATCAACTTGGCTATTGAGAGACAACTGGAAGTTGACAAGAAACAGAACCAACGGTCCATCAAACTCCTCTTTTTGGGTGAGACTTTGCCTTCAACGTCGTAAAATTGTAATTTGGATTAGATTTAGTTTAATATCTTCGAATTAAAGAAAGCAATTTGGGGGGTTCCATTAAAAAATGGCCGCCCAAAAAAACGTATTTTTTTCCCCTCTGTAAAATGACAAATGCATAAAAATATTTAGCAATCCGCGCATTTGGCTAATACATGGCATTGCGATTCGGTCCGATATGGTCTGTCTGAGTTTTAGAGGGTAGGATGCCATGAGTTTCTTGTCATTTTACCTTATTAATGAACTTCAAGCGTAATATCGCTTCAATAAAAGACATTTCATAAGTTTCTCCACAGATTTTAAAGTGGAATGAGTCCATTCTGTTATATGTAATGCGGTCAAATCTTTTCAATGAAAACCAATTCCCCGATTCAAATAGTTTCTTTTATGTTGCACCCAAATATTGTGAGCATAACAATCCTGCAATGTAATGTATTTTCTTTTTTGGTAGCTTTTCTAATGAAAAACCAAGTTGTTTGTTAAAAGAAATCACATTTAAATAAATATATGGAAGTAAAGGCAATTGCATCACATAACAATCTTGAGATATAAAGCATGTGTTTTTGCAGTGTAAAGTATCTTGTACAAATATTCCTATTTTAAATGATCAGCACAAAAATATCTGGCGATGGAAGCATTCACTGTGCAATGAAAAGCACGTATCCTGAAATTTTGTTCCATTCTTTTCTTTTTCAGATTAAAAAAAAGTTTTCTTTGTTTGTTTGTCCTTCCAGATTATAAACCACGCATGTCAATTCTGTGATAAAATTCTAGTAGTCCCTTAGTTTTTACTTTCACTTTCATTTTGGTTGTTTTCCCAAATAAATCATGTATCCCTGATTTGTGTCTTTTGGGATGTTTTGGGAATTCATAGTCATTGTTTTTCAGATAGCCCCCACCCTCCTCCCAAAAATCATAAAACTTTTTTTTTAGAACCCCGTGAAAGGACCTCCTTCTGTATGTGTGTTTCGGTTTAAAAACAGTCCCATCCAGTTCGTGCTGTTTCTCAGAGAGAAATAATCTTTGTTTCACTATCTCGGCTAATTAATGAGTTTTGAAAGTGATGCATGAGTCAAACTGTCATTCAGCACATTGTATATTACAAAAAAGTGTCTTATGATGCTTGGGGTTGATTTATTTTTTAAAATAGCTTTTTTATTGCCTTCCAGGGACAGCGGAGAGCGGCAAGAGCACTTTTCTCAAGCAGATCCGTATCCTCCATGGCAAAGGCTACACAGAAACCCAAAGGATGACCTTCATTCGCTTGGTGTGCCAGAACATTATCACAGCCATCCAGCACCTCATCGAAGCCATGGAGGTCCTCCGCGTGGACTTTGAGGATGCCGGAAATCTTGTGAGTGAACTCCACCCCGTATGCCGCGCTAGCTGCGAACCGTACCTTGCTCTTCGGCATTCCATTCTAGAGTGCTGTCATAGTAGCGCGTCTCATTTGGGATTGCATTGGAATTGGGATGACCATGTTAACATACAGCAAGCCTGCATATCGAACGCTCGGAGGCAGATCGAATAAGACTGGTGCATTTTCTGCACTGTGACAAGATCCGCTCGATAGTTTGGTCCGTAACATGTCAGAGAATAGCCAAAAATGTTGATCGTTTTTCCAAAGCAGAGGAAGAGTGCTAAGGATTCTGGTGCGATATTTAATCAGAATAGGTAAACGGTGACAATTAACATGCTAAAATAGCAACCCGAGTCGAAAAAAAAGTAACAAGGTACTTGGTTGAAGATTTGACTTCGGGCCCATGAGTCGGGTAACATTTTTAATTAGACCTAGGGCGTGTTCAGAAATTCAGTCTGACGCGCTAACTCGACTTTCATGAGTGGCAATGTTCTGGGAGGCAGTGCTAAAATGCGAATGTGGCAACCATTGTTTTGGTCGCAACAAAACAAAAACAAAGTTAAAAAAAAAAAAGATGACAGACTAGGATTTGACATCATGCCTTATAGTCAGGTACCACTTCTAATAAGCATTGCTCATATGCTAAGCTAATAGTAGCCATCTCTTATGGGCGTTCTAGGACCTGGCGAAACAACTGAGCCAAGTGGAGTCCGAAAAGGTGCAAAGGTTGGAGGAGTGGCAGGTGAAGGCCGTCAAGATGTTGTGGAGCGATCGCGGCCTTCAGCGTTGCTACGAACGAAGACGCGAATTTGAGTTGTCCGATTCGGCCAAATAGTACGTTGTTTGTTCTTCTTTTTAATCTGCTCTTATGTGATAAAAGCGAAATAACACAACATATTGATCCCATGGTGTTACAGTTACTTCAGCGAGATGGACCGGATCACCGCCCCGGGTTACATCCCTAATTTGCAGGATATCTTGAGAGTCCGCGTCCCCACCACTGGCATAATTGAGTACCCTTTTCATGTAAAGGATGTTGTCTTCAGGTTAAGGATGACACTGCAGTTTTTTGTTTGTTTGTTTTTGTTTGTTGGACTCACACATTTTGCAATCATTTTTCTGTCCTATGAAAAAAGATTGATATTAACTTTGACAAAGAAGCATTTTTGTACTCAAGTTGCTATCTTTGTATATCTTACCATACCGCCTGTGAGAATATTAGCATTTATGGTATTTCGCTTTTGCCAGCTTGCTAAATATTAGCACATGTTTTATTTATTTATTTAATTAAAAAAAAATTTATTGGGTCTACAAAAAGTACAGGCCCAATTACAAAATAACTTTAATAAAGTTTAATAACTTTAAAAAAGTGTATTGATATACAGATTATGCTCACAAGAAGAAAGAAAAATCAAACTGTTATAACATGAGGTGCTGATTGGTGTGTAGGATGGTGGATGTGGGCGGTCAGCGTTCTGAAAGGAAGAAGTGGATCCACTGCATGGACAATGTCATGTCCATCATCTTCCTGGCCGCCCTCAACGAGTACGACAGCGTCATGCTTGAGAACCCCACGCATGTAATCTTCAAACCTCCCCTTTTTTTTTTTTTTTTTGCCTTTTTGGCTTTGTTACAATTTGATCTGCATATTTTGTCGCCCGCGACCTTTGAGGATGAGCGGATTTGAAATTCGATGGATGGATGGATGCATATTTTGTCTTTGTTTATTGTGTTTCTTACTCAGTGTCTTCCCTCTCGGCCCGCCAGAATCGATTGGAAGAGAGCCTGGCTTTGTTTGAGACCATCATCAAGTACCCGTGGTTTAAGAACACCTCATTCATCCTTTTCCTGAACAAGAAAGACCTTCTGGAGGAGAAAGTCCTGTATTCGGACGTGGCCACCTACTTCCCTCAGTACCGGGGTACGTACTCCCGCTCTTTCGCCTTCCTCCTCAACACTTTTTTTTTTTTCACTGCATGCCAATGACAACTTTCAAGTCCTACCCTCTTCTGTATTCAAAGTCATTCCAAAAGCTTGACAAACAATACCATGAACTAGTTGTGTTCTGTCGTGCGTGTCATCATCCAAAGAAATTGAAAGCAAACTAATAGCACTGTGTGGAAATAGCAGATCTTCACACGTGAACAGGCAAGACTTGTTATTGTCATATTGTTCGAGTTCAGTTTTGTTTTATGACCCGATACACCCACTTATGCCACCAGGGCCTCGGCAAGATGCCAAACACGCCCGCGAATTCTTCCTGGAACTTTACAAGGCTTTGCACAAGGGCCACGAGAGGCCTATGTTCAAGCACTACACCTGCGCCACTGACACCAACAACGCTAAAATGGTCTTCAACGACGTCAAGAACACCGTCTTCACAGAATTCATTAACTTCAATCCGCTTTAGCCATATTTTGGCCGGAAGGTACTTTATGTAATGTTGACGCTTGAAGCCAGCCCATTTAAAAAAAGAAAAAGGGAAGGTACTGCACATTTTCTTACTTGTTGTTGGGTTGTTAAAAAACATTTTCTTTTTTTGTGCTGATGTTGGTGCAACATTATCAAAACTGGTTCGGGAAAAGTCATTAATGTTGAATTGCAACCGGACTTGTGGCTGTGGGAGGAGTAAGTGCAAAAGCGACCGATGTGACAGACAAATGATCCTGCTTCAGCTGTCAGTCACAATGTTCTTATTTTAAGCGTAAAGGGACCAAAAACCTATTCGGTTATTTTATTCATTGTATATTTGTTATGTTTATTGCTTATCTGAATTTTATCCTGCCACGTATCAGAATTGGCCTAAAAAAATCTATCTGACGGGCCCTAGAAAAATATCAATGATGTCCTATTAACTATTACCAAATAATTACCAAAAAGCTGGTTATGCAAATTCTAAACTGCGAGTCAACAGTAAAAATGTCGACTTGTTTGCTGCGCTTCAGTTTTTGTTTGGCAGAGTCCCCAATTCCAATGAACTTGTGATGTTGTGTAAATTAAAACGGAGTACAATGATTTGAAAATCCTTTTCTACCTGTATGCAATTGAATACACCATAATTAAATTATATCATGTTCCAACTGATAAACTTTACTATGTTTTTTTTTTTTCTTCTTCAAATGTTCGATCATTTAATATTTGATGCCTGCAACATATTCTCCAAAATCTGGGTGAGGGGGGCATGTTTACCACAGTGTTACATCGCCTTTCTTTTTTAACAACGCCCAAGAAGCGATTGGGAACCGTAGGTATTAATTGTCAAAGTGCTCACTTTTCAGCCAACAGTGCGGAATTGATTTAGGCATCGAGGAGAATCAGACCAAAGGGAGTGCGCAAATTGGCTCTTTGCCACTTGGCTGTTGATTCAAAGTCTCATTGAAGTCAAATGTAGCCACAGTACCTGATGTGAGGTTAAGCTGCTGTTTAACTGGTGGATGCTCCGGCGGTGCATCACACTGAAGGTGTGGTGGCAACCTTTGCACCAAGCAGCGACCCGGTAAGTGAAAGCACACATTGCAAATTGTCGAAGAAAGAAACATGCGACAATTGGACCCACTGGTGCAAACCTTTTCGAACAGCACATTTTTGTCGAACAACATGTCACCTTTGAATCATAATGGCCCTAAAAGTTGAAAAGGTTCTGACTGATGGAAGTGCATCCGTCCAGGACAAACAACTGTGCCGGATTTGTTTCCTTTTTTACTATACATATATATACAGTATTTTACAAGTAGCCAGTACTTTCAAACAACGTGACCATTTCACTACATGGGTTCTTTATTGATTTTCACTCGTGATAAACGTGTGCCGAATTCCGTCAATCCTACACAGCAGTGCTCAATGCTCATATTTTCAAGCAGCAAGAACCAAAATAGCTCACTATCTGATCATTTCATTGTTCGGAATTTTGTGTGCCTCGTGATGAAAATGTGTGGTAGATTTTGTGGCCTTAAATATGATTTTTTTTTTTTTTTAATCGGCATCAAGCACAAGATTGCTCTTTTAAAAAATGGCTTACTTTCTGATCATTTGACCTCATCAATCTTTGTTAATTTTATCACATGATGAGGTAGTTCCGGAGTTACTCAGGTACTCTAGTGCTGGACACTTACCGGTATATTACACTTTTTATAGCAAGGCTGCATTTTCTAACATAAAATAGATGAGTAGCAAAGTGTTTCATCGCTTAGGTTCTCCGTAGTTCTATTGATATATATAGATATTTTTTTCACTCGTGAGTTATGTCTCGCAGTGCAGAGGTGTCGGGTCCAATTCCGGCTCCGGCCTTCCTTTGAGGAGTTTGCATGTTCTCCCCGTCCGTGCCTGTGTGGGTTTTCTTCGAGTACTCCAGTTTCCTCCCACATTCCAAAAAAAATGCATGGCAGGTTAATGGAACACTCTTAATTGTACCTTGATGAGATTCTGAGAGCGAGTGGTTGTTTGTTTATGTGTGCCCTGCGATTGGCTGGCAACCAGTTCAGGGTGTTCCCTGCCTACTGCCCGAAGACAGCCGGATCAGCTCCAGCACACGCGCACTGGAGCTGATTTAAAAAAAAAAAAAAAAAAAAGGAATACCAAACCTCCTGTCAGCCACACACAAACACATCCTGCCTTTCCAGTTAGGCGCGCTGCCTTGGAGAGGGGGATGGGGTGATGGTGGGCTGTTCCCGGAGCAGGTGGTCGCCCTTATTTGGGCACAGCCCCACTCACGTGACCAGAAAATGGCGGAAGCCACTGGGCGCCTGCGAGCTCAGCATCTCCCGAGGTGGAGGAAGAGGAGGAGGCTGGGAGCAGGAAGTAGGCAACGGGAGCTGCTTCTTCTTCCCGGCAGCGGTGAGTAGATAGCAAAATGAGGGAATCAAAATGGGGATGTGATGGGGGGGGGAGAAACGGCAGCTCAGCGTCCTCCATTCAGGATGCTCACTCCTTGCATCTTGTTTCTCCATCTTTACAGCACCGCTAGGATTTGACTGTTTGTAGCCATAGCAGGAAGTAGCATATTTCCATTTGATGTTTTATTGATTACGTATGTGTTATTTGCATGCCTGTGATCGTGCGGTCCTCTCACTCGAGGCGACGGATGCGGGGGTTGTTGTGACGTAATAAGTCTTCGCGTTCGCACGGCAGCGTGAGCTCCATTTGAAATCTTATTTTGTTGATTGCTGTGTGAAATTTGGGTGATTAAGGTTTGGTATTTTTGTTGTTTCTAGGTCCTCCTGGCATCACAGATCAAAATGAACTCAGAGGGGAGTGACAGTCGACCTGGTAAATGCGGATTCGAAACATATTTCAAATGTCACATATTAAAAATGGTCATCACTCAGAAATGCATCCGTTTTTTTATATTTTTTAGTTTGTTTTTTGTGGAACAGATTCACAGATTATAATTTTGTGCTCTTCCTGAAATGCCCTAACACGCCACAAGACTATACATTTCTCCATCCCTCTAATAAAATCAGCATTGACTATTTTCGCCGTTGTTTCAGTGCCGCCCACCTCGTTGCCCCTCCAAGGAGGCGGCACTCAGCGGAAGAAACTGTCGGCCCCCCGCATCAGCCTCTCGCTGGACCAGAGCGAGGACGACTTGGGCGAGACACCTGACGACCTTGACATCAACGTCGATGACCTCGACACTCCGGATGAGGGCGATTACCTGGACTACACGGACCACGAGATGGACTGGGACGGTAAGTCGGAAGGACAAAAATCGGGACGGAAATCCGACAATTGTGACACTTGGATGTGTTTTCAGATCCCAAAGCGGAGAGCCGGGGTCGTATGAGCGAGTCGTACGAACCCATCCCGACGTACGGCGCCGAGGACGAGCGTCAGGATATCAAGCTGTGGCGGACGGTGGTCATCGGCGAGCAAGAGCATCGCATCAACATGAAGATCATCGAGCCCTACATGCGAGTCATCTCCCACGGAGGTCCGTCATCCAAAATATGAACATTGAACTTTGTCCACATGCAATAATGTTGTCGTTTGTCGGAAAAAAAAAGTCAAGGTAACTCCATAATCGTACTGCTTTTTAAGTATAAAATACATTCTGATCTATATAGCCTAGAAGTGTGTAATTAAATTTCGAACAAAAACCAAATAAACAAAAAAAATACTTTTGCTTCTCATTTTTTGTTGAACTTAAAACATGTTTGTTCATTTTTGCGCAAAAAACCCCCCATGTATAATGCCCTCTGCATGCACTTTGTATATTTCCCCAGAGGAAGGAATATTCCACAGCAAATTCTTTTTTTAAAAACACAAATTGATGACATTAACCTATTTTTCTTATGTTAAAAAAAATCCATTTAGGGTATTACAGCAATGGCGTGAATGCCATCATCGTGTTTGCCGCTTGTTTCCTGCCAGACAGTGACCGAGACGACTACCACGACATCATGGAGAACCTTTTCCTGTGAGTGCACGACCAACATTTCCACTGCAGCGTTCGTTGCGTTTTGAATCGAGCGTACACTTCTGTATTACTACCGATACCACATCACCGATAATCACTCTCAGAACTATCACTACTATTTACACTGCGACTGCTACGATAACACGACATAATAGTTAGCAATAGCATCACTAATTAGCACGTGCGCAAATGTGAGCTAGTTAAAAGATGGTCAATCGACGCCCGTCCATTTTTAGCATGCCACCGACAGTGCTGTCATGAAAAATTAAGTAAATCTACATTCAGAAAAAAAAATAAAATGAGCAGACACTGCTTGCTGAGTTTTTTTCCCCCTTGCAGCTAACAAACAGTTCTGCGCTCGCACCTTTCTTCTCTCAGCACGGCGTCACTTAACACCGGATGACAGCTAGCCTGCCGGAAGGAAGTTGGGGAAATAAATAAACAAAGCGTGCAACCAAATAAGTCGAGCTAGGTCGCTAATGTCCACGAGCACAGTTTTTGGAGTTAGCGTGTGGCTTCATACACGTTTTGACACGTGCCCGGCGAAATGGACACTCTGTGCCTTTTGATTTTGTTTTGTTGGTGTGGTAGGAGTTGGCGTAGTAGTACGCCTCCTATTCCGCCAACTCCTACCACACAAACACTTAGCATTTTAGCATTGTGCGCGTGTGTTCAGCTACGTGATTAGCACTTTGGAGCTGATGGTGGCAGAGGACTACATGATCGTGTACCTCAACGGGGCCACGCCCCACAGAAGAATGCCCGGCCTGGGTTGGCTGAAGAAGTGCTACCAGATGATTGACAGAAGGTGAACTTTTGAACGCCTTTGAAGGTCAAGTTGGACACAAAAAAACGCTAACGTGTGCTTTGTCGTCACTCAGGCTCAGGAAGAACTTGAAGTCGTTCATCATCCTGCACCCGTCGTGGTTTATCAGGACCATCCTGGCCATCACGAAGCCATTCATCAGGTACGCAGAGTTATCCCTGATGGTGTCATGTTGATCATTGAAGTGTCTTTGATGATAGGATCTTTGCTTTTGTTGTTGTATTTGTTTTGATATTGCCGGGTTTTTTTTGTGCAAGTCATTTGACTTGAGAGTTGTCTTTTGATGTTGTTGGTTTTGATTTGAAGCACTGAGCCTGAGTTATCTCTTGGCAGTTTTGTTTGGGTGAGGTGTCTTTGATGTTTTTTTTTTTGTGAAGACTTTTGTTGCATGTTATTGATGTTGCAGATCTGCGCAAGGCTTTGAAATGTTGGTGTCTTTAATGTGCACTTTGTTTGTTGGAGGCTTTTTTCCCTTTAGAGGTGTCTTTGATGTTTCCCCTTTTTTACATTTTGTGAACAGTTGGCCATGATGGTGCCATTCTGTTTGCGTAAACGATATCGTTCTTTAGTTTGTCCAAACGATTGAACTTCTGAGGTATCTTGTCCACGCCTTTGCACTTGAAAGTTCATTTGTTTTGTTCGAGTCATGAAACTTGGAGGTGTCTTTGATGCTGTCTGTTGTCTTGCCCGTGTCGTGTTGACGCCCCTGACGCCGTATCGCAGCACCAAATTCAGCAGCAAGATCAAGTACGTGAGCAGCTTGGACGAGCTGCAGGAGCTCATCCCCATGGACAGTGTCCACATCCCAGAGTGCATCATTAGGTGAGAACTTCACAGGCACGGCCACGCACAAATCACCTTCACCAGACCCCTAACCATAACTCCATTCATCTTTGCACCTTCCAGACTGGACCAAGAACTCAAAGAAGCCGGAGAGAATTCCAAGTGAGTAACACACAACCACTACCACTTCATCAATTGTTTTGAGACAATTCTTCAAATAACTTTAAAAAAAGGTTATTGTATTATTTATATTGAAAAAACTGTGATACCGCAGTGGAAAAAAAACATTACTAGTTAGTTAGTTCGACTAGTGCGCTGAATTATCTCACTTGTGCAGACCAAGAGTGTGCCGGTGCTAATCTCAGCGAACAACTTGTGTGGTGTCCGGCGTTGCGAAGATGCGGTGGTTTACCGGCTGATGTACGACGGCGCTAACAAAAGCAAACGAGGCATCTCTTTGCCTCCTTGTACGATTTACGGCCGCAAATAAAAAATGTGCGGCTGATGAATCACGCCGGAGAAAATCCCGGCCTCCATAAATCACCAGTCACGCTCTGCTGGAAAGAGAAGCACTCCATTATGTTTTGTGTCTTTCATTGCAGAGTGAATAGTTTTCTGCTTGGAAACGAGCCAACACGGTCAGTGTGTGTGAGCGAGTGAGATTGTGTTGCGGGTCACCCTGTGTTAATGTGAGAGCACGCATGAGTGTGAGATACCGTGCGAGTGTGTGTGTCGCAAAATTAGAGGGGGGAGCGTCTGCGCATGAGAGCGAATGTATCAAAATGTGGGTGCGTGATAGAGAGCACGCAAGGGATGGCATGTGTGTAAGGGTCTGTTTGTCCATGTTGTGTGTGTGTGTGTGTGTCTGTGTGTGCGCGCGCACATTCTCTTATGTAACACTCAATTTGTGTTCCCAGCAGAGAAAACGAGGCAGGTTCCAGCGCTCCTTAAACTTGGAAATCAACGTGTGTGTGTGTGTGTGTGTGTGTACTTCTTCTTATGACAACACAACTTGAATGAGTTGGACTGGTACACGTACCCAGCAGGCGGTCACCGGTGAGTGCGCGCGTGCGGGTGCGCGCATGGAGTGATGTCATCCACTTGTGCACGAGACAGGAAGTGAAGCAATAATAATGTCCCACTGCTCCCACATATCAGTATTTCAGAGTAAGACGTGTGCTTTCAAAGTAAAAGGCTTCAGGTGTGCTTCACCACTGTCACAAGTGGACTTGAATGCGTGATGGTAGGCGCATGCTGGATACTTCATTGGGTACACGGGACTTGCCTAATAATGACGTCAATTTATCATAAATATCAGAGATGTTTTATCATAAAAAATGGTGCAGTATATTAAAAAAAACTTTTAACACAGAATATTAAAAAAATAAATAAAAATACATGAGAAAGTTTCCAATATTTTATTTTAAAAAATCCATTGCTTTTTATTTTTAAAAATATCAGAGCTGTTTGTACTGTTAGGGTTGTCTCATTAAGCTACAGATCTAAAATATTAGAAATAAAATATTTGAAGCAAACTCCATCCATTTTTAATAAATATCTGTTGTCCCCAATGAAGTGTCCGTCCTCTTAGAGATGATTTTAGCTTCACAAAGTCAATCAATAATGACAACGAGCACGTCCTAATGACGAGTGGTCACGTAAAGACAAATCAAATCTTGATGACGAATAAGCACAACCTGTCTTATGATCGTGTGTGTGTGTTTGTGTGTGCGCGTGCCTTTTGTGCATAGCCGTGCATGTAGCCTTCGAGTCACACAAACGCACTTGTTGTTCAATAAACCATAGACTCGTGTCTGAGCGATGGCTTCCGTCTGATTCTTTGTCAGCACAAAGCACGTACGCTCCCGTGGCTTTCACTTTGAACTTTCCTGAAGTGGAGCGAGTTCGTGCCCGTTCTATTTATCAAAACTGGAAGTTAGACCACAGACGGGGAACTTGAATGAACGGGCGGGGAGGTGTAACAATTTTTCATCTGTGCTACCAGGGGGGAGGGACCATGCAACATACTTCCTAACTAGATGTATGGGGTGGGGGGAAATGAATATGTGCCCGAAAAATTTTTCATTTTTAGATCATAAATTTTTCACTGCATGTAAAGATCCACTATTCCAATGCAAACAGCAATTCCTCCCCCCGGTGCAAAGAGCCTTCTTGCAGAAAAATTACCATTCGAGGATGGCACAAAACTGCTGACCATCAAATCAACATTAAGTGCAGGAACTCATTTTCTACATTTCTTCACAAAAATCAACTCGCTCAAGAATGTTATTATTGAGGTACTATGATTGCTCTGCATATTCCACATGCACCCCCCAAAAATATAGGGCATGTTTGCCATCTAGTGGTGATTGTTGATACTACAACTTAAACCCTGCATGAAATCCATTGGGGTTTTTGTTTTTAATCAAGGGGTCACTCAAACTGTGGCCTCCAAACAACCAGTTGCCCGTCTCTGAGTTAAACCATTATTCATCTGAAAGATATACTTTGTGCTTCAAGTTTTGCAGCTTCAGTGTTTCACCGACATCGTGGACAGCGGCTCTCCCCATCCAGTTTACTCCCACATGTCCATAGACGTAACTGGTCTGTTGTCAACTGCTTGTGGTCTCTGACTTTCACCAACAGAGGGTGCTAACATACTGTGAAACAGCCTAGGTGGGCGGCAAATCCTACTTCACGGTTATTCACTTTGCTCGGCTGGTTCAGGTCCCAATTAACCGTGAAAAATATCGGAATTTCTGTAACTTTCCTCTATTAATTCCTGCCCTTAAAATTGAGTTTTGTTTTATATCTCAAGAAAATTTAAAGTAAATTTAAGTTCGACCAACATTCATGGTTGAGAAAGAACAAATGATGACAGTTGCACACTTTTATAGAGTTGTATCAATAATGAAGAAGTCATCAAAATAATTTGGATATTTCTCATCCTTATTTTAGGTGGGAAACAAAAACCCGATTCATGGATGTGTAGCTCTCGTCGTCGTACTCCAAATCATCGTCTCCCAGTTGTCCGTAGCGGAACTTCCTGTAGACGGTCCCGTCCTGACTCATATACACAATGTCCTCCTCGTCCTCATCTTCATCCCCTTTTGCGACCGAATAGCTTTCTCCCAAGTCCACCATCTGCGTACCTTTGTAGTAAGACGAGGATGAGCAGTTGCCGGCGGAAATGGAGCCGGAACTGGAACCCAACTTCTCGTAGCCGTGCGGGGTCCCTTCCGTAGGAGTCCTCTTGGAGCGAAAGCGCTGGATTAGGAAGATGGCGGCGCCGCCGGCGAGTCCGCCCACTAGAAGGATGCACGCCATGATGAAGACCACCAGGTTGCCTCTCGTCTCCTCTTCCTCCACTTCCTCTTCCTCGTTCCTGAACGCCAGGTTGGTACTGAGGACACACGCCCCTGGAAAAAATAACAACTCTATATTAAAAATGTAAGATGTTTTAAAGGTTTAAAAAACATGAGTGAATAACTACATTAATATTCACAAGTTCAAAATACTAAATACATATTATAATTAAGGTCTATTAGAATACAAAAATTGACTAATGCCGCCTACCTGTCGTTTCCGTGCAGTTGCAACAATCCTGTCTGTGGGCGGCGGCAGCAGTGTGGCAGCAAGGGAGACAGCGCCCCCCGACTTCAAGGATAGCGTGTGGGGGGCACGCGCTGCAGTTGGCCGGGCCGGGACCCTCACAGCGCAGGCAGGAGGCGTCGCAGTCCTCGCAGATGTGACCGGAACCCTGACAGACAATGGAGGGAGATAAACATTTGTCATTATTAGAATTATTATGTGGAAAAAAGGATTATTCTTTATTGTAATGATTTAAAAAAACATAAAATACATTCATTGGTCAACAGGAACGTTCTTCGAATCTGGCCGATTGTACTGTACCTGAATTCGCACGTACTCGGCCGTCTGGCACAAAGACACGCACGTACTGCCTGACAGGAGGTAACCAGGGCCACACGAGTCACAGGAGTGAGAGATTTTTCCTGCAAAATATATTATCATAAAGTATAAGCTATGATGGTTTAACATTGGAACAACTTGACAGTAGCTCACCAAATGATGCCCCTTATGTGGTTACGGGTTAAAGCTCCGTTTTCCGCAGAATAAAGAATTTACGTATGCCCGTGAGTATGGTTATATTGTCTGTTGACATGTTGCGCCACCGTTTGTGTACCAATATGCATTTTTGCGTTTGTTACAATACCAAATACTGTTGCTGTTCGTTCGCCCGTCTATGGCATTTTGCATTAGCATTAGGCAAATTTATGTGGTTCTTTGAAAATCTTGACCCCCGTCTCTGATGGCTCCGCTGTATCTGTTCATTTCCCATTTCTGCTTTGTAATCAATGTCATGTTGACCTGAGCAGGTTGCGCAGTTGCCATGGCAACGCTCGCACGTAGCGTATGTGTCATCGTCAACTTGGCGGCGGTAGAAGCCGCGAGGGCAGGCGTGGAGGCAGCGGCCTTCCCGCGGCATGAAAACCAGTCCCGACGTGCAGCTAAGGCAGCGCCCGTCCGCCGAGCACTCGACGCAAGTGGGGTCGCACGGCTCGCATGTCCCGGAGCCCTGGTTGCCATAGTGACTGTGACAAAGAAGATGCAGAGGTCAGTGTATGGCGATGGCGCTCCATTAAACAAAGTATGAAGGCTTCATTTGCACACTTGCTATACAAGTCATCTGAATAAACTGGTCAGGATTTAATTGCAATTTAGCGCCACATTAATTTAATTTTCTCCATCGCCGTCCACCAATTAAACATCAGCAGCAATTAGCATTTTACAGCCGTGTGAAGTGAATCTACAATGTAATTTGCTTCAAAGAAACGACGCCACGCGGAAAGTTAGGAGCTTGCTGATAGTGGGCTTTTTTTTTTTTTTCTTAACAGGGACTGGAAATTCCTGAAGATGTTGCCACATGTTTGACTATGGATTAAAAACCTTCATTAATGCACGCACTGTATGTCACATTTGTGCCCCGCCCCCGAAAAACGTTTCAGGGCCATTGAACTGTGTCATCATAGTCGTCGGATCACCAATATCTTAACATGTTGAAATCAAATCGCGACGACATCACATGTTGATTAGAATTGCGATTTCATCCAATAGCAACGTTGTTTAATGATGACATCATATAGAAACTTAATATTGCGTCATTGCGTATTGCAACAGTCAATTCTGCGATTGTAAAACGATACCGGTTTGTGAAATCAGATCAAGGTTAAAATAGTTTGGGATTTTTCAGGATTTTTTTGTTGTTTTGATTTGATTCGTTTTTAGAGCGAGATTATAAGTTTTTTAAAAAAGGACTTTTGTTTTTTCAAAACTGCTTCATTTTAGTTTATCTTTTATGAATTATAAATCTAATGGCTTTGGTTCTGAATCCATTTGAGAAATTCTGATGAATATAAACCAGGATGGTTCTCAGGTCAATTAGTGGAGCGCAGAACTCAAAGCAAACATGGTGCATAAGCATTAAGGTGTTATGCTGCAGGCTGCCAATAGAACTGTTTTGCCTAAAGTGCAAATGCTTTTGAATCCATGTTAAAAAAAAAAAAGGTTTACTTTTATTTTATGCTTAGTTTTATGATTAAGCTCTTTTTACAATTTTTTAACAATACTAACCTTGATTCAGATCAGATAGTAAAAGAATGAAGGTTACCCGTGTCGAAAGAGCCGGTCCTTGCAGGCCAGACACTCGTGGCCGTGTTTCCCGACACAGGACTGACAAGTCGGGTGGCACGCTTCACATTTCTGCCACGACTCGTCAGTGTAGAAACCTGGTGGGCATACGTCCACGCAGCTGCCATCTAGTGGTGAGGGGATGGATTTCTTTTGTTGTTTTGGTCCACTTTCTACACGCATGCACTTGCTATATTTAATGAAATGCAGAACTAGGTTACTGTCTTTTATTTAAGACGAAAAAAACATGAAAGAGGAATAAAATGTACACTTAAAGGTTTCCCTAAATAACGCTGTAATCACTAACAGGACCTTTTAAAGATTGAACTCACTGAGCAGAAGGTGTCTCTGCCTGCAGCTCACGCAGCGGTTCTTTCCCGGGCCGGAGCAGCGGCGGCAGTTATTGTGACAAGGCCGGCAACCCCCGCGCTCGTCGACGTACTCGTGTGGCGAACACTCAACATCCGACGGCACGCAGCGACCGTGGGCCTCCTCCGTGTGGCTCTCCAGTCTGTGGCCTTCTCCGCAGCCAGAACAGGAGCCGGCCAGGGGCCCGACGCAGGTGAGGCAGGAGACGTCACACTCTAAAACCAAAAGCAAAACCAAATTTGGGACGATTTAGTCGCAGAATAAAATATAATTAGTCACATTAAAAATTCACGATGCATGACATGGAATGAAATAGTTATATTAGCATCACATATGATAATAATATAAAAGGTCGCGCTATAGGAATGCACAAGTCATGTTTTTAGTAAATAAAAATCAAAATAGGATCGGAATTTACAAGAAAAAAAATTGTAAGTTCAGGAAATAAATTTTTAACTATATAAGAGGGGGGAAAAAAACATAAAAAGCAACAACATTATGAAAACATTTTTTTCAGGGCTGTGAGGGGAAAGAGGAAAAAAATGCATTGTACAAAAACCAAAAGTTTTAATGTTACAAGAAAAAAGTCATTGTAATTACAAAGGGAAAGTTTAAAAAAATAAAGTAAAAAATACTGGCGCCGGATGCAATGAGAAGCAATTTTGCAGCGGGGTCACGGGGGGTTATGAAAGCAGTCGAGTTTCTATCTGGAGGCGATGTGACAGCTGCCTAACTTCTGAGGAGTGTCACTGCTATTTTAATCTGCACTAAAATTATTCAGTGAGCTCAGAGGGAGAACTTCTTAATGTTGACTAAAAAATGAGATGCAAGTCAACTGAGGAAGTTGAAGGGGTTTGTGCGTGTGTGAGAGTGGGAGAATGTGTGTGTGTGTGACAGTGAGTGAGACTTTGTTACATTTAGTAAGTGCGAGAGAGAATGTGTGAATATGTGTGAGTGAGAGAGAGCGAGTGGGAGCATTTATGTGAGAAAGTACGCAAAAGTGTGGCTGCGAGAGACTCTCGATACATGCGAGCTGGAGGGTTCTATGAGTGCTTGTGAGCTGGAGAAAGCCAGCAAGATAGTGTGAGAGGTGAGGTCACATGCATAATCAAGAGAGAGAGAGAAAGTAGTGTGTGTATGTGTGTGAGAGAGAGAAAGTTTGTGTGAGACTGTGCTTGTGAGGCTCCCTTGCTTGTGTTTGCGAGAATGAGTGTGAGAGTGATAGTGGGCAAGATGTGAGGCTCCCTTGTTTTTGTTTGAGAGAATTTGTGTGAGAGTGTTAGTGGGCAAGATGTGAGGCAGTGTGAGTGTGCCGTGAGTCAGAGAAAGTGTGTGAGAGTGACTGCGATGGAGAGCAAGCGTGAGTGAAAAGGTCTACGTGTGTGACCGTGTGTCAGAGAGCAAGACAGTGTGAGATTGTTGGAATGGCGTGAGAGTTTGCGTGAGAGTAAGTGTAACTAACTGTGTATGCGTGCGACTGGCCGTGAAAGAGAGTTTGGGAGTGCCGTCTAACACAAATGCAAACTCAAATCCACACACACACACACGCTATCTCACACATTATTTCCCTCTCACACACAGACATACACACATGCATACTCCCACGCCCTTTTAAACACTTTTGCTGTCTTTCACTCTCACACACACACTCACGCATTGTCTCACATGCACAGTAGTGTGAGACAGAGTGCATGTTTGTGTGAAAAGAGGGAAAGCTCGTGAGTGAGGTGAGAAGTCTGTGTGTGTGTGTGCGTGTACGTACCTTGACATTCTCCCGTCGCACTGTCCATGAAGGTCCGAGCGGGACACGCCGTCAGGCACTTTCCGTTGCGCATTGTGGCCCGGGAGTCCACACAAGCATCGCAGTCGTCGCTTCTGGGGCCGTCACACAAGCGGCAGTCAGGGTGACAGCGCAGGCACTCCCGTCGCTCGTTATCGCCAAAGAAGCGGTCGGGGCAGTCGAGCACGCACGTGCCCTCGTGGAGGAAGTGATACTCCTCGCAGGCTGCGAAAAGGAAACATTTTTTCGTGGCAGACTCAAAATAATCTTTCCATGAAATAAATGGAAAAGCCGTTCATCCATTCCAGCCCGCACTCCCCCAGAACAACATTTTTTTGTAAGGTGTATTTTAATAGGCAAAAATGGCACCCCATAATATCATAAATATAAATAATATGGTCATTTTTGGGCGGCCCGGTAGTCCAGTGGTTAGCACGTCGGCTTCACAGTGCAGAGGTACCGGGTTCGATTCCAGCTCCGGCCTCCCTGTGTGGAGTTTGCATGTTCTCCCCGGGCCTGCGTGGGTTTTCTCCGGGTGCTCCGGTTTCCTCCCACATTCCAAAAATATGCATGGCAGGCTGATTGAACGCTCTAAATTGTCCCTAGGTGTGAGTGTGAGTGCGAATGGTTGTTCGTCTCTGTGTGCCCTGCGATTGGCTGGCAACCGATCCAGGGTGTCCCTTGCCTACTGCCCGGAGACAGCTGGGATAGGGTCCAGCACCCCCCGCGACCCTAGTGAGGATCAAGCGGTTAGGAAGATGGATGAATGAATGAATGAATGAATGGTCATTTTTTTCTGTCTCCTCTGTTGAATTCTGCACCCTGTGGTGTCCCTGCATGCCTTTTGCAACTATTTTGGTCATTGAGGTGTTTTGAATTCCACTCCTGCCCGGATGATACGGACATAATAACACCTCACTGAGACATCTCAGCTCCTCTCTCAGCTCATCAGTATGGCACTTATATCATTCTTGGCAGAAGACATAGAATACATGACTGTGAGTGCCGTTATGTTTGTCGATAGAGCTGGGGGTGTGGAGTGGGGCGGGGGGGAGGGGGGGGGGTCGACCAGAAAAATAGGGGATGTAAAACCATCCGATTCCTTGAGTACTCAATGGAATAGTCAATACGAAAATTGATTCTGAAGCGATTCAATAGTGACAGATGAATTGAGCTCACACATTTTAACCTCATCTCACCCACGTGTCTGTTTTAAAAATGAATTATGAACCTTAGTTGACAAACATTTTCCTTCACCTGTGCACTCTCCAAAAGGGTTGCACTCTTCACAGGCCGGAGGGCAGCGTCGGCATTCCCAGATGTGGACCGCGTGGCCCGCGGGACATTCCCGCACGCACTGGTGATTGAGCAGCAGCGCAGGTTCTTCACAGCTCTGGCAGGAGGTGGCGTTCATGCAGGACGCGCAGCCCGACGCGCAGCTTCGACACACCTGACCGACCGGGTAGCCTCTGTCGAGATCATTTGCTCCAGATGAATACAACTTGGTGTACTTTGAAGACGGATTGACATTCCGAGGTTATCGGTAAGTGACATAAGTGTATATAACACATGGGGAATTTACATATCAACATTGTCCTGAACGAAATGATGACTCTTTTCGGCCTAATAACTGCATAGAGACGATACTGCCACATCTCTGCATGCCAATTTTCACATTAAACCTGTTGCGTAAAAAAAAGGCAATATCTCGTAAAACCCCCCCAAATCCACATAAACGTAGTTTATACAGTCCCCCTTTGTCTACAGATTTCCGCTTCTCATTGAAGTCAAAGTACTGTACCGTCCATCAATTTTCTAAGTAAGAACTCCAACGACGTTTCAATGTGTTTTTCCTGGTCTGAGGTCATAATTTTGTGACTGGCATGCAGCAATAAGCTCCTTGGCGGAGGTAATAAAGCCAAGTTGGGCCGACTCTCATCCCCGTTATCTGAGCGCTAATGGACACCCAAGGATATGGCGTGCAAGGACATGACGCTCAGGCAGTGTGGATTTAATTGCTCATAAATGTCAAGGAAGAAAAGTCAAAATGATGGCCAGTGAATATGTCAAGGATGAGACTTTATTTTTTTAAGAGTCTTCAGGATGCCTCTAGCAGTGTTTTCATTTATGTGAACATTATGGACGTAATATGGAAAATAAACTTGACTTTTTCAAGGGACCCGAGGAGACATAACAATAACTCATGGGAGTAATTAAAAAATAATCATGAGTAAGTTTTACGCAGTTCCGAAAGCAAGCAAGTTATATTCTTCAATTATACGACATTTGGAATAACATTTTGGAAGCGTACATCGTATGCATGTGCTCTTTGGAACTCCCGATAAGAGCGGGATTAATTAAAATCTCACCTGACGCACTGCTGGACGCATTGGCCGTCCTGCAGGAACAAAATCGCGGTGGAATGGCTCAGGCAGCGGGTGCAGCGCTTAAGGTCCACGCAGTCCAAACACCCGGCGGGGCACATCTCGCACTCGCCGCTCAGCCGGTCGCCAAACGAACCCGGCGGACATTTTGTCACGCACGTTTGTTGAGGGCTTAGGAAGCGTCCTGGAAGAGCACCACTCGTGGTATAGATTACATTTTTGTTTGTGGTAGAGACATTGTTAATAATGCTTTTTAAAAAAAGCTTGTGAGTGAGATTCCCACACACCATTTGTGCATTTGGTACACTGGTTCTTGTTTTTTCCCGAGCAGGACTCGCACGATGGATGGCACGGTGCACATTCGCCATCACCTGCAGGACCAAACACACATGCGATCATGACAGCCTGGAAACCTGAAGCAACAGGTGACTACCCGTTACACCCCAGAAATGTTCCGATCAAAATTAGTTATATTGACATTGCAAACAAACGAATTGCTTTTCAAAGAGCACGCTGCCTTGACCTGTTCTCCATCGCTCGATAAAGTAGGTTTTCCCTCTCAGACACCCCGAATTTAATACAAAGTTACATGAAAATGCGTTGTGTAATTTTGAGAGTACCACTCCAAATCCGAAAGCAGTCACAGCATGTAAATTCAACTTTTGAATTAAATTGTTTAGACACAGATATTTGGGTCTCGTTACAATTTTTGGCTCAACAACGGTGCTAACTGTGAAGCTAAAGCTAGGTGACAACTGATTGAATTTAGTGACACAAATGTGACATAAATTTGCGGTATAAAACCATATAGATCAACACAAAAAAATGCCAATTTACGCTTGGCTAGTGTTGTTTAGGTCGTAAACTAGCTTGTATTTTTATTCTTAGGATTGTTAGATGACCCTTTTTTTCATTTCCAATGTTCGTTTTAGCCTCTTCAAGTGATTTAACCTTTGTATTGTGTTGGATAGCACATCTTTAGTATTAGTGGGTCAAATTTTAACTCATCCTCAAGTACTTAAAGACACTTCTTATAATCCAATCTTGTTTTTCACCTAATATCTAACTTGGTGTGTATTCATATCCATGGAAACAGATTTATTTTGATCTACTTTTTTGCTCTAGAGACCTTTTATTTTTAAACATACCACTCGTTTTCAGTTATAAAAACTGGTTAAATACACAAATTGTATTTCCCATACAGATAAAATGAGTAATTGTAATATCCACATCTTATAAACGAATATTAGAATACACCTACCCCAAAAATTGTTTTGTTGTTATTATTTTTTAATTCCTAGAATTGCATGACTTGCCTCCCCCCAAAATACAAGTGGCTGCCTAGAGGTTTCTGAAAGTCTTGGAAAGAGGACTAAATAATCCACGCACACAATCACCACAAAGTCTTTCTGGCAGAGATGCATTCATGCTGATTGAGTCCGTAAGCTGAAATTGTTTATTAATTTTGGAGAAGAAACTGTTGAATTGTGATTCTCACCACTGCGAAAGGACAGCACGGGACAGACGTCGTCTTCGTCTGTCACGCACCGTCCGTTTTCCAGCGTTGCGCCATCGCGGCACGACACGCAGTCGTCACGTCCGGGGCCACTGCAGGACATGCAGTCGACGTGGCACTCCTCACAGTCATTGGTGTCCTCGTCGCCGTAATAACCCTCGGGGCATACGGAAACACACTTTCCCTCTGAGGGAACAAAATATGCATGCCACGCTACTAGTTGGCCATGTCACTTTACACTTAAATTCAAACCTCAGAAATCTGGGGCAAATGTGCTAACCTCCACTCCCCTCTTTCCCATCATAAAATCGGCAAGTAGAAATTAACGAATGGAATTACTACGATATCTTAGAAGAGTTGACTACTGAGCCCGCCGGATTGCAAACGAAAACGGTAGCACCTATAAAGTCTCTCAAAACTTAGAACAGACTTATTGCAGCCCCACACCCAAAAAAAAAGAAATATCACTTATATGCTTTCAAGAGTGCCAGATTAGTAGGAGAGGCGCTACCTGACAGGAAGAGGTCCGTTTCGCACCAGTAGCACTCGTGCTGGTCGCAGCTCGCGCAGTTGTCCTCGCACGGGAAGCAAGTCATCTCCTCGTCTACGCCGTACGTCTTGGCGGGGCAGTTTTTGTAGCAGCCATCCTGGAAGCTGAAGACAAAAACGGCAGCAGTCGATGAGCTCCCTTTTACTCCTGCCTTCGTCCATTTCACTCTTCAAGGCCGAAACGTTGGTCAAGATCAGTAAAGCGAGAGGCTGAGCGAGGAGAGACGAAGGCGAGATCACACAAGGCTTTACTTGTAAAAGCCTTCTTTGCAGGACAGGCAATGCCGGGGGTTATCTGTCGGAAACGTAAGAAGAATTCGTAAGAAAAACAGTCAAACTGTCATTTTACGAGAATACATTATTTTTTTAAGTCATTTTATGATAATGAGGTCATGATTACAAAAAGAGCTTTGCTTGAATCATCTTGGCTGTTATAAACTGTGTCTTTTTTTTAACCCACATATCTGTACTTCTGCTTAAAAGTACAGAGTGTGAGTACTTTTTTTTTTTCAAAAGTGCGAGACAACTTTGATCTATTTTGAGTGTTGCCGACAGTGTGGTCAGGAGGGCTCAGCCCGTGATGGGGGAAGTAGTTTGTGTGATCTCACATAGGACACACTGCCTGCAGCCCTCCTCACAGGCCATGCAGTCGCTGTAATCGGGATCCTCGACTTCGCCTGCAAGATAAGCAGGAAATGCACTTTTTTGGGGGAGTGGGGGGGGGGGGGGTCGAAGTGCAGAAGGCCAGTGGGGCCAGCGAGACTTGGCTTGCCTTCGCCGCACTCCAGTTTGACGCAGGTGCCATCCGACACGTAGTAGGAGGAGTCGCACCTCAGGCAGTGGGCGGAGCTTGTGCAAAGGATACAGCGGTGCGAGCAGGCCTCGCAGCTCCGCTCCTTGGTGTGGTAGAACGCCTCGGGGCAGGCGTCCACGCAGCGGCCTCGGTGGAGATAACGCTCCATTCTGAACTTATCTGCGGGAGTTTACAAACGCTCGCTCATTGTTCAATTGTCATCTAAAACATTAAATGCTACGTATGAAGCAAAATAGGTGATGTCATGTTGTTTTTTTTTTTTTTAGTCCACAAGAAAGTTGAGTGGATCAAAACCGCCACTGCTGGTTGCAGCCGAGTACAGGAATCGTAATCAAGACGAAGCAGAGCCCCGCTGAAAAAAACGTGAGTAATTGGCACCCTCCTAAAAATGTTTAATTTTTCTATACAATTAATCTAAACTTTAAATACACTACAAACTACCACATTTCACGTAATTTCAAACTACAACAACATTTGCCCTAATTTTTGTGATTTTTTTTTTTTTCATATAGATGATGTAATGCATGCACATGTGGTGAAGACGCTCCGAAACTTCCACTAGCAACCCAGGCTAAACTCGGTTCTAACATACAAAGCGCGTCTCTTAGTTAAGAAGTGTCACTTAATTCATTCATTCATTTGACGGTGTTAAAAAAAAAAAAAAAGGACAAGCAGACAGAGCTAATGAAAGGTAACAAGACACAGTGGGGGCGGCCCGGTAGTCCAGTGGTTAGCACGTCGGCTTCACAGTGCAGAGGTACCGGGTTCGATTCCAGCTCCGGCCTCCCTGTGTGGAGTTTGCATGTTCTCCCCGGGCCTGCGTGGGTTTTCTCCGGGTGCTCCGGTTTCCTCCCACATTCCGAAAACATGCGTGGCAGGCTGATTGAACACTCTAAATTGTCCCTAGGTGTGAGTGCGAATGGTTGTTCGTTTCTGTGTGCCCTGCGATTGGCTGGCAACCGATTCAGGGTGTCCCCCGCCTACTGCTCGAAGACAGCTGGGATAGGCTCCAGCACCCCCCGCGACCCTAGTGAGGATCAAGCGGCTCGGAAGATGAATGAATGAAAAGAGACAGTGGGTCCTCGCCTTTATCGCAACTGGTGCAGTTGTTAGGCCCCGCCTCCACACAAGTGGCACAGGTGTGGTCACACAGGTGGCAGCGCCCACCCGATTGGTACTTGCCGCGGGCGCACTCGGCCAGGCAGCGGCCCTCGTCCAGAGCGCTGCAATGACCAAACCAAAAATCACCACACATTCAAATTCTGTTCATTTCAATTATGCCAGTCAGTAACTTGAATTTTTTTTTGGTTCAATTCCCCACTCAATTGGCACGATGCTGTAACCTTTCGGAACAGAATCTGGACCGAAATTTACAATGCCCCCCCCCCCCCCCCCCCCCACACACACACACATCAGTTTCAAGTGCTCCTCAGCACTTTGGCTTATTGATCACAATTGTACAGTATTAGAAAACAATGCGACTCAGCATTATATTGAGCGAGTCAAACTGACTGTGAGGCGCCACAGCCGGTGCAGTCATGATGCCGCGGCCCCGAGCAATTCAAGCATGTCGGGTGACATGTGTGGCACGTCCCATCGTTGTCCTGGTACTCTCCTGCCATCAAAAAAATATCTTGAGTATCTGTTTCTGCCAAGGGTTCATGAATTAAATGTCAAATTCAATGTGGATCAAATGTAAAATATCAAAATACGATTGACTTGGTCGTGTGTGAAATTGAATTTTAATTATTGACATTGAACCTTTTTTAATAGACTGTATTCCATGATCTGTTATTAACGTGAGTTGTGTTATTTAACGGATTATTTCATGATTTAACAAAGCGTCTGATCAACTGGCAATTTCAAGAATGTAATTGCTGTTTTTGAAATGTTTTATTTGACGATGCATTGAAAAGTGACATCGAAACGTTAAGTAGTGGGCGAGATCCATGATCTGATTGGTTGACTGGCCATGTATGTAGGGTGGGGGGGGGGGGGGTCATGCAATATATCCATTTGTTGTAGGTTCAGTACAATTCAGATTGAAGTCAGATTAATTCATTGGCACTTTAATAAAAATTACATTTCGTTTCTTAATTTGTAAATGGAAAGATTTATATTAGTCCTTTCGGGGACAGCGGTGACGACAGTGGAGAGCTTATCATGTTACAGGGTGCATGAAAGGCTTCAATTCAAATTAGATCTCATTTAATTAAATATTTGAGTCATGGCTGGACAACCTAATGAATAATATTACGTATCCCAATATTTGTTGGGTGGAATATGTAATCATATTTGATGCCCAGAAAGTGTGGCGAGCAAGCCGCATTTGACAAGCTGCTGTCAAAGCAACGAGCGAGCGTTTCAAGTGTGACGGCAACTAGCGGAACGAGCGCGTGCTGCTTTCTGTTGTGTTTATTTAGACGCGAAATGACGCGAGCCAATAAAAAAAGCGGGCAGACGCTGACCATCTGCGCACGGCGTTTGGAGAACACACTCGCCCTCCTGCAGGCCGCGACCGCTGGAACAGCTGCTGCAGCTGGCCCGGCTCGGCCCGACACAGGTGAGGCAGCTGGCGTCGCACCTGCAGGAGCACCAAACGGGAACGAGGTCTGCCATCAGCAGATAAACAAGCCGCCCACACCTGAGCACACACCAGTGCGCTCACCTCCTACACATCCGACGCCCGTCGGCTATCTCGGGAATTACGGCGAAAAAGCCGCTGCTGCAGGAGGAGACGCACCTCCAGTCCTCCGTCAGGTAGCCGTCGGCGCACCGGGTGCACGCCTCCACGCCGGCGCCTGATGAGCCAGAAAATGGGAAGATAAGAGCATGTCTCTCCAAACCTGACCACATTTAGTGCATTGGGCTTCTACGAGCCGTAACTTGAGGATCTGCGAAATGTTTTTTAATAACTTCATTTTACCTGCAAATTTTTTTTAATTCTTTTTTTTTTAAGTATTTAATTGGCGGCTGCTTTGACGTCTCACCTGCACAGGTGGCGCACACCCGGTGGCAAGCTTTGCACAGGCCCTCTACCTCGTCGTAGTACATTCCCGGCCCGCAACTCCGCTGGCAGCGGTTCCCATGCAGACTGGAGCGAGGCCGGAAAAAGAGGAAGAAAGGAAAAGAGAGACGGGGAGAAGAGAGACATTATGCAGCGGCGTGACACCCGCAGCCAATCACGCGATGGCGTCAGGGTGACTCACTCGACGAGAGCCCCGCGAACGCAACGGACACGAGGTCAGCTTGGCTTAAGTGCACATTAAAGATCTCGTCTGCAAACTTGAAACTAAAGCAGGGGTCACCACAGTGATGCCTGCAGGCCTGTTCTTAAAATAGCCTAGCAGTGATCGGAGTTTGTAATTTCCTTGAACACTGTCAACAAGTCAAAATGAAAATGCTTGCCGAGTGTTCCGACTTGGTGAAATCATTGTTGAGGGTACACAATTTTAGTTGCGTTTGAGCTGGCAGCTGTTTTTCACTCATGTTGGGGTGCAGAATCCCTCGACTGATCTCATTTTTTCGGAATCATGTCAGGTTTTTAGAGCTATTGGATCCTGTTTTTCAATATAAGGATGGAAAATGGTGGCGCGGCCACCCGCAGCGGCTCTTCTTGTTGTCTGGTTGAGAGAGAAGAAATTTCATCTGTGCCGTATGTGCACATTTGACAATAAAGTTGTACTTGACCTGACTTGACTTGAAAAAAGAACTTTTCCCCCTCTCACTTATTTGACAAAATAATTGGCAGATTAATCGATTATTATAATAATTCAATATCAAATTCAGATTTTGAGTATGCTAAATATAATTAATATCATGAGTTATACATGGTACCGTTCGACAAGTATAGGCAAAAAACAAACGTATAGCCTAAAAATGATGATGAGCCAACACCCCTAACTATACTTCGATCCCGTTCATGTAAATTGCATGTGTTCCAAAAAATTTGCACATGATTTGTTTTGTCCTTCCCTGAGTGCAAAATGCAAATAGCGTTTGATCAGCCCGTCTGCGATGCAGAACATAACGTGGCTCTTTGCCCATTGTTGCGATGCCGAAGAGTATCGCGGGAGACGTGCAAGTTGTTTACCCAACGCTTCTCGGCGGCCTCATCAGATGCTCGGCTCACCTTGTGTCTGCTTTGCATTCCCTGCAGACGCTGGAGGACGTGCACCTCGAGCAGTTCTCGCCGCACTTCCTGCACATCTTTGCATCTACAGGGATAATTCAAACAATACGGCCCGGTGAGCTCGCCGTCTTACTCGCGCACTCTTTCGCGCTCTTTCTCACATTCTCACACACACTCGCAATTGGGGCTGGTATTTTGCCACGTGCCGTTCATGACAGAACCGCATTTTCTCATTCTCGTTAGCCAGAAAGCCCACCGTGGTCCAGGAAGTAGCCCTCCTCGCAGCCGGCGGTGCAGGTATCGGTCCCCTCGGTCAAGTGATGCCCGGCTTGACAGGAAGTGCACTGGTCACTGCGGCTTCCCGTGCAACTCTCACAGGTGGCGAAGCAGCGCTTGCAACGCCGCCTGTCACCCCAGAATCCCCGCGGACACGTGGACACGCAAATTCTGTTGGAGACATGGGAGTCATGTGAAAAGCTTGCTTGAGGTAAAGCTGGTCATCCGGTACTACCTTGTGTTGTTCTTGAACTTAAGGAAAAAATGGGCACATGTGACACACTGCCACGGGCCGGGACCCTCGCAGCCATCGTCGGTGCACTCTGAGTCGCAGGGTCCTGGAAAGGGCAAAGATGCAGAAAAGTGCACGGGTGAAGCTTTGTAAATTTTCAACAGAAATTAAAGAGACGTTGACAACTGCATGCTACATAAATAGTTATGTACCGTATTGGCCCGAATATAAGACGACCCCCTTTTTCAAGACTCAAGTTTGAAAAAAGACATTTTGATCATCAAATTAATTTTCATCCAGAAAACAATTACAATACATCTGAAACAAATGATTCTAACAAAATATTTGAGAGAAAAAGCATGTTATTTTGCCTCATTCAAATCTTAATATCTGAACATTTGAATATGTAAACTAAAGTGCAGTCACATTCATAAAAGACTCCCGCTATTTTTATTTTTATTCTTCGTGACTGGGGTTCACTTTAGCCTGGGGACTCAAGTTCAACATTCGCTTCACTGATATCTGGCGCCATCTAGCGTCGTGAATGGGTATAATGTCTAGACCCCGAATATAAGACGACCCCCACTTTTTCAGTCTTATTTCAATGCAAAAAAACACTGTCTTATATTTGGGCCAATACAGTATTTGATGTTGATTCAGAGCTTCTGGACAGTAATTAGAAAGTTATCCATTTCGATCACTAGTGGCGAACACACACCTGTGTATTCCTCAGCAAAATCGGCTTCCTTCGGAATCTCGGCCGAACGCGCAAACCTTCGCCGAGTGGGATACGGCGGCCATGCGGTGCCGTAAATCACCAGTGACCACTTTTCTAGTGTACCTGTGCAACAAACACAAGAGCGCAGAGATGAAAACCACGCCCGTAGTGATCTGTCACCTCACTTTTTTTATTTTCAAAGAAGCTAACGAGCTCACCCGCTTGCGAGTTTTCCCTCCCTTCAGAGGGCGAATCGCGGATGCTCAAGGTCCATTCCCCGACCGCTTTCTCCCCCCAGCAGTGAGTCGTCATGAATTCCCACTGGCGAAAGCCCTCAGAGGCGTTGTCATGAGGCCTAAATGAAAAATCATCGTCA
Organism: Hippocampus zosterae; assembly: GCF_025434085.1. Classification (NCBI taxonomy): domain Eukaryota; kingdom Metazoa; phylum Chordata; class Actinopteri; order Syngnathiformes; family Syngnathidae; genus Hippocampus; species Hippocampus zosterae. The sequence continues at coordinate 10,524,500 of NC_067468.1, forward strand.
CCACACGGATACTATGACAGCTTCATACAAATTGTCGAAGGGGGGATGGGGGGGGGGGATCACTGTATTTCACAGTCGCTGTCCCACATGAGACAAACAGTGAAACAGGTCTGGTTAGTTACTTAGGTAACTGCATATTTATCTTTTGATATTGGTTTAAAAATGTTAGCAACATTCATTTATTAGTTAGCTATCATGCTAGTTTCACTTGTTAGCTGGTTTTGTCAGTATGGATGAGATAGCGTAATTGTCAGTGAGATAGTTATCTATTCTGTAGCTGCTAAGTTACCAAACAAGCTTGTTTAAACTGTGAGCAAGTTCAATTAGTGAGTTACTATTTTGTCAGTCAGTTAGTTAGTCGTTGACTTTAGAGGGAAGATATTTGACTTTGGAGGTTCTACTGCATATTACACGTATGTACAACCAAAATTTAAGCTACACTAAAATATCAGAAGCACGGGAAAATCCCCACCCCTCAAATTGAAGGATTTAGCACAGCAGGGCTAAGTGCTGCAGGATGGCGGTAATGGATGACACAGCATGAGGAGTGAGCCAGAGATGCTACCTTTTATCGAGAAGCTGTGACACGGTGCCCGAGGGCGACGTGAGCGTAATGGAAAGGTCGCCACGGCGACTGCAAGCCGCCGTGACACGCACCACCACGTGCTCCACGAAGGCCACGTGCTGCCGCCTTCGGGATGAGGCCGAGCAGACGGACGTCTGCAGCACCGATGTCAGTGCGCCTCCCCTATTCAAGCTTCTGTTGGGTAAAGGGAGGAAAATGGTCAGACACTTCACCAGGTACATAATCTCACCCGATATCCAATATAAGAATAAGAAAACGTGAATTCGTCTCACAATGGAGAAAATTCCCAATTTACAGCAGCAAAGTTATGAAAGGAAGAAAATAGAAGAACAAAAAGTATTGGAGCTGCTGTCAAGGAGGCCACTCTCGCGGCGCCATCTTGAAGTCATAATAATGACGAAATTCATGCCATCACACGGATAATTGTGGCGGCTGTTAAATCAGCACTTGAATGAGGTTTACTCAATGGACTTTTGCACCACTAAGATAGCTGCCACCCATTACAATACCAATTACTAGATCCCAGCTAATATCGCCCCTTGTGACTGGCGGTAGTATCGGGGATGGCGTCAGAGCAATCCGTTTGGACTTTGAGCTAATTAGCAGGGCTGTGCAACTCTTCAATAAGAGAGTGCGAGTGGGTGCACTTCAAGGACGGTTCGGTTTAAAAGTGGGACGAATCAGTGGGGTTCTGATTCGATCGGAAATGTCCCGGCTCAGTTCAAAGGGGTGATGTAATATGTCTTGACTCAATTAAGGTTGGGAAGGACTGATGTGGCCGCGTGATGTCATCGTACCGCTTCGACGGAGGGGACGCCTCCACTGTGCAAGCACGCTGCGGGGGGACCCGCCGCCATCGCTTTGCCTGCAATACCATCCTCTCTGCATCCAGTAGGCCGAAGCCGTACAGGTGGCTCACTAAGAGACACACACACACATGCACATGCACGCATGTCATTAGATGACACATAAAAGGTGCTCTAGTTTCACATTGCACACACTCCCAGGAGTTTGTAGGCATTTATCTCTGCCACGTACACACAATGTTTCATTCGTGCATAATGCTTGCTTTTTCACTTGTTTCTGGACAAAAATTTTTTTAGCAAAACATTGCATTCATTTGTGATTTTCTATTGTGTGAAAATCTTTTTTTTTTTTTTTGATGTTATGTAAAGTAATTGCCATGCTAAAAGGCCAACTAAAGTCATTAAACATTGCAAGTCCTTACCTCCACCGATGGTGTATGATTAAAAATGTAATTAAAGTCAAGTAATGAAACGAGTTAGGAATGCCAGCAAAGGGTTCATTCAATTAAGGTTGTAGCTAATTATTAGCAAAGGGGACTTGTTGGAGGCTGACAAGCCGTCACATTGACATGACAGAATTTGTTACGATGGATTCCATTATGGTTAAATATGACCGTTTTTTTACTTGTATGGACATTTTCAATGTCATATCTAATATGATATCAAGATCCATTTTCTTCTTTACCTTTCCAGTGGTGTATTACCTTTGTGTCCTGCCCCATTCCTTTGCCAGTCCTCCGCGGCGAGCTGGCGAGTATCTGACGTGCGAACAATGATGTGCTGGACGTCTCTCCACGTGAGCAGAGGACTGAGAACAGGTCGGACATAAACTCATCAACGCAATTAATTTCATGTCTTAGTTAGGATGGATAGCGGCGAGCGTACTTGGCCTCCAGGGTGAGCGCGATGACGCCCGCCGCCGCCGAGACCGAAAGGGCCGCGCCCCATTTATCCAAGGCGCAGCTCTGTTGTGACTGTGAAGCACGTGACGTGAGTTTTAGACGTTGGTCATCAAATGACCTCAGTCAAGCTGACTGACTAAGATGCGAGATATTAGTGCGCAAAAGTACAGTGACGGACTTCAACTGGAGCGGAATATTCTATTTCCAGTCCTCATGTGCACCGCTGAAGTCCACCCCTGTCATTAGGAAATTGCCTTGGCATTGACATGGCAGGGCACCACTTATAACAGTATCTAATGGTGGAAAAAAAATCTCCCTCTTTTGTTTGGGAAATTGTTTCCTCCTTTTTTAAAATTTTTTTCTTAAAAATCACATTGGCTCCTCCTTACCCAGAATCAAAACTGGTATGGTCCCATCATCCTTCAACAAACTGCAACCACCCTACTAACTACCACCTAACTTACTTTTCTTTTCAAAAAAAAAATGTATGTGCAACTTGCCCCATAAGGAGAAATGGTTCCCTTTTTGCCCTGCAGGATCTCAAAAGTGGCCTATCAAAAAACAAAACAAAATCCCTCCATTTAAAAAAAAATTCCTATCTGACTGTGTACTTTTTATTGCTTTTGAAAAATTTGCATCCGCCCTTCCATGCGCAATACCTGCCCAATGCGGCTTTTTTTTTTTTCAACATTCTTTACACCCTCCACTCACAATGTCGTCTGCAGTGGAGGCTGCAGCCAGTATGGATGAGCAGCTTTCCTGGTGGCTCGGCTGGCTCTGGCCGCCGGCGCCGCTGCTAATGGAGATGGTGTAGATGCTGTTGCTGTAGCCGTCACACGAGCAGTGGTCACCTCTACTTGCACCGCTTCCCGCTGCCCAGACATAAACAGAGCCTTTCCCGTGTCGACCCTGTTGTTAATTAGAGCGGCAGACCGAGGCCATTCATCAAGCGTGAGCCTCGTTAACGACAAGGGAAACGTCCTTGAAACTTTTTACAAGCCGTGCTCCAATAGTGGCTACCGCTCCTCTTTTAATCAGCGGGTTTCCACTGAAGCTGTGTGGCTCATGACAGAAAAATGCAGCAGGGACTTGTGTTAGGAGCTATAGTCGGTCGGGTTGGTGTCTGGGCATCCTTGTGAGTGATGTCATTTTGTATGACCGAGAAAATCTGAGTCGGCCAAGTCTTTTCTCCGCTGATATTCATAAAAAACGTATTTGACGGCAATTGACGTCAATGGCACTCAGAGTTGATTGCTTCTTTTTTTTTTTTTTTTTTCCCCACCTCCAATGAAATGGCAATAGAGTACTGAGTGACCAAACCAGCCAGACTGTCAGGAAATGTGGTATAATCTCACAGTTCGGATGCCGTTCTCCAAAGCGAGGCGAGTCAGAGTTCCAGGTCCACCCAGAGTGGCGCCGTCATCTTCCGGCCCCCAGCTGGCCAAGTAGACATCCACATGCTGCGGTTTGAAGCTCAGCGCTTGTGCCTCAGCTATGTCTGTCACTTCTCCGTCCAGTCCACCCAGTATCCGAACGCCTACGGGTGAGACGGCCCAGTGGGTTGGGATCACTTCCAAAACCTCTTGGTGGACTCACCTCCAATCCTTGCGTGGAAAGCTACTCCCACTGTGCACGTGGAGTGGTTTGCCATCATGGCGGCAGCTACCATTCCTGCACACCGAGTCCCATGACTGCGGAGAAACATCAGAACACGAGCCTGGATGCATATTGTATGAGGGCGGCTATTTCCGTTACATCAAACCAACGAGAAGACCGAAGTCTAAACGGAGCGGGGAATTTGCATATTCATTTATGCATGCAATTACAGGAGAATCGGGGAAAATGGAGCACGAATTAAAGGAAGGGTCAATGTTCGGAGGGGGTGGGGGTTGCAGAGGACAGCCGAGTATCAAGGAGTTCTCACTAGTTGGCAGCCGTCTCCGAATAAGTCGGATGTCCTTCTTGTCCGTTGACTTCAAAGCTGGCGAGAGCATCCTGAACGAGATTCGATTATGAGCAGCAGCACGTATGTATAACCAGATGCCAGTAGCTATCTGTCTCCGTTTCATCAAAACAATCACAAAGAGCATTGTGCAACAGTCCGCCCAACTCCTAAGTGGATCAGACATCTCATGTCCATTCCAATAGTCCTCTCCAAGCATTTTGGCCCAAAAGCTACAGCATGGCTGCTGTATCTGTCTCTGTTATGCGCTCTTACACTAAGCGCTGTGCTAAATTGATCATGATTAATGTACACCCCCCAAACCCCTCAATGCCGAAAGCCTCACATCCCATCCCGGGGGTACTTACGTAATTCGGTTTCAGCTCTGGATGCTCTCCATCGATTCCATCATCTAAGATGGAGACCACCACCCCCCTGCCGGTGTAGCCCCTCCCCCAGGCCCCGACAATGTTCATGGGAGGCCGGCAGCCTTTGGAGTCCTCACCGCAGAGCTGCATAGTAAATGGAGGCACATCCAAATTAGTGGCTGGGGTGTAGAAAAAGAGTAGAAATCATTTTAGGGGCAGCGGTTGCAGTGGACAGGTTAAAAAAGTTACAATCTGTGCTTGACAAAGTTGGGAGTAGACGGTAGAAAACTAGTTTCTAATGCAGGCTGAAAATGTAAAAAGCTGTCCGAAAAAAATAAATACTGAAGCCCAAGGCCAGATGGCACCACTATACAATCAACTCACATTGTACCAGGGCTTGTGCTCCTTGAAGTGTTTCAAGTGGGAGTCGAGGTGCTGATGAAGCGCATCTCCACTTTGGGAGCTCTTTTTGCTGAAGGAGTACAAAGTTCTTTTGACTCTTTTCTGGATCACCTGCTGTTGCAGCCATTCCACCTTAAAAACGTGCGAACATGTAAGGTATGAGAATATTGCCCAAAATGGACCGCGTTGATATTTTGAGCCACGCTTCAATCCACTCTGGTGAAAAAAATGCTTGCATATGTAGTTCAGGTTTCAAAGTAGGGTTGAACCCATTCAGGGACAGCGGTTACTACAGTGGACAGCTTATGTTATCAGGGTCGTTTTTTTTTTTTTTGTAACTTTGTTATTGCTGCCCATAATTACATATTTTGCTAGCTTTAATTATAATTTAAGATATCTGTAACTATTGTGATTATTATACTATTGTGATTAGTATAGTGAAAGAAGTCTACAACTCTGCGGCCAACATGCGCTTGTGAAATTTGGATATCTGCGATGAAATCTGTGACCCCATTGTGAGAGTTTGATTCCCAGATTTGAAAGATTTCTCTCTATCATGACCGAAAATATCCAAGAATCAAATTCAATCAAAGATAACTCAAACTGGATTTAGAGACACCCAGAGAAAACCCACTCAGGCACGGGGAGAACATGCAAACTCCACACAGGAAGGCAGGAGCCTGAAAAATAAATAATAACCAGACTAATTTTCAATTCAATCATCTGTCAGCAATCCGTTACTATACCTTGATCTCCATGGCGACACGTGCTGTCAACGTATCATTGGGCGCCGTGGACCGCGCCGCCGTTTCGTGGTGGCGAAAGATGTAATGACTCCTCAGCTGTCCGATCTCGGTGCACAGATGCCGAAAAAAAAATCATATATACAGTATATATATATATATGCAGTAATTCTCGATCCTTTCACAAAAATCAGTTAATAAGACACCTGGGACCAGTTTCCAAATCGTAATAGAAAATGCATAATTTAGTCTCCAGGTGACTCATACGACACTCAACAGCTGATAAATTAACAATCGCGTGGTAACCGTACACCTGAGAGTCGTTTTTCAAGCCGCGAAACGTTAGTCGCCTCAAGACGTCATCTCATAAGCAGCTTTTATTTCGAGCCGCTCAGCAAGATCATTTCATGGAAACGCGCTCAATGGATGATAATAATAAGGCGGGTGACAAGAATAAAATCGAGCTCCTATTAAGGATGTTTAATATCGATTCCTGACCTCGTGTCCTTCATATCAGCCACACATTGACTTATTCTCTCAAATGTTTTCAAATGATATCGTAACTCCCATCTGTTTTACGTGTTAAAAGCGTGATTATTTCCATTTTGTCCTCAGTGATTAATGCACTCCCTTTTAACGCACTTTTCGGATATTGCACTGTTCCCAGACGGTGGGGTGGGCGGAGGGAGGCAAATTCCTATATGATTAAAACAGTGGCGGGCCTGCTGCTTCGAGGTTAACCGCTCCGATAATGAATATTATATGGCTAAGGCAAATTAAATGGCCGCGCGGGGTGAAAGACGGCGTAAATTAAACCCGACACAAGCGTTGCCGTTGACGTAATTAAACTAATATTTTAACTGAAATCCGCCGCAGCTTACAGCGACACTTCATTACCTCTCGCTTTATTTATATATTTTGTCATCCGCTGCTTTACTGCGACTGAACGCGGCAGCTTTGACTGTCACGTTTGATCAATGTTTTAATACTTGATACCTAAATCCCTCCCGCGCTCTCCCCACCACCATCGCTGCCCCGCACCAGGATCATAAATATCACCCTGCCCAGGCAGATGTTGCACAGCAAATTGCGTAGAATACATTTTCATTTACTGCGCCCCTTCCCAAAGTACAATTTATGGTTGCCTCTCGTATAATGAATGCTGTTTTATATATGGCTTTGCAGTGTTTGGGTTCACTATACTCAGCAGGCCACCTCATTGGAAACAATGTAGTAGGATCCAATGTAAGAGCTGTATATGGACTGTATGTACAGTGGACCCCCACTATTTTTCTATCTATCTCAGAAAATCAAGGGAACACTTCAACAGCACAATATAACTTCAAGTTTTCCTTTTATTTATTTTTTTAGCATTTTATAAATGTATAGCTAGCTAAGTAGCTTGTTATAGCTAGCTAGTTTGGCGGTGACTTACGGTACCTGTCCCATATTTGCGAATCCATATTTCTCTGCTATCCCCGTCGCAGATTTAGCACCTCCTTTTATCCGCAAGGCCCAGTCGTTAGTGTAGATGGCGGCTTGGCAAAAGTGCAGAAAGTTTCCGATCCACAATGCAAAGAAAAGCTCCATTTCGGCTCAAGTATTCCACGCTCACGCACTTTCCCCGCTAGCGTTTGTCATTGTGTAAAGTTGTCTTTTTTTTTTCATGACCAGGTGGAATCGCTTGCGCTTCTCAGCGGGCTAACCAGACTGGACTGCACTGGACTGGACTGGTGCTTCACAAGGATGAAGAAGGTTTCAGGTGGCTGGCCCAACATGGATGGCAGGTATCATCTCTCACACACACAATGTCAGCTGTGTTCCCGCCTCAAACGATGTCACTTGGCCCAATAATCATGGACAGATTTCCATTTCTTTGTAGCATCCCCAACGGTAGATTTGATATTTCCACTGGTACTTCAATGTCAAATCGTGCATCATGTTACACCACTCTGGCTTCACCTTATTTCTTCAAATTTCATTCCTGTTCTGTTGCATTTAACTTTGATGTCCAATCATTTTGCCTGGCACCCCTTGTCCTGGTTTCCGCTATCCCCTTTCCCACCGCCACAAATCTCTGACTGTTCTGAACTCAGTTCATGCCTGTAACTTTGCGCAGTTACAGGCATGACGGAGGAGTTTTGTCCGTTTTGTGTGAACACTTAAGCAAACATGGTGTGCTTTGAATGGGGTGTAGGGTTGATAAAAGGATTTAAGGATTAATCCCAAGTATTTCCCCATAATAAAGGATATACTTTGAATTCTGTCATAATTTCAGGGTGAAAGCTTTTTTTTAAGTATTTAGAAACGAGAGAGCCTCTTCACGGTTATTTCCATCAACGTGTGGCCTTCATCTGCTGATATTTCTTTTTCAACGTGCGGCTCCCAGCGTGACTAACCCGTCTTAAATCATTCTGATGAGCTCTAATCACCAACCGCTGCTCACATTTTGTGCACGCTCTAAGCCTCTTTCCATCATTTTATCATCTCCTGTCCTGTAGAAAGGACTCGATCAGGGACGCCTACAGAGATAACCGACAATTGTTTTGGAGTCATCTACACCATATTCCCAATGCTCCGATTTGCACATTCGCCGCTGGAGTTCCATCCTAGACACCCCCCCCCCCCCGCCCGCCCCCGAGATAGCTTCATGGCGATGATGTAGCGAGATCATATGAAAACAAAACAATCTAAAAATACCCCTCCCACACGGCTTCAGCAAATTTTCACCACACCTTTTTGAACATATTGTCAGCTTATTTGAACACGCACCGAAAAACATTTTCAGCAGATATCAATAAAACTCAATTTTTGAGTTTACATCATCACGCCGTCAGCCTGTAGTTATGCTAACTATCGCGCCATTCACGGGGATTTCGCTAACTTGTTTTTCGTCTTCGGTCATGTGACGTTCCGCCATTTTCTCATAGGTGAGAATCTTACAGATTTTTTTTTCTCAATATTTTACAAATATTTTGAAATCATTTATGCCCATCCCTGCTCTAAATGATGAATCGAAATAATTTTTGATGAATTTGATGATCGATTTGTTGTCGATTGATTGCTTCATCGGCCTTTAGTTGTTCGTCGAAATGTGCCCCGAAGTGTTCATTGAAACTTGAGGGAGGTGTTCTTTTTCCCCAAATGTCACTCATCAATATCCTATCTGTGGAAATATGGTACATTTTTAACCCTTTCCTGCACAATGTAACCTGACAACACGTAACAAACACATAATAACCGCTACCGCGGTCCCTGGAAGGATTAAAGCATGGAGATGTGAACTGCTGTAACAATACAAAATGTACACAATCATTTAAATTAAAAGCACCGCAACAAGACTACAAGCCAGCACAAGTCGTCTTGTCCTGATCCGAGCAGGGAATAAAGCGCTTTGAGGAAAAAGGATTCATTTTTAATGAGGATAAATCCGGCAACCAGTCAGAGGAGGGTCATTAAAGGAGCAGGTTTGCGATGACCTACCCTCTTGTTTTGTTTGTTCCTTCAGCAAGCGTCTTCCCCAGACACCCGACATGGATGCGAGCCATTACTGCCAAGCTGTGATCGACAGCGAGCGGGTTTGTGATGCAACGCGGCTCTCAGCCGGCTCGGCGGAACGTAAACGAAGCGAAAAAAACTTTGAAGTTGGCCAAGGCGTCTTCAGAGAGACGCCGATACGTTTTGATGTTCAAGAGGAGCGCTCGCTTTCAAGCGGTGACACTTTCCAATGGAAATAATTGTCGGAGACCTTCCCGTATATAAGAACCACCTCACTACCACATATGCTTTGTTCAAAGTGTCATGGCAGATAAGAGTTTTAAACGCCAAAAAGTCAGACACATACGGGAGTCGACTGTATCTTATTTTTCATATCGTCCTCTTCAATCCACTGTTATAAAAACAGCTTTAATCCCTTGCACAACTGGATTGCTTTTGTAGCCTCGAGCAGCACATATCTGACTTGTGAGACAGCCATGCTAACTGCTAGCTTGATTACACAGGCACCCAAAAAAAATCACATTTTCTAACAAATGTACATATTTAATATACTATTGTGTGTGTGTGTGTGTCTGTTAAGAGGAGAATTCTTCTCATGTTTTGTTTGTTTAACCCTTTCAGGGACAGTGGTGACTACAGTGGACATCCTATCACGTTGTCAGGTTACAGGGTGCTTGAAAGGGTTGAAGCAACGCATCAGGAGGTTTGGCAGGCCATCTCGCAGCGGGTACTTTTGAATGCGGTCCTGTATTGAACATCCCCGCGTGGTGCGAGCGAGTGCATTCCGTCCACATTTCTCCTTTTCAGTCTGTCACTAATGAGTCTCCGATCCGAGTTGAAAGACGAAAGGGTTCTTTCAAGTGTGACTCGAGGGTTTGTTTATGAGCGTCATTGCCGATTGCCGCAGAAGAGACGTTTGCGTCGCATCATTTATTGCTTTAAATTGCATCAAATGTTGGCATGGATCTCTTGCGCTTTTAAACTTTTTTTTTTTTAACAATCTCATTTAATATTTGTACTTAATTGGCTATATACTGTAGACAGGCAATTTAAAAAACATTTTTTTACTTTTATTTTATTTTTTGCCCATACCACATGCTTTAACCCCATACAGATGGATTAAATGTTCATTTAATTGTTTTTTTTGGGGGGGGGGGCATTAAAATTTGTACTTATTTACTTTTATTGCATTTATAATGGGTGTCAATTATGTGCATTTTTGCTAGTGTTGTTTTTGGCGGCCCTATTTTAATTTTCGTCGAGTCCGCTGTATACACTTTTTTTTCCGAATAAAAAGAAAGTATAAAGCAATATGCTTGTCAAATTACATTCTGATTTCTCAGCGTATTTTTTTTGTTTGTTTGTTGTACAGTGTGGCCCTAATGCGCTGCGCTGCTGTATTGTCATAATCCAAACATAAAAACGCCACTGGCTACATGTATTAACTTCTCCTCAGCATACTGGGCCACTTGTGGTTTTCACACAGTCATTGTGCACACTTGTTGACGCCCGGGGGCGTGCTTGTTCGGCACACTCCTCCTGACGTCACGCCGAATTGTACCGCTCCGACGTTGATACTCTTACTCGTCGTCGATGGAGGCCTCAAAAATAAAACGTGTCGCCAATGTGACTCTTCTTCCCCCACTGCGATGCTGAAGAGCTGGATTGCCGATAAAATAATTAGCACACACACACACGCCATCCCGCCACGTGCATGTACGGATTCTGAAGCACTCTTTTTCTCTTGCCTTCCTTTTGTTCAGCACTCCAGGCTGGGCTCAGATTCTCGCCGCCTGCTGTAAGCGCACTGCACTCTGTCGGGAGGATTACAGGCTACATGGTGGCAGATTAATGACTGACAAGTCCGCGGCCCTGTGAACGTGGCCTGCTGCACAGGAGATGGCACGTGGTGTCCTGACGACGCTGCGACAAGGTTGAAGTGCGATACCCCTGGTTTGAATGGAGGTGGTCGTACGTATGTTTTGTCCAACAAACTTCTATTGATGTTTGTGTTCAGGCAGGGCTAGCACAAAAAATAAAGTCCGAATCCCTTTGATTTGGCAAAAGACAAAACTTAGTTTGAGCCAATCACAAAAATTAGCCACAAAACGAGTTCCACAAAGTTTTTTTGCTTTCCCTCAAACTAAAAGGAGGCCATAAGGTCACAGCACCTCGGAGCATCGCGAAAAGCAGCTTATGTGTGTCATGAATCACTAAGTAGTAATATTTGGGACTTCTCACAGCCGTCAAACAGCTGAGGCTTAATTTCCTTCGTGTTGCCCTGCAGTGTCCAGGAAAGTAGGCTGTGTGAGTGAAAAGGACAGAAAATCATTTAGAGCTGGTCTGGTTCAGAGCGCAGCCGCATGGACATTTCATCTTTAGAAACGGCCATTTTTCTTCATGTTTTGACATGTTTATTTGCCAAAGGAAAGCCCACTTAAAAAAAATGCTGTCCACGATGACCCACAAATTATTTCCTGTGAACTTAGTTTGGGGGGGTCCTCGGTTTACGATACTGTACCGGCAAAAATTGTGTGAATAATGAACTACCGGTACATTATTTCAGTATAATGGCCCAAAAGTTGTCATTTCATAAAATCATTCGTGTGACAGCATCGTCGCCTAATTCATGTTTTGAATATTTTTGGAAACCCCCCAATGAACATGAACATTTTTTTGGGGGTGGGCGTAGGAGGTGATAATTGTGAAAGTCACAAAAAAACAAAAATTCTAGCTAACCTTTCCACTGCCAACCATGACTCCTCACTCTCCATTTTGATGCAGCAAAGCATTCGCCAATCTGATCAATCGAGTCTTCCGAAATGAATCCAGAGTGAAACATTTAACGCCACGTGGTTTTCGTAACCTACGCCGACGTGCATAAACAGTACTTGTGCTACCAGCGTCAAAGGGTGAAAGAATGAGGCCACACCCCTGAGCAGCTGTGGTAAAATACTTTTTTTTTTTTAATAGAGCATTAATCCATATCTGAAATATAACATGGCAGAATGTGCACAGGAGCCTCTTAAATACTTTTTCATGGAAATGTACTTTGCTTATAACGTGTGGAGTGTGGCAAGGGCAAGTGAGTGATTGCTCATTTGGAAATGCACAATGGTTTCTCCCACAATTTGAATAGTAAAAGATGTATATATATATATATATTTTTTTTTTAAATATTTAAACACAAGTCTTTGATGTTATATATTCAATGTCTGAATATAAAAGCTGGTGTTCTGACCCTCATTAGTCCATAATGATGATGACTCCAAATTCTTTTTTAAATATTTGACTGGATATATAGATTTTTTTTTTTTAATACACAAAGAAAATTGGGGACGTTGACTTTCTTTCCGGAAATTTCAGGATGAACTTTAATGCACCATGACCTTTATATGTGAATTTCATTGTCTAAATTTTGACGGCGCATGTTGCAGTGTTTGTGTACTTTGAGCAACACTTGCTGTTTTCTAACCACGCAGTTGAAGGGCAAAATGCAAATGTTGTCATCACAAGACCGAGACAACATTCATGAGCTTTGTGTGTCATCAGCAGGTTGCGACGACAAAGACCGCAAGTGGACGTTCTTGGAAATGAATTGGTCGACTTGTCATTTTGCACTTCGGCTCCTGGTTAGAGAACAGCAAGTTGTTCAAAAACTACCGAAGCACTCCGCAGTTGGACGTGTGCCATCAAGCATGAAGAGAAGGTCAAATGAAGTTCATCTCAACATGTTCTGGCGCATTTTAGGTTCATTCTGACATCTCACCTGAAATCCGACTATCCCTAATTTTTTGTGTGTCGTGTCGATCATCTGTTTTCATCCTCTTGACATCTCATCATTGCTTAGTCATATTGCACTTGAAGCGACCGTCCCGCGCCATAACAAAGCTGAAGAGGCCTTTTTTTTTTTTTTTTTGGAGAGCTCTAAAAGCACATCGGGGCATTGTCAGTTTGTCGTCACCACCCAACAAAAAGGCGCTCAAATCTCAACCTTTGTTTCGTCGTCCCACTGTTTTTTGTTTCCCTTTTGTGTATCGGCATGTCATCGTCCTCTCCGCTCATGAAATCAGCCGTCCACGGGAGTATTGCAGTTGCAAAAGTCTCCTTTTTTTTTTTCAGAGGAACCAGAAGCATTTTTTCCTGTTCTTCTTGGTGGGTGCAACGGGGCGCACGGCCTGGGGCGAGTCCTGTTGGCTGGGCGTGCTGGATGGAGGGGATGAAGTCTGCGGCGAACCCTCGGGAGGATCGCCCACCTTCCACGTGCGGACCACCTGCCCTTCCTGAAGACGAAAGTCGTGTTCGACGCTGGAGTGGCATAAAAATATTGTTGGTCAGTCACACAAGTGTTGATGCGTTGCATATAAAAAGTCTACACACCCCAGTTCGTAATACCACCAAGAACCTGCCCGCCTTAAATTGAATTTTTCATGAAAATATTTTTGCAACAGGAAGTAGTAACTGAAGTAATGCGGTTGCACAAGTGTGCTCAAAATCTTTTAACTGGGATGTGGCAGTGTTGGGAATTCACCGATCACTTTAAATAGGCCACCATTTAAAAGTGTCACTGATTAACCCCAACCAAATGTAAAGTGTAGTCGAGTCGATTTTCTTTTTTTTTTTTTTTTTTTTTTTTTTTTGCTCTCTGGCAGAAGCCTGGAGCTTTTGTCTGAACAGTGATTGGTATTTCAAATTGTTGAAAATTCATTGCCCCTTGTCTAAGGCCACAGTTCCAGGGAAAGAAAAACAATCCCCTGAGCGTAATGTGACCATTAAATGCAAATACAGGAAATGACCCTTACAGACATATTGATGAATTCTAATACGTACAGTATCTGAATATCTTTTGATAATCGGTATGTTGAACATGGAAAAATGAGACAAATATGTCAATATGCTTGGAGTATCACTACTTGCTATTGGTTTAGCATATGGACGTTGGAGCTAACACACGAAGCTAAGCTAGCAGTCTACGTTATCACTCAGCGCTCCTCATCAAACAGCTGCAAATGGTCAATTGGCGTGGAGTCCTATCGAGTTGAAGGGATTTGATACAAAAAGAGAATGTAGAATTCTACACACAAAGAAATAAATGCATATAATAAACTTTAACCATCATGTGTTGCTAATGTCAAGCATAGGGCGACTAATGAAGCTAGCACCAGAAGCTAAGGCAGCGGTCGGTCACACAGAGTCCTTTGTTTACTAAATGTTGGTTAATACCGGCTCAGACTGCTATCAAGCTAACAAAAAACAGAAAGTTAATAACTTGGATAAGACAATCTGTAACAGCATGATTAAATTAGAGGTAACCAAACGGCATTGAAAGCTAACATTGAAGCACGCATACTCGCTAACACTTCAGACGGCATAAACTCATGGATTGAAAAGACAAGAAATAACGGCCACTGGATGTTGCTCAGTCATGTGACCAATATCAGCTTGCGGTGAGCTGCTTCCTGCTGTGCACCCACTTTCTCTCTCTCTCTCTCTCTCTCTTTTTTTTCAAACCGTTCCTTTGCTGCTATTCTCACTTATTATTATGCGGTGGCCTAGTTAGCGAGTGTTTCTCATCACACGGCAGCAGCAGCAGATGCTGGGAATAAATACAAGGACATGTTGAGGCGATGCAGGGCCTGGTGGAGGATGCTCAGGTTTATTCCCGCAAGGCCGGAAATCAACAACCCAACACTTTTTTTTTTAACTCACTGGGGGTCATTATTCTTCCCCCTCCACTCCTCTCATTCAAGCACATATGTCCTGTCTCACTCTTGATTTCCCTCCTCTCCAGCGCATACCTCCACCTGCTCTTAGCGTTCACCGCGGATCAAATGATCTGCCAACATGATTGTCATTGGGGATTCCAGTCTAACCTCATTTGTCAAAATTACCCATCCAGCATTGCTTAATAGTATGCAAGCATTTTTGTAAGGGAGTAAAAGTCAAATCAAGTACAACTTAATATCAAATGTGCTGTTTGTGCAACATACACAGATTAAATTTGGACGCATTTTTTGTTGCGGGTGCTTTGTGTAGCAGGTGTTATTCCTGCTGCAATAAAAGGGACTGCATCACCCTGCCATGAACACTGAGGTGCTTTCTTGTTCTTTCACAGCAAAACCATCACCGTTGCATCGAGCCACTGATCAAATCCCCCGGAGGATTGGAGAAAATTGAAATGAAGTGAAACTTGAAGAACAGAACACGCAACGGCAACAACGAGGCGGAATGAGAGGACGAGGCGACTGAACAAGGAAAAGGCCTCCACGCGTATAAATAATCCCTCGGGAACCCATCATCCAGTCATCGAAGGTAGCAGTGGAATTCATCTTTTAATTCTAGCGAATCGCCGGATGCTAAACGCAGTCGGATTGTATTACGCCTCAACGTATCACGGCTTGAGACAGCAATGCGTTATTGTTGAGAATATTTGGAGGCCGTCCAAGCAGTTGTTGATGGTCCAGGCTTTGTGTCAGAGTATATCCAAAAACCTTTGTGTCCATCCCTCTCATTGTCTTTTCATCATGGTTTCGTCAGTGGTAGATCACAAATGCAAATGCAAATGCATTTTTTTTTTTCAGTATCTGTGGTTTACTCGATTTATGAATTTTTGCTCCTTACTTCAAAATGGCCACCTCAGGGTTGTATCCAAGTATTTATATCTGTATATTGCCTATGACCTTATTAGCAACTTCGAGACCCTTTCTGGAATGTTTTCAGAGCAAGCACAGACACACTGACACTGAAGTGTCGATGAATAAATAGGACCCCCCCCCCAAAAAAAAGTTGTTTACTGACAGCTGATGAATAATGGTGCGGGTTAAAGATCAGGCGCCGCGTCAAATAGCTTTGCAAAGAGCGAGCGAAAGGATGATTGATTGCCGAGGAAACGTAAGGAAATAAACGCAGTCGGGGGTTCCAGCTGAAAACCCGCCATTGTGGTCCTGTCCTCGATTACTCTGTGGACTCTATTTGCGACGGGGTGGATGCTGTGCAAAGTGTATAAATGAACCAAGGTCCAATACACGACGACAGCAGCCAAAAGCGAGACTGGCAGCTGTGATCCAGCCGCTCCGTGGGGGGGGGGAATCTGTTCCCCCTCAAATTTCCGCTCACCGCTTTGGTTTACTTTGGGAGGAGTCCCAGCTGACGCGCCAGGCATCTGTCGCCGACTGCTCGGGGCGACCCGTTTAGTGAATTGTGTCACGCGGGAACGAGTGGCGGCGAAGATCACCCGACAAAGCTCGAGTTTGGACAAACAGCTAAGTGTTAAAAGATGAGAGCGCTTAGTGATATCTGGCAAAGCCAAACGTTTCAGGAACTGCATTTCGGGCGCTCTATCGTGCCTTGAAACACAAGTGATCCCACGTTCATGTTTTTCAAGATAAGAGCCATCTTTGGGCCTCAAGCTGTGTCATGTCATTCCCTGTAGAGGTTTCTGTCAAACTAAACATAAAACAAAAACAATTAAACGTCGTGTATGTCAAGCAGCCAAACAACTATCGAAAAATAACCCCGCCATCTTAATGCTAACATTCGTCGGAATGCGCCTTCTTGACATGCTAACAATTAGCATTTATGTAAAATACAGTACATCTTTATTTATATAGCGCTTTCACAACAGCGAAATATGGGAATTTAACACGACATGTAACCTAAAACATTGACAGTTGAGCAATCATGACCATATTCCAGCACACGTCGTGATGTTTGAAGCAGCTATCAATGAAAGAGGAGCAAATCCATGTGTCCTTTCACCAGTGGATCAGAGATGTCATGCTCAAAATGTGCACACGTCTGCCAGGAGCTAAGTTGTGAAAGTATACAAGAAGCTGTAGTGTCCATTGATGGGGGAAAAAAAAGAAATTGGTTCACTTCTCCTGTACCGTGTAAATCGGCTTCAATTTACAAGTGCCGACTCTCCAAGTAGCCTGAGGGGCTATTTGGTGGCGACCACTGATATAAACATTCCGGTGTCACATTAGCATTCATTTGGTGTTCCCTTTCCTGGCGAGTCTCATATTAGCAATTATTATTTTAGGTCTGGCTTGTTTGGTTGCACTCCCGGGGAATATTTCCGCCCGCAACCCCAAAGTGCACCGTTAGCTCGCCGCTTGCCACCTTTTTGTAGCGCTTCTCGGATACCTTGCTGGTTTTCAATGAGCAATGCGGTCTGCATTATTCCTGCATTTTCAAGTGCAGTCGTTACGGTGCAAGTGGATAGAATCTTACACGGGATGTAACTTTAACAAAGTGTGAGATTTTGTACGTGTGTACAAAGGCATTGAAGTGGCACTTCTTGCCAGGATTGCTGCTATTGAGGAAACCGGAGCGAAATCTACTATTTCAGCCTCTCGGCCGGCCGTCTCTATTGTGGGACAAATTTAGTGCAACATATGCGTTGAGGTGTGCTGACACACAGTCTGTCCTAACAAGTCAAGCCAGCAGGCGCCCACTGAAGTGATTTATCCCCACGTTGCTGTGATGGAAACGCCGCGCGTTCTCCGACTGGGGTCTGTTTTATTTTTTTGCATGGCGCGGGTATGAGGATGATAAAATGGCTGCTAAATGATGCGGCGCGTGCATTATTGAGGTATTGACTGATCACTGCTTAAATGGGAAAGATTTGACAGCTGAGTGTTTCATTGGCGCTCGAGGGGGAGCTGCTGTGTCACGCAGCCGAGAATAGACGGGGAGAAAACCAGACACGAAGGAAATCGCATTCTGAAGAAGTTATTATTTATTTATTTATTGTCATTGTTGTACTTTCGATTTCAGCCTCAGTCAAGGGTATTAAATGAAGGCCTCCTCTCAAATAGATGCCTCCTATAACCTCATTACATGATAAACTGTCCACTGTCGTAACCTCTGTCTCTGAAAGGGTTCAAATAATAAATGTGTACAAATCTAGTACAATTTATGAAAATTAGTCAAATGAACTTGAAGTGAATCGCAACCTTTTTTGTTTTAACAACAAAATGAGAAGTCCAGAGTACAGGTATCTGTTTCGTGAAAATTCAGTGAAAGAGAAATCTACTTAGTTACATTAATGAAGTATTTGTACTCGTTTCCCACCACTGTCGAGCGTCAGGAGTGAGCGGGTGCGAGTAGAGGAGCTTTCGGGATCTCGTTTAGCAGTGGGCGGGTTTCAAGCGTGATTAGTATTTATATGACACATCATCCACATGAGGCAGTGCCCCCCTCGTCCCACCTCCTCACGGTGATGGGCACCATCTGGCTCCCGGCGTCGGCGCCAGTTGGGAGCTCTGTGATTACGACAAAACAAGCGCTCCCTTTATTTTTTTTTTAGTCCTCCCTCCCCTCGCACCTCTTGGCCGCTCATGTTTTTCAAGCCCGGCAGTACATCTGTCACATAAAACAAACACCGGACATGGCGGCTGCACCATTTTGTGAAAGGATTATTGTAACCTCACCGGGATAGATTGGATTTATAGTCGTTTGCCCGGCAGTGGAGATTTTTCAAGTGTGCTCAACACCGGTCACTGTTTTATTTAGAGTCCCCGTCGGACGAAAAGGATTTAACGGTTGATGAAACTGTAGAGTTACTACATTGTCGTTGTGCTTTCATCAGCCTCGCTCGCACAAGCGATCCTGAAAACTCACATATAAGACAAAGAACCGCGCCGGGGCGGAACTACGTGGCCACCGCAGTTTGATCAACGTGATTCCGTGGTAACATGAATGACTTTCGTCTTACCGCCAGTTCCACGCATTCAAATGAATCCACTTTAACATACGTTGGTACTACTGAGCTACTATTGACCCCGTCATCACAATCGCGATATCTAGATGACTTGAATTAACAGTTATCACTTCCACACCTTGGCAAACTGCATACTAGGCCGAGTTGTCATTGTTTATCATAACTTCCACAGTCAGGGTTTGTTTAAAAACGTCTTTGGGAGTGAATGAGATTTTTTTTTTTTATTCATTCATTCATTCATTCATTCATCTTCCGAGCCGCTTGATCCTCACTAGGGTCGCGGGGGGTGCTGGAGCCTATCCCAGCTGTCTCCGGGCAGTAGGCGGGGGACACCCTGAATCGGTTGCCAGCCAATCGCAGGGCACACAGAGACGAACAACCATTCGCACTCACACTCACACCTAGGGACAATTTAGAGTGTTCAATCAGCCTGCCACGCACGTCTTTGGAATGTGGGAGGAAACCGGAGCACCCGGAGAAAACCCACGCAGGCCCGGGGAGAACATGCAAACTCCACACAGGGAGGCCGGAGCTGGAATCGAACCCGGTACCTCTGCACTGTGAAGCCGACGTGCTAACCACTGGACTACCGGGCCGCCCGGTATTTTTTTTTTACGAATACTGTATATGCGCACTTCATGAGGTAAAATAGAATCCCGTCAGACGGTGACGCCATCGATTGTTTGGTGTCAAACTGTTGGCAGGTGGCACAATCAATTGTTGATGACGCGTAGGGGGCGATAGGTTGTCCGGCCAAACTTGTTGATGAGGAGCGGAATTGGTCCTGTGCAGGTGGATCATTTCGGCAAATTTGCAGGCAGGCTATCAGATCGTTTGTTTTGTTTTGTTTTT
Source organism: Hippocampus zosterae (assembly GCF_025434085.1). Classification (NCBI taxonomy): domain Eukaryota; kingdom Metazoa; phylum Chordata; class Actinopteri; order Syngnathiformes; family Syngnathidae; genus Hippocampus; species Hippocampus zosterae. Next base: position 10,544,323 of record NC_067468.1, read on the forward strand.
TTCTTCCTGCGGGGGATGTTGTCAGTGAGGGAGGTATGATAACTGATGCAGTTGATTGTTTGCCACCGAGTTAGCGTCATGGTAGGGTTGATACGTTGGCGTGATAAGTTCGTTCCGGGGAGAATTGTTGACATCGCTCCAATAGGTTGTTTGGTGCGAGGCTGTCAATCGTTTTTTTTTGCACTTGGTTGTTTGATGGGACGGTGCAATCGGGCGTTCGGTGAACTCGTCGAGGGGGGGTTGTTATTTTTCTGTCAATTTGCTGGCGGGAGGGTTCCATCCGGTGATCCGTACGGAATTGTCGACAGATGTGTAATCTATCTTGAAGATTTGTTGTTTGGCACAAAGTCATTCTCGACAGCAGTGCGATTGGTTGCTAGGTAGAGGGGTTGAGATGCGGAAAGTGGGGTTAACTACAATGAAATGTCGGATTTGCATCCAAAAGGGGAAATTTGGCAGTGGGGTTAAAGTTGAATCATTCCGATCCAGTGACATTGCTGCGCTTTCCGTGCCGATAAACTGAAGTGGCGGAAAAGAGATTTTAATTCCTTCCTGCGTCCATATACATACATGCTAGTTGCTACATTACGCGCAATGAAAATCAAAGGCTCTTTAGTTGAGCATCCTGATGCCGACCGACCCACCTTTCGATGAACAAGGTTAAGTCCCCGGAGCCGCTTGACACGGAGGCAATCTTTGGGATTTGTTTTGCTCTTTCCAACACGCCGTCCGTCTATATCGGACGGGACATTGATCATCCGACAACTACGCATGGCCTCCTCCGACCAATAACACGCGGAGGCGGCCGAGTGAAGACGAGATAAATAGAAAGGAATAGAAACCCAACACCTACAAGCTGCTGCGCTTTCAGTATAAATGAATGTGAGAGACGTATTTTCACTCTCTGAAGAAAGATTTGTCAGATTCTTGACTTTGACCTTTCTCTAACGACTCTGTCAGAGCTTCCAGACCTGCTGCTTTGTGTGCGTGCGTGCGTGCGCTGCACCGCGGATGAGGCGGATAATGGAGAAGCGGTGTGTGTGTGTGTGTGTGTGTGTGTGTGTGTGGGAGCAACGTGTAAAAGGGCAGGCCAGGCAGTTCTTCTGCAGTAATCCATCTTCACTTCAGGGCTGAGCCGCCGCGCAACAGGCGCCTCGCAAGGGGACGAGGATATGCACCCAAGGCGTCAGCCTCGTTCTGAACTGCGAGGGTGAAATCAACCAGCAGCCGTCGGGGGGATTTGACGGGCCGGAGGGAGGGAGGGGGGCATGACTTGTTCGACGTACAAAGCACAACGAGAGAAGAGTGGGCACGAAAAAAAGACTTGGTTGGGGTGAAACGGTTTTGTTTGAATGACAGTAGACATACGAGTTGAATTGAAACTAACTTTGGCTTCCAACACAGGGCAGAGAATAAGTCAAATCGAGCAAGCTGCTTTTCGATTTGTTCCTACTTGCAATAGGTTAAGCGTGTTGGGAAAAGTTTGTGTGCTTAAAACTCATTCACTCTCAAAGACGTTTTTAAACGTCTTTTCAGACTTGGTCCAGAATTGGTTGGTACTGAATGATATATGGGCGGCCTGGTAGTCCAGTGGTTAGCACGTCGGCTTCACTGTGCAGAGGTACCGGGTTCAATTCCAGTTCCGGCCTCCCTGTGTGGAGTTTGCATGTTCTCCCCGGGCCTGCGTGGGTTTTCTCCGGGTGCTCCGGTTTCCTCCCACATTCCAAAAACATGCGTGGCAGGCTGACTGAACACTCTAAATTGTCCCTAGGTGTGAGTGTGAGAGCGGATGGTTGTTCGTTTCTGTGTGCCCTGCGATTGGCTGGCAACCGATTCAGGGTGTCCCCCGCCTACTGCCCGGAGACGGCTGGGATAGGCTCCAGCACCCCCCGCGACCCGAGTGGGGATCAAGCGGCTCGGAAGATGAATGAATGAATGAATGATATATATATAATCAAATCAAATCACGCGATGACACTGCAAAAAAAAAACGGTAGATTGATTGCAGACGATAAGAAACCAGCTCTCCCATTTATCAACTCCGACTTTCTACACGGATGCCGCGTGTTTGCATTGGACGTACTCGGCGATTTGCATAATATTCAAATATGAATGTCATTCTTCGGAAAGAGAGCCCGGTCGGTCCCCCGAAAGAGTTGCCTCTTAAAATTCATCTCGGTTCTATTCGCTTCGCCTCATTGCCTCTTCAAATACAGAAACGCCGTTCGCCGTCTCCTCCTCCCTTTTAACCTTGCTACTTTCTTGGGAATTCATCTTATCTCCCAGGAAGTGGGCTCTTTTCACTGGCGGTTATGGTAATGTCAGAGGATTGTCAATGTTTAATGAACGGCCCGAGGCGGGATTGTGCTTCCGAAATATCCCGGTGACCGTGAACACGGCGTATGGCTTCATCTGGTAATTTGCTTGCGCTTGTCTAAATGACGCGGCTGCCGCTCATTTGCATGCCCGTTATTTATAGCGCACGTGTGGGTTTCCCCTGAATAAAGCTTGCCTCGTGTTCCCGTTTCCTTTTGGCTTTGATGGAAGGCGGGCAAACTGCAGGTAGCTGCCTTTTCCTCTCCCCTCACATGCTGCTCCCGTTCCAGCAGACGGGGCTTTGGATCCTCACTCCCCCCCGCCACCTTCCCACCGCAGCCTTTGGGTGTGAAATAGACTTATAGCGAAGGCGCAAGAAGTCGAAAGCGCATTTGGTGTGTGAAGGATGCGAGACCGAAAGCTATCTATTGGACCGGGGACGGTCCGCTCCTTTGCGTTGTGTGAAATGCGGCGTTCCCCTGGATGAATCTCAGACAATGAGGGAGCTGTCAGCAGCTGCGGGCAAAATGTTGTAACAACGGTGGAGAGCCGGTTGACGCCTGAAACGCCTCCCTGGGCCACTTTGCGAAGTGAACGAATGGTGATGCGAGAGGCGCGATCAACCCGACGATCGCCCAATTCGGGCCATCCGTTCGCCCGTCGTCCATTCATCCATCCGGCTGCCATCCATCACTCTGCTTATGCGGTTGTCTGTAATTATGAAAACCCCGTCAATTGCCCCGCTCGCAAATCAAAGTGCCACACTCTCCATCTGTCAGTAATTCTTACAATCAGTCATTGACGTATCGATAAAGCACTTTGTCAAATCCATCCGTCCATCCTCGACCCAGGTGTCATCCCTCCCCACTTCATTATTACTTTTTAAAGCCCGGAAGCCGATGTAATTAGGTTTTAACGCCGCCCGAGTATTTGACTCCGTTAGTTATCTGAAAAGGGGGCTACGGTGAATAGAAGACTGCGTGTAGAGAGGAAAAAAGTTGAGCTCTGGAGAGTTAACCCAATTTCCCGGCCGCGCTTCCTCAAACTGCCTTTTCTGGTCGATGGCAATCGAAGGGCAGCGTGCGAGGAAGGAATGTCGTGTCAGTGCGGATGTGCGTCAGGGAGAGCTGATTCATGACGGGTGCGCGGTAAGAGTGGCGGGGAGATGAGTCGCTACTGTAGGCGCTGTCACAAATTGTTCATCGACATCACTCCCCGTCGATTTCGCGTGAGTCAAAAAAAAGCTCCGGTCCTACGTGTGTTGGAAGGCCCCGGTGAAGGAGTCCTCTGGCGTAGCGCTGCTGTGCCTGGCACGCATATGCTTATCAGAGCTGCACTCGACAAATGAGACACGCTTCGGAACTTGTTCCCGAGTACTTGTGAGAGGCTGAGAAGACCTGTCGACTTCGAACTTGTGTTGCACAAAGACAAGGAATAGTTTCTCAATAAAAACCAGAAATGAGACTTTTGAAGTGAGGTACGGCGGAGGCGAACGGTGGAGCAACTGGTCGTGTCAAGTGTTTAGAACAGGGGTGTCAAACTCATTTCACATTGTGGGCCACATACGGACTCGGTAGATGTCAAATGGGCCGAACCATTAACATTATACCATACTGTGCTATGAATCACCATAATATCATCTTTTTCCTTTGTTTTGGTCTCAAGAAGCATTGATTGGCGCTTTCATATCATTTGCTGCGTTGGGTCTATCACCGACGGTGACAGACCGCTGTTTTCTTCCCCGATCAAAACAATGTTGTCTTCTAATGTGATCAAAACAGTTTGCTCCCTAGTGGATAATCCACGAATTGCATTTTATTTAAAATATTCATTCTGTGTCTTTTATGCATTTTTTTTTTCACTTTTAAATCATCCCGCAGGCCGGATTGAACCTCCTTGGGGGCCGGTTCCGGCCCGCGGGCCGTATGTTTGACACCCCTGGTATAGAAGGAATAGAGTTACCACGGCAACCCAATCGAATACAGGTTATGGGTATGTAGAGGAATGCAATCTGATCGCCTGCAAATGGCGGTGCGGACAAATGACAATATTGAGAATCAGACACTGTAAATGACAGCGCGCAACTGAAACGGTACGAAAATCGGCTCGCCGTCGTTGCACTTGGACGAAGGAGTCAGATCTGGGGCCAGAACAGTCCATTTTGTATCTACGCGTGCAAAATAGACCCTTAAACCGAGGGCAGACAGTTTTGTTTCATGATGTAACAAAAACAAAAAGTCAATACGCGTTATCTTCCGTTTGGGACATGCAGTGCACTGAGGCAATGAACTTAATTTGCGCAGCGGCGTAAGACTGTCAGCGCGCGGCCCAAAACGGCACGCTCGCTTATCGCCGGACGTGTCATCGTCATCATCCGTGTTTGTGGACTGATGCATCGTTTTGAATAGATTTACTTTTCCTCTTTCCCGACGGGTGTGTTCAGATTCACAGCCCCAGGCCACGATTAAAAACTCAGCCCAGTCGCACCAGTTTAGATTTTTCTTTCGGACTTTTATATCCGAAATTTTGATTTTTATTCATTTTTAATTTTATTTTACGTATGCACGACCATCAGCATCGGGATTTATGCAGAATAGTCGCTACCGACCCACAATGCCCGCTTGTACAGCGTGAGCAGTCAAGTTGTTAGCTTTGACTTAACGTCGTGGGCGGTTTATTTGTGCAGCGTGTGTTGTGATTTAAAAAAAAAAAAAAATGTTCTGGAATCGCCCCCGCTGAAGCCTTTTCTCAATTATCTACCTCTCAACGTGGGCGATGAGGGATTGCCTGTGGAAAAAAAGGCAAAACACCGGCTGGACTTTGACTTTGGCCGCAAACGTCGGGTCCTGAGAGTCATTAATCGAGGTGCAAGCGGTTCGCTTGTTGGAATACCCCCTCATTCCCCCCCCCCCCCCCCAGCCAAATGCGTGATGGAGCAACCGAGTGAGAAGGAGCAGAGATAAAGCAGCAGAGTACAGATCTGATTAGGCCGCACTCCACAGGGATTAAGCACAACAGCTCCTTGTTAGGATCCACTTTACTCTCACGTTGGGCCATTAGTAACAAGAATGATGACACCGAGGGGGTGGGGTGTGGTGGGGTGGGGGGGTTGCTAATTAACTCTCCTGCATGGTCACACGATCGGATTCTACATATTAATACGCGATTAATGCGCCACCGATGCCCGATAAATAGTGTTGGACGTGCCGTGCATTATTCTCGCCGTAATAAGACGCTTTTATTTATTTATTTATTTTCGAAGCCTGAACGAATCAAATGTTTAATTACGTCGCGAGGGGATCCCCACACCCCCACAGTACAAAGTGTTCAAAATGTAATGTTCTGTTGCAAGTTGCATTTGCATGCAAAGTGGCATCAGCAGTTTACATAAGTTCTGCCCTGGAAAGAAGTTGAGAGAACAAAGCCACGCACACACTTCAACACAATGCATCATGGGACGTGTTCAGTAAAATGTCTGCCGACGAAAAATAAACGTTATTATGAAGTCACGTTACCTGCGCCGATACTTAGTTCCGGCGACTAAGTGAACTGATTGATGAAACGAAGTAAAGTCAAGTGACCACTGTATAGTTTTTTGGGCAATCCCAAAATGCTGCTTTTGTATAAATAAGGAAGGCACGGCCTGTGCAGGATGCAAAATGGTTGCTGAAATGCGTTTCCAAAGCTCACAAAGGATAAGCCGTAAAGATAGCGAAAGGATTGATGTGTTTCGGGAGCTTTCAAAAAAAAAGTTGTGTTGCATTTGATGTTCCAGCTGGGTCAAAGCGGGGTGAAGGCAACATTCTGCTCTGAAATCACTCGCATTCCTCCAAACTCTTTTTTTTTCCCCTCCTCCGTTTCATCTCCACTGATGTAATGTGCTCAAGCTCCTCTTCTTCTCTCTTTTTTTTGTGGGGGGGGGATTGATGGAATCTGTCCTGTCAAATGATACGGCTTCTCCATCACACTGCTCATTTACCACCACCACCCCACCCCAACTACCACTCTGCTTTTTTCTTCCCCCATCGTCTTGGCCAAGCAGACAATCCACCCCATCATGCATTAGCAGGAGGCTTGACAGATGAGACGACCCCGGCGCAATCGTCTCATCTGATCCGTGAAAGCGCGGTGTGTCGATGATGACTAATGTCTGATTAAGGGAGCGCAAGAAATGCCCCCGAATCATTTCAAATCCGCGTGCGTGTATGATCACTTCCTAAAAAGTGGGTGCTCCTGCTCTGTATGGGTTCCATCTGCCCGGATGAATGTCAATTTACTTTCAAGCTGAGAGCTCTCGACTACTACTATATGACTCTTTCGACGAACTCCATTCTTTTAACCCCACACTGAGTGTCAAATTTGGAAAGCTGGAGTATATTTGTGGTTATAATGGGAAAAAAAATCTATATATTTTAGAGTTGCCTATCTAATATGGCTGTATTTACACTGACGCTCCACACTAGGCAGTGACAACACAATCATTAATTTCAATGACTTCAAGCTGGCATTGCTAATGTATCGCAAATCGGCGTTCGGATGATGCCTTTGACTTTGACTTGTGAGCAAAAATTTGAGATACGAGCCCTGTGTGGTGACACTGAACTTCATCAGTGAAACCTAAGCTGGGGGGGAAAAAAAGAGGCTTCAAGTAGTCTTACACCACTCCCAATAGAAATTTACTGTCCAGCTAAACGTAAAACAAAGAGAATTAGGGGGGGGGGGTATCACAATCTTTTAATGTCCACTATCTTAAATACCACTTAATGTGAAAGGCAAATGAATGGCATCTATGTGGCTGTGTTGTCACGTTGTAAGGAACCGATATCTGAACACAAATGGTGCAGCAGCACAAGTAATCAAATTACTGAGTCATAGACAGTAGATGAGTAAAATTTCATTTTTACTATTTAGTTTTACATTTTGTATATTAGTACATTATTGACATGCTATTTTGAGGCTCCCAGTAATTACAGCAACTATATTCGCTACAATCGGACATTTTTCTATATCTTGATGCCAGATCGTCATACCATTGGTTGACGTGAAACGTGTCTGTGGCACAAAAATAGGTTGGGGGACACAAACAAATCATTGCGTAGATCCCGAACAATGTTGTGATCATGTAGTAGGTTGACTTGGGGAATGATTGCATTTGTTTGCCAATCAGACTAATGTCAATTATCTCGCATAGCCATGGGAACCATTTCTTTTAGCCTGCCTGGATAATGAGGCGATGAACGCGCCTCTAAATCTAATTGCGTTACGCCATCAGTCCAACTCGTGTACCTGCCACCTTCCCCCAGACTCTCACTTAAGAGGATGGATGACCAACCCGAAGCTGTTCATTATGTTTCGGTTGCCGAAGAGGTATGACATTGTTTGCCTGACATGTTTCCGCTCTGAGATGTCGAGGTGAAAGCCTAAATCACCTCCATCGCAATTAAAATGAGATTTGTTGCTGCTAGTCATGTGCGCGTCGGCTCTCTTTCCCCTGCGCTGCTTGCTCCCGCACTAATAACCCTATTTTGGTTTGGTTGTTAAACAGAAAGGCTCCAACAAAAATAGCTGTTGTGTATTCCTGATCTGGGCGGCCCGGTAATCCTGTGGTTAGCACGTCGGCTTCACAGTGCAGAGGTACCGGGTTCGATTCCAGCTCCGGCCTCCCTGTGTGGAGTTTGCATGTTCTCCCCGGGCCTGCGTGGGTTTTCTCCGGGTGCTCCGGTTTCCTCCCACATTCCAAAAACATGCGTGGCAGGCTGATTGAACACTCTAAATTGTCCCTAGGTGTGAGTGTGAGCGTGGATGGTTGTTCGTTTATGTGTGCCCTGCGATTGGCTGGCAACTGATCCAGGGTGTCCCCCGCCTACTGCCCGAAGACGGCTGGGATAGGCTCCAGCACCCCCCGCGACCCTAGTGAGGATCAAGCGGTTAGGAAGATTAATATTCCTGATCTGAAAGTTTTTGCGAAACGGGCGGAAAGTATTTTGGATGACGATGGACATTTTGGACCTACATGCTCCGCTACAAAAAGAAACAAAGAAAGACTGCGGATTTTTGGCCAGGTAGCAAATGCCTCGGTGGTTGGGGACCACTGCATTACAGGACGCATGAGCAAGCTTCCTGACTCTGGCCGTTTTGCCCCAGAATGTCTTTGAGAGTTTAGACATTTTACTGCACCTTGCAAAGATTCAAGACATCCTGTGCTGGATGTGGCAAAGCAGCCCCAGATCATAACCGAGCTTCCTCCATGCTAATTCAAATGCCCCACTTTTGCCTTATCTGTCCAAAAGATTTTCTCCCAGAACCGTCCTGGCTTGTCAACCATTTTGCCTACCAGTTTATAAGGCATTTTCCTTTCATTAAATTATAATTCCGCACGCTACGTTGCAGGTTTCACCACGGACACTCAAGCGCGCCGTGACTCGGAGAAGCGACTCCGCGCCCGTCGCGGCAATGAAACCATACGACCAAATTCCCCAAACGTGATGTGATCCGCAATGACAGCGCGATGCACAATAACTGCGCGCCGAGACACGCAATGTGCTCTCGTTGCCTGAACATATAATACGAGGGACGCGGCAAATAACCACACGAAGGTTGATTTTTACACTGCAGGTCCAAGTGCGGAGTTTCAACCGAATGTGTGCGTCCGATTTTTATTTTATTTTGGGGGCGATTGACTGTTTCTTGTCCATGTCAAGTCATACGTATCCCATATATTGCATGAAACAATCTGCATGCACAAAGGGCTTTTAATTATTTATCTGACCAAGAACCAAATACATTTTCCCTATCGAAATGAATTATAATGCCATTAATCCGTTCCAGCACCCCAAAGAACAGATATTCTTTAAATTTTGGATTTTTATCCACATTTGCAGGTGAATCCGATCTGAAGATATCCAAGCCCGTGTGTTTTGGTTTGGGGGGGGGGGGGGGGGGGGGTTCTGTCTATGGGATCATGACGCATATCCGAAATTTGACACTTGAGAGCAAAAACAAATAATCCGAATTGTGTCACTTAAACCTTGCATTCCCATACCTGTAGATGATGCACGCGCAGTCTCTGCAGGTCCCGCAGTTCTCAATGTCCTGACCGGTTCGGTATGAATGTCTTCTATGGAAAAGCATTGAGATGACATATCAGGGGGCAAAAGGATGTTAGTGTGTGCATGCATATTTGTGCGTGTGCGGGAGAACCGAGCTTGTGCACGGAGGGGGGGGCTGAGTGTGTGTTTAAGTGAGAGGGCCCGTGAGAGTGGCTGAGAGTGTGTGAATGATCGCGTACGTGCGTATGCGTGAGCGTGCAAGCGTGTTTTTATCTCTCTACTGAGCGAACACACAAAATTTTTTTTTATCAATCCCCTGATCATTTTTTAATGAGCGCTACTCAGCCCAACCATATCTCCTACCCTTCCTCCTCCAACTGTTATGTAACTCATGAGTCACTACATCACTCCAGGCATAAAATAATGCTTATGAGGTAAAAGTCTGCGTGCATTATACCGAGCCCCATCACCGCGTTCCGATGCCGGAGCACGCAAAACGGCGGCGAGAAACCGCCAAAGTCCGCGTCGCGTCGGCATCGATGCGCCCTTGGGATTACACGCCTCAGACGCCAACCGTATCTCTCATCGCGTTGCGGCGATAAGGCGTCAGAGATGACTAAGAAGATTTATTAAACGAAAATGAGAGTTTTAGCGACATCCCAAACCGCCGACGTGAGATGGAGACGCCGATGTATTTATTTATTTATCCCCCCCCCCCCACCCTCACGGCAGCGCGGCGGTCCGTCGATCAAAAAGTCTGACGTTTTGACTGATGCGTCAGGAATACTTTCTGTGGCATGACTGACATGAGAGCTCGTCAAAATAACTACAGATGCTCCCTCCGCCCCCAACCCTCCGTGCCTCCTGCCAGGCGATATTTCATGTTCCTCCTCTTGACGCTCAATCTGCTCCAACGCGGTGTTTGCCTTCGGGGGGGAGGGGGGCTCGCCATGTTTACTTTGTGCTCGGTTAAAAGTTGTCTGAGGTATAAATAGTTGAGCGGGATCGTCGATGTAAAGCTGTTTGATCGTTTATTGGATATCGTCGATATCCGGCTCAAGGTCCCTGTGCTAGGTTATCCTTTTACTACTCATAAGACGGTTCAGTTTGAGGTGCATTGATGAATCCATAACTAATTGATTATCAACTTAATCTATGTTTATTTCAATAAACGATTAGCCCTTTAGAGATGTTATTTTAATCCAGTCAGAAGACCATTGCAATCAAGTCCAACGGAGATAAAATGACAGATAAGCTTCTCCTGGTCTGCTTGGAGAATGCAAACCCTTCAAGGACAAAAATGTGCAATTGCCATCGAAGTTTCAAAATCCCGCTGTTTGGTTCACCTAAGAGTCAATATTAGATTTTTACATTTGAGCGTCTGTCTCCTTGAGCGTGCAATATTAGCTGTCACGGAATAAAACGGCAGGTACTCTCATGTCACGCTGGCATTGACTTTGCACACGAGCAGTCCTTCATCACTTATATATTCCTACTGAGTCTTCTTCACGTCAGGCTGCAGACGACCAGATGGCTCCCTCGCCCAACACCCGGTCCCGTAGAGGCCCCCGCCTAGCTCGGGTTTACAGCTCTATTAGCCCGAAGCGTCTGGTCATATATTTACACGTTGAAATATGGCTAAGCTCCCATTTGACCTCAAGCTTCAATGCTTAAACCCAGACTAGCGGCTTGATTTAACCTCCAGTTTAGTAAGCTTCGACATTATTGTTGAATTTACGCTCTTATCTCTAGAGGATTACACACAACAATCCTGGATCGTAAATCCAACTTCTGTGAAAATATGCCTTCATTTATTTTGGCCTAAAATGGAGGTTAAGACAGTAAAGTAGATGTCATAATTGTTTCATCATCCAATCTGACTGAAGTCTCTCCCTAGGTTTAAATAGATGATGCTAAATTCACCGTATTCATGTTTACCTTAAAGTACGGCTTTACCGAGAATGGTGTCTTATTTTTTCTCAAGTATATCTTTCATCTGTGATGCTTGTGTCCATGTGAACCATCCATTTTCTCTCACGCCGATCGTTATTCGGGCCATGAGTGAGCTGATGCCAATGCCACATAACAATGTATGTTACCGGAGCCAAGATCTGAACCTCAAACCTCAGAACTGTGAGGCAGACATACGGACTAGAAATAATAATTTTTCGCCTCACCCGTCTCGCTCAGCCTCCTTCTTCTCCAAATCTTGAATGACATCCAATAGGATCTTGATCGTATTCTGGCTGGTCTCCAGGACGCCCTCCAGACTGTGGAGATGGTTCTGCAGGCTGCGAATGTCATGCAAGGGCCCGTTGGGGCCCAAGAGCTTCTCTGTAACTCGGGCCGGGTCCAACTTACACCTGGCTCCGGACATTAAACCCCCCAGAATCTCCTTGACCTGTCTCAGCGTGTCAGCTTGGGTGGGGCTCAGGGCTTTCTCCCCGGACACGACGCAACCCTTGGCCCCAGAACATCCCTGCTGGTTTGGAGGGAGAACGTGTTGGCTGCAGGGAGCGTTGGATCCCGCGCAGAGCATTTTGTGTAGTACCCCAAGCTGAGCCTGGGCTGAGCTGAGACAGCTGGGCTTAAAACAGGCCTTGGCGGGAGTGGATGGCTTTTCTGCCTTTGCCGCACAAACTGGTGGAGTTTTAGCCCTGTGCTTAGGAGAGCCGACTCCCTCACAGACTTTGGGCGTGTCTGCGCATTTCGCAGCTTCTTTCTCCTTCTCGATGGCCTTGCTCTCTGTCTTGAGCACGGGCGCTCGGACTGCAGCCTCCGGCGGGTCATTTCCTTTTTTACGTGGCGTGTAGGGCGGCGGCGGCGGTGCGGGAGGTGGTAGTCGAATGCCCCTCTTATCCTGAGCATTCAAGGGCACCTGAGAGGGAGGCGTGTACGGCGGTGCGGCTCGAAACGAGTACAGAGGGACGGCTTTTGTTGGTGTCGCGTTTGGAAGATTGCTCAGTGGCAGCGGCAATGTGCTTGTTGTTAGTTTGGGTACCGAAGAGGAGTAGGGTGCTATGCCTATGCCGGCCGAGGAGGCGGGATGCAAAGCTTGACATGGAATGTTACAGTGAGCTACAGTTTGGATAAGGGTGGTACGCATAGGGCTAGGAGGATTTTGGTTAGGGTCTGCTGCATGGCTTGCAGCGAAATAAGAGATGGAGGTGCAAGACAAAGCGGCTTGTGTCACGATTGTAAGTGGTGTTTGATTTGGAGCCGGAGAGGCATTTGGTGGCTGTGGTTGAGCACTGGTTTGGTTTATGGAGTCACATGGAGAAGGGGTCGGACAGGTGAGGGGAATTGGGGATGTCATGTTTGGGACGGGGGAGGCGCAGTTCGCAGTCAGGCATGCCGGTGTAGCCGGCAATGGATCAGACTGGACGAACGGTGCACTGGAAAACGCCGACGGGGTGACGTGAGTATAGTATGAGATGGGCTGCGGGATCACAGTGGGTGCGGAGCAAGAACTGGGCAGGGGTGCCGAGGGAGTTGGTGGGGGGACGCGAGCCGGCTCGATTGATGGCTCTTTGCATTCATCGGGGCTCTGTGTTGGTGCCCTTGCGGGGGGCGGAGATGTCGAGTAAGGCACGGTAGTTATTTGTGAGGGGGGAGGGTCCTGTATCCCATTCGGAGGCACGGGACTCACAACTTGAAAGTGATCTGAGTTTGTCGATTGTGGCGGAGGAGGAGAAGGACCGGGGCAAGAGGTTTGTGTCCGGGATGGTTGATGGTCTGGAGGCAAAGGCAAGAGAGAGTCCGTTTGTATCCGAGTGGTGCGCTGAGCAATATCTAAAGGGATGGTCGAATTGGAGTCTCTGTTTTGAATCTGGACTTCAGACTGTTGTCTGTCCTCCGTTTGACTTTGTGTCGTACAATATTTTAAACAGGCAGACGTGCACTCGTTTTGAACTCGCGAAACGCAAAGTCTGGCGTTTGTAGCCGGCAGTGTTGAATGAGGGCTTTCAGTCTGAGTAGGGGTGGTGCAATAGTGCACTTCTTTTCCGGGATCGCTCGTTGTCCTATTCAGACGCTTTCTCCTCCGGACCAGCGAGGGAGTAACACTGCCCTGCCGCTTGGGGCCATCTCGGCAGGATGGGGTCGTGCAACGGAATGGCTCGGTGTTGTGAAGGACCGATGGAGGACAACTGTGCCTGGAGTTTTTTGTGACAGCGACGGTTGATTTCATTTCCACCTTGGAGGATTTCGACCTCCGTTCAAGCCCAGTTCGATCCACAGGCCCTTCAGGACAATTCAGATCCTTGGAGCCAAGGAGGGCCACGTGGTTGTGTGAAAGGTACTCATCCTGGGAGTCGTGTTCATCATCGCCGTCTATGCCCAAAGAATCTCCCACGCTGTGACTACGGGTGTGTGTGGAGGAGAGAGACTTTTTCAGGCATGGCGAGGTCTGGATGGCTGTGCTGGTGCTTGGCTTGCGCGTCATTGGCAAGGTCAAGGAGTTGGTCTGCGGCGGTGCCCAGCATCGACGTGTGGGCCCTGGCGTCAGTGGATGGGGAGGGGCCCTGGCCAAGAAAGCGGCCACAACCTCTATTGTACTCGCCATGTCACCACGCACTGCCCCTACCACAGAGGTCTGACCTGGTAGGCTGCCGGTTCGTGGTCCATCCCGATCCCCCCACGGTCCCTTGGGGGACTTGCTGCCGTGTTTGTGCAGAGGATGAGGACTGTCGCAATCCGCCGTCGGCTTCTGATGGCTGCTGTTCTCACCCGTGCCGCTGTTGCCGCTGCTGCTGCTGCCATCCTCCAGGTCTTTGAAGCGGACCTGGTGGGTGCGGTTGCGGCGCCGCCTCAGGCGGCTCTCAATATCCGGGGAGTCCCGATTGAGAAGCACAGAACGCACGGTCATTGTCCCGGATTTTTCGACCAGGGCACTTTTGCCGTTGCTTTGGCCCGTCAGCAAGAGGTTGGGCTCTTTGCTCACCATTGCTTTGTCCACTCGCTCTCCCCCAACATCCAACAACTCTGCGGGCAGGCGGATCTGACGCAAAAGGCCCGGCGTGTCAGTGCATCACCAAGGAAATTGAATTTCCGTTTGATTTATCGGCATTGAAACAGCAAGAGATCTGGACTTTGTGTTGACCGGCCTATGGAATAACAACTGTTTTTTTGGGGGGGCTCGTGCACAGGTTATCCCTCGTCTTTAACCCAAGGAAAAGTCATATTCACAGGTCGAGATGATAAAGTCCTTTATCTTTTACCTGTATAAAAATAAATGCGTGCAGTCTAAATATTCTTCAAACAGCCTCATGCCTCCTGTTGCTCTCGCTCCCCATTCATCTGCGGGAAAGATTCCAAGCGAATAAGCATGGGGGATGCAACCTGTCCTTCGGTTTTGTGTCCATCACATTGGCTATTCGACCTCTCCAATTGCGTTGTCCTCCGGGCCATCAGAAGGAAGGACGGCCAAGTTATAGACCGGACCCGCTCGGCTCTCCATCACGCCCTGCGTCATTCGGCTTTTGTGGCTCTCGCTTTCTTGGTTTTATTGCCCTCCCCTTCAAAACTCTTTTCTTCTTTTGGCCCTTCTTTCACCGAGTCATTTCCTTGTGGCTCAATACAGTAGAACCTCCTATTAAAAACAAAAAGAGAGAGAGAGGGGGAGGTGTGAGAGACTGTAATTGTTCCCATATTATTGCGATTCCATTGAAACACAGCACGCTTCTCCCTCGGCATAATGAAGAAGCGATAAGGTAGGCTGCGGTTTTAAAAATGCATGAGGAGCCGGGTCAACGCAGAATGGAGGAAGAACAGATCAATCAGCCAATGTAATGACAGGGTGGAGGTGGCAAAAGAAAAGACTTGACGAACACAATCGCGAGGGAATGGAGATTGTAATTAAAGCTCATTCACGCAGACTGCGGGCGACGCCGTTTATGTACGTGGACTCGTGTCACCGTGGCGGCACCGACGTGACTCAACGCAGCATGTTGTGACTCTCGTCATATCCCTCACATGCGTGCGTGCGTACGTCATTTCTCCTTTCCGCCATGTTTGGGAGTCGGCGGCGGCGTTTCCGGGCGTCTTGATGATGCGCCGCGTTGACACCACCCTTCCCTGATTCATCTGCTCGCCGCGTGACAGTCCGTCCGCCACGCTCGGCCGTGCTCTCGTCACTTCACAATTCGACACCGCGTCAGCCGCGACACCCCCTCCCCCTCCAATTTTCCGTCCGTCCCGCTGACACTCGGTGGGTGTGACCAAGACTCGGTTAACTGAAGTCGATTCAGTTACGTTATGTGTACTTTAGTGGAGTATTCCTTTCTCTGACGCACTTCGTTATTTCCTACATTTAAAAATAATTGTCTGTGTTTTCTCGAAAATAGATTTTTTTGTCACCAGGGCCGATGACTGCACAACTTACAGCTAACGGCGATGGGGATCTTGATTGATTGAGAGCTTTGGCTATTGTGAGCCCGTCAAAATAGGGACAGCGGCGACGTGAACCAGGGCACACGAACACATTTTACAATTGGCTTTTTGAAGGGAATTGCTCCATGTTGTCATTTCCAAGAATGATTTGCGGCGTCTGCATTGTCCTTTGTCAGCCTCAAAATTGCCACGCTCTGTTTACAAAAATCATGTATCTGTTTAAAAAAACAAAACGGAGGTAATGCATAGTTTTATTTTTCAGTTTTCATCATTAGCTAACTTCCGTTAGCAAGTTGACGTTAGCCATTGGCATAGCTAATTTTTCTTGTATTATATGAAACTGACAGGAACATTTCAGGTTGTACTTTTTTTTAAGGAGTTAATTTCACAGACACTTTTACTGAAATACCACTTGTGAGTACTTTTGACACCTCTGCCATCCGATAACCTCTCCTAACTGACTCCCTCCCCCCCACCGTTCATACTCTGCGGCCGCGGTAATTAGTGACGCCTTCGCAGCTTCCAGGTCATTTCGAGAGCGAGCGAGGAAGCGACACCCGAGGGCCTGACACTTTTTATTTACGCCTCTCTCTTTCTCTCTGCAGCTCGCAAGGGGTGGGGGGGGGAAGCATCTTTGTCACATCCACGCAAAAGCACACTTATTGGGAGGAACAATGATTAAAGACTTAGCCCCGAGGCCAAATATCAACGGCGCACGCTCGTATACGCTAATGGATTTAGGGATGAATGACGGTGATTCCTGTTTATTTTTATGTTCTTATCGGCGATGAGCCGCTTACGATGATTCACCTGGACTACTAAATCATCCCCGGGTACAAGGGCAAAAGTATACGGGGGGAGCGCATACTTAACAAGGTCAACCTGCTCCGACGCAACAACAGCAGTTTAATGGCGGTAGGAGTCATATCGTCTTGGAATCGCAACATCGCAATTGTTTCGATGACATGATACGGGAACGGAGGCTCTGTCATTGCCATGGCGACCCCGCATCACCCACCTTAATGGGCCGTAATATTGGCAGAGCGGCAGGAAATGATTCTCATGTTGCACCGACGTCACTGCGATGTTAGCTTTTGGAGCCGTGAGCGGTGCTTGTGCAAATTTCCGATTGGAGGACGTGATACTTTACTTAGGACTGGCTTCTGTGACCATGCAACAAGGGCATGGCGAGCACCCAGTGCACACGTGACGCACACTTGACCATCTGTCCATAGACATTCAAGAGTCTCATCTTTCAAACCAGAAATTCCCTCCAAATGCAACAAAAAAAAAAAGATCAGCAACCCCAACTCCCAGACCACGCACCGGCACCGGTCCGTGAGCTATTTGATACCAGGCTGTGCACAGAGACCGAATCGAAAATATTTAATGATCACCAACTTTGGAATGATTTTTTTTTGTTGTATTTAATTCGGGGTGGTCCACTCGCCTGACGTGGGATCGGTTCACGGCGTGGATGTGGGTGTGAATGGTCGTTTGTCTCTCTATGTGCCCTGCGACCGGTTCGGAGTCTTAGTTTGCCTTCCGCCCAAAGTCAGCTAGGATAGGCTCCAGCAACTTTTCAGGATAAGCGCTGTTGAAAATGGATGGATGGATTTTATTTTTTAGCCGTGCTGTACGGCTACGTGGTCATGCAGAGTCGAGAACCGTATCCTGCCAGAATGGTTTTTATCTGCAAGAGGGAATTTTCGAAAGTATAGAACTACGATTATATTACATAAGATTCACGTTCATATCGGGGTCGCCAACCTTTTCGAAACTGTGAGCTGCTTCTTGGGTACTGATTGACGCAAAGGGTTACCAGCGGGGAAGCAAACCTCATTTTGTGGAAGTTGATCAGTGTTTTTCAAAATTAGTTTTTTGAACCCTTTCAGGGACAGCGGCTACTACAGTGGACAGCTTATCATGTTATCAGGTTACAGGGTTTTTTTTTTTTTTTTTGGTGCGTTGAAAGGGTTACACCTCACCCCGATGGGCATCAATTATATGCCACTTTTCGCTAGCCTCCACCCTATTCTCCGCGAATAGCGGGGGTCCATTTTTTTTGTTGAAAAATCAAGACATTTGATTCTTGCTTGATCATAATGTAAGATGATTTGGAAATTCTATTCAGTCATAGTTTGCCATATAGTTATTTCCCTGCTCAGTCCCCAACCCCCATGAATAGTTTTCCTGTACTTATCACTTTCCTATTGCATAAGCTTAAGTTCCAGCTTGTGCACAAATTTGGGTTTGTTACCGCTGTAGGGACGGACGCAACTCCCATCAATAACCAAGGTCTCCTTGTAAAAAAAATAAAAATAAAAATAAAAATACTCCCTCTCTGTCGGTGGAGCCTGGCAAAGCCACTTATTCGCGGCTGCTGCTTTAATAGACCGTATTCTGACCTTGGATTTTTCTACTTTAATCTTTCGTGGCTTCAACCATGTTGCCGTCCTTCTGATTTTTCATTAACATCCCGTATCTCTCAAGTCGTCTGGCTTTCTTGTAAGGGCGAAAAGAAAAAAAATACGTTTCAACCTTCACCCTGACAGATTTGCCTCTCAGGCTCCATCCCGCCATTCACGTGACCGTTCCCCCTTTCATCATTCCCCCCACGGTGTCATCCTCATCCTCTCCCTTCTATCTTTCTTCCATCTTCTTATCATGCCATGCCACTTGTATCACTCTCGCTCCCGCCGACGCTACAACGCAATTTTACATTGGACCCACCGCCACCATTAGAACCTCACGCTTCCACCCCCCTGCGCCCCTCCAGATCAAAAAATTTACGCCGACAATTTAATGAATGCATACCCCGGCTGGCTCCCGCGGCCCAGGCCGGCCCTTCCCTACATGTGACATTTTCATGTTGAGGTTTATTGGCAGGCTGGAGATAAATCACCGGGCAAGAGGAAGAAGGTGTGTGAGCGCATAATGCCACAGTTGGGCTCATAACTCTCGGAGGTTATTATTTAAGCTTCACCACAGCCTGCTCGCCGGCTGCTTACCCATTCGCAGGAGGCTTTTCTGTCAGCGTTCCCGCTCCTGATGATATCAGGTCTCGTCTCATCTCGCTTTTAAGACTCATCTTGTGCATTTATGGTGACAGCGCTTAAACGATTTGGGAATTGTACACGTTTTCCAGGATTTCTGATGATCCTTCAAAAAAAAAAGTCTTCATTTTTATTTTCCCAAATGAGGTCCTTAATTATCCTCACGAATGACAGTCAATCCGTAATTTGTCCACTCTCAGTGGTCATATTTAGTAGTCTTGAATGCACAAGACTCATCTTGTGCATTTATGGTGACAGCACTCAAACGATTTGGGAATTGGACACGTTTTCCAGGATTTCTGACGATCCTTCAAAAAAAAAGTCTTCATTTTTATTTTCCCAAATGAGGTCCTTAATTATCCTTACGAATGACAGTCAATCCGTAATTTGTCCACTCTCAGTGGTCATATTTAGTAGTCTTGAATTTGATCCAAGTGGCCTTTAAAAAAAAATTTAATTCCTCTTCCTTTAAACTTGCAAATGCCGAATGAACATGTCTGATTTTTTTTCTTCCTGTTAATCAGTTTTCACCAGCATTAAAGCACCACAAAAAAAAGAATGAATTACTTTACTCATCATGTTTTGTTTTTTTCAATTGATCGGAATTTTGTCAAATATTGCAATTGGCGTCGGCCTACAAAATCACTTATCAGTCAGGCCCGAGTAATTCGTAATAACGACGATAAATTTCTTCATTCCTCTTATATAGCTCTTGTCCTCACGAGTGAGCATGAAGCCTCGAGGCGCGGTACGTCATTGACTGGTCGCTCGCCATTCTCTCTGGCACATATTCAAACAACGATTCACACCCACGTTCATACTTTGGCACGATCTGGTCTTCAGTGAACATCACGTGTTTTTGGGCAGTTTGACCTTTCAAATGACCTTTTGTTATTTTCTTTGGATATGCAGTTTATTCGTGTGTGATCACACCAATCCAATATGACATTTATTCCGTTCACCCAAATGACGCGACATAATTGATGGCAAATTATTTGTGGAGCCCCAATGTGGCAATCACCGTTCTAGCTAAAACTAGTACGACCTTTGTGGCACAGGTTAGAAGGTGCAGTGTGTTCTTTTGTTGTGCTACAACAGCAACAACAACAAAAAGTCTTGTCATATCGCCCGGACATGGTCTGATTTGTCACGCAGCGCGAAGATTCGGAGGAGGCGGCAAATAGCGGAAGAGGTTTGAAGGAGAGTAGGTAGACACGCTCGGTTATATTTAGTGACGTTGCGAGACCAAGCGAGACAAGTCCGACCAAGTGTGATGGAGGAGGCGGTAAAAGACAAGGCAACCAGGGGAGGGTGGGGAGCACAAAGAGGAAATGTCACGGCTCGGGTTCAGTGGAGTGGTAAATCAGGAGCATCAGCGTGTCAGGGCGTTTAAGGAGGAACTGTAGAGGAACTAAGAAAAGCGAAATCATCAGCGATTGGGCTCGGCAAACACGCCGCCGTCGCACGGATTTACAACCGCGACGCACACCGAGCCTTTGCGTCGTTTCGAGATGTGCTTGCAGATTGTTATTTTGTCAGCTCAGCATTGGGAAGCCTCGTGGGGGAGGTGGGCTTGTTTTATTTGACGCGCTGCAACTGGCAAGGATGTTGAAATGCAAAAAACACGCAAAGGGGACAGCAAGGAGGCGTTCGGGATGCTTGACACGACTTTAGTTTCTTCCGTGATTACACTTGCAACTCAACATGCTCTTATATCTCAAATCATCTTTCCCCATTGAAATGACAAGAAGTGCCATTAATCTGTTCCAGCCCCCCCCCCCACACCCCCCAATTTCTTTTTAACAGGAAAAATAGCATCCGACAATATTATACTTGTGATGACATGATTGATTATTGTTGAGATCTAAGCAACTTTTGCCATTTTTTTTGCTTCAATTCAATGAGTATTGCGCTGCGCCCTCTGATTTTCACACCTTGACCACTTGGTGGCAGTATAATAAAGACATGACTACATGGAGTCAATCAGAACTCTCGTTAGGCTGCAGTATGTGATCGTCATACTTTGCAGTGGATAAAGAATCTATGCATGCGATTATTGTTATATTAAGTCGTCATGTCTTGCGGAATGTCACCGCAGCACGTCCAGAAAACGTGAGATGTGACATTTCCAATGCAAAGTTCCTTGGCACCAATTTGCCACAGGATGGCGCCAAAGCTCTACTTTACTATCAGACAAGACTTTGGCAGCATCTTGCTCAGAAATCGCTCTAGTGAACACTGTACCTGGCTCTACTCAATACCTGATTGGTTAATTGATAAGGGGGTGTGGCTTAGGGCAATCTGGACGTTGTGAGCGTTATTTCCTCGCCACCGTAGGAAGTCCGGGGAAAGTTAGCGAAACTCGATGGGAACATAGCGGAGCATTTAGCTGCTGAAAAAACTAAATGTTTCCCTCGGGCTTGTCACGGAGAGAAAAACAGAAGCGTAAGGAGAGTGATAATTGGAGCACTCCGGGTGAATGCTAATGACGGCGCGTGTCTGCTGCGCGTCGGCACGGGCAAATGTTTGTGAGCTCAACTTTGCCTTTGAACATAAGAGCGGATAAAAATCATTAGATGGTTCCACACGCGCATTGTTTTGCTGCCAAGGAGTTCAAATAGCATTTTAATTTGGATTCCTGCAAATAATGGATATCTGGAAGGCACGACCGCAATTTGGCTGAAGAGGTTCCGACGTCTTTGTAGCATTTCCACACACGCCGGATTGTTTATCTTACCTCTCTGGCACACATCTTTACACTTTAAGCTGAGAATTTGTGTTGATTTGAGTGGCAGTTGTAATCACTCTGCTTTTCCCCAAGGAAGTTCAGATTGCTTCCAACTTTTCCGGGGGACGTGAGCGCCAGCATAGATTTGTCCCATCTGTCCGCCGTGGACCCACAGCGGCGTGTTTCAGATGAAAATCCCATCCGAAGCAAGCTAATAGATTGTGACGAGCGCACTTCGACAACAGCGGTCAATATTTTGTGCCAAGGGAATCCAAAGTAAGCATATTCGTTTCTTAGACGACATATTAATTGCTGTTTTTTGTTGTCGTTGTTGTTTTTCTCGGAGCATTGTTAAACAGCGGCTGTATTTTTAGCTCCTGTTCGACTGTTGTGACCCGTGAGGCACTCATCCAAACGGCCCTGCGAGTACTCGATCCTTCGAATGTTGAGCGCCATGTTCAGGTGAGCAGCTGCCTGTCTAAAATAAAATAGTTTCATTTTTAAACGAGATAAAAAATAATAGAGATACGTTTGAAATAATGTGTGAAATTGAAAAAAATTAAAATATATCAGGTAAGAAATTTAACACATTAAATAAAATACAGTATTAATTACATGAACATTTTAATATTATAAAAAAATGTTTAAAACACCGCGTGGTAACCAATTGAAAGGTGATAAGAGAGCACCCAAAAAAGTAAGAGATACAGTATTTAGTGTTAAGTTAAAAAACTAAGGAACCCAAATAATTAATTAAATAAATAACTATATTAAATCAGTAAGAAATGATAAATGGTAGGACAAAATGATGCATGAACAAAACTGAAAGACTAAAAAAGTAAGAGTAACTGTCCAGTGTTTTGGTGTAAAATTAGATATCAATCAACCACAAGTTAATTACATTTAAGAATACTAAATATTTTTTAAAAATGTATTTCCCATTAAACTGTTCCAATTCAAAATTTTATATCAAGTTGAGAAAAAAAATGTTTCCAATTTTATATGACGCAACAACACATTTCTTAAATAAGATGTGGAATTAAAAATATATGATGATAATGTGTGTTTACAATCTGACAATAAACAACACAATTCAAAAGGCACTGTTCGGTACCACCTAGCGTAGCGTGCGCGGACGGACACACACACACGATCGTAACTATACTAATGGGATTCCCTCAGTCAGTGTTTTCTTGCCCCCCCCGCCCCCCCCTGCGTCCCCCCGTGAAACTTTGTGGATACCCCCTCTCTAAATCCACACGCAAGGAGTGACATATATGCAAAGGAAGCACGGTGCTGGAATCTGCAGCGCTCGCACCAACGGAAACGTCTTGCTCGCCGGAGCATCCCGTAAAGCTGCACAGTCTCAGAAAATAAGTCCCATCCGCAATAAAGTCCACCCCCCCCCCCCACCCCCCCCTCCGGTTATCTTTGCGCGCACCAGCAAACACGAGGCAGCCAAGCAACCAGGCTCTGAGCACATGACACCTCTTGTGGCAACAACAAAGAAAAAATATCAGTGATGTCTTTGAATCGAAACATGATGGAGGGGAGGGGGGGCACACACACGCACAACGCGGGAGTAAAAGATGTCCAAAGAAGAGGCTATTTAGTATAGCCGGGCATATCGCCACGGTGATGCAGAGCTGAGTCGCACGTACCGCATCTCTCTCCGGTCCTCGCATCCCTCACGGCGTTGCTCGTTATTCCCGCCGCCGCCTTCTTCCGTCCTCCTCCGGATGTCTCCCGTCTCCCTTTCGCTCTCTGTCCCCCGCTCCCCCCCTCCCCCCGCCCACACCCTCCCCGCTTCGGTCTCCCCTTCACGTGGGGACCTTGGTGGGCATCCCTGGGAGCTGGCTTCCTTGGCGGTTGGAGCGCTGCGAGTGGAAGTGAAACGGACAGGAGGGGGAGCAAGACGACAAGAGTGTGCAAACAGGCAGTTATCCTCTCATGTGTTTCAGCTCCCCTGCTCTCCTCCTTACATCAGCGGCGCTGTGGTTACCCCAACACTCCCCCCCCCCTTCCCGCGCCCCCCTTTCCCTCCTCGCCACACTTCGCATCGCTCCGTCCGTCGTGACCTCCTCTCGGGTGTCGCCATGCGACCTCCCCCTTGTGTCCTTTTAAAGCAAGGGGGAAGGTGGAGTCGAATTAAAAAGCAGAGTATGTAGAGCTGCGGGGAGGGGGTTGGGGGTAGGGAGGGGGGGGGGGTGAAATGGGGGAAATGAGGGGCAGGACATTTAATTTAGGCGGGTGGAGGGGGAGGAGCTTGGCAAGACGCCAAGGTCAACGGCAGAGGAAAGCACAAAGGTTGTGAACAAATGACCAAATGTCCTCATGCTAAATATCAAAGCAATTTTCCAAGTCAAAATTTTCAATGAAAACGATATTGTATGAAAAAAAAATCATAAGACAATGTGAAGAAATCATGTTGAAAATGTATGACAGGGGGGGTGGGGTGCCTTGTGTCAATTTAGTGGAGCCCAGAGATGAAGCGGCATTTAGGTGTTATGCTGCATAGTAGAAGACCCCCCCAAAAATATATATACTCTATGTACCTGTAATTACTGTGTATATATATAATATATATAAAGTATTTTTATTAGTTTTTTAAACTATGGTTAAATTAAACTTTCCTTGAATACAAAAAATGTAATTTTTCTTGTAGTTCATTCTTTTCAAATTACTTTCATGAAATCATGTGTTCCCCGACCCCCCATTTTTAGTTACATCACTTTCGTTCCATATTGGACAGGGCATAATGCGAGGGGAGAGGGGGAACACAGATGGGAACAGACAGGTGGGATTCTTTTACAGATATCTCCCATATGAGCGGGAGCAGTGGCAGGGAAGCGTGACCGGCAGGATAATAGAGACATGCGGGGTGGGAGGGGTGGGGGGGGGGGTTAAACCGCCGCATGAAATCATCACTTTACTGTTTCAGCTCTCATATTAGTTGTTTTGATGTACGGATGTGGAATGAAAACAAATGTAGTGTTCACGTGAACCAAGTTCTGATAAGGTGGGGGGTGGGGGGTCAACTAAATTTGTTTGTCTGTAGTGACTCGGCCTGGCCAGTTTGTGTTACGACCATTCAAATAAGTCCTCGGTGCTTGTTTATTAATTTTTTTTCAATGTCCGAAAATCGATTTGGATCCAAAGTGAACGTTTAAGTCGCTCTCATTCCTTTGTAAAAAAAAATGCTTTCAAAATAAAGGCTCGATTTCAGAAACCGTCATGTTCCATGAACATTTTACTGCTAGCGAGCACCACCTCCTTTGAAGCCAATCACATTCCGATACACATTTAACGTTATCACGTACGTTCTCAAACACGGCTTCCTTCCACCAGTGATTTCAGGTGAACTCGCCGCTTCGAAAAAAACAAAAACAAAATTAGCTTCGATTGTGCTTGAAAGCGAGGGTCAAGTATGGTGAGGCTTCATCTGTTTTGCCTCCAGTTGATTGCGTGAAACAGTTCACGAGAGAAATCGGCGTTAATGATCAGGTCTCCAGATACTACGAGGAGCCCTTTGCCAATGTTCGGCGCAATCAAGTGTGTCGACGGGATCTTGAGGATGGCAGCAATGAAGAAGAGAATTGATTCGGTGCAATCAATGGCACTTGTCTTTCCTTTTGAAGAGATTTTGGAAAATACATTGCAATTTTTAATTTTTTTTTCCCCCAAATTTGGCCGTTTTGACGGGGCCACAAGAAAAGAACGAAGTACCGTTTCTGGATGTTGAAGTTTTTGTTCCACTAGACGGGGAAGCAAATTTTCTTTTCCGAAGTTCTGACGACAAGCTGATTTCCTCTGATTTTCTTTCCTGGTTGCGTTCAGTCGACCTCTTCATCATCACGTCGTCACCCGAGGAGTGCGGCGACAACGCTAACATAGACGGATAACATCTTCCCCTAAACGCCTCCAGAAGTGAGACATCTTATTCCCCTTTTTTATCAGCTACCATCACTTGTTCCTCCCCCCCACACCCCCACACCTCCTCTACCACCGGAATGACATTAACATTCCTGTGTAGATTGTGTTTTCATCTCTCTCGGGCGTTCCGCATTTACACTTCACATGCGCCTCATTTTTTGGTAATAATCAATTGAGGGAATTTGAGATGCGAAGAAGAAAAAAAAAAGTGGGCAGAAGTGCTCTGTTGCCTAAATGGCAATCCATTAGGAATATAACGCGACAATCATCAGAATGGGCTTTATTGCTGGGGGCGAAATGTGCGCAGATACAAACAAAGTAATTTAATTTAATACGCCGGTGACTAGAGAGACTCAAAATGGAACTGTGAAAGAAAATCGAGATCAAATGATGAATCCCCAAATGATGAAATGCAATCTGATGCTAATGTGAAAGAGCAATTCGTGGATGGCAGGCGGGGGAGCTGTTCCCTGATGATGTCACCGGGGGGCAAATGCAACTTTGGCTGGCAATCACCTTGTTGGCGTGAGTCGAAAGTACCGTCCAAGGGGCTTATTTTGAAAAAAGGAAAATATTGCGGGCCACGCTGATTGATGCGTGGGCCGTTGATCAATATGGACCGGTAAAAATGCTGTCGATTGTGCAGTGGTGTTTCATTAATCACGTCTTGAAGCAATGGATGCAAAATGGAGTGCACTACTTGGTTGCAACCAGCAGAGGCGCTGTTGATTTGTTTTCATCTCATTTGCAGTCTGGCAAAAAAAAAATTATGTCTTCAAATGATGAACCCTGATATTGTGGTTTTTAGAATCTTGTGCAAAAAGAATTTAAAATACCCTTTCCTTATCTAACTCTCTTACGTTGATCTGTCTCCAAATAAATTATATAACTGATGAGCGGCGGATTTTGCCTGGTGTCCATCTTGTGCTCATTCTTAGATTCAAATTTGAATGGGATGCTTCATTTAACCGACACGTGGCCAGAGGGGGAGGGGGGAGGAGGGTGCCACGATCGCCAGCGTGGATTAGTCCAGCCTTTTTTTTTTGGGTCTTTTTAGGCTTCCACCAGGCGCAAAGCTGCCCCGAGGGAATCAGTCGTTCCTCGCCGTCTTTTGCAAGCCCTCCTCCAGGAAGGCCCCCCGCTGTCCCAGCAAGACCCAAACATGTCCGGCCAGCAGACACCAGAGGACAGTCTCTATGGTGAGTGATGCTTTCCCTCACCCCACTGCCTAGCTACTCTTTCACGTTATCGTCTTTGAAGAGGGCAGCAACACTTATGGATAAATAAGAGTCATTGTAAAATTATGAAGTGGAGACACATTGCTGTAAACATTTCCTAAATGATTGCAACTTGAGTCTGGTCATATCACCAAAATTATCCGAATTTTATAGACTAAAGTTTTGTTTTGTTTTAATGAATGAACATTTTGTGGAAAAACATTTGGGTGATAACAATATGAGATTTTTTTTTTTTTACCTATCGGGGATAAAACCGAAAAGAAATCTTTCATGTCATTTCATGGCAATAAAATGTAAATATAACATTGTGAAATTACAAGAAGAAATTGGTAAAAGGGTGAGAGTGGAGTCGTGCATTTTGGGGGGAAATATTTTAAATATATTTTTAATTAATTTAAAAATATTTTTAAATGCGACAAAGATGCACCGATGCTTTAACTTCTGAGCTGAAGTCACGAAGCAAAAAGTAAATGTCAATTTTTCAAATGTACAGAGTGAAAAGTCATTGTCATCCGAAAAAATAAGTCCAGTACAGATTTCTGAAAAATATACTTAGGCACGGAAACAAATTTCCGCTGGTTCTCGACCAACACCATGCGCATCTTTTTCTTGAATATATTTTAATGTTCACGTCTTGAAAAGGAGTCAATTTAGCCTTACTCTCAATATCATTTTTTTTTTCATTAATAATGACCTCATGATGACATCACAACTCCACTATTATTGTTGCCACCACTGACGCCGTTGTCGTCTAAACGGATTCGCTGACTCACCTGCGTGTATCTCAGTAAGCCAATTGAGAGGAGCAGATTTCCTGACGCTTATAGCTCGCTTGCAGGCGAGCGCTCCAACCTCGCGGACCAACACCTATCGCAGTTGTTTGAACGAAATCAGGCTATTAATTAATATTTTTATTAATTTTTCTATTGGGGAGGGGGCGGGGACAGTCTAGCCCTGGCCATTCCAATTGGCCGGTATGTCACATGTGAATTCCACAAGTACGTCCCAGTGCACAGATGTCAAACTCGAGGCCCGGGGGCCACATCTGGCCCGCCACGTCATTTTATGTGGCCCCGCGAAAGCAAATCACGTGTGTCAACTTGCATGATCCTTGCGAAAATGTGCGCCATGTGTCATAAATAAGAAATGAGATTTTTTTAAGTGATCCTGTTTTACACTCACATTATAATTGGACTTATCCAATAATTTGTTGTGTACAAATAATCATGCGACGAGACGCTAACAAAATGTTTGCGGTTTCGACGGCCCTCCGAGGGAAGGTTTAACTCCCAAGCGGGTCAAGACAGAAATGAGTCGAAATAACACACTAGGACCTAGTATGCTATTTTGGCGAGGTTGCTAACTTTCTCTTGATGAGCCTCACATGGCGGTTTGTTTGTTGTTGTCTATATTTGCCATCTTATTATTAGCTAAAGAAAAAAAAATAATTTTTAAACGGTGTTGATTGAGTTGCATAAGGTCTTTGATGTCCCACAACAACGCAGCAATGCAGCACAAGAATCATTGCAGATAGATCAGCAAAGCAGTTATGTCATAAATCTCTTCTGTCGGGACCCAAACAAAAAAAAAGCCAAACTAGGGCAATGGCACAGATTCCTCTTCCCTCCCCTCAATGTGCGCAGTCATGACACTCACACACACACACACACACACACAGAATATACACACACAAACACGACATCACGTAAGTGGAGAACGGTTGCGATTGGCTGGAAACGTTGTGCACAAACAAGAGGGCGGACATAAGAGGGTGAATGGCTAATCTCCCAACAGAAATAAGATCTTACGTAAGCGAGCATGCTGTCAGGCCTGCTTACTGTTGAGTCGGGCGCCAACACCACCGTCCATGTGTGTGTGTTGTGTGTCTCTATACGTGTGTGTGTATGAACCCCATGAACCTTTTGTGTCCATTGAGTCCTTTCATGGCTGCGTGTGTTCATTTGATTTTCATTGATGGCTCTCAATGGCTCGGCATGCATTCAAAAGCATCTGCGAAGCGGCCGAGCGACATTAACGCCACAGTCAGAAAAAAGAGGAAGAAATGTGAATTTCAGTTGAAGAAGGTTGATGTTTTTAAAAGTATTTATAAGCGGATGTAAGTGGAACACGTTTTTTTTTTCATGACAAAAAGCTTCTTATGTGCAAAACATGTTGAATTTTGTAATAGTCTCCAAAAAAATGTCTGAAAATTTTTTTTCACAAAAATTAATTCATAACTTTTCAAGAATTTAGCATTTTTATCTTAGTATGTGGTGACTTATGTGTATTTTCCCCCGTGCAGGCTCCTGGGTGGAACTTGAGGAGTTGATCGCCACCGTGAGCCGCAGTGAGAGTCTGACGGGGCCGGAGGACAGCATTTCATCTGCCCTGCAGGGGGAGCTGGAGAGGATCCTGCTGGAGGCGCAGCTGGAGTGCGAGAGGAACCGAGACAGGTAGCAACGCCGGCCCCGCGTTACAAAGCACGTCGTCAAACATTCCCCCCCCCCCCCCCCCGCTCTCGATAGTTTGAGTAGAAATGTCCATGAGGTACAACCACAGACGTTGCCATCAAAAACCAGCTGGTGACCTTGAAATTCTCCTAGCAGTCTCGGTGTCTTTAGGCCTTTGTTTCAAAGTCCGCCTGCTGCTCCACCGGTGACCTGTTGGTGGTCCCAAAGCGTATCAAGTTTGTGGTCCGATTGCTGAGAGTAGAAGCGGTTTAGAGTTTTATCCCCTTTTGTTCCTCACCGGGACGTTGATATTTGTAATCTCCCGATCACGATGTGCGTGACATCATTTCCGTTGGCTCCAGCAGCTGATGGTTGAATGTAAACATACAACTCCTTTTCTAAAAGCTGATAGTTTGTATTTTTTGTGGTTGTTTCAATATGTATTATTTACCTGTACTTCAGTTTTTGTGTTGGTTAATTCACTCGAAGACCAAAAACAATTACAAAATAAATAAATAACACTTTTCAGGACATTAGCTGGTTAGCTAACATAGGCAGAGGTAGCCAAAAATGTGAAACAAAAAGTAGAAGTCAAAAGTCATACGGTTTGAAAGCTCACAGTGAATAACAAACGCTAGAAAGTGACCACAATGTGCCATGAACTGGCGATGAGACGTAATGAGACACGAGGTAAACGGGAAGTAACAAAGCGCGGGTGAGCACAAGACAAAGTTTGGGTCGGTCTCCAGAGTGCCCATGACACTTATGAGGCAACAAGCACGACAGAAAATTGATGCATGGGTGATTCTTAGTTGTCGATATTGGCTAAATTCTGAACAATAATGTCTGCTCATTGACTGCAGTCCCCCGCAGGTCGGGACCCCAAAGACGACTGACTCCCCCAGACCTCCTAGTGATCCAGACAGTGACTGCATCACCATACAGGTGCAAATCACAGCCCCGTATTTGAAAATGTTGATGTTGAATGGACTTTCACTTTTTAGCTAGCTAGCTAGCTAGCTGTTGTAAGCATACATTGTCTCCAAATTCACGGGTTGGGTCCACCAAAGGCCACGTTTCCGGTCGCATTACGTCACTTCCGGCGCGACCCGACCACACATTCACATTAAGCCCATCCAAATTGACCAAGGTTTATGCGGCTACATGAAGTGGAGCCCATGAAGTTCTTTGAAGGAGAAGGAACAAGCCTATGAATTGTCTTTTAGGAATTTGTAAAACCACTTGCGGTAGAGTCGCACCGGATGTGACATCATGCGGTCAAAAACGCGGCCTTTGGAACACCCAACCTTGTGAATTTGGACACAGCTGTACTGTATGTAGCTCACTGGATACTTTAGCTAGCTCGATAAATATTGTCACATCCGTTTTCCACTGAGCGGTGAAGGTTCGCAAGTGTTAGCAAACAAAGTGAATATTGATTTCTCCTCTTTGCGACCTTAAACGAACCCTGACGAAACATCAATGTTCGCTCCGTTCACGAACCTTCGCGGCTCAGCGGGATATAGACATGAGCTGGATGGATGGATGGATGGATGGAATGCTCATCTGATCCCTTTGTGATGATGTGAACAGGAAGAGAATGACAGGAGAGTGGACACCGATTGGGTGTGGGACTGGTCCAGCAGGCCTGAAAACATGCCACCCAAGTAAGAGAACACTTCAAAACAAAATCCAAAATATTGTGGAAGTAATAATCTATTTCTCTAGAAGCATTGGTTGTAGTTATTTCATTTTATTTACTTGGATTCATTTTTTGGGTCACAGAAATACACAAACAAAATACAGTGTGACAAACCTTTTTGATTTTAAAAAAGTGTTGTTGCTTTTTTCATTTTGTGTTCAGTTTTGCATTTCATTTCAATGTTGTAATAATTTAACACTATTTTTATTTTATTTATAACTAGTTGTTTTTGTTTGAGTTGAATCATTTTTGTCAGGTGCTCCGTTTAAAAATCACAACCCACGCCGATACATTCTTTTCATTGGACAGTGATGCAATGGCCAGCTCTCCTCACTCTTGACGTTGACGTGATATTTTGGTGGTATCCTGCAGGGAGTTTGTGTTCCAGCACCCAAAGCAATCGAGTTCACTCAGCATTCGTAAGACGGAGGTGATGAAGAAGAGAGGGATCTTTTCGTCCGACGTACTCCTCGTCCTCGTCCCCTCGCTGCTGGCCTCGCATCTCCTCACGCTGGGCATCGGGTACGAACGTGACACAACTTCCTTAGCGTCCGATGCTACGAGGCGGTTGCATTTCCTGTCGGCGTGGCCGGGTTGACATTTGAATTCATTTCAATCGAGAAAGCTTCTATGGCAGTGATATTAAGAATCATTTTTTTGTTTCCTCGCTCCTTCTCTCATTCCTTTTTTGTTTTTCTCTTTTAGAATTTACATTGGAAAACGTTTGGCCACTTCCACAACTAGCTCGCTGTGACATTAGCTCCAAGCTAACCTAGCCGCTTCCCCAGTAAGGTCACAACCATAGTACCTTGCCTGTTTGCGTTTGTGTTTATTTGTGTGTGTGCGTGTGTGTGCGTGTGCGTGTATGTGTGTGTAGCCATGTTGTTAGGGCCCTTAAGGGGGCTTGATGTTGGGGTGGTGGGTGCGGGGGAGGCTGGCAAAATGAGTCATGCTGAGGTCACTTTAGCCTCTAAAGACTAATCAGTGAGAAGACCAGATGATACAAGGGGAAAAAGGAAAAAAGAGAACACACACACACAAAAAAAGAAGACACAATGTCTGTATAATATATGCCAGCCCTTCGGACAACCTTGGGGATGAAAAAACAAATCTGTCATTTGTCACAAGTCGTGACAGCTAAAATCTATTTTTTTTCTCCTCCCTCTGTCGTGTATTTAAAGCAGTATGTAGTTTTTGGGAGTCAATGTAGGAGCGCTTGTACTTTTTTTGTCCCCTAATCCAATTAAATGTTTAACCTCCCCCAAAGACAATCATGATCCCATTAAATATCACTCTTACAAACCCTTAGAGTGCATTTTGGCTCTTTCATTCAGTTCCTGTCATAATTGCTACTTGGAGTTGAAAAATTTTGAATTGGAAACTTTCCATGGGAATTAACACGAATGAGAAACCTCATCTCAAATCATTTCCTTATTGAAATACCAAACATCTGTTCGCACCCCCCCCTCAACCCCCCAAAAAAGCATAAATTGTTTCAATGTGTATTTTTTTTTTTTCAAATAAAATAGCACTGTGGAGTATCATAGTTGATAAGATGATAAATGCTAACTTTCCGTGAAGTGAGTTGAGTTCACGGTCACAAAACATTTTTTCTCGTACGTGAGAACAAAAAAAAATCTGGTAAACCAGAGCAACTTGCATGTTGAGACACCAATTCAGGAGGCGAAAATATATTTTGGTATCTGCCTGAGTAAAACAACGCAATGTCATGCACGTACGGTGAACTAGGAGTGCCTCAGGGCATATTCTCTGCATTTCTTAATTGTTTTTTCAAATGTTGTGATTGCCGTCTGCCTTCGTCATTCCTTCCCTCACTTCAGGCCTCCTCCTTTTTTTTTTTTTTAACAAGCTTCTTCTGTCTCAGACGAGACAAGGATTGGGCCTTTTATTGCTTCCCCGTAAACCCCAAGAAACCTTTCCTGGGAGAATCAAGTGACATTTCTCAAAGAAATTAAAATGATTCACTTCCAGTAAGACTTTAAGAAGTAAGATGTGGTGTTGCGATTACAACATCACAGTTGGAATATTGCAAGAAAAGGTTGGATTATTGCTAAACTAACGCAATCGTTTTTTTTTTTTGTTTTTTTTTTAAGTGGTAGTATTCCAGGAATAATGCTGTCAGATGACAATTTAAAATATATACTGTATATAAAATATTGCCACAATATTCTGACAAAGTGTGTTTCCAGGAATACTACCGTAATCTTGTGTGAAAAAAAATATGGAGGAAATAATGTTGTAATATTATGACCAAAAATGTAGTTTTAAAAACTGGTATGAATGTAGAATATTAACATTTTTTAAAAAATTTATAAAAATAAGTCCTTTTTATTATGAGAAAAAAATAACTGCTATCACAGGAAAAACTCCATAATATTCCGCGAAGACAGTATTGTATTACAGGAATAAGTTCGCCTTATTTCGACAAACAAAGCAAATTGTTACAATCTGCTAAAAGGCCACCATTAAAACAGCTTGTACTCTCAAGAGACGAGGATCGGACTCTTTTATTGCTTCCCGGAAAAGCAGTGAACATGT
Organism: Hippocampus zosterae; assembly: GCF_025434085.1. Taxonomy (NCBI): domain Eukaryota; kingdom Metazoa; phylum Chordata; class Actinopteri; order Syngnathiformes; family Syngnathidae; genus Hippocampus; species Hippocampus zosterae. Next base: position 10,577,744 of record NC_067468.1, read on the forward strand.
CAAAGTGGAGGTCCAGGTGTGTGGGTGTCAACCTTTTGTGGTCAAAGCCCGAACACGTCCGTCGGCCATTACAGACATTTCATGTACGGGGTCTCGGCCTCTGGGTGACCATGAAACAACAACAACAACAACAACAACATGGTGAGTGAGCAAGCACCTGGTTTTCATTCTCCACGCGTTCCCACCATACATTCCCAAGCTGACGCGTTTCACTGCAACAGGAAGCACTTTTTCGGGAGGTTTCAGCTATTGTACGTGCTTCACAGACGCACATCGGAGTACTTTTGCGGCTTTCAAATAAACTGGACTCGAAAGGTCACGTTCTGCAATTTCTGGATGGAAAAGTTGTTGGCCGTGCAGAGGAGTTTGTTTTGGTCATTTCGTTGTCGGGCGCAGTTAGAAATAGGCGTTTGCGCCATTGTGGGAGTGAACACAGCTGATTTGATTCGCGGCCAATTGAACCACCCATTTCCGTTAAATTCAGCGGGGGAGGTGGCACGTGGTCTACATGAAAGCCATGCAGGTGATCGGCGCGGCCAAAGTACATTTATTTATTGGTATTACAGGACGTCTGTGTGGGGCCCGCCCACCTCCACAAATCCAGTGGACTCACCATCATTTGCCCCGTTACTTTAAAATGCCTAAAATTCGAAGTTGTCAACAACTTTTGGCAAATAGTTGAAGCGCGGCTAGCAGTTCGGTCCAGCTCCATTCGTGGGCTTCGTTTAGTAATCGCGATCACATTCTTCTCTGTGGGAGCAGGTCCTTTCATGACGGCGAAAAACAAGCTAGCGCCACGTACAGTTTGTCTTTCATCAGGAAGGACGAAAGCCACATATGCTAAAGTGAGGATATCGGAGATGCCACGCCGGCTTCGTAGGAGCGGGAAGGCGCAGACGTTGCGCCCGCTCAGCAGTTTTTACCTTTACGGACCGAACTGACTCGCCACTTCCTGCCATGCCGTAAGCTAATGCCTTTACCAGAGAGACGTATGGCAAGCTAGCTACTGTACGTGCCGGTGGATTTCAGCAGTCGTCGGCAGTACGTTTAGTTTCTCGGCATTCAGTGGGGACTTAATCCACCGCTTAATACCACCGCTGTTACCTCACAATTATGGTAACGTTCAATCCTACACAAAAGAATAACAGTCATTAGAGAGAGTAACATCGTCGTGTTATGAGGAAAATGTTTGTTATGATGTTGAAGTTGTAATTTTGGTTCGTTCAAGATCGCAAGCGGTCATACCGGATTTTTCTTTTTTAACGGTCGCAAACAGTCTTTTTTGCGACGAGAAAAATTGTTTGCCAAAAGTCTTAAAACCTCTGAATTCTTTTTCAATAATATGTTGTCATATTTGGAGGCAAGAAAAGTGAAAATGTTTACATGATTTGAAGTTACGTTTTTAGACGATAAGCCGTGATGCTGAGCGGGATGGGTGGAGAAGGCGCCCCCCCCCCCAAAAAAAAAGAGTCCAAAGTGGATTCCCTTGCGACAAGTCGTGATGATTTAGCGTGTTAGTTTTACGTGCAGGTGGACGTGGACTTCAGACGCGGTGAGACGGAGGCGTGACGGATGGACGGAGAGTCCACACATGGTCAACCCATCAGACTCTGACAGTTGCGAAATGATGAAAGCCACTCTTGTTTTCTGTTAGTTTTTTTTTCTTTTTGAAATGATACGGAGAATAGCATCGCCGCCTTCCATCAATCTCTCAACCTTATTACCGTTTTCCGAGAAGCGCAAAAAGAAGGGTTTTGTGTTTCGCCGGCCGCAGACAATTTGAATGATTCTGCAGATGCGACGCGAAGGCGGATGGATTGGATTGTGTCAATATCGCAACGTTCTTTGTTGTTAGCGCCGCTTCTTGATTTTGATGTTTAGTTTATGGTCATTGAATAATTCATGTTTTATTTTTTTTGGTCACCTTTATTTGTATTTGTTTTTATTTTCATTTTATTGATTTTTTTTACAGGAGCGTGGTACTGTTTGGTTTAAAAAATATATGTATATATATATACTTTTACCATTTCGTATATAGAGAGGAATTAAAATGTCCCCTAAATTCCTGGAATTTACAATATTTAAAAATATATACAGATAAAAATGATACCTGTGTTCATCCCAAAAAAAAAAAATATATATATATATATATATATTTTTTTTTTAATTATGTCGCATTAAATGCGCTAGCAAAACGTCCTTTTCTGTGCACGGTCAAGAGCCAAACTAATCTTGAACCACATCTGATCCAGATTGCCCATTTAGCAGCAGTGTAAATGCAGCATGGAAAAATCCCATTCCAATCCATGCCATCCCATCCAATTAGGCTGTGGATCCTATCCGAATGATTTTTACGATATTAAGAGTTTGAATTGACAGGTGCCAAACATCGAAGCCTGGGCTGAGGTCCGCCCGCCCCGCCCAGGACTTTTGTGAGGCCGTTCCAGTAAAACATGAAATTGCAGTTTGTCTCCAGCGTTTAGTCTGGTACGAAACGTAACACTCTAATTTGTGGTCTCCCCCAGTCGGGAGTTTGGTACCACAAAAAGGCGCTGACTGCCGGCTCTTACGTAACCTGCCTCAGGTACAAGGCTCATAAGACTTGGACGTCCCGCGGGGTTTGCGAGTGCCAGCCCGGCGGTCGAGTCAAGCTGCGCCGTTACAGCTTCTGTCCGTCGCAAAAGTGCTGATTTAGAGGAAAAAAAAAAACGTCCCGGGTGTAGGTCGTATATCTGCTTAACGTCGTTATTACTTTGCGCTAAATGCTGGCGTGAAAAACGTCCGCAAAGTCAGCATTTTAACAAATGTCAAAGTTATGATCGGAAGCTCAAGCAGTATTACAATAGAACCGCTGCCCTCTGCTTTGGCTTTTTCTTTAGCTTTTTTGGTGACGTGCCTTTAATGAGGAGATGCCTACCCGCCGGTTAAGTAAATAAAAGGTCACTCTTAAAGTGATTGAACGTCCTTTTTTTTGGCATCATGTGTAAAACTGTGATTAGCTGCCAGACATTCGCTCACAGTGTAAACATCCGTCCTGTCTTTTCTCCTTGTGAGTTTTATTCAGATTGTCAAATGCGGTTTAACAGCGGCTGCCATAGGTATGTGCGTGTGTGTGTGTGTGCGTGTGTGCGTGCGTGTGTGTGTGCGTGTCCAAAACTGATTATCTTATCCTCGTTTCCACATGCTGTCACTCTTTAAAAGGACCTCATCCCAGACACTTCTTTTGCGGATTCCATCATTATTGACCCAGTGGCCAAAATCATGAACATGAGACCCAAATAAAACCCCCCTTTTTTTTATATATAAAGCTTCCCACGCAGAACACCTGTGGGAGACATGCGGGAAAGTATGACTCATCTCATTCAACTGTTTATTCTTGTTAGAAACGTCATTAGACGAATACAGGGACGTCAGTTTTTTATTTTTTGCCTTTGCACGCCTAATTAGTCAATGGGATAAAATGTCAAGGCTTGAAAACCGTGACTTTTTCAATTCAGTCTGTGGCCGAGCTTGAAACACATTTTACTTCCTTACAAATAACATTTTCCACTTTGAAATGTATCGAATTAGAACATACCATTCCAGCCCCTGTGCGCCTTTAACTAATTCAATCCCGATTTGTCAAATATGTTTTTCAGCAGGTAGGTGTGGAGGAGGCTTTTGAAGAAAACAAAGAGTTTAGGGTTCAGTCTTAGCATGCCACTTCGATGATGCAACATCAAAATGGCAACATGTTGAAAGTTGGACTCAGTGAGTTGACACTTCACTCTCGAAGCGTGTATGTAGAGCACAGACAGATTTGGTTGGATGCGGCCCCGTCTGTCCACCAGGCCAGTAAACGCTGTGAACAGACAGAGATTGTTCGGTCTGATGTTTCCGGGTCGCGCTGCTCTTGTCGTAGATGAAACAGATTTACATTTGACTAGACCTAAAACTCGAGCTAGTATCGTATTGTTTTGTGTTTTTTGTTATTGTAAAGTGTCCTTGGGTGTCTTGAAAGGCGCTTATAAATAAAATGTATTATTATTATTATAACAAGGCGGCCATTTTGATCAACGTGGCGGCCATTTTGACAGCGGCAATGTTCCCGTCACAGCTCAAGGAAAACATGGACATTAGCTTAGCATCGCCACAAGCAAGTGGCTCAAAGGTAGAGACCTATTCATATCTATAGGTGTTTTTTTGGGGGGCGGGGGACACTAGTTGTATACACATTTCACAAACATGCTAATTTTGATACAGTCAGTTTTCTTTCTAAAGCCTTTATTTATGGAATTTGCTCCTCACAGAAGTGAAAAAAGTTCGCGCTAAGCTCATAGCTCATGATGGCAACCAGATGTACGCCATTATCTAACCCCCAAGCACCAACAAGGTAAATTTTGAAAAACGTTTATATTTATTTACAAACAATGATATTGTACCGTATTGGGTGTTTTTAGGCCATTAAAAAAAAACTACCGGTACTTGGATGAAACTGGCAGGCGGCTCTAATTGATGAATTAGTTGTGTTATCACTATTTATTTATATATACAGTATATATACAGTATATATATATATATATATATATATATATATATATATATATATATATATCATTTATTTATTATTATTATTTTTTAAACAAGCCTATAGTTAATGTCCTCTCAGACTTTTTCACCTTTTGACATACTTCCTGACAACCTGGAGGCGGTCTTGTTAAGACCTGGCCTCATTTCCTGACTTTTCCTTGTGTGGATGGCGTGAAGAATAAGTGAGTGTGCAGACAGATGGGCCGAGGTGTCAAGAACTATCAGCCGTTTTCTAGGAACCCGCTGCAAGCAGTCTAAACAGCCGCAGCCGCAGTCAGAGCCGAGGCCGAGCCGTCTGCCTGGACTTCAGTCCTTCACTCCTTCTTTGCATGTGGTGGTCTTTAAAAAAAAAAAAGAAAAAGGGGGTTTGAGTTCTGCTCCTCCTCCTCCTTCCCTGAGTGGGACTCCTCTCACCATCTTCCATCAGACACTTGTGAGCCGAAAGTTGGACGCGGAACGCCGACAAGATGGGTCGGTGGAGTGCGACGATCGCGGCCTCGCAGCTTTTGCTTCAACTGTGCACGTACGTGAGAGCCCAAGCTTTAGGTGAGTGATGAGTCATTTATGCGCTCGACTCGTGTTGCCTTTTGATTTGATTTGAACGCCGTCACTTTCGACAACGTGACAGCAAAAGAAAGGTCGAGCCTCTGCGCCGGCGTGTGCTCGAACCTACTTTTGTTTGATTTCATTGCATTATGGATGAAGCGCAGCCCTGCAAGGGAGGAGGGGAAAAAAGGAATATGATATGAAGGAACGGCCAACACACAAGGAATTATACATGATGTGTGAAAAGGGAAACAAATTCCTTCGAGTTTCAAATCTCCTAGCTGCAGTGAAACAGTCTTTTTTTTTTCTTGTTTTATTTAAACATTTGCTCCCGGCTCAGTTTCACACATGGAAGTGATCAGCCGCAATCTGATGGTGACCATGCACGCACACACTTAAAACTCAGCGTGTGGGAGAGAAAAATTGCAGTTTAGATGTAAAAATAAAAAGCACGGTCTGAAAATCTGGGTGAATTTGAGCATTTCTTTCCCTTGCCATCACCAGCCGGCAAAGGCACGATGGCCCGATGTCTCCCAAGATTATCCTGAGAAGTTATTCTGTGGTGTGGAGGGGATAGGGGGGGGGGCGTTAATGGTGATTCTTCCTCCGCGATCTGCTTGAAAAATTATCGGCAAGCATAATGCTGAACCTATTCGGTATTTACCACAGCAAATCCTTGGTGTGGTCAACACCGAGTTGAGCAAAGCCACTGACATACCAACACTCGGCCCAAACTTTAAACCTTGTGATCGAAAGTCAACAAAAGGCTAATTATCAGATGCCTATAAAAGATTTTAATGTGGTGGTGGAATGATATTTGCGCTTTTCGGATCAATGCGACAGTTGTAAATGTCGTATTGCTCCTAAAATCCTTCTGTGTGGTCAGCACTGACTCGTTAAAACGGGTTTAACATCTACGATTGTCAGCCCCAACTGTTTCGGGGAGAAAGAATTAGTAACCCGCACACCACAGTAATTATGACTTCTAACACACACCCCAACACCACAAAATAATCACTCACAGTAATCGATGAGTCAGCCTTTGCCGAATTTGTTCAGAGACGTTAACCAACCTCAGACTTTCAAAACCGTTTGAGACGCTTTGTGTCCCGGTCCCACGGCGTACTTCAACGTCAATCATTTCGTTTTTCAATGTGGCTCTTTTGAGCAGGAATTTTGAGGAGTTTTAAGTCCAAGAGAGGACAAAACGGCTGCTTACGGTTTATGAGCTTGCTTACAAATCCCCCGAGTGAATGATGGGCTACCTTTCAGGCGTTCATGAATGACGAAAAGTCCATTAAGTCCAATAAACATTCCGACGTCGTCCATCATTCCCTTCTTGGAATCTGCAGACTTTCAGTCCGGGACAGTTTCATATGAAATGATCCATTCCGTGTGTGATGTTAATGGATGAATATTGACGCCGCACCGGGAGCTGACGTTCATAACGCTCAAACTGACTTTTTGGCTGTGGAACAAACAAACATTTCATGCGCCTGGCCCCGCACTTGCAAACATTTTTATTATTCTATCAATTCTTGCTGAAGTGCACTTTGTTTTTGGGTTTTTTTTTAACGCAATTACAAGGCCCTGATGAAAGGCTCTCATCAGCGGAGCCTCGGAGAGTTTGATACTTTTGACGTCAATGTTTTGTTCATCCCATAGGAAATCATGGAATAAAAGCAGTAGTTTTTCTTCAAAATGATTTACAAAGATGTCAACAGCTGCCCGAATATAATGTGTCTGTGGTGAACATTCAGCTGAACATTTCGTTTTAGCCTATCAAGGCGAGTGAAAGCCATGAGACATAGTTCAGCGCCACTCATGTACAATGTTTTGTTGTTTGGGAGGGTACAGCTCATAGTTTTATGATTTATTCCGTGTTTAGCACAGCACAAGATATTTGCGGCAGACAAGGACGAGTGCTAGCCCAAGAATAACAAAAATTCACATATACTTGATGTCCATTATAATTGCGTTACCCATTAAAAAATGTAATTAAAAATTGACAAAAAGGGGGTAAACTCCCCCCCAAAAGTGCTTTCCACCCAAACTTTTTTTGCATATTTATGCAGAGAAAATGTTCACTGTATCAGTTAGCCAGACATTTATTCATGTATTTATTTTTGACTAATTCAAGAGCATGATTTTGATAAAAAAAATTCTCAACAGGCTACGCAATAATTTAATTTTCACGTTTTAATAACAACAAAAAAACGACTGCACCAGTCAGCCTACAGATGGTGTCACTTTTGTACAAATTGTGATTTTTAATTATTATTATTATTTTATTTTTTTTCTTACATAATTTTCACTTGGCTGAACAGTTCCACCATTTTTCATTTCTGTACCTTTTTCATTTAAAAAATGTCACTCTTGTGTCATTGCAAAGTTGTTTTTTGTTGTTGTTGCATAAATTATTCCAAAATTGTTAAGAGTTGCCCAAATGAATGATTCTCTCTTGGAAATGACGCAATAGGCAGTCTGCTTATTTTGGGCGGCAATGAGGCGAGCGCAAAGTAGGGTCGAGGGACAATTTTGGCAGAGCATTTGGGGGGCGATTTTGGCAGCTAGCGATAAAGGGTCTCCGCCGTCTGCTTTTCGGCTGCTTATGCATTAATGATGTGTGCAGATGGCGGCCCACACACACACACACACACACACACACACACACACACACACACACACACACACACATACACACACATACACACGCACGCAACGTCCTCGAGTGGCTTGGCCCGCTGCTTAGACACAATATTAAAGGATAAAGTGCGAGCTCAAGTGCACTCCGTCTGCCATTTTTCACCACGACGGCGCTGAAAATGTCTCCTCGCATTCATATTCAAATGCAAATCACACGCCATCACACGTCAACGGTCTTCTCTTGCACTTTGGAACGACAGCATTCTCTTCTGGTTTGTTTGATCCTGAAATCCCCTTTCGATTTTTGCCGTTCACGTATCACGAGGCCACAGAGTTTTTTTTTGTTATTGTTGTTGAAAATGTATCGTTAGCTTAGCAACGCTAGCTTCCTCACACGCTTTGGACACAAAACGTTCAACAAACAAATCGACAAAGACAAAAAGAAAACCTTTTTTTTTTCATTCGAGAACATGGCGTAAACAAAATTGATTTGGGCAATTATGCTAAGAGGCTAACGAGATCTTATTTTCTACAGAAAGATGGATTTTAAAACGACTTTCAAAAAAAAAGTGTTTTTACGGAAATACAGTAAGTTTCGATGTAATTCCAGCATTAGGCAGGGGCATTTTGAAGCCTGAACAAAAAAAAATGTTTTTTGTATCCGCTCTTTCCGTAATTTGTAAAAGTGTCTTGTTCAGGTTGAATTGTGTGGCAGGGATATTTTATTTTAGGGCTTTAACTTTAAAACTGTCTTATTCCTTTATTAGATGTTTTTGTAACATTTTTAAGCTTGCTTATTTGTGTTTGTTGAAATACTTTTACTGTATGTTTGAAGCGTGTTGGAATAAGTTTTAATGTGAGATTTGGGTATGGGAGGGGCACTGTTAGTCTCCAACTTTTAATGACGTGTTTACATTTTTGGGGGGAGGGCGTGGTGTAGGGTATATATGTGTTGAAATCGTGTGATTGAATCAATATAATTCTGTATATGATAGATTTTCACATTTTTTTCCCTTTGTTCACGGACAGTGTATGATCTGCTCACCTCCCCCGACTGCCTGCCTGACCTGCTGCAGGGCGGTCTAGTGGAGCAGGGGGCCAACGAGGCCTTCATCCTGGCCACCTTCAAACTGCAGCCCAAAACCGGCACGACCGTGTTTGGTCTGTACAACCCGCGGGACAACAGCAAGCACTTTGAATTCACTGTGATGGGCAAACTCAACAAAGGTAGACATGAATCCCCTGTCTAAATTTCCTTTCTTTGTTTTTTTAACTGACCCGAGTTCTCTGATTGATTCTGAAAAATAACCGTGGATTCATCTATGAATCGTAGCACCCCTGTTGTTAGTGCGGCCACGGTTAGCAACAGACACAAACAAATGTGGCGTCTTTGTAGTTTGTAACCATTCAGAAATAAGCATTGATGGCGTGTTTATTAATGCAAATGTGCCAACTTTACTGCGGCGCACATCATAAATGAATCAGAGCGCTGAATAAGCGTTACATAACTGCGATCAAGCATGCATGGATGCCCTTTGTGACTTTAATTATCATATAAACCTTTAATGCTGATGTTGTGTCCGGGCAAACGGCTTACACGGACAGAAATGCAATGCTACTTATTTCCATTGATCTCAATTATAAGCTGTTTTTTTTCTCCCCTCAATGTGTCGAGGCTTGCATAGAAGTCCCTTTCAAATCAGAAGCTATCAAGTTTACATTGATGATGTCACATCTGAAATGATTACACAATCATTTTGTTGCAATTTATGTGCTTTCAGCCCAAATCTGCGTTGCGCATCAATTGTCATTTGTTCCCAATGTTTTTTTTCACATTTAAAATGGCATTGTGCACAGCAGATAGCGCTGCATCCACTTTTGTCAAGTGACTCAGACCGCGATTTCCATCTTCTTGTTTCATCTTCTCAACCCTGACTTGTTTACTTCACCCCACTCCATTTGCTGTTGCCCTTAGCCGTGTTGCGCTACCTGCGCACCGACAAGAGGACGAGCTCGGTGACCTTCAACAATCTGGTGCTGGCAGACGGCAACATCCACAAACTGTTGTTCCATCTGAGGGGTCTTCAGCAAACGGGCGGTCCCGGTGGGTTGGAGCTACATCTGGACTGCAAGCTGGTGGAGACGGTGCGCGATCTCCCCGCCGCCTTCCAGGGTTTACCGCCCGGCTACGGAATGGTGGAGCTGAAGACCATGCTGAACAAAGATCAAGTGGGTGAAACCCCTACCTGACCCTAAATAATGATTCTGGATGCTTTATAGATGACCCACGAATATATTTCAACAGGAAGGCTTACACGAGCTCAAGCTGGTGGTCGGAGACACCTTTGAGAATGTTGCGGCTTTGCAAGACTGCCATTTCCAGCAAAGGGACTCCGTGCAAACCCTGGGTAAAACTCTACACCAGGGGCGTCATGCTCATTTCACATTGTGGCCCACGTACGGACTCGGTAGATGTCAAGTGAGCCGAACCACTAATATTATACCATACTGTGCTGTGAATCACCAAAATATCATCTCTTTCCTTTGTTTTATATTCAAGATAGTAGAAAGTGATTGGCACTTTCATATCATTTGCAGTTTTGGGTCTATCTCAGTGACAGACTGATACTGTTGTTTACTTCCCCGATCAAAACAATATCCCGTGGGCCAGATCGAACCTTCTTGGGGGCCTGTTCCGGCCCGCGGGCCGTATGTTTGACACCACCGCTCTGGTCCAAATTGAGTGAAATAGCTAACCAAGCGCTGGGTCCAAAAGGGACCGAGCTCATGCTGGGTTATTGATTGCACATTGGGTTGAGGATTTGACCCTGCACGTTGGGTCAAGATTTCAATCCAACAAGGGGTCAAAACTACCCCATACTGATGAGTTAAAGCCAGGAAGAAATGGGTTAGCAGTAACCCAGTCTGCTCAAAATCCACATCGAGTCGGTTCGGAAACAACCCAGCTTTTTTTTTTTTGGTGTGTGGGTGTGGCTAACCCCGAATCATAAACCTCAACTCTTAATCTTTGAACCCGGCCCAACGCTAACCTCAACTTCAACCCAGCTAATCCCCAACCTTTTTAAATATATAACATCTCAAAGTGCTCATCCCGCCCCTATCCACGAAAGGGTTGACATTTTCCTCTTGACGCCCCCTGAATTGAAACCTAACCCCAACCCACATGATCTTGCCATCAGGCGTCAACACCAAGCAGCTCTCCAATCAAATGATGGAGTTGACCAAGGTACTCAACGAGCTGAAAGACATCCTCATCCAGCAGGTAAGACCTTCTTGACTCCTCGTAGACTCCCGTTGGCACCTCTCCTTGTTTGATCTACTAATCCAAAACTTTTGCAGGTGAAAGAGACCTCCTTCCTCACCAACACCATTTCTGAGTGTCAGGCTTGCGGTAAGACCGCCGCTGACCACTATCAAGTTGCGGCGTTCAATTGAAACAATGATTGTCATCCGAAGGTCTGGGCGGTACCGAAGTGGTGAAGCCGAGGTGCGGCCCCGGCGTTTGTTTCCGCGACGGCACGTGCCGGGAGACGGCGGACGGCGTGGAGTGCGGGCCTTGTCCCGACGGCTACACGGGAGACGGCTTCAACTGTGATGACGTGGACGAGGTACCTCATCGCCGACACCTTTCGAGGCACTCCGCGGAAGGGATGCAAATGAGTCGCCCTTGACCTTGACCTTCAATGAATAAAAGCCCACTCCTGCTTTTTGTCCGCCCGCTAATGAATATTGCACGTGTACCGAGCCGGAACAATTAGGCGCTGTAGCGTGTGTAAGGCGAGGCCGTGCGAGGCACAAAATTAACATTTAGCCTCATTAAAATCCACATTGTTTACAAGGGCGGGCGCCTGCATTTGAATGGGACTTGTTTTTAATTAAAACACATTGAGTGGGTTGAGGGTGACTCGACGCAGATGATAAATGACATAAATTATCACTATAAAGCGTCAGTGACAACTTAATTATCCTGACAGAGTTTAGAGTTTAAATGCAAAGACGATTTTTTTTTTTTTTTAATTAAAGGTGATACTGTTGCATAATGATCGCACGAGTAAGTGAGGAATTAACACTACCATGATGCAAATGACCTCATTTTGTCGGGGCTTCACGGTCATTCTCAGATAACTTTTCCCGATTTTCATCAAAGTATAACCAAATGAAATGGCATCTAAAGAAAGCGAGCGTGATCTGGGACTCTGCAGAGTTCATGAGTTTCACGGTGCAGCGGTGCTTCCTTCAAAGCTGCCGATCGTTTCTCGCAGTGCCAGTTCAACCCTTGCTTCCCGGGAGTCAAATGCGTGAACACGGCCCCGGGCTTCCGCTGCGATGCCTGCCCGCTGGGCTACACCGGCCTGCCAATGGAGGGCGTAGGAGCGCTCTTCGCCCAAACTAACAAACAGGTACATAATGCCATCGCAGTCAGTTTGATTGTTAGCTAGCTCGCAAAGTTGCTATCCAGTCCCGATAAATGTCCCCATTTTGCGTCTTCTTCCAGGTGTGTGACGACATCGACGAATGCAAAGGACCAAACAATGGCGGCTGCGCGGCCAATTCCATCTGTCAAAACTCGGAGGTGAGGCTTCACGTGACCGCCGGAGTATCTTGCACGGCAGCAAACGTGGAAGCAAATCTGATCTCTGACCCCCCGCCCCCCCCCCACGCAGGGCTCCTACCACTGCGGCAGCTGCAAGACGGGCTTCACGGGCGACCAGGTGGAAGGCTGCAAACCCGAGATCAGCTGCGCTAACAGCCTGACCAACCCTTGCGACGTCAACGCGCACTGCGTGGCCGAGAGGGACGGATCCGTCTCCTGCCAGGTATCGCCCGCTTGCTTGCGGACGTATTTCATATGAACACGCATGTCAACCGTCAACAGCATTCGCGCTAAAGTATCGTTTGCTGTCTTCTTAGTGTGGAATCGGCTGGGCCGGAAACGGATTCCTGTGCGGGAAGGACACCGACATTGATGGCTATCCGGACGCGAAACTCAAGTGTAAGGACCCCTCATGTAAAAAGGTAATTTTAACCAAACTGAGCAAATGCCAACCCGACTCACCGACCGACTACCTACCAAACAAACGCAAATGCTCTTCCTGATTTGTATGTTTAAAAAAAAAAAAAACGATATACAGTATATATTTTTTCTTTTTTGTCGTCTTAATAGGACAACTGCGTCTTCGTTCCAAACTCCGGCCAAGAGGACGCCGACCGAGACGGGCAGGGAGACGCCTGCGACGAGGACGCAGACGGCGACGGCATTCCCAACGAGCAGGTTGGCGTTCTCAACACAAACGGCCTCTCGTACGTTTCATCCGACCGGACGCTTTGCCGTTTTGCGTTTCAGGACAACTGCTGGTTGAAGCCCAACGTGGACCAAAGGAACAGCGACAAGGACACGCACGGCGACGCCTGCGACAACTGCCGTCTGGTAGAAAACCCGGACCAGAAGGACACGGACGGCGATGGCAAAGGCGACGCCTGCGACGACGACATGGACGGCGACGGTAATGCAGATGCTTTTTTTAAAAAAATAATCCTCATGTCACTTAAACATATCTACTACTGTATGTGTAACTCAAAAACGGCCTAGGAATTATTATTAAGTAATATTTGATGAAATATGCATTCATAGTCGTCAGCTTATGTACGTTGCTTCCACTAACAAACATGGCTGTGAACAGATTACACGTGGCAATTTTTCAAAGCCCTCTTGTTTCTGTTTTTCATCAACAGTGACGAGCGACTTTCATTCTTGCTCAGAAACCAAAAACATGACATAGCTAGAAATGTCACAACCACAACATCGCTTTTAATTGAACTTTAGGAGCGGTTATTAGTTTTGTATGGTGAGCGGTGCACCCACCGCCATCAAGGCCTACCTACGTACGTTTAAAAATGATATAAAAGCCTCCTACAGCTCAGGGACCCCAGTTTGAGAACCACTCGAGTACGCAAAAGAGAGACACGCGACGTCACCGCCAACAATGACGTTGGAGTTGCATAAGCAGCACTGGGCTATTTTTAGCTTTTACGTGACATTAGGACGATTGGCGCGTCTGCCTCGTCTGACCCCAAAGTGAACAGCGTGATTAGGTCTCGGAAGCCCCGCGGCGCTCGAAATACTTCCACCTCCGTTGCATCTTTATGACCTTTATGGTGCCGATGCCGCCGGCGGATGCGAGAATTCACATTAAAAAGAAAGAGAAGACAAAGTATGCTTCGGGTGCGGCGCAACAGTATGTCCTAGTGGTCATTTTTCGAATTGCATCCTTCTTCCACTCAGATGTGGAATTGCTTCAAAGAAAAAATGCAACGATCATCACCTCGCTACGAAACGATAAGACTTAAATTGAAAGCAAGACCAAATATTTAAAATAGAAACAATACAAGACGACGGGAATGTTAGGATAACTGCGACAGACATGATTGATTGATTGACTGGTGGGTATCTGGTCATCATCAGGCCTGAAAAACTTCCTGGACAACTGCCAGCACGTGAAGAACCCCGACCAGCTGGACCGAGATGGTGACGGCGTGGGAGACGCGTGTGACAGCTGCCCCGACATCCCCAACCCCAACCAGGTCGGCCGCTCAAGCCGCGCACTCTTGTATTATTTCGGAAATAATTATCAGGTAGGGGAAAAACAAACACGCGAGAAGGGAAATGACTTCCAAAATAACACGCAACGCTTTGTGAGACGGGGTTTCCGTATTCTAATTTGTTATGCAAATGAATGGCTGCTCAGGATTCATTTTTGAGGAAACCTTAAAAAAATGTATATTGTGAAGCAAAAACACATGACTGCATAGGAGTACGTTTTAAAACGCAACTAAAACGTTCCAAAATGAGTCACAGATCTGTATTACCCATCAATAGCATATTTCAAAATAGAGCGTGCAGAATTTCACACCCTTGTGTTCTACTTTCAGTCTGATGTTGACAACGACCTTGTGGGCGACTCATGTGACACAAACCAGGACAGGTAAGTCCAAGGACATTTTTTTCGATTGAACTGTTTATCATAATTCAGTGGCTCTCAAAACTGTTGCTCACTATACCACCTAAAAAAAAAAAAAATTGAGTTTCCACATACCACCATCAATACCAACATGAAAATATAGTAGTGTAGTAGGCCTAAGTGTTCAGGGAAAATAATAGCCTTTTTATTCCTAAAAAGGTTTTGGATTTGTGGATCTGTACATTTTTAACATTAACACTGCACTGGAATATAAGAAAATAAACTGTACTTTTGAAAAACTGTATTATTATTTGACTAAAAAAAAAACACGTCTTCTCCTGTGTAGCGATGGCGACGGCCACCAGGACACCAAGGACAACTGCCCCTTTGTGATCAACAGCTCGCAGCTGGACACCGACAAAGACGGCCTGGGCGACGAGTGCGACGATGACGACGACAACGATGGCATCCCCGACTTCAAACCGCCCGGACCAGACAACTGCAGGCTGGTTCCCAACCCGGAGCAAATCGATAAAAACAGTACGTCGGGGAACAGTCCAACGAAACGTTTCCGGTTCGTGTCACTTTTGCAAAAATCATCGTCATGAGCAATTTGGGCTGTAGTCTAAAAGCAACACAAAGGCCTGCCTTGCGAACTTTTGTCAAGTGACATTAAGAGCAATTTTAGACTTTGGCAAAAAGGTCTTTCATTTTCACCCACTTATGACTCATGCTGAGTCTCGAGGCTCAAATTTTGAGGGTAGGAAGCGAGACTGTCAGAGCAGGCGGCAATAATCTTTGCAGAGCAGAACACAAGCATACAAAATGTACCCAAAACATTTCACATGATCAATCAATAATGTTTGATTTAAAATCACGAATCAAAGAATATAACAAACGCTGAGTGCATGGAACAAAATACACATTCAATATTATACAATTACACAGATAGATTAAAAATTATTAAATGTCAATTAAAAATATTTGGAAACATGCGCACAAATACTATCATTTAATAAAAAAACATATAAAATATCTGGGGGGGAAAATCAACTTCATATTGAGCATGCTGCTTTTTTTTCAATTATTAGTTGTAAAAAGGAAGGGGGGGGGGGGAAAAACAATCCAAGTAAAAAGTGTGAAACATCGAACTGAGCCAAAAATGCTTCCAAATCTGAATTCAAAGCAAAGAGGAAGCTGAGAAAAGCAGTTAAAATTGTCAAGACCTTCCAACAAAAGGACCATTCTAAGCAAATTGATGAGCTGTCAATAACAATTATATAGCTTGCCAGCATACGCGCAGGCGGTAATTACATCCCCCCCCCCCTTCTCATCCAATAATCCGTCCCGTCGGGAGAGATTCTGGGAAGGATGCAGGCTGGACGAAGCGTTAATAAATGAGCATCAAAATGACACTGCGGTCATGAAGCAGATAACAATGGAATCCAAATGAGAAATTCAAAGAAATAAACGTCACTTGCAAATCTTTCATCCTCAGATGACGGCGTGGGCGACATATGCGAGTCCGACTTCGACCAGGACAAAATTGTCGACCAGATCGACAACTGCCCCGAAAACGCGGAGGTGACTCTGACCGATTTCAGGGCCTTCCAGACGGTGGTGCTGGACCCCGAAGGCGACGCTCAGATTGACCCCAACTGGGTGGTCCTCAACCAGGTCGGAAGAATTCAAAATCAATGCTCCTCAGAACTAACCGGCCGCTAAACACTTGATCATAAAAGTAACGTACAATAAATAAAATGCAAAATTCTATGGGACCTGAACAAAAACTATGACCTGAGTCATGCATTGGAAAAACGGCAATATTGAGCAGATCTTTGCTCCTTCCTCAGGGAATGGAAATCGTCCAGACCATGAACAGCGATCCCGGTCTGGCTGTGGGTAAGACAATGTTTCTCAAAGTTTCACCAAAGATGTAACGCCCTTTAAAAAAAATTTTAAAATACAAATTTAAATCGAAAATGATCTCTTGGTGCTCCCGACTTGAGGTTACACGGCCTTCAGCGGCGTTGACTTTGAGGGGACATTCCACGTCAACACGGTGACGGACGACGACTACGCCGGCTTCATCTTTGGCTACCAGGACTCCTCGTCCTTCTACGTGGTCATGTGGAAGCAGACGGAGCAGACGTACTGGCAGGCCACGCCCTTCCGAGCCGTGGCCGAACCCGGCATACAGCTCAAGGTGACCGCTTTTAACCCCAACCTGTTTATGACCTCGGCCAAATACGTCATTAGTTACTTAGCTTGCTAGTGAGTACGAGCTGGCTGACAATCTAGTTGGTTGTTTAGTTATTTTAGCTAGCTAATTAGTCGGTTGGCTCACTGGTGAGTTATTTTGTTCGTTGGTTGGGTAATTGACACATTATTTGGTTAGCTACTGAGATGGATGGCTAGCCGGTGGAATACTTGGTTGGTTGAGAGCTCATTCATTCATTTGTTTGACGGGTGACTAGTTAATTAGCTACATGATTGATTGGTAGTTTTCAAAGTTAGTTGGATTGTTAGTTGCCAAGCCGCAAGGATCCGGGGAGTTTACCACCGACCCGTCATGAATTTCAAATCTAATGAAATGACTCCTTAATCTTTGAACAGGCCCAAAACGTAATGGTGAGAAAATGGGATCGTGTTTGCAGAGCAATAGTGACATCTAGAGGTCTTTTAACTATATTGCAAAGACTTCTCCCCCCACCCCTCACCCCCTCCCTCCCCACCTCTCTCTCTACTTCTCCCCGCCAGGCCGTGAAATCCCGATCTGGGCCCGGGGAGCATCTGAGGAACTCCCTGTGGCACACCGGGGACACCCAAGACCAGGTACGCCTCCTGTGGAAGGACCCCCGCAACGTGGGCTGGAAGGACAAAGTGTCCTACCGCTGGTACCTGCAGCACCGCCCCCAGGTTGGATACATCAGGTAATGAACACCGGCCATTTTATTGTTTCGGGTTTTGTTTTTTTGTTTTTAATCCTCCTGTGTGTCTGTATTGATTCTCTGATGGCAGGTTGTGCTCTGTTGCTCATGGCAACAGAGCACAACCTAATAAATCAATCCGAAAAGTAGATATCTGAGTCTTACACTGTATCTTCCTCACATTAAAAGATACTGAATTAATCTCTTTGTTCTTGGGGTCATGACAGGGCCCGCTTCTACGAGGGTTCTGACCTGGTGGCCGACTCGGGCGTGACTATCGACACGACCATGAGAGGGGGCCGACTCGGCGTCTTCTGCTTCTCACAGGAAAATATCATCTGGTCCAATCTGAGATACCGCTGCAATGGTAAGCAGAAGTGTAATTAGTTGATTGCTCCTCACCAACCGTTTGTTGGAGAGAACGTTTTTATTCGAGAGGAGACTGAGGGCAACAAGAAACATTATACACATGATACTCCATAGTCTCCGGTTAGCTGTCGTGTGCCATTGTATTTCTGCCTACAATCCACTCTTGAATCAAAAAGTGTCTCCTTACTGAGAAATAAGTACAATCGGGGTTTATCCTGTACGCTACTGTGATATACTTCTCAGTCTTCACATTGCTGCAGTGGTGCATTGCTTTGGTGCACTCAGTCTCTTCGCGACTGAAATGTCTCCTTCCGAAGAAATAAACACGACTGTCCGTACTCGTTAACGCTAAACCATTCTAAAACTTCCATAGTCTTCACTTTGCAAAAGAAAAGGTTGTCATGCTGCCCACAGTCTCCTCTTGGATATCGTGTCTCTTTAAGAAGGGGTGATTACATGTGAGCCTTATTGTCCTCTGTTGTTATTCGTTACCACTGAACCATTCTAAAAGCTCCACATTCTCCACTTTGCTGTAGAAATAGGTTGTCCTCAGTCTCCTCTTGGACAAAAATGTGAGATCTTCTTTTTCTTCTTGTCAGATACCATCCCCGAGGACTTCCAAGAGTTCAGCACTCAGCACGGCATTGATGCCATCTAAAAGAAGATATTGCGTGTGTGCGAGAGTGTCCGCGCGTGGAAGAGTGTGTGACAGTTTTTGTGTGTGTCCATGTATGCATTTTTGTGTACATTTGCCAGAGCCGTGTCTTTGTACTGTATGTGAATCATCTAAGCTATAACGTTCGATGTGTTACAACACAAACTACACGTTTACTATGATGGCGCATAATTATTTCATGCATCGTAGTTTTTTTTATTAAATATGATGCGTTTTATAATAAGCAACATTGTTGCTACCCTGCAATAAATGGGACATATTTATGTATACTGGTGCTATTACAACATACCCCTAAAATACAAAGGTTCTTTTTTTTTAGCTGTTTGTTTTCTTGTCTTTGTGTGTGTGCGTGTGTGTGTGTGTGGTTGCAATTATTAACGCCTTTTGTTCCTTTTGGCAGGTGTGAATGGATCAAGTGTGGCCAATTTGCATGTTGTACAAAACGCTCCAATTTCTGCCTCACAGGACAGCATACAAAGTGGAGAATTATGTCCGTCGATTTTCTTGTGCAGTAGAGGGCGCCCTTTCCCAATAAAACACTGCCTCATAATGTCCACCAACCTGTCAGACCAATTGATATACGTAATTTAAGATTTGGCTCCACGGCATTGTAGTAAATACAGTACATTTGACAAATGTCACATATGATGAAAGTTCAAAATGTTTTTTTTTCTTATTCAAGATGGAGTGTGAACTGTTTGTCATATTCTGAAATGTCAAATGAATGGCGATATATGGCAAGTATTGAGAATCTTTCCGCATTTCTGAACTATTCCAAATATTTAGTTCGTTGCGTGTGTTGAGACTGCAGTGGTTAAAAAAACAAGTTTCTATTGGGAAATTCCAAATACCGTGAAGACACTTTAGAAAGCCGCCTCATCTTTGCAGTACAGGTAAGAACGATACGATTGCACAGCATCAAATGTTACACGAATGTACTGCAGCTGCATTATTAAACCACTTCGGTACAGTTTCGTAATTCCAGACGACTTGGTAATGTTGATGTTCTTTCGGTGTGTAGATAGAACAGAACGACACTGATTGGCTTTTAACATCGCGTTCCCTCGCTGGAGCCATCTGGCTAATCAGCCTCTGTCTCGTCATTGTTCAGACACCGTCGCTCTCAGTCGAGCGTGGGAGGAAGTGCCAGACAAAATGGTCGGTGAGTGTCAAAATAACCGAGAGAACATCTCGTTTTCGATTTAATTATGCCTTTTGAACATGTCCATCAAACCCACACTGAGGAAGATTCTTTTTTTTTGGTCCTTACGTGACTGCTAGGACTCGTTTTCACTTTACTCAACGCGAATTACAATTACGACGGTCCCGAAACGTTTATATATTTTATATATAATGGTTTGTATGTTATATAAACCTCTCAAATACGGACCAAAATGATATCGTGAAACGTAATTTAGTGAGTACTGTAATTATTTTTAAAGCTTACACATTGTTTTTGCATTGCAAAACAGAAGCGAGAGTACGGTGGCCCAAAAGGTTCTAAAGTGAAGAAAATTACCAATTGACGCGGCCTGTTCGTTTGTCAGAGTAAACAGGTAACATGAGAGGAAATACAATCGCTTAATACTCATGAGTCAATTCCTCTTTTTGCACCAACTACACATCATTTGGTAAGAAACATTTCAGAATCAAGATCGTTTGCACCACTTTTTGCTCTTGTGTCATAATACACAGCGTAGTATAGTAGTGCTCTTGTTTTAGTTTAACTCCCAGAGTTCATCAACTTGCATAACGACAATCCATGACTCCTTCGGACAAATGGTGCCACAGATGGCGAGAGGCGGTGAATCACCTCTTTCCCCCCACTTCAGACACCGAAGTCGGCGTGTTGATTAAATAAACCTCCCACCTGAAAGTGCAGACAAAAGGCTACGCTTTTAACATCCATCCAAGCACCATCTCGAGCCTCAATAGCTCTAAAAATAGTCGCTAGTATCACACTGTGAACCGGTACGTTGTGTAACAGCGCTTAGTGTGTCTTATGTGTATGTGGAACGAGGCCGGGGGGGGGGGGGGGTGGAGGGGAGGGGATTGTGCAATCAAATATATGCTGTTGTACCTATACGGAGGAAAATCATTCAACTCCCACGTTGCAAGTGTCAAGGATGGTGTTTTGTTTTATTTCGACTTGCGTAACGGAACTGTCAATCAATCTGTCCATCATCTATCGAGCTATCTTATTATGTGGTACCGTGGATGGATGGATGGACAGGCAAACACCTCGCTAGCTAGACTGCCATGTGGCATCCATCCACCTGTCCCTCCATCTCTTCATCTGTCTTTCCATCCATCATTCATCACTCCATTATCCATCCATCCATCCAGAAGTGGCAAGCAACCATTTTAAAATTTGTGTAACAAGTCTTTCGGTCAATCTGTCTGTCACCTGTCAATTGATTATCCATCATCATCTTTCCATCCATCCATCAGGCATTCATGCTTTTGAATGTGGGAGCACCTGGAGAAAATATATGCGAGCAACGGGAGAAAAGAGCAGGCCCCACACAACAGGCATGCTGGAGCACAGATTCGAACCCAGAACCTCAGGACGCTGGGGCACACGTGTGGGACCTCCCTGCTTGTAACCGAAGGCGCAAACAAATGATGGAGGGATGGATCATACAGCTCATTAGGTATGCAAGATGCCTACACTTGAATGTTCCAGTGCTCTCTTTCAGAATATGGAATTAAATAAAAGTCATTTTGCAATAACCTCTTGTTCTAAACACAGTGGCATCTGCGCAAGTGTGCATGTGTTGCAAGGCGAAACTCAGTCCCGACTGTTCCTGTGGGCTGCAGTCGTGTGAGGGAAAAAAAGAAAAACGGCTCCACTGAATCACTGCAGGAGAAGAGGCGGCGTGATGCTCTCCTCGAACCAAATTTGTCTTCCGCTTCCTGCCAGACACCAAAGAGAATCCCGGGGAAACTCCAGCTCTGATTGGCTGGGAGGCGGAGGAAGCGTTGCCATGTATGTCTTCCGCTCTCTTTCGGCCACAGCTTCTTCAAATGGAACACCGTGATTGTGACTTTTAGGTTAAAAAGGGCCGTTCGAGAGCAGGTGGCTACACTTTCATCAACACGCCAAGCGTCATACATTGATGAAGTCGCCTGGTTATGGAGCTTTTTTTTTTTTCAGTTTCACTGCCAGCCGTTCATGCGCTTTTTCCCCCTCCTCCTGTTATTTCAGTCTTCAGCTGGTGGTGTTACGGAATGTCTCACTGGCTCAGTGCTTGCGGCTCACAAATGCCGTTGTAAAGCAGCTTTTGTAACACCCACCGCCCCAGATATACTTAAGAGATGGGAAGAGGAAATGAGCTGCTTCTGATTTTTGCATTTCTAGTGATGAGTGCATCCATTTTCCGATCCGCTTGATCCTCACGAGGGTCGCGGGGGGTGCTGGAGCCTATCCCAGCCGTCTTCGGGCAGTAGGCAGGGGACACCCTGAACCGGTTGCTAGCCAATCACAGTGCACACGCAGACGAACAACCATCCACGCTCACACTCACACCTAGGGACAATTTAGAGCGTCCAATCAGCCTGCCATGCATGTTTTTGGAATGTAAGAGGAAACCGGAGTACCCGCGGAAAAACCAACGTAGGCGAAGGAGAACATGCGAACTCCACACAGGAAGGCCGGAGCAGGAATCACACCTGGTGCCTCTGCACTATGTGGTCGACGCGCTAACCGCTGGTCCACTGGGCCAACCCTGCTAATTAGTTACTGTCATTAACGAACTAATTAATTAATTAACTCTTAATTGTTCATTTTTAAAAAAAATAATTTCCGCAAGTAAAAACCTCCCCTAATGAAGGACGGATGTCACTCATAAACATGATCTAGCTACTTAGCTAGCTAGCTATTTCTCTATTTATCGTATCCGTCCAATATTCATTTTTGGAATGTACTAATGTGTCTCCGTGAAGCTATTTGAGGACATGTCCTGGTGGTGCAGGTGTCTGTCTAGACTTGTGTGATTATTCTGTCTGGCCCCTAAAAAAAAAAAAAAAAAAAAACTGGACTGTGTGTTGTGAGTCGTGACTCGCCTTCTTCCTCCCCGTGTGCCTGTTGGAGCTCCGGAAGCGATGCTCCACAAGGAGCGAGAGGGCTGCAACATCCGCGAGCGGCAAACCAATCGGCCGCCACTCCGCGGCATCCCTCTCCGCTGTGGGACGGGCCAAGAGCGGGGAAGCTCTTGTCACGCTGCGTGGGCTGGTCGAGCGTGGAGTAGAAAAGGGAGCCGAAGCCGAGTCGCTATTTAGCAGTCGAAAGACAGCAAGCACCAAAGTCAACGCACAACCGGAGCGTTTTCAGCACCACTCACGAGTGGACAGCGACAGCGTCTAAAGCCCAGCGACTCTCACTCGACTTGAGCGGCTCCGTCATGGTTCTCATCTGGACACAGTTTGGAGTCAAGCACAAAAATGGCAACGTCAGGTGCAAAGTTCGGGTGATGCACAGGGGAGACAGCTCGGGGTCGGCTTCATCTTCGGTAAGTAGGACATGGTGTTTTTTTTTTCTTACTGAAATGAAACACACGGAATTTGCTGTCGCTTCGTTGGTTTGTTCTAAAAATGTCATTTTATGTTAAAAAAAACAACATTTTTGTCATATGATGGGTATGCTTGAATAATATATCACTGCCATTATAAATACATTTTGATCTAAAAATTGGACCTTTTAACGGCCCAGAAAAAAAATCATACATACAAATGTGTATTTTGAATGTCAATTTAATTTTGAAAATCGATACTTTAAAAAAGTATTAATATATGCTTAAAAATGGTGGCGTGTTTATTACTGCATGCATAAAAACTCGTGTCTAAGAATTATAACTAAGTAAGAAAAAAATAATGCATGAATACATAGAATGTGTTATGAATATATGAAAATGCTTATGTAAATATTTGAATTAAAGAACTGAGATAATATTGGGGAAATTGACCCTTGACCCATCGTTTTGGATACTTCTTGCTGGACATTGTTAAATAATGAATGCCAACTGTTCAGATATGGAGAGCTACTCATCAGTCACAAAATAAGGTCCATTGTGTCATGTCGTTCAAAGAAAAGAAGATATGAATGCTCGGTCGACGTGATCTCAATGCATGAGTAGAATTCATCCAATAGCTGTAGAGTAGCTCCGTTGTCAGGGAAGTCTGCAACCCCCCCACCCCACCACCACATCCTCCACCCATCCCGAGCATACCGCTCTGCACAAGCCTTTAAAATTCATAGCAGACAGAAAAGAAAAAACAGACACAAGCTGCAGCAGGGATGAAGAACCGAGTGATAGCACTTTTAAATGACCACATATGAGCAGTAGGTAATATGTCAAACCCCCCTCGTCCCTCCTTGCAGGAAGGCACCAAGTCAGAGCCGGACGCCGCCTGCCTGTCCATCAAGCCCAGTGCCGGAAAGGACTTCTACAAGGTTTTGGGCGTGGAGCCGGACTCCAACGAGGACGAGATCAAGAAGGCCTACCGCAAGTTGGCGCTCAAGTACCACCCGGACAAGAATAGCGACGCGGACGCCGAGGACCGCTTCAAGGAAATCGCCGAGGCCTACGAGGTCCTGACCGATACAGAGAAGAGGAACATCTATGACCAGTTTGGAGAGGAAGGTGAGCGTCAATTCATGAAATTCTCTGGTGACCAATCGGAAGAACTTTGCTCTTCGATCCCCAATGCAACTCTTCACAATTAGAAATGAAAAACTGAACGGTAAAGCCAACATCAATCTAATTCTCTGCCCGTCCGTCCACGCAGGTCTCAAGAGCGGCGCGTCAACGGCGGGCCAGACCAACGCCTTCCGCAAACATTTCCCCACCGACCCGCACGCCACCTTCTCCTCCTTCTTCCACGGCTCCGACCACTTCGACATCTTCTTCGGTCACGACGGCGACGACGACGACCTCTTCAACCCCTTCCGCCGCTTCCCCTTCAGCCACGTGGGCGGTTACTCCGGCCAGGAGGGCGGCGGCCTGAGGCGGGGCGGGCGGCGGCCGCGGGGCAAAGCGCTGGTGCGCGAGCTGCCGGTCAGCCTGGAGGACGTGATGCACGGCTGCACCAAGCACGTCAAGATCACCCGCAGCCGCCTCGGACCGGACGGCCGCAGCGTGTGGACCGAGGACAAAGTGCTGAACGTGGTGGTGAAGAAAGGCTGGAAAGCCGGCACCAAGATCACCTTCCCCCGGGAGGGCGACGAGATGCCCGACAGCACGCCGGCCGACGTCACTTTCATCCTCAGAGACGCCGAGCACCCGCAGTACAGGCGAGACGGCTCCAATCTCATCTACACGACCAGCATCACCCTCAAAGAGGTGAGATGACGTTCTGGCGCGCTACTATTAGCAACGGAGCCGCTTTAAGCACCTCGGTGCTGCAGCAGCTTACGCTTCCGGTGGATTTAACACATTGACACAAAATAATAAATACTAATACCGTCAAACCTCGGTTTTAGAACGTCTCTGTTTTCAACCAAATCAGTTTTCGACCCCATTTTCAAATTTTGAGTTTTTCATGATTATGACCGAAAAAACGGGAGCAAACTGAGCGCACTTGAATGCGCCACTTGACTCCTCTCGGCTTCCTTACACGAGGAAGTGACGCTTTTTCGTGTAGTGTTACATTTTAAGAGGACGATTAATTTTATTAAAGAGAGGGCATGGTTTCGGTTTTCGAACAGCCTTCTGGAACGGATCCCCCGTGGCCTCAATTATGTGTTACAAAACCTCGCGACGACGCCCACGCGACACTTCCTCCCGTTTATGCAATCGCTCAATGAGTGAAAAGACTTCAATCAGACACGGGAAGCATCGGCAAAGAATGGCAGCTCGTTCACTCGCCCCCGCCGAATCTCAGAGCTAAATTTAGCTTGCCGCTCTTTGTGATGCTGCTCAGGAAGAGGAGGCGGCGTTTTTTTTCACTCTCTTCATACGCGCCCACGCTTGGCAGATTAGCAGGGCAGCAGTCGCCGCAGAGACAGGCCTAGTGAGCTACTTCCTTGCGTAACTGGCTTTTTTGTACGACTGACACATTATTGCTTATGCAAGGTGACACCTTTGCAACAACTAGCTCCAATTTCCAAATGTCTAAGATGAGCAACTGACAAACCGCATTTTGTAAGTTTTGGTTATTCGGTAGTTCGGTCTTTGATGCATCTTGACGTTCTCCTTTCGTCCTCTTCCAGGCGCTTTGCGGCTGCACGGTCAATGTTCCCACGCTGGACAACCGCCTCATGCCCCTGCCATGCAGCGACGTGATCCGGCCCGGTGCCGTGCGGCGCCTCCGCGGCGAGGGCCTGCCCGTCGCCCGCAGCCCATCGCGGCGGGGCGACCTGGTGGTGGAGTTCCAGGTGCTCTTCCCCGACAGAATCCCACCGCAGTCGCGGGAAATCATCAAGCACAGCTTGGGCCAGTGCTAGCCTACTTCAGCGGCACAATTTAGCGGACTAACCCGCCTCCCGTGGAAAGGGGTGTTAAACACTCGTGTGGTATTCGACATCTCGTTTTAATACACAAACTTCTCGGGTTACCGATCATCAAACTTCAGCGCCGCTCTTGAGCTATCCAGTGGCTAGCCTTTTCCAATCCGTGGTGCTATACGACCAATCACAACCCCTCGTCGTGTTCCGTGCTGGAGGGCGCCATAAAACCTGACGAAAGTGCTCTTCGGTATCTGAGGACGTCCCCATTTCGCCTTTCTCTCCGATGAAAAGCTTATTCTTATCACATGTACTGTTATGACCGCAGTATGGTATTTGAGTCTGTACAGACTTAATAAAGGGTTGTAGGAATGGGCGGGGGATGGGGGGTGAACTAGTTGACTATAGTTATATATGGTGCTCATATGGGACTTTTGCATTGATTTTCTTACTGTGTACTTGTGTGCAAAGATCTCCTTTGTGTGCAAACAAACGCAACCGTTGTCTCTAACAGAGATTCATGTGTCAATTGTTCTATTGAATTGAAAGGTTGTCGATATAGAGTGTGTGAGGAGGACCTGGCAGCATGAAATGAATTAAACAGAATGCAAAACTTGACCCCTCTTGTCATGTTTGCTGAGATTATTGATGTATAAAGATGAAAATAACATTTTTTTCGATACATATTGTAGGAAAAGTGTCGGAAAATCAACCGACACAAATTGAGTCGATCATGAAATGATCTGGCAACCAAACGACAGTCGGAACCGCTGAGTGTAAAGTTTGGAGGAATCATGTCCACATGCGCCCCCTTGTGGACATTTTGCGCAACAGCAACGTGCGTCACTGAACATAATTGCCCGCAGCTGCCGCTCTGTAATGTTTCGTCTGTGGCGAACACGAGTGCAAATTCGAGTGGTGCGATCTTACGTTTCACATATGCCAACGAGTCTCACTTTTGCGGGAAAGATGCACAATAAACACAAAGCGTTTCATTGACACGACAAACCACGCACGGGCACACACACACACACACACCCAACGTGGATAGCCTCAATCGACAGCGGTTGGGGTTTCTTTTCATGTCCTTTGGGATGAAATGTCGCACCCAGGACAGAATACCCCACTCAGCTCCAATTTAAGCGAGAGTTACCCTGTGGCCAGCCTCACTCTGGTGGTTCTGCTGCTCATCCCCGCCGTGGTCGTGCTGCTCCTACTCAACTGTCTCTTCCTGGGCTACAAATTGATAGTCCTATTCAAGGCGAGGCCGCGGCCGCAGAACCGGGAGGACGCGGACGAGATCCTGCTGCTGGAGTCCATGCTGCAGCGGGCCCGGACGACGCCCGACGCGGAGGGATTCTCCACCCGGAGGCCGTACATGTCGCTGTCCGAGCCTGTCCTGCCCCAGCCCCCGGTCACTTCCTCCAGGGCGTCTTCGTCCGGGAAGGAGCACGGGATCTGGCTCCCGAGGGGGTCCTTGAGGGTGTCCAGCAGTATCCGGGCGGCGGGGGCGTCCTCTCGGTTGGCGAGACCCAGCGTGGCTGAGTGGTGTCACAGCGCGCCGGTGTTGCTTCAATCCAGCGAGTCGGAGGCCGACGACAGAGGCAACCTCGTGCCGCCAAACTCTCCCACGGTTAGTACAGGCTCCGCCGGAGAACAAAAGTCTGACTATTATTCCATTAAAGCAGCGGTTCTCAAATTTGGGGAGGACGGGTGCAATTCTGGTTTCAGAGGTTTCAAGGCACTGAGCTCCTGGCCGTGCAGGTAAAATGCATTTTAACGAAATGTTAGTCCAACATCATAACACTTTTTAGGAAACTGCGACGAAACCATAAACTCTAGGGGTGCGATCGTCCGGTAGCCCGCGAAGTGGTCCCAAGTGGTTCGCCGCGGGGTCCCGAGGGAAATGGATATTAAAAAAAAGATGTATGTCTGTATTATATGTAATATGTTTTTGTGTTAGTGCGCATTGCACCCTACGCGGTCTCTTAGTTATATTTTCACAAGAAAGTATAACGTATTACAAACGTATAACGTGTAACGTATGTACAGCACTTTGTATGCAGCGATGGCTGTTTGAAAGTGCTCTATAAATACTGTTGACTTGACTTGACAAAAATAAAATAATATAACAAAGCAGGTCACCTTTAACCTCCGGCGGCGCGTGACCTGTATCACCGGAAGTTGTTAGCCATTAGCAGTCAGCAGTCTACAATTGCAGTTTGCGATCACAAGTGTTGCCCTCTAACTTAAAAAAAAAGATTATCCTCACTCAAAGTCTTTTTTCATTGGCAATTGGCAAATGGGAATCGGAAGTGCCAGGAGAAAAACTTTAAAACGACACACGTGAGAGCTACGACAGTGACGTTTGTTGCATTGAAGACGCTGCCAAAGTGCGTCCCATGTCGCCGCGTCAGATTTCGACTAAGGTCGGCACTGATTCCTTTTTACAAACTCACAGGCTCTTCTATCGACTTTTATTTTCTGTTTCGTTCATCTTCACCACTTGTCTTTGAATGCTGAATCTCAACCTCTCCTATTTAGTGCGTTTACAAAGAAGCGGAATGTGAGGCCGGCATCCGTCGGTGTAGCACGTACGGGATGCTGACCGAGCTGAGCCCGGGCGAGCTCCACCCGTTGGACCAAACCCATGTGGAGTGCCCGTCCTACACCCACCCGCTATCGGAGGGCTCCTGCCCCAACACGTCGGCGCTCAGCTTCGGACTGGACAGCGACTTTGGTGCCAGTGCAGGTATGTTGTCACCACACAGGAGCTTCTTTTCGCGAAAACAATCCTCTAAATGCCTGTGAGTGTTGTTTACATGGGAGGGCAAATCAAAAATGTTGTTGACAATAAAATATATTATGTAGCACGACTAGTGTAAACATTGTATTTTAGTTAATATTGTGTTTCTGGGAATATGAATTAAGCAGCAAAATCCACTTAATTTTTATCCATCTGGGGGGGGGGGGGGGGTGCGGTCGGTTGATGTCGACTGAAAATGACATGACAGTTCCTAAGTGCTCAGCTTGTGAACGTTACATAACCGAATCCAGAAAGCATGCGAGCCTTGGTTGGTTGTTCTTGAGGCCCGCACTGTGGTTTCATTTTCACTCGAAAGCAAGTGGCAAAATGGACGCCCCCTGAGATGGATAAAAATGGGAGGCCTTAGCTGCTCAATTCACATTCCACAAAGGGAAAATGGATCAGAATGCCTTGCTTCGACTCTAGTGGAAGTGCGTAGCGTGCTTTATTGGAAATATTTTGATTTGACTTGCTGTTTAGAATATTCTGCCTGCATGTGTTGCTCCACCTTTTCCATTCAAATATTTGTTGCCTGAAGGTTTACCCAGCAACATCGATTCTATTGGTTAGCCCATCTATCGCATTCTGAATTCTTCGTTAGTTAGTATTAAGCTAAACGGGGAGGGGGGGGGACATTTGAACCCCCCCAAAATTCTTCATAAAATAAAATAAAAAGCAGATTTCCACAAAAACGGGGGTTGGCTCTTCTCCAAAATAAAAATAAAAACAAATATAAAATTTAGTAGCATGTATATCAGCTGAAAATGCATTTTAAAGGGCCCCAGCACTAATGACGCCTTAACTTTGGACAGATGCGAGGAACTTTTCTAAGTTGAGGATTAAATATCAGACCCAGCCAGTGCATGTCGAAATTCTATTTGCGTTACTCTTGATGCAAAAAAATGCCCTCCCCCCCCAAAAAAAACATCCGGCACCATTTTATGGGGCGTTGACCGAACGGCGAACCTGTAGAACAGCGCGTGTTGCGTTCAAGCTGTGTGAGAACATGCTCAAGTTGCCAAATTGTGTTCAAGGTGTGTCCTTGCGGATTTTATCGGCGGACAGCGACGGCTTGTCCAACGGCGTGCTGGCGTCAGCATTGGAGTGGGACTATTACGACCCGTGTTACGTCAACCAGAACCACGTGCCCAAACACAAACATCACCGGCCTGCCATGCACACCAAGCAGTACTGGGTGTAAACATAAGTCTTGTCTGATTTTTAAGTGTCTATTTATTGCTTATTTATTTTTGGAATTCTATTTAAAACTGTGGCGATTTTTGTAGGTTTGTTTGTCTCACTTCTCACATGGATTTATCTTTTCTTTTTGCAAATAGGCTTTTTGAACGCACCGAAACTGAATTTATTCTAATGTATATTTAACTTGCACCGTAGAAAAGATGATTATGTTCACTCGACGCGTGTCACGTCTTTAAATTCTGCCACATTCGCTCACAATTGCACCATGTTTACCGATATTGTTTGATTCACCAATAAATGTTGATTAAAAAAAAAATGCAGTCTGTAGTGTGAATAAAGATGTCATTTCTTGCTACTTTGAAAACATGTTATACCCAGTACTGCTTTAAAAATATCACCAGATTGACAAACTTCAGGTGGCCATAGTTGATAAAAATGAGGTTGAAACATATTTAATATTGTAAGCTACAGTAACTTAGTGCAGCGAAAACATTCACATTGGGCTTAGATGCGTTTGCATGGCACCCAAAATGTTTGAAAATGTTTCGAAAAGATTTTGCTGTACTTCAAATTGAACTCACCTGACTGTAACTGTACCACTTGTTTTGTTTTGCGCAACTAAGAAAAGACAAGTTGAACTTTTGCAGGAGTGGATCAGGAGAATCAGTAAAATTGCAATTGCAGGCTAATAATGCTTAAAATATTGAAAATGAACAGACAATTAGATCATGTGTGACCTATGAAATATTTCATCGTAAAAGGCTACAAGACGAGTTGTTTACACCTTCCGATTGAACGATTTGCATGCTTAGAAGCGGTCGGAATAATCAGGCCGTGCATTGGTTGGAATACTTTATTGTCTTGACTGTACAGTAGAGATCAAGTGTTCGTAGAAAGCACAGCTGACCGTGAGCGACAAGCAGACATAGAGCACATCTCAAAACGCGCAACGTCAAAAGGGGAGAATGTGTCGCCATAGGTTACTCAAAGCTGGAGAGGAAGTTGAGCACAACTTGCTTGAGTTTGGCATCCGAGGCCTCGGAAATTTGGCCGTCAGCCCTGCGAGAAAGAAAGGTCACAAGTAAGGAGCGTTATTGTCTTTGGAAAGGAAGAATTGTACAACTTTGCAGCATTTATTTTTTCAGGGGGGCTAATATTGTTCCTAAAATGGCGACTCTGCAAAAAAAAAAAAAAT
This sequence comes from Hippocampus zosterae, assembly GCF_025434085.1. NCBI lineage: Eukaryota > Metazoa > Chordata > Actinopteri > Syngnathiformes > Syngnathidae > Hippocampus > Hippocampus zosterae. The sequence continues at coordinate 10,609,105 of NC_067468.1, forward strand.
TGAAAACAAGTGTAAATGAATGCAATCCTTCCCTGATCCCGTGTCTGACAAACTACGTCTGCGCCGCGATCTGTCGCAAGGCAGAAAACGTCCTCGCGTCCGCGCAGTCATTCGAGGAGTTTATTTTGCCGCCTGGATCATGTGGAATTTGGCTTTCACATTCCTGACATTGGGGAGTCTCGTCTTTTTGGGTGTGGGGATGTTGTATTTCATCAGAAAACAGACGGAGGCGGGCGGATCAGCAGCTGATATCCAGATATGGGAGATGGCCACTCGCCGCTGGGAGACTCGAATTGGTGTTTGGAGTGGCAGCGGACGCACACGAACACACAACGGCTGCGCATGTTGTACCATGCTGTACCATGTTTAGTAAGGCGTTATGGGACGAAAAAAACGACCATTTATAGTAAGGCGTTTTTAGCCGGAAAAAAACGACAATGTTTAGTAAGGCGTTTTTAGCCGAAAAAACGACCATGTATAGTAAGGCGTTTTAAGCTGAAAAAAACAACCATGTATTCTAGTAAGGCGTTTTTTGCCGAAAAAAAACGACCATGTATCGTAAGGCGTTTTTAGCCGCAAAAAAAACCCGACCATGTATCGTAAGGCGTTTAGTCGCAAAAAAAAAAACGACCACGTGTACGAAGGTTTTATGAGCTGAAAAAAAAACAACCACGTATAGTAAGGCATTTTTAGCCGGAAAAAAAACGACCATGTATAGAAAGGTGTTTTGAGCTGAAAAAAACGACCATGTATTCTAGTAAGGCGTTTTTTGCCGAAAAAAAACGACCATGTATCGTAAGGCGTTTTTAGCCGCAAAAAAAACCCGACCATGTGTACGAAGGTTTTATGAGCTGAAAAAAAAAACAACCACGTATAGTAAGGCATTTTTTGCCGCAAAAAAAACAACCATGTATAGAAAGGTGTTTTGAGCTGAAAAAAAGACCATGTATAGTAAGGCATTTTTAATCGGAAAAAAAAAAACATTTATTGTAAGGTGTTTTTGGCCGAAAAAAACGACCATGTATAGAAAGGTGTTTTGAGCTGAAAAAAAACGACCATGTATAGTAAGGCGTTTCTAGTCGCAAAAAACGATTATGTAGAGTAAGGCGTTTTTGGCCGAGAAAAAAACGACCATGTATAGTAAGGCGTTTTTAGTCGCAAAAAACGACCATGTATAGTAAGGCGTTTTTGGCCGGGAAAAAAAACGACCATGTATAGTAAGGCGTTTTTGGCCGAGAAAAAAACGACCATGTAAGGCGTTTTTAGACGAAAAAAACGACCATATATAGTAAGGCGTTTTTGGCCGAAAAAACGACCATGTATAGTAAGACGTTTTTGACCGAGAAAAAACGACCATGTATAGTAAGGCGTTTTTGGCCGGAAAAAAACGACCATGTATATATAGTAAGGCGTTTTTAGCCGAAAAAACGACCATGTATAGCAAGACGTTTTTGACCGAGAAAAAACGACCATGTATAGTAAGGCGTTTTTGGCCGAGAAAAAAACGACCATGTATAGTAAGGCGTTTTTGACCGAAAAGAAAATGACCATGCATAGTAAGGCGTTTTTGGCCGAAAAAAAACGACCATGTATAGTAAGGCGTTTTTGACCGAAAAAAACGACCATGTATAGTAAGGCGTTTTTTGTCGCAAAAAACGACCATGTAAGGCGTTTTTAGCCGAAAAAACCGACCATGTATAGTAAGGCGTTTTTGACCGAAAAAAAAACGACCATGTATAGTAAGGCGTTTTTGGCCGAAAAAAACGACCATGCATAGTAAGGCGTTTTTGGTCGAAAAAAAACGACCATGTATAGTAAGGCGTTTTTGGCCGAGAAAAAAACGACCATGTATAGTAAGGCGTTTTTGGCCGAAAAAAAACGACCATGTATAGTAAGGCGTTTTTGACCGAAAAGAAAACGACCATGTATAGTAAGGCGTTTTTGGCCGAGAAAAAAACGACCATGTATAGTAAGGCGTTTTTGGCCGAAAAAAAAACGACCATGTATAGTAAGGCGTTTTTGACCGAAAAAAACGACCATGTATAGTAAGGCGTTTTTTGTCGCAAAAAACGACCATGTAAGGCGTTTTTAGCCGAAAAAACCGACCATGTATAGTAAGGCGTTTTTGACCGAAAAAAAAACGACCATGTATAGTAAGGCGTTTTTGGCCGAAAAAAACGACCATGCATAGTAAGGCGTTTTTGGTCGAAAAAAAACGACCATGTATAGTAAGGCGTTTTTGGCCGAGAAAAAAACGACCATGTATAGTAAGGCGTTTTTGGCCGAAAAAAAACGACCATGTATAGTAAGGCGTTTTTGACCGAAAAGAAAACGACCATGTATAGTAAGGCGTTTTTGGCCGAGAAAAAAACGACCATGTATAGTAAGGCGTTTTTGGCCGAAAAAAAACGACCATGTATAGTAAGGCGTTTTTGACCGAAAAGAAAACGACCATGTATAGTAAGGCGTTTTTTGTCGCAAAAAACGATTATGTAGATTAAGGCGTTTTTGGCCGAGAAAAAAACGACCATGTATAGTAAGGCGTTTTTGACCGAAAAAAACGACCATGTATAGTAAGGCGTTTTTTGTCGCAAAAAACGACCATGTAAGGCGTTTTTAGCCGAAAAAACCGACCATGTATAGTAAGGCGTTTTTGACCGAAAAAAAAACGACCATGTATAGTAAGGCGTTTTTGGCCGAAAAAAACGACCATGCATAGTAAGGCGTTTTTGGTCGAAAAAAAACGACCATGTATAGTAAGGCGTTTTTGGCCGAGAAAAAAACGACCATGTATAGTAAGGCGTTTTTGGCCGAAAAAAAACGACCATGTATAGTAAGGCGTTTTTGACCGAAAAGAAAACGACCATGTATAGTAAGGCGTTTTTGGCCGAGAAAAAAACGACCATGTATAGTAAGGCGTTTTTGGCCGAAAAAAAAACGACCATGTATAGTAAGGCGTTTTTGACCGAAAAAAACGACCATGTATAGTAAGGCGTTTTTTGTCGCAAAAAACGACCATGTAAGGCGTTTTTAGCCGAAAAAACCGACCATGTATAGTAAGGCGTTTTTGACCGAAAAAAAAACGACCATGTATAGTAAGGCGTTTTTGGCCGAAAAAAACGACCATGCATAGTAAGGCGTTTTTGGTCGAAAAAAAACGACCATGTATAGTAAGGCGTTTTTGGCCGAGAAAAAAACGACCATGTATAGTAAGGCGTTTTTGGCCGAAAAAAAACGACCATGTATAGTAAGGCGTTTTTGACCGAAAAGAAAACGACCATGTATAGTAAGGCGTTTTTGGCCGAGAAAAAAACGACCATGTATAGTAAGGCGTTTTTGGCCGAAAAAAAACGACCATGTATAGTAAGGCGTTTTTGACCGAAAAGAAAACGACCATGTATAGTAAGGCGTTTTTTGTCGCAAAAAACGATTATGTAGATTAAGGCGTTTTTGGCCGAGAAAAAAACGACCATGTATAGTAAGGCGTTTTTGGCCGAAAAAAAACCCGACCATGTATAGTAAGGCGTTTTTAGTCGCAAAAAACGACCATGTATAGTAAGGCGTTTTTGGCCGAAAAAAAACCCGACCATGTATAGTAAGGCGTTTTTAGTCGCAAAAAACTACCATGTATAGCAAGGCATTTTTGGCCGAAAAAAACGACCATGTATAGTAAGGCGTTTTTGGCCGGAAAAAAACGACCATGTATAGTAAGGTGTTTTTTGTCGCAAAAAAACGACCATGTATAGTAAGGCGTTTTTGGCCGAAAAAAACGACCATGTATAGTAAGGCTTTTTTGTCGCAAAAAACGACCATGTATAGTAAGGCGTTTTTGACCGGAAAAAAAAACGACCATGTATAGTAAGGCGTTTTTTGTCGCAAAAAACGACCATGTATAGTAAGGCGTTTTTGGCCGAAAAAAAACCCCGACCATGTATAGTAAGGCGTTTTTAGTCGCAAAAAACGACCATGTATAGTAAGGCGTTTTTGGCCGAAAAAAAACCCGACCATGTATAGTAAGGCGTTTTTAGTCGCAAAAAACTACCATGTATAGTAAGGCACGTTTTTAGTCGCAAAAAACGACCATGTATAGTAAGGCGTTTTTGGCCGGAAAAAAACGATCATGTATAGTAAGCGATTTTTAGCCGAAAAAAGCAACCATGTATAGTAAGGCGTTGGGTCGGTTTTTTTCAGCTAAAAACGCCGTCCTATACATGGTCGTTTTTTGGGGCTAAAAATGCCTTACTATACATGGTCGGTTTTTTTCGGGCTAAAAACGCCTTACTATACATGGTCGTATTTTTCGGCAAAAAAAATACCTTACTAACCGTAGTCGTTTTTTTCGGCTAAAAAAAAAAAGCCTTACTATACATGGTCTTTTTTGGGGGGGCTAAAAACGGCTTACTGTACATGGTCGTTTTTCTTCAGCTAAAAAACACCTTACTATACATGGTCGTTTTTTTCGAGCTAAAAACGCCTTAATACAGTATAGTAAGGCGTTTTTAGCACGAAAAAAACGACCATGTATACGCCGTTTTTTGCCCCACCAAAAAATTACTATGTATAACGAAGGCGTTTTTCGCTGAAAAAGTGTTCCATTAACCTGTTGTCTTCTCAGTGACTTTGTTGGTGGTGGTTGGCATTAAAGTGTCTATTGTCCAATTGTTAAAAATTAGACTAAATTATAATTTAAACACTGCAAAATGATATTTGATTCAGTCAGGTGATAAGTTCCTGAGGTGGGGATTTGAAAAGGAGCTCCTTTGGTTAATCAGGGCAGAAGGAAGCCTGTCAACCACAACGCTTGTCACGGTGGGGAGCAAACCTACTTAATGGCAGCCAGCAGGTCTTGGTGCTGACTCAGGATGTGCTGCAGGAAGGCCTTCTCAAACTTGGTGATCTTGCTGGGTTCCATTTTGTCCAGGTGTCCCCTCACGCCAGCGTAGATGACCGTGACCTGCTCTTCGATGGCCATTGGAGCTGCCGGAAGATGGGCGACCGTGTCTCAAAATCCCAAGGTCCGTATTTGCACCGTGACAGGTCACCACTTACAGTACTGGCCCTGCTTGAGGAGCTCTGTCAGACGCACGCCGCGGTTCAGCAGCTGCTGCGTGGCCGCGTCCAGGTCGGAGCCGAACTGGGCGAAGGCGGCCACCTCGCGGTACTGGGCCAACTCCAGCTTCATGGTGCCGGCCACCTGGAGGGAAAAAAAAATGCAACGAATTGGGTCGGTTCCTTTTGGTGGAGCGCTTCTGAAGAGACCCGACGAGCGCAACCGGACCTGCTTCATCGCCCTTGTCTGGGCCGCTGAGCCGACGCGCGACACCGACAGACCGACGTTGATGGCGGGACGGATACCCTTGTAGAACAGCTCCGTCTCCAAGAAGATCTGAAGGAGGAATCCAGAAATGACAAGTGTTACGTGTGCAGCATTGTTTGGGGAGCAATCGTGTAGCCTCCCAACAGCATCAGTTTGATTGACAGTATAATTTATCCCATAGTTTCGGAAATTCCCATTTCAGATTTAGCAAAAACACAACAAAAGGCGAATGGCGTTTCGTTGTTACCTGTCCGTCAGTGATGGAGATGACATTGGTGGGAATGTAGGCCGACACGTCGCCGGCCTGCGTCTCGATGACGGGCAGGGCGGTGAGGGAGCCGCCGCCAAAGTTGTCATTCATCTTGGCGGCCCTCTCCAGCAAGCGGGAATGCAGGTAGAACACATCGCCCGGGTAAGCCTCACGGCCGGGGGGCCGACGGAGCAGCAGGGACATTTGACGGTAGGCCACGGCCTGGTGGAGCAACACAAAGGGGTGGAGTCAAAATCGGGGAAACACGATACGGTAAAAACTCAAGTCAATTCATTATTCTCGATTCGATTTTTCCATGTCACAAAACAACTCAATTTCTGAGCAGCCCGCTGTGATGAAGGTTGAAGTAGCAGCTGAAACGGTCAGCCGACTAAGAGAACCTCACCTGCTTGGAGAGATCGTCGTAGATAATGAGGGCGTGCTTGCCGTTGTCCCGGAAGTACTCGCCCATGGAGCAGCCCGAGTACGGCGCCAAGTATTGCAGGGGGGCGGCGTCGGAGGCGGTGGCCGACACCACGATGGTGTACTTCATGGCGTCGGCGTCCGTCAGCCTCTTGACCAGCTGGGCCACGGTGGACCTCTTCTGGCCGATGGCCACGTAGATGCAGTAAAGCTTCTTCTTCTCATCGGTGCCCTCGTTGAAGCGCTTTTGGTTGATGATGGTGTCGATGGCGATGGCGGTTTTGCTGGGGAAAGGCATTCACAGACTTAAGTTCTCCGGTTCCGTCGAAAGATTAGCATTCTGTTGGGTTTTAAAAGCACTGGGAATCAATCGAGCACAAACTGACACGCCAAGCTCGTGAGGATACGCGGATTAGAAAAGGGATGGACGGATACAGTTGGCTGCCGAAATGTAGAAGGAGATGGTAAAAGTGGATCAAATTCATTTACTTCCTGTCTACATACATCGATGCGCAGTTTGTGTTCAAATATTCAGCGCGGAAACTAAATGTGTCTGCTAAATCCTTTTACCCGGTCTGCCTGTCGCCAATGATGAGCTCACGCTGCCCGCGGCCAATGGGCACCAGACTGTCCACAGCTTTGATGCCAGTCTGCATTGGCTCCCTCACAGAAATCCGCGGGATGATGCCAGGAGCCTTCAGGCCCACGCGCCTGCGAGTCTGAGAGCCAAGGGGTCCCTGAGACAGAACGGGTAACAAAAGTTAAGCTGGAAAGTCTTGACGACGGTGCGGCGGCGTTGTGGTTGTGGCTTGAGAACTTCAATCACCTTTCCGTCAATGGCATTTCCAAGGGCATCCACAACACGGCCCAGCAGCTCCTCTCCAACAGGCACGTCCACAATGGCGCCCGTCCTCTTGACAATGTCGCCCTCCTTGATTAGTTTGTCGTTACCGAAGACCACCACACCAACATTGTCGGGCTCCAAATTCAAAGACATTCCCTGAGAATGAACAGGAAAAAAGGTTACGTGACTTTTATACACAATGTTTTTTTTCCCCCATACAGAGAATAAGCAGCACATGCAAGAGCCAACCTTAAGTCCGGATGAGAACTCCACCATCTCCTCAGCCTGCACATTCCTGAGACCGTAGACTCGGGCAATACCATCACCGATGGACAACACGCGGCCGGTCTCTTCCAAATCAGCACTAATGTCTGCTCCCATGATTTTCTGTTCCAGGATGGAAGAAACCTCAGCAGTGCCTTTTTGATAAAGAAGGAATAAACGCTAGGTCTGAAATTCAATGATCACATCAGAGTGGGCACATTAATATAAAATACATTTATAAATACATAATTTGACAGTGACAAAAAGCACATTTTATTACACTTTCCCTTCAGTTAATGTCCACATAACAATTATTACATATTTTTGTTTCGTTTTTACCACAATTACCTGTTTTCTGCATCCATGGGCAGGTGGTGTGGAGGTTCTTGACTCCCACACATGCTGCAGCAACATTTTTGGACACCTTTACAACGCAACAAACAGTTAGTGTAGGCAAGATTCTGCATTCTCATCAACCAATTAGCATAACTGACATGCACATCATCCATTAGGACAAGCAAACTGCAACGAAAAGTGAGTTATCGCATGAAGAAGAGGGCCAGGATATTTTATGAGAAAGAGTTGCATTCGTTTGCCAGAGTGGGCTGACAAACAGAGCAGAGTTGGACAAACGTGACCTTCAGTGAAATATTCAGTGCCTACTGACACACAGCCAAAGTGTGCCCGTTGCCATTTTATTCACGCTGCAACACAAATATTAACGATGCGTCTTAAATAGATAAATGGATATTTTAAAGGCACTTGTCAGATGCGCACCGGGAGTATCGGCTAAGTGACAGGCCCGGTGTCCTCCGCATGCTAGCTAGCGCAATTCCGCCATGATTTCTCTTTCTAAAGGCCTCCTTTCCCACAACAAGGCGGAAAACAAAATCAATTGACGAGCGATGTGCTTACATAGCCGGCCCGGCGAGGTAGGGCGCGGACAAGAGCCGCTGCAACGCGTACTGACAGCATGTTGGAGTCTTGCGATGACCGTCCTGCTCCCTGAGCTGAGAGAGAAGGCTGGCAGACAGAGCAGGCAAAGGGAAGAAAGGTCACCATAACCCGGAAGTTATTCACAAGTGAAGCGGGTGATGGTTTTAATGTTTATTTTTAAATGTATTTTGTAATATATATCAGAAAAGTAGTGTATTTTATATACACCGTAGATATTTTGAAATATTTTGTAAAAATACATTTTCGTAAAGTGATGCTCCGACATATTGAAACGACAGCGTGGCCCCCCCCCCCGCATTCAATTTTTTTTAAAGTATTGTAGTACCCAAAGGAAAGGTGTATATATGTATGTAGTTATGTGTGTGTGTATACTTACACACACACACACACATATATATATATATATATATATATACACTGTATATATGTGTGTATAAATCTGTGTATATACATATATATGTGTATATACACAGTATACACTGTGTATATCTATATATATATCTATATATACTATATAGATATATATATACGTATATGTATACACAGTATATACTGTATATATTAGCTTTTGTTTATTTTTCCAATAACATCAACTACGAGTGATAATAAACAACGTGAAGCCTCTTTTTTTAAAAATAATTGTTCCCTATTTAATTGAGGTGAGTTCATAGCGATGGTGCAGCGTTCATATCTCAAGATTTTGCTGCTAAATCAATGTCAAAAAATGGCCAGGCAGCTTGTAAGTTGGGACACTTGGATCTGAAGGCATCATTGTACAAAGAAGCACAGAAGTTATTAATGCAACATGAATGCTTTGACGATAAAAATAGTAGGGATCAAATTCCTTGAAGTAACAGCTTTTATTGAATCAAGTCCGTCTTTACAAAATATTTTTAATCAGGAAGTAATTTGCAAACTACAACTTTGCATTAAGGTGATACCTTCTTTAAATCATACCTTCATTTAAAACATTTTTTAACCTCTGAGTTAGTTTATAAAACATGACATTTTGACACCCTATGCTAAACTTTTCAACAAAGCGCAGGGAAGATGTCGTTAAGGTCCCTATTTCTTTGACAAACATGTTTTCCCACCTTGAAGACATGCAAGAAATCCCACAAACATTTGCTTTTCCTGGGGAAAAAAACTACATGCCACACTGGCACTAACATGAACTGTAACATTTTCAACAAAAAGGGAGCCTCAAGTTAACACTTTTGGAAAAAAAAAGAAGTTAATACTGAAAATATATTTTTAAGTCTTATTTACATAATGCAACATAATCCCAATTAAACCTTGTAAAAAGAGGAGCAAAAAACAATCCAGTGAATGTAACAACCAAAGAGAAATAAATAGCCAGTGTACACAACAGGGAGTATCTTTTTTTCTGATACACTCCTTTTTAAAATTGTCTATATTTCTCATACATACAGAACAAAAAATAACATTTTAAAAAAGCATAAATATAAAAGCATATTCAGTATATTCTCGGGTTAAAAAAAAAGCACATAAATAAATAAAAAGGTACTCAAAAAGATTCTTATCATTAGTATTAAAATAAGGACCATGTTGGGCTCTCCAGTGTTGGGTCTCCAGCTTATTGATTTTTTTTTTTTAGGAGCCTACTTGAACTGCTCTGGGATCAGATTCATCTGCGAGTGGATGCTGGTCGGGGGACTTGAGATGCCTTCCGACCAGTCCGACATGGAATGTGGGGATGAGATGGACCACTGGTCGGGCGAGCCGGGGGAGGGTGTCAGAAACGGGTGGTCGGGCACCTGCAGCTGGTGGTTGGGCGTGTTGTCCATGGGTCCCGAATAGCTGTGCTGGGAAGGAGGAGTGAGGAACTGGGCGCCGAGGATTTGCGTCTCCTGGGGCATCACGCTGTGGATGGCCATGGAGCGCCCGTTGTTCTGCTGCATGTCGCCGCCGCCGCCGCCGCCGTTCAGCTCGATGGTGGGGAAGCCCTGCGTCATGGCCTGCCCGGCGGTGGCCGAGTTGGAGTTCTGGTGCTGGAGTTGGCGCGGGTGGGCCTGCTGCATCATGTGAGCTGCCGAGCCAAGGCGGCTGGTCTGGAGGTTCTGGTAGCCCATGATCTGCGACAAGGTGGCCGTGCTGACGCCGCTGAGGCCTCCCATCATGTTGTGGGACAGTGCGGAGGCCTGGTGGAAGCTGCCTTGCTGGCCCGGGTGCATCCTGGACATCCAGTCGCACTGACCGACCCGGCTGCCACCAACAGACGCGCTCCCCTGACTATTCGGGCTGGACATGGGCATGTGGGAGAGGCGGGGAGGGTTGGGATCAAAAGCCATACTCATCTGACCCATGTGCGAGTCGCCCTTCCCTTGAAGGTGATTGAGGGAAATCGGGGGAGACTGCTGGAACGGTGACGTCACGGGAGGAGAGGCGGCATCAGACAGGTAGCCGTGGGGGGACTCGAGGGAGTCCACCGGGGACAGCACGGACGACGTGTCCAGCAAATTGCTCTTCCCGTCCGGCGACTTCTTCTTCTTCACCCTGTTGTCTTTACCGCCGTCTTTCCCTCCTTTACGCACCTTCTTGATGGACAGGTTGGGTTTCAGGTTGCTAAGGTAATCGTTGGGGGAGCAGAGCGGCGGCGAGAGACTGGAGGAAGTGTTGAGGGGGGCGGAGTGAAGGCCCGGGCTGCGGACCACGTTGTACTCGTCCAGCAGCCGCACAATGTCGTGGTGCATCCGCTCCTGGGCGATATCCCTCGGCAGCTGGTCCAGATGGTCGGTGATTTCGCGGTTAGCAAAGTGCTCCAGCAGAACCTTAGCTGTCCCGTAGCTTCCCTCACGGGCGGCAAGGAAGAGCGGCGTCTCTTCCTAAAAAAAAAAATTAATAAAATAATAATAATGATAATAAACCGGCTCTCATTCCGCACGCTGTAACTTAGGTTATGCAAGGTAATGCGTACCTCCGTATGGGGGCTGTCGCAACAATAAAACAAACATACTAAAGCCTTGCTCTTTACTTGAACGGGTAATTCTGACCATAAAACTGTCAGATTAGAAGAATTACTTTGACAAAGTACAAGCATATTTTGCTCTTCTTTGTGACACTTAATCTTGGTTCCATTTTTGTTTTTGCAGTGTTCCTTTCAACCAACTAAAAGCCTTAATATCGTTGTCACAAACTGCATATTGTAAACCTCGAGGGGTTTGAGAACTCCTGCACGACGCTACCAATACTTGTCAAGTCATATTATCACACATACCTTGTTGTCTTGCATGTCTTTGTTGGCACCGTTTTTCAGCAGGATCAAGGCAGCCTGCACATTGTTGACAGCAGCAGCCCAGTGAAGCGCCGATTTACCTGCGAAGAGAGGGAAAAAAAATAGATATTGAGTCATCATAATATGCAGTGTACTTTATGCATGTGGACAGAAGCGTTAGCTACCAGAATCGTCGGTGCCGTTGGCATCGGCATGGCAGTTGATCAGCTCTTCCAACATGCCCTCAGCTGCCAACCTGGAAGCCAGTATCAGCGGCGTTGTCCCATCATGCATGTGCGCATCGAGATCGGTAGCGCGGTTTCGGATTAAAATCTGCAAAAAAAAAAAAAACACCCGCTTGTTGAGTTACCTGGCGGAAATGACGTGATGGCAGAATTCAATTCACTGTGGCTACACTGGAGTTGAGATGGCAAGCAAAATGGTGGCAAATAACAATGCAGGATGCAGAATTGCACTCAAGTAAGAATGTCGTTAGCATTTTGATTTGGCCACAAATGCGCATGACGTTCCCGTTCCCTGCCGGGCCAATTGAAACGGATCTTTGACGACTATAGCCGTCAATGGCAGTGAATGAGTTAAAAAAAAAAAATTAATCCCCCATGTCATAACTGGCTGCCATACAAACGACCGCAGGGACTCGATATAAAGCAGGAATTTACCTGGAACACCCCCTGCGCATCAGCAGCTACAGCTGCGTGAAGAGGAGTGCGTCCCATGTTGTCCTGGACGTTTGCGTCGGCACTGGACTCCAGGAGCCGCTTGGCGGCATCGGAACGAGCGTAGCGGGCGGCCAAGTGGAGGGCCGTCTCGCCCGTGCGGTCGGTCTGGTTGTGGAGGTTTGCGCCTTGGTAGATGAAGTCTGTGATGATCTCCGCGGAGGGATCCTCTTCCTCTTCGCTGTTAGCCGTCTCGAGTCCTCCGCCGCTGCAGGAGGCAATCATCAGTGGGGTGAAACCATCTGGAAAAACACAATTAGGAGATGAAACGATGAGTCGCCGTTCATAAGAGAAAACACCACACAAGTTTTAACAATGCCATGGTCTCGATATCTCAGAGAAAAGCAAAAAGAAGCAAGCAAACCTGGTCCCCTGACGTTGACATCCATGCAGTCATTCTCAATCTCCCCTTGAGGGGGCGTAGGGGCGACGGACGCGATCCGCAGATCGGCTGCATCCAAATGCTGTTGGGTCCATTTTCTCTGGTCAGTCCGGTCTCTCAGATCCAGCATGGACGGCTCCTCAAACTGCAGAACACCGAGCCAATGATCGACCGCGCTAACGGAAGTGCTATCTTGCGGAACAGTTTGATTAGAATGCTTGACTCGCCTTGAAACGGCTGCAGTCGGGATCCTCCTCACCCCATTCGTTTTGATTGTCATCCATCAGATTGATGTCAGATATTTTCATAGGCCTGTTTAAAGAAAAAAAAAATAAAGGAAACCATTCAGTCCGCCACTCCCTTCATATTCCGGGATTCATTCCTGAGTTTCTCACCTCAGTCCGACAGAATCTTCCCCGACCGGTTCTCTGCGTTTCTTCTTGCTGGGCTCCGACGCCTTGAATCCATCCGGGAACCAAAGCTGGCCGTGTTCTCGTCGTCGCTTGCGTGAGACCAAAACGCCGAGGCCTACGAAACCCAAAGCCGCTAACCCCAGGAAGACCACATACATGGGATAGAGCTCGGAACTAGAAGGAGTGGGTCTTACGCCTGGGGGAGAAAAAAAAAAAATTCAAATAAAAATGACAGTTGCAATTTGCTACTTAAGTGTTACGGGCAATCATGCATAGGAAAGAGCGAGTTACGTACTGGTGACAGCTTCGATATAAGGAACATTGAGATTCCCACTGGAGGCCAGTGCTCCGAGGAAGGCCGCAACGTCGGTGGCACTTTGGAAGCATTCGCTGGATTGCTGGTAACACTGCCGGTTGTCAATTTCCAGGTAGACTATGGACCTACGTGATGAACGAGAGAGAATTGGTAACGCGCAGACTGTTGCTGGGAAAATACACTTGATGAAGTCACCATGACTGTAAATTTTTTCAAAGTTTGGCAGGTCCTGCGTCTTATACTTACAGGTGCAATTTGTATAGTGTTAAAATTTGCGGTCCGGCTCGTAACCCAAAATCTCCGTTCCCAATCGTGTTGACACCAGCGGGGACTCGCACGCTCTCCATGTCAGAGGGTGGTGGTAATGCACCAAAAGTATTTGCCAACCGCCAAAAGAAAGTAGGCCACAATGCAACACGGATTCTGGCTAAGGTAAGCCGTTTTAAATGAAAAAGTGAAAGTGGAAGTTTTGACTCCAATCTGAATTCGCCAACACGATGAGGGAACGGGCTTTTAGGGATTTGTATAGTGTATGTGTACTTCTTTTTTTTTTTTTTAGGAGTACCATTTACATTTCTGAGCAACTAAGAGTCCAAAAAAAAAATTACGGTAGCTTAGTGGTACAAACCCTTTGACTTGCAGAGAATCCAGCTCTCTGCGTTTGCGCGGGCTGACCATGGCAGACACGCCGTCCTTCATTTGACTTAAAACATTTGCCGGCATCGCCGTCCACTCGGGCCAGCCGTCCGCCGAGCGCTTCAGCACGTTGTGCTTCACCAGGTCCTGCTCGTTGCCATAATAAGGGAAGATCATGGGCTCCCCTCTCGCATCGCGGCGGAAGACCACATTGGTGTGAAGAACGCCGCTGAGGTCCCTGAGGAAGGCCGACGAGCGATTTTTAAGTTGCTCCGGCGGAATGTGGACCACCAGGACTAGATGTCCGTCCGCTAGCTTTTCCGGCATGTTGTTTGCGCAGTCCAGGCCGTCCCATTCACACTCGGCATTATTACAGCCCTGATCACAGTGGCCATCGGCATAGTGGTCTTTGCAGTACTGGTCGTAAAGTGGACTGCGGGACAGAAAGGAGCTCGGGTTAGAATTACAGCAAGGGTAATTCTGGCTTTTACATCGGAAAACAATGGATTCCCCCGCAAACGGCACAGGCTCGACTGTAAATATTTGCCGCCCTCGCCGCATTCTAGAACCATGGCTGAAAATCTCCAGACTTACTTGCATTGGCCTTCCTGTCCCTGGCAGTCAAAGCCATCGTAAAGACATCCGGGGCTGTTACACTGGCCGTCACACTTGCCGTCGTTGAAGTACCGCCAGCACTGCAGAGCCGCCGAGCAGTTTTGCCAGGGATCGTCGAAATTCAGGGAACAGTCGCCTCCGTCCCAGCCGCACGCGTGGTTGTTGCACAGCGAGTCGCAGATGTGGTTGCCGGCCCACTCGTCGCACTGGGGGTTCTCGCAGCTCACCTCCACTTCGGGAGGAGGCGTAATGTCGCGGCCCAAGCCGCCGACAAAGGAGTAGTCCAGGATGTGGCACAGCAGGCCGTTGAAATTGCTGGGACAGCCGCAGCGGAAGTACGGCGCCTCCGGGGTGATTTGGCAGGTGCCGCCGTTGTAGCACGGGTTGGAGACGCAGAGGCTGTCGGTCGAGGTCAGGCACTCGGGTCCCGTGAAGGCCGGAGGACACAGGCAACGCGGGCCCAGGTGGCCTGACACGCACGTGCCTCCGTTCCTGCAGTTCAGGTTCCCGCAGGAGCGAGAATCGTACTCACAGGAGGAGCCGGTGAAGCCCTAATAGGACCAGAGGTTCGCGCGGGTCACCGAGTATCAATAAATGATAAGAATTTAGTTATTCCCATTCCACGTACAGTGAAACCCCGCTATGCGACCACCTCATTTAAACGACCACCTTAAAAATACGACCGGTTTTGTACAGTCCCAAATAGAACGCCTATGTATTGTATTGTATTGAAACCCTAGAAATGACACCACCCCGGAATTCAGAATTGCGACCGCGATATCCGGTCCCAGGAAGCTATCACCTCATAATTGCGACCAGGTGTGAAAATGGCAGCAAGCAAGAAGAGAATTGATTTGACCCTACAACAGAAAATTGAAGTTATTCGAGCCAGTGAGCAGCCAGCGAACATTGGCTGAGCGGTTTGGAGTTGGAAAAACTCAAATCCAAACCATTTTGAAGAAGAAACGGGAGCTCCTAGACGCATACCAAGCAAACGCTAGCTCTTCTAGAAAACGCCTGTGCTACCGAAGTGACTACGACGACGTGGACGAGCTAACTTGGCGATGGTTTCAGAAAGCACGCAGCCAGAATATCCCTATCAGCGGACAGATGATCCAGGAACAGGCACGAGAATACGCGAAGGAGCTTAAAAAGGACGAAGTCTTTAAAGCATCCAACGGTTGGCTGGATCGTTTCAAAACAAGGCACAACATTGGAGGTGCTAAGCTGTCAGGAGAGCGAGCCAGCGGTGATATGTAGTTTTTTTTCTCTTGCCTTATACATACATAGACTATTCAAATGCTTAAATTTCTTTTGTGTACAATACAGTTGCATGTACAATCCATCATTTATTACTCATTGTGTGTACATGACGCTACAGTATATTGTTGCATGTGAGCCACATTACTTCTGCATTATCATTACTGCATGCCACTTCAGAAATCAGACCACGCCGAAAATAAGACCACCTTGAGCAGTAACATAGGTGGTCTTATTTCTGAGGTTACACTGTATTAATACTGCTTCGCTACGGCTTTGCTTGCTTTAACCCTTTAATATATTCAAGCTAAGAGAAAAGGTACAATATGTCCAGTATGCACTCACCGGCGGGCACTTGCAGATGAAGCCGTGAGGAGTGTTACTGGCGACGGCGCACGTGCCTCCATTTCTGCAAGGTCTTCCTTTGCAGCCGTCGAAAACTTTGTCACAACGCTGGCCTGGTAAACGACAAGACAGTCCGTCGCGTCGGCGATCGATGACGCGCGCGCGACCTCGGAGCCTCGTCAAAAACCGGTACCTGTATAGCCGGTGCGGCATTCGCAGCGGTAACTGTTGGTGAGCTGGATGCAGTTGTAAGAGCCTCTGGGATCGCACGGATCCGACAAACACTCGTTGACGTCGCCCTCGCAGCGCTCGCCCACGTAGCCCGCCGGGCACACGCATTGGTAGCCCCCGATGCGATCCACGCATTTGCCATCGTTGAAGCATTTGGGCTCGTGCGTCAGCGGGTCGCTGAACGGGTTGCAGTCGTCCAGATTGATCTCGCAGTGGACGCCTGAGAGTGACAGAAGTATCGGATGAGGGGGGGTGAGGCCTGATTTTTTCTTTTTTTGTTGTTGTTTTGAGGAAATCTGGAGTGCAATTATCTACCTTGAGTTCCTCTGGGACAGGAGCACTTGTAGGTGTTAATGAGATCGATGCAAGTGCCGCCATTCTGACAGGGCTGAGATTGGCATTCGTTGATCTCCTTTGAGCAGTTGACGCCATGGTAACCGGGGAGACACTGGCGAGAGAGACCAACGTCAGCATTTGTATCGCAAAACGACGCTCAACGCTTCATAAAAGACCGTCGCATACCTCGCAACTGTAGCCTCCGAGATAATCGGTGCACGCGGCTCCGTTGTGGCATGGATTAGGGGAACACTCATCCACTTGCTCCTGACAGTAGCTGCCGGTGTAGCCCGCCTGGCAGCGGCAGTAATGCGTGCTTCCCGCATCGAGGCACTGGCCCGAATTCCGGCACAGGTGAGCCACTTCGACACCTGAGAGCACGGAATAGCGGTTAGTGTTGTCCCTATGCCTGCGTGGGTTTTCTCCGGGTACTCCGTTTTCCTCCCACATTCCAAAAACATTCATGGCAGGTTAACGGAACACTCTAAATTGTCCCTTGGTGTGATTGTGAGCGCGAATGGTTTGTTTGTCCATGCATGCCCCGCAACTGGCTGGCAACCGGTTCAGGGTGTCCCCCGCCTACTGCCCGAAAACAGCTGGGATAGGCTCCGGCACGCCCAACGACCCTCGGGAGGATAAGTGGATTAGCGGACCGCTGCACGAGCAATAACTACCTTGTTGTTTGGCTGCGACTTCACAGGACACGCTCGGGATGTCGCAGTAGAGGCCGGTCCAACCGGTTTGACACTGGCAGGTGTAGGAGGCCCCCTTTTGCCAGCAAGTGCCCCCGTTTTTACAGGGGTACGAATCGCACCAGCGTATGAGATTCTTCCAAACAGACAAAGAAATGTTAACAAACGACTCCCTACCGGTGACACGGAAAACCGACGCGGCGGCGGGCTCCCGTTACCTGGCAGTTGACGCCCGTGTAACCCGGGGGGCAGGTGCATTTGTACGTTCCGAAACTGTCCAGGCACGTGCCCCCGTTGAGACACGGCCTTGAGTCACACTCGTTGATGTCATATTGGCAGTAGCTGCCGGTAAATCCAGCCGGGCACAGGCACGTGAAGGCGTTGATGCCGTCCGCGCAGGTGCCGCCGTTAAAGCAAGAGCTAGCGAAACACAACCGAGTTGCTATTTGAAACATTTCCAGCACAAATTTGGCAACGGCAGAGGCGAGCTACCTGTCGGTGCAGTCGTCGGTGTTGATCTCGCAGTTGATGCCGCTGAAGCCGGGCGGGCAGGTGCACGTGTAGCTGTCGACGCAGTCGGTGCAGTTGGCGCCGTTTCGGCAGGGGTTGCTTTCGCATTCGTTGATGTCCTGCTCGCATCTGCCGCCGCGAAAGCCGGGCAGGCAGATACACGTGAAGGTGTCGATGGCGTCGCGGCACAGACCGCCGTTGCTGCACGGATCTGAAACGCGGGGAAAGAGGACGTTTGAGCTCTATGCAGGCGCCACGTATTCCCCCCGCCCCCCATCTTTAAAAACGGCCTTTTATTTTTGCCACACATCCGTGGTCCTTACTTGGCTTGCAATCATCGACGTCAGTCTCGCACTTCTGCCCCGTGTAGCCAGGCAGGCACGTGCACTGGTAGCTTCCCATGGTGTTGTGACAAAGGGCTCCATTGCGACACGGGCTTTTCACACATTCGTTGATGTCAATCTCGCAAGTTTGACCTTGGTTTGAAGGACAGCGTGGTTAATTGAATGATCCGGAAGATGCGAGAGAGGGAAAAAAAAAAAAAGGACTGGAATAGACACCTTGCCACCCCGCGGGACAGCTGCATGAGAAGCTCTGATAGTCCTCGGACTCTTTGCACAGTCCGCCATTTTTGCAGGGTCTCAAGTTGCAGGGGGCCAGCAAAGTCTCACAGTTTTCACCTGGGAACAAAAAGACAAACATTGAAGCCGCTAAGTAAGAGGATGGGGGTGGGGGGGGGGCGGTTTCCATCCCTCTTCCTTATCCATTTCCATGACGACTTAACCAAATAGGAAGGGCTTTCCTGTTTCCTGTTATTGTGCGATCACAGACAGGAAACAGGACGTGGCGGAAACGGGAATGGGGGTGCGGAGCGAGTTGGAGTTCTCCTGCTTATATTAGCAGGGGTGCCATATTACACCCCCCCCCAGCCACAACCACCCAAGGAAAACATACATTCTATGTTATCCCTCCGAGACAGACAGGCAGATCTTTCCACACAGTGAAGACAAAATAGAGTGATGACCGGATGAGGTTTGGTTAAACAACACAAGATAAACCTTTAGCGCGGAAAGAAGGAAGATACCCTTTTAGTTATCGCAAACGGAGCAAGCAGCTACGTGTCGTACCGGTGTAGGGGAGCTGACAGTTGCACTTGTATCCTGCCACGTCATCCATGCAGGTGCCCTGGTTGAGGCAGGGGTTTGACGCGCACTCGTTAATGTTAGTTTGGCAGTTGGGTCCTGTTGCGGGAAGGGGGTAGGTGGGTATTAGGACTCGGTTAGATGCCAGAAAAGGAGTAGCCGCAAAGAAATAGGAGCGCTTAGCCGCCGTCGCTGACCTGTGAAGCCTGCTCTGCATGTACAGTGGTACCCGCTGGTCATGTCCTTACAGGTTCCTCCGTTCGTGCACGGGTTAGACTCGCACTCGTTGTTGTTGATGTCACAATTCGGGCCGCTCCAGCCAGAGTCGCAGGTGCATTTATAGCTTCCATTAAAAAAAATAAAATAAAAATAATAAATGTCAGCGATTTCTCCACTGGTTTATGGCTTCGTGACGCCGCCGAGACACGAGGCTGCCGCTCACCCGTTGATGAGGTCTTGGCATCGGCCGTGGATGCAAGGGTTACTGCCGCATTCATCCACCTGGGACAAGCAGGTGGCATCGTCGTAGCCTTCGGGACAGAGGCAGGTGAAGCCGTTGATGCCGTCCACGCACGTGCCGCCGTTGTGACACGGGCTGATGGCGCAGTCGTCTATATTGATGTTGCACATCGTTCCTGGAAAGAAGAGCCTTTTGGTTTTTTTTCCTCCTTCAAACTACAGTTGTTGTTTTTTTTTTGGTGGCCCGAATGCCTGTACATGAATTTCGGCACGTTGACAAAACACAGCTGGACACTCTGCTCTGCGCTGTGGTATTCTTTGAGGGCTCACCCCCCCTTCCCTCCCCCTGCCCCAATTGAGGTGAACAGTGCGGCTTTTTGGACAATAGAAAGCCAACGCTGAAAACTCCCTGAGCGTTCAATTGAAAAGAGCAGGAGCAGCTCAGTGTCTGCTTGGCCTGGTGGGCCCTGGGGGGCTATTCTGCCTTGCCACCATTGATTGAATGGCAGCCTGTTGAATAGGCAGAAGGAGCGTTGGGCCTTGGGAGGGGGAGGTGCTGCCAGGAAGGAGGTTGGGGGGGTGTAACTACTCTCCCTATTCACACACACACACACACACTCCAG
Source organism: Hippocampus zosterae (assembly GCF_025434085.1). NCBI lineage: Eukaryota > Metazoa > Chordata > Actinopteri > Syngnathiformes > Syngnathidae > Hippocampus > Hippocampus zosterae. Next base: position 10,629,092 of record NC_067468.1, read on the forward strand.
GGACACCTAACCTCACAAGACTTGTTTACGGTGACAGAAGGCCAGACGCATTTCACACACGGCCGAGTAACAATTAACCCCCACCCCCCCACCCCCGCTCACGCCGCTGTCCTATCCGACTCCCTCCTCCCTTACTCTTCATCAATCAGGAGGGGCGGGGCCCAACCGCCTCACATCAGTTACAATAGTCCTCTGTCCCCTTGCTCCTCCATCCCGCCGTGGCCAGATCGGCACAGAAAGACGGAGGGGACAAGGGCGGGGGGGGGGGGGGGGGTAACAGCAGCCTGCAGGCGCGCACACACACACACACACTTGGTCCTGGCTTGCACTCCTTTAGAATAATCACACCGACACTACCAGTCAGAACCGGTTCTGTCGGGCCAAGATGAGGGGGAAGACCTGACAAGTACGCCGTGCAATCACACAACAAATGTCATTAACAATCCTTTTTCCCTTGAAAGGATCGCCTTACCAAGTCTTTTTGAATAAGGGGGTGTTTTTGTTGTAGGTTTTTTGAGCATGGATGGGGTTGAGGAGAGTGCCGCTTTCAAAGCCCATCACACAGGCAATCCGACACCATTGTTCCGTCAGAACGGGCCCGCCGGCCACCTGTCCTTTCCGCCCCCTCCTTCTGCTCGGGGGGACCACCCCACTTGCACCTGTAAACTCCACCCAGCGCTCACCTGTGTAGCCCGGCTCGCACGCGCACTCGTAGCCGTTGAGCTTGTCGATGCACCTCCCGTAATCGCAGGGGTGGCTCTTGCAGTCATCCAGGTTGATCTCGCAGTTGAAACCTGGTTCCGTCGGGAAGAAATGAGGCAACCCGCATTTGTTGAATTCTATATTCCCCCCGCCTGACGAAGTCTCACCCGCGGTGCCTTTGGGGCAGGAACAGATATACGCGTTCTCTCTATCCTGGCAAGTGCCGCCGTTCCTGCAGGGCTGACTCAGACACTCGTTGATGTTGGTCTCGCACAGGCGGCCCGCGTAGCCAGGACGGCAATAGCATGTAAACGAGGCCAGCCCGTCCTTGCAGGTGCCGTAGTGACACGGGTCCGAGGAGCACTCGTTGATGTCGCTCTCGCAATGCCGCCCCGTGTAACCTGGAACCAAAGACAAATGGGAGTATTAAGTGGAAAACCACTGAAAATATAACAAAGAAAGAAGCAAAAAAAAAAAGTAAAACAGATGGCGTACCTTCTGCACATTCGCAGGTGTACTTGTTGGGACCATCGGTACACTTTGCTCCATTTTTACAAGGGGTGCTGGCACACTCGTCGATATCCACCTGGCAGAGACTCCCTGAGAATCCTGCAGGCGCAGTTCCACAAAAGTACATGGCGAAAACTGGTAAAAAGTATTTCTCCCCCCCTCCCATCCACACTTGAAGAAACTAATGAACCACTCCACAACAAAACTACTCAAAGCCCCTCCCTCGCCCCCGCAAGGCCTTACTGTGCACCCAACGTTTCTTTCAGGCAACACAATGGGGCTCAGGCCTGCTGAGCCATAAACCAATCCCTGCCCCCGGTTTTGGCGCCAAGTTCGAGCACAAACGTCCGTGCCCGCCAGACTTGCTAATCTTCCTCTCACTGAGGGTAGTAAACCATTTGATTAGCTTTTTTTCCCGCCATCCATGCGTAGTTTAGCATAATCATGAACAGAAAGCTTAATGATCCACACTAGTCGCCTATTATTGATCCGAACAGAAAGGGGGGGGAGATGCTGAGGAATGCTCTCTGGGATTTTCTCACCTTGAGGACACTCGCAGTGGAAGGAGTTGATCTTGTCAACGCAGTTGCCGTTGTTGAGACAAGGCTGGCTGGCGCACTCATCCGTGTTGATATGGCAGAATACGCCCTCGTAACCTGAACGCCGTCAAATGCCACGGTGAGTGCAACTCCGCCTCCCTTCTTTCTTTTTTAAGAATCCCCAAATGCGCATACCCGGCATGCAGATGCAGTGGAATCCTCCGATCTGATCCAGGCAGGTGGCGTCGTTGTGGCACGGATTCGACATGCACTCGTTGACATCCATCTCGCAGCGGGGGCCCTCGTAACCCTGAAGGCACCTACACTGGAATGAGCCTTTGGTGTTGAGGCAACGACCGCCATGCTCGCAAGGGTTGGCGCCTAAAACGGAGCAAAATATGTCACGCGTCGGCGTAAGAACTGAATTCGGAGGAAAGAGGAAAGCGGACGCACCGAGGGAGCACTCGTCGATGTCCAAGTTGCAGGCTGAGCCGGTGTAACCCGGCGGACAGGTGCAGATTGCCTTCCCGTTGACTGGGTTGGTGTCGCAGTTGGAGCCTTTCTGACACGGGTTGCTGATGCATGCGTCGTCCAGGTGGCACAGCAAACCTACCAGCCCCGGAGAGAACGTCATTTGCACTGCGACGCTGCGACGTGGTTCATTTATTCATTCATTCATCTTCCGAGCCGCTTGATCCTCACTAGGGTCGCGGGGGGTGCTGGAGCCCATCCCAGCTGTCTTCGGGCAGTAGGCGGGGGACACCCTGAATCGGTTGCCAGCCAATCGCAGGGCACACAGAAACGAACAACCATTCGCACTCACACTCACACCTAGGGACAATTTAGAGTGTTCAATCAGCCTGCCATGCATGTTTTCGGAATGTGGGAGGAAACCGGAGCACCCGGAGAAAACCCATGCAGGCCCGGGGAGAACATGCAAACTCCACACAGGGAGGCCGGCGCTGGAATCGAACCTGGTACCTCTGCACTGTGAAGCCGACGTGCTAACTAACCACTGGACTACCGGGCCGCCCGTAGCAGTGGTTATCCGGTGGAATTATGATTTACTAGTTGTCAGAAACCAGGCCCAAACATGTTAGCTGACAAGCTAGTGGGGGCTAGCGCCTTGCCTTATGTTGTAGTGTCGAAAGATTAATACACTTTGATTGTTAGTTAATTAATAATCTTTGGCTGTTAATTAATTAGTTAGTTAATTTCTACACTTTGAGACTTTTAATCATAACAATTTGCCAGCGTTGTTCACAACACTCTTTTTAGCGGCGCGGCAAATTTATGAGAGTTTTATTTTCAGTTTACGGGGACACTGAAGGGTATTACCTGTGCGCCCGTGCGGACACTCGCAGAAGAAGGAGGCCACGCGGTCGTGACAGGTGGCGCCGTGGTAACAGGCGGCGCTGGCGCAGTCGTCGATGTTCTCGCTGCAGTCGTCGCCCGTCCAGCCGTTGACGCAAACGCAGTGGTAGCTCCCGTGGGTGTCGTGGCAAGTGCCGCCGTTCTGGCACGCGTTGGGCATCAGCTCGCACTCGTCCACGTTCTCCGTGCAGTACTGGCCTGGAAGACAAAAAGGTGATGAGTCAGAGGAGGAACATCTGCGGTGAGGAAATAGGGCCACCTTTTCTGCCGGCCCTGACCTACATTTGGGGAAAAAAAATTCTCATTTTGTATCGTATTGACGGTTTGTGTAACCGTGTGAGCTATTAAGTCAGCTAAATCCCCAGCGAAGGCCCAGATAACAAATACAGGGCACCCGCCAGTCGAAAAAAGCCTTTGCTGGTAGGTTACCTGTGTAATGAGGCGGACATTGACAATTGTAGGTGTTGACTCCGTCGACACAGACGCCGCCGTTCAGACAGCTGTGGCCTGGGCAGTCATCAATGTTGTGCTCACAGTTCTGCCCCGTGAATCCTGATAACAGAGTCGGCATGCGATTAAGGGCGAGGAACAACAAATGACTCCAGCCTCAAGTGAGCCGAGTTGATAGCCGCTTTCCTCGTCTTTGCTCCGTGCACCTATGGTGGATAATTACTCTCTCCTCGTGCTTTAAAGCTTTTGTGCAGAGTGTCTACATGCATGTTTTTTTTGTTTGTTTTTTTTTTAAATCGTCACAATAGTATGATGAGAACGAATCGACCCGTGGCTCAGCAGGAGCGAGGCGGGCTTTGCTATCTCGCCGCATTCCGACGCGGACGCCCGCAGCAGTGGCGCAGCATGCCTTCAACTTGAACACACACAACCGCTGTAGAATCCTTCATTCCGCAAACTAATGCAGCTGGAATCACGCTGATGCTTTTTGACAAATAGGATGGTGATTCGTGAACTAAAATGTCATCTTTTCTGGTGTTATTCAACTTTATAAAGGGTATGGACTACTGAACGTTTGGGTTTACTCAAATCTGCAAGCAGGCAATCATATTAACTCATCTCAGTAGCAGCCAATTCTGAACCAAGACTCAAAAGACGTTTAAAAACGTCTTTGGGAGTGAATGAGTTATAAAGAAAACAAGAGTTCAACACCAATGGTTATTGAAACTGAGATATTTTAAAACCACGAAAACCATCAAACCGGACATTGGCCCATGTCTAGTAAATGAATTGAATGATTTGAAACTCTTCTAAAATTATATGGCCAGATTTAGTGAGAAAAAAAAACAGCTACATTATATTTAAGAAGCTTTAAACAACTCTGGTTTTGGGATGCCAACACAACAAAAAGCAGTCGTGTGGGTGTTGCGAGACTATCAAAGGGAAACGTCTGCACTACTGCTTCCTGCCACTCAATCCACTCGCTCAGATTTAATTTTCCAAACTTAAACGGTGAACACGCGGACGAGAAAAGCACATGTTAACGGGGAGCCTGCCGCTTTCTTATTCATGCCACTTACCCGGCAGACAGCTGCAGTCGTAGATACTGTCGCCCTTCTGGACGCAGGTGCCCCCGTTCTGGCACGGCGAGGGGCTGCACGGCACGTAGCGGCTCTCGCAGTGCGGCCCGCTGTGGTCCTGAGGGCAGCGGCAGTGGTAGGAGCCCACCTCGTTGACGCAGATGCCGCCGTTGAGGCAGGGCGTCGGGCTCCGGGCGCACTCGTTGACGTCTTGCTTGCAGGTTGGACCGTGGAAGGAGGGCGGGCAGCTGCATATGAAGGTGGAATCGAAAGCCGAGCACTGGCCGCCGTTTGCGCACGGGTTTGAAGCGCACGGGTTGGGGTGTTGACATGTTTTGCCTGTCACGCCACAGGAGGAAAAAAAAAAAAAAGACAAATTCCAATTACAAATGGCGAGGAATTAACGGCCGCCGATCGGCTTCCATTCGAGAGTCTTACCCGACCACCCGGGTGGACATCGGCAGCGGAAGGCCGCGAGCGTGAGGAGGTCGCACGTCCCCCCGTTGCGGCAGGGCGAGCTCGTGCAGGCGTGGTTGGTCGGCGTGAGGCACAGGCGGTCGGTGAAACCCAGCCGGCACACGCAGCGGAAGTCGACGGTGTTGCCGTGGGAGACGGCGCGACACTCGCCGCCGTTGCGGCACGGCGACGGGCTGCACGGGCTGGGGAATTGACATCGGTTGCCTACGTAGTCACTGGGACACCTGAGGAGAAGGACGGGGTAGTCGACTTTCAATTTTAGATCAAATCGTCAAAAACAGATCAACAAAAGGAACTAATAACTGATTGAAAAGGCGGACGCACTTCGCAAGGTCATATTTTATGCGAGGGTGAGTCGGAAATGGGACGCCCATATTTTCCCACCCGCTCCGGCATGGGTGTTGTTCTTCCGGATTAGATTCTCTCTGAACCTTAAAAACACATTGCGCTGGGGCGAGGGACGCCATGGGAGAGTCCGGCCCATTCCCGGCTACCTTTCAGCCCCCAAGTTGTCCGCATTAATCCCGAATGAGCGCAGAGATCAAGGAGACCGCTCCGCCGGCGAAGCATTTGGGGCATACCCCCCCCCCCCCTCACCCCAAATTATTTTGCTACCGTTCAGACCCGAAAGTGAAGATGCTGTAACAGTCGCATTTGCTGAACCGTTCATTTTCTACGCCCGCTTGTCCACGTTAGGGTCACGGGTGAGCTCAAAGCTCCGTTTTTAGTTCACTCTTATAAATGCTGCTGTTGGCTCAGGGGAGGAGGGTGGGGGGGAGGTGGGGGGCATCTCTGGTTTGAATTTGGGGCTGTGTGTGTTGGAGGGAGGGGGGCATCTGTTTGTGTCTCCACAGGGAGCAGGTGCGCATGTTAATGAGGGCAGCTGTTGGTCAAGACTCCTCCCCTACAAGAGCCCCTCCTCCCCCTGCGCCCTGCTGGGGGGTTGGAGGGGTGTGCTGACAAGCCAACATCTCCCTCGGGGACATGACGAACTCATGTGAAGTCAGCTGTTGCAACTTGGGCCTTTTTCTCAGCCCAAAACACACCTCGGCTCTTGACCGCTTTCCTTTCCTTTTTTTTTCCTGAAGATTCGCCCGAACTTTTCCTTTGCAGACGTTTGTTCCCGTTCCCGCCAGTTTCTCCTTTTACAGCCTCCCCCCCCCACCCCCCACCCCGGTGTCACACAGTGCTGTCGAAACCTCTCCTGTTGACTTTAGCGAGGTGAGACCTCTTAACTGACCCGTGTGCACCGCGGGGAGTCCAGACAGTTCCAATCGACACAAGAGTGCCAGGACATTGACGGAGGCTTTGAAGTGTCCCCGATTCGAATTCCGCTTCACCTTAGTATGAAAATCATTCATGAGATGTCTTTTCTGACCCGCATATTCAATAGATGGACAAAGAGCGTACTAGTGCGTGGGTGTTAATCTGGTTATCAAGGAAATGGAATAAAATGCTGTAAGAGGATTTTATACTGTAAAGACGATTTTTTTTTTGGGGGGGGGCATTGTCTTTGTCCTGAAGAGGATGCACCCACGCACACCACGGCAACAGGTCTCTCCCGGCGATGCAATGTCATCCCCCCTCAGGACCGCCGGAGCAGATGCTCCCCCAACCTCTGACCCCGAGCACTTTTGTGTGTGTGTGTGTGTGGGGTGGGGGGCGGCCTCTTTTGCCTTTTCCCCTCGCAGTGCATCCCCACGCTCCCTCCCAAGTGACTTGGCCAGGCCTACCATCTGCCACTCTCGGCGGCGACTTTGCACCCCCCCCCCCCACACACACACACACACACACGAGCCCACGACGACACAAAACCAGACTGACTGTGGATTGGAAAATGCCGCCGTTGTGGGAAAATGTTTTGACAACAGACAGTCGAGTTTGACAGGCTTCCACCTGACTTTCATCCCGTTTATGAATCGGTATTGGGATTCATCTTGCGTTGAACGAAGCCAATTCATCGACGGGGTTTTCAGCTGACGCATTACCCGACACCGCCCCGGTCTGTCGAGTGAAAGTGACATCAAAGTGCCTCGGGCTGGCGTCGCAAGCAACGCGGCTCATCAATTTTCCGGCTTTTGGTGACGTGATGTTGGCAATTACGAGGCCGTTTGCCAGATGTCGCTCAAAGCAGCCTGAGTGATTATCATGTGGTGAGATGATCGTTCGAGCTTCACAACACTCGACGCGACACGAGGCACACGCACAAATCGGATTGGAATTGGAGTTTTCCTCCTTAGGATCCAAATTTGAAAAAAAATACACTTCCTTAAACGATGGTCACCTATCAGATTATCTTGACCGATTATCCCGTGGTGTGTTTGAAGTGATTTCTTTCTCCCAGTTGTCAAAATTGTAGTTTGAGAAATGGTGGAAAAGTGGGCGGTGTTGAAAGAAGTTCACCCAGCACAGAAAGAGCAAGAAGAGGAGTTGCTTATTTGAAAAAAAAAAATGGTTGAGATCGGTGTGTTTGAACCTCACATAAGAGGTGTTACATTACAGGAAAAAAAAGGTTTCATCTAAAAGTGACAGAGGTGAATTGTTCCGGGGGCCGTAGGCCATTTCCTGTCTCGCCCTCTAAAAAGCAACCAAGTGGAAAGCTTTACAAGGGGGGTGGCATGAGAGCATCACCTCATTTGGCGGACAAACATCCACTCGACATCTGCTGATTGGCATCTGCCTACCCACCCCGCAATCGCTGTCGATTCAGGTGATCTTTCATCGTCTGTTCGCAGCTCAACTTCACGCGACGCCACCCCCCTTGCCAGCTGTCATCGTTTTTGGGGCCTTCTTTTGGTGTCTTTTTTAGCGGAAATCCAACACCGCCCCGTTGTCGCGTTCCTCGGTAATTCAAACACAGTTGGAGCATCACACGGACTCGTTGAACCATTTGCCACTCCTTTTCTTCGCTTACCTTTCAGGAACAGGCACCAGATTTAAGATAACAATTTCATGTTTTTTTTCCATAGGAGTCACGGTCCCCCCCCCTTCTCCATTAGGCCAAAAAATAAAATAAATTTGGGGCCACCCCACATCTGGCGGTTCACAGCTGGCTTTCGTCCAGAAACCGGCAATTGACCGGCTGCCCTTTGAAAGTAGCGCTACCTCCCTATCCCACGATCCGGAACAGGATCGGTCGCATACACGTTGATCGCTGCGTGCGCAAGGCATCGGGGGCATTCGGGGGAAGCGGGGGCTATCCAAGGAGAGGAGCGCCGGCTTTGGAGCTTAAATAAAGTTGACTCATTGATACACACTTGGACACTTCTGATGGGCTTAGGCTCGCGTGGAACTGAGCCAGGACCCCGCTGGTAATCCCTCAGGAGGACAAATGAAGTGCAGCATTCCTTGAGGGCGAGCGGAACATCTCTTTGCGGTTGTGTGCTTGGGAGCCCGCCGCAGATGGACTTTTGCCAGCGAAACATTTTACCGTCACTATGCAATCCCAGACAGCTCGGTGCAAGGTCAGAGAGGTCTCGCCGCGCCAGCCGCGGGTCTATTTTGGTCAAATGTTGCATTTCAAGCCGTTGCATGTGTTTCCTGCGTTTATTCCCATTGCTTAAAAACATTTTTTTAGGGGGGGGGGGGCATAGCAGCACCTGTCGGTCTTGCAGCTTGAGTTTGCCGTGCAAAGTTGGGGTTTTATCGACAGACTGTACAACTACACGGGAAACAGGGATGGCAATGGCTAGTGATGATAAAAAGCGGAAAGGGGCGTGGCCTGGACGGGGCGACCAATCACAACAAGTAAGACATCATACACATCCAATCGCAGGGCTGTTTACAATCGGAAGATGGAAAGACTGATCGGGAGAGCTTGCGAAAACTCGACGATAAGGTACCTGACCCCCACCTAAAATTTTCTCAACAGATTTAGACACAAAAATGATCAATTTAAGAAATAAAATGGCGGATTTCCACGTATCCGTATTACACATTTTGCGTGAAAGGGCTGTGGAAAGGTGACCGATCCGCAGGTTATGCCGCTTCTCCCCCGTCAAACCAAATGAAGACAACGTGCAATAGAAAATGGATGAAACCATGTTACTGGGTCGCTGAACGGTGCTCAGGTGATTAAATATCAGATTTTCTAGATGGGGGAGGCAACGGTATTGTCTTGATTCAGGGAGATAATCCCAGTAAACTCACTGTGGGAAAAAAAAAAGACACCTGATTACCAGTCTATGCCACACTAAGCCGACGGGTGAATTTACGCTGCGTTCTCACGCCTTGTGGAAACCCAAAGAGGATTTCGATCTTTACCCCCCCCCCCCCCCCGACAACTGTGTCACCATATGCTTCCATGCCGAGGCACGAATCCGGCGCACTGATAGGATTCTCCCCAATGCCCGCACACCGCTTGGTGGTCCAAAGCAGATCGGTCATGCCGAGTGGCGAGCTCCCGGCGCTCTCCGTGACCCGACGGCTGCTCGGTTCAGAATGATTGATAGGAGGGAGAGGAAGAACGCAGGCAGCGCGTCTATACTGTCAAGTTGGGAGGGAGCCACACAGTGACACAGTGCAAGGCTTTGTAGAGGCGGAGGATGCCCGTGTAGATGCGAGTGTATGCGCACGTGTGGACAAGAGTGTGTGTTTGGGGAGAAGGGGGGGGATGAGTGTGCAGATTAGATACTGTGAATCGATGGCCTCGGGCTAGTAGCATCGCATCCTCAATACCGCCCCCCCCCCTTTTTCCCCACAGAGCAGAAAGAGGCGCCAGCCGCGACCACATGCCCCGAGGGAGGGGCGGGGGGTGCTAGGATGAGGGGCCACCCTGGAGTCACAATGGAGGAAGGGACTCCTCAACAAGAACCAAGAGATCGTTTTAACTCCTCGTTCCGTCTTGTATTTTCTTCATTTAAGGTCAAAAAAAGAGAAGTGAGCTCAAAAATATGTCAAACGACCAAAATATCCACGTTGGGTGTAAAATCCGAGTGTGAATGCCTGTTTGGCTGACAACCAGTCCAGGGGTATCATCTTAAAACTTTGGCCCAGTAAAATGAGAAATCTTAAAAATCCCAGAAACAGCCCACAATTTTACTTCTTCAGCCCCCCCCCACGCATCCTCCCTCGACTCCCACTTGTTTGCCTTCAAATTTCACCACTTTAGTCCAATCAATCTCACGCTGTTGACATCCAAACCAATTAGATTTCGCAGCCATCTGGCCTTCTAATGGAGATCGCACACACGAGCGATGCAAAGGGTTGAGGTCGGAGGGGGGGGGGGGGGTGAACGCATTCAGTAAGCTGGGGGACAAGCCTTTTTGATGCGGAGAGGTCGCGTTTCGGGAGGGGTGCACGCCAGAGGTTTGGGGGTGTCTGTGGCATGATGGGAAGGCCCACTCCGATTAGTCACACAGCATTATTCCCCCCCGCACCCCACCGCACAACAATGGGCGACGGGCGGCGGGCGAGCCCCAGCTGTCGCCCCCCAGTGAAAGAGCAGAAAAACAAGATTTAGGGCTGGACGCGTACTCGCACTTTGCAGTTGAGGGAGTCTTGCATTCATTAACCGACAGTGGGGTAGGAGGGGGCTTTTGTCCCATCGGCCCCTTCTGCACATCTCCAGGCCCGTTGAGCCCCTTTTCTTTCCCTTTTTTGAGGGAGCGGTTGGCTCCTGTGGCGGGGGGGTAACAAAAATAAATAAATAAATAAAATACGCCGGAGCTCGAGGAGGGTCGCCGGGCCTCTGGTTGCCGGGCGCAGAGGCTGCTCAAAGGCTGGAATGGGAACCGGGGAATATGAGGCTTGCCCCCCCCCCTTTTTCTTTGTTTCAATACTCCCAAAAGTAATACAATTCCGAGACAGCCCAAAAAAGTAAAAGTTTTGATTTACTTACTTGCAGTCTCCATTCCCATTGGGGGCGGCTTCACATCTTCCTCCATTTAGGCAGGACTCGGTGGGTAGTGAGCATTTAAGACCTGTTGAATGCACACATAAAACTTTATTGGTATTTCATATCATGCATTCTGGTCATTATACAGTATACACCCACACAACTCACTCTAATACACATGCTATAAAGCAGATATTTTACATTGAAAATAGTGTGTGTGTGTGTGTGTGTGTGTGTGTGTAGTGGTGGTGACGGTGGAGGGGGGGGGGGGGTGTAAAGGACACAGGTGGGACACGAGGGCTGCGCATCGTGATGGTGCAGTGGCCTTCCTAAGGGGGGCTGAGCACACTTTGACGGGAGGGGGCGGGGTGGGAGGTAAACGCGCGGCAGCTGCTGGTCTCAAACAGGGAACAAAAGAAATCAGTCCAGCACGAGCCATAAAACATTCTCCTCGTGCATTGTTTACCCCCTCCACACTCGGACTCCCTCCCACCTTTCACAAACACACTCTCCCACACATGCAGACAAAAGGTGCCCCCCCCTATCCCCCCCGGAAAGTCCCCTTGAGCGTCCCCCTGGCCCTTACAGACACGCACCAACTTCTATTATGCTACATGTTTTTCAAAACCGCGTCAATATTGACAATAAAGTTGTAGTCAATTCAATTCAAAACATTTAGACTCTATGGACTAAGTTCCCCACGGATAACATTCATTTCATTTTTAAATGCATAAAAGTGACATTTTACACCCAACGTTTTTTATTCCACAAAATATACAGATATAACGCAAAACGCTCAAATTAAATCTGGTGAATGCAAATATGCACGTGGTCGGTTGTGCCCGACTTGTGCCCAAAACGCACACCCAAGACTTAACGTCAACCCCCCCGCCCCCCGCCAATAAAAGTAAAAAAAAAGTACAAAAACAATGTTTTACCTTGTGAGACGAAAATAACGGTCGAAAGGAGAAATGCTAGTCTCGCAAAGAAACGATACATTCCTCCTCTTCTACTTCGCAAACCCTGCTTGAATCCCGCGCAGTGTTAGCATAGATCCACAATGGCGGGAGGGGTGTACTCCAGGTGTTCGGCGTGAGAAAAAGAAAAAAAAAAGAAAAACTATCAAACACCATGCACGCACGCACAAAACTTTGTTTTTTTTCCACCAGTAATTCCTCGCGGAGAGCACAGAGTCAGGTCATCGATGTTAACTTGGCGCCTGCGGAGTACTTAATGAGGTGTTGAAGCTTCGCGGTGAATTCTGGTCCTCCCACTTTAGCCCCGCCCCCTTCCGTCACAGCTGGTGGACAATGCGGGGGGGGGCAAGCTTCGCTAATGCACTGTGGAGTGAGTATCAAACTATTTGGGGATGTATTTCGATTTGCATAGCTAGCTTGATTGCTAATAAGACGGATGGTGTTTACATAAACGGTCTTTACACCTCGTCGATACACGCCAGGATTATGTAGTACAAAAAAGGAGAGTGGGATGTCATTCCAAATCTTTTCCGAGTAATTGGTGTAAAAAAAAAAAAATATATATATATATATATATATACAGTTTTATATATATATATATATATGAGTTCTATAATATGTACAAATCACTTGTCATTGACATACATTGCATTTCGCAAAGTACCCCCAAAAGAGCGCCTTTTGAAAGATAATGCAAACCTCGCCAGTTTTGATGGCTTGGCGTTTACCGACACGCTCAGATGGAATTTGCCAATGTTTGTTGGAAAACAGCCTCTTGCGAGATAAGTGAGTGGGAAAGCACTCTTGGCTTTTATCAAGACGAACATTGACACCTCACCCAGGCCCCCCCCTCCCTCGATCCCCTTGAGCCCACTCGCCCGCCTCACCACCCCTCAAGCCTCTACATCTGTTTGTTTTTTCTCAGGAGTATATAGACGCCTCTGAAGCAGAGAACAGAGGTCCTCAGGTGTCCCAATTATCATCTTTCTCCATTGTCCATTGCATTTGAGCTGTTTGCATTTGAAACTTTTTGGGTTGTTTTTTTTTAGGTAATTGAAAAACATGCCCAGACACTGCTGTGAAGAAATCAGACTAGTGTATGTGGTAAATAAACAGAGTTAAAGTCAAATCAAAACATATATTGACTGAGATTAACCTTTTCAGAGACAGCGGTTACTAGAGTGGACAGTTTATCATGTTAGCATCAGGTTACAGCGTGCATGAAAGAGTTCAAAAGAATAATAATCCAAAGTATTTCCCAAAACTATGTTTTCAACATCACAACTACAGTAACCTTGGTGTACTCGCTTATGGCGCCCACCATTTTGAGGTCTCTCACGAGAGTGCGAAGTTGCGGGAATGTGACGTGTGTTCGCCAGTCTCTGGATGCTTGAAAACAGGAGTAATTGATGCCGTTTAAAAATGTATACAATTGCTGCTAAGAGTTTAAACGATAAATATAACAGAATTAATATCCTTTCAAAATCATCTCACAATACACATCAGCCTTGCAGATTATTTCATTTTTGAAAAAAAATGCTCCAGAAGTACTTTCCACTAACAACCCAGGCTAAACCTTGCTTTAATATGACATACGACGATCTCATTCCTTTCATTTGGATCATTTGGACAACACTGACACAATTACTGCTTTCCAAAGAGCCAGGGATTTGTTGTAGATATATTCGAAACCCGAAATTGTCAGTTACTTAAGATCTCAAGAGCGGTTAACCTTACCTATCTCAATTTCCACACTTTTTAAAAATTATTTGTCAAAGTTGAAAAATGTAACGGGCCTCTTTGACCCCCCCCACCCCCCACCCGACCCCCGCAGTTCCACCTGACTTCCACAGCACCATGCCTGTTGAATCCCGCAAACGACCAAAATGGCTGCATTTGTATGCGTCCATTAATGAGTACTGGGGGACAATGAAGCACAGGAAGGCCTGGCTCCGTGCTGTCCCCCGCACACGCACTCACGCACGCACACACTTTTTCACGCCGCAGTGAGAAAGTGCAGGAAATGGGCTCTAATTCACAAGCCTGTGACAAGTGGCACAGAAAGGACAAACTGGGGGGGGAAAAAAACCAAAAAAAAACACACGCTAAAAATGCAAGAGCATCTCTCCACGAGTGAGCCATTAAAATTACTCCTTAAAGGAGACATCCAGTCATTTCCATTCATAAAAAAAAATGCTAGCTAGCTAACTAAAAATCTCCACCCTGTCATTGTCCACTCTGTGTCTACTTACGAAATTAATTGGTTCCGGAAGACATTTCTGAATTCAAAAATGTTATAAGTGAGACGCATTTTCCATGTAAATGGCCTAATCCGTTCCAAGCGTCCCCCTCCCCCACCCAAATCCAGACAGGTTTCCTAAAGTATAAAAATGCATCAAAAAATGAAACAAATGCATGTTGCAGTTAGATTATTGCACAATAAACGAGCGTTGCGCAAAATGTTAAAAACAAAGAAAAAGTTTTTTTTTTGGGGAGCTAGACTCTAACAGCATAACCTTTAGTTAGTTAGTTAATTAGTTACTAACTAACTAACTTACTTTTAACTGCATTCTTTTCATTTTTTGGGGGGAGCTAGACTCTAACAGCATAACGTATATCTAATAAAATGAGTCGTAAGTTCCATGGAAAATCTCAGCTGAGGGGGGGTCTGTTGCCCCCCCCCAGACCAGACCCCGAACCATTAGCACACAGCCCACATATATCATATTTGACCACATGGATTCCACTCATAGACTATCTCGTGTCCTCATCTTGTTTCGCCATTGTTTATTTTAGGGACCACCCGATATGTGGCCTGACCGGGGGGGGTGGGGGGGGGGGGGGGGGGGGGGCGAAGGAGGGAGATGCCCATCAAGAGGGGCTCTCGAGGTGGTGTGCGTGAGCGGGTGCGAGTCGGCTGGGATGTCATGTACGATTAGAGGAGTTTTGGGTGGCTGCAAAAACTTCAGGAATCTCTTTTGTGGCCTCTCATGGTGACAAGTGTAAATCGGCGTGCGTAGGAGACATAATTGGCACAGATGCTGAGATTTCCACTCGCCCCCCCCCTCCCCTTCCACGTTCATTACAAGCGGTGCCCGAGCAAAGTGAATGTAAAGATGCTCCGAATGAACTCCTTGCGAGAGAGCCAAGCGGCCTCAGCTGTCCGCCGTATCACTTTCTGTCCAAATGGTACGCGCGAGGGGCCGACAACTGTCA
This sequence comes from Hippocampus zosterae, assembly GCF_025434085.1. Classification (NCBI taxonomy): domain Eukaryota; kingdom Metazoa; phylum Chordata; class Actinopteri; order Syngnathiformes; family Syngnathidae; genus Hippocampus; species Hippocampus zosterae. The sequence goes on from NC_067468.1 coordinate 10,644,252, forward strand.
CCGTGACCTTGCTTCTCACTTAAGCGCCCTCCTCACTCTCCCTGGAGTCCCCGGGCAGGTTGGGATGAGATGAGCGCCATTCACACGCTCTCGTGTCGCCCCCAAAATAGACACAAATTGAGGATTAGCAAAAGAGGCTAAGAAAACAGTAGCTTGAGTTACGAATTTAATCCGTTGGGTCACCGTGCTCACAACTCAATTTGCTTGTATTTGAAATTGATTGTCGCCGTTTATTACGCTGAAACGTATTGACCATTGCACAAACGTAAGATTTTTTTTTTTTAAACGTCAAGTCGAGAAGAACTTACCAAACAAACACAAAAGCGCCGTGCAGTCATCCGATGCTTTCCAAATGTAAACATACAGACTGCGACTTGTGCTCTGCACGGCGCCGTTCGCCGTCGCCCCCTGGAATGGCGACTGCGAGGGGGGGGGGGCATTCGCTCCTTTCTCTACGGTGTCAGCTGGGTCATCCCGATCGCACTGCGCACCCCATCTTCACCCCCGGTTCCGCCACCGGCATGTGTCGGGGCCTAGTTTTGTTTACAGGGGAGAGCATTTAGAGGGGTTAGCATTTCAGCGAGGCAGCTGTTGGCACCATGTGCCTCACGCTGGCGCGGCAGGCCGACAGCACGCGAGGCTAACGCTTCGCACCCCAATCCCCCCAACTCACCCCCTTGAGGATCCTTGCTGAGAAAACCAGCAAGGATCTCTTCAGGCACGCAGGGATTGCAAAAGTACTCATTATCTGTCCTCAAGTACAAGTACACATACTGTTATGTAAATAAACACTCTGGTAAAAGTCCCATCATCATGTGTGCAGATGAAAAAAAAGGAATGAGCCTATTTTCACAAAATAAAGAATAGGAGGTTCAATACAGAAAAATATTACAAAGTCTGAAGTCAGCAGAAAAATGAATAATCCAAGTCAAATTCGGACACCCCGAAAAAAAAATACTCAAGTACAGTAATGAAGTATTGGTACTTGGTTACTTTCCACAACTGGGAAAGAGATTTCCAAGTGAAGCCGGCTTTACGACTTGAAGTGATAGCCAACGTCGTCGGCGTTTTAAGACACGGACGACCTGGCTGTCAACACGAACCCCCCCCCCCCCCCAGTCTGTCATGTCTGTCGTTTGAAGGATTTTAGGCTCCTGGGAAGACTTTGGCTGCCTTGCCTGTTTCACTGACAAGCTTGTCACGGAGGAGTCCGAATAAATAATCTGCTCGAGATTTCTAACAAGGTGACCTCGCCTGATCTATTCACAAAACGGGTGATTGTCATCAATCGGAAAGAAATCAATAAATCATTTGATTTCCAAAAGGACAAGATTTCCGTCCCTATTTTTACATTGCTAAGATGGCTTTTTGGCATACATTTACGCAAGCAGAACTCAATAACGCTTCTGTTTACACCACATGTCCATTTTCCCAGAACTATAATTAATGGCGCAGTGATTCAACTCCTCCAACGAAAGCATACTTTGCTGCAACACACACACACACACACACGCGCGCGCGCGAAACAACCTTTAGCTCAGTTTACCTCGATTGATAAATGAAGTGCACTTTGGGAAGGCCCCGACAAGCGCTGTTTTCGGTTCGAGGTTCCCATGCTCCCAGAGCCCTGGGGAGTGGCAGGAACAGATGTGACGTGCGCAACTCCCACCACCAGCCCCCCCAAGCCTTTGGTTGTGTCGGTCTCCTACCATGCGTCTCCCAGTCTGCAGCTTGTAAGAAAATCTCGGAAAATCATTCCATGCTGCCGCTGTTGCCTTGTCCAATAACTCAATCTTTCATCGATTCTGAAAGAAGATTATTGCAAATTTTCAAGTGGTTATAATTACAATTCGTCTTGATTAGTGCTGCAATATGATATTGAGCCGTTGGGAGTAATTTCATTTGCTTCCGGTCAATCTGTCGTGTAATTTCAGTGTCACCGCTCCTCCGGGCTGTGGTTCCTCAAACGGAGTTTTTTGGAATGTATGAAGAAAATGCAAATTTAATTGATTAATTTGTTGCGCTCGATGAATTAAAGTTTCAAATAAAATGTAATAGCGGCCGTTGCTTCCTTTGATTTTTCTGTAGGTCAATTTTGGCCAAGTCTGGGTTATGTTGTCAAAGAACTCAACATGTCTTGAGAATATCAAGCTCGAGTCAAAAGGTTGTAAGTCCATTTTTGTTCTTCCTGAAATGTCACCCCCCCCCCCCCCCCCCGAGTGTACCATATGTACAAACATCCACAGTGGACTCTTGTTCTTTGTGATACACTGATATGACGAGCCCTGATAGTACCCTCATCTGCGCATCCTGTAAAGACAATAAAGCCCACATCCCAAACACCTATACACAAGCCCATCGCCCCTTCAACACAAGTGACTTGCCCTATCTCGGCCATCATACACCTGCCAAAGCTGAGAACTCACTCCACTGCCATTGTTCAGCGAGTCTGCATCATTAGAACAAAGCACAAAAGCTCTAACTGATAGTTGGGAGGCCTCCTTGGAGTTTTGACTGCCAAATATTAAAATATAGCTCTTCTGTAAACAAGCGGGAAGACAGGGTACTCCCCCCCCCACCCCCCATCCGATCCCTCTACTTGAATTGCAAGGACCTATTCATATTAGTCATTGATACAATACAGAATGAATGGAAGAGCAATTTATCCGTTCTGACACTACCGCATCCATACAGTTTCCCATCAAAATTTGTCTATATCATTGAGCTCACATTTTCAAGGTGCTAAAAAGTTCCAAAATTGCCTACTGATACCACAAAATTATGTCTTACCTCACTTTAACGTGGCTCCAAACATTTATCTTAGCATCAAAGTTTGTTCTAACCTGCCTCCCTTGGATCTCCACACTTGAGTGTGTAAGTAGGCGGGTGGGTTTTCATTTCAGCGGAGAAGTCTACCAAAAGTTTGAAAACAAACAAGCGCGTGAGCTACCTGTAATGAAGAAGTTTCAAACTTTGTTATTGTGTCGTTATGGTTGGACTGAATGATAAGAGTTATAGCGTATAACCATTAAGGGGTCTAAGTTACGGGATTAAAAAACCCCTCTTTGGTACTTGTTGTAAACCTTTGTTCCATCCACCCATTATCCGAGTCGCTCTTCCCCACGACGGTCGGAGTCGTACTTTTAAACTCGTGATTTTTATTGCGGTACTGTACGTGTATAATTGTACGTTGGCTCCCTCTAGTGGTGGGAGAAATAATTGCAGCCTAACGGCAGGTTGACCCGTACTTTTAAACTCGTGATTTTTATTGCGGTACTGTACGTGTATAATTGTACGTTGGCTCCCTCTAGTGGTGGGAGAAATAATTGCAGCCTAACGGCAGGTTGACCAACCCAAATACCTGTCCAGTATCCCGAGGTCGTTCTTGCTACACCGACGTAACTTTTGTACGAACATAACGTTGATGTCATGGCGTAGATGCACGCATGAACAACACTTCTGCCCCAGAATTCGGTCATGTAGTTGCTGTTGTCTTGTTTTTTGCGATTTCTGTCAAAAACACACTTTGAGATTAAGAGGCAAACATCATTATTTAGAGAAGACGCCACGATTTAAGGAAGTGAATCATTTATTTCCAAAACAAAAACGTAGTATTTTCCAAACATGAAAACAATGTCAAATCACATAAAGAAAATGTCACGTTAACGTCCACTGTAGCAAAGACTCAGCTCGTTCCTTTAGTTAACGCAAGACGTTCACTTTCGCGCTTCTAAGTATCGCGTTATTACAAGCCCTTTGCCAGTTTTCTGCGTCCTGCTCAAGGTCATTCTTGAAGTTCTCAGCCTTGTGTCCTCAAAACTCATTTGTACCGCCTTATATCATTGACGATTCCTTAATGTCTCGAGCCCATGGCAAAAACGTGAGTACAATGAGGTGTGTTTGTCTATTGAGTCAGTTGCGGGCCATGTTCGTGAGTATGTTAGCCACATTAGCAGGATAAAATCGTGCTAATGTGCTAACCGTCGTTCCCCAAATGTTTCCGTGCAGCGTGTGTTCTAGTGTGTGTTGTTAAATTTTTCTTAAAGGTGAATCTCTCCCCACAAACCGAGCAGTGAAAAGGTTTCTCCCCAGTGTGCGTTCTTGTGTGATTTGTAAAGTGTCCCCTTTGCGAGAATGTCTGACCACAAACTGAGCAGGAATAAGTTTTCTCTTTGGCGTGTGTTTTTGCGTGCATTGTTAAATGTGACTTTCTGGAGAAACTTTTATTACAAACTGAGCAAATAAAAGAGTTTTCTCCAGTGTGTCGTCTTGCATGCTTTTCCAAACGCACTTTCAAGGTAAAACTTTTACCGCAATCTAAGCAAGGAAAACCTTTCTCCCCGGTGTGTTTTCTTTTGTGTGTTGTTAGGTTTATTTTTCTAGAGAATGTTTTTCCACAAACTGAACAGGTAAAAGGTTTCTCTCCGGTATGTGTTCTTGTGTGTCTTTTTAAATCTGACTTCAAAGTGAATTGTCGACTACAAAGTGAGCAGGGAAAACGTTTTTCCCCAGTGTGTGTTCTTGTGTGTCTACTTAGATCTGTCTTCATAGTGAATTGTCGGCCACAAACTGAGCAGGCAAAAGGTTTTTCCCCAGTGTGTACTCTTGTATGTCTTATCAGGTACGTCTTCAAAGTGAATCGCCGACTGCAAATTGAGCAGGCAAAAGGTTTCTCCCCGGTGTGCGTTCTTGTGTGTCTGATCAAATCTATCTTCAAAGCAAATTGCCTCCCACAAACTGAGCACGCAAAAGGTTTTTCCCCAGTGTGTGTCCTCGTGTGCCGTATTAAATGTCCTTTCTCGATGAATCTTTTATCACAAATGGAACAGGCAAAAGGTTTCTCCCCTGTGTGCGTTCTAATGTGGGTTACAAGATTTGTTTTTCGTGAGAATCTTTTTGAACAAACTGAGCAGGCAAAAGGCTTTTCCCCAGTGTGTGCTCTTGTATGTCTTATCAGGTACGTCTTAAAAGTGAATCGCCGACTGCAAATTGAGCAGGCAAAAGGTTCGTCCCCGGTGTGCGTTCTTGTGTGTCTGATCAAATCTATCTTCACAGCAAATCGCCTGCCACAAACTGAGCACGCAAAAGGTTTTTCGCCAGTGTGTGTTCTCGTGTGCCGTATCAAATGTCCTTTCTCGATGAATCTTTTATCACAAATGGAACAGGCAAAAGGTCTCTCCCCTGTGTGCGTTCTACTGTGGTTTACAAGAGTTGTTTTTTGTGAGAATCTTTTTGAACAAACTGAACAGGCAAAAGGTTTCACCCCAGTGCCGCCCTCCTCCTCCTCTTCCTCCTCCTCGTCATCATCCACATTAGTGTCAGAAGAGTGTGACGTTATGTCATCAGTATCAGTTAGTGGAGCCAAGAGGTCATCCAATTGCGCTCCTCCACAGTGGTCACCTTCTGTTGCTTTGTGTTGATTTAAGGTACTGCTTGCAGGCTCCGCCCCTCTGTTTTCCTCACTCTGAATTTCACCTTCATCTTCTTCACTCTTCACAATGACGCAAGTCAAAGGAAAGTTGGTGAGCGCTTTTTCTTCTTCGTCACTGCAGAGGGACTCATCTTCCTCCTCTTTGACATAGGTGGTCTCCACTTCCTCTTTCATGTGAGGGTAATCCGGCTCCTCCTCTTTAATGTAAATGAGTGACTCCTCTTCCTCTTTGACGTGGGGGGACTCTGGATCCTGTTGCTGGGAATTGAGAGCTTTTTCACTGGTGCCTGCAGGACACGCAACAAACGGGCATTGGTAAGGTCAAGTCTCATGCTGTGACTTTGACGTTGTGTCGGAACGACCGCGCTTGAAATGTGGATGTTGTTCGAACATACGCCAAAACAAACCACAAAGTTACTGTAAAAGTTTTTGAATGAACTGTCGCTGTCCATTTTTAAGTATTTGGGGAACTGTTCACCTGCGTTGACTGATCAATTCCTTGACAAATTGGACCTTGGAGTCGTAGAAAACAATATATGTGGCTTTTAAGGCTCGTAATTGAGAACCTTCTCGATCTCAAACAACAACATGACAAACTTGACAGTCTCTCACGACTAAACAAAATGAGCGTCCAAGAAGTTAGCAAACCTGTCGCGTGTCGCACCATTGAAGACATCTTGCAATCAGCGTCCAGATGCTGACGTCGCTCGCTCTCCTCTTGAGGTCCGCAGAGTTCCCCCAATCGCTCTGCCGTCCTCTTTTAGCACATTTTCGAAAACACGACGATCGCAACACTTTACCCGCACACTCACGTCCCCATTAAAAAAAACGTCTCGGTGTACAGCCGGCAAATGAACACATGCTAATGCTAAGACTAATGCAGTCGCTTCAACGTGCACCGAGACACGTTCGATTTAAAGGTTTAAGAAATATTATTTCAGTCAAGTTGTGACGGGCGTTACGTGCTTAGGGCGTTCAAACCTGTACTTAAAGAACCTCACCGAGCCCGAGTAAAGTTGTATTTCCTGTTTCATCACCATAACATCCGATCATGGAACTCTACGCAACAGGCATTACTGCCATCTAGCGGTAAGAATATAGAACACGGGACCGACACAAACTTAGTTTTGATGATCATGTGATGAGCTAACAGTGTTTCTAGCTTTAGTTTCGAGCAATGTTGCGTTTGCAATGAGTCTGCCCCCAAAACACATTTTTTTAATTCTCCGCATTTTTTTTAGATGTCCATATTCTTCAACCAATTCAAATTAAACTTCTACATATTCACAAAGTGCAGAAACTATGTGTCACCTTCCCAAAACTCCCAACTGTTGCGCAGCTTTCATAACAATTCGCCATTGAACAAAGCGGCACATTTTTTGGCGAGATGCTGACCTCTTGTTGCTATATTGCTGTAAAATGTGAATATCCTTTGGGTATTTTAACACAAACATCCCACAGATATTTAGTAAAAAAACAACTTTATGAAGACTATGCAAAGGAAACAGACACGTTTCAAAGTGCTCGAGCGCAAAAATACCTTTTATTATGCATTTGCCTTTTTTTGTATTTTACACAATCCGTTTGTTGAAACAAAGGGGGGACCTTTTCAAATCAAGTCTCCAAAACAAAAACAAAAAAATGGAATTAAATATAAGGTGAACTGAAGGGCTGAAGAGCTGAGAAGTAATTCCATTAAAAATCACGTTCGTAAATTACAGTGTGTGTACTTACAAGTACAACTTTCTCTCATTTTACAATGTGGATTTGTAGCCATGGGTCGTTACAAACATGAATGGGTGACATTGCTTTAAATGATTCATCAAAGCTAATCGCACACTAATTTGTTTTCCACACACTCACGCATTCCTTGATGCCACCAGCTCATAAATACAATCAATCTGATATACAAACAATTAGATTTTTTTTGTTTTTTTTTGCAGGTGGTGGTTCATGATTACTGCTGGTCACCTCTCGCTCATGACAAGATATTCGGACTTTAAAGTTACGTCCTTTCATTCACAGGTGGGCTTTTAAATAAATATGTGGAAACATGCAGCGTCCTCACATCCAGTCTGGTTCTTTTGAGGGGTCAGTAGGGGGACACACGACATAGCAGACGACACACTACAAGACCGGTGGTTCTCATGTTGCCGTCAGAAGGACATTATTACGAGACCACTATATGAAAGAAAAACAAAACAATCACAAAAAAAAATCTTTGTAGAAGAAGCTGCAAGTTTAAGACACGAGAGGGAGAAGATACATAAAACTGCTTGTGCTAACATTAAAGCCGAGAGGAGTTTTTATTTGTACATTAAATGATGCCCGTGTAATCGTTCAGAAAAAGAGAAAAACACCAGGCGTGGTTTAAAAAAAAAAAAAAAGATTTTCAGGAATTAAAGAGTGGTTGGGCCGTCCGCCGGGAGAAAACGCAGCATCTCAGCTCCACGTTTATCGGCAAGTGTTTTACGACACGGTGGCGTCTCATCATTATGCTTGCAGGAGTCTGTGGGAAGTACAAACGAATTCCTGAAACCGCAGCCAAAAAATATATATATTATTCATCCTTACCTGTGCTGGGTTATAAAAAGACGCCGCCCCCAACAGGCGCATCTCTCAGGCCCGGATGACTCTGCAACGACAAGCAGAGACTGTTTACGATTGCGGCCAGAGATGGCATATTTGCGGCCAACACAAAATACAAAAAACAAAAACTCTCAGTCCTGATGTCACATTCCCAATACACAAGGCAAGCAAATGTTGACATCATTCATTCTTTTGAATGCACAGTGGAGGTGAGGTTTCACTCGATGTTTAGTAACCATGCAAACTATGCGGAGGGTTAATGGAGCTGCGCGCCGTCATCACAACATACAGTATTGATGACCCGTCTCCCAGCATGCTTCACTTTCTGACCAACGGTGACACAACGCGCCTCGCTTTTTTGACCAATGGCTACCAAATAGGCTTCGCTTCTGACAAAAGTGTCAACACCTTTTGACCAAGGACTTCCCAGAATTCTTTGCTCTCATTCTTTAGCTGACCAGTGACGGCGGAAAAATATTTGAGTCGAAACGATGCCTTCCCAATAGCACATTTCTATCATCAATAACTATCAAACATTTTCAAAATAAAAGCCCCAAATTTATCATTGTAGAAACATTTTTCCCTCTAATCACCATGTGTCATTTATCGATTCAAGAGACTCCAATTTCAACCCGTTCTAAATCTTTTGTTTTCAAACTAAAAGCCCCAAATAAAGATTTTGAAAAAAATGTCCTCCAATGGGTATATTTCTTGACTGATTTTAACCATTCAATCAATTCAGTTCATTCTCATTTCAAAAAATACTTACATTTTAAAAGCAAAATCCTCTAATTAAGGAATTCTAATTACCCCATTTTGTGACAGATTCAAACTATGACAAATTCAAATCGTCTTCTCACCCAAAAATAAAAACTCTGAATTTTTATGGAGGTTCACGGACCTCTAATTTCCATTTTCTGATTCTCTTCAGTGCGTTGCCACCCCCCCCCCCGCCCCCAAATTTCCACCATTTCAAAAATACAATGCGCCCTTATTTTCTTCTTTATAACTTATTTCAACATTTTTCGACCGATTCAAATCATTCCAACTTCAACCTGTTCCACCGATTCACATTCCAGAAACTTTTTACGTTTTCAAAATCAAAGCCAACAACAAACACTCTTCACACCGTTCTACTTGTGATTGCGAAACATGCTTCAACTCTGATCAAAGCCATGTTTCAACTTCTAACCAATGACTACCCAGCATGCCCCATTAGCTTACTGTCGTGTAATGGCAAAGAAATCCATTAAAATGATACATTCATTTAGTTGACAAGAGATATCATCCTGTGACATGAAAAAAAACAAAACAAACACCAAAAAATGAACTAATAAGTCTCAAAGTAACTTTCAAAAAATGCTCTTAAATTCAAAGTCGACATGACCGTGGCTCTTAAAACTAGTTGATCATAAATGCTGGAGAAAAGCGCTGCAGGCAGGTCATGCAGGCACACATCCCACATGTGAGTTCGGGTCAAACTAGTGATGCAACAAGCAAGGGAGGGCGGGCAGGCGGGCGACAGCATGTCGGGGGTGGGCGGTGGAGCAGTTGAAAACCTCCCACAAAAAACAAAACCCCCCCCAAAATAAACGAGGTACCTGGTTTAAATGCTGACTCACTTCGCGTGATAAAGAACTCATTGAGCTAGAACGTGACAGCTGAGGGCGGCAGGGAGAGGGGGGGGGGGACAAACAAGAAAACAAACCACAAAGCCTTATTAATCATCTCCCATGCATCGGCGCTAATGGGATGGTGGCAAGAACTGTGAAAATGATTGGCAAGAAAACCAGACACGAAGAGATATTTGGATTAAAAAGACACACCGAGCGAGATTATGAGCAAAAGACTTTGAATGGACATGCTATTATGACGTCGTCACGCGTTTGCAGTCACGCACGGACGGACGCAGAGAGTCGGCTGGAGACAAAAGCGGCGAGTCGTCTCACCTCTCCAGAATGTGAGCCGTCCAGGGCGGGGGGACCTTGCGGGGCGGGCGGTAACAGCGTCGGGTTGAACATCTGAAATGAGATCTTTGGCTTACAGAATCTCTGCAAGACTCACCAAAATGAATTTAACACTACGGACAAAATGACGACACTGAAACTAAAGCTGTGTCCGGAATCCAAGTGTGAGACTACTCGCCTGTGTCTATCCTCGCCTTCATTTTTATTTTTTTTTTTAACGTTCAAACTTGAGACTTCAATAACATACCTGTGGAACGGCGCTGTTTGGTGACATCTGCTCCTGATTTCCTCCTTCGCTGCCTTCCAGAGGTTGTTGATCTTTGGGAGCTGCAGCAGAACGTTGCTCAAGTCATAATGTCAACGCTTTCAAGCTCTTTGTAGTCTTGAAACTGAGTTTTTTGGTGTCACATACCTGAAGTAGGCACAAATAGGTTGGCGGGCATGGCCATCGGTGCGAGAGGTGCAAAGAGTTCCATCGGAGGAGCGGGAGCCATCCCGGCTGGTTTGGCACCTCTGCCGGGGTTCAGCACATCCACATATCGGCTCTTTATGCCTAAGGAGGATGGAACAAAATAAGACGCTCAATTATGTTGAGCCCCACTTGGCACAGGGAGACGGACGGGGACTGAGCCCCATCGCCGGGGAATTCACCGCCCCGCCCCGCCCCCATCCTGTGTTTTACAATTGCCTGCATTAACTCATTCACTCCCAAAGACGCTTTTAAACGTCTTTTCGGATTTGGTCTAGAATCGGCTGTCACTGAATGAGTTAAGAGTAGTCGTGGTTTAAAAGCTTCTGTGAGATCTTGTCATCTTACCGGCTCTCCTTGAGAACATGTTGACTGGGGGTCCACCGCCCGAGGGTGCCGCGGGCCCCGGAGGAGCAGGCATGGAAGCCATCTTGGGGAAGCCAGAGGGAGGCGGTGGAACGGGTTTACTCTAAAGAGAGGGGAAACTACATTTGAGTTCTTTTCGTAGTGCGCCACAGCTCAATAAATCGACATGCTGTATACCAGGGGTGTCAAACTCGTTTTTGTCGTGGGCCGCATTGTAGTTACGGTTTCCCTCGGAGCGCTGTTATGAATTTTGGGAATAACTAGTTTTACAATCAGATGTCAAGAATAATGACTGTTATTGTGGATTACATATGAGAATTTGAAATTTTGGGTCTGACTTTAGCAAGCGTCATGGAACTTAACATGATTGATTTGCTTTTGCGGGCCACATAAAATGATGTGGTGGGCCAGATCTGGCCCCCGGGCCTTGACTTTGACACCAGTGCTGTATACAGACCTCCTCCTCTGGCTCGTTCAAGTCCACCCATTTCTGCTTCTTTTCGTCCCACACGATCTGACAACGACAACGGGGGGTGTCAATGCCGGCCGCAGACTTGAAAGGAGGGCAGTTTTTACAAACAACCGTGGCTTACAGATTTGTTTTTGTCGTCCGGTAAGTGAGCCTCACTCTTGCCCTTCCTGTACAGCCAGGTCGTCAGCCAGCCCACACCGCCGCCACTCTGTGTGTTAATGAAGAGCGTGAACGATTCAGAAGATCTACTTGTCACAAAAAGTGAGGGATATTTGGGGGCTTGTGAATTTTGCCATTCATCGCCTGCAAGTTGTGCAAAAAGCAATGAAAGATGGAACCGTTAGGCGTGGATTTAAAAGTTGAGACAAGGTAGAATGAACTCATTCACTCCCAAAGACGTATTTAGACGTCTTTTCAGACGCCACACATTTAATGGCCATTTTCAGACCCCTTTTCAAGGAGTCAATATAAAATGAGGAGCTGGGATTAAATGTGTGGCGCCTGAAAAGACATCTAAATACGTCTTTGGGAGTGAATGAGTTTAGGTCACCTGTAAAATTGACAATGCATTTTAGGTTCAGCTTGAAATTTCAGCCGATAGCGAAAAACCAGGATTCTTGTTGTAGTTGTTGTGTGGATACCTGTTGTGTAAAGCAGAATATCTGCATGAATAAAATTTAAAACCTTTTTGGGAGAGTCCTTCTTGGCTTTCTTGGTCTCCTCCTTGCGGGGCTGCTCAGGAATGGAGGGAGGCGGCGGAGAAGCCTGCTTGACAGAATTGCTCCTGTCACGTCCGCCGGAGTGAGTTGAGGACTCAGAGGTGGTGCGAGAGCGCCGTCCCGACGCCTGAAAATCAAGAAACGCGTGTCAAAAAAAACAAGGCGACACACACTCGTCAATACGTTACACAAGCGACAACACAGCAGGTTTTTTTTTGCAAGCTCTGCTGTTTATGCATTTGAAATCATAAATGCATTATTTGGGGAAATTTAAATAGTCAATCGTAGAAATAGTTTTTTTTTTTTTAACAGTTCATTTCAGGAGAAACTCACCCGGTGCACTGAAGACTGTGACGTGGTCCTTGACCTCCTGCCGGGAGCCTGCACAAAACATTGAGCCGTAAGTACCGCAAGTCTCGCAAGATGTTGACAAAAGACATCCAGTCCTGACCATCTGTGCCATGTGGTCATAGAAGTCCATCTGCGGCGTAAAGGAGCTTCTGAGCGGGGATATCGGTTGGTTGATTTGCATCTCTGGCGACGTGTTCGCGTGCCCGGGCGAAGGTGGCATTTGCGCCGGCATCGGAGGCGGCGGCTGGCCCCCGTGCACCGGCGAATGGGGAACCTGTGGCGGAGGCATGTGGGGTGACGTCTGGCCCATATGAAGGGGCGGGGGACCTGGCTGCTGGTGAGCTCCTGGGTACATTTCCGACTGCATGGGCGGAGGCTGGAAGTGGGGATGCGCATAGGCGGGATCGTGCGGGGGATAGCCTGACAAAGGAATGTGTCCGGGCGGCCCACTGGGTGGTACTGGGTAGAATTGTGGCATATCGCCGTGAGCTTGATGTGGGGCCGTTCCATCTTGGAGGATGGAAGTGGGAGCTAACGGAAACGTAAGATTTTTGTCAGTCAGGACGGAGTTGCAAAATGGATTCATCCTATTGACGCACAAACCTGGAGGCATCAGCTGTATACTCTGTGGAGGAGGCCCCGGAAGCAATGAGGTCATCAACGGATTGTGACTTCCTGGGCCATCCAACTCCAGCGGCGCGTCGTAAGCTTCAGCGACACTGGGCTGATCCAGGTCTGAGCTTGGGCTGCTGCTGGTGAATTGTGTGGGGCTTGTTCTGTCAGCAGCGAAAATAATTGCCCCCGTCTAAACAAGAACACAAATAACATGAGTTTTTTTTAAACTCCTTCTTGTTAATGCCTAATAATCATCTCCCTACTTACTTTGATCTGCCCATCCAACTGTCTGAGCTGGATCAACCAATCGGGCTCAGTGAACAACTCCTGCTCGGGCCTTTCTTTCAGTTGGGGGTCAAAAATTCTCAGCTTTTCCGCCATCTGTCAAATTACAAACATCAGTACTGTTAAGCGCTGCATAACAGGCAGCATTTTTTGCTCGATACACAGACAATTCGAGTAAATTGTAAATAGAGACACACAAGAGGCGCTTACCTGAATGACTTGGCTAATGAATACAGGGGAGTAGCACGATGGCTGAATGAGGATCGTCCGAGAGATGACCTCACAGTAGTGGAACGCCTGAGCGCTCAAGCCCGCTTCAGCCAAACGGCAGGCGTAGATCAACTTGAAGACCTGACCAAGACGCATTCAAAGTCAGAGACTAGCACAGGTCTTCATTCGATGATCAGAAACTCCGTGGCTGCACACGTCCGCCACATCGGCGTTCGTTTACATTCTGAAACTCATTTGAGAGAAAATACCTGGAAATTGGGTAGGGAGCAAGGTTGGGAGCCCAGAGACTGTGCGTACTCATAGGCTTCCGTCCTTTGGATTGCGTCATTGGTCGCAAAGTGGTAGAAGGGTAAACTGACGTGGATATAGAAAAATAGATTTGACTGAAAATGATGACATCGGGGGATCATTAAACACAGCTACACACGTCCACATCGGTCCCTCACCTGTGGTTGGAGCCGATCAGAACCATCTTGGTGCTCTTCTTGGTGTAAATGCCAAGGTCGGTTTGAGCCATTAAGTAGCAGAAGTGCGCCGCGTCAATCAGCCCCTTTGAAGCTAACAAACACACGCACGCATCTTGTGCTGTGCTCATGGGTTGCGAAACGCGGCCGGCTGCGGCGGCTGCCTACCGAGGGTGTCTCCCATTGTGGTGATCGTGCGAGAGTCCAGGTCCAAAGTGTGCGTCAGGTTCGACAACACCATGGCCAGGTGAGGGCGCCAGTCACCCCACTTCTCCTCTCCGCAGCACTGCGCAAATGCCGGAAATGTCAAGTGTTTCAACTCATTCACTCCCAAAGACGTTTTTAAACGTCTTTTCAGACTTGGTCCAGAATTGGCTGCTACTGAATGAGTTTAAAAAAAAAAACTAAACATTCCAAACCCCAATATGGCAAAACATTGTAAATGATTCTACATAGAGTTAAATAAAACACTTACAGTAGCTGATGCGGGCATTCTACCCGACATGAGTTGGTACACCGTCTGGAGCGGGTCATTGATGGGCAAACTGTTGGCAAACCTGTCAAGCAGATGAGAAATTCGAAAATCAGTTCACAAGTGTGTGCTGTGTGTGTAGTTTTTTTGTTGTTATCCGAGTCATAAATGGAATAATCGATAGGAGAATCGATTCGAAAAAGATTTTCGTTTATGACATCCCAAATCATCACAGTTTTCATTAAAACCGGTTTTGAATTGTCCCCCCTAAAAAAATGGTGCAATCTATGTGCCTCGATATGTGTCCGGCGATTGGCTGGCAACCAGTCTCGGGTGCACCCTGCTGCTCCTAAAAGCAGCCGTGATACCCGTGATCCTTGTGAGGATAAACTTTACAGCCTAAAAGGCCAAAGTATGTTTCGTAGTCACCTTGTCATGACACGTGCATGTGTCCTGTTATCCATCTTACTGGCCAGCAGGAGAGCGTGACCCCACAGACCTGATTTCATAGCTGCTTCAAGCGCATCCTGTTAGGAGGTCGAAAAACAAAGCCCGTTTCAGATGGAGCAGGCAGACAAAATCAAAGAGTGAGTTCTTCTTACCTTCTTGCGACCAAAGAGCAGCAGCTCCCTGAAGCGTTCCGTTTCTTTTCCGACATTTTCCGGGACAGTCATGAAGGTGTCCGACAGGAGGGACAGCGGTCCGGCTCCTGGCTCCTCCTCCGCTCTGGCCAGCGGCTCGTTGTTGAAATCAATCAGGTTTGCTTCGTTGGGACTCTTGCCCGGCAGCCACACGGACCGGTGCTCCTTTAGCAACAGGTCGGCGATGTCGGTGCCCACCACGGTCTTGAGGGGAAAAGCGTTACGTTGAGAGAATTGCACCGGTTATTCAAAGATAAAATAAAATCAACTAGAGTGAACTTGTGACACTTTCTGTAGAACGTACCCGAAACTATAAACACCGTTTTCCTTTCTATAAATCTTTAATTTGGATTTCTGCTGGGGATGTAAAGTGGTGACATTCCAATAAAATTTTTTGAAACAAAATTATCTGTTTATTTTGAAAAGGAAAGGTTTTAAGATGAGTTTAAAATGATGAATTGTTTTTGAATAATAGTTTGGGGTATGTTTAAGGTTTAAATGATTGATATAGGCAGTTAGTGACCTTTATTGGAGGAGTGACCACTCGTTGGGACATTGTTGCTGTCCGCGTCGGGGCTTTGTTGAAAACTGGCGCAAACAGCTACTGTACATCCTGCGGTACGGCAATCTTACCCCATTCTGTCTACAAAGCAGCACAATGAAGTCCCAAAGTAGGCGGGCGGAGTCTCGGTCTAAGAGGCTGTCGTCATGGGAACACGCGACCGCCTTGTTCTGGGAGAACTTTATCACATCCACCTTGTGGGTCTCCTCCCTGAGAGGGATGATGTCAAATGTGAGAGGGGGGGGTGTAAAAAAATTTTTTTTTTTAAAAGACCAAAACACTTACTTGACAAGCGGTCCGGGGAAAGCTAGTAGTTCTTCCTGATCCAAAGTGTTCTGCAGCATTGTCTGAAAAGTTCAAATGAACCATTTTCCAATCACGTACTTGATTAAAGCAACACAAAACAGTTACCGCCTCCAGTTTTCAATGACATACTCGATGAAAACAACACATCATGTACCTCCAAGTTGTGAATATCAACGAGAGCAGGTTGTCCCGCTGAGGGAAGATTGGGCAGAACTTGGACGAGATGACCACCGGGCCCAAATCGGGCACAACGGTGGGGCATGGTGAACTTCTCCGGAGTGGCCGGACGAGGGGGCGCTACATGGAAAATGTTGCTCGCGTAAGTGTTGAGTGCGTGGTCACTGACTTGAGGCAAGAAGGCGTACGTACGCTGTTCGGGCGTGATCCAGTTGCTGTCTGTCGTGTACTCAGAGGAATATTGGTACTGGCCGTAGTTCTGGGATGGGTCAGTCTGGTGTGGGTACTGTCCGTAGGAGTAGTCCGCAGCCAGCGTGGATGATGTGGCATCATAGACAGCTGTGACCAAGTCGGGCTGGCTCCTGTAAACTTGGCTCTGCTCGAGTGTGAGGGGAAGACAAAGGATACTTTTTAAGTCGGCAGAGTGTGAAATGTGGGCTTTTTTTTTTTTTTTTGGTTGAATGCGGACACCACAAAAGTCTTTATGACACAAGTGGATTTTACATCGGCTCGTTGGTAATAACAGAATCATTTTAATTTTTCAGACCAATTCACAGTGACCCCCCCCCGCCCCCCCAAAAAAAACACGCGTACCTGTTGGGACCTGGAACTGAAGCTGCTGCGTCTGCTGTGATGGCTATGAGAGCTGTGCACGCTGTGGGCAGACTGCTCGCTGTGGACGCTGCGTCGGTCAAAGTCGTCGTATGCGTCGGCAGCGCGCCGGCGGTAGTCGTCGTCGAAGCTCCTGTCATAACCGGGGTAGTAGAGCCACTGGTCATCAGATCCCTCTTTCCTGTGACAAGTCGGGTTTGATGTTTACGTTAGCGAGCCAATCCGATGACAGCAAAGTTTCAGCACGTTTTGCTTCATATACCTGGCAGGATACATTTGTGGATTATAGTAGTTGTCCCTGCTTCTGTAGGCGTCATCGTAAGTGGACCAATAGGCCTGATCGTAGTATCCTCTGTATCGGGGGTCATACTGTCCATAGTTGTATCCTTATAAAGAGAACAAGATTTTTTTTCCCCCATACATACATAAAATAATATTTTGCAGGACATTTTCCCCGCAATAAAATTCTGACACTTATAAAAGTTTCATACCTGCATAATCATAGTGCTTGGCGTAATTTGCATAATATTCATCATAGGCACTTCGGTTAGCTCTGTGATAGTCCTCGGGATAGCCTTGCCTTGAGGGGAAGGAAGCCAACAGGACAAAGATACATACATATTCAAGATAATATTCTGCATGAATGAACATTTGGTCCACGCGGGGACCGTCGTGCTGACCTGGATGGGGGTCGGTCGGAATACTGACTGGCCCTCGAGCTGGGTCGCTCTGGCTGAGGCTCTCGGTACTGATAGTTTGGGTCGCGGTAAGCTGGGTTGGCGCCGTCGTACCTGCCATACCAAGGATCTCTGCTTCTATATGGTCCCTCCTGAGGAGAGAAAAGGAATCCACAATCTGTGACTTCTCGATTTCTTCCCCCCCCCCCCCCCCATTAAGTCATAATTACAGGTAACTGCAAACGAGCAAGAGATATTGCTTCTTAGCCATACCTGATAATACTGCTGAGCTCTGGGATCCCCGGGTGGGTATGGACCAGGAGGGTATGGCGCTCGGCCGTCAGGGTAGTCGCCATAGTTTCCGTAATAGCTTCCATACATCTGCCCCGGGCCGGGAGGAGGGGGCCCATAGCCATGCTGGCTGCCAGCGGAAGAAGGTGGTCGTGGCGGCTCTGTGGGAGCTTGCTGGGAAGACGCGGGAGGGAGAGGCCCCGGAGGAACGCTTGCAGCAGCGGGACCTTGCATCTCGGTTGGAAACTGTCCGGGCGATGGCCCCTGTGTGGCGGCATTTGCCTCCGGTATCCTAGCGGGTTCTGGTTGGGGCTGCTGAGTGTTTGCGCCTGCTATGGCGGAAGACTGCGGAGCCCCCGAGTTTGACGAAGAGGCCGACGTGACCGGAGGGGCAGATGACGACGGAGCTGTCGGGACCAGTGGGGCGGATGGTGATGAAGCTGGCAGGACCGGTGGAGCGAACGATAAAGAAGCTGCCACGACCTGCGGTGTAGCTGAAGGGCCTGAGGTCTGAACAGGAGCATTCCTGTCCAGTCTTAGCCCTTGTTGCGCATCTTTTGTGACCTGCATGTAAAATCCATTACTGGACTGCGGAGACTCGTGTAAAGCAGAAGGATGGCCAGATGCTTGATTGTGGCTCTGTGATTGGTGCATAGAAAAATCAAGGAGTTCATAATTTGAGGGCTGATTGTGATTGGTGACGGAAGCAGCCGTGAGAGATGTCGGCGGATTTACCGGGAGAGCAAAGTTCGGGTCTCCACTCAACGACTGACCATGAGTAAAAGACGGCCGGACGGGTTGGGTCTGTGCCGAAGTGATTGCGGAAGTTGCTGCCTGGGCACTTTCTCGAGTCAGATTGAGCGGGACTGGATTTGAGGGGAGAGCGGGTGGGCCAAGTGGATTCTGATTGGAGGTAAAAACAGGTGCACGGGGTATACCGGCACCCTGTCCGAGTGTTCTAACTGGGGGGGTACTTACACTGGCTGCATGAGCAAAAGTACTGGGGGCAATCACACAGTTGGACGCGGGTGGTGCAATCAGAACAGGCTGTTGGAGCGATTCAGACACGAGGAGAGAGGCGTAGCCCAGGTTGCCCTGAGAGTCCGCAGAGTCTAACTCACTCACCTTTGGTGGGTTCTCAAGGTTCTCTGAATTTTGTTGTGGGATTCTCTGAGGAGGTTGAAGATCCAGCGGACCATCCTCTGGAGGCTGTATGACATCTGTACTAGGCTCCCTAAGCGGAGCCAGAACGGTCGGGGCAGCGGGAGCCAAAACAATGCCAGCGGCCAAGCCGGAAGGATCACCCTGCGCCCATAAAGTCGTGGCGGGGCTCTCGCAGGGACGATTGGCGCCAAAGGTACGCGACGATGGTCGGGAGTGAGACTGAACCGCCGGGTTTGGCAGGTGAGCCACACCAATAGGCAGAGGGTGACCTGGCCCGTAAATATTTTCCATGTTATCTGGCGGCTGCTCGAGATTACCCGGCGTAGGATCCGTGCTCCCTTCCGCGACCATTTTAGCTCTGTCCACCTCGGCAGGGCGCACCCCGACGCCGTGTGATCGGACGGGCTCGAACGAGCTGTTAGCACTGGCCTGGAAGATACCTGTAGGTTTTGGGGGGCTCGGCGTAGTGGGCCATGTTTGGTCCGAAGTGTTCGGCGGCGTGGCCACGTCTCCGGCTGGGTAAGAGTCGATCTGTTCAAAGTAGCCTCCGGCGGCGGCGATCGGAGCAGAAGGCAAGTTATGGTCCTCGGTGAGGCGCGGGCTTTCCTGCTGAATGAAGGTGCCGACTACGCCATGGTGTCGACGGCCGGATGTCCCGCTTCCGTGACTCATGCTGCTGTAGTTTGATGATGCGCTTGCGGATCTCATTGATCTGGGAATAGAATCCGGAGTCTCCAGGTTGGGGCCAGTTTCATAGGTATCTACTCCGTGGGCTGCAGGTAAGCCAGGGGGACTGCCATGGATTTCACTGGGCAACACTTCCTGGTTTGGGACGCACTCCAAATTCTCAACATGGTCATACCTTCCTTGTAACGCTGCGTTTCCGTCGTTCATATATGGTATGTGTGAATTTTCCTGAAAATGGGATCCTTGGTTATCAGAAGGAACACCTGCAGGACCACCGTGGGTTGGCGGCGCACCTTGCGGATTACTCGGAGGCCGCGAAGACTCAGGAATACCGTTCAAGATCTTTTTTCGCTCTCCTGCTAAGGTTTCCTCATTTTCGACATCATCGTTGAAAAACATAGAGAGTGCACCGGTATCTTGAGGGTATGGAACTGTCATAGCGGCAGAGTCTTGCTGGGGAACCGTGTTAGGTACATGATGGGATCCAGAATCTGACTGATGCTGTAAGTGTGCCGGGGCAGTCCCCATTTGGTGGTAGGCTGGGTCCTGCGGCCCTTGACTGAACCAACCGTCTTGCAGGGCAGAGGTTTGCATGAAGTAGCCCTGGTGTTGTAAATGCGAGTAATGCTGTTGAGTCGGGTTCTGGTCTGGATTCTGCATCTGGGGATGCCCAAACTGTGTCGGAGGGGTAGGAGCGTTGGATGGGTACATCTGGGACTGCGGCTGCGTATTAAAAGGCTGCTGTGGAGGGTCACTGGTAGGCTGAAAATAGTTCTGAACGGATGGAGGGCGACTTCCGTGATCGGATGCCCTTTGAGAAGAGGAGGCGGCAGGAGGCACTGGCTGGAAGGGAACAGGCTGAGGGAGAGACTGCGCATGGAATTCCTGATGAATTGTCTGACTTGGTACTGGGGCTGATGGCACAGATGGCGGCGTTGCGGTTGACGGACGCTCTCTCGAGTTCAAGTAACCTTGCTCGGAATGCGATGGTGCGTCGGCTGCGGCTGAACTGTGACGGCTGAACATGGGCACCGCTGGCAAAGAAGACAGCGACGGGCCAGCTGCAGCAGCTGGGACACCCTCCAGTGTCTGTGGTTGCATGGCCAGACCTGGGCCTGCCCTTGTGTAGGTGGAATCCAGCGGGGCTTGTGTTAGCGGAGAGTTGCTCTGGGGTACCGGGACACCCCCTGCGCCCATAGGAGGTGGGGCGCGAACAAAACCAAATGGGTCCATCATGGGTTGGGTAGAGGGCGGCATTGACGCATTAGCTGCTGCTGTTGCTGCTGTATGCTTCAGTGGCCTGGTCCTGCGGAACATATTTGGCCCGCAAGGAGGAGGAGGCCCGGAGGCTCCCGGGGGTCCAGTCCGAGGAGGGGGCTGCATGGCAGCGGAGGCGTAACGATCAAGTCGATCCAGAAGATCTCACAGAAGAAGTTGAAATCAGTTGGAGCTGGGTGGAGAAAGAACAGGCTGTTAACAAAAGGCAACAAGTGGACATTACCACACCTATGTTTGTGCAGTCGTCTTCTGTGCCGTTAAATCAAACTGGACAACGTGGCACCTGGCTAAGTACACCAACCGGCCTGGTTGTCAGCCAACCACATGCCACATAAAGACAACCATTTGTCCATTTGTGTAAATGTGAGTGTGAATGCGTGCTAGTGACCTGTATACTATGCTCCCTACTTCTCCCTCCAAACGTCATCTTACTTGCAAATAGGTTTACATGCCGCAATCACGCAAATCCATTGTTTTGCTGAGAGTAAGAAATGTTGGGAAAATAGTTGGAAGCATTTGTAAACAAGCGTAAGGTATGTCACCAAAGTGCTTTTTCTAATTTTCACCAATCCTAGAGGCCATGTGATCATGGTCCTCTTATGTCGACACATCTGCCACTCCGGGACATATCAACACACATTTTTCACATTGATCATCATGCCACATCAAACATGGTACATAGCCAACAATGAGGAGTATCCTATGTTACACCGGATTGGATGAGTTTAAGGGACACAAATAGCAAAAGAGAGTGGTGAAGCAGTTCGCAAAAGAGACATTTGAAGACGTGGGTCCTCGCGTACTAAGCTCTAAGTAATAAAGTTTTTTTGTGCATGCATGAGTGTGAATCCTTGGTTGTCTCGACGTGCCCTGGAGACCAGACCAGAGTGAAGCTAGCCTGTTGTTGCAAGTCAGCTGGGACAGCTATCGAACTGTTCTGCAATAAACCCCCCACTGTTAGCCGGGTGGCCACAAAATTTCGTTTTGTTAGCCTCCCGACAAACGCAATATTGAATTTTTATCAATTCCTCCATACATACAGTTTTAAGTAGCAAAGCGTCAACTTCCTTCAAGGAGTTCTTGTTGTTTGCTCGCCGGTTAACGCATCTTAAAACCCCTCGAACATGTCCTTAACACCCCATCTAGCAAAACACGGCGCTCCAACGACGCCTGAATTCTGAACTCTCGAACAACCCTTGTCGAAACTTCCTCCGTGCCAAATTCTCAATCGACGAGGGCTTTCCGGCGAACCGTCCCGAGTGACTTGTCACCCGGCGATTACATCTTGAAACCAAGGTCCACTACCCCCCTGTGTGCTAACGTTAGCATTCGAGGACTTGTTAGCATCGCCGCTAGCTAGCCTATGCTAACAGAAGGGAGGGGGTGCGCTTTAAGCTTTCCGCGTCAAACCGGGGGATTAAAGTCAGACATGGACGATGTCGTTGTTGGATGCACGTGTGTGAGTACACCCTTTGTACAGAAAAAAACGTAGACAGAGAAAATGTAAAGTCTTACAAATGCGCAGGACAGCGAGTTTGACACACCGCCACCATCTTCGATGGCCACATCCTACTAGGCTACGTGTACAAGCGGCGTCACCGGCCAAACAACAACTACTTCCTCACCGTTAGCAGAGGACAATTTGTTCCTTTAAAGGGGACATACTTTATTTCTGAATGAGAAAAAAGGGCAGCACGGTCTACCTGAAAACCTCGTCTGTGTAACATCGAAGCAGATGTGTGTATGTCAGCTTGCAATTCAGAAACAGCGAGACAGTTTTCGCAACTCATGCAATTTTTTCGAGCATTTTTATTGAGACTTGGAATCAAACTGTTATAAACACGCAGTTTTTGTAGAACAAGGGGTATAAACGTCTATGGAATACAAAAATAAGCAACACACAAAAATTCAAGGTCAGCTCTCTAAGAAAATGCAACGTTCAAACGATTCTTCAATTTTACTGTCAAAGTATGTACAAGACTAAAAGCTGCAACGGTCTTTTACTTAATGATGGAGAAGGTGAGGTGGACGCCCTTCTCACATCAGGAAGGGATGCCATGCTATCTGCCCCACCCGTTCCACGCCCCTCTGCACATGGTATGTTGATGATTTCCAATTTTAAAATTACTTAAAAGTCCCCCCATTTTCTGCACTCCGATTTTGCACCATTAGGGTATATTGTCCGCATTTAACACAGTTTGACGAAATTTTCCTGGGAGGCGCGTCATACAAAATTTGTCCATGTGAACTTGCCGTACTACTTCCGCTGCGTCTCTCGATAGATAGACAGGTCGATAGATCGATAATTATATTAATCCCGAAGGAAATTATACATTGTTCTGTTCTTTACATTTGCACAAAAACAGTTACATTATCAATAAAATATAATGCAAAAGACAGAATAAAATACATTTCTGGACTCTATATAAACGCTTCAACATGTACTCTCCAAATATTCAAATATTTCATGTTCTGAGGGCTGTTTGTGCTTTGTGAACAGCAGTCTCCAGCATAGTGCGCTCTCGAAGCAGCTGGTGGAGAACATCCGAGTCCAACTCCAGCAGCATACCTACACGCACAGTAATTACAACAGTAATTAGGAACACGATACGGCCTGAAAATAAAATTTCCAAATTTTTCCCCCCCAAAAAATCACATTTCTAATTATAATTGGTGGGGAGAAAAAAAAAGCTAATGACAATGACATCATCTAATCATCCCTTACACTGAAAACCCTCCTGATGTAGCATTTTTGGAGGCGAGTATAAAAACCAGACATCCCTATTCGTACGTTTTGAGACTTGACTCTATGGCTCACCAGTGATTTCATGCGCGTGAAGCTGGTCCAGTTCCTGCACCCGCAAGAAAAGCTTCTCTCCCAACCCTTCTGTGTCCTCTGTGTCGCTTACGTCTGTCTCCGCAATTCGCTGCCTGCATGGACATGCGCACACGTGAGTAGAGTAGAAGCTCCAAAATACCATGCCCCTAAAGTCATACTACATAGAAATTGGCCAAAGTTTTTGGTGAGCATCTTAGGCATTAGTGTTCTGACAAAAAATAAATATAAATGACAAAAACTACAGAGTAAAACATTTTTTGCTGTCCTATGGCAAAATAAAAAGATACAGATGTTTTTCTTTCTCTACCAATACATAAAAATACAGTATATCTACATTTACTGTATATATGAAGATTCCACTTTTGAGTTTGTAGTCTGTACACTCATGAGCAAAAGGGACTTACTGTTTTAAGGTCTTGAGCGCTGCATTCAGCTGCTCTTCCAGCTGTTTGGGGTCTGAGAGAAGCTTTAACACAGCTTCCTTGCGCTGCTCCAGTAACATGCCTTGTGGAATTAAACACAACCGCATTTTTACGTGGTGATTTCAAGTCAGAACAAAAAGTAAATTGTGTGGACATTGTTGTCATACATACAACTAACCTGTGATCTTCTGTGAGTATCCAGTGTTGTAAACGTCCACGAGGTCAAAAAGCTGTTCGCCCAAAGAGTCAGAAGACGTAGAGCCATCGTCTTCTTCCTTACTTGTTTTTATGCTGCAACAGTCGAAATGGTATTGAGGCTACAACTGAATCGGGGCTGAAAATTACATTACAAGATTAAAGACGTCATTTTACGAGCAACTAAAATATAAACTTGTTTTCCAAATAATTTCCGTTTTTTTACCTTTTCAGCATGGTCCTAACATCTGCAAGACACCACAATACCAATAATTCCATGGCAATGTTATTATCCAGTGTTTTTCTTTCATGTACCTGGATGTTTGGTGCAAATTGATCTGCAGGGCCTCAACAGCTTTCTCTACGGCCGTTGCGAGCATGGCCTCATCCTGCAACATCTTACTCAGCACAGGTGCAGGAAGCTCCAGCAACATACCTGCGGAAGGAAAAATACTCAGCACACATGTGAATTATTATTTCTGAAGGAAATATACATGACACAGTCACCCTCACCTGTAAGTTTCCCAGCGTGCTCGCTGTGTTTGGGGAAAATCTGAGCGTATAGCTGCTCGCCAAGTGTCTCCACGTTGTCTTCTGTGTCCATATTTCCTCACATTTGTCACTGTGGTCTGTCTTTTGCTTAATGTCTCTTAAACAAGATTAAAACTACAAAGGATTGAGACTTGCAGTCCATTGGCCACAAATTGTGGAAAGCATATCTTTTGAGCTAAGCAATGTCCGTTCAGTGGAGAGTTGTATATTTAATAAACACTGTGAAAACGCATTTTTTTGGCAGGCCTTCCACTTAGACTATTTTATTTTTAGTGGGTTTGATTGAAGTTTCTTTCCCGACATTCATCATAAAATGTTGTGTTTCTGTATTTGATATGGCTGCATCTTATAACGATGTGAAGCAATTTGTGAATCCGCTCTAAAAAAAGTCACATGTAAATAAAATGTTATTACTTACATTTGAGCATTGGTCACGTCATACCAAATGGTGTCAGTTTCTCGCGAGTTTTCCCATTTCGTCAAATTTCAGGTTTGATAATATTATCGAGGCCTAAGAACGCCATATGTTTACGTCAGCGTTCGTTTATTAACTCATCTTTACATGCAACGGTGTTTTTTTTTTGCTCCACCGTTACTGAAGGTTGCAACTTGAATATCGGGGGGGCTATTCATAAACAAGAGGCGCATGATGATGACGTTACTCGTCGACGCGTTAAGTGTGGATGTATTCATCCGCTGCTTTCGTGATCAAATAGAACCAAACGTTTATTTTTAACGTTTATTTTTTTAATAATATCAAAGTAATATATACATAGTTTAAGATATGAATATGAAAAATGTAAAAGTATATTATCGCCTGAGCGTTGTTTTTTTCTCTCAATAAACAACAAGTGCGGATTGATCGCTTCCTTGAGCTGAGGAAAAGCGGTTTCCGCCTTCTCTGCTCCTTTTCCTCTGCTGAAAGGTAACGTGGTCGCCTCAGCTATTAGCGACCGCTCATTAAAAACAGAAAAGCTTGTCCAACGCTTTTTTTGTTTGGTACATTTGCGTAAGATTATATTGCTGGGTTGGTTTTTTGTCACTCGATATAAGAGGAAGTGGAATTGTGTAGTGAAAAATCGGAAAATAACGTCGTGTTGGTAAGGCCTCGCCGTGCGGGGCTAGCATTAGCAAACGGGCATCTGTTTGCTACCACACAGTTAATCAATACACGTTAATGTGTTTTTGAAAAACTATATATAAATTCTAGTTATGAAGTCCCTATCACATATTGTCTTTGTTATTAGTCCCAACGATTAAAACGGAAGTGCTCGTTGTTTGCTTCTGGAATTTAGGGAATAAGTAGTTCACGACATGTCTTGATTGTGTTGAAATTTTAGAACGATTACATTTGGAACATAAATGTGGAAGGTGGAGGCTTACCTTTGGCAATTGTATTGTAAATGTATGGAATTTTTGAAATGTGGGAATTCCTGCAATATGAAATATAGATCTCTAGAATCTAAGGTTTTAAATGTGAACAGTTGACCTTGGAATGGGAGTGATGAGAAGATGGCAGAATTCGAGTTAATAGCTGCCTGACATGCTGTGACACAATGTTGAATATCATTTAATCGAATGTTTTTCAGGTTCATCATGTCGGCCCATTTGCAATGGATGGTGATCAGGAACTGCTCCAGCTTCCTCATCAAGAGGGACAAGCAGACCTATAGCACCGTGAGTCATGTGAAATTGTGACCTTAAATTTCCATACCAAAACACTAGTTTACACTCCATCTAATGTTGGAGCCCTGGAAGACAAACGTAAGCATCCAACATTAGCGGTCTTTCTTTGGTGTCAAACCCAGAAGAGGCAATCTGACTATGTCCTATGCTCGTTAGTCTTCCGCACAGATTGCCATTTTAGGGCATCAGAAAAATTCCGTAAAAATACTCAGATTAGTGTGGTCGAGAAATTGGTTCCGTATGAAAATGGCAGATCTGCAGGGGTTGGCTGTATAGCAACATGTGTGAAGTTTGAGTCACTGCTAATGGCCTGTTGGCTAATGGCAGGAGCCCAACAATCTGAAGGCCAGGAATTCCTTCCGCTTCAATGGGCTGGTGCACAAGAAGACGGTGGGCGTGCAGCCGGCGGCTGATGGCAAAGGAGTGGTCGTCGTGATCAAGAAGCGTGCAGGTAAGGACAATTTTAGAGTAAAAGCCATCTCTACATTTGGATGCTGTACGGGAAAAAAATGGCTGCCGGATTAACTGTCGTAGAGCTCTCGGAAAGCAATTTCCTTGCATGTCAAGATGAGTTTTTTTCCCCCCTCAGGTCAGCACAAGCCAGCCAATTCTTACAACAAGATCACCATCAACAAGAATGCCCGCGCTACTCTCAACAGCGTGAGGCACATCATTCGCAAAAACAACTACAGGAAGGACCTACGCATGGTCAGAATTGCACTTGGGCAGGAAAAAAATGTTTTTCCATCATGAGCCTTATTGTCATTTGTCATCATTCAAAACAGGCCGCCCTGCGTCGTGCCAGCGCCATTCTGAAGAGCCAGAAGCCTGTGGTGGTCAAGAAGAAACGCACTAGGGCTACCAAGACAGCATAAATAGATAGGCCACATAATGCAAAATAAAAACTTTTTGTTTGGAAAAACTGTTTTTGTCCTTTTTTTGTGGTTTTGACAAAGGTTGGAAACACTGACTTCATATACATAAAATCAGCATCCCATGTCGGAACGCCGGGATGGATTTTTGGAACAGCCCCGCAGGCAGCTTTCCATCCCATCGCACTAGAACGTCAAGCCTCCCCCTCCTCCCTTTGGTGTTAAAACGCAAAGCACAAAATCAATCGACGGCAAACTAATCTCTGAGTCGCGTTCCCGCTTGTTGCCGACCATGAGGCCCGCATTAGTGTCGCTTCCCCTCGTCACCGTGCATATGCTACTGCTGCCGGGAGATGGCTTTGAGCTGCAGGACACCATCCACGAGCTCATCGAGGAGAACATCCACCTCCACGACCAGCTGGATAACCTCACGCAAGCCCTCGGAAAGCTCCGACGCATGCTCTGGCATCATTCCAATGGTAGCGCCTGCGCCTTTTAAATATCTCCTTCAATGTTCCCATGAAGGAAAGATATTTGCCTTTTAAAGAATAATGAAATAACTTGTTTTTCTGAAATGTCCAGTCAACAGGGTAAATACAACGCCTTTCATATATGGTGTCTTGTTTTTAATTTCCTATTCATGTCATTACTGACTTTAATCCTTCCCGGTAGCCAGCATTTAGTGCTATGATCCTATAATCCACAGAATATGATAAATCTCACCCTGCATTTGATGCGACTACATACATTTTATTTTTAGTTAAATACTTTATCTGTATTTGTAATCTATTTTGTCATTATCCCACAAAAAAATCCCCTAATTTACTTTCTGTTGCTAGCTCAGTTTCACGCTATATTTATTTTATGCTATTTAAATCTTTGTATTTTTATTTCACATTTTTAAAAGTTTTCTTGTGCAACGTCCTCAGCATTGAAACATTTTCCTAAGCCTACCAAATTTACTGATTCAAGCTATGTTGTACATGTTTTAATTACATGAAAATATATTTTGTAATATTCAGGGGGGGGGTCGTCTTACTCTACTTTGAGAATTTTTTTTACATCAAAAAATAAATTTTTATGCTATGTGCTCATTTAGTTTTTAGCTAAATTGTTTCAAGTGGTCGCATTTCTTATACGCCTCAATAAAATTGTCATTTTGAAGCATTTTATCAAAACCAGTAAGACAAGCCACAAAATAGCTTGACCTCTCTCTCCCTAACTTAATTGTTAGCATTTTTTAATATTACACCAAAATTGCATTTCATCTTTAATTTGTCCACATTTCCCGTGTACATTCTGCTCTTGTGTCTTTATAGACCCGACAAATCACGAGCACTACGAGCATCACAACAAAGACATCCAGCATCTGTGGGAAGAGTGGTCACAGCGGGGTGCGTATCCCATTACCATCATCAAATTTCTTGCAAAATTATGATACTTTTCCCCACCAGGGGTGAGCGCAGAGACCCATCTGCTTCTGGAACACACTTTCTGCGGCCGTGACCTGCACGGATCGGCCAGGCCTCTCTACAGTGGACCCAGCCTGGTCCTGATGACCATGATGGTGGCCACAGCCTGCTTGAGCTTATTCATGCAATAAACAAAAGATTCACACAAAATATAAGTTTTAAAAAATGTATCATGGGGCTCTTAGATCGGAAAACTATTTTTTTGCTCGACTGCTTCAACAAAAACAGTGCTTATCTTACTTTAAATGATAACATAGAATTGAAAATAATTTTCGTCACACTGCAAATGTTCATTGAGGCATTTTGAATCCCACTAGATTTCGAGGCAGTTTTAAAAAAAATGTGCAAAAAGCTCATTTATTTCAGCATAAGTCACAGAATTAACCTCTACACTAAAGCCCATCTGTGTCCTGTCTTTAATAAATTAAATTTAAAAGACATTTATTTTGTCTTAACTTCGGTTTGAGTCAAATATTTCCTTTATATCTTCTGTGCGCAACGCACGAGTTTAATATAGGGTATTCGGATTAAATTGCGTTTGTGGAATATGAATTAAGTAGCTAAATCGACCTGTTTTTTTTAATCCAACTCAGGGGACGGCCATTTTGCTACTAGCTCCCGACTGAAAATGACGTCACAGTTGCTCAGGGCTCAGCTGACCCTCAATCATGGCTCACCTGTTTTTTGAATTTGCTCGTGTGACGTTTGCAAGATGAGGCTTGGTCGTTATCTGCCTCCTGAAAATGGACAACAAAGGGTGGATTTTGCTGCTTAATTCATATTGCACGGAAGCAAGATTAATCCGAATGCAGCATTTATACTAGTGGGGTGCATCAAAAATATTGTAAAAGAAATAAGAAAAAAAATGGGGCTTCCATTTCTTTATTATAACAAATATTCAAATACCAAACAGACGACATTAAGAAAGCAAATAATTTAAAAAGAGAAACGATGACTCAACTGTGGCATCGGCCTCTTCCCGAGACATATTCTATCAGTTTCTGTGAAGTCAGACAAAGCGTTAACCAAGTTCAAAAATAAGAAAACCTAGCATGCCGAGGCGAAACTCACCGAAAGTTCCTGCACTCGACACAGCGCCACGTCGTCCAACAGGTCAAAGTTGATTTGGTCCTTGGTCGCTTCGGAAAAGCACATGGTCTGACATCAGGTAGAAACAGACGAACAAACATGAGCGCCACAGAAGGTAGACCCGTGACTTTTGTCTTGCAAAGTGACTGCTCATAGACCCCCAGTGGTCACCTGATACCCGCCAGTACCTGTCCGCGCCCCGTGGTTACGGTGATATGCGCTGTAGATCCAGCTACTGAGCATTCCAAATCCCCCGTGGAGACCACGGACCTAGAGAGGCAGAACAAGTGAAGGCTTCTTCTAGGCTGGACAAGACAGCTTTGAAATAAAATCTCAGATTCGTCTTCAACATTGCATATTTGCTTTGTTTGAGTCTTTACTGGTGTCTGCTGCAAAGGTGGCATTGCAAACATGAATCTGTTCTCAATTGCCTTCTCTGGCAAACCCGAATACCTGAGTTTCTGTTTGGCCGACAAGTTGCTGGGCTTTGTCAAGCGGCGTCCTGTTACGGCGGTCGTGGAGGCCCTACAGAGACACGACTTGAAATAAACCCGACACCCAAACACAGTACAGACAAACCGCGAGACATACCTCAGATTTCCTGTGCTACTACTGCCGGTTGTCGGCTTACTTTCCCGTGCTCCTTTGCCCACCTAAAACAACAATTACAAAAATACGAAAAGGCACAAATAAATAAATAAAATACCCCCAAAAAATATTTTACTGTGATACGCTCCGGCAAGTGTAGAGTCTGTACCTTTGATGTCTTGACAGAGTTTTTTCGAGTCAAAAGGGATTGAACTGGTGCTGGATCAGCTGATTTTCCTTTAAAAAGCATTTTTAAAATAAAGAAAGTTAAATAAACACAATTGTTTTATCTGTGTATATATATATATATATATATGCATGTACATAATGCACAGGTCTATCTTCATTGCAAGGTGGATAGCAAAAATCTGCGTATATAATTAACACCCATGGAAAGTGCATTGGAGATATTTTTTTTCTAACCCCACAAATTTTTCTTAAAACACAGATAATCTGTCAATTTGCATATTGCATAGAAATTCAGACTGGGGTGACATGGATTAGTGGTAGAGTGGTTGTTTGCCAACCCACAGGTTGGTGGTTCGACCCTCTGGCCATTGCGACCATGTCCAAGTGTCCTGAACCACCAGTTGCTCCTGATGCTGCATCATCATGGTGAATGAGGCAGCAGTGTAAAGCGCATTGATTACCAGCACTGTATAAGTGATAGCCATCTACTATTTAAGGCGTGGTCCAAATAAAAAGGAATCACCTCTTCTGCTGGGCACCCTCTTGTGGGTCAGTTGCTTCATCTCAGGGGACTCGCGCTGTTGCAATCACACAACATAAGCGACTTGTCATTACTTCCACTTGCCGCTGGATAACATGGCAGCCAAGTCGTGAAGCCGCTCACCTGCACAGCTAACGACACCTCGCTGGCTGACATTTCTTCTGTCAAAAGGGAACAAAAAGAGCATGACGACAGTCTTGTGTGCACATAGATGTCCACTGTTTTAAAGGGCTCTATAAATACAGTTGAGTTAATGACTTCATTGACTTGCAGTACATCCGCCACATTCAACATGGCGGAAACAAATCAGAGCAACGGACCAACCCGGACGTTGAGTGCGTCTGTACACTGAATAGAGACTCCGACTCACCAATCCAATCCCCAACGCGCATGTTTCGAATCGAGGGCGGCAACTTCATCAGCTCCACTTTAAACACTTGGTCGATATTTGCCAATAAGTTGTCAAGTCTGCTCTCCAGTTCATTCATTCGCTCTTGCGCTGTGTGTCAAAGTTGAATAACACGTTCACTGAGGCACCGACAATGAGTAAATGAGGTAACTTCACGTCGTCTAACCTTCTTTCTCAACTTGCTGAATGAAGAGAGTAATTTTGCGACCCCGTAATATCCTGCTTAACTCCTCTTGATTCTGGACTTGAGCTGCCTTTCTTGACCGCTTTGGCGCCATTCTAACCAGCCCTTTAATGTGAAAGATAGACATTTCATGGACGCCATTTTATCTGTCAGGTGAAGGCCGACGACGTAAGTATGAAGGGTTACTATTGGCTGATATCTTTGTCGTCACAAAATGCCCCAAAAAGCACTGTAGCCATTGGCTGCCATAAAGTGACAGGTGTTTTTTTCTTAACACGTCCCCACATTAACATTATTAATTTATGACGACAACAAAATCGTGCAACACGCTGGTTGATAGGTTAACAAGTCCGCCTCACAGTGCAAAGGTCTGGAATGGTTGTTTGTCAAGGTCTGCCCTACGCTGGACAATAAAATTGTCATAGAGATTTGGTTGTTTTCAACTGTATAAAGTTAGTATATGTGAGAAAAATTCACGCACATGAAAAAAAATGTAACTATCATTTTATAAGAATAACATTGTAAATTTAAGAGCGTAAAGGCTGTTATTTAAAAGAAAAAAAATGTCAATATTGACAGAAAATTTATTAACTCACGAGTCATTTTCAGCCCAAAAAAAAGCATGTTTATGAGGGGGACATCCGTATATTTACAAGGAAAAAGACATGGATGAAGTGGATGCAAAATATCAGTCAGAGAGCGCGCTCTAGTCTATGTCGAGGTCAGAATCGTCATCGTCGCTGAGGTTGCTCTGAACGATGGCCCCGTTGCGGACGGTCTTGGCCGAGGTGGGCACCTTGTCAGGCAGAAGACCGTACTCCTGCAGCAGCGCTTCCACATCCACGGCGAAGAAGTCCTCGCCGAGCTGGTCGGTGAGCCGTACGAAGTTGCCGATGAGCTCTCCGGCTTTGTAGACCAGCAGGGCAGGCAGGGCGCCATCCCGGAAGAGCGGACTGGTGCCGATGGCCGAGCTGCGCACGCTACAGAACTTGACCAGTGGATACTCCTGCGCCAGGCACGCCAGGCTTCCGCTCATGGCTTCGCAGCCGGCCGCGTCGGGCTCGTAGATGTGGATCATGACTGGCGTGTTCTTGTCCTCCTCATCCAGTGCCTCCAGGAAGTCTTCGCCGCTGGCCAGCTCCTGGACGCGCTCAAAGCGCTTCCCACGACATAGCTGCCGCCGCATTTCCTCCATGCGCTGCGCGCGATAGTGCTGCAGGAAGTCCTCATCGTCCTCTTCCTGCTGGAGCATGTTGTACTCCTGCATGGTCATCTGTGCGCACAAATCTGTACCGTGAATCTGCAGCAACATTGGCCTCGGGAACAATTGGGAATAGGAATCCACTATATAGATATCATGTCTAAATGTTTTTTAAAAAATGTACGCAACATAAAGGTTAACAAGATTTGGGGAATTCCTTTTGGGGGGTGAAAAAACAAAGATGCATGTTTAACAAAAGAGAGTAATGTTTTGGAATCTGTCTCTCTGTTTAAAAGAGTTACGTTTTACACAAGAAGGGGACCAACAAACACTAGTGTAAAAGTCACATCGTCACGGCATGGCTTACTTTGCCTTTGATTTTGTCCTGCAGCTCCTTCTGCTTCTGCTTCTCTTTTTCCAGGTCCAGGTCGGAGCGGCACGTCATGGACAGCTTTTTGATCAGGCGTTCCATCTCCTTCTTCTGCTCCTGCTTCTGCTCCACCTCCAGTTGCTTGTACTTCCTCCAGTCATTGATGACACCCTTTGGTCCTGAATGATCACAATAACCGCAGATATTCAATCTCACTTTTCATGCACTTCAAAACAACTTTTAATACAATACAAATGCATTTAAGCTGGGCATGGCCCGATCTTAGGATTCTCATTGTTTGATTACTGTGAGCAAAAATATCGTCGTATCATGGTTTTTAAACGACGGCTTAAAAATGTCAAATTTTGAAATGTTAGGGTAAATAAAAACAACACTTTTATCCCATCGAACACGATTACATTTTGAGCAAAATATAAAATAATTCGTACATTCAGACACATGCACCATGTTAAGTTTAAATTAAATAATTGTTAACATTCTTACGCCGTTTCAGTTCTTCTTTGTAGGTCACAGTGTCCCATCACAGGTGACCTATTTTTAGAACAGGCCCCTTGACAATGTTGTCCTTGGGGCTAACTAGTACCTCCTGGCACCATTTCATTTAATTTTATTAGATTAATGCGCATTGATCAACAGCGCAAAAAGGCATCCATGTTTGTATTGTCTCTTTCGTGCTGGCCCCTCCCTCAGCCTCTGTGCGTAACTGCTCACGCCTCTCCTCTTTCTCACCGAGGAGAACAAAAGCGATTTGGCCTCTTTATTCAAAGACATGGCTGGTTTACTCAACTCTGCGGGCAGCCAGTCAAATTGTGCTGTGCTTAGAGGGCTGCTCAAAAAAAGAAGCGCTCCTGACCGGCGATGGAGAGTATGAGCGGTTATCGAAACCTTGACTTTTTAAAACTACGGTGAAACTTAACTTGTCATCCATCTCACAATATATATTTTGCAATATCCCCAAACGTGTACACAAAAAAAAAACAACAACAACAGCCGTTGCTTTCTATCGGTGTAAAAAACAGCTACCTGTGTTGACTGCGCTGCCATCCGCGCTGTAGTCCAGCTCAGGCTCATTGGCGGCGCTGTCTCGGATGGCTTTGGTGTCCCTCTCATTGTCCTCGTTATCGCTGCCTTCATCCTCGCTGCTGCTGTAGTAGTATTGCAGCTTCTCCCCCAGCAGCTTGTCGTCTAGCGTCGTCATGGCAATGGCTCACCCTATCGGGGCATAGTTATGACAGTGTGTTGGGTTAGGTTGAGATTTTTCAAGAATTAAGACTGAATATTATAGAAAAGATTATACTTTTATATTTAAAATATGTGTTCATTTGGTGTAAAATCTAAAAGAAAAAAAGTCTAACAAGAATGATTCAACAGTTCAAGGAAAATAGTCAAAAGTAAAAGAAAAAAAACAGGAATCAGAGAAAAAATATTTAGAATGTCACAATTTTATGAGAAATTGTATCATTGTTGACAAGAACAATAATTACATGTTAATTTATCATTATGATTTGTTTGATTTTATAATAAATGTGTATTTCTACAAGAATAACGTTGTAATATCAAGAGGAAACTACTTTTACTTTTCAGCAATAAAAACTTGTAAATTATTGTTGGCAAGTAAAGTTTTTAAACAACTGATTTTTTGGTGGCCGTAAGACTCGTTGACAGTGAGCGCATCTGACAATGGATGGACGGATTAATGATTTTTCGTGGTACGGATTCATAAATAAAGCTCGACCAAGGGGTCAAATGGTATTTCGTTGTCAGTCATTTTGTCGACGTGAAAAATGCATTTTCACATTCAAGCTCTGTGCAGGTATCCTCGGGGTAAAGGAAAACAAGCGAGTTATTAAGAAGTGGAACAACGTAATGTGGGCTCGGTGAGCTTTAGCCACCAACTCCCGTTCGTTACATTTAGCTAGCTTTGTACACGGAAGTGAAATTAATCACGAGGCTGGTCCCTTTCAAATACTATAAGAGTAGAGTGGATGCGCATGCAATCGGCTCTTACCTTGTAGTCTGAGCAATTAGTTAGAGCTAAATATATCGCCCGGCGTCCGTAATACTGTCCTGCTCTTAGCTAAGATGCTGTTGCTAAGTCCCGTAAGTATCTGTCACTGGGCGTGATGCATTCGTGACATTAACAGGAAATTCGCAATCGCAATGACGCGCATCGGTGAATGACGATTTACACGTTTTGTATACACAAAACGTAGTCCGTGTCTATGTCTTCATATAAATTAATGTTGACATCTCAAACCCGAGTTACAGATATCTAGATGTCCATTCCGGATACTTCACGACGAATATTGCACGTACATTGTAGATACAACATCTGTAATGACGACTCCCATGCACATATAATGCAAAATCTCACTGAGACAGACTCTGTCCGTATATGTAGATTATCGATCTGTAATATAGACTATTGATCTGTATCGACGAATCTCACGCACATAAATGGGAAAAGTTACGTTATTTGGCGAAATGACGTTGCGGGTATCGGAAATGCCGATTATGCATGAGAAAAAAGGGAGTTATCTGAGCTGCTCTTTTGACGAGGTGAAACCGATTTATGTCTGCAACACAAAACAATCGCTGTTAATTAAGTAAACAGATTAGAAAATGTATGGATGGATGAACTTCTCCTCAACCTGGTGTAATTGAAGGCAACATGATGATGTCAGGCTTGGGAGCTTACCTTCACAGGCATTTCCAAATTTAACCAATAGATGGCAACTTGGTATAACACGTTACAAAGGGGTCCACTTTTTTACGACTTGATTTCATTCCGTTCTTCCGCGCCGTAAAATAACATACGCTAACGCAAGTGTAACGTCAAACAACGCAAATCGGAAAAACAGCGCTATAGACCGTTCGTTTTGCGCAGTTCGTAACTTCGCAACCTATGTGTTCATAGCAACGTATGTCGGGACTGTCGTAAACCGAGGACACACTGTACAGTACACGCCTTTGAACATTTCACAGACTGTGGGATATGTGTTGCATCTCAATTTCAGTTTTGACAAAAAACGTCCACTTCAAAAATCGCAACTAGATTCAGATACTTTATTTCTGGCATTATGGCGAGAGCGTACGACGTATTTCAATTTCTGGTTTATTTAAAAGGCTACTCTTTTCATTTCAAAATTTTGTACAAAATAATTATAAATTAATACAATACAAACAACTTAGTCCTGGAATGAAATATTCTTAATTTAAAATGTTGGATGATGATTGGTTTCATGGTCTGAGCTTATCTTAGGTCCAAATAAAAACATTTTGGTTTTGTTGTAGATTAAATATGTGCTCCTCTCCCTTGAACGGCAACGATCTGTTTGTGAGATAGCGAGAAGAGAAACAACTACGTGATCCTGTGTGCTCTCGTGACCTCCCACCGCACTTTATATACATTAAATACATTACAGTGACTGTTTAGTACAGAGCCTAGTTTGGAAAGCCTTGTAGGACAAACTGCACATAGGAGGCCGAATCCAAATTGGAAGGCATATTTGCTTCTAACGCGTTCACCAGGCCCTTGTTAAACTTTCATAACAATACGGTATTATCATCAGCTTTCAGCAAATATTTGTATGAAAATCACTTCTTGGCCATAAATATACAATAGATGAATTAAACACAGCTCATTGAAATCACACACCGTCCATAGCATCTAAATGTATGTCGTATGGTCGTAACCGAGGAACCACGATGCAAGTTTTGCTCTTATAACAATATAAATGGCCAAAGAGGACAGGGTTAAAAAAACAAACAGACAGATACGCATTTAATAGAATTCAAATGGGGCATCAACTATGTAGCCTGTTTTTTCTCAAAATGATCTGTTCTGTGAGATACTGCTTTTTTATCTACATTTCACATCCCGTGATTAAGTTCTCCAGTTTCGTGGCCGCCATCAGTTTTCCAAAACTGTCTTGCCAAAAGAAACATTGCAGGCAGGGCTTGGGGGCCAGTGAAGGTACCGACGGATCGCCTGCAAAAAGTAGAGGGAAATGAAAGGAAACCAAACAAAAGACTTCGTCTCCAATTTTAATTAATGCACTTTTGATGGCTGCATATCTACAGCTCATCTTGCCAAATTTGTAATGTTTTTGTCAGAAAAAAAGGACATGTACAGTCACAAATCAGAATACAAATGGTGACTTACATTCAAAGCAAGTAAAACAAGATCGAAAATAAAAACAAGAGACAAAACGGAACTTGTGGGAGGTCCTGATGATTGTAAATTGGAGTACAGTTCCAGTAGCTGACTTAGGTTCAAAAAGTCGACGCAAAATGTGAGCTCATGTGCTTGGGGTAAAGTGTCCAACTGCGCCATCGCTTTGCAAACAGATTATCCTTCAAACGTAAAACACGAGTCGGTCTTTCCATTGTCTATAGTTTCTGTGTGACATCAAACCACTGATTTTGCTTAGGTGGCTCAACGTCTAGTTTCTGCAAGGAGTATTTTAACCAAGTATTGATCCCTCTTCAGTGTTAGTTTCAAGACAGCGCGTGACAACAGAATCTTATATTTACGCACAATAATCAGGACTGCATGGACACGCTCCCAAAATGCTCTCAGTTTTTCACAACTCCCCCCAAAATGTGTGAGGTGTGAATCCAAGCAACCGCATTATCTCCAATAAACCTGGTTTGCTGCGGATGTTCTACTCTGGATTTTAGACGTGCCAATTATTATTATTTTTAACTCTGTATGAAAGCTCTTCATCACAGCACTGCCGGACTCACGTTTGCAGCCAAACACCGTGCTGACTTGAAGTTCCAAGTGTGAGGCTGCAAAAAAAAATAAAATAACACGGCCGCGTGGAGGTGAACTGTGGATCCGGTGTCCAAACAAGCTGCTTTGCCTCTTGGGAGAACGGCTTGGATGTTTCAAGCCTATTTGACTTGTGTTTTAGGGGACTGCGGAAGCCCCTCGAAACACATCACAGCTCATCCGTCCTGACGCTTTGCTCCTCTGGCGGCACTCGGAACGCCACGTTAGGGCACGTCCTGGAATTGAGGCACACCAGGTTCTGGAGCGTGGCCGAGTTGACAATGTCAAAGCCCACGCGGCCCCCGAAAGTGCTGGGCTTCCAGTACTCGGGGGAGCAGATGGGGTTCCCCAGGAGGCCTTTGAGGGAGAACGGCGCACCCATCTCCACCATGCTCTCTCCGAAGATAGCGCCCAGACGAGTCCTCTCCAGCAGCATGCCGGGGTAAAATTCAAGAGCGTCAATGTCGCCGTAAAGCTCTTCCAGAGTGAGCGCTATCTCCTCGTTATCTGCCCCCACGCCCCAAAAGATACAATCAATGACATCTTCAGTCAGTGCACAAACCCTCGCTTTTAAAGCCAGCATATTGTTCAAACAGTGTCGCAAAACACAATTGAATAATGAAGTTAAGCGCCTCCCAAATTAGTTCAAAGCTTTTTAGGAGTCGTTGGAGGTTAAACACATTATAACGAGCGCCAACGCCTTCCTGTTATTCTTCAGTACAGTCATTCACAGTAATTATCAACTAGGGTTGGGCCGCTTCCTCGTGGGGCGTCAATGCATTTTGAGGCTCGTCACACTCCCTTGTCAAATATGTCGATTACATCCATTTCGGAGGGCGGGTGACTTTGCTTTGCTCACCTGTGAACTCTCTGAAGGAAGCGTACGGCTTGAGATTAAAGCATTTCCTGTACTCGTTGAAGGGCTGCACGCGGAGCTGCCGCGACTCCTTGATGGTCCTCACGGCTACAGGCGTCACCACAGGATTGACGTTGTGGCCCCCGCCTATCTGCGAGCAAAACAAAACACATATCGGACCATTGTAGATCGTTAATTTTGTCCATTGGACAGCACAAAAAAAGAGCCCGAAACCCGAGAACTGGTCAATTATTCGAGCGAGAGGTGAGATAACCCCTTGACTGGTGCCCTGCCAATCGCAGTGATGCAAACAAACACAGTGAAGCTCATAAAACAAAGAGCCAAGTCATTCCCGACTTCAAAAGGTGAAGAAACAAAGCCTCAGCGCCATTGCCAAAAAAGCTTCACTCTGGTATTTGACTATTTCTTCAGATCGAATTACCCTGTAGTCTGAAGGATCGTTACCTGGCCGGCCACTTGGCGGGAGAAGGCGTCCACCAGCTTGTCCACGCCGTATTGCGTGAGCACGGACGTGTTGAAGAGGAACTGCGCGTAGACGAGCTCGTCCCCGTTGATATGGAAGCTATCGGGCATCAAGGGGTGCCAGTGGTAGAGCTGGCTGAACTCCAGGGCGATGCGGTTCCCGTACTGGAACTGGGCGTGAAAGAGCAGGGTGGGGTCGAACTTTAACTGCAGCAGGTAGCCGCTGAGGTGCTGAACGTATTCTTCGATCACTATTCGGATGGTCTCACCTGGGGAGGGCAAGAAATGTGATGAAAACCCTATAAAGGGAGGTGGGGGTGGGGGGCACTACATACATATTACAAATAACACAACGAAACAGGGTCCAATCACAAAATTCCTATCAAATCGTCATCATTCAAAGTTAACATAAACTTGACCTATAAACCTTCAATTTTAGTTTCGTTAAAAATAAAATGTAAAAAGAAACGTGCAAGTGGCTCACCAATGATGATGAGCCGCGCGGTCTGGAACAGCTGCTCGTCATCCCAGCTGGGATGCTCCGCTTTCAGGACGTCGCAGACTCGGTTGTGCTCCCTTAACCACAGCGTGGCATACAATCCCAAGCCGGGCAGAAGTCCGAATACTTCATGGCCGATAGCTAACTGGTCCTTGGGGTCCACACTTGGGGGGTAGCTCATCTTGATGGGAGCTTCGGCTACAGAGGGAGGGTACATCTCGCCATCAATCAACTAATGGGGAAAATAATAGCACAACAAGGACCTAACACTTAACATGCATTTTCATATTTACATTTTTTTTAAAAAAGCTAACTAGCAGGTAGCAGCTAAAGCAAACAGTAAAGCTGTACTCCACCTGATATTTAAGTTTTCCATCTTTTAAAAGCCGGAGCTTCAGTTGCCGCTCCAGGTTATCTCCGTAAACGTGTCCCGCATCCACCTGCACAACAGATATTATGCCAAGTTGACATTTTTTTTAATCACTTATAAATGAAAAGTGTCAAATAATGAAAATGTATTATTCAAGAATGATTCCAGCTGTTGTTCAAAACAAAGACCCAAGTTGGAGTATGAAAAATATGATGACTAAATTTGACAAGAATATTTTAATCGACCTAATATTACGAGAGCGATCGTGGATTTTTACCCCACCAAAGTTATAATTTTACAAAAAAGTTGGAATATCAAAACCAATAAGTTTTAAAATGAGTAAAGGCAAAATCTTACAAGGACAAAAATGCTCTTCTATGATCTAAAATCCACATCACACCAGCAGCCTGATTTCGTTTTCCACAATCTGTTATTTAGGGCGTTCCCCAAGGGTCCCTTCTTGCCACCCTTTCAATTCACATTGAGCCATCTTCTACCTATCTACTAATACACTAAACATACCCCCCGCCCCCGTGAACTAACCCCATGCGCAAGGGCCTTTGTGAAGCCCAGCCCCATGCGGTTGTAGGTCTTGAAAAACTGGTGAGTGAAGTGCTGTGCAAAGAAGGCGAACATGAGGTTGGAGCCCTGCGGGTCAGGCCTGAATGTCCTTCTTTTTAGCAGCTTCTCCACTAGCAGCTCAGGGTCAGGCAGCCCAGCTTTCCCTAATGAAAACAGATGTCACAACTTTTTGAGGGCTTATCAAAAACAACAACCCCCACAATGTTCCAGCAGGTGATTTCCTAACCTTTGACACCCAGAGGTGTCGGGCAGTCTTCTGGCACTGGCGGAAGAATCCGAGTGTAGTAGCTTAGGTTGTAGTAGGACTCCCAGCTGAGGTAACCGTATTTTGAATTATATGTTGGAGGGCTGGGAATTAAGTTGGACCTCACTAATCACACACACATATATACAAAAATATGTTTGAAATGCCTCAAATAATTTTAAAGAGTTTCCTGTTCCGGGGGAGCTCGAGACCTGTCAGGACAAGCCGCATCAGAACTTCCCGCAGGAAGGTGTTGTTGACGACGTCCCAGAGCCAGTGGAAGTGGGTGAGAATGTAGTGCACCGTGTCCGCTCCGGGCTTCAGGAGGTCATACACCCGAGTCCAGAACTCCGCTGTATTAATACAAAAGAGGGTGATCAAGAGTGAACGATCAGCATTAAGGGCACCAGAAATAAGACAAAAGCAAAAATGTTTTTTACATCATACGCATGCTGTTTTTGTGTTCGTCTCTTCTGGTCTCTTTGTATTTTGCATTATGTTTTTTAAACGCAGCCCCCAAAGTCAGCTTCACTGAGCGACATAACATTTTTTGGTAGGCTTGTTGATCATCCTCAGCATCCAGCTCAAAAAACTGCCATTTTTTTTTCTGAGCCTAGAATTCCTTGATCTTAAAAGTCTTCCAAAGGATGTTCCATCAGATCACGCAATCGGACCCAGACTTCAACCGGACTTATCCTGGTTCCCTGCCAACCCAAACACTGCAGCACTCCCGTATTAAGAGCTCAAATTTGGCCCAAGTGTCGGTATGCGTTACACAACAGAGGGGCAACGTGAGGGCTTCCTTGTTCGTATGCATCAGAGCGGCAGAGTTGCCTTCACACATTTTGGTCGAGCGCAGTGGTTTGGCAAAGAATGACTTGCACGCTACATCAGGCCAGCACCCAGAATTGCCATTTCCCAGAATCCTGGAATATTTTTTTAAAACTTACCCACATATGACCTGGGCCATCTCTCTCTTATAAAAAAATTATATACGACACAAAAGAGGTTTATATTTTGATGTCAATGTAATATTTGTACACAATGTACTTTCACTTTTTTATACTATTCAGGACACCTGATTTGTCATATTCTCTTGTGATTTATGGATCTAACCTGAATTTAATGCAAAACACTGCATGTGCCTTGGCTCCAGGAAGGTTGCGTCTCGAGAACACTGTCACGTGTAATACCCGCTCTTACATTCTCATTTTCAAGCGGTAAGCCCCCCGCCCCCTTCATACTCTCCATCTGGGATAGTTCAAATTCCTCTCTTTCCCCAAAGAGGATATGAAGGGATGTCACAGATGCAAGGCGTGGGGGGGGGGGGGTCCGGGGGGATGAATGGACTCACGGATGGTGCAGTTCTCCCCACGGTAGCCGGTGCGGGTGCAGTCGCACTCGTAACGGTTGTCTGCGTATCTTACGCACACGCCCCGGTGCTGACACGGCAAGTAGCAGCACGGGTTCACTGCGGAGACAAGTGTCAACAAGTGTCAGTGTCACCTATTGAAACCCAAGATTCTTTTATTTAAAAAAAGAAAAAAAAGCTAGACACAGATGTGATTCCCTACATTTGGTTTATTAAAAAAAAGACTTAAAGGCTGTAAAAGTCATTAAACAGCCAGTACCGGATGGATCTTGGTTGTGGAAACCACTTACAAGATACATGACGTAGTATCATACTGAATCCACTTCCTTTGGGAAAGTGTCTCATTCTCGGTGGAGCTATAAGATGTGACTGCCGCTGTCACCGCGATGCACCGCCGTTTGACAACTGTAAATATGGCACACTGACAGCATTTACAAAATGTGGACTTTTGTTGCCAGTGAAATGACTTAATCTCTCCAATAATTAGATCACCTGACGTAAAACAAACCTGGGAAAGACTTGATGCTCAGAGCCAGAAATAAAATACACCGTGTGTAGTGTGTTTATCTTGACAGATATACTGTATAAACTCTTCCGTCATATCCCCTTAGGGGAGAAAAAAATAGGCTATGAGCTCCATTTTACTGGAGCACAAGCAGAGGAATTGCATGTACAAGAGTGTGTGTGTCATAGACACGACCCAACAGGTGGAATAAACAGACTAATGCTGCTAAATTATTCCTAATTGCTTTCAAATGTGACACACTGCTTGTACAGTGCAGACTCCATGGGAAAAAAAGCGCCGACAGCACTCTCTCCAAACGAGCTTCAGCATGCCCCTCTCGGCCCCCATCCTTGCCAAAGACACTCAGCAGACCTCATCCGCCTGCTATGTGAACTCGGCCCACGCCGTCTAAATGCGACCAGAGTCATTTTACAGATTATTTGTCAGAACCGGCGGGAAAATAGCTCAGAGCCAAATGTGAATGGCAGATGACATGATACGGGACGGAGCACAAAATGTACCGCTGTTTTAATCTCGTGAAGAAGATAACCTTGGAAGGGAATGTGACCAAGTTAAAACTGTTTGTTCGTGTGTCTTTAAGAGCTGATAACACCCGCATCCTATTGTGTGTGTGCTGGCATAAAAGGTTGGCCGGTCACTACACTGGTCAAACCGCATGTCTGACCATAAAGTCGCGCATGTAAAGTGTTTGGTGACAAGAACAACATGTTTCTACAGCAACTCATCCGTCATTGATGATGTGATAAACCCAGCACTCCTCAATAAGACTTTAGAAATAATTCAGTAAATTGTAATTAACTCAGTTGTTAACCTTTGAGTACTTAAACACACAGTAAAACACACTAACGCAGAGTTTCCTAAAAGTCATTCTGCATGACATTTTTTCCCTATTTGTTTAATATTGATTTTTTTCCCTCCCACTTGAACAGTCTTCCAGAGTACAGTATATATTCAGTTCACCCAGCATTGGAGGTGAAATAGCCTTGGCGGGATGTGCTTTAGTTACCGGTAATGTTTGGTTTCCACAATCGGCCCATTATGTCAAAGATGTAGACGCAAATGGCCAAAAAGTGCGCATATTGACCGAGTAAACTTTTACCTACCTGTGTCGGACATCACCTCATCCCCACTGCACGCAGGTTCCCGCAGCAATAGAAGAATGCAGAAGTATCCCAGTATAGAGGCTACA
Organism: Hippocampus zosterae; assembly: GCF_025434085.1. Classification (NCBI taxonomy): domain Eukaryota; kingdom Metazoa; phylum Chordata; class Actinopteri; order Syngnathiformes; family Syngnathidae; genus Hippocampus; species Hippocampus zosterae. Next base: position 10,688,606 of record NC_067468.1, read on the forward strand.
CACCGGACAGGAAGACGAGAGGGAGAAACCGGGTGGGGTTACGTTTAAGGATATCACGTTTGTAACTTCTTTTCGAACTTACAACTCATCACAGCAGCTCAGCGCGATGTCATTCAAAGAACGAGGAAATACGACAGCTTCAAATCCGTCGCTGAGGAGTCGAGCCGGCGCAGCGAGAGCTCGTGAGTGGGCTGGTTTAGGTGCGGTGTGCGCGGGAATAACCCGCCGAGGAGAGCTTTCACCTGCGGGCAGAAAAAGTAAGAAGACGAGCGGGGGGCGGGCGCTCCCGGGCTAACTGAACTCACCTCCTTGGTGTGCGCGACATCGCCCCCTGCCAGCAATCATGAAGCATGACATGAGCGAACACCTGAGCAACGAGCTGTTGACAGATAATGACATCACGGTATAGGTAACGAGTAGACCAATCATGGCTGAAACCCCAAAACAGATAAGCTGTGATTGGTTACCCTTAGGTACTGTGATGTCATTTTTAATCGACAGAAAGTGACAAAATATCCCTGAGATGGATAAAAACGTGTGGATTTTGTTGCTTAATATTCTCCCAAGGCAACAGTCAACAACAGCATGTGAACATTTCTGGAATTTCCTCCGTTTCGTTTTTTTTTTTTTGAAAGCAAAATACCAAACACGAAATATCACCCTGAAGAGCTCGAGGCTATTGGAATTCTATTTACATGAGCGGCCCAGTACATTCAAAAGTAATGGGCCTCAAATGGCAAGAAACCTTGACCATAAATTGTTTTTACAAGTAAAGAAATTACATCAAGATTCTCAAGAAACTTGATTCAGATTAAGATCTCTTGTGAATCGGGCCCCCCTTTTCCAAGTCCTCAAAAGTGGACTGAATAAATGCTGTTGCAGGAAGACCACCCTCAAGTTTTCCAGTTGCAACAGAAAAAAAATCCAGTTCTGCCTCATGCCATCATGGGAGAAAGCTGAGGATTGTTTGGATTTTGTATAAATATTTAAGTTTTTGTTGTTAGGGGTGTCCAGAAGCAAGTGAACTTGGACAGACGCACATTTGATTTGCAATGTTATTTTCAGTTGACTTTGATGCTACTGAAAGCCTCACACAAATTAGTTTCCTCTAATCATTTATTTTGCTCATATTTAAAAAGAGAGGGAAGAGGTGGTGTCTCGATATAGAATTATACTCTTCTTTCAAGAAAAAAAAAAGTCAAATTTCATCTGGAACAAGACAAGAACGAGCTTTGTGTGTTGGTCACATTTATTTAAACAAAAATGTGTCTTTTAGGAGGAGCTGGAGGCCGCCACTGCAGCACGTCTGGGCTTGGGGGTGGTACCTTCCCGGAAACCATTCCTGGAAAATTTTGAGAAAACAAAAAAAAAGATGGCACACGATTCAGATAGCTTCCAGAATATGTGAAAAAGAGTTTCCAAAAGGCTCTTCAATGTGATATTTACTTTAATTTGAGAAAAATGCCCGTACTAGGCACCTCTCTTGATGCTTAACTTGCCTCAGAGACTTGAAAAGGAATCACTGATTTCATATGTTCAGACATTTATTGTTCACCATCATTGGCAAGCATTGTTGATAAACATCATTGTGGTAAAAGGTCATTACATGTCGATTTGACCAATTTCCAAAAATGGAGGCTGACATTTACTGAACGGCAGCGAATGCAGTGCATTTTTAACGTGACTTAGCTTTCCCCAATTACAAATTTGAATTTCCATATTGTACTCGGTTGAGCCGTCACTCCAAACCACTGTAATGTCAGATTTACAGATGCCAAATTCCGGTGGTAAAAGTATTACTTATTCGTCTCAAGGGGGCTAACAACCCTGAAAATGACACCACAGTTGCTCAGGTAACAACCAATCACAGCGTGCCAATGTTACCTGACCAAACAGACAATAAGTGAGCCGTGATTGGTCGTTACCTTAGTAACATCAATGTTATTTTCATTTGAAATCAAAAGACAAAAAGAAATGGATCTTGCCACTTGATTCATATTCCTTAAATTCAGTATTAATCAGAATAGTGTGTTTAGACTAGTGAGGCCGAACACTGATCAATTATTGCTTAACTATCAATGTCCCATGCGAGTTAATCTTACCTGAACCGACGGTACACAACCTTGAGGTGCCTCAGACGACCAGTGCCGGTGGTGTTCCTCCTCTTGGCCTTTGCGCTCCAGTTGTCTAGAAAACAAACAAATCAGTTTTTAAAAAATTAAGTGTCTAGTCTGTCAATCATTTTCAGAAGCCACCTCATAGCTCCCCACATAAGAAAAAATGTCAACTTACACTTTCTCTTGCGCTTCTCGGGGTAGCCACACTTCCCACAGGAGGACTTCTGCAGGTGGTAGGCTTTGGAGCCACAACGACGGCACAGGGTGTGCGTCTTGTTCCTGCGCTTACCGAAAGAGGATGTTCCCTTCGTCTAGAGGATGACAATTAAAAATGAATTGGCACCAAATCCCAAAACGCCCCAGTACCAGTACAGCTCTGGAGGTCTTGTCTCAGTTCGAGGGATGATTGAATCATATAGTATTCATTGGTTCAGACATTTTAGAACATCATAGACAAGACTATATGCAATTGAAACGCTCCGTGCATCACCGCTACAACGACATGCATCATATTTACTCATTGAGACATTCATGATGTGGCAAGACGACGCGTAAAACTCGGGCATCAAAAGGACTTCACAACGAATACAATTCACGAACACAACTGCGGCATACTAATATACACATTTGCCAGCATACAACGGAAAAGTCCAAAATAGGACTTGATTCAATTTGAAGACCTTAGTGTGGCCCGAACGTCAATGCTAAGGAGCTGGCTAGCTACTTCCAGAACTAAAACCTTGAAGTTGTCAAATATCCACTTTATTTACAACAAATACATCACTCAAAAAGCAGCTAAGCTTAACCGACAACGAAACAGTCGTGATCGGTAAGCGATGAGCTGCACGCTTCCAAGATGTTTCGAGATTTTAGCTGTCCTGCATTGCCAGCTTACCATTGTCACACAGCGGCCGAGGGATAAGAGACCGGAAGAGAGGCCAGCGCGCTCTCAAATTACATCCGTGCTTGTTTCTGTGTCACGCCGAAAAGGGTCCGTTGTTCAAATTGTTGCTTTTGTTTTTAACTAATAATCTACCCATAATTTTTTTTATATTACACACGCATTATCAAATACTGAAATGAGGCAAAACGGAGCCAGTGTGTAACACCATGTCTATGTAATTTGTTTCAAACATTTCAACAAATCACAATTTTTTGTATTTATCAACAAAAAATAACAGTCACATTTCATGATGAGGCAACGTCTTGAACTGCAATTTATTCCAGATATTTAAAATAAATTAGTACATTAGAGTACACAACGCAATGGGACTGTGACAAAATAAACCTCAAAACAGTGCCTATGTTTTTTGTTTTGTTTAATTTCTTTAACTGGTACAAAATATCCACCTAGAAATATACAAAATGCAGCAAAAAAATATCAAGTATTGTGCAGTCTTGCTCGCCATCAAGTTCCAATGACCAGGGAACGGGCAGGCAACTTGTTGAGCATTTGAAGCTACATTTAAAGATTGCTTGTCCTCAAGTGAGATTTTGCGAAAAAGCCCGTGAGCTGGTCAAGAATCTCACCCCCCTAAAGTGAATTGAAAAGGAATAGCAGCCCAAAAACAAACAAACAAACAAAAGTGAATAAATAAATAAACAAATAGAACAGGCTTTTGTTGCCTTTGCTTTTCATCCATCCCCTTCCCTCAGTGTTTTTTCTTATTTACGGTTGTGGCTGAACTGGTCCCTACCCAAGCTGACTTTGAGCAAGAGGCAAGATTCACCTTGGACTGATTGCCAGCCAATCGCAACGAGCAAGGGGACAAACAACCATTCACACTCATACAACAAACTTTTTTTTGTGTGGGTTTTTTTTTTGGTCAAACATCAGAATCATTGCCATAAGAAAACGCAGCGTCTCCAAAAGGTCCAACTTTGTCACAACTTGACAATCAGTCCATCGGCTATGCGCCAAAAAGAATGCGGGAAGGACCAGTACCTAAAACAAATGTGACATGCAGAAGTATCATAAATAAAAACGAAATACCGCATTTGGCTAGCGCAGTGTTTCGTATTCTATGGCGCAGTGATTCCCAGCAACTTTGCCAGATCACCAGGTGTTGATTATTTACTACAAATATTGTCTTTGTTCATTGATGCCAGCGCCATATATTTACAGGCAGACAAATTCCACCATATGACTGAAGGTAGAGTTGACCTATGTATCCTTTCATAAAACAGAATAATAACTTTGTGGCAAGTAACTTTGTAAGTAATTTTAGGAATCATAATTTTTAGAATACATCTCTCAAAAATTGCAGGTTTCTCTGAATATGCAAGTATGTGTGAGTTAAATTAATAATGTGGTTGTATTCTATAAACTGAGGCAAAAACTGCCAGATTCCCAAATATAAATATTGTAATTTGGATGATCTATATGTAGAAATTGGAAAACTGATCAAAATGCCACCCAAAAAAGTCCCATATTTTATATTTTTTTGACGTGCAGTGAGATTTTCTGCAGTAAAATAAGTGCCTAGCCTTAACAGAGGTTGGGAATCACTGCACTAATGTCACCAGCATTTAAAGGTCAGACTGGTTGACTACAAACAAACAAATGATAATTTCAAAGTGTTTTCATTTGATTTCAATCTAATCTCAAAGGGGAACTCATGGCAAAAAGAAAACTCTTTGCAATACTACAGTATGCTCTATGTGCCCCCACTAATCTAAACACGGTACTGTATTATGATTAACATTGTGTTTGTGCAATATGAGTTGAGATGATTAATCCACCCACTTTCATCAAACTGCCATTTTGTCCAGTCTTCTTCTGCCGTCGACTGAAATTCACATCAAAATGCGAGCCTAAAGGCAGTTTGGCGTCCATTATTATTCCGTGAATGCAATATTCAAATATCATACTAGTAGGGTCACCTAAAATTGCAAAGGAAATGTTTCAGTTCCCCTTTAAGACGATGCAATTTTGGAGCATTGTGTCTGAACACGTAATATGACTATTTGGGTCCGGCCCAAGAGTCCTAAAATGAACAGAGGTCCCGAGCATCCGTGTGTCACTTCCTGCGCGCGCTGCCGGGCCTCTTGGCCTGCCACAAGTGGTTGTGGATAGTCAGCGCGTCCACGCTGACCGATACCGACTTGGCTGGGATGACGTTAAACTGCTTGCGGTCCGAGCTGTACTTGTAGAGCCGGTCGATCATCTTGTGGCCGATGGCGCGCGGCCCCGTGCCCGTGAACTTGACGATGTCCTCCGTCTCCGGTGAATACGAGTACACTGCTCGGAACTGGCAGCCGCCGTCGCGGAAGAGGATGATCAGGTGGTTGGACTCGCATTTTTCGAGCTCCTGTGAAATACCAGAACAAAGATACCAGGCTGATCGATTGGAGTGATCGATCACCTGACGGAGCAAAATTCGGTTTCATCACACTGACCTCCAGAAGGACATTCTTCTGGGCCTCGTTCACCTTTCCGGCGAGGCAACAGTGTGCGATGGCATTGATGATGATGGGCTTGTTGGACTTGGAGCTCGGCTCTTTGAAAAGCTTGGGCCCTTGGACCAACGATGAACAAGCAAAAGTTAAAATGGGCTATGCTATCGGCTAGCCACCCAGAAAGCTAGCGAGCTATCTAGAAAAGGATGCACCTGGTCTGAGCTAGTGAGGATTTATGGCACTGACGGGCACAAAACCAACCTGGGTTATAATTTTGGGAAGGGTATAGGAAGGGGTCCTGGTTAAAGAAAGCCATTTTAAACTAAAAAGAAAAAAATTTATGGAGGCAGAAACAACAGCCAAAACGTGCAATCATACTCTCTTTCCTTGTTCAATAGATGGTTTTCAAATCATCAAATTGGATTTTTCATTGGTTGAAGTCATTCGTTACTGTCGACGCAAAGAACGAATGCGGGATTTAGAGTCCGAGTCCTAATAGAAACATTTCTCGTGTTCTGATGTCAAAAACTACATTTCCATATTTCGCTCCACCAGTGCTCACCATTGTACTCAGTTGACATGATGGAGGAGGCGACGGAACCGCTCTCCCAGTCGCGCTCCATGTTCCTGCTGGAGGTTCGGCTCAGCACAGGGAAAGAATCCATGGAGCAGACCGACTCAGCCCTGCGCGACAAACTAGGGTTTACACTCCGGATCCAAATGCCAAATTCTGATTTAACGCCTATTCAAAACATAAATGGTTTTTTGATAAAACAACCCCCCCCCCCCCCCCCCCCTGATTCCAATTTGAAGCTAACTGATTTTCGGCACCTCACCTCTGCGTCTCCATCTCTCCGGAGATGACGCTGTCCGCCTCTGTGGCCAAAGACAACGTGGATCCTCGAAAGCTGCAGCTCAAATCAGCTAAAAGCAGTCATGGGATATTTTGAAAGCGCTTTTCATTCATGTCCATCTTGAATACACCGCTACAGTACGTCATCAAACATGCTACATACGTGTGGCGGATCCTTTCGAGGGGCTGCTGAACTCGCCGCGTTGCGATGATTTGGGTCTACTTCTGCGGGATTTGAACCTGGGCCTCGGTTTAACCTGACCCTGTTCTTCCAACAATGCCTGCTGCTTCCGGCGTAGGTATTCCTGCTTAATCAGTTCTCGTCTGGCCTTCTCCTCCTCTTTACGAACGCGTTCCTCCTCCGCCTTCCGCCTACAAGGGAGCAGATCAACATTTCCCCGCGCAGACATCGGATTTGTGATTGGAACGCAAAAGCGTACCTGGCCTCGTCCCGCTTGAGCTCACTGTCGGCTTCCTGCTGCTGCTTGCGTAGCCTGGCCTCCTGGGCTTTGCGCTGCTGTTTGAGCATGAAGGCGGCGCGACGTTTGGCCATCTCGTCTTCGGCCTTCTCGTCATCCTGGGAAAAAAAAGAGTCGAGTGTGCATGAGTTAAAAAAAAAAAAAAAGATCGTGAAACACAGCATTGAGACTCGTCTTGAACGTCACCTTAAAAAAGAAGCCGAGTACATTCTTTTGCTCGCCGCTTGTGCTGTTGGCGCTCGCAGCCTCCTCGGGGACCTTCAGCTCTGACAGGTCAACCTGGATCAGCAGACCTTTTGCCTTGGTGCTGTCGTCTCCAACCGCAGATTCTCTCCCTGAGATGTCCACCTCGTCGTCTTCCGCACGGCGTGATGGAGTGATGGAGGTGTCAGAGGTCGCTGGGTCCTCTGACTGAATTTTGACAGGAGATAGAGCGGGTTCGGGTTCCTCCCTGGCGCAGCCCTGGTCGTTTTGGATTCTGAAGGTTGTGCGTCTTCTGAAGTTTCGATCCAACCTGGCGGTTTCAGCATCCTGGCTTACCGCGCCAGTCTTTTCCTTGGGAGGGGTCGCGGCTTCAGCGTCAAGCGCCCCGTCGTTCTTGTGCTTCGGCTCGGAGGCTTTGCTTCGCTGGCTGGAGCTCAGCTTGGGAGGACGGCGAGTTGGGGTACAACCGCTGTCGTTGAGGTCCACAAAGTGAACGGCGAAAGATCTGGGGTCGGAGGTGGGGGACTCTGTTGTGGCCGGAGTTGGTTTCCGGTCTGGCTCTTTAGATTCCAAAGATGGGGCTGCGTTCTTTTTCATTAACAAGTCTTGTTGCAACGACAGCTGTGTCATCTGCTGTTGGATGACACTGATGGCCTCGTTGAGGAGATCTATGGAGCGCGAGCGCTCACTCCCATCCGATGCCGAGACGCTATCCTGTGCCGAGGTGTTGAACCGGTTATCTGGATGTATCTGTCTTCCTCCTGCCTCCGCCTGCACCTTCAAAACCTCAAGACAGGAGTCATCCTTGCAGCAGGCACTCTTCGCTTTCTGAGCGGCAGACAGATCGTCCGAAGGCGAATGTTTGAGAGGAAGAGGGAGTGTGTCGCTCCTCCCTTCGCCCTGTTTCACGATGTTCAAGAACGCAGCTTTGCCGAGTTTCAGTCGCTGCCGCGCCGACGAGGTCTCCATCTTCTTCTTCTGCTGCTCAATAGCGCGCCTTTGCTCCTCCAGCTGCATGTGGAGCTGCAGCAGCTCCGAAGGCACTCCTGGAGGACTCACCGTTTTCCTCGCAGCAGAGGTGGAGTCTATCCCCAACCATCCGGGGCTACCTTGGCTCTTTCGCTGCCACGGAGAGCAAGGAATACTCTCCTCCGAATGGTCAGGTGTTGTCTTCTGCGAACTGCTAGGGCTGCAGAACCCGTCGCGGAGGCTGAGCTTAAGCAGCTTTCTTTCGGCAAAGCTGGTCATCCTAATACCGGCGCTGCCCGAAGCGCTGCAGCTGCTTGCGCAAGACACGGTACTGAGGCAGGGGCTGCAACGCCCACTCCAATCTTCCTTATCATCTCGTTCCCTCAGCTTCAGGTCTTCTCTCAGCTTAAAAGACTCAACCTCTGAAAATTCCCGCAGTAAACCAATCCCCTTTCGACCGCTCGCCTCAATCATCTCCACATCCTCGTCATCTTCCTCAAAATCGGCAATGTCCGAGTCAGAATCCTGTCCTACTTCCGCATCAGAGGAAAGATGACTGTGACACTCGGACTCTCCGGACATGTGAAGGTAGAAGCCTTGTGGCGGTGTCCTCTCAGTAAGCGAAGTGTGCGACGAGCCTTCCCGGGTGGGGCCGGACTTTACCACAGGTACGGGTTTAAATTGAAATCTCTCGCATTCAGACAATGGTGATTTCGGGTGTGATTTATGTGGAATATGCGTGGTGGCTATTTTCACGCCGGATATCTCTGACCTGCAGCGACTCTCCCCGCTCTCCTCCTCCTTGTTCAGGCTGATGCTCTTCTCTTTGGCTGGCTTTGGGACGGCAGGCATCAGAGGCTCGAGGTAGTAGCTTTCCGCCTGCAAGTCTGGGGTTAAGAAGTCCATCTTGACTGGATTAGAAACTCTCCGGGATGAGGTCGCGTAGGCCATTTCCAATTCATCCAGCTCCATGTCGCCCCTGAGTGGACGTCGGGGGCAGGCGGCGGGGTGGATGACAGCGACCAACTCCTCTTCCTCTAAGATCTCCTCCTCATCCTCAACGTGAATGTGGCTGAGGAGGCTTTGCCCGCTCGGTCTGTGTTGATGCAACGGGCGAGCTGAACCCCCGAGGATGTGGCCGGGCGTCATAACGGCAGAGGCTGAATTGTTTTTGCTGGTGGAGCGAGCCACGCTGATGTTGTCTGCGTCATCTTCATGAGTGGGGAAATGCAAGGCGTAAGGTGCCGGCTGGGAGAAGGGCCTATGGAGAGATACGAGATCATTACATAAGCAAATTCTTCACACAGATCTTCTACTGGAATGTCCTGGATCAGGCAGATGTTCCTCATGAAGTGCCCGTGAGAGCAAAAATGTGAACGCTCACCTCTGCCTCCTCTCTGGCCAGACCTGTGACAAACCCTGAGGCTTCTCATCTTTACGTGCCAGGGAGCTACGCAGAATCCTCACTAAGATATAATGACAACATTCATCTTACGTCAACATCAAATAAGTCTATCCCATCTAAAAATACACATCTGCAGGCCATTATCATACATTACCTGGAGCATCATCCTCAACTCCCCTCTGTCGTCTTTGAGGCACTGAAAAGCGAGGAGAGATGGAAGTGCTCGGTACCGTACTGTAAGAGAAAATCATCTGTTGTTAATGAACTCAATCACTCCCAAAGACGTTTTTAAACGTCTTTTCAGGCTTGGTCCAGAATTGCCTGTTACTGAATGAGTTAAATAAAATGAGCTGTCAAAGTGGTACGAGAAAGTTAAAGATATTCGGGGAACAAATTGTACCTAAAGTCCGGGCTTGAAGGCGTGGTCAACATTGCAGCGGCACTTGACGTCGTGGGGAAAGTACGTTTGGTAACATCGATGGCTGGGTGGGATCGAGAGGTCTTAGGCCGCAGAAGCATTCTTGCTGTACAAATGCGGCGTAAACCTTAAGTTTGAACCTTGTTTGATGAGAAAAATGATCCTTAAAAATTGGCCGTAGAAGCAGAGAGTAGATTTTACCATCTCTGATTTCCTTCAGGTCTTTGGGCTGTACAAAGTCGGGCCTCACAACCTCAAACCACCAGAAGAGCTCGGCGATGAACACCATCACGTTATTCTGCGTGAGGAGGCAAAGAAAGATTAGTGGTGCTATCTGAAAACTAGTCTGCATTTGCCCATATGTTCATCCGTTAGTAAAATGGCAAGCAGTCACTCCTACTTGCACCTATGACCAATTTCTACCTCTACTGTGATGAAATATTTTATTTTTCTACAAATTTTTTCATGTGGAAATGTCACAAACTATTTTTCCGGTCTTCCATAACATGTGAGCTCTGCTCATGTTTGCATGTGTGTTTTTGCCTCACCCTCAGCATCGGAGAACAATACAGCATGTCCTCTGGCGTCAAATAGAAGCACTTGTTCAAGTATTCATTTGAAAACTCCTTCAGCAGATGGATGTTGTACACGCTGTCAGCTACGGAGGCCACATCCTTCAGGCAGATATCTGAAATTTAGGACAAGAAAATGGACCATCATTGGCACACAAACTCTTGAATAATCGGTGGTGGGATAACGGCTTCAAACGGACTTTCAAGTTGAATGACTTCGGGGCAGTAGAAGTGGATCAGGGTCAGAAGAGCAGCGCCGTCGCACACGTCTGCACACAGGTCATCCACGAGGGAGAAGAGCTGAAATGTCCGACCTGAGAGGTGATCCCTGCGATAACGCACCTGGACAGCCGCAATATTTTCACATTTAATTCTTTAAAAAAAAAGAATGCTATAATTCTCTTCTGTATAGCTCCGTCACATTGTGTTGGAAAATCTTACCTGCTGATGATTTGGTGAGTCCAGCAGGTGCTGCTTCATCTTCATCTCTTTTTCAGAGATAGTGTTCATCTTTGTGATCACCTTTAGTCGACGAGAAAAAAAAATTGCACAGAAAATACAAACACAACAGCTTCTTGTTTGTTTATTTTTTTCCTTTTTACCTTGTTGATCCAAAGAACCATGGCATCTTCCAGGTCCAACGGATGCTCCTTGGAGGGGATGAAATTGGAGAATCGCTTGACACTGGATACCACCTTCTCCACACTGATCATCTCCATCGTGTAGGCCGTCATGAGGGAATCGATCAGGTGCATGTGGCAACTCTACACATTTTTTGGGCGTTCCAAAAAAAAAACAACAACACTAAAAGTCATTGACGCCCGCATGCCCGTTACCCAAGCACTATATCTTGCTTGCAGCACGATTACATCCAATTGCAACGTCTTGCTGTGCGATTTCCAGCCCCTGGAAATAAACCTCAACGTACCATCTTGAGAGGGGTCGTGCTGAGATCCAGAACCGAGACGTGTACATCGTCCGAGTCCCGCACTTGGACGCCCCTGGCGGACAGAGCCTGGAGTACAGACTGATGGCTTCGAAGTGAAGCTGCTTGTTCTGAGCGCAAGATTAGTCCGCACACCCGGCAGTAGACCTCTCCGGACAGCAGCAGATGAATGACAGGGGGCTTGATGTGCTCCTGATCATACTGGTCCGTATAAAAAGGATCCTTCAGGTCATCTGGGACGTGGTCTGCTGGTGAGAAGCACACGGTCATTATTCGTGAATCAAATCTAGTCATACAACATATACACATTAAAAAAATGAGAGTGAAGCTTTTTATGTCTAAATTGAGTGAAGCCTGGGTTGTTCCAGAGAGTCTTTGCTGTAAGTGAAAGCACCCGCCCCACCCCCATCTTAAAACAAATAATCTATCAAATATTTAGGTTTAGGGATTGCTACACATGTTATATAAGGGTGAACAAGATGGGCTGCACTGGAAGCTAATACATTCAACAGGCTAAAGTGAGACGAGGAAAACATCAAAACAAAGTAGCAGGCCCGCAGCCTTTGAACCAATAAGCCAACAAGACTTAAAGGTGATTAAAAAGCTGATGTTGTGCCGGCCCGCCTGCTCGGGCGCCAAGACGCGGGGCGGCTATTTTAGCGCACCTTGAAGACGCTAATCCACTCGTACTTTGTTAGCAGACACGTGGCCAGGCAGTCAGTAGTGTCATCATATTAAAGTACTCTTTTCCTAAGATGCTCAGTTTTGATTGAGGTATTGAGTGGACCTGATTCACACAGAGGACAGCAACCTTTGGGAAAAAGCCTTCTAAGATGGTGTGAAAAGGGTTCGAGGAAAGATATTAACAGCCTTGTAGAAATGAATGAGATGTCAATTTGGGGTCAGGCTGATTTTTTTTTCCCAATTGGTGCACCAATTTATGTGGGCATCAGAGCTTGTTTTGGCCTTCATCCATCGGTAGGCTCCTCCAGACAAATTTCTTTTACTCTGCCACTTCCGTAGCCTCGGCCGTCCTCTGAATGTCCCAGCTGGTTGCCATGTGACCCCCCCCGTGATCACCGGTTTGTGTTTTGCGGTGGGTACGCCGAATACATTTGAAATGTAAGACTCTTAATGTTTGGCTGATCAGGCGAGTGTGTGTCTTCACCTTCAATGCCATTAATGACTTAAGCATGTGACACTCTCACCAGTGCAGAATTGCTCCTTAATCTAATGAGTGTTTGGGCCTTGGCACACACACTCTCACTAAATGTGAGCGGGGAATGTGTGTTTAAAAAAAAAAAACACTATTGCATTGAGATTATTTCATCTCATTTGAGGATTTCGCGAAGGTCGCAGAAACAAGAGTTAATTGGGGTCACTATGGTAAACTGTTTTCCTCATCCAACCAAGAGCGTCATCGACAGTAGAAAAATTGTGCATGTCGTAGCTGCTGCTGGGTTCCGATAGACACATTTTGACACACTCAATCGATCGGGTAAGCGGAGAAAGAAAACAAGCGAAGTGGCTACCTCCGTGCTGCCGACACACCTGACGTCAGGACGAACCAATCAGATTGAGGGATGCTCAGCAGGGGTTGCTGTTCATTAGGGATCGACGCCCTGGCACACGGGACTGGGCCCTCAGATGGAATGTGACCATTCGCACAACAGTGATTCCGAATGCTAAATAATCTGTGGTAAGGCTAGCATCAGATGGATGACGCAGGGTTGCATAGAGTCCCAGCAAACACTTGCGCAGTCAGTGTGAGTTTTTTTTTTTTTTTCAAAGAGTGAGGATTGACCTGAAGCTCTCCCCCGCCCCCTCCCCCTTCAGTGTAGTCACATAGAGTGACACAAAAACCCACTTCAAAGTGAAGGGGTAGTTTCCATACATGAGCATGGCGATGTGGAGCAGTTTTAGCGCAGGGAGTGGCGCTGGCGAGGCTAGTGACCTGTGTATAAAAGCCTCTGGCACGTCATGAGAGGCGAGCGTGGTTGTCTGTCCACAGGATGAAGAATGTACAGTGGCTTTGTTCGCAGTGGATTCCAATTTACTTTCTTGTGTGTTTGCAATGATCTTTCGTAGACGTTTTTTTTTGCCGAGACATCTGTAAAGCGGATATTCACGATGGACTTCATAGAGAGAGTACGAAAAATGTTTCCAACACTATACATACTCACCTTTATGTGCCCTGCGATTCAACGAGCCTAAAGTCTGTCTCTCGCTAAAGGTCATCTTAAGTTTATGGCAGACTCTAAATTGTTTATAGGCAATGAATATTAGTGTTCATTAATTTTTCGGGTCTATATGTGCCCTACAGTCGAACGGTAACTAACCCAAATTCCTATCCTAATAAAGTCCTCTAGAAAATGGATGGCAGGTGGATATTTGAAAGCTGATCAAAATTATTTTTCTACTACAAAGTGGTGGGCCATTCACTTAACTGATGAGCTCCGCAGCATACTGGCCAAGCTGAGTCAAGACTATTTGACAGGTTCAAACGGCCATGTCTTAAGATTCACTGAATTGCAAAACATTACATTCACTCGTCATGCCCTTGTGAGCGTAAAAAGACTGTGCGGCAAAAGAACAAGAGGATTTCTTACCAACTCCATAAGCTTTGGCCAGCAGCCATCTGAGATTTGCTTCTATTTTGGCCCTGGCAGAGTCGTACAGATCCTGTGGTACCACCAAAACTTCCAAGTCTCCTTCTCTTCCTACATGGCCATCCTGCGCTGCTCTCCTTCTGGTGCTGCCCCCCTGCCCGGCACTCACCTCCGCATCCATGCTGAAACAAAACAGTTCAATTGTTTATTGTTTTGTACTTGGTTGCAAAAAGCAATGTACATAGATTGATGAAACAATACGAAAACACATGGTGGTGGTGGAAGTGGGGGACTTGAGTCATCAGACTCTTCTAAGTCGCCATATTTTTTACATACACAAAAAAAATCAATTTCTGCTGAACCCATCATCCAATTTTCCAAATTACTGTTGTGCAGTTTTCAGTTTGAAATGGCCATTCTAACCACACTCCGTATTTTGACAGATTCTTGTTAAATGCTATTCTCAACTTTGGCTGCCTGTAACCAACAAAATAAAAGGCTACAAAATAAACACATTTATTTGCAATACTTTTAACAAATTCACCATCCATCCAGCCATTTTCTATTCAGCTTACCGACATTAGGATTGTAGGTCAACCGGAGCCTATCTCAGTTGACATTAGGCGAGACAGATCGTACACCCTGGACAGGTCGTCACCCAATCACAGGACACGTACAGATAAACAAGCTTTCACATTCATAAGAAGGATAATTTAGAGTCTGCAATTGATCTAACGCGTATGTTTTTGGAATGTGAAAAGAAGCCAGACGACTTGCAGAAAATCCACGCAAGCACACGGAGAACATTTACACTCTACACAGGAAGATTTGAGCCCCAACCTTTTAACGGTCACTTTTCAGTAAAATAAAGAAATAAATACACTAAGAATTTAATTATGGTTTTAATATCCAAAACAGTGTGCCATTCATATAAATCCACCTGTAAAACCAACCCAGAATTTTCCATTCAGACCTCAGATTTTCTTCACATTTTGAATTTGAGAACAGAAAACATTTTTTAAACCTCTTGATTAGAGACATGTGGACTACCAAACTTTCGGCTATCTTGAAACAATTATCCTTGAAATGACACGGATGCTTATTTTAAGTTTGCCTTTTTACAGTAATTGGATCAAAATTCATGATGTGGATGTGCTAAAAACACGTCCTAACAATACCGGATCGAATAAATAGTAATTTAATAACAGAACATAAATAGTGGCTAATAAATTAATATATACTGTATGCATCTGAGGGCGTGACGTAATCAGAACCCACATGTAAAGGCCTTCCCGGTGTTGTAAAAAAAATCCATCAAAGTTACGAAAAAAATTACATGATTTTTCAGACTATGTCCAGCTGCTGGTGCTTTCATTTAATTCATAGGAAAATTGACACCATTATAAAATGAAAATGTATTGTGGGTTTATTAGCTACCGTTCCAAATGCTGAGCACTTAGCATGCTGCTGTCATTAGCCGTCTCCAGACAGGTTGACCGGTGAAAGGCGGCTAATGATAGACACTTCAAGCCCCCACGAAAGAAGACGAAGCTCACCTTTACGGGTACATTGGCTCCATCCCCTTTCGTGTTTGCGTCTTGGGTTGTTACAGCAGCGGACTGGCTGGCTGGGGCAAGTGGCGAGATAACGGAGGAGACCAAAGACTCCTCCGAGCTCTCCTCCCCGCCCCGTTCGGCACAAATCTCTCCGGCCTCTCAGGATAACGCCGGTTAATCCCAAGGTAATAAATGAAACCAAATCCGTTTGGCCAACCACGTGAGGTCGGCATTCGAGGGAAAAGCACGAGTAATGTCCAAACGCTAATTCAAATTCGCTGGCATCACTGCTGCCAGTGCTGCTGAGGGTGGGTGGAGTAGAACGGTTGTAGGAGCTTGTCTCTATGGGGACGGGAGAGCAGAGTCCTCCAGCCACGGATGCGGTACAACATTTGGCCGGCTTGGGGGCGATGTCGGTTAGTGAAGGCCGACAGATGCCCGGCAACAGACGTGCGTTCAGATAGATAGAAAGTCCTGTTTTGTGAATTCAGAGGTTTGTTTTGAAATAATTACTGGGGGGAAATGTGCAAAGACTGATAGAGGTTTATACGTCGTGAACACGCGTCTCACTCATCGTTATACAAGTTATGTTTCCTTTTGATTTCGGCTTCTTCAGTTAGAGGGTCATCAGGCCCACGATTATTTTTTGAAAATAAAAATGTTTACTGCAGCTGAGCAGATCTACAAAGGACACAGAATGCAGCTTCTGACTCTGTCTGGTATGTGACATAATGTATCTAACATTCCAGATACCTTGAATGAAAATTCCTATAATTGTCAGACCAAGTAATCAGAAAGACGTTGGTATCTACAATGTTAATTCCTGATTATCACACTTGTCTTTAAAATCTTGAGAACAAATTACAATAACAATTTGTGCAGTATGTAACTCCACACACAGGAAGACGCTCGCTCCCCACTAGCGACCGGGAAGTGACGTTTCTGCTTTGTAAGGCCGACGCAGACATTTTAAAATAAACATTTAGCTAACGGCTAAATGCTACACCACCAGAGCGCTCACGAAGGGGCGAGCGCGCGGTGCCACAAAATACATTCATACCCAAGGTTTGTCAGGTTTTTACGGATTGATGAACGGCGCTTTGCGGGGAATAAACGCACGAAGATGTTGAGGAGTCTGGCGCCGGGGAAAGGAGCTCGTTAACACCGTGGTAAGTAACTGTCGCAGTTGACTGCCAAGTTAGCTTGTCTGAGCTAAGTTGACTGCATCTTCGGTGTCGCCTCGAATGCCTCTGTTGCATTTGTTGTCGCAGCTGTTACGTTTACAGTAGCATCGCACGCTGAATATTCTTAGGTGATTTATTTTTTCATTTGCCAAGTTCTTGTGCAGCTTCAAAACCGTGCTTAGCTTCATCGTTAGCCTCAGTTGGTTGGTTGGCTAGCTGTCCAGCGAGCCACAGGCAGCAACTAGCTAAGTCATTCATTCTGGCACACGTTGACGTCTTGGGTTGCTCGTCCGGCTTAATGTGGCCTTGGGAAGATTTAGTGGGCATTTACAAATATACACCGAGCTTGATTGACATGCCGGCGGCTCATGAGAATTTCAAAACCCGAATTAAACTCCGTTTCTACCGTTAGAAGTCAGTGTATGACTTCTGATGAAATGAGTTGTTGTTTAGAGTGCTACAACAACGTATATCCCCCCCCCCCCCCCCCCAAACAACTCTTTAGCCTTGGTTGGGCACTTGTAATTTATTTTGACTACTCTGCTAACACACTTTTAATTTTTAAACAACCGCAAGCAGTGAAAAGTTCTTCAGCATCCTTGAACGTTACTATAGAAGTTGCTCAACTGTGATTTGTGAAAATGGACACAATAACATGCCTCCACTTCTAATTGCTTGATTTATAATTTGTTGTTGTAGCCTATCGTTGAGATTGATGACACATGTTCTTTTTCCTCTGTAGGTGAGTGCCTGTCAAGGCACCTTGCTCCACATTTGTTGGAACGAGCATGAAGATGGCTGATTCGGAGAAGGCAGAGGAATTTGTTGATGCAGAGTGTCCCTCCGAGCGCTTTGACGAAGCACAATCAGCCACCACGTCTGTCCAAGATGAACATCTAAAAACTGAGACCACCACAAGTACCAGCTCCCCAGCAAGGGAAAAGGAGGATGACAGCCCCTTGTACACGGAGGGTGAGCAGAGTCTTCTCTCCTTGCCTTGTTTGATGAAGGAGCTCCGCAGAGACTCGCCCGAGTCGCAGCAGGCCTCCACGGGGAGCGAGAAACCAGCCTCTCGTCACATCTATGAAAGCGACTCCTCCAACCCGTGCATGCTCTCCCCCTCATCGAGCGGCCACTTGGCAGACTCGGACACACTCTCCTCATGTGCTGAAGGTGCCGGAGAGGAGACTGAAACTAAAATGGAAGCGGACCCCGCCAAGGAAGTAGATCGGCAAACCAGTGGGAGGAAATCTCGACGATCGCGTTCGGAGAGCGAGGCGCCGCCCAATGCAATGGCGGCAAAAAAGAACCGCTGTCAGCCCGCGGGAGCGAGTGGGCCCGAGAAGCAGATCAATGGCAAGCAAGCCAAGGTGAAAGGCCACCGCAGCCAGAAACACAAGGAGCGGATGCGCCTGCTGCGTCAGAAGCGTGAGGCGGCGGCACGGAAGAAGTACAACCTGCTGCAGGACAGCAGTACCAGCGACAGCGAGCTCACGTGCGACTCCAGCACCAGCTCCTCCTCTGACGACGACGACGACACTTCCGGAGGCAGCAAGACAATCAAGACCGATATTCCAGGTAAATCTGCCTCCCCGCCGGGAGAGCATTTCTCAGGTTTGAGCAAATCTTTGTGCTCTTTGGCAGTCACAGTTCATCTTTAAAGTCCCTGTAAAGGACTTTTAAATTTGACCTATCCTGTAGAGCAGTGCATGATGGTAACATTTCTCATATGCCATAACGAGTGAAAACATGTCACTGGGTTCATTGAAAAGTTTTGGTCGTGTCAAACCCAAGCTTTAGCTTTATCATTTGATCAGTCACCCTTTGTTTTTCCTCACTCACATCATGTCATCGAGTCTCCCCGCTAGAAAGTTGTGGCCATCCATTTGTCCCGACGCAGTGTTACTGTCGGACCACCGGCGGTCAAAACGCACGCCGTGCATGCTGCGTCTATACCTCACTTAATTGGTTGGAAGCAACAGTTGTCGCCCACGTCGTATGCGAGCGGGCCATTTGCTGTAAATAGATGCCACTTGCTTGTGTTAGCTCAATGCGCAGCGAGTCTGAGCCCCAGGCGCCTTGTTTGGCTCCAGCGTGCAGGTGGAAAGGTGTTAATAGATTCATTTAAAGGTCAACTCTGTTGGTGAATACGAGGGTTAGCCAAAGGTGGCCTGTTGTACCGTGTCATATATATATTTTCTCCCCCGCGACTCTTATTCTTTTGTGTACATTATACGCCTCCCAAATTTCCCATAATTCGTCCTGTCGTTGCAGCCTTGGCTTTATTTTCTCAAGTGTTGAGAGGTGTCTCTTCATGACAAAGGTGTTTATTTGCATGGCGGGTAAGCGATGAAATGCATATTTCGCATATACTGTAAAGCATTACCTTGACTTAGAAATTGTGCTGCACGATTTTCAAAAATAACCCAGCTGCAGGTTTTGTTTTTGTTTTTTTTTCTCCCCTCAATATTGCAATTTGATATGCTATTATTTTTCCAAGGCCGTCTTCCCATTTACACATCGATCTAAAATGGAGGAAAATGAAGCATAAATTAACGAGAGACGGTTTATCTACTTTATTTACAGTTGTTGAGCGACTAAAGACGTGGTTCAATGTTTGTTCCGCAAGTCACATTGCATCATCAATGAGAGCAAGCCGTTTTCAACACTTGAGGCTGGCCAGCTCGTTGTAAAAAATAGCACACGCATGTGTGGTCTGACCGAAAATATAACATATGAATTTTCACCAAATTGTGACAAAGGAGGTTCCACCCCGACGGCAGCGTAATGTAAATGTTCAAAAGACGACGCGATTGGTTGCCGCTTGGGTCCGATGGCTGCGCTGCTCGTTAGCAACGGCGATAATTGCTAATGCTCCATGCTGAGACTCTGCTGGCATTTTCATGCTTGGGTGGTAGTAGTTTTTCTAATGATAAAATAGTTTTGTCGCGTCGGCCCGTTTTTCGGGGCGCACTGACCATAGACGTATTTTGCACATTTCTTCATTTACTCCCTCTGGTTTTGGAAATACCACCACACAACCTCCGGTGAGTAGACTTGCCGAAATAGCGTATCCAGTACACTGAACTCAACTCAAACTGTTGACTGACTCACGAGGCCACGCCCCTTAAAGATACACATCCAACACATTGTCAGTACAACACGGACCGGAATGACGCTCTACAAAACCAGTTTTTCTTTGCAATCCTTGGTTTTCGTGTTTTTTATTTATTTTTCATTTTTCTTTTTTTTTAAATTAATTTATTTTTTAACTATCACGATCAAGGTGCCATTGGTTCCTCCTTCAACCCTGCTTGTCCTCTCGGTCAGTCATGTTGTGTGGCTGTACTGTGGCTCTTTCTCTTGAAACTCCGCCCTCAGCTTCATCCACATCTGCCTCGGTGTTTTGCGGTGGTGAAGATCAACCACGACATGAAAAGTGGCACCACCAATATATATAAATTTTTTTATAAAGAAGTCGTCCACTTGGCGTGCGATGCTTTATTCTATCGGGGCAGAGGCCACTATTGGAGGAAATACAGTTTTTACCTGTGGACTCCAGTGTATGAAAAATATGGTATGAAGTTGTGCTTTTATTCTTGGATGTTTTTTTTATTTCCATAGATCCGAGACAAAACTAGCTCTGGAAGTCTAGATAACTGGTTTTGGGTCACTCATGATCACGTTCCGCTCCATTTATGTCAACGTTGGTTCTTAGGGTGATCTTGGAACTTGGCATGTGATATGTGACACCACTTGTTTGTTTGTTTTATTTTCCTCATCCCAACAGCTGTTTCGTCCTCTTCTAACCTTGCGTCATCTTTGCAATTCCAGCTCGTAAATAGTAGACGGCTCTCTGTTTGCGTCCCGAGTCTCACAGATTAGCGTGTAGGCCGCAAAAATCGGTCCTCCAAAGCCCAACCATCAATGATCCGCAGGAAGGGAAGACGTCAACCATTTCAGTATTTTTCAACATCTTCAAACATCGACTGCATGATGTAGTCCATCAGCATGAAAGTTCTGATCTGCACGTAAAACAAGAAAGCGAAGTGTCATTCTCTCTTGAATTAAAAAAAAAAAAAGTCCACTCAGGAAGCATGAATCCACTACCACTGTCTGTTCTTAAGCCTTGGCCTCAATGTCTTTCAAGCTGGCTTCAGACGTGCGTCGGAGAGATCCAGAGTGGGCGCCCACATTCACGGGCTGCTGGACAGCGGCGCGTGGGACAGGAACGGCATCAGCAGCGTGCTGGAGGAGGCCATGACGCGCTTCGCCGTCATGCAGCGCCAGACCGAAGAGCGCTTCCGCGTCTGGATGGAAAAGCTCGCGCACCTCGACTCGGACGACTCGTCCAAGCGCTCGAGCGACGCCCCCGAGGGCGGGCAGCAGCCGCCTCCGCCGCCAGCGCCCCAGGGAGCCCGACCTTCGCCCGCTAGTTCTTTCTTGCCATCGTCCGAGTCCGCGGAAACGATGGCCGCTTACATGTTGACGCGCGCGAGCGGCAACAACACCGCCGCCGACGCTCCCGTCAACAACAACAACAACATCCTACCTGAAGCGGTCTCTCAGAATGGAAACCTTGGCATCGCGGATCCTGGTCTCTTGAATGTTTAGACGCAACTTCGAACTGTGATTTCACCCGCGTGGAAGTTAGTATCACGGCAGGACTGACCACGGGATTTCCCGCTGGCATTGAATCACTGTGAGACTTGGGAATATTTGCAAACCTGCACGGACCCGTGCTTCCCGTCGTACGTTGCCGAGTCAGGGCTACTCTTGCCCCCCACCCCCAAAAAAAAAACATTCAATCTACTTTTGATGTATCATTATTACTATTATTTTCCCCCCCATAAAAGCAGATCCCCAAAAAGGCGCAATGGCTTCCGGTGTGTATTTCCCCCTTTTTCTCAAACTAGCCGATGGTGTCATTCTTCGAAAAAATGCAGCCGCTACATACTGTGAGACTTCGGACTAACTACAGTGGTGCCGTTAAAAACATGAGTTCACTTTTTTCGGTCACGCTCGTACCTTTACTCAAATCTCAAGTCGTCTTCCCCCAATTAATTGATTTTTTTTTTAAAAAGCCACTTTTTAATGAGGAAAGATGGCTCTCAAAAATATTGTACTTAATAAATAGGTACAATGAAAATGTCATGGAATGTGAAGAAAACAAAATGGCATCATGATTAATTGATTGTGATTGTGACGGTAATTAGGTCGTACAAATACACGGAGCTTGTCCCAAATCCTCAGTAAGCTGCAGTAAGCTTACTCATTTTTCGCAGAAGATACAGAATAGATCTGCCTGTGAGTACTGTTACAGATTTGCTCCACTGTTTGAGTTCAAATATCCGTTGCTTAGAGGAGTTACATCACCGAAGGTGTTTTGCGTATTTTGTTAGTATTGAGCCAAGTCAGTCAGATTTAAGGCAAAGAAAGCTATGTGGTTTGTAATCCACGTCAGTTTTTTTTAATGTTTATTTGACAGAATTACATTACAACGCTTAATGCCTCTTTTTTTGGGGGGGGGGCGGCTCAGAAGTCACTTGTATTTCAAGGCACCACTGTAAAACCTCATGCACTGTTACAAAACACCCCAACCTTTCTTTCACATTACTACAAATATATTTTGGCGGGTTTTTGAAACTACCCCCCCAGCCCCCAGGTTTCTGGGCCCCTTGCCCACCTGTATGTTTTCCTCTCCCCTCCAGCTGTCCCCTGGCGTGGCCGATTGTGGCATTCTTACAACAACAAAAAACCACAACCGCTATATTCTCCTCCACACGGGCAGGGAGGAGCGGCAGCAGAATAGCACGGTGCCTTGTCATTCAGCAGTCCCGCCGGCCTCCTCGTAGTGTTCATATATAACCTTTCGTAACGTTTACAGCCTGCGTACGTTTCATGACGGCCTTTATTGGCGTGGCGGAGCTTTCCGAACCACCACCCGCAGATTTGACGCATTCAAATCCAAATGGAGAATCACAGTACATGCAGGTCGTTTTGCCTTTTCAACTATACTATTATATTATTAGATTTCAGGGGTTTACGTTTTTGCTTTTTTTTTTTAAGTGTGGGGGGGGGGGGGATTGGGGGTCATAGTCGCTGCTACTACTGCCCTTGGTGTGCAGTTCACTGGGGAGAGAGCTACATGTGAGTACTCCCGACTGATATCAACAGTGTCTCATCTTAAGACACAGTGCTAAAAGCCTCAAATTTGGTCTTTTTAATTATTATGATTTATTTTAATTTAATTTTATTTTTTTTGCGCTGTTTTTGTCATTTTGGTCTTTGCTGTTAAAAGGGACACTATGCGACTGAAATGGATCGTTTACTTGTGACTGAAACAGGGTGCAGACCAATCGAATATTAGGGTCACATGAAATAAAATCAATCCCAAGGACGAAATAGCAGCGTTACGAGAATAAAGTTGCGATATTGGGAGTCTCGCATTGAAAGATTTCCAAGATCAAGATGTAATTGCGCAATAAGAATATTCCCGCCCGACGCGAGCGATGACAGTACGGCTGCCGTGGGCCAAATTGCCGTCTTTAATCATACAACCTACTCTGCCAATATTATGGCCTGCCAATATAAAAATTTTTCCCCTCATTTTTACTTTCACTTTAAAATTCAGACTTTAGTGCAGTAAAATGACTTTCTTGCAATATGGCAACAGTCTCGCAGAATTACGGTGTTCCGACTTTTGTTGCACTATTAAAACAGGGCACCCCCCACCCCCGTGAAGTCCAACTTAAGTCACATTACGGCAGTCTTATGTGACCTTAGGCTGGCAAAATTCCAAACGTTTGTGACGACAACTTTTTTTCCATGCAATATTTCCACCTTTTCTCCAGACTTGTCTTTGAATGCTACTTTTAGTTCTGCGCCATTACGACTTTATTCTTCAAAAGCAATGCTGTCTTCTCACTGCTTTTCTTTACCTTGTAAAATGAGCACTTAAGTCTCGATGACATTTTTCTTGGTCATGATAGCGACTTTTTCTCCTTGATTACAGCTTCTCTCAGAATGATTTCCACGTTATTCTCGTACTGTAGCTCTCCGCCTTCATTCTCATAGTTTATGTTTCTCGTTTGTTTTCAGCATGGCCCTAAATACGGCTTGACTGACAGAGCATGAAAATATTTACCACCTCCTAAAACTAATCCGAGGGCTCATTTGATCGCCGGTGACCTAACGTGACGGTTTAAAGCAGCATGAAGGAATCATATTTATAGCTCGGATGCGAGCATGTTTTTTTTTTTTCTTTTGGCAGTGTCGGGTGTTTTGCATGCAAGTTCTATTAAGTGTGGAATGTGAAATGCAGAGTTGCCACCATGAAGCATGCCAGCGTGCCAGGTTTAGGATCGCTTCTGACGCAGCAGCGTTGCACTCCCCCCCACCCCCCTTCTTCTTCCAGAATGTGTGCATTGAGTGTGTTTTCTCTCGCTTGTGCGTTTAAAATACCACGAAGGACATTTTGTTGTCTGCCAAAGAGACAATACCGGTATGTGTTTTTTTTTCCCTTTTCTTTATCTGGCCTTTTGGCAGAATTTAGTTTTCTCTGATAGCTAATCAGAGGTTCTTCACACACACACACACACACACACACATGCACACAGAGAGTCGTCAGCAGGGTGTATTGTTTTTGTTGCGTCCAATTTCCAGGGTCGAACTTGAACAAATGTTCTTGTTTTGTTTGGCCTTTTTTATTACCCAGCTGCTGTTTTGGTTTTCATCTGAGAAAAAAAAATATTTGGACGCGTTTTGTATCTACTGTATTCCAGTGTCGTTTTTATGTGAGTGGCTGTTATTTCAAGAGAAATAAATGCGAATAAAAATGAAACCAAAAAAAAGCGACTGTATTATTTCACGCAAACATGACAACATCGCGTTTCTGGCAAATTGCAAAAAGAGCATTTACCTATTTTCCTTTGAGCTCGGACCCCCGCAAAGCGAGCTATTGTTCCAGTGGTTTCCGCGATCGCCCGTCATCATTCATCAATTAAATGACCGCTATCAGGGAGTATGTTGAGAGAAGCATTACAGACCGAGTGTCTTTGTTCCACTGCCATTAGAGCTCTGACGCTTCCACAGAAGACCAAAAAAAAAAGCCATTTATCCAGAATAACAACACGAATAAAGGTTGGGAATTTTCCTTTTTTGTTTTTTAAATAGCTGACCTTGCTCTTGTACAGCTCTGATACTCCCCCTTTTACGACCCATTTTATTGTTGGTACTGATGAGTACAGAGCCACCTAATGGAAAAAAAACGATTGGCGGAGGCTGAAGTCATTTGGTCTTTCTTGGCGGTGGGGTCTTCAACTTGATTGCAGCCCAATCCCTCTGTTCCAAGCCATGTTTTGAATAATGAAGTGTTCTCTCTGTCCTCCGCAGACGGGCCTCCAGTAGTGGGTCACTATGATATTTCAGACACTGATTCTAACCAGGAGAGTATGAAAGTGGAGAAAGTCCGGCCCAGCGTGATAAAGCGCGAGCTAGAAACACTCAGAGGCCAGGATATGGCACTTCGCTCCGGGTGTATAAGAGCTCTGAGCTCCGTGGCAGGTCAGTTCCAAACCCCCGGCGGACATTTTTTTCCCCTCCTCCTGCTCCTCCTCTTCAGTGAAAACTGGACTTTTGAGCTTTCTTTGGGTCCGTCTTGGCAAGACGTCTCACTCTGCTGCCTCTCTGGTACTTTCTCCCTGCAGAATTTAATAAGGTGTCGTTAGGGTGAGGGTGGGGGGCGCCGTAAACGAAGTCCACAATTAGGATTTTTGTCGTGGCGTGACTCTTCCTTTTACCAGCTGCCTTTTACTACCCACATGCACACTCACGCGTCCTTGACTCATCATTGTGTCTTCAGCAGCTCCGAGACCTAAGGCCCTGCCCCTTTGCTCGACACAATGTGGTGATTTGTGCTTGTTTTTGTGTTTTATTTTGCCTCAGGCCACGCTGCGGTGGAGACGTCGCACAAGGATGGCCGTCAACACAAGGTCCAGATCAGCATCGGGTCCTCGGACAGCGAGGTAGAGATTGTGGGCGTGCAGGAGAACGCTCGGTAAGGACGCGCTAGTTGACCTGTGGGTCCCCCCCCCCCCCCCCCCTCGTAGTGGGAAACAGTTGTCTCTCAGGCAATCATGGCAAGGCGGTCAAGGTGTTTGCATCGTTAAAAATTGATTCAATTAACACTTTCATGCACCCTGTAACCTGATAATGTTCCTTGTTGATGTTCCTTAAAGGGTTAATGTATGATGTAAATAATGTGGGGCTGAAACCATTAATCCCTTAACTCAATTCTATGACCGACAAAAAAAATCCAAGCAAAATATCTGCGTCTAAACTTCACAGTGAATATTTTTTTCCCCACGGACTAATCTTACTGACTCTTACCGGACTCTGAATAAGCGTGTTGGCGACGAGCCAGGAGGGAAAGGGTGGCGAAATCACCAAAACAAATCCAAAGGAAAGTCCAAATGTGCACAGTTCACCCTAAAGTTGTTTTTTTTGTGTGTGTTAAAGATGCGCCCACCCTTGCGGCGGTGTGATCAAGAGCTTATCGTCGTGGAAGGATGACCACTCGGCGGAGCGATCGGCCTCTGCCAACACGACGACGACGACACAACCCCCGCCACAACGGTGGACATGCGTCTCACCTCAGTCCAGTTGGGTATCCCCGCCGGAGGTGGTAGACCTCACGCTGGACGAGGAGAGCAGCGGACACAAACACATACCGTAAAAAAAAAAAAACCCTTCACACTGAAAACACCCTTACTCTTCCTCGTGGTCACGTTTGCCTTCGCGGAGTTTGTTTTTACCAGATTTTGAACAATCGTATAAGAAAGCCATTCTGTTGACAATTTTTTTTGGTTTGTTTTGGTAGATGTGGTTACACAGCACAGCACTTGAGTTGCAGGACTAAAGGTGAATCACCTTTTAATTAAAGCAATACCCTCCCTCAAACTGATGACTGTGAGTGTGTGTGCCGTACAGTGAAAAACCATAACTTTGCTGCTTGGAGAGCGAGGCCACGTCGTGGAACCTGGCTAGCTCCATTACTAAAGATAAAAAATATCTCTTTGTTATTCATTCTTTCCATTTTCAGTTTGCCGTCCGAAAAGGAAAATGTGACTGATTTATTTCTTCTTTTTTTTATCTAAACACCAAATCCAACAATATGCCCAGGTTTTCAGATTTCAATTTTATGCTCAGACCCCAAAAAACAAAAAAATGAACATAGAGAATTTTATTTTTTATCATTTTGGGGGGGTTTCATGACCCAGAAATTTGGTAAGAAGCATTTGTAAAAATACTTGCTCGTGTTAGCTAATGCTAACAGTCCGCATCAGTACAGTATCCACCATGTTAACCACTTTTGCTTTTTGGACAAGTACTGAATGAACTCCCTCTCTTCTGCCTTCCTATCGCTCTTCTTTAAATGCACCTTAACACGCATTAGACACTTTAAATGGTCAAATGTTTTGTACCCCTGTTTTATTTAAGCAGTTACTGACTGGCTTATAAGATGTCAGCTAATGCTAGGCTTAGCATAACTTCAGACGATATTGCTTAGACTGCGGCTAACTTAGCACAACATTGAACAGCATTTACTATTTTATGAGAAATTGAGACTCTATTGACATGTATTCATCAAAACTGTGGCCAATGTTGATTTTTAAAAGAGCTGAAACCAGCTGATTCATTAAATAAGTTTGGCCGTAATTCTTTCATTGGGGCTTGTCTCTCTGATTGCATTATTTTCAAATCATGTCCACACAGGACACCATAATGCGAGCTTGTAGACTTTTGTGAAAATCACTTCAACACCACCTTATTTTTAAAATATTATTCTTTTAACCATTGTGCAGTGATATGCGAGTAACTGTGTGGATATACTGTAGTTTGGTTACCGGTATTCATTTTTTGGTTGCAAATTGAAAATGGAAAGAATGAATGATACGCGGATTACAGTGTAGGTTTTTTTTTCAGTTTATTTTTTTTTCTAAATGCCAATCTACCCTCTGTCATCCATTGGTCATGTCTGGTTAAATGAATGGATGAATAGATGAAAGTCTCACCACTGGGTTTTTATTTGACTTCAGGCTTCTGCAGGTGGTTCTCACGTTGGTGCTGCTGCTGCTGCTCTGCTTCAGATGCAAGCGTAACATGTTACAAAAATCGGACACGTCACATCCCATGTGCGAATGTCCCAGTCTGGCTTTTTTTTTTAAACTCTTTTACTCATCTGAATGAATGGAGGGTGTGGGGCTGTAAGAAAATATATCTTCCATGTCCTCCTGAATGCCTTGAAATGTACACAGTTTTCCTTTAAAAAAAATATTTTTACCCAGCAAAACAGTTGACTTTTTCCAAACCAGACAATAACTCTTTTAATAGTAAATGCGAGTGTAGCCACATGTGCAATATGTCACGTGTGATCTGTCATCTCGACACACTGCTGTTATTATTATTTTTATACCAGTGACAATTAATCATCCAACTTTTGCGTTTCCGGTTTCCGAAAGGTTTTGTGAGTATAGTAAAATGATGATGTTGCACCTCTGCTGGTCATTGAAAGGGAAAAAAAATCCTACACAAAGATTTTTAAACCAAAGTAAATCATTTGTGTTCATAGCATTCATTGGGATTTTCTCCAAAATAGATGAAAATAATTTTTCATCATTGGCCAGCTGTATGAGCTGATTCTATATATTTTTTAAAATTCAAAATGCTATGCATTTGTTTCCCCGATATCACAGAAATAGCAGTTCTTTTAACATAACATCTTTCCCTCTTGCATCCTGTTATCCTGTTTTTATTTTTTTTTTAGTTTTAGCTGAAATACAAAGTGGAGGGCATTGTTCACTTGTAGGGCGGGGAAAGTGCATTCACTCATGTCATACTTCGTCTCAGCTTTTCCTTCCTGTTGTGTTTTTAATGTCAGTATTTTAAATTAACAAAAAAAAATGTTTATACATGTTGCTTCTGCCACATCTTCCTTTAACTTATGTCTGTAGAACAAAAAATGAGGCTATTTAAAATAAAAAAAAACAATAAATAGAATGTTATTTAATGACAATCTTATGTGCTGCTTTTTTTAACGGTCCTCGTGTTTGTCTTTTCGCTGATTGTTTGGACAATGATTTTAGTCCTTTTGTTTCATATTAAGACATGATGTGTTTAGTGTGGGCATGCTCTTGTGTCAGAGTAGAAAGAATGTGTACAATACTTGACGAAAGCTCCCTTGTATTCTTTTAGTAGTCTAGACTTCAATAGTCTCGCAGCCAACAATACAACCTCGCTCACAAAAAGTTGCCCGCAGGGGTCAGAGTTTGTCTCGTGACACCTGCTGCGAGGAGGGCATATGGAGTTGGGCTCCAAAAGGAGGACAATGAAGGAATAGAGCTATGCAGCCCAAGTACCCTTCAGTCACATCTTTTCATTCCTCAGGGCGCAACATCAGCTGTATGCTAATATGACTATGATGGCTAGGTTCTTAGTTCCACGGCATTAAAAAAAAAAGAGAAGAAGAAGTTTGGACAATCTGAGGCTTAAAATGAAGCGTAAAACTGCCTCTGCAAATGTATTTTCTTGCAATTCCTGCAGTGATTCAAATAAATTGTTTGTGCCTCACTAAAATGTAAAATAGTGAAATGCACTCCCACCAATTTTTGGTAGCTTCTATCTAGTTTGGAGGTGCATACCTTGGCCAGTAAGCGTTGAAAACCAAAAGAGGATTTGAGGATTTTGCTCAAAATGATCAACCGGATTGGAAAGCACATCACTCAATTTGGATCCAAATTTTAGATTGTGATCCAGAATGATAAAATTTGTAATCCAAATCATAATGACAAGTTAGAAGAAGCGCTCGTTTGTGTTTGGTTTTTTTTCAGCCAATTTACTCGCAAGTTGCTGTGATCTACTCACATATATGACTTGAATGTAGTTTTGTGCATTAAAAAGAGAAGACGTGTACGTTTACGCAAGTAGTTGGCAGTATTGTGTGTCCTAGAGCAGTGAATCGGGAGACGTATTTGTTGTTGAGCTGCACTTACAGCGATCCATTATACTGGATGTCTGTGTGCCCGACTTCTTTGTTTGGTGCACTGCAGACTGGACGTGAGAGACGGTGGGAAGTGTAAGGAGACGACATATGGGACAGACTTTAGTGACCCCCTCTTGCTCTCCCGAGCCCATCTGCTCCCTCAGCCCCCAGGCTCACAACTCAAGGCAAGGTTTGTTGTGAGATTTGTCAAGTCATCCCTGGGTAGTCGGAACATGATGAAACGGAATTGATTTATTGGTTTACATTGGATATCTAAATAAAATCTACACACCCCTGTTCCAATTTCCATTTTTTTGTGATGTAAAAAAAAACATGAAGGCAAGATAATTTAAAAACCTTTTTCATCCTTTAATTATCATAATTATTTGTACATCTCAATTATTTAAAAAAAAGTGGGGAGGGGAGTAAAGGTAAACAGATAAATTGCCAGGCATCGATGCCTGTACTTGACTAAATTTCTTGCCGCCCCTTCACTGGTGCTTTTGCCATATTTTCATCAATTTTGGAGAGAGTCTTTTTTTTCATGTCACTGTTGTGCCATTTTTTTGTGTACTTGATGACTGTCTTCACTGTCTTTGGGGGTGGCGAGGGTAGGTTTTTAATGCCCCCTGCGTGAGAAGCAGATGCCTGTTATACAAGACAAACTTTTCAGCCCTGGCAGATGATCATTGCTAATTTCCATCGGGGAACCTGGATGCCCCGAGGAGGGACTATCATTGAAAATGTTGGTCTTCCCTTTGGGGCGGTGGGGTGTGGCCACAGTGCAGTTAGCGACATGCCCCTTCCCTCAGGTGATGTCCAGGGCCCCCACCCTGCCCTCTGCACTCCTCGTAAAAAAAAAAAGTTTGTTTGGCGCCCTATTTTGGAGCCTGAAGTCGCAATATGCAAAAAAACACAAAACGAAAGTTGTACATTTACGAGCATAGTGTTGGTGGTACATTTTCAAAATAAAAATGTTTTGTGTAGTGATTCAAATTAAAATGTTACCAGTACAGTCGGGGTTTTTGTTTGTTTTTTTTTTTTTTGAAAAAAAAACGTTATTTCCCTTTGTTTAAAAAAAGTCGGTTATTTTTTTACAAGGTACACCAAATAAAGTTTTCTATTTAAAAAAAGTTATATTTGTGATGAAATTCGTATATTATTCTGAGGGCCAACGACTGCTTTTCCCATGCAAATATTAACAGTAATCATCTTTCCACTGTGTTAGCGTAAATTTGAGTTACATTGCCAGTGTAGGAACGGAACTCCGTCGTTAACCGAGTACTACGCGGAGAGTCCATATTAGCAGCCGTTTGAAAAAGCCCAAAGAGGGGCGGTGTAGTGGTTCGGGGCTTGCTCCTCTGCTGGGTCCGGTGATTGGTTGACGTGTTTTCTTTTTCGGGGTGGGGGTCTGCGTACGTTCGCGTGAACCTCGCGTTCAGGCAGAGGGGGGCGACTGGAGCGGATCACTTCTATGGACCATCTGTCTGCCTCGGCTCAACAAAGGAGGACGCAGGATGGTGTTGGTCCATGTCGGATATCTGGTTCTCCCCGTCTTCGGCTCGGTTAGAAATAGAGGTATGAGCACCTTTCGTTACCTTTTCGGAACCGCTTTTATTAAAAAGATTGAGGGTCGGGGAAATATTCTCAGCAATTAAATGATAGACAGACACCTGCTCGCGAACGAGCATCGCTAACATTAGCCGCGTTGCTAACTAGCGTCATGTCATTTTCAAACATACGTGCCATGGCAAAAATGTTTAATTTGGAGAATTATTTTTCTTTCTTTCTGGGGGTGAAAGCAGCAAATGGCCGCACCTCTTAACCCCCCCCCCCCCCCCTCATCCCCCATGTTTGCTTTTTATACGTCAACGTCAGCCCTACGACGTGAAGATTTTAATATTCATAGCCGCCACAGTCAAGATGACGAGTGACGTGTGTGCCTCGGCTCACCCCCCCCCCCAACCCCGGTCGTCTACTTGCGTCTTTTAGCTCTTTGAAATCGATAGGAAAACGAAATACTGTACTTAAAAGAACCATCAAAGATTTAGAATTGACAAGTGAATCGACGTCAAAAGGGAGGCCTTCATCTATAATCTTTATGACTACTACAACTGCTGCTGTGACTACTACATGCATACAAGTGTGGCACCGATGATTTCATTGTGCTTTTATTTGTGTTTTCTTTTTTTCCCTGTTCCATAGTATCGAGGCTGGCTCCACATTCCGCATTTCTCAGACCTTTGTGTCCCCTCTCCTCTCCATTGTGTAGCTAACGATCATCTGCTGCTGTCTGCCCGTGTATAGCCTCTGCCTGTTTTTCTATCTGCATCTAGCTGGTTATGTGGTGGGGGTGGGGGGGGGGGTGACAAAAAACACACAACTTCTTTTTATCCTTCATCTTGTTGCTCCTTCTTTTCTACTTGCCCCTTCTTTCTCATTTCCTCTCTTCCATCTGAAGACAAACATTGGCAAATCAAAAATCATGCTCTCTGTTGTGTTTCTTACCAAAGAGTATTTGGGCCACTTGAAAAAAGCACTAGGATTTATTGTCAAGAACAAAAATGCTGCAAAAATTAATTTAAAAAAGAGTTTACACATTTTCAAAAATAACGTTGAAATATGAGCTATATACATGATGATATTATTAAGAAAAATCTACAACTTTTCAAAATTTAAGTCAATAGAAGAAAGTTAGATTTTTGAGAATTAATATGAGTATAAATGTCTGTATTTTAGGGAAAAATATTTTCAAGGTTAAGGTCATAATATTGAGAGAAAATTCCAGCTATTTTTAAGGAAAAAGAGTGTTTGGAAAAAAATCTTTCACACTATGTCACAATATTGTGAAATGAGAAACCGTAGATTTTTTAGAATAATGTCAATATAACCAGGCTCGATTTTGTTGAGAAACACGTAGTTTTTCAAGATTGGAGTCATAATATTAGGAGAATAAAGATGTATATAGTATTGCATAGTTTCTCCATCTATTTGAATATTTTTTAGAATAAAAGCTTTATTTATGATCGTAAATGTATGTTTTAAGAAATTGTATTTCAATGTCCTAGCGTACATTTCAAGAGCAAAGTCATGTTTTTGAGTAACATGCTTTCAAAATTAATAAATGTCGACCTTTTTTAGATTTAAGTTGTAAGAATATGAGTTAATACAGATTTAAAATAAAATAAAAACATTATCTTTTGAAAAATCCAACTAAAAAAAATAAAAATTACCATCATAAAATCGTAATTGTTTTTTTCAGTGCAGCCCAAGTAGTCCTTGGTAGTAACTCAAGAATAACATCTTGTACAGCATCTTGATTGACACAAGTGTCTTTAGTGAATAACCCATACTATCTCGACTGCTTCTAGACTTTGTGATTCTCCCATTTTATGTGTCGGTAGATGACATTCAGCTGTAAATTCCTGTAAAGTGGATACATTTTGACACCCACCCCCTCGATAACATCACTCCCCTTCTCCTCGTCCCTTCTCCAAATGCTGCGTCGATCATAGCCAACAGAAGGCTTGATTGAGCTGGCCATCATCGAAAGATGCACCCAAACCCTCCCCACTAAAAAAAAAAAAAAAAAAAAAAAAGAAAATCATCACAAAAAGAACAAGCACAAGTTTTTGATTGGTGTTTTCCCAGCTAGTGAAATCTGAAAGAGATAATAATGCTCACTTTTGATTGAAACAGTCAGAGAGGAATAGCTGAAAAAGTGGTGACATTTTTTTTGTTCTTCACTTGCACTGATGATTGCGCCCCAGGAACTCTACTTCAAAACAAGAGGCTTGGCAAAAAATTGAGCACATTTTTAAACCTACTGTAAGAAAACATGTTTTCAATTCCGAAATCTGTCAATTTTAGATTTTTAAAGGTATTATACACTAGTAAGAGTTCATAGGGCTCAGTCACAAGTTAAAAATTAAATTAAAAAATCTAAATCTTAATATAAAATTCATAATCGGTAAAAATGTTCATAGGGCTCATTCACAAGTTAATAATTAATTTGAAAAATCTAAATATAAAATTCATAACAGGTAAAAATGTTCATAGGGCTCAATCACAAGTTAACAATTAAATAAAAAAATCAAAATATAAAATTCATAATAGGTAAAAATGTTCATAGGGCTCAATCACAAGTTAACAATTAAACAAAAAAATCTAAATATAAATCAGGAATCACATTTTTGTTGGGAGGGAAAATTGTTGTTAGCTAGTGAAGTGTGTCTTATGCCCATATTTAGTTATATAAACTTTGCCTCGCAACTACTAATTGGGGGGAAAATTATAGCAATTTTTAAAAACTACATTGTCTAGATAGCACCAAAAAAATAAAACAAATCAAAATCAAAATTCTTATCCTAACTGGCATTCTTAATCAAAACTGAGCTTGATTATCCTCGCAACGACATCCTGATGCAGCTCATATGCTGGATTGTTGACCCAACATTGTGTCCGATGAGCGTGTGCCTATCCAACCTTCCTGCACATTCCCTTCAGTCACCCCCCCCCCCCCAAACACATCAAATTGGCACGTTAGACTGTTCATCAAAGCCCCTCCTGTGTTTTTATAGCCAGGCACAGCCTGCGTCACAATGCTATCCATTTTACAGGGATGTGTATCCTGCGCTGCTGTAGAGCTCTTTTTTTTGAAGAAAGAGAAAAAAAATAGAATCCAAATGTCCTTTTGTTTTCTTTAATAAATTCTTTGTTTTGATACCTCCATATTGTTGTATGACTAGGTCCTATAATGCATGGTCCATTTTCTTTTTCTTTTTTTTCTCCACATGGAAGCGCAGATTCCAATGTTACTCTCTTGTGTCGAAATGTCCCTGCTGTATTGAACTGTGCTGTAAAAGGCATACACATCTACTCATTGGATGCCGCTTCTGTCGTGTTAACCCTCCAGAGAAGCATGGTCGGGCCTTGCCTTCCGCCTCTTTAATTAATTTGCATGGTATTATTGTGCTTATGCAGGAGCAAATGGCTCTCTATTTTTATATTATTCTCTCACAGTGCCACACCTATATTTATACTAATATTTTCCAATAAAGACTGTAGTTTTCTTCCTAACCTTCAGTGTGCTTTTTGCTGATTTTTCCATGTCGCCTCCCCCCCACCCCGCTCCCTCCACACTGCCCTTTTACCCCCACCTTCCTCCTCCTCCTCCTCCTCCTCCTCCTCCTCCCACCACACTGTGCTGTCACTGAGACATTTCCCCTCACTCTTTATGTTCTGCCATTTTTCAGCTGTTCCCCAACAGTCGATGCAACTCGCTGCTGCGCACACTTTGAAATTGGTTAATTTTTATGGTAGAAACTCCCAATTGAATGCAATTAACACCACTATTTTTTTAAAATAATTTCGGAGCGTTTCCCCCCCATGAAATAACCGAAATAAAAATGACAGCTACATTATACAAGCAGCAGTTGATCTGTTGTTTGTATTATTTGGGAAATAATTGTAATGAAGGCTCCAAGTGGGGGTAAATGGGAGCCCCCCCCCCCTTTTTTTGTTTTTTTTAAATTGGCAAATCTTTGAAATGATTTCACACATTTTTTCAAGTCATGCTTTTGAATTTTATTTTTAATTTTTACGACTGAGCGTCTTCACATCTTGTTTTAGATAGTGGGGCTGATTTGAACAAAATGGCTGCTTCAAACCAAGATGGTGAACTTCCTTTTTCAGTTTCAGGCATGGGTCCTTGAGAATTTTTTGTGTGTCGTCTTATAATGGACATGTCCACCCTAATTGTGTGTTGATCAGTGAAGATGGTGTCAAGGGTTAATAAAAAATAATAATAAAAATAAATAAATAACAATAACGATGTCATGCCTGGCCCGCATTAGATGACATTGCAACTTAGCATCACAAAAAATGAACCCAACAAAATGGCTTCTTTGAAACACAACTGACTTTTTGTTCCATTTCAGACACGGGTCATTGGAACTTTTTCATGTCACCTTTTATGATCGACGTCCATCTAATGTTGTCTCAATCAGTCAAAACAGTGCCAGGGGTTCAAACTTTTTTGGTGGAATGAAACCTAAAATGACATCTTCAAACCAAAAAGCCTGATGACCTGTTCAGTTTTGTGCTTAGTGCCTTGAGACTTTTTCGTGTGTCAATCATTAGGGGTAAAATTAAATAATTGGGGGTGGAACGGTTCCCAAAAACCACAGTACTTTTCATATCTTGGATTTGTGCTGATGGTTTTTGTTTCCGTTCGGGATGAGTCTACTCTTAAAAATAACAAAAGTCATCAATCTCTTGTATACAGTATGCACCTAGCGTTATTGATCACTATAATCGTTTTTGCATTTAGATGATTTGGTTTTTCTATCTCTGCCAGCGACTTATAGTGGCAGTGAACGAATAAATGGTCCTGAATTGGATGACAAAGGGATAACCAACCCGTGTCCACCTCTTGCCGTTCTTGCAGGAAAGTAACTCAACAGCTTCCAGCAAATATATCAGCTTTTTTTTTCTTTTTTTTACGGAGCACTTTAAAAACAACCACAGCTCAATACAAAGCAGTGGGCCTGCATCATAAAAAACGGTCCAAGAAATTGTAAATATGCCCATTCTGACAGATGCATGCATAACGCACAGGCTGAGAGAGAGGGAGAGAGAAGAGCATTGCATGATGGGATAGCGCTGCACCAGACAGCAGAAAGGGATTATGCTGAGGAGAGAGGAGGTGTGATTGTGTGGTTGCAGTGATGGGAGCAGCAGGGAGTAATGGGGGAGGTGTCGGGTGGAGGGGTGGGCTGGTCATGTCAGACTGCGTCAATTGGGCGTGGGTGGAGCTTTCGGGAAAAATCAGTCAAGTGAGGACACACCATAGGGTGGGCTCCATGGGGTTGTACTCTGCACCAAACAGATCCAAAGAAGGAATTAAAAGTCTAACGGGCCTCGTTACTGCAGCCACCGCCGCAATATGTCAACTATCAATGCCCACAGATAAATGATTTGATATTTACAATAACACAAAGTCTAACGTTTCTGCACCGCTTGCTCAGGCAAATTTGAACAGCGAATTGTTCAGCATTTTAGAGTGCCACGTTGTCCGCAATAGCTCTTCGCCATTTCGACATCGATTCTTCCGTTGCAGCGCGTTTTATTGAATCTTCTGCCATCTAGTGGAAGCTCATCTCAAAGTTCTGCTTGTCAGTATACATCGCTGGCATAGATAGATGAACAAAGAGACAACATTTGATACACACGGCACATTAAAGTGCTGCAAAACAGCGTTTGGGAATCACCGGATTAGATGCATCCCATCCCAAAAATGCACGCGCACACTGTATTGCATGGGCTATTTTTGATTCATATGTTGCCATGACAACTATACGACTAACTCCAGCTTCTCATTCCACAACCCCCGGGCAGAGCTGTGAGCTACTTGGAAATAATTTGTCCCCTCCGAGGCCTTCTACCTTCCCTTCTGTCTCTCAAGCCGCAGCCACCGTCACTGATTATCGAACGCGAGTCAATACAGAGACGATTCAGTGGGACTGCTTTACAATCTCATCGATTCTCCGCTCGAAAGAGACGCAGGAGGCTGCCGACTCTTTATCGACCCGCTCGAGACTATTCGAGGGCTTTCGCCGGACCTCATTTAAATCCAAGTGATTAGAGCGCAGCCCAGCGGTTTGTGGTTCACTGTTGCCTCGCAGCAAGGTGGTCCCAGGTTTGAATCTCAACATTGGCCTGGGCTTAGGCCCTTATATATATTTTTTTATTAGCTTCATTGTATAAGCATTTTCAAAACTAATCACAAGGCCTTTGGGAAATGTCAAGTCTGTGAATTGTTTACCTATCTGTGTTTTCTGACACAAGCAATACAAGTTTTTTAACTCATTCACTCCCAAAGACGTTTTTAAACGTCTTTTCAGACTTGGTCTAGAATTGACTGGTACTGATTAATATCTCTTCTTGTTTTTTTCCCCCCTCGATCTGCTGCAACTCCCTTGTGAAGGTGCCAGCAGCCGCTTTAAAAAACAAACAAACAAAAAAATACAACTATAATACACAATGCGCAAGAGATGAGGAGAAAGCATGTTGGCAGCTGAATGTCTTTTCAGCCTTCCTCCTCCGTGGTTTGTTTGAAGAAGAAAAAAAAATGGATGTTTTCTGACCACACAGGTGCACACTTCACCAGGCACCAACACAGCCATGCTACCTCCTGCCGACATTTTCACCTGGGCGCCCCGCAGGCGCCCATCTCAGCCGAGTTCCCTTTAGGACACGCCGGCCAGCCCGCTCAGACGGGTTTGGCCGCCCACCTCCCCACCGCGCACCATCCACCCCTCGCCGCCCTGCCCGCCGCCGCCGCCCCACAATTCCAGGACATGTCGGGGCCTCCGTTCCTACCTCAGGCCTTACACCAGCAATACCTCATCCAACAGCAGCTTCTCGAGGCGCAGCACCGCCGGATCATCCCACACTCCAGGTGTTTGTTTATTTTTATTTTTTTTTCTTTGGGTGACACATATGACAATTTTGTCTTTTTTTGCAAGAGTCGAATTGAGGCATCTGGACACTTGGTTGTTGAAGATTATTTCATTTCACATGCGAAAATGCTTCTTTACCCGCTCACGGCTGACAGAAGGACCCAGGAACGAGTTCCCCTCAACCCCCACCGGCTGCGCTCAGCTTACGAGTACTCCCCAACCCTCCACGCCCCGCCGCCGGTGACACAGCAGCCCAGGTACCTCGCCGAAGGCACCGACTGGTGAGTCAGCAACTTCAAGTGTCGCCGCCGTCGCCGATGCACCCCCTGTTTGCCTGTCATGCCGCGTGGACTTAGCGGCTCGTCTGTCTTGCCCGGCAGGGATCTCAGCGTCGACGCCGGTCTCCCTCACCACCAGTACCACCTCCAGCAGCTGCCGCAACACTACCAACACTACCTGGCCTCCCCCCGAATGCACCACTTCCCCAGGAACACGTCCTCCGCACAAGTGGTCTGTACTTAACGCTTATTCGGGGTAGTCGGCTAAACATCAAAATCTGCTTGTTTTTTTTTTTAAATACTAGCGCTGCCTCGAGTCCCACTGTGGTGTATTTCACAAAGATGGCCTACATAGTGTACCATTAATGTTTGGCATCTCTGTCGCCCTTAACTCATTCAGTACAAACCAATTCTGAAAAGACGTAACGTCTTTGGGAGTGAATGAGTTAAGTGTACCACTTATGATATGACACCCCAAAATGTTATTCCAAACTCCTCATGTAGCACAGCCCCTAAAAATAAATGAATTCCAGATGATTGGATTGAAAAAAAAAAACCACTGTGGTGCATTTATATGCGCACATGCAGCTAAACCTTTTTGCTCCCTGACATACAAAGCTTGATTTTCAGTCAAAATGGATTCAGCATACAAATACTTCCTTGGTACCACTTTTGTCTATATTGCTAGGAGAAAAATATTTACCGCGCTTCTGAAAGGGCACACAAAATGCAAATAGGTGAGTTTTTCTGAAAACCGCTAGGAAAAGATTCTATAGAAACAACGAAAAAGTGAATTTGTGAATGGTCACACATGAATATATGCTTGATGTTTCTGTATTTGTTGTGTTTGCTTCATTTATTTAGTTTGGACCCATTGGTCGATTTGAAAGGGTTTTGGTTGCGTCTTGTAAAGTAAATGTAATACTCCTCTGGTGTTTGTAATGTTGCCAGTTTTTGGACTACTCGTTGAACCGTAATTATTGGGACTCAGTCCTCCTGCGCAACCAAGACAGACTTTAGCATTGAGCTGTCTCTTAAGTGCAGGGATGTAAAGGAGAGCTCTTGTTTTTGCTAGGTTGTGCATGAAATCAGAAACTACCCATACCCCCAGCTGCACCTGTTGGCACTGCAAAGTCTGAACCCCTCCAGGCATGCTACTGCGGTCCGGGAGAGCTATGAGGTAAAACGTGTATTATATTTTATTTTTTTAAGTTGAGTATTAGAACCTACTGCGTCTGCTCTAACAAACTTGTTTCTTCCAGGAGCTTCTTCAGTTGGA
This sequence comes from Hippocampus zosterae, assembly GCF_025434085.1. Taxonomy (NCBI): domain Eukaryota; kingdom Metazoa; phylum Chordata; class Actinopteri; order Syngnathiformes; family Syngnathidae; genus Hippocampus; species Hippocampus zosterae. Next base: position 10,728,378 of record NC_067468.1, read on the forward strand.
GGACCGTCTGGGCAGCGTAAACAGAGGTGCGGTGCAGACCACCATCGAGCGATTTACCTTCCCACACAAATACAAAAAGGTAACGTCGTGCAAACGGAATGCTAATCGACACGGACGCCTCGTCGGAAGGGCCTTTTGACTCCATCCTTCTGCTTCCCGAGAACAGAGGAAGCCCTTGCAGCTGAGGCTCGGGGAGGAAGAGGAGGAGACGGATGTGGATGAGAAGTGCACCATCTGCTTGTCCATGTTGGAGGACGGCGAAGACGTCAGGTCAGCCATTTGTCGAAAATACATGAGTACTGTACGTTTTATACCTGAGGTTTTATTGTTGGGACGGATCGAATCTAAATATTCTAGCTGCTGGAGGAAAATATCCACTAAAATGTCTTTTGAACCATCGAAGCCAACATTTATGATTTAAATCACTTCTATGGAATGGAAAATAATAAAGCGCATTTGGTCTATGGATGACACACACATGATAGTTATAGTCGCTATGCTGCTCAGTATGTAGCCTGCTTTAGCTCCGGCGGCCAAATTTAACAAACTGAACTTGTAAGGGTCCAAGTTGACTTTTTAGGTTGGAGGGCGGGCTTGTGGGGGGACAGGGCTCGGGTTGCGACATGTGTTTGCATCCTCAGCTGTCTCTCGGATTGATTAGTGGGCAGAGCGCATGTCGTTACGCCTGACAGTGCAAAACCCAACTCCCCATTGGAGTAGCCCGAGTGAGTGAACACCCCCCGCTCGTCGTCCTTGTGTCCCACAGGAGGTTACCCTGCATGCACCTCTTCCACCAAGGCTGCGTGGACCAATGGCTGGCGACCAGCAGGAAGTGTCCAATCTGTCGAGTTGACATCGAGACGCAGCTGCACCCCGACAGCTGATGAGATTTTCCACCCCCACACTGTTTCCTACCAAGCTCCTGCTTTCTTCCACCCCCTACCCCCTCCCTCATGGGTGCTTTTGCGAAATGTCTCCTGACTTTTGACGTGACATATTTTTTTTTCCCCTTCTGGACTCTCGCTTTACTGAGCCAAGCCAGGGAGTAGAAGTGCAGGAGAACTCAATTTCTCGCTCTTCTTGCCCCCTCCCCATCTTTTTTCTCTCTTTCTATAACACAAGCACATCCGCACACACTAACAAGTCGTGTACACAGGGTTTCATTGTAGCTTGCTGGTTTTACGTGCTGGTGGTGGTGGTGTGGTGCAGGGGTTCTCAAACTTTTTGGGTCCAGGGATCCTTGACAGTGATTTTTTTTTCTTGTTACAACATCAATTCAACATAATTAACATTTGTAGCCCTAAATGTCATAGGAATTAAAAAGTTACCGATTTTTGAGGGTGGGAAAAGGTCAGAATTAATGTTATCTCACAGGGGTAGGGGGGAATGTTATCTTATCTGAATTAGGTTGTATTTTTTTTTTATTTAAAAAAAGTAGTAATCATTTCAAGAAAGTATATGTATTTTGTTGAATAGATTAAAAACTCATAAGTCGTAAGATCAAGTCAAAATATATTGAAGTCCCTGTAAAGTGAAAAGAAATGTCTTCTAAATTTGACACTCAATAGAAAAGACTGTTATCAACCCTGCCAAATTTAATAATGGAGAAAATAATCACCGACCATGTCAAATGAGGTCTCAAAATCATACCTCGCTCTCTAAACGCTTTGTTTGTGTTTTCTGAATGCGTCCTTACATTTCTCGGGCTCTGAAAATGTATCCGATTAAAGCCTGCGGTGGCTGGAATATATCCCACCGTGTCGTCATGAGGCTTTCCATTCCGTGATAATAGGTGCTAGCTAGCAGCTAGCTTGCGAGCTAACAGGCTTCCGGCTCTACTCGTGGCCAGCAAACGGGTGAGGGGTTGCCCACGGCCTCACCTACTCGCTCTAGAATTTAAATCACGACACAAACTAGTGTTCTGTACATCGTTGCCTCCAGGGAAAAAATATTTTCAAGTGTAGGCATAGTTAGCCAGCTAACTATGCTGTCGGAAATTCACTTTACAGGTTCTTTAGTCAAAGTTTAACTGACAAGGGAAGAAAGTCATACAGTTTTTAACATTTTTTTTTTTTAGAAAAAGATACAACTTTATCATCATAGTATTATGCCTTTTCTGATCAGAAATTACTCAAAAAACTAAGCCTTTTGAAAAAAAAATTATTCTAGGAATAATACCGTAAAATAATGAATAATAATTATTGGTCACATTTTTGTGATGCTGCATCACGAGCATATCAGTGCTTTTAATTGGCCCAAGAAGGTAGGGGAGAGCAGGTGTTGTTTTATTTACACTCCAGTATACGACATAATCATTTATTCAAATTATTTACAGATGCCCATGCTTCACCTCATGGACCCCAGGGGGCCCGAGGACCCCAGTTTGAGAACCATTGGTGTAGTGTAGGCCCCTCCGGGCCGTGTAGCATGTCCTTAAAAGCCATGACTTAAACGTCCCATTGCGAGCTTGCTGTCTTTCTAGATTCTCTCAAAGTCTCTTCTTTTTTCTTCTTCCCGAAAAACAAATATGCCGTGTTTACCTTTTATGATCGTAGAGTAGCAGCAAGCAGGTGTGGCGCGCCGCTGCCTCCTTTAATGGGAGCGCCATATGTGGCGTGTTTTAAATATATCGTGCAGTTTTGACGTTTTGCAATATGCTTGTGCCGACACTTCAGGGGACTCTGAGTCAGCAAATCGCCACAGTTCAAATGAAGTCGTATGTTGCAACAGGGTTGCTGAAAGAAAGGTGGAATCTTTCCATGGGAAATACTGGGAATAATTATTTGTTTAATTTAGACATAGGCCAAATCGCCGGTTTGGTGGTTTACAATGGCTTTAAAACATCATGGTTTCAATAATCGTAATTACTATACTGTATATAATTTGTCATTATTATTATTTTCTGTCATGTTTCCCAAATCTCTCAGCTCAGTTCCCCATGGAAAATTTCTAGCCAACTTTCCCGCCTTTTCTTGCGACACAAGCTGCCAAACAAACTGCGCATGCGTGCTTGCCTTGTCGCGCATATTAGCACAACGCTTCCGGTAAACGTGAATTACGGGACGCTTATGATAACACAAAGCCAAAAAAATGGACGCTGTCATGCACTGTTGGAGTATAGTAATAGTAGTGGTAGTCGTATACAAGGAGCTTTAGTGCTGTCCTCGTTAGCTGTTTGCTTCAGAACGAAAACTGCATGTGTTTGTGGTGCCGGCAGCTTAAAACTACAAAGGTGGCGTCCTTTTTTTTCCTTCAAAGCGAAAGAACAAGCACAGGCTTTTTATTGGCTTCTAAATGAGTGAGTGAATTTTGCGCGACAACCCGCCTCCCTTTTCCTTGTGGTTGCTTTTGCCGATTGCTCTGCTGTATCGCTCTAGAATGTGACGTACGACGGAGGCAGCCTCTCTCTCGTAGTGCACAAACAACAACATAACGAATTTACATTTAAACGTGACAACGCCCTTTACGCACTGTGATCGTGGATGATGTGTATCATTTTTTTAACGTTTTTTTTTGTCTTGTGCACTGCCAGTGTCGACACTGCCTCCTCCTGTGATGACGAAGTGTTCAGTTTACACAGGGTGTTGTCCGTTGAGATGCCTTAAGTATTTAACAATCATAATTTATGACTAACTGTAGATACTATGGCTATTTAATTTTTTAAAAATAATTTTATTTATTTCGACACACACACGCATAAAATGTATGATAAAAAACGATTACCTCATCATCTTGCTTTGCATGAAGCTGTATGAGAATACGCTAAAGGAATATTTAACAACAACAAAAAAAGAATTATTACTGTTAGCGCTACTGCTGCTGCGCTCCGTCAAAGCCTCCCTTTCCATCTTCCAGTGGTGCTGTGGATCTCGCTGACATTCCATCCCATGCAACACTTGCCAATGCTGTGACATACATAATATGTAGTGGACAAACTGCGATTTGCACCGTTCAGAGAAGGGACCCCTCTCACTGGCAACTCTGTGCTTTTCAGGATTACTGTATTTTGTTTTTCCTCCTGTTATTTCCACTTGATGAGCCTTTTTGGTCACTTAATTCAATTAGGTCAAGCCAAGATAAGTGAAAAAGCCATAGAGGGACATGAAATTGGGTGAGCATGTCTCAGACAAAAAAAGTGAAAGGACTGTGCCCAGAATTCAACAGGAAGCTGGCCATTTTGTTTTTTGTTTTTTCCAAATTCGAAGGTGCAACGGCACATCAACGGCAACCTCTTTTCAGTTCACTGTCTGGAAGCTTTACATCATGTGGAAATAATGATTTCCAAAAAGGCACGGTTTTCTTTTCTTCTTTTTCATTTCTCCTTTGAGTTTCCTTTGACAGTGTACAGAAGGTTTTTAAAAGCACAACTGCATGTTTTCTCAGGTTTCAATGCACTGATTCAATGGCTTGAGATTGACTTTTTTTTCTTTTAAGTATACTCCCAAGTATTCATTGCTTTGGTTGAATGCTGACAATGCACGTAAATATTTCTTTCAAAAGAAAGAGTGCCAGTGAAAGGGCTGCCGCCATCCTTGTGTATGTGGGGCGTGTGTGCGTGTAAATCTGATCAATCTGCTGTTCTAGCCGTGACTGCGCAATGTTTTTCAATATAGGATATTTTATCTGAACATAGATCTATTTATCATTAATATTCAAGCAATAGTGCGTTAAATGGTGACGCGTGTGCGCGACGTGGATGAGCATATTGTGAATAAGTGTTAGATTCACGCGTGGTGGAATTTTTTTGTACCTTATTTATTCTTACGACTAATGATGATTAATTCAAAAAGTGGCATTGCTAAACCCAAACGTGTTTTTTTTTGTTTGTTTTGGAATTGTTTCATGGCTTGTATATTATCCTTTTGTATGTGCTCTTTTTGTAATAAAATGGGGAAAAATGTCCTGCCTTTAGTGGCATGCGTGAATGATACAGTAAGTGTAGTTTGACAAATTACATAAAAAATGTTTATTGTATAATGCAGCAGTAAAATAAGCAAATGGAAAGTCACAAAAATATTTGTCATATTTGACTTGATTTTGTTAAACTATTCCAAACATTGGTATTAATATGAAAATAAAATATTGTTCTTCTTAGGTCATAAAATACAAAGAATAAAATTAGAAAATTAGAAAAAAAATTAGAATATTAGAAGAAAATTATTTTTTTCCCCACGTCTTGTTTTTTTCCTTTCTTCTTTGTCACATGCATGGACACACGGGTGGGAAAAAAGGCCTTAAAATTGAAATTATTTCATTGCTGATACAAAACTTGACAATCTAGCAAAGCAACTGAAAAGCTTCTGGAGACCTTCGGCTCAGACAAAAATGGCACTCCCCCCCCCGCCCCCCCGACCAAAACAAACAAACTTTGTCACATTTCCTCATGTTTAAAAAGTGCTTAACAGAAGGAAAACAATCCGACACCTGCACCATATTGATCATGTAAATGCTCAGTTGGTTGAATAAAAAAAAATGGCGCCAGACTGAGTGTTCAGTATTTAGGGTAGAGGACTCTGGCTATCCGTCCGTCTGCCCTCTTGGTATCCAGCCACTTGCCGCAAAGGAAAATGGTGGTGACGCCGTTGGCCGTATTGGTGACCTCCACGCGGTCCAGCAGCCAGCTGGTATGCAGGCCCGAATTGTCGTGTTCCACTCGCACTTTCTGCAACTCGCCCATGTCCAGCATCTCCAGCACAAAGCGGTCCGTCCGATCGCGCTCGAAGAGGTTGCGGAACCTCTGCCGCAGCCGTCGCCGACCCGAATCTCCGTTGGTGCCGAAGACGGTGATGAAGACGTTGGCGTCGGTGCCCGCTCCTTTCTCATCGCCCGTGATGACGATAATCTCGTACTTGACGGGCACCAGGCCGCGGGACTTGCTGGCAAAGCTCTCGATGGCTTTGGTGCACTCAAAGGTCAAGAAGTTGTCTCTCTTCGCTGACAGCGGGACCGACGCGTCACAATGGAAGATGTACCTGACGGTGAATAGAAAAACGTTTTTTTTTTTTAAAGAAAATCTGTATCAAATTTGCCAATCACGGTAAGCATGCTGTTTTATTGTCTGTTTAATATTGTATTGTTGCCTTCTATAATCGTGCCAAGATTGTTGGACTTGACCGCCAGTGGGCTTTTCAAACGTGGCCCTTACTTGTTCCCCAGTTCTCTTTCAGTGACCACCACCTCCACCACATGCCAGTGAAGCGCCGTCTTGACTTTCTTTCCCTCTTTGGATGTGTGGCCAACGCAGATGCTGACGATGTCGCCCAGGTTCTTGGAAGTAAACTCAAAACTGTCGACGTTTCCCCTAAAAAAAATTTTTAAACGGGAGTGGCGGCTTACGGTTTGTTCAATATCTATTCTTGTTTTCAGGTTCACGAGGAAGCTGGATTCTATTAATCTCAGCCAAGTTGAATCGGATGCAAACGGACGACGAGCTAGCAGAGTATCGGGAGTCTCATTCGAGTACCTACCGCATAAAACGCCTCTTCTTCGACGAGTTCTCCATGAAGAACTCTTTTGAGCAACCTTTCCTCCCCTCCAACACCATCCAAACGTTCTCTTTGGTTTCGGCCTCTGCCGCGTCTCCGGTGGTGACACAAATTTCGTACCCTTAGCGACAAGGTACAAAAGGTAAGTCACGACACGCGTTAAGCATCGGAGAAGAACGTGTATTTATTTTTGTTTGTTTACTGGTTTTCTCGTCAAGGTCCAAGTGTTCGTTGTTGGCGCACGGCAGCTCCCTCATGATCTGTCCATCGCCGTCATTTTTGGCGAGCCAGCGATCGCAGGGGAAGCGGAAAGTCTTGTCCATAAGCTCGTCCTTCACGTCGATGCAGTCCAAATTCCATCCTGGCGCCAGACCTGCATGTGATGGGATCAAGAAGCCCGCAGGTAAAAAAAAAAAAGAAAAAAAGGGGGTTGGGGGGGCGATTGGAGACGTTTTCTCCGCGAGGCTAACCTGTGTTGTCGTGCCACACTCTGATTTTGGAGAGGTCACCCAAGCTCAGGATGTCTGGAAAACGGAAAGTGTCCACCTGCTTGCGCTCAAACTTGTTGGATCTGTTACACTCTTTTAACGCCAAGGTCCCCGTGTCGCCATTCTCGCCGAAAACAATGACCCAGACGTTGGCGTCGGTACCAGCCCCTGAAGAGGACAAGAGCGCGACTCCCCACAGGGAGAACAAGAGTCACCGGCCATTTAAAGAAGATGTACGAATCGAAGAACAAAACGTTTCATCTGCTTTGGAGCCCAGCCAAATGGATTTCTCATCCATGTTTGCAACCATGGATGTAGAAATCATTGACATCAAACTACGTAAAACGCACCTGCGACGTCACCGGTCTTGACCTGAATCACGTAGGTGGTGAGCTCCGCCATCGTCTCCTCGTCCACCACAGCAGCCATCTCGCAGATCATCGTCCTTCTGGGTCCACGCGTCCTGGATAGCCACTCCTCGTAGGTGAACGCGGATACTTCCCCCGTGGTCAGGTTGCGCAGGGTCACCTGGAGAAAGTCGTTCATCGTCCGATCACAGCAGAAAACTCGGGATTGTGAACGGAGAGCAAATCCCGTTTGGACCCCGAAGTCTTCTGGCTGACAAACTCGTTTTTTGGCTGAGGGGCGGACCAACCGTATCGAGGAACCAATCGGGTCTGCTGCCTGAGCCGTCGATGCGCAGCCTCATCTTCCTGAGCGGGGCGATGTCATCGATCTCCATGTTGAAGGTGTCCTCTTGACCGCGCTCAAACCTGAAAATCAGTTCTGAAACTCGATTCTGAGGTTGCGAGCTTGTGAAAAAAAGGAAACAAAGGTCTCACCTGTCCTCGTTTTTCTGCAGCAACATTTCCTCAGTGCTGCCGTTGGCACCGAACACCGTCATGAAGATCTCGGTGTCTGTTCCTGCGTTTTGGACGTCGCCCGTCACCACGGTCACCTCATAAATGACCTGCCAGAGGACAAAAACTGCTTGTTAGATTTGAGATCCAAGCAGCATCTGCGTGGAAGTCGGAACTTGTCACACACTTTCTGGGAGATGGAAACGGCTTCGGCATCCAGCACGTTGAAAACTCTGGCGGTCAGGCCGTCACCGCGGTCTTTGGCCAGCCAGCATGCGCAAGCAAAAATGTATTTGACCCCTTTGGTTGGCACGGCAACGGAGAGCTCGTCGACCAGCCAGCAGCTCTCGGGAGTGGCACCGTCATGGCCGAGCTGCGGGAAGGGACGGACAGGTGTTGTGGGCTCAGATTTAGGATTTGGGATTCGGGTGAGTGAGTGAGTGAGTGGAGTCTCACCTCAACCTTTTTGATCTCCCCCACATCTGAGCCGTGGCACTCGAAGTTCTCCAGGGATCCGGCCCGGAAGCCTTTCCTCCCATCCGGCGGATCCAGCCACAGCCGATCCGTGCGGCCGTGATTGGCCCCGACGATAATCACGTATGCCCTGCTGGTTGTGCCGGCGTCTCGTTCCAGCCCGGTGCACAACGTGACGTGGTACGGTATGACTGCGCAGGAAAGTTCTGCTTAAAATCCATTTGCCGTTGGTCTTCGCCGCAAAGACTGATCTTCCTTACCGGGGAGTTCCTCTTCCTCCTCTTCCTTTTTTTTACTCTTTTTATTCATGTTGTTGTCAACGCTCTTCAAGGTTGACTTATCCTTGACATTCAGGGTCTCCCGGACGCCCTCATAGCCCTGGAAGAACAGAACAGCACTCTTTTAAGGGATTGTGTGGAAGATGCCCGATGATGGCACAACCACACCCCGCAGGAACACGCTAGCCAGATGAATACGTGTGGACTGAGATGGTAGCCGAGTGGGACGCCGACGGAGATGATCTTGGTATTTTTAAATGGAGCGCATCTGTCTAAGGTTCCATATTTGAATTGAAGTCCTGGTTTTCCTATGTGGGAGTTTACATGCCCCCCCCCCCCCCCCACACACACACACACCCGTTGCTTTCATAAGACTTTTCCAGTTCCTTTCCAAAAAATACGGCGAGCTCATATTTCAAGGGTGTACCCCACCTCTTGGCCAAAGTCACCTTGGACGTGCTCCACGACCACAATGGCGGACAGGCACGATTTAACAACGGATGGACCTTCGAGGTAAGTGGTCTAACCTTTATGTAGAAAACTCTCTGGATGCGACGGTCCTCCCTCTTCCTGGAGAGCCATCGCTCGCACAAGAAGAGGAAGACCTCCTCCGTGTCCACGTCGAGAACCTCCACCTGGTCCAGGTACCAGTCGGCGCTCATCATGCTGTTATCGTGGCGAATCTTGATCTTGAACACCTGCCCCAGATCCACGGCCTCGATGGTGAACTTGTCCACCTGCGACCACGGGGGAAGGCTGATTGCCACCATGATGTTTCATCGCGACGTCGGCGTTTCCTTACAGATCCTCGCTCAAATTTGTTGGTGTTGTTCTCCGACTTGCTGAGCTTCCGCTCGCCCGTGTCACCCAGCTCGCCGTAGATGGTGAGGAACACATTGGCGTCGGTGCCCGCCCCGTACACGTCGCCGGTCATCACGGACACTTTGTACGTGTGCGCTGCGGTCGAATGTGAGAGGACCGCACGAGTCGGTCAGAAGATTTTCCGTGGACAGCTTATCATCTAAAATGTGACATTGTGACGCGTTTGTCGTACTCTCCAGGGCGTCCTCCACCTCCACCTCGTTGATTTTCAGGCTGCCGTCCCGCGACAGCTTCTCGGTGATGATGTCGGAGGGCACCAGCTCCCTCACCGTCTCGCCGTCGTCCTCCGACTTGGCGAGCCAACGCTCACACGGGAAGATGACCGTCTCCGAGCCCTGCAACAAAAAATAGGTCGCTCAGCCCGACTTGCCGAAGGGGGACTTATTGTGACAGTTCTCTCCGACCAGCTGCACCTTTCCCTTTCTGAGCAGACGTCGGATCTCCACTCGGTCCAGGTGCCAACCCGGGTTGACCCCGCGGTTGTCGTGACCGATGCGGAGCTTCTCGATGACCTCTCCGACGTCCTCCAGCTTCAGCGAGCGGGTGAGAGAAGCGGCATACAAACATACTAACCCACTTTCCCAACATATTGTGAACAAAACTGCAAGTATATGATGTTTTGTATTTTTGATCACAAAAACAACTGTAAACTGCAGATCCCCACGATAGAGTGGTGACTTCGGTACTCCCGTACCTCGACAATGAACATATCCTCGGCTCCCCTCTCGAAGTACATCATCCTCTCCCTCTTGTTGACACACAGACGTTTTTGCTGCGTACACACGCCATCTCTTCCGTACAGCACCACAAAGACGTCCGCATCGGTGCCCGCTCCGAAAACGTCACTCGTGGAGATTTTGATCTCGTACGGGACAACTTAGAAAGACAAAAAAAAAAAAAAAAGGATAAAAAATGTTGGAGGGAAGAACATGAAGATTGTTTAGCAGTGGAAGTCGTACATGGCGTGTAAAGTTGCGTTTGGAGAGGATTGGGAAAAAGATCCCTGGAGATGGCGCCGTCGTCCTCGCCTTTGTCCAACCAGCGTCCGCACTGGAAGCGAAGTTTCTGCCCTAGCGAAGGAGCGTCAATCTCCACCCAGTCCAGGAACCAGCCTGCTGAGCCTCCCCCTGGACATACACGGCGACCAAAACCGACAGTCATTTCTGGGGGGGAGGTCTTATCAATTCCCATCCTCTGTCCCATTACAAACAATCCAAATCAAAACACACAAGCCTTTTCGACAAATGTTTCAAGCACCAAAAGTTTCTACGCACGGCTTTAAAGCGCCACCGGGATTGCTTTTTCTGTCGTTTTGCAAGTGTGGCAGTACCGCGGTTGTCGTGTCCGATGCGTAACTTTTTGAGCGGCCCAATGTCCACCGCTTCCACGGTGAACTCGTCGATCATCCCCCGCTCAAATTTGTTCTTGTGCGTCTTTGAGGCCTTCAAGTTAATGATCCCTGGAGGTTTCAAGAGAGGAGGAAAATTCGGTAAAAGGGCATTTGGATCGTGGGAGCAGTGATGGGTTCACTCCAAGCGGTGAGATTTTTCGCATATAAAGTACGTGCTTTGACTCACGAAGCGTACCTAATGAAGTGGCCCACCTGTGTCATCCTTGGTACCGTACAAGGTCATAAAAACGTTGGCGTCCGTCCCAGCGTACTTCTTCTCCCCGGTTTTTATCCTCACCGTGTACGTGGTGGACATGGCTGTCGTGACAAGTGCCGTGTTTAATGTCAATATTTATTTCCTTGATTCGAATGACGGTGGTCTCGCCTTTCTGCTCCAGGCCCAGCGTGGCGTCGGAGTCACCGTCGTCATCCTCGTCGTCTCCTTTCCTCATGAAGGCTTCATCGACAGGGACCAGCTCCCTGGCAAGCTGCCCGTCGTCCTCGTCCACCGCCAACCATCGCTTGCACGGGAAGAAGTACCTGCAACACAGTCATGTGCATCTGCCAGGTTCTTTTCAAATGATTTGGACTTGAATGCATCACTATCATCATCATTCTATTCTCTTATCATAAATATCTTTTCCTGAATTTAGTTGAGGCTTTGAAGACGTGACAATCGGCCCTGACACGAAAAGCGTTCGCCCAGGTCTGCTTTGAATGGGTGTAGTACCATTTGCTACCACATAGGGGTGCTGCACAACATTTGATGTGCATGTGAATGAAGCTCACGACGTCAGAAGCGGTGTTAAAAAAATATATGCACCATCTACTCATATTTGCTTTTAGAGCAGACGCTCTTTATGTATATTTGTATCTACTGTACGTACATGTAATATTCCAAATATTTCAAAAATAATTCTAAATTTTATATGAATAAAATAACGTGTTTCAGTAAAGACGATGCAAAATTCTGGGAACGGAAGTTGATTTCTTTTAGTGGAGTAATCATTTTTCAAACTAATATTTGAAGAAAGAAGAGACTCAACCGATTGAAACGTTCATTAAAATAAAAAGTAAATAAAATAGTTTAAAAAATCAGATGCTCTATTTATTTATTTTGTTCATCCATTCAAAGTACCACAATGTGTGCAAAAAAATAGTTTTTATGTTATTCATTTCATTAAAACCATATTTCCAGAAAAAATCATCTTCAAACAATTAAATCGTTGGGTTTTTTTTCATTAAAAAAAACGGCATGCTCGCTCCCTCAAAAGGGTGCTCTAAGCATCCGAGCGAATATTATCCTGCCTACTACACGGCACATGATTTCTTGTGAGTGGCTTACGTGGTGTCATCCTTGTTGTCCACAATCTCCACCCTGTCCAGGAACCAGCCCGCCCCAGCCTGGCTGTTGTCATGTCGGATCCTCAGCTTCTTCAGTGCGCCCAGGTCCACGGCCGTCAGGCTGAACATGTCCTCCTTGCGCCACACACACACGCACGCACACACACAGGGTTTGATTTCGGCTCAGGCCTTCCAGTGTGGAGTTTGCATGTTCTCCCCGCCCCTGCGTGGGATTTCTCCGGGTACTCCAGTTTCCTCCCACATTCCACAAACATGTTAGTGTGTCACCACGAAGGTGAGCTTACCTGGCCTCTCTCAAATTTATTGAGGTTGTTGGACTTCCTTAAGCGGCGCTCGCCCGTGTCACCGTTTTCGCCGTAGACGTTGATGTAAACTTTGGCATCGGTGCCAGCCCCCCACGGATGCCCGGTGAACACGTGCACCTCGTAAGAGTTCACTGTGGCAAACCGAGGCGTTAAGCGTGTGCCATTTCCGTTGCTTCGGGAATCTGTCGGTACATTTACCCTCGAGGTCTTCATTGTCATCAGGCAGGAGCTCAACCACGATCTCCCCGTCCTCTTCGTCCCTGGCCAGCCAGCGGTTGCAAGGGAAGCTGAATGTCTCCACCACCTCCCGCAGCTCCTCCACCAGCTCCACCTCCTCCTCTTCATCTTTCTTCTTCTTCTTCTTATCCTTTTTCTTATCCTTCTTGCCGTCCTCCCGCTTCACCTCCACCTGCACCACGGCCGTCGTCAGGCGCTTGATGTCCACCGACTCCACGAACCAGCCGTCGCCGATGCCCCTGCCATCGTGGTAGAGCCGCAGCTTGTAGATCTTGCCCACGTCCTGAGCTTCCAGCTGGCAAAATGGAAGGTGAGCGCCTGAGGCGTTTCATTGGATTGCCAAACACAAGCGGAAGTGGCAAAAGTACTCGTGCAGATACCGTCAATTAAAGTGATCTCATGAAACGTCGTGAACTAAATCGGGCCGGTCTGAGATACTGACCTTGAAGATCTCGGTGGTACCACGTTCAAAGTTGTTGGAGCGGCTCTTCAGGGGAAGAACTTCCGTTTTGCCGTCGTCACCATAAATCTGACAGAAGACGTTGGCGTTGGTTCCGCTTGTGCGCACATCCCCCGTGACCACGCTCACTTCGTAGTTGATCACTGTCCCGGGAACATATGTTGTTAGTGTGTTTGGGAGGGGGGGGGTGCTGGAACAAATTCATGGCATTTCTAATCATTTCAGTGGGGAAACATCATTTGAGATGCAACTGTTTGGAGTTCCAAGTGTGGTCATGAAATTGGATCACTGTCAACCTGCTGTATGATGACAAAAAAGACGTCTTTTAACCGCGTCATTTTTTTTTTATTGTGTCATTCAGATCTTGGGGAGTTAAAAGGTGGAACAAAAAAGGACAGCGGCGATGTGAATGATGCGGACAATTGTTAAGAATCAAACTGGTAAGTTAAGGTACGGCCGTATCAGCCGTTAAGATTTGATCATTTACGTTTCTCCATGTCCAGGGTCTCGCTGGGATAGATCTCCACCTCTACTTTTCCATCAGCCTCGTCCTTGCAGAGCCAGCGGTGACTTGGGAACATGTACTGCTTGCCCTGGACCGGCACCGAGATCTGAACACTGTCCAGAAACCAGCCGGCTCGCAGGCCTTCGTTGGTGTGGCCGATGAGGAGTCTGTTGATCTGCCAAGACGTGCCAAAGATTTGAAGCAAGGTTAGAATTGTTTGGGATTTTTCATTAGTTTTTGTTTTTTATCGCATCTTACCTTTTGGTTTTTCAAATTTGGTTAATTTTAATTCCTTTTTGGAGCAAGAGTTTAATTTTGCCAATTTTAGTAGCATTTTTTAAAATATTAGTTTTAGTATTAGTTTTAGTTTTTTTTTTAAATACAGTATAGGTTAATAAAACCTTCAAAAGGTGCCATAAAAAAAGCTCTGTTAGGACTTGAAAAAAAAGTGGTTGTGGTTATTTGATTTTGATAAAATTCTCAATGCAGTAATCGCTTGATCGCTGTTCCATTGCTATAATCATATTACCAAATATCATATATTATTTGACGAAAATTAACAAAAATCTTTTCAGTCCTATATATATTTTTTTGTACTTCCATTTGTTTTCCTGAACCGTCATTGTGAAAACAGCTGGACTTTTCTGAGCGCACCTTTCCGATATCAAAGGTTTCTATGGTGAAGATGTCGATGCGACCAGTCTCAAAATAATTCCTCAGGTCGTTGTCCGAAACCGCCAGGGTTATCTTGCCAGTGTCGCCCCGCTCGCCGTAAAGCTTGACAAACACCCGAGAGTCGGAGCTGGCCCCGCTGACGCTGCCTGTCTTGATGGCTATGTGGTAGCTGACATCTGCAAGGAGAGGTGGAGGGAATTATATACAACCTCGAGTAATTGATGCCCCCCTAAAAATATTTATAATCGCTGATGTAGGTTCAAAATATACATAGAATACAAATTCACTGCAAAAAATACAATTAAAAATAAACAGCTTCCAGATGATGTAACTCTCCCCGCTAACAATCCAGGTCAAACTTGGCTTCTCCCCATCATGCAAAGCTTGTCTCTTTGTCAAGAGGTATCACTTCAACATACTTTTGGACATCATTGTACTCATTTTCTGTTAGCTTTGGAGACATCTACCGATTGAGGACGGTTCAGAACCAGCGCGAAAGGAATACGTAAGGGTTTCAACGAATACCTATTTCCCACAGGAAAAAAAAAAGCACAAATAGGTAATGTGTCTTAAATATTGAACGGAAAATATGCCTGGGATTACTGTACCCACTAAAGAGACGCAGGCCTTCTCCAGCTGGAACCAATTCACGGACGATCTGCCCATCGTCTTCGTTGCGGTCCAACCACCTGATTGGAGACACATTTGTGTTGGCCCGAGGGTGTTTTCAATCTTACAAATCCATCTCTTAAATGAGAATGTGATCAATCCCAATCACAGAACACCAGATGGGACACTTTCCAGATATAATGCGGCACTGGGCTCCGAGTACTGAAAGAAACAGCTGTCCGACCGCCGTACATTTCGTCCTTATTTGGAAAGCAAAACCCATCCATCAACCGCCTAACGACTTAATGGCATGCAACAGGAGAGCTGTCTAACCCCGTGAAGGGCCAATTTACTGCTCTTATCGGGTCCTTTGGATCTTTAATTTGGAAGCGCAGGAGGTTAGGAGGCTGAGATGCGTTAAGAGAACAAGAGAATTTGTACCAATGACATGGCACTAATGCCTTTTTGGATCTTGCGTTTTGCACTGAGGCACAATAATGCCGGGACTTCTCAAATTGGAAGTTGTTGAAAAAAGTTCGCCTTGCCTGTAACATGGGAACTCGATGGCGACTGACTCTGGCTGGCCTTCCTCCCTCACCGTGACCTTATCAAGAAACCAACCGCAGCCTCCGCCTCGGCCATCGTGTCCGACTCGCACCCGGTGGATGCGGCCCAGGAACACGGCTTCAATGAGAAACTCGTCGTGCTGAAGGAAAATACGGAGAGTAAAAAAAATAATAATAATAAAGCGCCAACATGAAGCGAACGTCACGAGCGTTGGCCAGACGTACATTGCCCTTTTCGAATTTGTTGACATTGTTTTTGCTCATGATCATGAGTCTCTCGCCGGTGTCGCCCAGGTCGCCGATGACATTGAGGAAGACGCTGGCATCGGTGCCGCCGCTGCTGATGTTGCCCGTGCAGATGGTGATGCGATACTTTGTCACTAAAGCACAAAACCAAAAACCAACAGCTTCATGATTTCAAAAAAAGAAATTGCTACGCTGAATCTTTTGCAGCTGACTTTGGCTGAGGTCTGTGTGGCAGACATGCTACAGAGTTGTATGAACTCGTTTCGCACATGGTAGCGGCTCCCCGCAAAGTGCTCCGGTCGCCGGCAGCTCTCGTACGATCTCGTTGTCGTCTTCGTTAACGTCGAGCCAACGGCCGCATTCAAACTTGTATTTCTCCATTGTCAGGGTCTTCAGTAAAGTAATCTGCAAAAAAAAAAAACATTTTTAAAAATCACAGGCCACAAAAACAAAATTTTGTGATGGGCCAAATCTGGCTACCGGGTCTAATCGCACCAAAAACTGAAAAGCCCTCACCCGCGCTAAGTGCCAGCCGGCAAACGGATGCCTCTTCTCATGCCAGATGCGCAGTTTTAGGAGTCGTCCAATGTCAGGCAGTTCAATCTGAAAGGATCCCCCCCCCCCCAAAAAAATAAAAATGGAAACCCTTAGACAAAATATGAAAGCCATTTTAGCAGTCGATGGCTTAGCGGTCAAAATAATCCGAGGATTACCATGAATTTATCAAGACGACCCTGTTCAAAACTATCCGAATTATTTTCCAGCTTGATCTCATCCGATTTGCCGCTCTCGCCGTAGATCTGAAGAAAAACCTGGGCGTCGGTACCCGCGCCCTTCAGGTCCGAGGTCCAGATCCACAAGGACCACGGGTACTCTGTAGCGCAAAGCCGGTAAGTAAATGAACTTTGAGAATTGAATCACGGGTCGTGTCTATTAGCCTGATGGACTTCACTCTTCTGCTTCCTCTGGCGGAGAGAAACCATCTCGTAGAGCTCTCTCTCAACGAGTCCATCGCCCTCGTCCTCGTCCAGCCACATCCCGCACGGAAATGTCTGCTCCACACCCGTGAATGGACAGTAGATGACCACCTAGATGAGGAATACCCAATTGGCGAAAGAGGTGAGCAATGCATGGCTCGCGGGTCACAGATGGCCCGCTCTGTTTAAAAAATAAAAAATCAATTCATCGCATTAAATAAAAAGGTAAAATTGTGTTTTATGCTATTAAATAATTGGAAGGTTTGTTTATTAGAAATAATATAAAAATATGAATACATTGACATTTAATTATTTTGTTAACTAAGTGATTGATGTAAATAATACTAGAAAAAATTAAGAATATATTCATTTATTTTTGTAAATAAAAATAGTACATTGCAATAAACATTCTTAATTATTTAAAAAATTATTCCATTTATTCATAGTACAAAATAAAACTTAAAATATTTGTTTAAAAAACAGTTTTACACAGCGGTTTGGTCTTTTCAATGTATCTAATGAAATAGGATATGCAAAGGAAAGATTTCAGCATTGTGTGTCAAAGTATTTCACTTGTACCTATTAGAGCCTTTCAGTCGTATGTGTTAGAGAATATGAATGTTTTCTGGGTATTATATTTGTGTGTGAGAGCCTTTTAGTCGTGGATGTGAGCAGAAAAAAAGTTCAGTGACGTTGGAAAGCATTTTAGTTGTGGTCGTGTGAAAGAGGGGAACGAAATCGGTAACATGCGAGAGCATTTAACGTGAGTGAATGCATTTCTGTCGTGTTTGTGAAAGACCAGCCATATGTGTGAGAGCCTTTCACTTGACAGAAAAAGTGTTTCCGGAGTGCATGAGAAAGGAACTGAAGGTGCGCGTGTGAGAGCATTTCAGTAGTGAGCGTTGGAGCATTTTCACTTGAAGCCTTTCACCAGTGTGTGAGTGTTTGAGTAGTTTGACATTGTTTCAGTAGTGCATGAGTGCAAAAAAAAAAACAACCTCCCGCAGTAGTGTGTCAAACTCTTTTCGTAGCATTCTGATTCAATCGTGCTAGTGAGAGACGCATCGTACCTTCTCGCAGTACCAGCCGGCGCCCACGGCCCCGTTGTCGTGCCCGATGGTGACCCTGCCGAGGGGGCTGATCAGCTCGCAGATCTCCACATTGAAGATGTCGATGAGGCCGCGCTCGAAGGCGCCGCCCTCCAGAAAGATTTTACCGCTGTTCTTAAAGCCCTTGGAGCCGTGCATGACCATGTGAATTTTGGAGTTGGTGCCCGCGCCGCGCACGTCCCCGGTCATCACTTGAACGTTGTACACGATTCCTGACGGACAGAAATGTGTTGAGATATGCATCGAATCGTATTTTACCAGAGAGACTTCTATGCTGTAGGTTTTCTTTTTCTTCTTCATTACATATTTTTTTTGACTGGTGCAACTCCGGAGTGACTTATTGTCCAAAAAATGCAAAATAATTATATGAAGGATTCTTGATTACGTTCAGGTGAAGCCATAATTTGGTTTGTTGGGTGTGAGGCCGCGTGGTACGCTCACCCATCGGCTGCAGTGAGCCAACCAGCACGTCTCTCTGGATTTTGCCGTCGTCTTCATCCATAGCAAACCAGCGATTGACGGGGAACTCGTACACTTCCTTATTCCCGATGTCATCGATAGCAACCTGAACAGACAAATCGGAACGAATGGCAACACGAGTTTAAAGCGAAGACGTCGGTCCATGATAAGCAGAACTGCAGGGATTGCGGCTGTGCTAACTTTGGGGTGGGGGGTGGGAGGGGGGACCAGCCAGGACACCTCTCGTGTTGCGTTAGTGTTAGCATTGAGCTAAATTTAGCCTGGGCATTTACGGAATTTCTTTGCCGCATGATGCACGTTTGTGTGAATTTTATTTCTGTGTTTCGGGTTCATGGTTTGCGGTATATTCACTGTTAGGCAGGGTGATCGATTATTTCTGGTTTTTCATAATTCTCATCAGGGCTTGGAACAGAATAGCAGTACCCACGTGCCTTATTTAGGAACCATCCAGCGGATGAACCTCTGTTGTTGTGGCCGATGGTGATCTTCCTCAGCCTGCCTAGATTTGGGGCCTCGATGGTGAACTTGTCCTCAGAGCCGCGTTCAAAGTTGTCCTTGTCGCTGTCCAGCCGCCGCTCACCTTCAATGAGCCGTAAAAGAAGGTGTTGAGAGAGGAAAAAAAAACGTAAACGTGTGAGAGAGTCAAGCAAACATTTCCCCACCTGTGTCGCCGTGCTCTCCAAAGATGTTGAGGAAGACGTCAGCGTCGGTTCCGCTTCCCTTCATGTCGGCAGTGAACACGCTCACTGTGTATTTGTTTACTGTAATGATCAATCGTACGCAATTCAGAACACAAAATCCATGCATAGGTCGCCGTGAAAACTATTTTTCCCCAATCAATTCATCATTGCTTATCTGTGTAGTAAACCAAGATCAAATTTGGAAGTATTCAGACAAAAAAAATGCTAAACTTCCTGTCAATAACGAAAGCTAATTCATTTATGGTTTCTGGTCTGTTTCATGAGTATGATTTTCTCTCCAGCGTCCAGATGCCTATGAATTTGCCTGCTTTTTTTGCCTTTCAAAATTGGACCTGCTTAGTTTTAACGGGGTTCCAGCCAGTCTCCTGTGAATAGTGTACTCAATCACCCAAGCACTTAATTCTGATTCCATGCTAATCTTAGGTTAGCTTAGCTAATCATATGACTTCTCTAACCTTCCTCGTCATCAAGAGAACAATACTCGTCAGAAGTTGGCTTAATCTCGGCCATGAAAGCGATAAATACCGACTTAAGAGTGACTTTGCAACTTGATCAGTCGCACAAGTAGCCGGACAAAGTTTGTTGCTAGCTAATAGTGTGTCATAAGTCGATAGATCACATCCGTCATGTATGAAGATAACGTGCGCTTGTCTAGACTAGTCTAAACTTTTTCAGACTTTTTCATAGAAACTTTATTGTCAAAAGTAATTCTCAGTTTTGCTATTCAAGGTGTTTTGATGAGGCGTAAAAAGCTAACTTTGACTCGCAAACTGCAATGTGAAGCCACATATTTTGAGCCTTTATGTAAGCTAAGTTAAACCAACTTTGGCGGCTGAATTCAAAATGTGGTGTTGTGGCCCAAATAACGCTCAGGTTTTGATTGACATTTTTGAAGAGTAAATCAGAATACCGGTAGTTTATTTTGTAGTTCGTAGCGCAGCCGTGTACAACTATGTCTACAGAGGTTAAAGAGAAAACATTCAGCGGGGGTTACGTTATGTAACGTAGATTACCTTTCGGATGTGTGTATTCCTGGCTAAGCTACTACTACTACTCTTACTAGGTTAAAAAGTCATAACAGCGGCTGCGTTAAAGCCAATTGCGGTGTCCAATCACCTGATTGACCGGAGCACTGCGGCATCGGCTCACATAGCAACAGAGGACTATGCGCTAATGAAATTCGATGACCAGAATGTACATTGTGCGTGTATTTTGGCCTCACATTTGGGCACGTCCATCTGGTTGAGGCTACCCAGCAGGTCCCTGACAAAAAGGTTGTCGCCTTCCTCGCGGCTCAGCCAGTTGTTGCAGGCAAAGTAGAATCGCAGGTGCGGCCGGCTCATGTCGGTCACCACCACCCTGTCCAAAAACCAACTGGCATTCATGCCCGTGTTGTCGTGCTCGATCCTGCACAGTGAAGTTGACAGTGAAGTGAAATTAACTTTCAATTATTGTTTGTTTTTGTTTTTTTAAACTCACATATGTGAATCTAAATCTGTTGTCAAATAATCGTATTTGGATGACTTAGATTATCAATATGTTATACGCATTCCTCTATTTTTGCTTAAGAGTTAGATTAAGTTTAAGATATCCTTTATTTGTCCCGCAATGGGGAAATTACAATCAGAATTCAGAAAGGAAAACGCTGTGTAGGGAGGGGGAAAAAAACTAGCATGGATTTTTTTCAAAGTGCATTTTCTGCAACCCTGAACCGTATTTTTCTGCATTTTGGAAAAGTTATCAATAAAATTACACACACACTTGATGGAGGGACCAATTTCTACGCTACGCTAAAAGATGCTAACACCCGAAAGCAGATTGCGCTTAAACTTCCCACTCCAGGATCAAATCCAGCAAAGTGCTGCACACCTGGAAAATAAGTGCAACCTCGGCCCTATTAAGCTGCCGTTATCCTGCGTATTTCTGCCTTTTCAAAAGCCTCCAGCGACAAGCAACTTTAATCACCAGTAAGAAACAAAACAAAAAAACAAAACAAAACAGTGTTTTGAGTATGATGAGAAAAGAACACAAGTCAGGAGTTTCCAGTCACTCATGCTGAAAATTGCCAATGTTGACATGTTGCTTACTTATTTATAGGCCTGTACAACTCTAGAAAAAGAAAAGATATTGGCAAAATTTTGAGACTCCACATTTAGGTCGTTTGGCTGAACTTGCACTTTACCTTAGCTTCTTGAGGGCACCTACGTTGTGCGTTTTGATGCGGAAAACATCTGTCTTATTCTTTTCAAAGGCAGTGCGGCTTCTGCAGAGAAGGAGAGTTAGCATTGTGGCAAACATAACAACGAAACGACCCGTTAAATAAGAAATGAGTCGCAATCGGCTATTTTTTTTTCAGGCTGCACCCACGTTTTTAAGCTCATCCAGTGGATCCCCCAAAGACACAAGAAACGCAATCAAAATACCCAAAGTGCTCCATTTGATGCGCGTAACTGTATCTTCTTTTGTCGTACGTTTGTTCAAGACTGCTTCTTTCAGAATAAGTGTCGCCCCGAAAAGCCAAACAAGAGGCTAACACATGCCAGTCCTTTGATGCTCATAGGTTTTTGCAAAATCAACTTACGTCTGGCGTTTCGAACTTCACAGCTTTTGCATTGCTTTTGGTTGACTGCCGAGCAGCTACGTTCAACTTCAGAGGTTCCATTGTCTCTGAACCCGCATCTCCAACATGCAACCCACCAGCCATGCCACGGGCTTGTATAATTAAAGCGCACAGAGTCATATACTGAAGAAATGCAAAAGGCCGTCCGACACACATGACTGGCTGCCCTAGATCCGCCATCTGTTGTGAGGGAGAGGGCGCGGGGGGGTTGGCACAGTGATTACGCAAACAAAAGCAAAACCCAATGCAAACTTTGGAATTCATGCAACTTGTGAGTTCCAATGAATTTCCAAAGAATTGCATGCACACCGGCCCCCGCGACCATATCGTGTTGTTAGTCACACAATACAGCCGCGACCTGATATAAGTACTGGCATATATGGGAGTAAGGTGAAACTCTTGCTTTGCGCTCGCCGTGTATGCTATTTCATCAGATGCGGTCACACAGCACGGACACGGTGAATGCACGGGGGCGCGCACACGGCTCGTACTCGAGGTGTGGCTGACATGGTCCCGCACGGGCCGACACTAAAGTCAGGATGTCCTATTGCGCAGCCAGGTAACCCGATCGTTCAATCAATGTGCGACTGCCTGGCGGTCATTTGATCGTCTGCAGGGGGGGGGAATCAAATCAAATTTGACATCGTGGTCTTCTTCCGTTCACATCGGAATGGGGAAGAAGACCTGCCATGTCACGTAGTTCCGCCTTACTCCAAATACAGTACTGTATAGAAGAGAGCATCCTGTCGCTATGGCGACCAAACCGGTCTCAATCCGAAGACGCGGCTTGGACGGCAATTTAACCCTTTATTGGGGCAAGGAGACAAATTTAGTAGCTTCCCCAATCTTTTTTTTTTGCCCCACGGATCAGTTTAATGTCAGACAATATTTTAAGAGAACAGCCTTTAAGTTTTATATACTTTGTGTTCTTCTATTTCATCCTTTAATAATTTTCCTGCTGTAAATCGGGAATTTCTCCCTTGTGAGACAAATGAAAGTTTCTTGTCTTATCTTATAGCCGCATATTATGCAGAGTGTGCTTGGTGCGTGGGAATCTCCCCTTGCGATAAATCTGTATTTTAATAAGTTTGACTCCCGATACTGTCGATTCAATGTTACCTTCTTTTTCTTGAAAGTCGTAGGCTCTTCTTCTATCTCCTGGCTGGGCCTTTTTCCTTCCCAAAGAAACTTTCCAAAGACGATTGTGGGGTTTTTTTTCTCGCATTTTGCTAGCTCCTGGATTTCTTTAGCGGTAACCTATCACGTGACCGAAAAGCGTGCCTCGACTGCGTCATGAGTGACAAGTTACAGGCGGATATAACAGCAAATTCGGTAACCTTTCAAAATAAAACATCTTTCAGATTCCGAAATGAATAAAACGGAAGTCATGTATTTATTCTTTCTGTGCGGCCCGATACCAAATAACCTACGGACCAGTACCAGTCCCCGGACCGGGGGTCTGAGGACCACTGGCTTAGACCATAACTCCAGTGTTAAGAGTTATGTGATGCCAAATTTGTCACCCTGCTTCGCTGGTACTAAATGACTGCACACATCTGTCTCGTATACAACGATCGTATTCTGGTAGCAATCAGGCAAAATCTCTCGGCTACTGCCTTTGAGGGCTGAATATTCAAAACGAGGGGGATTTTTTTTTGCTCCATTATAGACAAATGCATTGTCTGAAGTTGAATTTGAAAGAATTGAAATGCGTGCCCGATAAAGGGTTAAAAAAATTGTGGAAATGATATTTGATTAAAAAGGAATGCAATCTCATACAGTGCTGCACAGTACAAGCCAACAACACAAGGAACAGAATCTTCAACCTTCAAAGTACCTCTTTTCTGTGCTGCAATGACCAGAAGGGGAATAGAAAATATTCATTAGTTACTTTGCATGATTAAAGACCGCAAGTTGGACCCTTGGAACCCAAATAATTCGGCTAAACCTTGCCCCCCGACCCCCTAAAAAAAAATCCTAAAACTAATACTCACTCCCTAACCTTAGTTCGACCGTTCTTGTATATGCATTGAGAGTCTAAAATCGAAACAATTTGCTGCCTACTTGCTGGCCAGATGAACTTTGGGGGTGACGCCAAACTCTCCGAAAAGTGTAACAAACACATTGGCATCAGTCCCGGCTCCCTTGACGTCGCCGGTGACGGTGACCACCTCGTAGACTAGAACCAGAGGAAGAGAATTTAGTTTTCCAACTGGACCTCCCCTTTTGTCCCCAGATGTTTTTGTTTTTTTTTTTACCTTTGAGGCTTTTTGGGATTAAGCTCAACATAAATAAATTCCACTTGACTCACCTTTCTTCTTGTAGTAGACGTCCTCATAGCCGTCGGATGAGTCTGTGTGGTAGTTCAGCAGCTCGCTCTGATAGATTGCGGCGTAGTCGACATGCTTGTTTTTGGACTTCTTCACTTTTTTCTTTTTATCCTCGTCATTTTCGCCCGATCCCTTCTTGGCTTTCTTCTTCTTTTTTTTGGAGTCGTCGTCCTCCTCCTCCTCCGCAGGTTCACCTCCCTCATCGTGGGATCCTTTCTTCTTCTTCTTCTTGCCGTCTTTGCTCTTGGTCTTCTTCTCAGCGTCCGTTTCGTCTGGGTTCTCCACGGAGGGTTTTTTCTTTTTCTTCTTCTTGTCCTCCTTCGTCACCTCGCTCGCGTCTTCTTTGGCGGTTGGGTCGTTGTTGTTCTGCTCACCTTCCGCCTTCTCAATCTCCATTTTTTTCTTCTTTTTGTCTTTTTCCCCTTTCTCGCCCCTGTTGTCAGAACGCTCGGAACTCTTGTCCTTCTTGCGAGTCTTCTCACCTTTGCCGCTCCTCTTCTTCAACTCGGGCGCTTCGTCCACTTCCTCATCCACCTCTTCGCTTTCTTCTAATAATCTCGAATGTTTCTGTTTGGATGGCATCTTTTCCTTCGCGCTCTTAACTCATTCACTCCCAAAGACGTTTTTAAACGTCTTTTCAGACTTGGTCCAGAATTGGCTGCTACTGAATGAGTTAAGAGTGAGCCAAGGTTTCGACGGAGCCGGGGCAAATCATTTTCAACCCCTGACTGCTGGGAAGTTCTGCTTCTGAGTCCTTCCGGAGCAAACCAACGACAAACTTTAGGCATCACTCATGAAAAATTAGCCGCCTTGGCACGTGACCGTCGGGGAGAAAGCCGTGTGAAAAAGGAGCCTTGCACAGAGATAACTTATCCTCACATTCCATTATTCATGGCGTCAGGATCGCTTTACGGGACAGGGGTGTCTCGCTTTTTACCTGCGCTTACGCACCCACCGTACATGAACACTGAACAGGAACTGCGGCGACCTTTCCTTTCTAAATAGACGTAAATCAACAGTCGGTCTCCCTTGCTCGGGCGCTCACACGTCCCCGGAAGTAATTTTCAAAGACGATGTAGTTTGAGATTCCTATCCTTCCATCACTTTGGTCCAGAACTAGGGCGTGCTGGTCGCCATTCAACTGTAGGACACAAAATAGACCCCACAAAAATCATTTACGTTCACCCCTGTGGGTTATATTGAGCTTTCCATCAACCCAATATGCAAGGGAATATTTATTTTTTAAAGCAGAGCATCTACCGTTTGGCTCAAATGTTATCAAATGACCAGGAATGGTTGCCGGTTAATTTGTAGAGTAGCATATACATCCCAAACGGGAATTGTATGCTAATGCCCAGCCGTGAATTTTCTTACATAACCCACCAGGTCATCATCCACCCAATTGACAGATAGTTGCGAAATATCAGTCAAACTGTAATAATAGGGAGAAGTGTACAAGAAGACAAAAAGTCAAACCAGTTTATTGACAAACACGTTTCCGCACTGCCACGCGCCGCTGATGCAGAGTGGTCCCGGTGTTTTTACTCCCAGTCTCATTTCCAACAGTCTTTTAAAAATAGTGGCGCATAAGACGTATTTCGTTGGCAAATGACGACATCGGCGACAGGCGACAGCGGACCGATCGGAAAGAAGTGCGACGGAGCGCCGCCTCAGTACGATCTGCTTCCACTAATCGGACGATCTCTTGGATGAAAAGGTTTCCGTGAGTGTAAACTTAAATTCAGTGAGCACTGAAGCAGGCACACGCAAAAGCTTGATCATGCACGAGTATGGAGTGAAGTATACACAGCGAGGAGAATTCGAGGAGTCCAAGCGTGTCTCTTTGATTGATTCGAGGGACGAACTCGGGGAATCCAGATGAGAAGTGCGTATCGGACGGAGAGAATGGAATGTCCTAAGGCAGCATAGTTAATCATTGGCGGATTACTGTCAATCAAACAAAAATGTAATCCCATCGTTGCCTGCCGTTGCGCAGCTAGAGGACATTTCCCGGTAAGGCCACCGTAAAAGGCCAATTTTAAATGTTCACCCTGTCAATGTGGGGGAACAATCAAATACAAAAGTAGACAACCGGATGCTGCTTTTGGATTTTTTTTTTGTGGTTTTGTTTTTTATACAACATGGAAGAAAGGTGCCACGCACGCACGCTCGCCGTGTTTGGACGAGTACAGCAACGAGTAGAAAAAAAAAATCCAACCTGTACAGCGGAGCCACTAGAAAACATCACAGCAAACGACATCAACATCAAGAAGACCACATGAAAACCACAGTGAATAACAAGCTTCAAATCGGTCTGAAATGACATCCGTTTAAAGGCAGAAACCTTCGGCGGAACCTCCAAAGTTTTCCTCGGCTCAGCGAAAATCAGATGATGCATGATGTTGACACAAGAGGATGGCAAGAGAGGGAAAAAAAAAAGTTCAGGTCAGTGTTCACGACTCTACCAGAGGAAAGCGAGAGTGAAGCGTAGCGGTGGCAGTACGATGGTCTGTGGCTGCTTTGCTACCTCAGGACAAGGACAACTTGCTATGATTGATTGGACAATGATATCTGCTGTCTACAAGGAAATCTTGAAGGAGAACATCCAGCACAACCTCGGGCTGAACACGCTCAAGACTGTAGAGATGATCGTGGACTTCAGGAAACTTCTCCTCAGTTGCCCCTCACACTATCCAACTGCCCTGTGTCAACCGTCGAGACCTTCAAGTTCCTGGGAATCACAGTCTCCCAGGACATGAAGTGGGAAGTCAACACCATCTCCATCCTGAAAAGGGCCCGGCAGCGGATGTACTTCCTGAGGCTGCTGAGGAAGCATGGCCTGCCACAGGAGGTGCTACGACAGTTCTACACGGCAGTCATCGAATCAATCCTGTGTTCTTCCATCACGGTTTGGTTTGGGGCCGCCACAAAAAAGGACAAAATCCGACTTCAACGGACAGTTAGGACGGCAGAAAAAATCGTTGGCACCGCCCTACCCGCTCTTGAGGACTTGCACGCTGCAAGAATCAAGACAAGGGCACGGAAAATCCTCCTGGATCCCCCGCACCCTGCCCACCACCTTTTTCAGCCACTCCCCTCAGGCAGACGCTACAGATCCATGCGCACCAAATCCAGCAGACACTTAAACAGCTTCTTCCCTCTAGCCATTAACTCCTTAAACAGTCACTGACATAGTCACTCTTCTTGCACCACAAAATGGTACTACAAAACTACTGGTTACTCTAAAATGGTTCATTTAAGGTTCAATGATTTTGTTGTTTACGATGATACTAGTGCAGCGTGTTATACCGCAGACAAATTCCTTGTGTGTTCTACATACTTGGCCAATAAAGATGATTCTGATTCTGATTCTGAGCAAACACTCTGTACCCCCCCACCCCCAATTCAAGCACTCTCTGATCATGCAGCAGGACAACGAATGTGATACACACGAGCAAGTCCACTTCTGAATGACTAAAAAAACGAAATCAAGGTTTTGGAGTGGCCCTCTCACTAACCCTACGCTTAGTGCAGGTCCACCATAGTACACCTTTAAAAAATAAATGAATACCATTTATAAATTCGCATCATTTCTTCTGGGAACATATTGAAACGTGCCATTCTACTTTGGAGGTTCCACCGCAGTGAGATTCTTGCACTTTGAGAAAACCGCCACTTCGTTACGCGTTTTCACGTGCACGGCCCCGTGTGCACGCGCACGATACCGCGGGCGTGCATGTGAATGAAGTTGAAGATCTCGTGCGGCATGGCGTGGAAGCCCGGTCGCGGCTTCACGTTGTCGTAGTAGTGATGCGTGACGAAGATGCCCGACGGGTTCACGGGGAAGGCCCAGAAGCCGTAAAGGTGCACCTCTTCGCACAACTCCAGGGCGGCGGTGACCAGCATAAGGCCGCTGCTGAGGCGTTTGGCCCTCACGCCCTGCACCGCCCAGAAGCGCTGCACGTTGAGCAGGTACTGCGGGTGGAAGAAGAAGACGCCGCGCTGCGAGTCAAAGTCATCCAGCATGTACTTGACCCGGAAGGACACGTCCGTGTTGCGCGTGTTGTAGAACGCCGGGAGGACCACTGACGAATTCTCGTAGTTCTGTAGGACGTCATAGAAGGGACGCCGCCATTTCTCCAGCTTCTGGAACCTAAAAGACGAAATAGGTGTGGGACGACGGGCGGGATTGGCTTTCGGGAAGATGGAGCGTACCTTTCGGTGATGATGCTGGGATTCACGGTTACCAGGTCCGTTTTTGTGCCGACATCAGATGAGTATTTCTCGCTGATTGGCGGTATATTGCATCTAGGACAAAAGATTAAGACTTTATCAACTCCACTTTATTTGTTGAGAACTTTAAAAATAAGGCAGGACTTTCTATCAACAATTCACATACCCCCCACCGAAAAAAATCTAAGAGCATTGTTTTGATCAATGTCTTTCATTGATATTCTGGCACCCAATATAAAGTTTTAAACAATTCAAGTATTAGCTATTGTATTTTTAAAATGCAATCGAATAATACTTTCTACTACCGAAGTATAATATGAAGAGAATATATCAGAGCCATTGTAAGACGGCTTGGAATATTTCACGTCAGCTGGAAAGTAAGATTGGAAACTTTTAATTGGAAATGTGTTATCTGTGCAACATACGAGGGAAATTGGGAGTGCTTGTGAAATGGCCGGATGAGATGACAGATGATTCCCCCTCCCCCGCTTACCTGAACACAAAATCTGCCGAGTCGATGTCCTTTCCGCAGTTACTGTTCTTGATGATGCCGCCGTTTCCGATCACGGCGCATTTCTTGTACTGGGATTTGGAATATGGCATATCCTAGAAAGCACAAGTGACAAAAGTAGTATCACTCAATGTACGGATTCTTGTGTTAAAAAAGAAAATATTAAAAAAAAAACGAAGAATCATAATAAACTAATATAATATGTTATTACATTATAATAATAATAGCAATAATTACTAATTCAATAAGCCTACTGTAGAAAAAGACTTTTTTTTTGTTGCTGTCGGTTTTATACAGTCGAACCTCATTACAACGCACCTCATACGTTGTAATTGTCGTTCATCGTAACCATTTCCAATAAAATGGCCGCCAAGTACGATGTATAATTTCGTATGAAAATTTATAGATGTAAAAACATGAAAACGTAATAAAGTATCATCCAGTTCAGGTTATACTGTTCAAAACAGGGGAACCAGATTGAATCGTAATCCCACTGAGTCGAACGAAATCGAATCGTTGCACTTTCAAATCGAACGGTCCTTGAATCGTTTCGCACCCCCCGAATTGAAAACCGTCCTTTCAAATACAGATAAAGTGCTCCTTCCCATTACGAGCCAGTGCTTAATCTGCATCCAGCATAGGACTCACATCCGGGAACATCTTGAAGACTTCAGTGGTGATGGGAAGTATGCCGCTGGTGTCCACCTCATACCTCAGTTTCGTTCCGGCGGGGGTGTTCCTTTTGGTGGTGAACAGGAAAGAAGGAGCGTTGCAGCAGCGAGACAACGACATTCTGGAACAAACCAAGAATCATTGCTTCAGGTGGGGAGACTGTTTGTTGGGCTGCATTTGTGCTTATTTGTGCAAAGGTTCTGGGCCGTTGGCCTCAATTGGTTGCATATTTTACAAAGGTGATGCTTACTTGAAGTTGCTGGTCTCCTTCTTGTTCTGCTCCCACTTACACACCTGCAGGTTTCGCCATCTCTCAAACAGATCAGAGGTTTTGACCCTGGCAGACAGGCAGAGAGACTTGTGGAATGAAGAAGGATAGCCATGACCGTGTATTTTCCGATTATTGTTTCTACAAAGTGCGGGGGGGAATCGAAGAGAAACAACACAAAGCAAACTTGATTAAAAAAAAAACAAAACGCCGGCAACAGACGAGAGATGTGGTGGGTGGGGAGCAAAAAAATGGAGCAGATTGCACTGCCGAAAACGGCGGCTACATCTAGTGCGGCTGTAAATAGATTGTCCTTGAACTGACATTTGCTGGTAGATGAATATGAAACTTTGCTCGGAGCCTGTAAAACAATTTACTTGACAGTAATGCCTGATTCAAGATCTGGGAAGGATGCCTTATTACGCGGTGATGCGAACCTTTTTGAATACGCACCGGAGAATATGATGTGCCATTTAATGGTAGTTCCTGTCTTTAAAAAAGGGCTTTAGACCTGTCTCTGGATCACCAAAAAAGAAAAAAGTGTCAAATATAGATAGTTGTGTCTTCAAATTGTGCAAAAACACTGTATATTTCCCCAGTGTGGGACAAATAAAGGATATCTTAATCTTAATCGTAATGTTTTAATGGATTTATCTTGAGACGTTTTCTACTTTGTGGTGTTGTTCCCTCACCCGTTGACTTTTTCGGTATTTCACCACATTTTTGTTAACAAAAGGAAATGATTTGAATCTTATCTGACTAGTGTGATAGCATTTAAGTAACACTTAACAGTGCCGGGTGAAAATGCAGTCCACAGCGTTAGCTAGTTATGGTAGCAGCCACATGCTTGTCAATTGTGAGCTTAAATAAGTTCATGTTCAGTGTTATATTTCTGAATGTATCCCTAAATTATTGTTTTCTACTCGTTTTGTATCCATGTTTGGCACTAATGACCAGTATTTGATTGGGTTATTTGACCAGATGAGATCCAAACGAAAGAGGCAGACGCCGCGTTAGCTTCTCTGCTAGTTGCCACGCATTTGTCATTTGTGATCAAATGGTTAAATGTCTTTCCCATATGGTTAATTTTATTTGACTGTATATCAGTTAATCAGTTAAAAGACCAACTTTTTTTGACCAAAAGACAGATTTTGAGTCCACTTGAGTCCGTGTGCTTTCCGCTGTTTGGTAACAAAGAGCACCGAGTGAAGCTCGAGACTGCTTTGTTAGCGTCTCATACAAGCCGCGTGGGATAGAAAAAAAAGTTTTAGTCCTCCTGTTTTTGTTTCCTTGACCAACTTTTTGTCATCAAAGGAATTTGATTTAGATCCAGTGAGTCTCATTTCTTTGTGACATTTGACAAAGAAGGAGCACAGAGAGACCATTCAGATTGTCGACCAACTTTTAGCAAAGGACTTTGATTTGGACCTCTTGTTTTGTATTGGACTAGTGAGCTTCTGCGGTGTACTGTTGTATGGACGTTAAAACATCACTCAAAACCATTCCTGGACAGTTTGGAAAGTTTTGAGGACAAATGGACTAAATGTCAATGGGAAAAGGTCCCACTGAAGCTGAATTATTGACGTTTTCAACAGTGTAACTCGACAATCGTCACAATCGACTCCAAAAAGAAATCTCCCAGAAGGCCATGAGAATTCACTCACATTGTCAGGACTTTGACATCCATAATCTCCTGTCTGATCTCTTTGCATGTTGTCGAGTTGTACTCAAAGGGCCCGTCATAGTTTCCCAAATACCTGAAGGGATCATGAATACACAGTCATTGGAACAAGTGGCAGAGAAAGTAGTGGTCGTAATCGACGGACAAAAACAATTGCACTGTGGAAAAGTGGAAGACTACTTTTCTCCCCCAATAACAATGTGCGATGCCAAATAACGTGACGATTATTTTGTGTGTGTAGTTTGTGATTTTTATATGCATCTCTCTATTCAAAACAGCCTGAAAGTGACGAGAGGAGTCGGTCTGCTGATTGTGAGTATGACACTTGCAAATTCTATATGTGCCATAACAGCTGATTTAAATCATTTCATTGAATCAAAAGTATTGACACAATCTTGTTTTCAGTAACACCACCACTGCGCAGCTTTTTGTAAATTACCCGCACCGGCTTTAGGACAGTAAAAAGGTAAAACAAGTCATGTTTTATTTTTTAATCAACTTTCTGGCCAAAAAAAAAAACAATACAATACAAAATAAACGAACCCGATGTTGAAACGGAAACATTTAACCATCTTTTTGTGTGTTATTTTGTGTTTCTTGGGTGATATTGAAGCAGCGGCAACAATCATAATTGGATCGAGTTACATTCGCAGAATGACATGTGGATGGCTGATCGGCGGATGACGTCACTGCAACATGTCACATGGCTGCGCATGGTTTGCCAAATGCGACGGGAGTTTAGGGGAAGAAAAAAAAAGAAGAGGAGTTAAGATCTATAACAATGGAAGGGATGCATTGAAAGGAACAAGATGCAGGATAGAAATATCACACAACTCAACGCTGAAACCGGTTTGTCCATTTTCAAGCCTGGTATTTGCACAAATAAATAAATTACATAGAAATTTGCGACAACAATTCCAAAGTATGTCAATTAGTGATCGGACTGGCGGGTTTTTTTTTTTCGTGGGTCATACATGAAAAATTTCTCCAGGATACATGCTTTTTTGGGTCCCCTAAAAAAATGTGATTCATTCGTCAAAAGAATAATGATGAAAACATATTACAAGAGGGCCTCATAACAATAATAGGGAGGGGGAGTGGGGGGTACAAAAAAAATAGGCTTTTGAACCCAAGAGACAATGCAGATGTGAAGAAGGGAAGGCACGAGGAGTCCACATGGCATACACACGAGAGCTGTGCAGAACACGACACAAGGCGCTGGGAGGATGGTGTGCTACGTGGGGAAATAACGGGCGGCACATCGACAGGGCGGCTCTACCGGATTTTGGACCCGGTCGAGAATGGTGGGGATTCGAGGGGGGGAGATGGGTGGGGGTGGGGGTGGGGTTTAAGGGTCAAGGTGGACGTCATCATGCAAATCCGAAAGTGCAACCACCACACAGGGGGGGAAAAAAAGAACTTCTGTACCCTTCAGACCAATGAAAAAAGAAAAGGAAGGCATTCTCGGGGTTTCTGTGAATGTACTGGAAATGCCTTCAAACGGGCCTACCTGTGAGAGCGTTTGTTTTTCTTCTTAATATCGGCTAGGCAGGGTGTGACTATTACGGAGATCTGTGAATCTGGCTGAAAATGCTGACGGAAACATCTGTCAACATGCAGACAGGTTAGGAGTTAATCGTGTGATGTCGCCCCCCCACCCCTACCCCTCCCACCGCGACCCCCCCCCCCCCCCAATGTGGCTGACAACCTGCAGACAGCATAACAGAGAATGAAAAATATAGCAAATGTGCTGCGGTGCTTATCTGAGAAATTCTGCTGCTGGGGTCCAAGCATGCAAGGCTGGCTTTGAAAATGTGTGTGTGTGTGTGTGTGTGTGTGTGTGTGTGTGTCCGTGACCTCTCATTATAGCTCACTCTCTGTGCTCTCGAGAGGTGTGGTGCAATCTCGGGGGAACAGGGTACCTTTTCCTTCCATTTCTGGCAGGCTTCAGAGATCCGTCATCCGAGAAATTAACGGGACCGCTCCAATTTCCTGTCTCGTCCCCTTTGAGTCGACTAAACTGTTGCGCACTAGTAAGAAAATGAGTCAGTTTATTTGGGTGGATGTGTCCTCGATGTTTTTCCCGAGCCGTGCAGAGAATGGAAAACATCCAAAGTGTAGAAATGGTTCGCAAACATACACACAAGCACATTTTTTACACATTGAGCTCGAGCAGTTGTTTGTTTCGAGAAAACACTCTTCTGGATGTCAGGAGTGATTGTTCCTTCCTGATCTGCATGAAATATGATTTGGCATTAAAAAAAAAAACTATTATTGAGTCTTATGTTCAAATCGGTCAATTTTTGACCTGCATGAATTTTGTGGGTCGGAAACTATAGAAGACTAAAATTGTCGAAAAAGTGACGAATAAAACTCATTCAATGTTATTGATAGCCTGTCGACTGCAATTCGATGTACATTGTGAACCTAAACGCTCAAAAAATATTTTGTCTAGCCAGTACTAAAGATTTTTTCCAAAAAGTGTGACCAACTCAACCATGTCAAGTTGGTTTAGGAGTCATTTGTATGAATCATCAATTTGGATTAAATGGAACTATAATACTTTCTGGGTACGCATAACTTCAAAACACAAGTCGTGACTTAATAGAAGAATTGATTGATAAAGTTTTGTTTCTACTGTTTGAAATGTTTGAAAATGAATTTGGTTAGCGCGTGCTAAAATTAGTTTTCACTTTCAGAAGTGCCCCAGCAGATCGATCGCAACGAATCTCGGTAAGAATTTGATAATGGGTGTATACGCTACTCAAGAGTATATTCAAAGCCATCTCGGAATTACACTTGGACTTCAGAACTTCATTTTATTCACTTGATGCAGCTCAAGGGGCAGGTCCCGTTATAAGTCCATAACTCGCTGTGACCTCTACGGTCACCCATCACAAGAGGTCGATGACATCACACGCGCCCACATTAGTCGAGTCATCTCACTCTGGACTTCCAATCCACCCCCCGCCCCCCGCATCTTCCCCCAAGCGTGTGTGCAGACATACTGTAGCAAAATGGCTGCCGCTGAGCCCATTGCTTGTTGCCCCCCCACCCACCCACCCCCCTCCATTCCCCATCTGCCCAACTGCTAGAATTTCTTTCCGTTTCTCTCCGCAATGGGCCCAGCGCCATTATAACGTGCAGGATGCTTGAATTCATGAATCTCACCGCTGGGGAGGTTTTTGGATACCATGAATCCATCTTATTAACCAGCTTAAGGGGAGAGTGGCGTGGAGGGGTGCGGCGGGGGTGGATGGGAGAGGGGTAGCGTGTGTGTGTGTGTGTGTGTGTGTGTGTGTGTGTGTGTGTGTGTGGTCTCTTATTGGGGACTGCAGCACATTATGTTGGTTCAGAGTAAACATAAGAAGTGTCACTTCTCTGGGATGTGGCCTTTGTTCATTTGTTTGGGGTTCTTTTCAACATCTGCTCGTCTCATAGCTGGAATTTATGCGCCGTATGCCGTGACGTAAAGAGATTATAGTGTTTGGGATTCGTAAAACTGTTTTATTTTATTGGGAGGTCCAAATGAGAAATGAACACAGGAATTGATTTATCTCGGGCTTAAAATCATCACTGATGAAAGGCGCAAATTCCCCCCAAAAAAATTATAATAAATCAAAGATTAACTCGGGGGGTGGGGGGGGATTACCATACACGGCTGCTGAAGCAGCGTGTGTATGATATGAATGTGATGCTTGATCATCATCAAAAGAAACTCTGGGGGGGGGGGGGGGGGGGAAGAGGGGAAAACGAATAGATGGTCAATTGCTATTGTTCTCTTCCGGCCATTAAGCTTTTCACCTCCCTGAAGAAGACATCCATGAAGCATTCAAGCATTGATGCAAATGTGTTCAATGTGAAACGGCACTTACCTCTTAATGTAGTTTTTCCCATAGAGAATTTGCTGTAACAGAGTCACCAGTCCAAAGGCGCAAATAAACATGAAACAAAGGGAGCGATTGCCCAGGATGTCTTTACCCGACGACGGGTCTGTGTATCCGATCCTGCGGCGCAGCATCCGGGGCTGACGCTGACACCCTGCTCGGTGTCTCTCTCCGCCGATGCTGCATTCAGGACCGGGAGGCGCGCGCAAGTCTCGTTGGCCCAAACGGACCGCGCATCGTCCATCAGCCTCCTCACGGGGATGCTAAGCTACCTCGCTCGTTCCCAAACGGGAAAAATCGCGACATCAGATGAGGAGGCATCTCCACAGGACGAGGGGCAAAGGAGGGGAGGGGCGCAGATGGCGCAAAGGGAGGAAAATGCTAAATGGCATTAAATCAGAAAAAAAGATCATGAGCCTTATTAGGGCCAATTGGGCGACGCTAAAGAGAAATGCAGTTAAATTCTTGTCTGGATAAGAAGGTAAACACACGCACACACCTTGTGTGTGTGTGTCATTTCCAAAATGAGAATTGCCGCTTGACGACAATCTTGGAAGGAGGATGCGCTTTTCTTTTTTTTCTGTTATTTAACCTCCAGTAGTCACTAGAGGGCGCCCTTTGTCCATTCACGCATGTGCTCTATTTTTTCATTTATTTATTTATTTATTTATTTGTCACCACAACAAGGTCATTTTCTGCCTACTTCAAGGACAAAGTAAATGGGGACTCCTGGGCGGGAGTTGCATTTTTGTGTAAATTATTTATTTTTGTCTGTGGATTAAAAAAAATCCACAGAGATAAATAAGTGATAAAGTCTAGTTTGCACGTTGGCCTCACAGTGCAGAGATGCAGGGTTCAATTCCGGCTCTGGGCTTCCTGTGTAGAGTTTGCATGTTCTCCTCGTGCTTGTGTGGGATTTCTCTGGGTACTTCAATTTCCTCCCAGATTTCAAAAACATGCATGATAGGTTAATGGACCAGATTAAATTGTCCCATGAGTGTGATTGTGAGTGCGAATGGTTTTCTGTCTATGTGCGCCCTGTGATTGGCTGGCAACCAGTTCAGGGTGTACCCCGCCTACTGCCCGAAGACAGTTGGGATGGGTTCCAGCACGCCCCACGACCCTTGTGATGAAAAGCAGATCAGAAAATTGATGGATGAATGTTTAGTGTGCCCCCCACTGGCCAGATATGGCTACTGCATTTAGAGATGTGCAGTCCTTGATAGGGTCAAAGGTTAAAAGCAAGATGGCCGCCTTAAGTCAGGTGTGTGGACAATGAGCTCGGCATGCAAGCAAGCCTCTTTGGTTAGGTAAGGGTTTTCAAAGTATTATCTGAAAGCATTTTTGACATTTTACATTATTTCAAGCTTGAAAGATCAGTATAGTTTATTCATTGTCACCTCAACTACCTATTCAACATCCACAGCTTGTCTCCTGATCTCCTCGCCTGAACAAACAAATGGTGAGTGAATGAATTGAAGCCTTGTTGACACCTGTACATGCCCTTTGACTTATGAAGTGACATTTTTGGGGTGAGGGGATATGGCCGTATTTTGTCCATGTATTACCTCAGATTGCATTTTGGTGATGACCGAGAATGGTCAGTCACTTCGAAAGTACAGTAACTTGACTTTTTGTGAAAAGGATTTGCAAGGTAAATGATTATTTGGGTAGTTAACATTTTGGCCAGGGCTCAGTTCCTATTGTATTACTTTCTGACCCTTGAGCTGAAATTGTTGTGCAGTGAAGTGGCACAGCTTTATTGTTTATTATAGAAATGGCCAGTTGCATTTCCTGGATACAGTAGAAAATGGATATCAAATGCCATTAACACCCCATTTCAAACGTTGCGATAAAAATATGAGACCAAGATAAACCATTTCAAAATTTTATTGACCTATAACCTGTACAACTTATTAAGAGAATAAAAATGTTTCACAGAGCAGAAAAACAACCAAGACAACGTGGATGCACAATTGTGCACTCTCCATAACAAATATTCAAACTTGTGCTATTTGGGAATGAGCACACATCTGTTACCATTTAAAGTGATTCTGATGAACCCCAAATAAATCTCCTATGTTCTAGAAGGCATGACTTCCTGATAACATGGTTGTTCATTCCAGAGTTTGTTTTTTTTAATCAGCCGAGCATTCGTGTCTCAGTTAGTGAAATATAGACGTCACCGGTCGGTCACTGGCTGCGGCAATTGCAATTCCTGAGGTGTCGCCGTGGCGACAGCAGAGGTTTCTACCGCTTCCGCCGCCTTGGCGTTCTCAGCGGCCTTGCTCTCGATCTCGTCCATCCGCCGCTGCATCATGCGAGGCATCAGCTGCACATAGGTTCCCATCAGGCGATGGTTGGAGCGGATCAGCTTCCCCGCGCAGTTGTCCACGCAGCGCTCCTATACAATCACACTCGTCAATATCGGCCGAGTATGTTGATACACAAAGGTTTGTAATTGGGGTTAGTGCCTCACCCTGGTGTATTTTGTTTTTTTAGGCCAATACTTGGTAGAGTTAAAATTGGAATCGTAGTACCTCTACACTGTATGTCTGTGAGTAGTGTTGTAGGGTGAGTGGATAGAGACGGTCTTCCGAATCCTTACCTCATCCATAGTTAGGTTCCTGTAGTTGAAGTTACTAGTGCAGTGTTGGAAGCAGTTCTCCGTCATGCGGTTGTACACAAGAAGGAAATCACGGAGCTGCAAGTGAACAAAGACTACCCTTACTTCTGTCTCAATGCTTACAACGATAAAGACCGTAGTAAAAGGAATAACATTCGACTTTAGTGACTAATTATTTCATTAACAAATTAATTGGAAAAAAATAACATCGTTATATTAGCAGTTTGTGTTTGGCATAAGGATTAAATAAGGATTAACCTTTATTTATTTCTTATTTACGATGACAAACTGACAATTCGCCCACCTAGCAAGAATGACTTACGTTTCTCAGCTGCTGGTCGGCATCCATCGTGCTCGTCTCATGCAATAATCTTATTGACTTCTTGAGGACAGCATGTGATTGTTGTACGTTTTATATGAACACAAAAATTACAACTGAGGTCATTAAAAGCTATACTGAGAGAGGCGATTGTAGTTCAGCCATCAGGGACGGTGCGACTTTCATTCGGCGCCGTTTGTGAGCTTCCGTTATTTTCTTCTTCGTGGTGTTTGGGGGCTGATTGGATGAAGAATTGGCGATTACCGCCATCTACAGGTCAATATGTGATAATTGCAGGTTGAACGTTTAACTTTTTTTTTTTTTAGATTTTAAAAGCAGTAACATTGGCTGATCAAAACAGGCACACAATTAATCAGTAAGGTCATAATTATGTTTTGAACTTTCCAAGGTGGCTACTGATTGAGTTTTTGCATCCTGCTGAAAATACATATTTTCAGCAGGATGCTCAGGCTTGCAAACGTTCAAAAAAATGTGGATGTCCCCAAAAGTTGATTAATTTGAAGGACTTAAATAAGCGCGAGAATTTAATTTGAAGCATTTACAAGGTCGTGTGTACTGCAGTGTTATTTATTCATGTCAAGAAAGAGGGTTTATTAGAAAATGGCACACGTGTAAACATCGGCTTGGCTGGTATGCATCATTCGGCTCCTTCTGTGCCGACTGCAGCCACCGCCGCCACGTAGTAAGGTCCTTCTCTCAGGTAGCTCTTGAGTGAGATGTAATTCTGGCTGCCAAGTATCTCCGCTGCGCTGGACGAACTCAAGAGGGAGCCCACCAGCTCAAACTTGGCATCTTTGGCCTCCTTGCTTTGACCAGTAGAACGATCCAGGATGAATTCCATAAAACCAGGCGTGCTCACCATCAACCTCTGACCCCACGGTTGAGCGGCGACAGCCTGGTAGACAAAAGGCAGTCGCTAAGCAAAAATTCACCTAATTGTGTGTTGTGCTCTTCTATAAAACATGCCTTGTAAAGTTAGAGCCTACTTTTATCGTTTTTTTTCTTTTTTAATAATAAGCACTGAAATTGTGGAATGGAACACTTGAATTTCAATATATTAAATCACGCTCACAAAGACAATTGCTAATATCACGACTGGAAAAATATCCACCCTGATCCTCAAGTCGGTGCCTATTTATTGTAACTGATGATGGACTTATAAAGGCACTTACAGAGAAGACTCGTAAGGCACTGCAATGCAGCTCCTGGAAGGGCTGAGTGCTGATGTTGCGAATCATGTCAATGGGCTGCTTGGACAAAAGGTGGAACCAGGACTCAGTCAGCGCCAGCAGGTCTTCGGTCTGCTGCTCTGGCTTGGGGGGGAGAATTAACATTGCCAAAGTCTCCCCAATCTAAAACTTCCTTTAGGCCAAACATACCTGCAGAGTAAGGAGATGTGAAATGGCCTCCAAACAGCGCACACGGAGCTCGGTAGCACCAGTGCTGGCAATCTGGCTCATCCTGAACATTACCGACTTAAAGTCGTCACCTGAAGTCAGACAGAGAATTAAGTATCGTGTACACCATTGAACCTCCCATGTTCACATGTAGTGATAACTGAGCAGATTTGAGCATTTTTCGCATCTTCAAACTCAGCCAGGGCCCGACTGAAGGTCATCTCTAAGCGATTATACCAGCACGATGCTGCCACTCACAGATCTGTTTTGGTACTACAAAAAAAAAACGGTAATTGATGAGCAATCAACCCCACCTGTTTTGTGCAGCACTTGCTTCCCTTCCACATTAGAGCCCAACAGTCCCAACGTGTCCAGAGCCACGCCGACCAACACGGGATCCGTGTCCAGGGCCATCTCAAACACTTTGTTCCGGAAGACCGGGTAGTCTTCGCACACCTGCTGCGGACCTTGCATGGATGAGAGCACGCCGAAAAACTTCACGAGACCTGAAGAGAGCATCGGGCAATCAGGCACGCAGTCTTCCCATACAACACGAAGTATTCTAAAGGGGAGTATTTGGTTACCGGGGAGATACAAGGAAGAGAAAGGATCCATATCTGAGTCTGTCATCATCTTGGCAATCTTGTTCATGACACTCTGATCGTATAAGTACTTGCGGCCATGCTCAGTTTGAGCAATAGTCTTCACCATCTCAATGGCCGTGGCCCTAAAAAGTAATTCCAACCTCAATTATTTTAATCCGCAAAACGACTCGGAAGATATACATTGCAAATAAATCACCTTAAAGGATTTGATGGAAAAGTGACTCCCCCTGCCCTCCCCCATGTGCCTTTATTACCTGATTAAAACATCATCTCCTGTTAATTCTCCAATAAGCTGATTTATGATGTCGCTGCAGGCATGAAAACCAAGTGAACAAGAGGATTCCGACAAGATCTCCACAACCAGCTGGGAACAAAAAGCAAATCGAAATCAAACGAAACATTTTGACAGGTAATTGTTATCCTCGTACATACGATAGAGCTGGGGTCATCACCGTGGTGCCAACAGATACCACATAGCCCCCAAGAAACACGTGAGTAGCCTGTGGGCCTGTTCCAAAAATAGCTCAAGTTCATGGGCCAATGTGATTTTTCAAGGAATGTTGTACAAGTGATGAGCATGAAAATGTGAAAGGGGAGTGATTTTTTTTTTTTTTTGGTGATACTTGATGTGAAGCGTTTCAAAACCACTCATCTATAATATTGGACTTTATTAAAATCACAGTACAATATAATAGAATGTAAGTATTGAAACAGTTTGCGCAACACGATTAATATACGGTACTGTAGATTACGGCGACTGTGTGCAACTTGACCACCGGGGGCAGTATACTGTAATACAGTCGTTTAGACACAAATGAGGAAGTGTTTCATATTTTAGTGAGTGAGCTGGTGTTAATTTTAGTTGTTCGCAGAGTGTAAAGAAT
Source organism: Hippocampus zosterae (assembly GCF_025434085.1). Lineage (NCBI taxonomy): Eukaryota > Metazoa > Chordata > Actinopteri > Syngnathiformes > Syngnathidae > Hippocampus > Hippocampus zosterae. The sequence goes on from NC_067468.1 coordinate 10,769,524, forward strand.
ACAAGTTTTGATTGCGCTAATGAAACCATTGATCATCTATTTGGCGTCAAATTCAGTAGGGGATCAAATCATCATTTTCTGCATATACGGTACCTCATAGACTCTGTATCGGATGACGTCGCTCACGGTCAACACGTCCTTCAGAACGTTCACCAAGTCGCTGAGAATAAGTTTGTTCACACCGGTTTGGGTACGACCTAGCTTGGACAGGGACTGGATGGCCTGCATGGATTAGTTTGTGTTAGATAGTATCAATACGTTACATTGGAGGCAAACTGCAAAGTGGCCGCTTACCTGTTTCGCCACCATCATGTTCTCAGCCGCAATGGAGCGCATTACAGTTACAATAATGTCGCAACTGTTGAGGATTTCCACCGTGGCATCGGGGTGCTCTGCCATCCTACCCACCTGACAAGAAACGAAGACGACAGGTTAGGTGTCTGAAGTTGGCGATTTGTGCTGCAAATTGCTCAGGTTCAAAGTGACCCCTTCTGACAATAATAAAATTATCCTATGTTATTTTTATTCAAGCTGAAATGTAATGGTTTTTCCTTAAGCGACCCCAAAAACACAAATATTTTCAAAAATCATGATTTTGTAGAGGTGCTACAAGAGGCTCTTCCAGGGGCTGGGGGGTATGAAACAGGCCAGAGAACTATTTGTTGTGATAGATTGATCGATAGAATTTATTTATATTGACCATGTTACTAGTCAATCTCAGCTCAGTCAGACAACTGGGTACTCAAAATGAATCTTAAAAGGAATAAAAAATATATATTTCTTTTGTGCGATTAATATTATCACTGTGCACTGTCTACAATCTGGTTACCTGAGTCAAAGTCAGTATCTTGACAGTGTCGTTGGGGTGCGTCAGACCTGCTTGCAGCTCAGCTCTGTAGTTCTGGACCACGTGCAGGGGGCTGCAGGCCATTAAGATGCGTTCGAGGATGTCCACGCACAGTTCAACCTGCTCCCTGTCAATGCAGAATTTGTCAGTCTTCTCAATACGAGTACCAATTGTCACGTTTTGATGACAACCATTATGGAAAGGACCACTAGCCATGAATGGCACTTCAATATTTATATAATTGCAATGACGGCAGCACAACGTCCAAAAACCATTTTAGGAAGATTTCATTAATATTTCAAACTGCACCATTGCTATTCTTGTTTTATAATGACATTGTGGTACAGTTACATCAAAGGTAACACGTCAGTCTTGGCTCATATTTCAATACATAATGACAATAATAAATAATTGCGCTGAATGTCAGAAAACCGACAAAGCCACATGATCGAAACAATAGACAGGCAGGGGAAAAATAGTTTCATACAAACCTTTCATTGGAGTTTAACAAAGAGAAGATCACTTCGAAGCGATGCCCGCTAACAAAGTCCCTCAAGTCGCACAAAGGTATGGATAAAAGTGCAGTTTTAAGACATTGAAGATCTTCAATCGGCTCTTCTGTGTTGGAAATTTCTTCCAGCAAACTCTCGATAGAGGCGGCCATTCTGTCTTCTGTTTACATGGACAGCATCGACCCTCCTTCTACATCGTTTTGTGGTAGACGATGCAAACACAAAGTAGCAATTATCGCCATCTGTTGACAGAATTCAATAACTGCATTTCCTTCCTGTTCAATAGCTACGAAAATAGTTTCTTTTATCGTCATTCTTAGCTCGGGAACAGATTGATTTTGCTTAAAACAAAGCGTTAAAATGTTCTTTGTCCTTGAAGAGTTCTTTGAACATCCGATGTTTTTCTTGAGGGCAAAAAAATCTTAAACATTTCTCTTTATGTTGCTTGTTTCTTTAAGAAATGTTTTCTTACCGTTGCAAAAAATTACTGCCTTCTTTTAGTCTGCTTTTTAACGTTGGTGGATTCTGCTGCTTAATTCATATTTCACAAACACAAGATTAATCACAATATCGTGTTTTGACGAGTGGGTGCCCATAAAACATACAATTTGTGAGTTGATTTCCTATTTAAACAGGGTACAGTATTTCTATACTGTATTGCGTCGGTTGTCCTGAAGGTAACCTCTGGAATGTGACTTATAAAAAGATGCTACAGTTTTCTGTGATTTGTAATAAAGTGTGAAACACAACTTTGTTGCAATAAAGACTGATTTATTAGCAGTATTTTTGTTTTAAAAAAAGACTTGGTTTAAAATAATATTGCCAGGATCAGTTTTCTAATATGCGCCTTTGAGAACTGGTTGTCGCATTTTCCCGCAAGTGTATGGACTTTAAATACATGATGTGTTTATTTTTGCCACTTCTGGTTAATAACGCGCTTGTCCAAGCGAGTAAAAACGAAAACAAAACAAATCACGGCGTCAGACTCCCGGCGAGGTTGCTTGCGCCTACGTGGCACACCGCGGTTGCAGAACCGTACAGGGTGAGCGGGGAGGAGGACCAGGCTGCTTGCTCCGATCTCGTCAAATCGCGGTGCATTGTGGGGCGGAGGCGGCCTTTCCTTATCGCTGCACAGAGCAGTAGTTCGGCTGCAGACACGACTTTTTTTTAAGTAAATAACGTCAACTCGGAAGGGAGTCTCAAGCAAGCATAGAAAAGGCCTCTGAAGTATATCGTATAAAGCTTTTATAATTGGTATTAAGCACCCGTTTGCTCGACAAACATGGGGCAGGAGGATCTCATGAGCACGGCCGAAGACGTGGCAGACCAGGCAAGTTGAATTATTAGCACACGCGAGCTAGCCCCTGATGCACCCTACTTTTTCCTTTCACTCGGTGAGAACAAAAAAATGACATGCTGATGCTTAAATACCTACTGACAAGCGTCCAGATTAACGACTCGCCCCCTTGTCGAGTAATTAGCATGACAAACCAGTTATGTTGCAATCCTCCCGTCGTGTGGTACTCTTCTTCCTCCACTTGCACTTCGTTTAAGTTAGAAGTTGTCGTTTGCCGTACAGCCAGGATGCAGACGGCGTCGGTATGTGGTCAAGGCGATAAAAGCCAGTTTCAAGAGGTACGAATTCTAGAATTCTAGCTCTTAATAACAATAATGCTACTGTACGCGATTTTCAAGTCACCCGGTTTATTTGAGCGATTTACAGGTTACAGTTGTTCCACTGACTCTTGGCTTAGTGGGCACCTTTTTCGGTGCTACATTTTTGAACGGTAAAACTACTCTCAAGGGGGCATACGTGTGTATTTATGAGGACTCATCATGTTTCACGTCTTAACGTCCAGAGCTGAAGCGAAAATTACAGTGGCGTTGACTTAACTCTGCTTATGTTACACTATTTTGTACATTTTATATTGTCCTACATGAAAAAGTAGACGGATGGGAATTTAAATAACAGCTTCCTAACAGGGGCAATTTAGTGGAAACATTTGGATTGGCTCCCATTTTGTCCATTCATGCCTCACGCTGTAGTCATGGAGGGACTTGTTGCAATCTGATTGGCTGGCAGGCCCTGTCTTTGCTGACGTGGATTTTGGAGTGGGCGGGGATACACGCTTGCGTCAGTGGACTGGAGTACTGGTAATGTTGCTTCTGGGTGAATTGAGTAAAATGAGTGCTTAAATTAATTTTATGAAGTAATATGTTATTATATTGATAAATACTATATTTTATTCGTAATCTAAAATAATACTTGTCTTAAACTTTCTCGTTAGGATGAGAAATGTCTTTACCTCAGGGCGCTAACTTATTTAGCCTACTTCAAGACTTTAGATGTTATAAATGTCTCTCAGACACAACATATTGGTGATGACTAATAGTGAAGCAGTGATGTCGTTATAATAACGTCCTAGGTGAAAATATAACATAATTAGGCCCTGGGCTGTCAGTTCACTCTGAAATGTAAATCGATGGGGTCAAACAAACATAGTGTCTCATAGCGGTTTTTTGGATTGTCTTGACGCATCGTAGTTCGGGTAGTGTGAGATACTCGACCATTGGTCGTGAGGCGTCTGGGATGCTTAACAACAACGAAAATCCGGCACGTCACAATTTTAGTTGGTCTTCCCGCATCGTGTGACATGTCCTATGTCGTCTGAATCTCAACGGAAGCATGCAACGATTGGGCAGGGTCTCGTAATTGTCCGCCTTTAATGTGACATCTTGCCTCGTCCAAGACAAAACAATACTTATCTGATAGCCTGACTGCACAAACGTCGTGAACAACAAAAAAGGTGTCTGGTTTGGCAAGGCCTTTCTCGTTCTAACGAGAAACATATCAGTTAGAGTTGTTAACTTTGACTTGTTGTCTTTTCAGCGTGCACAATGACAACTGTAGAAAATTCTACCCAAAAAGTATGGAGTAAATGGATCAGTAACTCTTGAATCAGATGACCTTGAATGTTTGAGGAAACAGACTGGACTGCACTTGCTAAAAACTGAACTCATCTAGACTCTGTCTCAGTAAATTATATGTATTTATATAACTTGTTCCCCAGCATGTGGCGTAATGACTGTAGCTGACAACCAGATTCCTCTGTTCGTGGTACTTAATTGCAGCCGCATAATTTGGCAGCGGAGAATTCTTTAAGCGCAACAAACCGGCCCGACATAAAGCAACCATTGTTGGTTGTCAAGGCTCCGTTAAGCAGTACGATCGAGTAACCTGTTATAATGACTTGCTCATTCTCTCTCATGTCTTTCCTGTTTTTATAGTTCCTGCGGGTGACAAAACAGTACTTGCCTCACCTGGCACGTCTGTGTCTCATTAGCACTTTCCTGGAGGACGGCATCCGCATGTGGTTCCAGTGGCATGACCAGCGGGACTACATCGATGCCACATGGAGCTGTGGCTACTTCCTGGCGACGTTATTCGTGCTCATTAATCTATTAGGCCAGCTCGGTGAGTGGATGGCGAAATCGTGCAAGAACGGAAAGTACGAGTTTACAAACGAGTTGCGCCGCAGAAGCTTCTTCGTAAGTTGCAGTTTTATCGGCTTTCAATTGTACTCCTTGGCACCTGTTGCCACTAGGCACGACCAATAACAAATTATTTATTGTATATATCTCAAAATAGTGAAGCCTGCTTGCTTCGTGCTGCGCGTTGTGTAGGCTGCGTTTTTTTCTGTAACGTACAAGCCGGGTGATCCACCGTTACGCGTTGTCGTTTTTTTAGGTTGGACTGAGGCGGCCGTCGCTGATTGGCCCTCATGTCACAAATAGTTGGGTTCTGCCAAAGTAGAATTTGAGCAGCTGTTTTGTTTGTTTTTTTTCATTATCTTGATTTAATAGTCATCTCGCAGAGCTAACGTGGCATCCGTGTACAGTCTTGATCTACTGTACGTACAAACGCATTTATTTCATCTTTTTCTCAAGAAAATAAGAATCCTATTGCACTGCACTGTCTTTCTAAACACCTTTGTCCTGTTGTGTCTCCTAACAGGCGGCTGCATCCTCATCCTCAGTAGAAATTTTGTACAGCATGCCTGCTTTGGATTATTTGGCATAATTGCGCTACAGGTGACAAATTCATCAGCGACATCAAATGTGAATGTGGAACAAAGTCATTGTATCTAATCTGAAATATGTTTTTTTTTAAATTTCCCACCAGACTATTGCCTATAGCATTTTATGGGATGTAAAATTTTTGATGAGGTAAGTCACCACACATTAATATCTATCGATGTATTTATTTATTTATTTTGTTGTTGTTGTAGTTTTTTGAGTTTTCCTCTTCCTCTTTAAGAAACCTGGCCTTAGGTGGTGGTCTCCTGTTGCTGCTAGCCGAGTCACGTTCAGAAGGGAAGAGCATGTTTGCCGGCGTGCCGTCAATGGGCGAGAGTTCGCCCAAACAGTACATGCAGCTGGGCGGCCGCATTCTGCTGGTTCTCATGTTCATGTCTCTGGTCCATTATGACACCAGCTTCTTCTCTGTGAGTACTCGCACAGCCTGCTAATTTCAATTACAAATATTCCCCTTTCTTTACGCAAGTAATATAGGGGCTCGTCAAAAATAATTAATTGTGTATATTCCTCTTTAAATGCTTTTGGAAAGTCGTCCGATGGCTCGTGGCAGCCTATCTGGGGCGCACTCACTTAGCGGCTAACTGCTAGCTGCAAGCCAATAATGCTGGGAGCAGGCGCCGCATTCTACAATGTTGCTCTAATTATTATTATTATTTTTTTTAGCCCAACCCCCTTGAACTTTTCCTCTGATTTGCAGATCCTGCAAAACCTGGTGGGCATCGCCCTCATCATCCTGGTGGCCATCGGCTTCAAGACCAAGCTGGCGGCGCTGACGCTCGTCTTGTGGCTGTTGGCAATGAACGTCTACTTCAACGCCTTCTGGACCATCCCTGCCTACAAGCCCATGCATGACTTCCTCAAGTATGACTTCTTCCAGACCACCTCTGTCATTGGAGGCCTGCTGCTGGTGGTGGCCCTTGGGCCCGGCGGCGTGTCCATGGACGAGAAAAAGAAAGAGTGGTAAGGAGAGGGGAAAAAAGCAAACGAATACTGTACACAGCACCACCGACCGGGACTCAGACACCCCCCAATCCCTCTTGCTCTGTCTGTTGGTTCACCTGGATACACAGGGTTTACTCTATATGTTATCAATTCTTTTTTTTTTTTTTTGGGCCAAACCATTACATGGTGATCAACCTTGTTTCTTTGTCATGCTTCTCCTTCGAACATGGTTGTATTCATTCTAAAGCAGTCTGCTATTCCCAACGATAAGAAAGTGAAATCGGCCCGTATATTTCAAGGTAAAATTCTTTTATTTGTCCTGTGAATAATTTAAGACAAACCTGTTGTATTGACGTCATCGTGGATAAGGATTTCCCCAACTTTTTGTCGACCTGAGAGTTGCAATGACTTTCCTCAAGATCCCAATTTTGCTAAATATGTTGTCAGTTTATTAATGATTAGGAACTCAGAGGTGAAACAAAAATGGCCTTATGTTATGAAAAAAGTTTTGCTTGTTTGATGACCCCTCCCCTCCCCAAAAATGTAGTCTTGACAATCAGGGGACACATTAAAATTTGAAGTTTGGGAACTCCTATTGCATGATGGACCTTCATACTTTGCAAAGAGGAGTAAAAGCAGTTAAGTTGGGGATGATGATCATGTCCATAGTGAGAATTGTGGGGGCACTTACTGTAATTGACTGTGACTTACTGGGACTCTCCAGGTGTCACGTCCTGCCTTGCATTCAGTTGTGTACCCTCAAGCCAAACAACTGACTGACAAGCCATGTTTGTCGTGCGGTTGTGTGGGGAGGGTTGACATGAAGTAAAAAAAAAAAAAGGCGAATTGCCATGCCCCATTGTAAAATCACATCATGATTGTTGAAGCCAGGACGCATTGCTTCTGTATCTCGAGTGAACTGTGTATAATGTAAGGGCAGGGTTTGGTGTTACAGGTGGGAGGTGGCTCTTGCTATGTTTTGTCGAATGCCATATTCTGCGATCTACAAACTCAAAGAGGACTAAGCAGATGTTTTTTTTCCTCTCTCTGCTTTGTGTTTTTTGCCTTAGTTACAGGAAAATAAAATATTGTATTGATTTTCAAAAGTTTATATTGTGTTTTTGTTTTTCAAATTTGGAGATTTATGGCAGAAAATAAAATTCTAAACCAATAAAATACAGAGTGACTGTACATCAAGACAAGCTCTTCAAATGGTTCCAAAAGACTGCAAATGTATTGACAGATGTGTCATGAAAATAAATCGAACCCCCAAACAAGCAATTACATCCACTTCAGTTACTCTGTGAATACATTTTTCACAAGTACACCACTCCCCAAAAAAGTTGTGTATATTCAACTTTCAAATGAAATTTTAGGGCGAACCTAAGATGCAATTTGGCCATATAAGTGACTGAGACATTAAACAACCACCTATTCAGTGTTTCACTACTTTGGTAGTTTTTCTCCTCCCCATCAAGGAGCTGAAAGAAAAATATTCATGAATATTGAATAACACAGGAGAAAAGTCTGTGCTCAAATTCACAGACTGTTTCCATGGGCCGCGTTTTCGGTCACGTGACGTCACTTCCACTGCGGCTCGCCCTCACGGTACTGTGTGTCCGAATCTACTTTAGCCCGTTCAAATTTGCTGTCGTCAATGTCGTCCATCGAGACAACATCAGAGGAGCGGCGTCCAATGACCGAGGATGTGAATTGTCTTTCAAGAAACCAGTGCGGTTGTCTTACGCCGGAACTGATGTCAGGTGGTCGAAAATGTTGCTTTCGAAGAATTCTACCTGTGAATTTGGACACAGCCAAAGACGAATTGGCCAGTAGGGACATGAAGGCACCAAATACGGCGCCCCTGAACGCTCTGCGTTAAGTTCATGGACGTACAATTTATCTAAATGGCCTAACAATGCCGCTTACAAGCCGTCGGGAGCAGTGAAGCCACCGACGGCCATTTTACGTTGCCACTTGTTATGCCTGAATAACTTGATAACATTGATTTGTCTGTTTTCACGTTTATTTTCCATACAGCTGTTGTGAAAGCGCTATATAAATCAGCATGTATTGTATTGTATTGTATTGTATCTCTACGGCTATTCTTTACCTGTCCATTTATATATACACGTATTTGAGGTAAAGTGAAATGAAACCTATGACGTAACCGAGAGGAGGACCAATAAAAAAGGAGTGATGGATGGAGCTAGCACGCGACTGCACTTCTCGCACAAGAGACAGGCTGACAGTCGGCAACCTCGCCTGAGAAAAAAAAATTGTGTGCCCGTGGCGAGTTTCACAGGTCATTTCTCGTAAGTATAATTTACATTTCTTAGAATTATATCCGAATTTCGTTGCCGTTTTGCCGGCTACCAGGCCGGCTGCTCTAAATTCGGCCAAGTGCATTTGATGACAACCGACGTCTCCGAAAATCTTGAATTGCACCAACAAGGTTTCATTTTAAACTAGACCTTGACAGTGGTGTAGTAGTGTATCCAATACCTTTCCTAAACTGAGATTAATTCTAAATTGTGCAACATAGCTTTGCTTCATTTTTAAAACGGGATGAAATAATTTTAAACTGTTTCACCAATCTTTTATAAGAGTTACCCTTAGATTAAATTGAACCTTGTTGGTACGCCCAATGTTTTTTAAACCCAGATTTTGGCTTTGTACTCTTGTTGTTTCTGCTGCTCACTACTTCAAAATCTAGCCAATACCAAATGTGACTGCTTTTCTTCATTTTTTAAGCCTGAAAAGGCTCGAGGCTAAAGGCAGGGTCATTTTCAATGTATACTGCGTGGGAAGATGAACAAACTAGATAAGTGAACCAGTCAAACCCGTTGATACCTTAAGTTTATACAAGAGAAAACACGTTGTATGCTCATATGGAAACTTTGACCTGGCACAAGCCACTTCAGTTTTTTTAAATCAAGTCCTCAAAGGTCCATACTAAATTTATGAACAAATAATGGTGCATTTCACCGTGTATTTTTAACGTTTGAAGACATTGAGGCTTGTTTCTCACATTTTCTTCAAAATTTGAGGAGTGGTTTAGGCCACACTTTTTTCCAATACAGTACCTCTTAACAAGCTTGTGCTAACAAGCTTCTAGCAAATTTGAGAGTCCTTTCGACTTTCTCTGTCACTGAAACTGCATTCTTATCTTATAGAAATCTAAATTGAGTTGCAAAGCATACTTTTGTGCTTTGTAAAGTACAAAGAAGAAACAAGACCAAAATTGGCCTAAAAATTTAAGAATATAGAAAATATTTTGTATCCTGGCCTTTACCCCTTCCATTTTCATCCACACCTCAAACACTAAAGAACATCTGAGGCACAAGGGAATATTCATGGTTGATTTTTACATGGGGTGACGACTGCTTTTCATTTTCAAGGAGGTTGTTAAGACACTGTGATGCATTCAAGTTACTTATTGACTCTGTTCACTAACCGTCTTTTCTCCACCAACACAGCTTACGAAAGAAACACATCACCATCATGGGTAAAGGTACAGTGGTTCTGGCCTACAGCGGTGGATTGGACACGTCCTGTATTCTTGTGTGGCTAATGGAGCAGGATTACGATGTCATTGCTTACATGGTACGGTTTGAAGTTTGCCTTGTATGCCTTTTCGTGCCATTTTCATCCAGTTGATCAATATGCTTGACTGGCACAGGCAACGGGGCTTCGGTGGTTTGTGCTGCTCATTTGTTAGTGCTACAATAGAATAAATAATGCCATTGCACCACATGTCAAGGCATTTGTGATCAGCACATTTCTCTTCTTTTCACTCTGGGTTTCAAAACAACAACTGCCTTTTGTTGCGCTCATTGGCCATTTACAGGAGAGCCGAACACAATTGTTCCTATAGAAAATACTGCTAAGTGAGTTGAGCAAGATTGCACACAAACGACAACGTTTTATTGAAATGTTGTGTACAGGTGTTCAATAAATGTCCAATGCTCATTTATTAAAAATGTGGTTGGGGGAATTAATTTTAATCTCTCATTTACCCCGTTTTTAAAAAATGATTATTATTTTAATAAACCATGCTTGCTTATTCTTATTGAATACTGTTTTCAGATATTTTTAGCCACGTTTGATCGAACAGTGAACGTGCTTTAATCGTAATCGTTTTCCGCAGCAGATGATAATCACTGAAAAGGAGTGCATTTGAATCACTGTAGTGTGTAATTGCGTTTCCCTTTCCCTTCTAGGCCAATATTGGACAAGATGAGGACTTCGAAGCTGCTCGTAAAAAGGCACAATGCCTTGGTGCCAAAAAGGTATATGAGAGCAATTATTACACAAAATACCAAAGCCAAAATAGGACTACTCTGAGGACTATGAGGTTTTTAATTTGTATAATTGACTTATTCTCCTGTCCAGGTCTTCATCGAAGACCTTCGCACCGAGTTCGTGGAGGACTTCATCCTGCCCGCAGTCCAGGCCAACGCCGTCTACGAGGACCGATACCTACTGGGCACCTCGCTGGCTCGGCCTTGCATCGCCAAGCGCCAGATTGAGATTGCGCGGCAGGAGGGAGCCGAGTACGTGGCGCATGGTGCCACGGGAAAGGTGAGCTCGTCGTTTGCATTCAGCGCAGTTTGGTTTGTCAGATTAGATCTGTCTTTTGCCATTACACGTGTCACAAATACAGTGTAAGGAAATGGAGAACAAATTTGGTAATTAACCACATTTGACAAAATGGGGTAATTATTTTTTTTTCTAGATTTGTCTAGATTGGTGGCTGCAGCACCAGGATAGCTAGATTGATAGATGCTTGATTTTGGTTAAACTACATGTGCACTTTCTAAATTTACATTCACATACAATTGTTTGTTCCTACCCTTAGGGCAATGACCAGATTCGTTTTGAGCTTGCTTTCTATGCCCTCTATCCGGAGGTTAAGGTGAGTCAGTTCACATGTCGGCGGCAGGGAGTCAGTAGAGGGGCCCGAAAAGCACACTCACCCACTTGTCAATATGTTCTTTGCAGGTTATTGCACCCTGGAGGCTTCCAGAATTCTACAACCGCTTCCGAGGGAGAACAGACCTGATGGAATACGCACAGGTATGATGGTGTAGCAAAAACATTTGGGCTTGTAGAGTATTCTACCCAGGCTGACTTGTACCCAATGTTATGGCCAACCAGATTGTCATGAGGCGGTTTGTACACTAGAGGGCGGTCATGACATGTACCACTACTTGGCTACCTTGTTGAGGATTTCATTTTTCAGCTGTTTCGGAAAGTTTTTATCTATAAAAACCATTGTTTATCAACCTGAGCTGTGTGTATTTTACATTAGAAAAACCTAACGAACCACCAAACAATACTGTTGCAAATTGTATGCAAAATGAAATAATTATATTTTTTATATCTGTGAACTCTTGGCCATTTTAGTTAAGCTAGGATTCTATTGTATCAATGACATGTGGATACATATGTTTTTTGTGCCTTCTTCCATCTTGTGGAAGAGCATTTAATCGTTTTGCCTCTCACACTATGTTCTTTTCTTTAAAAAAAATCTTACCATTTAAGTGAAATTGGGTCATTCCCTGCTGGCTAAAAAAATACATTGCTATAACCAAACAATTCTTCACAATGACATAATGTTACTAATTTAGCTAGATGGCTACTTTAACAGTATACAATGAATCTCCTCTGTTTCCATACATTTGTGGACTATGCATATCATGATGTGCATTTTCTGTTTAACAACAGAAACATGGCATTCCTGTGCCCGTCACTCCAAAGGCCCCCTGGAGTATGGACGCCAACCTTATGCATATAAGGTAGGCCAATTTAAAGGGGAAGTAATACATTTTATGCAGCCCTACTAGTCTAAGCACTGCATTATGTTTAGTATTGCGTGTGGAATATGAGTTAAGCAGTAAAATCCGCCCATTATCGGGCATCTGGGGGGGGGGGGGTCAGCCATTTTGTCATGTGCTGTCGACTGATAATGATCTCACACTTGCTCAGGGCTCAGCTTCAAAAAACAGGTGAGCCGTGATTGGGCCTTACCCTGAGCAACCGTGAGGTCATTTTCAGTGGAGAGAAAGTGGCTAAATGGCGGCCCCCTGAGATGGCAAAAAAAACCTGTGGATTTTACTGCTTCACTCATATTCCACAAACAGAACAGGTTACTGTCAAGAAAATTTCGGGTTGATATTCTTCTTTTTTTTTCTCTTTTATTGTGCATTGCATAGAATCCATTTCACTCAATATTAACATTGTGTCTTAACAGTTATGAGTCCGGTATCCTGGAAAACCCCAAGGTAAGCTCTATACTAAACGCATAATTAAAAAAAGAAAAAAACATACGCCGATTTTTATATATAGTTGTTTTTGGTTTTTGGAAACCTTTTCTTAAACATGGATAAGTTTTACTTCGATAACACAAAGCATGTCAGTTGTGTAGTGTCTCAGTCTGAACAGGAAGGGGCATTATGTGTGTGTAAAATAGGACATGCACTAGATCGGAGACAAAGAAGAGCATCGTCTGCTGGATTAAAAAAAAAGTACCTACCTAGATACCAGGTGGCTATAGTGCTATCAGTGCATGTTATCTGAGCGTTTGTATGGATACAAATAGACGTACAGGTAGGAGCGTCCCTAATTTTGAGTCCTTGTCTCTAAACCAGAGCACTGAAAAGCACCCTTTTTGGAACAGATTGCAAGATTATCCATAAACATCGACACGTTTTTGAAAGGATCAATTTTAGTCATTACTCCACGGCGCAGGATAATTGCCCACTCTTTTCGAGATTTGATAATGCGGAGAAGAGAGGAAAATTGCTCAAACTGGGCCTGATTATCGGTATTTGTGTAGATGGCTTTTATTTCTTAAGAGCAAATCATACTGGGATATGATGACAGAATGTTTGGTAGCCAGTTCTTGCTCTGATTTTCACATTTGTAGGGTTTACATTTATCCCCTTGCTTTGACCCTCAAAGAATATTAGCTCCCACACAAGCGCCTACAGAGACAGACTCTTCCCCAGGGTTGCCGGGGAGACTTTGTGTGAGTTTTGCCGGCGGTCAGGGGTGACTGCAGTACATACAGGTTGCCCTTTGCGACCCGCAAAGCTCCTATCTCACAGCATCGGCGATGTCTGCATGTGTCACGGCTCACCCAGGGTCCTCGCCGGGCCCTGGGAAGAACCGGGGACACACAGACACTGACTTGTCGTCAGTGACGCTTCGACTAATTCCCGATTTCATGGGAGCCGGGAGGGGGGAGGGAGGGAAGGGTTAGGGCATCGCGCCCAGCTGGGGCCTCCTGAGTTCCAGCCCCAACTCTTCGGGTGCTCATTGTTCCGGCGGTCTTGCGCTGCCGCAGGCTGCGACGTGGGAGGGGAGCCATTTCACCGTGACACCGTGACACCAAAATGTCACCAGTAACAGTAAAGTACAAAGACGGCGTGCCCAGACAGATGAGTCTCCCTCGGCACACACACACACACCCTCCTCCCGATGGACGGGGTGTCACAAGGCGGCGAAGGGTCCCGCGCTGCTTGAGTTGCGGCCGCACTGTAACTCAGACCTCTGTCTCGCCTTCGCTTTCCCACCCCTCCTGAGAGCTCAAACTGTTGATAAACGTTTTGAAAGGAATGCGAGGGAAAAGCTCAGGGCATTGCAACGTATGATGACAGTATTGTTTCATTCGCAGCAGCAGTTTGTCTTGGGCCACTTACTCCCAACGCTGAGTCGATGGATGGCATTATGTACAAAGAAATATTTTGAGAGCGGGGGTTCGCAGCAGTAAAAGGATTTGAATACATTACCCTGGGGAAGGGTAGAAAGTAGAACCTCCAAAGTTGAACGCAACGCGTTCTGTGATGCCGGTCAACAGTTGGAACCTTTCCCATTCCGATACACCGGCGCTCATGTAAAATGGTGTTTGTGAGTTTGGGGGGGGGGGGGTGTTGGTACAGTGATGCCCTCCCCTGGGAGAGTTGCCAATGCACTTGCGGTCCATTTATTGAACAAAAAAAGTGCAACGGTGCATCTGATTCACCCCAAATAAATTTCAGATGCAACACTTGCATCAGAAAGAAAAGCTGACAAGACCTGAATTGTATTTTGGGTTGATGACTTCAAACAGGGGTGGGCAAGCACTCGCTCTCATTTCACATGAGTTTGAATGCGATTGGATAATTCTGAACACGGACGATAGAGAGTAAGATGGTGGGCGCACTTGTGTAATTATCGCAGGTGTTTATTTTTTTACTTTAGCTCTCTGGAATAGAGGCGAGAGGCTTGAGTTTCCCATCTTGGCCATAGAAACGAAAAAAATTCACCCGAAGTTCCAAAATCTCACCAAAGATCCACTCGCACTGGCTGATTGACCCGGAAGGTCATCTCAAGTCGATATCTCTGTATCAGCCCTTCTCTCCTCCTGTTACTGCCCTGAAGGCAGAGGACCAAACTTCACAACACCCCCTCCCCCTTCCACCTGTGGCACAAAATACTCCTACTCACACGACCCCCCCCCCTCCCACACACACACACACTTCCATTTGCTTGTCACAATTAAATGAGGAAATGTCCTAATGGTCGATCATATGTTGTGCTCTAGATAAGAGCCAAACAGAGTTCAGGTTACTCTGCAATTAAAACTCAGAATCCTTCCTGATAGCATTTAACACAAAGGCCCTGCTCACCCCCCACACCCCTCATCTTATAACGTTAACTTACGTGGAGTAAGGCTACTTGAGCCTGTCGGCCACTTTCCATAATGTCCTACGCAGATGACTGCCTTTTCCATGGCTCGTTTAAAATAAAAAAAAGAAAACTCAAATTTCATTATCACTGTTGGACATCGTCTCCTTGCACGCGAGCAGTCGGGGCAGCGGGAGGGAGGGGGGTCTCCACCACCACCACCACCCCCTCAGGCAGCCTGACACTCGTCCCGAGTCATTAAAACATCAGCTCACTCTTAATTATAGCCTCTATCAGTGAGCCCCCCCCCCCCACACCCCAACTCTGACCCGCTTTGTTCTTCGCGATGGGGAAGTGCATGGACCACCGCTTGCTATGACCAGAAGTAAAGAAGCGTAACGAACGGTGGGTGGCTCCGTTCACTTCGAGGAAGTGCAAAACGTGTTTTCGGTCTGCATGGTTAGTCGGGAAGATGGATGGGAGACACAGAAGAGCGCCTGTAGGGGAAGGAAGTGGAAGTTTGTCGGAGTAAGTGCGCGCGTGAATGTGGCCTTTGAAGCACAGAGGTCAACGTTTGGGGTCTGTGCGCTCAACTTCCCTTCGGGCGTGCGTTGCATGACCTGTAATACTTAGACCAGTCATTACCATACTCTGTGCCATGGCACTTGAGTGTGGGATCACCAGGTGTGCCGGGTGAAATGACCCAATTTGGTTTGATTCGTCGCAAAAAATTGCCGATTTAACATAAAAAAAATCAAGAGTAATGACAGTTATTGTGGATTACATTTGACAATTAGAATTTTTGGTTCAGACTATAGCAAGCACCTTGGAACTTGACATGCTTCATTTGCTTTCGCGCGCCGTATAAAATAATGGGGCGGGCCAGATCTGGCCCCCGGGCCTTGGCTTTGAGACCTGTGCCAAAGTCTTACCCCTACTGATTACTTAAAACCGCGCATACTTTTTGTGGCGCTTTTGTTTGGCGGTGTGCTGTGAAATGTTTTCAAATGTAAAATATGTGCCTTGACACAAGTAAGGTTCAGAAACTGGGCTAGCATGAGGATGCCAAGAGATTTCATCGGCTACAGCCAAGAGTCTGGGCAGCTGTAAGGAACTCGGAAAGTGCTCTACTTTCGGCCAGATTTGGCGTCGAACGTACACTCTCAAAGACAAGTCCTTTGGAAGCGAGCACCAAATATAAACATCTCTCCAGCACATTATGTGGAATTTTTTTTTTTTTTTGCTACGTTTGCATTTGCAAGAGAGGCCAGAAACGTAGTGATTTAAGCGTCATTTCCGAACCATTGCACCAAGGATGTTTTCAGCTCGGCCCTCTCAACTCTCACTTTGGTGCCCCCCCCCCCCCCTTCTCCCCGCCGCCGCCGCTGCCTCTTTAGGCCCTGTTGGCTTCGATTGAAAATCAATGAGGCACGTAATATGTGGAAAGATAGAAATTTACTTGCTTTAAGTTCATGCGTCAGCCCTCTCCATGGCACTATGGGCCCCGTTTAGCACAACAATATGGCCAAAGCGAAGACTGCCAAAGGAGTTGCTCTGTGCGACATGATGGTGCGCTTCACGCACCATTTGCCACCAATACCCGACCCCCCTCTACTCCCTCCCACCTTCTCTATCTCTACCTTTCTCCGCTCTCCCGGGGCCACGGCTTTGGGACAAGTCCACCTGCAGGGGGTTTCAATTGAAATGCATTGATCTTCAAACACTGCAAACAAGCCTGTTCCCTCACTTTTCCCTATTTTTTTTTTTTCTTTGTATCCAGCCACCCTTAAGTGTGCGCTCCCATTTTATTGTGCTACATTCGCATTCGAATATTTAGGACTGTCAAGTTCCACTCGGAATTGTTGTCGTTTTTCTTCTGCCAAATGAGTCGCCTTTCCTAGCTGGAAAATTCACCAATTTCTGTCAGGTTAGGTGTTGATGATTTACGTATTAAAAGTAAAAAAGTTAAACGAAAAGTTCTCCTGCCACCACTTAGACTGATCATAAGGAGGGTTCCTCTCAAGTCCTTAACTGCAGCATTCTGAGGCCCTCGATCCTCCATCAAATGTCGACATGAAGTCATTAATCGCTTGTCTGTCAGTCACCCTCCTCCCTGATGAAATTTTCTGGTGGAAGCCGCTGGCTCGTTTCAAACCCCAAATTAATTTTTTTAAAGACTTGCGCTTTAATCACAACCCTGTAAATAAAATTCAGTCCATCAAGACCATCCCTCATAAAAAGGCTTTTCAGGTAGGTCAGTCACCCGAATCCCGTTCACTCATTTGGCATCTTTTAGGCCATTGAGGCATAAAATTCCAGAGAGGTTGACACAGACTCCTTCTCCGTCAATTTTGGTGTTTAGTTAAAAGGGAAAAGTGTTTCAGATGCTCGTTTTCACCTCACTGACGAATGCCGATTAGTTATTGTATGATGATTCAGTGTCTGGTAAAGCTTTCCATTTAAATGCACTCAGTAGTTATTTTGCATAGCAGCCCTACAATTTGCTGCCACTTGGAGGACACCGTCCTGCGGCTGTGTAATTGTTGGCGGGTTGCGCGACACGCTCTCTTTTTTTCCTGCCAACGAAGCCGAGACGACTTGGGGATGCAAATATCTGACAGCCGGGGACAACTTCAGTCAATTTAGTTGTGCGGATGCCAATTTGGCGCCAGGAAAGTGAAAGAATAGACTTGTCAGGCAGAAAATTGATGACAGAAGATGAAAGCGGTGTCAACAGAAGGGGGAAAATACATGCAGACAAAAACAAGTACATCATCTAAAATCGCTACTCTCCACACTGTTGTTTTATGCTTACGTTCTTCCGCACCAAATGCATCCAAGCATGCCTTATGGACCTTGTTTTGTGAACTGGGGCACATAATAGAGTCTTCCCCAAACTGTTAGTCGGAAGCATGATTTTTTTTTTGAATAGTTGATGTCAATTCATAGGTGCATCTTCCAAAAGAAAGTATTTGAGATATGTGCAGTGTCTGGTATTCGCAAACCTGCCTCCACAACAAGCAGCAGTTTGGCAGTTATTGAATCATCCTTGCGAAACAAACAAACAAAAAAAAGACAATTGCTTGTTTCAAACTCTTTATTGCCTCTCCCAGTTAGTTTTATATATTATGTTTTAAATAAAAAGAGGATTACATATTCTGCACTTTAAACAGCCACATAACTTCTGTAGCATAACGCGAACACGGGGTGTGTTCAAACTATGGCCCGGAGCCCATTTGTGGCCCACCGTCCAGTTTTCAGCGGCCCGTGACACGACAAAAAGAAAAAAAAATCTAACTAAAATGATATTTGACAATAGACTACAAGGTTAGTTTAAAAAAAGGTGCAGCTGGGCACAGTGACGAGGAAGGCCGTCAGAAAAATGCCATTCTATCATAACACTTCAAGCAAACACAAAAGGTGGAGCAGCATTTATAGATTAAATCTAATGGTAGCAGTTACTGTCATATTCTTTATCTACTTCGGATAATTTTAACTGTGCATTGGGTATGAACGAGGTCCTGATGATCTATTTAATTATCTTTGGGGGGATGTTACCCATTCCGATACTTGGCAGAATAAAATTCTGTTCCAGGGTGTCTCAACCCAGACTCTACTGGGACTGACTCAAGCTCACCCGCGACCCTAATAAGGATAAAGTGCTTTAAGATGATGGATGGATGGAGTTCCCTGTGTTGAAGGGACACACGTACAGTAAAATAAAAAAAAGATTGATTTTTTTTTTCTCCCATTCACCCCCCCCCCCCACGCCCACTCCACTCCTGACATTTTTCAAGTAACTACTTTTCACGCCTCATCATCTCTTTTCTTCGGCTAGCCATGTGTCAATTTCACACAAGAATCTTCTTCTCTGATGAGGTCTCGGAAGGTTGTTCTTTCAGTGTAACCTTTTTTTTTTATGTTCTTTTCCAGAACCACGCTCCCACTGACCTCTATCAAATGACCAAGAACCCAGAAGACGCGCCCTCCTCCCCTGACGTACTGGAGCTGGAGTTCAAAAACGGTTTGTGTGGATTTCAACTGTTGGAACACCGTTCTGTCATTTGTCATTTTTGGGGTGACAAAACACAACCCATAAAAGCTGTCTTAATAGTGCCTCAAACACCCGTTTGGAAACGAACAATTGATCGGCACTATGCCGCCTCGGGACTCAAAGCAGCAGTCTCGGTGCGATCTTGTCGGTGGCTGAAAACCTTCTCATACAAAATGGGAGATCGTATACCGGTACTTCCTTATCTTACTCCATCACTAAAATAACATGGAGCAAATGCGCCATGATCTCATTTTGTCCCAAATTTGTGATTGCCATTTTAAAACGTTCATATTGGTAATATTATTTCTGATTAATTATTCTACAAAAGATCATCTTCCTCAGTTGAGTATTTGTCCCCATTTTTTTTTTTTGCAAGCTCCCTTTTTAAAAGTCGTTTGTCTCAAGTGTTGATGTCCAACGTGTCAGCCACTCTTGTTACTTAACATTGGCCACTGTCACCGCAGGGCTGCTACTCCAACACTGACCCCCTTTGCCACTTTATCACCACTGACCACCCAGACTTACTATGCCCAACCTCGGCGCATTTGCCGGCTGTAAACCTGCCTTGTTTTGCCGCAGGGCACGCGCGCACACACACACACACACACACACACACACTTATAAGCCGGAAGTCTTGCTAATATGTCGGCACCCCCGAGGGGCCCCGAGGGAGACGCTCATTAGATATGTTGCCCACGAGGGGCTGCAATAGTGGAAAGTGTCACATGTTTGCGCAAAGCGAAAATGGCAGAAAACATCCCAGCCGGGGGGCAAATAGCACAGATGTCTCTTCATCTCCCAGCGGATGAGGAGTAACCGTGGGGCGGCTGGTGGACACTAGCTGCTCTTATCAAGGAGCCAAGATACACATTTTGAATGAGAAAAAAATTCTCAACAAACGACGCAAAAAATTGTCACATTAAGTTGATGCTAGTGGTATCTTGACACGTACATTTTCCACATTGAAATAACAATCTGTTCCAGCCCCCCAAAATCAACTCCCATTTTTCATTTGTGTGGGTTTTTTAAATAAATAAAAATTGTAGTATATGGGTGGGGGGGCGGTTAAGAAAATAGAATGCACAGAAATAAACTGGTTTCATAAAGTATCATTACGTAGTGAAGTTGGATGTCAGCCTTTAAGGGCCGTGACCTATTCAGCAACCTCAGGCTAGAGTCAGGGTGGTCAGTTAGTCTGCGTGTGAGCATCTGGGCGTGAGTTGTGGCCTACAGCAGCTTCTCATGAATGTTCTCCTTTTGGGTTCGTGTTTGATTTGTTATGCCGGTCAATAAACCGCTGGTAGTGCACCCCCGGAATAGTTGAAATTGACTTGCAGGCTTTTATTCTGTTCTAGGAGAGGAAACGAGTGATTACAAATGTAAATTGAACCTTCTGCCATCGAGTTTAACAGCATTTAATTGTTCTGCCTGTCCCTATATGTTGATGGCATTTATGGATAAACATAGGTACGCTATTTAGTCTAAATAATAATTTCTGGACCAATAATGTGAAGTTGGATCATCTCTTATGGCACACCTGATGATCTTTCATGGCACATACAGTTGTTGGGAATCTGTACAGTGCCGCCATCTCACATGAAACCAAGCGTTCGAGTCATGTCACCCGACGGAGCAGAGCCGCAAAACCCTGCCTGTTTTTTTAGATTTTTTTTTTTCTTTCTTCCCAGCCCTGTGCGCAGTTTTCGCCCGTATTCTCTTTGGCTTTTATTAAGCGTCCTATGACAAAAGCTGTTTTAGTTGTTCACACAAAGGCCCCGAGCCCGCTCCTCCCTCTGAGCACAAGATCAGCACAAGAATGTTTTCACTTCAACCGCCACCCCCCCCTTTCCACCCCTCACCGCCTTTTTCATCCCTACTTTTTCTCACCCAAGTTTTCTCACTGATTAAAAAAGAATATTTAACAACAGCAACCTTTTCCATTCCCCCCGTACTTCTCCCTCTCATTTTTTCCATGCCTCCCTCCCTTCACGCCAAAGAAATAGGAGAGACAGAGAGGAAAAATGTAAAGCAGTAATTTTTCTTACAACTGTGTCTGCGGGCCCATTGTCTGCACTATTTGGCTGCGGGGGGGAAAAAAAAACAACAAAGAATAGGATCGCAGGGAGAAAGAGAGAGCGCCATTTCGGTGAATGATGTGAGCCACAAAATGATGGAGAGAGCGGGCAAAATGCAGGAAAAGGGCCAACCCCTAGACTCCCACGTTCGTCCACTTAATTTATTTGAACTTTTAATCTAATTATTAGCGATCTGGGAGCGGGGGGAACTGGCGTTCATAATAAACCCTCTCCTGCACTTTTTGCGTTCCATGGGAGAGCAGCAAGATTCCCGCGATATGCGAATGCCCCGTCAACAAAGCCCTGTCCGAGAAAATTTGTCAAGTCTTTTACGTGTCAGCCCCCCCTCTTCCCCCTCCCAATGCTGTTGTATCAGTAGCCATTTCCAAATCAAGGAAGAACTCCTATTTGTGTGTGTGTGAGTGTGAGAGTCTGCCCTCGACATTTAGCCCACATCTGTCTTTAAAGAGCCCCATTAAGCAGCAGGGTGACAATGATGGATGCCAAAGTGGGTGTCTCCCGATCAACAAAATAAACTATTGATGTGTGTATCTGATAGGAAGATTGGTAAGTTGTTCTCTCTCACACACACACGCACACGCACACGCACTGACAGTGTCAGCGCTAAACAGAGGGCAAGTAACAAAGCTGTGTGTTTAATTGAATTAGGTTAAGGCCGGCCCACAATTTCACAGCTTTCACATGCGCCGAGCTTTTGAATTTATTAGCCATTCTTTGTTGTCGCCTCCTTTTGTGAGGCCTTTTTAGTTGACCGTTATTGATTTCAATGACTTGTAATGAATACTTGTCACTCTATTTATTTGAGCTTATTTGTCATGCTGAACGATTCATTTTTCAGGTGAGAGTAGACCAAAAGATTGCAAACTCAGCCCGTGTTGGAGAATGTGATTACGGCTAACTTGGAATTTGGTTTTAGTTTCAGGTTATTTATTTCAATGACTCATTATGAATACAGGTAATTGCCACCGAAGGCCTTATTTTCATGCCCAGTGCAAAAGTAGTTTCTTAGATGGCAACTGTTAGAAATAGGCGTCTGCGCTGTTGTGGGAGTGAAGAGCCCATAACTGTGTAAACAATTAGTTTAAGTGAAAACGTTGACGTCCTGATCATTCATTGAACGTTGATATATGAAATAATTACGATTTTGTTGTCATATAAGAGCCAATAGTTTGTATGCAGTGTGCGTGTCCACAATCACATATTGTGAAAATGAATGACTTCAAAACAGCACTTGCAAATTACAAATGAAGTTATTTTTATTCACTTATATTTCCACTTGAGTACATTTCCTCTATTTAAAAAAAAGCAAAGTCAATCTAAGCAAATGTATTTTTATCATCTTTTCCCCATGTTTCTTTCAGCGAGCAGATCAATAGGCCTTACGTACGTCCGACTGACTTTCTAATGCATGCCTGTGACAGCACGTTTATTCATGCAAAATTCCCCTTCCACTTAAGTCCCGCTGCTGCTATTTCTTGCATCAAAAAGCACGTTCGCAAAAGGTTCTGATGAAGTGAGCTCCATTTTCTTGAATACGCTGCAGCACAGCTCAATGTAAAACATCTGCACTGCAATTATGTACTTCACTTGGATTATTTATCATCATTTTTAAAATGAAATGATGTAATTTTTTTTTTTTCTACCCTCTCCAGGTGTCCCTGTGAAGGTGGTCAGCATGAAGCAAGGAATCTCGAAAGACAGCCCATTGGATATCTTTTTATTTCTAAATGAAATTGGGTGAGCTTTTTTTTATGTATTGATTTAACGTGATATTTGTATACATTTAATTTGAAATGTCTCTCTAATTTGAAAAAAAGGATAAACATGCTTCCAACTTTTCCTTTGATTTCTTCAGATGCTAATTTTACGTAAAAATTGTATTTATTCATTTTGTTTTTTTTATGTTTTGATGTAAATGCATACACACGGTATTTATTAGGAAAAAGCAGAAGGTCAAATTCTGTGAAATGATTGAGTATACCTGATGTATTAAAATGTCAATACTCTGTGACTCCCTCAGAGGAAAACACGGAGTGGGTCGCATCGACATCGTAGAGAACCGTTTCATCGGCATGAAGTCCCGAGGTGAAAACAATTATGCTTTTTATGTTCATCTGAAGCCCCCCCACTTCCTTTTCATATCTCCCCACTCGTGTATGTGTGTGTGTCTGTGCTCTTAAACAGAAAACGCATCTCAATATTTCACCTGTGTCTTCTCGCCAAGCCTTCCTTTGTCACGCAAGCTTTTTATGCAATTCGCAGTTATTTTACATGAGCACTTTAAGAGTCGGTAAAAGCAAAATGCGTTTTCCTGTTTGGAATTATAGACGGGGAGGAAAGCAAACGTGTACGTGACGGGAGCGCAGCTGCACCACAGGACGCAAAACATCGGTCTTGTCACTTGTGCGGTCTGTTGTCACTTCATCTCCGCTTGTGACAAGCATCGCAGACGATCGAAAATAAGTGGGCCAAAACTCTGCGATCACGGGCACACCTTTTCAGCGGCCATGACACAACACTGGCAGGTAGAAATAGGGCAAGTGGGAAGCCCACTCTTCTCTCCTGTCCACAGTACAAAAGAATCAAATCGGCAGAGCAACCGGGAAGAGGTGGAGGGCAAGTGCTTGTGTCTGAGTGCTTGAGTAACTCCCTTTGAGTGCATTCGACGCCATCTTTCTATAGAATGACAATGAGAGGTGGCGGATGTCCTACTTATTTATTTTTTTGTCAGGTCATATTTATTTGTGTCAAAGAATGTTGCCACAAAACAATCGGCAATCCTGCCACAGCGCTGTTTGACCTCTGACCTTTTTGTGTACAGGCGGAGATAGTCAGAAAACACTGTTTGGGAGACCATGAAAGACGATTTAAACGTCCCACTTTCCTGAAAGAAAGAGCAAGAAAGTAGATTTATGACGTCCACCCCAAAAGAAAAATCAATAGAGGAGCAACTGTTGAAAGCCCTAATTGTATCAAGAGTCTTGTTTAAAGACAGAAAGTGATACT
Organism: Hippocampus zosterae; assembly: GCF_025434085.1. Classification (NCBI taxonomy): domain Eukaryota; kingdom Metazoa; phylum Chordata; class Actinopteri; order Syngnathiformes; family Syngnathidae; genus Hippocampus; species Hippocampus zosterae. Next base: position 10,793,752 of record NC_067468.1, read on the forward strand.
GTGGTAAAAGTAAATTTGTTGTGGTTTGTTCGTTATTGAAAATAACACTCAATGTATCGTATCATAGCATAACAAATAGAATTGTTATCTCACCGAATTGAACCGAATCGAATCTTTTTACTTTTGTACACAAATGCATATGGACGCCGTATGGTGACAGTGAAGTCAAGTCACTTTATACTAAGCAGCATTTTGGCAAATGGTGATCAATACTTCAAAAAAAGAGGCTTCAGTTGTGTAAAGCCACTGCCGGTTGAAGTTCACCATCAAACCAAGAATAAAACAAATGTTTGGTATTTATTTAACAATTTAAAATTTTCTTGGAGTTTTGTTATGCTGACAGTTTGTATGTGTTGCTGGACCGTTTGTGTTCCAATCCGGTAGTGCCCAAAACGAGCACTGTATTGTATTTCACGGCTCCAACAGTTTGCCTGTAGGTTGAGTAAATAGCTCGCCTTCAAGTTTTGCTTACCTGTCGTCACTTTATGAGATTAAAACCTCGAAAAAGCACTCGAGGTGTTTTCTCCTGAAGCTTTAACTCAACTTTCAGATAGCTTCCCATTGTTCTTCCTTCGCCGCTAAGCCGTTTTTAAGCCAAGTTTACTTGGAGGCAGTTTTAACTTATTTATCTGATAGAGGCAGGCTAGCGGAAATGTCCCTACGCGCCCCGCGCGAATCCCATTGGATGACCAAAAGGCCACAAGCCCTTGGAGCTCAGGTGGCGGCCGTTTGAGGCTTTGGACAATTAGCGACGGGGCTAAGCTGGGCTTCTGGCCGGCAGCGCCCCAGTAAGTGCTTCTCCATTTTCAGGTCAGGACTGGCACTGGAGGATTTGGAGATGTACAAACCGGGCGATTAAATAGCATCGCGGTTCTTTTCGGCCTGTAACCATCTTGTCCCCCACTCCCACCTCACTTTTTTTCGTTTAGGGGGGGTTGAGCTGACATTTGAGTGACAGCTTCATTTCTGCTGTCAGCCACCTCATTTTTTTTCAGCCCCTCCCTGACCAGAGGGGGTAAATTGCAGGGTATAGGCAGAGCCCCGGTCCACGCTGGTGGCTGGCAGGGGCCGCCTACCCTGTCATTTAGCCTGCATGGACACACTCTCCCATATTTAGCAAGGAGCTGTCTGTCACATGATGACAGATGGCTAATATTCATGTATTCAGAGAGGCCTGTGAACAGCTTCTTTTGACATGCACTTGTTCAACCTTTTTGGGAAAAAATGATATTTTTCATATTTATTCCAT